>NW_026137424.1:0-2610185 GCF_009805555.1 Andrographis paniculata
GAACTAATTTCGAACACTCTACAACGAATACGAAAAGCCTGCATTAGAACTATAGAGCACAAAGTAAGTATAATCTATAACATGCTATAATAATAAAGGAAAACATTGAAAAAAAAACAAAAGCGCTAATATGTACTATTTTCAACACTCTACAAACAATACGAAAGCACTGCAATTAGAACTATAGAGCACAAAGTAAGTATAATCTATACATGCTATATAATCAAAGGAAAACATTGAAAAAACAAAAGCGCTAAATGTACTAATTTCGAACACTCTACACAAATACGAAAAGCACTGCAATTAGAACTATAGAGCACAAGTAAGTATAATCTATAACATGCTATATAATATAAAGGAAAACATTGAAAAAACAAAAGCGCTAAATGTACTAATTTCGAACACTCTACAACAAATACAAAAGCACTGCAATTAGAACTATAGAGCACAAAGTAAGTATAATCTATAACATGCTATATAATATAAAGAAAAGTTGAAAAAACAAAAGCGCTAAATGTACTAATTTCGAACACTCTACAACAAATACGAAAAAGCACTGCAATTAGAACTATAGAGCACAAAGTAAGTATAATCTATAACATGCTATATAATATAAAGAAAAATTGGAAAAAACAAAAGCGCTAAATATACTAATTCGAACACTCTACAACAAATACGAAAAGCACTGCAATTAGAACTATAGAGCACAAAGTAAGTATAATCTATAACATGCTATATAATATAAAGGAAAAACATTGAAAAAACAAGCGCTAAATGTACTAATTTCGAACACTCTACAACAATACGAAAGCACTGCAATTAGAACTATAGAGCACAAAGTAAGTATAATCTATAACATGCTATATAATATAAAGGAAAAACATTGAAAAAACAAAAGCGCTAAATATACTAATTTCGAACACTCTACAACAAATACGAAAAGCACTGCAATTAGAACTATAGAGCACAAGTAAAGTATAATCTATAACATGCTATATAATATAAAGAAAAACATTGAAAAAACAAAAGCGCTAAATATACTAATTTCGAACACTCTACAACAATACGAAAAGCACTGCAATTAGAACTATAGAGCACAAAGTAAGTATAATCTATAACATGCTATATAATATAAGGAAAAACATTGAAAAAACAAAAGCGCTAAATGTACTAATTTCGAACACTCTACAACAAATACGAAAAGCACTGCAATTAGAACTATAGAGCACAAAGTAAGTATAATCTATAACATGCTATATAATACAAACGAAAAACATTAAAAAACAAAGCGCTAAATAACTAATTTCGAACACTCTACAAACAAATACGAAAAGCACTGCAATTAGAACTATAGAGCACAAAGTAAGTATAATCTATAACATGCTATATAATATAAAGGAAAAAATTGAAAAAACAAAGCGCTAAAATACTAATTTCGAACACTCTACAACAAATACGAAAAGCACTGCAATTAGAACTATAGAGCACAAAGTAAGTATAATCTATAACATGCTATATATTATAAAGGAAAAGTTGAAAAAACAAAGCGCTAAATATACTAATTTCGAACACTCTACAACAAATACGAAAAGCACTGCAATTAGAACTATAGAGCACAAAGTAAGTATAATCTATAACATGCTATATAATATAAAGAAAACATTGAAAAAACAAAAGCGCTAAATGTACTAATTTCGAACACTCTACAACAAATACGAAAGCACTGCAATTAGAACTATAGAGCACAAAGTAAGTATAATCTATAACATGCTATATATAATACAAAAAAAACATTGAAAAAAACAAAAGCGCTAAATATACTAATTTCGAACACCCTACAACAATACGAAAGCACTGCAATTAGAACTAGAACCAAAGTAAGTATAATCTATAACATGCTATATAATATAAACAAAAACATTGAAAAAACAAAGCGCTAAATGTACTAATTTCGAACACTCTACAACAAATACGAAAAGCACTGCAATTAGAACTATAGAGCACAAAGTAAGTATAATCTATAACATGCTATATAATACAACGAAAAACATTGAAAAAAAAAGCGCTAAATGTACTAATTTCGAACACTCTACAACAAATACGAAAAGCATTGCAATTAGAACTATAGAGCACAAAGTAAGTATAATCTATAACATGCTATATAATACAAAGAAAAAATTGAAAAAAACAAAAGCGCTAAATATACTAATTTCGAACACTCTACAACAAATACGAAAAGCACTGCAATTAGAACTATAGAGCACAAAGTAAGTATAATCTATAACATGCTATATAATATAAAGAAAAAAATTGAAAAAAAAAAGCGCTAATATACTAATTTTCAAACACTCTACAAAAATACGAAAAGCACTGCAATAGAACTATAGAGCACAAAGTAAGTATAATCTATAACATGCTATATAATATAAACGAAAAACATTGAAAAACAAAAGCGCTAAATATACTAATTCGAACACTCTACAACAAATACGAAAAGCACTGCAATTAGAACTATAGAGCACAAAGTAAGTATAATCTATAACATGCTATATAATATAAACGAAAAACATTGAAAAAACAAAGCGCTAAATGTACTAATTTCGAACACTCTACAACAAATACGAAAGCACTGCAATTAGAACTATAGAGCACAAAGTAAGTATAATCTATAACATGCTATATAATAAAGAAAACATTGAAAAAACAAAAGCGCTAAATATACTAATTTCGAACACTCTACAACAAATACGAAAAGCACTGCAATTAGAACATAGAACACAAAGTAAGTATAATCTATAACATGCTATATAATATAAACAAAAACATTGAAAAAACAAAAGCGCTAAATGTACTAATTTCGAACACTCTACAACAAATACGAAAAGCGCTGCAATTAGAACATAGAGCACAAAGTAAGTATAATCTATAACATGCTATATATATAAAAAAAACATTGAAAAAACAAATCGCTAAATATACTAATTTCGAACACCCTACAACAAATACGAAAAGCACTGCAATTAGAACTATAGAGCACAAAGTAAGTATAATCTATACCATGCTATATAATACAAACGGAAAACATTGAAAATACAAAAGTGCTAAATGTACTAATTTCGAACACTCTACAACAAATACGAAAAGCACTGCAATTAGAACTATAGAGCACAAAGTATTATAATCTATAACATGCTATATAATACAAAAGAAAAACATTGAAAAAACATAATCGCTAAATATACTAATTTCGAACACCCTACAACAAATACGAAACGCACTGCAATTAGAACTATAGAGCACAAGTAAGTATAATCTATAACATGCTATATATATAAAACAAAAACATTGAAAAAACAAAAGCGCTAAATGTACTAATTTCGAACACTCTACAACAACATACGAAAAGCATTGCAATTAGAACTATAGAGCACAAAGTAAGTATAATCTATAACATGCTATATAATAAAAGAATAACATTGAAAAAACAAAATCGCTAAATATACTAATTTCGAACACTCTACAACAACGAAAAAGCACTGCAATTAGAACTATAGAGCACAAAGTAAGTATAATCTATAACATGCTATATAATACAAACGAAAAACATTGAAAAAACAAAAGCGCTAAATGTACTAATTTCGAACACTCTACAACAAATACGAAAAGCATTGCAATTAGAACTATAGAGCACAAAGTAAGTATAATCTATAACATGCTATATAATACAAACGAAAAACATGAAAAAACAAAAGCGCTAAATATACTAATTTCGAACACTCTACAACAAATACGAAAAGCACTGCAATTAGACCTATAGAGCACAAAGTAAGTATAATCTATAACATCCTATATAATATAAATGAAAAACATTGAAAAAACAAAGGCGCTAAATGTACTAATTTCGAGCACTCAACAACAAATACGAAAAGCACTGCAATTAGAACTATAGAGCACAAAGTAAGTATAATCTATAACATGCTATATAATACAAACGAAAAACATTGAAAAAACAAAAGCGTTAAATATACTAATTTCGAACACTCTACAACAAATACGAAAAGCACTGAAATTAGAACTATAGAGCACAAAGTAAGTATAATCTACAATATGGTATATAACACAAAAGAAAAACATTGAAAAAACAAAAGCGCTAAATGTACTAATTTCGAACACTCTACAACAAATACAAAAAGCACTAAATTAGAACTATAGAGCACAAAATAAGTATAATCTATAACATGCTATATAATATAATGGAAAAACATTGAAAAAACAAAAGCGCTTAATGTACTAATTTCGAACACTCTACAACAAATACGAAAAGCACTGCAATTAGAACTATAGAGCACAAAGTGAGTATAATCTATAACATGCTATATATTATAAACGAAAAACATTGAAAAAACAAAAGCGCTAAATATACTAATTTCGAACACTCTACAACACATACGAAAAGCACTGCAATTAGAACTATAGAGCACAAAGTAAGTATAATCTAAAACATGCTATATAATATAAACGAAAAACATTGAAAAAACAAAAGCGCTAAACGTACTAATTTCGAACACTCTACAACAAATACGAAAAGCACTGCAATTAGAACCATAGAGCACAAAGTAAGTATAATCTATAACGTGCTATATAATATACAGGAAAAACATTGAAAAAACAAAGCATAAAATGTACTAATTTCGAACACACTACAACAAATACGAAATGCATTGCAATTAGAACTATAGAGCACAAAGTAAGTATACTCTATAACATCCGATATAATATAAATGAAAAACATTGAAAAACAAAAGCGCTAAATGTACTAATTTCGAACACTCTACAACAAATACGAAAAGCACTGCAATTGGAACTACACAACACAAAGTAAGTATAATCTATAACATGCTATATAATACAAAGGAAAAACATTGAAAAAACAAAAGCGCTAAATATACTAATTTCGAACACTCTAAAACAAATACGAAATGCATTGCAATTAGAACTATAGAGCACAGAGTAAGT
This sequence comes from Andrographis paniculata, assembly GCF_009805555.1. NCBI lineage: Eukaryota > Viridiplantae > Streptophyta > Magnoliopsida > Lamiales > Acanthaceae > Andrographis > Andrographis paniculata. The sequence continues at coordinate 5,017 of NW_026137424.1, forward strand.
ATAATCTATAACATCCAATATAATATAAATTAAAAACATTGAAAAAACAAAAGCGCTAAATGTACTAATTTCGAACACTTTACAACGATTACAAAAAGCACTGCAATTGGAACTATACAACACAAAGTAAGTATAATCTATAACATGCTATATAATATAAACGAAAAACATTGAAAAAACAAAAGCGCTAAATATACTAATTTCGAACACTCTACAACACATACGAAAAGCACTGCAATTAGAACTATAGAGCACAAAGTAAGTATAATCTAAAACATGCTATATAATATAAACGAAAAACATTGAAAAAACAAAAGCGCTAAATGTACTAATTTCGAACACTCTACAACAAATACGAAAGGCACTGCAATTAGAACCATAGAGCTCAAAGTAAGTATAATCTATAACATGCTATATAATATAAAGGAAAAACATTGAAAAAACAAAGCATTAAATGTACTAATTTCGAACACACTACAACAAATACGAAATGCATTGCAATTAGAACTATAGAACACAAAGTAAGTATAATCTATAACATCCGATATAATATAAATGAAAAACATTGAAAAAACAAAAGCGCTAAATGTACTAATTTCGAACACTCTACAAACAAATACGAAAAGCACTGCAATTGGAACTACACAACACAAAGTAAGTATAATCTATAACATGCTATATAATACAAAAGAAAAACATTGAAAAAACAAAAGCGCTAAATATACTAATTTCGAACACTCTAAAACAAATACGAAATGCATTGCAATTAGAACTATAGAGCACAGAGTAAGTTTAATCTATAACATCCAATATAATATAAATGAAAAACATTGAAAAAACAAAAGAGCTAAATAGACTAATTTCGAACACTTTACAACAAATACGAAAAGCACTGCAATTGGAACTATACAACACAAAGTAAGTATAATCTATAACATGCTATATAATATAAACAAAAAACATTGAAAAAACAAAAGCACTAAATTACTAATTTCTAACACTTTACAACGAATACGAAACGCATTGCAATTAGAACATAGAGCACAATGTAAGTATAATCTATAACATGCTATATAATACAAAAGAATAACATTGAAAAAACAAAAGCGCTAAATATACTAATTTCAAACACCCTACAACGAATACGAAACGCACTGCAATTAGAACCATAGAGTACAGAGTAAGTATAATCTATAACATGCTATATAATACAAACGAAAAACATTGAAAAAGCAAAAGCGCTAAACGTACTAATTTCGAACACTCTACAAAAAATACGAAAAGCACTGCAATTAGAACTATAGAGCACAAAGTAAGTATAATCTATAACATGCTATATAATATAAACGAAAAAAGTTGAAAAAACAAAAGCGCTAAATATACTAATTTCGAACACTCTACAATAAATACGAAAAGCATTGCAATTAGACCTATAGAGCACAAAGTAAGTATAATCTATAACATGCAATATAATACAAACGAAAAAGTTGAAAAAACAAAAGCGCTAAATATACTAATTTCGAACACTCTACAACAAATACAAAAGCACTGTAATTAAAACTATAGAGCACAAAGTAAGTATAATCTATAACATGCTATATAATTTAAACGAAAAAAATTTGCAAAAACAAAAGCGCTAAATATACTAATTTCGAACACTCTACAACGAATACAAAACGCACTGCAATTAGAACTATAGAGCACAAAGTAAATATAATCTATAACATGTTATATAATATAAAGGAAAAACATTGAAAAAACAAAAGCACTAAATGTACTAATTTCGAACACTCTACAACAAATACGAAAAGCACTGCAATTAGAACTATAGAGCACAAAGTAAGTATAATCTATAACATGCTATATAATATAAACGAAAAAAGTTGTAAAAACAAAATCGCTAAATATACTAATTTCGAACACTCTACAGTAAATACGAAAAGCATTGCAATTAGAACTATAGAGCACAAAGTAAGTATAAAATATAACATCCTATATAATATAAATGAAAAACATTGAAAAAACAAAAGCGCTAAATGTACTAATTTCGAACACTCTACAAAAAATACAAAAAACACTGCAATTGGAACTATACAACACAAAGTAGGTATAATCTACAACATGCTATATAATACAAAAGAAAAACATTGAAAAAACAAAAGCGCTAAATGTACTAATTTCGAACACTTAACAACAAATACGAAAAGCACTGCAATTAGAATTATAGAGCACAAAGTAAGTATAATATATAACATGCTATTTAATATAAAGGAAAAACATTGAAAAGACAAAAGCGCTAAATTTACTAATTTCGAACACTCTACATGATGTGACCATCATGACGGAATCGGACCCAATCATAATTCCTCCTGGACCAATCACTAGGAGCCGAGCCCTTAAATTTCAATTGGCAATAACAAAGTGTGCCAAACTTCAAATGGATGCCACTGCTGAACTCTACAACGACGATCAAAATAAACCATGCATTCTTCTGGAAATTGGATTACAAGTCCCAAGGACCATAAGGCCAGGAGCACCTTACAACGCATTGGACCTCCCCTAAATTACTATCCCTAATTGAAGGGATCCCATGAATCAATATCCCCTAAATGAAGGAATACCATAGATCAAGGGATTACCAATAATCATGGGATTGCCATGAATTATGGGTCAATAATACTAAATAAGGCTAATTATAATAACTATTCCCTATATGATTTTAATTCCTTTAAAAGTGTACTTTCTTGTTTTTAAATTTTCATGGTTCCTCTATAAAAGGACCCATGATTATCATTGTAAGATCATTCATTCCACAAAGAGATATTATAAACTGGTTTTTTTTCAAGAGCGATTCTTGTGCATTTTTTAAGTGTAATCTTGAGTGATTCGGTTACAGCTTCATATCCCCAAATTGAGTTGTTTCGAGTGATTTGAAACAAGTCGTGGCCTCTCGAATAGTACTGGAACTATTCTTGCCTTAGCTTGTATTGTCAGCTTGTTTAGAGGATTGTGATACGTGAGCTTGATCTCTCGTGTTGCCTTCCCGACTACCTCTCAATTCAAGAGAGTCCAGTTTATCTCCATTAATATAGATATATATATATAGCCATCCATCCCTTACTCTATCAAAATCTACAATATTCTTGTTACTTATTCTTGTGGAATTCGATCCGAACTGTCATCCTTGGCAAGTTCGCATCATTTTTGTATATGTTAAATAGTGCTTTAAGGGAATACAGTTAGTGGTTTTGTTTCTTGATTAACTTTTCTTTTAATAATATAGCAGTTTATAGGATTATACTCTTTGCGCTACAGTTTTAATTACAATGCTTTCTGTATTTGCTTTATAATGCGTTAAGGGAATATATTTAGCGGTTTTCTTTCTTCACTATTTTTCCTTTCTATTATAAAACACTTTATAAGATTATACTTTGTACTCTAGAGTTCTAATTACAGTACTTTTAGTATTTTTTAAATATTGTTTTAAGGGAATAAAGTTAAGGGTTTTGTTTCTTGATTGCCATTTCTTTTCACAACATAGCACTTTACGGGATTATATTTTGTGCTCTATAGTTCTAATTACAGAGCTTTTTGTATATGTTTTATAATGATTTCAGGGAATAAAGTTCCTTTTGTTTCTTCATTGTTTTTCCTGTCAATTTATTATAAAGCACTTTATAAGATTATACTTTGTGTCCTAGAGTTCTAATTACAGTGCTTTTCGTATATGTTGAATAGTGCTTTAAGGGAATACAGTTAGTGCTTTTGTTTCTTGATCGCCTTTCCTTTTTATAATATAGCACTTTATGGGATTATACTTTATCCTCTATAGTTCCAATTACAGTGCTTATTGTATATGTTTTATAATGCTTTAAGGGAATAAAGTTAGCGCTTTTGTTTCCTCACTGTTTTTCCTTTCTATTTATTATAAAGCACTTTATAAGATTATACTTTTTGCTCTAGAGTTCTAACTACAATGCTTTTCGTATATATTAAATAGTGTTATAAGGGTATAGTTATGACTTTTGTTTCTTGATTGCCTTTTCTTTTTACAATATAGTACTTTATGGGATTATAGTTTGTGCTATATAGTTCTAAATACAGTGTTTTCTTTATATATTTCATAATGCTTTAAGAGAATCAAGTTTGTGCTTTTGTTTCTTGATTAACTTTTCTTTTAATAATATAGCACTTTATGGGATTATACTTTATACTCTATAGTTATAATTACAGTGTTTATTGTATATGTTTAATGATGCTTTAAGGGTATAAAGTTAGCGCTTTTGTTTCTTCACTATTTTTCCTTTCTATTATAAAGCACTTTATAAGAGTATATTTTGTGGTTTAGAGTTCTAATTACAGTACTTTTCGTATATGTTAAATAGTGCTTTAAGGGAATACAGTTAGTGGTTTGGTTTCTTAATTGCCTTTTTTTTTTTAATAATATACCACTTTATGGAATTATACTTTGTGCTCTGTAGTTCTAATTATAGTGCTTTCTGTATTGTTTTATAATGTTTTAAGGGAATAAAGTTAGCGCTTTTTATTTTTTTACTGTTTTTCCTTACTATTTATTATATACCACTTTATAAGATTATACTTTGTGCTCTATAGTTCTAATTATAGTGCTTTTGGTATATGTTAAATAGTGCTTTAAGGGAATACAATTAGCGTTTTTGTTTCTTGACTGCCTTTTCTTTTTATAATATAGCACTTTATGGGATTATACTTTGTGATCTATAGTTCTAATTACAGTGCTTTTTGTATATGTTTTATAATGCTTTAAGGGAATAAAGTTAGCGCTTTTGTTTCTTCACTGTTTTTCCTTTCAATTCATTATAAAGAAGTTTCTAAGATTACACTTTGTGCTCTAGAGTTCTAATTACATTTCTTTTTGTATATGTTAAATAATGCTTTAAGGGAATACAATTACTTCTTTTGTTTCTTGATTGTCTTTTCTTTTTATAATATACCATTTTATGGGATTGTACTTTTATAATGCTTTAAGGAATATATTTAGTGCTTTTGTTTCTTCACTATTTTTCCTTTCTATTATAAAGTGCTTTATAAGATTACACTTTGTGCTCTAGAGTTCTAATTACAATGCTTTTTATTTATGTTAAATAGTGCTTTAAACGAATACAATTAGTGGTTTTGTATCTTGATTAACTTTTTTTTTTTTAATAATATAGCACTTTATGGGATTAATCTTTGTGGTCTACAGTTCTAATTACAGTGCTTTCTATATTTGTTTTATAATCCGTTAAGGGAATATATTTAGCGATTTTCTTTCTTCACTGTTTTTTCCTTTCTATTATCAAGCACTTCATAACATTATACTTTGTACTCTAGAGTTCTAATTAAAGTGCTTTTCGTATATGCTAAATAGTGCTTTAAGGGAATACAGTTAATGGTTTTGTTTTTTGATTGCCTTTTCTTTTTATAATATACAACTTTTCGGGATTAAACTTTGTGCTCTATAGTTCTAATTACAATGCGTTTTGTATATGTTTTCTGATGCCATAAGGGAATAAAGTTAGCGCTTTTGTTTCTTCACTGTTTTTCCTTTCTATTTATTATAAAGCACGTTATAAGATTATACTTTGTGTTCTAGAGTTCTAATTACGGTGTTTTTCGTATATGTTAAATAGTGCTTTAAGGCAATACAGTTAGTGCTTTTGTTTTTTGATCGCTCTTCTTTTTATAATATAGCACTTTATGGGATTATACTTTATGCTCAATAGTTCCAATTACAGTGCTTTCTGTATGTGTTTTATAATGCGTTAGGGGAATATATTTAGCGCTTTTGTTTCTTGATTGCCTTTTCTTTTTAAAATATAACACTTTATGGAATTATACTTTGTGCTCTATAATGCTAATTACAGTGCTTTCTGTATTTGTTTTATAATGCTTTTAGGGAATATATTTAGCACTTTTGTTTCTTCACTGTTTTCTTTTCTATTATAAAGCACTTTATAAGATTATACTCTGTGCTTTAGAGTTCTAACTACAATGTTTTTCATATATGTTGAATAGTGCTTTAAGGGAATACAGTTAGTGCTTTTGTTTCTTGATTGCCTGTTCTTTTATAATATAGCACTTTATGGAATTATACTGTGTGCTCTGTAGTTCTAATTACAGTGCTTTCTGTATTTGTTTTACAATGCTTTAAGGGAATAAAGTTTGTGCTTTTGTTTCTTCACTGTGTTTAGGGTTTAGGGTTTAGGGAATACAATTAATAGTTTTGTTTCTTGATTAACTTTTCTTTTAATAATATAGCACTTTTTGGGATTATACTTTGTACTATACAGTTCTAATTACAGTGCTTATTATATATGTTTTATAGTGCTTTAAAGGAATAAAGTTAGCGCTTTTGTTTCTTCACTGTTTTTCTTTTCTATTATGAAGCACTTTATAAGATTATACTTTGTGCTCTAGAGTTCTAATTACAGTGCTTTTTGTATATGTTAAATAGTGCTTTAAGGGAATACAATTATTGCTTTTGTTTTTTGATTGCCTTTTATTTTTATAATATAGCACTTTATGGGATTATACTTTGTGCTTTATAGTTCTAATTATAGTTCTTTCTGTTTTTTTTTATAATTCTTTAAGGGAATAAAGTTAGCACATTTGTTTCTTCCTGGTTTTCCTTTCTATTTATTATAAAGCACTTTATAAGATTATACTTTGTGCTCTCGAGTTCTAATTACACTGCTTTTCGTATATGTTTAATAGTGCTTTAAGGGAATGTAGTTAGTGCTTTTGTTTCTTGATTCCCTTTTCTTTTTATAATATAGCACTTTACGGGATGATACTTTGTGCTCTATAGTTCTAATTACAGTGTTTTTTGTATTTGTTTTATAATGCTTTAAGGGAATATATTTAGCGTTTTTGTTTCGTCACTGTTTTTCCTTTCTATAATAAAGCATTTTATAGGATTATACTTTGTGCTCTTGAGTTCTAACTACAATGCCTTTCATATATGTTAAATAGTGCTTTAAGGGAATACAATTAATGCTTTTGTTTCTTGATTGCCTTTCCTTTTTATAATATATCACTTTATGGGATTATACTTTGTGATCTATACTTCTAATTACAGTGCTATCTGTATTTTTTTTATAATGCTTTAAGGAAATAAAGTTAGCTTTGTTTCTTCCTATTTTTTGTTTCTATTTATTATAAAGAACTTTATAAGATTCTACTTTGTGCTCTAGTGTTCTAATTATAGTGCTGTTCGTACATGTTAAATAGTGTTTTAAGGGAATACAATTAGTGCTTTTGTTTCTTGATTGCCTTTTATTTTTATAATGTAGCACTTTATGGGATTATACTTTGTGCTTTATAATTCTAATTATAGTTCTTTCAGTTTTTGTTTTATAATTCTTTAAGGGAATAAAGTTAGCACATTTATTTCTTCCTAGTTTTCCTTTCTATTTAATAAGATTATACTTAGTGCTCTCGAGTTCTAATTACAGTGCTTTTCGTATATGTTAAATAGTGCTACAAGGGAATACAATTAGTGTTTTTTTTTTGATTGCCTTTTGTTTTATAATATAGCACTTTATGGAATATACTTTGTGCTCTTTAGTTCTAATTACAGTTCTTTCTTTGTTTGTTTTATAAAGCTTTAAGGGAATAAAGTTAACGATTTTGTTTCTTCACTGTTTTTCCTTTAGATTTATTATAATGCCCTTTATAAGATTATACTTTGTGTTGTAGAGTTCTAATTACAGTGCTTTTCGTATATGTTAAATAGTGCTTTAACGGAAAAAAGTTAGTGCTTTTGTAATTATAACTCTAGAACACAAAGTGTAATCTCAAAAAGTGTTTTTGACTAAAAAAAGGAAAAAAAAAGAGATGAAACAAAACCGCTATTTATATTACCTTAAAACACTATGTAACAAATAGGAAAAGCACTGTAATCAGAAATATAGATCAAAAAGTATAATCCCATTAGGTTCTAAATAATAAAAAGAAAAGGCAGTCAAGAAACAAATCCACTAACTTTATTCTCTTAAAGCACTATGTAACATACATGAAAAACACTGTATTTATAACTATAGAGCACAATGTATAATCTCATGAAGTACTTTATAATAAAAAAGAAAAACATTGATTAAACAAAACTGTTATTTATATTACCTTAAAACACTATGTAAAAAATATGAAACGCACTGTAATTATAACTATATAGCAAGAAGTATAATAAATAGCACTTTATAAGATTATAATTACTTTTTGCTGGTCAGTTGCGAACTTCGTCCAGCTCCATTCTTTGACTCCTGCCAATGACCACCCGACGTGGTCTGCTGCGGGCTCCTGTTCATCCAACAAGCCCAATACCGGATCCTCACCCACGATGGGAAGGTGGGCGATCAGGGCCACATCCATAAAGGTTGGGCCAATAGGGCCCAATGGCAGGCAAAAGGCACCCATTTCCGTTTGCCAGAAGGCCGCCATGGCCAACAACACCTTCTTGTGCAGATGAAAGGGGAGGGTGGAAAGGAAGATGGCTTGGTCAATATGTTGGCGCTTCCATTGTTCCTGGAAACGTTCAGCTACCCTAGTATACCAGATGCGATAGGGCTCTTTGGGATCAGTTAAGTGGGTTTTAATACTGTCATTTATATGGACGGAGTTATAAGAAGGATTGTTAATGCCTAAAGGATTTCCGGCTCCTAGCACCTCCCTCATCTGATTGGAATCCTCAGAGGTAGTGCAGTAGGGACAAATGGTTGGGGTCAAGACTTTGGTTGACACGAAAGAAACTTATGGGTCGGATCCATCGACAGGTAGGCCTGGAACATATTGGTTAGCCATTGTTAAACTTTGGATGTGGATCAGAAGAAATTTGGAGAATGTGAAGGAAGGCAGATAAAACGAAGAGATCGAAAGAAATTTGGAGAACGTAAGGGAATGCAGATAAAATGAAGAGTTTTATTGTTGAAGGAGATATATAGGTAATGATTTTGAAATAGGGTATTTCAAACCCCATTGATGGGACCTGAAACGGCGTCAGAACAGTACTGTCACTAAGCTACATACTCCTAAACGTCTTATCATACGGCGATCGAGGAATAATGTTTGGAAGTCAAGCGGCAGGGGCAAGTTGTTAAGTATAAAATATATATAATTAGGGTTTTTGGCTCAAAACAAAAGGAAAGTGGGTCCATCGGTGGGCCAGGAATTTAGGTAAGGGCATCGGTTGTAGTTCAGACTGGATTGGGTTTGGTTGCAGTTCAGAATGGATTGCGTTCGGTTTCTAGGCAGGAAAACACACCCATTATGATAGAATAAGGCGTCAGTTGAAGTTTTGATTGAACTGAGTTCATTTGATAAGCAGGGAAGCACATCTGTTGTGAGAAAAATGGGACGGTTGGAGTACACAACCAATAGAAACGGTCAGTAATCAGTTAAGGGCATGTGTCGTCCAAAGATTGGTTTCTAGGGTTAACTGATAGAAAGTTTGCTAACCGATTTAGCGACGGTTCAGGACGGTTATGACGGTTCAGGGCAATTTTGAAGAAATATTTAATATCTAGGGGAGTCAGAGGTAGAGGACATCTTCAATCAGTCAAAATTAAGAATCACCTGTTGGGGTCATACTTTACTTGTTTGTTTTATGTACTTTAACACATTGAAAAACTTATGTATATTTATTATCAAAATTCGATAGTAATATTTCGAATTTCACTTTATATTGCTGAAAATATCTCTAACACCCATAAAGTGCTATATAATAAGAAGAAAACAAAGTCAAGAAACAAAAGCACTAATTTTATTCTCTTAAATCACTATGTAACATATATCAAAAGAACTGTAATTACAACTTCAGGGAACAAAGTATAATCTCATAAAATGTTGTATAATAAAAAGGAAAAACCGTGAAGAAACAAAAGTGCTAACTATATTACTTTAAAACACTATGTAACAAATATAAAAAGTATTGTAATTACAACTCAAGAGCACAAAGTAGTCTTTAGATTGTCATCCTTGATGGAGGGATTGATCGTGTACAATCCCCTCTTGGTATGTTATATTGAAGACTAGATGGTGGTGGGCCGTTTAGCGCCCCTAGCAAACTAATAATAAATTGATTTACGTGTACTTTGGGTTTCAAACCGTTATGTACACATTTTGGAGTTTCCCTTGAGGGTTGTGACCCTATTTTTGTTATGTGAAACTATGTGACGTGACATACGAAGTAATAAGGTTGGAAACTCGGGTCGAGCCGGCCCTGATTCAGGCCTAGTGGAGTTTTCTTCGTGATGTGCTCATCACTATTATTTGAAAATGAAAATGAGATATAAATGAGGCGCTAAAAGACTTATGTGTGTGAGTTTCCCTTATGTGATACGTGACATCTTATTCAATTATCTTCTTCAAATAATTTTGTGGCATTGTACCGTATTAATTTATCTTCGATTAATTATGCTTACTCAACCGTTGTGTTGACCCTCTTTTTACAATCTTTTTGTAGGTGATCATGCTTCCGTTATACATAAATTATGTATTCACGTCATATGATCCATCGGGGGAACTAGAACTACTTTATTTTCTAAAATATTTTTGAAATCCATAATTAATGTTTAATAACTAATGCCTTTTGAACTATTTCCAACTTATGCTTTTGACTCGAACCTTATTTATTTAAATGATAAGCCAATGCACTTTAATTTTAAATTCCTTTTTAGTTGTTTTTATTTATTGATTTTAGCAGTACCACAATGTAGGGCTCGTTGGTTGATGAACGAGTCTTCCGGTGTGGCGTGGCGGTGACGCTCCGGTTTGACCCGGCCGGGGTATTACAACCTTAATAAACTTTCTAAAAAATATGAAAATCACTGTAATTAGAACGATAGATCAAAAACTATAATGCGAGAAACTGCTATGTGATAAAAAGAAACAGCAGTCAAGAAAAAAAAGCTCTAACTGTATTCTCTGAAGCACTATGTAACATATATAAACAGCACTATCATTATAACTCTAGAGCACAAAGTATAATCTCATAACATGTTGTATAATAAAAAGGAAAAACCGTGAAGAAACAAAAGCACTAACTATATTACTTTAAAACACAATGTAAAAAATATAAAAAGTAGTGTAATTTAAACTACAGAGCACAAAGTGTAGTCCCATAAAGTGTTATATAATAAAAAGAAAAAACAGTCAAGAAACAAAAGCACTAATTTTATTCCCATAAAGCACTATGTAACATATATGAAAAGCATTGTATTCATAACTGAAGACCACAAAGTACAATCTCATAAAGTGCTATATAATAAAAAAGAAAAAAAATGAAAAACCAAAAGCGCTAACTATATTACCTTAAAAAACACTTTGTAACAAATACAAAAACCAATGTAATGAGAATTATAGAGCACAAAGTATAATCTCATAAAGTGCTATATAATAGAAAGGAAAAACAATGAAGAAACAAAAGCGTTAACTATATTATTTTAAAACACTATGTAACAAATATGAAAAGTTATGTAATTAGAACTAAAGAGCACAAATTATAATCCCAATAAGTGCTATATAATTAAAAGAAAAGGCAGTCAAGAAACAAAAGCACTAACTCTATTCCCTTAAAAAACTATGTAACATATACGAAAAGGATTGTAATTATAACTTTAGAGCCGAAAGTATAATCTCATAAAATACTACATTTAAAAAGGAAAAACAATGAAGAAACAAAAGCGATAACTATATTACTTTAAAACACTATCTAACAAATAAGAAAATCACTGTAATTAAAACTATAGATCACAAAATATAATCCCATAAAGTGATATATAATAAAAAGAAACGGCAGTCAAGAAAAAAAGCACTAACCGTATTTCCTAAAAGCCCTATGTAACATATACAAAAAGCACTGTAATTATAACTATAGAGCACAAAGTATAATCTCATAAAGTGATCTATAATAAAAAGGAAAAATTGTGAACAAACAAAAGCGCTAACTGTATTACTTTACAACAGTATGTGACAAATATAAGAAGTGTAGTAATTAGAACTATAGAACACAAAGTGTATTCCCATAAAGTACTATATAATAAAAAGAAAAAATAGTCAAGAAACAAAAGCACTAATTTTATTCCCTTAAAGTACTCTGTAACATATATCAAAAGCACTGTAACTATAACTATAGAACACAAAGTATAGTCTCATAAAGTGCTTTATAATAAAAAGGAAAAAACCTCAAGAAACATAGGCACTAACTGTAATCCCGTAAAGCACTATGCAACATATACGTAAAGCACTTTAATTGTAACTCTAGAGCACAAAGTATAATCTCATAAGGTGCTACATAATAAAAAGGAAAAACAGTGAAAAAAGCAAAACGCTAATTATAGTACATTAAAGCACTTTGTAGCAAATACGAAAAGCACTGTAATTAGAACTATAGATCACCAAGTATAATCTCATAAAGTGCTGTATAATATAAAGGAAAAACCGTGAAGAAACAAAAGCGCTAACTATATTACTTTAAAACACTATGTAACAAATATAAAAAGTACTGTAATTAGAACTATAGAGCACCAAATGCAGTCCCATAAAGTGTAATATAAAAAAAAGAAAAAACATTCAAGAAACAAAAGTACTAATTTAATTATGTAACATATATGAAAAGCACTGTAACTATAACTATTGACCACAAAGTATAGTCTCATAAAGTGCTATATAATAAAAAGGAAAAGAAGTCAAGAAACTAAACCACTAATTTCATTCCCATAAAGCAATATGCAACATATACGTAAAGAACTGTAATTATAACTTTAGAGCCCAAAGTATAATCTCATAAAGTGCTACATAACAAATAGGAAAAGCATTCAAGAAACAAAAGCACTAATTTTATTCCCTTAAAGCACTATGTAAGATATATGAAAAGCACTGTAACTATAATTATACACCACAAAGTATAGTCTCATAAAGCGCTATATAATAAAAAGGAAAAAAAGTCAAGAAATAGAAGCACTAACTATATTCCCTTAAAGCACTATGTAACATATACGAAAAGCACTGTAATTATAACTCTAGAGCAGAAAGTTTAATCTCACAAAGGGCTACATAATAAAAAGGAAAAACAATGAAGAAAAAAAAAGCGTTAACTATATTACTTTAAAACACAATGTAACAAATATGAAAATCACTGTAATTAGAACTATTGATCACAAAATATAATGACATAAAGTGCTATATAGTAAAAAGAAATAACAATACAGAAAAGAAAACAATAACTGTATTCCTGAAAGCACTATGTAACATATACGAAAAGCAGTTGAATTATAACTTTAGAGCACAAAGTATAATCTCAAAAAGTATTGTATAATAAAAAGGAAAAACTGTGAAGAAACAAAAGCGCTAACTATATTACTTTAGAACACTATGTAGCAAATATACAAAGTAGTGTAATTTGAACTACAGAGCACAAAGTGTGGTCCCAAAAAGTGCTATATGATAAAAAGAAAAAGAAGTCAAGAAACAAAAGAACTAACTTTATTCCCTTAAAGCACTATGTAACATATATGAAAAGCATTATAATTATAATTGTACACCACAAAGTATATTCTCATAAAATTCTATATAATAAAAAGGAAAAAAAGTAAAAAAACAAAACCGCTAACTATATTACCTTAAAATACTTTGTAACAAATAATAAAAGCATTGTAATTAGACGTATAGACCATAAAGTATAATCTTATAAAGTGCTATATAATAAAAAGGAAAAACAGTGAAGAAACAAAAATGTTACCTACATTATTTTATTAATAATATGTAACAAATACGAAACGTTATGTAATTAGAACTACAGAGAACAAAGTATAATTCCAAAGAGTGTTATATAATAAAAAGAAAAGACAGTCAAAAAATAAAAACACTAACTGTATTCCCTAAAAGCACTATGTAACATATACAAAAATCAATGTAATTACAACTATAGATCACAAAATATAATCCCATAAAGTGCTATATAATAAAAAAAACGGAAGTCAAGAAAAAAAGCACTAATTGTTTTCCCTTAAAGCACTATGTAACATATACGAAAAGCACTATAATTATAACTATAGAGCACAAACTATAATCTCATAAAGTGTTGTATAATAAAAAAGACAAACCATGAAGAAACAAAAGCGCTAACTATATTACTTTAAAACGCTATGTAAGAAATATAAAATGTACTGTAATTAGAACCACAGTGCACAAAGTGTAGTCCCATAAAGTTTTGTATTATAAAAAGACAAAGCAATCATGAAACAAAAGCACTAATTGTATTTTCTTTAAGCACTATATAACATATACGAAAAGCACAGTAATTTGTCTATAGAGCACAAAGTGTAATCCCACAAAGTGCTAAATATAAAATAAAAGGTTGTAGAGAAACAAAAGCGCTAACTATATTACCTTAAAGCACTGTGTAACATATACGAAAAGCACTGTAATTACAACTCTAGAGTACAAAATATAATCTCATAAAGTGCTCCATAACAGAAAGGAAAAACAGTGAAAGTAGAAAAGCCCTAACTATATTACATTAAAACACTTTGTAACAAATACGAAAAGCACTGTAATTAGAAGAACTATAGAGCCCAAAGTATAGTCTCATGAAGTGCTATATAATAAAATGGAAAAAAAAAAGTAAAAAAAAAAAGCGCTAACTATATTACCTTAAAATACTTTGTAAAAAATACGAAAAGCACTGTAAGTTGAACTATAGATCACAAAATATAATCCCATAAAGTGCTCTATAATAAAAAGAAAAGACAGTCAGGACACAATAGGGCTAATGGTATTACCTTAAAGCACTATATAACATATATGAAAAGCATTGTAATTATAACTATAGCCCACAAACTATAGTCTCATTAAGTGCTATATAATAAAAAGGAAAAAAAGTAAAAAAACAAAAACGCTAACTATATTACCTTAAAATACTTTGTAACAAATACGAAAAGCACTGTAATTAGAACTATAGAGCATAGAGTATAATCTCATAAAGTGTTATATAATTAAAGGGAAACAAAGTGAAGAAACAAAAGCGCTAACTATATTATTTTAAAACAATAGGTAACAAATAGGAAAAGTTATGTAATTAGAACTACAAAGCACAAAGTATAATCCCAAAAAGTGCTATATAGTAAATAGAAAAGGCAGTCAAGAAACAAAAATACTAATTGTAATCCCTTAAAGCACAATGTAACATATTTGAAAATCACTGTAATTTTAACTCTAGGAGCAAAAGTATAATATCATAAAGTGCTACGTAATAAAAAGGAAAAACAGTTAAGAAATCAAAGCGCTACGTATATTAATATAAAACACTATGTAAAAAATACGGAAATCAATGTAATTAGAACTATAGATCAAAAAATATAATTCCATAAACTGCTATATAATAAAAAGAAACAATAGTCAAGAAGAAAAAACACTAACTATATTCCTCAAAGCACTATGTAACATATACGAAAAGAACTGTAATTATAACTCTAGAGCACAAAGTATAATCTAATAACTTGTTGTATAATAAAAAGGAAAAATCGTGAAGAAAGTAAAGTGCTAACTATATTACTTTAAAACACTATATTACAAAAATAAAAAGTACTGTAATTTGGACTACAGAACACGAAATGTAGTCCCATAAAGTGCTATATAATAAAAAGAAAAAACAGTCAAGAAACAAAAGCACTAAGTTTATTCCCTCGAAGCACTATGTAACATATATGAGAAGCATTGTAATTATAACTTAAGACCACAAAGTATAATCTCATAAAGTGCTATATAATGAAAAAGAAAAAAAAGTGAAAAAACAAATATATTAACTTAAAACACTTTGTAACAAATACAAAAAGAAATGTAATTAGAATTATAGAGCCCAAAGTATAATCTCATTAAGTGCTATATAATAAAAAGGAAAAACAGTGAAGAAACAATTATGTAAGAAATATGAAAAGTTATGTACTTAGAACTATAGAGCACAAAGTATAAACCCGACAACTTCTATATAATAAAAAGGAAAGGCTGTCAAGAAACAAAAGCCCTAATCGTATTCTTTTAAAGCACTATGTAACATATATCAAAAGCACTCTAATTATAACTCTAGGGTATAAAGTATAATCTCAGAAAGTGCTTTATAATAAAAAAAGAAAAATAGCGATGAAACAAATGCACGATTCATATTACCTTAAAACACTATGTAACATATACGAAAAGCACTGAAATTAGAACTATAGAGCACAAAGTAATTATAATCTCTTAAAGTGCTATACAATAAAAAGAAAATGCAGTCAAGAAACAAAAGCACTAACTGTATTTCCTTAAAGCACTATGTAACATATACAAAAAGCATTGTAATTATAACTCTTGTGCAGAAAGTATGATCTCATAAACTTTCTACATAATAAAAAGTAAAACAGTGAAGAAACAAAAGCGTTCACTATATTACTTTACAACACTATGTTATAATTAAGAAAATAACTGTAATTAGAACTATTGATCACAAAATATAATCCCAAAAAGTGATAGATAATAAAAAGAAATGGCAGTCAACAAATAAGAGCATTAACTGTATTTCCTAAAACCACTATGTAACATATATACGAAAAGCATTGTAATTATAACTATAGAAGACAATGTATAATCTGACAAAGTGATGTATAATAAAAAGAAAAAATTGTTAACAAACAAAAGCGATAACTATATTACTTTACAACACTCTGTAACAAATATAAAATTTATTGTAATTAGAACTACCGAGCACATAGTGTAGTCCCATAGAGTTTTATATAATAAAAAGAAAAAGCAGTCATGAAAGAAAAGCACTTTGTAACAAATAGGAAAAGCACTCTAATTAGAACTTTAGAACACAACGTATAATCTCAAAAAGTACTATATACTAAAAGAAAAAACATTGAAGAAACAAAGGTGCTACGTATATTAATTTTAAAACTATATAAACAAACACGAAAAGTACTGTAATTAGAACTATAGAGCATAAAGTATAATCCCAGAAAGTGCTATATGTAAAAAGAAAAGGCTGTAGAGAAACAAAACCACTAACTGTATTCTCTTAAAGCACTATGTAACATATATGAAAAGCACTGTAATTAGAATTCTAGAGCACAAAGTATAATCACATAAAGTACTTTATATTAAAAAGGAAAAAGAAAAAGTGAAGAAACAAAAACTCTAACTATATTACTTTAAAACACTATGTAACAAATACGAAAATCACTATAACTAGAACTATAGAGTACAAAGTATAATCGAAGAAAGTACTATATAATTAAAAGAAAAGGCAGTAGAGAAACAAAAATACTAACTATGTTACCTTAAAGCAATATGTTATATATACGAAATGCACTGTAATTACAACTTTAGAGTGTAATCTCATAAAGTGTTGTATAACAAAAAGCGGAAAAAGTGAAGAAACAAAACTGCTAACTATATTACTTTAAAACACTATGAAACAAATACAAAAGCACTGTAATTAGAACTATATATCACAAAATATAATTTCATAAAGTGCTATATAATAAATAGAAAAAACAGTGAAAAAAGAAAAGTACTGTAATTAGAACTATAGAGCCCAAAGTATAACCTCATAAAGTACTATATAGTAAAAGGAAAAACAGTGCAGAAACAAAAGGGCTAACTATATTACATTAAACACTATATAAAAAATACGAAAAGCACTGTAATTAGAACTATAGTGAAGAAAGTGTAATACCACAAAGTGCTATGTACAAAAAGAAAAGGCTGTAGAGAAACAAGAGCACTAAGTATATTACCTTAAAGCACTATGTAACATATACGAAAAGCACTGTAACTAAAAATCTAGAGCATAAAGTATAATCTCATAAAATGCTATATAATAAAAAGGAAAAATAGTTAAGAAACAAAACCGCTAACTATATTACTTTAAAACACTATGTAACAAATACGAAAAGCACTGTAATTAGAACTATAGAGCACAAACTATGATTTCATAATGTGTTGTATAATAAAAAGGAAAAACCATGAAGAAACAAAAACGCTAACTATATTTCTTTAAAACACTATGTAACAAATATAAATAGTATTGTACATAGAAATACGGAGCACAAAGTCTAGTCCCCCAAAGTGCTATATAATAAAAAGAAAAAGCAGTCAAGAAACAAAAACACTAATTCTATTCTTTTAAAGCACTATGTAACATATACGAAAAGCACAGTAATTATAAGTATAGACCACAAAGTATAGTCTCATAAAGTCCTATATAATAAAAAGGAAAAAAAGTCAAGAAACAAAAGCACTAACTTTATTTCCTTAAAGCACTATTTAGCATATACGAAAAGCACTGTAATTAAAGCTCTAGAGCACAAACTATAATCTTAAAAAGTGTTACATAATAAAAAGGAAAAATAGTAAAAAAAAAAAAGAAAGCACTAACAATATTACCTTAATACACTTTGTAACAAATACAAATAGCACTGTATATAGAACTATACAACATAAAGTATATTACTTTAAAACACTATATAACAAAAGTGCTAAGTATATTACTTTAAAACACTATGTAAAAAATACGAAAAACATTGTAATTAGAACTATACAACATAAAGAATAATCCCACAAAGTGTTATATAATTAAAAGAAAAGGCAGTAGAGAAAAAAAGCACTAAAAATATTACGTTAAAGTGCTATGTTATATATACGAAAATCATTGTAATTACAACTCTACTGCACAAAGTATTAGCTCATAAAGTGTTGTATAATAAAAAGAAAAAAAAACTGAAAAAACAAAAGCACTAACTATATTAGCTTAAAACACTTTGTAGAAAATACGAAAAGAATTCTTACATAGATGATATGTTCTAATCCCTAAACCTATTGATATTTTTCAAAAGGGTAAACTGTTTTCGTAGTCCCGTAACTGGACCCCTTTATTATTTTAGTCCCGTAAGTGAAGCTGTCGCAAATTAGTCCTACAAGTGGAAACTTTTTGTTGTTTTAGTCCTCTGGCGCCGGAGACGCCCGCGTGGCTCGCCGGAATCCACGTGTCCGCCAGGTGTCCCACCAAGTCAGCGACACATGGCGGACACGTGGATTTTATTTTTCTAATTTTTTTTCAATTGGACAAAATAAAAAAATTAAAAAAGAAAATAAAATTAAATATAAATTAAAAATAAAGTCTTAAAAAATGAAAAAAAAATAAAATTCACGTGTCCGCCAGATGTCGCTGACCTGGGAGCCACGCGGGCGTCTCCGGCGCCGGAGGACTAAAACAACAAAATATTTTCACTTATGGGACTAGTTTGCGACAGGCTCCACTTACGGGACTAAAATGATAAGGGGGTCCAGTTACGGGACTAAAAAAATAGTTTACCCTTTTCAAAATTATTGTCAAATGGGTTTGTCCTAAAAGTGTTAGGTTTTGCCAATTTCTTCTAGAAAGTTGATTATAATGTAATGTGAAGATTATTATTGGATTTTAAATTGAAAATCATAGAATTTATGGGATGGGTTTGAAACATTAGTTTTACCATAACCTAGTTATGGTTTTTGGAAAAAGATTTATTTAAATATTATGATTTTTTTGGAGTTAGACCATGCCTATTGTGATTGACATATTATTCAAATGTTTATTTGGAAAAATAAAGAGATTATAGCGAACTTTTTGGGTCTAATATCCTACTTTTGCTTGGTTAAATGTTGACAATTGGAATATTTTAAGTTTAAAACACTCTTTTTGAAATTTTCCTAAAAGCATGTTGAGTATTTGGTCAAATTGGTAATTGAAACTACCTGTCGAGTCCGATCAACTCGTCGATTGTTTGGATGATAAAGTATAGCCTTCCACCTTTGTGCCTTGCAAACACGTGAGGGTATAATGGTATTTTAGGATAACTAGCTAACCTTGAACTAGATCCTGAATGGGCTAGGTCGAAGGATCGAGATGGCGGGTTCCCTTTTTAGGTGCTTCTGAGGTGCCTATCATTCACGATGAAAGGTCTTTAGACCGTCATCCGTGATGGAGGGATGGATTCCATACAATCTCCTCTTGGTATGTTATACTGGAGACTAGAGGGTTGTGGTCTGTATGGTACCCCACGCAAACTAATAATAAATTGATTTAGGTGTACTTTGGTTTTCAAACCCTTATATACACATTGTGGAGTTTTCCTTGAGGGTTGTGACCCTATGGGTATTATGTGAAACTATGTGACGTGTCATACGAAGTAATAAGGTTGGAAAACCCGGTTGAGCCGCCCTGATTAAGGCATAGTGGAGTTTTCTTCGTGATGTGCTCATCACTATTATTTGAGAATGAAAATGAGATATAAGGGAGACGCTAAAAGACTCGTGTGTGTGAGTTCCCCTTATGTGATACGTGTCATCTTATTCAATTATCTTCTTCAAATTATTTTGTGGCATTATACCGTATTAATTTATCTTCGATTAATTGCACTTACTCAACCGTTGTGTTGATCCTCTTTTTACAATCTTTTTGTAGGTGATCATGCTTCTGTTATACCTAAATGATGCATTCACGTCATATGATCCATCGGGGGATTTAAAATTACTTTACCTTCTAAAATGCTTTTGAAATTCATTAATCATGTTCAAAGACTAATGCCTTTTGAACTAGTTCCAATTTATGCTTTAGATATGAACTTTACTTATTTAATTGATAAGTCGATGCGCTTTAATTCTAAGTCTCTATTAGTTGTTTGTATTTATTATTTTAGCCATAGCACCACAGTGTAGGACTCGTTGGTTGATAAACAAGCCTTACGATGTGGCATGGTGGTGACGCTCCGATGTGAGCCGGCCGAAATGTTACAAAAAAGGTAGTAAAGAAAAAAAAGCACTAACTGTATTTCCTTAAAGCACTATGTAACATATACGAAAAGCATTGTAATTATAACTATAGAGCACAAAGTATAATCTCATAAAATGCTGTATAATAAAAAGGAAAAACCATGAAGAAACAAAAGCGCTAACTATATTATTTTAAAACACTATGTAACAACTATAAAGAGAACTGTAATTAGAACTTCAAAGCATAAAATGTAGTCTCATAAAGTGCATTATAATAAAAAGAAAGAGCAATCAATAAACAAAAGCACTAATATTATTCCTTTAAAGCACTATGCAACATATATGAAAAACACTATAATTATAACTATAGACCACAAAGTATAGTCTATTAAAGTGCTATATAATAAAAAGGAAAAAAAGTCAAAAAACAAAAGCACTAACTGTTTTCCCTTAAATCAATATGTAATGTATACAAAAAGAATTGTAATTATAACTCTAGAGCACAAAATATAATATCATAAAGTGCTACATAATAAAAAGGAAAAATAGTCAAAACAGAAAAGTGCTAACTATATTACCTTAATATACTTTGTAACAAATACGAAAACCACTGTAATTAGAACTATAGAGCCCAAAGTATAACCTCATAAAGTACTATATAGTAAAAGAAAAAACAGTGCAGAAACGAAAGCGCTAACTATATTACCTTAAACACTATACAACAAATACGAAAAGCATTGTAATTTAGAACTGTAGAGAACAAAGTATAATCCGACAAAGTGCTATATATTAAAAGAAAAGATTGTAGATAAAAAAAAGCGCTAACTATATTACCTTAAGGTATTATATAACATACATGAAGAGCACTATAATTACAACTCTAGAGCATAAAGTATAATCTCATAAAGTGCTATATAATAAAAAGGAAAAACAGTTAAGAAACATGTAGCAAATACGAAAAGCAATGTAATTAGAATTATAGAGCACAAAGTATAATCTCATAAATTGTTTTATAATAAAAAGGAAAAACCGTGAAGAAACAAAAGCACTAACTATATTAGTTTAAAACTCTATGTAACAAATCTAAAACGTACTATACATAGAACTACAGAGCACAAAGTGTAGTCCCACAAAGTGCAATATATTAAAAGGAAAAAGAAGTCAAGAAACAAAAGCACTAATTTTATTCTCTTGAAGCACTATGCAACATATACGAAAAGCACTGTAATAAGAACTATAGACCACAAAGTATAGTCTCATAAAGTGCTATATAATAGAAAGGGAAAATGTTAAGAAACAAAATAACTAATTGTATTCCCTTAAAGCACTATGTAACATATATGAAAAGTACTGTAATTATAACTCTAGAGCACAAAGTATAATCTCAAAAATTGTTACATAATAAAATGGAAAAACAATAAAAAAATGAAAGTGCTAACTATATTGCCTTAAAACACTTTTTAACAAATACAAATAGCACCGTAATTGGAAATATACAACATAAAGTATATTACTTTAAAACACTATATAACAAAAGCCCTAAGTATAATAGTTTAAAACACTATTTTACAAATACGAAAAGCACTGTAATTAAAACTATACAATATAAAGTATAATCCCACAAAATGCTATATAATTAAAAGAAAAGGTAGTAGAGAAACAAAGGCACTAAAAATATTACCTCAAAGCACTATGTTATATATACAAAAATCACTGTAATTACAACTATAGTGCAAAAAGTATTAGCTCATAAAGTGTTGTATAATAAAAAGGAGAAAAAGTGAAAAAAACAAAAGTGCTAACTATATTACCTTAAAAACTTTGTAACAAATATGAAAAGAACTGTAATTAGATCTACAGAGCGCAAATTATAATCTCATAAAGTGCTATATAATAAAAAGAAAAAAGAGTGAAAAAACAAAAGCACTAACTATATTACTTTAAAACTCTATGTAACAAATATAAAAATACTGTACATAGAACTGAGCACAAAGTGTAGTCCCACAAAGTGCAATATACTAAAAAGAAAAAGAAGTCAAGAAACAAAAGCACTAATTGTATTCTCTTGAAGCGCTATGTAACATATATGAAAAGCAATGTAATTATAACTCTACTGCACAAAGTATAATCTTATAGTGTGCTACATAATAAAAAGGAAAAAGAGTAAAGAAAAAAAAGCGCTAACTATATTACCTTAAACACTATATAACAAACACGAAAAGCACTGTAATAAGAACTATAGAGCACAAAGTATAATCCCACAAAGTGCTATATATAAAAAGAAAAGACTTGAGAGAAACAAAAGCACTAACTATATTACCTTAAAGTATTATATAACATATACGAAAAGCACTGCAAGTATAACTCTAGAGCATAAACTATAATCTCATAAAGTGCTACATAATAAAAAAGGAAAAACAGTGAAGAAACATAAACGTCAACTATATTACTTTGAAACACTATGTACCAAATACGAAAATCACTTTAATTAGAATTATAGATCACAAATAATAATCTCATAAATTTCTATATAATAAAAAGAAACGGCAGTAAAGAAACAAAAACACTAAATGTAATCCCATAAAAAACTATGTAACATATACGAAAAATACTGTAATAATAACTCTAGAGCACAAAGTATAATCTTATAAACTGCTATATAATAAAAAGGAAAAAACAGTGAAGAAACAAAAGCGTTAACTATAGTACTTTAAAACACTATGTAAAAAATACGAAAATCACTATAATTAGAACTATAGATCACAAAATATAATCTTATAAAGTGCTATACAATAAAAAGAAAAGGCAGTCAAGAAACAAATGGACTAATGCTATTCCTTTAAAGCACTATGTAACATATATGAAAAGCACTGTAATTATAATTTTAGAACACAAAGTATAATCTCATAAAGTGTTGTATAATAAAAAAGAAAAACAGTGAAATAACATAAGTGGGAACTATATTACTTTAAAACAGTATGTAATAAATACTAAAAGCATTGTACAGAGAACTATAGGGCACAAAATATAATCCCATAAATTGTTATATAATTAAAAAAAAAGGCAGTTAAAAAACAAAAACACTAATTGTACTCCCTTAAACCACTATGTAACATATACAAAAAGCACTGTGATCATAACTTGAGAGCACAACGAATAATCTCAGAAAGTGCTATACAATAAAAAGGAAAAAAAGTGAAGAAAAAAGCACTAACTATATTACTTTAAGACACTTTGTAACAAATACGAAAAGCACTGTAATTCGAATTACAGATCAAAAAATATAATATCATAAAGAAAAGACAGACAAGAAAAAAATGCACTAATTTTATTCGCTTACAGAACTCTGTAACATATACGAAAAGCACTGTGATTATAGCACAAGAGCACAATGTATAATCTCATAAAGTGCTACAAAAATAAAAGGAAAAACATTGATGAAACAAAAACGCTAACTATATTACTTTAAAACACTATGTATCAAATACGAAAATCACGGTAATTATATAATCCCACAAAGAGCTATATAATAAAATAAAAAGACAGTCAAGAAACAAAAACACTAACTGTATTCCCTGAAAGAATTATGTAACATATATGAAAGGCACCGTAATTATAACTATAGAGTACAAACTATAATCTCATAAAGTGCAACATAGTAAAAAAGACAAACAATGAAAAAGCAAAAGCGCTAACTATATTACTTTAAAACACTATGTAAAAAATACTAAAAGAACTGTACTTAGAACGACAGAGCACGAAATATAATCCCATAA
Source organism: Andrographis paniculata (assembly GCF_009805555.1). Taxonomy (NCBI): domain Eukaryota; kingdom Viridiplantae; phylum Streptophyta; class Magnoliopsida; order Lamiales; family Acanthaceae; genus Andrographis; species Andrographis paniculata. The sequence continues at coordinate 29,595 of NW_026137424.1, forward strand.
AGTACTATATAATAAATAGAAAAGGCAGTTAAGAAACAAAAGCACTAATTGTATTCCCTTAAACCACTATGTAACATATACGAATAGACCTAAAATTACAACTCTAAAGCACAGAGAATAATGTCATAAAATGCTATATAATAAAAAGGAAAAACTATGAAGAAACAAAAGCACTAACTATAATATTTTAAAACACTATGTAACAAATACGAAAAGTTATATAACTAGAACTACAGAGCAAAAAGTATAATCCCAAAAAAAAGGCAGTCAAGAAACAAAAGTACTAATTGTATTCCCTTAAAGCATTATTTAACATATACGAAAAGCACAGCAATAATCACTTGTGATCATAAAGTATAATCTCATAAAGTGCTACATAATAAAAAGGAAGAACAATGGAGATACAAAAGCGCTAACTATATTACTTTAAAACATAGTCTAACAAATACGAAAATCACTGTAATTAGAACTATAGATCACAAAATATAATCCCATAAAGTACTCTATAACAAAAATAAATGACAGTCAAGAAAAAGAAGCAGTAACTGTATTCCCTTAAAGCACTATGTAACATATACAAAATAGCATTGTAATTATAACTCTAGAACACAAAGTATAACCTCATAAATTGTTGTATAATAAAATTGAAAACCATTAAGAAACAAAACTGCTAACTATATTACTTTAAAACAGTAATTAAAACTACAAAGCAGAAAGTGTAGTTCCATAAAGTACTATATAGTAAAAAGGAAAAAAAGTGAAAAAACAAAAGCACTAACTATATTACCTTAAAATACATTGTAACAAATACGAAAAGCACTGTAATTAGAAGTATAGAGCACAAAGTATAATCTCAGAAAGTGCTTTATAAAAAAAAGAAAAAAAAGTGAAGAAACAAAAACGCTATCTGTATTATTTTAAAAAACTATTTAACAAATACGAAAAGCAATTAATTAGAACAACAAAGCACAAAGTATAATCCGAAAAAGTGCTATATAATAAAAAGGAAAGGCCATCTAGCAATAGAAGAACTAACTATAATCCCTTCAAGCTCTATGTAACATATACGAAAAGCACTGTAATTATAACTCTAGAGCAGAAAGTATAATCTCATAAAGTGCTACACAATAAAATGGAAAAACAGTGATGAAACAAAAACGCTAACTATATTTCTTTAAAAAACTATGTAACAAATACGAAAATCACTGTAATTAGAATTATAGATCACAAATCATAATCCGATAGAGTGCTATATAATAAAGAGAAACGAAAGTAAAGAAAAAAAACACTAATTGTATTCCGTAAAAGCACTATGTAACATATACGAAAATCACTGTAATTATAACTCTAGAGAACAAAGTATAATCTCATAAAGTGCTACATAATAAAATTGAAAAAACACTAAAGAAACAAAAACTCTAACTATATTTCTCTAAAACACTATGTAACAAATACGAAAATCACTGTAATTAGAACTATAGATCGGAAAATATAATCCCATAAAGTGCTCTATAATAAAAAGAAAAGACAGTCAGGACACAAAAGGGCTAATGGTATTCCCTTAAAGTACTATGTAACATATATGAAAAGAAATGTAATTATAATTCTAGAGCACAAAGTATAATCTCATATAGTGTTGTATAATAAAAAGGAAAACAGTAAAACCATAAACACTAACTATATTACTTTACAACACTACGTAACAAATACTAAAAGCACTGTACTTAGAATTATAGAGCACAAAATATAATCCCATAATGTACTATATAATAAAAAGAAATGGCAGTTAAGAAACAAAACCACTAACTGGATTCCCTTAGAGTACTATGTAACATATACGAAAAGTACTATAATTACAAATGTAGAGCACAGAGTATAATCGCATAAACTGCTATATAATAAAAAGGAAAAATAGTGAAGAAACAAAAGCGCTAACTATATTATTTTAAAACACTGAGTAACAAAGAAGAAAAGTTATGTAACTAGAACTACAGAGCACAAAGTATAATCCCAAAGAAAAGACAGTTAAGAAACAAAAACACTAATTGTATTCCCTTAAACCATTATGTAACATGTACGAAAAGCATTGACCTGTCGCGCAGTCAATCAAATATTTCACCTACTCCGTGATCACAATTTAATGTAATATAGGGGAAGGGATCGTCTCCACAGGGATTGTGTGATTCACTCTTTCGTGTTCTAATGCAGTAAAGGAATTTTCTTTTATTATCTAATGAAAATAAAATAACAAAGCAATTAAATAAAGGGGGAACTGACTATCAAGGGGATGCCTGGCTCAAGGGATGATGCAGTTATGGCACTTGTGTTTTATCATTAATTCAATAAAGTTAATTCTTATTAAAGTATCAATAAATTGGTTATAGTTATCAACAAGCTCTGACAACCAATTTTTCCTTACAGTGTAGGTAATTAAGGTACGATCGTTAACTACCCCTAAATAAGCAAATAAACCTAGGTGCGCCCATAAGAATATTTCCTAACCGCATTGTAATCTAGAAAAACCCAATTCAAAACAATTACTACCTAGGAGGAGCAATTAGATTTGATTGTCTAACCCCCGGGAAGGAACTATTCAACCCGGTTATCACCTATTCAAACGCGAATACAATTACAGATATCCTACCTGAATTGACTTTAGATTATCAGACTAATTTAAATATCGGTACCAAAATATTCAATCAATTTAACAATCACAAACGCTATTATCAGAATTAGACAAATATTGATAATCAAAAATAACTTTTTTAAAGAAAATCAAGAATCTCCAAAACAAAAGAACCAAAACAGTATCACCCCTCAAACCAGAAAAATATCTACTCCATAATCAAATAACAAAGAATAAAAGAGAAAGATGAAGTCATAGTGGGAGGGGGAAATCTTCTCTGTCGATTTGCTCCTACGCGATCTATGAATCTGTCGGTCTCCTTCTCCTGTGCGTTTCTGCCCTAGCCGTTCTCTCCTCCTATAGGCGTGTGTTCCCCCCATTTTATTTAATTTTTGCCCTAATTATTTTGTAGATGGGCTTTTGGGCCTTTAATTAATTTCTCATATCAAGAGGGTGTAGTTAGTCATGGTCATGACTAACTAGGTTGTGCAAATCTGTCTTCCTTTTTTCTGCTAATTATGCCAAATTTGATATTTATCCTCTGCACACAACAAATAAACAATTCGCATATAAATTAGGTAGAATCCAATCAAAATCACTCAAATATCGCATATGATATGAATATAAAACGCATGCGATTTCTAACTATCAATTCTCCCCACACCTAGATCATGTTTGCCCTCAAGCATAAATTCGAAATAAGCCAAAGAAATCGCAGGCAACTCGATATGACAAGAGGATCCAACACAACCAATTCAATCCGAATTTTAACACATCAAGCCAAGTCAACCTCACAAGATAAAGTGTATTCACACATGCTCTTTGAAGGAATTAAGTGTATAATTGGCTCAACACTTAGGTAGTGCAACAAAAGATTATTCTATAGGCTTGAGTAAAAATCAAATCTCTCTTGCTTAAAATATTCGAATCTAGCATAAAGAATCAAAGGGACTTTCAATAAGGGTTGTAACGGGGCTTATGGTCAGGGTAGGAAAAAGGATATACAAGGGCTAAAATATGTCAGAAAAGAATACAATAAGAACACAATGCTAGCATATAAAAAACAAATCGGCATAAACAATGAAATCCTTACTATATTCACTACCCAAACTTTAATAATGAAATTAAATGAAAATAATTTATTACGATAATTATTTATTTATTTATTTATTTTTGTATTATTTTTTTGTTTCTCTTTTTTTTTTTCATTTTTTTTTGGCTTTTGCCTTTATATATATATATATACCTACACTACCCACAGTTATTCCTTCATACTATGACTTATTCGTATCCAAAGTTCGTTTCTAACTAGTGCCGAAGAAATGAAGTGCATCACAACATGGACTTAAAGTAATTCATTCTAACATAGGGTTCAAATAGGAGAAGGCTTAATCAAAAGAAGGGTATGAGGCTAAAAGACAGGTTATTATAAAAGAGTAATAGGCTAGAAGGCTCAAATGGGCTAACTAGGGGAATATATTATGCTGGGTAATAAAGAAAGGCTTAATGGGTTACCTAATGCCCTTATCATTTTCAAAACGCAAGACTCGATAGTTGCAAGTTCAACATGCATAATTACTCAAGTTCTAGGTCATCTAATTGAGCACTACAAATCACACATGAAAGAAATTTCCAAACGCTTGAATATATGCAATTTATTTTCTAATATGACTTTTGGAACATAGGCTCAAATTCTCACAGGGTTCAAACGTCGACTTGACTCGACATATCACCAATCAAATGTCATTAGTCATGCCAAACTAACCTATCACACAAATCACCTTTGACTTACTTCAGACAAATCTAAAAAACATGCAAAATGACAGCAAATCAGGCATAAAAGGTAGCACAAAAATGAAAATTTTGCCCAAAAATTTGCACAACTCTCCCCACACCTAAAGTATGCATTGTCCTCAATGTAAGGAAAACAATAAAAGAATAGAGGAACTTCCCTATAGTCCATAGGGGGTGTAGTAGTTGAGAGCTTTGTTAACACCTCTTCATTTGATTGTGATTTTTAGGGAGGCTTGAAGTTCTCCTGAGTCCTACGAAAACAACTAACCAACGCAAGCCATTTAAAGGAGTGGATTTGGTGATCGGCGATGACTGAGCAGGGGAGGACGAAGTCAACGGCGCCGGAGGTTGGAGGCGGCGACTAAACCAAACAAAACTATCAAAAGTGCTATTAGCAATTAAACAATAAAAATAAATAAAATTAAAGAAAGCAATTAAATGATTTTGGGTTGTCTCCCAAAGAGCGCTTTTCTTTATAGTCTTTGAGCTAGACTTTGTCGCGTCTCAGTTCTGAACATCGAAATCGGCAACGGGTGCCGACTTTATAGGATCAAGTGAGAGTCCCTCGTGGTATAATTTGAAGCGATGTCTATTGGCCACACACTTTTTCTTCGGCTTAGAATTTTGATTCTCCTTATGACATTTTTTCGCTGCCAGCAATGGTGATCCCTTGGGAATCCATCTCCACTTTTCGATAATCTTTTTTCTTTTCTTACTCTCTCCAGTTGGTCTTTTCTCTAAATGTTTTCTCAACACAGTTCTTTGTTTATTCTCATTACCAACTTCACAAGTTTCCTGCACCATAGAATTAATAACATTAATTGCATATAACGATTCAGATTCAACAGGACATTTGACGGGATTAAAAATATTGAAATAAAATTCTTCTCCATCAAACTCCAAGCTGAGTGTGCCCTTTTTTTTAATATCTATCTTTGTACCTGCAGTGCACATAAAAGGTCTTCCTAACAAAAGAGGCGGTGGATTAAAACAATGTGCATCGTGCATATCAAGAATATAAAAATCCACAGGAAAAATTAATTCATTCACTTGAACTAATACATCTTCTATCATACCATCGGGATAAGCATGGGTTCGATCAGCAAGTTGAATAATAATTCCTGTTTCTTTTAGAGGCCCTAGATTTAAAGAGTTGTATATTGATCGAGGCATGACATTAATAGCAGCTCCTAAATCTAGCATAGCCTTAGTTATCTCAGTTTTTCCAATCTTACAAAGGATAGAAAACATACCTGGATCACCTTTTTTAGGTGGTACCTTTCTTTTGATAACAGCAGAAACGTTCTCACCCGCTATAATATGCTCGTCCCCTTGCAATTTTCTTTTTTTGGTGCACAGTTCTTTCAAAAACTTCGCATACTTGGGGATTTGGTTTGTAGCTTCCAGGAGCGGGATATTAAGTTCCACCTTGAATATTTCCATCATCTCTTTTCGTTTGTTTGCCTTTTGTGGTTTCTTCAACCTGTCAGGAAAAGGAGCTGATTTAATTTCAGTAGGAGGAACATAGTCAAGAAGTACCTTTTCGTGAAGTTCCGCTTCTTTTTCAATCTCCATCTCAATCTGATCCTCATTTTGTTCCTTTGAGATAGGATGTGGACCTTCCAATTCCTTTCCGCTACGAAGAGTTATAACACTCGTATTCTTTGGATTAGGCCGAGAATAACATTCAATCTTTGTATCACTGCAGATAGTGATGGCGCTGACATTTGCTGGATTTGGCTCAGGCTGAGCAGGCCACTTTCCTCTTTCACGTAGCTGTCTCACCTCCTCCGACACTTGATTGATCTGACCTTGTAATTTGTCAACAGTCGACTTCATCTCTTGCTGGAATTGCAGGGTACTGATAGCCATAGACTTCACCAAGTCTTCCAAAGATGGATTTAAGTTGCTTGTGGGTGCTTGGGGCGGTTGTTTCTCATAGAAACAAGGTTGTTGCATCTGTTGCATAGCTCCGAATGGTTGATGAGCATTACCCTGCTGTGAGTTTCCATAACGCAGGTTCGGATGATCTCTCTAGCCTGGATTGTAAGTGTTGGAGTATGGATTGTACGCTGGAAGTCTATTCATACCGTAGTTTGCAGTGTTCACATCCACAACACATTCTTCTTGGAGGGTCGGACATGCATCTGTAGGGTGTTCTGCACTCGTGCATATTCCACACGCCTTGACCTGGACACTCAGATTGGATTTTTCCACGACCATCTTGCGAACGAAGCTCGTCAACTCAGAAAGTTGTTGTTGCATCGATTGGATGGCATGGTCGTTGTTGTTTCCACTCATATGTCGAACATCTCTTGAACCAAATTGCTGCGTGTTTTTAGCCATCCTCGCAATAAGATCCCAAGCTTGTGCCGGCGTCTTATTACTAAAGCTCCACCACTTACAGCATCGATAATGTTTCTGTCCATCAACGACAAACCATCATAAAAGTATTGAATCAATAATTGAGGGGGAATTTGATGTTGTGGACATTTAATGATAAGCTTATTGAATAGCTCCCAATATTCATGGAGCGTTTCACCTGATTGTTGCTTGATGCCACATATCTCCTTCCTCAGGATCACAACTCTGGAATCTGGAAAGTACTTCTCCAAATATTTCTTTTTCATGTCGTTCCACGTGTCGATGCTTCCAGGTGGGAGATAGTAGAGCCAATCCTTTGCAGCATCTTTGAGTGAGAATGGGAAGGCTCTGAGTTTGATCTTTTCGTCAGTAACACCTGGTGGTTTCATGCTGGAGCACACCACGTCGAAGTCTTGCAAGTGTTTGTGAGGTTCTTCACCTACAAGTCCATGAAAAGAAGGCAGTAAATGGATTAAGCCAGATTTCAGTTCACAAGCAATAGTGTTATTCAGAGTTGGAAAGTTAATGCATAAGGGCTGCTGCGCCAAGTTGGGAGCAGCCAACTGCCTTAGAGTGCGGGTATCCTCAGCCATGACAGTCTCTTGATCACTTTCAGAGTCGCTAGAGCTAGAGATTCTGAGGTGGTTTAAAGATTCTGCCAGCTTCGCAACCTGAGCAGCTTTTCGTTGCTTGGCTTCCTCTCGTAGCTTTCGCTCAACCTTCTCGATCTCAAGATTAAATATCAGTTCACCTGTACGAGAAGAACGGGGCATAAACAAGGGGATAAATTAAAATAACACGAAAGAGTAAAGCAAAGGGCCAATCCCAGCAACGGCGCAAAAAATTGACCTGTCGCACGGTCAATCATATATTTCACCTACTTCGTGATCACAATTTAATGTAATATAGGGGAAGGGATCGTCTCCACAGGGATTGTGTGATTCACTCTTTCGTGTTCTAATGCAGTAAAGGAATTTTCTTTTATCTAATGAAAATAAAATAACAAAGGATTTAAATAAATGGGGAACTGACTATCAAGGGGATGTCTGGCTCAAGGGATGATGCAGTTATGGCACTTGTGTTTTATCATTAATTCAATAAATTTAATTCTTATTAAAGTATCAATAAATTGGTTATAGTTATCAACAAACTCTGACAACCAATTTTTCCTTACAGTGTAGGTAATTAAGGTACGACCGTTAACTACCCCTAATTAAGAAAATAAACCTAGGTGCGCCCATAAAAATATTGCCTAACCGTATTGTAATCTAGAAAACCTAATTCAAAACAATTACTACCTAGGAGGAGCAATTAGATTTGATTGTCTAACCCCCGGGAAGGAACTATTCAACCCAGTTATCACCTATTCAAACGCGAATACAATTACAGATATCCTACCTTAATTGACTTTAGATTATCAGACTAATTTAAATATCGGTACCAAAATATTCAATCAATTTAACAATCACAAACGCTATTCTCAGAATTAGACAAATATTGATAATCAAAAATAACTTTTATAAAGAAAATCAAGAATCTCCAAAACTAAAGAACCAAAACATTATCACCCCTCAAACCAGAAAAGTATCCACTCCATAATCAAATAACAAAGAATAAAAGAGAAAGATGAAGTAATAGTGGGAGGGGGAAATCTTCTCTGTCGATTTGCTCCTGTGCGATCTATGAATCTGTCAGTCTCCTGCTCCTGTGCGTTTCTGCCCTAGCCGTTCTCTCCTCCTATAGGCGTGTGTTCCCCCCCTCCCCTTTTATTTAATTTTTGCCCTAATTATTTTGTAGATGGGCTTTTTGGCCTTTAATTAATTTATCATATAAAGAGGGTGTAGTTAGTCATGGTCATGACTAACTTGGTTGTGCAAATCTGAATTTTTCTTCCTTTTTTTTGCCAATTATGCCAAATTTGATATTTGCCCTCTGCACACAGCAAATAAATAATTTGCATATAAATTAGGTAAAATCCAATCAAAATCACTCAAATATCGCATATGATATGAATATAAAACGCATGCGATTTCTAACTATCAATAAAGTATAATCTCATAAAATGCTACATAATAAAAAGGCAAAACAGTGAAGAAACAAAAACACTAACTATATACTTTAAAACACAATGTAACAAATACAAAAATCACTATGATTAGAACTATAGATCACAAAGGATAAGCCCACAAAGTGCTATAAAATAAAAAGAAAAAACAGTCAAGAAACTAAAACACTAATTGTGTTCCCTTAAAGCATTATGTAGCATATACGAAAAGCACTGTAATTACAACTCTAGAGCACAAAGTATAATCTCACAAAGTGCTATGTAATAAAAAGGAAAAACCGTAAAGAAACAAAAGTGCTAACTATATTACTTTAAAACACAATCTAACATATATAAAAAGTACTATAAGTAGGGTTCTGTAGAGCACAAAGTGTAATCCAAAAAAGTGTAATTAAATAAAAAGAAAACGCAGTCAAGAAACAAAACCACTAACTGAATTCCCTTAAAGCACTATGTAACATATATGAAATCATTGTATTTACAACTCCAGATCAAAAAGAAAAAACAGTGAAGAAACAAAAATGCTAATTATATTACTTTAAAATACTATGTAACAAATACGAAAATCACTTTAATTAGAATTATATAGGACAAATAATTATCTCATAAAGTGCTATATAACAAAAAGAATCGGTAGTAAAGAAAAAAAGCACTAATTGTAATCCCTTAAAGTACTATGTAACGTATACAAAAAGCACTGTAATTATAACTCTAAAGCACAAAGTATAATCTCATAAAGTTCTAAATAATAAAAAGGGAAAAAAACTGAAGAAACGAAAGTGCTAAGTATATTACTTTAAAACTCTATGTAACAAATACGAAAATCACCGTAATTAGAGCTATAGATCACAAAATATGACCCCATAAAGTGCTATATAATAAAAAGAAAAGGCAGTCAAGAAACAAAAGGGCTTATGGTATTCCTTTAAAGCCCTATGTAACATATATGAAAAGAAATGTAATTATAATTCTAAAGAACAAAGTATAATCTCATAAAGTGTTGTATAATAAAAAGGAAAAAACAGTGAAAAACCATAAGCGCTAACTATATTACTTTAAAACACTACGTAACAAATACTAAAAGCATTGTACTTAGAACTATAGAGCACAAAATATAATCTCATAATATAATATATATAAAAAGAAAATACAGTTAAGAAACAAAAGCACCAATTGTATTTTCTTAAAGTACTATGTAATATAATCATAAAGTGCTACATAATAAAAGGCAAAACAATGAAGAAACAAAAACACCAACTATTACTTTGAAACACAATGTAACAAATTCGTAAATCACTGTAATAGAGCTATAGATCACAAAATATAAGCCCATAAACTGCTATAAAATAAGAAAAAACACCAGTCAAGAAACAAAAGCACTAACTGTATTCCGTTATAGCACTACGTAGCATATACGAAAAGCACTGTAATTATAACTTTAGAGCACAAAGTATAATCTCACAAAGTGCTGTATAATAAAAAGGAAAAACCATGAAGAAACAAAAGTGCTAACAATATTACTTTAAAACACAGTGTAACAAATATAAAAAGTACTATAAGTAAAACTACAGAGCACAAAGTGTAGTCCAAAAAAGTGCTATTAAATAAAAAAAAGTTGTCAAGAAACAAAAGCACTAGTAGGTGTGTTTGTTTGGGGGTTTGGATTTTGAATTGGGATTTGAATAGTAAAAATTTTGAATTTGAATAGTTGTATGATGTGATATAAATAGGTCTTGATGTGATGTTTTGAATGTAAAATTAATTTTTAGTATAATATAAAAAATAAAAAATAGATGTTTGATTTGATATTTTTGGGGGGAAAAAATAGGATGAATAGTAGAAATTAAATCCAATTCCCCAAACAAACGCACCTAAGCGTGTGTTTGTTTGGGGTTTGGATTTTGAGTTGAGATTTGAATAGTAAAAATTTTAAATTTGAATAATTGTATGATGTGATATAAATAAGTGTTGATTTGATGTTTTGAATGTAAAATTGATTTTTAGTATAATATAAAAAATGAAAAATAGGTGTTTGATTTGATATTTTTTTGGGGGAAAAAATGGAATGAACAGTGGAAATCTAATTCAATCCTCCAAACAAAACCCTAAACCATAATAAAGTATAATAACTGTATAACTGTATTCCCCTAACAATAAACACACCCGTAGTGTTTCTAACAATATAACTGTATTCCCCTAAAGCACTATGTAACATATATTGATGCACTGTATTTATAACTCTGGATCATAAAGTATAATCTCATAAAGTGGTCCATAATAAAAAAGAGAAATGGTGAAGAAACAAAAATGCTAACTATATTACTTTAAAACACTATGTAACAAATACAAAAATCACTATAATTAGAATTATAGAGTACAAAAAATAATCCTATAAAGTCATATATAATAAAAAGAAATGGCAGTAAAGAAAAAAAAGCACTAATGGTATTCCTTTAAACTACTATATAACATATACGAAAAATACTGTAATTAAACTCTAGGGCACAAAGTATAATCTCATAAAGTGCTACGGAATAGGAAGGAAAAAAAACTAACGAAACAAAAGTGCTAACTATATTACTTTAAAACTCTATGTAACAAATACGAAAATCACTGTAATTAGAACTATTGATCACAAAATATATTCCCATAAAGTGCTATATAATAAAAAAAAAAGGCAGTCAAGAAACAAAAGGGCTAATGGTATTTCCTTAGAGTACTATGTAACATATATGAAAAGCACTGTAATTATAATTTTAGAGCACAAAGTATAATCTCATAAAGTGCTGCATAATAAAAAAGAAAAATAGTGAAATAACATAAGCGCTAACTATAACTTTAAAACACTATGTAACAAATACGAAAAGTTATGTTACTAGAACTACAGAGCACAAAGTATAATCCCAAAGAAAAGGCAGCCAAGAAACAAAAACACTAATTATATTCCCTTAAAGCACTATGTAACATATACAAAAAATACTGTAATTATAACTCTAGGGCATAAAGTATAATTTCAAAAAGTGTTACATAATAAAAAGGAAAAACAGTGAAGAAACAAAAGTACTAACTATATTACTTTAAAACACTATTTAACAAAAACGAAAATCACTATAATTAGAAATATAAATCACAAAATATAATCTCATAAAGTGCTATAAAATAAAAAGAAAAAGCACTAATTGTATTCCCATAAAGGACTATGGAACATATACGAAAACCACTGTAATAATAACTGTAGAGCACAAACTATAATCTAATAAAGTGCTATATAATAAAAAGGACAAACTGTGAAAAAATAAAAGCGCTAACTATATTACTTTAAAACTCTAAGTAACAAATACTAAAAGAAGTGTACTTAGAACTATAGAGCACGAAATATAATCCTATAGCGTACTATATAATAAAAAGAAAAGGAAATTAATAAACAAAATCACTTATTGTATTCCCTTAAAGTACTATGTAACATATACGAAAAGTACTGTAATTATAACTCTAGAGCACATAGTATAATTTCATAAAGTTCTACATAATAAAAAGGAAAAAAAAGTGAAAACAAAAGCGCTAACTATCGTACTTGAAAACACTATGTAAAAAATACAAAAATCACTGTAATTAGAACTATAGATCATAAAATATAATCTCAAAAAGTGTTATGTAATAAAATGAAAAGGCTGTCAAGAAACAAAAGAACTAACTGTATTCCGTTCAAGCACTATGTAGCATATACGAAAAGCAATATAATTACAACTTTAGAGAACAAAGTATATTCTCACAAAGTGTTGTATAATAAAAAGGAAAACCGTGAAGAAACAAAATTGCTAACTACATTTATTTAAAACACAATGTAACAAATATAAAAAGTACTATAAGTAGAACTACAGAGCACAAAGTGTAGTCCCATAAAGTGCTATAATAAAAAGAAAAAACAGTCAATATACAAAAGCACTAATTGTATTCCCTTAAAGCACTATGTAACATATATGAAAAGCACTGTAATTATAAAGTAGACCACGAAGTATAATCTCATAAAGTGCTATATAATAAAAAGGGAAAAAAAGTTAAAAAAACAAAAACGCTAACTATAATAACCTTAAAACACTTTGTAACAAATACAAAAAGCACTATAATTAGAACTGTGGAGCACAAAGTGTAATCACATAAAGTTTTATATAATAAGATGGAAAATCAATGAAGAAACAAAAGCGCTATCTATATTATTTTAAAACACTATGTAACAAATACGAACAATTATGTAATTAGAACTACAAAGTAAAAAGTATAATCCCAAAAAGTGCTATCTAATAAAAAGAAAATGCATCAAGAAAGAAAAACACTAACTGTACTACTTTAAAATACTATGTAACAAATACGAAAATCACTGTCATTAGAACTATAGATCACAAATAATAATCCCATGAAATGCTATATAATAAAAAGAAACGGCAGTCAAGAAAAAAAAACATTAACTGTATTCCCTTGAAGCACTATTTAACATATACGAAAAGCACTTTAATTAGAACTATAGGGCAGAAGGTATAATCTCGAAAAGTTCTGAATAGTAAAAAGGGAAAATATTGAAAAAACAAAAACGATAACAATATTACCTTAAAACCTTATGTAACAAGGACGAAAAGAACTGTAATTAGAACTATAGAGCAAAGACTATAATCCCTTACGGTGCAAATATAATATAAAGAAAAGGTAGTCAAGAAACAGAAGCATTAACTATATGCCCTAAAATCACTATTTAACATATACGAAAAGCATTGTAATTATAACTCAAGAGCATGAAGTATAATCTCATAAAGTACTACATAATAAAAAGGAAAAACAGTGAAAAAATAAAAACGCTAACTATATTACTTTAAAACACTATGTAACAAATATGAAAATCACTGTAATTTTAACTATAGATCACAAAATATAACCCGTAAAGTACTACAAAATAAAAAGAAAAAGCAGTTAAGAAACAAAAACACTAATTGTATTCCCTTAAAGCACTATGTAACATATACAAAAGGCACTGGAATTACAACTTTAGTGCACAAAGTATAATCTCATAAAGTGTTGTATAATAGAATGGAAAAACCATGAAGAAACAAAAGTGCTAACTTAAAACACAGTGTAACAAATATAAAAAGTATTGTAATTAGTACTACAGAGCACAAAGAATAGTCCCCAAAAGTGCTATTAAATAAAAAGAAAAAGCAGTCAAGAAACAAAAGCACTAACTGTATTCACTTAAAGCAGTTTGTTACATATATAAAAAACACTGTAATTATAACTCTAGAGCATAAAATATAATCTCATAAAGTTCTATATAACATATAAGAAAAATATTGTAATTATAACTCTAGAGAACAAAGTACAATCTCAAGAAAAGGCAGTCAAAAAACTAAAGCACTATAATAAGAACTATAGATCACAAAATATAATACAACAAAGTGCTATATAATAAAAACAAAAGGCAGTCAAGAAACTAAAACAGTAACAGTACTCCCTTAAAGCAGTATGTAACATATACAAAAAGCACTGTAACTATAAGTCTAGAGCACAAAGTATAATCTCATAAAGTGCTATGTAATAAAAAGGAAAAACTGTGAAGAAACAAAAGCGCTAACTATATTTCTTTTAAAATAATATGTCAAAAATACGAAAAAGTACTGTAATTAGAACTTTAGAGCACAAAGTATAATCCCAGAAAAAGGCAGTCAAGAAAAAAAAAACCTAATTGTATTACATTACACAACTATGTAACATATACGAAAAGCACTGAAATTATAACTCAAGAGCACAGAGTATAATCTCATAAAGTGCTACATAGTAAAAAGAAAAAAAAGTAAAGAAACAAAAGCGCTAATTATATTACTTGAAAAAACTATGTAACAAATGCAAAAATCACTGTAATTAGAACTATAGATCACAAAAGATAATCTCATAAAGTGCTATGTAATAAAATGAAAAGGCTCTCAAGAAACAAAAGAACTAATTGTATAGCCTTGAAGCACTATGTAACATAAACAAAAAGCACTGTAATTATAACTCTAGAGCACATAGTATAATCTCATAAAGTGCTATATAATAAAAATGAAATACAGTAATGAAAAAAAAACGCTAACTATATTACTTTAAAACACTATGTAACAAACACGAAACGCACTGTAATAAGAACTATTGATCACAAAATAAAATCTCATAAAGTGCTATATAATAAAAAGAAAACGTAGTCAAGAAACATAATCACTAATTGTATTTCCGTAAAGCACTATATAGCATGTAAGAAAAACAATGTAATTATAACTCTTGAGCACAAAGTACATTCTAAAAGAGTGCAATATAATACAAAGGAAAAACAGTGAGGAAAAAAAAGTGCTAACTATATTACCTTCAACACTTTGTAACAAATATGAAAAGCATTGTAATTAGAACTAAAGAGCACAAAGTATAATACCACAAAGTGCTATATAATAAAAAGAAAAAGCAGTACAGAAAAAAAAAACACTAATTGTATTACCTTAAAGCACTATGTAACATATAGGAAAAGAACTATAATTACATCTATAGAACACAAAGTATAATCTCATAAAATATTGTATAATAAAAAGGAAAATTAGTGAAAAGCTAAAGCGCTGTCTATATTAATTTAAAACACTATGTAACAAATACTATAACACTGTAACTAAAACTATTGAGCACAAAATATAATATCATAAAATGCTATATAATGAAAAGGAAAGGTTGTCAAGAAACTACATAAATGTAATATATACGAAAAGTACTGTAATTATAACTCTAGAACACAAAGTATAATCTTACAAAATACTACATAATAAAAAGGAAAAAACAGTATAGAAACAAAAGCGCTAACTATATTACTTTAAAACACTATATATCAAATACGAAAATCATTGTAATTAGAACTATAGATCACTAAATATAATCTCATAAAGTGCTATACAATAAAGAGAAAAGGCAGTCAAGAAAGAAAAGGACTAATGGTATTCCCTTAAAGCACGATGTAACATATATGAAAAACACTGTAATTATAATTCTAGAGCATAAAGTATAATCTCATAAAGTGTTGTATAATAAAAAATAAAAAACAGTGAAATAACATAAGCTGGAACTATATTACTTTGATACACTCTGTAACAAATACTAAAAGCGATGTACATAGAACTATAGAGCACAAAATATAATTCCATAAAGTGATATATAATAAAAAGAAAAGGCAGTTAAGAAACAAAAGCACTAATTGTATTCCCTTAAACCACTATGTAACATATAAGAAAAGTACTGTAATCATAACTCGAGAGTATAAAGTATAATCTCACAAAGTGCAATATAATAAAAAGGAAAAACAGAGAAGAAACAAAAACGCTAACTATATTACTTCAAAACACTATGTAACAAATACGAAAAGCAATGTAATTAAAACTATAGATCACTAAATATAATCTCATAAAGTGCAATATAATAAAATGAAAAGGTAGTCAAGATACAAAAGCACTAATTGTATTCCCTTAAAGCACTATGTAACATATAAAAAAAGTACTGTAATTATAACTATAGAGAACAAATTATAATCTCATAAAGTGCAACATAATATAAAGGAAAAAAAGTGAAGACACACAAACACTATGTAAGAAATACAAAAATCACAGTAATTAGAACTATTCATCACAAAATATAATACCATAAAGTGCTATATAAGAAAAACAAAAGGCAATCAAGAAACAAAAGGACTAAAGGTATTCCCTTAAAGAACTATATGACACATATGAAAAGCACTGTAATTATAATTCTAGAGCACAAAGTATAATCTCATAAAGTGTTGTATAATAAAAAAGAAAAATAGAGAAATAACATAAGCGCTAACTATATTACTTTGAAACACTATGTAATAAATACGAAAAGTTATGTAACTAGAAATACAGAGCACAAAGTATAATCCCAAAGAAAAGGCAATTAAGAGACAAAAGCACTAACTGTAATTATAACTCTAGAGTATAAAGTATAATCTCGTAAAGTGCTACATAATAAAAAGGAAAAATAACGAAGAGACAAAAACGCTAACTATATTACCTTAAAACGCTATGTTACAAATACGAAAGCACTGTAATACGAACTATAGATCACAAAATATAATCCCATAAAGTGCTATATAATAAAAAGAAAACGCAATCAAAAACAAAAACACTTACTGTATTCCAATAAAGCACTATGTAGCATATACGAAAAACACAGTAATTATAACTGTAGAGCACAAAGTATAATCTCATAAAGTATTATATAATGAAAAGGAAAAACAATAAAGAAACAAAAGCAATAACTATATTACTTTAAAACACTATGTAACAAATAAGAAAAGTACGGTAGTTGGAACTATTGAGCACAGATTTTAATCCTAGAAAGTGCTATAAAATACAAATAGAAGGTAGTCAAGAAATGGAAGAACAAATTTTATTCCCTCAAAGCACTCCGAAAGATATAGAAAAGCACTTTAATTATAACTCTAGAGCATAAAGTATAATCTCATAAGGCGCTACATAATAAAAAAGAAAAACAGTGAAGAAACAATAGCGCTAACTATATTACTTTAAAACAGTATATAACAAAGACGAAAATTATGGTAATTAGAACTATAGTTCAAAAAATATAAACCCATAAAGTGTTATGTAGTAAAATGAAAAGGCAGTTAAGAAACAAAAACACTAACTGTATTCCCTTAAAATACTATGTAAAATATACGACAAACACTATAATTACAACTCTTGAGTACAAAGTATAGTCTCATAAAGTGCTACATAATAAAAAGAAAAAACAGTGAAAAAAAAAGCGATATCTATATTACTTTAAAACACTACGTAACAAATACAAAAAATAATGTAATTAGAACTATAGGTCACAAACTATAATCCCATAAAGCGTTATATAATAAAATGAAAAGGCTATTAAGAACAAAAGAACTAACCGTATAGCCTTGAAGCACTATGTAACATAAACAAAAAACACTATAATTACAACTCTAGAGCACAAAGTATAATCTCATAAAGTCCTATATAATAAAAATGAAATGGGGTTAAGAAAGAAAAACGCTAACTATATTACTTTAAAACACTATGTAACAAATATTAAAAGCACTGAATTAGAACTATATAGCACAAAGTCTATTACCATAAAGTGCTATATAATAAAAAGAAAAGGTTGTCAAGAAACTAAAGCACTAACAGTATTCCCTTAAAGAACTATGTAAAAAATACGAAAAAGCACTATAATTAGAACTATAGAGCACAAAGTATAATCCCATAAAGTGCTATATAATAAAAAGAAAAGACAGTGAAGAAACTAAAGCACAAATTGTAATCCCTTAAAGCACTATGTAACATATACGAAAAGCACTGTAATTATAACTCTAGAGCACATAGTTTAATCTCATAAAGTCCTACATAATAAAAAGAAAAAAAAGTGAAGAAAGAAAGACGCTAACTATATTACTTTAAAACACTATGTAACATATACGAAAATCACGGTAATTAGAACTATAGATTACAAAATATAATCTCATAAAGTGTTATATAATAAAATGAAACGGCAGTAAAGAAACAAAAGATAAAACTGTATTCCCTTAAAGCAAAGTCTAACATATGCGAAAAGCACTGTAATCATAACTCTACAGTACAAAGTATAATCTTATAAAGTTCTATATAATAAAAACGAAAAACAGTGAAGAAACAAAAGCGCTAAATATACTACTTTAAAACACTATGTAACAAATACAAAAAGTATTGTAACTAGAACTTCATAACACAACGTTTATTCCTATAAAGTGCTATATAATAAAAAGAAAACGCAGTAAAAAAAAAACACTAACTCTATTCCCTTAAAACACTATGTAACATATACGAAAAACATTGTAATTATAATTCTAGAGCACAAAGTATGATCTCTTAGAGTGCTATATAATACAAAGGCAAAACAGTGAGGAAACAAAAGCGCTAACTATATTACTTTAAACACTATGTATCAAATACAAAAAGTATTGTAATTAGAACTAAAGAGCACAACGTTTATTCCTATGAAGTGTTATAAAATATAAAGAAAAGGCAGTAGAGAAACAAAAGAGCTAACTATCTTACCTCAAATTACTACGTAACATATACGAAAAGCACTATAATTACAGCACTAGAGCGCAAACTATAATCTCATAAAATTCTATATAATAAAAAGAAAAAATGCTAACTATATTACATCAAAATACTATGTACGAAATACTAAGGGCACTATACTACGAACTATTGAGCATAAAATATAATCACATAAAGTTCTATATAATAAAAAGTAAAGGCAGTCAAGAAACAAAAGCACTAACTGTATTCCCTTAAAGAACTATGTAACATATACGAAAAGCACTGTAATCATAACTCGAGAGCACAAAGTATAATCTCATAAAGTGTTATATCATAAAAGGAAAAAACATTTAAGAAAAAAAAGTACTAACTTCATTACTTTAAAACACTATGTAACGAATACGAAAAGTAGTGTAATTAAAATACAGAGCACAAAGTGTAATCCTATAAAGCGCTATGTAATAAAAAGAAACACAGTAATGAAACAAAAGCACTAGATGTATTCCCTTAAAGCACCGTGTAACATATACGAAAAGCTTTGTAATTATAACTCTAGAGCACAAAGTATAATTCATAAAGTGCTATAAAATAAAAAGGAAAAATATTGAAGAAACAAAAATGCTAACTATATTAAATTATAACACTATGTAACAAATATGAAAAATACTGTAATTAGAACTACTATTGACAAAGTATAATCTCATAAAGTTCTATATAATACAAAGGAAAAACAGTGAAAAAGAAAAACGCTAACTATATTACATTAAAACACTTTGTAACAAATACGAAAGCACTGTAATTAGAACTATAGAACACCAACTATAATGACATAAACTGCTATATCATAAAAAGAAACACCAATAAAAAAAAAACATTAACTGTATTCCTGAAAGCACAATGTAACGTTTATGAAAAATAGTGTAATAATAACTCTAGAGCACAAAGTATAATATTATAAAATATTGTATAATAAAAAGGAAACACACTAAAAAAACAAAAGTGCTAATTATATTACTTTAAAACACTATGTAACAAACACGAAAAACATGGTAATTAGAACTATAGTTCAAAAAATACAAACCCATAAAGTGTTATGTAGTAGAATGAAAAGGCAGTTAAGAAACAAAAGCACTAACATTATTCCCATAATGTATTATGTAACATACACGAAAAACACTATAAATATAACTCTTCAGCACAAAGTATAATCTCATAAAGTGCTACATAATAAAAAGGAGAAACAGTGAATAAACAAAAGCGCTAACTATATTACTTTAAAACACTATTTAACTAATATAAAAAACAATGTAATTAGAACTGTAGATCACAAACTATAATCCCATAAAGCACTATATAATCAAATGAAAAGGCTATCAAGAACAAAAGAACTAACCGTATAGCCTTGAAGCACTATGTAACATAAACAAAAAACACTACAATTTTAACTCTAGAGCACAAAGTATAATCTCATAATGTGCTATATAATAAAATGGTAAATGAGTGAAGAAAGAAAAGCGCTAACTATATTACTTTAAAACACTATGGAACAAGTATTAAAAGCACTATAATTATAACTATAGAGCACAACATATATTACCATAAAGTGCTATATAATAAAAAGAAAAGGCGGTCAAGAAACTAAAGCACTAACAGTATTCCCTTAAAGCACTATGTAAAAAATACGAACAAGCACTGTAATTAGAACTATAGTGCACAAAGTATAATCCCATAAAGTGCTATATAATAATAAAAAAAAAAAGACAGTAAAAAAACTAAAGCACAAATTGTATTCCCTTAAAGCACTATGTAACATATACGAAAAGCACTGTAATTATAACTCTACAGCACAAAGTTTAATCTCATAAAGTCCTACATAATAAAAACAAAAAAAAGTGAAGAAACAAAAATGCTAACTATATTACTTTAAAACACTATGTAACATATACGAAAATCACGGTAATTAGAACTATAGATTACAAAATATAATCCCATAAAGTGCTATATAATAAAATGAAAAGGCAGTGAAGAAACAAAAGCACAAACTGTATTCCCTTAAAGAACAATCTAACATATACGAAAAACACGGTAATTATAACTTTACAGTACAAAGTATAATCTCATAAAGTTCTATATAATAAAAAGGAAAAACGCTAACTATATTACATTAAAATTCTATGTACGATATACTATGGGCACTATACTAAGAACTATAGAGCATAAAATATAATCCCGTAAAGTGCTATATAATAAAAAGTAAAGGTAGTCAAGAAACAAAAAGCACTAATTGTATTCCCTTAAAACAGTATGTAACATATACGAAAAGCACTGTAATCATAACTCGAAAGCACAAAGTATAATCTCATAAAGTGTTATATCATAAAACGGAAAAGCATTGAAGAAACAAAAGCGCTAACTACATTACTTTAAAACACTATGTAACAAATACGAAAAGTAGTGTAATTAGAAATACAGAGCACAAAGTGTAATCCTATAAAGTGCTATGTAATGAAAAGAAAACACAGTAAAGAAACAAAAGCACTAAATGTATTACTTTAAAGCACTGTGTAACATATACAAAAAGCTTTGTAATTATAACTCTAGAGCACAAAGTATAAGTCATATAGTGCTATAAAATAAAAAGGAAAAATAGTGAAGAAACAAAAATGCTAACTATATGAAATTATAAAACTATGTAACAAATATGAAAAATGTTGTAATTAGAACTACAGAACACAAAGTATAATCTCATCAAGTTCTATATAATACAAAGGAAAAACAATGAAAAAAGAAAAGTGCTAACTAAATTACATTAAAACACTTTGTAACAAATACGAAAAGCATTGTAATTAGAACTATAGAACACCAAGTATAATGACATAAAATGCTATATAATAAAAAGAAATACCAATAAAAAAAAACACTAACTGTATTCCCGAAAGCACTATGTAACGTATACGAAAAACAGTGTAATTATAACTATAGAGCACAAAGTATAATATCATAAAATGTTGTATAATAATAATAAAAAAATCACATTGAAGAAACAAAAGTGCTAACTATATTACTTTATAACACTATGTAAAAAATACGTAAAGTACTCTAATTAGAACTAAAGAGCAAAACGTTTAATCTCATAAAGTCCTATATACTACAAAGGAAAAAGCAGTGAAGAAACAAAAGCGCTAACTATATTACCTTAAACACTATGTAACAAATACGAAAAGCACTGTAATTGGAACTATAGAACACAAAGTGTGATCCCACAAAGTGCTATATCATAAAAAGAGAAGGTAGTAGAGAAACAAAAACACTAACTATAATACCTTAAAACACTATGGAACATATATTAAAAGCACTAAAATTATAATAAAGTGATATATCATAAAAAGGAAAAACAGTGAAGAAACAAAAGCTCTAAATATATTATTTAAAAACACAATGTAACTAATATGAAAAGTACTGTAATTAGAACTACAGAGCACAAAGTATAATCTCATAAAGTGCTATATAAAAAAAGGAAAAACAGTATAGAAACAAAAACGTTAACTATATTACTCTAAAACACTATATAACAAACACGAAAAGCACTGTAATTAGAACTATAAAGCAAAAGCTATAATCCCTTAAATTGCTATATAATAAAAAGAAAATGCGGTAGAGAAATGAAAGCCATCACTATATTTCCTTAAAGCACTATGTAACATATACGAAAAGTAATGTAGCTACAACTCTAGAACACAAAGTATAATCTCATAAAGTGCTATATAATAATAATAATAATAATAATAATAATAATAATAAACAGTGAAGAAACAAAAGTGCTAACTTTATTATTATAAACACTATGTAACAAATACAAAAATTACTATAATTAGAACTATAGAGCACCAAGTATAATCCCTTAAAGTGCTATATCATAAAAAGGAAAGGCAACCAAGAAACAAAAGTACTAACTGTATTCCCTTAAAGCACTATGTAACATATAAGAAAAGCACTGAAAATATCACTCTAGACCACAAATTATAATCTCATAAAGTGTTATATAATAAAATAGAAAATTAGTGAAAAAACAAATGTTCTAATTATATTACTTTAAAGCACTATGTAACAAATACAAAAAGCACTTTATTTAGAATTATAGTGCACAAAACATAATCCCATAATGTGTGATATAATAAAAAGAAACGACAGTCAAGAAACAAACGCACTAATTGTATTCCCTTAAACCACTATGTACATATACGAAAAGCACTGTAATTATAACTCGGGAGCACAAAGTGTAATCTCATATGTCCTATACACTACAAAGGAAAAATAGTGAAGAAAACAAATGCGCTTACTATATTACTTTAAACAGTATGTAACAAATATGAAAAGCACTGTAATTCGAACTATAGAGCACAAAGTATAATCCCATAAAGTGCTATATAATAAAAAGAAAAGGCATAAGAGAAAAAAATGCACTAACTATATTAACTTAAAGCACTATGTAACATATACGAAAAACACTGTAATTATAACTCTAGAGCACAAAGTATAATCTTTTAAAGTGCTATATAATAAAAAGGAAACACAATGAAGAAACAAAAGCGTTATCTGTATTACTTTAAAGCACTGTGTAGAAAATACGAAAATTGTTGTAATTAGAACTTTAGATCACAAATAATAATCCCAAAAAGTTCTATATAATAAATTGAAAAAGTTGTCAAGAAAAAAAAGAACTATTTGTATTCCTTTAAAGCACTATGTAACTTATACGAAAAACACTGTAATTATAACTCAAGAGCACAAAGAATAATCTAACAAAGTGCAATATAATAAAAAGAAAAAACAGTGAAAAACAAAAGCACTAACTATATTACTTTAAAACGCTATGTAACAACTACGAAAAACACTGTAATTAGAACTATAGATCACAAAATATAATCCCATAAAGTACTATATTATAAATTGAGAAGGCATTCAAGAAACAAAAGCACTAATTTTATTCTCTAGAAGCACAATGTAACATATATGAATAGCATTGTAATTAGAACTCTAGAGCACAAAGTAAAATCTTATAAAATTCGATATAATAAAAAGGAAAAATAGTGAAGAAAAATAAGCGCTAACTACATTAAATTAAAACACTATGTAAAAAATACGAAGAGTACTATAATTTGAACAATAGAGCACAAACTATAATCTCATAAAGTCCTATATGCTACAAAGGAAAAACAGTAAAGAAACATTAACGCTAGCTATATTACCTTAAACGCTAGTAACAAATACGAAAAGCACTATAGTTAGAACTATAGAGGACAAAGTATAATCCCATAATGTGCTCTATAATAAAAGAAAAGACAGTAGAGAAACAAAAGCACTACTTATATTACGTTAAAGTACTACGTAACGTATAGGAAAAGCACAGTAATTACCACTGTAAAGGACAAAGTATAATCTCATAAGTGTTATACAATAAAAAGGAAAAACAATGAAGAAACAAAAGCGCTAACTATATTATTTAAAAATGCTATGTAACACATATGAAAAGTACTGTAATTAGAACTACATAACACAAAGTATAATCCAATAAATTGTTATATAATAATAAGAAAAGACAGTCAAGAAACAAAAGTACTAATTGTATTCCCTTAAAGCACTGTGTAACATATACGAATAGCACTTTAATTATAACTCTAGAGCACAAAGTATAATACCATAAAGTGTTATATAGTAAAATAGAAAAACAGTTGAAAAACAAAAGCGCTAACTATACTACATTAAAACACTATACAAAAATACGAAAACCACTGTAATTAGAATTATATAGCACAAAATGTAATCCCACAAAGTGCTATATAATAAAAATAAAAGACAGTCAAGAAACAAAAACACTAACTATATTACCTTAAAACACTATGTAAAATATACAAAAAGCACTGAAGTTAAAACTCTAGTACATAAAGTACAATCTCATAAAGTACTATATAATAAAAAGGAAAAAACAGTGAAGAAACAAAAGCGCTAACTATATTATTTAAAAATGCTATGTAACACATATGAAAAGTACTGTAATTAGAACTATAGAGCACAAAGTATAATCCCATAAAGTATTATATATAATAAAAAGAAAAGGCAGTCAAGAAACAAAAGTACTATTGTATTCTCTTAAAGCACTGTGTAACATATACAAATAGCACTTTAATTATAACTCTAGAGCACAAAGTATAATACCATAAAGTGCTATATAGTAAAATAGAAAAATAGTTGAAAAAAAAAACGCTAACTATATTACATTAAAACACTATGCAAAAAAAAAACGAAAACCACTGTAATTAGAATTTTATAGCACAAAATATAATCTCACAAAGTGCTATATAATAAAAAGAAAAGATAATCAAAAAACAAAAGCACTAACTATATTACCTTAAAACACTATGTAAAATATACAAAAAGCACTGAAGTTAAAACTCTACTACACAAAGTACAATCTCATAAAATACTATATAATAAAAAGGAAAAAACAGTGAAGAAACAAAAGCGCTAACTATATTATTTAAAAATGCTATGTAACATATATGAAAAGTACTGTAATTAGAACAACAGAGCACAAAGTATAATCCCAAAAAGTGTTATATAATAAAAGGAAAAGGCAGTCAAGAAACAAAAGTACTAATTGTATTCCCTTAAAGCACTCTGTAACATATACGAATACAACTTTAATTATAACTCTAGAGCACAAAGTATAATATCATAAAGTGCTATATAGTAAAATAGAAAAATAGTTGAAAAACAAAAGCGCTAACTATATTACATTAAAACACTATGCAAAAAATACGAAAACCACTGTAATTAGAATTATATAGCACAAAATATAATATCACAAAGTGCTATATAATAAAAAGAAAAGACAGTCTATAAACGAAAGCACTAACCGTATTCTCTTAAAGGACTATGTAACATATACGAAAAGCACTATAATTACAACTCTATAGCACAAAGTATAATCTCATAAAGTGCTATATAATAAAATGGAAAAATAGTGAAGAAATAAAAGAACTGACTATATTACTTTAAAACATTATGTAACAAATACGAAAAGCACTGTAATTAGAACTATAGAGTACAAAGTATAATATCTGAAAGTGATATATAATAAAAAGAAAATGCAGTAGAGAAATGAATGCCCTCACTATATTACCTTATAGCACTATGTAACATATACGAAAAGCACTGCAGTTACAACTCTAGACCGAAAGTATAATCTCATAAAGTGCTATATAATAAAAAGAAAAACAGTGAAGAAACAAAAGTGCTAACTATATTATTTCTAAATACTATGTAACAAACACGAAAATTAGTAAAATTAGAACTATAGAGCACAAAGTATAATCCTACAAAGTGCTATATAATAAAAAAAATGCAGTCAAGAAACAAAAGTACTAATTGTATTCCTTTAAAGCACTGTGCAACATATACGAAAAGCAATGTAATTAGAACTCTAGACCACAAAGTATAATCTCATAAAGTGCTATATAATAAAATAGAAAATTAGTGAAAAAACAAGAGTGCTAACTATATTACTTTAAAACACTATGTAACAAGTACGAAAACCACATTAATTAGAACTATAGTGCACAAAACATAATCCCATAATGTGCGATATAATAAAAAGAAAAGAAAGTCAAGAAACCAAAGCAATACCTGTATTCCCTTAAAGCATTATGTACATATATAAAAAGCATTGTAAATATAACTCTAGAGCACAAAGCATAATCTCATAAAGTGCTATATTCTACACAGGAAAAATAGTGAAGAAAGCAAAAACTCTAACAATATTACCTTAAACACTATGTCACAAATACAAAAAGCACTGTAATTACAACTATAGAGCACAAAGTGTAATACCATAAAGTACTATATAATAAAAAGAAAATGTAGTAGAGAAAAAAAGGAACTAACTATATTACCTTAAAGCATAATGTAACATATACGAAAGCACTATAATTATAACTCTAGAGCACAAAGTATAATCTCATAAAGTGCTATATAATTAAAAGGAAACACAGTGAAGAAACAAAAGCGCTAACTATATTACTTTAAAACTGTTACGTACAAATAATAATAATAATAATAATAATAATAATAATAATAATAATAATAATAATGATAGCAGGATCTTAAAGGAAGTTAGGACACGAAGTCGGGCGGAAAAGGAGAAAATATGCAAGCAGGTCGGTTGGTCCGATCGGTTGGTCCACATTCGAATAAGTAGGTCGGTTGGTCCTCGGTCGGATAGGCAAGTCGGAAGGTCCGCAGTCAGATAAGCAGGTCGGTTGGTCCACGGTTTGTTGGTCCGGTCAGTTGGCCCGCAGTTGTATAAGCAGGTAAGTTGGTCCTCGGTCGGATAGGCAGGTCGGAAGGTCTGCAGTCGGATGGGATGGTTTGCACTCGGTTGGTTCGCAGTCGGTTGGTCCACCCTCGGTTGAGTCGGCCAATACGGAGTTTGGACCAAGCAAAGGTCTGTTAATTAGTCGCCTAATTAAGGGAACATTAGTTCAGTCGCTTGGTTGGGGTGAGCTTTCTGGAAAGACCAGAGGGTGGTCGCTTGATGGGGCGACCAAGGAATCGTTTGGTCTAGCAATCAGTTAGTCACTGGATTGGTCGGTTGGGTCATGCGGTTGGTGAGATGGTTGCCGTAACTGACCAGACGACGTTTCAAAACGTTTTGTTGTGGGCGGTTGACGGCGGTTGCTGGCGACGGTTCCGAAATGTCAATTCTGAGGAATATTTAAGGATTGGGGTCAGCAACTGGCAGATCATCTTCAATCGACATCAAATTCAAGAGAATTGCTTTTGGGGATCACCACTTTATTTTCCAGTCTGTATTTTAATTTCCTATTTTATTTATGTATCCTACAGTGTTTAGAGATTCCTAATCTCAGGCACTAATTATATCAAATTCGAAGATAATTTCCTATTTTCGGATTTTACTTTTTATTGTTGAAAAAATACATCAACAAAAACATTATGTAATAAATATCAAAGTACTGTAGTTAGAAGTAGAGAGCTAAAAGTATAATCTCATAAAGTCCTATATACTACAAAGGAAAAGACAGTGAAGAAACAAATGCGCTAACTATATTACCTTAAACAATATGTAACAAATACAAAAAGCACTGTACTTAGAACTATAGAACACAAAGTATAATCACATAAAGTGCTATATAATAAAAAAAAAAGGCAGTAGAGAAATAAAAGCACGAACT
Organism: Andrographis paniculata; assembly: GCF_009805555.1. NCBI lineage: Eukaryota > Viridiplantae > Streptophyta > Magnoliopsida > Lamiales > Acanthaceae > Andrographis > Andrographis paniculata. The sequence goes on from NW_026137424.1 coordinate 57,825, forward strand.
ATATTACCTTAAAACACTATGTAAAATATATAAAAAGCACTGAAGTTAAAACTCTAGTACACAAAGTACAATCTCATAAAGTACTATATAATAAAAAGGAAAAAACAGTGAAGAAACAAAGCGCTAACTATATTTTAAAAAAATGCTATGTAACACATATGAAAAGTACTGTAATTAGAACTACAGAGCACAAAGTATAATCCCATCAAGTGTTATGTAATAAAAAGAAAAGGCAGTGAAGAAACAAAAGTACTAATTGTATTCCCTTAAAGCACTATGTAACATATACTAATAGCACTTTAATTATAACTCTACAGCACAAAGTATAATATCATAAAGTGCTATATAGTAAAATAGAAAAACAATTGAAAAACAAAAGCGCTAACTATATTACATTAAAACACTATGCAAAAAATACGAAAACCACTGTAATTAGAATTATATAGCATAAAATATAATCCCACAAGAAATTTTGAAATCTTCAAGTATTATTAACCAAGAAGCATGAGTCTTTAACCTAGGCTCTGATACCAACTGTAACACCCCGGCTGACTCAAACTGGAGCGTCACCGCCACGCCACACTGGAAGGCTTGTTCATCAACCAATGAGTCCTACGTTCTGGCGATAAGGCTAAAATAATAAATTCCAACAACTAATAGGGACTTAGAATTAAAGCGCACCACCGGCTTATCAATTAAGTAAATAAAGTTCAATTCAAAAGCATAAATTGGAAATAGTTCAAAAGACATTAGTATTTAAACATGATTAATGAATTTCAAAAGCATTTTAGAAGGTAAAGTAGCTCTTATTCCCCTGATGGATCATATGACGTGAATGCATCATTTAGGTATAACGGAAGCATGATCACCTACAAAAAGATTGTAAGAAGAGGGTCAACACAACAGTTGAGTAAGTGCAATTAATCGAAGATAAATTAATACGGTATAATGCCACAAAATCATTTGAAGAAGATAATTGAATAAGATGACATGAATCACATAAGAGGAACTCACACACACGAGTCTTTTAGCGCCTCTCTCATTTTCATTCTCAAATAATAATGATGAGCACATCACGAAGGAAACTCCACTAGGCCTTAATCAGGGCCGGCTCTACCCGGTTTTCCAACCTTATTACTTCATATGACATGTCGCATAGTTTCACATAACAACCATAGGGTCACAACCCTCAAGGAAAACTCCACAATGTGTACATAAGGATTCGAAACCCAAAGTACACATAAATCAATTTATTATTGGTTTGCGAGAGGCGCCATACGGCCCACAACTCTCTAATCTCCAATATAACATACCAAGAGGGGATTGTATGCGATCCATTCCTCCATCACAGATGACGGTCTAAAGACCTTTTCATCGTGAATGACGGGCACCTTGGAATCACCCAAAAAGGGAACCCGCCATCTCGATCCCTCAACCTAGCCCATTCGGGATCTAGTTCAAGGTTAGCTAGTTATTCTAAAATACCAGTATACCCTCACGTGTTTGCAAGGCACAAAGGTGGAAGGCTATGCCTTATCATCCAAACAATCGACAAGTTGATAGGACTCGACGGGTAGTTTCAATTCCCAATTTAACCAAATACTCAACATGCTCTTAGGCAAATTTCAAAAAGAGTGTTTTAAACTCAAAATATTCCAATTGTAAACATTTAACCATGCAAAAGTAGGATATTAGACTCAAGAAGTTTGTTATAATCTCACTTTATTTCGCCAAATAAACATTCAAAAAATATGTTAACCACAATAGGCATGGTCTAATTCCAAAAATCACAATATTTAAATATAATCGTAAATCTTCTTCCAAAAACCATAATTAGGTTAGGGCAAAACTTGGGTTCAAACACATCCTATAAATTCTATGATTTTCAATTCAAAATCCAATAATAATATTCATATAAGCCTTAGATAACATTATAATCAACTTTCTAGAAGAAATTGACATGATCTAACACTTTTAGGGCAAACCCATTTGACAATAATTTTGAAAAAAATATCAATAGAAGGGGTTTAAGGATTAGAACGTATCATCTATCTAACATTAATCCCACTTACCTCAAGAGAAGAGACAAAAAGAAAGAGTTTTGGAGAAGAAGAACTCCATGAAAGAACAGGGGCTGGCGGCGGCGCTGGCTGGCGTGCGTTCTGCTGTTCCTTTTTTTTATCTTATTTTATTTTATATTTTATTAAATATAAAATACTTAGGCCTTTATTAATTATTTTACCCTACTTGGGCCCAAACTCAATTTTTTTTTACTCTTAATTTAAACCCAATTCTTTAATTTCTTACATTAAAAGTCCAAAATAAATTAGGCCTAATATAAAACACTATGTAACAAATAAGAAAAAGGCACTGTAATTAGAACTATAGAGCACAAAGTATAATCTCATAGAGTGCTATATAATAAAAAGAAAAGGCAATAGAGAAACAAAAGCACTAACTATATTACCTTAAAGCACTATGTAACATATACGAAAAACACTGAAGTAACAACTCTACAACACAAAGTATAATCTCTTAAAGTGCTATATAATAAAACGGAAAAAACAGTGAAAAAAAAAACCGCTAACTATATTATTTAAAAAATGCTATGTTACAAATATGAAAAGTACTGTATTTAGAACTACAAAGTACAAAGTATAATCCCATAAAGTACTATATAATAAAAAGAAAAGGCAGACAAGAAACAAAAGTACTAACTGTATTCCCTTAAAGCACTATGTAACATATACGAAAAGCACTGTAATTATAACACTAGACCACAAAGTATAATCCCATAAAGTGCTAACTATATTACTTTAAAACACTATGTTAGAAATATGAAAACCAATTTAATTAGAACTATGGTACACAAAACATAATCTCATAATGTGTGATATAATAAAAAACAAAAAGACAGTCAAGAAACAAAAGCAATAACTGTATTCTCTTGAAGCACTATGTACATAAACAAAAAGTAATGTAATTATAATTCTAGAGCACAAAGTATAATCTCATAAAGTGCTATGTACTACACAGGAAAAACAGTGAAGAAAACAAAAGCGCTAACTATATTACCTTAAACACTATGTAACAAATAAGAAAAGCACTATAATTAGAACTATAGAGCACAAACTATAATCCCATAGAGTGCTATAATAAGAAGAAAATGAAGTAGAGAAAAAAAATCACTAACTATATTACCTTAAAGCACGCTGTAACATATACAAAAAATATTGTAATTACAACTCTAGAGCACAAAGTATAATCTCATAAATTGCTATATAATAAAAAGGAAAAACGTTGAAGAAACAAAAACGCTAACTATATTACATTAAAACACTATGTAACAAATGCGAAAAGTACTGTAATTAGAACTATAGAGCACAAAATATAATCCCATAAAGTGCTATATAATAAAAAGAAACAGCAGTCAAGAAACAAAAGCACTAATTCTATTCCTTAAAAGCACTATGTAACATATACGAATAGCATTGTAATAAGAACTCTAGGGCACAAAGTATAATCTTATAACTATAAAATAAAAAGAAAAAATAGTGAAGAAAAAGAAGAGCTAACTATATTAAATTAAAACACTATCTAATAAATACGAAAAGTACTGTAATTAAAACAATAGAGTACAAAGTATAATCTTATAAAGTCCTATATACTACAAAGGAAAAACAGTGAATAAAAACAAAAACGCTAACTATATTACCTTAGACACTAGTAACAAATACGAAAAACCCTGTAATTAGAACAATAGAGCACAAAGTATAATCACATAAAGTGCTCTATAATAAAAGAAAAGGCAGCAGAGAAACAAAAGTACTATTTATATTACCTTAAAGTACTATGTAACATATACGAAAAGCAATGTAATTACTACACTAAAGGACAAAGTATAATCTCATAAAGTGTTATACAATAAAAATGAAAAATAATGAAGAAACAAAAGCGCTAACTATATTATTAAAACATTCTACGTAAAAAATATGAAAAGTATTGTGATTAGAACTATAGGGCACAAAGTATAATCCCATAAAGTGCTATATAAAATAAAAATAAAAGGTTGTAGAGAAACAAAAGCACTAACTATATTACCTTAAAGCACTATGTAACATATACGAAAAGCACTAAAGTTACAACTCTAGAGCAAAAAGTTTAATGTCATAAAGTGCTATATAATAAAAAGAAAAAAACAGTGAAGAAACAAAAGCGCTAACTATATTATTTAAAAACGCTATGTAACAAATAAGAAAAGTATTGTAATTAGAACTACAGAGCACAAAGTATAATCCTATAAAGTACTATAATAAAAAGAAAATGTAGTCAAGAAACAAAAGTACTAACTGTATTCCCTTAAAGCACTATGTAACATATACGAAAAGCACTCTAGCTATAACACTAGACCACAAAGTATAATCCCATAAAGTACTAACTATATTACTTTAAAACACTATGTTAGAAATACAAAAAGCACTTTAAATAGAACTATAGAGCACAAAACATAATCCCATAATGTGCCATATAATAAAAAGAAAAGACAGTCAAGAAACAAAAGCAATAACTATATTCCCTTGAAGCACTATGTACATATAGAAAAAGCACTGTACTTAGAACTCAAGAGTACAAAGTATAATCTTATAAAATGCTATAAAGTAAAAAAGAAAAATAGTGAAGAAAAAGAAGAGCTAACTATATTAAATTAAAACACTATGTAATAAATATGAAAAGTACTGTAATTAGAACAATAGAGCACAAAGTATAATCTCATAAAGTATTATATACTACAAAGGAAAAACAGTGAAGAAACAAAAACGCTAACTATATTACCTTAGAAAATAGTAACAAATACGAAAAGCACTATAATTAGAACTATAGAGCACAAAGTATAATCCCATAAAGTGCTCTATAATAAAAGAAAAGGCAGCAGCGAAACAAAACTACTACTTATATTACCTTAAAGTACTATGTAATATATACGAAAAGCACTGTAATTACCACTCAAAATGACAAAGCATAATCTCACAAAGTGTTGTATAATAAAAAGAAAAAAAAATGAAGAAACAAAAGCCCTAACTATATTATTTAAAATTGCTACGTAACAAATATGAAAATTACTGTGATTAGAACTACAGAGTACAAAGTATAATCCCATAAAGTGCTATATAATATAAAGAAAATGCAGTAGAGAAACAAAAGCACTAACTATATTACCTTAAAGCACTATGTATCATATACGAAAAGCACTGAAGTTACAACGCTAGAGCACAAAATATAATCTCATAAAGTGCTATATAATAAAAAGGAAAAAATAGTGAAGAAACAAAAGCACTAACTATATTATTTTAAAACGCTATGTAACAAATATGAAAAGTACTGTAATTAGAACTACAGAGCACAAAGTATAATCCCATAAAGTACTATATAATAAAAAGAAAAGGCAGGCAAGAAACAAAAGTACTAACTGTATTCCCTTAAAGCACTATGTAACATATACGAAAAGCACTGTAATTATAACACCAGACCACAAAGTATATTACATTAAAACACTATGTAACAAATACCAAAAGCGCTGTAATTAGAACTATAGAGCACAAAATATAATCTCATAAAATTCTATATAATAAAAAGAAAAGGAAGTCAAGAAACAAAAGCGCTAACTGTATTCCGTTAAAGCACTCTGTAACATATACGAAAATCACAATAATTATAAGTCGAGAGCACAAAGTATAATGTCATAAAGTGCTATATAACAAAGAGGAAAAAACAGTGAAGAAACAAAAGCGCTAACTATATTACTTTAAAACACTATTTAAAAAATACGAAAAACACTGTAATTAGAGCTATAGATCACAAAATATAATTCCATAAAGTGTTATATAATAAAAAGAAAAGGCAGTCATGAAATAAAAGCACTAATTGTGTTCCATTAAAGCACCGTAATTATAAATCAAGAGCACATAGTATAATCTCATGAAGTGCTATATATTAAAAAAAAGAAAAAATAGTGAAGACACAAAAACGTTAACTATTTTACTTTAAAACACTATGTAACAAATACGAAAAGCAATGTAATTAGAACTACAGAGCAAAAGGTATAATCCCATAAAGTGCTATATAGTAAAAAGAAAAGGTAGTCAAGAAACAAAAGCATTAACTGAATTGTCTTAAAGCACTATGTAACATATACGGAAAACACTGTAATTACAACTCTAGAGCATAAAGTATTTACTCATATAGTTATATAATAAAAAGGAAAAACAATGAAGACACAAAAGCGCTAACTATATTACTTTAAAATACCATGTAACAAATTTGAAAAGCATTGTAATTAGAAGTATAGAGCACAAAGAATAGTCATGGACCGGAATTGATCAACTATACAAGACACGGAATAAACTAACTTAACAGAACTAACTAATATACAAGGAGAAAGAACAAATTACTAAACGGAACTAACTAAGCAAGAAAAGAATGAATTATTTAAACAGAACAAATAAAGCGAAAACAAGGATAATCGAAAGAGAAGCAAACCTAAGTAAGTGCTAACGTAAGCACGACCTGATACCCTTCTAGCATCAAACCATCCCCCATGAAGGCACAACTTCGGTCGACACTTTGGAGAGCTCTGCCACCTTCCCCGAATGCCACGAACTTGAGGCTTTATACTCAAACTCAAATTTTGAAACTAAACCACATGGAGCATGCACTGAAATTGCATTTCATGAAATATTAGACTTAAAGAGAAAGTATTGCAATCAATCATAACTTTCCATAAAAGAAAATGATCATAAATGATCAAATATTCGTAAAAATATTCTTGTTTGGTGTGTGTAACAAAGCACCTTAAGGGTCCTATTTATAGATATTGGGGATGGAGAAAGTTGAGTGATTTTCCAATGTGGGATTGGTTTTGTATAAGTAATCTCCCAATGAGTGATACCTAGCTAATGGTCCCCAACCCCCCATGCATATAAGAGACATGTGAGAGCTTATTATATATATATGTGTGTGTGGTCCCAATGGATGGTCTCCCCCACTTGTGCATGTGTAAACCTACGTTTGTGTAATTATATATTGAACCCTCTATTTTAGCATACTCTAAGGTTTGCACAACTTTTCCATTATTTGTTTGATTGAGGTGTTGCAAGCTCCAACGTCGGCATCCGTCGACAAGTCTTCGGCTATTGCAACATGGGCTTTAATTGCTCCCAACTTTGAAAATTCATCATCAAACTTTGTAATTTCTCACGTATGCTTTCTCTCAGATTCTCGAAGCTCGTCCGATATGAGGTTTTGTAATTGTGAATATTGACGTTCGGATATCCATGTCATTTCCTCCCTCTTCAGAAGGTTGAGCCATCAACCATTGTGCATCCTCATCTGCTCGAATATTGGATGATAAATAATAAAGAACTTCTAGTAAAGAATTACATAAAAATAAAAAGCAACCCCCATTTTGATCAAAATCACTTGCTTTTATCTGAAAATCAGTAAGTGAGAGTAGGATGTTGGAACCCTTATAAGGACCAATTTGATCGGAACCTTGCCTTGTCTAGTACCTTTCATATCACCACTAGAATACATCTATGGAAAATAGTGGAAAGTTGAATGTTGTCGAGTTTGGAATCTCATCAGGTCTATCACAAAGCAACTAACAACATCGGTGCAACTTCCAGTATCAAAGATCATCAATGCTCGTTTTCCACCAATCTTGTACCAACAAGGGAACAAATTCTCCCAATTCTTCTTAACCCGACCAACAAATAATTCCGACTCCTTGGGAATAGCAGCAAGCATTTGCAATACCAGTAGTGACTCTCCCAATAAATCTTCTTCAAGTTGTTATTCAATCACTTGGAAAACTTCATCTTCTTTAGCCTTGACCTCATATTCCCAATTATCACACTCATCATCAGAAAAAAGTACATTGCCTCCATCATCAAAATGCGTAGAACCACCTATGTTATCTGAAATATTGTCTACATTGCAATGGAGCTCAAGTATATATTGTACTTGTGGGTCCGCTTAAGTCAGCGCATCATCCATTTTTCCTCCTAACTCTTCTTCCATCCCTCTTAGAAGTGTACTTTGTTCATTTAATGCAGCTAAGATATCGTCTAAGGAAGCCATACCTGCACCAAAGCAAGCTAAGTATATGTATATTGAAAGTTAGTCCTCACAACCCCCCCACTCGCACACTCGTGTATACCTCTCGACAAATGGATAGAGTTTCCAAGCTCTTAAAGTGTGCATTGATGGAGTCGTAAAGGTGGAACCTGAGTGACTTATGCCTTTAAAGTGGACAAGAAACTTTAAACACGACTCAATCAAAGAAAGCTCAAGATAGTGTCAATCATGCAATGCAAATAACCAAGCTCATTCATTTACGGACGAATGACCAAATGGACACAACACACAAATTCCGGAACTATGCAAGTTAACAAAAAACACAATCTGATTCAGATCTCAACAACTACCAAATCACCACAATACTCAAACCTTTTAAAATGTGTCAAACAAATATGAAAAGCACAAAATTAATCCAAACTCAAAAACCCAAAACTGAATAATCAACGTAAACTACAAATTCACATAAACTAATTAATATATCTTTTTCTTCACTTCACAAGCTTTCCAATGACATATGATATGCGTAAAATGGAGCTTGTATAAGAAAACTACAACTCAAACAAGATTATCGACAAAAAATTGCTCTAGTCCTCCTGCTCGAATTCTTTTTTATTTTTATTTTGTTTTTTTTTGGACAGTTTGGTTTTTTTTTTGCAACAATTTTATTTTTTTTGCAACTTCTTTTTTTTTTTAGTTTTTCACGATAATATTACGAGGCCTAGGCAAAACAATACATCAAAAATAACTCCTTACACTTCGCCAATAACATCCAACTCAAAATTAATTCAACCTCACTTTTAGCAACAACGAACTCAAAAATCCGTAAACTTACTTTCTCAAACAAGAGCAAAATCACAAAACTCAAGCAAGAACAAACTTGCAACACTCAAACAAGAACAAACTCGCAAAACTCAAGCAAGAGCATGAAGTGTACAATTAAAATTACTCGTAAAAAAAGTCACAAGCTTAAGTTCATATAATGCATATGGATATATAGTGCATGTTGTACACTAGGAAGCATAGAGGATCAAATTGTCTACACTAGAAGTATAGAGCACAAAGTATAATCCCATAAAGGGCTATATAATAAAAAGAAAAGGCAGTCAAGAAATAAAAGCACTAACCGTATTTCCTTAAAGCACTATGTAATATATACGAAAGAACTATATTTAGAACTTTAAAGCACAAAGTATAAGCTCATAAAGTGCTATATAATAGAAAGAAAAAACAGTGAAGAAACAAAAGCGCTAAGTATATTCCCTTAAAGCACTATATAGAAAATACGAAAAGCACTTTAATTAGAATTATAGAGCACATAGCATAATCTCATAAAGGGCAATATAATAAAAAGAAAAGGCAGTCAAGAAATAAAAACACTAACTATAGTCTCTTAAAACACTATGTAACACATACGAAAAGCACTAGAATGAGAACTCTAGAGCACAAAGTGTAATCTCATAAAGTGATATATTAAAAAGAAAAAAAAGTGAAGAAAAAAAGCGCTAACTATATATCCTTAAAGCATTATGTAACAAGTAAGAAATGCAATGTAATTAGAACTATAGAGTAAAAAGTATAATCTCATAAAGTGTTACATAATAAAAAGAAAAGACAGTCAAGAAATAAAAGCACTAATTGTGTTCCCTTAAAGCACTATTTAACATATACGAAAGGCACTGTAATTATAACTTTAGAGCACAAAGTATAATCTCATAATGTGCTATATAATAAAAAAGGAAAAAACAGTGAAAAAACAAAAGCTCTATTTATATTACCTTAAACACTATGTTACAAATACGAAAAACACTGTAATTAGAACTATGGAGAACAAAGTATAATATCATAAAGTGCTACATAATAAAAAAAAACTTTAATGAAACAAAAGCGCTAAATATATTACATTAAAACACTATATAACAAATACGAAAAGCACTGTAGTTAGAACTATAGAGCACAAAGTATAATCTCATAAAGTGCTATATAATAAAAAATAAAGGCAGTCAAGAACCAAAAACACTAACTATATTCCGTTAAATTATTAATAGATACACATTTATATAATTGAAAATATTAATATATAAAAATAGTATTATGCTACAATTATTATACATCAATTATATATGATATATATTCATATAAATTTATTTTATCTATTATATTTTTTGTATTTTTATTTAGTTATCTAATTTTTTTTAATCTTTAAATATATTTCATTTAAATTTATACAAATTATTTAAATTAATAAAAAATTAATATAAACTATGTAGATTTTTTAAATACATATAAATTCATAAACTTTTGAAATCCAATAACATCCTGAATGAATACACCTTGTAAGAGAGCGGGTGAACATGTAATAATAAAATTTTGATTGCTACTTAATTTGAGAGTGTATTAGCAAACAAACAAAAAAAAAAGAAAAATAAATAAAAGATCATATTAATTATTGTTGAGCACAAAAAAACGATAGGCAGGGTTTTCGAAAATGGGTCTATCAAATTAGGTTAAGGAGTGATGCAGAGTTTAATGGGCTTGTTAATAGTAATAGGATCTTAAAAAGAGAATCCAAATATAAGTCCGAGCTCGGTTAAGGAAAAGGCTTCCTCGAGAGAAAACAGAGATCGGACAGGATAAGGTCGGTCACAGAAGTCGGGCACAGAGATCGGGTGTGATAAGGTCGGGCCTGGAGCTTGGGCGTGATAAGGTCGGGCACAGAGATCAGACATGATAAGGTCGGGTGTAGAGATCCGGCGTGATAAGGTCGGGCACTGAGGTCGGATGTGATCAGGTCAGGTACGGAGATCGGACGTGATAAGGTCGGGCGTTAAGATCGGACATGGTAAGGTCAGGCACAAAGGGTGGACTTGATAAGGTCAGGCACTGAGGTCGGGTGTGATCAGGTCGGACTCGGAGGTCAGGCGCGATAAGGTCGGGCACTGAGGTCGGATGTGATCAGATCGGGTACGGAGATCGGACGTGATAAGGTCGGGCGTTAAGATCGAATGTGGTAAGGTCGGGCGCGAAGGTATGATGTGATAAGGTCAGGCATTGAGGTTGAGTGTGATCAGGTCGGGCACAGAGGTCAAACATGATAAGGTCGGGTGCAGAGATCGGGCGTGATAAGGTCAGACGCAGAGGACAAACTTGATAAGGTCGGGCGTTATATAGGTCGGGTGAAATGAGGTCAGACAAGTGGAAGACATATAAGAGGAGACGGAGCAGCAGATATGCAGGTCGGGTGAAAAAGCAGTTTTCGGACGGTTGAAGGAAGTTTCAACCGATGAGCGGATACAAAGGCACGACTTGGTAGTGGCAGTTGATTTGGGTTTTAAATAGGTCTGTTCGGGACCTAAAAAACCATCTTCAATCGACATCAAATTCAAGAGAATTGTTTTTGGGGATCACCACTTTATTTTTTCAGTCTGTAGTATTTAGTTTCCTATTTTATTTATGTATCCTACAGTGTCTAGAGATTCTTAATCTCAAGCATTTATTTTATCAAATTCGAAGATAATTTTTATTTTCGGATTTTACTTTTTATTGTTGAAAAATAGCATCAACAATTTGGCGACCACAGTGGGAGAAAGGCAAGATTGCTGATCCTACATCAACAAAGAATTTCATACGACTGAGGTCCGGCGGAATCATCGGAAGGATCTGTATGGCAGGTTCACAACTTCAATCATCATCAGCACCGGTGGGAGAAAACATTTCGCCAACTGTCATGCCGAGCGCAGGGGAAACACCACAAGCATCTGCTGACTGGGTGTCCTATGTTCAACAATTGGACAATCAATATACTCTGGCTATGCAAAACATGTTGTGTGAGCAACAAAACCTTATACAAAATATGCTATATCAAGGGTTACTCTGCAACCCACCCAGACACCGCCAGAATTATCACCATCCAGATTACAAGCAAATTTGGCGGGGCCTTCATATGTAGACAGCACATTTCCAAGTACCACTACTAGGGTTGATAGGGGAAAGAATCTCCTAACATACCCAAACAACGTTCCATTGGGCATTAGGGCCGAACCAACCGACCCCAGAGAAGAAAGATTGGGCGGTCAGGCTCACAATCTCATTCCTGTATTTGACCTTGTTCCGCCCAAGGTAGATCAGGAAGAGATTTCTCAAGTCTTGAGGGTGCATTTTGGAATGAATCCTCAAACGGCCAATAGACTGGCATATCAGAGGCCATTCCCAAAAAGAATTATCAATGAGCACCCCCTTCCGAGGAATTACAGACCACCCGATTTTCATTCTTTTTCAGGAGAGGATGGAGCCTCAACCATTGAGCATGTGGGATGCTTCACGGCTCAATTGGGGGAAGTGGGCAATAATTCGTTTTACAAATTACAGTTGTTTGGATTATCGCTCACAAGAACCGTTTTTTCATGGTTCCCTAATCTACCGCCAGGACAGTTGCAAACTTGGGAAGGTCTGGAGGCCGCATTCCATGCAAGATTCCTTAATCCACTCCCGAAGGTCCCACTCACAGATCTCTTAGAGATCCGGCAGATACCAGAAGAGACTGCTTATCAATTTATAGAGCGGATACGTCTAATGAAGGAACGGTGCCCGACAATCATTGAAGAAAGCGAGATGACCAATTTAGTGGTCAGGAATATGCATACAAGACTACGGAAGGCATTGACAGCCCACGATGTTCAGGATCCGGCCAGTTTGGCTTCCAAAGAAGGAAGGCTAGAATCTCTTTTTAGAGAAAAAGATCATAATTTCCGACGGAACAGGGTCCAACAGATGGCCAGTGTCGATACAGAAATGTATGCGCCAGATGATGAGCAGGGAAACAGCATTGAAGAAATGGCAGCTGAAATTGTAAACGGCAAGCCTTTTGTGTGTTCCAAACTGAAGCCCCTTCCGGAGACTGAAGAGAAGCAACAACCGACTTTTGATGCGTCTAAAGCAGACGAAATTTTTTGATATTCTGCTAGCAGATAGGCAAATTCGCATTCCTAACGGGCAGCATTTAGCAACGAAATAAGAGATAAAATGGAGGCCATACTGTAAGTGGCATAATTCTTTTACGCATTACACTAATCAATGTACGCATTTCCGAAAGGAAATACAGAAGGCTATCAAAGCAGGGAGATTCAAGTATGTAACAATGGGAGTGGAGCACCAGCCGTTCCCAAAGGTGACTACTGTTGTGATCTCTCTGCGCTCTTCACAAGATACGCAAAGTGATGCTGTAGAAAATACCAAGCGAAATGAGCGTAAGCCCAAAGAGAAGGAACATGATCAAGAAGACAAGTTCAAAGTTTGCGAAACCAAAGTGGCAGAGAAATGGGATAAAGAAGATGGATCCTTCGAAGTGGAATTGAAGGATAAAGCTGTAGTACAAGATCGACCAACGCGCAAACCACAGCCAGTCCATGACAAATTTAGCCGGAACAGAAAGCCTCTGCCAATAGACATAGATCCCCAGTTTCCAGGTATCAATCGTACACAAATCTGTAATGCTAAGCGCAGGTATGCGGCTCGACATGTAAAGCGAGCAGACAAATGGAAAGGGAAGAAGGCGTCGTCACCCAAAAGTAAAACCTCGAGCGACCGACTACAGGAGTACTGGTAGATTGGAAAGCCTATCAAGAAGGCCAAGTGCTTTCAGTGTCAGTTCTGCAAACGGATCAACATTGATCCTGAAATAGGAGATGCCTAGGAAGAGACTCCTGAGATAATCTTCGGGTCATTTGCACCAGAAGAAACAAGAGTTTTGCGCAGCAAGATAGTGAGGATTGATAAAGCCGGGTTCGAAGTCAGGATGACGGATATGCGATGGTTCGAGGAAGAAGAAGAGCCCATCTGGGCAAAGTTGGAAGAAGAAGAACCAGAGTGGGCGGCGATGACTGGCAGTCCCCCACCTATGGTTTTTCCGCCTATACCAGAAGGAGCAATCCCACACTTGAAACCATTGTATGTTAACGCTCACATTTGTGGTAAGCCAATTAACAAGGTTTTTATTGATAATGGGGCCGTCTTCAACGTCATGCCTCTTAAAACTCTGAGAAAATTGGGCAAAGGGATTGGTGACCTGTCTCCAGTAGATATCGAGATGACAAGCTTCACGGGACAACCAACCAAACTAGAAGGGATGATGGTGGCACCCATTGAAGTCGGACCAAAGGTGATTTCAACAGTATTCTTCGTGGTAGATGCCAACACTACTTATTCGGTCTTGTTAGGGCGAGACTGGATTCACGCTTCCAAATGCGTGCCTTCTTCTCTCCATCAACAGATCATGTTTTGGGAAAGAGATCAGGTATTCACCATGGAAGCCAGCACCAATCCGTTCGGCTCCACAGAAGGTGTGGAAGAGTCGGTGCTTTATTCAGAGTACGTACCGCCGATTTCATGGACAACTGTGGTAGACGAATATCCCTAGAAGGGCTGTAGGCTCACTGCGCAAGGTTATGTATTTCATTAGAAACATTCTTCTGTTTTATGGCTCTGTCGTTAGCCAAAAAACTTTTTCATTTATTTAAGTTTAATTATGAAAGAAATAAGTAGATGTGATAAGCTAATTAGGCAGTTTTATTTAAACCAATTAATGGTTAGGTTACATAATAGGGAAGGTTCCAACAATAATGTTGGCGAGGGATAAGGTTTTCGTTGGCCTGATCTCTTGGAAAAGACAGAACCTTCCTTGTCGACTCAGGATCCTCTCATTGAGTATAATGTAGGAATCGAACAGATACCCAAGATGGTCAGGGTAAGTGGTTTGTTGTCTAAAAACCAACAGGAGCAAATGGTAGTGTTAATTCGGGACCATATGGAGTGTCTGGCATGGGATTACTCCAAGATGCCCGGATTGGCGCGCGATTTGATAGAACATATGTTGCCTATTAAGAAAGGGTTTAAGCCGTATAAGCAACCATCAAGGAGAGTGAGTCCACAATTGATGCCCCAGATCAAAGAAGAAATTGAGAAACTGTTGAAGGTGGGATTCATTCGACCATGTCGGTATGCGGAATGGTTAGCCAATATTGTTCCGGTAACCAAGAAAAATGGAAAGATTCGAATCTGCATTGATTTCAGAGATCTCAATCTAGCCACTCCAAAAGATGAGTATGTGATGCCCATAGCTGACATGTTGATCGACTCGGCAGCAGGGCATCGAATTTTAAGTTTGATGGGTGGATATGCAGGGTATAATCAAATATCATTAGTGGAATAAGATATACCCAAAACCGCATTCAAATGCCCAGAAGCTTTGGGAATCTACGAGTGGACAGTTATGCCATTCGGTTTAAAGAATGTTGGAGCAACCTACCAACGGGCAATGAATACCATCTTTCATGATCTGATCGGGTAGTCAATGGAGGTATACATCGATGATGTGATCATTAAGTCTACTGACTTTGACACACATCTGTTTGATTTAAAAAATGCTTTTTTACAGATGAAGCAGTACAACCTGAAACTGAACCCAACGAAATGTGCCTTTGGAGTTTCGGCAAGGAATTTCTTGGGGGTTTTAGTGCATGAAAAAGGGATAGAAGTTGATGCAAACAAAGCCAAGGCTGTTTTGACAATGCGGCCACCTCGGTCGGTCAAAGAAGTGCAAAGTTTGTCGGGAAAGGTAAATTACCTAAGGCGTTTGATATCAAATGCTGCAGGGAAGTTAAAACCTATCACAAAGTTGCTACGGAATAAGGCGGCCGATTTCTTTTGGGGTCAGGAGCAGCAGAAGGCATTAGAAGAAATCAAACAGGTATTAACCAAACCACCTGTGTTGGTTCCCCCAAAAGGTGATCGACCCCTCCGATTGTATGTTGCAAACAGTTTCGATGTGGTAAGTAGTTTGCTTGCGCAAGAATGGGAAGATGGTAAAGAAAGGGCTATTTATAATTTAAGTAAAACTCTGACAGGACCAGAGTTAAATTATACTATGCCCGAGAAAATGTGCTATTCTTTAGTTTTTGCGTGTACTCGGCTGAACATTATATTTTGCCAAGAGAAACCGAGGTGATTTCTAAAATGGATCTGATCAGATTAATTCTGCACAAACCAACCATGCATGGAAGATTAATGAAATGGGCCATCAAATTGGCTCCTTTCGCGCTGCAACATCGACCTATCAAAGTGGTAAAAGGGCAGGTTGTAGCCGACTTGTTGGCTGAATTTGCAGGCGATGAATCATTGGAAAACAAAGTAGTGCCGTATATAGGCACCAGTCCTTGGAAAATATTTTTTAATGCTTCTCGTTCAAAAGGAAAGTAAGGAGCAGGGGTGATACTAGAAGGACCAGGAACCAGTAAAATTAGTTTGCAGCTTCAAATGGAAGAGATGACTCATAACTCTGCGGAATACGAAGCACTGATTTTGGGTTTGGAAGCATTTATCACTAAAGGAGTACAATCGGTCCTAATTTGTGGAGATTCTCAACTTGTCATCAATCAAGTGTTAAAACGGTACGCTTGTAATTATCCTCATCTGCGTCGATACCGAGATTTGGTATGTCATCTGTTATACAGAATTGCGGAGGTAGTTTTCAAGCATGCACCAATAACAGAGAATCAGTTGGCGGATAATTTGGCTCAGAATACCTGCCAACAAATGATCGAGAGCATCGATTCTGGGACTGATTGGAGAACAGAAATTATGGTGTATTTGGAATCACCAAGTTTTGTGACACCTGTTGGCATTCGATTGAAAGCCTTACGTTTCTAGCTTATTGAAGAGGTTCTGTATAAAAGAACCTTTGAAGGAGTTTTATTGAGGTGTTTGGGGCCGAAATAATCCATTAAAGTAATTGAAGAGGTTCATGGTGGAATTTGTGGGGCGCACCGAGCAGGATTAAATATGCGATGGGCTATTCATCGTATGGGATTCTATTGGCCAAAGATTTTTTATGATTGCATCAGATTTGCTAAAGGATGTCAGGAATGCCAGAGGCATGGTCCACTAAATCATCTGCCAACTGTAGAACTACAAGCAATGATTAAGCCATGGCCATTCAAAGCTTGGGCGTTGGATGTAATAGGGAAAATTCATCCGACGCCATCAAAACAACATTCATTCATTCTGGTAGCAACTGATTATTTCACCAAATGGGTAGAGGCAGTCCCTTTGAAGAATGCGACACATAACGAGGTGATTGAGTTCGTGCTTAATCACATCGTCTATCGGTTTGGGATTTCACACACTCTTACAACCGATCAAGGGTTGATGTTTACTGGGGAGAAATTTGTTGAGTTTTTAGCCGAATTTAACATCAAATTGCATCACTCTTCACCATATTACCCACAGGCTAATGGGTTGGTCGAAGCAGCAAATAAGATTGTCATCGGTATCATTTGAAAAACGGTAGAAGAAAATCCAAGGAAATGGCACACATTGTTGTCTCAGGCGTTGTGGGCCCACCGAAATAGTAGAAATACATCTACTGGATTTTTCCCATACCAGTTAACATACGGGCAAAATGTTGTTTTACCGGCAGAATTTGTTGTGTCTTCACCCAGAGTTACAACAGCATGTATTGATGAGGCATATGCACAAAAGATGTGGCAACAACTAGAGGAGGTGGACACAGATCGTTTGAATGCTTTGGATCAAGTGGTTAGACAGAGCGAGATTAGAGCAAAATATTATGGAAAAAGAGTGTCCCCAAGGTTGTTTACAGAAGGAGATTTGGTCTGGAAAACAATTCTGCCTACGTATAAGAAGGTGGACCAATTAGGGAAATGGTCCCCCAATTGGGAAGGTCCTTTCATCATTCATAAAGTGATTGGGAATGGAGATTTTATTATCGTAAATCAAGAAGGAAAGCTGGTACATGAGAATATTAATGCTAAGTATCTGAAAATGTGTTACCCTGCCTTTTTAGAACATTGTCATTAGTTCTTATTATAAAATCTAGGAACCCCTCAAAGGGTTCAAACCTATTAAAAAAGGGTTCTCTAATCATCAGAAGGATATTTGTCTTCTGGTTTAGAGGTTTCATCCCAACTTGCAGAAACCATTTCAGGTTCTTCATCCAAGAGGTCGTCCAAATCAAGGCGGTAGCGATCCCACTGATCCTGCATTTCTTGAAGATCTTGTTCGGTGCGGACCTTCATATCTTGCAGAGATTGATTCTCTCGTTCAACAAGGACGCGCAGTCTAGAAATTGTTGATCTTTGTTGATGAAAAATGTTGTTCCAGCTGAGGTCTGGAAGGATTGCCGATACATGATGATCTATCATGTCTAGATGATGATCAAGGTCAGATATGCGGGTGAGTATGTCAGTAAGGGGTTCGTAGCCAGTGGATATACGCTCCATCAGTCAGATCGTACGATGTATGGTTCTCCCGCCTCTGCCAGAGAACCTAAATTTAAAGTCCAGTTGTTTTAGCACCTGTATCAGGTCTTCAGCATGATCACCTATGGGGTGTTTTCCTACTAGGAATGGTTGCAAAGAACCTTGCCAGTTGGACGAAGGGACGCAAATGCGAGGAGAAACCATTTTGAGTGATGATGTGGGTGTGCTGATGATATTTGTAGTGAGAGGTATGGAGTTTATATAGGTGTTGTGGTGTTTAATTTGTGGTTTATTAAATGTGCAAAAAATATGGATCTTTGTTTTGATGTCTGACTTAGTAAAAGCGCAAAAAAAACATAGGATCTTTGTTCTGAAAATAGAGTATATAGATTAAGTCTGGAACTCTGTACAAATTATATCGGGGTTACAGAAGAAAGCAGGGCTTTAAGGGCATTTTGGAGATCGGTCCATTTTAGTTCCAACTTTGTGGCCTGCCGACGCTGATAGGCTTCTTCGTGTCCCCGAACAAGTCGCATTCGTATGGTTGCTTGGAGTTGTTCACAGAGATTCATCTGGGTCTGTCAATGTGCCTCCACCAGGAGACTCCCTTCCTGGATGCTATCATCCATGGACTCCAGTTGATCTTGGAGGCGTTTGAGTTCTTCTATGTTTTGAGAAATCTCAGCTGCCAGCATGTGTCGCGCTTGTCGGAGTTCTTCCAGTGTAGCCTTGGCAAGATTAAGGTCTTGATTGACCTTCTTCAAGGTTATCTCAAGACTAGCTGGATCAGCGGTCGGTTGAGATGATGTGGCCTCAGATGATGGAGGTCGGATCAAAGGCAGTTCGGCTCGAAGTTCGGTGATCCTTGCCATCATCCGATCGAGGACGGGAGGAGCTTCTGACTCTAATGAAGGCTGCACCAACAAATCTATTGCAACCTGAACTAAAGCCTCGAGGTCGGCTAGACTCAGGTCGGTGAAGGATAGGTCAGCGCAGTGCTCTATTATGGATTTGGCAGAAGTCGGAAGGTTTACTCGGGCCAAAACGTTCATCTCTTAGGCAGCCTGAGGCAAAAGGAAAATGTTAAGTCAGAGAGACATGGTGAACTCATTACAATATAAGGATAAATTTTACCTAATTTAAGGCGGCTGTGGCTTCAAAAGGGGCCATGAGTCAGAATGTCGTGGAAGCACCATGGCAAGTTGTCGGGCCAGCAATTGACTCATCTCCCGGTGGAAGACGGTGAGCGATGGCCAACTCCATCCCCTAAACGAAGAAAGTTAAGCAAGGAAGAAGGGGAGAAAGTTAGAAAATGGATGAGAGGGAACACTAACCGAACTCCTTGGGGCAAAATTGACTGAAGCCTCACCCGACTTCGAGGAGGAAATCTCTTTTATGTCGTGAGGCGGGGGGATCGGTTGGACTAGTTGAGGAGTAATAGGAGGAACCTCACCAACAGGCTGAGCGGCTGGTTGTAAGGGTAGCGCGGCAGCAGCTTGGTCGGGTGGTGCCACGACTGGGTCGGGCAATTCTGTGACCTGGTCGGGTTCGGATACCACTGCAATTGCATCAGGTTCCTAGTTGGAATATTATACAAGAGTTAGAGGTTTATGAAAGAATCATATGGATCTTGGCAGTTACCTGTGATGGTTCCGCAACCTGGTCGGGGAAGGCGACAGGTTGGTCGGGCATCGCTGCGACCACGTCAGTCACTTGTAGTGGTAGGAAAGCAGGTGGAGGCGAAATTGTAGGAGAAATTGGCCTCCCCGCCGATTCCTCCGGTCGGTGTACCTACAGTAAGAGAGTTGAAGTTAATGGTTGAAGTAAGTATTTTCTTTTTTTTAAGAGCATTAGGAAATACTTACCTCAGCTTGTAGGGGGGTCGGTTGTGCGGTGGTCGGTGACCAGCGATCGGGAGGTTTTCTGGAAGATCGACTGGTTGAGCAGGTTGTTGTTCGGCTGAGGTCGTTGGTGTAGCTAACGGCTGATTGACAGTAGGTTGGTTTGTGGTTGGGACCGCGGTTGGTTGGTTTGTGGTCGGGACCGCAGTCGTTTGGTTTGTGGTCGGGACCACGGTCAGTTGGTTTGCAGCCGGCACCATAGTTGTTTTATGTGTGGTCAGGACTACGGTTGACTAGGAAGAAGTCAGATTGATGGGTGATTGCGCCGCAATCGGTTGAGACATGATCGGTTGATGCTCAGTCGGGTGAGAGATAGATGGGGCAGTGGTTGGCGGCAATGAAGGGTCCTCTGGAATAGAAGTTGTTTAAGTTAAGAAGAGTTTGCAAGGAAAATGAAATATGGAAGGAAAAAGACTCACCAAATTGTTTCCTCAAGTATTTTGGCATCCCGCTGGTATCCATTGGCAGAGATGCTAGGTACTCCTCGATGACCCGCCTATCAATTACAGGAGCGGCCTTCTGCTTCTCTTTCTTTGCTCCGGATCCGCCTACGGAAGGCACCTGTGTTTTTCTTCTCGGGGCAGCAGCTGATCGAGATGAACCCAACGCCAAGATTGGGGGTGGGGCAAGTTTTCCAACCAATTGGTCATTCGGATGAGCAATCACAGACCAGGTGGCCGACCACCAGGCAAGAAACGCCTCGGCCGCCGAAGGTTTTAAGCAGAAAGGCAAATACGAATTAGAGGTGATATAGTCGGTGAGTTGGAAAAGATAGGTCGGGATGAGCTCGGGAATTACCAGCCCTTCTGGGCTTTGGGGTATAAGGTGAGGTCAGGCTAGTGGCCCCGGTATGCCCTGACAGCAACCGAACTGTTGGGCCAAAAATTGGGGCTGATAATTGAAAGTGTAAAATAATCTGCAGTTTTTCTTGTCTGACCTCTTACTGGAAAATAAAGATCGGGGTTTCATGGAAGAGTCCCAGGAGAAGGGATAGGTCGGATGAGGAAGAGGATCAGGATGAGTTTGGGAATAAGATGTGTTGGTTGAAGCCAAAAAAGATCGGTTGAATATTGTATAAGGGTTTCGTAGACATAGAAGCGGGAATTGCTATGGTCTTCAGTCAAGATTTGGGCGATGACAGGGTCGGATGGATAAAGATAAAAGGAATTAGGAGTTAATCTGGCCAAGGCATAACCTATGGACCTGTAAGGTTTTGGGGCGATAGGAAGTCGGCCAAAGAAAGCAGTGGGGAAGTAAAGAAGGAGCCACAATTCCAGGAACCAAAACGGTCCCGAAGCGGATGTATCCGCCTTTTTGGTATCGGTCATGCGGATACTCACTCGAGCTAACCCCTCAAAAAGGTTAGCCAAAAAAAGGGTTCCTAATGAGAAAAATTGGCCGCTGGCCAGTTGAATGGCAAGGTCGACCTGGGAAGAGAGGACGAGTTTGGAAGGGGAAAGAATGATGTATCTGTAAAGAGAGAAGAAATTCAACCAAGACATTCACCTTTGAATTTACATAAAAGATTACGAAGGGGGAGAATGTACCTGCACAACCAAAAAATGAGGAATGTTTGTGTGCTCCAATTCAGACATAGGGGTACCTTCCTTACCCAGATATTTGTTGACAAAGCTGGTCCAGCTTCTTTCTTTCTCAGGGAGTTTGGCAAGGGCCCAACCAGTGTGATTAGGTGAAGGCTCGTGACCCTCAAAGGAGACCAGAACGGGATCATCACCCACTATAGGTAAGCGGGCAATGATAGCCACATCCATCAAGGTTGGGCCAATAGGGCCAGTGGGGAGAAGGAAGACGCCCATCTGGGAGTGCCAGAAGGCCGCCATTGCTAGTAGGGCCTTGTCGTGAAGGTGAAGGGGCGAGAGAAAGATAGCTTTGTCAATGCCTTGCCTCTTCCATTGTTCTTCAAAATGTGGGAGCAGTCTCGTGTGCCATTTGCGATACGCATCTTTTGGATCAGTAAGGTGAGTTCTGATGTTTTCCAAGAGACGTTCCGGTTTGAACGCGGCATCATTGACAATTATCGGAGAAATCTGAGAGATGACGGATCTCATACGATCAGCATCTTCATTTGTAGTACAGTAAGGGTGAATGGTAGGGGTAAGGACCCTCGAAGCCACGGAAGGCACTGATGGGTTAGCCCCATCAAAAGGAAGAGCAGGGACATATTGGCTAGCCATTTGAGAAGGAGTTGCAGAGGACGAAGAAGCAGAGGATTCTTGGAAATTGATCGTTTGGAAAGGGACAAGAATTTCAAGATTTTGAGGGCGTGAGTATGGTTGGGTAAGAGAAGGGTTTTTCATAAACCCTGCGATGTGACATAACACAGTGTAATGATAGCACTGTGCTACAAACCCCAAAACGTCGCATTTTATGCAGTTCAAGGAGTGACGTTTAGGAGTTGGGCGGGAGGAGGCAAGTTGTTGAGCACAAAAAAACGATGGGTAAGGTTTTCGAGAATGGGCCTATCAAATTAGGTTAAGGAGTGATGCAGAGTTTAATGGGCTTGTTAATAGTAATAGGATCTTAAAAAGAGAATCCGAATATAAGTCCGAGCTCGGTTAAGGAAAAGTCTTCCTCGGGAGAAAACAGAGATCGGATAGGATAAGGTCGGTCACAGAAGTCAGGCACAGAAATCGGGTGTGATAAGGTCGGGCCTGGAGCTTGGGCGTGATAAGGTCGGGCACAGAGATCAGACATGATAAGGTCAGGTGCAGTGATCCGGCGTGATAAGGTCGGGCACTGAGGTCGGATGTGATCAGGTCGGGTACAGAGATCGGACGTGATAAGGTCGTGCGTTAAGATCGGACGTGGTAAGGTCAGGCACGAAGGGTGGACTTGATAAGGTCAGGCACTGAGGTCGGGCGTGATCAGGTCGGACTCGGAGGTCAGGCGCGATAAGGTCGGGCACTGAGGTCGGATGTGATCAAGTCGGGTACGGAGATCGGACGTGATAAGGTCGGGCGTTAAGATCGGATGTGGTAAGGTCGGGCGCGAAGGTCGGATGTGATAAGGTCGGGTGAGGTTGGGTGTGATCAGGTCGGGCACGAAGGTCAGACATGATAAGGTCGGATGCAGAGATCGGGCGTGATAAGGTCGGATGCGGAGGACAAACTTGATAAGGTCGGGCATTATATAGGTCGGGTGAAATGAGGTCAGACAAGTGGAAGACAGATAAGAGGAGACGGAGCAGCAGATGTGCAGGTCGGGTGAAAAAGCAGTTTTCGGACGGTTGAAGGAAGTTTCAACCGATGAGCGGATACGAAGGCACGACTTGGTAGTGGCAGTTGATTTGGGTTTTAAATAGGTCTTTTCGGGACCTAAAAAGCCATCTTCAATCGACATCAAATTCAAGAGAATTGCTTTTGGGGATCACCACTTTATTTTTTCAGTCTGTAGTATTTAGTTTCCTATTTTATTTATGTATCCTACAGTGTCTAGAGATTCTTAATCTCAGGCATTTATTTTATCAAATTCGAAGATAATTTTTATTTTCAAATTTTACTTTTTATTGTTGAAAAATTGCATCAACAATTATATTACGATAGCACAATGATTGTATCACAAAAATAGAATAATTTTATCACTACAACACAATATTAATAATATAAAAAAAAACACAATATTAATAATAATAAAAAAAACACATTGAAAATATTTAAACTGTCAAAAATTACTCTTAAAAAAATACAATGATAATTTTGAAATGACACCATAAAATAATAACAATAACGGGAGTGCGCCTCCACAAATATATGTTGAAAATATTTTGTTTGGTGTACACACCTATGTAGTTTTTTCTTTTCTTGTTTTAATAATATTAAATCAAACCATTACGGTTTGTTTGAGTTTGAATTAAAAATTTGATATTTTTTTTTTAATTTAGAAATTTTGGTTTAAATATTATTTTTATATGTTATTTTATGAAAAAATTAATATATTTTATTAAAAATATTAATTCAATAGTACTTTTCTTTTTATTTGAAATAAAAAACTTATTAAAAAAACATTACATACATATTTTTAAAAGCTTTGATATTATTGTTGTAATATGATAGTTAGAAATCACATGCGTTTTATGTTCATACGCTATTTGAGTGATTTTGATTGGATTCTACCTAATTTATATGCGTATTGTTTATTTGGTGTGTGCAGAGGGCAAATATCAAATTTGGCATAATTGGCAGAAAAAGTAAAAAAAATTCAGATTTGCACCACCTAGTTAGTCATGGCCATGACTAACTATACCCTATTGACATGGAATTTAATTAAAGGCCCAAAACCGCAGCTACAAAATAATTAGGGCAAAAATTAAATAAAAATGGAGGATCACATGCAGAAGAGAGGAGAGAACAGCGAGAAGCAATACGCACAAGAGCAGAAGATTAGCAGACTCATAGATCGCGTAGGAGCAAATCGACAGAGAAGATTTCCCCTCATACTATGACTTTATCTTTCTCTTTTGTTCTTTGTTATTTGATAATGGAGTAAATATTTTTTTTGTTTGAGTGATGATAATGTTTTGGTTCTTTGTTTTGGAGATTCTTAATTTTCTTCATAAAGTTTTTTTTTTATTATTATCAATATTTGTCTAATTTTGAGAATAACGTTTGTGGTTGTTAGATTGATTGAATATTTTGGTACCGATATTTGAATTAGTCTGATAATCTAAAGTCAATTTAGGTAGGATATCCGTAATTGTATTCGGTATTTGAATAGGTGACAACCGGGTTGAATAGTTCATTCTCGGGGGTTAGACAATCAAATCTAATTGCTCCTCTCAGGTAGTAATTGTTTTGAATTGGGTTTTTCTAAATTAGAATGCGATTAGGCAATATTTCTTATGGGCGTACCTAAGTTTATTTGCTTAATTAGGGGTAGTTACGGTCGTACCTTAATTACCTACACTGTAAGGAAAAATTGGTTGTCAGAGCTTGTTGATAACTACAACCAATTTATTGATACTTTAATAAGAACTAACTTTATTGAATCAATGATAAAAGACAAGTGTCATAACTGCATCATCCCTTGAGCTAGGCATCCCCTCGATAGCTAGTTCCCCGTCGATTTAATTGCTTTGTTATTTTGTCTTCAATAGATAATAAAAGAAAATTTCTCTCTTTTATTTACTGCATTAGAACGCGAAAGAGTAAATCACACAATCTCTGTGGAGACGATCCATTCCCCTGTATTACATTAAATTGTGATCACGGAATAGATGAATTATTTGATTGACCGCGCGACAGGTCATAATAGTATGAAACCACGAGGGAGTTTGACACAGTTCTAGAAGTATGGTCATTTGGTGCAATTTCATGAAACCACAAGTGGATTTTGTGCAATTTAGCCTAATATATAAAATGAAAAATAAATGTTTGATTTGATATTTTTGGAGGGAAAATTTTGTGAAAATAATAGAAATCCCACAAAATCTCTCAAACAAACACATCCTAAATACATAAAATATATTATTATTATTGATTTTATGTTATATTTTTGTTAATTGAATTTTTTGTTATACCAAAAAGAATAATCAATTTTCATACTCTTATATAATTTCTTTTTCTCTCTACTTTAAATTTTTGTTGATCATTTCTATATAGTCTTATTCTCTATATCAAACATCTTCTCATTTTTATTTATTTTTTAGTTCAATGAATGTTATATTTCAAAAATATTTGGTGCTACTTTTTATACGTGTGTTGATGTATTTTTTCAACAATAAAAAAGTAAAATCTGAAAATAGGAAATATCTTCGAATTTGATATAATTAGTACTTGAGACTGAGATTAGGAATCTCTAAACACTGTAGAATACATAAATAAAATAGGAAAAATAAAAACAAAGGCTGGAAAATAAAGTGGTGATCCCCAAAAGTAATTCTCTTGAATTTGATGTCGATTGAAGATTGTTTCTTAGGTCAAGAACAAACCTATTTAAAACCCTTTAAAGAAACGGTTTGAACCGCCGTCTGGTCGATTACAGCAACCGCTGTTAACCGCCCAAAAAGTTCCCTTATGTCGACACGTATGTTAACCGACTCACCAACCGCTCGCGCCAGTTACAGCACTCAACTGTCTCGGCCGACCGCTTCTGAAAACCTCACCGCCTTAAATGGGCGGCTGGTCCCGACCGACTACTCAACCGCTCAGCAATAACCTCTGGCTTCTTAGACTGGTCGCTAGACCAAACGACTCATCGGCCGCCCCATCAAGCGACCACCATCTGATTTCTCCAATTGGCTGAACAATGAATCATCCAGACGATTCAATGGTCACCCCAACCAAACGACTGAACTTTACTTAAGTAGGTGACCAATTAACAGACCTTCTTTCGACCGACCTCCGTATCATCCGTCCTTCTTCGCCCGACTTCCTGTTTCGACCGACCTCAGTATCAGCCGTCCTTCTTCGTCCGACTTCCTGTTTCGACCGGCCTCAATATCAGCCGTCCTTCTTAACGCCCGACCTTCGTCTTGAAAGAGCTCCGCGTCTGTCCATACTTCTTCCTTGCCCGACCTTCGTCTTGAC
Source organism: Andrographis paniculata (assembly GCF_009805555.1). Taxonomy (NCBI): domain Eukaryota; kingdom Viridiplantae; phylum Streptophyta; class Magnoliopsida; order Lamiales; family Acanthaceae; genus Andrographis; species Andrographis paniculata. The sequence continues at coordinate 84,678 of NW_026137424.1, forward strand.
AGACCTCCGCGTCTGCCGATACTTCTTTTTAACGCCCGATCTTCGTCTTGACAGACCTCCGCGTCTGCCGATATTTCTGCTTTGCCCGACCTTATTACGCCTGAGCTCCGCACCCGACCTTATCATTCCTGAGCTCCGCACCCGACCTTATCATACCTGGGCTTCGCACACGACCTTATTTCACCCGATCTCTGTGCCCGACCTTGTCATGTCCGACCTCCGTATCGGCCGATCATCCTTCCCTGTCCGACTTTCTTTTGCCCGACTTATGGATCGTTTGGCTTATATTCAGAGCCATTCAAAATCCTACTGCCATTATTTATTATTATTTTTTGTGCTCAACAATGTGAAAACTTTTTTGTCCTTAATACGTAGATTTATGTCATAATATTGATTCAAATGAATATAAATTTAAATATATTTAACTTGTGAAAATTAATATTTAATGATTGTAAATTTAAATTTGCAAAATGAGTATATTTATACAAACTGATAAAAGGCGTGTTCTATTTTTCCTATTTTATTTATTCTCACATCTTCTATTCCTATTTCTATCTCATATTTTATGTTTTTATTTTTTATTTAAAAATTAAACATTTTAATTTTCTAATCTATAATTTTTTTAATTAAATATTTTAATTTTAATATAGAATTATAACGTATTGTTACTACTTTACTAATACATTTTAAAATTATTTACTAATTATGCTATTTTAAAATTTATGTATTTATTGTACATGACAAAATAGGGAGAACAAAAAGGAGTATTGTGTAAATTTAGGGTTTTTTTTTGTCCTAACAATTTTTTCGACACGATTTTTAATATATATATTATCTTTTAACAAAAATCAACTTTCAACGTAAATATTATTTTTTATATTATTTATACAATTCTTCGTACCTTAAATAAAAAATTCTCTCAACTCAAAACACTAACAAACAAACCCTCGTAAATTTCAAAATATATATAATATTTAGTTTTAGGAAAAATAAACAATATTTGAATAGTAAGGTAATATTTATAGAGATAATTTTAAAATTTTTGACATTTATTAGTAATGTTTTTTTTTTTCTTTTTTTAAAGTTGAATTAAATATTTTATTTACAGTATATTATAATATATTATTTTTTGTTATTTTTAAAGTTTTAAAAATTTCAAATCATTCCGTATTTTTTAAAAAGATTTTGCATAAAAAGAAAAGAAATTTGCCAAAAGCAGTAGGGGCGAAAATTTGTAAATGAACATCTCTGTCGAGGGTACGAATCCCAACATCTTAACGATCTATCCCTACCACTACCACTAAAAGTAGCAGTACGTGTAGCTTTTGGGTAGGGTAGGGTATGCCTACTCACTCACTTCACTCCGGATTAAAATGCATAAAAAAGGTTGAAAGTTCAATTCGTCAAATTTGGAGGACTGATGATGGTGATGGCCGGTGATTGATGCAAATGCAATGCAATGCAACAGAGAATGGAATGGAATTGGATTGAAGTATAAATAAGGCCCCGGCCCCATCCCCACCCGACCCCACCCCACCCGCCACTACTACTACTTTACTCCTTCCTTCCCAAAAGATAAGTAACGCAGAGAGAGGCAGGGGCGACCGGAGAACATTCATCTATTCTATTTTTATGACTAATTTTCCCAATCGCTTGGTTGCGCTCGCCGTCCAAGACGGCGACGCTTCTCCTCGAACAGGCCGCCGCCGCCACATACGTTGTCGGCGGCTCAATCGGGTGGGGGATTCCGCCTAACCCCGCAGCCTATGCCGATTGGACGGCCGGCAATCCTTCGCAGTCGGAGATATTTTAGGTATTCTTCTTCAACCTTTGTGCTTTTTTTGATTTCTAGTTTTTATTTGCCTTATTTCTGCCTCCGTTGCGCTTTTGCACGAATCTGTATATAATATATATATAGTAGAAGTCAATTTCTGAATTTCGATTAAAAGATTTATTTGATGGGTTGTTTGTTAGACTCTAGACTAGACTAACGAAATTGTTTCTCTTTCTTGGATGGCATGAGTAAATGTTACTATAATAATTTAAGATGTAATCATGGAGTCATTTAGTGATTTTCTTTTAACAAAAAAATCATAATCATTGTTTATCGTGATTATTTTACGTATCTCTTAGTAAACAGAGAATTGAATTAATAATATAAAAAAAATAAAAAATTGAATTAAAACATTTGGTTATGTTCATCCATCTAATTTTTTTTTCTCTTATAAAATATATCAAATATAACTATAGTAATAATATATATTGATATATATATAGGTGTGTATATAATTTAGAGAGAGAGAGATAGAGATTGAGAGAAAGAGCCGAGAGATAGGATGGAGTGAAGCAAAAATCAATTATATCATTTCATTAAATATATAGCCCTTTATATAGGCAATTAAGAAGAATGATTAATCATCAAATTTGCTACACGACATTATTTTACAATGACACCTAGTAATGTAAGCAAATGAGTCATAACACTCCCCTTTAGGTGTTATTAACTGCAATGAATACGCTTCGTTAAAACCTTATTAGGAAAAACCCAACGGGACAAAAATCCTAGTTAAGGAAAAAGAGTGCGTCATTTATGCATTAAGAATACTTCCCCCGATGTGGACATCACTTGAAATATCGCTCCCCCTGATCTGGACATAATTTGAAATCTTGCAACCGACGCATCCCGATGATCTTTACTAATTTCTCGAACGTTGCGGTCGGTAAAGCCTTGGTCAACAAGTTCGCTAAATTTTGGTCTTATCGAATCTGCTGCACATTTATCTCACAATTTTTCTGGAGATCATGAGTAAAGAAAAATTTTGGTGAAATATGTTTTGTTCTATCTCCCTTGATATATCCTTCTTTCAGTTGCGCTATAAAAGCTACATTATCTTCGTACAGAATAGTAGGAGGATTATCATTTTCAGATTTCAAACCACAATTCTGTAAAATCTGGTGAATCATTGATCTTAGCCAAACACACTCTCTACTGGCTTCATGAATGACTATTATTTCTTCATGATTTGAAGATGTGGCGGTTAATGTTTGTTTAATGGATCTCCAAGATACTACTATACCGCCACAAGTAAACATATAGCCAGTCTGAGACTTGGCTTTATGCGGATCAGAATGATACCCAGCATCTGCATATCCAATCAATTCATGTCGAGATCCTTTTGGATATAATAGACCAAGATCAATAGATCCTTGAAGATGACGAAAAATATGTTTGATTCCTTTCCAATGTCGCTGTGTTGGCATTGCACTAAATCTGGCTAATAAATTTACAGCAAACGCTATATTTGGTCTAGTACTATTAGCCAGATACATTAGTGCACCAATAGCACTTAAATATGGTACTTCAGGACCAAATGCTTCCTCATTCTCCTCTTTTGGTCTAAAAGGATCTTTAATATGATCGAGAGTTCTAATGACCATTGGAGTACTTAATGAATGTGCTTTATCCATTGCAAATCGTTTCAATACCTTCTGGGTATATGCAGATTGATGTATCAAAATCCCATTTTCCAAATGTTCAATTTGTAGACCAAGACAAAATTTCGTTTTCCCAAAATCTTTAATTTTAAACTCCATTTTCAAATATTCAATAGCTTCTTGGACCTCTCCAGGGGTTCCAATTAAATTCAAGTCATCCACATAGACAGCTATTATTACAAAATTTCTCCCATTTTTCTTTATAAAAACACACGGACAAATAGAATCATTGGCATATCCCTCTTTCAATAATGATTCACTGAGACGATTATACCACATGCGACCAGATTGTTTGAGCTCATACAAAGACTGTTGTAATTTAATAGAATAACATTCTTTTGGCTTTGATTTATATGCATCAGGCATACTAAATCATTCAGGGATTTTCATGTAAATATCACTATCCAATGAGCCATATAAATATGCAGTTACAACGTCGATCAGACGCATATCCAAATTTTCATGTACTGCCAAACTGACAAGATATCGAAATGTTATTACAGCCATTACTGGAGAATATGTTTCATTAAAATCAACTCCAGGTCTTTGTGAAAAACCTTGGGCAACAAGTCTTGTTTTATATCTGACAATTTCATTATTCTCATTTCGCTTTCGAATAAATACCCACTTATAGCCAACAGGCTTAACACCTTCAAGTGTTTGAACAATTGGTCCAAAAACTTTTCGTTTTGCCAGTGAATTTAATTCAGACTGGATCGTATCTTTCCATTTTGGCCAATCTATTCTTTTCCGAAATTCATCAACTGATCTAGGTTCTGGATCCTCGTCATTTTCCATTAGATCAAGTGCTACATTATATGCAAAAGCATTATCCATAATTGTATCACTTCGGTTCCAATGCTTTCCAGTAGTAACATAATTTATTGAATTTTCAGTAATTTCATTCTCTTCAGAAGAAATTCTATTAGGATTAACATCCTCATCAAGTTTATCAGGATCAATTTCTCTAAAAATCTGATCCATGTTACTACCTGTTTTTTGAGGGTTTTGATTAATATTCAAATATTTAATCCTTTCATTTGTTTCTCTTTTCTTTCGAGGATTTTTATCTTTGGAAACTACACGTCTGCCACGCTTTAGGCGTACATTTGATTCATTAGCATTTTGTATTTTGTCACTAGGAATAACAATTTTAGCAGGTATATTTTCAGCAGCTATATAAGATCTAGTGACTCTGCTGGCGTCACAAAAAGCATCAGGCAACTGATTTGCTATTCGCTGCAAATGTAAAATTCTTTGTACCTCTAATTCACTTTGACTTGTACGAGGATCAAGAAAACTGAATGGTATTTTCCAAGTAATTTCCTTTTTCAATTGATCAGTTTCTCCCCCTAATATCGGGAAATGCGATTCGTCAAAATGACAATCAGCAAAACGAGCCGTAAACGAATCACCAGTTAATGGTTCAAGATATTTAATGATAGATGGTGATTCGTACCCGACATATATCCCCAATCTCCATTGGGGGCCCATTTTTGTACGTTGGGGCGGTGCAATTGGCACATAAACCGCGCACCCAAAAGTTCTCAAATGTGGAAATATTGGGATTTTCATTGTACACTAATTGTACTGGGGAGTAGTTATGATAGCTTGTCGGTCTTAATTTTATCAATGTTGCTGCATGCATAATTGCATATCCCCAAGCAGATACGGGAAGTTTGGATTTTATTAGCATAGGTCTTGCAATTAATTGCAGTCTTTTTATAAGTGATTCAGCTAGACCATTTTGAGTATGTACATGAGGTACAGGATGTTCAATGTCAATTCCAATAGACATGCAATAATCATCAGAAGCCTTAGATGAAAATTCACCAGCATTATCAAGACGAATTTTCTTTATTGGGTGATCTAGAAACTGAGCTCGTAATCTAATTATTTGAGCAAGCAACCTCGCAAATGCCAAATTGCGGGTAGATAATAAACATACATGTGACCATCTAGTAGATGCATCGATAAGTACCATAAAATATCGAAATGGTCTGCATGGTGGATCTACAGGTCCACATATATCACCTTGAATTAGTTCTAAAAATGAAGGGGATTCACTTCCCACTTTTGCCGGTGATGGTCTAGTTATTAACTTCCCTTTTGAGCAAGCAACATATATAAACTCATTTGTATTTAATACCATTTGATCTTTCAAGTTATGGCCGTTGGTATTTTCAAGAATTCGTCTCATCATAGTATTACCAGGATGCCCAAACCGGTCATGCCAAATCATAAAATCTGTAGACTTCTTGTCTACCAGATATGTCTCAACTACATTAATCTTTGTGCAATATAATCCGGAAGACAATGAAAGCAATTTTTCTAATATATATTTATGTCCATCAATGAATTTTGTAATTAACAAAAATTCATTATTTGCCTCACTTGATGTCTCAATATGATATCCATTTCTGCGAATATTATTAAAACTCAACAAATTTCTTCGAGATTTACTAGAATATAGTGCATTTTGGATATCAAGTTTTACTCATTTGGGGAGAAATATTATCGCTCTTCCAGAGCCCTCAATTAATTTCGCACAACCACTTATGGTATTCACCTCAATTTTTCCCAACTTCAGGTTGGTGAAATATTTCTTATATTTCAAAATGGTGTGCGTTGATGCACTATCAACGAGACATGAACTGTCTTCTATATTATTCATTATAACGTGCTCAACATTCATATTTCTTCTTATAGGAGAAATATAAGAATAAATATATCAAAAATTTGGAGAAAATACATAGCTGTCATATCATTACAAAATGTAGGGAGCAAAAACTACATGTGTTACAAAAATATATACACATATCTATATGCATTTTATATCGCATTTCCGGGATTCTCATAGTACCCACCTTCAGGGTGTACTAGAAAATCAGATACATCTAGCTGTGTATTATCATTACATTTATCATCCCCACTTCCACTGGCAACATTCTCTGAAAAATTAATTTCTGGGGGATTGACATTTTCCGGTGCTTTAACTTCTTCGGGTACTTTATCTTTCTGTTTCAGGGAATTTTGGTACAGCTCAACGAAATAAAAATTGGAACGACAATTTCTGAACCAATGTCCTGTCATTCCGCAGCAATAACACTTGTCATCGCTTTTCTTTGAACTCTGACCAACATCATTCTAAAGCCGCTTCATAGGCCTATTTGATTCCTGCTCATCAAAATATCCCAGACGGTAATAATGTGAAACAAACCTGCCACGACCTCGTCCACGGTCGGCTCCATGTCCACGACTCATTCCATGTCCACGACCAAATCTACGTCCACGACTAAATCCATGTCCACTTCCTTGTCCGCGACCTCGTCCGCGGTAGAATGTAGGCATATTATTTAAACACTGAGTCGCATTCACTTCAGGGAATGGACTCGCACCAGTTGGCCTCGATTCGTGATTTTTTAACAATAATTCGTTATTCTGTTCAGCAACAAGCAGACAAGTAATAAGATCACAATATTTATTAAAACCCCTTTCTCGATATTGTTGCTGTAAAACTATATTAGAGGCATGAAACGTGGTAAATGTTTTTTCCAACATATCTTTATCAGAAATATTTTCTCCACAAAATCTTAACTGGGACGTGATTTTGAACATCATGGAATTATAATCGGCAACTGTTTTAAAATCTTGCAAACGCAAGTGTTGCCATGCATGTTTCGCTTTTGGTAATATCACAGATTTCAAGTGTTCAAACCGATCTTTCAAATTTGTCCATAGTTCAAATGGATCTTTCACCATTAAATATTCCATTTTTAGGGCTTCGTCAATATGATGACGCAATAAAATCATTGCCTTTGCACGTTCTTGATTTGTGCATTCATTTTCACTAATTATTGTTTTCGAAAGCCCCATGGATTCGAGGTGCATCTCGACATCCATTACCCATGGCATATAATTATTTCCGGTAATTGCTAGCGGGGGAAATTCAAAGTTTGCTATATTAGACATTGTTAAAAGAAAATAAATACTTACCGGAAATTCCGCAACCTTCCGAGTAATACAACAAAAACAACAATTAAAAAAATACGCTATCTTTATATGCACTTCCTCGGCAAAGCCTCGTGCTGATAACGTGTTATAAAATATGTCAAATATAACTATAGTAATAATATATTATATATTAATAACTTAGATATATATATATATATGTATAGGTGTGTATATAATTGAGAGAGAGAGAGATAGAGATTGAGAGAGAGAGCCGAGAAATAGGACGGAATGAAGCAAAAATTAATTATATCATTTCATTAAATACATAGCCCTTTATATAGGCAATTAAGAAGAATGATTAATCATCCAATTTGCTACATGACATTATTTTATAATGACACTTAGCTATGTAAGTCATAACATTTTCTGATATGTTGATATTTATATGTATATTTACAAAAAGTCAATGTTTTACTACAAAATATTTTTTTTTATATTATTGACATATTTCTATATTTTTTTATAAAAAATAATAAATAATAAAAAGTAAAAGGCAATTTGAAACTAAAATACTGACCTTCAAATCAAAATTAATGAAAGAGGAAAAGGGCAACTTAAACGATCTACAGTCTTCCTTACAACATGAAAATCTTTTTATAGTTTTTTCGTGTGGTAACCAATTTTTTATTTGGAAATTTCGTTTGGGGATTTATTTAAACGGATCAACAAATCTTGTTTGGGTATTGTAAATAATTATTGCTATTATTTGTTTTCTTTGGTGTTATTTTTATTGTATTCTATATGATACTTTTGAATAAAATAATAATCTTTTTTTTTTTTTTATAGAGATTGTAAAATTATCTTCAATTCATAGACTTCATTATACCGTTTTAACTAAAAAAAAATGCAATTGTTATTTTATTTTTATTTTAATAATAGTCTATTTTTTTTATTAATATTCTTTAAATTTTTTATTTTAAACAATTTGTTATATTTATAATTCACATTAACTTTAAAAAAGAATTAAAAAATAAAAATGGAATTAAAAAATAAAAAAGCAACACCATTTTTTATATTGCTACAAATTGGAGTTGCACTACAATACGGCCGAAAAATGGGATGGGATTTGGCATCAGTTGAAGCAACTAAATCCACCAACTCAGCTCCATTGAAATAAAGAAATTGAAACAAAAAATTTGTTGATTTTATTTTGAATTAAATATTTTTACTTTAAAATGGTATTATAAATGTATTCTTATTGAAACAATATAGATTAAATAATTATAATATAATTTTAAATTAAAATAACAAAAAACCCTTGTTATCTACAAGTTAAATATTGTCATAGCTGTATTTTATTTATATGTGGTATTGTGGTATTTTATGAAATTCTAAAATAATAAAATAATTTAGTTAAATGGATTTATGAAAAACAAGTCATGGATATTTTTTTAATATAATATTATAAATAAGGAATATGTACTAATATTATTTTTTCATAAATATATTTATGAAAAATAAGTCATGAATAATATATATATTTTATATTAATCTGTATATATTTTTATTTTTTTAATAATATTTATACAAAATTATTCCAATTAAGAAATATTATGAAAATAAACCGAATTTTTTCTTAATAATAAAATTCAATTTTCTTGTAAAGCAAATAGTGCAAGACAAATGAATTATTTCTCTTTATTTCTTAGAATATGAACTGAAATTAGTTTTAGGTGTGTATAATTGATATGGTTGTAGTTGTTTGGTGTTGACTATTTCAAGAAATCAACTGTAAATTCAAATATTGTGAATAGATTGATAATACTATGGTAATATCTTTCCAAATTATTTTTACATTATTTTAGAAAATATAATACTCTGTCCGTTCGCAATAATTATACTACATTTTTTTTTTTTTTTTGTTGTTCACTCAATTTACATAAAGTTTATGTAGAGTAAATAATATTATCCATTTACAATTTTATTACCGCAATAAATAATAATCAAATTGTCAATATTTTTTTCTATTTATCATATTATTTTTTATTAATTTTTAATAAAATTTTCATAATACTCTTATAGTATAATGTTTACATACTCAATTTTATATTAAAATACTACTCTTTCGCTCATTTAACAAATTATCCATTTTTTCATTTTGAACTATCTCATAACAAATTATCAATTTTATTTTTTAGCAAATGTATTATCTATCTAATATTACAAATACTCTTGCAACTTATAGTATATTACACAAATGTTATTATCTTTCTATCACACAATACTAATAAGGTTATTCTAGTTATTTATACTTTATTTCTACTACATATCAATATAATACTAATATACATAAACCTCTGTGTAAAAAATAAATAGATATTTACTTATAAAACGGAGGGAGTATTATTTTTAATTTTGTGCTCTTGCATAATGGCATAAAGAATTAAATACTTACTTTTTATTCATTTTATTGTTCAAAACTTTCTAAATATATTTTAACACAACATAAAGTGTTGAATGTGAAATGTTTTTTGAAAACAATATTCACTTTTAAAATTTTCATCCCCTTTCAAGTGTTCAATTTTACGACGGGAACACATGATGTGGCCCGTGTGTCAAAGGCATCCTACGACAACTGTGGCCCGAGCACGAGCAATTTGGTCACCGTCGGCCCGGCAAGCTTCACTCTCAACTCAATCGGACCTAATTATTATATCTGCACTTTCCCTCAGCATTGTTCATTGGGACAAAAATTAGCCATCAATGTCTCGGGTTCCACCAGGACTCCCACCCCGGGTCCGACACCACCCACCGCCCCAACCCCAACTCCAGCAGGGGCACCATCACCTTCATTAGGAGGACCATCGCCATCGCCATCGCCGTCGCCGTTACCATCATTGGGAGCACCATCACCGTCACCGTCTTCATCCCCATCTATATCTCCATCACCTGGGGGGAATGCCGGTCCTATGGCACCGGCCGGTCCCGGATCTGAGCCTTCGCCGGCGGAAGGTCCTGGCACGCCTTCCCCGCCACCTCCGAGCTTGGGCATGATTACGGCTGCCGGCAGTCTATTTTCCGTAGCCATGTCGATTTTCTATTGGCTTGTAATCTAAGGTTATATATTGTTGCAAATTTTCTAAATTGTTCTAAGGTTTACGGATGGTTTTTGGATGGTGTTGTGGTTTGATGTGTTGTTTTTGTTTGTAGCTTTCCATTGTTTTGGTCTTGTTGGATTCTGAAATTCGGAGGTTCCAAAATAGCTCGTTGATTTCGTCGGTGTGGGTTCCGGAAGTACTCCAGAGAGCCAATCCGTCATCGGGTTATAAAAATTTCACGAGACTGATCAAATTAAACTAGGATTAACTAAGGAAAGCGAGTAAAATAAATTGCAGAAAGCAGTAACTTGAATTAAATTGCATAAACGAAACTAGAACATGAAAGAAAAATAGAAAATAGACGATTTGATCTTGTTGTGCTTTTGTGTGTTATGTTTTTTTCTAATTTTAATTCTAAGCTAGAATAATCACCCCCTCCACTAAAAGGGGCAGTTACAAGTATTCCTCCACCTCTCTCAACCGCCAGGTAATCTCCTTCCATCAGCTCCCAACCGCTTCCATCATCTTTGGACCGGGTTCCATTCGCTTTGAACATCTTCCGTTGTTTTTGGACCGGGTTCCATTCGCTCTGATTTCTTCCATTGCCCCTGGATTAGACCTGCAATTTACCCTGACTTGCTTCATCATACTCCTAGCCGGTCTACGGGGATATATCCCCAACAACCTCGAGTTACATAGAATCTTCCTTCTTCTTTCTTTGGTTTTGACCTATAGAACCTTCCATATAGGACATGTAGGTGCCGAGGTCTTCCATTAATGTTACGAAGTTGCCAACTCAGGGTTGATGGAGCTTATTGTCCAAAGGTCTGTGGAAGTTATACATTCTTGCTCCATGGAAGCTCCGCAGCCTGATGGAAGTCGTTACCTTTAGCTTTGAATCATTTGGACTTGGGGTTCAACAATTGACCTCCTCAAAAAGGGATAAAAAGCGAACCATGTAAAGCTTTACTCTTGTTTGGAATTTCCTTCGTATGGAACTCACACCGATGGGCCTTAGTATAAAATTCAACCCCTTTTGATTTATCGCATAAAGCCTTCCGACCTTGATATGACGGCTGCACTATTCGATTCCCGCGTCGCCTGAAGGAAAAGACACTTAGGGGTTTTCTAGGGGTTTATTATCATTTTCCTTTTCCACCCTCTTTCCCCTCGTTTTCTCTCTCATTTTCATTTGACGTTTCCGTTCTGGTTGGTGAGCACAGGTACCGATTCGTATGGCTTCTCCGATAGCTCATCCTTCCGGTGGTGTAGAAAAGCCTTTGCCGATGAAAGCAGTCCCAGGTCCGATCCGCTATTCGATGCCGGCTGAGGGACCTTTGCACCTATCCGCTGATGGGGATTCGTGGATGTTAACGCCGTCGGCTGAAATGGAACTCCAAAGAGAGGAACTCCAACAAATCCTCGCCGGCGACGGGGTATCTCCCCTGTTGATCGCGAAACCCTTTTATTCGTTGGCTTTTCGACAAGGTAGTGTTTTAACCCGATATCCCGATAGCACGGCCTTCAAGGAATGGACGGCGACCCTAGGTGGCTCAGTCGACACCCAATGGGAAGCTTGGGGGATGGACAACATGATTACCATCAGCACACAGGTTTCTCATCCCAACTCCGATCTCCTTTTCGTACTTGTAGGGTTTTAGTGTCCGGAGATGAACGGATTTTGCTTTCCTTTCGGCATGATTTCGCCCACATTACTTGATATTATGGTGTTGTTAGGTCTCACCGTAACAGGGGATGATTATGCTCTGCTCCCTGCTCCACCGAATACTGTCGATTTTGGTATAGACTATTCAAAGTCTAGTTCGAGTGCCCTGCTTTATGAGAAGTATGGGGCGCCGAACTCAAAAGCTAATTTGCTAGATAACCATAGGACTTTTTTAATGCTCTGGGTGAATCGGTTCTTCATAAGCGCAGCTGGTAGGAATTTGGTTAGGGAATACGAACCCTTAGTATCGTCGATAATGGAGGGCGATTGTTTGGCGCTTGCTCAGTTCTTCTTAGGACATTTTTATAGAACCCTTAACGATCTTCATACCCGCCTAGGTCGTGAGGAGCGTGTATCCACCCAGAGGGGACCTTTGTGGTTTCTTCAACTCTGGGCTGCTTATATGTTTCCCGAGCTATTTGACATACCGTGGCCCTTCCAAATTCCGAACGAAGAACATATTGGTGTGTTTTTAGCTGGATTTGAGTGCTCCCGCAACGCTTTCTAAATCGCTAACTTCTTCTTGTTGTCGAGTAACCGTAAGGACGCACAATTTTTCCCTTTGCCGGAGCGATCTCATGGGCCTAATTGGTTTTCTAAGCCCCCGCCAGTGATGGAGGATGGTTCCCCTGATTGGTCTTCCATCACTTCATCATTGAATCGAGTTTTAACCGCGAGGCCCTTATTGTTGGGTTTAAAGCCTACGTCTCGTTCTTTACCCGTTGAGGTAGAGGGATACTTTCCATAGTTGTATGCGCGCCAGTTTGGACTCCAACAAGCGATCCCGATGTACCACTTCCATTGTCAAGGGCACTTTTCTCCAGCGGCGAAAGACCTATCCTCTGAAGATCTTGATATGTTTCGGGTCTTGAATACAGCCATTGGGGATTCACCCCTTCCTGTCTTCGAAACCACGCCCTCAACCGATTCGGCGTTTGCAGGCTGGTGGGAATCCTTAAACAATGTTCTTTTTGTTGAACCTCTGGCTTCATGGCTACACCGTTTTATTGATACCGATTCTGACCACCAGAGTGAAACAGCTGCTATTGCCGCTGAGGAGGTTGAAAGTGTGGCTCCTGAGATCATTGAAGGTAAACTTTCATCTTTTCCTTGAGTTTTGCTCACTAAATATTCAACTGACTCTGTTTGAGTTCGCAGTGACAGATTCCTTCCCTGTACGTAGATCAACTCGGCATGCTAAGGCCAAGCTGCTGCCCCGAAACCTTCGGCGAAGCGTCGTACAACTATCTCTCTCAACACCTAGGTTCATATTCATCTCCATGTACTTCTTCCACGAATATTTCATAATTTTCTCATTCGTATGTATCATTGCATCCAGCTTGCAAAAGAAGATGCACAAAGGTGTTGATGCAACTCCGACGACGAGGACTATGGCTCATACTACGGTGAATCCTCATTTGAAGGTTCATCCACCCAAAGCCTCGGTATCCAAGGTATTTCTATCACCCAAGCTGCATTCCTCTTCACATTCACATTAAAATGTTAATTGCCAACATCTTTTACCAGCATGGACCTTCGAGGATGTCGGGGACTCCTCTTCCGCCTCTAGACCACACTCATGCCCCACCTCGTGCAGGTCGCGTTACTTCCAACTTGAATATCAGTCTAGAGTGTATTCGGGAGTATTTCATTGGGCATCGGGATGCAACGTCTACTTCCGCACTTTCGAGTCCATTCCCTGAAGGTCTGAACGAACAATTCATCACCACCTGCTTGGAAGCGTCCCCGTGAGATCCTGAAACCTTAAGTTCCATCCAGTTGGCTTTACTGAATTTAGTGGAATCCTCTTCCTATGCAAACCTTTCCGTGTCTATTTGCGTGCAATGGATTGGCTTATCTTCCAAAGTAAACGCCTTCGCTCAGCGCCGCAGGATGACAGAGGAGAACCGGGACTTCTGGAGGATGCACTTGCATCAGTTGGGAACATTAAGGAAACAAAAGCAGTCTTTGCAGGATGAATTTTCGCACACTGAGGATGAAGCTTCCAGTGCTTCAATTCAGCTTGAAGCTTCTCGCGCCGAGCAATTAGCAAAGCAAGCCGAAGTGGCTAGTCTCCAAGCTCGGCTCGCCCAATTAGGTCTTGAAATTGCGGAGTTGGAAACGCTATTGGTGGAGAAGCGCCGAATGCATGTTGATTTATATCGGAGGTCCCAACGTCTAGATGCCCCCATAGCCGCTTTGTCGCAGAAGAAAGTTCTATATGAGTTCAATGCCACCAACGGGGAGGCGACTTTGAAGGAGCTAGAGTCAGAATGGGGGACCATCGCCTCTTTGTAGGCAGTTTGCAAACCTTCAGCACAGGTAATCTCTTCACCATCTCAAGACCCTGACGATGAATATGCAGGGGATGCACTACCTTCTGTTCTTGTGGCAGACACTCCCATGGTTTCCAAATCTGAACCTTCGCTACAGACCGTTGCCGATGTCCAAGCATCTATTGCTCATGTTGTGAGAGATTTGATGTTAGCGTTAGAAGTGGAAGCAGACCATAGCTCTTCCGACCCACATTCGAATTCAACAATTCCAATCTCCGAGGAGGCAGCATCGATCCTATAGGGCTCGAATCTAGCCGGTGTAGTTTCAAGCTCCGGTGGAACGGCCTTGTCCTCGGAGGGCCTCATTTCTACAGATGTGGTTCCAGTCGTTGGTGGAGTAGTCCCGATTCCGGAAATTTCAACTCTAGTGGAAGCGGCGCCAGTTCCTGATGGAACAGCTCCAACTCTGGAAGATCCGATTGCGACTCTGATAGATCCATTCCCCATGGAAGCTGCGCCAGGACCTGATGGAACGGCCCCGGTTCCGAAAAATCTGATTTCAACTTAAACGGATCCAGTTCTTATGGAAGCAGCACCAGGCCCTGATGGAACGGCTCCGTCTCTGGAAGATCCGATCCCAACTCCAGCGGATCCAGTTCCCATGGAAGCAGTGCCAGGCCCCGATGGAACGGCTCCTTCTCTGGAAGATCTGATCCCAACTCCAACAGATCCAGTTCCCATGGAAGCAGCGGCAGGTCTTGATGGAACAAGTCCATCTCTGGAAGATCCGATCCCAACTCCAGCGGATCCAGTTCCCATGGAAGCAGCGCCAGATCCTGATAACTCCGAGCCAAATGTGGACCCAACTGCAAAGGATACTCCTCCCACCATACGTTAACTTTGGGAACCATTCGCCTTTCTCCGTACTATCCACAATTTCATCTGGATTTTACGATTTGCTACTTAAGATAACTCATTTCAATTTCATTTCAGTTTGCACATTAGCGGCTTAATAGCCTACTTTCATTTTGCACATTAGCGGCTTAATAGCCTCCTTTCATTTTGCTTTGTATT
Organism: Andrographis paniculata; assembly: GCF_009805555.1. Taxonomy (NCBI): domain Eukaryota; kingdom Viridiplantae; phylum Streptophyta; class Magnoliopsida; order Lamiales; family Acanthaceae; genus Andrographis; species Andrographis paniculata. Next base: position 100,301 of record NW_026137424.1, read on the forward strand.
TAGCGGCCTAAACAGGCCCTACTTTCACTTGTCCATTTCATTTCTTTATCCGAACTCAAGTGGCGACATGTATCCCTTAAGGTGCTTAGCATTGATAGCATTTTTATGTTCCATCCCATCAATACTCATCAATCTATAAGCACCATTAGGCAACACTTTACTCACTTGATATGGACCTTCCCATGTAGGAGACCATTTTCCGGACGTATTATCTTTGAATCCTTCGGGTAACACTGCCTTCCATACCAAATCTCTTTCTTTGAATGCTCGACGACGTACCTTTTTGTTGTAAGCTCGTGCTACTTTCACTTTATTCGCTCTGATATTCTCGAAGGCCATCATCCGATCCTCGTGTACGTTGTCCAACCTCTGTAACATAGCTGTATCGTACTACTCGGGACTGAGCGAATTCTGTTTCAACACTCGTAATGATGGCACCGCGATTTCCAATGGCAGTATCGCCTCTTGCCCATAGACTAGTTGGAATGGAGTGCAACCAATGGCTTTATTTCGGTATTGCCTACAAGCCCATAAAGCCTCCCCCAACACTTCGTGCCATCTTCTCAGATTATCTTCCATAGCCTTTTTAATTACCCCAATTAAGACCTTGTTGGCTGCTTCAGCCTACCCATTCGCTTGCGCGTTATACAGAGACGAATGCAAAAGATCAATCCCGTACTGTGCAGCGAAGGCGGCCACTCTATCGCTGGTAAAAAACAGTACCTTGATTGGTAATCGTTTGCGGGATTCCATACCGGTGAATAATGTGTTCCTTAACGAACTGGATCACTTCTTGATATGTTACATTGGCCAATGGTACAACTTCTATCCACTTAGTGAAATAATCCGTAGCCACCAATATGAACGAGTGTCGTCTCGAGGATGGCGGATGGATCTTTCCGATGATATCCATCGCCCATCCCTGGAATGGCCATGGTTTCACCACTGCATGCATTTCTTCTGTTGGAATTCAGATCAAAGAACCATGTCGCTGACACGCTTCACATCCTTGAGCACACTTGATGTAGTCTTCTGTCATTGATGGCCAAAAATACCCATATCGTCGGATCGTCCATCTCATGACTAATCCGGATTTGTTTGATCCACAAATCCCTTCATGCACTTCACCCATCACCTTCATGGCTTCTTGAGTATCTACGCATTTCATTAACATTCCATCGGCGACTTTGCAAAAAAAATCTCCGTCAATCAAAGTATATTTCAGAGCCTCATTCCGTAGCTTTTTAGAAGTTTCACTGGTTGGTTGTTCCAAATATTTTCTTAGTTCCATACGCCAATCGTCCACTTCCACTGGGCACAAACATACTCGCCCTGACTTGAATTTTCCTACGGCGGATGACTTATACCCAAAGGCTTCTTGAGCTAAATCATTAGCTATTCCGTTTTCAGCTCCAGGTATGAATTCCACCACCGCGTCGTCCAATTTTTGTAACATCGTAACTGCCTCCATTTGAAGGTTTCTCAAATTTTCATCTTTTCATTGGAATTCTCCAACAATTTGCTTCATAGTCAATTGTGAATCGCCTTGAACTCTAATTACCTTGGTTCCGTTTTCATGGAGAATCCTCAATCCAACTAATAAGACTTCATACTCTGCTTGATTGTTAGTAAATCTGGGTGCTAATGGTCTGGCAACGGTCCACTTTTTTCCCCATGGGCTCTCAATGAATATCCCAGCTCCAGCACTAGTCTACGTGCTAGAACCATCGAACTTCAAGATCTATGGTATCAGACTAATAACAGCTTCCATACGATCAGCCGCTTGGTCAGCTACCGAGCTCGGATGATATGCCAGAAAATTAGCAACGACCTGCCCTTTAACAGCTTTAATTGATATATATCATAGATCAAATGCAGCTAGCTTTACAGCCTATTTCTCTTGCCTCCCTCTTAAAGCTGGTCTGCTTAATAAATATCTCAAAATATCGACATGACACACCACTTCTGTCACTCTCGGGGCCAAATAATATTCAAGTTTCGTGCAAGCGTAAAATAAGGCGAGACATAATTTTTCCATAGGAGTGTACCTTGTCTCCGCATCATTCATTACCTTACTAAGGTAAAAAATGGCACGCTCGCTTCTATCGGGAGCCTCATGCGCCAGTAAGAAACTAACTGTATTCTCAGTGGCCGAAAAATACAAGCGTAGAGGTTTGCCTGCTTGCGGCGGCATCAACACCGGTGGATTAGCCATCATTTCCTTAATAGCTTCGAAAGCCTACTGGTGTGGCGGCTTCCACACAAATTCCTCCGTTTTCCGCAATTTGACTAACATGGAAAAAGCTTTACGCTTGCTTGCAGCATTCGAAACAAATCTTCGTAAAAAGTTGACATTCCCAATGAATCCTTGGAGTTGTTTCAGATTCTCAGGCGGTCGAACATTGATGATAGTTTTCATTTTGTTACTATCCACCTCGATACCTTTATTATGCACCATGAAACCCAAAAAGTTTCCGGAGGCCACTTCGAATGACTATGAAAATCTGGTTATAGCCGGAGTATCCATCCATAAATGACAGATTCTCGTTCATGGTGGCTGCGTCCACTAACATGTCGGCGATAGGCATGACGTATTCATCTCTGGGTGTTTCTAAATTCATATTGCGGTAATCAACGCGTACCCGCAATTTACCGTTTTTCTTGAGTACAGGAACGACATTGGCCACCCATTCCGGATATCGACAAGTCCGGATAAATCTTGCCCCCAAAAGCCGTTGAATTTCTTCCTTGATCTTTGGGTACACATCTGGATTTAAACCTTCGTGGTGGCTGCTTGTGGGGTTTATATCCGACTTTTATGGGCAATCGATGTTCCACGAGCTCTCGAGCCAAGCTTGGCATTTCATCGTAATCCCAAACAAAACAATCCCGGTATTCCTTTATAAGTGTTACCAAGGCAGCTCAATCTTCTGATGTTAACAATGCACTAACCTTGGTGATTCGTAGGACTCCATCGGTACTCAAATCAACATCCTCCAGTGGATCTTGGGCCTGGAATGCTGGATATGTTTTGTGCACGGGTGATAGTAATTCTACTTCACTGGAAGTTTCCCTGGACGATTTCGAACTGCGCATGGACTTTCCTCTAAGCTATTCTATTCCTTCCACGAGGTCTGCTCTAGCTGGCTCTAGATGTTGCGTAAAAAAGCCTGTTTTGGGCGGCTCAAGGTTTTCCAAGAAGCCAGCTCTGAACGGCTCCGAACTCGCAATATAGCGTGTTCTGAGCCGCTCACTACCTTCTGTGGAACCTGCTCTGAATGGCTCTGTATTCGCAATGGAGCCTGCTCCGGGCGGCTCACATTGAATTTCGTTACATTCAATATTCATCATAATCTTTTTCAGTCATAGGCTGTGGCTCGGCCCTCGCTTGAACCCTGAACTGGTTATCACTAAACACACATTCATAATTTCCCTCGTTAGGAATGGAGGCGATCACTTCCGAAAATGGAATCATCTTCGAATAGTAAAAAGTCACATCTACAGCTGTGACCTCCGTTGCGGATGGATCTTTCTCCGCTTCCACCTCTTGAACCTCATCACCATCCCAAAACAGCAACTTCTGGGGCAGAGTCGACGGGACGCACTCGCAAGCTTGAATCCCATCTCACCCCAACAATACTGCATACGATGGACGGCTGTCTATTATCACAAATACTGAGGCAACTTCTTTGTGCCAACTTGCACCACAACAGTAGCAAATCCCGCTGGCTTGTACGAGTTTCCCAAAAAATATGTGGCTCGTACTGAGGTTGGTATTAAATCGTCCCTTGTCTTTCCAAATTTTCTGAATGTCCGAAACAGCATCACGTTAGCAAATGCGCCGCCGTCTATCAGTACTCTACCCTCTGGTCGTCCTTCTGTTAAAGCTCAAATGTACAGGGGCTTCACATGTTTATTCTGCCCGAACCCAATTCGATCAAATGTGACTGTTGTCACTACATCATTCCATTCTAAAGCTGGCTCTTCATCTATGGTCACTCCTTCGTAATTTTGCTCAAACCGAAATAACTAGTTATAGTAAGCATGTTCTGGAGCTTTAAACTCAGACGGCAACAACCCAACAACCGATAATTGGCCAGCTTTAGCGTCACACTCCTTCAGCTGTGTAGTTTTCGGCACCTATCGGCGTTGCCAATTTGGAGCGGGTCTGGCGTTTGGCGTAGAAAAAATGAAAAGAGGTTGCAACTCCTGAATTTTCCAGGGTCTTTCATTCTATTCATTAGCTTTCGAGGCTTTCTCGTCCCGATTCGTCATTTTCTGAACCTCTGATTCAATGTTCTTACCCTGTGCCCCCGAACCATTCTGATTTAGCTGAACACCTTCAGCTTTCAACCTAGCCTGTAATCGTTTCCTTTGTGACCTTCTTTTCTAGGAACGGGTGAGGGCACCCATTGCCCTCCTGGCATTTGCCTCCGACACATTGATTGTCCATTTCTCCGAATCTACTGCTGATGGAGGCTTCTGCGTCATTTTTGGAATAATGGTAATCTGATCAGCGGATGTAATAGTCCAAACTCGTTTTCCACTAGCGACTTTCACATGAGCCACAGTGGCATCCAGCTTGATATTTGAGCCTGGAGCTATGACTTTAGTCATCATGTTGTTGCGCTCCCGAACTTCCCGGGCATTTTTGGAATCGTCACTTTCAAATTAGGGCTCCGCTCAACGACTCTAGGTTCCTTACCTCCAACATTTTCATTAGGCGTCTTTCCTATAGACAACCTATCAAAGACTGAGCCTCGTCATAGTATCCTAGGTCCAAGCCGTTCATGAACTGGCTGCCGAACCGGTTGTTTCCCTTTGTGTTGTCTCTTAGGACCTTATGTGGACATGGTGTTAATGGATGGAGCAGGAAACGGATTTGCGTCCACTTGCATACTCTTTTCTGCTAACTTCAATATGCCTTCATCTAAGGTCTTCTGGATTGTATTTCGTAAGTACGTACAATTGGCGGTAGCATGTGTATAGCTCTCATGCCACTTGCAGTGCACTTTCCCTTTCAGTTCTTTTGGTGATGGCATTCGCTGCCCATCCCGGAGTTTGATTTGTTTATCCTTCAACAAATAATCAAATATCTGTTCGACTTTAGACACATCGAAGGTATACTGCACACCTCCGATCTCCTTACCCTTTGTAGGCCTTAATGCCGAACAAGAATAAGTTTTTCCTTTCAACAACTCAACAGCCAACACACCTTTCCTCACAACAGTCTTCATCGGCTGAAATTTCATCATCTACACAACAAGTTACCCCGCCTTTTCCATCTTTCTTCCACCTTCCGACTGTAGCATCCCGTCTATCTCGGATGAGCTTTTCTGCTCTCATTGCTAGTGTACTTAAATGTGAAAAATCCTGGAAATCCTGAACTCCTAACTGATCTCGAAGGTTTGATCGCATGTTATCTACTGCCATCACAGTTGCTTGCTATTGCACTGTGCACCATGTCTTAGCTTGTCGAAATCTTTCCAAGAATTGTGCCACTGGCTTATCATACCCCTGTTTTACAGCTACCAGGTGGGATATTGTAGTCTCCACTGGTGGCGCATAAAAACGGTCATGAAAAAACCTCTCCATATCTGACCAAGACTGCACGGTACTTGGAGCCAACGACGTATGCCACGAAAATGCAGTACCCGTTAGAAATAAAGAAAATAATTGCAAACGATACCAATAATTTCCTCCCAAGTCTCCGCACTGAGCTGTAAATTTTCCTATATGCTCTATCGTTGATCTCCCATCTTCACCTGAGAACAGTGTAAAGTCTGGCGCTTTATTTCGAACAGGCAACGACATCATCTCACTTACCCAAGTTGGATAGGGTCGTTGATACACCGGTCGCTCTTCAAATTTTATTCGTGGGAAAGCGCTTCAGATACTTTCTACTAGAATATCTGTATCTATCAAAGATCGGGCATCCTACTGATTAGGAATCAATGGCTACCCTCCTGGTCCGCAAGCTTGGCCAGCTGTTCCTCCTTGAGGGACAACGGCATATGGAGCCTGCTGAACCCGCAGCTGTGGAGGTGCGTTCCATGTAGGCTGACCTGTGAACTGCCCCGACAATGTTGTCCCTGGATGGGTTCCGTAAACACCCCTTCCCGCGACATCCGGTCCTCCTACCATCTGAGGGCCAAAGCCTCCATTGGTCTGTCCTCCTTGCGGGCGTGGGAGAATCGTTATATTTCCGAACTGCAATCCTGCTCCACTCGTCGGCCCCCTGGGCGATCCAGCCGTTCCACGAGCTAATATGGAACCGACCTTCCCTGTAAGGGATGGAATCCGTCCATCAGATGGAGCTATTCCTCTCGGACCTCCATATGTATTTCCTGAAATTATAGAATTTTGAACTCCACTAGCCGCTGCTCGACGTTCTTCTTCGCGAATCTGAAACGCTTCATTCCTCACAGTTGGCCGGATCATATCAGCCAATTGCCTAGAGATTTTGTACACGATATCCCCGATTCCAGCCTGAATACTTTGATTCACTTCTCCGCGTACCATGTTCACCATCGTTTCAGTTTATGATGATTATTTTTCTTTCCTCAGCCCTGGGGTGCGGCTTCCATTGGGATGAACCGGCGTTCCAGTTCCAGTAATTCCTGCACCGATATTCAGACCTGCGCTCTGATTATGATTTTCCATGGTGATCACCCTACCACTACGAAGTTGCATACACGAACCCGACTTGGTCCCACTGGGCGTCCCAATTGTTGGATCCTAAAATTCGGAGGTTCCAAAATAGCTCGTTGATTTCGTCGGTGTAGGTTCCGAAAGTACTCCAGAGAGCCAATCCGTCGTCGGGTTATGAATATTTCATGAGACTGATCGAATTAAACTAGGATTAACTAAGGAAAGCGAGTAAAATAAATTGCAGAAAGCAGTGACTTGAATGAAATTGCATAAACGAAACTAGAACATGAAAGAAAAATAGAAAATAGAAGATTTGATCTTGTTGTGCTGTTGTGTGTTGTATTTTTTCCTAATTTTAATCCTAAGTTAGAATAACCACCTTCTCCACTAAAAGGGCCAGTTACAATTATTCCTCCACCTCTCTCAACCGCCAGGTAACCTCCTTCCATCAGCTCCCAACCGCTTCCATCATCTCTGGACCGGATTCCATTCGCTTTGAACACCTTCCGTTGTTTCTGGACCGAGTTCCATTGCTCTGAATTTCATCCATTGCCCCTGGATTAGACCTGCAACTTACCCTGACTTGCTTCCATCATACTCCTAGCCGGTCTACGGGGATATGCCCCCAACAGCCTTGAGTTACATGGAATCTTCCTTCTTCTTTCTTTGGTTTTGACCTATAGAACCTTCCATATAGGACATGTAGGTGCCGAGGTCTTCCATTAATATTACGAAGTTTCCAACTCAAGGTTGATGGAGCTTATTGTCCAAAGGTCTGTGGAAGTTATACCTTCTTACTCTATGGAAGCTCCGCAGCACAATGAAAGTCGTTACCTTCAACTTTGAATCATTTGGACTTGGGGTCCAACATGTCTCATTTGTTCCTTGAGGATTTTTGCTTAGAGTTGTATTCATATTCTTGTGGGATGAATAAAACTCTACTCGTCGTGCTAACTTTCTCATTTATTTCCATTACAAATTTGCTATTCCATTTTCGGATTTGATAATTTGTGAGAAGCATATGAGGTGATACAATTATAATATATTATTCTTTCTGTTTGAACTAAAAGTACAATTCAAGTTATATTTTTTTTACCATTTTTGTCTGTTCAGTAAAAAATATCTTCACTTCATCGTCATAAAAATAATTATACAGTAGCATTAAAATATTATTAATTATTGTTTAAATTATAAATATATTATTATATATACATAAAATAAAGATAACAAAAATAAAAAAATCATCTTATATATTTTTACTAATTAATAAAATATTATTACCTCTATCCGACTCTAAGGGTTTTATTTACTTTTTGCATGTTCATTTTTTAATATTAATTATTATATCAAAACGTAGTACAAATTAAGAAAAAATTACAAAAATACTTCCATTAGTGTATTATAATACTGATAGAAAGATATTTTTACAAAAAATAATACAAATATAAGGATATTTTTAATGTTAAGTACAATGACGTAAAATATAAATGTGACCCTTAGAGACGGACGGAATGATTATTATTTTTTTATTTACTTAATAAAATTCAAAAAGATATTTTGAACCAGGATGAAGGAAGTATTTCTTTATTAGGTATATGTAAAGTCATATTTACTTTAATACACGCTTAATTTGATTTTTTTTTTTTTTACCGTCATATGTAATTTTTACAAAAATATATTGAGTGTGTTAAATTTTTGATATGGTATTTTATAAAAAAATAATATAAATTATTCAAAATTGTGTATAATAATAATAAAATTTTAAGGCCAAAAACCAACGAACCCATTATTCTTTTACATAAAATATTATATTTAATAATTATTTCATCTAAAATTTAAAATATAAACACCAACAAAACATTATACTATTTGGATTTCTCTTTATCTAGTATGCACGCCACTCCCCTTTGTAATCAATTTTCACCCAACTACATATAACAATCCCATAAGTACTTAGAATTCAAATCAAAAGGATAACTACTTAGAATTCAAATCAAAAGGGGTGTTTGTTTCGTATTTTAATTTTGAGGTATTCTTTTATGTTATATACATAATTAATTTGCAAAGACAATATAAAAAATATTGAAAATTAATTTTATAAATGAATAAAATATAAATATTATATATTATATACAAATATATGTATATATATTATATTATTTCACAATATTAATCAGAAGTCGAATATGTATGACTCATTATATTATTTACATAGGTGTTACTTCCATCGTCCGTCTGTAAAGGTCACGTTTACCTTTTGCGTTCTTATATTTAATATTATAAATATCATTATATTTGTATATTTTTTTTATATAACTGTGATTCTATTAGCATTATAAGACACTAATGAAAATATTTTTATAATTTTTTTTAAAATTTTTTTACTATATTTTGATATAATAATTAGTATTCAAATATTAACATACAAAAAAGTAAATGAAACTGCCGGACGAATATAATATTTCCTAATCCTGCCAAGACATCATAATTGATGACTAATATGATTGTAAACTGGCTATATACATTCATTGTATGCCATAATGAATAATACTACTTTTGTCTCTGCCATTGTGTCAACGTTACTGTAGGCACTGTTGTTTAAGGGGAATATAATTATTAAATAATTAAGAATGTATTATTAAAAGTAATTATTATTCACTCCGTCCCATTCCAAATGGATTCTTTGGAATTTTGTAGTAGATTAAGAAATAATATTATTTTATTGGTTAGTAAAAGTGTGTAAGATGTTTATATATTTTTACCCTTTGACTTCATGTATAAATTAATTGTATACGTAATGTTATTTTTGTAATTTAGATAAATAGTTAAAGGTATTTTGATATTAATATATACTTATTTTTATTAAATTAGAAAATGAATAATGGTAATAATGTACTTTAAGTTTAGATGAAGGGAGTATATAATAAAAACAATTACAAATTAAAATTAAAGTAATTAATTAATTTAATTAAAATTAAAAAATATAAATTATAAAATTTTAAATAAAATTAAAATGTATAATTTTTTTCTAAAATAAAAATAACAAAATAAATGAGACATGCGGAAACGGAAAAATAAACATATTAAGCAGAACCAACAGAGTAGATATATTTTTCTCCCAAACTCCATGAGTATATTTTTCTCCCAAACTCCCTCTCATGTCTCTCTCGTCACTTTCGCTCTCTAAATCATATACACAAACACACTGTTTTATATACTTATACACGTACATATACATACATATATTAATATATATCTCTGTTACGTACGAAATTTAGAATTAGGTTAAAAGCCCAAGGTAAAAAGAAGAATGGGCCTGGCAATAGAGTTGATTGAACTGACTGAAGGACACCGTGAGGAAATCAAGGAAAATAGGTTTATTTCTAAGGACGGAAAGACCTCAGGTCGGAAGGTCTTCAGGTCGGGAGGTCCTCAAGACGGAAAGTCCTCAGGACGGAAGGACCTCAGGTCGGAAGGTCTTCAGGTCGGTAGGTTCTCAAGACGGAAAGTCCTCAGGACGGAAGGACCTCAGGTCGGAAGGTCTTCAGGTCGGTAGGTCCTCAAGACGGAAAGTCCTCAGGACGGAAGGGCCTCAGGTCGATAGGTCCTCAGGACGGAAAGACCTCAGGTCGGAAGGTCTTCAGGTCGGGAGGTCTTCAAGACGGAAAGTCCTCAGGACGGAAGGACCTTAGGTCGGTAGGTCCTCAAGACGGAAAGACCTCAGTGCGGAAGGTCTTCAGGTCGGGAGGTCCTTAAGACGGGAGGCCCTCAAGACGGAAAGTCATCAGGACGGGAAGTCCGCAGGTCGGGAGGCCCTCAAGACGGAAAGTCATCAGGACGGGAAGTCCGCAGGTCGGGAGGCCCTCAGGACGGGAAGTCCGCAGGTCGGGAAGTTCTCAGGTCGGGACTCTGCAGCAGGGCCAACAAATCGGATGGTTTGTTAGTCGGGATGTCGGTAGCTAATCCAAATAAGTTAGATGGTTTGCAAGTCGGGGGGATTGGCAGTCGGACCAATGCGGTTGTAAATTGGCAGTCGGGCCAAAAGGGCGGAAGGTCTGTGGTCGGCTCAAAGAGTGAAATATAGGGATAATTTTGGTCTGCCGAAGACACGTGTCAGCAGGAGAAGGGTTGGAAGACGGTTGGGAAGGAGACGTTGTAATCGTTCGGGCGACGGTTTTCAGTACAGTTTCCCAGAGAATATTTAAGGATTTGGATCATCATTTGGCAAGGCATCTTCAATCAACTTCAACAAAGCAAAGTCAGATTTGGGGATCACCACTTTAAATTTCAGTCTTTTATTTTTCCAGTTTATTTTCTGTACCGTACAGTGTTTAGAGATTCCTAATCTCAGGCACTAATTAATCAAGTTTAAGGATATTTTCTATATCTTTGAATTTTACTTTATTTTTGTTGAAAAATTACATCAACAAATTGGCGACCACAGTGGGAGCAAGACACAATTGCTCATTCTAATTCCGGCGATAATTTCATACGTCTTAGATCCGGCCGAATCATCGGAAGGGTCCATATGGCAGGTTCACAACCTCAGTCATCTTCGGCACCGGCGGGAGAATCCGTTCCACCACCTATTGTGCCAAATGCCGGGGAAAACCCACAACCACCAAATGATTGGAGGTCTTATGTTCAACAAATGAACAACCAGCAAACTTTGGTTTTGCAGAATATGTTGCGTGAGCAACAAACGAGCATGTTGCGTGAACAACAAAATCTAATACAGAACATGTTGGATCAAGCACTGTCAAGGGTTAGTCTTCAACCCACTCAAACTCCACCAGGAGTATCACCATCCAGACTACAGACAAATTTTGCAGGGCCATCATTCGTGGATAGTGCGTTTCCAAGTGCCACAAATCCCAACCGAACGGATAGGGGAAAATCTCCTCTGACGTTTCCCAACACTGTTCCGCTGGGACCAAGGGTGTCCAGTCCGCAGCCGAACAATACAAGGGAGGACAGGCCTGGAGGATATATACATGATCCTATTCATATTCTTGTGCAGGATCCTTTCCATGTTCCTGATCAGCAACGCTTTCATGTAGATCCTGATGAGATTGCACATATATTAAGGGCTCAGTTTGGGCTAACTCCTCAGATGACTAACCGCCCTGCATATCAGAGACCTTTCCCAGAAAGGATCATTAATGAACATCCCCTCCCAAGGAATTATCGACCACCCGATTTTCATGCATTCTCAGGGGAGGACGGATCTTCCACTATAGAACATGTTGGTCGGTTCACAGCACAATTAGGAGAAGTTGGCAATAACCCTTTTTATAAGTTGCAGCTGTTTGGTTTATCTCTTACTAGAACAGCGTTTTCGTGGTTTGCAAGTCTGCCTCCTGGACAAATTCAGACATGGGAAGGACTGGAGATGGCATTTCATGCCAGATTCTTCAATCCTTTACCAAGTGTGTCTTTAACTGATTTACTAGAATTGAGACAGTATCCAGAAGAATTTGCTTCACAGTTTATAGAAAGGGTGCGATTGATGAAGGGGCGATGTCCTACAGTAATCAGTGAGAAAGAGATGACCAATTTAGTGGTCCGGAATATGCATACTCGCTTAAGAAAGGCACTCACTGCCCTGGACGTTGAGGATTTGGCAAGTCTTGCATCTAAGGCTGGACGTTTAGAGTCTTTGTTCAGAGAGGAAGATCAGAATAACAAACGTAATAGAGGCCAACATATGGCGAGTATGGGAACAGAAACATGTGACTTTGATTTTAATCAGTCAGAAGAGATGGCAGCCGAAATCCTTTCTGGAAAACCTTATGTATGCCCCAAATTGAAGCCAGTACCAGGATCTGAAGGAAAGGAGCAACCGACGTTTGATAGTTCAAAAGCTGATGAAATCTTTGATATCTTGCTGACTGATGGGCAGATCCGTATTCCAAAGGGGCAAAGACTGGCCACTAAAGAAGAAATCAAAGGGAGACCATACTGTAAGTGGCATAATTCCTTCACACACAATACAAGTCAGTGTACTCATTTCAGGAAGGAAATTCAAAAAGCCATCAAGACAGGTCGGCTCAAATACATCACTCTAGGTGTAGACCAGCAACCGTTTCCGAAAGTAACAACGGCAATGGTTGACATCCAACCAAGTTCGGAAACAGGGAAAAGTTCGGCCAATGATGGACAAACAGGGGAACGAACTCAGGCAAGCCCCGGAACAGAAAAAGGAAGTCAGCCAAACAGTGGCCAACCGGAAGAACGACTCAAAGTTGTTGAAAGGCCAGTCGCTGAAAAATGGGACCGTCCAGACGGTTCTTTTAATGTGGAGGTGAAAGAAAAGGTTTTAGTGCGTGACCACCCGACCAGAAAAACAGGTTCAGTCGGGAACAATTGGGCTCGAAATAAAAAGCCTTTACCCGTTGATATAGATCCTCGTTTCCCAGGTATGAATCGTACACAGATTCGCAATGCCAAACGCAGGTATGCTGCAAAGTATGGGAAACGAGTTCCTTCAGCAAAACAACTAACCGACGAACAAAAAGCAGCCGACCACTTGGCAGGAGATCAGTCCATTAGAGTCTTTACAGAACAAACGACCAACGAGCAGGGACCAGCCATTCAATCTCCAAAAAGTCGGTCCAGTCGGGTCTGTTCAGGAAAGCAACCGAACGACGGATTAGGCGCTTCCGAATATACCAAAGGAAGTTCGTCGGGACAGGGGAAAGGTAAAGGAATGGCAGATGAAATAATTAGAGGTTTTAGATGCCAACATTGTGAACGGATCAACATCAATCCATCTCCTGAGGAATTCCGTATAGAATCTTTGACGGTTCAATCTCGGATTAAGACAAAGGAAGAAGTTGTAACTACAGAGGAGAATTCGAGATCTGTTAAATCTCGTCTGGGGCCACGAATCCCTTGTCGAATGACAGAGATTAATCAGATAAGAGATGAACCGATGTGGGCGAGTCTGGTAGATGATACTATGGACGAACCTTTATGGGCATTCTTGGCAGATGATGAAATAGAGGAAACAGAGTGGGCAAAGTCTTCAGATTCCGAGCCTCAGTCGGAAACACCTTCGATAGTGTTTCCTCCTATTCCAGAGGGTGCGATCTCTCATTTGAAACCTCTGTATGTTAATGCTCACATTTGCGGGAAACCAATCACAAAGGTTTTTGAGGATAATGGAGCAGTCTTTAATGTTATGCCGTTGAAGACTCTCAAGAAGCTAGGGAAAGGAATTCATGATCTGTCTCCTGTAGAATTCGAAATGACAAGTTTTACAGGGCAGCCGACCAAGCCTGAAGGCATGATGGTTGCCACAATTGAAGTCGGACCAAAGAAGATCTCCACTGTTTTCTTTATTGTGGACGCAGATACTACATACTCTCTCTTACTGGGAAGAGACTGGATTCATGCTTCTCAATGTGTACCATCAACACTGCACCAGCAGTTAATGTTCTGGGAAGGAAATCAGGTCTTCAAAATGGAAGCAAATGACAACCCATTCGATGTATCAGAACAAGTTGAAGAGTCAGTGTTTTATTCCAGTCATTTGGCTCCGATGTCTCAGTTGTATATGGCCAGGGAATACCCAAACAAGGGTTATAAAGTCACTGGCCAGAACTCGATGTTCTATTAAAAGAAGAACTTCATTGTATGGCTCATGATAAAGCCACACCCATTCCCATATAATTTGTTTGTTATGGATGATACAAGTTTAGAAGTATGTAGTTCTCTTATTAATAAGTTCTATTTAAAGCAGTTATTATATAAAGCAGAAAATAGTAAAGAGATTCTTGATGTTCACCTCCAAGAAGATGAACAATTTCGTTGGCCTGATTTATTAGAAAAAACAGAACCAACAGTTTCATCACAAGACCCATTACTGGAGTTTAATTTAGGAACCGAATTGGTTCCAAAAGTGATCAGGTTAAGTGGTTATTTGTCTAAAGAGCAACAAACAATGATGCTCGAAGTTATTAGAAACAACATTGATTGTTTAGCATGGGATTATTCAGAGATGCCTGGTTTGACAAGAAGTCTAATAGAGCATCGATTGCCTATCAAGGAAGGTTGCAAACCTTACAAACAACCTCCAAGGCGAATGAGCCCGGATCTGATGCCTCAAATCAAGGAAGAAATCCAAAAACTTCTCAAAGTGGGTTTCATTCAGCCTTGCCGTTATGCGGAATGGCTGGCTAATATTGTGCCAGTGGTCAAGAAAAATGGTAAGATAAGGATATGCATCGATTTCAGGGATTTGAATCTAGCTACCCCTAAGGACGAATATGTGATGCCTATGGCCGACATGTTGATAGATGCAGCAGCAGGGCATATAGTCCTTAGTCTGATGGATGGTTATGCAGGTTATAACCAAATATTTCTGGCAGAAGAAGACATTCCTAAGACAGCATTCAGGTGCCCAGGGGCTTTAGGTATTTATGAATGGACAGTCATGCCATTCGGGTTAAAGAATGCAGGGGCAACTTACCAAAGAGCCATGAATTCAATCTTTCATGATTTAATTGGCAAATCTATGGAAGTTTATATTGATGATGTTATTGTTAAATCCTCCAGTTTTGACGAACATTTGAGAAATCTTGAAGAGGCATTCGAAAGAATGAAGAAGTACAAGTTGAAGATGAATCCAACCAAGTGTGCTTTTGGAATATCAGCCGGGAGCTTTTTAGGATTTTTAGTTCATGAGAGAGGAATTGAAATCGATGCCAATAAGGCTAAAGCCATTCTTGACAGTCGGCCACCCAAGACGGTTAAAGAAATCCAAAGTCTTTTGGGTAAGGTGAACTATTTGAGGCGTTTCATTTCTAATGCTGCTGGCAAGGTCAGACCCATTACTAAATTGTTGAAAGCTGGAAAAAATGCTTTTGAATGGGGTCCCGATCAACAGACGGCTTTAGATGCTATCAAGCAGGCATTGGTTCACCCTCCAGTCCTGATGCGTCCTAAGCAAGGTCGGCCGCTCAAACTTTATTTGGCAAATACATATGAAGTGGTTAGCTGTTTATTGGCACAGGATGGTGATGACGGGAAGGAAAGGGCAATCTACTATCTCAGTAAAACCCTTTCGGGACCAGAACTGAATTACACTATGCCAGAAAAAATGTGTTATTCATTGGTCTTCGCTTGCACTAAACTCGAGCATTATTTGCTGCCCAGAAGAATTGAGGTCATATCAAAGGTGGATCTCATCAAATTGATTTTACAGAGGCCTACTATGAAGGGCAGACTCATGAAGTGGGCCATCAAATTGGCTCCTTTTGATCTTCAACATTCCCCTTTGAGGGCAATCAAGGGACAAGCAGTAGCCGACTTCTTAGCAGAATTCTCACAAGTCGGGTATTCTCTTTGTGATAGTGTCCGACCACTTAGTTGTTCATCATATCTGAATAATCTACAGGTCGGATGTGTGCCTTATATAAGTACCAGAACATGGTTGATGTTCTTTGATGGTTCTACCTCTGGAAACAAATCAGGGGCAGGGGTCTTTTTGCAAGGACCTGATGGTCAAAAGATCAACTTACAACTACGATTGGAAGCCATGACCCATAATTCGGAAGAATATGAAGCTTTAATTTTGGGTTTGGAGGCTTTAATAGCCAGGAAGGTCCAGTCTGTAATCATAAGGGGGGATTCTCAATTAGTAGTCAACCAGGTAAACAATCAATATGTTTGCAATTACCCTCATCTTCGCAGATACAGGGACATTGTGGGTCGGTTACTGACAAAAATCTCAGAAGTAATAATTGAGTTCATTCCGAGGAAAGAAAACCAACGTGCTGATGAGTTGGCTCAAAGGGCCTGTAAAGGAATTCTGGAGGATATGTGGTCGGAGGTCAAGTCGGGCATAGAAGAAAAGACAGACCCAATATGTGATCGAATGGTCGGGCAGGAGACTGTCGGACAGGAGCCCGACTGCGAAGTTACGGTCGGGCAGGAGATTGTCGGACAGGAGCCCGACTGCGAAGTGGTCGGGCAGGAGACTGTCGGACAGGAGCGCGACTGCGAAGTTACGGTCGAGCAGGAGATTGTCGGACAGGAGCCCGACTGCGAAGTTGTCGGGCAGGAGACTGTCGGTCAGGAGCCCGACTGCGAAGTTATTGTCGGACAGGAGCCCGACTGCGTAGTTACTATCGGGCAGGAGTCCGACGGCGAAACAGTGCCCGATTGGAGAACAGAGCTTATCATGTATTTACAGAATCCAGGTGCGAGTGTTTCGATTGCGACACGATTGAAGGCTTTACGTTTTCAATTGATAAATGGAATTTTGTATAAGAGATCATTTGAAGGTTTACTTTTGAAATGTTTGGGGTCTAAAGAAGCTCTAGAGGTAATGACAGAAGTACATGGTGGGATATGTGGAGCTCATCGGGCAGGTCTGAATATGAGATGGGCCATTCATCGTTTGGGTTTTTTCTGGCCAAAGATTTTTGAAGATTGCATACAATTTGCCAAAGGCTGTCAGGAATGTCAGAGACATGGAAATTTAAACCATTTGCCAGTAACCGAATTGCAATTCTTGGCAAAACCATGGCCTTTTAAATCATGGGCTATGGATATTATTGGTAAGATACATCCTGCTTCATCGAAACATCATTGTTTCATATTGGTCGCGACTGACTACTTTACCAAATGGGTAGAAGCAGTTGCTTTGAAAAATGTGGATCAGAAAGAAGTGATAGACTTCGTTTTGAATCAAATTATTTACAGATATGGTATTCCTCAGTCTATAACAACCGACCAAGGCCTGGTTTTCACAGGGGAAAAGTTCTCTAGTTTCTTGGCAGAATTCGGTGTTCGATTACACCATTCGTCACCTTATTATCCCCAAGCCAATGGACAAGCGGAAGCAGCAAATAAGATTATTATTGGGATTA
Source organism: Andrographis paniculata (assembly GCF_009805555.1). Taxonomy (NCBI): domain Eukaryota; kingdom Viridiplantae; phylum Streptophyta; class Magnoliopsida; order Lamiales; family Acanthaceae; genus Andrographis; species Andrographis paniculata. The sequence goes on from NW_026137424.1 coordinate 117,829, forward strand.
TAAAGAAGATGGTTGAAGGGAACCCAAGAAAATGGCATTTGTTATTGTCTCGGGCTTTATGGGCACATAGGAATACCAGAAATACGGCCACAGGGTTCTCACCGTACCAACTCACTTTTGGCCAGGATGCTGTTTTACCAGCCGAAATTCGAGTATCGTCTGGCCGAACAGAATTTACTGATGGTGATCTTACAAAAGAATACCAACAACTTATGTTGCAACAGTTGGAAGATTTGGATGTGAACCGACTCCATGCCATAGGTCAGAGTGTGAAACAGAGTGAAATCAGAGCAAGGAGTTACGGAAAGAAAGTTCTTCACAGGACATTCCAAAAAGGAGACCTAGTCTGGAAGACCATTCTTCCTACATATAAGAAAACTGACCAATTGGGAAAGTGGTCACCGAATTGGGAAGGACCATACATTATTCAAAAAGATATTGGGAATGGCGCTTTCATTATTGTAAATCATGAAGGTAAGAGAGTACATGATTGTATTAATGCTAAATATCTGAAGAGGTATTATCCTGCCTTTTCAGATAACAAAACTGCCTGAAGCAAACTATTATTCAGAACCCATTTGTGGGGTTCGAACCTATTTAAAGGTTCATTTCTGTTAGTCATCATGTATTTGTGAGAAATTTTCTGCCTCTGAATCAGAATTTTCATCCCAATGAGTGGATATTAGTTCTGGTTCTTCTTCAATAAGATCTTCCAAATCTGGTCGGTACCTCTCCCATTGGCTTTGCATTTCGTCTAAATCTTGATTGGTACGTGCTTGCATGTCTGTTATGGCTTGATATTCACGGTCAACAATGGTACGCAATCTTGAAAAGACTTTTCGTTGATTGGAAAATATTTTATCCCAACCAAGATCTGGAAGTATGGTTGCTGCGTGATTTTCGATCATTTCCATGTGATGATGGAGGTCAGGAATGCGACCAAGGATGTCACGAAGAGGTTCATATCCCTCAATGATTTTTTCCATTAGGCGGATGACGCGATGAATGGTTCTTCTACCTCGTTGGGAGAATCGGAATTTGAAGTCTAGTTGCTTGAGTATATGTAACAAGTCTTCTGCATGGCCTCCAATAGGGTGATTACCTACAAAGAAGGGTTGAAGAACACCTTCCCAGTTGCTTGATGGAACATGAGGTCGGTCATTCGCCATGTTTGTTAACACTTCAAGTGTTTGATTTTCAAAATATGCTTTGGAATGTGTTTCTTAAAATGTGAGAAACAGTGTTCTTTTAAAGAAGGAGTTTGTTTCGGTTCCTACAAAGTTGGAAATTGAAAGGTGATCCTTGTTTTGAGAGAAGAAGGAAAAATATATTACTAAGTCAAATGTTGTTACAGAGGGGGAAGTATTACAAAAGTGCCCCTAGGGCAGTTTTTATATGTGTCCATTTGACTTCATCCCTGGATAGCCTTCTGGTATTAGCAGCCGTCTGATATCTCCTGATGAATTGGGATCGAGCTTGGGTTTTCAGCTCTTGATCCAATTCGGCCTCGTTCTTGGTATACTTCTCAAGCAGACGCTGCTCATTGGCAATTTGATTATCCAGAATAGACTGTTCTTTCCTTAGCTCCCGCAATTCTGCCTCCTTTTTCTGAATGGATTCATCAACTTGAGCCTTCGTGCTAAGGAGACCGCCCAGCCTTCCAGTAGTCTGCTGAAGGGATTCTCGGGTCTTAGCCAAAGAATTCTCCAGTGTTGTTTGATCGAAGACAGGCTGGGGGGTTTCGGCTGACAGGAGTCCAATAACTAACACTTCAGTCTTGAGCTCCGTAAGTCTTTCCATCAGCCGATGCAGAATGGGGACGGCTGGCGATTCCGTCGGAGTGTAAAAAAGAAGGCCACCAACCGTCTGAATGAGTTTGTCCAATAAGTCGGATCTTAATTCTGAAAGGGGATGGTTAATGGCCTCAGTGAATATAGTTTGGGCCTCCGCTGGAACCGGAACAGTCGATAGGATGGCTAAGTCCGAAGGCCCCTGCAAGTCTTACAGTTTCAATAAGTATTCCAAGGGAGGTGCAAAATTATTCAGATAAGATATGTGTCACCTCTGGGCGAACTGCTGTCAGTGAAGGGGGCAACAATGAGGTCGGTCGAGTAGGGCGAACAGCTGGTATAACAGCAGCCGACTCGTCGGCTGCTGCGAATGGTCGCTGAGGTGCCGACCTGGGTCCCTATGAAAAGTAGTATATAAAACAGTTAGTGTTTTCCGGAAGAAACATTGTGGCATGAATTGGTTTAATCTTACCAAATGCACAGAAGTCTCCGAATCGGACGAAGACACTTCTTCTATTTCTGGAGGTTGGGCTGCCACAGGTGGTTCTTCTGCCTGCCACTCAATCGCTGGAGGTGGCACCGCTGCTGGCTGAGCGGCTGCAGGTTGGGCAACTGCGTCTATGGCCACTGCAGCAGGTATCTCAAGAGTAATTGGGATAGCCGCAGCTGTGGCACTTTCGGTTTCCAGCGCGGCTGCATCCGATTGGATTATTTCGGGATCAGCAGCAGCAGGGATGTCGTTTTGAAGGTCAGCTTCGGCAAGGGCAGCTGGTTCTTCCTTCGAAATGGATGAGTCTGATGCCAGGTATGGCGGTCGACCCATCTGGGAAGTAGTCCCCTCGCTGTCTGAAGAGACTCCTGCTGCTGATGCGATTGGTGAAGGTGTCTGTAAAAATTATGGAAATGTTGTTGTTGAATACACCAAGGTTTATCATTGGAATCCTAAGTATTGCTGATAAGAGGACTTACTGGTTCTATAGGCAGTGCTGGTAAAGTTTGCCTCTTGGTCGGGTGCCTGGCCCGACCGCTCCTCGGTGCAGGAGGAAGAGTTTGCCTCCTTGTCGGGTCCTCCGCCCGACTGCTCATTGGCAAATTGGTCTGGACCAAAGGTACGATTGAATGGTCGGCTGGGGCTGGCGTCGTTTGTGTGGTCGGTGTCACCAAGGTCGGTTCTGGTGAATGAAATAAGTGAAATCAAAGTTAAGATATAGTGAATTGGTTCACGGTTTTAAGAGAAATTACCTATTCGGGGTCGGGTCCTTGCTGACGTCCTAGTAGTTCCAAGGTCCGCTGGAGCTTGCTGGTCGGCCCCAGAGGTCGGGGGTGTTTGCAGCTGGGAAGCTTTCCTTTTTCGCATTGGAACACTAGATCCGATTCCCGGGGCGGCTGTTTGTTGCTGAGTGCTAGTATGTCTAGCCGCCCCTAGAACCAATCCTTGGGGGGGAAGGAGTATGTTCAGCAACCGATCCTCATCAGGGGAAATCAGGGGCCATACAACCGACCACCATTCATTGAATGTATCTACAGTCTCAGGGTTGGAGCGGAAAGGAATATAAGAATTGGAAATTATATACGTGGTGAGCTGGGAGATATAAGAAAGGATTGAATTAGGTAGGACTCGTCGGTCAGGACTTTGAAAAATTATATGCGGACAAGCGACGGGTCCAGGGATACCTTGGCAACAGCCGAACTGGCGCGCCATGAATTGAGGTTCATAATTAAAGGTGCAAAAAGTTTTTTGCCCTTTTCTATCAAGTTTTTTGCTGCTAAAAAGAGACCTGGGTTTGAGGGCAACGTCCCAGGCAAAAGGATAGGTGGGATGCGGACAAGGCTCAGGAGTCGGAAGAGGATTTGGTGCCGGAAAGGGCCAAAAGTGGTCGGGAGCATAACCCGCATACTTTTTATACATAGAAAATCGAGAGTTACTGCGGGTATCTGTTAAAATTGTGGTTATTATTGGATCGGAAGATTGGAGTTTATTGCGTCCTGAGCAGAGTCGATTGAGGGCTAATCCCAAATGTTTTTCGGATATTGGCATAGTGGGCGGAGATCCTAAGTTGAACGCGTTGGGGAAGTAAAGACGGAACCAAAGTTCTAAAAACCAAAAAGGACCCGATGCGGCAGTGTCTAATTTTCTATTATCATTATCTGTTAAACGAAGGCTAACCCTGGTGAGTCCTTCAAACAGATTGGCTAAAAACAGGGTGCCAAGGGAAAAGAACCGACCTGACGCGATATGAATGGCCAGGTCGAGATGAGAAGAAAGAACACATTTGGAAGGGGAAACAATGACGTACCTACAAAGCCAAAAAAGGATAAAGGCAGTATGCTCCCGGTCGGTCACGGGGGTCCCTGGAGCCCCTTGCTGATCGGTTGCGAACTTTGTCCAGCCCCATTCCTTCACACCTTGCAAAGACCACCCTGGATGGTCTTCTGATGGCTCCTGCCCATCTAGGGCTCCCATCACAGGGTCTTCACCCACGACTGGGAGATGCGCGATCATTGCCACATCCATAAGAGTTGGACCAAAGGGGCCCGATGGTAAGAGAAAAGTCCCATTTTCCGCATTCCAGAAGGCAGACATGGCTAGGAGCACCTTCTCGTGCAGATTGATCGGCATGGTGGACAATAGTATTGCTTGGTCGATTTTTTGAGATCGCCATTGGGTTTGGAAGTGTTCCGCTACCCGTCGATACCAAGAGCGGTAAGGATCTTTTGGGTCTGTGAGATGGGTTTTGATGCTGTCTCGAATGCGAACTGCTTGGTAGTTAGGGTTGTTGATAGCCAAGGAATTTCGGGATTCCAAAACTTCCCTCATCCGATTTGAGTCTTCAGGAGTAGTGCAATATGGGCGGATCGTCGGAGTTAGTACTTTCGAGGCTGAAAACGGGCCCTCTGGGAGGGTTCCGTCGAAAGGAAGGGCAGGAATGTATCGATTCGCCATGGTTAGAGTGTTTTGGGATTGTGATTCACAAAAGCTCGTATGGCGGAGAAGGAAGTTAATCAGGAGTGTTGCAGTAACTGGTGCAGTTGCTAAGGGAATTTTTCAAGAGGGTGGTGATTTATGAACTTCCAAACATTGATTGTTAAGTGGCGTTTGAAAGTCCCTTGGCGGCGGGCAAGTTGTTACGTACGAAATTTAGAATTAGGTTAAAAGCCCAAGGTAAAAAGAAGAATGGGCCTGGCAATAGAGTTGATTGAACTGGCTGAAGGACACCGTGAGGAAATCAAGGAAAATAGGTTTATTTCTAAGGACGGAAAGACCTCAGGTCGGAAGGTCTTCAGGTCGGGAGGTCCTCAAGACGGAAAGTCCTCAGGACGGAAGGACCTCAGGTCGGAAGGTCTTCAGGTCGGTAGGTTCTCAAGACGGAAAGTCCTCAGGACGGAAGGACCTCAGGTCGGAAGGTCTTCAGGTCGGTAGGTCCTCAAGACGGAAAGTCCTCAGGACGGAAGGACCTCAGGTCGATAGGTTCTCAGGACGGAAAGACCTCAGGTCGGAAGGTCTTCAGGTCGGGAGGTCTTCAAGACGGAAAGTCCTCAGGACGGAAGGACCTTAGGTCGGTAGGTCCTCAAGACGGAAAGACCTCAGTGCGGAAGGTCTTCAGGTCGGGAGGTCCTTAAGACGGGAGGCCCTCAAGACGGAAAGTCATCAGGACGGGAAGTCCGCAGGTCGGGAGGCCCTCAAGACGGAAAGTCATCAGGACGGGAAGTCCGCAGGTCGGGAGGCCCTCAGGACGGGAAGTCCGCAGGTCGGGAAGTTCTCAAGTCGGGACTCTGCAGCAGGGCCAACAAATCGGATGGTTTGTTAGTCGGGATGTCGGTAGCTAATCCAAATAAGTTAGATGGTTTGCAAGTCGGGGGGATTGGCAGTCGGACCAATGCGGTTGTAAATTGGCAGTCGGGCCAAAAGGGCGGAAGGTCTGTGGTCGGCTCAAAGAGTGAAATATAGGGATAATTTTGGTCTGCCGAAGACACGTGTCAGCAGGAGAAGGGTTGGAAGACGGTTGGGAAGGAGACGTTGTAACCGTTCGGGCGACGGTTTTCAGTACAGTTTCCCAGAGAATATTTAAGGATTTGGATCATCATTTGGCAAGGCATCTTCAATCAACTTCAACAAAGCAAAGTCAGATTTGGGGATCACCACTTTAAATTTCAGTCTTTTATTTTTCCAGTTTATTTTCTGTACCGTACAGTGTTTAGAGATTCCTAATCTCAGGCACTAATTAATCAAGTTTAAGGATATTTTCTATATCTTTGAATTTTACTTTATTTTTGTTGAAAAATTACATCAACAATCTCCATTTACAAAGTACACTAACACATCTATTATTATTTACATACACATATATCCATGTTATAATACTATTACTATCTCCATCCGGTTTTAAGTGTCCCATTTACTTTTTGCGTATTAATATTTTGATATTAATTATTATATGAAAAAATAGTACAAATTAAGAGGAAATGACAAAAATACTTCTATTAGTGTTTTATAATATTATTATAATTATATTTGTGCAAAAAAATTATACAAATATAAAAATATTTTTAATGTTAAGTATAATGACGCAAAAAGTAAATGAGATCCTTAGAGCTGGACGGAGGGAGTATATTTTTTATTGTATTTTGTTATATATTACATAACACATTATCCATATAAGACTTTGTCGAGAAACTGGTAATATAACGATAACATTTTTTTTTTGTGTTGCGAAATTTGTGTTCAAAAATTTTATTTCGAAGCTTTGGCCGGATACAATAAAAGGATATCATAGCATGGTGAAAGCTCTACCAAAAATTTCAAGATATTTGTTTAATTATTTTCCAATAAGATTATAACTATTTGAATTCATTTACTAGATATTGTAAAAAAGACACTTGAAAATACCAATGTATAGTAAATAAATATATCTAAAAATGATGTTAGGGGATGATGATTTTATTAGCACACACTTAGATATGTGATTTTTCAAGTACGGTGAAAGTATATATTTTGATAACTTTAAAGCTTAATATTTTGATAACTATGATGGTTCATATTTTGAAACCTCTCGATAGCGTATATTGAGCACCCTGAATGTGCATATTTAAAAAAAAAATCCTGATATTATATTATGTACCCTGAAGGTGCATATTTTGAAATTCTCAATGATTATATTCTGAGCACCTTAATGGTGCAATGTGATATATGTATTTGGAATCCCTTATATATAATTATTTTTACTCATATTTTTAAGTAATATAAAAACTATGAATTTTGTTTAAATTAGTGATATATTTATTTTATGATATTTCTTCCAAAATAAAGAAATATTAATGTTGAATGTGTCATAATAAATAATACCAAAGATAATTTATGTTTCATTGATAATACATCAGCGCACACCATCCTGAAATATAAAAACTATTTCATCAATTAGAAATTGAGAAACATATTAATACAATAGGTAGTAGTACAAAATTGATTAAAGGCTGCAGAAAGACAGTAATGTTTCTCCCGAAGGAGTCCCAAATGCGCTATTCGAAGAAATGAATATCATACTAAGACATCGGATGAGACAAATAATGATTTTTCTTTATTTGTTTTAGTAAAAAATTAATTGATGGATAGAAATATGTACTGAAAAAATTGCATTCATTATCTTTCGGCTTATATTACACCGTTGAATTCAATTGAAATATATCTGGTAGGCCAGAAGTTTACAGATTTTATAATTTGACATGACTAGTTTGAGCATTTTTGAAGTAAAAATAAACATAAAGTTTATCTGAAGATTTTGATTGAATGTCATAGATATAATATGGGAAAGACATGCTACGTGAATGCGTGTAGTAACTTTAGAAACTTCGTCAAATTTTAAAAATAACTCTTTGATTGATGATTGTCCAAGTCGAACTCATAGAATAATGCTAATAATACAATTCTTCTATTGAAAAATTGTGCAATGAGTTTCTGCGATAAAAAATAGAATTAATGCTAACTAAAATATAAATTTAATGCGAAAAGTAGTTGTTGGACATGGGTCTAAAAGCGAGAAGGAGGTTCAAAGACAAAAGTGGTGCAAGAGCTCATTGGCTACGGAGCCACTCAACAACAATGGAGCTTCAAGTCTCGGAGTCAAAGACTGCTGCTTCCGCAAAACCGAAGGCAACAGTTTCCATTGGATTGTGGTGCTTCCACAGGGCCGAAAGCAGCAGCTTCCATGGACCTTAGGGCAGCAACTCCTTGGACTATGGCGACTCCATCCCGGAACAATGTTTCCATAAGGTCAGAAAGTGTTGTCTCCATTGGGTTGAAAACAACTACTTCCATTGGACTGCGGTGCTCCCACAAAGCAGAGGAAGGTTGCCTCCAAATGATAGAAAACAACAGCTTTCACAGATCATGGGATAACTACCTTCATTAGCCCTGGGTTAATAATTCCGTATTTAACATTAGTGGAGGACCTATGCACTCTCACGTTTTCTTCAAAAAGCTCCATGGAACAAACCAGCAAGAGGAAAACCGAAGATTCCATTTAACTCGAGGCTGTTGGGGATACATTCCCGTGGACCGGCTAGGAGTACGATGGAAACAAGTCGGAGTAAACAATATATCTGGTCCAAAGGCAATGGAAGAAGTTCAGAGTAAGTGGAACCCGGTCCAGAGGCAATGGATGCGGCTGGGAGCTTATGGAAGGAGGTTACCAGGGAGCTGATGGAAGGGGGTTACGAGGTGGTTAGGAGGTAGTGGAATGAGGTGACCAGGAAGTTAGAAGTAGTAGTGGGAGGTTACCAAGTGGTTGAGAGCGGTGGAAGAATAATTGTAACCGCCCATTTAGTGGGAGAGGTGGTTATTCTAGCTTAGGATTAAAGTTAGGGAAAAAACACAACACACACACGCACAACATAACAATTCGTCTATTTTCTAACTTTTCTTTCATGTTTTATATTCGTTGAATGCATTTTAATTCGAATTACATACTTTTATCCGCTTTCCAGTAGATGTTAGTTTAAATCCATTGAAACCGGTCGTTTAGGCTCGAAGCCTTGTGGACGATCGAAGCTGTGCAGGCTCCATCGTAGGAGCCGCCTCCAATCCGACGATGGACAGGCTCTTTGGAGTACTTCCGGAACCCACACTGACAAATCGACAAACGTTGTTGGAACCTCCGAATTTTAGGATCCAACAATTGGCACGCCCAGTGGGACCAAAGTCGGATTTTTTCGAAGAGTGATGTCAAGGTTGACATGGGGTTCATATGTACCGCCTGAAAAAAGCTACGGAATTGTTTCGGAACATCCAATGCTTTAGGCCTTAGGGCCGGGGCAGGCAAGATCAGGCTGGAACTAACAGGGTTGGAACCACTAGTCTGCAGAAGGCTGGTTCCAACAGCCTGCGGATGGTTGGAACCAACAACCTGCAAGAAGCTGGAAGTAACAGCCTGTGGAAGGCTGGCAACAGCCTGCGGAGGGCTGGAACCACCAGCCTGCGGAAGGCTGGAACCGCCTGTTTGCGGAAGGCTGGCGACAACCTACGGAGCGCTGGAGCCAACAGGCTGCGGAGGGCTGGAACCCCGTGGCCGTAGGAGTTTTGAAGAGCAGTGCTGAGCCTCCACAAGGGGCAAACCAATTTTCAACATTTGGCATGACCCCGCCAGGGCGATTAAGCGCACAACCTATGTGGAATGCGCCAACACTACCATGGGGATGTCATGGTCTAGGCGTGGCTAATCTCCAATGGAAGGGGATCATCGAAACACAAAGGGCAATGAGGGCAGGCCGCAGAAATGCAGCCGCCAACCTTCCATCATCAGGCAGCCGGAGTGCAGCCGCTGACACAAAATCAACGAGAGGCCAAGCCTCTAATGGACGTTGATGTCACCGCAAATTGCATAAGGAGGGCATTTTCAAAAAGAAGGTTTGAAAAGAAGCCTAGTGCCACTTTAAGCGTGGAAAATTCGCCTTCATACGAAAAGGAATTTGTGGAGGCAGAGGTTCCAAAAGCCATGAAAGCTCCAGAATTCACAGAGATAGAGGTTTCAAAAGCCATGGAAGCTCCAGAGTTTGCGGAGGAAGAGACTTCTGAAGCTGTGGAAGCTCCATTCGAAAAGGAGTCTATGGAAGTAGAGGTTCCAGAAGCCTTGGAAGGTCCAAAAATTTCCGAGGCAGAGACTCCAGATGTTATGGAGGCTCCAAACGAAAAGGAGAATGTAAGGGCAGAGGCTCTATACGAAAAGGAGGTTGTAGGGGAAGAGACTCAAGAGGCTATGGAGGTTTCATACGAAAAGGAGCCTGCAGAGGTAAAAGCCCTAGCGACTTCAGACAAAAAGAACTTTGCGAAGGCAGAAGCTTTGGCCACGAAATTAGCAAATTAAAAGACTTATTTGTGTCTGGAATGGAAACCGACCAAAGGGTTTATTCCTTTTGCTAATACCATGTCGGCTAAAGGGCTGATGAAAGACAGGCTTAGTACTCAGCCGTCAAAACCTTCGGTTCAAGATTATCTAGGACCGAAGGAACCCGCTAAAGAAGCCATCTTTACAAGAATGACATTTGGTAAAGGCTCAAGTTTGAACATGAAGGAGGCACGACCAAAGACGGCCAAGAAAGAGCCTAATGCCGATATCACCGTCCCAAGTCCGAAAGCCTCAACATTGGAGAAGAAGAAAGTATACAAAGGACCCAAGCCGGAGGCCATCGTAGCAGAAGTGAAAGTCACAAATGGGAAACGAATTTGGACTATTACCACAGCTGACCAGATCACCATAATTCCCAAGGTGACACGAAAGCCTCCTATCATAAAAGAGAACAAAAAATGGATTGTGAATGAGCCGAAGCTTTCCACTAGGAGGGCAATAAGTGGACTCACTAGGACCCAAAAGAGGTGAGCTCAAAGAAGAAAGTTGGAGGCTCGTATGGAGGAGGAAAGGTCGCATGAGCCGCCTCCAAAAAAGAAGCAAATTGTAAGGCCGCTTCCAGAAAGAAAGCAGGCCATGGAACCGCCTCCAAAACAAAAGCAGACTATGAAGCCGCCAAGGAAGCAGGCCATGGAGCAGCCTCCAAAAAAGAAGCAAGTTGTAGAGCCGCTTCCAGAAAGGAAGCAGGCCATGGAGGCGCCAACGAAGCAGGCTGTAGAGCCGCTTCCAGAAAGAAAGCAGACCATGGAGACGTCAAGGAAGCAAGCCATGGAACTGCTAAGGAAGCAGGTTATGGAGCCGCTTTCAGAGAGAAAACAGGTTGTGGAGCTGCTTTCAAAGAAAAAGTAGGTTGTGGAGCCGCTTCCAAAAAGAATGCAAGTCATGGAGTTGCCAAGGAAGCAAGTTGTGAAGCCGCTTTTAGAGAGAAGGCAGGCCGTGGAGCCGCTTTCAGAAAGAAAGCACGCTGTGGAGCCACTTTAAGATAACAAGTAGGCTGTGGAGCCGCTTCAAAAAATAAAACAGGCCGTGGAACCGCTAAGGAAGCAAGTTCTTGAGCCGCTTTCAGAATGGAAGCAGGTTGTGGAGCCGCTTTCAGAAATGAAGCAGGTTGTGGAGCCACTTTCAGAAAGGAAACAGGTTGTGGAACCACTTCCAGAAAGAAAGCAAGCTGTGGAGCCGCTAAGGAACCAGGCTATGGAGTCCTTTCCTAAAAAGAAACAAGTAGAGGAGCCTCCGGAAGAAGTTCAAGAGTTAGAGGAAGTTGTCGTTGACGAAGAGCCTATCTTCGAATGGAATGATGTGGCAACGATGATAGAATATAAGAGGCTCGGGCTTGGCCAAAACCAACATGTCAAGCCTTTGCACATTCGGGTCTCGATGAATGGCTATCCTCTTGACCAAGTTCTGGTGGACAGTGGAGCTTCTGTGAATGTGTTTCCAATTGAGACCCTATAGAAGTTCGGAAAGATTAGTGATGATTTGATTTCTACATTTGTGCGGCTTACCGATTTTGTGGGAAATTCTTACAAACTGGCAGGTATGATCACTTTGAATGTGTAGGTGGGGACAAAGGAAATATCATCAAATTTCATGGTGATTGACGGTAGGCCATTCTATTCGGCTCTCTTGGGACGTAATTGGATTCATGCATGCGAGTGTGTGCCTTCGACACTCCATCAAATGTTGATGTTTTGGGATGGAAATGAAGTCCAAGTGAAGGCCGAGGAGGATCCCTTGTCGACAGAAGTGACCACAGTTGATTCAAGTGAACGGCTCAAAGCAAAAGGATATGGGCTCAATGGAAGCAATCGCCCAGCCCTTTTGAGGAGGGCATTGTTGGACATGGGTCCAAAAGCACCTGAACGAGAAGAAGGCTCAAAGACAAAAGTGGTGCCAGAGCTCATTGGCTACGGAGCCACTCAACAGAAATGGAGCTTCAGGCCTCGAAGTCAAAGACTGCTGCTTCCGCAGAACCGAAGGCAACAGTTTCCATTGGATTGTGGTGCTTCCACAGGGCCGAAAGCAGCAGCCTCTATGGACCTTAGGGCAGCAACTCCTTGGAATATGGCGACTCCATCCCGGAACAATGTTTCCATAAGGTTAGAAAGTGTTGTCTCCATTGAGTTGAAAACAACTACTTCCATTGGACTACGGTGCTCCCACAAAGCAGAGGAAGGTTGCCTCCAAATGATAGAAAACAACAGCTTTCACAGATCATGGGATAACTACCTTCGTTGGCCCTGGGTTAATAATTTCGTACTTAACATTTAGTGGAGGACCTATCCACTCTCATGTTTTATTCAAAAAGCTCCATGGAACAAACCAGCAAGAGAAAAACCGAAGATTCCATTTAACTCGAGGCTGTTGGGGATACATCCCCGTGGACCGGCTAGGAGTACGATGGAACCAAGTCGGAGTAAACAATATATCTGGTCCAAAGGCAATGGAAGAAGTTCAGAGCAAGTGGAACCCGGTCCAGAGGCAATGGAAGCGGCTGGGAGCTGATTGAAGGAGGTTATCAGGTGGTTATGAGCTTATGGAAGGAGGTTACCAGGGAGCTGATGGAAGGGGGTTACGAGGTGGTTAGGAGGTAGTGGAATGAGGTGACCAGGAAGTTAGAGGTAGTAGTGGGAGGTTACCAAGTGGTTGAGAGTGATGGAGGAATAATTGTAACCGCCCCTTTAGCGGGAGAGGTGGTTATTCTAGCTTAGGATTGAAGTTAGGGAAAAAACACTACACACACACGCACAACAGAACAATTCGTCTATTTTCTTACTTTTCTTTCATGTTTTATTTTCTTTGAATGCATTTTAATTTGAATTACATACTTTTATCTGCTTTTCAGTAGATGTTAGTTTAAATCCATTGAAATCGATCGTTTAGGCTCGAAGCCTTGTGGACGATCGAAGCTGTGCAGGCTCCATCGTAAGAGCCGTCTCCAATCCGACGACGGACAGACTCTTTGGAGTACTTCCGGAACCCACATAGACAAATCGACAAACGTTCTTGGAACCTCCTAATTTCAGGATCCAACAGTAATTAACGAATGAATTAATGGATGCTATATAGCAAAAATAAAAAATAAAAAAAATGAATTAATAATGTTTTTGTGAAAAATGTCAGGGAAAGTGTAACTCATTCCCAACATTACATATGAAAATATAAAAGTAAAATGGCCTTGCAATATATGTTATGTGGAAAGAGAAAGAGGATGTCCGCTAGATGGAAGAAGGTGAATGTGATATAGATATAAACTTTGTATATGAGAATGCCACGTGAAGGTGATTACATAAGATTCATGCCTTGCTAATGTATTTTGTGATTTCTCATATTTGATCTATAGGTACTATGGAAAGCTACGCTAATTATTGATTATTTAGCTGATGACCTATTACTAGATGCATACTTCACTGTCCTGCCACCGTTCTCATCGACACCTGCGACTTATGAATCAACTAATTAGATTGCCACCTACTTTTTTATTATATTTTCTAAGTCAAAGTGTGTGCAAAAGATTGCTTTCACGAGTACTTTGGGTCTACCTAGATGCTAATAGGTGGCCTAATTTCCTTTCGGATTCATCCAACTAGATGCTAATAGGTGACTTATATTTGTTTTTTAAATAAAATGAGTCAAATAAATACTTCACTAAACAGTTTATGTATTCATCAACCATGGATGCTACTGAGATGTAAAAAAAATGATATTTTATTAATTATATATATCCAAAAGTGGCAAGCTGGCTAGTTCGCAACGCAAAGCCAATCTCGCATTTGATTACAAAATAGACAAAATATGGAAAGATTAGAGATGAAAGAAATTGAGAGAAAAAAAAAAGAAAGAGAATTCTATCGAGGTATGGTGGAATGTTGCAAATGAAAGGTGGAGAATGAGTATTTATAAAAGTTGGAGGAAGCTTCTAAAACTTGGTGGTTAAAACCACCCTTGCTAATATATTCTAAATTATACCATTATTTATACAATAAAATAAGACAAAATGATGCAATTTTGTTTAGAGTTGACCTCACGATTGGGGTTTGAGGTTGCCACCATTTAGAAAAATAACTCGCATTTTGGAATTGGTCACCGTTTAGCAAAAAAGCTCGTCATTTAGCACTGAGGTTGCAATTTAGCACCATAGTCGCGTTTTAGCATCAGCGCTCGCAATATAGCAGTAGAAATTTGCAGTTGACCATTGACTTTTGTGTTGACTTCTTAGGGACTGTTGACTTTTGTGATGACTTTTCATTTCAAGTGAATTTTTTGCAATTTAATGATTTCTTTGCGATCAAAAAGCATTTTAGAGTCAAACGTACAAAAAACAAAATTGATATTTGCTTAGAATGGACAATTAGCTAGCTTTAAATAGCAAAGACAACATATATAGCATTGAAAAGGCAATAAAAAAGGTCAACAAAATGCTAACTCTAATAGCAGTATTTAACCAAATAAATTGTCAGTAAACACTAATTTCTAGATTTAGTTATTAAATTCGCTAGAATTAAACTAGACTAAATCTAAAAAAATATATCTATAACTTTTTTTTTTATGGAAATACATTAAATCAAGATTATATTATATATAAATATATTATAAATATTACAAAATCAGATGAATTAATATATTACACCAAAAATACAAATAAAGCTAAAACCACACTCAATTAACTTAAATAGCTAATAAAATACTAGAAAAGCTAACATATATTTATATAAATATATACGAAAAATAGGGTATAAATGACATTATTAGGCATCCCAGTAATATTATGATAAGATAAATTATTGAAAATACTCATGGCCATACTTTGAAAAATCAAATGGTATTTATTTACAAATGAACTAAAATGTGTTGCTTTTCTAGAGGGAAGTTAATAACTAGACTATCACCGGTAGATCCACCGTGCAGATCATTCAAATACTTTATGATGCTTATTGATGCATCTACTTGATGGTCTCATGTATATTTATTATCCACTTACAATTTATCATTTGCGAGTTTGCTTGCTTAAATTATTAAATTACGAGTACATTTTCCAAATCAGCCAATAAAGAAAATTTGTCTTGATAATGCTGATGAATATTTATCGAAAATATTTGATGATTATTGTATGTCTATTGAGATTGATATTGAGCATCATGTACCGTATGTACATACTGAAATGGTCTAGTTGGATCCCTTATAAAGAGATTGCAAGTAATTGCAAGACTTATGTCGATGAAATTTAAACTTCTCATATCTGCTTGGCGACATGCAATTTTACATGCAACATTACTAATGAGATTAAGACCTATAAGCTATCATAGATACTCCCTAACACAATTAGTGTACAATGAAAGACCTAATATATCATATTTGCAAATATTTGGGTGCGCAGTTTATGTGCAAGTAGCACTACCTCAATGTACAAAAATGGTTTCCCAACAGAGATATGAGATATATGTCGAGTATGAGTTACTATCTATTATTAAATATCTTGAATCATTAACTGGTGATTTGTTTACGACTCGATTTGCTGACTGTCATTTTGATGAGTCGTATTTCCCGACATTAGGGGGAAAAACATATCAATTGAAAAAATAAATTACTTGGAAAATACCTTTCAATTTTTGTGATCCTTATAATGACCAAAGTGAATTAGAAGTGCAAAGAAGTGTACATTTGTAGCGAATATAAATCAATTACTTGATATTTTTTGTGATGGTAACGGACTCACAAGATTATATATAACTGCAAACAATGCATCGACTAAAATTATTATTCTTGAATGACACATGCAAAGTACTAATGAATCGAATGCACACCTAAAGCGTGACAAACCTTTAGGTTCTAAACATAAAAATCCTCAAAAGAAAAGAAGAAAAATATTGAGGAATTGAATGTTAATTAAAATCCTTGTGAAACAAGTAGTAACATAAATCAAATTTTTGAAAAAGTTGATCTTGATAAACTTCCTGAAGAAGTAGATCCTGATAAAATTTCTTGAAGAGAATAATGTTATTGAAATTTCAATAAATTATATTAATATTGAAAACATTGTAATTGAAACGACATAATTATTGATAATGATTTTATATATAATGTAGCATATAACTATTGAAACATTTTTTTTATACAAATTACTGTATGTGCTCTAAGCATGTTAGAATTTTTATAATGTTGCATATAACTATTGAAACATTTTTTTTATACAAATTACTGTATGTGCTCTAAGCATGTTATATTTTTATAATGTAGCATATAACTATTGAAACATTTTTTTATACAAACTACTGTTTGTGCTCTAAGCATATTAAAATTTTTTGAGTGGGTGAACTCACAATAAATTTTAGATATATATTATTTTTTTTAGTTGGTTTCGAAGTTCAATTTTTTGTGATTTGGAATATATTACTATTATTATTATTTAATATTTTGGATTTTGAATTTTAATATTTTTGGAATTAAATAATTATTCGATATAATCTTTTTAATTTATAATTTTTGGGTTTGATTGTTTCTCCTTCTATTATGTATCCGTTACGTATGAAATTTAGAATTAGGTTAAAAAGCCCAAGGTAAAAGAAAAAATGGGCCTGGCAATAGAGTTGATTGAACTGGCTGAAGGACACTGTGGGGGACTCAAGGAAAATAGGTTTATTTCTAAGGAAAATACAGGTCGGGAGGTCCTCAGGACGGAAAGTCTTCAGGTCGGGAGGTCCTCAGGTTGGGAGGTCCTCAGGTCGGAAAGTCCTCAGGACGGAAAGTCCTCCGGTCGGGAGGTCCTCGGGTCGGGAGGTCTTCAAGACGGAAAGTCATCAGGACGGGAGGTCCTCAGGTCGAAAAGTCCTCAGGACGGAAAGTCCTCCGGTCGGGAGGTCCTCAGGTCGGGAGGTCTTCAAGACGGAAAGTCATCAGGACAGAAAGTCCGCAGGTCGGGAGGTCCTCAGGTCGGAAAGTCCGCAAGTCGAAAAGTCCTCAGGACGGAAAGTCCTCAGGTCGGACAGGTCGGGAGGTCCTCAGGTCGGGACTCTGCGGCTGGACCAACCAGTCAGATGGTTTGTAAGTCGGTCGTAGATTGGCAGTCGGGCCAAAAGGGCGGAAGGTCTGTGGTCGGCTCAAAGAGTGAAATATAGTGATAATTTTTGGTCCGTTGAGGACACGTGTCAGCAGGAGAAGGGTTGGAAGACGGTTGGAAAGGAGACGTTGTAACCGTTCGGGCGACGGTTTTCAGTACAGTTTCCCAGGGCATATTTAAGGGTTTGGATCATCATTTGGCAAGGCATCTTCAATCAACTTCAACAAAGCAAAGTCAGATTTGGGGATCACCACTTTAAATTTCAGTCTTTTATTTTCCAGTTTATTTTCTGTACCATACAGTGTTTAGAGATTCCTAATCTCAGGCACTAATTAATCAAGTTTAAGGATATTTTCTATATCTTTGAATTTTACTTTATTTTTGTTGAAAAATTACATCAAAAAATTGGCGACCACAGTGGGAGCAAGACAAAATTGCTCATTCCAATTCCGGCGATAATTTCATACGTCTTAGATCCGGCCGAATCATCGGAAGGGTCCATATGGCAGGTTCACAACCTCAATCATCTTCGGCACCGGCGGGAGAATCCGTTCCACCACCTGTTGTGCCAAATGCTGGGGAAAACCCACAACCACCAACTGATTGGAGGTCTTATGTTCAACAAATGAACAACCAGCAAACTTTGGTTATGCAGAACATGTTGCGTGAGCAACAGAATCTGATGCAGAACATGTTAGATCAAGCACTGTCAAGGGTTAGTCTTCAACCCACTCAAACTCCACCAGGAGTATCACCATCCAGACTACAGGCAAATTTCGTAGGGCCATCATTCGTGGATAGTGCATTTCCAAGTGCCACAAATCCCAACCGAACGGATAGGGGAAAATCTCCTCTGACTTTTCCCAACACTGTTCCGCTGGGACCAAGGGTTTCCAGTCCGCAGCCGAACAATACAAGGGAGGACAGGCCTGGAGGATATATACATGATCCTATTCATATTCCTGTGCAGGATCCTTTCCATGTTCCTGATCATCAACGCTTTCATGTAGATCCTGATGAGATTGCACATATATTAAGGGATCAGTTTGGGCTAACTCCTCAGATGGCTAACCGCCCTGCATACCAGAGACCTTTCCCAGAAAGGATCATTAATGAACACCCCCTCCCAAGGAATTATCGACCACCCGATTTTCATGCATTCTCAGGGGAGGACGGATCTTCCACCATAGAACATGTTGGTCGTTGCACAGCACAATTGGGAGAAGTTGGTAATAACCCTTTTTATAAGTTGCAACTGTTTGGTTTATCTCTTACTAGAACAGCGTTTTCGTGGTTTGCAAGTCTGCCTCCTGGACAAATTCAGACGTGGGAAGGACTGGAGATGGCATTTCATGCCAGATTCTTCAATCCTTTACCAATTGTTTCTCTAACTGATTTACTAGAATTGAGACAGTATCCAGAAGAATCTGCTTCACAGTTTATAGAAAGGGTGCGATTGATGAAAGGGCGATGTCCTACGGTAATCAGTGAGAAAGAGATGACCAATTTAGTGGTCCGGAATATGCATACTCGCTTAAGAAAGGCACTCACTGCCCTGGACGTTGAGGATTTGGCAAGTCTTGCATCTAAGGCTGGACGTTTAGAGTCTTTGTTCAGAGAGGAAGATCAGAATAACAGGCGTAATAGAGGCCAACATATGGCGAGTATGGGAACAGAAACATGTGACTTTGATTTTAATCAGTCAGAAGAGATGGCAGCCGAAATCCTTTCTGGAAAACCTTATGTATGCCCCAAATTGAAGCCAGTACCAGGATCTGAAGCAAAGGATCAACCGACGTTTGATAGTTCGAAAGCTGACGAAATCTTTGATATCCTGCTGACTGATGGACAGATCCGTATTCCAAAGGGGCAAAGACTGGCCACTAAAGAAGAAATCAAAGGGAGACCATACTGCAAGTGGCATAATTCTTTCACACACAATACAAGTCAGTGTACTCATTTCAGGAAGGAAATTCAAAAAGCCATCAAGACAGGTCGGCTCAAGTACATCACTTTAGGTGTAGACCAGCAACCGTTTCCGAAAGTAACAACGGCAATGGTTGACATCCAACCAAGTTCGGAAACAGAAAAAAATTCGGCCAATAGTGGACAAACAGGGGAACGAACTCAAGCAAGCCCCAGAACAAAAAGAGGAAGTCAGCCAAACAGTGGCCGACCGGAAGAAAGACTCAAAGTTTGTGAAAAGCCAGTCGCTGAAAAATGGGACCATCCAGACGGTTCTTTTAATGTGGAGGTGAAAGAAAAGGTTTTAGTGCGTGACCACCCGACCAGAAAAACAGGGTCAGTCGGAAACAATTGGGCTCGAAAGAAAAAGCCTTTACCAGTTGATATAGATCCTCGTTTCCCAGGTATGAATCGTACACAGATTCGTAATGCCAAACGCAGGTATGCTGCGAAGTATGGGAAACGAGTTCCTTCAACAAAACAAATAACCGACGAACAAAAAGCAGCTGACCACTCGGCAGGAGATCAGTCCATTAGAGTCTTTTCAACAGAACAAACAACCAACGAGCAAGGAGCAGCCATTCAATCTCCAAAAAATCGGTCCATTCGGGTCTGTTCAAGAAAGCAACCGAATGACGGATTAGGCGTTTCAGAGTATACCAAAGGAAGTTCGTCGGGACAGGGGAAAGGTAAAGGAATATCAGATGAAATAATTAGAGGTTTTAGATGCCAACATTGTGAACGGATCAACATCAATCCATCTCCTGAAGAATTCCGTATAGAATCTTTGACGGTTCAATCTCGGAATAAGACAAAGGAAGAAGTTGTAACTACAGAGGAAAATTCGAGATCTGTTAAATCTCGTCTAGGGCCACGAATCCCTTGTCGAATGACAGAGATTAATCAGATGAGAGATGAACCGATGTGGGCGAGTCTGGTAGATGATCCTACGGACGAACCTTTATGGGCATTCTTGGCAGATGACGAATTGGAGGAAACAAAGTGGGCAAAGGCTTCAGATCCCGAGTCTCAGTCGGAGACACCTTCGATAGTGTTTCCTCCTATTCCAGAGGGTGCGATCTCCCATTTGAAACCTCTGTATGTTAATGCTCACATTTGCGGGAAACCAATCACAAAGGTTTTTGTGGATAATGGAGCAGTCTTTAATGTTATGCCATTGAAGACTCTCAAGAAGCTAGGGAAAGGAATTCATGATCTGTCTCCTGTGGAATTCGAAATGACAAGTTTTACAGGGCAGCCGACCAAGCCTGAAGGTATGATGGTTGCCACAATTGAAGTCGGACCAAAAAAGATCTCCATTGTTTTCTTTATTGTGGATGCAGATACTACATACTCTCTCTTGCTGGGAAGAGACTGGATTCATGCCTCTCAATGTGTGCCATCAACACTGCACCAACAATTAATGTTCTGGGAAGGAAATCAGGTCTTCAAAATGGAAGCAAATGACAACCCATTCGATGTATCAGAACAAGTTGAAGAGTCAGTTTTTTATTCCAGTCATTTGGCTCCGATGTCTCAGTTGTATATGGCCAGGGAATACCCAAACAAGGGTTATAAAGTCACTGGCCAGAACTCGATGTTCTATTAAAAGAACAACTTTATTGTATGGCTCATGATAAAGCCACACCTATTCTCGTATAATTTGTCTGTTATGGGTGATACAAGTTTAGAAGTATGTAGTTCTCTTATTAATAAGTTCTATTTAAAGCAGTTATTACATAAAGCAGAAAATAGTAAAGAGATTCTTGATGTTCACCTCCAAGAAGATGAACAATTTCGTTGGCCTGATTTATTAGAAAAAACAGAACCAACAGTTTCATCACAAGACCCATTATTGGAGTTTAATCTAGGAACCGAATTGGTTCCAAAAGTGATCAGGCTAAGTGGTTATTTGTCTGAAGAGCAACAAACAATGATGCTCGAAGTTATTAGAAACAACATTGATTGTTTAGCATGGGATTATTCAGAAATGCCTGGTTTGAAAAGAAGTCTAATAGAGCATCGATTGCCTATCAAGGAAGGTTGCAAACCTTATAAACAACCCCCAAGGCGAATGAGCCCGGATCTGATGCCTCAAATCAAGGAAGAAATCCAAAAACTTCTCAAAGTGGGTTTCATTCAGCCTTGCCGTTATGCGGAGTGGCTGGCTAACATTGTACCAGTGGTCAAGAAAAATGGTAAGATAAGGATATGCATCGATTTCAGGGATTTGAATCTAGCTACCCCTAAGGACGAATATGTGATGCCTATGGCCGACATGTTGATTGATGCAGCAGCAGGGCATAAAGTCCTTAGTTTGATGGATGGTTATGCAGGTTATAACCAAATATTTCTGGCAGAAGAAGACATTCCTAAGACAGCATTCAGGTGCCCAGGGGCTTTAGGTATTTATGAATGGACAGTCATGCCATTCGGGTTAAAGAATGCAGGGGCAACTTACCAAAGAGCCATGAATTCAATCTTTCATGATTTAATTGGCAAATCTATGGAAGTTTATATTGATGATGTTATTGTTAAATCCTCCAGTTTTAACGAACATTTGAGAAATCTTGAAGAGGCATTCGGAAGAATGAAGAAGTACAAGTTGAAGATGAATCCAACCAAGTGTGCTTTTGGAATATCAGCTGGGAGCTTTTTAGGATTTTTAGTTCATGAGAGAGGAATTGAAATCGATGCTAATAAGGCTAAAGCCATTCTTGACAGTCGGCCACCCAAGACGGTTAAAGAAATCCAAAGTCTTTTGGGTAAGGTGAATTATTTGAGGCGTTTCATCTCTAATGCTGCTGGCAAGGTCAGACCAATTACTAAATTGTTAAAAGTTGGAAAAAATGCTTTTGAATGGGGTCCAGATCAACAGACGGCTTTAGATGCTATCAAGCAGACATTGGTTCACCCTCCAGTCTTGATGCCTCCTAAACAAGGTCGGCCGCTCAAACTTTATTTGGCAAATACACATGAAGTGGTTAGCTGTTTATTGGCACAGGATGGTGATGACGGGAAGGAAAGGGCAATTTACTATCTCAGTAAAACCCTTACAGGACCAGAACTGAATTACACTATGCCAGAAAAAATGTGTTATTCATTGGTCTTCGCTTGCACTAAACTCGAGCATTATTCGCTGCCCAGAAGAATTGAGGTCATATCAAAGGTGGATCTCATCAAATTGATTTTACAGAGACCTACTATGAAGGGCAGACTCATGAAGTGGGCCATCAAATTGGCTCCTTTTGATCTCCAACATTCCCCTTTGAAGGCAATCAAGGGACAAGCAGTAGCCGACTTCTTAGCAGAATTCTCACAAGTCGGATATTCCTTTTGTGATAGTGTCCGACCACTCAGTTGTTCATCATATCTGAATAATCTACAGGTCGGATGTGTGCCTTATATAAGTACCAGAACATGGTTGATGTTCTTTGATGGTTCCACCTCTGGAAACAAATCAGGAGCAGGGGTCTTTTTGCAAGGACCTGACGGTCAAAAGATCAACTTACAACTACGATTGGAAGCCATGACCCATAATTCGGCAGAATATGAAGCTTTAATTTTGGGTTTGGAGGCTTTAATAGCCAGGAAGGTCCAGTCTGTAATCATAAGAGGGGATTCTCAACTAGTAATCAACCAGGTAAACAATCAATATGTTTGCAATTACCCTCATCTTCGCAGATACAGGGACATTGTGGGTCGGTTACTGACAAAAATCTCAGAAGTAATAATTGCGTTCATTCCAAGGAAAGAAAACCAACGTGCTGATGAGTTGGCTCAAAGGGCCTGTAAAGGAATTCTGGAGGATATGTGTTCGGAGGTCAAGTCGGACATAGAAGGAAAGACAGACCAAATATGTGATCGAATGGTCGGACAAGAGACTGTTGGACAGGGGCCCGACTGCGTAGTTACTGTCGGACAGGAGCCCGACGGCGTAGTTACTGTCGGACAGGAGCCCGACGGCGTAGTTACAGTCGGACACAAAGATACCAGTGAAACAGCGACCGATTGGAGAACAGAACTTATCATGTATTTACAAAATCCAGGTGCGAATGTTTCAATTGCGATACGATTGAAGGCTTTACGTTTTCAATTGATAAATGGAATTTTGTATAAGAGATCATTTGAAGGTTTACTTTTAAAATGTTTGGGGTCTAAAGAAGCTCTAGAGGTAATGACAGAAGTACATAGTGGGATATGTGGAGCTCATCGGGCAGGTCTGAATATGAGATGGGCCATTCATCGTTTGGGTTTTTTCTGGCCAAAGATTTTTGAAGATTGCATACAATTTGCCAAAGGCTGCCAGGAATGTCAGAGACATGGAAATTTAAACCATTTGCCAGTAACCGAATTGCAATTTTTGGCAAAACCATGGCCTTTTAAATCATGGGCTATGGATATCATTGGTAAGATACATCCTGCTTCATCGAAACACCATTGTTTCATATTGGTCGCGACTGACTACTTCACCAAATGGGTAGAAGCAGTTGCTTTGAAAAATGTAGATCAGAAAGAAGTGATAGACTTCGTTTTGAACCAAATTATTTACAGATATGGTATTCCTCAGTCTATAACAACCGACCAGGGCCTGGTTTTCACAGGGGAAAAGTTCTCTAGTTTCTTGGCAGAATTTGGTGTCCGATTACACCATTCGTCACCTTATTATCCCCAAGCCAATGGACAAGCGGAAGCAGCAAATAAGATCATTATTGGGATTATAAAGAAGATGGTTGAAGGGAACCCAAGAAAGTGGCATTTGTTATTGTCTCGGGCTTTATGGGCACACAGGAATACCAGAAATACGGCCACAGGGTTCTCACCGTACCAACTCACTTTTGGCCAAGATGCTGTTTTACCAGCCGAAATCCGAGTATCGTCTGGCCGAACAGAATTTACTGATGGTGATCTTACAAAAGAATACCAACAGCTTATGTTGCAACAGTTGGAGGATTTGGATGTTAACCGACTCCATGCAATAGGTCAAAGTGTGAAACAGAGTGAAATCAGAGCAAGGAATTACGGAAAGAAAGTTTTTTACAGGACATTCCAAAAAGGAGACCTAGTCTGGAAGACCATTCTTCCTACATATAAGAAAACTGACCAATTGGGAAAGTGGTCACCGAATTGGGAAGGACCATACATTATTCAAAAAGATATTGGGAATGGCGCTTTCATTATTGTAAATCATGAAGGTAAGAGAGTACATGATTGTATTAATGCTAAATATCTGAAGAGGTATTATCCTGCCTTTTCAGATAACAAAACTGCATGAAACAAAATATTATTCAGAACCCATTTATGGGGTTCGAACCTATTTAAAGGTTCATTTCTGTTAGTCATCATGTATTTGTGAGAAATGTTCTGCCTCTGAATCAGAATTTTCATCCCAATGAGTGGATATTAGTTCTGGTTCTTCTTCAATAAGATCTTCCAAATCTGGTCGGTACCTCTCCCATTGGCTTTGCATTTCGTCTAAATCTTGATTGGTACGTGCTTGCATATCTGTTATGGCTTGATATTCACGGTCAACAATGGTACGCAATCTTGAAAAGACTTTTCGTTGATTGGAAAATATATTATCCCAACCAAGGTCTGGAAGTATGGTTGCTGCGTGATGTTCAATCAATTCCATGTAATGATGGAGGTCAGGGATGCGGCTAAGGATGTCACGAAGAGTGTCATACCCCTCAATGATTTTTTCCATTAGGCGGATGACGCGATGAATGGTTCTTCTACCTCGTTGGGAGAATCGGAATTTGAAGTCTAGTTGCTTGAGTATATGTAACAAGTCTTCTGCATGGCCTCCAACAGGGTGATTACCTACAAAGAAGGGTTGAAGAACACCTTCCCAGTTGCTTGATGGAACATGAGGGCGGTCGTTCGCCATGTTTGTTAACACTTCAAGTGTTTTGGTTTTCAAAATATGCCTTGGAATTTGGTGTGTTTCTTAATATGTGAGAAACATTGTTCTTTTAAGGGAGGAGTTTTGTTTCGGTTCCTCAAAAGTTGGAAATTGGAAGGTGATCCTTGTTTTGAGAGAAGAAGGAAAAATATATTACTAAGTCAAATTATATTACAAAGAGGGAAGTATTACAAAAGTGCCCCTAGGGCAGTTTTTATATTTGTCCATTTGACCTCATCCCTGGATAGCCTTCTGGTATCAGCAGCCGTCTGATATCTTCTGATAAATTGAGATCGAGCTTGGGTTTTCAGCTCTTGATCCAATTCGGCCTCGTTCTTTGTATACCTCTCAAGCAGACGTTGCTCATTGGGTATTGGATTATCCAGGATGGACTGTTCTTTCCTTAGCTCCTGCAATTCTGCCTCCTTTTTCTGAATGGATTCATCAACTAGAGCCTTCGTGCTAAGGAGACCGCCCAACCTTCCAGTAGTTTGCTGAAGGGATTCTCGGGTCTTAGCCAAAGAATTCTCCAGTGTTGTTTGATCGAAGACAGGCTGGGGCGTTTCGGCTGACAGGAGTCCAATAACTAACACTTCAGTCTTGAGCTCAGTAAGTCTCTCCATCAGCCGATGCAGAATGGGGACGGCTGGCGATTCCGTCGGAGTGTAAAAAAGAAGGCCACCAACCGTCTGAATGAGTTTGTCCAAGAAGTCGGATCTTAATTCTGGAAGGGGATGGTTAATGGCCTCGGTGAATATAGTTTGGGCCTCCGCTGGAACCGGAACAGTCGATAGGATAGCTAAGTCCGAAGGCCCCTGCAAGTCTTACAGTTTCAATAAGTATTCCAAAGGAGGTGCAAAATTATTCAGGTGAGATATATGTTACCTCTGGGCGAACTGCTGTCATTGAGGGGGGCAACAATGAGGTCGGTCGAGTAGGGCGGACAGCTGGTATAACAGCAGCCGACTCGTCGGCTGCTGCGAATGGTCGCTGAGGTGCCGACCTGGGTCCCTATGGAAAGTAGTATATAAAACAGTTAGTGTTTTTAGAAAGAAACATTGTGGCATGAATTGGTTTAATCTTACCAAATTCACAGAAGTCTCCGAATTGGACGAAGAAAGTTCTTCTATTTCTGGAGGTTGGGCTGCCACAGGTGGTTCTTCTGCCTGCCACTCGATTGCTGGAAGTAGGGCCGCTGCTGGCTGGGCCGCTGCTGGTTGGGCGTCTGCATCTAGGGCCACTGCAGCCGGTACCTCAGGAGCAACTGGGATAGCCGCAGCTGAGGTACTTTCGGCTTCCAGCGCGGCTGCATCCGATTGGACTATTTCGGGATCAGCAGCAGCAGGATGTTGTCTTGAGGGTCAGCTTCGGCAAGGGCAGCCGGTTCTTCTTTCGAAATGGATGAGTCTGATGCCATGTATGGCGGTCGACCCATCTGAGAAGTAGTCCCCTCGCTGTCTGAAGAGACCCCTGCTGCTGATGCGATTGGTGAAGGTGTCTGTGAAAAAGTATGGAAATGTTGTTGTTAAATACACCAAGGTTGATCATTAGAATCCTAAGTATTGCAGATGAGAGGACTTACTGGTTCTATAGGCAGTGCTGGTAAAGATTGCCTCCTGGTCGGGTGCCTGGTCCGACCGCTCCTCGGCACAGGAGGAAGAGTTTGCCTCCTTGTCGGGTCCTCCGCCCGACTGCTCATTGGCAAAGCGAGAAGTGAAGTAGGGGTTTGGAGAGGAAGTGCCTGAGACTGGACCAAAGGGACGATTGATTGGTCGGCTGGGGCTGGCGTCGTTTGTGTGGTCGGTGCTACCAAGGTCGGTTCTGGTGAATGAAATGAGTGAAATCAAAGTTAAGATATAGTGAAATGGTTCACGGTTTTCAGAAAAATTACCTATTCGGGGTCGGGTCCTTGCTGACGTCCTAGTAGTTCCAGGGTCCGCCGGAGCTTGCTGGTCGGCCCCAGAGGTCGGAGGTGTTTGCAGCTGGGAAGCTTTCCTTTTCCGCATTGGGACGCTAGATCCGACTCCCGGGGCGGCTGTTTGTTGCTGAGTGCTGGTATGTCTAGCTGCCCCTAGAACCAATCCTTGGGGGGGAAGGAGTACGTTCAGCAACCGATCCTCATCAGGGGAAATCAAGGCCCATACAACCGACCACCATTCATTGAATGTATTTACAGTCTCAGGGTTGGAGCGGAAAGGAATATAAGAATTGGAAACTATATACGTGGTGAGCTGGGAGATATAAGAAGGAATTGAATTAGGTAGGACTCGTCGGCCAGGACTTTGAAAAATTATATGAGGACAAGCGACGGGTCCAGGGATACCTTGGCAGCAGCCGAACTGGCGCGCCATGAATTGAGGTTCGTAATTAAAGGTGCAAAAAGTTTTTTGCCCTTTTTTATCAAGTTTTTTACTGCTAAAAAGAGACCTGGGTTTGAGGGCAACGTCCCAGGCAAAAGGATAAGTGGGATGAGGACAAGGCTCAGGAGTCGGAAGAGGATTTGGTGCCGGAAAGGGCCAAAAGTGGTCGGGAGCATAACCCGCATATTTTTTATACATAGAAAATCGAGAGTTACTGCGGGTATCTGTCAAAATTGTGGTTATTATTGGGTCGGAGGATTGGAGTTTACTGCGTCCTGAGTAGAGTCGGTTGAGGGCTAATCCCAAATGTTTTTCGGATATTGGCATAGTGGACGGAGATCCTAAGTTGAACGCGTTGGGGAAGTAAAGACGGAACCAAAGTTCTAAAAACCAAAAAGGACCCGACGCGGCAGTGTCTAATTTTCTATTATCATTATCTGTTAAACGAAGGCTAACTCTAGTGAGACCTTCAAACAGATTGGCTAAAAACAGAGTGCCAAGGGAAAAGAACCGACCTGACGCGATATGAATGGCCAGGTCGAGGTGAGAAGAAAGGACGCATTTAGAAGGGGAAACAATGACGTACCTACAAAGCCAAAAAAGAATAAAGGCAGTATGCTCCCGGTCGGTCACGGGGGTCCCTGGAGCCCCTTGCTGGTCGGTCGCGAACTTTGTCCAGCCCCATTCCTTCACGCCTTGTAAAGACCACCCTAGATGGTCTTCTGGTGGCTCCTGCCCATCTAGGGCTCCCATCACAGGGTCTTCACCCACGACTGGGAGATGAGCGATCATCGCTACATCCATGAGAGTCGGACCAAAGGGGCCCGACGGTAAGAGAAAAGTCCCATTTTCCGCATTCCAGAAGGCCGACATAGCTAGGAGCACCTTCACGTGCAGATTGATCGGCATGGTGGACAATAGAATCACTTGGTCGATTTTTTGAGATCGCCATTGGGTCTGGAAGTGTTCTGATACCCGTCGATACCAAGAGCGATAAGGATCTTTTGGGTCTGTGAGATGGGTTTTGATGCTGTCTCGAATGCGAACTGCTTGGTAAGTAGGGTTGTTGACAGCCAAGGAATTTCGGGATTCCAAAACTTCCCTCATCCGATTTGAGTCTTCAGGAGTAGTGCAGTATGGGCGAATGGTCGGAGTTAGTACTTTCGAGGCTGAAAACGGGCCCTCTGGGAGGGTTCCGTCGAAGGGAAGGGCAGGAATGTATCGATTCGCCATGGTTAGAGTGGTTGAGATTGTGATTCACAAAGGCTCGTATTGCGGAAAGGGAAGTTAATCAGGAGTGTTGCAGTAACTGGTGCAGTTGCTAAGGGAATTTTTCAAGAGGGTGGTGATTTATGAACTTCCAAACGTCGATTGATAAATGGCGTTTGAAAGTCCCTTGGCGGCGGGCAAGTTGTTACGTATGAAATTTAGAATTAGGTTAAAAAGCCCAAGGTAAAAGAAAAAATGGGCCTGGCAATAGAGTTGATTGAACTGGCTGAAGGACACTGTGGGGGACTCAAGGAAAATAGGTTTATTTCTAAGGAAAATACAGGTCGGGAGGTCCTCAGGACGGAAAGTCTTCAGGTCGGGAGGTCCTCAGGTCGGGAGGTCCTCAGGTCGGAAAGTCCTCAGGACGGAAAGTCCTCCGGTCGGGAGGTCCTCGGGTCGGGAGGTCTTCAAGACGGAAAGTCATCAGGACGGGAGGTCCTCAGGTCGAAAAGTCCTCAGGACGGAAAGTCCTCCGGTCGGGAGGTCCTCAGGTCGGGAGGTCTTCAAGACGGAAAGTCATCAGGACAGAAAGTCCGCAGGTCGGGAGGTCCTCAGGTCGGAAAGTCCGCAAGTCGAAAAGTCCTCAGGACGGAAAGTCCTCAGGTCGGACAGGTCGGGAGGTCCTCAGGTCGGGACTCTGCGGCTGGACCAACCAGTCAGATGGTTTGTAAGTCGGTCGTAGATTGGCAGTCGGGCCAAAAGGGCGGAAGGTCTGTGGTCGGCTCAAAGAGTGAAATATAGTGATAATTTTAGGTCCGTTGAGGACACGTGTCAGCAGGAGAAGGGTTGGAAGACGGTTGGAAAGGAGACGTTGTAACCGTTCGGGCGACGGTTTTCAGTACAGTTTCCCAGGGAATATTTAAGGGTTTGGATCATCATTTGGCAAGGCATCTTCAATCAACTTCAACAAAGCAAAGTCAGATTTGGGGATCACCACTTTAAATTTCAGTCTTTTATTTTCCATTTTATTTTCTGTACCATACAGTGTTTAGAGATTCCTAATCTCAGGCACTAATTAATCAAGTTTAAGGATATTTTCTATATCTTTGAATTTTACTTTATTTTTGTTGAAAAATTACATCAACAGTATCAACAATATATATAGTAAAACTATGATATGATAAATTTGTTTTTATTTAATATATCTGTTGATGTAATTTTTCAACAAAAATAAAGTAAAATTCAAAGATATAGAAAATATCCTTAAACTTGATTAATTAGTGCCTGAGATTAGGAATCTCTAAACACTGTATGGTACAGAAAATAAACTGGAAAATAAAAGACTGAAATTTAAAGTGGTGATCCCCAAATCTGACTTTGCTTTGTTGAAGTTGATTGAAGATGCCTTTTCAGAATAAATCTGAATCCTTAAATAGCCTTTGAAGAAAACGGTTTGAACCGCCGTCTGATCGGTTACAGCAACCGCTGTCAACCGACCATCAAATTCTCCTCAATTGACACGTGTTACAACTTCCTTCAACCTCCCCAAACCTCTCACGCCTTAAACCGTCCCAGAAATGCCATTCGCCCGACCTAAGTGCTACCCGACCAATCCATAGACTAACTGGTCGCCGGACCGAACGATTTATTGGTCGCCCCATCAAGCGACCAACATCTGATTTCCCCATACGATTCAATGGTCGCCCCAACCAGGCGACCGCCATCGGGTCTCTTGCCCGACCACGTATCGTCCGTCTCATTCTTCTTCGCCCGACTTCACTTGGTCCGAACTTCGTATCATGTCCTGACCTCAATGCCCGACCTGCTTCTTCGCCCGACATCATTTGGGCCGACCTCCGCATCAGCCGCCCTCCGTCTTTGACCGACTTTAATTGGTCCGACCATGGACCAACCAAATGTGGTCCCGACCACGGACCAACCGACCGGCTCTATTTGCCTTATCTCTTTAGAAGGACAGACTGTCCTCTGGACAGATCTCCGCATCTGTCCGTACCTCTTCCTTGCCCGACCTTTCTCTTGACCAACCTTCGCGTCTGCCCGACTTCGTCTTTCACCCGATCTACGGTTTACCCGACTTGGGTACACCTTTTTTCAGACTCCGCCCGACCTTTCTTCCTTCCCGATCCTTGCATCTGTCCGATTGCACCCGACTTCTGGGTCATTTAACTTATATCCAGACCCGTCCAGAATCCCACTGCCATTATTTATTATTATTATTTTTTTGTGCGTAACAACATGCCTCCTCCTCAAGGCTCCTAAGCGTCACTTCCAGTGATGTTTAGGAGTTAGTAGGCCGTCATCCGAGGCCACATCAACCTCGGATCCGACCTTCATCTTTCAATGCTACGTTGGACCCGACCTCCATTTATTGCAGTCTGGCGGTTGCCTGCGCGTCGGTCGATTTTGCACTACCATCTCTTCAGCATCTCCCCCCTGACGGAAGTCATGATTATTTTATGTAAAAAAGGATTCTAACCTTCTTACCGTGGATGCTAAACTGGCCAGATCTTGAAAGTCGTGGGCTGTCAGGGCCTCGCGAAGTCTGGTATGCATGTTCCTGACCACCAAATTGGTCATTTCGCTTTCATTGATCATCGTAGGACATCGTCCCTTCATCAATCGCATCCTCTCTATGAATTGGTAGCCGGTCTCTTCCGGCATCTGCGTGATCTCCAGAAGGTCTGTCAGTGAGACTGTCGGCAGAGGATTAAAGAACCTTGCATGAAAATCTGCCTCTAAATCTTCCCAAGTTTGCAACTGTCCAGGCGGCAGACTGGCATACCAAGAAAAAGCTGTTCTTGTGAGCGACAACCCAAACAATTGTAACTTGTGAAACGGATTGTTGCCTACTTCTCCCAATTGAGCCGTGAAGCGACCCACATGCTCAATGGTAGAGGCTCCGTCTTCTCCCGAAAAAGAATAGAAGTCTGGTGGCCTATAATTTCTCGGGAGAGGATGATCGTTAATGATCCTTTCTGGAAATGGCCTCTGGTAAACCGGCCTGTTCACCGTTTGCGGATTCATTCCGAAATGCACCCGCAGAACTTGAGCAATATCCTCCGGATCTACTCTGGGTGGAATATGGTCGAACACTGGAATGTGATCGTGAGTCTGACCTCCCAATCTTTCTTCTCTGGAGAAGGCTGGTTCGGCTGGGATGGGATTATGAGTCTGTCCCCCCAACCTATCTTCCCTTACGATATTCGGCTGCACATTTTCAACCATTGGTCCCAAAGGAACATTATCAGGGAACATTAGAGAAGTCTTCCCCCTATCTGTTCGGTTGACAGTTGTGGCACTTGGAAATGTACTATCAACATATGATGGTTCTGCAAACGTTGATCCTGAGAAAGTCGCCTGAAAACGAGAAGGTGACACGGCTGGAAGCATGTTTGGATACAGGGTGAATCTGGAAAAATGCCTGATCCAACATGTTTTGCATTAGATTTTGTTGTTCACGCAACATGTTCTGCATAAACACAGTTTGCTGATTGTTCATTTGTTGAACATAAGACAACCAATCGGTAGGTGGTGGGGAAATCTCCCTTGGATTTGGCATGACTGGTGGTGAAATATTCTCTCCCACTGGTGCTGATGATGATTGAGGTTGTGTGCCTGCCATATTGATCTTTCTGATGATTCGGCCAGACCTCAGTTGTATGGCATTTTGTGTTGATGTAGGATCAGCAATCTTGTCTTTCTCCCACTGTGGTCGCCAATTTGTTGATGTAATTTTTCAACAAAAATAAAGTAAAATTCAAAGATATAGAAAATATCCTTAAACTTGATTAATTAGTGCCTGAGATTAGGAATCTCTAAACACTGTATGGTACAGAAAATAAACTGGAAAATAAAAGACTGAAATTTAAAGTTGTTGATGTAATTTTTCAACAAAAATAAAGTAAAATTCAAAGATATAGAAAATATCCTTAAACTTGATTAATTAGTGTCTGAGATTAGGAATCTCTAAACACTGTATGGTACAGAAAATAAACTGGAAAATAAAAGACTGAAATTTAAAGTGGTGATCCCCAAATCTGACTTTGCTTTGTTGAAGTTGATTGAAGATGCCTTGCCAAATGATGATCCAAATCCTTAAATATTCTTTGAAGAAAACGTTCAGAACCGTCGCACTGTTTCACCAACCGTTCCCACCAGTTACAGAACTCAGAACTGCCTCTTTCATTGACACATGTCTTTAACCGCCTCGCCAACCGCATAACCCAACGACCGACCAACCGACCAATCTAGATACATAATTGGTCGCCAGATCAAAAGACTCACTGGTCGCCCCATCAAACGACCACTATTTGGTCTCTTCAATCGTCTGACCTATCAACAGACCTTTCTTCGCCCGACTTCCTTTTTTGACCGACCCCCATAGCAGCCAACCTTTGTATCAACCGACCCATTTATCCGACTGCGGATAATCCGACCTGCTTGCCCGACCGCGGACCATCTGACTTGCTTATCTGATTGAGAACCAACCGACTGAGAACCCACCGACTGACTCTGGATACCTTATTATTATTATTATTATTATTTTTTGTGCTTAACAATAAGCCTCCTCCTCAAGACTCCTAAACATCACTTCCAGTGATGTTTTAGGAGTTTGCAGGCCGGCATCCGAGGCTACGTCAGCCTCAGATCCGACCTCCATCCTTCGAGGCTACGTTGGACCCGACCTCCATTTATCGCGGACTGGTGCTGGCCTGGACGTTGGTCGATCTTGCACTACCATTGTATTCAGACTCCCGTCCGACTTATTCCTCCTTTCGGCCACTGTTGTTCTGTCATTCTTTTGCTCGCCTGAAAAGTTATGGTCGGCGACCTGACCCGTGTCCGTCCATTCGGCGGGGTCCTCCTGACCTGTATCCGTCCATTCAGCGGGGTCCTCCTGACCTGTATCCGTCCAGGTTACGTAGTCCTCCCGATTTTTGTCCGTCCAGTCGACGTGGTCTTCCCGATCTGTATTCGTCCAGTCGGCGTGGTCCTCCCGACCTTTGTCCATCCAGTCGGTGTGGTTGTCCCGACTACGGTCCGTCCATTCGGTGTGGTCCTCCCGACCATGGTCCGTCCAGTCGGTGTGGTCTTCCCGACCATGGTCCGTCCAGGCGTCGTGATCCTGCCGACCTGTCTCCGTCCATTCGGTCGTCCCTGGTCGGGCCTGTCCTCCTGTTTGGTCCTGTTTCCAGTCTGTCTGACTGGGTATATGCTCAGGAATGGCGTTGTCCGTTTGGGGGCATGACATTTCTGGCGGTGCAGGAACCGAATTCAACATGAATTTTGATTGCTCCATCAAGTTTTGCATTGCGTCATGTATTGCCTGCAGATTTGCTATCTGCTGGTCGTACATTTGCCGAAAACATGCTGTAAAACCTGCTGTCAATTCGGCCCGTAGTTGGGAAGCTTCTTCTACCGTGATAAAGCCAACGGCTGTACTGTGGAATTGAAAATTTGCCATATGGATCAGCAATTTTCTCCCACTGTGGTCGCCAATTTGTTGATGTAATTTTTCAACAAAAATAAAGTAAAATTCAAAGATATAGAAAATATCCTTAAACTTGATTAATTAGTGTCTGAGATTAGGAATCTCTAAACACTGTATGGTACAGAAAATAAACTGGAAAATAAAAGACTGAAATTTAAAGTGGTGATCCCCAAATCTGACTTTGCTTTGTTGAAGTTGATTGAAGATGCCTTGCCAAATGATGATCCAAATCCTTAAATATTCTTTGAAGAAAACGTTCAGAACCGTCGCACTGTTTCACCAACCGTTCCCACCAGTTACAGAACTCAGAACTGCCTCTTTCATTGACACATGTCTTTAACCGCCTCGCCAACCGCATAACCCAACGACCGACCAACCGACCAATCTAGATACATAATTGGTCGCCAGATCAAAAGACTCACTGGTCGCCCCATCAAACGACCACTATTTGGTCTCTTCAATCGTCTGACCTATCAACAGACCTTTCTTCGCCCGACTTCCTTTTTTGACCGACCCCCATAGCAGCCAACCTTTGTATCAACCGACCCATTTATCCGACTGCGGATAATCCGACCTGCTTGCCCGACCGCGGACCATCTGACTTGCTTATCTGATTGAGAACCAACCGACTGAGAACCCACCGACTGACTCTGGATACCTTATTATTATTATTATTATTATTATTTTTTGTGCTTAACAAAAGTGGTGATCCCCAAATCTGACTTTGCTTTGTTGAAGTTGATTGAAGATGCCTTTTCAGAATAAATCTGAATCCTTAAATAGCCTTTGAAGAAAATGGTTTGAACCGCCGTCTGATCGGTTACAGCAACCGCTGTCAACCGACCATCAAATTCTCCTCAATTGACACGTGTTACAACTTCCTTCAACCTCCCCAAACCTCTCACGCCTTAAACCGTCCCAGAAATGCCATTCGCCCGACCTAAGTGCTACCCGACCAATCCATAGACTAACTGGTCGCCGGACCGAACGATTTATTGGTCGCCCCATCAAGCGGCCAACATCTGATTTCCCCATACGATTCAATGGTCGCCCCAACCAAGCGACCGCCATCGGGTCTCTTGCCCGACCACGTATCGTCCGTCTCATTCTTCTTCGCCCGACTTCACTTGGTCCGAACTTCGTATCACGTCCTGACCTCAATGCCCGACCTGCTTCTTCGCCCGACATCATTTGGGCCAACTTCCGCATCAGCCGCCCTCCGTCTTTGACCGACTTTAATTGGTCCGACCATGGACCAACCAAATGTGGTCCCGACCACGGACCAACCGACCGGCTCTATTTGCCTTATCTCTTTAGAAGGACAGACTGTCCTCTGGACAGATCTCCGCATCTGTCCGTACCTCTTCTTTGCCCGACCTTTCTCTTGACCAACCTTCGCGTCTGCCCGACTTCGTCTTTCACCCGATCTACGGTTTACCCGACTTGGGTACACCTTTTTTCAGACTCCGCCCGACCTTTCTTCCTTCCCGATCCTTGCATCTGTCCGATTGCACCCGACTTCTGGGTCATTTAACTTATATCCAGACCCGTCCAGAATCCCACTGCCATTATTTATTATTATTATTTTTTTGTGCGTAACAATATCAAATAAGTTTAAACTTTTTTTAGAAAATAATCTTACTGTTGGGGACTCTCTTTTATAAATAAATAAATTAATGATGCGTTTGCTAAGAGATTGAGCTTTTTATGTGAAACGTCATTCTGCGTATTTGACATGGTATCAGAGCCCTTGCATTTCTCTAATAACTTGAACTTCTATGAGAAGTGGCCATTCTGTGCATCCCACGCTTCTTATTATTAAAACATACAAAAATATATACAAACAACTAGTTTGTTTGTTGATTTTGATTTTGATTTTAATATTATTTTGATGTAATCTTTTATAAAAATATATATATTTATAAAAAATAATACTAATAGAATAATATTAATTTATGTTAAAAATTTTTTTTAAAATAAAGCATGAAGTGATTGTATAAATAATAAATAAATGTTGATAATAACAATAATGATGATAAAGATAAACAGAAAACCTGAAATAAGGAGTGTGGCCCTAAAAATTGGTAAAAGACTAAAATAAGTCCAAATGAATTGAACTTGAAAGTGGGTAACTCTAATGGGCTATCATAATTAATTGCTTCTTCTTTCTCAGCTATCTATCTGAATTACTAAACACAACAATTTAAAAGAAATACAAGTAGTAAGTAAATAAAAATATATTACTAAAATTAATTATTTTATAATATAAATAATTATAAATTAAAATTACAATAATTAATTAGTCTAAATAAATTAAAAAAGCTTATAAATTAAAAAAAATTAAAATTAAAGTAAAGTGTAATTTTTTCAATAAAAAAAATATATGAGATGTGGGACGAAGAGAAATATAAACAACAATATGGACACAAAACAGAGAGAATATTAATTATTTTGGTTGGTTCATGATTTGATTGCTTCTTTTCTAGTGTTTGAGCTAAACTTCGTCTCGTATCAATTCTGAACATTAAAATCGGCAACGGGTGCCGACTGTATAGGATCAAGTGAGGGTCTCTCGTGGTATGATTTGAAGTGATGTCTATTGGCCACACATTTTTTCTTCGGCTTAAAATTTTGATTCTCCTTATGTCACTTTTTCGCTGTCAGCAATGGTGATCCCTTGGGAATCCATCTCAACTTTTCGACAATCTAATTTCTTCTCTTACTCTCACTAGTTGGTCTTTTCTCTAATTGTTTTGTCAACACAGTTCTTCGTTTATTCTCATTACCAACTTCATAAGTTTCCTGCACCACAAAATTAATAACATTAATTGCATATAACGATTCAGATTCAACAAGACATTTGATGGGATTAAAAATATTGAAATGAAATTCTTCCCAATCAAACTCCAAGCTGAGTGTACCCTTTTTAACATCTATCTTTGTTCCTGCAGTGCACATGAAAGGTCTTCCTAACAAAAGAGGCGGTGGATTAAAGCAATGTGCATCATGCATATCCAGAATATAAAAATCAGCAAGAAAAATTAAGTCATTCACTTGAACTAGTACATCTTCTATCATACCATCAGGATAAGCATTGGTTCGATTAGCAAGTTGAATAATAATTCCTGTTTTTTTAGAGGCCCTAGATTTAAAGAGTCGTATATTGATTGTGACATGACATTAATAGCAGCTCCTAGATCTAGCATAGCCTTAGTTATTTTAGTTTTTCCAATCTTATAAGGGATAGAAAACATACCTGGATCACCTGTTTTAGGTGGTACATTTCTTTTGAGAACAACAGAAACGCTCTCACCTGCTATAATGTACTAATCCCCTCGCAATTTTCTCTTATTCGTGCACAGTTCTTTCAAAAAATTTGCATACTTGGGGATTTGGTTGATGGCTTCCAAGAGCGGGATATTAAGTTCCACCTTGAATATTTCCATCATCTCTTTTCGTTTGTTTGCCTTTTGTGGTTTCTTCAACCTGTCAGGAAAAGAAGCTGATTTAGCTTCAGTAAGAGGAACATAGTTAGGAGGTACCTTTTCGTGAAGTTCACCTGCTTTTTCAATCTCCATCTCAATTTGATCTTCATTATGTTCCTTTGAGATAGGAGGTGGACCTTCCAATTCCTTTCCGTTACGAAGGGTTATAACACTCGTATTCTTTGGATTAGGCCGGGAAGAAAATTCAATCATCGTGTCACTGCAGATAGTGATGGCGCTAACATTTGCTGGATTTGGCTCAGGCTGAGCGGGCCACTTTCCTCCTTCACGTAGCTGTCACACCTCCTCTGACACTTGATTGATCTGACCTTGTAATTTGTCAATGGTCGATCTCATCTCTTGTTGGAACTTTTTCGTCTCTTGTTGGAAGTGCAGGGTAGTGGTAGCCATAGACTTCACCAAGTCTTCCAAAGACGGACTGGAGTTGCTTGTGGGTGCTTGGGGCGGTTGTTTCTCATAGAAATAAGGTTGTTGCATCTGCTACATAGCTCCAAATGGTTGAGGAGCATTACTCTGCTTTGCATTTCCATAACGCAGGTTCGGATGATCTCTCCAGCCTGGATTGTAGGTGTTGGAGTACGGGTTGTACACTTGAGGTCTATTCACACCATTTGCAATGTTTACATCCAATGCATAGCCTTCTTGGATGGTCGGGCATGCATTAGTAGGGTGGTCTGTACTTGTGCATATTCCACACGCCTTGACTTGGACACTCGATTTAGATTTTTCCACGACCATCTTGCAAACAAAGCTCGTCAACTCAAAAAGTTGTTACTGCATCGATTGGATAGAATGGTCGTTACTGTTTCCACTAGTGTGTCCAACATCCCTCGAGCCAAACTATTGCGTGTTCTCAGCCATCCTTGCAATAAGATCACAAGCTTGTGCTTGCGTCTTATTCACTAGAGCTCCATCACTTGCAGCATCGATGATGTTCCTGTCCATCAATGATAAACCATCATAAAAATATTGAATAAATAATTGTGGGGGTATTTAATGTTGTGGACATTTAATGATAAGCTTATTAAATCGCTCCCAATATTCATGGAGCGTTTCACCTAATTGTTGTTTGATGCCACATCTCTCTTTCCTCAGAATAGCAGCTCTGGA
Organism: Andrographis paniculata; assembly: GCF_009805555.1. NCBI lineage: Eukaryota > Viridiplantae > Streptophyta > Magnoliopsida > Lamiales > Acanthaceae > Andrographis > Andrographis paniculata. The sequence continues at coordinate 156,642 of NW_026137424.1, forward strand.
AGCTTATTTTTCATGTCGTTCCACGTGTCGATGCTTCCAGGTGGGAGATAGTAGAGCCAATCCTTTGCATAATCTTTGAGTGAGAATGGGAAGGCTCTGAGTTTGATCTGTTCGTCAGTAACACCTGGTGGTTTCATGCTGGAGCACACCACGTCGAACTCTTGCAAGTATTTGTGAGGTTCTTCACCTGCAAGTCTATGAAAAGAAGGCAGTAAATGGATTCATCCAGATATCAGTTCAAAAGTGATCGTGTTATTGAGTGTTGGAAAGTTAATGCATAAGGGTTGCTGCGCCAAGTCGGGAGCAGCCAACTCCCTTAGAGTGCTGGTATCCTCAGCCATGATAGTCTCTCGATCACTTTCAGAGTCGCTAGAGCTAGAGATTTTGAGGTGGTTTAAAGATTCTGCCATCTTCGCAACCTGAGCAGCTTTTCGTTGCTTGGCTTCCTTTCCCAGCTTTTGCTCAACCTTCTCGGTCTCAAGATTAAATATCAGTTTACCTGTACGAGAAGAACGGGCACAAATAGGAGGATAAATAAAAATAACACAAAAGAGTAAAACAAAGCGCCAATCCCCGGCAACGGCGCCAAAAATTGACCTGTCGCGCGGTCAATCAAATATTTCAACTATTTTGTGATCACAATTTAATGTAATACAGGGGAAGGGATCGTCTCCACAGAGATTGTGTGATTCACTATTTTGCGTTCTAATGTAGTAAATAAAATGGGAGAATTTTCTTTTATTATCTAATGAAGACAAAATAACAAAACAATTAAATCAACGGGGAACTAGCTATCAACGGGATGCCTGACTCAAGGGATGATGCAGTTATGACACTTGTGTTTTATAATTAATTCGATAAAGTAAATTCTTATTAAAATATCAATAAATTGGTTATAGTTGTCAACAAGCTCTGGCAACCAATTTTTCCTTATAGTGTAGGTAATTAAGGTACGACCGTTAACTACCCCTAATTATGCAAATAAATGTAGGTGCACCCATAAGAAATATTGTCTAATCGAATTTTAATATAGAAAAACCCAATTCAAAACAATTAATATCTAAAAGGAGCAATTAGATTTGATTATCTAACTCCCGGGGAGGAACTATTCAACCCGGTTGTCACCTATTCAAGTGCGAATACAATTATGGATATCCTATCTGAATTGACTTTAGATTATCAGACTAATTCAAATATGGGTACCGAAATATTCAATCAATCTAACAATCACAAACGCATTCTCAGAATTAGACAAATATTGATAATAAAAAAGAATTTCTATAAAGAAAATTAAGAATCTCCAAAGCGATCTATAAGTCTGTCAGTCTCCTGCTCCTGTGCGTATATGCTCTGGCCGTCTTTCTCCCTTCTTTTTGCGTGTGACTCCCCATTTTTATATAATTTTTGCCCTAATTATTTTGTAGTTGGACTTTTGGGCCTTTAATTAAATTTCTATGTCAAGATGGTGTAGTTAGTCATGACTAACTAGGTGGCGCAAATCTGAATGTTTCTTTACTTTTTCTATCAATTACGACAAATTTGATATTTGCCCTCTGCACACAACAAATAAACAATACGCATATAAATTAGATATAACCCAATCAAAATTAATCAAATATCGCATATAAGATGAGCATTTAACACATGCGATTTCTAACTATCACTAGTGCATGAAATTGGCAGATGAAAATATTTCGCGGTTAACATATTGTGAGACATGCTGCTATGAGGTGATCTGTTGTTTTTGTTGTTGAAAAATCATGGATTCAGAATTTAGTTATTGTAATAAAATATTTTATATCTTCTTGTCTCGTGTTGAATTTCTATTTTTATTGCCAAGGTGTTGGAATTGAAGCCATGTTTAGGAAAGCTTGAGTACAGAGAAAAATCTTGTTTCCATTGCATCTTCACTAGGCATGATGAAAGTTTGATATCTTTCTCTAGTAAAATAATCTTGTTTATATTGCATCTCAATCTTTTGATGAATTACAAATTATCTCTTCCTATTGTGGTTCAAGACTATGTGAATTGTAGTGCCTCTCCTGGCTCATGCTCTTGTGAAAATAAATTTTCCTATAAGAGTTATGTATGCTATTGGCCTTTTTATTTTTGCTAAATACTACTATAATTTTTATTTTTATTTTTTGATTGAGCAACTTTTGAGATTTTCTAAAGCCCTCGTCTCAGTTTCAATTGCATATATCTCATTTTAATGCTAAATTATCTTTGTCGTTGTCTTGTATTATAAGTGTTGATTATGGTTAAGTGCGATATGTACTATTTTTGTACTTAAAAGGTTTTGGGTTCAAACCCATGTAACTCGAAAGTTTTTTAAAAATATCTTTTTATACATTAGAAAGAATTAGATAAAATTAATATTAATACTATTATTGATATTTTTTTATATTAAAATGTTAGAAAACTAATTTTATTTAATTATTTATATTTTATTTTAGATTAAAAAAATATTATTTATATATATTTAGGCCCCTAATTTTCTTTTTTTTAAAAAATTGTTTAGACAAACTTAATAATATTAATACTATTATTGATATTTTATTTAAAAATGCTTGAAAAATAATTTTATTTAATTATTTATATTATATTATATGTATAAAATAGACTGTATCATTTATATATAGGGTAAACTGTTTTTTTAGTCCCGTAATTGAACCCCCTTATCACTTTAGTCCCGTGAGTGGAGCCTGTCGCAAACTAGTCCCATAAGTGAAAATTTTTCGCTGTTTTAGTCCTCCGGCACCGGAGACGTCCGCGTGGCTTGCCGGAGGTGACGTGTCCGCCAGGTTAGCGACACCTGGCGGACACGTGGATTTTTTTTTTCATTTTTTTAAAACTTATTTTTAATTTTATTTGTTTTTTTATTTTTTTATTTAGTTCAATTAAAAATACGAAAAAAAAAAAAATAAAAAAACGAAAAAAAAATAAATACACGTGTCCGCCAGGTGTCGCTGACCTGGCGGACACGTCACCTCTGGCGAGCCACGCGGGCGTCTCCAGCGCCGGAGGACTAAAACAACAAAATTTTTTTACTTATGAGACTAGTTTGCGACATGCTCCACTTACGAGACTAAAATGATAAAGGGGTCCAGTTACGGGACTAAAAAAACAGTTTACCCTTGTATATATTTAGGGGTCTTTTATTTTTATTTTTATTTTTTTGCGTTAAAGAGAAAATAAGTATTAGACAAAATTATTATTATCATTGATAATTTTTATATAGAAGACTACTATTTTCTTAAAAAAAATTTATTATAGGTAAAAAAATACTCTTTCCGTCCTGCCATAGATGACTATTTTTCATTTTTCTTTGTCTTACACAAGATAACTCATTTCTATTTTTGGTAAATTTATCAATTTTAAACACATTTAACAAATATAAATTAATTTAATTAAATTTCTAATCTCTTACAAGTAGGATCAACTCAAATCCCTTTTATTTCTATCTCTGTCATCAATTAACAAATATCTTTATATACCTTTAAAACTCTTCATTTTTTATAAAACTAATAACAATAAATAAATAAATTTTATTTATTTGTATTATATAAAATTTTATTCTCTACAAAATTATATCCATATGATATTATGTTAGATGATGTAACTTAATGACTGCTTCATAGCTATTAGGAGTGTGCATCATTTAATTATTTATTTATATACAAATGAGAGTCAAACAACAAATGATGACGCTCAGTTGTCGATGATTTTAATGTTATGCTCCCCGTGGACTTTGTTTTTGATTGCTGATGTTTTGATTTTTGTTGTTCTTGGATCTATCCATCCTCCAAACGCATGATATGAGCTATGTAATGATAAAAATTCTGGCAGCCAATTCGAGCGGTATACTTTTTTGAACTACTCTTGTGTTTGTTTGATTTTTAATTTGGGGTTGGTTTCATCCATGTTACCTTATAAAAGAAACTTGAGATTGACTAGTTTTAAAGTTGTAAATGAAAATTTATTGTGTGTTTTGATTTTGATATTTTTGAGGTAAAATAATTGTTCGGTGCAGATTTGCCTCTTTGTTTTAAGTCGAAGATAATCAGAGATCTAATGTTCTGTATGCATTTTATGCTCTCTTTTGAATCATAGATAATTGTTAGATATGAATTTTTGAATACAAACAAACATATTATACATGTTTATATTGAACATAATTAACCATTTTCTTAATTTTGTTAATTAACCATTGATGAAAACTCGATGTTGTGTTTCAGGCATAGAACTTTCAACTTTCAGGCATAAAAACAACCCGTCATAGTTATGCTAATACTTATTTCGTATTCTTTTTCAAAAAAATCTATCTATATATATGTTAGGATGGACACAACCTCCAACAAATACAACAAGACAACTAGAACCATTGTTTGCAGAATTCCTGGAAGCAAGACTCTAGAGAAGCTTCATGGAGATGGATAAGTGTGGGAGAAAATAACTGATTGAATAAATAAGAAGGATAAATTGCATAATACATCGTTGTATTTTATGAAAATTTCATAAAACATCTCGTATTTTATTTATTGCATAAAACTCTCTTGTATTAGTATAAAATTTTCATAATATACCTTTTATTGTCAAAAATAGCAACGAATAAGAATCACACAATTATTATGCAAAAGACTGTGTATTGAGTAGAAATAAACATTTATTCTAAATTTTCAGTTATTGAATAAATTAAATAATAAACACTGGGTGTGCAATATAATTTAGCCAAATAAGAATTTTGATTGAAGTATTTAGATTGTGTGCAGACAAGATAGGAGGGGGGAGGAAGTTCATTTGATTATAATAAACCAGAATATATACAGATCTATAGACACAATTCAAATACATGAACAACTGACACAATTTTTATTATAATACATTAAAGGCATCTTTTCAATAAACATAACAGCTCGTGTCTAATTGGATAAATAATAATAATAATAATAATAGTTTATATATAATTATTTCCATAATTAACAAAAAGGACCTGTGTATTTCAATATTATTTTTGTTGTTGCGGAGTTACGTTGGTATATATATTATGTAACGATTTAATATTTTTTGAAAGGAATGTTTATCATATATATAGTTAATTAAAATAATTTTGGGAGGAAAATAACTAACTGAATTAATCTTAAAGTCGTTTATTCATAGGCATAGTGCAAGACGGATGAAAACAAACGATAAAATAAACAAACGAATAAATAATAATGAATATCTCAAACATCTCCCTTCAAACTCAAGTAGGAGGGGTAGAAACCAACTTGTGTTTGTGTAAGAGAGACTGAAACCGAGTAGGATAATATGGCTTGGAGAAAACGCTGCAGTTTGATCATCAACAAGCTGGCGATAAAACGAGAGTCCCGTCCATTGGTGTAAGACGGCATCTAGCGTCAAGGAGTGTCGAAGCTGTCTTGCAATCAATGAGACCAGCACGAGATAGCACATCAGAAGCATAATTAGCCTAAGATATGTAAAACCTATTAGGACCATCAGAAATCTCAAGACCTAAGAAATACCGAAGATGACCAAGACTCTTCATATCGAAGTGCTCCTGAAGGTAGCTCTATAAATCAGATATACCAGAATGATCATCCCCGGTAAGAATCATATCATCAACATAGAGAAGTAAAATAATAATTAAGAAGAACATCGTCGAATAAATAAGGCAGTCATGCGAACTAAAAGTAAAGCCAAACTTAAGAAGAGCTTAATTGAACTTAGAAAACGAAGCACGTGGAGCGTGTTTCAGACTAGCGATAAAGAGGACGCTGCAACTTACAGACTTTAAAAGAATGAGAAAAACCTGGAGGCAATGCCATATAAACATCCTCAGATAGATCACCATGAAGAAAAGCATTCTTGACATCTAACTACAAGAGAGACCACTTACGAATAACTGCAATTGCAATTAAACAACAAACCGAGGTAAGACGCACAACCGGAAGCAAAGGCCCTCTTGTAATCAATGCCATGTTTTTGACTTTGCATGGAAATGAGCTTTGCAATGTTCAACTGACCCATAAGACTTAGTTTTAATCATGAAGACTCATTTGCAGTCAATAGGTGTTTTATCTGGATGTAAGTCAATTAAGTCCCATGTATGAGTCTTCTCTAAAGCCTGCAATTCTTAAGACATCGCTTGTCGCCACAGTGGATCAAATTTGCTTCATAAAATGAACTGGGCTCATGTAGAGATAGGATAGCAGAATAACAGTGATAATCACACAAATGAGTAGGTGGATGACTTTCTCAATGTGATCGACGAAGTATGACAGGTCTAGGCATCGTAGTCAGATCAGCATCTAGCGATGAGGTCGGACGTGGATCAGAAGCCTCAAGTGGAGGTGGATCAAAAGTATCAACTGGAATAGGATCCATAGGTGGAGATGGAGTCGTAGGATCAAAATCAAGCAATAAGGGAGGACATGACGGCAAGAATGAAGGTGAACCATGGTGGAAAACATGACGAGATATACGCAACTATTTAGAGATCGGATCCCAAAGCCTATAACCTTTATGCTCTACCCCATAACTAAGAAAACAACATAAATGCACACGAGGTTCCAATTTGGAATGTTCATGTGAAGAAATAAGGATGAAACTGACACAACCAAAGAGATGGAGGATACTATAATCGGGTGGCTGACCATAGAGACATTCAAAAGGAGTACATTATGGAGGACAGATGATGTAATACAATTTATTGTATAGATAGTAAGTAGTAAAGGTAGCTCCTCCCGGAACCTATCGGGACAAGAGGCAGACAAAAGAGACGCACGGACAATATCTAAAATGTGTCGATGCTTGCGCTCTTCACGACGATTTTGTTGAAAGGTGTATGGACGGGAACGCCGAATCAATGTACCTTGAGATTATAGAAAACTTAACAAGGTAGAATCTATATACTCAAGGCCATTCTCAGTATAGAGGGTCTGTATGGAACAGAAAAACTGTGTTATAATCATTTGAGCAAATTGGATGTATATTTGAGGTGATTCTGAGCAGTGTTTCAAAATATATATCTATGTAAAATAGGAGTAATCATATATGAATATGAAATAATAACGAAACCCACTCATATAGGGAACATGGGAATGACCCCAAATATCAGAATGAACCAAGAAAAATGGTTTACTTGCGACTGACATATTTTATGAAAAGGATAAGGCTAGTTGCTTTCCAAAATGATAGTGTAAGGAATCAAATGACTCAAAATGAGTAGAACCCAAATGACCCTTACTAACGAGAGACTAAATTTTAGAGTAAGGTGCGTGATCAAGACACGAAATAGTCACTAGAGACTACGGGATGGAAGGGTACTAAAAGATGTATGAGAAGAAACAAAAACAACATAAAAATTATGGGGAGGAATTTTAAAAGACTCTACTAAAAAGTCGACCCACCTTTCGACCTGTCCCAAGAATTTGACCCGTACGTTGATCCTAAACCTGCACACCAAAAGATGAGAAAGTAACAGTAAGCCCCTGGTCAACTAATTGACCAGATGATACAAGATTTAGAGTCAACTAAGGAATGCAGTAAATATCACGAAGATATGTAAATGGTAGAGATACAGATCCTGATTGTCTGATATCCATGCGGCTCTCATTAACAGTGTGTATAGGCGATGAAAAGAACATAGGTTACGCATGGGTCAAGAGACCAAGTGTAGGTGTCATATAATTGCAACAACTAGAATCAAAATACCACATAAGACAGCTTGAATTGGCCATGGCAAGAGAGGAATTTGAAGTAAAAACTTAATACGAGAAAGTCACGATATTTTGGAGGGTTGTAGATGTTGGTTGATAAGATTACTGAATAATAATTATGAATGACCAAAGATGACAATTATGAATAACATGGCCTTGGAAATGACAATAACGCACTTCACCGTCATAATACAATTACCAACATATTACAGAAATCAGATAAAAAAATCCAATAAAAATTTCTTCAGAAAAAAAAAAATTATACAATCAGATAGAGAATAAAGTTTTTAGACTAACGCCAAAAAAATCACCGCAATTAGCGTTGAAACGCACCGTCACGCGCCGGTCAAAGTTCCAGCAGTGCAAACTTAGACCCACGTGTGGGCCCCACACGTGCCGCCTTTCGCCGCCAAACTTTGGCGGTCAACCGATTTTTGGATGGCAATTCTGATGATGCTGGAGGTGTAGATCGGAGATGCTTGCAAGTAGGAGAAACAATGATGGCTTCGGTTGTCGATTTTAGGGTTTACCAGAAGAAATTTGGTTTTAATACCTTGCGAAAATTATTTTAACAGAAAAATAACTAACTGCATCAATACCTATTTATGGGCATAGTCCAAACCAGATAAAAACATACAATAAAATAAACAAACAAATAAATAATAATAAATATCTCCAACAAATATATAGCCCTTCTTCATGCTCAATTAGGCGAAATGATCATATCGGCTCTAATTTCCAACAATTTATCTATTCTGAATTATATTAATTTTACTAAGTAAGCAAGTGGTTGAAATTTTTAGTACAACATTCAATAAAAAAAGAAGAGAGATGTGCTTCCCCTGCAAACTGTATCTACAGTCAGGAGTGCAGCCCTCCTTGGCCCACCCCACCTTTAGTTATTTATTTAAAATTTCTATTTTATTGTTTAATTATTTATTTAAAAAACGTATATACTCATATATAATATATATATATAAAGTTTGAAATAAATAAAAAAATAATATATTTAGGATGTATTTGTTTGGAGGATTTTTTTAATTTCTACTATTTATTAAAAAAATAATTTAAAACATCAAATCAAACAATTATTTTTATTTTTTATATTACATTAAAAATTAATTTTACATTCAAAATATTACATTAATACTTATTTATATCACACCATACAACTATTTCAATTAAAATTTTTTACTATTCAAATTTCAACTCAAAATTCAAATTCCAAACAAACACACCCTTAGTGTTGAATTATTTTTTTAATGAAAAATGATATTACTTTTTATTTAAAAAATATAAGAATAAATATTTACCATATATATAGCCATTTTTTATTAATTATTGATGTTATTTTAATTTGTTATTGTAAATTTAATAAAAATTCCCCCCCCCCCCCCTCTAAATATATTCTCATTTTTTATTAATTATTGATGTTATTTTAATTTGTTATTGTAAATTTAATAAAAATCCCCCCCCCCCTCTAAATATATTCTGGTTCCGCTCCTGTCTACAGTAGAAGACGGTTGAAATAAAATTTTGTTGTTGTCTACTGGAACTTGAGTGATTTTTGGGAATGCTTCAAGTTCAGAAAATATTTTTGTAATTCTTAGAGCCATTGTGAGATCAAATTCGGATTTTGATATATTTTATCAACTTTGAGTTGTATTAAATTTTATTTATTTAATCTATATAAATATTTAATGTACATATTTAAATTATTGTGAGGACTCATACAAAAATATTTCCTAAAGATCGAGTTTCTTTGTTCAATCAATAATTTGTTATCAATTATTATTGGAAAAAATGTCTTAGTATGTTTTGATCAATGATTCAAGAGTTTCATATAATTTATTGATTATTAAATTATTTTACTAGTATTCTGAAATGACCGTACATGACCAACTACAATTTATTGTCGAGCCTGTACACAAGGGGTTAGAATATGCTCACGTGCCACCTGCACCGCAATGCCGTAGTCGTTCCAGCCTCATTTGTAATAAGGACATTGCTGTCCATCAACAATACCATGTTCCCCTGACTCGGCTTATCGGCATCCTTTGCGCTCTATTTTGGATTTAGATAAATATACGGATCCTCCACCATGTTAAAGCGCTTGGAGCATGGTTCACCAAATTAGTTGAGTTGAACTCAAAACGGGGCTTTTCAAAAAACTGAATTTTTGAGTAAAATGCCAAAAAAGTAAGAATAAAAACACTTTGTGTCAAATTCCAAAACATTAAGCGACAAAATTGAAAGATGATAACTTACTTTCAGCACATTTTGCAGCTCTTTGTGATTCAGCTAGAAAATGAAATACGAAGACATGGAGCATGAGAACACAATGACATAAAGAGATGAAGTAAATGATAGGTTTTTATTATATTATTTTTTTGAACCTGAATTCGACACCACATAGATAAATAAAGAATATTATTGGCGTTGAAGTTGGTGCCACAAAAATATTTAAAAAAAAATCATAATTCATAATTTTCTATCCACCAATCTTAGTCTCATTTCTTTGAAAATTTACAAAGTGTGCTAAAATTGGTAGATGGAGAAAAGTATTTACTTTTATATATATATATATTTAGTATAAAATTATTTTGTTATCAATATAATTAATTTTTTAATAATGATATCAAAAATAATATATATCTCAAATATAAATTCAATTTTTCATTCTAACTATTATTGAAAATGAATAGAGAAAGCATAACTTATTGGATAATCGGTTATTTATGCAACCGATTATTTGGTGTGTGAAAATGTGATAGGTCGGTCTACCAAATTAATCTAAAATAAATTTTATTTATTTATTGTACATGGGGTTTGGTTAATATTTTGGCTATTTTGTCTGTCTGAAGACAAACCAAATTGTGCAGCCATAGATTAAACTTGGGTATATGGCCTAAGTCGCAGTATTATATGGATAAAATATTATCCATTGGATGAATTTATTATAATCTCAAACGGAATGTTTGAAATTAAAATAAATTACAATCGTTTCAAACAGAAGGTTTGAAATTAGAATAAATTACGATCATCACAAACGCAAAGTTTGATATTAGAATCATTTGCGACCATTTCAAATAGAATGTTTGAATTTAGAGTAAATTACATCGGTAATTAAGGTCGTAATTATGATCGTAATTGATCACCTGCTATTTTGGCTGAGTGGAGACGCCTATATAAAGGGTCTCCCCACTTCACTCTAAACACATCAACAACTCTCTCATCCTCTCCTCTATTCTAGCTTTCCGGAAACCTCCCTAGCTCAGTTCCTCTCTCGCTTTGTTCGCCGGAGCTCCAACAATCAGAGGTGCCACTCTCATTGGAGATGGAAAAGATTTTATCTTTGGGTTAGAACGCCAGCCACCAGAGGCACTACCAGGACGTATCTAATTTTTGGAAAGAGGATCCATTCTCGACTCGATTTTCCAGTAGATTTATTCTAGCAATACCCATTTAAACTAAAAAATAAAAAAATAGATACTATTTTGCGAGAATGTCAACCCCTGACGAAGTCTCCGCCGGAGCCACCGTTGACACCACCGGAGGATTTGCCGGAACCGCCACCGGAGGAGTCACCGGAGTCGCCGGAGCCACCACCGGAGCCGCTAGAGCTAACTCCGGAGTCGCCGGAGCCACAGTCAAGGTTGTCGCTCCTCCACTTGGGCCAGTTCCCTTTATGGGTATCCCTATGTTTCCTAATTTGCCCCAGGGGGATGTGGGGGCTTTTCTGGGTTTATGGCCGTATCCTCTGCTATTTTCGCGGCCCAAACTGTTGCTCCTGGGCTTGGCCCACGGATAATGCCCCATGTACATGTTCCACAACCATTCACTGAAGTGGACTTTAAGAGGTGGCATAAGAAGATGCTCTTCTACTTGACTGTACTTGCGTTTGCCATGCTCGTGTTGTACAATGGCCCAACTAACCCAGAGCCCGGTGTGGACCAGCAGACGTATGCGAATTATGCATCGTGGGCACATGGAGACTACATGACAAGAAATATCATACTAGGTAGTCTCTTTAACTCTCTTTATAATGTATATTGTAAAATAAAGAGTGCAAAAGAGTTGTGGGATGCCTTTGAGAAAAAATATAAAGTCCAAGAATGCCGTGTCTAAAATGTTTGGTGTGGCCCGGTTTATGGACTATAAGATGGTAGATGGCAAGTCTGTCTTCGAACAAGTGGAAGAATTTAAAGACATTGTTCACTCTGTTATCGAAGAGGAGATGCCACTACCAAAAAAGTTCATCACGAGTGTGATGATTGAGAAATTGCCCCCGAGTTGGAGCAACTTTAAGCACGGGCTGAAGCATGAGCTAAAGCAAGTGGTGCTTGAAGATCTGATTGGTCCGAATCCGGATAGAGAAAGACAACAGAAAGCAGAACAAGGCTAAGAGCGGAGATATTGCTAAAGCCAACTTGGTCGAAGATCTCTCCAAAAAGGTGCACGTGCAACTCAAACGGACAAGGGAAAAGCCAAACAGTCCAAGTTTATAGGTAAATATTTTAATTGTGGTAAAATAGGGCACCAGGTTAAGCAGTGCAAGACACCTAAAAAGAAAAAGCCGAGTTCCCAACTGGTCGAGACGAGCCACCGGACTGATCGTGACCTTAATAGTGATGACCTTGTCGTTGTTGTGTACAAAAAAAATAATGTGGAAAGTCCAAGAGCTTGGTACATTGACACCGGAGCAACCTACCATGTTTCCTCCGACAAAACAAACTTCTCGACCTATAAGGAGGCCGAAGGGATGAAGCTGCACATAGGAAATCATGCAACTTCTGAGGTCCAAGGCGTAGGGAACGTGGTGCTGAAGATGACCTCTGGCAAAGAACTAACCCTTAAGGATGTCCTGCATCTGCCAGACATTCGAAAAAATCTCGTCTCAGGATCGCTGCTAGTTAGGCATGGTTTTAAACTTGTCTTTGTAGTAAATAAATTTATATTATCGAAAATTGAGATATTCCTAGCTAGGGATTATCTTACAAGGGTTGTTCAAATTCAATGTAATGGCCGTGTGCCGAGCACCACCTACTGATAATAAAATTGTTGCTTCTTCTTCGTACTTTATCGAGTGTTCTGATTTATGACATTGTAGATTTTGTCATGTAAATATAAATGCTATAAAACGATTAGTAAATATGAATTTAATAAATATAAAAGAGGTGAACAGTCAAAACAAATGTGAAGTTTGCGTAGAGGCCAAAATGGCAAAATTACCCTTCTCGTCTGTCGAAAGGAAGACTAAGCCATTAAAGTTAATTCACACTGATGTATGTGATTTAAAATTTGTGCAAACTAGATGTAGAAAGAAATATTTCATCACCTTTATCGATGACTGGACAAATTATTGCTATATTTACCTATTAAGGGAAAAGAACGAAGCAATCGAGGCCTTCAAGAACTTCAAAACCGAGGCAAAAAATTAACTTGACTGTAAAATCAAGACAGTTCGAAGTGATAGAGGTGGGAAATATGTGGCTCCATTCAAAGAATTATGTAACGAAAATAGCATAATTCATCAGACAATGAATCCATATTCACCGCAATCGAACGGCGTTGCAGAATGCAAAAATCGAACACTTAAGGAAATGATGAATTCCTTATTGATAAGTTCAGGACTTCCCCAAAAATTTGGGGGGAGGCATTACTAACTGAAAATGATATCCTGAACAATATTCCACTTAAGGACAAGGTGAAATGTAAGAAACCCATATACAAATACCTCAAAGTGTGGGGGTGTCTAGCAAAAGTGGAAGTTCCGCCTCCAAAGCAAGTATCTATCGGCCCAAAACTAGTAGATTGCACATTCATCGGATACGCACTAAATAGTAGTACTTATCGTTTCGTAGTTCACAAATCGGATATGCTTGGGATGACCAAAGAAACTACGATAGAATCAAGGAATGCCATATTCTTTGAAAATGTCTATTCTTGTAAGGAAAGGATACAATCCAACCAAAAACCTGTAGATGAAGAACTACGGGGCATAAAGAGACAATCGGTTGGTAGCCCTGATCAAGAGGTTTCAGAACCTAGGCGTAGCAAAAGGACAAGGGTCGAGAAAACCTTTGGTCCATATTTTATTACGTATATGTTGGACAATGATCCAACAACGATCAAGGAAGCAGTATCTAGTCCTAATGCTCCCTTCTAGAAGGAAGCAATAGACAGTGAAATAGACTCAATAATGCAGAATAATACTTGGGTGTTATCTGACCTACCCTAAGGCTGTAAACCACTAGGGTACAAATGGGTATTAAAAAGAAAACTCAAGGATGATGGATCTATTGATAAATACAAAGCCCATCTTGTAGTAAAAGGCTACAGACAAATCGATGGGTTTGACTTCTTCGACACATATTCACTAGTAACTAGGATAACATCCATTCGAGTGCTTCTTTCGATTACGTCTTTGAACAGTCTTGAGATTCACCAAATGAATGTGAAGAATGCTTTTCTAAATGATGAATTAGAAGAAGAGGTATATATGGAACAACCGAAAGGATATGTCATTCCTAGCCTAGAGAAAAAGGTGTGCAAACACATAGTCTTTGTACAGACTGAAACAAGCAACTTTACAATGACACTTAAGATTTGATAATGTCATGTTATCAAATGGTATTAAAATAAAAGAGTTTGACGAGTGTGTCTACATTAAAGAAACACCTTCCGGTTTTATCATAATATATCTATATGTAGACGCTTACTGATCATGGCTAAAGAGGTCAGTCTGATTAATGAGGTCAAATGCATGTTGAGTCATAACTTTGAAATGAAAGATTTGGGGCTAGCCGACGTCATCCTTGGAATGAAGATTCTAAGACAAGACGAAGGTATTGTTCTGACTCAGTCCCACTATGTGAAAAAGATATTGTGAAAATTCAATGCCTATGACAACACTCCAATGAAAACCCCAATGGACCTCAGCGTACACTTAAGCAAGAATAGGGGAGACCTCATAGCTCAAGAAGACTATGCCAAAATTTTTTTAAGCCTAATGTACCTAATAAATTGTACAAGGCCAGTCCTGGCTTGCCCTGTAAACAAGCTGAGTTGATACACTAGCAACCTCAGTCATGAACACTGGAAAGCGCTAGTAAGAGTATTAAGTTATCTTAAATTTACTCTAAATTTTGGCATACACTACCTTAAATATCCATCAGTACTCGAAGGGTACTGCGATGCCGATTGGATATCTGATGCAAAAGACTCACTGTCTATAAATGGATATGTATTTATGATTGAAGGAGGAGTTGTTTCGTGGAAATCTACCAAACAGATGTGCATTGCACGGTTCACAATGGAATCGGAGTTCATCGCCTTGGACAAAGCTGGCGAAGAAGCCGAATGGCTGAGGAACTTCATGGATGATATTCCATATTAGACTAAACAAGTACCTCCCATAATCATTCTCTGCGATAGCCAAGCTTCAATAGCAAGGGCTAAGAATGGAATGTACAGCGGTAAATCCCGACATATCCGACGTAGATATAACACTGTAAGGCATTTGATCACTAGTGGAGTTTTGACTATTGAATATGCAAAATCAATAGAAAACCTAGTACATCCACTAATCAATGGGTTGTAGAGAGATAAAATGTACAGACTGCTAAAGGGAATGGGTTTGAAATCCACAAGATAGAGACAATTATAGCGGTAACCCAACCAAATCACTTGGAAATCCCAATCCTTGGTTCAATGGGAAAACTAAGCTGTGAGAGTCCGGCATGAGCACTCAATTACAATTTCCTGAAAAACAATGAGTGTTATAATGTGCAAAAGTGGTGAGGTTGAGTCAATGACTCTTAATGATCCTAAAGATGTAAGTTAGATACTTTTGAGATATGATTACCTATACAAGTGTGAAGTGTGGGCTGTTTCAAACGAAATACTTATGAATCCAATGACGAGATCCATGGCCAAAATGGATCAAAACGTAAGAACAAAGTTGAGACTAAGATAGCGACACGTCAATATTATTTACTAAGTGCACGCAGAGGTGGAATAGTTCAATGCATCACGTCAATTGGGCCACCAATACACTTTGTAATGTTGACTATGGAAGGTTCAAAGCCAAAAAGTAACTGTCCTAATGTGTCAATGTCTCACAGGGATTGAGCTGGGCTTCTGTCCTATATGGGCATTTCCACTCATGTGGGGGATTGTTGGATTGCAATCGATTAATCGGTTAGTGAAAATATGATGGGCCAATGCACCAAAATTAATTAGATTAATTTGGAAGAAATAAATAAATATTATTTATTTATTGTACATGGGGTTTGGTTAATATTTTGGCTATTTTGCCTGTCTCAAGACAAGCCAAATTGTGCAGCCCTAAATTAAACCCAAGTATATGGCCTAAGTCTTAGTATTATTTGGATAAAATATTATCTGTTGGATGGATTTATTATAATCTCAAACGGAAGATTTCAAATTAGAATAAATTACAATCGTTTCAAATGGAAGGTTTGAAATTAGAATAAATTATGATCCCCACAAATGAAAAGTTTGTTATTTGAATCAATTACGACCGCTTCAAACGGAAAGTCTAAATCTAGAATAAATTACATCCGTAATTAAGGTTGTAATTATGATCGTAATTGGTCCTCTGCCATTTTGGCCGAGTTGAGACGCCTATATAAAGGGCCTCCCCCCTTCATTTTAAACACACCAACAATTCTCTCATCCTTCTCTCATCTCTTTTAGGTTTCCGGCAACCTCCCCAGCCCAGTTTCTCTCTCACTTGCGATTAGAGGTGCCACTCTCATTGGAGATGAAAACCGTTTTATCTTTAGGTTAGAACGCCAGCCACCGGAGGCACTACCGGGTTGGCGGGGCGTATCTAATTTTCGGAAAGAGGATCCATCCTCGACTCGGTTTCACGGTAGATTTTATTCTCACAGTACCCATTTAAACTAATATAGCTCATATTCTTCACTGAAAATAATAAGATACGAATAGAAAGCAATGTGAGTAGATATAAGAGCCACTATTCTTGTATTCTAACTCATTAATAGATTTGAATTTGATAAACAAAAGCTTATTTGAGCTCTATTCATTGATATAAAAATAAACATCAAGCTACTAGATATGAATTTCAACCAAATTAGCTATAAACAAGATCAACCAACGTGCAAAAATATAAGCCAAATTCGAATACATATCAAGTATTTGAAGAAAAACTCCTATTTAACACAATCTAATTAGCATGTGATCTGATATGAGATTTGCGCGAGATGACGAAAAAGGTCCTGACTGCTGCAAGGGGTCTACCTTGGTTGTGAGCTTCCAAGACTTGTAGATTTTTCCATATTCCTTAAGCTCACTCCTGCACAACAATCAGAAGTTGAGGCACTAAAACGTTTGCAGAACAGGTTCACAATTGATGCACTCGGAAGTCCCATTTATGTGCACCCAAACCTGAAGAAGCTCGCCAACAACTCCGGCAGAAGAGACAAGTGGACAAGGGGAAAATTCATACACTATTTGAGAAGCTTGACATTCACGATGGGGCGAAGCTTAGCTTCTATCTAAATCTTCTCCAACTCTGAAAATCCACCAGAAAGAAGCTGATTGTCTTTGGTACCTTTCTGTTGCCCTTGAAATTTCTGAAGATACTTACCGGTAAAATGAAGGGATACAGCGCTGGCCGCGAGATGTTCATGATTACAAGCAACTCCGGCACAGATGCTCGAGAGTCTATGATGGAACAATTCAATCAGTCCCCGGAAGCTTGAGTCTTGTTTAGTTCAATCAGGCATGTGGCGCGGACATTTCTCTTGTGGGGGCTTCTCGCATTTCGTTTGTTACAACTGCCGGCTTTGTAATTGAAAGTCTATCATCAACTGTTACTAGTAGCATATGTTGTGTTGAATATGATACCGTTGTTGTTGCATTTATCCAAAGTCATTGCCACTCTTCGCAATAGACAAATCGATAATTTAAATTGGAAAAAAACAATAAAATAAAATTGGTAGTTTAAAAACTTTTTTTTATTTTTTGTAAAAAGTCAATATTATAGAAAATTCTCAAAATATGTAGTCACTCTAATTGTGGGTATGCTTAATTTGAGTTGAAACCTAAATAAATAATGAAAGAAAATCATACTAAGCAAGATAATCTGAGGAACTTTCACCTGACCCGGCAGGCAATGGGGAGGGTGTTCTGGCCGAGGCAGACGAGGAAGGTTTATACTTACCGGTTGATCGTGACCGGCTAGCTCAAAGAGGCAGACCATGCCTCATAATATAAGAAAGAAATGGGACAAATGGAGTAGGGGTAAGGACAACCTCGAAATGGAGCCTGTCCTCAGAGATGCCTGCGGAGACATGTTTCTGGAGACTCCACAGTTGAAAGAAAATGACTGGAGGTGAGCAAGTTTTGAGTGATTTTCTTTTTTTTTTTTTTTTGATTGAATGATTCATTCGGGAAATATTTATCTGATTTATTGTAGCCATTGACATTATATCACATGTTGAGAATAGTTTTGGATTATGATGTACCGTGTGTAAGCTTTGTGTTGTTGTTGACTTGTAGGGATTCAACATATATAATTTTTGAGTGAGAAAAACCAATGTGTAGAGTTTTCAAGAATGGGCTTAGAAAATTGGACTAAGGATTGCTGTAGAGTCTAAATGGGCCTGTCGATAGTGGTAGGACCTTAGAAATGGGCCTAAGCATTATTAAAAGATGGGTTTCCTCGGGAGAAACTGTGATTGAGAGGTCGGGCAAGGAGGGAACGGACGAAGAGGGGAAAACAGTATGCGCTCAGGTCGGGCAAAAGAAGGTCGCGCAAAAATGAGACAGCCGATACGGATGTCGGGCAAAGTGGCAGGCGGACAAAAAAGAGACCTAGCAGTGGATATGCAGGTCGGGCGAAAGGCAATTTTAAGGTGGTTAGAAGAAGTTATAACTAGCGAGCGGAGTTGGGGGCACGACCTAAACATGGCGGTTGATATGAGTTTTAAATATATCTTTTCACGAACTAAAGAAACCATCTTCAATCGACATAAAATTCAGTGAATTGCTTTTGGGGATCACCATTTTACTTTTACAGTCTGTAGCATTTATTTTTTTTATTTTATTGATGTATCGTACAATGTCCAGGGATTTTTAATCTCAGGCATTTATTTTATCAAATTCGAAGATAATTTCTATTTTCGGATTTTACTTTTTATTGTTGAAAATCGACATCAACAATTTGGTGACCACAGTGGGAGAAAGGCAAGATTGCTAATCCTACGTCAAGAGAGAATTTTATACGACTGAGGTCCGGCCGAATCACCGGAAGGATCCATATGGCAGGCTCACAGCCCCAAGTATCTTCAACACCGGTGGGGGAAACAATTTCACCACCCGCCATGCCAAATGCTAGGGAAGTACCACAGGCACCTGCAGATTGGGTGTCTTATGTTCAACAATTGAACAATCAGCAAACTTTGGCTATGCAGAACATGTTGCGTGAGCAACAAAACCTAATGAAATATATGTTAGACCAAGCTCTATCAAGGGTTACTCTTCAACCCACTTAGTCCCCACCAGGGATGTCACCATCCAGGTTACAAGCAAACTTTGCGGGGCGTTTCCACGTGGATAGCACTTTCCCTAGTGCTAATACTAGGGTTGACAGGGGGAAAAATCCTCTAACATACCCAAATAATGTTCCACTGGGTGACAGAGGACATCGCTCAAGTTTTGCGGGTGCATTTCGGAATGAACCCGCAAACGGTGAACAGACCGGCGTACCATAGGCCATTTCCAGAGAGAATCATCAATGAGCATCCTCTCCCGAGAAATTATAGGGCACCAGATTTTTATTCTTTTTCAGGAGAAGATGGAGCCTCAACCATTGAGCACGTGGGACGCTTCACGGCTCAATTGGGGGAAATGGACAATAATCCGTTTCACAAATTACAGTTGTTTGGATTATCTCTCACAAGATCAGCTTTTTCCTGGTTTGCCAATCTCCCGCCATGACAGTTGCAAATGTGGGAATGTTTGGGGGCAGCTTTTCATGCAAGGTTCTTTAAACCTCTCCCGACGGTCTCACTCATAGATCTCTTGGAGATCCGGAAAATGCCGAAGGAGACCGCCTACCAATTCATAGAACGGATATGACTAATGAAAGGACGTTGCCCGACAGTCATTGAGGAGAGCGAGATGATCAATTTGGCGGTCAGGATATGCATACCCGACCACGGAAGGGTTTAACAGCTCATGATGTTTAAGATCTGGCCAGTTTAGCATCCAAGGCAGGAAGGTTAAAATCTCTTTTTAGAGAAAAAGATCACAACTTCCGGCGGAACAAGCTCCAGCAGATGGCCAGTGTCGATACATAAATGTATGTGCCAGATGATGAGCAGGGAAGTAGCATTGAAGAAATGGCGGCTGAAATTGTAAACGGCAAGCCTTATGTGTGTTCCAAACTGAAGCCCTTTCCAGGGGCAGATGAGCGAGAAGAACCGACCTTTGATGCATCTAAAGCAGATGAAATCTTCGATATTCTGCTAGCGGATAGGCAAATTCGCATCCCTAAGGGACAACGGTTAGCAAAAAATGAGGAAATAAAGGGAATGTCATATTGTAAGCAGCATAATTTTTTTACGCATTATACTAACCAGCGTACGCACTTCCGAAAGGAAATACAGAAGGCTATCAAAGCAGGAAGATTCAAATACATGACGATGAGAGTAGAGCAGCAATCCTTCCCAAAGGTAACCACGGCTGTAATCTCTGTGCATACTTCACAAAGTGCACAAAAGAGACGATGAAAGAGGAGGAGATATTAAACGGAGGGAACGTAAGCCAAAAGAAAGAGAGCTCGATCAGGAGGACGGGTTTAAGACCTGCGAGAATAGGGTGGCTGAAAAGTGGGATAAAAGAGATGGATCCTTCGAAGTGGAGTTGAAAGATAAAGTGGTCGTGCAAGATCGACCAACGCGCAAGCCACAACCAGTTCACGACAAGTGGAGTCGGAACAGAAAACCGTTACCCATAGATATTGATCCACGATTTCCAGGTATGAATCGTACGCAAATCCGTAATGCTAAACGCAGGTATGCAGCTCGGAATGAGAGACGAGCAGATAAAGGGAAGGAGAAGAAGGAGGCGTCACCTAAAAGGAAAAATGTGAGCGACCAATTACAGGAGCACGGGGAGATCGAAAGGCCTATCAAGAAGGCTAGGTGTTTTCGGTGTCAGTTCTGTAGACGGATCAACATTGATCCCGAAATAAAAGCTTCCGAAGAGGAGGCTCTTGAGATAATCTTTAGGACGTTCGCTCCAGAGGAAACGAGGGCTTTGCGCAGCAAGATAGTGAAGACCGATAAAGCCGGGTTCGAAGTCAGGATGACTGGTATGCGGTGGTTAGAGGAAGAAGATGGGCCCATCTGGGCAAGACTGGAGGAAGAGGAACCAGAATGGGCGGCAATGGCTAGCAGTCCCGGACATACACACGGCAGTTCCCCACCTATGGTTTTTCCACCTATACCAGAAGGAGCAATCCCACACTTGAAACCATTATATGTTAACGCTCACATCTGTGGTAAGCCGATTAACAAGGTTTTCATTGATAATGGAGCCGTCTTCAACGTCATGCCTCTCAAAACTTTGAAGAAGTTGGGCAAAGGAATTGGTGATCTGTCTCCAGTAGATATCGAGATGACAAGCTTCACGGGGCAACCAACGAAACCAGAAGGGATGATGGTAGCTCCTATTGAAGTCGGACCGAAGGTGATCTCAACAGTGTTCTTTGTGGTAGATGCCAATACTACTTATTTGGTCTTGTTAGGACGAGATTGTATTCACGCTTCCAAATGCGTGCCTTCTTCTCTCCATCAGCAGATCATGTTTTGGGAAGGAGATCAGGTACTCAAAATGGACGCCAACACTAATCCGTTGGGTTCCACAGATATTGTGGAAGAATCGGTACTTTATTTAGACTACGTGCCTCCTATCTCGCAAACAACAGTCATAGATGATTATCCCTGGAAGAGCTGCAGGCTCACTGCGCAGGGGTATGTGTTTCATTAGAAACATTTTTCTTTTTTTCGTTATGGCTCTGATGTCAGCCAAAAACTTTATATTTATTAAGGTTCAATTACGGAAGAAATAGGTGAATGTGACGAGCTGATTAGACAGTTTTATTTAAACCAATTAATGGTTAGACTACATAATAGGGAAGTTTCCAACAATAATGTCGATGAGGGAGAAGGTTTTGTTAGCCTGATCTCTTGGAAAAGACAGAATCTTCTTTGTCAACTCAGGATCCGCTCATTGAATACAATGTAGGAACCGAACAGATACCCAAGATGGTCAGGATAAGTGGTTTGTTGTCTAAAAACCAGTAGGAGCAAATGGTGACGCTAATTCAGGACGACATGGAGTGTTTGGCGTGGGATTACTCAAAAATGTCCGGATTGGCGCGCAATTGAATAGAGCTTAGGTTGCCTATTAAGAAGGGGTTCAAGCCTTATAAACAACCACCAAGAAGGATTAGCCCATAACTGCTTCCACATATCAAAGAAGAAATTGAGAAATTGCTGAAGGTAGGGTTCATTCGACACTGTTGGTATGCAGAATGGTTAGCCAATATTGTTCCGGTAACCAGAAAGAATGGAAAGATTCGGATCTGCATTGATTTCAGAGATCTCAATTTAGCCACTCCTAAAGATGAGTATGTAATGCCCGTAGCTGATATGTTGATCGATTCGGCAGCAGAACACCGGATTTTAAGCCTGATGGACGGTTATGTGGGGTATAATCAGATTTCACAAGCAAGGGAAGATATACACAAAACTGCGTTTAGGTGCCCAGGAGCTTTGGGGATATACGAATGGACGGTTATTCCGTTTGGTTTAAAGAATGCTGGAGCAACTTATCAACGGGCAATGAATACCATCTTTCATGATCTGATCGGGCAGTCCATTGAGGTATATATTAATTATGTGATCATTAAGTCTACTGACTTTGATACACACTTGGCAGATTTGAAAAATGCTTTTCTACGGATGAAGCAGTACAACCTAAAGATGATTCCAACCAAATGTGCCTTTGGAGTTTTGGCAAGAAACTTCATGGGTTTTCTGGTGCATGAAAAGGGGATAGAGGTCGATGCGAACAAAACTAAAGTTGTTTTGACGATGCGCCCCCCTCGGACAATCAAAGAGGTTCAAAGCCTGTTGGGTAAGGTGAACTACGTAAGGAGGTTCATATCAAACGTTGTAGGGAAGTTAAAACTCATCACAAAGTTGCTAAAGAATAAGGCAACCGATTTTTCTTGGGGTCCAGGGCAGCAGGAAGCGTTAGAAGAAATTAAGCAGGCACTAACAAAACCACCCATGTTGGTTCCTCGAAGAGAAGATCGACCTCTTCGACTGTATATAGTGAACAACTTCGATGTGGTGAGCAGTCTGCTAGCGCAAGAATGGGAGGATGGTAAGGAAAGGGATATTTATTATGTAAGCAAAACTCTGGCAGGGCCAGAGCTGAATTATACTGTGCCCGAAAAATGTGTTATTCCTTAGTCTTCGCGCACACCCGGTTAGAGCATTATATTCTGCCTAGAGAAACAGAGGTGGTTTCCAAAGTGGATTTGATCAGATTAATTATGCACAGACCAACCATGCAGGGGACGTTAATGAAATGGGCAATCAGACTGGCTCCCTTTGTGTTGCGACATCGGCCTATCAAGGCAGTAGAAGGGCAGGTAGTGGCCGATTTGTTGGCTAAATTTACGAGCAACGAACCAATAGAAAACAAAGTAGTACCATATATAGGTACTAGTCCATGGAATTTTTTTTTTCATGGTTCTCATTCAAAAGGAAGGTTAGGAGCATGAGTGATATTAGAAGGACCAGGAGCCCGGAAAATCAGTCTGCAGCTTCAAATGGAAGAGATGACTCAAAACTCTGCGGAATACGAAGCACTGATTTTGGATCTGGAGGTACTTATCGCTAAAGGAGCGCAGTCGATAATGATTTGTGCAGATTCTCAATTGGTCATCAATCAAGTGTTAAGATGGTACACTTGTAATTATCCTTATTTGCGTCAATATCGAGATTTGGTATATCGCCTATTATATAAAATTGTGGAAGTGGTTATCGAGCATGTACCAAGAACAGAGAATCGACAAGCAAATAATCTGGCCCAGAATGCATGTCAGCAAATAGTTGGTAACGTCGATACCAATACTGATTGGAGAACAGAAATTATTATCTATCTGGAATTACCATATTCTGTAACTCCTGAGGGCGTTCGATTGAAAGCATTACGCTTTCAACTCATTGAAGGGGTTCTGTATAAGAGAACCTTCGAAGGAATGTTATTGAGGTGTTTGGGGCCAGAAGAATCCATCAAAGTAATGGAAGAAGTTCATGGTGGAATTTTTGGAGCACACCGAGCAGGATTAAACATGCGATGGGCTATTCATCGTATGAGATTCTATTGGCCAAAGATATTTGATGATTGTATCAGATTTGCTAAAGGGTGTCAGAAGTGCCAAAGGCATGGTCCATTAAACCATCTGCCAACAGTAGAACTCCAGGCGATGGTTAAGCCGTGGCCATTCAAGGCTTGGGCGTTGGATGTAATAAGGAAAATTCATCCGGCGTCATCAAAGCAACATTCATTCATTTTGGTAGCAACTGATTACTTCACCAAATGGGTAGAGGCAATCCCTTTGAAGAATGTGACGCAGAAAGAGGTGATTGAGTTCGTACTTAATCACATTATTTATCGATTTGGAATTCCCCATACTCTGATGACCGATCAGGGTTTGATGTTTACCGGGGAGAAATTTATTGGGTTTCTGGCCAAGTTCAACATCAAATTGCACCATTCGTCACCATATTACCCACAGGCTAATGGATTGGCCAAAGCGGCAAATAAAATCGTCATCGGCATTATCCGAAAAATGGTAAAGGGAAATCCAAGGAAATGGCACACATTGCTGTCTCGAGCATTGTGGGTCCACCGAAATAGTAGAAATACTTCTACTGGATTCTCCCCTACCAATTAACGTTTGGGCAAGATGCCGAGCTTCCTGCCGAATTTGTTGTGTCTTCACCCAGAGTGACTAATACAACAGTGGGTAATGATAAGGCATATATACAAGCAATGTGGTAACAATTGGAGGAAGTAGACACTGATCGGTTGAATGCTCTAGATCGAGTAGTTAGAAAAAATAAGATTAGAGCAAAATATTATGGAAAAAGAGTGTCCCCAAAGAGTTTTGCAGAAGGGGATCTAGTGTGGAAAACAATTTTGCCAACGTATAAAAAGGTGGACCAGTTGGGGAAATGGTCCCCCAATCGGGAAGGTCCTTTCATTATTCACAAAGCAATTGGTAATGGAGCTTTCATTATTGTAAATCAGGAAGGAAAGCTGGTACATGAAAATATTAATGCTAAGTATCTGAAAAGGTATTTTTCTGCCTTTTCAGAACATTGTCATTAATTCTTATTACAAAATCTAGGAACCCCCCTAAAGGGGTCGAACCTATAGGAAAAGGTTCTTTAATCATCATCCAAAAAGGTGACACAAGGGTGATTGTCTTCTGGTTCAGAGGTTTCATCCCAATTCGAAGAAACCATTTCAGGTTCTTCATCCAGGAGGTCATCTAAATCAAGACGATAACGATCCCATTGATCTTGCATTTCTTGAAGGTCTTGTTTGGTGCGGACTTTCATGTCTTGCAGAGATTGGCTTTCTCGTTCAACAAGAACACGCAGCTTGGAGAGTTTTGATCTTTGCTGGTGGAAAATGTTGTTCCAGCTAAGGTCTGGGAGAATGGCCGAGACATGATGGTCTATCATATCTAGATAATGGTTGAGGTCGGAAATGCAGGTAAGTATATCAGTAAAGGGTTCATAACTGGTGGATACGCGTTCTAATAAACAGATTGTGTGATGTATGGTTCTTCTTCCTCTACCAGAGAATTTAAACTTAAAGTCCAGTTTTTTGAGTACCTGTATCATGTCCTCGGCATGATGACCTATGGGGTGTTTTCCCACAAGGAATGGTTGCAAAGAACCTTCCCAGTTGGAAGAAGGAACACGAATGCGGGGAGAAACCATTTTGATGTGAGTATCAGTTTATGTTGGTGACATTCATGGTAAGAAAATATGAATTATATATACATGCTGTAGTATGTAAATTGCTGACTTAGTCGAGGAACAAAAATCGCGGATCTATGTTCTGAAGAATAGATTACAAGACTAAGTCTTAAAACCTATATATATATATACACCGTTATGGAGATAGGAGGGCGCTAAGGGCGGTTCGGAAGTCGGCCCACTTTAGCTCTAACCTTGTGGCCAGCCGACGCTGGTAGGCCTCCTGGTGTCCCCGGACAAGTCTCATTCGTATGGTGGTTTGGAGTTGCTCGCAGAGACTCATCTAGGTCTGGCAATGTGCCTCCACCAGACGACTTCCTTCCTGGATGCTGTCATCCAGGGACTCCAACTGTCCTTGAAGGCGTCTGAGCTCTTCCATTTTTGGGAGATCTCAGTCGCCAATGTTTTTCGTGCTTGTCGGAGTTCTTCCAGCGTAGCCTTGGCAAGATTAAGGTCTTGGTCGACCTTCTTCAAGGATGCCTCAAGGCTGGCTGAATCAGCAGTCGGTTGAGATGACGTGGCCTCGGACGATGGAGGTCGGATCAGAGGCAGCTCGGCTTGGAGTTCGGTGATCCTTGCCATCATCCGATCAAGGATGGGGGGAGCTCCCGACTCCAGCGTGGGCTGCACCAACAAGTCTATCATGACTTGAATCAAAGCCTCAAGATCGGCTGAACTCAGGTTGGCGAAAGACAGGTCGGCACAGCGTGCTATGATAGATCTGGCCGAAGTTGGGAGGTTCACTCGGGCCAAAGCATTCATCTCTTGGGTAGCTTGAAACAGAAGAAAAATTTTAAGTATGGAGGGACGTGGTGAACTCATTACAATATAAAGATGGAGTTTACCTGATCTAGAGCAGCCGTGGCTTCAGAAGGGGTCATGAACCGGAACACCGCGAGGGTACCATGACAAGTCGTTAGGCCAGCAACCGACTCATCTCCCGGTTGCAGACGGTGAGCTACGGCCAGTTCCATACCCTGAAAGGAGAATGTTAAGTAATGAAGAAGAAGTGAAAGTCAGAAAATGGATGAGAGAACCACGCTGAACCCCTTGGGGCAAAATTAACTAAAGCCTCGCCCGACCTAGAGGAAGAGATCTCCTCTATGTCTTGGGGTGGTGGGATCAGTTGGACTGGTGGGAGAACGGCCAGAGGTTCCTCACCCACAGGCTGGGCGGTTGGCTGTAAAGGCAGCTCAGCGATCTGGTCGGGCG
The DNA here is from genome assembly GCF_009805555.1 of Andrographis paniculata. NCBI lineage: Eukaryota > Viridiplantae > Streptophyta > Magnoliopsida > Lamiales > Acanthaceae > Andrographis > Andrographis paniculata. The sequence goes on from NW_026137424.1 coordinate 183,703, forward strand.
GTACCGCAACTTGGTCAGGCACCGCCACGACCACATCAGGTTCCTAGTTGAAAATAACGATGCACGAGTTAGAGATTTTTATGGGAATTATATGAAAATATCTTGGCAATTACCTGTGACGGTTGAGGAGCAAGTGCAGGCAAAATAGGAGGAGAAGTCTGCCTCCCCGTCGGTTCCTCTAGCCAGGGATCATTGGCAGCTCCCCTTCTGCAGGAAGAGGGATTGATTGAGGGATGGCGAATGGAGTGTCGGGATTGTCCTATAAAAAAGAGGGTCGAAGTTAGTAAAAATTGAGTAAGTATTTCCCTTAGAAGGTTTTAAGGAAATAACTTACCGTGGCCGGCAGACCTCGGGCAGTCGGTTGCTCAACCGAAGTCGGTAATGCTGCAGTCGGTTGGTTGACGGTTGGAGTAGAAGTTGATGAGGACAATTGCCTCACCGTCGGGTCCTCTCCCCGATGGGTCATGGGTAGTCCTATAGAGGGAGCAGCAGTCAGTCGGTTTATGGTCGGGACCGCAGCTGATGGAGAGGAAGTCAAAGTGATGGATGGTTGACGTGAGGTCGGTTGAGGATCGGCTGGCTGGCCTGCGGTCGGCGGAGGAGAATCTGGAATGATGGTCGGTTGAGTCTCGCTCGGCTAAGGGGCAGTCGGGACCATGGTCGGTGGCAGTGCAGGGTCCTCTGAGATAGAAATAATTAGGGTTAAAAAGGGGACATATATTGAAAGGAAGATATAAAAAGGTAAGAACTTACCAAATTGCTCTCTCAAGTATTTTGGTAGCCCACTTGTATCCACTGGCAGAGACGCCAGGTACTCCTCGATGGCCTGTCTATCGATGAGACGGGCGGCCTTCTGCTTCTTCTTTTTCGTTTCGGACCCGTCGGCGGCAGGCGCTTGCCTTTTCCTTCTCGGAGCAGCGGCTAATCGAGGAGAACCCAGCGCCAAGGCTAGGGGCGGGACAAGTTTCCCAACCAACTGATCGGTTGGGGGAGCAATTATGGACCAAGTGGATGACCACCAGGTCGGGAAGGCCTCGGCCGCTGAAGGTTTTGGGTGGAAAGGTAAGTAGGAGTTTGAGGTGATGTAGGCGGTGAGTTGAGAAAGGTAGGTCGGGATGAGCTCGGGGATCACCAGCCCTTCTAGGCTTTGAGGTATAACGTGTGGTCGGGCTAGTGGTCCCGGCAGGCCCTGACAGTAGCCGAACTATCGGGCCAAAAATTGAAGCTGATAATTGAAGGTATAAAATAATCTATAATTTTTCTTATCCGACCTCTTACTGGAAAATAGAGATCGGGGTTTCATAGCGGAGTCCCAAGAAAAGAGATAGGTCGGATGGGGAAGAGGATCGGGATAAGATCGGGGATATTCCGTGTCGGGGTAAAGCCAAAAGAGTTCAGTAGTGTACTATACAAGGGTTTCATATACATAAAAGCAGGAGTTGGTAGGGTCTTCGGTCAAATTTTGTGTGATAACAGGGTCGGATGGATGAAGATTAGAAGAACTGGGGGTTAGTTTGGCTAAGGCAAGGGCAATCGACCTTTGTGGGTTCGGGGTAATAGGTAGTCGGCCAAAAAAGGCATTTTGGAAGTAAAGACGGAGCCACACCTCCAGGAACCAAAATGGTCCCGAAGCAACCGTGTCCGCCTTCTTGGTATCGGTCAGGCAGGTGCTTACTTGGGATAGACCCTCAAAAAGATTGGCCAAAAATAAGGTTCCTAAGGAAAGAAATTGGCCACTGGCCAGATGAATGGCCAGATCGCCCTGAGAAGATAAAACGAGTTTGGAGGGGGAGAGAATGATGTATCTATAAAGAAAATAAGAAATTCAATCAAAACATCCAACTTTGAATTTACATAAAAGATTACAAAGGAAGAAAGTGTACCTGCACAGCCAAAAAAGAAGGAATGTTGTGTGCTCCAATTCATAAATAGGGGTGCCTTCCTCACCCAGATATTTGTTGACGAAGCTGGTCCAGCTTCTCTCTTTCTCAGGAAGCTTGGCGAGGGCCCAACCAGATTGGTATCATCACCCACTATAGGCAAATGGGCAATGATGGCCACGTCCATCAGGGTCGGGGCACTAAGGCCAGAAGGGAGGAAGAAGACGCCCATCTGGGAATGCCAGAAGGCCGCCATTGCTAGCAGGGCCTTGTCGTGAAGATGAAGGGTTTGTGTCGAAAGGAGGATGGCTTTGTCAATACCTTGCCTCCTCCATTGTTCTTCAAATTGGGGGAGGAGCCTCGCGTACCATTTACGATAGGCGTCTTTTGGATCGGTGAGATGAGTTCTAATGTTGTCCAGAAGACGTTCCGGCTTGAACGCAGCATCATTGATGATTATCAGAGAGACCTGAGAGATGACGGATCTCATATGATCAGCATCTTTGGCCGTGGTGCAATAAGGCCGGACGATAGGGGTGAGAACTTTTGAAGCCACGAAGGAGATCGATGGGTTAGTCCCATTGAAAGGAAGAGCAAGAACATACTGATTGGCCATTTTCAAAGGAAATGAAGAAAATGAAGAAGAAGAGGTTTTTGGAGGAAGATGCTTGCTAGAGAGAAAAGAAGGGTTTCAAGATTTTGAGTGCATAAGTATGGAAAGGTAAGAGAAGGGTTTTACATAAACCCCACGACGTGACACGAAACAGTGTAATGATAGCACTGTGCTGCAAACTCCTAAACGTCACGTCTCATACAGTCCGAGAAGTGACGCTTAGGAGTCGGGTGGGATGAGGCAAGTTGTTGAGTGAGAAAAACCAATGTATAGGGTTTTCAAGAATGGGCTTAGAAAATTGGACTAAGGATTGTTGTAGAGTCTAAATAGGCCTATCGATAGTGGTAGGACCTTAGAAATGGGCCCAAACATTATTAAAAGATGGGTTTCCTCAGGAGAAACCTGTGATTGAGAGGTCGGGCAAAGAGGGAACGGACAAAGAGGGGAAAAAAGTATGCGCTCAGGTCGGGCTAAAGAAGGTCGGGCAAAAATGAGACAACCGATACGGAGGTCGGGCAAAGTGGCAGACGGACAAAAAAGAGACCTAGCAGTGGATATGCAGGTCGGGCGAAAGGCAGTTTTAAGGTGGTTAGAAGAAGTTATAATTGGCGAACGGAGTTGGGGGCACGACCTAAACGTTGCGGTTGATATGGGTTTTAAATAGGTCTTTTCACGACCTAAAGAAACTAACTTCAATCGACATCAAATTCAGTGAATTACTTTTGGGGATCACCATTTTACTTTTACCGTCTATAGCATTTATATTTCTTATTTTATTTATGTATCGTAGGGTGTCTAGGGATTCTTAATCTCAGGCATTTATTTTATCAAATTCGAAGATAATTTCTATTTTCGGATTTTACTTTTTATTGTTGAAAATCGACATCAACAATAATTTTTTGTATTTTATTTTTTAAAAAAATTGCAAATATATATATCATTTATGTATACTCAATTATCACTTTTGTCTTTTATTGATCTCATTGATAAAATGTATGTTACACATTTGCAGAAGTTGTCATTTTTGTCCTCTGACCGCGCATCAGTTCACACGATAGTTGTTCCACAAGTGGCCGGATGATAAAATTGGTGATTTTTGCAAAAGTACGAAATATATTTTGTCATCAAAATAAATAAGGACAAAAGTGATAATTGAATATACGTGGAGGATATCTTTTTTACAATTTTCCCCATTTTTTGGTATTATATTTTATGTAATAGTTTAAAAGAGAGAGAGAACACCGTAAAGTGTAAACAAACAGACTCAAAACCTTACAAATTAGAGTGTTCTTACAAATTTAATCAATATAATATTTTAAGAGAAAATGAACTTATATACAAACTTAATAAATATTGGAAACACTCTACTAGGACTGGACAGAAAAATGCAATAATGCTATTGTTTCTCTTATCAATAATTTTGCAAATTCAATTGTCAAATGGTATTGAATATCTTTGGCCAACACTGAATAGATTGTTCAACATTTTCATATGTATAGAACATCATATTTAATAATAAAAAAAAGGTCATTTTGAAATCCACCACAATTCTAAACCGATTATGTTACTAAATATGAATTGATATTGTATATTAGTTATATAATCATACAAATTATTAAGTTTCTAATTATATGTCTTTTTCTAAGATCTAATTTTTTATAATTTCAAATGTACGAGCTATAATTATTGAACTACATGTAGATGTCGAATTCGGCTCCAAATTATTTATCTCAATTTTGCAAGGTCAACGTTAGCGCAAATATTCTTTATTTCTATTTTTTTGGTGTCGAATTCAGGTAAAAAAAAAAGTAACTATTTTACCCATAAAGTAAGTTTCCTGGGAAGCTCTAATTTGATTCCAAATCAACTAATTTAGTCAACTATGCTCCAAGCATTTGCCACTTGGGCAGTTTTAATCTCTCTCGTTTACTGGCCGGACGCCCATCATACGGAAAGAGACCCAAACAACAACAAATTATAGTTTTTATTTATTTAAATGATAGTTGATCATGTATTGTTAACATATCAAATTGTAGTATCAAAAAATTTGATAATCAATAAATGGTATGGAACTTCTGAATTATTGATCAAACCTCAATAAGGAAATTGTCAAACAATAAGTAAGGGATAACAAATTATTGATTGAACAAAAAAAGTCGAGTTTGAAAAACATTTTTTGTATGAACACTCACAATAGTTTAAATAAATATTAAACATTTATGTAATATAATACAATAAAAATTTGATACGATACATCAAATCCGAATCCGCAATCATCACAGAAAAATTATTGAACGAAGCATTCAATCAGAACCCAAAAAATCACTCGCAATTCCGGTAGACAGCAGCAACATTTTCTTTATCATCTTCCACATATCTCTTCTCGTTTGTTGAATGTTGAACTGAAGATTTCAACTACTCACCCGGTATAATAGAATTTTCAACGGAACCGATTGTTGGAAACTTAGAGTCAATACAATCATTTACCCAGGTTGAACATGAAGAAGGAATATATATGTGATGAATATGCAATTTAACACACTACAAAAATTTTGCATTTTTGTGACAAAATATTCCATTGCAAAACCAATTTTTCTATCGCAAAACTAGTTTGTGACAAAATTAGTGATGGATACAAATATCCGTCACTATTTTTTAGTCGCTTCCGTTTTGTGACTACCAATGTCTTAACAATGAATAAATGTTACACATGGACCAAAGATTTTTGTAGTTGCCTTTGAAATGTTGATGCTGGTCCACGGACAGCAAAACAAGGGGGAAGAAAAGAAAAAAAAAACAAAAATGTTAGGACTTGAATCATGAGACGGGCTACTATTAATGAGCTTCGAGATAAAATTAGGATCAACTGCATTACCTTACAAGTGGATTATTAATTTTCACATTGCTTTTGGAAATATCATCCTCGTGTAAAGTTGGGTGACTAGATTTCTGTTTTGGAACGGTAATTCTTGTCATTTCACCACATAAACCAAAATGTTGTTTCAGAGATCTCTTGATCTGCAATTTATGGTTCTTAAACTCATAATAGTAAAACAAAGAATTTTGGGACTAACATATTGAAGTGCAGAATGTTAGAATGGAAAAACATACCTGATCAATACCATAATGTTTATCAAATCCACGAATGTATATTTTTTGTACCTTTTGGGATGAGTTTGTCTTTGACACTAAAATGATTTTTACCCATGTCGTGATATTTATCAAAATGCATATTGCATTAGAAATATGAATTAAAGTAGTTTTACCTTTCGTAAGAGTTGAGTGGAGCCTTTTTCCCTTACAAAGTCCATTTTAATGGGATGACGTAGCAGCTCCTTACCATTCAATTCTCTGTCAGCCTACATATAAACAAGAAATTATTAAAATAAAATAGTTGTACCAATTGCATGTGTTCCCAAAAGAAATAAGTATATTGTGCTCCATGATTTGCAATAAATATGCCAAGACAACCCAAATAATACAAGGAAATTGGACAATGATCCATCTTCAACATATCAAACTTTCAGAAATAGTACAAGTTTAAATATTAAGTCCCTACATATACATATATATATACATACCAATGTAATTCCTCAACGAAAACAATAATATTAAAATACCTGGGGTCTTGTTCCATCTCTTAAGCAAAGCTTCTCTAGAGTCTTGCTTACAAGAATTACACGAATAATGGTTTCGGTTGTCTTTCCGTAGTCCTTAGAGATTGTGTCTGTCCTGATAGATTGTTTGGCCAAACCATCAATGCTTTGCCTAATTTTTCTAGTCCTTGGCGTCTGACTCGAAAAATGCAAGCCAAAGATCTTTACCGGCTTAAATTTGGAATCTAGCTTGATCTTTTGCAAAGGGCTCAAGCCATTCATAGGGTCCAAATCACTGTTGAAGACAGCCACAATGTCTATAGTTGAAAGTTCTATGCCTGTAAACACAACATCGAATTTTCATCAATGGTATGTTAATTAACAAGAATAAGCAAATGGTTATTATCTTCAATATAAACATGAATATTATGTTTGTTTGTATTCAAAAATTCATATATAACAATTATCTTTGATTCAAAAGAGAGCATAAAATTCATACAGAACATTAGATTTGGGCATTATTTTCGATTCAAAACAAGCAGGCATATCTGCACCAAACAATTATTCTACCTCAAAACCATCAAAATCGAAACACACACAATTATTGTTCATTTATAGCTCCAAAATTCAACATCAATTTCTTTCATGAGGTAATGTATCGTGATGAGCTCACTTTTCGAATACAATATTTTGACCCAATTTCTTACCAAGGGTTTCACAAATTCGTATTGGGATAATGCAAAGTTCGATCTCGAATTTTGGTAGAAAATTTGAGACAAGGTGAACATCGGGAATAAATATGTGTATGGAGACTATAATTTATTGCAGAGATAAAATTATTGTATATATTTTTCTTAATTTGATATATACGAAAATGAGAACATCTCATCTATTTATATATCATAAGTAACCTTTCATTTAAATTCAACAAATACAATAGTTCAATTTAAATTTAAATTTCAAAATTAAAGGATGTATTGTTTCAATTCAAATATTAATTTGAATTCAGAATAAATTGGTGTGTTTACTCAATTCAAAAAAAAAAAAAAAGTTTGAATTCATAAGATAAATATTATTAGACATATCAATTCATAAATAAGCATAAATTTTGATATTAAAATTCTAGAAAAATTCCATAATAGCCCGTACCACTTTGTCATGCCCATGACTAAGTTAGCTATTACATTATATCCTACAAGTTTAATTATAGAACGTCTAGAGTTGTACACGGCAGACTTAATCGTGCCCATGACTAAAGCCGTATCAACAATTTGTCCCAGAACTTGTGTTGTTTGTCAAAATCATGTCGAAACTAGCTTATTCGAGTGCACACTCCACACATTTCATCCCAAAATTCACTTAAACCCCAATATTCATTGGTCTCGAATAAATCCAATTACACTAAAATTACTAACAAAGCCAATGAATAGATTATCAATGTATTTGAAGCATTCAATCATACTTCCCTTCCATGGTGCTGTTTTTTTTTTCACAAACCACCTATAAAATCTCAATGCAATCAAACACAACGGTGTCTCCCAAATCCATATAGGAATTGTTGGTATGCTCTATGTTGATGTTTTATTGTTTCCAATCAGCCCCACCGTGGGCTGCACCAAATTTTTGATCAATCAAAGATGGTTGATAAATTGCACTGCAGGCAAGCCAAAAATATGTTTCCGGCTGCCTCCCCCAACAAAAAAAAAATGTTTGCATTCTTTATGAGATTTAAATTTTATTCTTTTAAATTGATATCACTACCAAAAAAACTGTTTTCTATTACGGCTGGAAAATCGTAACAAAAAGCCATATTTCGTGCAATTTGCGTATTTGCTACGCCTTTGTTACGACTTTTTTCCGTAATGTGTACTCGCGTAACGAATGTTTTTTGCCACGCCACTTTTCGTAACTATTACGATCGGTCAACGCTCCCTGAAGTATGGTATTTGTTACGATGTTTGTTACGAATTTTCTCTCGTAACGAAAGGTAGATCCTTCCGCGCGTGTGGCAGGACTTTTAGTTACGGTATTTGTTACGGAAGTTCCTCGCGTTACAAGTGTTTTCCATTGACCGGTTGTCAGAACTTGGTTTTTGTTACGACTATTTGTAACGGCATTGAACCCCGTAAAAAAAATATTACCTACTTATAGTCACGAAACCGTCTGTAACAACAAATATCCAAAGACCACTTTTTGTAACGATTTTCTGGCCTTTTGTTACGGAAAAATAGCGTATTGTGAAAAACAGGGGGTACGCTGCAATTGAAATTGTTCGTAACAAATGGACCTGCTGTGATGCGTATGATACGAAAATAAATTACGAATACAAAGATTGCTATAAACATCATCATCATTACGCCCCGCGCAAACATTAATTCATATTAAAATCTGAATTCCATACCTACCAACAAAGTAAAGCAACCCATAGAACAAGCCTACTAGTATCTACACATCAACAACCTGTTCCGCAAAACGTGCTTAACAGTTCAAACAGAAGTAAACAACGCAATAAGCAAATACGGTTATCCATCAATCCCATTAGGCACATTTTTCACCAAACGAATTCAACCCACAAAGGTCTACGCATCAATTCCAGACATAGTTCAACAAAAACTCAACACAATCCATCCAAAGACAGGTTCGACATTCAATCCATATGACAAACGGGGCAATTAACATGGGTGTATCGGTACCAACATTTCAAGCCCGGCGCATGAGCTGCAATTGCCAACACAGAGATTACTTTAAGTCATACTTCTTATAAATTTCGGAAGGCAATACAAGAAAGGTATTAAAGTAGATCCTTACGTCGTTGTAGCTCCACTCAATAGGATCTTCGCCGACGACATCGCGAAGGGTAGTCGCCCCAGAAATGGTCGGCAAAATAAGGGGTGTGTCCGGGACTGACGCGGATGTCACGAAGACCTTGACCAAGGAAAGTGTGTCACCTACAGCATTCACAAGAGCGATTTTTGATTACATTCAAGCATATATATCAACAGACGTTCGAACTGTATATATAACATGTCATAACACAGACATTATAAGTGTAATACTTTGGAACTAGAACAAGAGGAGTACGTACATTCAGACATGTCGTACAGTACATGGTATTACATTCATGAGTTAGGTAGCGAAGCACATTATACCCTAATTTCCTATGTAATTGCAGCTTGATCTTTAAACCAAACATCCTTCAATAAACATGGGTCGTCATAATAGCAGTTATTTTACCACCCCTACATTAACAGTCTACATCGCTTTGGAAATCCACGGATCGTATCATTGTATACTTCTACACTTAGTGAATCCATGCTAATACGCAATATGAGGCCTGAACAGTCACGAAAACCTACGATATCTCGCTGAGGCATATTAAAAGTTTAATTAAACATCCTCAAAGATACCGGACCAACCTGGCCCAGGGGGGCAGAGCAGAAGTCCCTCTGCAACAACTTTTTTCTCACCCGTGCGGGATAATAGAAGCACATGTGTGCCGACCTACAACAGACAGGGCATATGAGTTGGATAAGGTAGTACGCAGTCAAGAGTAGCCTAAATTAGACACTGCACTGATTTCTAAGAAACTCCAGGGCGTCACGGAATCATACCGTCATGCTTGGCTCGGACACAGGCCTGGGAATCTCAGGGACTGAATCAATACGAGATGTGCCCTATCATATAACATGCCGAGGATGGTAAATTCCTTCGCCATCCAAATCTCATGGGATACTCATACCAAACAGGTCAGGGATTATGAATACTTATTGCCTAGCCAGTAACCGCTCCGGAGTTTCTGTGCATGAATGCATACACATCAGCCTTGATGGTTTTGAACTCATCCATCATTGCCTTCAGCTCCTCCATTCCATTCTGTAGTTGTTCCCACCCATGCTGGAATGCTACACTGTCTGTTAAACCAGATGACTCGCTGCGGGGATGAGCTGAAGTTGCCGCACTGTCGACCTTTGACCGCTTCTTAATCTTTCCCCCAAGGGCCCGTCGGTACAGAGTCTCCCGAACAGAGGGAGTCCGCCCTTCAGGGGGAACCTTGTTTAGCTCATTCTGTAAATAAGTCTACAGGAAAGATTTAAGTGAGGCCGAACTTGCTCTTGTTGTTAGAGATGTAAATACTGACTGAATTGTAACTAAGTTGGGAACAAATTTATTCTACCAATATCTCCTCGGTTTCTTGGTCATCCTTTCCCTTGCCTTGTGTGCGACTGGAAATCCAAATCTCCAGATTGTCGGGGTCCTTCCCCTTTGCCTTGATCTGCAGCAATACAAGGCCTTCTGTCATCGAAAACATAATGAAATACAGGAGAGGAAAATAGGGGGATGGAGCATGACATGACTAATTACTTAATTGTAATAAAAGGTACCTCCTCTGCCAGAGTCGTGAATGACTTCCGCCCAGTACGATGTGGAAAGCTTCTTTTCGCTACGTTCGACGCATTTTTCTTGGATTGAAGCTACGTCAATCAAAGTTATTTAGTTCTCAGTCCATGCCCGTGCAGATTTAACGTATATTAATTTGGCATGTCCCTATGCGTACCTTCACCTTCTCGTCGCGCCAATACTCAACCAACTTCGGCCACTGATCGGGCACAATCCTGCTTGAGGGAACCTTCTTCAGTGCTTCTTCATCGTCCTCGATTGGATTGAAGTAAGTTGATTTGATGCTGTATTTCCAGTGCCTCCAAACTTCCCTTAGGTCAGCCAAGACCACTTTCTCCGCTGAGTCTGGTAATCCGCTGTTACTCTGGAATGCCGTTTCACACGGTTTCCACCAGGTCCGGAGAAGATGGTAGGGCCATATATAAGAATCTATATGAAATAAAAGAACTTTCAATTTAATGAAGTTTGCATCACCTGAACCTCCATCCATGCACCCTGTCTCTTCGTCTCCGGTATCTCAGCGAACGTGGGGTAATGTAGAGGAAGTCGAGCTCCGTTGCGTGCAATGACCCCAATGGCTGTCTTGTACTCGTTTACGTCGGGTCCGACGATGCTTTTACCATCCGGCGATGTGAATACAAGCATCCTGTGATCTTTTCCCCATCCACGCGGCATTCGTGCCGCCCCTCTCCCCTGCTTTTTCTTTGACGAACCAGTTGACACAAACAGGAGATTACATGTTCTAATAAGGATATTACATGCAAAATATGAAGTCACTAAATGTAATCGGTAATCTTTGAAGGCTAATTTCCAAACCGTCGTGCGATGTCATCTCGTCCAATGGTGCCATATTGCCCGCCTTTGTTCCTGTCATCAGAGTGGGGTCGGAGCCTGGCCCTTCATCCAAGAGTGGCATATCACTCTCTGCAGTCTCCATGTCCTGCGTCGGCGGAAGTGTCTCGTCATCTGCTTGTGTGGGGGGGATTGTATCATCGTTATCCTGTGTCAGTGCCGTCGGATCAAAAAGTGATGGAACATCCCTATCATCATGTTCCTGTTGGGGTTAACAGTGTCAGCCTATTGTAGTGTTATACTGAGAGTTCAAATAAGGACATGCTTTCGGCAAAGGAACCACATTACCTCCAAAGGGCCCTCTGAATCCTGAAGCACTGCCCTTCGAGTGGAAGATGTTGGCTTCATGCTTTGACCACGAGCATCGCGCTCTTTCTCCCACTCTGATGTGATGGACCGGAGTCGTTGGAGCAGTGGCGAGACCCGAGATCCCTTCCGTTTTGTCACTTTCTTTGTGGGATTGCGGATGGGCGATGGATTCCTGCTTGCGGGATGAGTTGCCTCTAGGGGGCTGTTACGTGCGGATGCCCGGGTAAAACGTCTTGCGGGAGAGACTGCCGGATCCTGTGACCCTCCAACGGCAGCACGTTGAGATTTGCCCATAACCTGCAAGACACCAGTGTTAGAACCTTTTAAAATCACAACATTAAGGCCCATGGTTTAAAATCAGCCATTATCTCCACTTTAGAACCTTTTATGGATGCCATTTAATGAGAATTAAATGATGTCTACGCTCCGCCAAAAATTCTGAGCGTCATCTCTAGATACTAGAGCAGCAAGAATTATCCATACCCTACTTGGGCCAAGAAAAATTTCCTACTATTCTAAATTTTTCCTTGCCCTTTTGTACGAATATGAAAAAAATGCTCAAATCTGATGTCTAAAGAGTAAAGCAGGTTTGTGGGAATGCACATAACACTTAACTACACCACCACTCGAGAAAACATAGAACACTTAGAAGCTTTGCACTGTGGAAATGCATTAAAAAGAAATCCGACCTTCCGTTAAACTCAATGTTGCTTATCCTGAATTCACACTGCACACTTTTGTCTCCACAATTTAGTATCCTGTAAAAAAACACAAGTTAAATATGCACTCATTTTCAGTTAAAATAGCCCAAATGGTGTTGCTTCCGACAAATCGACGCATACAACCAAGTTACAAAAAAAATGGTATTAGTTCCGACAAAGGAAATTCATTAAGCATGCACTTTGAGTTAATTGTCAATGCACAAATGTGTTTTGAAATAATGAAATTGAATATGTTATTCAGTTGGTGCAGATCGATGAAGAGAGTTTCCCGTGCTGTAGGATAGAATTCATAGTGATGATGTTTTTCAATCATGCCGACAAGGAACCTGGGTCCTCTATATGTTGATTACACCTCTAGTAGAAACCCTTTAAAACAAATATGAAATAATTCTGAAATCTGATGGGAAAAAAATATTTTAGATTCGTAGGAATGCACTTAACACTTCATTGCACCACCCACCCAATAAACATACATCACAGAAAAGTTGCTACACAGTGGCATAGCATAAAAAATAAAGCAGACCTTTTGTTAAACTCAAAGCTAGGTATCCTGAATGAGCACAGCACGCCTGCGTTGACATACGTTCACTTCCTATAAAAAAACATAAGTTAAACATGCACTAATTTTCAATGAAAAATGCGCAAAGTACTACATTAATTAAACATGCACTAATTCACAATATGCATTCCCTCTTTTAGGATTGAATTAGAACCATATATACCACCTTTAGTATTATGTGATGATGGAGGAGCTGAAACTGTATAACACCCTAAGGAAAACCTACAGCAGATCAGACCCCCTCCCCTGCTTTCTTCTTTATTTTCAAAATGGGCTTTCAATTCTCTACTCAATTATACAACCTAAAAGAGTGAGTTAATCAATCAATCAATCAATCGTTGCAACCAAGCAAGCACAGGTGGAGATTATATGCCGCCGAGGAGTGTGCAAAGCATCTATCTTTTCATCTTTAGTCCTAATCGAACAAATCTATTTAAGGAGAGCAGAGCAGAGCACGCAACAAACATGGAATCTAGCAGTGTAGCCAGCTGAGATCCACAATCTTCCGAATTGAAGATCCCACGCACAAGTGCATACAGATGCAGAAAACCAATGAAGCAGTGCCGTGCAGAGACCTCCACAGAAAATCGAAATCAGTGAGGTTTAGAAGAAAATGAAGAAGGCAAGAAGCAATCTATTAAGATCCATATCATATGCAGCACGACTGTACAGTTCAATGCATCTCTTTTCTATGAACCAAAAAAAGAAAAACAAGCACAGACAGATAAGGTAAGGATAGAGTGTCACAACCTCAGTAGAGGAAAGACAAGCAAATCCCGAGTTGAAGCAGAGGGCGTGGCCTTGCGTACATAGCAGCGCTAGTTAAGTCCATGCACAGTAAACACATAATCCAAAGGAACTTTTGTATAGATTTGAAAATACTAATAAATTCTCAAAGTTGAGCTTCTGCTCTGGCTCATGGTTCTGCGCCTTTCCCTAATGTCATCGCTGCATAGTAGAAACAAATGCAAAAATAAGTGGAATGCTAGTAACATAATCATGGATGCATCAAACATGATGGCCGTTTAGCAATCGATCATTGGGTACATAGAAGATTTCATGGAACCAGTAACTAGCAGTAATGTAAGATATGACAATTTAACATATCAAATCGGTGCTATCGAAATTTCTTATAAGTCAATCGTTCACATAGTAAGCAAAGATAGCAAATAGCACCTACTTATGACTATTCTACAGGTTTCGACACAACCCTACTGTTGTTTATGCAACTCCAGATTGAAGTCCATTACACCACCACCCGAGAAAACATAGAAAAATTAGAAGCTTTGCACAGTGGAAATGCATTAAAAAGAAATCAGACCTTTCATTAAACTCAAGTATGCTTATCCTGAATTCACACTGCACGCCTTTGTCTCCACAATTTAGTATCCTGTAAAAAAAAAATACAAGTTAAATATGCACTCATTTTCAGTAAAAATAGCACAAACTACTACAAAAGTTAAACATGCACTACGTTACAATATCCATTACTTATTGTAGGATTGAATTGGTACATATATATATCACTTTTAGTATTATATGATGGCAGGATTAACATTTGAAGTACATAAAACTAAAAGAAAGGATTACAAGTGTGAAATGCTATTATTCTGATGGGAATGAAGATGACGAATTGACGACTAACCAAGCAAGGAACAACATAATTAAACTAGCCTAAGTATAATGACAACAGTAGATTATATTAACTATCTAATGTACCACAGACATAGTAAGAAATTAAATTTAACCTAAACAATCTGAACTGACTGAGCCTATTACAATTACAACGAGATTGATTAACAGGATAGGCTAGAACTACTTAAATTTGCAGCAACAACTAAGATATACACATTACAAACACTGTTGGCTCACTAAATTAATCTAGCACACATCAAACTAAATTAGTTTACAGCAGTTAAGCAAATTATCCAATGAACAGCTCGCCTAATTTAACTTAAGCCCACAACATCAGCAATATCTGGAAGCAACTTAATATTAATGAATGCAACAACAATAAATACAAAGCTTTTTCAAAGACGGACAAACAAACAATGAGAAGAAGATGATAATGCATGTCATGTGCATGTGTATGCATATATTCATGGAATGAATTAGATAGAGCTAGTTACGAAACCCATTTGTTTGTTTTCCTTCTCCATTTCACACATACATCATCTTTATCATACTATTCAGCAACTGATTCACTGCTTCAAAAATGATTTTGTTTCCAAAACACTTATTGAATGGTAGAATTTTACTAAAGAAACTTGGGTAGTATGAATAGCACCATTTACAGTTTCACCCTTTTCGAATATGATGCTTAATCAATTCAACAATTTCTGGTCTTCGCACTATTAATCCTTAATTCACAAGCCGGTGGCTTTTCAAGTTCATTTTGTGCAGTTGTCAATATTTTATTTTTTTGATTTCATACATATACATTTATTTATTTATTTTATTTCAAAATCATATTTGAAAATGTGGTGATAAAAGATATTAAATTATCTTTGTTATGAGGCTGAGTTATTAATGAAGACACACATTAAGAATCACTTTGATAACAGTCTTATCTTAAATCTAGAATAAAAAAAAGTAAATTGCACAAGGGGCAGGGCAGCCCGGCACTGCAAGCTCAAATATGAAAAATAAAACAAAATATAGTTGAAAATCCACCCCCACACCTTTGTGAAATGTGAGAGTTAGCGCAAGATATCATGAAAGAACAATATATACCCAGAAAGAAAAATCAAAATTGGGCTCAATACCTATGTTCACACACAAATTGTAACGATGAGGAAGAAATCTTTCGGTACCTAAAGATACTCCCTAAAGCAGAGCTCCGTATCAACCTGAGGAAGAAGCTGAATATTAATACTCCCTAATTCGATTTTTCCTTATAGGAAGAGATGAAGAACTGCGAATCGACAACAAATAATACTGGAGAAAACTTTAAAACATTACTTGGACGCTAGCGCCGGACTACCTATTCAATTCCACAACAATGCGCGTCGCGTCGGCGAAAGAAAGAAGGGAGTCGTCGATCGTTGGAGGGGACGAAATACTATGCCCTCAATTTGTCTGATTTTTCTAAGTATGGGAAAGTGAAATCTTTTTGCCCTAGATCTCTACAAGCGTGTTTATTTTGTCTGTTGAGTGAAAGCGCAGATGCGTTTTTACCTTTTTCTTCTTTTTTTTTTAATTTATTTATTGCAAAAAAATTTTTAATTAATATTATTTAACCAGTTGTTACGAAAAACTATCATAACAAATCTTATTTTGACCAAAGTCTACAATCTCCGTATTTGTTACATTTTTTTTGCGTAACTAATAAACTTGAAACATTGACCAAGAGGAAATTTTTTTGTCACCGATACTCACGTAACTAAAACCACTATTTGTTACGATGTTATTGTTACGAAATCTCGGGCCGTGGTGAAAGGCCGTTTTTTTGGTAGTGTATTCTGAATCCACATGGAGTCATTTTCAAAAAATCAATAAATTAGTTCTAACGATTTAACGTTCGAAATAATAGATTCCAATATCCTCAAATTTGGACATCTTTCTAAATTTAATTTTCATGTCCACCAAAGTATCATTATGCATGATCGTTTGAAAATATCGTATAAGAATGTCGGAGAAAAATAGATTGAAGAATAGAATATAGCAGGGTAGAAACAATCTTGGATATATTTTGAGTCATGTAGATTTGCTTTCCTTATATGATATTTCAAACTTATAAATGCATCGGGTTTCACAAAATTCTTGCGGTGATCAAACAAAGCAACACACAAATTTTAGGCGAAAAATAAAGCAAGCAAAAGGTTGGGAGGAATTTTTGTGTATGCAAAATAATTTATAAAAATTTTTTGTAGACAATAATCTGATACTGCATAATTATTTTATTCTGTATAATTTTTGTGAAGATAAGTGTTATTTATAGATTTTGAAGTGTTCGTTTAGAAATATACACCTTTCAGATTTAAATTTAAAACTTGCGAATTGAAAAGTTGCAACTTTTAATTTCATATTGAAGAGATTAAATCTCTTCAATTTAAATATTTAATTTAATCTGAATTTTGAAATTTTTATTCAGGAAAATATAATTTAATTTCTATATTTGAAAATAATAATTTTAAAGAATAAATCACAATATTTAGAAATACGTTGTTTTTCATATTGGTATATTACAATATATAAACTCTCTTTTAGTCATGGGCATGACTAAACCTTCCATCCATAGGCAGTCTCGAGCGCACCCCCCTTGTGACCCTTCCTGAACATAACTCGATACGGCATTCTTTATCTTTGAATAAATCCAATAATAACAAAATAACCAACATACCCAACATAATTGATCGAGAAATTTTGTTGGTCCCCCAATTCACGTGTTAAATCCAAAATTCAATTGTAACAAAATTGATTTCATGTGGATGATGTAAAAATAAGTTGTTGAGAATTTGTTGAAGAACATTCTTGAAGAAAAATAGAAGATAAAAGGTGATTACCATATTTTGAGGTATAAGAGACACAAGTGTGAAAAATAGAGGGAAAAAAAAAAGTGACGGATATTTGAGAGACAAAATAAAATGTAATTGTGAGGAATAATAGGAGAGGGTGTATGTTGTAGTAGCAAATCGTTTGGGTAGATATTAGATCAAAGTAATGGAGATGGTGAGATATGATAGGTTTTGGAGTTGAGAATCTTCAAAAAATTGGGAGTGTGATTTCTTGAGTGGAGTGATTTCGATTGTATCTATGAATACTAATGATTCAAATGTTTTGATAGTGAATCTCGCATGGGTTAGAACCCCCATACGTATGCTAGTTGCATCTGAATTGAGTTATCAGTTGTTTAGTATTTTATGTTCTTGTCGCCACCAGTGTGTGCATTTTCAGTTAGATCATACATCCAACATCCCGTATGTGTTGTGAGATTTTAGATTTTGATCGCGGATCTGAGTTTGTTGCTGTTGTGTGTGAGTTAATCGATTTCGGGGCCTACAAAAGAGAAAAATCTTATACAGTTAAAATTAAATAAGTTACAATCATAGTACTCACAATCGCCCACAAAAATAAATAATTTAAAAGTTGCTATGTAGTTGAATTGTTGTTGTTGTTGCGTTTATCCAAAGTCATTGCCACTCTCCGGAATAGATAAATCAATAATTTTGAAATTGGAAAAAAATAATAAAATAAATTTGGTACTTTCAAAACTTTTTTTACTTTTGTAAAAAGTCAATATTATAGAAAATTCTCAAAACATGTAGTCACACAAATTGTGGGTATGTTCAATTTGAGTTCAAACCTAAAAAAATAATTAAAGAAAATCATGCTATCGAAGATAATGCGATTTCAACTAAAGTACACCACATGCCACTAGATCTTATATATATATATAACATGAAAATTCGCAGGTGCTTCGTCGAGTGCACTCTAGGTAGACCCCAGGCTGAACCTAATACCCTGCAAAGACAATTTTTTTTTTATTTTTTATTTATGCAATGTAGATACTTTAATTAATTATCATATAGAGTTTGTTTATTTAGTTTTTTGGTTTGAGATGTTTTTTATATGTAAAGTATAAAAAATTGTGTTTGTAATATAAAAAAATATATATATATTTGTATTTGTCAAAAAATATTATTAGACAAACAAATCAAATCCAATATACGAAGCCTAGTTCAATTACATATTAATCTTATTTTTTAGCCCATTTCATTTCTAATTATGATAAATTAAAATTTTGATGGTATGAAATTCAAAATATTAAACTCATAATTTGTTGGTATGTTTTTTGTTCGACCCATAAGACCCGAAACCGACCCAATTTGTGAACTGACCCGATCCATAAAAATATAATCTGATTTTGATTCTCCTATATCAGTTTAGACCAGTTCACCCTTCCTCCAAAACTATTCCTATACCGATCCGATAAAACTAGGTTTGAATCTCCTCATTTGAATCCCGTCTATTTCGATCCCATTGTTTTCTCAACAGATTTGCTTATATCCCTAAACTTCTGGGTGTTTATATTCTTCCCACCTCCTCTATATATATGGGTATATTCTATTCCTTAAGGCACCAAGTGAAATCGATGTTTTGGGTGTTCTTCTGTGGCGGTTCTTTTCAACCTTATCCCAGCTTAGTCAGTTCGATTTCTGTCCATCGGTCCGGGTTCTTTGGGTAGCAACGATCAAAACATTGTGGTGTCGGCAACATAGGAAGACTTGGAGTTTGGTGAAGGGGTGGCTGTGATCTGAGCCTACTGCTTCGATCAAATTCTTGTTTCCAATTTCTTGTTCTTTATTTAGATTCTTAAAATCACTTTATCTTGTAATCCGCTAATAGTTTCTGTTGAGAGTCTTTATTTTTGTAGTTTTACAGGTGTTCAAAATCGATCCAAAATCTCAACTCTGATATCAGAGCCTTAGTTAAGAATTGAACATGGGACTACTCTGCAATTCTATTGGTGAATCATAAATCGGTAAAATTTCCCTAGATCGGTAATGGATGACTAACCCTAAAATTTATATGTGTTAGATAATTGTAAGGTATTCATGATTGTTTCTATATGATTAATTGTGTGACACTACTATCACGTAACTGGTTGCTCTAAGAGCGAGTAAGTAGTTGACCATTGATAGTTAATGAATTATTGTCTAACATACTTGGTTGTGTGTGTGAGTTGGCTATTACGTACCAAGCTGCTCCCAAAAAGAGTAGGTAGTTGACCATTAATAGCTATTCTTTGTGACCGTGTGAAATATTTGTCAATATGTCGTCTGTGTCTTCTTTCAATGTTGCACCATTTGATGAAAAACTTGAAATTTCAATTTGGCAACAAAAAATGAAAGGAGTTTTAGTAACTCAAAAATTTTCCAAAGCAATTGATGGTGATTATAATGCGTTAATGACTGATGAAAGAAATGATGAAATAGATGAATATGCTTATTCTCTGATTATCTTGAACTCATATGATTCTGTGATTGGAAAAGTAGAAAAACTTAATTCTACAAAAGAATTGTGGGAAAGATTAGAAGAGCTATACATGGAAAAATATTTTCCGAATAAACTATTTTTACTCAAAAAATTTTTCCGATTTAAACTTGATTTGAATCGAAACATTGATGAAAATTTAGATATTTTTACAAACTTAGTTCAAGATATAAAACAGCTAGGCGATAAGAATATTGGTTAATAAACCCCTACTATTCTTTTGAATGCAATTCCTTATTCTTATTTAGATGTTAATTCTACTATCAAATATGGTAGAGATAATATAAATCTTGAAACTATCATGAATGAACTAAAAAGCAAAAAACTTGACTTGCATGCAAATAAAAGTAATAAACATGCTAGTGATGAAGTGATATTTGCTAGGGGTAGGTCACAAGTTAGGAAAAACACAGAAAACCAAAAGAATAGGAGAAAGAGTAATGAGAGATATAGGTCTAAATCTTGGCCTAAGAACAGAAGGTGTTACAACTATGGGGAACCCAATCATTATGCTAAGCAATGTCCACATCCTAAGAACTTTAGAAACCAACAGAATAAGCATGCTAATATGACTATAGGAAATGAATATGTAGGAAATGTTTTTATGGTTAAAGGAAATTGTGCTGTTGTTAATACTATATGTGCTAACGAGTGGTTACTTGATTATGCGTGTACTTTCCACATGTCTCATTTGAGACACTTGTTTTCAAACTATAGGTCTATTTCGCATGCTAGTGTTTCAATGGCAAATGAAAAACTTTGTAAAGTTGTTGGTATAGGTGATATTTGTCTATAGTTCGACTCTGGCTATGTGTTAAACTTAAGAAATGTTAGGCATGTTCCTGATTTTTGTAATAACTTGATTTCACGTACTGCATTAGATGAAAGTGGATTAATTGGAAAATGGAAAAATGGTGTTATAAAAGTCTTAAAGGGGTCATTTGTTGCATTTAAGGCTGTTAGACAAACAATTTATACTTAGCTTATGCTGAACCAAATTGCATGCCAAATGTGAATTTTGTTGTTAATGATAAAACTAAATTGTGGCTTAGAATATTAGGTCACCTTAGTGATAAAGGTCTTGAAATCTTAAAGAAAAATGGTTTTCTTGGAAATGATAAGATTACTACTCTGCTTTTTTGTGACTCGTGTGTTTATAGGAAGGAACATATGGTAAAATTTGATTTGTCTCAATGCCCTAAAGTGCCTAAATGTAAGGATGTGCTTGAATATTTGCATGCTGATGTGTGGGGCCCAGCTCATGTTCCTACTCAAGGTGGGAGTCATTATTTTCTGTCGATAATTGATGAATTTTTACGAAAAGTTTGGATTTTCTATTAGAACAAAAATCAGAAGTTTTTGAAAATTTTCAAGCATGGAAAAAGTTAATAGAAAATCAAGCAGGTGAGCGCATTAAATTTTTGAGAACATATAATGGTCTTGAGTTTTGCAATAAGTGGCTTGATTCATTATGTGCTAAATCAAGTATAACTAGACATAAGACAGTTCTCTATATACCCCAACAGAATGAGGTGGCAGAATGAATGAATCGAACTTTTATCGAAAGGGTGAGGAGCATGTTGAACTCCTCGGGTCTTTCAAAGAGTTGTTTTGGGGAATATGTGATTAAGGCTGCATATTTAATTAATAGGTCTCATTCTATACCACTTAGGGGTAAATATTCTGAATCTGTATGGTCGGGTAAGAAACTTGATCTTTCCAATTTGAAAGTATTTGGTTGTGTTGCATATGCTTTATATAAAGGTGATCAATTTGGACCTAGAGTTGTGAAATGCGTTTTCTTAGATTATCCTTTAGGAGTAAAAGGATATAGGCTGTGGTTAAAAGATGAAACAAGTTTCAAAGTACTAATTAGTAGAGAGGTCACCTTTAATGAAAATGAGATGTCTTGTCTGAATGTGCCAAATACTAAAATTAACTTGACTTCTAATGAGGTGGAGCCAAATAAATTGGAAAGTTCTAAAAAGCTGCATGAGAAATCTGATTCTCATGATAAGTTGTCTGAAAATGCCTTACCTAATGCTAAAAATTCTGAATAAAAATATGAGAACATATAAAACTACCAGCTGACGAAAGATAGGACTAAGAGAACCGCTAAGCAACCGTCTAGATTTGATGAATATGACTTGACTTCCTATGCTTTTAGTGTGTTCAAAACGTTGGATGGAAATGAACCTAAGTCCTATGAAGAAGCCTTTAAATCTAAACATGTTGAAAAATGGCTAGATGCAATGCATGATGAAATGAAATCCTTGCATGTTAACAATATGTGGATTCTTGTTCCTAAGCCTATTAATTGCTCGATCATTGACTGCAAATGGATTTTCAAAGTAAAAAATGAAAATGATAATGTTAGATTTAAATCTAGGTTGGTAGCAAAAGGGTTCACTAAAAAAAAAAATAAAAAAATGATTGATTACACTGAAATTTTCTCACCTATGGTTAAATATACTATTGTTAGGATCATGCTTACCTTAGTTGCTCACTTTAATTGGCAATTAAAACAAATGAATGTTAAAACTGCTAGCCTACATGTTGATCTAAGTGAGAAATTTACATGAAACAACCTGATGGTTTTGTAGATAAAATTAAGCCTGATAATGTGTGTCTACTGAAGAATTCTTTGTATGGCTTGAAACAATCACCTAGACAGTGGAACATAAAGTTTGATGAGTTTATGAGATCTTTAAAATTCACAAGAAGTAATTTTGATAATTGCTTGTATTTTATGAAATAAAATGATGTTCCTGTTGTCTTACTTATCTGTGTGGATGACATGTTATTGATCAGTTCTTGTATGAATACTATCAAGCATGTTAATGATTGTTTGAGCAAGAAGTTTGACATGAAATATTTGGGTGATGCAAAGAACATTCTTAGTGTGAACATTATTAGAGATGGGGCTGCTTTTACTCTTTCATTGAACCAATCTGCATACATGGAGAAAATCCTGAAATGATTTTGTATGTCTAATGCAAATTCAACTAATGTGCCTTTAGCTTCTCATTTTGTGCTAAGCAGAGATAAATATCCTAAGTCTGAATCTGATATGAATTACTTGAAAGATGTGACATATTCGAATGTTATAGGCTCTGTGATGTACTTAATGATTTGCACTAGACATGATATTGTATATTCTGTGAGTTGTTTGAGTCATTTCATGTCTAATCCTGCAACTGAGCATTGGAATACAGTCAAGTGGTTACTTAGATATTTATGTGTTTCTAGTAACCTAGGGCTAAAATTTGAAAAATGTGTTGAAGGAGTAAAATTGAGAGGTTATGTGGATTATAACTATACGAACGATAGAGACAATAGGAAATCTAAAACATCTTATGTGTTTACTTTGTATGGCTCATGTATAAGTTGGAAATCCAACTCCAATATATTGTTGCTCTATCTACTACTGAATCAAAATATGTTGCTATAACTAAGGCTTTAAAGAAAGCGCTAAAGGTTTGCTTTCTGAAATTTGAGTACTACATGACAATGTGACAGTCTATGTTGATAGTCAGTTTGGAATCCAATTATGCAAAAACCCGGTTTTTCATGATAGAACCAGACACAGAGATGTTAGGTTTCACTTTATATGGCACATAGTTGGAAAAGGGTTAGTTAAGCTTAAAAGGATACATTTTCAATTTAATCATGCTGATATAGGAACCAAATGCTTGTTTGTTTCTAAGTTCCAGTCATGTTTAAATTTGTTAAATTTTGATACATTTTATTATAACTATATTTTTTCCCTTTGATAGCATGTATTATTTCTCTGTGATTAATATATGCTCTACTGAATTGACATTATGCTGAAATTGCAGAAATAATGACAATAATGATAACATGTGAAGATTAGATGTCCCAAATTGAAAGTTGTAATGAAAATTCCACACCTTATAAATCCTAAATCAACTCCACTAGTATGAGGTCTTTTGGAGTAAGTCCAAAAACAAATCTATGGGGGCTCAGCCCAAATGGGACAATATCATACTAGTGCTGAGTTGACCGAGTCCCTACAGTGGTATCAGAGCTTGGTTAGATGGTGAAGTGGACTGGGTGACATTGGGCATTGGTGGTGGTGATGGACTCTCCCTCATGACCTGCGGAGGTGCCTTGTGTCGAAAGTCTCCTGGTGGTGTTGGCTCGGTCCCGAAAGTTGTGGTTGGTCAAGTAGCGGGTTCCTTTGTGATAGGTGGTGCAAAGTGGGCAGGGAAGACCTATCGTTTGGTCCTTGGTTTGAGGAAAGGATTGTTGGTGCAAACCCAAGTCCCACATTGGAAGTTGTAATGAAAATTTCACACCTTATACGTCCTATATCAACTCCACTAGTATGAGGCCTTTTGGAGGAAATTCAAAAACAAATCTATGCGGGCTTAGCCCAAAGCGGACAATATCATACTAGTGTTGAGTTACCCCAGTCTTGACATTATCTATCGTAGACCGGGTAGATTCAAAGTTTTACAATATCTAATTAGCCTTGAATATAATTTTAATATTTTCTAAAATATAACTATTTTATATTAATTAAAAAATAATATTTTAGTATTTTCTAAAAGTTGGTGGTTTGGCCTACTTGGCTCTCCACCCTCTGGTGGGTGGGTTGGGCTATTTAAATTTTAGTCCGCCGACCCGCAGGTTATGGTAAGTTGTGAGATAATCCGTCTGCCAACCTAATTTGATAGTTCTAACACAAAATAAATACAAAAAATTTTAATTTAAAGATAAATCTTGTATTTATGTTTTGATTTATTAGTATTTTAATAAAAAAATAATATATATTTATGATATAAAAAAAAACCCAAATGGTGCCTTTTTTAAAAAAAAAGTTTGGTAAGATAGTTTTAGAAGTTTCGGGGCGTGTTTGAAAATTAATTTATAGTTTTTAGTTGTTAGCTGATTTAGTTAATTTGTTTGATTCGCTGATTCAATTACCTGTTTGAACAAATAATTATTTAATATTAGTTATTTCTATGTAAAATGACAATCGAAGACATTTATATTTTTTTAAAAAAATTATGTTTTTCACAGTTATAAATTTTGAGAAATTTTATTATTAGTTATTTAAAATTGTGAAGGTGTTATAAAATATTTATTTTTAATATTTTTAGATTTGAAGAAATAATATATATTTTTATTAAAAAATATGAATATTTTTTTTATTAAAAATGATATAAAATATAAAAATAATAAATATTTTGTATATATTTATTATATTAATTATTAATTAATTTATTGTTTCATTGTATAATTTTTAATAAATTTATTCTATTTTTTTTTATCTTTTAGTTTAAAATTAGATATATAAATACATTAATAATATTTATGTTTTCTATTTTGATTTTAGTTTAATAAATTTATATAGTTTACAAATAAAATTAATTTTATAAAAATATTAATTAACTTAAGAATGGGGTTGCGGACTGGAACTTAAGTCTATTGGCAATTGAATACTTAACTTCTCCCTATAGCATTCAATCTCATTACCATTTCATATTAGACCTATATAATAAATTATATTCTATGTAATTAATTATATTTAAACACACAAAGCACATCACAAGTTATAGCAAAAATACGCTAAAAGTCCAAAAATTCTTCCCAGTTTAGCATAATTTTTAAATCACAGATAATACAGTCATACAAAATAGAATCATGCATAAATGAAAATATCTCGAAGATTCAATTTTCATTTGATTACATTACACGTTTCAAATATTCAAGAATCAAGGTGTCGCTAGGATTGAGCCTTTCAACTCATTTGAATATATGAAAGTAATGTACACACGAATCTACCATTCTTTTTAGTTCGTACCTGACACATTACAAGCCATGTGTCCCTATCCATTCACAAGCATATTGGAAGCAAGCCCAAACTTTCTTAAAGCAGCAAAACATCATGCTTGCATAGGTAAAAAATTTTAATCTTACTCCTGCATTAGCGATGTTTCAAAGAAGTCATTAAGAGAATAAATGTCAGCCTATCTTTCTTGCAGATCCGAAAGCAAACCTAAGATAAATTTGCAATATGCATTCCAATCTCCAAAATGTGAGCTTTCCACATTGAATTTAGCTTTTAATGTTGTATTAGAAGGGAATTGGGTGTCTCACACTTAGTAGATTTTGATGGACTTTAATCCCATCCCAATTGATACGAATTCCTCCGAGATCACCCCATTCGTGATTAATTCACGAATCATACTATGTCTAACACCCAAGTGTTTAGAATTTCAATTATAGATTTGGCTATATGATTTAGCCATAGTTGTTGCACTATCACAACGAATAGAAAGAAGTGATACCGGGTTCGTCCATAATGGAATCTTATTAACCAAATTGTGAAGTCATTCTACTTCCTTACCAGCCGCGGCTAAAGCTATGAATTCATATTCCATTGTAGAATGAGTAATACAAGTTTTCTTCTTGGAAGCCTAGCAAATGGCACCTCCCACAAGCAAGAATACCCTATTCCGATGTGGAAGAGTAATCTACCATCTGATTTATCCAATTAACATCTTAACATCCCTCTATAACAGAAGGAAGTTCATTGTACAATAAATCAAAGTTAAAAATCTCTAATTTATTCCTCCATAAATTTTTAGGAATATATCTTATTGCATTAAAGGCATGCAAATTATTTCTTCCAGACAGCCTGCACTTTGTATGCGTTTGAAATATTGTCGATCTTAGGCAAGATTGCTAATCGCCACTAGGTCTAGTGGCCAGCAATAATCCATTGAGAACCCTTATCTCCAATTTTAGATTCTCCCATGAGATTATAAAATTTCACATTCCAGATTTTTATTTGATTTAACTTTTCATAGAACAGATAAAATTTATATTGGAATGTAATTTTTACAGAATTCGCGCAATTCTTCAATCATATATGATTTTCCAAGAATTGTTGCAATTTTTCAAATTTAATCCAAGATTAACGTTATTTAATTTGATTAATTTTATTTTCACTACAAAGAAATTGATCGATGCAAGAAATTCATGTATGTTAATCTCCAGATATAAGTTATCCTAAATAGATTGCACTAGAATTATTCAACAAGTTATTTTATTTCTTGTTGTCATTCTAGAAACGTAGAACGTTATGTTTGTTATCATAGTCGATTTGACCATACTCTTGCATCATTACAGAAAACTTTCTATGCACAAATATTTTTAAAGTAAATTATAATTTAATATAATTTATGAAAATTCCAAACATCGCAATACATTTTCCAATGTATTAGTTTCATGGATTTGTAACATTTGATTCACAAATTTCAGTCCTAAAATCACTCAAGCATTTGAATACAATGTAAACAAAGTAACTTAACATTAATCATGTTCGAATTTAGAGCCGACACTCAACATTCTAGGCAATGTCGATCATACATTATTTGTATGCAAACATGTCTTAATTATTTAAGACATTAAATACTAATTACTTATAGTAATTATGTATACATGTCTCAATCATCCAGACATAAATCATTAGATTTATACAACTCATCAATGACTTCCAAGCATCTTCAGAAAGTATAACATTTTCTGAAGATTTTCCACGACCTCCCCCATTTCCTTGATAGGAGTTTCATTGCTGCCAACGGAAGATGTTTCAATGATGTCTTCACGAACATCCTTTGATCCGGGCTTATTTTCTTTTGAACTTTTAGCCAGGGTTATATGAAAAAACTTCGCCCTCATCCTTGGGGTCCTCCTCCATCCTTGATCCATATTTTGGTTGGCCAACATCTTACTGTATGACCGAGTAACAATCCTGTCACGAGCCATATCGTAGGAGATATTGTATTCGATTGTTGGTATTGGATACTGTTGATGTATTTTTTTCAACAAAAATAAAGTAAAATTCAAAGATATAGAAAATATCCTTAAACTTGATTAATTAGTGCCTGAGATTAGGAATCTCTAAACACTGTACGGTACAGAAAATAAACTGGAAAATAAAAGACTGAAATTTAAAGTGGTGATCCCCAAATCTGACTTTGCTTTGTTGAAGTTGATTGAAGATACCTTGCCAAATGATTATCCAAGCCTTTAAATATTCTCTGGGAAACCGTACCAAAAACCGTCACCCGAACGGTTACAACGTCTCCTTCCCAACCGTCTTCCAACCCTTCTCCTGCTGACACGCGTCCTCAGCAGACCAAAATTATCCCTATATTTCACTCTTTGAACCGACCACAGACCTTCCGCCCTTTAGGCCCGACTGCCAATCCTCCCGACTTGCAAACCATCTGACTTGTTGGTTCTGCCGCAGAATTCCGACCTGAGAACTTCCCGACCTGAGGGCCTTCCGACTTGAGGTCTTTCCGTCTTGAGGACCTCCCGACCTGAAAACCTTCCGACTTGAGGTCTTTCCGACTTGAGGACCTCCCGACCTGAAAACCTTCCGACTTGAGGTCTTTCCGTCTTAAGGACCTCCCGACCTGAAAACCTTCCGACTTGAGGTCTTTCCGTCTTGAGGACCTCCCGACCTGAAAACCTTCCGACTTGAGGTCTTTCCGTCTTGAGGACCTTCCGACCTGAAAACCTTCCGACTTGAGGTCTTTCCGTCTTGAGGACCTACCGACCTGAGGTCCTTCCGTCCTGATGACTTTCCGTCTTGAGGACCTCCCGACCTGAAGACCTTCCGACTTGAGGTCTTTCCGTCTTGAGGACCTTCCGACCTGAAAACCTTCCGACTTGAGGTCTTTCCGTCTTGAGGACCTACCGACCTGAGGTCCTTCCGTCCTGATGACTTTCCGTCTTGAGGACCTCCCGACCTGAAGACCTTCCGACCTGAGGTCTTTCCTTAGAAATAAACCCATTTTCCTTGATTTCCTCACGGTGTCCTTCAGTCAGTTCAATCAACTCTATTGCCAGGCCCACTCTTCTTTTTACCTTGGGCTTTTAACCTAATTCTAAATTTCGTACATAACAACTTGCCCGCCGCCAAGGGACTTTCAAACGCCATCTAATAACAATCAATGTTTGGAAGTTCATAAATCACTACCCTCTTGAAAAAATTCCCTTAGCAACTGCACCAGTTACTGCAACACTCCTGATTAACTTCCTTCTCCGCAATACGAGCTTTTGTGAATCACAATCCCAAAACACTCTAATCATGGCGAATCAATACATTCCTGCCCTTCCTTTCGACGGAACCCTCCCAGAGGGCTCATTTTCAACCTCGAAAGTACTAACTCCGACGATCCGCCCATATTGCACTACTCCTGAAGACTCAAATCGAATGAGGGAAGTTTTGGAATCCCGAAATTCCCTGGCTATCAACAATCCTAACTACCAAGCAGTTCGCATTCGAGATAGCATCAAAACCCATCTCACAGACCCAAAAGATCCTTACCGCGCTTGGTATCGACGGGTAGCGGAACACTTCCAGGCCCAATGGCGATCTCAAAAAATCGGCCAAGCAATACTATTGTCCACCATGCCTATCAACCTGCATGAGAAGGTGCTGTTGGCCATGTCTGCCTTCTGGAATGCGGAAAATGGGACTTTCCTCTTACCATCGGGCCCCTTTGGTCCAACTCTTATGGACGTGGCAATAATCGCGCATCTCCCAGTCGTGGGTGAAGACCCTGTGATGGGAGCCCTAGATGGGCAGGAGCCATCAGAAGACCATCCAGGGTGGTCTTTACAAGGTGTGAAGGAATGGGGTTGGACAAAGTTCGCAACCGACCAGCAAGGGGCTCCAGGGACCCCTGTAACCGACCGGGAGCATACTGCCTTTATCCTTTTTTGGCTTTGTAGGTACGTTATTGTTTCCCCTTCCAAATGTGTTCTTCCTTCTCATCTCGACCTGGCCATTCATATCGCGTCAGGTCGGTTCTTTTCCCTTGTCACCCTGTTTTTAGCCAATCTGTTTGAAGGACTTACTAGAGTTAGCCTTCGTCTAACAGATAATGATAGTAGAAAATTAGACACTGCTGCATCGGGTCCTTTTTGGTTTTTAGAACTTTGGTTCCGTCTTTACTTCCCTAACGCGTTCAACTTAGGATCTCCGCCCACTATGCCAATAGCTGAAAAACATTTGGGATTAGCCCT
The DNA here is from genome assembly GCF_009805555.1 of Andrographis paniculata. Taxonomy (NCBI): domain Eukaryota; kingdom Viridiplantae; phylum Streptophyta; class Magnoliopsida; order Lamiales; family Acanthaceae; genus Andrographis; species Andrographis paniculata. The sequence continues at coordinate 213,702 of NW_026137424.1, forward strand.
CAACCGACTCTGCTCAGGACGCAATAAACTCCAATCTTCCGATCCAATAATAACCGCAATTTTAACAGATATCCGCAGTAACTCTCGATTTTCTATGTATAAAAAGTATGCGGGTTATGCTCCCGACCATTTTTGGCCCTTTCCAGCATCAAACCCGCTTCCGACTCCTGAACCTTGTCCTCATCCCACTTATCCTTTTGCCTGGGACGTTGCCCTCAAACCCAGGTCTCTTTTTAGTAGCAAAAAACTTGATAAAAAGGGGCAGAAAACCTTTTACACTTTTAATTATGAACCTCAATTCATGGCGCGCCAGTTCGGCTGTTGCCAAGGTATCCCTGGACCCGTCGCTTGTCCGCATATAATCTTTCAAAGTCCGGACCGACGAGTCCTACCTAATTCAATCCCTTCTTATATCTCCCAGCTCACCACGTATATAATTTCCAATTCTTATATTCCTTTCCGCTCCAACCCTGAGACTGTAGAAACATTCAATGAATGGTGGTCGGTTGTATGGCCCCTGATTTCCCCTGATGAGGGTCGGCTGCTGAACATACTCCTTCCCCCCCAAGGATTGGTTCTAGGGGCGGCTAGACACACTAGCACCCAGCCACAAACAATCGCCCCGGGGACCGGATCAAGTGTTCCAACACGAAAAAGGAAAGCTTCCCAGCTGCAAACACCCCCGACCTCTGGGGCCGACCAGCAAGCTCAAGCGGACCTTGGAACTACTAGGACGTCAGCAAGGACCCGACCCCGACTAGGTAATTTTTCTTAAAACCGTGAACCAATTCACTATATCTTAACTTTGATTTCACTTATTTCATTCACCAGAACCGACCTTGGTGACACCGACCACACAACCGACGCCAGCCCCAGCCGACCATTCAATCGGACCTTTGGTCCAGACCAATTTGCCAATGAGCAGTCGGGCGGAGGACCCGACGAGGAGGCAAACTCTTCCACCCGTACCGAGGAGTGGTCGGGTCAGGCACCCGACCAGGAGGCAATCTTTACCCGCAGTGCCTATAGAACCAGTAAGTTCTCTCATCAGCAATACTTAGGATTCTAATGACCAACTTTGATATATTTAACAACAACATTTCCATGATTTTTCACAGACACCTTCACCCATCGAATCAGCAGCAGGGGTCTCTTCGGACAGTGAGGGGACAACTTCCCAGATGGGTCAACCGCCATACATGGCATCAGACTCATCCATTTCGAAGGAAGGACCAACTGCCCTCGCCGAAGCTGACCCTCAAAACGACATCCTTGATGTTGCTGATCCCGAAATCGAAGGTGCCCCAGAGATCCCGGCTGCAGTGGCTCTAGATGCAGCCGCCCAACCTGCAGCCGCCCAACCAGCAGCGGCGCTCCCTCTAGCCATCGAGTGGCAGGCAGAAGAACCACCTGCGGCAATCCAACCTCCAGAAATGGAAGAAATGTCTTCGTCCGAATCGGAGACTTCTGTGAATTTGGTAAGATTTAACCAATCCATGCTACAATGTTTCTTTCAGAAAACACTAACTGTTTCATATACCACTTTCCATAGGGACCCAGGTCGGCACCTCAGCGACCATTCGCAGCAGCCGACGAGTCGGCTGCTGTTATACCAGCTGTCTGCCCTACTCGACCGACCTCATTACTGCCCCCTTCACTGACAGCAGTCCACCCAGAGGTAACACATATCTTATCTGAATACATTTGCACCTCCCTTGTATTACTTATTGACATTGTAGGACTTGCAGGGGCCTTCGGACTTAGCTGTCCTATCGACTGTTCCGGTTCCGGCGGAGGCCCAAACTATATTCACTGAGGCCATTAACCATCCCCTGTCAGAATTAAGGTCCGACTTATTGGACAAACTCATTCAGACGGTTGGTGGCCTTCTTTTTTACACTCCAACGGAATCACCAGCCGTCCCCATTCTGCATCGGCTGATGGAAAGACTTACAGAGCTCAAGACTGAAGTGTTAGTCATTGGACTCCTGTCAGCCGAAACCCCCCAGCCCGACTTCGATCAAACAACGCTGGAGAATTCTTTGGCTAAGACCCGAGAATCCCTTCAGCAGACTACTGGAAGGCTGGATGGTCTCCTTAGCACGAAAGCTCAAGTTGATGAAGCTATTCAGAAAAAGGAGGCAGAATTGCGGGAGCTAAGGAAAGAACAGTCTACCCTGGATAAGCAAATTACCAATGAGCAGCATCTGCTTGAGAAATATACCAAGAATGAGGCTGAATTGGATCAAGAGCTGAAAACCCAAGCCCGATCCCAATTTATCATAAGATATCAGACGGCTGCCAATACCAGAAGGCTATCCAGGGATGAAATCAAGTGGACACATATAAAAACTGCCCTAGGGGCACTTTTGTAATACTTCCCCCTCTGTAACACCAATTGACTTAGTAATCTATTTTTCCTTTCTTCTCTCAAAACCAGGATCACCTTTCAATTTTCAATTTTGTAGGAATCGCAACAAACTCCTTCCTTTAAAGAACACTGTTTCTCAAATTTCTAAGGCATATTTCGAAAATCAAAACACTTGAAGTGTTAACAAACATGGCGAATGACCGACCTCATGTTCCATCAAGTAACTGGGAAGGTGTTCTTCAACCCTTCTTTGTGGGTAATCACCCTATTGGAGGCCATGCAGAAGACTTGTTACATATACTCAAGCAACTAGACTTCAAATTCCGATTCTCCCAACGAGGTAGAAGAACCATTCATCGCGTCATCCGCCTAATGGAAAAAGTCATTGAAGGGTATGAACCTCTTCGTGACATCCTTAGCCGCATTCCTGATCTCCATCATCACATGGAAATGATCAAAAATCACGCAGCAACCATACTTCCAGATCTTGGTTGGGATAATATATTTTCTAATCAACGAAAAGTCTTTTCAAGATTGCGCACCATTGTTGACCGTGAACATCAAGCCCTAACAGACATGCAAGCGCGTACCCATCAAGATCTAGACGACATGCAAAGCCAATGGGAAAGGTACCGACCAGATTTGGAAGATCTTATTGAAGAAGAACCAGAACTAATATCCACTCACTGGGATGAAAAGTCTGATTCAGAGGCAGAAAATTTCTCACAAATACATGATGACTAACAGAAATGAACCTTTAAATAGGTTCGAACCCGAACCCCATAAATGGGTTCTGAAAATAATATTTTGTTTCAGGTAGTTTTGTTATCTGAAAAGGCAGGATAATACCTCTTCAGATATTTAGCATTAATACAATCATGTACTCTTCTCCCTTCATGATTTATAATAATGAAAGCGCCATTCCCGATATCTTTTTGAACAATGTATGGTCCTTCCCAATTCGGTGACCACTTTCCCAATTGGTCAGTTTTCTTATATGTAGGAAGGATGGTCTTCCAGACTAGGTCTCTTTTTTGGAATGTCCTGTGAAGAACTTTCTTTCCGTAACTCCTTGCTCTGATTTCACTCTGTTTCACACTTCGACTTATCGCATGAAGTCGGTTAACATCCAAATCCTCCAACTGTTGCAACATAAGTTGTTGGTACTCTTTTGTAAGATCGCCATCAGTAAACTCTGTTCGGCCAGATGATACTCGGATTTCGGCTGGTAAAACAGCATCTTGGCCAAACGTGAGTTGGTAAGGCGAGAATCCTGTGGCCGTATTTCTGGTATTCCTATGTGCCCATAAAGCCTGAAACAATAGCAAATGCCACTTTCTCGGGTTCCCTTCAACCATCTTCTTTATAATCCCAATAATAATCTTATTTGCTGCTTCCGCTTGTCCATTGGCTTGGGGATAATAAGGTGAAGAATGATGTAATCGAACCCCGAATTCTGCCAAGAAACTAGAGAACTTTTCCCCTGTGAAAACCAGGCCTTGGTCGGTTGTTATAGACTGAGGAATACCATACCTGTAAATAATTTGATTCAAAACGAAGTCTATCACTTCTTTCTGATCCACATTTTTCAAAGCAACTGCTTCTACCCATTTGGTAAAGTAGTCAGTCGCGACCAATATGAAACAATGATGTTTCGATGAAGCAGGATGTATCTTACCAATAATATCCATAGCCCATGATTTAAAAGGCCATGGTTTTGCCAAGAATTGCAATTCGGTTACTGGCAAATGGTTTAAATTTCCATGTCTCTGACATTCCTGGCAGCCTTTGGCAAATTGTATGCAATCTTCAAAAATCTTTGGCCAGAAAAAACCCAAACGATGAATGGCCCATCTCATATTGAGACCTGCCCGATGAGCTCCACATATCCCACCATGTACTTCTGTCATTACCTCTAGAGCTTCTTTAGACCCCAAACATTTCAAAAGCAGACCTTCAAATGATCTCTTATACAAAATTCCATTTATCAATTGAAAACGTAAAGCTTTCAATCGTGTCGCAACCGAAACACTCGCACCTGGATTCTGTAAATACATGATAAGCTCTGTTCTCCAATCGGGCACTGTTTCGCCGTCGGACTCCTGCCTGATATCAACTACGCAGTTGGGCTCCTGTCCGACAGTCTCCTGCTCGACCATAACTTCGCAGTCGGGCTCCTGTCCGACCGTCTCCTGCCCGACCATAACTTCGCAGTCGGGCTCCTGTCCAACAGTCTCCTGCCCGACCATAACTTCGCATATCGGGTCTGTCTTTCCTTCTATGCCCGACTTGACCTCCGACCACATATCCTCCAGAATTCCTTTACATGCCCTTTGAGCCAATTCATCAGCACGTTGGTTTTCTTTCCTCGGAATGAACTCAATTATTACTTCTGAGATTTTTGTCAGTAACCGACCCACAATGTCCCTGTATCTGCGAAGATGAGGGTAATTGCAAACATATTGATTGTTTACCTGGTTGACTACTAACTGAGAATCCCCCCTTATGATTACAGACTGGACCTTCCTGGCAATTAAAGCCTCCAAACCCAAAATTAAAGCTTCATATTCTGCCGAATTATGGGTCATGGCTTCCAATCGTAGTTGTAAGTTGATCTTTTGACCATCAGGTCCTTGCAAAAAGACCCCTGCCCCTGATTTGTTTCCAGAGGTAGAACCATCAAAGAACATCAACCATGTTCTGGTACTTATATAAGGCACACATCCGACCTGTAGATTATCCAGATATGATGAACAACTAAATGGTCGGACACTATCACAAAGAGAATACCCGACTTGTGAGAATTCTGCCAAGAAGTCGGCTACTGCTTGTCCCTTAATTGCCCTCAACGGGGAATGTTGAAGATCGAAAGGAGCCAATTTGATGGCCCACTTCATGAGTCTCCCCTTCATAGTAGGTCTTTGTAAAATCAATTTGATGAGATCCACCTTTGATATGACCTCAATTCTTCTGGGCAGCAAATAATGCTCGAGTTTAGTACAAGCGAAGACCAATGAATAACACATTTTTTCTGGCATAGTGTAATTCAGTTCTGGTCCTGTAAGGGTTTTACTGAGATAGTAGATTGCCCTTTCCTTCCCGTCATCACCATCCTGTGCCAATAAACAGCTAACCACTTCATATGTATTTGCCAGATAAAGTTTGAGTGGCCGACCTTGTTTAGGAGGCATCAAGACTGGAGGGTGAACCAATGCCTGCTTGATAGCATCTAAAGCCGTCTGTTGGTCGGGACCCCATTCAAAAGCATTTTTTCCAGCTTTCAACAATTTAGTAATGGGTCTGACCTTGCCAGCAGCATTGGAAATGAAACGCCTCAAATAGTTCACCTTACCCAAAAGACTTTGAATTTCTTTAACCGTCTTAGGTGGCCGACTATCAAGAATGGCTTTAGCCTTATTGGCATCAACTTCAATTCCTCTCTCATGAACTAAAAATCCTAAAAAGCTCCCGGCTGATATTCCAAAAGCACACTTGGTTGGATTCATTTTCAACTTGTACTTCTTCATTCTTTTGAATGTCTCTTCAAGATTTCTTAAGTGTTCATCAAAACTGGAAGATTTAACAATAACATCATCAATATAAACTTCCATAGATCTGCCAATTAAATCATGAAAGATTGAATTCATGGCTCTTTGGTAAGTTGCCCCCGCATTCTTTAACCCGAATGGCATGACTGTCCATTCATAAATACCTAAAGCCCCTGGGCATCTGAATGCTGTCTTAGGAATGTCTTCTTCTGCCAGAAAAATTTGGTTATAGCCTGCATAACCATCCATCAGACTGAGGATTTTATGCCCTGCTGCTGCATCTATCAACATGTCGGCCATAGGCATCACATATTCATCCTTAGGGGTAGCTAGATTCAAATCCCTGAAATCGATGCATATCCTAATCTTACCATTTTTCTTGACCACTGGCACAATATTAGCCAGCCACTCCGCATAACGGCAAGGCTGAATGAAACCCACTTTGAGAAGTTTTTGGATTTCTTCCTTGATTTGAGGCATCAGATCCGGGCTCATTCGCCTTGGAGGTTGTTTGTAAGGTTTACAACCTTCTTTGATAGGCAATCGATGCTCTATTAGACTTCTTGTCAAACCAGGCATCTCTGAATAATCCCATGCTAAACAATCAATGTTGTTTCTAATAACTTCGAGCATCATTGTTTGTTGCTCTTTAGACAAATAACCACTTAACCTGATCACTTTTGGAACCGATTCGGTTCCTAAATTAAACTCCAATAACGGGTCTTGTGATGAAGCTGTTGGTTCTGTTTTTTCTAATAAGTCGGGCCAACGAAATTGTTCATCTTCTTGGAGGTGAACATCCAGAATCTCTTTATTATTTTCTGCTTTATGTAATAACTGCTTTAAATAGAACTTATTAATAAGAGAACTACATACTTCTAAGCTTGTATCTTCCATAACAAACAAATTATATAGGAATGGGTGTGGCTTTATCATGAGCCATACAATAAAGGTGTTCTTTTAATAGAACATCGAGTTCTGGCCAGTGACTTTATAACCCTTGTTTGGGTATTCCCTGGCCATATACAATTGAGAGGCATGAATCCAGTCTCTTCCCAGCAAGAGAGAGTATGTAGTATCTGCGTCCACAATAAAGAAAACAGTGGAGATCTTCTTTGGCCCGACCTCGATCGTGGCAACCATCATGCCTTCAGGCTTAGTCGGCTGCCCTGTAAAACTTGTCATTTCGAATTCCACAGGAGACAGATCATGAATTCCTTTCCCTAACTTCTTGAGGGTCTTCAATGGCATAACATTAAAGACTGCTCCATTATCCACGAAAACTTTTGTGATTGGTTTCCCACAAATGTGAGCATTAACATACAGAGGTTTCAAATGGGAGATCGCACCCTCTGGAATAGGAGGAAACACAATCGAAGGTGTTTCCGACTGAGGATCGGAATCTGTGGTCTTTGCCCACTCTGTTTCCTCTAATTCGCCATCTGCCAAGAATGCCCATAAAGGTTCGTCCATAGTATCATCTACCAGACTCGCCCACATCGGTTCATCACTCATCTGATTAATCTCTGTCATTCGACAAGGGATTCGTGGTCCCAGACGAGATTTAACAGATCTTGAACTTTCCTCTGTAGTTACTACTTCTTCCTTTGTCATATCCCGAGATTGAACCGTCAAAGATTCAATACGAAATTCTTCAAGAGATGGATTGATGTTGATCCGTTCACAATGTTGGCATCTAAAACCTTTAATTATTTCATCTGCCATTCCTTTACCTTTCCCTTGTCCCGACGAACTTCCTTTGGTATAGTCGGAAGCACCTAATCGGTCGTTCGGTTGCTTTCCTGAACAGACCCGACTGGACCGACTTTTTAGAGATTGAATGGCTGCTCCCGGCTCGTTGGTCGTTCGTTCTGTAAAGACTATAATGGACTGATCTCCTGCCCAGTGGTCGGCTGCTTTTTGTTCGTCGGTTCGTTGTTTTACTGAAGGGACTTGTTTCCCATACTTTGCAGCATACCTGCGTTTGGCGTTGCGGATCTGTGTACGATTCATACCTGGGAAACGAGGATCTATATCAACGGGTAAAGGCTTTTTATTTCGAGCCCAATTGTTCCCGACTGATCCTGTTTTTCTGGTCGGGTGGTCACGTACTACAACCCTTTCTTTCACCTCCACATTAAACGAACCGTCTGGTCGGTCCTATTTTTCAGCGACTGGTCTTTCAACAACTTTGAGTCGTTCTTCCGGTCGGCCACTGTTTGGCTGACTTCCCTTTTTAGTTCCAGGGTTTGCCTGAGTTCGTTCCCCTGTATGTCCATCATTGGCCGAACTTTTCCCTGTTTCCGAACTTGGTTGGATGTCAACCATTGCCGTTGTTACTTTCGGAAACGGTTGCTGGTCTACACCTAGAGTGATGTATTTGAGCCGACCTGTCTTAATGGCTTTTTGAATTTCCTTCCTGAAATGAGTACACTGACTTGTATTGTGTGTGAAAGAATTATGCCACTTGCAGTATGGTCTCCCTTTGATTTCTTCTTTAGTGGCCAGTCTTTGCCCCTTTGGAATACGGATCTGCCCATCAGTCAGCAAGATATCAAAAATTTCATCAGCTTTTGAACTATCAAACGTCGGTTGCTCTTTTCCTTCAGATCCTAGTACTGGCTTCAACTTAGGGCATACATAAGGTTTCCCAGAAAGGATTTCGGCTGCCATCTCTTCTGACTGATTAAAATCAAAATCACATGTTTCTGTTCCCATACTCGCCATATGTTGGCCTCTATTACGCCTGTTATGCTGATCTTCCTCTCTGAACAAAGACTCTAAACGTCCTGCCTTGGATGCAAGACTTGCCAAATCCTCAACATCCAGGGCAGTGAGTGCCTTTCTTAAGCGAGTATGCATATTCCGGACCACTAAATTGGTCATCTCTTTCTCACTGATTACCGTAGGACATCGTCCCTTCATCAATCGCACCCTTTCTATAAACTGTGAAGCAGATTCTTCTGGAAACTGTCTCAATTCTAGTAAATCAGTTAAAGAAACAACTGGTAAAGGATTGAAGAATCTAGCGTGAAATGCCATCTCCAGTCCTTCCCATGTCTGAATTTGTCCAGGAGGCAGACTTACAAACCACGAAAACGCTGTTCTAGTAAGAGATAAACCAAACAGCTGTAACTTATAAAAAGGGTTATTGCCAACTTCTCCTAATTGTGCTGTGAACCGACCAACATGTTCTATGGTGGAAGATCCGTCCTCCCCTGAGAATGCATGAAAATCGGGTGGTCGAAAATTCCTTGGGAGAGGGTGTTCATTAATGATCCTTTCTGGGAAAGGTTTCTGATATGCAGGGCGGTTAGCCATCTGAGGAGTTAATCCATACTGATCCCTTAATATATGTGCAAGCTCATCAGGATCTACATGAAAGCGTTGATGATCAGGAACATGGAACGGATCCTGCACAGGAATATGAATAGGATCATGTATATATCCTTCAGGCCTGTCCTCACTTGTATTGTTCATCTGCGGATTGGTAACCCTTGGTCCCAGTGGAACAGTGTTGGGAAAAGTCAGAGGAGATTTTCCCCTATCCATTCGGTTGGGATTAGTGGCACTTGGGAATGTACTATCCACGAATGATGGCCCTGCGAAATTTGCCTGTAGTCTGGACGGTGATATTCCTGGTGGAGTTTGAGTGGGTTGAAGACTAACCCTAGACAGTGCTTGATCTATCATGGTCTGCATCAGATTCTGTTGCTCACGCAACATGTTCGTTTGTTGCTCACGCAACATTTGTTGAACATAAGACCACCAATCAGTTGGTGGTTGTGGGATTTCCCCGGCATTTGGCACAATAGGTGGTGGAACGGATTCTCCCACCGGTGCCGAAGATGAGTGAGGTTGTGAACCTGCCATATGGACCCTTCCGATGATACGGCCGGATCTAAGACGTATGAAATTATCGCCGGAATTGGAATGAGCAATTTTGTCTTGCTCCCACTGTGGTCGCCAATTTGTTGATGTATTTTTTTCAACAAAAATAAAGTAAAATTCAAAGATATAGAAAATATCCTTAAACTTGATTAATTAGTGCCTGAGATTAGGAATCTCTAAACACTGTACGGTACAGAAAATAAACTGGAAAATAAAAGACTGAAATTTAAAGTGGTGATCCCCAAATCTGACTTTGCGTTGTTGAAGTTGATTGAAGATACCTTGCCAAATGATTATCCAAGCCTTTAAATATTCTCTGGGAAACCGTACCGAAAACCGTCACCCGAACGGTTACAACGTCTCCTTCCCAACCGTCTTCCAACCCTTCTCCTGCTGACACGCGTCCTCAGCAGACCAAAATTATCCCTATATTTCACTCTTTGAACCGACCACAGACCTTCCGCCCTTTAGGCCCGACTGCCAATCCTCCCGACTTGCAAACCATCTGACTTGTTGGTTCTGCCGCAGAATTCCGACCTGAGAACTTCCCGACCTGAGGGCCTTCCGACTTGAGGTCTTTCCGTCTTGAGGACCTCCCGACCTGAAAACCTTCCGACTTGAGGTCTTTCCGACTTGAGGACCTCCCGACCTGAAAACCTTCCGACTTGAGGTCTTTCCGTCTTAAGGACCTCCCGACCTGAAAACCTTCCGACTTGAGGTCTTTCCGTCTTGAGGACCTCCCGACCTGAAAACCTTCCGACTTGAGGTCTTTCCGTCTTGAGGACCTTCCGACCTGAAAACCTTCCGACTTGAGGTCTTTCCGTCTTGAGGACCTACCGACCTGAGGTCCTTCCGTCCTGATGACTTTCCGTCTTGAGGACCTCCCGACCTGAAGACCTTCCGACTTGAGGTCTTTCCGTCTTGAGGACCTTCCGACCTGAAAACCTTCCGACTTGAGGTCTTTCCGTCTTGAGGACCTACCGACCTGAGGTCCTTCCGTCCTGATGACTTTCCGTCTTGAGGACCTCCCGACCTGAAGACCTTCCGACCTGAGGTCTTTCCTTAGAAATAAACCCATTTTCCTTGATTTCCTCACGGTGTCCTTCAGTCAGTTCAATCAACTCTATTGCCAGGCCCACTCTTCTTTTTACCTTGGGCTTTTAACCTAATTCTAAATTTCGTACATAACAGATACAAAAATAGGGTCTTCAAAGAATATGGCCAAATAGATATTTATGAAATTTGTATTGGGATAATACAACGATTCGATTCTTGATTTCAGGCAATAAAATCAAGAAATAGATTAACTAGGGTCAATGATTGAAATCTCCAGGGATGTGTGTACTTTTAATAATGGGGTTTTTTTTTTTAAATATATATATATATATAGCAATGGCTGCGCCCGGGTGGGCTGCCTACGTACCCAAACGGGATCAAGCCATACGTAGTTCTAGATACAAGCTATACAGTCTCAGTAAAGCAAACAGACAAGACCAGCTAATAGTAAGTATCTAGCCTAAAGCGGGACAAATACTAAGTGATCAAGTCTAATTAACAATAATCAATGCTAAGTCTAGAATCAAAGAGTAGGGAGAGGCCTACTACCTGAAACGGAAGGACAGAAGGCCATCAGCGTCCGCTCGAAGGAGGCCTCGAAGCGACGAAGGAATATCTGAGGGGAGAAGCGTCGTCTCCATCGGGAGGGAAACCGCCAAAGTCACTAAGGCATCTGCTACGCGGTTCCCCTCTCGATATATATGAGATATCCTCCAAGTCGAATCCCTAAGTCGTAGTTGAACATGCATAAGGCAGCGCTGGAAAGTCCAGCGGCTCGTCTCGGAGGAGATCAGAGATATGCATGCCATCGAGTCTGTCTCGATCCACAACAGCGTCAATCCTCGTTCAATCGCAATCCCTACGCCAGTCTGGATCGCTGTCAGCTCCGCCAAAGTGTTCGTCGCCCGCGGAATCGGAGTCTGGAAAGCAATGAGTACCACCCCGGCTGAATCGCGGATAATACCAACCGCACCCACTGCGCCAGGATTGCCAAGCGAAGCACCATCGGTGTTAAGCTTGAACCATCCCGGAGAGGGTGCCTCCCCTCGCACCATAATCGGGGGCCGAGAGGTCGGAGGGGGATATCGAAGTCCAAGCCCCTCGGCAATATGAAAGTCACCTGCCTAATGTCGACGTAAGAGAATCCTAGCTCGCCAAAGAGTCTGCAAATGTGTATGAATCCGCCAGATGATCCTCTCGGAGGATACCCGAAGCCCCCTGTGCTTCGCGTCATTCCGAGCGGTCCAAAGGAACCAAAAAATCAACAACGGAACATACGCCCTGATACTCTGAGGGTGCGCCGAGGAGAGCCGCCACGAAGACACAAGTGGATGCAGTGTATATGTCTCCGGTAAAGATACGTTGAACAGCGCTGCAAAGTGCTCCCACACTCGTCGGGCAACCCCCGAACCAATAAAGAGATGCGGGATAATCTCCACCTCCGTCCGACAACAATGACATCGTGAAACTATCGAGATGCCATAATTCTGAAGGATCTCATCTGTCGGTATCCGTCGTCGAAATAGCCTCCATAAGAAAACAGACATCGTCGGGGTGAGAATGCGCGGCCATAATAGCCCTGAGAGCCAATTCCGTATCCCCGCGTCACAGCAGCGCTCCCAAGCAGAAGACGTCATAATAATAATAGTGGGGTTGAGGACTCAAATTCGGGTCTTTTGGCAATGGGACACTTAAGTTCTCCACCAAATACATTATATCCATTGTTATTTCATATTAGACTCACATAATAAATTATATTTTAACACACAAACACTTCACAAGTTATACTAAGAATACACTAAAATTCCAACAATTTCATTTCAATATATGATAAATTAAAATTTTTAACTATCAATTAATCATCGTATTATATAGTTAAGATGTTTAGGGGTATTTGGTGTGTTTGGAGTTGAGAATAAGAGTTGGATTTGAGTTTAAAATAGTAAAATATTGGATTGAAATATATATTTTGAATAATATAAATAGTGTTCATATAACCTTTTGAATCAAAATTTAGTTTTAATATAATATAAAAATATCAATATTTGATTTGTTATATTAAAGAAAATAAAATAGTATAAGGCCAAACAAACCCAAATTTATATAAGTAATAAATAAAAAATAAATGATAACGCACACCAACAAATTAAAATCCAAATTATTATTATTATTTGTTACAAATTTTTTATGAGTGAATTAATTTGTTTGATTTTATTAATTTGGTTACAATGTTTATCTCATTAATTATATTTACTTTGGTTACAACTTTAATTTATTTGATTTTATTAAGTTGGTAACAACATTAATTACTTGGGTACGTTTGTTTGTGGGGTTTTGGATTCTTTCTATTAATCTATTTTTTTACTAAAAAATAGCAAATTAATACATAGTTGTATTCTATATTAAAAATTAATTTTATATTAAAAATATATATATATTTACATCCACACACCCTTAATTTGATGATGATAATAATAATAATAATAATAATATCATTGTCGTATATGTTACGTTTCGAACAATCATTGCATTTACTTAATGATTTTATTAACCGCTGTTTTGTCAATGACTTTGTCCCATAATAATGCAAATAGTTTCGAATGGCAAGTAACGAACATCATCAATCAATCGTCATAATCAATATCTATTTTAATAATAAATTAAAGAGTTTATCTCACACTACTTTAAATACATCTTATAAACTGATCTTGTAAGCTCCTGTAATATATCAATGTTGAATATTGTTTGAATTTTGATGTAATTACTTAACAAACTTATTTACGAGAGTTTGTTCATTTTGAATTTCTATCCAAGTTTTTAATATCAATACAAGCATTATTGAAAAGAAACACATTGTTTGTGTTTTGGTAGGAGAATAAAATATATTACTTTAATAATAAAAAATAATAAAAAACTTAAAGTTAAAACAAACACTCTCTTAAGACTCCCTATTATAAATAGACTCAACATTCATCCTATTGGTTACCTTGCTTCTCACCTACTGCTTTGTCTGCTCAACACTCTCCGATTTTGAGACCTAAGGCTCTGATACTATGTTAGATGATGCAAATGACCGCTTCATTTAAAAGTTTAAGCTATTAGGGGTGTGCATCATTTATTTATTTATTAATCTACAAGTAGGAGTCAACTAACAATGATGACGCTCAATTGTCGATAATTTCGATGTTATGCTCCCCGTGGATTTTGTTTTTGATTGCTGATATTTTTATTTTTGTTGTTCTTGGATCCATCCATCCTCCAAACAAACATGATCTGAGATTTGCAATGCTAAGAATTCGAGCGGTATACTTTTTTAAACTACTCTTGTGTTTGTTTGATTTTGGATTTTGGGGTTGGTTTCATCCATGTTAACTTATAAAAAAAACTTGAGATTGACTAGTTTTGAAGCTGGAAATGAAAATTTATTGTGTGTTTTGATTTTCATATTTTTTAAGGTAAAATAATTGTTAAGTGCAGATTTGTCTCTTTGTTTTGAGTCGAAACATATCCCATATCTAATGTTGTGTTGATTTTATACTCTCTTTTGAATCAAAGATAATTGTAAAATATGAATTTTTGAATACCAACAAACATATTATACCTGTTTATATTGAACATAATTAACCATTTACTTTTTTTTTTTAATTAACCATTGATGGAAACTCGGTGTTGTGTTTCAGGCACATAGCTTTCAAGTATAGAGACATTGTGGTCATCTTCAATTGTGATTTGGACCCTATGAATGACTTGAGCGCTTTGCAGAAGACAAGCTACATTCAAAATTTGAGCGAAGATATTTCGATTATATTTTTCAAGTCAATCACCAAGGACTAGAAAAAGTAGGCAAAGCATTGATGGTTTAGCCGAACAGTCATGTATGAATGTGCACACAGACATGACGACGACAAACAACCCGTCGTACCTATGCTAATACTTATCTCGTGTTTCTTTTCAAAAAATCTATATATATATATATATGTTAGGATGGACACAGCCTCCAACGAATACAACAAGACAACTAGAACCATTGTTCGCGGAATTCCTGGAAGCAAGACTCTAGAGAAGCTTTAGCATGGAGATGGAAAAAGTGTGAGAGAAAATAACCGATTGAAGAAATAAGAGAGATAAATTGCATAATAAATCTTTGTATTTTATGAAAATTTCATAAAATATCTTGTGTTTTATTTATTGCATAAAACTCTCTTGTATTAGTATACAATTTACATAATGTACCTTTTATTGTTCCAAAAATAGCAATGGATAAGAATCACACAATTATTATGTAGATGACTATGTATTGAGTAGAAATAAACATTTATTCTAAATTTTCAATAGTTGAATAAATTAAATAAGATTGACAACTTATTTCTTCAATTTTAGTCAAGAAACTAGCTAGATGAAATTTATGTTATAAATTTCTAAGAATTACTCGCATATCATACATATGATCTTATATTATATAAGAATAAACATTGTGAACATGTTAATATAAACAATCTATTCCTAAAAACAAGAAAATAGTTTATGTCAACATATTGTTTCCTCAATTTTATGATTCTTATCTAAAAGATTAGAGTATATGTTCATCTTCAAAAGTCATTTACATAATAGGTCTGCGATTCTTAGCTATTGTTATTTTCAAACGAAAATGGTATTTTATGCAAACTATTATGGGTATTCTGTACATTATTTTTATAAAACTCTGGGTGTGCAATATAATTTAGCCAAATAAGAATTTTGATCGGAGTAATTTAGATTGTGTGCAGACAACATAGCAGAGGGAAGAAGTTCATTTGATTATAATAAACCAGAATATATACCGATCCATAGACATAATATAAATACACGACAACTGACACAATTTTTACTATAATACAATAGAGACACCTTTCCAATAGACATAACAGCTTGTGTCTAATTGGATAAATAATAATAATAATAATAATAATTTATATATAATTATTTCCATAATTAACAAAAAGGACCGTCTATTTCAATATTATTTTCGTTGTTGTGGAGTTACGTTGGTATATATATTATATAAGGACTTAATATTTGTTGAGGAATATTTATCATATATATAACAAAAATATTGTTAAATAATTTTGGGAGAAAAATAACTTATTGAATTAATCGTAAAGTCACTTATTTATAGGCATAGTCCAAAACAGATAAAAACAAACAATAAAATAAACTAACAAATAAATTATAATAAATATCTCCGACATCCCCTTCAAACTCGAATAGGGGTGGTAGAAACTAACTTGAGTTTGTGTAAGAGAGACTGAAACCGAGCAGGATAATGTGGCTTGATGAAAACGTTGCAGTTTGATCATCAACATGCTGACGATAAAGAGAAGGATCGTCAAGGAGAGTTCCGTCCATTGGTGTAAGACGGCATCTGGCGTCAAGGAGTGTCGAAGTTGTCTTGCAATCAATGAGACCAGCACGAGATAGCAGATCAGAAGCATACTTAGCCTGAGATATGTAAACCCATTAGGACCATCAGAAATCTCAAGACCTAAGAACTACCGAAGATGACCATGACTCTTCATATCGAAGTGTTGCTGAAGGTAGCTCTGTATATCACATATACCAGACTGATCATCCCTAGTAAGAATCATATCATCAACACAGAGAAGCAAAATAATAATTCAAAAGAACATCGGGGAATAAATAAGGCAGAGTCATGCAAGCTAGAAGTATAGCCAAACTTAAGAAGAGCTTAACTGAACTTAGAAAACCAAGCATATGAAGCATGTTTCAAGCCATAAAGAGCACGTTGCAACTTACAAACTTTAGAAGAAGGAGGAAACCCTGGAGGCATTATCATATAAACATTCTCAGATAGATCACTATGGGGAAAGACATTCTTGACGTTCAACTGCAAGAGAGACCACTTATGAATAGCTGCAATTGCAATTAAACAGCAAACCGAGATAAGACGCGCCACCGGAGCAAAGGCTTCCTCGTAATCAATGCCATATTTTTCCCTTCACAACTAAATGAGCTTTGCAATGCTCAACTGACCCATCAGACTTAGTTTTAATCTTGAAAATTCATTTGCTAGGTGTTTTATCTGGATGTAAGTCAATTAAGTCTCATGTATGAGTCTTCTCTAAAGCCTGCAATTCTTAAGACATCACTTGTCGCCATAGTGGATCAGAATTTGCTTCATAAAATGACCCGGGCTCATGGAGAGATTGGATAGTAGAATAACAATGATAATCACACAAATGAGAAGGTGGATGACTTACTCAATGTGATCGACGAAGTATGACAGGTCCAGACATTGTAGTCAGATCTGCATCTAGAGACGAGGTCGGACGTAGATCAGAAGCCTTAAGTGGAGGTGGATCAGAAGTCTCACTGGAATAGGATCCGGAGATGGAGATGAAGTCGTAGGATCAGAATCAGGGAACAATGGAGGACATGATGGCAGGAATGAAGGTGAACCATGGTGGAAAACATGACACTCTCCCAAAAAGTAACATGACGAGATACACGCAACTGTTTAAAGATAAGATCCCAAAGCCTATAACCTTTATGCTCTACCCAATAACCAAGAAAACAACATAAATGCACACGAGGTACCAATTTGGAATGTTCATGCAAAGAAATAAGGATGAAACTAACACAACTGAAGAAATGGAGGATACTATAATCGGGTAGCTGACCATATAGACATTCAAAAGGAGTACTATTATGAAGGACAGATGATGAAATACAATTTATGGTATAGACAATAGTAAAGGTAGTTTCCCCCTAGAACCTATCGGGACAAGAGGCAGACAGAAAGACGCACGGACAGTATCTAAAATGTGCCGATATTTGTGCTTTGCACGACAATTCTGTTGAGAGGTGTATGGATGGGAACGTTGAATAAATGTACCTTGAGCATAGAGAAAACTTAACAAGGTGGAACTCTTTAGTCAAGGTCATTATCAGTACAGAAGGTCTATATGGAACAGGAGTTCTAATCATTTGAGCAAATTGGATGCATATTTGAGGTGATTCTGAATAGTGTTTCAAAAAATATATCCATGGAAAATGGGAGCAGTCATCTATGAATATGACATAATAACGACATCCATTCATAGAGGGAACAAGGGAAGGACCCCAAATATCATAATGAACCAAGAAAAATGGTTTACTTGGGACTGATATATTTTCTGAAAAATAAAAGGCTGGTTGTTTTCTGAAATGATAGCGCAAACAATCAAATGACTTAAAACGAGTAGAACCCAAATGACCCTTACTATCGAGAGACTGAATTTTAAAGGAAGATGCGTGACCAAGACACGAAGGAGTCACTAGAGACTAGGGGATGGAAGGGTAGTAAGAGGGGTATGAGAAGCAGCAACAACAACATAAAAATTATGGGGAGGAATTTTCAAAGACTCTACTCAAAAAGTCAACCCACGTTTCAACATATCCCAAAAATTTGACCCATACGTTTATCCTAAACCTGCACACCAAAATATGAGAAAGTAATAATAAGTCCTTGGTCAACTATTTTATCAGTCGATACAAAAATTAGAGTCAAGTGAGGAATGTAGTAAATTTCAGGAAGATGTGTAAATGGTAGAGATACAGATCCTGAATATGTGATATCCATGCGGCTCCCATTAGCAGTGTGTATAGATAAATAGAACATAGGGTACGCACCGGTCAAGACACCAAGTGTAGGTGTCATATGATTGCAACAACCAGAATCAAAATACCACATAAGACTACCTGAATTGGACATGGCATGAGAGGGATTGGAAGTAAGAACTTAATGCGAGAAAGTCACGATATTCTTTTAAGGTTGCAGATGTTGGCTTATAAGATGACCAAATGATATTTTGTGCATTCCGAGGTGACCGAACATGGCAATTCTGAATGACATGGCCTTGGCGATGACAATGACGACACTTCACTGTCATAATAAAATTACCGACATGTACAGAAATCAGATAAAAAAAATCCAAAAAAAATTCTTCAAAAGAAAAAAATTATACCATCAGATAGAGAATAAATTTTTGAGACTAACGCCAAAAGAATCACCGCAATCGGAGTTGAAACTCACCGCCACGCATCGGTCAAAGTTCCAGCAGTGCAAACTTTGACTTACATGTGGGCCCCACACATCCTGCTGTTCGCCGCCAAACTTTGCTGGTCAGCCGATTTTTGGATGGCGGTTCCAATGATGCCAGAGGTGTCGACCGGAAATGCTCACAAGTAGAAGAAACTGTGATGGCTTCGGTTGTCAATCTTTTGGATTTACAGGAAGGAATTTGGTTTTGATACCATGTTAAAATTATTTTAACAGAAAAATAACAACTGCATCAAGGCCTATTTATAGGCGTAGTCCAAAATGGATAAAAACACACAATAAAATAAATAAACAAATAAATAATTATAAATATCTCCAACAAATATATATGCCTTCTTCATGCTCAACCAGGCGAAATGATCATATCGGCTCTAGTTTCCAACAATTTATCTATTCTGAATTCTATTAGTTTTTCCAATCAAGCAAGCGGTTGAAATCTTCAGTACAACATTTAACAAAAGAGAAGAGATATATACTGCCCCTACAAACTGCATCTACAGAAGAAGATGGTTGAAAGAAAATGATGTTGTCTACCGGAACTTCGAGTGATTTTTTGGGAATGCTTCAAGTTCAAAAAATGTTTTTGCAATTCTTGCTGCCATTGAAATGATATTACCGGTTTGAGAACAAATTCGGATTTTAATGTATTTTATCAACTCTAAGTTGTATTAAATTTTATTTATTTAATCTATATAAATATTTAATGTACATATTAAAACTATTGTGAGGGCTCATACAAAAATATTTCTTAAATATCGAATTTATTTTTTCAATTAATAATTTGTTATCACTTATTATTAAAAAAATATCTTAGTATTATTTGATCAATGATTCAAAAGTTTCATATCATTTATTGATTATTAAATTATTTGATACTATTATGAAGAAATGACCGTACATGAACAACTACTATTTATTGTCAAGCTTGGGGTCAACTTCTAAAATGATGACTTGTTTGGCCGATACACAAGGGGGTTAGAACATGCTCACGTGCCAGCTGGACTGCAGCGACGTAGTCGTTCCAGCCTCATTTGTAATAAGGGCATTGATATCCATCAACAACACCATGTTCCCCTGACTCAGCTTAGTGGCTCTGCATGTTCTATTTTGGGTTTGGATAAATATACGGATCCTCCACCATGTGAAAGCGCTTGGAGCATAGTTCACCAAATTAGTTGAGTTGAACTCAATATGGGGCATTCCAAAAAACTCAATTTTTGAGTAAAACGCCAAAAAAAAGTAGGAACATAATCACTTTGTGTCAAATTCCAAAACATTAAACAACAGAACTGAAAGAAGATAACTTACTTTCAGCACGTTTTGCAGCTCTTTGTGATTCAGCTAGAAAATGAAATACAAAGACGCATGAGAATTCAAAGACAGAAAGATATGAAGTAGATATATACTTTTTTTGGACCTGGATTCGACACCACATAAATAAATAAAGAATATTATTGCCGCTGAAGTAGGTGCCAAAATTGTTTTTTAAAAAATAATACTTCCTCCGTCTCATAACTAAGTACTTTTTGTATATTGATCTTTGAATATTAATTATTATATCAAAACGTATTACAAATCAAGAAAAAATTGCAAATATATTTCTATTAGTGTCTTATAATACTAATATAATGACATTTGTATAAAAAATTATACAAATATAAGGATATTTTTAACGTTAAGTACAATAGCGCAAAAGGTAAATGGATACCTTGTTATGGGACAGAGGGAGTAATATGTTGGAGCCGAATTCAACATCTATATGTAGTTTAATATTTATAAAAATATATATTATTAGAGAATTTTAAAATAATTCATAATTCATAATTTCTGTCCACCAATCTTAGTCTCATTTCTTTGTAAATTTACAAAGTGGGCTAAAATTGGCATACGGAAGAAATATTTATTTTATATATTTAGTATAAAATTATATTGTTATCAATATAATTAGTTTTTTAATAATGATATTAAAAATAATATATATCTCAAATATAAATTCAATTTTTCATTCTAACTATTATTAAAAATGAAGAGAGAAAGCATGAGAACTTTTAGCTCATATTCTTCATTGAAAATAATAAGATACGAATAGAAAGCAATGTTAGTAGGTGTAAGAGCCACCATTCTTGTATTCTAACTCATTAATAAATTTGAATTTGATAAACAAAAGCTTATTTGAGCTCAATTCATTGATAAAAAAAAAAATAAACATCAAGCTACTAGATATGAATTTCAACCAAATTAGCTATAAACAAGATCAATCGACGTACAAAAATATAATCCAAATTTGAATATATATGAAGAAAAACTCCTATTTAACACAATCTAATTAGCATGTGATCTGATATGAGATTTGCGCGAGATGAGGAGGAAGGTCCTGACTGCTAAAGGGGGACTACCTTGGTTGTGAGCTTCCAGGGCTTGTAGATTTTTCCGTATTCCTTAAGGTCACTCCTGCATGCGCAACAATCAGAAGTTGAGGTGCTAAAATTTTTGCAGAAAAGATTCACAATTGGTACACTTGGAATTCCCATTTATGTGCACTGGAACCTGAAGAAGCTCGCCAACAACTCTGGCAGGAGAGACAGAGTGGACGAGGGGAAAATTCATACACTATTAGAGACGCTTGACATTCGCGACGGGGCAAAGCTTAGCTTCTATTTAAATCTCCTCCAACTCTGCAAATCCACCAGAAAGAAGCTGATTGTCTTCGGTACCTTTCTGTTGCCCTTGAAATTTCTGGAGATACTTACTGGTAAAATGAAGGGATACAGCATTGGCTGCGAGATGTTCATGATGACAGGAACTCCAGCACAGATGCTCGGGAGTCTATGGTGGAAAAATTCAATCTCTCTCTCGTTGGGGCTTCTCTCATTTCATCCTCGATGTTCACCTGAACCGGCAGTGTTAGCAGAACAAGAAGAGAAATGCGCAGCTAAGAAATACGGACAATAACAAAGGAGAATTTATATTTCTGCTATTAAATATGATACAATAAATCTAATATCTAATTACTAAATATTAGAACTTCAAAGTTTAAACCAACTTTTGCAACTCCTAATATAACTTAATAAAAACTCCTAAAATATATGCACATATTATTTATTTATGTTGAGAACTAATGTATTAGAATAATTGTGAAATAAATTCTTAGATTTGAATTTTTGAATTTGAATTTTTGAATTCAAATTCAAAATTTAATAACATGGTTACGAGGCTTTAATACGTGTCGGTTACGAGCTTATGTAATATATATATAGACCTCAAACCTTCATTGTAATTATCTATTCTTAGCATCATCTTGTTCAATAATAAAATTCATTCCATTATAATAAAAAAAAAACCAACATTTGGTATCAAAGCTAAAAGTCCTTTCTGACCTGTTCTATGGTTTCCAATCCCGCTAGTACGTCGACTTCCTCCAGCCACCTCATTCCAGAATTTGATGGAGAAGACTACGACTTCTTATACATCAAAATGAAGACCATTTTAAAGTCGCTTAATCTCTAGGAGATTGTAGATAAAGGTTTGTGGAACTAGCCGAGGAAGAAAAGCTCGACGAAAATACTGCGAGAAAATTGGAGAAGCTGAGACAAGCTAACGCCAGCGCTTTTTCGGTAATTCAACGAGCTCTCACTAGAAATATTTTTCCTAGAATCATGAGAGCCGACACCACTAAGGACACTTGGGAAATTCTCAAGGATGAATTCCAAGGAGATGTCAAAGTCCGAACAATTAAGTTGCAAACGCTATGGAAGGAGTTTGAGAATATCACTATGAAAGGAAACGAAATGGTGAAAGATTTCTCAACGAGGTTAATTGATCTCGTCAATCAAATGAAGTCACATGGTGAAGAGATTTCCGATAAGAGGATGGTGGAGAAGACACTTATTTGTCTTCCCGAAGAGTTTGATTCAATCGTGGCTGTCATTGAGCAAACAAAGGATCTCTCAACACTCACCATCCGAGAAGTATTGGCATCTCTCAAAATATTTGAAGAAAGACGTTCAAGGCGGTTAGAAAAATCCATCAAAAGTGGTTTCCAATCAAAGCTAAAGTTAGGCAACCGAGAAGATATTACAAAGTCCGACTCCAATCAATCTCAAGCTGGTGGAAATTTTTGAGGACGAGGACAAGGCATTCGAGGAAGAGGACAATCTCAAAATGCATCTTTTGCAACATTTGTAAACGATCAGGACACGTCAACAAAGATTGTTGGTTCAAGAATAAACCCAAGTGCAATATTTGCAACCGTTTCGGTCACCTTGGAAAAGATTGCAGGAATCGAGGCGCTCATCAAGAAAATTAAACAGAGACACAAGAACACCATGGAACATTCTATGCTTGCCATACCGCGAGTGCCGAAAGAAGCAAGAGATGGCTACTCGATAGCGGATGTAGCAACCATATGACCTCAAATAAGAGAAATTTTCAGCACCATTGATGAAAAAGTCACAACTCCCGTCCAACTTGGAAACAGCGCACTCATTGAATCAATGGGACTCGAGGCCATTCCGATCAACACAAAAGAAGGTGAGAGCTTCATTTCCGATGTTCTTTATGTACCAAGTCTAAACCAAAATTTACTTAGTCTTGGAAAAATTTTGGATAATGGATATAAGCTTCTTTTCGACAACAATTAGTGCACGATCTTTGACAAGTGTGACAAGGAAAGGGTGTTTATGAAGATTCTAATGGTGAACCGAAGCTTTGCTCTCAATATCAATTATTTCCACACAGCTGCAAATCAAGCCGATACCATGGAAGAATCAGAACTATGGCATCAGCAACTTTGTCATGTCAACTATAGAAGCCTTAAAGCCTTATCGGATTAGAAAATAGTGCATGGACTTCCGGACATCAAGGAGAAACACAATGTGTGCGAAGGTTGTATGATAGGAAAGCAACATCGACAACCTTTCCCGAACGATGTAGCTTGGAGAGCCAAAGAAAGTTAGAGCTTGTTCACACCGATATTTTTGGAATGATGGACACTCTATAACATGCGGGAAATAGGTACTTTGTACTTTTATTGATGATTATTCACGTATAACATAGGTTTATTTCATGAGGCAAAATTTGAAGGTTTTAACCATATTTAAAATATTCAAGAGCCTTGTCGAGAAGCAAAGTGGATGTGCCATCAAAACCTTGAGGAGTGATAGAGGAAATGAATACACATCAACGGAGTTTATGACCTTTTGTAAGGATGAAGGAATGGTGCGACAATTGACAGTTGGTTACACCCCTTAACAAAATGGTATAACCGAAAGAAAAAATCAAACGATTGTGGAGATGGTGAAGTCGATGCTTCATGAGAAAGGACTTTTCAAAACTTTTTGGGCCGAAGTCGTCTATATTATGGTTTACCTTTCCAACTAATGTCCGACGAAAGCAATTCAACACAAAACCCCGATCAAAGCTTGGAGGCCGGAAACCTTCTGTTAACCATCTCAAAGTATTCAGGAGCATTTTCTACGCTTAA
This sequence comes from Andrographis paniculata, assembly GCF_009805555.1. Taxonomy (NCBI): domain Eukaryota; kingdom Viridiplantae; phylum Streptophyta; class Magnoliopsida; order Lamiales; family Acanthaceae; genus Andrographis; species Andrographis paniculata. Next base: position 238,148 of record NW_026137424.1, read on the forward strand.
GTACCGAAAGTGAAGAGAACAAAATTCGATGAATCAAGTGAGCGATGCATTTTTTTCGGATATAGCATGATGAGCAAAGGGTTCCGAGTCTTCAGCTTAAAGCAAAATCGTGTCATTATCACTCGGGACATTCAAGTAAATGAAAATGCCTCATGGAATTAGGAAGAAAGCAAAATTGAAAAGAAAGAAATCGTAATGGACTTCACTCCAGCGGCAATAGAAGAAGTTAACAATGAAGGAGAAGATGAGGCTCAACCATCAAGTCCCACCTCATCAAATACCACGGATGGGGTTGATCCATTCAGTGGTAACTCATCATACACCACAAGTCCAAATCCAAAGAAGTACAAATCATTGAATGACATTTATGCTTCTTGAAATTATTGTGCAGTTGAACCCGAGAACTTTGAAGAGGCTATGAAGGAAGAAGCTTGGAGAAAAGCAATGAATGAGGAGATTCAATTGATCGTAAAAAATCACACATGGGAGCTTGTTGATAGGACATCAAAAAAAGATGTAATCGGAGTGAAATGGATATATAAGGTGAAGCACAATGCTGAAGGGTCCATTCAAAGAAACAAAGCAAGACTTGTTGCCAAGGGATATTCACAACAAGTTGGAATTGATTACGACAAAACCTCCCCGGTAGCACGTCATGACACAATTCGAGCATCATCATACTTGCCGCAAGCAAAGGTTGGACACTCTACCAACTTGATGTGGAATCCGCATTCTTAAATGGCACTATAAAGAAAGAAGTTTATGTTGAACAACCACCGGGATTAACGGTCGACAGAAAGGAAGACAAAGTCTACCGATTGAAAAAAGGCGTTGTACGGATTAAAGTAAGCACCCCGATCATGGTACAGTGAAATCAACAACTACTTCATTCAAAGTAGATTTAAGAGGAGAAAGAGTGAGCCGACATTATACGTCAAGAAAAAAGGTAATGATGCTCTTATTTCTATCCTTTATGTCGATGACTTGATCTTCACAGGTAGAAACAAGGAAATGATCAAAGAATTCAAGCGTGACATGGCTCAAAAGTATGAAATGAGTGATATGGGTTTGCTTCGACACTTCTTGGGAATGGAGATTCATCAAGAAGAAGAAAATGTGGTTATTTCTCAAAGGAATTATGCCGAAAAAATCTTAAAGAAGTTCAAGATGCTCGGATGCAAACCAAGGTACCATGGATTTTGGATTGAGTTACAAGAAGAATATTGATGTCAAATTGGTTGGGTATTGTGATAGTGATTTTGGAGGATCCCTTGATGATTCAAAAAGCACGGCGGGATCTTGCTTTACGATGGGATTGGCTATTTTCTCATGGATTTCAAATAAACAACAAAGCGTTGCACAATCATCCGCAGAAGCAGAGTATGTATTAGCAGCATTAGCCACGTCTCAAACCATTTGGCTAAGAAGAATCATGGGTGATCTCCGACACAAGCAGCAAGAAGGAACCACGTTGTACTGTGATAACAAATCAGCTATCTCCATGGCAAAGAATACGACAGCCATATCCGTCACATTGCTCTCAAGCATCACTTCATTCGGGAGGCAATTGAAGACATAAAAATAAGGTTGGAACATTTTCGATCGGAGGACCAACTTTCAGATATCCTGACCAAGGCACTACCTTGAGAAAGATTCCAACAACTTCGAGATGCTATGGGAATCGAACAACACATTAAGGGGGAGTGTTGAAAATTAATGTGTTGAATAATTGTGAAATAAATTCTCAGATTTGAATTTTTGATTTTGAAATTTTGAATTAAAATTATAAATTGAATTTTGAATTTGAACTTTGAAATTCAAATTCAAAATTTAATAACATGGTTATAAGGCTTTAATACGTGTCAGCTACAAGCTTATGTAAAATATATATATACCTCAAACCTTCATAGTAATTATCTATTCTTAGCATCATCTTCAATAATAAAATTTATTCCATTATAATAATAATAATAATAATAATAATAATAATAATAATAATAATAATAAACAATTTAATAACAATAATAATTTGAAGCACTTCCCCTTACTTCAAAGCTTGTGACTCCCATACGCATCCTGAAATAATCATGTTTGGCTTGAGAAAGTGATTTGGTGAAGATATCCGCTACTTGCTTGTTGGTTCCACAAAACGTCACTGCAATTATTCCATTTGCTACACGTTGTCGAATGAAGTGGTGCTGAACGTCAATATGTTTTGTCCTCCCATGGAAAGCTGAATTTTTGGCAATTGCAATCGCTGCCTTGTTGTCACAGAAAAATTTGTGTCGCCTCCCTCTGCTCATGATCCAAATCTGTAAGAAGTTTTCGAATCCACAAAGCTTGCTTTGCTGCCGAAATTGCTGCTGAATATTCTGCTTCACACGATGATAAAGCTATTGTGTCTTGTTTCTTAGAGCTCCATTTTACTGCTCCAAAACCGAGATTAAATATATTACCAGACACACTTTTTCAATCATCAATGCAAGCAGCCCAATCACTATCGGTGAAGCCAACAAGTCTGAAATTTTTTGCTTGACTGTACCAAATGCCAAAGTTCAACGTCCCAGCAATATAACGAAGAATCCTCTTAGCAGCTCCAAATTGTTGTTTCGTAGGATGATGCATAAATCTGGACACAACACTAACCGATAAAGAAATATCAGGTCTAATATGTGTTAAATAATGTTGCATTTTCTTTTTCAGTCCCGTCTTTATGCTGTAACTTCTCATTAATATTCATTGGTGTGGCTGCAACTTCACAATTCACCATGTTAAATCTCTTTAGAAGATCGACAGAATACTTCTTTTGATCCACAAAAATTCCATCTTCAATCTGAATAACCTCAAGTCTCAAAAAATATTTTAGCAACCCAAGGTTTGTCATCTCGAATTTGCTCATCATGGTATGCTTAAAATCATCACGTAAGGCCTTTGACGATGCAAGATACACCATATAATCAACATATAAACAAACTAACAAGAATTCGCCATTACCTCTCTTCATATATAGAGTAAGCTCATTCTCACTTCTTGAGAATCCATTTCTATGAAGGAATGAATCAATTTCACTGTACCAAGCCGGGGAGCTTGTTTCAACCCATAAAGAGAGTTTTTCGTAACCTATCAACCGTATCTTCACTGCCAACAAACATTAAATTCAGGAGGTTGAGAAACATACACCTCATCTTCCAATGCACCATTTAAAAAGTCGACTTCACATCAAAATGATAAATTGGCAAATTTAATTGAGCAGCTAATTCCAAAAAATATATTCACAGTTTCAAAGAAAGCAACCAGAGAATAAGTTTCGTCAAGGTCTATACTATGTTGTTCTGAATATCCTTTTGCGACGAGTCGAGCTTTATGCTTTTGAATACTTCCACCGGATTATATTTGGTACGAAACACCCATTTCAAGCCAACAATATTTCTATCATGTGGGGCATCGACCAACTCCCAATTTGAATTTTTTTCAATAACATTTAGTCCTCTTCCATAGCTTCTTTCCACTCTCATTTTTGTATAGCTTCTTCAAAAGACGTAGGATCAGCCGTTAACGAAGCAAACTCACATGATTCATAAACTTCTGTAACATATCTGAATTTTGGCATCGATTCAGCGCTGCTGCTGTTCTGGACAGTGAATGGTGACAATTCTGCGCTACTAATGTGTCAGATAGAGGATGGTGATGATTTTGCGTTGCTGCTATTTTTTCGAACTGAGTTGTGCAAGTGTATTCGAGACGCTGTTACTGCCATTCAAAAGTGCAGGATCTAAATGTCTAACACCTTGTACATCGCTTTCTTTTTCATCAAAATATGCAGGAACCAATTTAATGACACCATCATTGTCAACACTCCACTTCACTGCAGCCTCTTCATTGAATATCACCTTTCTACTTATTATCACTTTGCCATTTATAGGATTATACAGATGATATGCTTTCAATTGAGGACAATAACCAATGAAAATGTTGGATATTACAAAAGCAGATAATAAAACAAGTTAGCAAATCCTCTATAGATTACTTGGTCAGTGTTGTGTGTGTACACTCAACGTTTGTTTGAAGAAGGAAAATGGAGATAAATATTGCTTGTATCAAAACCATTACAAGACTCCTCGAAATATATAGAGATAGAAGAAAGATTCTGGAAACAACAACAGTAAATGCAAACGCAAATATCAACGGAACTGTCCGAGCAGTAGATAAACAGTCACTAGACAAACCAGTAACTGCCAGACAAAAAAACTGCTATCTAAATGTTATGTTTGAAATCTTCTTGAACAAGTTAATTTTCATCATTCTCCCCCCTAAAACTTGTTCCTCCTCGAACTTGCACACCAAGTTTCTTTCTCAATTTTTGAAAAACTTCAGCCTTCAGAGCTTTTGTGAATATATCTACCACTTGATTATTTGTACTCATATGTTGCAATTCAACTTTCTTTGACTTCACATGCTCTCTGATGAAATGGAAACGAGTATCAATGTGCTTTGAGTGTTCATGATGAATTGGATTCTTTGCAACTGTAATAGCAGACTTGTGGTCAATGTAGATCTTGGTCGGATGCTTCTACTCTAACTTAAATTCACCGAGCAATTTTCTCAACCAAATAGCATGGCAAACACAGGATGTTGCAGCAATGTATTCTGCCTCACAAATAGATAATGCAACGATTGACTGCTTCTTCGAAGACCAAGTAAATGCACAACCAACAAAATAAAACATGAATCATGTAGTGCTCTTTCGATCATCACGGCTTCCGGCCCAATCACTATCACTGAACCTAACAAGATCAGGATTTTATGTTGCTGAATATAACAATCTATAATCGATAGTACCTTTGATATATCTCAGGATTCTTTTTGCTACCTTCAAATGAGATGCCTTTGTTGTCTCCATAAATCTGCTAACAAGCCCAACTCCATATAAAATATCAGGCCTGGCACATGTCAAGTACCTCAAACATCCCACAAGGCTCTTGAAATATGTTGGATTTGTTGGCTTGCCTTCTCCTTTTTTGGTTAGAGCAGTCCCACACTCAACTGGTGTGTCCACAGACTCACAATCTGTCATAGTAAATTTCTGCAGAATTTCCTTAGCATATTTTTCTTGTGACACCAATATGTTCGTTGCATCTTGAGGCACTTCAATTCCAAGGAAATATCGCATCAAACACAAGTCATTCATCTCAAACTCCTTTTTCATTGACTGTTTGAACTCCTTAATCCTAGAATCTTTGCTGCATGTAAAGATCAGATCATCAACGTATAAACAGTTCAATAACAAGTCACCTGCAGAGTTCATCTTAGCTTAAAGTGAGTGCTCGTATGGACACTTCACGAAGCCATTTGCTAAGAAATATAAGTCAATTCTTGAGTTCCATGCCCTTGGTGCTTGCTTTAATCCATAAAGAGCCTTCTTCAATCTATAAACATTGTCTTCCTGACCTTCAATTTGAAATCCAGGGAGTTGCTCAATATATACCTCTTATTCAAGTTTTCCATTCAAAAATGCCGACTTGACATCTATCTGATAGATCTTCTGATTTCTCTGGGCAGCAATGGAAATCAGTAATCTCACAGTTTCAAGTCGTGCTATGGGGCAAAAACCTCTTCATAATCAATCCCGTATTTTTGCTTGTACCCTTTCACCACCAATCTTGCTTTATGGCGCTCGACTTTTCCTTCAGCATTTCTCTTTGTTTTGTACACCCATTTGATTCCAATGGATTTGTGACCTTCTGGAAGTGAAGTAAGCTCCCAGGTTTTGTTTTTCTGAATTGCTTGAATTTCTTCCTCCATAGCTTTCTGCAACTTAGGATCTTCCGCAGCTTCCTGAAATGTTAGTGGGTCTATTTCAGCAAATAAACAGAAATTGTTGTATTCATCGTCAATATAATCTTCAACAACCTCTGTGTTGTCAATCAACTCCTGAATACTTCTCATTCTCCTTATTGATGGACTCCTGGAATCATCACTATCAGATTCGCTTCCTCCACAGTTGGGTGTTGTTGCCCGAACACTTTCTGTTTCTTCCTCACCAACTTCAATTACTGGATTTTGTTCGCTATGATGCTTGCTGCTCCAGTCCCAGCATTTTTCTTCATCAAATGTCACATCTCTTGACATAATAATCTTCTTGGTAATTGGGTTGTACAGCTTGTAACCTCTGCAATTTTCACCATAGCCGAGTAAAATACGCTTCTGGCTTTTGTCTTCAAGCTTTGCTCTTTTCTCCTCCTGCACCTTAGCATATGCAATGCTTCCAAAGATTCTGAGATGATCGACATTCGGTTTCTGCTTGCTCCATGCTTCTTCTGGAGTGATGTCACCAATTCTCTTTGTTGGAAACTTGTTCAATAAAATAGACTTCACAAGCTACAGCATCTCCCCAAAACTCTTTTGGCACCATTCTTTCTTTCAGCATGCAGCAAACCATGTTCATGATGGTTCTGTTCTTCCTCTCCGAAACTCCATTCTGTCAGGGTGTCTGTGGCATAGTCAGCTGATGTTATATGCCATGTTCCTTACAGAATCTATCAAACTCCCTTGAGGTGTATTCTCCTCCACGATCTGTCCTTAACCATCTTAGGTATTTTCCACTTTGTTTCTCCATTAGATTCTTGAACTCCTTGAACTTTGTAAACACTTCTCTTTTGTTTCATCATATACACCCATTTTTTGCCACTGTAATCATCTGTAAATGTCAAAAAGTACCTGTTTTCGCCAAATGAGGTTGGTGTAATTGGTCCACAAACATCGGAATGCACCAACTCGATCTGTGATTTGGCTCTTTTTTCTCCGTGCTTGCTGAATTGCTTTCTCTGTTGCTTTCCCATGACACAAATTTCACACGGATTGCTTGCTGGTTCAATTTTTGGCAATCCCAGCACCATGTTTTTGCTACCGAGTGATTTCAGTCCTCCAAAATTAAGATGCCCATACCGCAAGTGCCACAAAGTACTACCATCCAGAATTGCAACCTTCTGACAGTATGAATCGCTCGCTGCCATTAGCTTCAGGGGAAACATTCGGTTCCTGGTCATTCTCACATTTGTAACAATCTGATTGTTTTTATCACGTAACATCATCATCAGATTATTCATGCTGATATCATACCCCTTCTCAAGCAACTGCCCAATACTGAGCAAATTGCTTTTAATTTTAGGCACATAATAAACATTTGAAATGAGTACGTGCCTTCCAGATTGCAATTCGAGGGCTACATCTCTTTTTCCTTTAATTGGGCATTTTGACAAATCTCCAAATGTGATGTTTCCCATCTGCCTTTCATCGAGTTTTATGAAAACTTCTTTTCTCCCACACATATGATTTGATGCTCCAGTGTCAAGGTACCATGTACTTTCCTGCACACTTTCCGGTTCTTCTTTTGCCAACATAAGTAGTGCTTGACCACCATTGGTTTCTTCTTGGTCAACCAGATTTGCTTCTTCTTTTACAGAATTAGTGTTCTGTCAACACTCTCTAGCATAATGACCAAAGTTCTTGCAATCATGACATTGAATTTCAGATTTGTCATACCTCCATCTAGAGTTTCTTCCACAGCCACGTCCTTGCCATCTTCCTCGGCCTCGATTTTGTCCTTGAGCACAATTCTGGTCATTATGTCCAGTCTCTTGAGCTTGCCTATACGTAGCTCGTCCTCCTCTTGCTCTTCGTGGCTGAAATCTTCCATGTTATGTGCCTCCTCTGGATGCATCAAATTTCTTGAATGTGAGACTCGTTTGGAGAGCTTGTTCCAAAGAAGTATCACCTCCTCTTCTCAAAACCATGTGCGCATAGGCTTAGAGCGAACCCAGCAACTCATCAACCGTCATCTCCTCCACATTTTTGGACTCTTGAATGGCTACTGCTACGAAATCATACCTCGGATGTAGTGACCTCAATATTTTTTGATTAATTTTAGCATCTTCTAGTTCCGCTCCATTTCTTCGGATCTGATGCGCAATAGCTATAACACGAGAGAAGTAATTTGCAATACTATTTGTCTCACCATGATTCAATGCCTCAAACTGAGCCGTCAAGGACTGCAGTCGAATCTTCTTCACTTTATCAATTGCTTCATGAGCTTTCTTTAATCTGTCCCATGCCTCCTTCAATGTCTGGGCAGTGGATATCAACTCGAAATCTGCTTCATCAACACCTTGATAGATTGTGAACAAAGTTTTCTTCTCCTTTTTCTTCAACTCCTTATGTTCCTCTGCATTAACTTTTTCACCTTCTGCTTTTGCATACCTAGATTCAACCAGGTCCCATACATCAAGAGATCCCAATAATGCCTCCATTTGTATACTCCACATCCTGTAATTATCTTTCGTCAACTTGGGCACCGGAAGGGAACTGCTGGACGCCATATCCGTCTTTGGGCTGCCTTTCGCCGTTAGGCTCTGATACCACTTTTTGGATATTACAGAAGCAGATAATAAAACAAGTTAGCAAATCCTCTATAGATTGCTTGGTCAGTGTTGTGTGTGCACACTCAACGTTTGTTTGGAGAATGAAAATGAAGATAAATATTGCTCGCATCAAAACCATTACAAGACTCCTCGAAATATATAGAGATACAAGAAAGATTCTAGAAAAAACAACAATAAATGCAAACGCAAATATCAATGGAACTGTCTGAGCAGTAGATAAACAGTAACTAGACAAACCAGTAACTGCCAGACAAAAAAACTGCTATCTAAATGTTATGTTTGAAATCTTCTTGAACAAGCTTAATTTTCATTAGAAAATGCACTTCTCAGATTTTTCATCCAATTTTGAATGCAGATTAATCAAAGCATATGCTGGACAACCAAAAACTTTTAAATGGCTCACCCTGGGTTTTCTACCATTCCAAACTCATATGGCGTCCTATTCAAAACAGCTTTCGTAGGAGATATATTTAATAAATACACGGCTGTTGCCACTGCTTCTCCCCAAAAAGGATTCGGAAGTACTTTAGTTTTTAAAAGACTTCTCGCCATTTCCACCACTATTCTATTTTTCCTTTCAGCAACACCATTTTGCTCCGGTGTATAAGGTGTTGTAAGTTCCCTACGAATGCCATAATTTTCGCAGAAAGAGATAAAGTCATTAGATAAGAACTTACCGCCTCTTTCAGTGCGCAACACCTTAATATTTTTTCTGCATTGCTTTTCCACCATAAACCTTAAATTTTTTAAAGTTATCAAGACTTTCAGATTTGAGTTTCAAGAAATAAACCCCAAGTTATATGACTATAGCCGTCAATAAACAAAAGAAAATATCGACTTCCACCAAGAGATTCTGTTTGCATTGACCTACATAAATCAGCATGTACAAGCTCCAAAAAAGTTGAAGATCTCCAAGATCGTCCACTAGGGAATGAACCTCTGGACTGTTTTCCATACACACATGCTTCACAAAAATCAATCTCTGAAATTTTTGGCAATCCAACCACCATTATTTTTGACATAACAACTTCAAACCATTTACATGTAGATGGCCATAACGTAAGTGCCAAATATTTGATTATTCATTTCTCCTAACAACCAAAGCTTTGCCCACTGATCGAAAGACATCCAATGGAAACATTCGACTTCTTGTCCTACGGATAGTCGCTAACGTCTGACAAGAATTTTTGTCACGAATAATGCACGATTTTCCATCAAACATAACCAAATAGCCACTTGAAATTAATTGTCCTACACTTAGAAAATTATAAGCTAATGTAGGCACAAATTGCACATGGTGGAGAAGATAAAAATCACTTTGGATTGGTTTCACAATAATTGTACATTTTCCTTCAATTCTCATTTTCTTTCCATCTCAAGTCGAACTTCTCATTTTTGTGTTTCATCAAGATCTTTGAATAAAAATTTATTTTCCGAAATGTGGTTTGAACAACCACTGTCCAAAAACCAAATATCTTTATAATCATCCCCACAAATCAATGAATGTGTCATAAATAATTTGTTTGTTTCTTCAGTTTGCTCAGTAAAATTTGTCTGCTTTTGTTCATCCTTCTGCTTTGCCCAAAAAAAAATCTCTCCATGCCCTTGTTGCATTATCTGCATTGCAAATTATTTTTTAATTGGCGTGGTTCAGAAGACCTGCCCCTGCCTCCACCATGACCTCATCCTCAAAAGCTACCTCTGCCGTGCCCACAATTTACAGAAAATTCTGACTTTCCCTTTGAACTCTCCCCCCTTAATTTGAAACGCTTTTTCTTCTGATTTTTCAGAAGATCTGTTCAATCTTGCTTCATGCGACATCAGAGAACTCATCAATTCATCAAGTTTACACGTTGACAAGTCCTTACTTTCCTCAATTGTAGCAATGATCAAATTTTGGAATCAAATTTCCGAGAACCTTACTGACAACAATCTGATCGCTGACCGATCCAGATTCTCCATAACACTGCATCTGGTTGACGATACCAGAAACACGTGACGGATATTCTTGAAATGATTCTTTTTCTTTCATACTCAATGTTTCAAAATCACGCCGAAGGGTTTGCAATTTAATTGTAAGTACTTTGTCGTCACCCAAATATTCTTGCTTCAAATATCCCATGCAATCTTGGATGTTCTCGCAGATGCAATACAGGGAACAATATCATCCTGTAATGTCGATTGGAAGAGTAGCAATGCCTTTGCATCTTTTCTACAATTTTCCCGCAACTGTTTATCCGGTGCTGCAGGAGTCGGGTCTGGGTCATCAAATCCAATTTCAACCAAATCCCACAATTCTTGAGAGTTGAAAAGAGTCTTCATTTTCAAACTCCAACGGATGGTACTTCTCTCCTTTGAAGATTTGGAATTAATGGTTGAATTGAAGAACTTCCATTTTACATATTGCAGACGAATAAAAAACTTAAAACATAATTCTTCACTTCTGAAAAAAAATAAATACAACACAAGCTCCCTAATAATAAATACTAGTAACCGAAGGAATCAATCTAGTACAACCACCATTCACTCATCAGGGCCAGCTACAAACATACCCGTGGAGGAACATGCTTCTCCATCTCCAACTACGGGAAGGCACTTAGGGGAGGCGAACAACCTACAATAAAATTCGAAATTATATAAGAATTTATTGGCCAAATCAAATAAGATGGCGTGGTGTGGCATGGACACCATTAGTTGTCGAAATTCGCACCAAAATATGTAAAAAATACTTTTTAACATAGAAAATTGTGCCTTATTATTTTTTTATATAAAAAATTATTATTATTTAATGTAGTTGCTATTTTACACATCTAATTTTTAATTTTATTTTTAATAAAACATAAATTTTATATGGCTTTGTCCCACATTGGTGTATTTTAAATTGGAGATAGCGCAGTGAAACTCAACCTCCACAGCGGTATACAAACTTTGTCGCATTTGCATTGTCTGTTGCAGATTAAATATGTGGAGACAGTGAACCATCCACATATTCAGACGCAATTTAGCGTGATGATTCTGCTAAGTGGATAGTGGTGATGAATGAAGAAATTGAGTCTCTCCATAAGAATAATACTTGGGTTCTTGTGAAACCACTGCCAGATAAGAGAATTATTGGAAGCAATGGGCCTTCAAGAAAAAAAAAAAGGCATTCCAGGAAGTGATACAGTAAGATAGAAAGCACGGTTGATTACAAAGGGCTATAGTCAGGTGCAAGGTATTGTAATGATGTATCCACACATGTTGTCAAACATAGCTCTATTCGTATTTTGCTTGCTTTGGTTGCCATTAAGGATTTGAAGTTAGCACAGATGGATGTTAAGACAGCCTTTCTATGTGGGGAACTTGAAGAGAATATTTACATAAAGCAACCCCAGAGTTTTGAAATCAGAGGAAAGAAAGACCATGACTATTTGTTGAATAAATCCTTATATGGATTGAAGCAGTCTCTAAGGTAGTGGTATAAGAGATTTGACTCTTTTATGTTTAGTAGTTGATATTTGAGGAGTATTTATGATAGTTGTGTTTATTTTTGGAAGTTAGCCGATGGTACTCGCATCTATCTATTGTTGTATGTTGATGATATAATTATTGCTCCTAAGAATATGTCTGAAATTCGCTCTCTCAAGTTGCAGCTTAGTAGTGAATTTGAAATTAAGGATTTGGGAGCAGCGAAGAAAATTCTTGGCGTGGATATCCAACGTGTTCGTGGACAGAGAATATTGGTCTTGACTCAAGAAAGTTATGTTAAGGTCTTGGAGCATTTTGGCATGAATAATGCCAAACCAACGAGTGTCCCTTTTGCTAATCACTTTCGATTATCAGCTGCTCAGTCACCACAATCAGTTGAAGAGAAAGAAAAAATGGCGCGGGTTCCTTATTCAAATGCAGTCGGTAGTCTTATGTACGCAATGGTATGCACCCGTCCAGATATTTCAAAGGCAGTCAATGTTGTTAGCAGATATATGTCTTGTCCTGGAAAGCCACATTGGCAGGCTGTGAAGTGGATTATGAGATACTTACAAGGTACTTCGAATGCTTGTTTGGAGTTTGGAAAAAATAGTAGCTCTCTGGTTGGACATGTAGATTTTTTTATTATACTAGCGATCTCGATAGAAGAAGATCTCTCTTAAGCTATGTATTTTGTATTGGTGGTTGTGCACTTAGCTGGAAAGCATCCTTACAGCTAGTTGTGGCATTGTCTCTACAGAGGCAAAATATATGGTAGGGACAGAGGCAATTAAAGAAGTTTTGTTGTTGAAAGGACTTTTGGGCGAGCTCAGTCTACATCAGAGTACTACTGTCATTTATTGTGACAGTCAAAGTGCGATACACTTGACTAAAGACCAAAGGCATCACAACAGAACAAAGCACATCGATGTGAAGTATCACTTCATCCGAGATATCATTTTTGAAGAGAAGTTCTGTGTTTAGAAAATTGATACAAAGGAGAATTCTGCTGATATTTTTACAAAATCTCTTCCAGTCGTCAAGTTCAAACAGTGTTTGAGTTGGATTGGAGTTCAGTGTTCGTGATTTAGCCCGATGGGGCTTTTTTGGAAAAAGTAGAGCAAGCTCACTAGTTTGTCATGTTGGACACGGCAAGGTAGAGATTTGTTATGTGGCTTTGTCCCACATTGATGTATTTTAAATTGAAGAAAAATATTGTCCCATATTGCTTGTGGTGACAAATTTGCCATAAAACATTCCCTATAAATTGGTAGCCTTGGGTTGGGTTTTGAGACACACAAAAGTTAAACAAGTAGTCTTTCCATATATATTTGTGGATTACTTGTTTTGCCTTGAGGGTATTTTGGGAGATTGAGAGTTGTGGGCTTTAGAATTGTTATTCGAACCTATTTTGTATTATTTTTTTATAGTGAAATTTTACTTCACCTTTGCCCATAGATGTAGATCATCTTGACTGAACCACATATATCCTTGTGTCTTTGAAAAATTTTGTTCTTATTTTTGTCATTGTTAAGGTTCTGCAAATATTTCTTTGGGATCATAATCCTAACAATAAAGGCACCGAAGCGGCACCTATTATTTTATAAAAATAAAACAAAATAAAAATATAGGCAACTAATTTGGTGTTATAAGATTATTCTTTTAAATAAAAAATTATTGGAACGGTTTTTCACACATTTACTAATAAATCAATTTTTAAAAGTAAAAAATTGTTGGAAGAGGCGCTATTGTTCGTGCCTCAACTATCAGATTTTTTAAATAAAACAAATTTCTCAAAAGCTTTTTTTTTTTAACAATAAATATAGAGAAAGGCGCGGAAAATAAATTTATTTTTTGAATATTAAAATTTATAGAGTGTGGTGCGGTTATTCGCGCTTCTTCTTTTAGACTATTTTAAAAATAAAAATTGTTGTGAGAGGAGCCGTTGGTCGCACCTTAACGGTCAAGATTATGTTATAGAAATTAAAATATTATTTAGACGCAAAATTCAGTATTTTATATTTAAATTAGTTGAAATAATACCTAATTTTTTGAAAGCCTAATTTCGCTGACCTATTTCCGGAATCCTTGTCACTGCGATCATCCTCTCGAAGCTGGGAAAGCTGGTTCCCATGGTTGTGGTTCTGTCTCTCCTCTCTGTCTACGTCCCTGTGGTAAATTATAAAGTTTATTATATATCTTTCTCCGCCAGATCTTTCTTCTCGAAGGTGCAAAAAGGTAACTCAAAAACACCTCCAACTTTTAGTTTCTCTTGCTCTTGAATTTTGTGTCTTTACTGATCTGATCCAGAAGGATTTAAATTCATATGAACATGAGCATTGCCATTTACATTGGAGTGTTCGATTTGATTTGATTTTAGAATTGAGTGAGAATGGTATATTTTGAGCCAATGGCTAACTTTCTTTTTTTTTTTTTTTTTTTGCCCCAAATTATTTGGATCTATTCTAGAAGTTTACTATAGTTTTTTTTATGTTTTTTCTATTGCTAAAAGAGGACCTTACAATCTCTTTCAGATTTTCGAATGGTGGCTTCTTGAAGGTATAACCACATTTCGTTGTTTTCATTGCCATGGTGCTGTCAATCTTTACTATACCTCAATATATGTAGCTTGTGCGTATTGTGATATAATCACATCATGGAGAGGAACTTGAGAAAATGATATCTTATTAATGGAGTATTTTAATAATTAATAGTACAGGAAAAATCCATATTCAAACCTCACTCACATTCTTCTCTACCTCGTTGACATTTTGTGATGCAATATAAGTTCCCTCGTAGGTTTTCCTTATTTGGCAAAGATTGGTTTTTTATGTACATATGTTGATATGTACCTTGATCAAAAGCTCAAGTGAACCTTTTTACTTTTATTTTGAGATGTCATTGCTTGTTAGGCTTGGAAGTAGATGACTAATAGAGTGTGCATATGCATCTGTTCTGGTTAAGGCTAGTACCTTTTAGGATGAATATTCATTGTGTATTTGTTAAGAAGTCTTAAAACTTTGCTACGTGACGGTGATTGTTGGGTCAAAAAATATAGAGGAATAGGACCCCACAAATTAAAATATTGTTGGATATGGGTCTAAAAGCACATGAACGTAAAGGAGGCTCAAAGATAAAAGTGAAGGCAAAGCTCATTGGCCATGGAACCGCTCAACAGCAATGGAGCTTCAAGCCTTGGAGCCAAAGACTGCTGCCTCCGCAGAGCCGAAGGCAACAATTTCCATTGGATTGTGGTGCTTCCACAGGGCCAAAAACAGCAGCCTCCATCGACCTTAGGGCAGTAACTCCTTGGACCATGGCGCCTCCATCCCGGAACAATGTTTCCATAAGGTCATAAAGTGTTGTCTCCATTGGGTTGAAAACAACTACCTCCATTAGACTACGATGCTTCCACAAAGCAGAGGAAGGTTGCCTCCACAAGATAGAAAGCAACAGCTTCCACAAATCATGGGATAACTACCACAGTTGGCCCTGGGTTAATAATTCCGTCCTTAACATTAGTGGAGGGCCTATGCACTTTCATACTTTATTCAAAAAGCTCCATGAAACAAGCCAACAAGAGAAAAACCGAAGATTCAATTTAACTTGAGATTGTTGGGGATACATCCCTGTAGACCGGCTAGGAGTACAATGGAAACAAGTCGAAGTAAACGGAAGATTTGGTCCAGAGACAATGGAAGAAGTTCAGAGCAAGTGGAACCCGGTCTAGAGGCAATGGAAGCGGTTGGGAGCTGATGGAAGGAGGTTACCAGAGAACTTATGGAAGGAGGTTACTAGACAGTTGGAGGTAGTGGAAGGAGGTTACGAGGCCATTGGAGGTAGTAGTGGGAGGTTACCGGTGGTTGAGAGTGGTGGAGGAATAATTGGAACTGCCCTTTTAGTGGGAAGAGGCAGTTATTCTATCTTAAGATTAAAACTATGAAAAAATACATCACGCACACGCACAAGAAGATGAAATCGTATTTTTCTCTATTTTCTTGTAATGTTTTAGTTTCTTTTTATACATTTTAATTCAAATTACATGTTTTTATCGGCTTTCCAGTAGATTTATCCGAGTTTTAGTAGATGTTAGTTTAAATCCATCGAAATCGATCGTTTAGGCTCGAAGCCTCGCTTAGGCTCGAAACTGTGCAGGCTCCACCGAAGGAACCGCCCAAAATCCGACAACAAATAGGCTCTTTGGACTACTTCCGGAACCCACACCGACAAATCGACGAACTACTTTGGAACCTCAGAATGTTAGGATCCAACAAATATATATATATATTATAGTGTGGCGTGAAGGTGACGCCAATATATTTTATTATTTTTATTTTATTGGCTGGTGGATTCTTGGCATCAAAACATGGTATTTATTTATTATTAATTATGTTTGGTTCTAATTTTGGTGCCTATAATTTTTTTTATTTTTTTATATTAGAAATGGCACCGCCTTCAGTAATACAAGAATATTTTTTTATTATTATGGTGCGGACAATCGCACCATGTATTTAATTTTTTGGTATGGTCAAAAGTTAGTCTTTTTATATCATTTGGACAAAAGTTCGTTAAATGTAGATTGGTTGAGATCAAACTGGGTAGTTATAGAGATTGGATGAGATCGAATTATGTAACTATATCTTGTGTCTTGTATCTAACTTTCTTCTTTCATATGCATACATTTCCTATATTCAACTTGGAACAAGGTTTTAGATAGACTATAAAAAATTATTAGTCAAACTCAAAGATCCTTACAAAACAATTTGTAACAATTACTATTTTTTTTTATCTGTGGAGTCGCTAGTGGCAAGTCCAATGGCACCCATGCTATGTTAATTAGAGCTATCCATGATATCTTCCTTCAGTGTACGAACTTGGGAATCAAGGGCCTCGAACCACATGATCATTCTTGAACTTGACCTGCATTCAAGCTTTCAACGGGTAGTTACTCCCACCAACCTTTGGACCGAGTTTCATCTACCTCATCGAGATGCATATCATTTTCTTTTATATGGTCCTTCATTTCCAGGATCTTGTCAAGCTGTTGATTGAGCTGCTCAATTTGGTTCCAGGATTGCATGTCGATGAGGTGAGATTTATTGCTCATGGGCTGGTCCGGAATACTAAATCTCTCCATTACAGATTCCATACTCATATGGAAAAATGAGTACGGATTGTCTATAGGGGAGAATATAATTACCCCAATATCAACACCACAAAAAGTACTGAGCTCACTTGCTTTATTGTACAAGCCAAGATATTGCTTTGTAAATGTAGCGTACATATTATTTTAATTTTCAACTTGTTACATTGGAATTCTGTGCTGCCCTCTTGTTTGTATACAAGCCCTTTTATAAATAAATTAAGAGCAAATTTTAATACAAGTGAATAAAAGTGTAATAAACTGTTCTAAACTTGTTATATGAGACAACCATGAATAGGTGACAATGTATTTTTATAGTTATCAAAATTAGGCTTAAAAATTAATGTTATTGCAGTATATTCCATTGTATAGCATATGGCATTATTAAATCACTATGTTAAGTGATTTAGTCACTTTTTGTTGGATCTTATGGATAATAATACAAAATATTAGAAAAGTTTCTAGTTACCAAAATATTAGCATTTAAATTTTGTGTGATATATATAAGATAATGGTAAAGTTTTGACAAAAAGTGTAACTCTTACTAATTTATATCACAAGAAAAATAACATCACTTAAATATTAAATTGATATGTTGATTTTAATTTTAAATTTGTATGCTAATATTTTTTTAAAAAAATTCTTTACTATAAAATCAAGATTCTATAGGCATGGGAATATATGAAGTATAAAAAATAAATAAATTAGCAAAATATTCAAATAGAATAAAATAACTCACCAATGATCAAATCATTCGGCCTAGTTGCTGCTACGTGGCAATGGAGCCAATGTATTATCATAAACATTGTATGATTATAAGATACAATTAAGGATCATAGTTAATATAGTATTGTGTTGATAAAAAGTTAGGTGGATAAATGGCAAATATATATATATATATATATATATCGACCCCTTTATAGACCGTGTAACAGTTATTTTGAGCGTAAGTAAATAATAAGAAATAATAATAACAATCTTTAAGTGATTTAACATTTCAGATTTTATTAATAAAATAATGTGTATTATATTATGAAAAATAAATCCAAGTTCTTTTTATTTGCATTTGATTAATCATATGTCAGTTTGTTTTTTTCTCTTAAAAATAGTAATTTGCATGTTTAAAATAAATTTTAAAACGCTACAAAAGAAATTGACTTTTCGTAGCGATCAGTTATTCGTATTAAATGCTCAAATTTTGTGTCAAATACTATTTTGTGTCAACTTTGTTGAGGATTTTGGTAGTCAAAATATTGCAATCTAAATTAATTTGTGTTGATAGTGTCATCAAGCAAATACAAGATGTTATGAAATATTTTAAAAATTATAGAAATATTGAATTTGACTCCAGTTAGAAAACGCCAAAGAAGTTGTCTTTCATATGAATGTTGAATGTAAATTCCCAAATAAATGTCGTATTTACTTAAAGAAACAATTTGAAAATGTGGAATATAATCCGATGAGATACAATTTAAAATTAATTCTTTTCTAATTATTATAGCTATGGCTATTGCGTTATTAAATGAGCTATTTGAACAATTATATAATTTGATAGTATTTTTGAGTTTTTGTTTAATTCTAAAAAATAAATCTTCAAATGATAACTAGCTTAGAAAATGTTGTGTTGTCTTTTCAAGTACTTTATCTCATAATAATTTATGTGATGTTGATTTAGAAGATTTTATTAGCGAATTAAAAGTTTTACAAGTTACTTTACTAGATACTTAAATCCACCCATTGAAATCCTTAAATATGTTAGAGTCATTGATTGTTATCCAAATGTTTCAATTTTTTATCTGAGTTTTATTAACATATCCTGTAATTGTAACAGTACAAGACCAGATATAGCATTTGCTGTAAATTTATTAGCAAGATTTAATACAATGTCAACACAACGACATTGGAAAGGCATTAAACATCTTGTTGGCCTGCATAAAGCCAAGTCTCATACTGCTACATATATAAATGTGGTGGTATTGTGATATCTTGGAGATCCATTAAACAAATATTAACCGCAAATCCTCAAATTATGCTGAAATAATAGCAATTCACGAGGCTAGTCAAGAATGTGTCTGGTTGAAATCAATAACTCGCCACAGTTTAAAGAATTGTGGTTTGAAATCTAAAAACGATAATCCTCCTACTATTTTATACGAAGATAATGTAGTTTGTATAATACGATTGAAATGAGGATATATCAAAAGGAAACATATTTCATCGAAAATTTTCTTTACTCATGATCTTTAGAAAAATTGTGAAATAGGTGTGTTGCGGATTCGATCCAATGATAATTTAGCATATTTGTTTAGCAAGATTTTACCGACGGTCACATTCGAGAAATTAATAAGGAACATCGGAATCGTCGGTTGCGAGATTACAAATGATGTCCATATTTTGGGGAGTATTTTGAAATGCATGATTGGCATATTCTTTCACCTTTACTAGAATTTTTCTCATACTGGGTTTTTTCCTAATAAGATTTTAGCAAGCCATATTCCTTGCAATTATTAGGGACTTTAATTCCCGCGACCATAAGTTTTTTTAATATTATATTTTTTAATATTAGATTTGGATCATTTGTAAAAAAAATTTTAACCGTCGGATCAAACGAAATTTTAACCGATTGTTTCTCGATCCTGATTTTTTTTGTTTAAGTTTGTGATATTCTTAGGTTAATTGAGTAGTGATTGAGGGTGTTTATACATATTCTTGAAGGACTCTTATATACAATTTAATTTGGCTGACTCGTGATTTTTTTTTCTTTATTTTGAAAGATTTTCTACGTTAAAATTTATCGTATCTCTTTCATATTTTTCTTTTGTGAATATAATTTTTTATTGTTCAATCATGTTCTTCCCAGGGAATTGCATTTTCCTATTAATATATAGTGAAATTCTTTGTTTAATTTTAATATTTTAAACTTGGTTATGTAGAAAGTTATCGTAAAATAGTTTCTATTATTTTTATTGTTATGTATTCTTTTTAATTTTTACTAATCAATTCTAATATTTATGTCGTGATGTAGAAAAAAATAAAAATAAATTAATATCGCAAAAAATGAAGAAGCAAAGAAAGAATACAATGTTTATATTTTTTCTAAAAAAAAACTTATTATAGTTTTGAGTATTATATTATGATTTTTTTTTAAAAAAAAGTGTATATTATGTCAGATTTTAAAAGTTTTTACTTGAAAAATATTAGAATAAATTTGTAGAACAAAAATAATGATATGTTTTAATATTAAAAAATTAATTTAATTTTAAATTTTGTATTTTCATTATGTATGAATCAGTTGAGTTAAGAGAAAAGAGAAGAAAAAAATAGAAAAATAGAAAGAAAGATAAAAGAGGAAAAAGAAAAAAAAGACAAATAAATGATGGAGAACAATCGGTATGATATATTTTGTTTGTTTGTTTTTTAAATTAATTAATTATAATTAATATTATAAATATATTTTTTTAATTATCTAATGCGATAATTTATTATCTAGTCATAAAAATTTTTCATTCTTATATATGCGTTTTTTGTTAATTGATTTGATTCCGAGTATTATATTCTAATATATTTTATATTTTAATTTTGTAGATTATATTCAAATTTTAACTCTTTTAATTCGAAAGAATATTTTTATAATCCATATGGAAAAATTATACTTCCCCCGTCCCACATAATTTGTTCCTATTTTCTATTTTCGTCCGTCCCACATAACTTGTCTTTTCTATTTTTGAAAATATAAATATGTACTTTAATCGCATTTTAAATTTTAAATTAAATTTTATAATTTTTTTAATTTTAATTAAACTATTTAGTTACTTAATCTTAATCTATAATTATTTTTACTAAATAATAATTATTTTTACTAATACACTTCTTAATTACTTACTAATTATATTTTACCTAAATTCTCGTGTCTACAGTAATACACCCATATTACATGGACGAAGGGAATAGTATATTTTAATATATAAAAAAATATTTTTTTATTCTTTTTATTCTCACTGTGTGTGTATTTTTTAATATTTATTATATTCTTTTTTTATTTCATTAATTATTTTTTTAATTCTTATTTTATACTACCTTCGTCCGGCTTTAAGGGTTTCATTTATTTTTTGTGTATTAATTTTTTAATATTAATTATTATATCAAAGTGTAGTACAAATTAAAAAAAAAAATGCAAAAATACTTGCATTAGTGTCTTATAATACTAATAGAATGACATTTGTACAAAAAGTTATCCAAATATAAAGATATTTTTAATGTTAAGTACAATGACGGAAAAAGTAAATGTGACTTTTAAAGACCAACAGAGGGAGTATATGTTTTTTATTAATTGATTTGGTTCTGAATATTATTGTTGATGCAATTTTTCAACAATAAAAAGTAAAATCCGAAAATAAAATTATCTTCGAATTTGATAAAATAAATGCCTGAGATTAAGAATCTCTAGACACCATACGATACATAAATAAACTAGAAAAATAAAAACTACAGACTGAGAAAGTAAATGGTGATCCCCAAAAGCAATTCACTTGAATTTGATGTCGATTGAAGATCTTTTTTTAGAACAAACCCGAATCCTTAAATAACTCCTTAAAGAAACGGTTTGAACCGTGGTCGGTTACAGCAACCGCTGTCAACCGCCCACAAGGTCCTCCTTTGTCGACACGTGTGTTAACCGACTCACCAACCGCTCGCGCCAGTTACAACACTCAACTGGCTCGGCCGACCGCCTCTGAACACCTTACCGCCTTAAATGGGCGGCTGGCCCGACCGGCTACTCAGCCGTCCAAAATAACCCTTGACTCCTTAGACGGACCGTAGGGCAACCGACCAATCCAGATACTAATTGGTCGCTTAGACCAAACGACTCATTGGTCACCCAACCAAGCGACCACCATCTGGTCCCTTCAATCGGCTCAAAAACTATTCGTCCAGACGATTCATTGGTCGCCTAAGCAAGCGACCACCACCTAGTCCCTTCACTCGGCTGAACAACCATTCGTTCAGACGATTCATTGGTCGTCCAATCAAGCGACCACCATCTGGCCCCTTCAATCGGCTGAAAAACTATTCGTCCAGACGATTAATTGGTCGCCCAAGCAAGCGACCAACTGACCGCCATTTCAAGCGACTGAACTACTGTTTGATCAAGTGACCGGAAAATCAATCAAGCAATTAACAAGAGGCCTGTTAAGTGACCAACCAACAAATCCTTAATTCGCCCGATCAATTAACAGACCTTTCCTTTCGTCCGACCTCTTTTTGACCGACCTTCGCATCGGCCGTCTCATCCTTCTTTGCCCGACTTCCTCTTTCGACCGACCTCCGTATTGGCCGTCTTATCCTTCTTCTTTGCCCGACCTTATCCTGTCCGACCTCCGTATCTGCCGATACTTCTTCTTTGCCCAACCTTATCCTGTCCGACCTCCGTGTCTGTCGATACTTCTTCTTTGACCGACCTTATCCTGTCCGACCTCCGTGTCTGCCGTTACTTCTTCTTTGCCCGACCTTATCTTGTCCGACCTCCGTGTCTGCCGATACTTCTTCTTTGCCCGACTTTATCTTGTCCGATCTCCGTGCCCGACCTTATTTTGTCCGACCTCCGTGCCCGACCTTATCTTGTCCGACCTCCATGCCCGACCTTATCTTGTCCGACCTCCGTGTTTGACCTTTATCTTGTCCAACCTCCGTGCTCGACCTTATCTTGTACGACCTCTGTGTCTGTCATCCCATCTTTCTTTGCCCGACTTCATCTTTTGCCCGACTTTTGGGCCATTTGGCTTATATTCAGACCCATTCAGAATCCTACTGTCATTATTATTATTATTATTATTTGTGCTCAACAATTATATTCTAATATACTAATTTTAATTTTTTTTTTAGATTATGTCTTAATTTTAAATATTTTGATTTGTAAAAAAAAGTTTAAGAAATCTATACAAAATTTTATATTTAATGTATAAAAAGTTTGTTTTTATTTTAGTAATTTCATTCTTTATGTATTTTATTTTTTGATAGATTTAGTTTTAAATATTATATTCTAATATTCTTTATCGGTGAAAAATATGTTCACTTCATATGTTTTTCATAGACAGATGAAGCAATTTTATTTTTTTTTAACTTTGTAGGGTATATTCAAATTTTGAATCTTTGAGTTTAAAAGAATATTTGAGGAATTCATAGATAAAATTATAATAATTAAAATTTATTTTTCTTTTAGTAAATTTTTGTTTTAAATTTTCTATTGTATTATTTTTATTTTCTACTAATTAATTTTTATGTATTTTTAATTGATTTATTTTTTAGCATTATATTCTTTTTTTTTTATTTCATACATTACATTTAAATTTTGAATATTTTAATTTGAAAAAGTATTTAAAAAATTCATATCGAAAATTATAATAAATTTTAATATATAGAAACTTTCTTTTTATTTTATTACATTCATTTTTATTATGTATGTTTTTTTAAATTATTTATTGTATTTTTTTTTTTTACTAATCAATTTTTCATTCTTATTGTTCATGTATTTTTCAAATTGATTTGATTTTGATAATATTAATACACTTTTCAAATTTGTTGATTATGTTTCAATTTCGAGTATGTTGATTTGAAAGAATAATTAAAATTTAAAAATTATGATAAATTTAATATATAAAGATTTTATTTTTATTATAGTAGTTTCATTCTTATTTTAAAAGTATTTTATTAACTATCTATTTTGTTATTCTCATTTTTTTTACAAATTAATTTTTTTTATTGGTTATGTTATTTTTTAAATTGATTTGATTCGAATAATATATTTTATATACAAAAAAATTATAAGTATTATTTATAATTAATATTAAATTAGTATATAAATCAATATCAAAATAACTTGTGCGTAACACGAGTTACATAATTAATCGATTAATTTAGTTTACCAATCAGTCGCATTTTCACTTATAATTAATTGGTTCTGTAAATTTTAAATTTAATTTTTTAAAATTAAGTTTCATTTATTAAATATTTAATTGATTATACAACATGTAAATAAAGTCTTAAATATACTTGCGATTAAATATTATTGTCGCTGAAATTCGTCGATGACGGCCCAAATGGTTTAGGCCAGTCGAAATCGACAATAATCGGATTCCCCGGCCTACTCAAGAAAGTATCCGGGCTAAGTTTTGTGCAAAAATAAATTAGTATAAAAATTTGCAGGAATTGAGATGTTGGATCGAAGATGAAAAATTAAGGAAATTCCCTCAAAAAATGAATCAAATTGAATACTCGACAAGAATTTAGGAACAAGAAAATCAAATAGGAAAGCAATGATAATGCATGAATAAAAAGTGGAAAAAAAGGAGTTGAATTTGCTGTTGTAGATGGGATGAATTTTTCTGCTCCTCAAATTCCTCCTTTTTAAATTATCCCTTCATTGCTCCAAAGTCACTATCCTTGAATTTAGGAATTACTTCATCCACTTGTCTCATAACTTCTTATCCGGATGTGTGCGGTTGATCAATTCTTGCTCAAATTATTAAGCCCAGTCTTATGCCCTGGTTGAACTGGGCGGCTCTTCCCTTGGGCCTGCTTAGGCGGCCGGTTGAGCTCTTTTGGGCCTGCCTAATATTAGACGGTTGAATTTTTTAGTGGGCTTCCAATATGAGATAAAAATTGTTTTTTTGTAAAATAACAAATGCACCCTCCTCCCAAAAAAAAATATTTTAGACAAAAATGTATTTTGTATTATAATTTCATTGAGGTGCGAATCTTCCATGTCTTCTTACGCGCGCCCCAATGTGGTTTGAACTGCACTTAAGCAACTATCACTTCAGAATTCTCCCTCTGCTCTGGTTCTGAAAAACTTCTTCATCACTCTTCTTCTTATGTTCTCCCCAAATGCATTACTCCCTTCAAACACCTTTAACCCTAAGTCATTCGACTCCCACCTGCTGCCGACCGCCCGTTCTGAAACCGACGCCACCGCTCTTCGTTTGTGTAATGGTGGGTACCGGATCCTCAAAATTGCGTGTCATCGAGAGTCCCTCCGAAGTTCCATCTCGTCCGCCGTCTGCCACGAAGGTGAAGGAGAAGCCGTCGTCTGCTGCTCGGCCCGCCGGTACATCGGCAGTGCCTCCATCTGGGCTCACGAAGATTTACGGGCATTGGGCTTTTCGCCTCAACTCCGAATATGAGGATTTTTTCAGCGTCGTTCTGGCCAAAGTCTTCGGCCGAGGTAACCTTTCCCTTACTCAACCTTAGTTAAATTTTTCCCATATCCCTTCCCGACTAACACGATTCACTACAAAAAAATAATATATTTGTAACGGAATTTCGTTCCTAAAATTCACGTAGCTAACGTAATTTCATTCCTATTTCTGTCTCTAATGTCATTAGTAACGGAAAAAGTAGATTTAGAGATAAAAAAATGTTGTTACAAAAATAATTTTTTCTTGTAGTGATTATTGAGTCCAGAAGATTTTGAATCTTGGGGTTCCTGGGTTGATAGGCTAGACCCTGTTTTTGGCGATATGTGGGATTCTTGGGGCATTAGGGATATGTTATTGTTGAGTAAGGCGATCCCTTCCCATAGTAGTGAGTTAGAGAAAGCTTTGCTTGGGTTTTGGATCTCACATATTCTTAAGAAAAGAATAAAATATAATTTTTTAAATAATTTAATACTAAAATAAATATGCGTCAAAGTACCCAAAAATTATAGTTCTAAAAATAAGAACAATCAAAGATTGACAATAGTCCGCAATGATGGCGATCAGCAATAGTCCCGATTATAAAAAGAATTGTAGAAGAAACAAATGCAAAGACAAATTTGATTTAGAATTAAGGTTCTATTTATGTTTAAATATTTTTAAATAAATAAATAATATAATTTAGATTGTATAAAATATAAATAAATTACAATAATTGTTAAAATATCTGGGTTTGGGTCAGGGGAGGGGCGTGTTTTT
Organism: Andrographis paniculata; assembly: GCF_009805555.1. NCBI lineage: Eukaryota > Viridiplantae > Streptophyta > Magnoliopsida > Lamiales > Acanthaceae > Andrographis > Andrographis paniculata. Next base: position 264,127 of record NW_026137424.1, read on the forward strand.
AATAAACCCCGTAACCTGCCCCATACCCAGCCGAATCTTAAACTCAAAATCCACAACCTGCCTTGAACAAAATTTTTTAGACTCAAACCCGCCCCATTAAAACCGGGTCGTCCCATTTGACATCCCTAGGCCGAACTTGCTATTGATGCCATTGTTTTTGGTGCTCTATTTGATCTTGCGTCGTATGTCATGAGCTTCCTATACCGTGGTATAAATGACCTCCTTGCAAAATTAGCTAATTCATTTGCCCGTGATATCCAAGGCATCAGTCCTCTCTGGTTCTTGGAATTTTGGGCTCGGCTTTACTTTCCGCAATTTTCTAATACTTCCTTTGATATCACTCGTATTCCGAGGGGCTCTTGCCTTGGCTTTGCGTTATCCGGTTTTCCTCTCTTAAAGGGGAATCTTCCTAGGTGTATATCTGCTCTCCTTCGTGAAACCTCTCTTCCTTCTGCTGAATTTTTTCCGTTGTCAACACATGTTTGTGGGCCATCTTGGTTCACCTTAGCTGCCAGAGATCACGATTCTTCTCCTGATGTCGTCAGCTTTCTGAGTTATTGGGGAAAATGTGCCTCAACCCGGATTATATTCAGTGGACTAAGTTTAGGTTCTCGGTTTAATTCATTGGTCGGGGAGGTATATCAACCTCAGTTCTGAGCGCGGAAATTAAGACTGATGCAGAAGATTCCTGCCATCGGTTTCTTGTTATCTTTGTCGTATGATTTATCCGGGGGAGTGAAAAAGGTTGAACCTGCAGCATGGCACTCATATGCTTATAGATCCAGTTCGCCCATCCCGTCACTCTACCCATTTGACCCTCGGGCGACGACAACCTATAACGGGTGGTGGAGTGTAATACAAGAGGTGATCGATTTTAATACCATACAAGGCTCTATTGTTAACCTTACTGGTGATAGTTCCGAGAGTAGAACAACTTCTGATCCGGTACCCACGCAATCGGAGTCGGTTTAAGGGCCGTCTGTTTTGGGTAAGTTTCTGATTTTACCAGGGTGCTTGATTCGCATAATGTATCTTATGTGTTTGTTTTTGCATTTTCCAGCTATGGCCTCAAAATCAAAAAAAGGCCCGAAATCTCCTGCTGCTTTCGTTGTTTTCACGTTTGGTACATGGAAATCTGCTCGATTTTCCATCCAGTTTGCTATTCCAAATTCATAGTCTGCAGAGCAGAAGAAAAAATGTCCGGCTTCCCCGACATCATCCGATCAGGTAGTCTTGATGGTTTGCTTTATAAAGCTTTTTGAGTCCAACCTAATGTTGCATTGATTGTGGCAAGTTCCATTAAAAAAGGCTGTGGTACATTCGTCTCCTAAGATTTCTACGCGGTCTCCGGTTTCCACAGCTGCCTTGCTACCGTCAGTGCCCGTCATAGATTTGACGACTCGAGATGTTGTTGTTAATCTGACTCCTCAGTTGGGGGTCTCACCATTGCACTCAGTTTCCTTGGCTGTCCTAATGGATCTAGAATAATACTTCACCCAAGGTTCGCCTAGCCCTTCACCTCGATCCCCATCGCGGAGAATGTCTGTGGCACTGGGTAAGACTCTGCTGAGCAAGTATTCTTCGTCTCCGCTTGACAATCCAGGATAGGCTAGGCGAAGTGGCTGATCGTCTTCAGTCTGGAAAAGCCCTCAACAAAGTCACAGAAGAAAAGTTAGAAGAGCTGGCTTCGTTGGAAGAGCGATGGAAGACCTACACTGAGTCTTATGAGGAAGAGAGATGCAAGACATAAGAGGAAAAAACCTACATTGACAGCCTTCAAGAGGAACAGGTTGTCCTCAAAGCTGAAATGGAACGAATTCAAGCGCGAATGAAGAAGATCTCTCCAGAGATTTAGAGGACGTCTGACAACCTGATTATAAAGGTTGCTCACCGCCTTGAGTTGTATGTTCTAACGCGGGCTGTCGATGGTCCTTTGCTAGCATTGGCTGGGTGTCGGGCGATGTTTCAGTAGAATTTCAGTCTGGCGGAGTGGAGCCTAACTGAACTCAGGCAGTCCTGGGTTGACATTGTAACTGGCTAGACCGCTCTTCGCCCCATGAGTTCGGAGGCTACCGACTTCCGAGAGTTGTCAGAGTAAGCTACCTTCTGGTTTGGTAGTCTCGCCCTCTCGCGACTCTCTGAAGCCTACAATTGTTGGGGCATCGTCAGTCGGGGATAGCTCATTGCTTGATATCCAAGTAGCTCAGGATGATGATTGATATAGTGTGGCAGCTTTTCCTTGTTTTGTTTTGATGACTGATATCTCACCGCCGTAATATCTTTTGAACTAGTCTTTTGTAGGTGAAACTTGACATGCATCAGCACTTGTTCTTATTTTGTTTGAATGTTTTCCTTATACTCTGTATGCATGTCTTTCTTCATAAATGGCAAATGTAAGTCTGCTCCGTCTTTTTGAAATCCCACAGGGAAGGGTCGAAATGTTTCAAAAGTCTTCCGTTGATAAACACTTTTGATTTGTCGCAGTCGGGATTCATTAATCTATATACTCCGTGGGATGACTTTGCTGTGATAATGTAAGGGCTTGTCCAATTAGGTGACCACTTACCCAGTTGTGGATCCTTGGGACCTTTCAGAAGTATAGTTTTCCAAACCAAGTCTCCCTCTTGGAAAGACCATGGCCGAACCTGTCGTTGGAATATTCGTTCGGCCTTCTTCTTTTGAAGCCGGAGGTGTTTGAGGGCCTGAAGGCGCTCCTCCGTCAAGTCGTTCAGCTCTTGCAGCAATGTCCAATCCTGCTCGTCCATTGGTACTTCACTCTGTTTCAAGATCCTAAGAGAAGGTGCCGTGATCTCAAAGGGTAGGATTACGTCTTGTCCGTATGTCAGTCTATAGGGTGTGCTTCCAGTCGCGGTGGACTTTCCGTTTCGATAAACCCACAGGGCTTCCTCTAAAGTATTGTTCCAATCTCTCGGATTACCTTCCAACACCTTTTTTTGTGATTACAATTAACATTTTATTAATAGCCTCGGCTTGCCCGTTGGCTTGCGGATAATACGGAGAATAAGTGTAGCAATCGGATGTCGTACTGTGCTACAAAGGCCTTGAGCTTCGTACTAATGAACACCGTCCCTTGGTCGGTTGTGATGGTCCTTGGTATATCAAATCAATGAATTATATTATTCTTGATGAAACAGATAACATGATTCAGCCATACTTGGGCCAACAGGACAGCTTCTACCCACTTTGTGAAATAATCGGTAGCCACGAGGATAAATGTGTGCCCTTTTTATGAAGGCGGGTGGATTTTTCCAATGACATCCATCGTCCATCGCCTGAAAAGGCCACTGTTTGAGAATCGAATGAAGTTCATCGACCGGGGCGTGTCACAAGGGCCTTGGCGTTGGCATGAAGGACATCCCCGAGCATAATCGATACAATCCTGGGAGATCCGGGGCCAGAAGTATCTATATCAAATGATGGTCCACCTCATGATAGAGCCAGCCCTATGTGCTCCTCCAATGCCCTCTTATACCTGCACCATTATCTTCATGGCATTATCTTGCCCCAAGAACCGTGCCAAAGTTCTATCGGCCCGACAACGATAGGGTAAACCGTTGATACAAGTGTATCTTAGGAGTGCATCAGCACCGGTGGCGATATAAGGGCTTGCTTGATCTGCTCCAAAGCGGTCTATTGTGTTAAACCCCCATTAAAAAATCTCTCGACTTCCACGTAGCAACACAAATAATGCTTTCATTTTCCCAGCGGCGTTAGCAATGAATCCCCGCAAAAAATTAATCTTGCCCATTAAGCTCTGCAATTCCTTAGGGTTGCGTGGGGGCCCAAATTCTTGGATTGCCTTTGTCTTATTATAATCGACTTCAATCCCCTTCTGATGGACGAGAAAGCCTAGGAAATTTCCTGCTGGACGCCAAATGCGCACTTCATCGGGTTCATTTTAAGGTCGTGCTGCCTCATCTAGGTAAAGGCTTTCGGAGGTTAGTGAGATGGTGGTCGAATGCTCTGGACTTGACAACAACTTCGTCGATGTATACTTCTATGCACTCACTGATTAAATCGTGGAAGATCGCGTTCATGGCCCTTTGATAGGTTGCTCCGGCGTTCTTCAATCCGAAGGGTATTACAATCCACTTGAATATTCTGATCACCCCAGACATCGGTACGTTGTTTTGCGGGCATCCTCCATGGCTAAGTATATTTGATTGTAGCCCGAGTACCCATTCATAAAGGACAAGATCTCATACCCCATAGTTAAGTCGATGAGCATGTCGGCGATCAGAATGACGTACTCATCTTTGGGTGTCGCCAAGTTAAGGTTGTAAAAATCGATACACACCTGGATCTTCCATTTTTCTTCACCACGGGTACGATGCTAGATATCCATTCTAGGTATCGGCAGGTACGAATGAAATTCGCCTGAAGCAACTTTTCCACCTCTTCTTTGACCTTTGGCATCAACTCCGGGTTGAACCGCCGTGGGGGCTGTTTATTAGGTTTAAACAATGGCTTGGTTGGCAGCCGATGTTCAACAAAATTTATGGATAGACCCGGCATCTCATGGTAGTCCCGTATGAAACAGTCTAGGTATTCTCATATTAAATTCGTAAGTCACTATTTCTGGTCCGGAGGCAGCAAAGAACTAATTACGGTCATCGGAGGCACTGTACCGTCGCCGAGATTGATTTTCTCAAGAGGATCCTGCGCTTCGAATGATGGGGTAGCCCTCTGGAAAAGCGAGGGGAAATCTTCGTTTTGGTCCTCCGGATGAGGTGATAACTCTTGATTGTATCATATTTTATAGCTTATATTTACTTGATTAATTATTTATTTATGTCGAGTTTTGGTATTGTATATATTAATTTATTCTAATAATTATATTTATTTCATCTTGTGTGTAAAATATTAATGTATTAGTTTTTAGGTGTAATTTATAATTATTTTGGTATATAAATTAAATTAATTTATGTGTTTTTTGAATTATATTTAGGCATTATTTATGTGTTATTTAAGTATTTAATTTTGGCTAAATTAATTTTATATAATAAGTATTATTTATTTAAATAAATATTTATAATGTGTTTATTATTTATACATGTGAAATAATGCTTGGAAACTGGTATGGGAGTCCAAAACTAGCATTAAAAAGTGAAAAATGACTTCGGGAGCGAAAAAGAGCCGTTGAAGCGAAAGTCAAAAAATTCAACGGTCAACGCGGAAAAATCAACACGCAAAAGTCAAAGTCAACTGCTAGCACGAAATCTAAGCGGCGGCTGGCGTGGAAACTGTGAGCGGAGCGAAAATCTCTGCATGGAGGTAAGCGAAGCGATGGCTGTGCGAAAGATAAGCGGCGGCTACACGGAAAGCGAGTGGCGGCTGCACGGAAATTTGAGCAAAGCGGAATGTTATGTCCATTAATCTGTGAGCGGCGGTTGCATTTATGAGCGCGGAAGGCCATGCATGAAAGTGAGCGAAGCGACGGCTGGCGCGGAAAGCGAGTGTCGGCTGCACGAAATCCATGAGCGGCGTAATCTAGTGCATTAGGATAATTTTCAGATAAGTAATGTTAGAATTAAATAATTAGCTTAGTTGTTGTATGTTAAGAGCTGCAATTTTGGTTGTACATCAGATTAGCTTTAATCGTGCTTCTCCTCCTTTAGTTTAGAAGTTAGTTGTAGCCTAGTCTAATGCATAATAAATAGAGTATGATGTTCTTGGTTAGATTAGCTTGTTGTATATTAGATTAGATTAATATTATGTTGTGTACTATGTATTTTAGTTAGTTAATCTGCCGTTGTTTTTAGCCTTTGATAAAATGCTGCTGATTAGGTAGGATTACAATTAGATCGGTTTGCAGTCAAAGTTTTGTTTGGGTGTTCTTCTTAATTGTTAACTAGCTTTGTAGTGTTAAATAACTAACTTAATTTAACTGCTTCTGTAACAGTCTCTCAGTATAATTGTGTACCCAAATCCTATTTTGTGTCTTTAGTTAGGTGTTACTCGATAATTTATTTAACTGTTAGACGGATCAGTTGATATATGGCGCTATAATGATTAATCTTGTTTGTTGTTTAGTTTAGCAATGCTAATCGAATTTGTAAACTTTATTGCTTAGTTTTTGGCTTTAGGTCTATTCGTAGCTTAAGTTTAGTTTGTGCATGCTTGGTGATTGCATTAGCTTAGTCAGTAGTTATTCTTAGTAATCTGCTGCTGCTATAGTGCTTATATTAGTGTCTGCGATTGGTAGTTAGTGAACTCCTCTAACCTTTTGTAGATCTTGTTGCTCATTTCTTTAACTTTAGGTTGCTCTTTTTCTTAGCCATATGTAGTTTTCTTTTATTTTGTTTTTGTTGTTGTTGTTGTTTTGTAATTATTATTATGCATACGGCATATTTAGCCTAGTGACTGTGTGTTAGATTAGGTTAGTATGTTGTAATTTATGTCCATTCGCTTGTTGTTTGATTGTCTCTGTTTTTCATATAACTTAAGATCTCATGTATTGTTGTTGATTAGTTGATACGCAACTTAATCTTATTCATTAGGTTTGCTTATGTGATGGCTTGATGCTGATTTATTTATTTATTTACGTTTGTTGTAGCCCGTCAATCTTATTTTAAGTTTGTTAGAAGAAGCAGCCTGCTGCTTTCTTAATTAATTAATTATTTATTTAGTTAAGTAATTAGTTAGTTTATTTAATTTCTATTAAAGTACTAGTAATTACTTCTGCAGTAATTTTTTTTTTTTATTTCGTCTTGCCTTAATAAATAATGTGTGCTAATTAATTTATTTAAATTAAATTATTTCTATTTATTTTTAATTTATGTCGATTAATTTATTTTGTTTAATTTATTATGTTATAATTTATGATGAATTAAATTATTTTATATATTTATTTTTATTTAAACTAAAGTGAGCTGTAAATATGTTATTTTCTTGAGTCAATTGATTTTCATTGTGCTTAATTTGAGTTTGAATTCGAATAAATTCAATAATTGAAGTTATTTTAAGAATAAGTATAAATCGAGATTTTGATCAAGTTGGTTGATATCTCTTTCGTTTCATTTGTTCCATACTTAGTTTGATTTTTTAGAACTTTCGTCTATTTAGCTGCACTTGTTAACGGAGAGGATGAATTAAGTTTCCTTAAAAATGGGATTGACCAACGAATAGTCCGAGGAGGATGCCGATTATCTTTATATGCAACTTGACTTGGCAAAAAAAAAAGTATCGACGCGAAAATATGTCGAAATTAATTTATTATCCGTAGCAATGTCTATTGGGCCCCCTTCTTTCTTAATTTATTGTACCATAGAATTTATTATGGCGGTTTATTTAATATTTTGAGTTGTCGCATCATCTTTAGAAGCTACTACAAATACTTAAGTTTGAAAATATTTCAGGAGATATAATTTAGAATCTTTTTAGATGAACAATATCGCGTAAATGGCTTAAGGATCTGAACTTTAGCTAAGATTCACTTACACACCACCGTCATATTGCCGACAATATTGAGTCCTTCGTTTAGAAAATACTTGGTTTAATTTCATTAATTGAATTTATTCGAGGACGAATAAAGGTTAAGTGTGAGGAATTTGATAACTCTTTATTGTGCCATATTTTATAGCTTATATTTAATTAATTAATTATCTATTTATGTCGAATTTTGGTATTATTTATATTAATTTATTCTAATAATTGTATTTATTTCATATTGTGTGTAAAATATTAATTTATTAGTTTTTAGGTTTAATTTATAATTATTTTGGTGTATAAATTAAATTAATTGATGTATGTTTTTTGAATGATATTTTATGTTCATTAATCCGTGAGCGGCAGCTGCATTTATGAGCGCGGAAGGCCATGCATGGAAATGAGGGAAGCGACAGCTGGCGCAGAAGCGACAGCCATGCGGAAAGCGAGTGTCGGTTGCGCGGAATCCATGAGCGCCAGCTACATTAATCATGTGCAGCAATTACTGCTTGTATTTACTACACTGCTCTCCCAGCTCATGCATTTATTCTTGCACTCTCCCAGCTCACCCATTTAATTCCTGCATCATTATTTAGCCAATTTTTGGCTATTTTGTATTTTTTTTTTAATTCTAAAACCTTCTAAAAAAATATTAGTTATTAGTAGGTTAATAAGTAGTTATCAGTAGCTATTTTAGAGTAGTTAGTAGCTATTTTCAGAGTTAGTAGCTATTTTAGAGTAGTTAGTAGCTATTTTAGAGTAGTTAGTAGCTATTTTTAGAGGTAGTTATTTATGGGCAGTTGTAATCGTGAAGCTTCTAGAAGCTTTTCTTACACGGTCTGACCGTGTATAATTATAACCAATATAATTTTTTTACCCACAAAGTTTAATAGAACAAATGAATTAAGAATATGTATAAAAGAAAAGAGAAGGAGGAAGAAAAGATAGTGCAGAGAATGTGAATTAGTATGGATGATTACCAACCACGAGAATAAGTCTCGGACCTGAAATCAATCCATAAGTAAAACAAAAACAATAAGCTAAATCCCACTACAAAGGATTGGAAGCCACGAACCAATAGAATCACTCCAAAGACCCGATTTGAGACTCTAAATGTGAGGAAATCACTCCCTAATACTAGAAAATTATAAAAGTGAAATTCGATTCAAGATGTAAAAAAAGTTTTCATTACAATGATAGGCAAGGACCTTATATAGAGATCCTTGAGGAAAATAAAAGGCAACAAATAATAAAGGAAACAAACCAAAAGGTAAGTCTAACTATAAGGAAATAAATAATTAGGAAAGTTTTAGATATGGACTTATACTATATGGAAACTTATAATAAAAGGAAATATATATTAAAGTAACTTCTAGAAGCCTCCAAAGTGATGACTCTCTTGATAATCTTCCATGATTAGCGATTCTCTCCATATTTGATGATTCCCTTGATAATCTTTCATGATTGGTGATTCTCTCCATAAGTGATGATTCTCTTGATAATCTTCCATGATTAGCAATTATCTCCATAAGTGATGATTCCCTTGATAATCTTCAATGATTAGCGATTCTCTTTATCTTTCAATTAGGATTCTTGCGGGTCCCATTGAACGAGCGTCAGGTGAGGCCTAAGTGGTCTCCAAGCATCATCCTTAAATTGATTCTCCATGAAAAACCATCCGATCAATGTAGTGACGGATTTTTGAAATTGACGAGCTCAGCTTCGAGTGATGGGTCCCACGGGCATTTGAATGCTTGAAGATTGGACGTCCTCGTCATTCCTTCCTTCTTGAAAAGCTTTCTTGTTCTCCCGAACAAGATATTCATCTGCTGCATCAAAAAGGCGTAAGTCAGAAACATTAAAAGTAGCATGAACTTAGTACTTACCTGGGAGTTCAAGTTTGTAGGCATTATCATTAATGCGTTCCAATATTCGAAAAGGCCTATCTCCACGGAGAGTAAGTTTTGACTTTCGCAATTCGGAAAATCTTTCCTTCCTTAAGTGTAGCCAAACCCAATCTCCTATCTCGAATACAGCTTTCTTGCGCCTACAGTTATCTTATTTTGCGTAATTGTCAGCTGCCTTTCGTAGGTTATCCCGAACTTGAGAATGAAGTTGTTGGACAAATTCATACCTTTTTCTGCCATCAAAACTAACGTGTTCATTGTGTGGCAATGGCATAAGATCAGAAGGAGTTAATGGGTTAAAACCGTATACAACCTTAAATGAAGAACAATTCGTAGAGCTATGAATCGTACGTTTATATGCAAATTAAGCATGAGCTAAACATTCTTCCCAACTCTTCAATTCTCATTAACTAAGGCACGTAACAAGCTACCCACAATTCGATTAAAAACTTCTGTTTGACCATCAGTTTGTGTGTGGTGTGATATGGAAAACATTAATTTTGTACCAAATTTAGCCCAAAGTGTTTTCCAAAAATAACTTAAAAATCGAGAATCCCTATCAAAATTAATGGATCTTGGAACACCATGCAATCTAAGAACCTCTATGAAAAATAATGAAGCAACATGCGAAACATCAGTGGTTTTTGTACATGGAATAAAATGTGCCATTTTTTAAAATCGATCAACCACAACAAATATTAAATCTTTACCAGACCTACTCCTAGGCAAACCTAATATGAAATTCATAGTAATATCAACCCAAGGGGATTCAAGAATAGGTAGCGGAGTATACAATCCGTGTGGATGAACAGTAGACTTCGACGAGAGGCACGTTGTACACCAATGAATTGCGGCTTCAACTTCGGCTTTCATTCGTGGCCAAAAAAATGTTCCTGCAGCAAGTTAAGTGTCTTGTTCCTACCAAAGTGTCCCACCAAACCCCCTGAATGACTTTCCCAAATAAACAATTCTCTCAAAGAGCATTTAGGCACGCACAATTTATTTTCTCGCAGCAAATACCCCTCATGTACATGATACCTGCGTGACAATGCATCCGCAACGATGTTTTCCTTACCCTTTCTGTACTTAACAACATAGGGGAAGGTGTCAATGAAGGAGATCCATCGGATGTGTCTCATACTCAACTTACTTTGGGATTTGATATGGTTGAGGGATTCATGATAAGTGTACACAACAAACTCACAAGGACATAAGTAATGTTGCCATGTTTGCAGGGCCCGCACTAAGGAGTACAATTCCTTATCGTAGGTTGAGTAATTCAATGCAGCGCCATGTAGTTTTTCACTGAAAAATGCAACGGGTCTCTTTTCTTGCGAGAGGACGGCGTCAATACCTACACCAGAGGCATCAAATCAAGTTCAAACGGTTTAGAGAAATCAAGTAAAGCAAGTATGGGTGCACATGTAAGTTTTGATTTCAAAGTATCAAAAGCATTTTTTTGTTCACTTTTCCACTCAAACTTATCCTCTTTTTTGGTAATTGCAGTTAAGGGTGCTGCAATAGTGCTGAAATTCCGCAAAAATCGACGGTAGAAACTTGCAAGGCCATGAAAACTGCGGACATCACGTATGCTAGTAGGTGTAGGCCACTCTTGGATGGTTGCAATCTTCGCAGGATCTACACATACTCCATCTTTTCCTACAATAAAACCCAAAAAGTTGCACTTGTCGACGCAAAAGTCGCATTTTTTTAAGTTAGCATATAACTTCTCAGCCCGTAAAACATCTAAAACTGCTTGTAAATGTTCAACATGTTTTTTAATAGAAGTACTATAAACAAGTATGTCATCAAAGTATACTACCACAAACTTATTTATAAATTTCCTTAAAACATGATTCATCAATCGGATGAATGTGCTTGAGGCATTTGTAAGTCCAAATGGCATAACTAACCACTCATATAGACCAGAAGAAGTCTTGAAGGCAGTTTTCTATTCATCACCTTGATTCATCCGAATTTGGTGATAGCCACTTTTTAAATCAATTTTTGAAAAAATTGCAGAACCACACAAATATCAAGCATGTCATCTAATCTAGGAATGGGATGACGTGACGATACTTAACTGTTATAGCATTGACGGCTCGGCAATCTACACACATGCGCCAACCTCCTTTTTTTCGCACCAATAGGACAGATATAACACAAGGACTTAGGCTTTCATGAATCCAACCTTTGCTTAGTAGATCCTCCACTTGCCTTCGTATTTCTTTTACCTCATCCAACTTGGCTCGATAGGCTGGCCGATTAAGAATTGATGATCCCGGGACAAAATCAATTTGGTGCTCAATTCCACGAGTGGATGGTAAACCATGGGGTACTTTCTCAGGAAAAACATCATCATACGCTTGGAATAAGTTAGCAAAACTAGATGGAAGTTTATTAGAGTCATTAATGGAAAAATAAATAGGTTTAGAAAGTAGTAGAAAACAATGAACTCCATGTTCTAAGCGTAAAGCTTCCTTCCTACACATAAAAAGATTAGACCTCTCACTCTCGTGTTTAAGATTCTAGCTGGTTTCACCCTGAATCACTGCACTCGTGTTTGATTTTTTAGTAGAAGGGTATAGTATTTGAGAGTGGCTCGGGGCAGATGTATTTATCGGTAAGGATGAGGATTTGAGAGATTGCGGGGTAGTTAGGCTATATGAAATAGTAGATGCACTTGTATGCGGAGTACCTCTTACTGCGGGTGATTCTAAGGAGGACTTCAAATTGGACTCTTTTATTCCTTTGTTGATATGTTGTGGAAGCAGCGCTTTAGGTAACCCTACAATTGGAGAAAGTTTAAACGGATTACCTTGCATCCGCTTTGATTTTAGTTGTTTCTCCACCTTTTATGGCCAAGTGTACCATCTTCTCGAGGTCCACGTATTGGTACATCTCTACCGCATCAGCAATATCCCTTTGAAGCCCATTCAAAAATCTAGACATCGTTTGCTCCTGATCTTCATGGATATCGACTTGTAGAAGAAGTGTTTCAAGCTCCTTATAGTACTCCTCCACTGACCGAGACCCTTGTTGTATACTCTGCAATCTCTACAATACTTCACTATGGTAATGAGGGGGAACAAACCTCTTTCGCATGAGTGCACGAAGTTCTGTCCAAGTACGCACTGGAGCCTCCCTATTTCTGCGGCGGTCAATGCTCAATTGGTCCCACCATACAAAGGAATGATCTGAAAACTCCATTACGGCCACGCAGAGTTTTTGTTGGTCAGTTAATTGTTGAACATCAAAGATTAGTTCTAACCTTTGTTCCCATTGCAAAAATACTTCAGGGTCGGATTTTCCTTGGAACGGTGGCACTTGAAACTTGATCGAGTTGATAGCTTCATCTCAATCCCGTCGGTGATGGTTATTATGATGCCTAGGTCATTCCCAATTTCCTTCAAACTCCTCATCATCGGGTTCATCAAAGTTGTGTGGGGGCGGAGGCCGGATGTTGCATCTTGGCCTCAAATGCGGTTGAACATCATTTCGCCTCTGAGCTTCCGGTAACGGTCGGATATTCTCTTGTAACTTTTGTTGATTCTCTTCCAGTTGATCCATCCTAATATTCATCAACTCCAATCCATAATGGTAAAGAGTTTTGAACTCTTGTAGAATGGTATTGAGAAGACCTTGTACATCAACTTGTTGAGAATTGGATCCTTCACCCCCCGCCATTATAAAGAGAAGGGAAAAAAAAAGAAAATAACCTCACTAGAACTCTCGTGTATCACTCTACACCTTATGTAACTCTCCGTCTCGCAAAAAGGACTCAAATCAAATCAATTTAATTCTCCCAAAGACGATAGCCAAAAATCCAAAACAGAAGTGAAACCAAAAGAAATATAAGTTCAGAATGAAGGTAGAAGACAAATAATCTAAATAGATTTTTTTTTTTTTTTGATAAAAGAAAAGTTGATTTGAGAACTAGAAGTTAATAATATATATCTTGATATTTGATAATAACTTTTTTTTTTCATTTTTTTGCCTCTTTTTTTTTTGTTTTTTTTTTTTGTTTTTTTTTTCAAATAAGAACCGTGATATCAATCAAGAGATTGTATCAACTAGCTCTGATACTAGATGACACAGTCTGACTGTGTATAATTATAATCTGCAGTATAATTCTTACCCACAAAGTTCAATAGAACAAATGGATTAAGAATATGTATAAAAGAAAAGAGAAGGAAAAAAGAAAAGATAGTGCAGAGAATGTGAATTAGTATGGATGATAACCAACCACGAGAATAAGTCTCGAACCTGAAATCAATCCTTAGGTAAAACACAAACAATAGGCTAAATCCCACTGCAAAGGATTGGAAGCCACGAACCGATGGAATTACTCCAAATACCCGATTTGAGACTCTAAATGTGAGGAAATCACTCCTTCACACTAGAAAATTATAAAAGTGAAATTTGATTCAAGATGTAAAAAAAGTTCCCATTACAATGATAGGTAATGACCTTATATAGAGATCCTTGAGGAAAATAAAAGGCAACAAATAATAAAGAAACAGACCAAAATGTAAGTCTAACTATAAGAAAATAAATAATTAGGAAAGCTTTAGATATGGACTTATACTATATGAAAACTTATAATAAAAGGAAATATATATTAAGGTAACTTCTAGAAGCCTCCATAAGTGATGATTCCCTTGATAATCTTCTATGATTAGCGATTCTCTTCATAAGTGATGATTCCCTTGATAATCTTCCATGATTAGCGATTCTCTTGATCTTTCAATTGGGATTCTTGTGGGTCCCATTGAAGGAGCGTCAGGTGAGGGCTAAGTGGTCTCCAAGCATCATCCTTAAATTGATTCTCCATAAAAAATCATCCGATCAATGCAGTGACGGATTTTTTAGATTGACGAACTCGGCTTCGAGTAATGGGTCCCACGGGCATTTGAATGCTTGAAGATTGGACGTCCGCGTCATTTTCCCCCTATAAATATCCCTTCTAATTGTATGTTATACACACCATATATATACATAACCATACACATTCCATACACTCCATTTTCTCCATTTCTTTTCTTCCATATTTTTATCTAGTTTAATAATACAAGATTTTTGGTTTTGTGTCGCAAGCAAACTGATTTTCTCCTCCTTTTATTTTAATTTCAGTATATTATTTTAGCTGGTAAAATTCCTATCACACTTCTCCACCTCACCTTCACCCAAAAATTCTATCGATTTGAATTGTTCAAGTTAGATTTCGACAAGGTTGCGGAAGGGCGATAGAAGAATCGACTATTTCAGCCTAGTTTCGTGTCGTATTCATTAACAGATTCTAGGTAGTTCAATGTAGCTAAGTACGTGGGAGCCTTGTCGACTTTCTTAGTTGCTATTCTGAATTCGATTCTGATTAAAGAGAGGTATCAGAGGGGTAGAACCACTAGCGGAACGGTTTGAAGAATAATTCATGGGGCATAGGCGGTTGTCTATTGGGTCACAAAAATGTCCGGTGATAGCGGATTTTCTTTCAAATAATGTTTTTCGCCGGGTGTCACTAAAGCCTCATTGTAAATCCCATAAGGTCAAGTACTAATCAAGTCGAGAATCGGCTTAAGCGAGCAAATGCGATCATGCTCATTTGTCTGAGCCGCCCCGCAATTATACATATATTTTTTGCTATCACACCATCGTCATCCCGCTCATTTTGTCCATAGGATCTAGCCATTAAGGAACACAAAAGTCAAACACAAGCGCATCGCTCCATCCTTTTCGAGATATGTATATTTTATCGTTTTTTAGTTAGATTTAATTTCTGTAATTTATCTTTTCAGTCCTTCGATTGCATTAACTCATTGCACTTTTTCTAATTAAATATAGGATATTCACATATTCCCTAAGTTCGACCCGGACACTCCCGGTTAAAGAGATTTTTTTATTTTTGACGATTTTTTTGGAGTTACTACACGAACACGCACGACACTATTTTCATTTTATACATATATCATTTTTTTGTATCTTAAGAGATATTTCTAAATCTCCTAAAAATCTTCGATCATGAGGCACCTAATCTGGAGGATCTACCTGCCTTTCAAGAATTCCAGCGGGGCTAGATCTAGTACTCCATGTAACATCATATTTCTCGAAAATCCGCCCTTTCAGGTCCTGTAATACCTTTTGGTTGTTATTCATTGTAAACAGTTTGACGAACAGGCCGTGTGTTAGCCTCTGTGTGAATTTCGAACCCCTTCATTGTGATGTTACATTTTGTCCATGTATCCACATCCATCAACATCATCGAAAGCGTATACATGCCAGGCGAATAGTAAACCTCCTCAGCTCCATGAACCTCCATGGCTGGATCGGTCTCGGCTTTGACCTTTACTATGCGATTACCATTCCAGAATATCACTTTTTGATGTAAGGTGGACGGCACACACTAGGTAGTGTGAATCCAGTCCCTTCCTAGGATGGACGAGTAAGTCGGTTTGCCTTTGATCATAAAGAAGGTCATCCACTCAGTACGACTCCTAACCGTCACGTTGGCCACTAACACGCCGACGGCCGAATGCGCATTTTCCGTAAACTCCGTGGTCCGCGTGGTGGTAGCAATCAGATCTCCCCGGTTCTTTCCAACTTTTCAGAGTGTAGACAAGGTCATCACATTGACGGATGCCTCTCCGTCGATCAAAACCTTGTTGATCGTGCGACCATTGAGATAGACGGTTAGGAACAATGGTTTAAGGTGCCGTGTTTGTTCTTCGGCTAACTTCCGAAGATGACCAGTTCTGATTCCCTTTTCGGCACCTCATGTTCCGGATCGGCCCATGAAAGAAGGCCAATTTCTTCCACTAATATTTTCCCTTGCAAATAAGAAGACTGGACCTCCGGAGCCACGAACTCTCTAGGAAAAAAACCAATAGTGTTCACCCGAAAGTCTCTTTCATAATGTAGTGCTTGTTCCAGATCTTGGTTGTTCACGATAATGTTTAGACTCACAATTGACGACTTATCATCCTCCAAGGCCCCGATAATTGGTTTGTCCTCCGGGACAGAGACTGCCGGCTCCTCCGGATGAGGTTGTTGTCCTGATGAGGCGCTGTCCTCTAGGACAGTTTGTTTAGGTCTCTATTGTTGTAGCCTCCTCCTCTTGAGAGGTAATTTCTCCATCTGAGGTGTTTCCTCAGTCCCTATAATTTTCACTTGCTCTCCGGAGGGCTTCTCATGTTGTCGTCCCTGTTCTGCGAGGCGTGCTATCAAAATTTGACGTTGCCGTCTCCGCCGTTGGGTCCTAGTCAATAGTGGGACCCTTTTTCGAGTATCCGTCCATCTCTCATCATTTGACGGTCTTTCCGTCCATCGCATACTATGATGAGTTATCACCACTTGGTCGACTAAAGTCACTCGCCATACCTCACCATTCTTTTCAAAGCTAACTTCGGCCACTGTATTATGTGGTGAGAGGTGATCCTATACTGAACTCCTTCATGGAGGTTTTATGGACCTCCCCAATCATTCAAATACATTCTTCCTTGGTGCGGCCTGTCCAAAATTTGGCCTGCTATCCAAGGCTGATCAGTTCCTCCTACCAGGACAGACATCGATGGCATTAATTTGAACCGGGAATGGCTCCGTGTAAATTTTTATCTCTTGTTTATCGGCCAGCCATAGGCGGACCTCCTTAATAGCCTTTTGTACCATTTTTTTGAAAGCGATACAGCTCCCAACCTGGTGTCCGTACAAGCCATGCCGTTTGCAATATGCTTTTCCACCCAATTCCTCGTCGGACGGCATTTTATGGCCTTTTTTAAACTGGAGTTGATTATCCTTCAACAGAAAGTCAAATATTTGCTCAATTTTTGATATATTGAAAGCATATTGTACCTTGGGATTGGTCTCCTTCCTCTGAGGTACTTTGAGCGCCGGGCAAGTATACGTCTTTCCTTTCCTTGTGATATTTTTGCCAGTAACGTCTCCACCAGCTCCTCCGGGCAGTCTGTTTTGTCCTCTTGGACTTGGATAAGATGTGTTTTGCTTCTGAACCATTTGTTGGTCCCAAATTCTCCTCCACATTGTGTCGTGAACCACCCAATATGCTCGATAGTGGAGCGTGAGCCTTCTCCCGAAAACAATGTGAACTCTGGAACCCGTACATTCTGGGACATCGGATGATCGATGACAACTTGATCTGGGAACAGCTGTTGGTAATGGGGTCTAACGGGCAGCCAAATGGGGTCGTTATACAACCTCCGAATTACTTCCTCGATGGCCTGCGGATTAATAATCGATCGCGGTAGGGGAGCAATATCGGCATATCCTCCAGGCTGCCCCGGATCTAGTTGGGCACGAGGAAACAATTGTTGAGGACCCTGTGGAGGTTGTGCCAGAGGTGGACATCCTCGATTCCCCTTGGCTGGTACAGGTGCTTCCGATGGCGGAACAAGGTTACCAAACTGGATCGGGGGACTCTTTGGAGTTCCATACCTCTGTTGCATGGCTGGTCCGGTGGGGGGAGCTTTTTGGTACACTGCTTGCCCTCCAGGTGGAGGTGACATGCCTGGAGCTGGTGCACCTGAGCCCCAAGCAACTGCTACAGTCGACGGAGTTGAACCCTATGGACTCGGAGGAGCAAAAGCTGCCCTCAGTGTGGGTTCGAAGGTGGGGCTGATGCCCCCCAAGTCATCCTCGCAGCTGAAGGAGCGGCTGGAGGTGATGAGGCCTTGTTTGGCCGTGCCCTAAGGTTCAGCAGTTCCTCCTCCGGCAAGGATATTTTCTTGATCGTTCGCCCCTGCGAGTGATGTGGACACGCTTACGCCACCAAACAAATGATTGTTTTGCCATTCGGTGGCTGGTGGTGTATGCCCGCTGCTCCCCGGATGTCCCTGATGTGGCGATGGCCTTACGGTGGCCTGCCCCAAGAACAGCCAAAGTCCTTCAGCCATTGTCTCATCCGAGGGATTGTTGTTTTCGTTTCCTTTGCTTAATATGGTTACGTTACCATACTGGAGCATTGTCGGAGGGTGTCTAGATGTGCCCCCTTGTGTTACCTTCGTCGGAGGTGCATTTTTCATAATCTCCAGGACCGGCTGTTAGTGCTTTACCTTTGCGCAGCTCCTTCTCTCTTGCCCATGCGATCTCATTTCTGATAGTTGGCTTCAGGATGTCTGTGAGATATTGGGAGAGTGTCAATGCCGACTCGTGGAAGGCCGTTTGGATCGCCCTGCGGATCTGATTTTGGAGGACGCTTGCAGGCATAGTCTACATCATTTCTCCACTTCCCGGAGCAGCAGAGGACACATCCTGCGTGAGTTCTCTGGGTGTGCGCAACGCTGAAGTTTCACTGGCGGTTTCCTTATCTTTTGACATTGCAGATTTCTCCGGCGATGGTAATTTGTGACTCCTCAGTTGCATAAAAAATGCGAGACCGTCGGAGTCCCACTAGGCGTGCCAAGTTTTTGTCGCTAAAATTCGTTGATGACGATCCAAAGGGTTTAGGCCAGTCGAAATCGACAATAATCGGGTTCCCCGGCCTACTCAAGAAAGTATACAGGCTAAGTCTCGCGCAATAATAAATTGGTATAAAAATTTGCATGAATTGAGATGCTAGATCGAAAAAGAAAAATTAATGAAATTCGCTCAATAAAGGAATTGAATTGAATGCTCTACAATAATTTAGGGGAAAAAAAAAATCAAATAAGAAAGCAATAATAATGCAGGAATAAAAAGTGAAAAAAAAAGTTGAATATGTTGTTATGGATAGGATGAGTTTTTCTGCTCATCAAATTCCTCCTTGTTAAATTATCCCTTAATTTCTCGCCAAGTCACTCACCTGGAATTTAGGAATTACTTCTTCCACTTCTCTCATAACTCCTTATTTGGATGTGTGCGGTTGACCGATTCTTGCTCAAATTATTAGCCCCAGTCTTAGACCCTTGGCTAAACTGGGCGTCTCTTCCCTTGGGTTTGCTTGGGCTACCGATTGAACTCTTCTAGATTGACCCAATCTTAGACGGTTTAATTTTTTTGTGGGCTATCAATCTGAGATAAAAAATTATTTTTTATAGGATAACAAATAAATAAGATATCAAAGAAATTTTTTAGTGGAGCTAGATTAGATATTATATACCTAACTCAACCCGCTACTGTAGTTTAAATATTTTAATTGGATAGAGTTGAAATATATTGATTGTATATTTAAATATATGGGGAATTTTGCCCACTTTTATACACTAATTTTTTAAAAAATATATCAAATTAAACACCTATTTTTTATTTTTTTATATGAATATAAAAATTAATTTTACATTAAGACATTAAATCATTACATATTTATATCATATGATACAACTACTCAAATTCAATATTTTACTATTCAAAATCCAATTCCAAAATTCAAATCCTTAGCTAAACACCCTAAATATGTTTTCGGGTTGTTATTATTGTTGTAATTAAGTCAAACTCAATTTCATCTCGCACAATATATAATAATTTTTTAAATTACTTTGAGAAACTTTTCATTATAAATCAAAATTGAAGAATACACTTAAGGTGTGTTTAGTAAAGAGAATAAAATTATAGTGATATGATAGCAGAGAAAAAAACTTATAGAGAAAAGAAACTTAATAAAGAATAAGAATTGATTTTAATGTTTGGTAAAATAGAAAATTCATATTGAGAAATATTTAAAAATATAAAAAAAATATGGATGAATCAATCAAGATGAAATTTCATATTGCAAGTGAAAAAAAAAAAGATAATGAATTAATCACGACAAAACAATGAATAAATGAAGTAAGAATTTGTGATAAATATTGTCATATTTAATTAGTGTATTTTTAATAATAATAATAATAATAATAATAATAATAATGGTGTAATTTTTAGATATGGGTATAATATATTTTTCAAATAAATTATAAAATTAAATATTTAAAAGAATAAATAAATAAAATAAACACACTTTCAGGTATTCAAATTTTATCTTTCTCAATTTTTTTGCACATGGAGGAGACATTAAATTAGAGGAAGTGAAATAATTTATTTTCTCAAATTTTATTTCTCTAACTTAAACAAACAAAAGAAATTGAGACATTTCTATATCTATGTCTTCATTTCTCTATACAAAACACACCATTAGAGATAACTGTTAAAAAATATGATGCATTCTGGGCCTTTGGATTTGGGCCTCGTACTGGGCTGAGCCGACTATATACTATATATATATACACATATAGACTAAGCCCTAATTGGGGATCACACCAATCATCGTCTTCATCCTCACTCACTCCACCCTCTCCATTTATCTCTCTACTCACACACGAGTTCACTTGTGCACTCCATCTCCACCATCTTCCATACACTCACATCACACACAGAGCACATTCATTTTACATTCTCTATATTTCACTTCTACTCCATACACTTCCCGCACCAGTGCACGATCTCTGCACGCGACTACTTGAATCGCTTCATTACGTTTTTGTCTTCGTTCGCTCATTAATTAATTTCTGTATTGATTTTTCTTGGCCTCATTTGTTGCTAATTTCTCACTTACATTTGTTATTGTATTAGTTCTTTCATTTCTCTTCCTTCCGCAGGTTATAAGTGTGATTTGTGACTGTTTGTGATTGAATCTAAGGTCCCGGTGTCCCAGACCTTCGGAAAGCAGCTAAAGTGATGTTTATTTCTGGATCGGCTTAAATCTCGTTGTATTGTATTTGGTTATTTGTTGGTTTATGATTAGTTGTGAACTTGTTTGTGTGTTCCTATGAGAACACAGTTGCTTTCCGTGTTGATTCTTGTGTTGATCTGTTGATCCCCGGTCCTTTGCAACCATAGCGAGTACTATTTGTTTCTTATCTCGCTATCTGTGTACACCGTTGTGTTGTTAATAAATGAGATTAGAGTGTAGGTGTTCCTCACTCTTGTTGATAAATCTATGCATTAAATTACTTTTGTTATCCCAACAGTAACTATAGAACATTATTCATATTTGAAGCCATAAATTAAAAGAAAAAAAATAATAAAAAAAGCAAACATTGAGTTGCACAAACAATATTTGTTTTTAGATTTTATAAAATATGTCATGTACATAAAGTATAATATGTGTTTGGCATACCACTTTTATTACTGAAACCATATGTGAATATAGTCTTTGGGACTTGTTCATTCATGCGCTTACAAAATAATGTGAAAGAACCCAATAAAGACTCATTTGTCTCCTTATATAAAAGTGTAGCCTCAAAGAAACACGTTTGTCTATTATGATTAAACCCCACAAAAACCCCTACAAGCAAATTAAAGTAAATATATATGTTTGTCTTTAAATACATTACATATTTCTATAAAAGATAGTCAATATGATTTGAAGTAGCACATATTTATATTTCAATAAGACACAAGCTCACAATATTTCTATGATGACATATAGAAAAGTTTGGAATATCAAATATAAAACACCTAGATTATAAAGAAAGCACATAAGTACTATTTAAAAAGCATAAAACATTCAAGCACATCAATTATAAAGAAGTAGCACATTATTTTTTTCATAATGAGATCTTGGACCAACATAAAAAATTTACTTTTGTACCTAAAGGCTGTGAACTTTTGTTTGTTTAGTATGTTGAGTCAAACGTTGTGCTATTCCCAAAAATATGTAATTAGACCTCATCTAAGCATCAAACTAGAATATGTTAGAAATCTTATTGTTTGTATCAACTTCAAGATCATAGAAAAATTATAGATTGTCTATTGATCGTTTACTAAAATACGTCAACATTGCATTTGCTTCTCTCTTTTTTCAACTCATCATTTCATTGTCTTTTTTTATAATTTTTTAGATCGGATTTGAGAAACCCAACATCCTTCTTACCTTATGATGCTAGTTTCATTAAAATCATAAGAATGTCTTGATTGAACTCTTGCATCATGGCTCATCCTTGCAATAGCCGTGTTTGTTTCCTTCATCTTCCTATTTGAAACAATCATATGCCTATACTTTGGAGGATGCAAATCATAGTTGTGTTTATCATCAAAGAATGTTACTTGTATACACAATTCTATGTACCCAAGCGCAATCTCACCAATGCATTACAACCAATTCTTGTTTTATCTTTTTGTTAAAATCATTTCATGGAGAGCTTGTTGCCAAGACAAAACCCCTCCTTATTGCAACAACACTCTCCAAGTACTAAATTATATCTGTGTTATTTTTCATTTTTTTTTTTCTACATTCTTATCCTAACTCCAAAACTCTTAGTGTGTGCATAATCACAATACAAATGATGTGCATCTTATAAGTGTATGAAAGACCATGTTGTCATATCTCAATTCCTTACAAAGTACATGCAATTAGAATATGAAAAGTAAATGACAATTAAGCACATAATACTTTTTAATCAACACTAATTAAGTTTAGTACCACACATATAATATTATACCAAGCATACATTTTATTATATATATCACTACAAAAAAATAGTTTATTTGTAACGGAATTCCGTCCCTAAAGATCACGTAGCTAATGTAATTCCATCATTAATGCTGTCTCTAATATCATTAGTAACGGAAAAAGTGAATTTAAAGACGAAAAAATCTCGTTACAAAAATGATATTTTCTTGTAGTGTATATATATATAAATCACACAATTATGTTATAAAAAACATAGTCATATTATCTAAAAATGCAAAATTATTGTATTAACATCACATGCTCTCTCCGTCTCAAAAGATATGTCTTATTGGGAGTGGGTACGGAATTTAAGAAATAATAGTATTTAATTAAAAATTGGTATAAAATAGAATGTAAGTGACTGAAATTCACTTGCTAAGGGTTGAAAAATTAAATTAAAGTGATAATTGTAGTGGCATTATGTAAATTTTATAAAAAAAAAAAGTAGGGGTAATTTTGTTATATAATGGGGACTATAGTTACTAAATAAATAAATGAGATAATTGTTTTTTTTATAGACGAAAATAGAAATATAAGAAAACTCTTTTGGGATAGAGGAATTATTATCTTTTAATATTGCAGTAAAAATATATTTATATAAAGAGAGCAAATAATTTGTTATGGGTCAGCTAATGTTTTACTAAAGAAAAAATAATAATCTGTTATCGCAAAAAAAGTCTGTTGATACGACCCAATGGATTTATACATGTCGAAATTGACAATATTCGGGTTCCACAATCAATAACAAAAATGCAATAAATTCGAAATGAAAATATCACAATGTATGAAGCGGAAATTAGCCTTAAGTGGATGACTTTGCACCAAATTGGATGAAGGGAAAAATGGAATAATGAACTGAAAATTCAAATATGCAAGAATATAGCAACAAAAATCAGA
Organism: Andrographis paniculata; assembly: GCF_009805555.1. Lineage (NCBI taxonomy): Eukaryota > Viridiplantae > Streptophyta > Magnoliopsida > Lamiales > Acanthaceae > Andrographis > Andrographis paniculata. The sequence goes on from NW_026137424.1 coordinate 287,794, forward strand.
AAATAACATGAAAACAAGTAGAAAATAATGCAACAAAAGTGATAAAAATAAAAGGGATAAATGACATGGATGTTTTTCTTAGATAGATTGTTTTTGTTTTCTCCTTTCAATTTATATCAATAGTTTATAGGCACCTTCCCATCTTTTCCACCTTTATCTCAAGTGAGGTCACCCCCTAATTTTCCTCAACCTCTTTGCAATCGTGAATGGAATTTTTTGACTAAATCTTTGATGGATCTCATCATTTGGACTTGTCTTGGGCTTTTTAGGATTAATTTGGGCCTTACTTCCTGAGCCGGATGGTGACAAATTATTTTTATTGGGAAACAAATGCCTCCCACAAAATATTTGAGCAAAATTTAACTTATAGCGCAGGTATTTTTGTTTCATAATGCCAAACAAACAACTCGGAGGGCACTCTTATGGATAATTTTCAAAAATGATTTGATCATAGTTTTCCTTTCCTTCAAATTGAACTTAATTTTGACGTTGCCATGAATGGCCACCAGAACAAGTTCTTTTCATATTGTTGTATTGTTTCCCTTGGGAGCAACGGATCAGGTTTTTCCCCAATCCATACAAATTTTAACAAGGCTCATGGCTGACTTCTAGATATTGGTCGGTTAGTGTTGGGAAAATGTATTGCAGCTCTGTTTCCTTTTGCCAATGTCCTGAGTCGTCCTCAGCTCCCACATAGATGTGTAGAATTTTTTTAGATATTTCATGTTAATAAATGTCTTCAGCTTCTACCTCTTCGAGTTCCATGAGTTTATAGGCACTGTTCGATGACTTAGCCAAAATGATATATGACCCTTTCCAATTGGAGGACCATTTTCAGAATCTTAGATCTTTAGGACCTTATAGAGCACCGCTTTCCAACCCATATCGTCTTCTCAGAATGCTTGCAGCCACACATGTTGATGAAATGTTCACTTGGCATTCTTCTTCAAAGGGCGGATCTATTTCAAAGCTTACAATCGTTCTTCCGGCAAGGACTTTAGCTCCTGGAGCAACATCTGATTGTGTTCATCAATAGGCATCTCATTTTGCTTCAAAATCATGATATAAGGTACTGTAATTTCCAATTGCAACATGACCCCTTGTCCATAAGTGAGCTTGTACAAGGTACTACTAGTTATGGGGGATTTTACATTTTGATAAGCCCATAGTGCCTCATCCAATGTATCGTGTCATCCTCTCAGGTTGTCCCCCAATTTTTTATTTTTTTTTTATCAAAATCGGCATTTTGTTTGTTGTCTCAACTTGTCCGTTAGCCTGTGGTAATAAATGGAGGAATGTACCGGCTGAGTTTTATATTGGGATGTGAAAACTTTGACCTTGGTGCTTGTAAACACAGTACCTTGGTCATTGTGATTGTCTTGGGGGAAACAAACCGATGGATAATATTATTTTTAATAAAATGGATGACATGGCTCTATTGCACATGGGCCAATAGGACAACTTCCATCCGCTTTGTGAAATAGTCAGTTGCAACGAGAATGAAAATGTGCCCCTTGGAAGACGATGGGTAGATTTTATCGATGATATCCATCATCCATCCTCTGAAGGGTCACGATTTGATGATGGAATGTAACTCTCAACTGGGACTTGCCACAGGGGGCCGTAACATTTGACAAGCGGGACATCCTTTGGAATAGTCCACATAGTCTTGTGAGATTTTGGTCAAAGTACTTGTAACGGAGGATTATCCATCTCATGGATGATCTGGTCCCGTGGGTACCTTCAATGCCCTCGTGTACCTCCACCATTACTTTCATGATGTCATCTTTCCCCAAATATTGGGCCAATGTTCTATCCGTCTTTTTATTCTTGAACTCTCTGTCAATAGTCATGTATTTACGAAGTTGCTCACACATATGCTTTGAACCACCCGTCTCGGATCATCCAAAGTTTTGACTAACTCTATTTCCCAATCTATCTATTTTCCCATCTGTAGACATTCATGCTCCTGGATAAGCTTTTTCTTTTTAATTTTGGATGCCTATGCACAAGATTATTTGCCTCCATATTTCATTCACTAGGGATATCTTTCAAAGTCACATTGGCAAGCTTCTAGAGGAGCTCATGGACCTTTCAAAGTAGGTTCTAAAGTTAGGGTTCTTTACATTTAAACTCTTCAGTGGTTGGCGGATATTGAGCTAAAAAAATCTCCGCAAATTAGCACATCCTGGTGTCTTTTCTTGAAAAGAAAGCATAGAGTCGGTAAAAGATCTCCATATTCAGCTAGTGGCAAAGCACCACACTTCCCCTCTAAGGCTGATTATCACGACCCAGCACATGTTGCTCCTCCGGTACTATAACGAGCCATGGTTTCAACTTAACATATTCCATGGGAGCAGCCTGGACCATTTCCGGATGCTCAACCAGAAAGTCCACAATAGTTTGAGTTAATAAAATATATATTGTGTTACTATATGTATAAATTATATTTTTTTAATATTCATTGAGAATTGTTCCGGTAAAAATGTTGAGTGAATAAACCCAATAATTCCACAACAATAATAACATCAATATTAACACAAACTAGGAGATGTTATATTACATACACAACTAGTAGTTCTTGATTACGCACACAACTAGAAGAGTATTCAATAAAAATAAATATAGAGAATCTCAAACAACACACTAAAATACTTTCCTACAATACAAACAATTCTTGCAAGATGTTGGTCCTGTCAAACTAAGAACAAACACACAAGTATTACCATACATATTGCATTATTTAAGACCATCATGTAGTATAACATGGAGATTTCCTCAATTCAATATTTCTTCTTGTTGTAGGAACATGAACACCAACTTTCATTACTTTTGTGTGGATGTGCTGAAGTTGCACTACTCTCGCTAGTGTAAGAATATTGTTCATTTTTTGTATAAAAATTTCGGTTTGGGTTTCGAGCCCATCTTCGGCCCAAGCTAACTAATTGCTACAAGATTCGCACTTGAAATACTTTTTTCTTGGATTTATTTTGTTTTTTGATATCTTAATGACACATTTTCTACCACAATAATATATTGATGCCATTCAAGTGGTATATATGTAAATTTGCCAAAATAAATACATATGAAATAAGATTAAAATTGATATGAACTAAGAATAGCACAACCTTAAAACTTATAAAAATGCATTACGATACGAAATTTTTGTCAAAGTTCTTCATGTATTTGGGACCAAACACAAATTTCCCACACTAATTACCAAAACCAATTTTCTATAAAAAGTACCATGGACTATCATCGGCATAGTTTTATTTTTTGCAAACCAAAGCACACCAACTTCCCACACTAAAATACATAAGAAGTGTAGATTTTGTAGGAATTGCAACATAATTGGAAAACTGCATATCCATGTGAATCTAACGGCTTAGAAAAAATAGTTCGCAAGATTAACCAACGACAACCTTAATTGTAAATCTTGTAAACAAATAGATTCCAAAAAATGGCAACTCAAAATCTGGACTAACAATCGCTTCTCCTCAGAAGAATTGTAAACCAAATGGGAAATCATTTCAATTTCTACAAACTTACACTTTACCTCATACTGGACCTCTTCTCCGGACCTCAAGTTCAGCTAGAAACGGTTAGAGAATGAGCACAAGAAATCCGGCCTTCAAAGACAAAATCAAGTTTAAAATTGATTTATCGGAGAAACAGAAAAATAAAAAAAAGACAAAAGTGAGTAAAAATTAGTATTTTCTCTTACGGGAATTCGACCGGCTTGGTTGGACGCGACCTTTCGTCGCTGGTGATCGGATCTTTGAGAGAAATATTGTGATTAGCTTTCAAATAGCAATAATAAAGCCACTGTTTAATGTTTATTTTATTTTTTCTGAATGAATATTTTAGTTTTGAACACACCTATTACACGTGACATTTAGAAGAAAAATTTAACCGTGTCTTATTGTTGTTACTCTAAGAACATAATGTTGTTACTACTAATAATAATAATACAAGCACAATGTACATCGCAGAACGTCTTACGATCCAACGGTCACAAATTAATCTCACACGATATAGGTACACCCTACTCCAGGCAATCACTGCCCGCTCCATTTTCCGTCGACGTTACACCTCCTCGTCTCCAGATTTTTACTATTTCTCTCTCATTTTGTAGCGCCCTCTTTCTCTGCATCGACGAATCGCAATCCCAGCCTGCTGGGCTCTAGAACAAATGGTCAATCGGGCGTGTGTTGTCTCGGTCTGCTTCGAGACCACGTAGGCTTGTATTTGTGTTGCTAGGGTTTAGGATTTATTGCTGTGGCGTTGATTGGGGCTTCAATTGAATGCATTTGCAGATTCGAACGAGAAGTTGAAGTCAAGCAGTTAGTGTTCGAGGGGTTTTGCCAGGCTAGAGGGTTTCTTATTTTCTACTTTCATTATAATTCCTTTTTTGGACCTGTGAGCGGATGGATTCGGTGTCTTCGTCATTGCCAAGAGATGGGTCGACGGCGGCGGTGGGGACGTTAGGGGACGAAGCTGCTTTTTCTGTTACAGCGGGGTTGGCAAAGGAGGCTGCTTTGCTCTTTCAGGCTGGGAAGTTTGTCGATTGTTTGGGCATATTGAATCGGCTGTTGCAGAAGAAGGACGATCCGAGGGTATGTATTTGTTTCTTTGTTATGATTGCGTGTTAAACTTAGAAGCATTGGTTCATGGTGGGTTACGTTTTAGTGGTATGGTCTTGGGAGTTGAAGTTGATTATGTTTGTGTAATGCATGTACTGCGGTAAGCTTGAAATGAGTTTATTGAAAGAAAGTCACAAGGTTGTTTCTGGTATATGTGGTCGGTCTGCTTTTATGATGTTTCAAAAGTTGCCGCAGATGGAATTGGTTGCATAGTTAAGTTTTGTTAGGGTCCATTGCATAAGTGAGCTCATATGCAATTGACAACTTGGTTCATGTTAGAACAGTTGCGCCCTTTCTGTTCATATATTTAGGTGATTTCTTTTGCTTTCCTAAATGGCTTAATCATTGATCATAGCAAATGCATTGGTACATAGCACACTTGTTAAGTTATTATGTTTGGTACACTATATATTTTTTTTTTTCTTGATACTGCACGTTAATGGTAAACCGGGTAATCTGCATGCTGTGGTCCCTAGACATCTCCTTATCCCCTAAGGGGAGTAAAAACAAGTATTTCCGCTATGGTTTTTTTATGCATTGAAGATTAAAGCAGAGACTATACTTTACCATAGAATGCATAAAAAATAATTTTATTTACCAATATTTGCTGCCACATTACCTGAATATCTGTTGACCATTAGCCAATGCATCAAGTTTAACCTTTTTCCTAAACATTGACATTGTACATAAATATTGGCCAACCCTAGAAAGAACTGGTCCCTGCACCTCTTATGTTGATGGGAAAGTCACCCCATTTTTCATTCTCGTTTAGTCTGTAAAGTACTGAAATTAGGCAACTTTTGGAGGATTGTGGCTGAGCATTACTTTAATTCTGGGGTTTTTACCAATTGAATGGCTGGGAAATGGCTGAATTCTAAAATAATTAACAGGCATTCTAAACTATACAACATTTTACACATTTGAGAGATTAAAAATCTGATCTGCATTCTCTTACTTTGGGTATTTGTTGTTTAGCTCAAGATTAGTCTGTATTTGTTTTGTTACAATATGTTCAAGTGACTGAGGTCTGCATCTTAGGTCTGATGTGCTGGCTTAGGAACCCTTTGCACATGGGATTAATTGAAGTCTAACTTTGCTCATGTCTGCAAAAGCCTCGATGAATGTAGTAATGAAGGGTTGCTTGAAATCATTGATGGGACTATGGGTTTGGATTTTGGTTTGGGAGTTGGGATTGAGGTTGGGAATAATCAAATATTAAATTGGAATAGTTGTTTGATATGTATAAATAGGTGTTGACGTGGGTTTTGAAAGTATATATATATATCTATAGAAGTGTTTGACTTGATATTTTTTGGAGGATCATTAATAAATAGTGGGAAACCTAAGGGAAGCCTACAACCAGAAATAACATTAGTTTAACAAGGTTGATTAAATTCAGTCTTTTCGTTTGTTTATTTTTATATGTTTGTAATCATAGAAGCTAGAGCTCCATTATATTGATGTGATGTTTCCATTTAATGTTCTTTTGTATCATTCCTTGTTGTATTTTAGGTTCGTCATAATATAATTATTGCTGAGAATGTTGGAGATGGCTGTTCAGATCCTAAAAAGCTTACTGAAGATCTTGAAAACATAAAGGTTTGTACATGTATGCTTTTGAACTCACATGTATTATGGATGATATATTTTGTAAATAATCAAGTGATTATTCTATGTGCTGCATAGATAATGATGTTTATTTATTATCAGGGACTAATTTTTACTCTCTTTCGAACTTATAAACCTCTTCATGAAGAAAGTCATTCTTAATATCATAGGGTAACTGGTAAGTCCACCAAAGTCCCAAGTATAATTATGATTAAGATTTAAGGTCATTCATTCTCTCTATTATAGCTGGCCAGTGGCACACCAAGGGTCATGTGCCAAAGTTCTCCCAACAGATTTGGAAATATTGACTGAACAGATCCAGTAGGATAATTGCACATATACTTTACCTTTATAAAGGGCTATGAAGAGATTGGGAGTTGATTGTGTGGGTTGAGAATTCAAAAGTGGAGAATCACATGTCAAAGCATTTGGTAAAGGTATCAGTTGCTATAGTTGGATTACGGCATCGGGTGTAGAACTTAATAGTTGAAGATGGAGGTGGGGAACAAATAGAACCCGAAATGACTTAAACATATGGTAGGGGAAATGATCCAATTCTTTCGCAAGGTTGTGAGATGAAGTGATAAGCATGAAAATAGACTTGGTGAGAGACAATGTAGCAGTTTAGTGCAGCGGAGAAACACCAATACCCTTTCTACGAACTACTATAGCCAAGAAAGATGCACTTAGGAGCCTTAGGGAAAACAGTTTATGAGGGAACAATAGAGAGAATGGAATATCTCCATCAAGAGCTGTGGAAGGCATACAATTTATCAAAATCAGGCAATAGGCACTGTTAACCCAAAATTCTTTGAAAAAAGCATTCATCTAGAAGAGAAGTGGGGGGCATCTTTCAAAGTCATAGTACTTTCATTCAACAACGCCATCATGGGGTCGAGTAGTTTGCTCTAGAATAGTCATAAAAGAATGCCGCGGTCAAGCATAAAATTATTGAAATCGAGAAGATAACTATTCTTTGGCAATGTTACAATGGGAGGTAATGATATACTCACAAATTTAAGTTTGCATTTTGGCAGCGAAGTGAAAATTCTTGAAAGAACAATTTTTCATTATATAAACCAAGTGACACATTAAAATCATCAATAAATATAGCAAAATATTGGAAGCGGGTATGTGAGAGGCATGCATGGGATTCATGTGCTGGGTGGTTGGAGGCTGGCTGGCAATGGCGGTGAGGAGAGGCAAGACTTCGATTGGATTGAATCATTGAAGCAATCGGTGTGATAACACAGATCCAAAATTAATGCCTTAATAGAGAAACCCCACCTACTCAATTACCTAATCAACGTACTCCATTGTAATCTAGGGTGCATGTATTTGGAGGTTTGGATTTTGGGTTTGAGTTTTGAATAGTAAAAATTTTGAATTCGAATGGTTGTATGATATGATATTAAAAAGTGTTGATGTTTTAATGTAGAATTAATTTTTAGAATAATATAAAAAATAAAAATAGAGTTTTGATTTGATAGTTATTTCTAAGGAAACAATTTTTAATGAATAGTAGAAATCTTTAAAAATTCTCCAAATAAACATAACATTAGGGCTTGTTGGTTTGTGGTTTGAAATTGATTTAAAATAGGGTGTTAATTTGAGTTTTTGTTTAAATAGTATTTAGATGTGATGTTTTGTGAGAAGTAGTTTATTTTATTGGAAACCGTGTAAGTGAATAGTATTGATTTTGATTTGAAATGGTAAAAGAACAAACCCTAATTAGATTTTGAATTTTGACGTATTTGTGTTTGGTGATTAAAATCAAATGGCTTTGATACCATGTAAATATAAGTTTTGTATTCCACAATGTGAGGTTACACACATATGTATACAGGCAATTAGGAGTCTATCCAAATGTAAAGAAATCTATTAATAATATCCTAATCTAGCCCTATTTACATCTATGCGGTATCTATTTAGTAAAAAGTAAAACATTTGATTTCATTGTGAGTCCATAAAAGATTCTAGGTCATGACAGCTAAGAGGTTTTCATGGCTTCTTGTATGCTCAGCATCCCTGTACTTGTCTGGAGTTCTCTCGGATGCTTATGTAGGGAATGCCCTTTTCCTCTTTTGGAAGACCTCTTTTGAGATTCTTGTCCTATGATGTAATATAGCAAATCAGACTCAATTTTGTCTAAGTCAACTGGAATCTCATAGAGGAATATAAGATATCATAAGTGTCTTGCTTGAGAATTTTTTTTTTTTTTTTTTCATGTAAAAGATAGAGCAAGATGAAGAGAACAATAAATGTAAGAAGGCTGTATAATCTCATAGGGTAAAGAAGCAAGCAGGAAAGTAGTCATCCACTTTCGTCTTCACTTTGTACTCCTGGGTGAGATTACCTTAGGAAAAGGGTTATCGTCATGCAGTGCTAGTAAAATTAAATTAATCAAGTGTTTAAGCCTCTAAAATTGAATGGGATGAAAGTTGTGCTTTTCCCAAACATGATGAGAATTGCATTAGATACTTCATCATGAATTGGATGGTGTATCTACTTTGGAGTGTTTCTCTTGAAAGAAAGCCCTGGCTGAACTTGCTTATTTTTTGTTTTAAACTTAATTTTGTTCTATCTTCTGTGGGTTTACACATTTTTCCCTAATTATAAATTCTGAAGTACTTTTCAGCACTTCAACCAATTTTAGCTACAGGTGCTTGATGGATCACAATATTGATCTTGAATTAATTAAATTCGCCATTAATTTTTCCTAGAGTTCGAATGCAATACTTGCTTGTGAATTTCAATCCTAGAAAGTTCAATCAGATCATCCCACATTGTACATAGTTGAAATTCATTTTATTCATTAGATAATTACAAATATTAATATGCTCGCATAGGGTTTGCCTACTTTGTGTTTGTTTTTTGTTTGTATTTTGGTTTATGAGTGAAATAGTTTTCGATGTGATGTCTTGTATGGACAATTAGTGTGCTTTATAGGCAATTCTGTTGTTGCATGCTAAAGCAACTAGAAAATATATATATCTTCAAATAGAGCCATAAATTTACCATACTATAGGCTTTAATCCATTCATATAAATAAGAAAATTGTTTCAGCCTTTAAAATTGAATGGCATAGAAGTTATATAAATTGAACCCATTGAAATATGCTTGACCCAAACAGGATGAAAAATGCATGAGCAAAAACATGGTAAAACCTATATGAACTAAATACACAAATGTTTATGAATGAAATAGAACAACATTTGCATTCAAAGCATGTATAAGAATGTTGCATTCAAAGCAAAGTAGTGAAAGTATAGCTCGTTTGTATTAGCAATGGTACTGTGTTGGATTGTTTTATTAACATAAGCTACTAAGATGCATAAAGTTTAGGGGAAAATGTTTTTAATTCTTGTAAATAGCACCTTTTATAATTTGTTTTTGATTAATGTTGATTGGAAATGATCATGTGTCTCCCTTGTTGTACTAATGGTCTTACTTCTGCACACGATACTTACGTGTGATTATGGAAAGGCCGAAAGGGACAATTGGAGGGTTCACAAAGCATGTGTGAGTGCAATGCCCAGGACCTTAGAGTGTTGACTACTGTAACATATGATCATCTCCATACACGTGCTGCTTACGAGGCCATGATTACATTTCTCCCTAATTTTATGTTCAATTATACTTCAGAATCTTTAACAGTTAGCCATATCTTTAATCATTTGTATAGAAGTTAAGCTCATGTCTAATGTATTTCCTCTAATTCTCCTAGCCACTAAAAATCTGATGCTCATTAGGTGTTCATTTCTAATTCCAAACCCTGACATTTACTAACCTGGGTTGTTGTTTCTAGCATTATGATGTCTGATGACTGTTGCACTTCTGTACCAAAAACCAAGTACATCAAGTGGTATAAGTGTAGCGAAGGGTTTTTTCAACGAGTGTGAGGATGATGTTGATGTAATTCTAAAAGGCATTGAATTTTGTGCAACTTGAGAGCGTGAGAATTGAGAATTGTTAGGATGTGTATGGGATATTGCTAGATTGTGGTTTCACATAAGTAAATAAAGAAGGATTTTCATCTATATTCGTGGGGAGTGGGTCATGGCTGAATTTGTTTCAGAACTGTGATGTTGAATGACATAATAAATTTGTTGAATCATATAGGAAATTTATGGAACAAATTTAAAACATCACCACACTGTTGAACTATTGAACTTGATGGAATATGTTGAATGACAAATCTGTTGAACCCCATAAGAATTATGCAAAACTGCGAACAATATATAGTTCAAACTAATATGGCTCAGCACAGGAACTGGATTGATGTTCATTATTTGGGATTGCAATAAATTATGGAACTAGTATATTCTATTGATTGGTGTGAGGTTACATGATATGAAATATGGATTAGGCTTGTATTGTCAATATGCAATCTATGGTTAATATTATATGGAATGCTTTGGGTTTGTTCACTTGGCAAACTTTTTTTCTTTTATTTTCTATTTATTATTAATTTATTATTATTATTATTATTATTATTATTATTATTATTATTATTATTATTGTGTGTGTGTGTTTTGCGTTTTGATGTTTTTGAGGTGAAATAGTTGTTGGATGTAATGTTTTGCATAAAAAATGGTTGTTGGATGCGATGTTCTTTAAGAGAAATTGCGAGGATTGAACAGTAAAAACATTAGAAAAAAATGTGAAGAGAACAAATCCTTTGATTCTGCTATATTTTGTTGTACCGTATCTAGTTTTTACTTAGTTTTGGAGACACTTTGCATGGTGTGTCATTACTTCTCTCTCGATGATCCTTTGTGCTTGCTGAAGCCTTTTTGTTAGGATAGATACTCTCTGCTTAGCATTCTTCTGATAACAAGGATTCTGACAAGGTTACTTGTATGCTCTAATATATGGTGCATCTATAGCTTTCATTTCATTATCTTAAGATAAATGTAATTTTTTCCAAGTATAACTCTGATATAATTTCCAGCATATAATGATATCGAATACTGATACAATACTAACAACAAGGGGTTTCTTTTACGAAAAATTATATATAATATAAATTCTATCGAAAAATGAAATCAAATTCCCAGAAAATAATCACATTATTTATTTCCCAAACATAATCAAAATGCATTTCCTACAAACCTTCTCCATACAAACTATTCATGTACTCTCTCAACATGTCCGAAAACAATGCAATAATTCCAGTCAGTGGTAAGTGCTTTCGTTTAGTGTGGAACTAGAAGGCTGTAGTGAGTGTCTGTAGCAAACCACTGTCTTGGCATTATGGAACAGGAATATAGGATCCATCATTCATTTCTAAGGCATATAACTTTTTAGAGGAAAAACCATTTCAAAGGTTTTGTATTTGATTTGATCTTGTGTGCTGTGGTGCTTTCCAGACTATACAGAGACCTTTTTAGGCATGTTTATTTTGTATGATATAATTATCATCATTAACTTTAATTACTAGGATATAAATTAGAATAGGATATTACTATAATTAATTTCAGGGTAAATTGCAAATGCGAACCTCGTGTGGCTAGGATAGATTACTGTCTACATGATGCTTGCCATTGTTTTGCATTCCTGCTTCGTTTATGCTTTTCTCCTTAATTCAGATAAAAATTGAAGAGCTTGCTCGTGCTCCCAGAGAACACTCAGATGTTACTAACAATGATGAAGAAAAGCCTATAGTTGCCTTGAAGGGTACCAATAATGCTGTTCATGAGTTTTCTGATTCCTCAGCTGTTTATGGAAATGAGTTTGATACCTCAGTTGCTATGTACAACATAGTATGTATTGTTTATTCTGGTGTAGCTAGTACTATGGGCTATATATAAAAAATTTCTCTCTTCTTATTTTCCAAGTTTTGATTTCATTGCAGGCTGTTGTTTGGTTTCACCTTCATGACTATGAGAAATCATTCTCATATTTGGATTCCTTGTATCAGAACATTGAACCACTTGATGAGGTAGCAATCACACATTAATAGAACTCATATATAGCGTTAACCGTGATAGGTTCTATTTACTGACTTCTACAAGGTAACATGCAGGGAACGGCCCTTCGGATATGCCTTTTGTTAGTAGATAATGCATTACTTTCACACCATGCGTCAAGATCTGCTGTAAGTTTGTCAATACAAAGTCAGACTTATTGCTTTTTCTGAAATGATCGTTCTGATTATTATTATTTTAATTGCATCTTGCTTCAGAATTCAGCAACCAATACACCAAATATGTGTGGGTGGGACTAGAATGCACTCAATATATTGAGCTTTTGAGACAAAATTCATTCTCTTAGTTTCACATTCTGTGTATATTCTTCTTTCGGTACTAGGTAGTTCTTAGATAAGCCTAACATGCCCTACCTGTAACACAAAATTTTAGTTGTTATTAGAAGCAAGGTTTTACTGAAAATTCACTTGTTATTTACTGAGCGCATTTTTTAGTGTTTTGTTTTCACTTTCCCGCCTCTAGTTTCTACACTTTTGATCACTTTCATGTGATTTTTTATTTTATTTTATTTTATTTTTTGTTTTTCAGGATGTAATCAGCTACATGGAAAAGGTTTTCTGTATCAATAGCTTGACCAACCTTGGAGAAAATGGGCGGTCAGCTCATCACCAATCTTTATCCATATCAAAACCTGCTTCACTTCCAAGCAATTCAATTCTCTCTGATTCTTCTCATGTCGATTCAGTTGCAAATGCAAATACATTGTTGGAGTATTCTTTAACAAGAACTTCATCTGAAGAAGCACTAGAAGATCAGTCATTACAGTTACTATCTTCTCTTGATATTAGTGGGCAGAACCTCCAAGGACCTGGTGTTGCAGGTTTTAATGACCTTTCAAGGAGCCAAACAGAGGAGTCCTCGTCAGTAGCCGATTTGAGGCTTAAGCTGCATCTGTTCAAAGTTCGGTTTTTCCTTCTCACAAGAAACCTTAAAGCAGCTAAGCGAGAAGTTAAGATAGCTATGAACTTAGCTCGTGGTAAAGATTATCCCATGGCTCTATATTTGAAGTCACAGCTTGAATATGCTCGTAGGAACCACCGGAAAGCAATCAAGCTTTTGATGGCATCAAGCAACTGCGCAGAAACTGGTTTCCCCAGCATGTACTACAACAATCTTGGGTGCATCTATCACCAACTCGGGAAGCATCACACTTCTGGTGTATTCTTTACTAAAGCCCTAAAAAACAGCTCACATGCTAGGAAAGAAAAACCTCCAAAACTCCTGACTTTGTCGTATGATAAATCCCTCCTCATATCATATAATTGTGGCGCGCATTACTTGGCCTGTGGGAAACCTTTCCATGCAGTTAAGTGTTTTCAGAAGGCCAGTCTAATTTTCTACAACAGACCCCTTCTATGGCTGCGAGTCGCTGAGTGTTGTCTGATGGCCTTGGGAAAGGGACTCATAAAACCTAATTCCCCTGCTTTTGACAAATCCGACATCCGAGCTAAGGTTATTGGAAAAGGAAAATGGAGGCAGCTTGCTCTAAATTATGGGGTTTCACCAAACGGGCAGTGTGAATATTTTGGAGAGGATGAATTGATTCCAGATGAGGACATGCAGTCTGATCTATCAATGTCTCTTGCCCGTCAATGTCTTGTCAATGCCCTATATTTGTTAGATTTCTCTGCGGAAAGATGTTTCAGACTGGGTTCATCTCCTACCGGGGAAAATGAATCAACAGAAAAAATAGTTTCTGCAGACCAGAAACCGGTCACTGGCGATCCCAAAGAATCCAGTCTTGCTTCGAATACAGTTCAACCCAATTCAAATGGCGAAATGAAAGAGGAAAAAAGTGTAAACAGCCAGAGTGCTGTGCTGCAGAACTCCATTACTGACTATGAGTGTAACTGTGTGAGTGAGAACCAGATGATTCGGCAAGCTGCACTTGCAGATTTGGCTTATGTAGAGTTGGCACTAGGAAATCCCCTGAAAGCTTTATCAGTGGCGAAATCTCTGTCAAATATTCCTGATTGTTCGAGGGTATACATATTTTTGGCAACCATGTATATATCAGAGGCTTTATGCATGCTAAATCAGCCGGAGGAGGCTGCTGAACATTTAATGAGATATATCTCAGGCGGGAACAATGTCGAGCTTCCCTATGACTGGGAGGACTATGGAAAGTGGGAGGTACACAAAATGGCTGATAATGAAGACCCGAATGCTGATGAATCTCAAGGATATGTGTTCCCGAGTCCTGAAGTGGCTCGAGGATTCTTTTGCGCAAATTATGCTGCTAATCTGGCATTGTTGGGGGAGTTTGATGAAGCTCACCATTTTGTAATGGAAGCCTTGTCGGCGATACCAAGTAGTCCCCATGCTATCATCACTGGTATCTATTTGGATCTAAAGCATGGGAAAACACAAGCAGCAATTGCTAAGTTGAAACATCACAGTGCCGTTAGGTTTCTTCCAGGCATTCTTGGCATGACGAATGGCACTTCTTGATGGGCGGCGATTTAGCTTTGATTGTTTTTAAGGACAGCATCGGTCTTTCTGTTCCATCCAGCCCACACCTCACTGTGATTTACCAGCAGGTAGCTTTGACAGATTTTTGTAACATATATATATATATATAGTTCTCATCATCAATTTAGGGAATAAACTTTTTCATTCCAATCTCAATATTTGTGCTTTCCATTAAAAACATAATTTTTTCTTCTAAAAATAGGCTAAGAGTGGTTGGTGGTGTGGCTTAATTGGAGTGTTTGATTCATCTCTATCGTCAGAGCTCATTTGAATTCAGTAACGTGTTTTCGCTTGATTTGGTTACCATTCCATAGTGATTTCAATGCTAACCTCTAACATTGGTAAAGAGTTCAAAGTAGGTGGTGGTGATAGGCAAACTTAAGGTTATGTTCTACTCCCTACTTCCCAATATAAAGTGTATTTTTTTTTTTCATTGGTACTTGTCATTTGTTTTTTAGGAAATATAATTATACATTTTAATTATATTTTATAATTTAGAATTTTTTCAATTATAATTAAATTATTTAGTTATTTTAATTTTAATTTATAATTATTTTTATTATATAATAATTATTATTACTAATTATATTTTAGCTAAATTTTTGTATTTACGTCCACATTTTTTATGGGTATTTTTAGTGGCACGGAGAGAGTATTTGTTTGTGTTTCTCGTTATAATGTTTTTATGAGAATAATGGTTAGATAACATATTTGATATTAAAAAAAAAAAAAAGTGTTACATAAGATATTTTTAGAAAAAAATTTAAGAACAGCCACTCAACCATTGTATAAATGTAATGGATTGGCTTGAAAATACAAAGGTGGGCTCCTATCCAACTGTTACACTAAAAATTGAGTAACAATGTAGCTTAATTGAGTAACAATGTAACAATGTAGCTTAATTTTATTTTTAGAGTTGGGTGTTTTTACAATTTTGATATTTTCGGAATGTTATAGTGTAACTTTATTTTTTGAAAAATAATATGCAATTTTATTGTTTTGAAAATGATTGTTTCATATTTTTTCTTTCATAAAAATTTATATATATAACATTGATGTTTATATGTCAATTAGGGAAAAAATAAATTTTGGTCCCAATATAATAAAATTTATCAATTTTGGTTCCAATATAAAAAACTCATCAATTTTAATTCCAATATAAACCATTTCAATCAATTTTGGTCCTATATTATAAACAATTTCAATCAATTTTGGTCCCACCGTTAAAAAACTAACGGAAATTACTGACGTGGACATAACAGAGTGACGTGACAGCTGATCTGGAAAGTACACGGCCATATACAATTATACACGGCCATGTTGTTATATTTCAGTGTATAATTATACTTTTTTTGTTATATATATATTTTTTTAAAAAAAATTATTTTGAATTTAAAATAGTTGATATAGTTAAAATGGACAAAATCAATAATAATTATAATATAATAAAATTTATCAATTTTAATTCAAACATAAAAATTTATAAGATATATTCTTTTGAAATATTTTGTCTAAAATTTTATTATTCATATTACACAACTATTTTTAATTTTGTATATTATAGTAGTATTAAAAAATAATTTATTATTTCAATACAGTAATTGTATGTTTGTAAGAGAAATTTTTTTTGCTAAATAGTAAAATTTTAGACAAAATCTTCAAAAAGAACATACTCCATAAATATTTATATTTGAACTAAAATTGATACATTTTAATTATATTATGATGATTATTAATTTTTTTTCCATTTTTATTATATCAACTATTCTAAATTCAGAAAAAAAAAAACTTAAAAAATATAACAAAAAAACAAAATTTTAGACTGAAACATAAAGGTACACGGCTGTGTAAATTATACATGGCCGTGTAACAACATGGTCATGTATAATTATACACTGAAATATACAGGGTCATGTAACAACATGGTCGTGTATAATTGTACATAACCGTGTAACAATATGACCATGTATAATTATACACTGAAATATACATAGTCATGTAACAACATGGCCGTGTATAATTGTATATGGCCGTATACTTTCTATGTCAACTGCCACGTTACCTCCGTTATGTCCACGTCAGCAATTTCCGTTAGTTTTTTAACGGTGGGACCAAAATTGATTGAAATTGTTTATAATGAGACCAAAATTGATTGGAATTGTTTATATTAGGACTAAAATTGATGAGTTTTTTATATTTGAACCAAAATTGATAAATTTTGATTATATTTGGACCAAAATGGATTTTTTCCCTTATTAAAAGTATTTATTTTATATATATATATATATTTATTTAAATTTAAATATATTTAAATTTGACAACAATATATATTAATATATGTTACAAATTATTTAAACTAATAATGTTTATTGCATAAAAAATACGTATATAGATCAAATACAAATTGTTACATTATTAACATAATTTAATATGATGGAATATTAGTATTTTCATCTCCATAAATAACATATTGGAAAAGAATTGAAGATTTGCGGTTTTGATTAGGTTCGGTAGGATCACAAATAAAGTTTTAGCCTATATTTATATAATTTTTCTTCCCCTAAGTGTTATTTTTTTAAATGCTATTCCCTTCGTCCTAGTTATTTTGTCTCATCTAATTTAGATACGAAGTTTTAAATATTATATAATTAGTAAGTAATTAAAAAATGTATCAGTTAAAATAATTATAATTTAATAAAAATAATTATAAATTAAAATTAAGATGATTAAATAGTTTAATTAAAATAAAAAAAATTATAAATTTTAAAATATAATTAAAATGTATAATTATATTTTAAAAAAATAAATAAATTATATAGACAGATAAAAATAGAAAAGGCGAACCAGAGAGTACCATTTTTCATTCAAGCGGTAGAAATTAAATGTTTTTCTATTCAAAGATTATTATTATTATTTTTTTAGTATTTTCAGAACCACTTCAAGCAAGTGTAGTGGCCTGACCCAATTTGAATGAATGTTTTGAGGGGTTTTATTATTATTTCTTTTACTAATATAAAAATTCATTCCACAATGGCCTACTGCTGGAGGTATTATTTTTGTTCATAGGTGGATATTGCCTGGTGCAGCCGAGGCGATATCGGGGACAACTGGACATAAATTTTATTTTTCTCTTTGTTCTTTCCATATTTATTTTTTTTGTTCTCTCTACTATGAGTGAACTCGATTTCTCTCTCACGGTGACCGGTTACTTCTCTGGCAACCACAGAAGCTTTTCTCCGGCATCTAATTCGGTAATATTTCTTTTAAATTTTCATAAATTATTTCTTCAATTCAAAATATGCATGAGGAATGAAATTCCTTGATTAAATTGAAAATTTCGAACAAAAACGAAGGGAGATTGAAAATGTTTAGAGGGAGAACAATTAATTGTGTCTTTGTGCTTTCTATAAAATCTTCAAAGATTGCTAACGAGTAGCAGGGGGAGTGAAACGGAGCAAAAATTTTCGATACTCTCCGTGTCCGGAGTTTGCCCGGATAAATTGAGGCGGAAAAGTGACAAATCGGGAGAGAATAACAAGGGTGAAATTTTCTTTCTAAGGCGGGGGAATAAAGGTTTTCGAGGAAGAAATAAAACTCTGGTACGGTCTTTGATTTTTTTAAAATATTTTGTTGGCCACAAATAAGCTGCTGGACCATTCTTTAATTAAATCTTCCTTGGAAATAAAGTCTTCGACATGTGTGCATTTGCTTTTATTTGGAGGCTTTTTTAAGTGTGGGACACTGCAATTACTCTTAGAGCAGGTGCAGTTGTTGTATTCTCCAAGCCTTCTTCATTCACTCAGGCTTTTTAAAAAAATTATGTAACACGATGTCCTGTTTTGAGAAACATAAAAAACAAAAAGCTTTTGTTTGGCTTGGTACAGGCGATGGCTTGACAAAAAGCTTTTCAAATTATTTCACTAAACAAGTAAACAATTAATTTTGCAATTTTACTTGAGTGATATGGACATTATCTTTATCTTCATTTGTCTTCTTTTGTTTTGCTTTTTCCACCCCTTAGGTTGTTCATACCAAGATCCACCAATATTATAATTTTAATTTTATTCATGTCATCATAATCTAAATGATCAATTTTCAAGATATTCAAAAGTTGTGTTATTAGACGATGATGATGATGATATATGAGTGAAATAATTTTTTCGAGATAAGTTAGCATCTTCTTTCATTTATATCTCACGTGGGAAGCCGCAGCTGCTACCCGAAAGTATGTACTGGGTAAACCTCGACCCGAAAATAATACTTATATACGAAATTCACACCAAAAAATCGCAAAAAATATAACAAAATATTTATATAATATAGCACATACCATTCTCATAATCAGGACATTTGCCCATAGCGCCAAGCACACATCTTTTGAGTGAGCCTAGCATAAACAATATATATATATTTACTCACTATATTATAAAATAAATTAATGCTATAATATTATTATCTCATAAGTACGTATCTCATACTTCATCTGAAGTTGTAAACTTTTTAGTAATTTTGTCATACCCAAAACCAGAGCTAAACTTCATAAGATTTGAATAGGATATCCAACGGTTTTTAACCATTTGAGGTGGCTTTGGTAATTGTTATACATTTTATTACACTGAAGTCTTTTTATGAAGAGGAAGTAGTCTTTCTTCCACTGTTCCTTTGGAAAAAACACCATTATTATCACGCCACCCTCGAGTCGCAGCTTCAACCCTGAGTTCTAAAAATAGTTTATTAAGATATATACGTAAATAATTTAATACTTTAATTTTTTTTAATAAACATATATCTAGATACATTGCATATAAATAAGTAATTAAATAAAAATAGATATCTTCTTCTTATAATTTCAAGAGAATAAATAATTTATATGTATAAACTCAGGATTATTTGCATTGATTCCCCTATTATCTTAAATAGACCACATAAAATTATACTTCCTCCGTCTCAAACGCCGTGCAACATTTGTATTTGAGACGATAATTTAGGTGGGAAGTATTAAGTATAGTAATTTGAGATAATTTGAATATTCAGTAATGTGATTGGAGAGAGAAATGATTATTTATTTTTTTATTTGAGTGATGTGATAGGATAAAATGAAATATATATTAATATATGTATATAAATATTATTCATTATTTCTAAATTTGGCAATGTTGCAGTGAGTTTGGGACAAAAAAAAAAAAAAATATTGCAGAGTGTTTGAGACAGAGAGAGTAGTAAATAGTATAACAATATTGAATTGAATATGGCATAAGATATTTTACAAACATATAATATATAATTAACAAATTATAAAATATCAAAACAAATTAACATGTGCAGTAAATACAAATGAAACTGATCAACCACATGAAACCAAAATCAAAATTTTCATGGTTTGATTTCGGTTTCAATATTTATTGAATCGTAAATAAATTTGCCCTCAGTTTCAAACCTACGTCGGTTTTTTTTTTTTTTTTATTTCAAATACTAAACCAAAATTGATTTTTATACAGTTCAATTTCAATTCTTTTGTTCTCAAAACCGTAAACTGTCGGTTCGAATTGAAACCTACCATTTAATATTTATTTATTTATTTAGAAAATAAAAATAATTAAATCTTACCGGAACAGTAGAGGAGTGTAAAGAACGGGAAAAAATCAATGCAACAATCGACGCCAAAAGAAATTAGTGCAATCGACACAAAGTGGAAAAAAGAAAAAGGTGCACAAAAGCAATAACACGAGTGGAGGCTGATTAGGTTAGAAGAATGAACGGCGGCGGCGTTGATTAGGTTAGTAGATAAATTTTATAAGTTATATATATACTAGCGCTTGTGAAAGCGTGCTACGCCGCGCGGCTTCTTGTTGTAGTTGAGCTTTTTTTATTGAATGAATTGGTGTATTTATTGTGTTGTGGTATTTAATTGGTGAATTCGCTAGTTGAGGGATTTGTGTATTTGAAAAAGGAAAATATATAAGTATGTTTTTATAAGTTATCTATATGATTGTTTGGGTGAATGAGTTTGCAATAAAATAATTTGTTTCCACAATTTTATTGGAACTGGATTAGGTATCAAAGTAATTGTATGGCTGAATAGAAAGTGTAGTTAAAGTTGTACCAAATAGAAAAGAGGTTGCGGGAACTGGTTTAGTAGGTGAACCGAAACATGTTATAAGAAATGTGGTTGGTAAGGTGGTTGTTATGAGCATAAGTTCATTTTATATTGGTATATAAACCCCAAAATTGGTGATGATATATAGGTATACAGATTATCTTGTCCGATCATGTAATTTTGACTATATCATTGTTCAAAAATGTAAATGACATCTCCTAATGTTCTTTACACTGAATGTTGGTATGATGTTATTTATTTTGCGCATTGTATTACCCTTTCAATGTTGGATGCAAAATGACTTAAACCTTTAATTTGTTAAATCGATGGTCGGGTGGGGTCGTTGGTTGTTTCGTGATGTCAAAGCTTAAATGGAAGCTGGTTCATATTTCGTTTATCATACAATTGACTTGCCGATTTGAGATGTGCATGTTAGGACGACCTCTGAGTATTGTAAGCGACCAAGGTCGTACTTGCTGCATTTGTAAACAACGATGGTTTCAATTGGGTAGCCTCTTGAGAATAATTGAAACGGTTGGAAATAGTGGGTATTTCAAGAGAGTTTTTGGGAATTAGTAGGTAGAATCGTTTATGTTGATAGAATTTAATTTTTTAAGTAAATTTCAAATAAAAAATATTTCAATATACATATTATTTTGTAGAAAATTATTATTTTAATAACATAGGAAAAAAATTAACTTAAAAAATATAATATAAAAAGATATTTAAAAATTAAAAATTGGTTTTTTTTTTATTGTTTGCACAGTTAACAAAAATTTTATTTATATAATTTATTGCCTCAAACGCCGGAACTTTTGTGTCCCGAAGGTCGGCCTTTGGTTTTGGATTGGCGTGATTGGTCGGGAGACGACACTGTCTTGAGCATAGAAAACCACCTACTGATTGATCAACTAAAATATTAATACATTTTAATTTTTAGGTAGAACGATTCTTATGGGTTCGGTGGCTTCACATTTGGTACTTCGGGTTTCGGCGACTGTGAGGAAGGGTTCGGTGGCTTCACAGTTGGTACTTCGGGTTTCGGCGACTCTGAGGAAGTATGTCTTTCGGTCGGTTCATGTCCCCGAACAATAATCAGAGGTTTACGATGGGGTTCAGTAGACAGTGGCCTCGGCCTTGATATGCAAAATTTCGTAAGCTCCTATTATGTATTTTCTTCTACGCTGCATTATGTAAATTGGGAAATAGTTGAGGGTATGGATTTACGGATTAAGCATGTCTCTGATTTAAGTGTTGTAGTATTATGTAGAGATATGTGGATGCGTGAGATTGTAACTGTATATTTTTTTGTCGTGTTTTTAATGTTGTGATAATTTTTTGGGATAATACGATACCAAAAAATATATTAATATAAGGATTACAAGAAAGCAGAAACGGACAAATATTTTTTTTCAGACAGCGGCCCTGCTGGTGGTGGAGGTGGAGGTGGAGGATTGTTAATTACAAACGTAATATAGTAACTACTTATATTAAGTCCGTTGGGGATAGTAAAGGAAAGCATTTGTTGTTTAGAAAATAGAAATTCACGGTTCGGAAACATACGTTGGCATGCATCGTCATTTCTTCGCAGTCAACTTTGTTTCCTTTGTTGATGTGAAAACGTCTGCTTGTTTACCTCTATTTTTGGGAAACACTGGAGTGTCATCATCCAATAGAAATGGCGATAGATTCTTGCGGACTCCATCTATCATAGAGAAGTGGAATATAAATTGTGTTTATAAAGATAGATTTAGTAGTTGATAGTTGTAGTTTAGGAGGATGTAAAAACCGGAATTTTGGGGTCGAAATGTTGTTGCTAAGGTTTTTTATCTCTGACAACGACGGAGTGAGGCCTAAAGATTGGTTATTCTTTCTGCTGGATGTATCCGGTATTTCTTCAGTTAGATCTTCTATATCTATGTGCGAAAAGTCCGAGTATTAGATTAATGTGTTAACTTGAAACAAATGATTCGCAAGATGATATATCTTTTATTGATTGTACGTTGTAACTTGAAGTCCATGCTTCAATTTTGTTGATAGTGTAGTTGTCTGTGTTGAATCTTGTGTACATAGATGTTTTTTTCTTGATTGTGAATATGAACTTGCTACTCTTAACATCGTTGTTTCGCCTTTCACAAAGTGCGGTCATGTCATGTACATAGCATTAGTCTCACAAATATTTGTTTAAAAATGGTTTAATATAATTGTGTTTTATAACCTTTTATGTTTTGTCTTTCAGGGTGGCAAGGTCACAGTTCAAAAGCAAGCTGACAATTTTCTCGTACGCAACACATTTGGCGGAAGCTGTGTCGTCTGCAACCGTTGTCGTTAACATGTATCTGAGAGGTAAAAGTAGGTGTGATTATATTATATAAGTAAAATGTTTATAAAGCATTTGTCTACCTTTTTTTGCTTGTTTGGACACTCGAGCACTTAAATTAATAGAATGTACGTGGTGGAGGGTTTCTTGTCGATGTGTGACATTATGTTTGTTGTCAATAGGATTTGAAATGAACCTCGTGTCTTATGATCAACCAATTGTATGTGTAATTATTACAATGTATTAAGTTGACAGTAGTATGAGATATAATTCGGTTCAAAAGAGATTAGGAAATTAACCTGTGATTGCGCATTTCTTCAACTGTAGTTAAAGCCAATGCATGTGTCCAATGTTGTTGAGCAGGTGTTCCTGACTGTTTCAGTTGAACGAGCTCAACTAGATAATTTTTTTGGTCCAGTTTCCTATGGGTAAAGTGTGTATGTAAATTTAGTAGAGCAAAGTTTCTTTCTGGTAGTAATTTGTGATAATTTACCATTGTTGAAGTGCCATATTCTCTGGTTACGGAGGATTGAACAGAATGTTAGCTATAGACATGGCAGGACAATGAAATTCCTGAATGGAAACTCACAGAAATTTATATCGTTTATAATATAAGAAGAAGTTTGAACGTATTGACCTTTTTGCTTCTTCTACTATGCTTTATATATAATGTTGAGATAGTTGACTAATCATTAGTAATAATTGTAAACAAATAGTGTAGGCTTTATATGATGTCTTTATATTCATTGTAAAATATTTGATTTTATTTTGAAACTTCAAGCTTTTATATACATTGTCATTGCGGTGTACCTTTGAAAGATGAAGCTTTGATATTTAGTGCTGCAATTATTGGTCTTTGTGGAAGAAGTGAAAGGATTTTTGAGCCTTCTGCATCGACGAGGTCATTCCAAATCGTCAATTGAGTTGGCATTTTCCTAAAGACAACAACAATGCTAGTATTTTAGCATTAATTAAAGAAATGTAAAAACAGTTGTTTTATGAAAATATAGTAAATACTCCTTTGTAATGATTGTGATTTCTTGTAGTTTACCGGTTCCTCTGGTTTTCACGGGGCTGGCATCA
This sequence comes from Andrographis paniculata, assembly GCF_009805555.1. Lineage (NCBI taxonomy): Eukaryota > Viridiplantae > Streptophyta > Magnoliopsida > Lamiales > Acanthaceae > Andrographis > Andrographis paniculata. The sequence continues at coordinate 312,007 of NW_026137424.1, forward strand.
ATTGCTACACCTATGACATCTTTGTAACGTGAAAATTGAGTTTAATGTTAGCAAAATTTCATAGCTGATTGTTAGATAAAGTGTGCAGTGGTATATTTTTTTAAGGTGATAAAATTAAGAATGATTCTATTGTCAAGTGTTGAATGCTTAATAATTTACCGAGGAAAGCTTTTGATTCAACAAAAGTTGTAAGTTTGATAGCTGACGAACGCCGGTTTCCCAAGAAGAAGATTGGATGGTTGATCAACAACAGGGTTTATACTTGACTTTTGGTTGAGGATGATCTGAACTTCTGAGTTGTATCTTGGCAGGGTTGTGCTAAAAGCCTTGAGATAATTTTCGTATATGTCATACGTGTGAAATAAGGTTAGACATTAATCCAACTTTGTGATACCAGGTTCTTCGTTCCATGGATTTACAAATACAATATATTAGTTTAGATATGTTATAGATTTTGAGCTAAAATTTATTTTATTTGTTTAATGGTTCGAGGAAGTCAATGTCTACTGAATACAGGCGACAATGCATTTATGTATGCAATTCCGTTTGAAATTTTGTCAACGGTAAGTATAGGTTCGTACATTGTGTTCTGTGTGATTCAGAGACATTGTTTTATATGTGTGATTCAGAGACATTATTTTATAGAAAATGATTGTTATGAATAGAGAAGATTCTAACTATGGAGACATAATAAACGAAACCTTTGCATCCACAAATATGAATCTCTTGTAAGCTGTATTCGTGCGTGGAGAAACTCTTTCATTGGAGCATTCTAGTAGTATTACCCTATCACCTATTCAGAGAGATTTTTCAAAAGATCAGCAACCGAACTAAGGTGTGTTTGTTCGTCCATTTCTTAATGGAGTTATAGAAATCAAAGTTGTTTTGAGGGAAAAGTAAGTGAGATATAAGATTCAGCGGGTGTATGTTGAAAGAAATATAATTATGGAGAAAGAGTGTAGTGTAAAAAGATTGAGAACTTTGTTTATATTCAAGTTCTTTTGGATTGATTACTACCTATGTTTCGTAATTTCTTTGTTATTTTGTTTAATTGGGGTGATAGGAAACGTCTTAATATTATCGATCAATATGCGTAATATAGGGATTTGGTGGGATATGAAATGTACAAAGTAATGCAATGTTATAGAACTTGACTGTCTGATTGTTATAGTTGTTGTTAGGTAATACGCAAATATATGTGTCATAGGTCACTGTAGTAGAAGATTTTGTATGATACAATCTTATAAGGTAAGTAATAGTACAAGTAATGGCATTAAATGAAAAGTAAGGTATGAGAGGAATGAAATATAAATATATACATATAGACACCGATAGAGGGATATTTATGTTGTGGGGATATATATATTTATTCCCTTTTTTTTAATGAATTTCATAGAGTGATCGTCGTAATCGCATCGAACAGTAGTCTCTTAAATAAATATTCATATAAGGTATAATGTGGTCACCATCGCTGCATATTCTCCACATTCTATGGTGTATGTAAAAAATAGATACAGGTAATACATGGATTACGGGTTTTACTTTATCAATTGAAACAAGCAATAGTAGTGTAGCCATAAAGATAATTTTGATTGATTAAAAAGATAAGAGATCCTAATAATTAAATTCTAAAAAACTATGAATATTTTTTAATTTGTGTTAAATTATTGTGTACAAAATGATATATATATTTATATGTTTTAAATTTCAAATTAAATTTTACAAATTACATTATATGAATATACATATATAACTTTAAATAAATAAATAATATGAATATAGATATTTTGAAACAAAAAAAGAAGTGGATTACCCTGGACGGCAGTCGCCCGGAAAGAGCCAACACTAGGCGAACTCGGTTTGCCTCATATTTATTTCAAAATATCTATATTTATATTATTTATTTATTTAAATTTATATATTCATATATTCATATAATAAAAATTTTAAAATTTAATTAGAAATTTGAAATATATCAATATATATCATTTTGTATAGAATACTTTTTTAATAATATAGAAAAAGAATTAACTAAAGAAACGCATAATATAAAAAGATATTTTGGAAAAAGAAAAATAATTTTTTTAATTGGTTGGTTGCACAGTTATAGAAAAGATATATTTATTAATTTATTATATTTCTTTTACCCAACCGACTAGACGGTTCTCCTCTTTCCATCCGACCAATTCAGCCATTTTCTCTCCTCTTTCTATCTCAACCAATTGGACGGTTCTTCTCTTTCCATCCGACCATTTCGGTCATATATTTTTTTTTTCTTTTTCATTTTCTTTCTTCCCTATTCTCTCATTCTCTCTCTCAAGAACCATATCATTTTACGCGACGTTGTTGCCTATAATTAGAATAAAATTGGAATAAGGGTTTATTTATATAAATTTATAAATTCATATTTATATAATGTAATTTTTAAAATTTATTTAAAAATTTAAAATATATTAATATCTATCATTTTGTATAGAATAATCTTTTTAATAATATAGAAAAAAAAACTCATTTACAATTACTTTTCTCTCTTTATCTTATTTTGTACATCTTTCATAAGACTAATTCGGTTGAATGTTTTTTTTTTTTTCTCTTTTTGTCCCTAAAATATATTTATATTATCTTTTCTTTCATTTTTTTTTCTCTCTCATAAGACTAATTCGGTCTATAGTTTCTTTTCCTTTCTCCCTTAAATATATTTATATTATTTTTTCTCTTTTTCTCTTATTCTCTTCCTATTTCATAAGACTAGTCGGTCAACTTTTTTTTTTTCTCCCTAAAATATATTTATATTATTTTTTCTTTCATGAAATAAAAAATACAAAATTAGAAAAAAAATATTCTACCATAATAAAAAATATTGGGTAAACACTAATTGTCTTTTTTTTTTTGAACTGATTTTTGAACGTTTGGGATCGGCTACCGCATTGTCAGCGTTATTTGGACGGCTCGAAGTTAACCGACGTAAAGAAGGGAATATGTAAATATATTTTTCTTTGGTAGATGTGTAGGCAACCAATTTCTAAACTTCTAATTTTCTGTTTTTAAATAGTTCTTTATATTATAATTTTTTTTGAATTTTTCTTTTTCTCTATTATTACAAAATTTATTGTCTATAAAATGATATATATATTGATATATTTTTATATTTGTAATTTACTTTTAAAAGAAAAGTATAAGAATATAAAAAAAAAATAATATGTATAAAAAAAAGGTGTAGCAGGGAAAATTTTCATATCAAAAATTATTTTGAAATTGGTTGATTGTTCTTTAGTTGTTTCCTCCTTCCAAACAATTCGGTCAGCGACTTCCTTTTTGTTTTAAATTATGTATATTCATAATATTTAATTATTTAAATGTATATATTCATATTCATATAATATAAGTTTTGAAATATAATTCGAAAGTTGAGATATATTAATATATATATACAAAACTACTTCATCATCGGTAACCGAACTTAACTGTCCAAAAGTGCTTCCTCGTTGGTTACTGTTACGAAGGGCTAACCATTCATTTGGTTGAGCTGAAAAACCATCCCCATCTGAATAGATCTGGCCCACCAGTGGGTCCATCTATTTATGTTTCCTAGACTCAAAATTTTAATCTTATTTTTTACTCAATAACTTGCCTGCTATTCCTCTGAAACTACAAACGTCACTCTTGATCGGCGCAAGAAGTGACGGTTTGGGCTCTGCAACAGAATAGTGTAATCATTACACTGTTTCAGTTAAATCACAGGGGTTTTAAAAACCCTTTTCCACCGCCAGAAAGTGTCTTCTTCCTCGTTTCATTAAATCTTCATCGTCTTCCTCATCGCGAAACTCACTTCTCTTTCAAAATTTTATTTCCATGGCGAATCAATATGTTCCCGTTTTTCCGTTTGATGGTTCTGATCCAGAAATGTCATTTGTTTCATCTCGAGTCCTCACTCCAACCATTCGCCCTTATTGTACCACTGTTGAGGATGCATCCTGAATGAGGGATATCCTCGAACAAAGAACACCCCTACCCATCAAAAACTCCTCTTTCAGTCATTCTCGCCTTTTAGATACAATAAGAACCCTTGTAACTGATCCGAAAGACAGCTTTCGCAAATGGTATTCCAGGGTTTCCCCTCATTTTCAGGAACAATGGAAATGCCAGGGAATAGATAAAGCTATTCTCCTTGGCACCCAACCATTGCATCTTTATGACAAAGTTCTTCTTGGTGTGGCAGCCTTTTGGGATCAAGAGATTGGGGCTTTTCTGCTGCCTAGCGGTCCCATAGGTCCGACGTTGATGGACGTAGCGTTGATCGCTCATTTGCCTATTGCGGTGAAGACCCAGTGGTCGGTTGTCTCGCTGGACATGAACTGGCACCCGACTATATTAGCTAGTCGTTGTCAGCCCTCTCCGGAAAAGGATGGACTAGCTTTATTGCCGACCATCAGGGTGAAGCTGGTACTCCTGTGACCGACCGTAAACAAACCACCTTTATATTTTTCTAGCTCTGTAGGTATGTTATTCTTTCCTCATCTAAATGCATTATTCCTTCTCATATAGACCTTGCTATCCATATAGCTTCCGGTCGGTTCTTCTCGATCGGAACCCTCTTCCTTGCTAACCTTTTTGAGGATCTAGCCCGAGTTACCTCCCGTCTTTCCGATTCTAATAAATTAGACATAGCCGCCTCAGGCCCTTTTTGGGTTTTAGAAATTTGGCTCTGTTTATACTTCCCAACTGCCTTTTATGGTCGTCTGCCGGTTAACTGTGGACCCGGAGGTTCACTAGGTTTGACCCTTGCTGCCATGTCTGCAAAATGAGCCGACCTCAAATCATTCGACCCAATTATAGAGTATATCATCTCTGATGGCCGTAGTAATTCCCGATTCTTTTTATATACAAGTCTTGTACAATATGCAATTGAACTTTTTTGGCCCTATCCCGACTCTTCTCCTCCTTTGCCATATCCTGATCCTTTACCACACCCGACGTACCCTTTTTCTTGGGACGTCTCCCTAAAACCTCGTTCTTTATTCTCTAGTAAGCGAATGGATAACAAGGGACATAAATCTTTTTATACCTTTAACTACCAACCCCAATTTCTTGCGCGCCAGTTCGGTTGTCAACAAGGTATTCTTGGCCCTCTTGCCCGACCACACTTAATCACTCAAAGCCTCGACGGTGGAGTAATCCCCGAACTTATCCAACCTTACCTCACTCAACTCTCTACCTATATAACTTTCAATTCTTACCTGCTCTTTCAGACCCAACCTCAGACTGTAGAGTCCTTCCTTGAGTGGTGGTCGGTCACGTGGGCTTTGCTGACTCCTCAAGAAATAATTCCAACTCTTCTTCCTCCACCGGCACTAGGCCTTGAGTCGAGTGTGCATAAATGGGCCCCGTGAAAAGACAAGCCCTTGCCCTCGAAGCTACCCCTAGTGTGCCCAAAAAGAAGAAAAAGAAAACGGCAACTGGTCAATAGGCAGCGACGCTGACCCCCCCGTGGACCGTCAAGCAGTTGAAGACTACATTGTTTCAATTCTTATTGATACTGACTGGATGGCACCTCACATACACAGTGGCTTCAGTAAGTCCAAATGTTACATTCCAAACAACAATATTATATTTTCTAATATTTTTATATTCGCAGTTGATCCTCCACTACCACGACAAGAACATCAACCGACCGTTCCCGCAGTTCAACCGACCAACCTAGACACCTTGGGAAAAGCTGCTTTACTTATCTTTATGACATTTCACTCACTTGGGTATCCCCATCATCAATAAACTTTGTTATAGCTATCAAGACCGCAAACACCTCCTACTCTACCTTCTTCTGGTGACCAACCAGGAGGCAGACTCCCTCACAAGCGACAAAGTCGGGGACACCAGCCGTATCGCTGGCAAACCCAGTAAGTATTGTTCAACTGACAATGCTTACTATTTTAATATTTATCTAATCACTTGTTTAAATTTCTTAGGTTGAAAACATTGTGATCCTGCAAATAGTGCAATTGGCTCCTCCCGAGAAACCCACAATTGACCAGCCAGCGGGCGACTTTCCAGCCACCAACCCTCTGGCGGTTGGGCTCCCGTCTGTTGGTCCTCTAGCAGTCGGCAATTCTGAACCTCTGCAACCACTGGCTGATGTGCCAACTGTAGATGTTCCTGAGGCCGACTGTCCCGAGTTGTTATCGAAGAGTTGTCATATTCATCTTCTAGGGAGCCTTTCATAAACCATAATTTGGAAGAAGTGGTGAGTTAAACCTTTATTTTGATTTTAAGTCTCCACAGTTCTAACATTTCAATGACAAACAGGGTTCTGAGGCAGTCGAAGCTGATCCCAGCCGACTTACGGCTGGCGAGAAGCCTAGCGTCGGGACCTGGGTACGTTGGGGACCGCCTCCACGGGTCCCCTTGCGCATCCCCCAGTTTTGGCTCATTCGGAGGTGACCGCCGTCCAAGATTAGGTCAAAAAATGTGCATTCTTCTCAATTTTCTTGTTAATACTTCGATTTCTAAATCAACATTTCTATTTTCCGGCGGAATGTTTATCTCTCCCTCATCTCCTGAGTTCCAATTCCACCAACCTCCAAATCGATCGTGGCCCGATGTGCGACGCTGTCATTTGATGACTTGAAGCCTGAAGATCTCCAATCTCTGGCTCAAGTCACAATTGATTTACTCATTCACCACCTGACCGAGTCGGCAGCCACGCCAGTTTTGCACCGACTGATGGAACGGATCACCGAACTACAAGCCAATCTTCTAGTGATCCAAGCAGTCGCCTTGGCTCAGCCACCATCCCAAACTGATTCTACTGCCATCGAGGCGTCGTTATCCAAAATGAACGAAGATCTCGACCAAGCCAACACAAGGCTAACCAATCTTCTGGAAGCTCAAAGTACTCTATCCGAAGATATAAGCAGGAGACAGACGGAACTTGAGTGCCTGCAAAAAGAACTAGAGGATCTTCAGAGAGAACAAGTGGTTCTAGACGGATGCATCGAAGAAGAGAGGCGTCTGATTGTCGATTATCGACAGAGCCGAACGACTTTCTATGAAATGTTGTAAGTGGCAACTCGTTCAAGGCTAATCCATGAGCATCAGATAGTCTACCGACAACACCGGGCCGTTCGTTTTGAACAAAAATGGATGGACCTCTGAACTGTCGTAGATGCTTTGTTAGTATAAAAAATGTAAATATATTTGAAGTAGTAAAATTTTTGTTTTGACTCCTCTTAAATCTGGGGAATTCTGATGGACTGTGCATAGTTAGATGATTAATGTGTTTTTAGGTTAACGAAACGATGTTTTAGAATATGAGAGTAATGATTGTTGAAGAAAATTCAAAAAATTTGAAGGGTAAAAAAAAGTGAAATGAACTCTACTATGAAAGGAACATGCCCGAAAACAACTGTAACCACCTTTTTTTAAAAAATTGATCTTGTTAGGTAAAATAGCAGGAAGAAAGCATAATAGAACATTGTAGTTGTGTTACTAAGTACGAAATAATATACAATGAAGGATAAAGAAATAGAGACTTTAACTACATTGCATAAAAATTAAAAGTTACATATTTGACAAGAACGTGTAGATAACAGTGGAATCAGATAGAGACAAAGACTGGTATGGACCGACTACTGAAGTTTTGATCACTCGAAGATTAGGTAGGAGGTCAGTGTTCGGTTTTATAAGTCGGTGAAAAATGGGAGTGGTCGCCAATTCGGAAAGATGTTTGATCAACAAATCAATTTTATTTGAGGCAGCGGTTGAATATCTTCAGGGTCCAAGTCAACAAAGGACAAATTTGCGCAATGCTCAACGTTTGGTCTGCCGGTCGGCTTGTCGAGAACCGGCGGCTGGAGAGTTGGCCCTTGGTTGACCGGCTTGGGGGGGCTGCCGCATGTGACCTAAAGTAGGGGCCCAAAACTTCGAAACATTTGATGGCGGAGAGTTGTCCGTTGGTTGCTCGTTTGTTGGTTTTTCAAGAGAGACGGGCAGTATTGGTCGGGTGAGGGGCATTGTTTTGAACCCAAAAATTCACCAATCAATCGATCAAGTACAATTTAATATAGTAAAGTTGACGGTAAAATGTTTTTTACTGGTTTACTCGGGGTATGTCAGGGTGCGTCGTCTTTGAGGAAGTTCGGCTGGTGCTCTCTTCCTCGGTCGGACTAATGTTCGGTGGTTCATCATGTGGTTCAGTAGACTGTGGTCCCATTGTCGATACCTGCAAAGAATTTCATGAAGATTGAAATAGCTAAATGGTTGAAAATTTAGAAAGAAAAAAGAGCTTTGCGATGAGGAAGGAGATGATATGCTAAATTAAGAAACTTACATAATTCAATACTGATGACTGATATCCTTCGTGTTGATGGGATGACCAATATTCGAAAGATGTATTTTTTGGGTGTTTGAGGAATCAGATGATTAAAGATAATGTAAAAATGTATTTATGTATGAATAGTGAGAAAGACTAAAGTATTTATTAGGTTATGCCAGCTAGCTGTAGAATTTTGTCGTAAACTATATTCTTTGTCCATTCTTCAATAGTATTTGTAGGTTGTAGGGTTCGAATGACAATATGTAGTGACGAAAAAGATTTTTCTCATGATAAAGCAACATATAGCTGACCGTGCATGAAAATAGGGTGACCTATGTATATGCCTACCTTTTCTAAAGTTTGTCCTTGTGACTTATTAATCGTCATTGCAAAGCAAACTTTAACAGAGAATTGTGTTCTTGTAAAATCTATAGATGATACATTCTTATTTTTTGGTTGTAGTGGAATTCGAGGTATTAAGCAAATGTTTCTTGAACAAGGTCCTGTAAATACTTCGGCTTGTATTAGATTTCTTGTTACTGTTTTGCATATCATTTTTGTGCCGTTTGATAAGCCATTTGTTGGATCGAGGTTTCGAAGCAATGCCCAAGTTTTAGAATTAATGTGTGCGGTGGCATTCCATTTAGTGTAGTTGTAGCAAGATAATCTTAGTAATGAGCTTGTTGAGCACTATCTTTTGTCGTATCACGACCTACAGCTGTAATTTGTCTTCCTGACATTTTTTTAAAAAATATTATCATTAATTTCATCTAAAAGGTGGTTAGTTGTTGTAAGAATTGATCGATTAATAAATACACATGATGAAGGATTGTGTAACAAAGTTGAAGGGTAGATTCTTTTCAATGATTGTGTTAAATTCGTATATTCAAACTTCAGTAGTGTACCTATCGGAAGTCTGACTTCTGCATTATTGTTTCTATGACATGTATTGTTTCCAATAGTTTCTAGGTATTTTGAGAATTTAGAATCTTTTCTATCTCGCATATTTGTAGTAAGGTGGAATTTAGTTGCATTTTGGAATAGATAAGAAGAAACAACACTTGCTTTGATAAACATTTCTTTTGTCCCATTAGGAATGACTTGAGTAATCTGTCAAAAATCTCCTCCAAATATACCAACTTTCCCTCCGAAGTCATCATTACAATATGTTATATATTTTAATGTGTTGTCTAGAGCATTTATTAGTACTCATCGTGCCATTGGAATTTCATCCCAAATGATTAGTGAAGCTTTTCTTATTTCATGTGCAAGATTAGACTGTTTTGCTATATTGCATGTTTTGTTATCAATCAAGTCTAGTGTAATTTTGAATTTAGAATGTGTTGTTTGACCATTAGGTAATAAAGATGCTGCAACACCGGATGTTGCTACAAGGATTATAATTAGATTTGCATTATTTGCATATGAAAGTATAGCGGTATACAAATATGTCTTTCCTATTCCAGCAGGTCCGTCTATAAAACAAATGAATCCAGAGTGAGTGTTTAACTTTTGAATAACAATATCATAAATTAGTTGTTGTTCTGGATTAAGGCTTTCACGTGATGGCAGTTGCGTTGTGAAAATAGTCCGCTGGAGAAATTATTCTTGTTGTATTTGTTGACACTGTGAAGATGTTTCACTTTGTAAGTTTTGGATTCCAAAGTCATGTAAACTACTTCCGAGGGGTGCTAAGAATCTATTTACAAGAATTGAAGCTTGTGTCTCAAAGCTGAATGTATCAGTCTGGGTAGAAGAATCTATTTCGGATATACAAAAAGAGTAGAATATGTTCCACAACAACTAAGGTTCTGTTGGATTACAAAATATAAGTATTGTAGCAAATAGTTGAGCAAATGCTGATGGTAGTTGATATTGTGATGCTTCTTCAAGTGAATCAATTATTCATGTATCACTCTCTAATAGACCAAGTACAACGCATGCAACTTAAAAAGTCTCATATTGAATTCCGTTAACAGTTTTAAGGTCTTCAAAAGAGTCAATTTCTTCGAAATTGTAGTAACATACAAAGGAAGTATCTCTCATTTTCAGTTGGGCGTGTAGTTACAATTTTTGCAATAGTTGACCCACATTTTCGTATATTCCATTTGTGTGTCTTGGTATCCCATATAAAGTGTTGTGAAACTTCTCTGTACAATAAATTTAAACTTCTAGCATGTGAGTTATGTGCATTTATGTGAAAGAATTCTATTAGCATCGTGCATTGAATTGTTAGTTTTAAATGATGTGTATTGGTAATTTGGTATGTGTAGTTGAAAAGCATGTATTGGAGGTTGCATTTCGTTTAAATTGAAGCTAAAAATACGCCAGCATGCTTCCGGAGGTGCTACCCAACGACCTGATTGGAATGCGGAGATCTCATCTATTGGTTGGTCAACATTGGAAAGGTCAAGTGTGTACGCAATACGGTCGTGTCCTTTGTAGACATATTTGTACAAATATTTAACAGTTTAATTGTTGAACAAACTTCTACGGTTATATGGCAGTCAAATTTTGCAAGCAATGTAGGATTGTAAGGTACTGCCCAACGATTATCCAAAGTTCTTCTATGTGCATAAGCAATAGATCCACAGTTACGCCTTTTGTATTGTGGGATTCCATTTTTTGTATGAGTTGTTTCTTCGAAAAAGTCTTTTGGGTAATGGTTTTTACATTTGCTGTGTGACATGCATACATTGTTTGGATTCAATAATCCTCAAGGACCATGTAGCATATGCTTACAGACTAAATTGTACAAACGAAGTTGTTCTTGTAGGTTTGGTAGTACTGTTGAAATAAAAGAGTCATACAATAATACACAATCTAACTTTGAGTTAGCATCCATGATTAGCAGCATATGCATATAAGGAAGTCCTTTTTTTAAAAAAATTTGATGACATAAGAATAAGCTTTGACAACTCCAAGTACATTTTTTTTTTCAGTATATTATGCTTTAATTCTTCAAGTTTGGATCTAAAAACTCTTGCAACTAAGTCAGGTTGATTAGTTGTACTATTAAAAGTAGATGTGTAAGATTGAATTTTGGGCCATTGTGGATTACAAGTCACTATAATAAAGAAGTCAGGTTTTCCGTAGGTTTGTACAAGTGCCATAGCATCCATGCATCTACGATGCATATCTCGGGACCACCTATGAAAGAAGAAGGTAAGACTAGAGGCTTTCTGATCATAGACTAATTGTCTACTCCATTGTTGTTGTAAGCATGTAGAATTCCTTGATGTATATCTTGTCGAAATGTGTTTTTTGATTGTTGAGTACGAAAAAAGGTCAAGTATTTGAGTTTCTATTTTAATGTATTGATCAACAACGAATTGTTGTAATAAACGTCCTATCTGTAGTAAAATAGTTGGACAAGAAGGTCTAATTTATAATCGATACGAATAGTACTCTCTCACAGATATCCGCCCTTTATCCATCCTTGTTTTCTTTGTTCCTACAATACAATTGTGGAAATATAACATTTAGGACAATGAAATCCCAAAAGAGTTAAAAAGTTATACTTGAAAAGTAGTTAATGTGATAGCGTGTGTACTTTGAGTGTTGTTTTCATCTGCTAAAAGTTTATTGTAGAAATCAGCAATATAAACATAAGATTCTATTGTCATTCTTCCGTTGTTTTTTAGTATGTCAGCATGCCAACCAGGTTGACCATAGGGATGTAGCAGTGGATATTGAAGTGGGTCATAAGCAAATGAAAAATATATAACTTTTTTCATAGTTCCTTTGATAGGATATACTTGAATATCATGATGTAAATCTGCTTGGATTATCTCCATTTTGCCGGATGATAGATATATCGTTCACAGTTTGACGGTTGTAAACTTTTTTATTAAGGCATGGATTTTTCTTTAAGAAAATCTTATAGTTATTGATACAAGACATTGTATATAATTGCCTAAAGAAACATGCATATGGATTTAAGTATTTATAAGTATAGTAACTCAGGTATTAGATTCAATTGGGATTTTTTTTTTTTTAGTTTTAAAAAATTTAAGAATTTATGTGGATTTAGAAAATCCACCGAGTCTACGCTTTGATTGAATTCTTTATGGATTTATATGAATTTTGTAAGATTGTAAAATAATTTTTTTATGGATATATATTAGTTATATAAATTTATATCAAACACATAATTTATAAATGTAATATATCTACAATTAAATTATTATATTTTTATAAAATAAAATTCATATTAATAAATAATATATAATTATTAATAATATAGAAGTATTGTAACATCCGTAACACTACTAAATTGTAGATTATTATTCTTAATTTTATAATTTTAGTATTATATTATCATCCAACGTATCAAATTAGTTTTATGTTTCTTTATTAGTTATTATTATTATTATTATTATTATTATTATTATTATTATTATTATTATAACATTTTTACATAAAAAATAAATATGTATATAGATAAAATAAAAAATATAATTTACGAATTTTGAAAAAATAATAAAATAAAAAATACATAAATATAAATTAATGGTTCAACAATATACATATATATTTAAATATCTATTTTACCGTCATCGAAATGATAATATTGTGTATTCGATAATTGAAAAATGAGAATTAAACCGAAATGACAATATATTATATTTGATAATTGAAAAGAAAAGACGACAGTAATACATATTTATTATGATAATAATATTTTTTAAAATTATATTTATAATATAAACATATATATTTAAAAAAAATCATAATAATTTTCTAATGTATTTTAGTTTTAAATTATTATTTTTATTAAAAATTATAATAATATTAATAAATACTATCATATTATTTATCACAACAACAACAACAATAATTATTATTATTATATCTTATACAAAATAATAATTATTTATCCATCAAAATCTCTGCTAATCAGGAGAGATTCTATCTTATGCAAAATTTTCACAATTTTTCATTAAAATTCATAGACTTTAAAAGTCTATGGATTGTTGAATACCTCCAAATTTTTAAAAACTTTTAAAAGTTTTGATTGAATACCTCCAAATTTTAGAAGATTTTTAAAAGTCTGGATTGAATACACCCAAATTTTGAAAATCCAACAAAATGCTACAAGTCTAGATTGAATACACCCCCTTAGTTTCAGTTTTAATAATAGTTTAATACGATATTTTTTTAAAAAAAAATTGTAAGATATTGTCAAAATTGAATAATAAAGAAATTTAAGTAATCAAATTGTTATGAGAAAACCAGAAAGAAAACAAATAAAGAATATAGAAGTTTTACGTAGTTCGGTGACGATGTGTCAACCTACGTCCACGGGTAGGAACCAAATAGATTTTATTGTATTGATTCAAAGAGTTACAATAATTGTTGTACGATTAGGAACCGTAGCTATCTATTTATAAGCACCCTCAAAACACCCTAAACTCTAAGTCCATTTGTTATTAATTGGGATGGGCTCAAAGGGAACCCTGTCAATTGAAACAACTTTTTTTGCTTTGGTTCCGGGTCGGGTAGACCGATAAATCCAAGTCACGTTTCAACAATCCCCACCTTGACTTAGAGTTTCTCCAACCATCAAAGGTTCCTCAGTATCTCTCTCAGTCGTCTGTTTCCTGCCAGATGCCCCGATGGGACTTTACTTCCTGCGAATATTCACCAAGTTCAAGCAGTGCTCGAACTTCTTCATTGGTAGCCCATTTGTCAATATATCAGTTGGATTGTGTTATGTAGCTATTTTCTAAATAGAAAACCTGTCTTCCTTCAGAACATCACGGATAAAATTCAACCTTACATCAATATGTTTGGTTCTTTCGTGATACACCGGATTTTTAGCCAAACTCAAAGCACTCTGACTATCACAAAATAACACCGCATTCTCCACCTTCAGACCCAAATGCTAAACTAGACCATGTAACCAGATACCCTCCTTAATACCTTCATTCATTGACATGTATTCCGCCTCAGTTGTCGACAGTGCACCTATAGGTTGTAAAGTAGACTTTCAACTGACTGCACATCCAAACGGAGTGAAGATAAAACAAGTCAGTGATCTTCATTTCACCAAGTCAACTCCTAATCAAAGTCTGCATAGCCAACCAGACCATCACCATGGACTTTATCATCATATACCAGAAAAATATCAGACGCTCCTTTCAAATATCGCAAGATCCACGTTACAGCTCCCCAGTGAGCTTTACCCAGATTAGCCATAAACTTGCTTGCTACACTAACCGCATAAGTAAGATCCGGTCTCGTACATACCATTGCATACATAAGATTTCCAACTGCATTTGAATATGAAACCATCTTCATGTAGCTAAACTCTTCATTTGTAGGCGGTATAGTGCTCCGATCAAGTTTAAAGTGTGCTGCCAAAGGAGTACTTACCAGTTTGGACTGATCAGCAGAGAATGTCTGCAAAACTTTCTCAATATACTTTTCTTGAGAAATCCATAGCAGTCCTGCTTCTCTATCAATCCAGATCTCTATACCCAGTATTTTCTTTGTCGCACCCAAATCCTTCATCTCAAACTCACCCTTTAGTAGAGTCTTCAAGTCATTAATTACAACCATATTTTTAGTTGCAATTAACATATCTTCCACATACAACAACAGATACACAAAGAAATCACTAGAAATTTTCTTCTAGTAAACACAGTTATCAAACTGATTACAAGTATAACCATTAGACACCATGAAAGAATCAAATCTCTTACACCACTGCCTCGGAGACTGCTTCAAGCCATATCGAGGTTTCTTTAACAAGCATATTTGGTCCCTTTTAGGACTGTCGAACCCCTCCGATTGAGACATGTAAATATGTTCTTCTATATTATAATAAAGGAATGTTAATTTTACATCAAGATGCTCTAGCTTCATATCAAAAGCACCCACCATTGCCAAAAGAACCCGGATGGTTTTGTGTTTCACCAGAGGAGAAAACACTTCATGGTAATCGATTCCTTTCTTCTGTGAGAATCCTTTAACCACCAGTCTCGCCTTGAACCTAGCCCTCATTTCTTATAAAGACCCACTTGCATCCCACTAGCTTCACCCCTTTTGGTAGTTCAACGAGATCCCAAGTCTTGTTCTTTTCAAGAGACTGCATGTCTTTATTCATTACTATAATCCATTTTTCTGCATCTTTACTCGCCACAACTTCTTCATATGTTTTTGGCTCATCAGAGCCAACCAACCACCAATGCATAAGCCACAGATCCACATCACATGTATTGACACATCCTGCAAACGTAGCTAGTCTCTGAATATTTCTCTTTTCCTTTCTAGCTGCTATGGAATCTTCAACCCTAGTACCAGCATCATCAGTTTCCTTTGAGGTTTTAACTGATCTGGTTGATCGGATTGATCAATAGTATTATTTTGTTGCTCTTCCTCTAACACAACTCTATCAAGAGTCTCAAACTCTACCTTCTGGTCAACACCACAATCTCTACTCTGATCAAGCATAGCAGATTCATCAAAGATTACATCTCTTCTAGTAAGAAATTTACCCAGGATTTTTACCTTATATATACCATAGTCGATAACCTTTGACTCATGTTGCATACCCTAGAAATATGCATTTTATCGTCCTCGGCTCCAGCTTACCACCATTCACATGAGCATATGCAGGGCATCCAAATATTTTTAGATTAGAGTAATTAGAGGGTTTACCGGACCATACATCTTAAAGAGTCTTTAAGTCAATTGCAGTTGATGGAAATCTATTAACCAAATAGCTAGCAGGGTTAACTGCTTCAGCCCAGAATTGCTTAGATAAGCCAAAAAAATATGCACATACACCTAGCACACGCCATGAGGGTTTGGTTCATACGCTCTGCAACCTCATTTTGTTGTGGTGTGTGTCGTATAGTGCGGTGTCTCACTATACCTTCTTTCTTGCAGAAATCGTCAAATGGAGTGTTGTAGAACTCCAACCCACTATCAGTTCTTAGAGTCTTGACCTGTTTACTTGTCCGTTTTTCAACCATATTCTTCCACTCCATGAACTTCCCAAACACCTCATGTTTAGTCTTTAAAAAGTACAACTAGACTTTTCTTGAATAATCATCTATGAAAGTGACAAAGTAAGAACAACCACCATGCGATTTCACCGGAGAGAGACCCCACAAATCTGAATGAACATACTCCAGAATTTCTTTTGAAGTGTGATGACCGATACTAAACCTCACTCTGCGTTGCTTTCTTTTTACACAAGCCTCACAGAATTGAATTTTACCTATCATATCTCCACCAAATAAACCCTGTTTACTCAACACAGACAACCCCTACTCACTCATATGACCCAATCGACGGTGCCACAAATTTGTCCTGTCGTCATGTTCATCCAAGGACTAGGATACCACCGTCATTCCCATCACTGAACTTCCCTGTAAAAAATAAATTTCATGCTGCAATTTTCCCTTCATCATCACTAGAGCACCTTTTAGGGCTTTCACCCACTCACCTTCACCATGATATTTTAAAACATTCTTCGTTAAGGTGTCAAGAGAAATCAAATTCTTTCTGAGTTTAGGATCATACCAGTAGCTAAATTTCCTAACATTACCTTATGCAATTTTATTTGCACTATCCCGCCCCTCTTTATGGCTAGAACCCTGTCATCACCTAACTTCACTGTTCTATTCCACTCATTGAAAGAAATGAGTAGATCACAAAAGAACGTCATATGGTGAGAAGCACCGGTATCCATAATCCAAGTATTAGCAGTAATAGCACTACAAATTGTCAGAACTTCACCAAGGTCCCCGTCATCAGAACTGTCTATACCACAACAGCACTGCCGCTGTTACTAGACTCAACTTTTGTATTTTCGCTCTTCTGTGGACAATCCCTTTTAATGTGTCTCTTCTTCTTGCAAATGTAGCACTTAACTTTGTTAGATGATTTTGATTTTGAATGCGACCTCTCATTCCCATTACCCCTCTCATGTGGTCTTCCCCTACCTGCAAACAGACCTAAACAAGAAACCTTTTCCAGAAAAACATTTATTTTCTATTCCTTGGACATAAGAGCATCTTTCACATCATTAACAAAAATTGTAGTTCTACCAAATAGCATAGTATCTACAAAATTCTCATATGAACCAGGTAGTGAACATAGTAAAACTAGGGCTTGATCTTCACCATCTATTTTAACCTCAACCCCTTGAAGATCAAGAATAATACGTTTAAAGGTATCAAGATAATCTTTTACCTGAGTACTTTCGGACATCCGGAGGGTGTAAAGTTGTTGCTTCTGATATAGCCTGTTCGTGAGAGAATTGTTTAGGTACTTCTCACACAGTTTATCCCATAGCTCAGAAGTCGTTATCTGATCTACAACCTCCCGTAACCCCTCATCAGTAACTAACAGCAAGATCGCAGACTGAACTTTTGCCAAAATCTCCTTCTTCACCTTCTCCTTTGTGCCTTTAGGAAACTTGTTTTCTCCCTCCAACGCAGCCACACATCCCTGTTGAACCAGAACTGCCCTTATCTTAACCTCCTAGAGCGTGAAATCATTTGACCCATTAAACTTCTGCAAATCAAACTTATACGAGAACATCTTTAATCAATCAGCTATGACTCTGATATCACTTGTTATGACAAAACAAGAAAGAAAATAAATAAAAAACACAGAAGTTTTACGTGGTTAGGTGATGGTGTGTCATCCTTATTATACTGATTCAGAGAGTTACAATCATTATCATACGCCTAGAAACCATAGCTATGTACTTATAAGCACCCTCAAAACACCTTAAACCCTAAATCCATTTGTTATTAATTAGAATGGCCCAAAAGCAACTCTGTCAATTGAAACAACATTTTTGCTTTGGTTCTGAGTCGAGTAGACCGCTAAATCCAAATCACGTTTCAACACAAACAATATAATTTTGTAATTAAGTTTTAATCTTTTTTACGATTTAACTATCTTTTCTATAAAATTTTAATTTAAACATTAATAAAAAAATCAAACCAAAACGTTAAAATAAAATCAAACTAAAAGATAAATACATACTAAGGAAGTGTTTGGTAACTTTTAGCTTATTTAACAATTTTTAGTTGTTTGACCAGCCAAAAAGATAATTAGAGTGTTTGGTAAATAAGCCTTTTGAAACAGCTTATTTGACCCAAAGCTAATTTCTAAAAAGTCATCCTACGTAGCATTTCATAACAACATTTTCACTTTAATTATCTTAATTTTATATTTACCCTTAAATAGTAATTAATTATTCTCTTTACACATATTTTTATTTATTATTTTAATATATATTCATGATAAATTATGATTTTATATTTTAAATTTTAAGTAATTAAATTATTAATTATTTTATATATTATTTATTTTTAAATTTATTAATTTAAGAGAAATTATAAATATTATTGTTGATGCGTTTTTCAATAATAAAAAGTAAAATTCGAAAATAGAAAAATATCCTCGAATTTGATAGATGAGTGTCTGAGATTAGAGATCTCTAAACACTGTAAAATACATAAAATAAAATAAGGAAAAGATAACAATAAAGACTGAAAAATAAAATGGTGATCCCCAAAAGCAATTTTCTTGAATTTGATGTCGATTGAAGATCCCTCCTCTGTACAGTACGGAATCCTTAAATAACCCCTTGAAGATACGGTTCGAACCGCTATCCGGTCGGTTACCATAACCGCTGTTAACTCCCCCAAAAAATTCTCTTCTATCGACACGTATGAGAACCGTCCTACCACGTCCGACCTTTGAAAACCGTTCGCCAGTTGAAACTACCATCCACTATCAGAAACTGCTTTTTCACCCGACCTGCAGGATAGCTACTTTTACTGCCTGACCTTTGAACTTGGTCCGACTTCAATGTCCGACCTTCTTACACCCGACCCTTGGAATTTGTCCCGACTAGGTCCGACTTCACTATCCAAACTATTTAGTCCTGACCAGGTCCAATCTCATCATTTGTCCGACTTTCTTACACCCGACCCTTGGAATTTGTCCTGACTAGGTCCGACTTCGATATCCGAACTATTTGGTCCCGACCAGGACCAATCTCATCATCCGTCCGACCTTTAGGATTAACCCGACCAGGTTTGACCTTAACATCTGACCCCAAGCTCATCCGACCCGGTTATTGCAGTCATACTTGGACTTTCAAAAAGCCCACTAGACGTTTCGAATAAATTTTAACCTAATCTTGGCAGGGCCATTCTCTAAAAACCTATCCATCATTTTTTTGTGCTCAACAACTTGCCTCCTCCCGCCGAAACGTCATTCTTCGAACTATGGAAGACGTGATGTTTTAGGGTTAAAGTGTGATCATCACACTGTGCTGCGTCAAATCAAAGGGTTTATGTTAAACCCTACCTTCATCTTCTCAAACTCACGCATTCACAATTCTGAAAACCCCTTCTGTTCTCCATATAGCTTCCTCCTTTGATTTTACTTCATTTCTATCTTTCTCATCCTCGCGTAAATGGCTAACCAATACGATTCTGCACTTCCCTTCGACGGAACCGAACCCTTAGTACCCCTTGTGTCTTCCAAGGTTCTTACCCCTACAATACGCCCTTACTGCACTACCACTGCAGATGCTAAGTGTATGAGCTCTGTTATTGTGCAAGTTTCTCCTATTATCGTCAACAATGAAGCGTTCAAACCAGAGCGCCTTCTGGACAATATCAAGACTCACTTGACTGATCCAAAAGATACTTATCGGAAATGGTACGCAAGGCTCCTTCCCCATTTTGAAAACCAATGGAAAACCCAAGGGATCAATAAAGCTATCTTTCTTTCAACGCAACCCCTCTATCTACACGCTAAAGTTTTGATGGCCATGGCAGCCTTTTGGCATTCGCAAACAGGTGCCTTTTTCCTCCCTTCAGGTCCTATGGGACCGACCTTAATGGATGTAGCAGTGATCGCGAATTTGCCGATCACAGGCGAGGACCCCGTTCTAGTTTCTCTCGGAAATCAAGAACTTCCCCCAAACCATCAAGGTTGGGCCCTGGCCAAGCTTTCTGAAAGAGAAAGAGGATGGACATACTTTATTAACAAATATCAGGGTAAGGAGGATACCCCTGTTTCCGAGTTGGAACACACTGCTTTTCTCCTCTTTTGTTTCTGCAGGTATATCTTCTCCCTTTTAATTTCTTTTGTATGTCCAAAGTTTGAATGTTCGAGCTTAAATTTCTTTCTTCTTTCTTCACAGATATATCATTCTTTCCCCTTCGAAACTTGTTCTTTCTACTCACATTGACCTAGCCATCCATTTGGCCTGTGGCCTCTTCACTTCATTAGGCACCTTATTTTTAGCCAACCTCTTTGAAGGTTTAACTCGAGTAAGTTCCCGTCTTACGGATACTAAAAAGGCGGACACTGCAGCCTCAGGACCATTTTGGTTCCTGGAATTGTGGCTCCGTCTATACTTCCCATCTGCATTTTTTTGTCACCTCCCAGTTTCTCCCAATCCTTACAGGTCTATTGGCTATGCCTTAGCCAGATTAACCCCGAATTCTTCTTGTCTAAAATCCTCTGATTCTATAATAACCCAAATTTTGACTGAAGATCTGAACAATTCCCGCCTTTTTGTATACACAACCCTAATGCAATATTGGACTGATCTTTTCTTCCTTTATCCTGACCCAACCCATCCTTTAACTCACCCAGATCCTATCCCTCACCCGACCTACATTTTTTCCTGGGATGCCGCGATGAAACCCCGATCTCTTTTTTTCAGTAGGAGGTCAGATAAGAAAAATCGTAGGTCGTTTTATACTTACAATTACCAACCTCAATTTTTGTCGAGGCAATTTGGTTGCTTTCAAGGTATACCAGGACCATGAGCCAGTCCCCACCTCATATTTCAAAGCTCCGAGGGACTGGTAATTCCCGAACTCATCCCGACCTATATTTCTCAACTCACCAGCTATATTACCTCTAATTCATACTTACCTTTCTGCCCAAAAACCTCGACAACTGAAACTTTCCCCGCTTGGTGGTTGGCCACCTGGTCTTTAATTGCCCCTTCGACTGACCAACTGGTCAGGAAACTTGCTCCACCCCCAGCCCTGGCTCTTGGCTCTCCCCGACTAGCAGCCAGAGGAAGAAAAAGGCAAGTACCTGTTGCAGGTGGGTCGGGAGCAAAAAGGCAAAAAACAAAGACCACTCTTGTCATCGACAGGCAGGCCATCGAGGAATACTTGGCATCCCTGCCAATAGACACCAATGGGATGCCAAAGTATTTAAGGCAACAATTTGGTAAGCTTTGTTCCTTTCACTATGTCATTTTTGTATGGTCCATTTTTAACTTCAATATATCTGTTTTAGAAGATCCTTCATTGCCACCGACCACTGGTCTGACCATATCTCAACCGACCGATCATCAATCACCCAAGGCACAACTTCCCATCAATTTATCCTCATTCCGATCAACTGCCGTCCCGACCAAAGAACAACCATCTGTGGTCCGGACCACAGAACAACTACATGTGGTCCCGACCACCACACAACCAACTCCCAGACAATCAGAGGTAAAATGATTTCTGACATAGACAAACAAATATTAATTTCAAACAATAACTTCAAACCTTTCACTGTAGGCACACCGACCAGAAGAATCGATGGGAAGGCTACTTCCTCCCCCAGCGTCGGATATAGTCGCGGTGATGCCCGACCAACCTGTTGTCCTCCCCGACCAAATTGTAGAACCACAACAAGTAAGCGCTAAACCCTTTTTTAACGTTGTCCTTTTGATAAAACTCCTGATACCTAAAACCTATTCCGACCAGGCACCCATTGAAAATGTGGTATTGCCCGAACCCGACCAGGTCGTGGCTTTACCCAATCCACTTGTTCAACAAGTTGATGAGGTTCCTCTTGCTGCTCCCGAACCAGTCCAACCAGACCTACCACCCCATGATGTAGAGGAAATTTCCTACTCAAAGTCGGGTGAAGCCTCCGTTAATTTTGCCCCGCTGGGTCCGGTTGGTACCCTTTCTTATCCATTTTTTGATTTAATTTTCGCCCATCCAATCGTGCTGAAATTTTTTGTCTTTTGTTCAGGGTATGTTATTAGCAGCTGCCCAACATCTTCCACCAGGGGATGAATCAGTTGCTGGCCCGACTATTCGTCCAGTCAACCCCTCAATTTTCCAACTCATGGCCCTTTCTGAGGCTACGGCTGCCCTGAATCAAGGAACCTTCCAACCTTATCTCTCAAAAATTTTACCATGTCTCTAAACTTGCTAATCTCATCCTGTTTTAGGCTACCCAGGAGATGAACATTTTGACCCGAATAAACCTCCCGACTCCCGTCAGAACCATTGTGGAACGTTGCGCCAATTTGGATTTTGCTGACTTAGAACTGGCTGACCTTTCGGTGCTAGTCCAAGTCGCAATAACCCTATTGGTTCAACCTGCCTTGGAGTCGGGAGCTTCACCTATTCTCGATCGGATGATGGCCAGGATCACCGAACTTCAAGCTGAACTTCCTCTGATCCGACCCCCCATCATCCGAGGCGACCTCATCTCGTCCGGCTGCAGATCCTAACAACATTGAAGCAGATTTGAAGAAGGCCGACCAAGACCTCAGCATGGCTAGGGCCCGACTGGACGAGCTTTGACAGGAAAGACATACATTAGCTACTGAAATCTCCCAAAAGACTGAAGAACTTCGACGACTTCAAGAACAATTGGAAGCTCTAGATGATAGCATACAGGAAGGAAGTCGTCTGGTTGAAACACATTGCCTTAACCAAACAAGTCTTTGCGAGCAACTTCAGACAGCTATACAAACGAGACTCGTCCAGAGACACCAAGGAGCTTACCAACGTCGACGGGCCATCAAGTCTAACTAAAATGGACCGATCTTAAAACTGCTTTACGAGCTCTTCTCTCCATGTAATTCAAATATCATGCACATTGCTTCGGACTTAACTATATTAATTCCTATTTCTAGAAACTAAATCCTTTCTTTCCTGCGTTTTTACTAAGTCTAACAAGCAAACACAGATCCGTGTTTATTGCCTATTACTAAATCTCCTAACTTAGAAACCAAAATATCTATATAAACTCCGTACCTCCAACTCCAAAATATCATCATTATTACTTTTTATGGAATATGGTTTCTCCTCGCCTCCGTGTTCCTCTTTCCAACTGGGAAGGTCCTCTCCAACCATTCTTAGTGGGAAAGCACCCCATAGGCCATCATGCTGAAGACATGATACAGGTTCTGAAACAACATGATTTCAAATTCAGATTCTCCGGCAGAGGTAGGAAAACCATTCATCATACCATTGGAGCATATATCCACAGCTACGAACCTTATACCGACATACTCACACGCATATCGGATCTCGACCATCATCTAGACATGATAAACCATCATGTAACCGCCATTCTCCCAGACCTTAGTTGGAACAACGATTTCCAACCACAAAGATCAACGCTCTCCAGACTGAGTGTCCTTGCTGAACGAGAGATTTAGTCCTTGCAAGACATGAAGTCCCGAACTGAACAAAATCTTCAAGACATGCAAGACAAATGGGATCGCTACCACTTGGATTTGGATGACCTTCTGGATGAAGAACCTGAAATGGTCTCGGCAGTCTGGGATGACACCATGGGTTCGAACCCTTTATAGAGTCCCTATGATATTTTTTTCTTTTAATAATTAATGACAAAGTTCCGAAAAGGCAGGGTAATACCTTTTCAGATACTTAGCATTAATATTTTCATGTACCATTTTTCCTTCTTGATTTATGATAATAAAGGCTCCATTTCCAATTACTTTATGAACGATGAAAGGACCTTCCCAGTTGGGAGACCACTTCCCCAATTGATCTACCTTCTTATAGGTCGGCAAAATTGTCTTCCAGAGCAGATTGCCTTCTGCAAAGAACTTAAGGACCACCCTTTTTCCGTAATATTTCGCCCTAATCTCACTCTGCCTAATCACTTGGTCCAAAGCGTTCAATCGATCTGTATCTAACTCTTCCAATTGTCGCTACATCTTTTGTAAATACACCTCATCAATATAGGCTGTTGTACTGGTCACCCTGGGTGAAGGCACGACAAATTATGCAGGTAATACTG
Source organism: Andrographis paniculata (assembly GCF_009805555.1). Lineage (NCBI taxonomy): Eukaryota > Viridiplantae > Streptophyta > Magnoliopsida > Lamiales > Acanthaceae > Andrographis > Andrographis paniculata. Next base: position 336,392 of record NW_026137424.1, read on the forward strand.
CATCTTGCTCGAATGTTAATTGGTATGGGGAGAATCCAGTAGAAGTACTTCTACTATTTCGATGAGCCCACAATGCCTGAGATAGCAGAGTATGCCATTTCCTTGGATTCTCCTCCACCATTTTCCGGATAATGCCAATAATAATCTTATTTGCTGCTTCGGCCAATCCATTCGCCTGTGGATAATACGGTGAAGAATGGTGTAATTTAACATTGTATTCGGCCAAAAACTCAACAAACTTTTCCCCAGTAAACATCAACCCTTGATCGGTTGTGAAAGTGTGAGGAATTCCAAATCGATAGATGATATGATTGAGTACGAATTCGATCACTTCTTTATGCGTCGCATTCTTCAAGGGAACTGCTTCTACCCATTTGGTAAAATAATCAGTCGCCACCAAAATAAAAGAATGTTGTTTCGACGAGGCCGGATGAATTTTTCCAATTACATCCAACGCCCAAGCTTTGAATGGCCAAGGTTTAACCATTGTCTGCAAATCCACTGTTGGCAAATGATGTAAAGGACCATGCTTCTGGCACTCTTGACATCCCTTGGCAAATCTGATACAATCATGAAAATTTTTCGGCCAATAGAATCCCATACGATGGATGGCCCATCGCATATTTAAACCTGCCCGATGCGCGCCACATATTCCTCCATGGACCTCTTCCATTATTTTAATAGATTCATCAGGTCCCAAACACCTCAACAAAACCCTTTCAAAGGTTCTTTTATATAAAATCCCATCAATAAGCTGAAAACGCAAAGCCTTTAAGCGAACACGAACAGGAGTAGTAGAATTTGGAGATTCCAAATATACCATAATCTCTGTTCTCAAATCAGTCCCATAATCGAGATTGCCAATCAACTGTTGACAAGCACTCTGAGCCAGATTATCAGCCAACTGATTTTCCGCTCTTGGTACATGCTCAAAAACTACCTCCCCGATTCTATATAACAAATGTAGCACTACATCTCGGTATCTACGCAAATGGGGAAAATTACACACGTACCGTTTCAATACTTGGTTGATAACAAGTTGAGAATCCCCATAGATTAGAACAGACTGCACTCCCTTAGCGATAAGTGCTTCCAGACCAAAAATCAGTGCTTCATATTCTGCGGAGTTATGCGTCATATCTTCCATTTGAAGCTGTAAATTAATTTTGCCGCCTCTTGGTCCTTCTAGCATCACTCCCGCTCCCGACTTTCCTTTCGAACGGGAACCATCAAAAAACATTTTCCAAGGACTGGTGCCAATATATGGCATTATTTTGTTTTCTGATGACCCATCGCTTGTAAACTTAACCAACAAATCAGCCACAACTTGCCCTTTCACAACATTGAGAGGTCGGTGGCGTAATGCAAAGGGAGCCAGCTTAATAGCCCACATCATTAATCTACCTTGCATGGTCGGTCTGTGCAACATTAGTCTGACCAAATCCATTTTAGAAACCACTTCGGTTTCTCTTGGCAGAATATAATGTTCCAACCGAGTGCCAGCGAAAACTAAAGAATAACACATTTTTTCGGATATACTGTAATTCAACTCAGGTCCTGCTAAAGTTTTGCTTAAATAATAAATGGCTCTTTCCTTACCATCTTCCCATTCTTGTACCAAGAGACTGCTTACCACATCAAAACTGTTCGCCAAATATAACCGAAGAGGTCGGCCGCCTCTTGGAGGAACCAACACAGGCGGGTTAACCAAGGCTTCCTTGATTTCCTCCAATGCCTTCTGTTGGTCCCGACCCCAAGAAAAATCGGTGGCCTTATTCCGTAATAATTTTGTGATAGGTTTTAATTTCCCTGCGGCATTTGATATAAAATGCCTTAGGTAATTCACATTTCCCAAAAAACTTTGTACTTCTTTGACCGCTGAGGCGACCGCATTGTTAGGACAGCTTTGGCTTTGTTCACGTCAAAATCTCTATTCCTTTTTCATGTACTAAAAACCCCAAGAAATTCCCCGCCGAAACTCCAAAGGCACATTTCGTTGGGTTCATTTTCAGGTTGTACTGCTTCATCCGAATAAAAGCATTTTTTAAATCAACCAAATGTGAATCAAAGTCGGTAGACTTAATGATCACATCATCAATATATACCTCCATTGACTGCCCAATAAGATCATGAAAGATAGTGTTCATAGCTCGTTGGTAAGTCGCCCCAGCATTCTTTAAACCGAATGGCATAACTGTCCATTCATAAATTCCCAACGCTCTTGGGCTGCGGTTTTGGGTATATCTTCTTCTGCGAATGAAATTTGGTTATACCCTGCGTATCCATCCATTAAACTCAAAATTCGGTGTCCCGCCGCAGAATCGATCAACATGTCTGCTATAGGCATGACATATTCATGTTTTGGACTGGCGAGATTGAGATCTCTGAAGTCGATGCAAATTTGGATCTTTCCATTTTTTTTGGTTACCAGAACGATATTGGCTAACCATTCCGCATATCGACATGGACGAATGAAACCAACCTTTAGTAGCTTCTCAATTTCTTCTTTGATCTGGGGCATCAATTCTGGACTCACTCTACTTGGTGGTTGCTTGTAAGGCTTAAACCCCTTTTTAATAGGCAACCTATGTTCTATTAACTGCGCGCAATCCGGGCATTTCGGAATAATCCCATGCCAGACATTCCTTGTGATCTCGAATTAACGCTACCATTCGCTCATGTTGACTTTTTGTCAGTAAACCACTTACCCTGACCATCTTGGGTATCTGTTTGGTTCCCACGTTATATTCAATGAGAGGGTCCTGACTTGACAGAGAAGTTTCTGTCTTTTCCAGGAGATCAGGCCAGCGAAAACCTTCCTCTTCGCCAATATTATTGTTGGAAATTTTATTATTATGTAATCTAACCATTAATTGGTTTAAATAGAACTGTCTAATCAGTTTATCACATTTATTTATTTCTTCCATAAATTAAACTTCAAGTAAAAGTTTATTTTGGCTAACAACAGAGCCATAAAACAGAAAATTGTTTCTAATGAAACATGCAACCCTGCGTAGTGAGCTTACAACCCTTCCAGGGATACTCATCTACCATGGTTGTCCGTGAAATCGGTGGTACGTACTCCGTATAAAGAACCGATTCTTCCACTCCTTCTGTAGAGCCGAACGGATTCATACTGGCTTCCATGGTGAAAACCTGATCTCCTTCCCAAAACATAATTTGTTGATGGAGAGAAGAAGGCACACATTTGAAAGCGTGAATCCAGTCTCACCCCAACAAAACTGAGTAGGTAGTATTGGCATCCACAACAAAAAACACGGTGGAAATCACATTAGGTCCAACCTCAATGGGTGCCACCATCATCCCTTCTGGCTTGATCGGTTGTCCTCTGAAGCTCGTCATCTCGATGTCTACCGGCGACAAATCGCCAATCTCTTTGCCCAATTTTCTTAAAGTTTTGAGGGGCATGACATTGAAAACAGCCCCATTATCGATAAAAACCTTGTTAACCGGCTTACCACATATGTGAGCGTTAACAAAGAGTGGTTTTAAATGCGGGATTGCTCCTTCTGGTATAGGTGGAAAAACCATAGGTGGGGGTCTGCCAACCATTGCTGCCCATTCTGGTTCTTCTTCCTCCTCGAACTTTGCCCAAATGGGTTCTTCTTCGACAAACCATCGCATATCCGTCATCCTGACTTTGAATTCTGCTTTATCAAAGTTTTACTATCTTGCTGCGCAAAACTTTCATCTCTTCTGGGGCAAATGATCCGAAAATAATCTCGGGGGTCTCTTCCTCTGCACTTTCTATTTCAGGATCAATATTGATCCGTGTGCAGAATTGACATCGAAAACATCTGGCCTTCTTGATAGGCTTGCTGTTCTCCCCTTGCTCATCTGGTTCGTCATTCAAGTCCTTCATTTTGGGTGATGATTCTTTCTTCTCCTTACCCTTATATGTTCGTTTTCCATGCCGCGCTGCATACCTGCGTTTAGCATTACGAATTTGTGTGCGATTCATACCTGGAAATCGAGGGTCTATGTCTATTGGCAGAGGCTTTCTGTTTCAGCTCCATTTCTCTTGGACTGGATGTGGTTTGCGTGTTGGTCGGTCCCGTACCACGACTTTATCTTTCAATTCTACTTTGAACGACCCATCTTCTCTGTCCCATTTCTCTGCCACTCTAGTTTCGCAAACTTTGAATTTCACTTCCTGATTGGATTCCCGTTCTTTAGGCTTGCGTTCTTTTCGTCTGGTGTCTTCTTCATCATCACTTTGCACAACTTGTGAAGACCGCAAAGAGATCATTGCAGTAGTTACTTTTGGGAAGGGCTGATGCTCTACTCCCATTGTTACATATTTGAATCTCCCTGCTTTGATAGCCTTCTGTATTTCCTTTCGGAAATGTGTGCATTGATTAGTGTAATGAGTAAAGGAATTATGCCACTTACAGTATGGCCTTCCCTTTATTTCCTCCTTCGTTGCCAAACTTTGCCCTTTAGGAATGCGAATCTGCCCATCCGCCAATAGAATATCGAAGATCTCGTCGGCCTTGGATACATCGAAAGTCGGCTGCTCCCTCTCCTCTGTTCCTGGCAATGGCTTTAGTTTCGAACATACATACGGTTTGCCATTCACAATTTCAGCTGCCATCTCTTCAAGAATATTTCCTTCATCTGGCGAATAAATCTCTGTATCAACACTAGCCATTTGTTGTACCCTGTTCCGACGAAAGTTGTGATCTTTTTCTCTAAACAAAGATTCTAATATCTCTGCTTTGGAGGCCAAACTAGCCAAGTCCTGAACATCATGGGCTGTCAATGCCTCCCGAAGTCTGGAATGCATGTTTCTGACCACCAAATTGGTCATTTCACTTTCCTCGATGATTGTCGGGCATCTGCCTTTCATGAGTCGTATCCGTTCAATAAACTAATACGCGGTCTCTTCTGGCATCTGTCGGATCTCTAAAAGATCCGTGAGTGAGACTGTCGGGAGAAGATTAAAAAATCTTGCATGAAATGCTGCCTCCAGACTCTCCCAGGTTTGCAACTGCCCGGGTGGCAAATTTGCAAACCATGAAAAAACGGTCCTTGTAAGCGATAACCCGAACAATTGTAGTTTATAGAAAGAATTATTGCCTACTTCCCCTAATTGAGCCGTGAAACGTTCCACATGCTCAATAGTTGATGCCCCATCTTCTCCAGAAAATGAATGAAAATCGGGTGGCCTGTAATTCCTTAGAAGTGGATGCTCGTTGATGATTCTTTCTGGAAACGGCCTCTGGTACGCAGGTCTGTTGATCGTCTGGGGGTTCATTCCAAAATATACCCTCAAAACCTGAGCAATGTCTTCTGGGTCTACTCTGGGTGGGACAGGATCCAACACCTGAATGGGATTGTGAGCCTGGCCTCCCAATCTTTCCCCTCTGAAGTCGGTAGGCTCGGTCATAACACCTAACGGAATGTCATTCGTGTATGTAAGAGGAGTCTTCCCTCTGTCAACCCTTAGGGCAGTAACACTTGGAAAAGTGTTGTCCACATATGAAGGCCTCGCAAAATTTTCCTGTAACCTGGATGGTGATAGTTCTGGTGGCGTCTGGATAGGTTGCAAAGTAACCTTTGATAACGCCTGATTTAACGTATTTTGTATAAGGTTTTGTTGCTCCCGCAACATTTGTTGCTCGCGCAACATATTCTGCATGGCCAAATTATGCTGGTTGTTCAATTGCTAACATAAGAAACCCAGTCAGCAGGTGTTTGTGGCATTTCTCCTGTATTTGGCATGACAGGTGGTGAAACCCTTTCTCCCACCGGCGCCGAAGATGATTGAGGCTGTGAGCCTGCCATGTGGATCCTTCCGACGATTCGGCCGGATCTTAATCGTATGAAACTCTCCGTTGACGTATGATCAGCAATCTTGCTTTTCTCCCACTGTGGTCGCCAAATTGTTGATGCGTTTTTCAACAATAAAAAGTAAAATTCGAAAATAGAGAAATATCCCCGAATTTGATAGATGAGTGTCTGATATTAGAGATCTCTAAACACTATAGAATACATAAAATAAAATAAGGAAAAGATAACAATAAAGACTGAAAAATAAAGTGGTGATCTCCAAAAGCAATTTTCTTGAATTTGATGTCGATTGAAGATCCCTCATCTGTACAGTACGGAATCCTTAAATAACCCCTTGAAGATACGGTTCGAACCGCTATCCGGTCGGTTACCATAACCGCTGTTAACTCCCCCAAAAAGTTCTCTTCTATCGACACGTATGAGAACCGTCCTACCACGTCCGACCTTTGAAAATCGTTCGCCAGTTGAAACTACCCTCCACTATCAGAAACTGCTTTTTCACCCGACCTGCAGGATAGCTACTTTTACTACCTGACCTTTGAACTTGGTCCGACTTCAATGTCCGACCTTCTTACACCCGACCCTTGGAATTTGTCCCGACTAGGTCCGACTTCACTATCCAAACTATTTACTCCTGACCAGGTCCAATCTCATCATTCGTCCGACTTTCTTACACCCGACCCTTGGAATTTGTCCTGACTAGGTCCGACTTCGATATCCGAACTATTTGGTCCCGACCAGGTCCAATCTCATCATCCGTCCGACCTTTAGGATTAACCCGACCAGGTTTGACCTTAACATCTGAACCCAAGCTCATCCGACCCGGTTATTGCAGTCATACTTGGACTTTCAAAAAGCCCACTAGACGTTTCGAATAAATTTTAACCTAATCTTGGCAGGCCCATTCTCTAAAAACCTATCCATTATTTTTTTGTACTCAACAATTATTAATTTATTATATAAATTTTATATTAAAAATAAACTAGATTAAATATATTAAAATTTGTGATAATAAATTAATTAATAATTAATATAATAAACATACATGTACTAGTTTCTTTATATTTTAAAGAATTTATTATAATTTTTCGTAAAAATATATTATTATTTTTTTACAAAAATAACTTAAAATAGTAAAATAAATATATTAATAATATTTTTACAATTTTCAACAACCAATAACAAAAATTATCAAAATTTTTAAATAATACAATTGAATATTTTTAAAATAAAATATAAATATCTTTAATTGTTGTTGTTTTACCAAACACTCTAATACAATCCTTTAATCGAATTAGCTAGTCAAACCAACTAACTAAATCAGCTAAATATTAACAGCTAATCAAATCAGCTAACAACTGATGGTCAAACACATTCTAAAATTATGTTTATTGAATTTAAACATATAAGTAATTATGACATGGAAGGGGTTTGTTTACACATGTTTTTTAAATTTTGAAAGTTTAAAAAAAAAGTAAAAAGTTAGTATTTGATTTGATATTTTGTGAGAGAAAAAATGTATTTGAGGTGATATTTTTTGAAAAATAAATAGTGTCAAATGATTGAAAGTGTGTGTGTAAACCGAGCGAAGAAGTTTGTTCTTTTATGCATTAGACTATTTTAAATAAAAATATTTTATCAATGTTTTTAATAAAAATAGTATTTTTTTTTAAAAAAATATTTCTAAAATAAAAAAATTATTTTTTCTAAGCAATATCATACTTTTTAAAACACTTAGATAATTTTTAACATTTCTAAAGTATTAAATATTTGTTTCATTTTAGTTTGAATCTTAATTTAAATAATACTAATATTCTATAGAAAATATGTTTTTATTAAGGAGTTATAAAATTTAAATGATATTAATTTGTATTTGAAATTAAAGTGAATAAGTCTATTACTACTTCTTTTAAAAAAAGAAAAATTATTTATTATTTTGCACAAATGTTAATACGATAAGTAATTTTTGTTATTCATAAAATAAAATAAAAATAATAAAAAAGTCATATAATTTTTCAATTAAAAAATAATTTGAATTGAAATTAAAGCCAAATAGGCAATTATTTCATTTGTCTACGAAATATAATTATTATTTTCTACAAGTTTTAATATATTTATAATTGTCATTTATAGATAAAAAATTGTAAAAAAAAGTTATACTTTCACCGTAAAAGTTATACTCTCTCCGTCACATAACAAAGTATTCATTTTTTCATTTTAGTCCGTCCTATTTAGTAACTTACTATCAACCTAACATTACAAATACCCTTACAACTTACAATATATTATACAAATGTCATTATCTTATATATTTAGTCATTTGTATTATATTTCTACTATATCTCAATATAATACTAATATTTCTAAAACTATTTAAAAAAAAAACAAATGAATATTTACTTGTATTATATATAAATATAATATTAATATTAGTATTGATAATTTTTCTATTAAAAAACCGACTTATTTTCTGTTTTTTATTTTTTATTTTTTATTTTTATAACTGAAAAGAAAAAGACTATTTATTTTGTGACACCTAAAATTCACGACCGATTGGTGAATTTAATTTACAGCAATGATGAGTTTGTTTAGGAAGATGAAGTAATAATAAGGGACACGTGCTACTCACGTGGAATGTTGCAGATTTCAATGGAAAGGAGACAGACAGACCCCTTTTCTTCTACCAAAGGGAACGTTGGAAAAGTTTCTTGTACTGCTTTCCCATCTCCAAATTCTCCTCATTCCCATTGCCAACCCCATTCATATTCCTCCTCAGCATCTCCCGTCTGCAATCCTTCATTTCAACGGGTAGCTGGTCGCGAGGTAACCATTACTGTATATTCGTTTTACGGATTCATTTAATACTTGATCTCTCATTTCTTGTGCCTGCGGCTCGCTTAACAGTTGAAATTGATCTGTGGATTATGGTAGCTCTTACAATTTATGTGTGAGATTGATCTAGGGTTTCCTGTTCGTGTTTTTTGGTTTGTTCAGTTGCTGGATTTGAATTTTGTTGTTCGATTGTTCCTGATTTTCTTTTTGTATGATCTTCGTTTCTGATATTTAGGGTTCAGAATAATTGGCCTCACCTCAGTGTTGTGTGTTGGCGAAGTTGCAGTTGTGATCCTACTTAAAGTTTCTTTCGTATATTAGCTTCACTGTATTGCAATGTCAAATTTTATGAGTTTTATTTTGATAACACACCTCTATATTGTAAAAGATGAATACCTGTAAAAGGATGAAGAAAAAAAAAGAACAACACTTTGTTATGTAAAGAATCATATCAAGCATACCTTTCGAGGATTGAATTTTAGAAGCAAGAAATATTATGCTCAAACTCAAGGAAAAATTTAACCGAGAATTTACTTCATTCAGTATCCAATATCTTGATCTATGAAGCCACTGTAGCTATAAAATAGGGATGAAATGTATTTCAGAAGTTATAATTAGGGAGACATGCATACACTATCAATACAAAATTTAGGTTTAAAGCAAAAATAAGCAAGATCAGGCATGGGTTTCTCTCAAAGGAATTGCTCCAAGGTAGAGCCACCATCCCATTTACATATTAGCTAGTAGCAAAGAAACTTCGTATTGCTCTCATGGTTGTCTTAGCTATGGTTGAACTAGATACATTCCTTGTGTTAGCAAGCAGGAAAAAACTTTAGTGCATGTTTTAAAATTTTATCTTACTTTGCAATGGGTTGAGATGCTGCTCTGATTATGTTTGATGCTACTAGTGGTTTGATCAATATATTTATTATACTGTAGCCAATTAGTGTGGTAAATTCCTATTGCAATCCATAGTCATGCACAATGCCTCTTCTTCGGTGGTGCAATACATTCGGTAGTGAGAACAATGACCACTCCTCTCAATGCTTCTATTCAATGGACTTCCATGGTGTTTGAGTTTCTTATCATAAAGGGTGGATAGCTAGTTTCAACTGGACCATCCTTTGCATCTACCTACTGATATACTTTTACCCGGATCCTAGATATTAACTAAATATGAATTTCTAAACTAGGACTTCTATTTTAATTTATTAAATTATCTCGTTTCCCTCACCCTCAAGCTGTATATAAGGAGCATGATGGGGCTAAGTGATCCCCAACTCCACCGAGAAGGAAATTATGACCACCAGTAAAAACATTTTCAAATTATATCACTAGTAATTTTTATTTTTATTTACTTCTTCCCCAATTCAATTGCACCACTTAGCAACTGAACCAGTACTAGGTGGAATATTACACTCTGTAAATGAACTACAATTGCTCCCCCTAACTTCCAGATGTAGCAAGATTAACAATTGCAAGATCATAACTTGTTATGAGACTGCTTTCACAGGTCTATACCAACTGTAAAAAGACAAGTCACAAGACCAGGAATATGATGAGTGTATAAAATTGGGTGTAATACCTGTATGATAGTCTCAACAGTGTTAAGTTAGGGCTGAACATGCAGACCTGGAATAAGAAAAAAAGTTGCACAAACGAAAAAAATAGAAAAAAAAACCTCTTATGATGACTACAGATTTATTGGGGAAAAACTAATTGTGAAACTCTGATGTTTTCTCATTGAACTAAATGACGTGTTGTGTTCTCTAAGGGTTTTAGATTTTGTGGGAGCTTTATTGTTAGTTATTGGAATTGTGAATGTGTTTAGAAGATTTGTGATGTTTGGGTGAAGTAGTTTTTATTACTTTTTTTAAAATGTTTTGTGAGAGCATGGATATGTGTTTGTTTGTAAGGTTTTGGTTTTGATTTTACTATTCCCAATATTTATTTTTTTCCAAAAAATGTCAAATCAATCATTTATTTTTTATTTATTATATTACACAGAAAGTATCAAATCAATATATATATTTATATCACATCAAACAACTATTTCAATTCAACATTTTACTATTCAAACCCAAAACCCAAAACCAGAACCCCACAAACACACTGTATTTTTTATTGCGAAATTTGGGTAATTATTTATTTATTTATTTGGAGAATGATGTAAAAAATAAAAGAACAAACCATCATACAAATTTAATATCAAGTTCTTGATACAATAGTGAGGACATTGTACTGCAAATCTTCACTTGGAAATAATTTCCAAATATAATTAAATTGTATTCTAACACCACACGGACAAAACAATATATGTATGCATACGTGTGCAGTTCATTTATGCCAACTGCATCCAAGGGCTAGTCTTATATGAAACTCTGTAATAATGTTTTAGAATTTTTTCTATGACTGGTCCTTTGTATACTTACAGCTATTTGTATGAAACTCATGCAAAAATTCGTGGTCTTCCCCCTTTCTAAAACCTGGCTTACTAATGTTAATTATCAGTCTAACTTGGGTTGTAATATGCAGAAAATGGCTAAAGAATCGAAGAATGATGCTGGGGAGGATGTCACATCTACTGATACCAAGATTAAGAAGGAAACCAAGAAGAAAGGAGTTCTATCAAGGTTATGGAATGCACTATTTAGAACACGGGGCGATGATTTTGAAAAAAGATTAGAACATATATCCAAGGAAGAAGCTGCTATTCTTTCCAGAATTGCAAGGCGTGCATATAGTTCCCAAAGAAGGACACGGAACCTTATCATATTCTCTCTTCTTTCTGAGGTAAGATAGCTTCCTCTAATACTTGGCTGATTAAATGGAAGTGAATACAACAAATAAATTGGGTCTAGGGTGGGTTAGAACTTATTAAACCTAAATCCAAAGTATTTTTATAGAAAAGAGTTACATTAATCATACTACATGGCTGTAAATGCTTTTGGATTGCTGTTACATTCTCACCTAGTCAAGGTGGTGAACAAATTTTACTTTCTATAGATTTCTTATTAACCACATACTGTTAGTATTCCTTAAATTGATTCTGAGAATGGGGCTTTCCATTTTACATTTTATGTGGTTTTAGGTAAGTGCTATAGGTTATGCTATCATGAGCACAAGATCTTTAGACTTGGACTGGAAAACAAGAGCAATGCGAGTCTTACCTATGTTTCTGCTGCCGGCGTTGTGTGTCTTTGTTTACTCAGCACTTAAAAGCTTCACAAAATTGCGTAAGTAGCATGACTATACTTTAAATTGGTTTCTCTGGTGAAACTATATAAACCTTATCCAAAATTCAACTATGAAATTGGTTACAAATTCAAAAGCTTTATATTGTGAATAAGAGCTTTGCTGCATATCACATGTATATCATTATATCCTTAGAAGTTGCCATGTTTGTATGCTATATGCTTGCTTGTTTAATGTGATATTTTTTAATTTTTTTTTTTGAAAACAAAATATTTATTCACTTAGGGTGTGTTTGTTTGAGGGATTTGTTTGGATTTCAACTATTTATCCTATTTTTTCCTCCCAAAAACATCAAATCAAACACTTATTTTTTATTTTTTATATTATACTAAAAATTAATTTTACATTCAAAACATCGCATCAATACCTATTTATATCACATCATACAACTATTCAAATTCAAAATTTTTACTATTCAAATCCCAACTCAAAATCCAAACTCTTAAAAAAACACACCCTTAGAATATTGTTGATGAATTCATATGTACTTATAAGTTTTTATTACATAATTTCTTTGGATTATAATGGAAGCTTTCTGAAAGAGGTCTTTTGGTAGCAAGGTTTGTATAATCCAGTGGACATTAGATGAGCCACGCAAACGCTATTCTGACTGGTGAACCTTCTAAAAAGATTTCTCAGTTTATGTTTCCTCTTGCTGCAAGGAAATAGGTTTCAGATTATCAAATTCTAAAAGTAATCAAAACTATTTGTTCCTAATTTCACTTGGAGAAAATATGAAACCATTCCTAGGGTTTTGGAAGATCTGATGTTCCTGATAAATGGAGATTTGTAACAAACGTGTAAGACACGTGGCGATCATATCAAAGTATTTATTCATGGCATTATAGATTTGCTAGGTTCACATATGTTGTTGGTCATTTGACAGTCGTGCGGAAGTTCTAAAATTCTGGCCCATAAATCCTTATTTGTTGAATGGCACTTCTTAAACTTAGGATATTCAACCGGTGCTTTGCTTTATATATTAAACAAATCTATTTTTGTACAAGCATCATTCATTTTGTCAAATCTAAATTGCATTATTCAATGTTAAACTTAAACCGAGTGCATGAAATATCTAAATACTCACATGGATGTGTGTGTGTGTGAGAGAGAGAGAGAGAGAGAGAGAGAGAGATTACTATGTACACTATACTTCTATTCTGAATTCTGTATTGAATTACAATGTCATGACAGTGCCTAAAGTTCATATTTCAAAGGATGCATACAAAATGATTCTACTTAAGTTGGATGGCAATGGCCTAGAAACCAAATTTTGGAGAGCCTGATTCTTTATCTATGAATTGTTGAGCATTTCAATACCTTCTTAAATATCATATTTTGTTTAGGTCTACCACCCATAGCTGTCAAAAACTTTTGTTTTTTTTTCCATTGCTTTCTGACAGGATCACAGGATGCAGAAAGCATTTGAATATTTTTGGATGGCCATACTCATCTTACCTATTATATATATAATATATATATATATACACACATTAACTACTTCTCCATTTAGTTGGATACTTGATGTGATATTTTATAAGATGAAATAGGTATTTGATGTGATGTCTTTTCAGAAGGTACTATTGAATATTGATGAATAGTGCCAAAACTTCAAGTATGTATGTAAACAGATCTTTAACAATCATTTGTTGGGTTTGTCTTGATACAATTAGTGGGCTTGTTTACTTTGGGCTTGTATTTGGATTTTATATTTTTGGTTTTTTGGCTGAATAATTGTTGCATGTGATTTTATGAATGAAATGATAGGATATTTTTCTATAGAGAACCGTGATATTTTGCATATTAAAGAAGTAAATTGAAAGAAAATTCAAAGTAAACAAAGCCAATGTAACTACTTTACTATTTAATCCACAAACAGTTGTCTACTTCATTGCGGGGTGGGGGAGAGGGGGTTTCATAATGTTCTCATTCGAAATTTTAAGCTGAATCTTATTTTTCAACAAGCTTCAAAATGTTACTGCATAAATTGTTAATACCCTTCATGTCTTCTCTACTTGTCTCCCATTTGGATTTTTTTTTTTTTTTATTTTTTTTTATTTGAGTTTAGCGTCGAATTCGCTCCCTTACTTTGTCAATTGAAGAACTCTTGTATGTTGCAACTGTTCTTTCCACAGTCCTGGCTCTAATTTGTATGTGTGTCAGAGGATTTATTTAGCCATTTGTTGTGTCTCAGAGGATTGTTTAGCCATTTGCTTTTCATGGATGACACGTCAATTCGAAAAGCAGTTTATTGACAAATCGTTTTGCAGGTGACCAGAAAGACTACAAGACTTTGGAAAAGCTTAAGGCTGAGCGGCAAGCAAAAATCGATGAATTAAAAGAGAGGACGAATTACTACATTACTCAACAGCTAATACAGGTCTAAAAATGAAAACTAGCGATCTCATTTGCTCATTACTCTTTCACACTGTTTGCGAAGTTAAAAAATAACACTTTTTTCTTCTTATGTATCCATTTTTTTAAAACTATTGATGGATGTTGGCAAAGTCCCCTTTCTGCTTTTTAACTACATAGTACTACCAGGGTGGTTTCCAATGGCTTCTTTAGGGTTTTCGGAACGAAATTATTTTTATTTAGACAATTTGGTTTTTACTGTAATGATGTATTTACATCAATATTCATCTATATATATATATATATATTTTATAATCTAGGTGGAAAAACATTGATATTAGTAAAAATGTCTTATGTAGGAACAGTTTCCTCATTATCTTTCAACAGTTTTCTTAGTATAATTTCATTTGCAATCATCCAAATACTATTTCATCTTAGTTCATTTTCTTGCTGATTAAGTATAGTTTAGATTCTTAATTGGACCCTTCAGTGCAGAGGTACGACCCTGATCCAGCTGCCAAGGCCGCAGCTGCCACAGTTCTTGCATCGAAGCTTGGTTCTGATTCTGGCCTAAAAGTACACCTTGGAGACTACACCAATCTCAATGCACCCACTGGAAAGAGCAGTTCCGTGGAACTTTCAAGCACCAGCGAGCTACGTAATAGGAAGCAATCCCATCGTAAAACCAGTACCAATGAAAGTGGATTGATTACAGAACACGAAGAAACAATGCCTGCTGAGGCAGAGTCTGAGTTTGCTGAAACCTCTTATCAACAGCAGTTGGTTGTCGAACATCACCCTCAAACGAGCGCGAGCTTAAATGATGGTGGATGGATCGCTCGTCTGGCTGCTATGCTCGTGGGAGAGGACCCCACCCAGTCGTACGCGCTTATTTGTGGCAACTGCCGAATGCATAATGGTAGGTTTGAAACACGTCAAACACTGCATTATTAAGGTGATCTCCTGAGAATTCATCTAAATTAATTTTGTTGTTTCATTATATTTGTAGGGCTTGTGAGGAAAGAGGACTTCCCTTATGTCACGTATTACTGCCCTCATTGCAAAGCCTTGAATAGGCCAAAACAGCCACCGGATAATCATGTTGACGATAAAGAAGTAGCCCCAAGTCTGGTTGGCTTTGGCGATAATGCAGTAGTTTCTTCTGGTGGTTCGACAGTTGGTGATAAGGGTGATAGCACTGTGGCTGCTACTTCAGGTGTTTCTGAAAATTAGAACAAAAAAAAGGGAAAGGACTATTATTGTGTGCATGGATTCAAAACGATCGATCAAATGACTTGTGATTGTGAGAGCTTCTGAAGGTACGCTTTGATGGAAAAACACTGTAAACACTACATTTGCGAAGAAATTGATTATATATATATATATTCACATGGTCAAGGCTGATTGTTTTATTCTGCTTTGTATGCTTAGAAAATTTTGAGAATAATTATAAAAAAAAATAAATTAATGATGCACAAATTTTAAATGTTGTTGATTATATAGTTTACCATTAATAGAGATTATGATAAAATATTTAGAGTTTATTTGTTTAGGTATAGAGTTTTTTGATAGATTGATAATTGTATGTAAAATTATATATGTATTTTCACTTGTGTTAATAGGAAGCATTCTATTGATAACACAACATGATATTAGAGTTGCTAAACTTTTATTGTCTAGCTCTTTGATTTAGATGGGAGCCTTTGTAGCCAAAACAATGGTCATGCACTTGTCGGGCTTTTAGGTTTGTTTGTGTCAATTTTGTGTTTGTCTAGTCACTTGGGGGTTGAGCCTCCAATCCTTTTGTAAACTCAAGGGGTTTGTGAGTTGTTGAAGAAAACCCTTAATTAGTTTGGTTTTTCATTGTGTTCTGTTTGATTTTTGTAAAGTAACTAACTCTTAATGGATTCTCAAATTTCATAACAAGATTGGTTTCGCCTTTTACTTTTTGGGTTGTAATTGGTAAGATCTATTCCGTCAGGTTGCCCTTGTCTTACAAATCTTGAGAAAATGTGTCGCCATCGGTTCTTCAATGTGATATCTTTACCTTGTAAGTTTGGTCGGGTGATAAGTAGTTATTTAAGTTTTTGGACTTATAAAGGAGATGTTCCGTCTAAACTTGATTTCTTGTATTTTTTTTAGTTTATTGAAATTACTTTCTTTCACGTTACTTATTTACCTTGGGAGTTTGGTCGGTTTGATAAGTAGTGTCATTTTTATTTAAGTTCTTAAACTTATAAAAGAGATGTCTTGTCTCAACTTATTTATAGTGTTTTGTTTAGTTTATTGATATTACTTCTTTCATGTTACTGATTAATCTTGTGGGTTTGGCCAGTTTGATAAACAGTTACATTCTTATTTAAGTTCTTGGACTTATAAAAGACATGTTCTGACTAAACTTATTTTTTCTATTTTGTTAAGTTTATTGATTACTTTCTTTCATGTCTCTTATTTACCTTTTGAGTTTGGTTGGTCTGATATGCAGTCTCATTCTTTTTTAAGTTCTTGGGCTTATAAAAGAGATATCTCTTATATTTTGTTTACCTATTAACCTTGTGAATTTGGTTGGTTTGCTAAGCAGTTTCATTCTTATTTAAGTTTTTGAACTTATAAAAGAGATAGTCTTGTTTAAACTTGATTTCTTGTATTTTGTTAAGTTTATATTACTTACTTTCATGTTACTTATTTCATGAAAAATAAACTCCTAAGTATTTAAGTATTTCCTTTTTTATGCTAGGTAAGAACTCAATTTGGTGTCTTCGTGTCTTCGGGAACATTGCAAAAATATCTTTCACGTATATTCAATTCTTATTTTTATTATTTATTTATCTTGTTGACAAAATATATTTTACAAGTTTGTAAAATTTGCTAGTTCTGTATTCCGGCCACGTGTGGAACAGCCGTCGTGTGAACGTCATGCGGAGTCAGGACTAAAATTCAATATTTTCATATATGTAGGATATATTTTGTCAATAAGATAAATAAAAAAAAAGTGATAATTGGGTATATGTAAAAAATATATTTTGCAATTTTCTGTCGTTCCTTTATAATTTAAATTATTTCCTATTATCGCTTGTTCTTGAATTCCTTGTCATTTGTTTTTAAGATGGTTGCAGCACTGTGTTGTACAATATCAAATGTGGTAACAAATAACACACGATATTACTATTGACAACACATTAGTTATATTAATAAGATACAAATACAACACATGAACGTATTACTATTGACAACACATTAGTTATATTAATAAGATACAAATACAACACATGAACGTATTACTATTGACAACACATTAGTTATATTAATAAGATACAAATACAACACATGAATTAAAAATACATGATATCTTAAACAATATATACAAAAGTTGATTTTAGCACGTTAAGTTTATTGATATTATTTCTTTGATGTTATGTATTAATTTTGTGAGTTTGGTCTGTTTGATAAGCAGTCATGTTCTTATTTAAGTTCTTGGGCTTATAAAAGAGATTACTCTTATATTTTGTTTACCTATTAACCTTGTGATTTGGGTTGGTGGGCTAAGCTATTTTGTTAAGTTTATATTACTTTCTTTCATGTTACTTCATGAAAAATAAACTCAATTTGGGTAAGGTAAGAACTCAATTAGGTGTCTTCGTGTCTTCGGGAACATTGCAAAAATATCTTTCACGTATATTCAATTATTATTTTTATCATTTATTTATCTTATTGACAAAATATATTTTACAAGTTTGTAAAATTTGCTAGCTCTGTCTTCCGGTCACGACGGCTGTGCGGTCAGAGGACTAAAATACAATATTTTCAAATATGTAAGATATATTTTGTCAATAAGATAAATAAAAATAAAAAATAGAAGTGATAATTGGGTATACGTAAAGAATATATTTTGCAATTTTCTGTCGTCATTTGTTTTTAAGATGGTTGCGGCACTGTGTTGTACAATATCAAATGGGGTAACAAATAACACACGGTATTACTATTGACAACACATCAGTTATATTAATATGATACAAATACAACACATGAACTAAAAACACATGATATCTTAAACAACATATACAAAAGTTGATTTTAGCACATAATATACTTTTATATAACATATGCTGTAATTATGAACAAATAATCCATGTCTTTATTACAACCGCATGTGTGTAATAAAAATATGTGCTATTTCTGTATGTTTAGTGTATTAATTTTTTCAAATCAGCACTGTAATCCCTCCTTTTTAAAATTGATTATATTTATCACAATTCCTAAATTTTCATGGAAACCGGTGGATTTTGGTTAGCATCTATGATAGAAGAAATGAATGCTCATTCTTGTTATAATGATCGTTCTGGTTAGGGCAGAGTTTGGAAATTTATCAGTGCTATGTTAGATTGCCCCAATCAACGAATGTTATAGATAACATATAAAAAATATACACAATACATACTATATAAGATGTTAATGTAATGTGAGGTTTATTTGATATATTGTATAGTTGAACTTTGGTGGATTGATTTACATACAACCAAGAAAGAATTAAATTGGGTGCAAATTGTGAATTATGATTATAATTTTTCTTTTGTTCTATTCAAAAGAATATTTCATTAGCAATGGTTATGCTCATGTTTATACAGGATGACAATGGACTAAGTTTGAAACGAATTGACATTACCTGTTTATACGTAGAATAATAATTAAAAATATTGACATGTTATGTTTTAAAGTATTTAATTTTATTTATTTTGGTTTAAAATTATGAGAATTTTTGTTATTAATTATTGAAATTTATAAAAATATTATAAAATATTTATTTTATTTGAGAAAAATATTTTTATTATAAAAAAATAATATTTTTTTATTGAAATTATATAAAATATAAAATAATAAATCTTTCGTATATATCATTTTTATTATGTTAATTATTGTTTATTAATTTTTAATGTAAAATCTATATAATAAAAATATTTATTTTTTCTATTTGATTTAATGTTATAGATTTATATATTTTATAAATACAATGATTTATATGTAATAATTAATAATAGTAATTATTTAAATTTACAAAAATAAAATTATAATTTAATAAATAAAATATATTAACAATAATTAGTAAATATTGCAATAAAAATATATTTATATGTATGAAATAAATAAATAATTTTCAAGGGTAAATAAGGAATAAACAAAATTAAAATGAAAAGGCTCTTAAAAATGTTGATTAAACTAACTTTTCAGAAATTAGTTTTTTAGTCTAAAAAGCTCTTTAAAAAAAAACTAATTTACATGTCTGGTATATTTGATAAGCTAAAAAATCTCCAAAAAAATCTTTCTCAAACACCCCATTTATAATTATTAGGATAATCGAATTTGGGATGAATTTTTGATCAAACTCATAACCAATTCCAACCCGGCCGGGTTTAAAATCACAAAACTCAAAACCCATTCCCCTATAAAATTTTGAACTCGAACCCGCTTCATTAATCCAAGGGCCGGAACAATTCCGGGGCAAGACCCACCCCAATTGTCATCCCTATGTTTATATCATAATAGTCTGTTATAGGAGATTGAGTGTATGTGTAATTCAATAAATAATTTTCAACATATTTCTTAATTAATATTATATAAAAAGTATCATATCTATATATAATATATATTCTAGGTGTTCAGAGAAAGTCAACAATTTATATAAAATATATTTTATATTAACTACTTTATTCTCAATATCGAATATAAAAAATCATTCAAATTAAAAATATAAAATAAACTCAATCTGTCTTATGTAGTCAAATTAATTTTGTCTGCCTTGTTATATCTCTTGCAACTATATTTATGATTGGGATTTCGATCAATTGGATATTAAGAATACAAAACTCAAATGTCTAAAAACTTTATTTGAAGTAGTAATTGGGCTTTGTTGCCTAGAGGAGTATGAGAAAACTTGTTTTAATAAATGAGATTGGTTCGATAGATTTAACCAAGACATGAATTTGAAAAGATAGGATACGAAAGTACAAATATGTACACTGGGGGCGGAGCCACAACATTGGAGTTGGAGGGATTCACTTAAATAAGAAAAAGTAAAATACTAAAACAATAGAAACATTTCTTACATTTAGCACAACAAATGTAACCCTTCGTCACCATATTCTAAAATCCCTGTAAAAATATTTTCAAATTTATATTTTATAAAAATACATTTTTTCAATATACCACATTAGACAATCCGCAAGATGCACGTGTGTTGCACAACTGCAAAATAAATGTTAATTCTTACGTATAGAAATATGCAAAATGCAGTAATTTGATGAGTAAGGTCGTCTCCGCGGGGAATAGTAACAATATTGACTATTCGATTATTTATGATTATACTATAAATATATATATAAATGGGGGGATTTTAATTATCACATTAAATAAGGAAAAAAAAATTTCTCAATTAAACAAAATAAAAATAAAATGCAAGATGATTGATTTACCAAATATGATTAAATTCTAGCATATACATGGATTTTTTGTTCGTGATATAGAATTTGTTCATCGACTAAAAATCAAGTTCATTGACTAGTTGGATAAATTGGTTATAGTTGATCAACACGCATTCACAACTAACATTACCTTACTTTGTCGATAGCTAAGGTACGGCCGTTAGCTACTTCCCTAATCAAGTTAAAATTCTAGGTACGACCGTAGTTTTATTGACTTGACAACATTAAGGAATAGAAAGGCCCAATTCAATTTAACAAAATTTCTATGCGGATTTGTTCAAAATTGATTTTAATTCTTCATAGAATATTCTTCCTCTAGGTTGCTACACCAATTGGAAGATTACACAATTACGGGTGCCAATCTCCAATATAGCTATAAAATCTCAAATCAATACGTGCGCTGACACGGCTTGACTGTGTATAATTATAACCAATATAATTTTCTTACCCACATAGTTCAATAGAACAAATGAATTAAGAATATATATAAAAGAAAAGAGAAGGAAGAAGAAAAAATAGTGCAGAGAATGTGAATTAGTATGGATGATAACGAACCACGAGAATAAGTCTCGAACCTAAAATTAATCCATAGGTAAAACACAAATAATAGACTAAATCCCGCTGCAAATTATTGGAAGCCACGAACTAATGGAATCACTCCAAAGACCCAATTTGAGATTCTAAATACGAGAAAATCACTCTCTAACACTAGAAAATTATAAAAGTGAAATTTGATTCAAGATGTAAAAAAAAGTTCCCATTACAATGATAGACAAGGACCTTATATAGAGGTCATTGAGGAAAATAAAATGCAACAAATAATAAATTAAACAAACCAAAAGGTAAGTCTAACTATAAGGAAATAAATAATTAGCAAAGTTTTAGATATGAAATTATATTATATGGAAACTTATAATAAAAGAAAATATATATTAATGTAACTTCTAGAAGCCTTCATAAGTGATGATTCCCTTGATAATCTTCCATGATTAGCGATTCTCTCCATAAGTGATGATTCCCTTGATAATCTTCCATGATTAGCGATTCTCTTGATCTTTCAATTGGGATTCTTGCGGGTCCCATTGGAGGAGCGTCAGGTGAGGGTTAAGTGGTCTCGAAGCATCATCCTTAAATTGATTCTCCATGAAAAATTGTCCGATCAATGCAGTGACGGATTTTTGAAACTGACGAGCTCGGCTTCGAGTGATGGGTCCCACGGGCATTTGAATGCTTGAAGATTGGACGTCCTCGTCATTCCCTCATTCTTAAAAAGTTTTCTTGTTCTCCCGAAAAAGATATTCATCCTCTGCATAAAAAAGGCTTAAGTCAGAAACATTAAAAGTAGCATGAACTTGGTACTCACCTGGGAGTTTAAGTTTGCAGGCATTATCATTAATGCGTTCCAACACTCGAAAAGGCCCATCGCCACGGGGAGTAAGTTTTGACTTTCCCAATTCTGAAAATGTTTTATTCCTTAAGTGTAGCCAAACCCAATATCCTATCTCGAATACAACTTTCTTGCGCACACGGTTAGCTTTTTTTGCGTAATTGTCAGCTGTCTTTCGTAGGTTATCCCGAACTTGAGAATGAAGTTGTTAGACAAATTCAACCATTTTTCTGCCATCAAAACTAATGTGCTCATTGAGTGGCAATGAAATAAGATCAATAGGAGTTAATGGGTTAAAACAGTAAACAACCTTAAATGGAGAACAATTCGTAGAGCTATGAATCGTACGGTTATATGCAAATTCAGCATGAGCTAAACATTCTTCCCAACTCTTCAAATTCTCCTTAACTAAGGCACGTAACAAGCTACCCACAATTCGATTAACAACTTCTGTTTGACCATAAGTTTGTGGGTGGTGTGATGTGGAAAACATTAATTTTATACCTAATTTAGCCCAAAGTGTTTTCCAAAAATAACTTACAAATCGAGAATCCCTATCAGAAACAATGGATCTTGGAGCACCATGCAATCTAAGAACCTCTTTGAAAAATAATGAAGCAACATGCGAAGCATCAATGGTTTTTGTGCATGAAATAAAATGTGCCATTTTTTAAAATCTATCAACCACAACAAATATTGAATCTTTACTAGACCTACTCTTAGGCAAACCTAATATGAAATCAATAAAAATATTAACCCAAGGGGATTCAAGAATAGGTAGCGGAGTATACAAACTATGTGGATGAATAGTAGACTTCGACGAGAGGCACGTTGTATACCGACGAATTGCGGCTTCAACTTCGGCTTTCATTCGTGGCCAAAAAAAATGTTCCTGCAGCAAGTTAAGTGTCTTGTTCCTACCAAAGTGCCCATCAAATCCCCCGAATGACTTTTCCAAATCAACAATTCTCTCAAAGAGCATTTAGGCACACACAATTTATTTTCACGCAGCAAATACCCCTCATGTACATGATATCTTTCAAATGCATAATAATTACATTTAGCAAATATATCGAAAAAAATCAGGGTTAGCTGCATATAATTCTTTTAAATACAAAAAACCTAATAGCTTAGACTCAAGTGTGGTAACAAGTGCATACCTGCGTGACAATGCATCCACAACGATGTTTTCCTTACCCTTTTTGTATTTAACAACATAGGGGAATGTATCAACGAAGAAGATCCATTGGATGTGTCTCGTACTCAACTTACTTTGGGATTTGATATGCTTGAGGGATTCATGATCAGTATACACAACAAACTCACGAGGACGTAAGTAATATTGCCATGTTTGCAAGGCCCGCACTAAGGAGTACAATTCTTTATCGTAGGTTGAGTAATTCAACGCAGCGCCATGTAGCTTTTCATTGAAGAATGCAATGGGTCTCTTTTCTTGCGAGAGGACGGCGCCAATACCTACACCAGAGGCATTACAATCAAGTTCAAACGGTTTAGAGAAATCAGGTAAAGCAAATACGGGTGCACATGTAAGTTTCAATTTTAAAGTATCAAAAACATTTTGTTGTTCACTTCCCTACTCAAACTTATCCTCTTTTTTGGTAATTGCAGTTAAGGGTGTTGCAATAGCGCTGAAGTTCTGCACAAATCGGCAGTAGAAACTTGCAAGGCCATAGAAACTGCGGATATCACGTACGCACTACTGTAGGCCACTCTTGGATGGTTGCAACCTTCACAGGATCTACACATACTCCATCTTTTCCCACAATAAAACCCAAAAAGTTGCACTGGTCGACACAAAAGTCGCATTTTTTTTAAGTTAGCATATAACTTCTCAGCCCGTAAAATATCTAAAACTGTTTGTAAATGTTCAACATGTGTTTCAATAGAAGTACTATAAACAAGTATGTCATCAAAGTATACTACCACAAACTTATTTATAAAATTCCTTAAAACATGATTCATCAATCACATGAATGTGCTTGGGGCATTAGTAAGTTCAAATGGCATAACTAACCACTCATATAGATGAAAAGAAGTCTTGAAGGCAGTTTTTCATTCATCACCTTGATTCATCCGAATTTGGTGATAGCTACTTTTTAAATCAATTTTTGAAAAAATTACAAAACCACACAAATTATCAAGAATGTCATCTAATCTAAGAATGGGATGACGATACTTAACTATTATAGCGTTGATGGCTCGGCAATCCACACACATGCGCCAACCTCCATATTTTTTTGGCACTAATAGGACAGGTACAACACAAGGACTTAGGCTTTCATGAATCCAACCTTTGCTCAGTAGATTCTCCACTTGCCTTCGTATTTCTTTTACCTCATCCGGGTTGGCTCGATAGGCAGGCCGAGTAGGAATTGATGCTCCCGGGACAAAATAAATTTGTGCTCAATTCCACGACTGGGTGGTAAACCATGGGGTACTTCATCAGGAAAAACATCATCATACACCTGCAATAAGTTAGCAAAACTAGATGGAAATTTGTTATTCATTCATGGAAAAATAAGTAGGTTTATAAAGTAATAGCAAACAATGAACTCCATGTTTTAAGCGTAAAGCTTCTTTCCTACACATAAAAAGATTAGACCTCTCACTCTCGTGTTTAAGATTCCAGCTGATTTCACCCTGAATCACTACACTCGTGTTTGATTTTTGAGTAGAAGGGTAGAGTATTTGAGAGTGGCTCGGGGCAGATATATTAATTGGTGAAGATGAAGATTTGAGAGGTTGTGGGGTAGTTAGGCTATATGAAAGAGTAGATGCACTTGTATGCGGAGTACCTTTTGTTGCAGGTGATTCTAAGGAGGACTTCAAATTAGACTCCTCACATTGAGTTGATTCAGCGACATAGCCCCCCATCTTGTTGTCTTTCTTTTGGTTCCTTTTATCTCTTGCTTCAGCGGCAAACTGCTTGTACAAGTATTTTTTATCTTCATTTACTTCTCGAGGACTCAACGGCTTTAGAACTATGGTCCGTCTGGCATGTGTGAAAGTATATCGATTACGGCGGCCATCATGTACAACTTCTTTGTCAAATTACCATGGTCTCCCTAGCAAAATATGAGATAATGAGATACTTTTAAAGAGGCCCATTTTTTTTTCTTATTTTAAAGAGGCTAGATAATGAGATACTTTTGGAAAAAAATATATATGAATTTATAACCATGCACAATATGAATAATTTCAAATATAACTCTGGAATAATATTGTCTAATGAATGCAACTCTAAATAATCTAATGTAATGAATCAAAAAACAATTCCTCAAGTTCCTATGGGTTCAAGTAAGCATTTGGCTTAATCCAAGAAAAAGGATTATCGGCTTGGGGTTAAATATAAACCAAGAAAAATGAGATAATAACATTAAGCTCAAACTTGGTTCATTAGGGGATAATATAGGTAAATGTATGAAATAAAGGCTCAAATAAGGCTCAAACAACTCACGTAAGGGTTATTTGTCAGAAGGCTAAGCACACTCCATCATCTAACTTCATCAACAAACACAAAAAGATCCTTATGAACTAAGTAAAGCAAAACAACCTCAGCTCGACATACTCAAGAGGACATGAAGGGAAGTACATCATAATAAAGCATTATATCGCATCAAAAGTTCTAATCTCCCCCACACACCTAATTGAGGCAATGTCCCTATTGCAATAATAAAGATGAAACAAAAGAGACGGAGAAAAAAATCTTCCCTAGAATAGGTTGGGGTGACCAGCCCACTTAACATCAGCGACGCAAGCGCAAAAGTTTTTCAATGGAGTCCAACTGTCTTTGCAGAGCTGCTTGTCCGGATAAAATCGCATCAAGCTTGCCATGAAGTTCATTATTATCCTGCTTCAGTATTTCAACATAGGATGCCAATGCCTCTAAAGTAAAGCTAGTGACGGATCTTGCAGGAGCACCATCCTCAGTAGAAGCATTGATAAGGGGCTCCTATCGGTCACCATCAAACTGGACTACATCGCGATGGGACGGGCGACGCCACTGATTAACAATGCAATATCCAGTATCATCTTTCTCAACTATACCCATGCGGTAAATACCAATATATTCAAGTACTCGATTGGTCCCACTTGATGGAGGCGCCTCCTGGAACTAACAGAAGCATCAATACCAGGGAGAACAGCCAAACTAACGGCAAGAGTAGTAATAAACGAGGCACCAATCAAATCCCTCTTCTTCATAAAAACTTTACTAAACTGCACAGTCAACCAGTACCCAAGATTAACCCTAATATCATTAGCCATGCACCATAGGAAGAAAACTCAGTTTTAGTAACAAAACTGGAGGTACCCTTACGCCTGGATATAAATGAACCAATGAAACACTGTATATAACAAAGTGTGGGGTCCTTCAGTCTACGGGCATATATATTATTGTCAAAAAAATTTTTTCCATTTACAAAAAATTCACTCCATAATTTGTCAAATGAAACGGAAAAGAGCTAAACAAACGCACATGCAGCGGTATTGAAAGAATCATCCTCAAGTTCCTCGGAAGTCACAAAACCTAAATGTAAATTAAATTCGGCTAAAGAAAGCTTAAACACTTTACCAAACAAGCAAAATCTAATTACATTAGGTTGCTTTACATCAAATTGTTTAGGCAAGTCAAACACAAATATAGAGAAGAACTCAAGGGCAAGTTCAATGAAACCAGGTTGTTGATAAGTGAATAAACAACTTCAATCAATGTTAGATATGTAATAAAAAACAACATCTTTAATGCCTAACTTCTTAAGTGTTTCAACGTGAATGTACTTACCCGAGAAAATGCTTTTAGTGCACAAAAGTTTGTACCTTGTCTGTTCCTTGGGTGTGAAAGAATGTAAATAGCCCCCAACTTGAGTTGGAGGAAACACTTGAACTGAGTTACCTTTTCCCGCCCGCGCAAGTGTGGGTGCAGTAGTAGGGACATCGACTGAAATTGTGGGTATTGTAGTACCCGCATCTCTACCTTGCAATTGAGATGATGTCCTTTTCCCTCAAGCCCTGCTCCTTCTTTCTTTTCCCTCGGCACTTTAGTCATAGTGCCTACACTCAAGAGAGAAGTAACAACCAAATTATATTTTCACAATAAAATCCAACACCAAGAACAATTTCACAACAAACATTCAAATGTTAATCGAAAATCTCAATCACCGAATAATCTCTCACGATCTATATGCATCCATTTATCAATTTCATCAAAGAACTTCTATGAAAATCACCCAAATTAAAAATTCTTCACCATCAACTGATTTTATATAATAACTACGCAATAATCGAGAGGTTAACCAAGAGAATTTATTATAGATTAAGTATCGGAGAACTCCCTAAAAATCAAACTGAAGGTGACTCGCGGCTAGAGGGGACGCACGGACCGGCGGTTCAAAACGGCAGAGCGGCATAAGTTGACTGGGTCTGGCGCAGTCGAGCAGCGGCGACTGTGGTGGCGCGGTGCAACCTGGATGGTGGTGCCGGAAGCCGGTGGTTGATGCGGCGGAACAACACGGAGGTCCGAACCGGTTCCCGAGCGGGAGAGAAAGAAGATAGAGAAGGAAGAAATTGGGAAACGGTGGCTGTTTAAGAAGATGGAGAGAAAAAAATAGATATTAAGGTTTACTAAGTGTAATAATTATAATAATAATAATAATAATAATAATAATAATAATAATTTCCCAAAATAAACCCTCTTTTGTGCAACTTTTTAGAATGTAAGCCTTTATTAGGCGCGATCACGCCTGAGGAAGTTCGACATTCTGATTTTTTAAAAAAATTTCTCCCTTTCATCAATCAAAACACATTGCATACATGGCCACGCCTAAGAACCATGTCTATTTTGTCCCATCCAACCATGAATACTATACCTGCTTCAAAACACCAAAAACAACGGATGAGACTGGCTCACAAACACAACACAAACTCAAAGCACACAGCATAAAATTTAAACACTTGGGTTGCCTCCCAAGAAACGCCTTCGTTTATTGTCGTTGGCTCGACACAACGACTCTTAAGCTAATCACGCGGCTCAAACAGAGCTACACACTCAATTTCTTTGCTCTGAAACCCCTTATAATAAGGCTTAAGATGATGTCTATTCACAACGAACTTTTTTTCCGTGATTAGACTTTGAATCTCAACTGCACCATACGGAAACACATTAGTAACAAACAATAGACCTATCCAACGAGAACGAAGCTGACTTAGAAAGAGCTTAAGGCGAGAATGATAAAGCAGAACCTTTTGACCAACCTTAAAATCCCTCCTCAAAATAATTTGATCATGAAATTTCTTACTCTTTTCTTTATAAATCACCGCATTCTTGTAAGCTTCATCAAATTTCTTTCAACCCTTGCAACTGCAATTTCCTACATTCTCTAGCTTCATTCAAATTCATGTTACACTGTTTAATAGCCCAAAAAGCTCTAGGTTCAAGTTCAACGGGTAAATGACAAGGTTTACCAAAGACTAACCTGTAGGGCAACATCCCGAGTGGAGTTTTATATGCAATTTTGTATGCCCATAACGCATCCTCTAAGCGTAAACTTCAATCCTTCCTATCTGGCCTCATCATTATCTCTAGAATTCTCTTGATCTCCTGATTCGAAACCTCGGCTTGCCCATTTGTTTGCGGATGATATGATGTTGAGGGCTTGTGAAAAACTCCATACTTGCAAAACAAAGCTAAAATGATTTTTTTGCAAAAGTTTGTGCCCCTATCACTTAGAATTGACTTAGGCATTCCAAAGCAAGTGAAATCAAGGACTTTAGGAAATCTGCAACAACCTTAGCATTAGTTCGGGTGGCCTTTGCTTCCACCCACTTCAACACATAATCAACAGAAAGTATGATATACAGAAAACCATGTGAAAGTGGAAATGGACCCATAAAATCCATACCCCCACACATCGAATATCTTAACAAACAACGTCGGTGTTAGAGGCATTTGATTTCTAGTAGAAATATTGCCTACTCTTTAACATTTATCACATGCTTTGCAAAATTCATATGCATCCTTAAATAATGTAGGTCAATAAAATCCACTATCAAGTACCTTTCTTGCAGTTCGTTGAGAGCAAAAAATGACCTCCACATTCTAATGAATAACGTAATTTCAAAATTGATTCACACTCACTTTCTTCGACACATCGGGGGTCATCCCAAACATAGTATTTTGCATCACTTTTCAGCTTATCCTTCTTCGCTTTTGTCCATCCTACATGAAATTTGTTAGTAACCAAATAGTTCACTAAATCATCATACTAAGGAGAAGAAAAAAAAATCGCAAGTAATTGCTCATCCGAAAAATACTCCCTTAAATGTAGTTCATCATGAACCGTAGGAAGACGACTTAAATGGTCAGCTACCAAGTTTCCATTTCCCTTTTTATCTCGAATCTCACATCAAATTCTTGTAGGAGTAATATCCATCGTACAAGGTTTGGCTTGCTTTCCTTCTTCGCCATTAGATACCTAAAGGCTGCATGGTCAGAAAATAAAATCACTTTAGTACCCAATGTAAGATTTAAATTTCTCTAAAGCAAAAACAACGACTAGAAGTTCTTTTTCAATAGTGAGTAGTTTAATTGGGCTCCATTGAGTACTTTTGATGCATAGTAGATTTCCCATTGAATCTTTCCACTTCACTGCCCAAGTACAGCCCTTACTGCCATGTCGCTTGCATCACACATGATCTCGAAATGTAAGTTCCAATTTGGTTGTTGAATGATGGGAGATGATGTAAAAAACTCCTTAATCTTGTCAAATACCTTCTTACACTCTTCGTCAAACTCAAATTGAACATCCTTTTGTAACATCAGAAAAGAGGAGCAGCCACCTTTGAAAAATCTTTAATGAATCGGCGCTAAAATCCTACATGCCTTAAGAAAGAATGCAAATCCCTCACCGAAGAGGGATATGATAAGGCAGAGATAATATCAACGTTGGCTTTATCTACCTCTATTCCTTTTGCTGAAACTAAGTGTCCAAGAACTATTCCCTCTTCTGCCATAAATTGATATTTTTCCCAATTCAAAACTAACTTTGTGTCTCGACACCTTTTCAAGATCACAGTCAAATTATCTAAACAAGTATCAAAATCAGTTCCATATACACTGAAATCATCCATGAAAACCTCAATAATCTTTCCTATATATTCAAAAAATATGTTTATCATACACCGTTGAAATGTCGTAAAGGCATGGCACAAGCCAAATGGCATCCGCCTATAAGTAAAGGTGCCAAAGGGACAAGTGAATGTCGTCCTTTCTTGATCATCCGGTGCAATGGCAGTTTGAAAATAACCTGAAAAGCCATCTAGAAAGCAATAATGAGATCTTCCCGCTAATCTCTCAACCATTTGATCAATGAAAGGTAATGAAAAATGATTTTTCTTTGTGACTTAATTTAGCTTACAGTAGTCAATGCATTGACGTCAACCTATTTGTTTCCGAACCAAAATCAACTTACCATGGTGGTCAACCTCAAAAGCGACTCCTGCCTTCTTTGGGACTACATGAATTGGACTTACCCATTGGCTATCCGAAATTGGATAGATGATGTCGGCATCCAAGAGCTTCAAGATCTCTTTCTTTATGAATTTTATCATAGTAGGATTTAACCTCCTTTGAGCTTGCCTTATTGGCTTGGAATCTTCCTCAAGCACAATCTTGTGGGTGCAAGGAAATGGGCTAATGCTCTTTATTTCAGCTAACGCCACCCAATGGCTTCTTTGTGCTTTCTCAAAATTCGGATCAACTTCCCTTATTGGCTAGGGACAGTGTAGCATATATGATCACCGGTAATGTCTCTCCAACTCCTAGGAAAACATACTTCAAGTCCGAGGGCAATGGCTTCATCTCCAAAGCCGGTACCTGCACAATAAATGACAACAACCCCTTATCAGATTTTATTAAAACTGAATTAACCACAACATACCTTTATGGTTCAGGCATTAGAGATTGCAAAGCCCGAATCATTTCCTCCGATGCACCAGTTATTGGCAATTCATCCAAAGAGTTCATATCCAAACAGTTTGTAAGTGCAACCTCCAATTCATCCTTTCCACTTAAGTCAAAGACTTTCTGAAAATTTT
This sequence comes from Andrographis paniculata, assembly GCF_009805555.1. Lineage (NCBI taxonomy): Eukaryota > Viridiplantae > Streptophyta > Magnoliopsida > Lamiales > Acanthaceae > Andrographis > Andrographis paniculata. Next base: position 367,625 of record NW_026137424.1, read on the forward strand.
GAGTAAGGATATCTATACAACACAAGGTATTAGACTCCACAAGATATCCCATTGCATAAAAAATATTGTTACGTATGAAATTTAGAATTAGGTTAAAAAGCCCAAGGTAAAAGAAAAAAGGGGCCTGGTAATAGAGTTGATTGAACTGGCTGAAGGGCCCCGTGGGGAACTCAAGGAAAATAGGTTAGTTTCTAAGGAGAATGCAAGATGAAAGGTCCTCAGGACGGAAAGTCTTCAGGTCGGGAAGTCGTCAGGTCGGGAGGTCCTCAGGTCGGGAGGTCAGGTCGGGAGGTCCTCAGATCGGGAAGTCCTCGGGACGGAAAGTCCGCAGGTCGGAAAGTCCTCAAGTCGGGAAGTCTTCAGGTCGGGAGCTCCTCAGGTCGGGAGGTCAGGTCGGGAAGTCCTCAGGACAGAAAGTCCGTATGTCGGAAGGTCCTCAAGTCGGGAGGTCTGCGACTGGACCAGTAAGTCTGATGGTCTTTAGGTCGGGAGGTCTGCGACAAGACTAGTAAGTTGGATGGTCTTTGGGTCGGGAGGTCTACGACTGGACCAGTAAGTCGATGGTTTTTAGGTCGGGAGGTCTGCGACTGGATCAACAAGTCAGGCCAATAAGGTGGAAGAGTAGTGTTCGGACCAAAAGGGCGGAAGGTCTGTGGTCGGTCCAAAGAGGCGGATGCTGTTAAGAGTGGAATAGAGTGATAATGTTGGTCTGCTGAGGACACGTGTCAGCAGGAGAAGGGTTGGCAGACGGTTGAAAAGGAGACGTTGTAACCGTTCGGGTGACGGTTTCCAGTACAATTTCTTACGGAGTATTTAAGGATTTGGATTTTTCTTCTACAATCATCTTCAATCAACTTCATCAAAGCAAAGTCAGATTTGAGGATCACCACTTTAAATTTCCAGCATTTTATTTTCTAGTCAATTTTCTTATGTACCGTACAGTGTTTAGAGATTCCTAATCTCAGGCACTAATTAATCAAGTTTAAAGATATTTTCCATATCTTTGAATTTTACTTTTTGTTTGTTGAAAAAATACATCAACCACAGTGGGAGAAAGGCAAGATTGCTGATCCTACATTACCAGAGAATTTCATACGACTGAGGTCGGGCCGAATCGTCAGAAAGATCAACATGGCAGGCACACAACCTCAATCATCATCAGCACCGGTGGGGGAAAATGTTTCACCACCAGTCATGCCAAATCCAGGGGAGATCCCTCAACCACATATCGATTGGTTGTCGTATGTTCAACAATTGAACAATCAGCATACTTCAGCGATGTAGAACATGTTGCGCGAGCAACAGGACATCATGTTGCGCGAGCAACAAAATCTTATGCTAAAAAACATTGTTAGATCAAGCATTGTCAAGGGTTACTCTTCAACCCACCCAGACGCCGCCAGGGGTGTCACCATCAAGAATGCAAGCGAATTTTGCAGGGCCATCATATATGGACAGCACACGTCCAAGCGCTACAAATTTCAACCGAACAGATAGGGGAAAGACTCCTTTGACTTTCCCAAATAATATTCCTTTGGGACCAAGGGTTGAAAATGTGCAACCGAACATTACAAGAGAGGAAAGGCTAGGGGGACATGTGCAGGATCCCATTCATATTCCTGTGCAAAATCCCATTGATGTTCCTGATCATCAACAGTTTTGTTTGGGTGATGAAATTGCTCACGTATTGAGGGTTCAATTTGGTCTAAATCCTCAGATGGCCAACCGACCTTCTTATCAGCGACCTTTTCCAAAAAGGATTATCAATGAATATGCTCTCCCAAGGAATTACAGGTCACCAGATTTTCATGCTTTTTCTGGAGAGGATGGGTCCTCCACTATAGAACATGTGGGGCATTTTACAGCACAGTTAGGGAAAATTGGTAACAATCCTTTTTACAAGTTACAACTGTTTGGATTGTCCCTAACTAAAACGGCTTTTTCGTGGTTTGTAAGTCTGCCGCCTGGGCAGATACAAACTTGGGAAGGTTTAGAAATGGCGTTTCATGCCAGAATTTTCAATCCCCTGCCAAGGGTTTCTCTGACTGATTTTTTGGAGATGAAACAATATCCGGAGGAATCAGCTTCTCAATTTATTGAGAGGGTGAGATTAATAAAGGGACGATGTCCTACTATAATCAGTGAGAAAGATATGACCAACTTAGTGGTCCGAAACATGCATGGTTGTTTAAGAGATGCACTCACTGCACATGATGTCGAGGATTTGGCAAGCCTTGCTTCCAAGGCTGGATGTTTAGAATCTCTGTTCAGAGAAAGGGATCAGAATTTCAGGCTTAATAAAGGTCAACATATGGCTAGTATGGAAACAGAGGCATATGACATTGATTATGATCAAACAGAAGAGATGGCGGCCGAAATAATTTCAGGGAAACCTTATGTATGCTCTAAGTTAAAGCCAGCACAAGGAACGGAAGCTAAAGGGCAACCGACCTTTGACAGTTCAAAGGCCGATAAGATATTTGATATCCTGTTGACTGATGGTCAAATCCGAATTCCAAAGGGACAGAGGTTGGCCACCAAGGAAGAAATTAAAGGGAGGCCATATTGTAAGTGGCACAATTCCTTCACACATAGTACAAGTCAGTGCACCCATTTTCAAAATGAGATCCATAATGCAATTAAGGCAGGACGGCTCAAGTATATCACTTTGGGAGTGGAGCAGCAAGCATTTCCAAAAGTAACCAAAGCGATGGTTAATATACAAGCAATTTCCAGAAAGAAAAAAGGGAACACATCAAATAGTGTCCAACCAGAGGAGAAACTCAAGGTTTGTGAAAAAACAGTGGCTGAAAAATGGGACAACCAAGATGGTTCTTTTAGTGTGGAATTAAAGGACCAGGTTGTAGTTCGGGACCACCCGACCAGGAAGACGGGTGCGGTCAGAAGCAAATGGACTCGAAATAAGAAACCACTACCGATTGATGTAGATCCTCGCTTCCCAGGCATGAATCGTACTCAGATTCGGAATGGCAAGCGCAGGTATGCTGCGAGATACAGAGATAAGGTCGCGTCATCAAAGCAACCAAATGATACCCGAGGCGATGCCCAATATTCCGAGGGAGGTCGGTCCATCAGGGTCGTTTCGTTTGAACAACCGAATGAGGCTGAGGAAGGTCGGTTCATTGGGGGAGCCTCTTCAGAGCAGCCAACCAGCGTTCGGTACAATGAGGGAGGTCGGTCCATGCAGAAGATAAGTAAGGGCTTGTCGGATGAAAGAGTTAAGGGTTTCAGATGTCAACATTGTGAGAAGGTTAACTTTAATCCATCAATAGAGGAGTTTCGTTTAGAATCTTTGACTATTCAACCCGAATTTGAAGTTGGTAACGAAGTTCCAGAGAAAGATTCAAGGTCTGTCAAATCTTGACTAGGGCCACGTATCCCCTGCCGAATGACAGAAATTAATTGGGTTGAGGAAGAACCTTTGTGGGCAAGTCTGGTGGATGAGTTTGTTGAAGAACCAGAATGGGCAAAAATTGCAGATCCGGACTTTCAATCAGAGGTCCCTCCAATAGTCTTCCCTCCCATTCCAGAAAGTGTGACGTCTCATTTGAAACCTTTGTACGTTAATTCTTATATTTGCGGGAAACTAATCACAAAGGTTTTCATAGATAATGGGACCGTTTTCAATGTAATGTCATTAAAGACTCTCAAGAAGTTAGGAAAAGGAATACATGATCTATCTCCTGTGGATTTTGAGATGACCAGCTTTACAGGGCAGCCGACCAGACCAGAAGACATGTTGGTCGCCTCCATTGAAGTCGGTCCAAAGATGATTTCTTCTGTGTTCTTTGTGGTGGATGCAGATACCACATATTCGATCCTGCTGGGACGAGATTGGATTCATGCATCTAAATGTGTACCATCAACACTGCATCAACAATTAATGTTCTGGGAAGGAAACCAGGTCTTCAAAATGGAGGCATATGACAATCCTTTTGGAGCATCAGAACAAGATGAAGAATCAGTTTTCTATTCTGGTCATGTACCTCAAATGTATCAGTTTTTTATGGCTAATGACTACCCAAAGAAGGGTTTTAAATTCATTGGCCAGAATTCAATGTTCTTTTAAAAGAACAACTGTACTATATGGCTCTTTAGTAAGCCAAACCTACTCTATATAATACTTTTATGATGGAAGAAGCAGAATTGCAAGATTGTAGTCTACTTATTAATAAGTATTATTTAGATAAGCTTTTGGAAAAAGTGGAAAAAATAGAAAAATGTGATGTTCATTTCTAAGAAGATGAACAATTTCATTGGCCCGATTTGTTAGAAGAAACAAAGCCAACTTTCTCAGCACAAGATCCTTTTCTGGAGTTTAATTTAGGAACCGACCTGGTTCGAAAGGTAATCAGGATGAGTGGTTATTTGTCTAAAGAGCAAAAAACATTAATGCTCGAAGTTATAAGAAACAATATTGAATACTTAGCTTGGGACTATTCAGAAATGCCTGGTCTGGAGCGAAGTCTGATAGAACATCGATTGCCCATTAAGAAGGATTTCAAGCCCTTTAAGCAATTTCCAAGACGTATGAGTCCTGACTTGATGCCTCATATTAAAGAACAGATTCAGAAGCTTCTTAAAGTGGGTTTCATCCGACCTTGCCGTTATGCAGACTGGTTGGCCAACATTGTACCAGTTGTTAAGAAAAATGGTAAGATCAGGATATGCATTGATTTCAGAGATCTTAACATGGCCACCCCTACAGACGAGTATGTGATGCCTATGGCCGACATGTTAATTGACTCAGCAGCAGGGCACATGATTCTTAGTTTGGTGGATGGTTATGCAGGATATAACCAAATCTTTCTGGCAGAGGAAGATATTCACAAGACAACATTTAGATGTCCAGGAGCATTAGGCATTTACGAGTGGACGGTTATGCCTTTTGGTTTGAAGAATGCTGGGGCGGCTTATCAGAGGGCAATGAATGCAATTTTTCATGACCTAATTGGTAAGTCTATGGAAGTTTACATTGATGATGTTATTGTCAAGTCTTCTAGTTTTAAGGAACATTTGAAGGATCTTAAGGATGCTTTCAGTCAGATGAAGAAATATAAATTGAAAATGAACCCAACTAAGTGTGCTTTCGGTATAACAACTGGGAGTTTTTTGGGGTTCTTGGTTCATAAGAGGGGCATTGAGATCGATGCTAACAAAGCCAAGGCAATTCTTACCAGCCGACCACCTCAGATGGTTAAAGCGATTCAAAGTCTGTTAGGAAAAATGAATTACCTCAGGCGGTTCATTTCCAATGCGGCTGGCAAGGTCATGCCAATCACTAAATTATTGAAAGAAGGGGGAAGCCCCTTTGAGTGGGGACCAGACCAACACATGGCGCTGGAGGCTATAAAGCAAGCATTAACTCAACCACCTGTGTTGATGCCTCCCAAGGAAGGTCGGCCCCTCAAACTTTATTTGGCCAATACTCATGAAGTGGTCAGTTGCTTATTAGCTCAAGATGGAGATGATGGAAAGGAAAGGGCAATTTATTATTTGAGCAAAACTCTCATAGGACCAGAATTGAATTATACAATGCCAGAGAAGATGTATTATTCATTGGTGTTTGCATGCACCAAGCTTGAACATTATATGCTGCCTAGAAGAGTTGAGGTTATTTCAAAGATTGATCTCATCAAGTTAATTTTGCAAAGGCCTACGATGCAAGGCAGACTCATGAAGTGGGCTATTAAATTAGCTCCCTTCGATTTGTATCATTCTCCCTTGAGGGCGGTCAAAGGCCAAGCAGTGGCAGATTTCTTGCCAGACTTCACAGGTTGTAAAGAGCAACCGACCGGGTGTATATCTTATGTAAGCACCCGAAATTGGTTAATGTTTTTCGATGGTTCTACCTCAGGAAATAGATCTGGTGCAGACATCCTGTTGGAAGGACCAGACGGCCAAATGGTCAATTTGCAGCTTCAATTGGAAGATATGACCCATAATTCAGCAGAATATGAAGCTTTGATCTTGGGTTTAGAGGCTTTGATAGCCAAAAAAGTTCAGTCGGTTGTTATAAAATGAAACTCCATATTGGTGATTAACTAGGTAAACAAAAAGTATGTTTGCAATTATCCCCACCTATGGAGATACAGGGATTTGGTAGGTCGGTTGCTATCAAAAATCTCCGAAGTGATAATAGAGTTCATCCCTAGAGAGGAGAATCAATTTGCAGATGATTTAGCCCAGAAAGCTTGCAAGGGAATTCTAAAAGATATGTGCGCAGAGGTCGGTTCTAAGATTGAAAAAGGAACCAACCGGGAGACTGAAACAGCAACCGACTGGAAGACAGAAGAAGGAACCGTCTGGCAGACTAGAGTAGGAACCGATTGGAGGACAGAAGAAGGAACCGTCTGGCAGACTGGAGTAGGAACCGACTGGAGGACTGAAGAAGGAACCGTCTGGCAGACTGGAGTAGGAATCGACTGGAGGACAGAATTTGTCATATATTTGCAAGATCCAGGAGCAAATATACCAATTAGAATTCGATTGAAAGCTTTGCGATTTCAATTGGTAGAAGGAGTGTTATATAAAAGGACATTCGAAGGACTGCTTTTGAAATGGTTGGGTCCCGAGCAGGCTTTGGAGGTAATGACAGAAGTACACAGTGGAATGTGCGGGGCTCATCGAGCGGGTCTGAACATGAGATGGGCCATACATAGGCTAGGTTTCTTTTGGCCAAAGATTTTTGAAGATTGTATACAATTTGCCAAGGGTTGTCAAGAATGTCAGAGGCATGGACAATTAGTTCATTCGCCAGTCACAGAGTTACAAGCTATGGTAAAGCCATGGCCCTTTAAATCTTGGGCTATGGATATCATTGGAAAAATCCATCCTCCCTCATCCAAGAATCATTGTTTTATCTTGGTTGCAACAGATTATTTTACCAAATGGGTGGAGGCGGTTGCGTTGAAAAATGTGGACCAGAAGGAGGTGATCGATTTTATGCTGAATCAGATCATCTATAGATTTGGTATACCTCATTCATTAACAACCGACCAAGGTCTGGTCTTTATTGGGAAGAAGTTTTTGAGTTTCTTGGCAGAATTTGGCATTCGGCTGAATCATTCCTCGCCTTATTATCCTCAGGCTAACGGACAAGCGGAAGCAACTAACAAGATCATTATCGGGATCATCAAGAAAACAATTGAAGGGAACCCAAGGAAATCGCATTTGTTGTTATCTCGAGCCTTATGGGCACATAGAAATAACAAAAGTTCTGCCACAGGGTTTTCACCATATCAACTCACTTTTGGACAAGATGCTGTGTTGCCAGCCGAAGTGCAGGTTTCATCTGGACGCACAAGCTTTACTAATGATGAATTTACTGAAGAGTATCAACAAATGATGTTGCATCAATTAGAAAGTCTGGATGTCAACCGACTTCATGCAATTGATCAGATTGTAAAACAAAATGAGGTCAGGGCCAAGACTTATGGAAAGAAGATTTTTTACAGAACGTTTAAAGAGGGGGACTTGGTCTGGAAGACTATTCTACCAACTTAAAAGAAGGTTGATCAACTAGGAAAGTGGTCCCCAAATTGGGAGGGGCCATTCATAATTCAAAAGGAAATTGGAAATGGTGCCTATATTATTATAAATCAAGAAGGTAAAAGGGTACACGACTGTATTAATGCTAGATATCTGAAGAGGTGTTTTCCTACCTTTTCAGATTACAAGAAAGCATGAAACAATAAGTTTTCAGAACCCATTTACAAAGGGTTCGAACCTAACAAGGGTTCACTCATTGTCAGATGTTGAATCGTGCCGAGGGTTGCTCTCTCCTGAGTCAGAGTCATCATTCCAATGGTTAGGGATAAGTTCTGGCTCTTCATCGATCAGATCTTCTAAGCTAGGTTGGTACTTCTCCCACTGATCTTGCATTTTCTCAAGATCATAGTCAGTTCGAGCTTTCATGTCCGTCAAGGCTTGGCGTTCACGATCAACAAGAGTGCGTAATCTTGAAAAGACCACACGTTGATTAGAGAAGGTGTGATCCCAGCCAAGGTCTGGGAGTATGGCTGTCACATGATGTTCAATCAGATCCATGTGATTATCAATGTCGGGAAGGCGACTTTGAATATCTCGAAGGGTCTCGTACCCTTCTAGCACGTTTTCCATCAGGCGAATGACACGATGGATGGTTTTTTTGCCTCGTTGGGAAAACATGAATTTGAAATCCAATTGTTTGAGGATGAGTAGCAGGTCTTCAGCATGACCTCTGACTGGATGGTTACCCACGAAAAAAAGTTGGATGACACCTTGCCAATTGTTGACAGGAACATGAGGACGGTGAGGAGGCATGTTAATATTCTGTGGCAGGTATATGGAAGGTTGATTTATGAGCAAATGTTATATGAGGATGTGCAAGAGCAGCAAATATTTATAAGGAGATGATTTATTCGGTGCCTGAAGAGTGGGAAATTTGGAAGGCGATCCTCAATAAAAGGAGAAAAATTTTGTTTGCCAAGTCAAAGAATTACAAAATGGATCTTAATACAAGTTTTATTTGAGACCATTTGTCTTCTGTTCTGGAGCGCCTTTTATTATTAGCAGCCACTTTATGAGTTGAGATCGGGCATGAATCTGTAACTCCTGCTCTAGGTCGGTTGCATTGCTTTGGTACCGATTTATCAAGTGCTGCTCATCGCTTATATGTCCTTCTAGAGCAGACTTTTCTTGATAAAGCACCTTCAGCTCTGCTTCTTTCTGTTGGATTGACCCCTCTATTTGTGCCTTGGCATTATTCAGGCTCTCTAGTCGGCCAATTGCTTGTTGAATGGATTCCTTGGTTTTAATCAAGGAGGCCTCCAGACTTATTTGTTCCAGGTCGGGCAAGGGGGTCTCAGCCGTCAAAATTTGGGCGAATAGAACTTCATTTCTGAGTTCGGACAGTCGCTCCATTAATTGGTGAAGAATAGGGGCAGCAGCCGACTTTGAGGATATGCAGAGCAAGAGACCACCAATGGCTTGAAGAAGGCTGTCAAGCAAGTCTGACCCCAGGTCGGGGAAAGATTGGTCAACAGCCTGCCCAAGTGTAGCCCGGACGTCCGTCGGGATGGGAACAACTGACAAGAGGGCTAGATCAGAACATCCATGAAATAAAAGATGTTTATCTCAGACTGAATGAAGAATGAATATTGGAAATTGATTGTGAGAGGTTGCACATACCTCTGGACAGATGGTGGTTCTTGAAGGGGCCAAAATAGCCATAAGTTTGGAGGGTTGGTCGGTTGGTATTTCAATAGCCGACTCGTCGGCTGCTTCCAATGGGCGTTGAGGTTTAGATCTAGGTTCCTGAAGGATGAGAATAAGATGTACTTGATATCAGATGAACATCAGTTTTTAATTGGAATGAAGAGTTTGAGTGTTTACCAGGTTGACAGAGGTCTCTGAGTCAGATGAGGGGATTTCTGGTAATTCCTGTAAGAGACCTCTTGGTGGTACCGGTGCAGGTTCATTTTCTCGCCTATCTGCTTCTTGAAGAGGGTCTGCCACCCCTGGGTCAGCGACCTCCAAGTCGGCCACTGTTGGGTCGGCAACCTCCAGGTCTGCTACCCCTGGGTTGGCAACCTCCAAGTCGGCCGTTGCTGGGTTGGCAGCCTCCAAGTCGGTTGCCCCTGGGTCGGCAACCTCCAAGTCGGTCGCTAGTTGGTTTGATGTGTCTGGGACGGTTGCACCAGAGGCAGCAGAAGCAACATGAGGTAACCTGTCCATATCTGAAGCAGTTGTCTCACTAGGAGATGAAATCCTTGTTGTTACATGTTCGGTGGATTGAGGGTTTTTATTCGAAGCCCGGCGCTTGGTCGGGGGTTCTGTTTCTGGTAGTGGGCCGGTCGATAGCTTTGTTGTTTTAGTGGGTCTGGAAGTAGGTTGGGCGGTCGCTCGAGCCGAAGCCACACTTGAGTATAAATTAAGGATTAATATTCTGTTAGGGGAAAAATCAAATTACATTGAGAGTATACCTGAACGGGGTCGGGTCCTTATAAGGAGCCGACCTGATGGACGCTTTGTTGGGGACGTTTGACTGTTCCCGGAAGGAGGAATAGATTGAGTCTGAGGGGCTTTTCTCTTCCTCTATGGAGTACCCGATTCATCGCCCTGAGTAATCAGGTTCCTTCAGGTGTTAGTCAGAGGGGTTGTCCCTAACGTTATTGCAGGTGGGGGAAGAAGTATGCCCAGTAAATGGTCTTTGTCAGGGGCAATCAAGGCCCAAGTAACCGACCACCGCTCCCGAAAGGATTCGACAGAAGTTGGAGAAGATTTGTAAGGAATATAAGAATTAGAAGTGATGTAATTTGTGAGTCGGGATACGTATAGAGCAATTGCATCAAGAATAGCTCTCCCATATGGACTTTGAATTATTAGATGGGGATGGGCAATGGGACAAGGCAGGCCTTGTTGGCATCTGAATTGGCGGGCTAGAAATTGAGGCTGGTAGTTGAATGTATAAAAGATTCTGGGACCCTTTTTATCAATTTTCTTGCTGGTAAATAAAGACCTGGGTTTAAGGGCAACATCCCAGGAAAAAGGGTAAGTTAGATGTGGAAGTGGATTTGGTTGAGAGAAGGGTGATGGAATAGGGAATGGCCAAAACAAGCCTGATGCATAACCGATATATCTTTTGTGTGGGTAAAAATGGTTATCATTTCGATTATCAGTAAGGATAGCAGTTATGATTGGATCAGACGCTTGGAGGTTATTACGACCTAAGCAAAGGCGGTTCAGGGCTACCCTTAAGGATTTCTCAAGTGTGGGGGCAACAGGAGGATGACCAAGTTGGAAGGCGTCGGGAAAATAGAGACGGAACCATAGTTCCAGGAACCAAAAAGGACCCGACGCAGCAGTGTCTAACTTCTTACCATCCTTATCAGTAAGACGAACACTGACCCTGGATAGCCCTTCAAAGAGATTGGCAGGGAAAAAGGGTGCCTAATGAAAAGAACCGACCTGAAGCTATGTGTATAGCAACGTTAAGGTGAGAAGGGAGGATGCATTTAGAAGGGGAAACAACTACATACTTACAGAGCCAAAAGAGTAGAAAAGTTGTGTGCTCTCGGTCGGTTACAGGGGTCCTGTCAGCTCCTTGTTGGTCAATTAAAAATTTAGTCCAGCCCCATTCTTTCACATCTGTCAGAGACCAGCCCAAATGGTCTGAGTTGGGCTCTTGCCCATCTAGGGCACCAATTACATGGTCTTCCCCAACGATGGACAGATGAGCGATCATGGCTACGTCCATGAGGGTGGGGCTGATGGGGGCTGTTAGAAGAAGGAAGGTGCAAACCTCAGAGTGCCAAAACGCTGCCATGGCCAGGAGGATTTCTCATGTAAATGGCACGGGAGAGTTGATAGACGTATGGCTTCATCGATGTGTTGAGTTTTCCATTGCTCCTGGTAATGTTCTGCTATTCTCTGGTACTAGGTACGGTAGGGATCCTTGGGATCCGTCAGGTGTGTTTTTATGCTGTCATGAAGACGAGTCGCGTTGTAGTGGGGGCTGTTGATCGCCAGCAGATTCTTTGCCTTCAAGACTTCCCTCATACGATTGGAGTCTTCAGCAATTGTGCAGTATGGACGCACAGTTGGTGTGTGCATTTTCATTGACATAAGAGTGGTCTCAGGGATTGATCCATCGATGGGAAGTGCAGGAACGTATTGATTCGCCATGGTTAGAGTTGTTGAGATTGTGATTCACAAAGGCTCGTATTGAAGCAAGGGAAGTTAATCAGGAGTGTTGTAACTGGTGCAGTTGCTAAGGGAATTTCTCAGGAGGGTTGTGATTTATGAACTTCCAAACGACGATTGATAAATGGCGTTTGAAAGTCCCTTGGCGGCGGGCAAGTTGTTACGTATGAAATTTAGAATTAGGTTAAAAAGCCCAAGGTAAAAGAAAAAATGGGCCTAGTAATAGAGTTGATTGAACTGGCTGAAGGGCACTGTGGGGAACTCAAGGAAAATAGGTTAGTTTCTAAGGAGAATGCAGGACGGAAGGTCCTCAGGACGGAAAGTCCTCAGGACGGAAAGTCTTCAGGTCGGAAAGTCTTCAGGTCGGGAAGTCTTCAGGTCGGGAGGTCCTCAGGTCGGGAAGTCCTCAGGACGGAAAGTCCACAGGTTGGAAAATCCTCAGGTCGGGAAGTCTTCAGGTTGGGAGCTCCTCAAGTCGGGAGGTCAAGTCGGGAGGTCCTCAGGTCAGGAAGTCCTCAGGACGGAAAGTCCGCAGGTCGGAAGGTCCTCAAGTCTGGAGGTCTGCGACTGGACCAATAAGTTTGATGGTCTTTAGGTCGGGAGGTCTGCGAAAAGACCAGTAAGTCGGATGGTCTTTAGGTCGGGAGGTCTGTGACTGAACCAGTAAGTCGGATAGTTTTTAGGTCGGGAGGTCTTCGACTGGATCAACAAGTCGGGCCAATAAGGTGGAAAAGTAGTGTTCGGACCAAAAGGGCGGAAGGTCTGTGGTCGGTCCAAAGAGGCGGATGCTGTTAAGAGTGGAATAGAGTGATAATGTTGGTCTGCTGAGGACACGTGTCAGCAGGAGAAGGGTTGGCAAACGGTTGAAAAGGAGACATTGTAACTGTTCGGGTGATGGTTTCCAGTACAATTTCTCAGGGAGTATTTAAGGATTTGGATTTTTCTTCTATAATCATCTTCAATCAACTTCATCAAAGAAAAGTCAGATTTGGGGATCACCACTTTAAATTTCCAGCATTTTATTTTCCAGTCAATTTTCTTATGTACCGTACAGTGTTTAAAGATTTCTAATCTCAGGCACTAATTAATCAAGTTTAAAGATATTTTCCATATCTTTGAATTTTACTGTTTGTTTGTTGAAAAAATACATCAACAAATATTAAAATGAACCTTTACACCTTTGAACTCCATGGTCAGTGTCCCAGTTTTAACATCTATCTTTGTTTATGCCGTGCACATTAAAGGTCATCCAAGAAAAATAGACGAAGGATTAGGCAAATTATCATCATGCATATCTAAAATATAGAAATCAATAGAGAATATTAACTCATTCACTTGCAAAAGAACATCCTCAATTATCCCTTCGGGGTAAACGTTAGTTGTATCAGCTAGTTGAATTATTATCCCTATTTCTTTCAAGGACCCAATGTTCAAAGAGTTAAAAATAGACTTAAGCATAACATTTATGGCTGCACCTAAATCTAGCATAGCTATTTTGATTTCCATCTTACCTATTTTGTGCAGGACTACAAGCATACCTGGATCTCCGTATTTTTGTGGCAATTTCCTTTGCAGCACGGCGGACACAGTCTCTCCAGCTAGCATATTCTCGTCCCCTTTCAATTTATGCTTTTTAGTACACAAATCCTTCAAAAATTTGCATAACGGGGTACTTGCTTAAAATTGCATCGAGCAAAGGATTGTTAGCTCCACCTTCTTAAAAAAAATCCATGATCTATTTGTCCTTGTCGCTTTTATCCGGTTTCGCTAACCTATGAGAAAATGGAGCAATATTAGAATCAAATTGAATAGGAAGTTTAGAAATCACCTGATCAGTTGACTTGTTCGCTTCTTGCTCAATCTCTTCTTCGGCTTTCTCTTTTTGTGCAACAACCTTCGGACCTTCTAACTCCTTACCAATTCGCAAGACCATTGAACTAACATTGCTTGGGTTCATGTGGGTTTGAGCCAGTAGCTTGCCTTTCTCCCTTTCATTTATATCCTGCACCTCTTTCACAATTTGAGATATTTGATCTTCCAAATTTTTAATACTCGTTCTCGTCTCTTGCTGAAATTGCAAAACATTAGGAGGCTTGAGGCATGGTCCTTTGTGGTTGTTGTTGTGTATATAGTTGGAAACCTGGTGGTTGTTGTTGTCCAAAGGATTGCTGATTCTGATTCCCATATCAAAAATTGGGGTGGTCTCGCCATCCTAGATTGTATGTGTTTGAATAGGGATCATAAGCCCTTCTTGGTGCAAATCCGACATCATTCCCTTCCAACTCTTCTGTCAATGTAGGACAAGCATCCATAGGATGCTCTCAACACTCGCACAAATTTCACATGTCTTCACTTGATCGTTCCCTACAACAAGTTTTCTTACAAAAGCAATTAACTCATTCAATTGTTGCTGTATAGGAGAACTTACCTCAGGAGCTTCTTTCACTCCCACGACATTCCTTGGCCCAAATTGTTGAGAGTTCATGGCCATGTCGTTCATAAATTCCCATGTTTCTCTTGGAGTCTTGTTCATGAGAGCTCTTCCACTGGCAACATCGATTATCCTCCTGTCAATAAAACTCAGTCCTTTATAGAAATATTGGATTAGAAGTTGCATAGAAATATGATGTTGCAGACATCTAGCAATTAGTTTATTGAATCTATCCCAATGCTCGTATAAAGACTCCCCTGATGCTTGCCTAATGCCACAAATCTCTTTTTGCAAATTAGCAGCCCGGGATACGGGAAATAACCTTTTGAGGAACTTGCGCTTCATATCCATCCACGTGCTCACACTCTCGGCGGGCAAGTTGAACAACCAAGCCTTTGCTGCATCTTTCAAGGAGAATGGAAAAGATCGGGGCTTTATATGCTCCTCAGTGCTTCCGGTGGTTACATACTCGTACATACCACATCGAACTCCTGCAAGTGTTTGTGTGGTTCTTCCCCTGCCAAGCCATGAAAAGACAGTAATAAATGTATTAGTCCAGATTTAAGCTCAAGTGCCGTATTATCGGCTATACTATGCATAGTAATAAACAAGGGATGTTGAATTAAATCGAGAGCAGCTAGCTTCCTCAGAGTTCTTTGTCATTCCATTTGATGTATCAATACTTCTTCAACTTCCTTGGCTTCTTCACTCTTGTCGGAACTAGAGGTGTCAGCCAGTTGGATAGCTAAGTCAGGTTCCGGCGACTCAGTTTCTTCTTCAGCCCTCTTTCGCTCTCTAGCTTCTTTCCTCAAACAACGTGCAGTTCTTTCAATTTCTGAATCAAAAACTAATTCACCTGTATGACCAGTTCGAGGCATAAACCATTAAGCGAGAAAGAGAGTTAGTTAAAAACAACCAAATACAAAAAATCCTTATACTGATCCCCGACAACGACGCCAAACTTGAACATGTGTCGCACAACTACAAACTAAATGTTAATTCCTACGTCATAGAAATATGCAAACTGCAGTAATTTGGTGAGTAAGGTCGTCTCCGCAGGGAACAATAACAATATTGACTATTCGGAGGATTTTGATTATTACACTAAATAAGGAAAAATAAATAAATTTCTCAATTAAACAAAATAAAACTAAAATGCAAGATGATTGATCTATATGATTAAACTCTAGCATAGGCATAAATTTTTAGTTCGGGATATAAAATTTGTTCATCGACTAAAAATCAAGTTCGTTGACTAATTGGATAAATTGCTTATAGTGGATCTACACGCGTTCACAACCAACCTTTCCTTACTTTGTCGATAACTAAGGTACGACCATTAGTTATTTCTATAATTGATTGAGAATCCTAGATACGACCGTAGTTTTACTGACTCGACAACATTAAGGAATAGAAAGGCACAATTCAATTTAACAAAATTTCTACGCGGATTTGTTCAAAATTGATTTTAATTCTTCCCTAGAGTATTCTTCTTCTAGGTTGCTACACCAATTGGAGGATTACACAATTACGGGTGTCAATCTCCAAAATAGGTATAAAATCTCAAATCAATACGTGCACAATAATTAATTTAAGATTTCTAAATTTGTAAATTAGAAGAATTAAAAATACCCAACATCGATTAACACCAAATTAAACAAACCAAGTTTCACAAATTCAATCCCCAAACATCAATTCACACCTACGCTAGAAATAAAATTACTCCCAATCCATAGAATTCGAAAATATAAAACAAACCAAAGAGTTCATCACGCCTTCAATTTTTGGAAATAGACAAGGAAGAACAATACTTAAAATAGAAGAAGAATGCCCAGAAAAGTTCGTCTGCACTGCTTCTCCAAGTTCTCTGCTCTGCCGTGTTCTTCTTTCTCCATTCTCTCATTTAAGGAATTTTGTTGTGTGCAGAACGTGGTATCCTTTTCTGTCTCCCGCTTTAATTTCCCACTATCTCTTCTTAAGTTCTAAAGTCAAGATCCCCTTTGCAATTAAATACCTAATAATCCTTATATTGTCAATTTACCTCGGAGGGTCTTTTTGTAATATTTCATACTTCCCACACTGTGCTGCATGATCATGCCTAAGGCCTTTGTGCGTTTTGTTTTTTCTCTCAAATATGCCCAAAATTTTGTCAACTCTATTAAACCTATTACACTATAAAAAAACACACCATGATGAGCACATATACAACATTTCTCATCGAAAAATCGCCCAAAACATTACAAAATATTATGATATATAGCTCATATCACAAGAACACTATATTACATTATGTTACGTAAATCAGTCTTTATAATCTTCATTGCGGAAAATGATATTTGATTGTTGCAATTGTGACAGGGAAGAGAAGACCAATACTATAGTATGATATATCAAATGAAAATCAATATCAACTTTGAACTCAACCATCTTCTTTGCATGACCTTCAATATCAGAAATATTGGAGAAATATGGTTCTCTTCGCACATAATGAATGTATGATCGAAACTGTAATCTCAATTCCATTAGAATCTTCCCGGTAAAGTCTTTCGAGGACAACTCATCCATGTGGAATATCCATAATGAAAACGAATAGCTAGGATCAAGGAAAGCTATGCATGTAATCAGTTCAGAATTCAACTCAGAAATTCGGGCATTTGTTTCTTGAGAAATAATATCAATAACCTATCATAAAAAGTTTAATAATATAAAATAATACTTGAATATTGTTAGAAAACGAACAAGAATTCCATTACCTATAAAAAAATACGTCAGCACAAAAATAGTGAATATTAGTCTTTCCTTTCCCGTACAATGTTCTTCTTGCCCGACCCAGTATAACATCTTCCTTACTGGGCACGGAAATTTCATTTTTAAAACAAAATTCTAATTACTTCCTTCAAGAACTCATCTCAACCATTATTTCTAAATTTATTCAATTCATCTTTCAATGACTGTATCAATCGTACTGCAAGAGATATGTTTTGATCTTTTTGTTGTAAAGTTTGTGACAAAATATCTATCATTCTTAATAAACACATCATCAAATGGCCAATGAATATAAATTCAAAACTCTCCATTTTATCAATCAAACTAACTGCAACGGATTGACTATTCATATCATCACCATCCTCAGATACTGTTTGAATTACTTCTTTCACCATATCCCAAAACTGAAAAAGTTGAAGAGTTGTCCTGAAGTGAGAACCCCAACGAGTATCACCTGCTCGAGCAATGGCTATATCTTGATTCTTTTCTTTGAGGAATCTTTAGAATTTCCACTTCTTAGCTTTCAATTCGCCTCTGACCATCAAATGAAATGTGAATAACCCGTCTTCCTCTCTTGGACGCTTCCGGTTCCTGTCAAAACATCATTTTCCTCTATACGTTTGACATGAGCATTATGTTGTTGTCTCAAATTATCTCTCTTTTTACATGAAGCTCCAACAATATTCAAAATTATAGAAAAGTACCTAAAAAATGTTAGGACATACTTATTTTTACTCACATTAGCAACAACAACTAATTGAAATTGATAAGAAAAATAATAAATATAGTGTGCATGCCTATTTTCCTTTAAAATAAGTCCTTTAAGTCCATTGAACTCACCTCGCATATTAGATGCATCATCGTATCCTTGACCTCTTAGTCTTAAAAATGACATCTCATTCTTTGTAAAACACTCATCAATGACATTTTTCAAAGATTGCGAACAAATATCACTAACAATTACCATACCAAGAAACCATTAAATCACTTCCCATCATCATTCACTAATCTTGGAATTATCGACATTTATTTCTTTACCGAACTATCTCGCGTCTCATCAAAAAGAAGAAATATTTATCTCCAATTTCATTCAAAATCAAATTTCTCACATTTGTAGCACATGCATCTTGCTTTTGAATATCTAGAGAAGTTAAGTTGATTATTGGCAGGAGCATGGAATTCATTACGCTATTACTTTTTCATTTTGCTCACAATACCAACTGATGAGTTCAAGAAAATTACCCGATGCACGGACTGTGATGACTCATCATGCCTACAAAAAGCTAAGTCTTGTCCCAAAAGACATTTAATTATATCAGCAACACTAGTCAACATGGTGCGATAAACAATCTCTATTTCATCATAATTTTGTATAAACACATAATCCACATTATGCTTTTGATCTCCATATCCAAAGCATTTAGCTCCTGTATAATTATGTGAACTATTTCCACCATCCTCGTGCTCCTTGAAATTCTAAATAACCTTTTTTGAATTTCTAAATCTAACTTTGGTGAATGCATCATCTCTGTGTTCATGGCCTTCATCAAATAAATAGCATCAAAGACAAAAGGCAACATTTGGAGACATACTATACTCTAACCAAATAAAACTCTTGAACTATGTCTATAAAAATTTATGTTACCCTCACCATATTGACTTAGCGGAAACCCATGTCCTAATGGTTGACAAGGTCCATTGGCCAAATATCGTCGCCTCAATTCATCTTTGATTTCAATGGGAAAACTTTCAATTGGTTTTCGAATATTAAGATCAACAATAATATCATTCTCTTTTCTAATTCTGTCTGATGCTTTTTCGTAATCTCATTAACATTAATACTAGAATTTGGCTCGATAGAACTTGAATGCATATCCTTTGATTTAGAACTTTTTGGAAGAAAATATTTTTTTATTTACCCCAATTAAAACAAGACATAACAAATAAAAAATTCATATTTGAAAAAATAAAGGAAAACAATATAATGCTATAAAAATATAAACCCTAAAAATATACCTACAAATTCATGCACCCAACAAGAGATATGGGCAAGACCGAGACAGAAGAACTAAAGATTGTGGGCAATGGGCACTAGACAAATTGCAAAAATAAAGATTAGAGATAGAAAATAGAATAGTGTATTTAGATTAAAATAAAAAAAAAAATTTACCTAAATAGAAGAAATTGTTCCAATACAAATACAAATACGACTAATATACAATACTTTTAGGCTTCAACCTTCTTCTTGCCGATTTTGCCCGATCCAAATGGTCAAGGAAAGCAAAAAAAATAAAAACACAGAAGTGGAAAAAAGAATAGAAAAATATAAAAAGTAAAAAGTTGAGATGGACTGTAGTTGTCTGTGTAAGTATAATAGTTGATTTAGACTAAAATTTAAATTATGTATTTTTTAAATAAAATATTTTTAGCTTTAATTATTATATATATTTTTTGTAACTAATAATAATTTATTAATAAATATATTGATTTAAAAAATATACTATCTAACCTCATAATGACACAAAAACATAAGCCACCTTCATATCATTATATTATAGTATTTCTTCTCTTTTTTTTTTTTTTTGTCTTTCTTTCCATATTTTTATTACTCTTCATTTCTTTCAGACGCCGTTCAACGGGATTGCGGGGACAAAATATTTTTTGGATGTAATTATTTTTAACAATTCCTAAATATTTGGTTTTGAGGGGCGACAGATCCTCTGCCTCCACCCCTGTGAACACTTGGTCTATTACATGCATACTAAAATTTGAATTACTTTACTATTTGATAACTCCAAATAACAACATATTTTTTGCTTGACAAAACTGTGTATTACTTAAATTTTTATGTGAAAACCATCATAATATCTTATTTATCGCATACTTTATTGATTTATTTCGTTTGGTATGATTCAGAACTCGTCTGTTGAGATTATTAACATTTTTAGCATTTTTAAGCGATTTTTTTGGTCCAAAAAAACTAAGTATTGAAATTCAAGCGACGCTTTTTCCGCTTGCGCCAGCACCAGAGACCAGACATCCGCAGCTGCAAAAGCGATAGTGGACCACTCTGAAAATTTACTAAGTGCTCATCTCCTAGCAGTCCAGCCATTCCCCTGACGATAGCATCGCTTGAGTTGTGCTGATGCCCTCCAGCCATCCAGACAAGCGAGGAAGATCTTTGTCCTTACATTCCCAAGCGTGCGAAGCGGAAATAAGAGAGTTATGACCGGTGCAACTGCTTCAACAGATTAACTGTCATCAACCGCCTAACTGTCCAAGCAGTTTCAACTGCCGTTTTGCAACCGTCATTTCCCATAGACCTATAAATAAGGGCAGGTTCCATTTGTAATATATCACCACACTACGTGATACACGACATACATTACTTTCTGCAGATTTTAGTACTTTCCAAGAGCTCCAAATCTGTAAGGGAGTTCTCTAGATAGGAATGGCTAGGGGAGTTGAGATTTTCTCCTCCACTAGACGCTCATCTTACTGCTTTCTAGAATAGTTTACTGCCTTGGTTTCCAACTTTGATTATTGTTTTTGTAATGTAGATCTTTACTCCCTTTTTAGTAGTTAATGAAATATCAAGATTTCTTCACGTTCACCTTCATCTCTATTTCACATGTGTCAAAATGTTAAGACTAGAATTTTATATCGCCGTGGAAGAACAAAGAAGAATCGATTATTTTAGTCTAGTTTCGCGTCGTATTCATTTTCAGATTCTAGGTAGTTCGACGTAGCTAAGTACACGGGAGCCTTGTTGATTTGCTTAGTTGCTGTTCTGAATTCGATTATGATTAAATAGATATAACAGAAGGGTAAAGCCACTAATGAGACAGAGATTAGGATAATTAATGGGGCATAGGCGTTGGTTTATTGGGTCACAGAAATTTCTAGTGACAGTAAAATTTCTTGCTTATAATATTTAGATTATGGGCGTCATTGAAGTCTTGATGTAAATCCCTTAAGGTCAAGTACCAACGAAATCAGTTTATGTGTTAATCATTTTGCGCAATTACATTCCCTTTTTCTGTCAATACGTGTTATAAATATATGTTTCGCTTACTCATTTTCACCATTCGCTCTTACATCCATGAGAATCTAGCCATCTAATATCATACAGATTAGACACAACATTATCTAGTCCTCCTTACAACTCGCCTATTGACAATCATATATATATAGCCCGCTCCTTTCATCCGCTCGCTCCCGCTCACCATTACCCTCGCTGCACCCATCGCTCGCACATTACTTCCGATTAATGTCTCACCATCCACTCTTCTTTATTAGTTTTCCTTTAATTTTAGTCTTAGTATAACTCTCTGGATTGCACGCCAACGAGCCAGCTTTACAATATTTTTATTCGTTGCACCTCACTTGTATGAATACATATAGTCAAAGTAATAAAAGACAAATAAACCTTAGAACAATAATAACCAAGTTAGCCAATACTAGAAGACGTAGCATTGAAATGTCCTCCCTTTGTCTTTTCTCCCATAGGCTAAACATGTAAATTGACATGCAAAACTCGCGCATGGATGTTGTGAGGTTGTAGTTGAATTACCAATGTAGAAAGACCTTTCTTTCTTCATTTCAAACTCTTGGTACGATTGTTCATTTAGATCATTTTCCCGACGTAACCAATTATCACAAGAATTATATCTATAATATAATCTACTTGGATTGTCACACTCCTAGAAAATCTTAGCACACCGTCTTGCCCGCATCAAAATTTTCGGCCTATTTCTCACCGTTCTTAAATATTGCACGACTTTGCAAATTTGCACAAGCATAATAACAGTTAAATGTAATAGTTTCAATATTAAATTTTATATTATAATTTAAAAATAATAAATTAAATTATAAAAATACAAATATGCTGAAACGTCGTGCCTACATGTCATATATGTATAAAAATATATTGTAACTACGTGTATCAATTATGGATGCATTTATGAATTTATGTAGGCAAATGCGTCATAGTTGCGTGTACAGGTTTTGGATTCGAATGACTTCATGATGAAGAATTCTATGCCTATAAATACTAGGTGAAGGAATGAATGAAAATATACATACATCACTTCACTCTTTCTCCCTTGCCAACATTCAATATCATCATTACTTATTATACATAATATACATATATACAAACGCACACACAAACATACCTATTTATATACATATATTATTATTATATGTGCAAGCTATACATATACATATATATCTATGTTAGCTTATTATATATAATATAATACAAATATATAAAATAGTGGTTAGCGGTAAAAATAATCAATATTTCTATTGGCTAATCCTATAATAATATCACAATACGTTATCAACACGATTAAATATTTTAATTTCTGCAAGGTAATATTTTGTATTTTATCTCTTTATTTTGACTAACATTGCCAAATAGGAATTTCTCCCTCTCCTCGTTTCTAGGCAAAACTATATGGTCTGGGCTCGCGATATTAAAATGCATCTGGCATCAATGGGCTTGGAAAATACCATTGCCCGGGATAAAAATTTTCCGAGCCAAGATCGTACAAAGGCCATGATCTTTTTGTGCCATCACATCGATGAAGCACTGAAAATGCAATATGTGGCATTGGAATCCCCACTTGAATTGTGGGAGAGATTGAAAGAAAGATACGATCACTTGAGGCTGACTTTGTTGCCAAGGGCATGAACGAATGGCAAAGCCTACGACTTCAGGACTTTAAAACAATCCAAGAATATAATTCTGTCATGTTCAAAATAACATCACAGCTGCGCCACTGTGGGGAAAATATATCTAAATTTGATATGATGAAGAAAACTTTCTTCACTTTTCATGCCTCTAACATGGTTTTGTAGCAGCAGTATCACGAAAGAGGCTTCCAGAAATATTCTGAGCTAATCACTTGTCTTTTTCTGGCCGAACAAAATAACGAATTTCTATTGAAAAAACACGAATCTCGGCCGACAGGTGCAAATCCATTTCCAGAGGCAAATGCAATACAACCGGAAAATCCGGTGCATGGCTGTGGGCACGTCAGAAATTAAAGAATTGATCGCGATCGAAATCAAAATTGAGGACGGGGCCGGACAAATACATACAGTCACAATAATTATCAAAACAGGCCCCGATATGTGCCACAACAGCGTTATAATGACAGAAGGCTGTACAAACCTCAACAGAGGTTCAACATGGGGAGAAACAGAAACAATAACGAGGAATGCACCCGGTGTGGAATCAAAGGCCATTGGGCCATGTTTGCCGCACAGTCAGTCACTTGGTTGAACTATATCGGGCCTCAAAAGAAAGGTAGGGAAGAATTGCCCTCGAAACAAATCACGCTGCCCACGATGACATATTTGATGATGTGATGAATGAAAATATCACGCACCTGGATGCCGATGATCTGCTCGACATAGCTAATGATGTTAAATGATGAAATATTGTATTTCCTTTGTTATTTTGATGTTTTGTGCCCCCCTTTTTGCATAACCCCTATAATATAAGTTTATTTTGATTATGTTACTAATACATGTCTTTTATTATTTTTACCTTCTTGCAAATATATGGATGCCAAATATTTTGGAGCCGATGACAATATCTGTCTTATCACAATGCTACGAATCACAGCATTCTGAAAAACAAAAGTTATTTTTCCCATCTGAATAAGGGAAAAATCATTATTGTTACTAGCAGTGGTGCATCGAAAATGATTGAAGGTTCAGGAAAACTACTGTATTTCTCCCTAATGGGACAAAAATGACAATTGAAAATGCCCTGTTCTCGAGCAAAGCTCGAACGAATTTACTGAGCTTTAGTGATATTCGGAAAAATGGATATCATATTGAAACATTGAATGAGGCAGAAAATGAGTATCTCCTGATAACTCAAATCGTGAATGACAAAAGAATTGTAAAAGAAAAATTGTCATCATTTTCTTCTGGCTTATATTATTCAAAAGTCAGTGCCGTTGAAACATATCACATAGTAGAGCAAATGGCTACTAGAGAATTTAAAACTTGGCACGATCGACTTGGGCATCCTGGCAATGTAATGCTGAGACGAATTGTTAAAAATTCAAATGGTCACCCATTGAAAAAGAAAAATATTTTGAGTCCGAATGAATTTTCTTATGCTGCCTGTTCCCAAGGAAAGTTAATAATCAAACCATCTCAAACAAAGGTTGGATTTAAATCCCTACCTTTTCTAAAAAGAATTCAGAGTGATATTTGTGGACCAATAAATCCACCGTGTGGACCCTTTAAGTACTTTATGGTACTAATCGACGCGTCAACTCGATGGTCACACATATGTTTGTTATCTAATCGCAATCTAGATTTTGCTAGACAACTTGCACAAATAATTAAATTACGAGCACAATTTTCAGATTACCCGATAAAAAAAATACGTAACTAGCGACAAATATATGTATACAAATATATTGTAACTACGTATATCAATTATGAATGCATTTATGAATTTATGTAGGCAAATACGTCGTAGCTATGTGTAGATGTTTTGGATTCGAATTACTTCATGATGAAGAATTCTATGCCTAAAAATACTAGGTGAAAGAATGAATTAAAATATACATACATCAATTCACTCTTTCTCCCTTGCCAACATTCAATATCATCGTTACTCATTATACATAATATACATATATACAAATGCACACACAAACATACCTATATATATACATATATTATTATTATTTTTATTATTATATCCGCAAGCTATACATATACGTATATATATCTACGTTAGCCTATTATATATAATATAATACAAATATATAAAATAGTGGTTAGCCGTATAAATAATCAATATTTCTATTGGCTAATCCTATAATAATATCACAACAAAATAAACATATCATTAGTAAACTTATTTATATAAAATTGATGTTTTTTAGGAAAAAACAATATCAAAATATAAAATATATGTAAGCATTAAAAATTAAATGTCTAAATTAAATTAAATATCATATAAATATGTGATATTTAATTATGCACATGTTAATATTTGTACAATAAATATAAAAAATTTATACATAAAATTGTTTAAAATAGAAGATATTGTACAAATATTACGTGCATAAATAGAGTTATAATAAATTTGACAGAAAAATAAATTAATCCCGTCAATAAAAGAAATATTTTAATTAATATCTTACGAGAAAGGAAATGATATAAAGATCTTAACGAGAAATGAAAGCGTACAATCAAATCCTTCAAGAATGGAAAATGACGTATTATGAAAAATGAAGAATTATAAAAATTTTCCATTAGCCAATCGAGACACGCCACATGGCATCATTCGAAAAAGGAAGTCGAGGCCACCCCTCCCCTATAAATAGGAGGCTTGGCCTATTCATTTAAACACCGGAGTTGATTTGAAGACTTGAGCAAGGGTAAGTATCTCTAAACTCTCAATGCAATATTCTTCATGTCCTTCGAAGCGTTCTTTGTTGAAAAGTCATTAATTTGGACCAATGATCTAAAATTAGTTGATGGATCGATCAAGTTAATATTTTTCGTCATATGCCCAAGCCGGAGGAAAGATAAAAACTCCAAAAGCTGTTGAAGAATCCGTCAAAGCCAAGTAAGAGCCTCCAAAATTCATCCTAAAGCTTCAAAACGTTTGTCGCGTTATTCACCAAATAATCAAACCGGTTCTCTTTGATCCAAAATTTAAAGGAATACACCGCCCAAAAGCGTTATAGAGTGCCAAATTTACTTATCAAATATCAAAGTCCCAAATCCACCAAAAGGAGTCTCCAAATCCAAAGGAGTCGACGGTCAAATTTGCCCACACGGAGACCAAAATTTTTCAAAGTCCGACAAAGCCAAGTCGAAGACCAAATCCCTTCGGACCAAAGAAGCTATCCTAATCCAAATTGAAAAAATGAATCGATCGAAAAGAGAATCAAAGAATTCAAATAGATAATAATATCCGCATTATATATAATTTATAGAAAATTTTGTATTTACCAAATTAAACTTTTTTTTTGTCTACAATATAGATAAAAAGTTAATATAAATATAGATAAAAAATGAATTAAAAAATTATTTAATTTCATGTTGCGCAAATTAAGAATTAGCACCTTATCCAAGTTTAAAAAATAAATATAGATTTAAAAATAAATATAGATTTGAACAACAGAGGAGTACTTTACAATAAAAATAGAATAAGATATATTTTTGATCAATTCTATTCACAGTGTCAATTTTAATTCTATTTTATTAAAGTGATTTTTCAATCCTTTTTATTTTTATTTTTGTTAATTTAGTCATTTTATTTTTAAAATGATAATATTAATCTTTATCGATTAATATAGTTCAGATTTTATTCATATTTATCAATTTTTTTAAAAAATAGAGTAATAAATATATTTATTATAGGTATTATCACCCAAATTTCTCTTCCTAAAAAATCATTTCACAAAAGTAACTCTTTTTATAATACCTATCAACAAACAATATATATCACCACATTAAGTATCATACTTTTATCGAGGGTAAATTATATAACACTTCTAGTAAAATGCATAAAACATTCCATGTTTTATTTATTGCATGAAACCCTTTGTGTTAATATAAAGTTTGTAAGAAACACCTTTATTGTTCAAACTGATGTTTGATTCTAAATAAATATTTAAATTACGCAAATTTTATACTGATAAAAAACGTAAAATATTTTTTGATAATTTTTTTGAATAAAATAAATAAATAATTAATTAATTAATCCTTTCATTTTATAATTTTTTGGAGACAAATTGTTATATTATTTTTATTGAAACTATAAAATTAAATGATTTAATCAATTATATATTATTTATTTTATTAAAAAATTTATTTAAATTATTTTACACTTTTTATTTGTATAAAACTTGTATAATTTATATTAGAACCAAATATCAGCTTTGGTTTCACACAATACAAAAAATATGGATGTTTTATACATTTTTACTAAAACGAGTGGGTGTTATATAATTTACCCAAATAAAAAAACAAAGAAAAAAAAAGAACTCTTTATTTTTTCATAAGCTAACAAGTTAATTAAAACAAACAACTTTCAGCTATGCTATTTAAACAAATTTTTTTTCTTAATTTGGTATTAAGTTTGTTTATAAACGGCTTATCTCAAAGTTAATATTTAAATAATATATATTGAGATATTTGGAAAAAATAATATAAATTAATTTAAATAATAAATAAAAATAAAATTTTCCAATGAAAATATATCATACACTATCTTGGTCGTTAAAAAAAAGCTCAAAATTTTCAGCACAAATTTTAATGTGGTTTATATTTTTTTTTTACCGTTTATCTTTTATGGTAAATAATAATAATAATAATAGTATAATTTTTAATTAAAAATAAAAATAATCATATTTTTAAATGTTAGAAAAAAAAAAAAAAAAGAGGTGATCATAGTCTTAGGTCACCGAATTAATAATCATATTTTTGTTTGGAGAATTTTCCCCTAATTTTATTATTCATTCAATTTTTTTTTTCAAAAATATTAAATTAAACACCTATTTTCTATTTTTTATATTATACTAAAAATCAATTTTACATTTAAATCATTACATCAACACCTATTTATATCACATCATACAACTATTAACATTGAAAATTTTTACTATTCAAATCTCACTCCAAAATCCAAACAAACACCCTTGATAATTTTTAAAGCAAATTGATACATATTTGACGGACAATCAAATAAATAAAAACAATTAAATTTCTCTTGGAATATTATCTAACACCCGTCTATAACACATAGTTTGGTCTAGTATTTAATAATAGAGTAAACAGATATTTGATTATTTCAATATTATTATTATTATTATTATTATTATTATTTTTTATTACACGGAAATTCGCAGCCGCGATTTGTAAGACTGCACTTTGGGTAAATTTTCGATTAAACCTAATACCAAACTAGGCCCAAGAGAAGTCATATTTCAATATTATTTTTAGCCTAATAAATGATATATTGTTAATATATATTCCCCCGTCTCAAATACAATATTTCTATAATATATATTCCCCCGTCTCAAATACAATATTTCTATTTATCATTTTTGTTCGTTCCAAAACAATAATCATATTTCCATAAATAATTATATCACTATAAAATTATCCTTACTTTTTTATTATTATTATACAATTGCCACTACTTTTTACACTAATACACTCACAAGGGCAAAAAAGTCTTTTATCCGTACTTTTTACACACTACTAATATAATATCAATATTTCTTAAATTTCTAGCCAAACACAACTCATACTATAGTTTTGGGACGGAGGGAGTAGTATATTACTAATTTATTATAAACTAGTTATTAAAAAATATTACTCCCTTTGTCCAGCCAGAAAGTATACATATTTCTATTTTGGGACGTCCAATTACAAAGTAAATATTTTATTAAATACCTTACTTTTTTCCATAAATATCCTTATTTTACATCACATCGTTACTTTTATACTAAAAAACAAAGGACAAAAATATCATTTTACTATTTTTAACTACCCACTATAATTAAAATACTATTATTTCTTAAACAACGCGCTAAAAATAAATGTTTACTTTGTGTAGAACGAGGGAATATAATTTATTCGACATATATCTATTCTATTTTATGTATATTTATCATGAAAATAATTATAATTATTTTATTATTTTTTGGCATATATATAATAAAATAATATAATAGTAAGTTTTGTAGCATATTATAGATAGTTTTTTTAAAAAATAAAACAGACTAAAAATATATTTTATCCTTAAAAATATTTATTTTTTTTTTTTTTTGAGATTTTTCAAGAATTTTACAATTCAATTAATTTTTTTCAAAAAATATTAAATTAATTATTTTTCACTTTTAATTTTTTATAATACATTCACAATTAATTTTTAGTTAAAAATTAAATATATATATATATATATATATTTATATCCTATCTAACAATTATATTTAAATTAAAACTTTTACTATTTAAATATTAAGTCGATGTATCCGAACATACACTTTAAATTTTTACATCCTAATTCTAATCCTAATCCAAAATTCAATTCCAAACCTCCAAATAAATATATAAAATTTTAAAGGGTTTAAAAATAAATTGACGTGAATTTCGCACATGGCCTCTTTTAAAGCCGAAGTATACCGAACTGACTCTTAAAACTGACATAACCACCATTACCATTACCATTAGGGGTGTGTTTGTTTCAAGGATTTTGGTGGATTTCCACTATTCATCCAATTTTTTTCCCCCAAAAACATCAAATCAAACACCTATTTTTCATTTTTTATATTATATTAAAAATCAATTTTACATTCAAAACATCACATCAAACCCTATTTATATCACATCATACAACTATTCAAATTCAAAATTTTTACTATTCAAATCCCAA
Source organism: Andrographis paniculata (assembly GCF_009805555.1). Taxonomy (NCBI): domain Eukaryota; kingdom Viridiplantae; phylum Streptophyta; class Magnoliopsida; order Lamiales; family Acanthaceae; genus Andrographis; species Andrographis paniculata. The sequence goes on from NW_026137424.1 coordinate 396,961, forward strand.
CTCAAAATCCAAACCCCCAAACAAACACACCCCTAGAAGTATTTACCAAATAAATAAAACTACTCTTCTTGTTATTCAATTCAACTTCGAATCAGACTCAATATCGACACTAACTCTAATAAGTCCAACACACTCTGATGAAATCAAATGTTGAATCGAACGGAAATTGGTAATCGTTGGGGATCGGCTGAACTTTATTCGCATTTTTCTTCGTTCTTTGTTGTCCATTCGCGCTCTTTGCAGGGTCTATAGTTTTCGCTACAAGTTTCGATTCGCGTCGGCGGGAAACTTTATTTCGTATAAATCGAGCTGAGGTATGTTGTAAAATTTGATGTCATACCGCGGTATTGGGATAATTTTTCTGTTTTAGATCGATTATTCAATATCATACTGTTATCTATCTGATTTCTGAACAGGTTGTGGAGTTTAATCAATTTAGGCTTTTGATTGGGTGGTTATCTGTATAGACAATCGTTAATTTTTTCTGTTTTAGATCTATTACTCGATATCATACTTTTATCTATCTATCTATCTATCTATCTATCTATCTGATTTCTGAATAGGTTGTGGAGTTTAATCAATTTAGGGGATTGAATAGTTAATTAGTGTTTTGATCTGTATAGTTAACCCTTTTCAGGTTCTGTAGTTATTTGTGTTTGTCTGTAAAAACTTACGAGGATGGATTGTGGCGTCGATAGGATTAGCGATCTTCCCATTGATATTATAAACAAAATTCAAGTGTGTATGCCTTTGCATGATGCTGTGAGGACGAGCATACTGTCATGGGAATGGAGATATCATTGGGTTACTATGCCACACCTTGTTTTTGATAAAAATATGAGAGGAAACCATGAATTCATAGTGGATCGAACTTTGTTGCTTCACAAAGGAACCATTACCAAATTCTCAATCATGAAATGTTTGATCAGAAGCAGTTTGGCTTTTATCCGCTGGCTATTTGTCTTATCAGACCATCGAATCGATACCCTTGTGCTTGTATTTCCCATCCTGAACTATATACAACCAATCAAAATTCATCTCATTAGTTTTGATCACCTCAAACATTTGCACATTGAAGATGAATGTCAAATCGAGCTTTCGCCTCTGTTTAGAGGATTTAAAAGCCTTGTTCGACTGGAGATTATCAATGTCAATATTAAACTTCAAAACTTGGAAGTGCTTCTTGCTAAATGTCCGGTGATCAACTACTTGAAGTTGAGGGTGCGGTTTAACTTCAGCCCTTTTTTTTTTTTTTAATTAATGTCTCGATTTTTCTTGGATCTGAGTTTATTTCTAATCGTTTTCCTCTTGTGTGGTTTTATTTAAGTTCTCTGTTGATCATATACATGGGACGATGGAAGAACTTCCAAATAAGCTCAATTCTCTCACTGTTCTACAACTCGGCGAACTCGACTTTCAATGTCTGGAAAGTGTCAAAGTTCTTATGAGTTTGATTAAAAGCTTCCCCAATTTGCAGTCTCTTAAAATTGGTGTTAGTCACTTGATTTGCTGCATTCTTCAATTTTTGACGCGTTTACATTTCTTTACATCAACTCATTTGTTAACACATTCACATTTAATCCTTTCTTTTTTTCTAGAGCATCTCCAATGTTCATGCCAACCGTGTTACCAACTATCTGAAGCAACAACGAACTTTAAATGTTCCTCTCAAGTGTCTTGAATATGTGAAGATCCGCATCATGATGAATTATGCTGCGGATGTGGAATTTGTGAAGAATCTTTTGATGTGGACAACTGTGCTTAAGAAAGTAGAACTAGATTGTTTTATAGGCTATCGTAATCTTGATGTAAGAGGTATGTTGGAAGAGATTGCGAGCTTCCAACGAGCTTTTTCTTCATCTAGAGCACAAATTATAGTTGACAACGGACGCAATTGGTTTGAATTCTGGAAAGACTAATGTTGTTTGTGAAAATTGCTGGACAGGCAATAATCTGGATTAGTGCAATGCGGGGTGGGTAGTATATACTAGATAGAACATGTGAAGGAGGTCCTCAGACAATATTATATGTTGTGGGTATGCCTCATTTTTGTCGAAAATTCTCTCTAGTGTTCCCTGTTATATGATAAGAAGAAGATGATACATACATAATGCATTAAGTGAGAAATTTGTATAGCTCGTGGCCTGGCCTTTGCTGTGATCATGTTTTTGCAATCATGTGAAGTTAGCACATATTAGAGCAATTGCAATGGCTTTAATATAAACAGCTTCTTTGTCAGATTAGAAGCTTTATTTCAGGACATTTCAAAAAATACAATGCAATGATTTATATTTTGATTGAAAAAAAAATAAAAAAATTTGATCGTGCTTGGTGCGGACGAATCCCAATTCAGCCTATGCATTTACTTTCCTTACCTCTATCTCTCTCTTCTTTTTTTTTTTTTTTTTTTTTCTCTCCACATTCTTACTTTCTTTTATCCTCTTTTTACTCTCTCTCCTCGTTGTGTCTCCTTTTCTTTCTTTCTCTCTTTTCTTTTTTTTTTTCTCTTTCAAATATAGCTGTTGTTCAATTTATCTCTCTTTACCTATAAAAATATAGAATATTTCTACTATTTCAATTTTTTTTTTCAAAGCAGATTCAATTTTCATTTATGAAAAAACAACAAATTAATCAACAACAATTATAAATCATAGAAAGATAAGCAAGTGCAATCAGCCCTGAAAAGAACCATACTAGGGAAGAGCACACAAACAAGTTCGAATTTGATCATGAAAAACAGATTATCGAAAAAAAAGAACATCAGACAATAAATTGATGTAAATAATTATTTAATAATTTTATTTAAATAATGAAATCATATTTCACATAAATATATAAAAGAGCACGAATTACAAATAAATAAATTACATACTTAACGTAATAAAAACACACAAAAGTTTTCTATTAAAACCTCTATTGCATAAATATAAACAAAACAACAAAGTAATATGGCTAGAAAATCACACAAGTTACAACAAAAAAAGGTACAACAAATACTTTAAATATATATATAATAAAATAAATATAAACCCTAAATACCCTAAAAGTTATACGTTAGCGGCATTATTTTCTTTTATGTGTCAGTATAAATTAATCATTATATTTTTATAATTATTTAAAAATTTTATTAAAATAATAATATTATATTTCATATAAATATATAAAAAGCACATATTATAAATAAATAAATAAAACAACAACTTTATATACCTAAAAAATCACACCCACTACAACAAAAAAAAATACAACAATTATTTTAAAATATATATAATAAAATATAAATCTGAAAATAGTAAAACTTATCTATTGGCCGTATTTTTTTTATATGTCACTAAAAAGTAATAATTATTTTTTATAATTATTTAATAATTTTATTTAAATAATAATATCATATTTTATATAAATAGCACAAATTACAAATAAATAAATAACATACCTGACGTAGTAAAAGTATACACATGTTTTCAATTAAAACTTCTATTACACAAATATACAAGAAAAACAAGTTCATATAGGTAGAAAATGACATACATTGCAACAAAAAAGCACACCAAATATATATTTAAAAATATATCTGTTGATGTAATACACGGAGGAACTTCTGTCTGAAAATCAGGATCTGAAATCTTTGCCCATTTTGGCTCTTCTATAAAATCATACACCAGACTTGCGCACAGGGTTCTTCTTCAAACCAATTAATTCATGTCATTCGGCAGGGAACTCGTGGCCCTAGTCGAGACTTGGCAGACCTTGAATCTATTTCCAGCATTTCGTCTCTGTTATCAGTTTCAGGTTGAGTTGTCAGAGATTCCAAACGAAATTCCTCCAGAGATGGATTAATGTTAATCCGCTCACAATACTGACATCTGAAACCTTCAATTCTCTCATCTGGTACTCCTTTACCGTTCCTATGTATGGACCGACCTCTTTCAGAAAACTCAGAGACACCTTGCAAATACTTCGGCTGCCTTGATGAGGAGACCAATCTGGACCGACCTCCTTCTAGATAATCAGCAGCGCCTCGCATATCATTCGGCTGCTTTGACGAGGCGACCTTTATGGACCGACCTCCCTTCGGATTATCAGTAGCGCCTCGCATGTCATTCGGCTGCTTTCATGAGGCGATCCATATGGACCGACCTCCCTCCGGATTATTAGCAGCGCCTCGCATGTCATTCGGCTGCTTTGATGAGGCGACCCATATGGACCGACCTCCCTTTAGATTATTGGTAGCAACTGGTACATCATTCGGCTGCTCAAATGAAATGATCCTTATGGACCGACCTCCTTCGGAGAATCAACAGCGCTTAGCATATCATTCGGCTGCTTTGATGAAGAGAACTTATCCCTGTACCACGCAGCATACCTGCGCTTGGCATTTCGTATTTGAGTACGATTCATACCCGGAAAACGAGGATCCACATCAATTGGTAAAGGTTTTTTATTTGGAGCCCATTTGCTCCCGACCGAGCCAGTTCTTCTAGTCGGGTGGTTTCGAACCAAAACTTGCTCATTTAACTCCACATTAAAAGAACCATCTTGATTATCCCATTTTTCGGCCACTATTTTTTCACAAACCTTGAGTTTCTCTTCTGGTCGGCCACTGTTTGATGCGTTTCCTTTTCCCGATCTGGAACTTGATTGTATACTAACCATTGTTGTGGTTACTTTTGGAAAAGGTTGTTGCTCTACACCCAAAGTGATATATTTGAGCCGACGTGCCTTAATGGCCTTTTGGATCTTATTTCGAAAATGAGTACATTGACTTGTATTGTGTGTGAAAGAGTTATGCCACTTACAATATGGTCTTCCTTTGATTTCTTCCTTAATAGCCAACCTTTGCCCTTTTGGAATTCAAATCTGGCCGTCAGTTAGCAAAATATCAAAAATTTTATCAGCCTTTGAATTATCAAATGTAGGTTGCTCTCTTCCTTCAGTTCCTGGTACTGGTTTTAATTTAGAGCACACATAAGGCTTTCCTGAAATGATTTCGGCCGCCATTTCTTATGTCTGATCAAAATCAAAATTGTATGCTTCTGTTTCCATACTTGCCATATGTTGAACTTTATTACGTCTGAAATTCTGATCCTTTTCTGTAAAAAGAGACTCCAAACATCCAGCCTTGGCAGCGAGACTTGCCAAATCTTCCACATCATGAGCAGTGAGTGCTTCTCTTAGGCGGCCATGCATATTTCTGACCACTAAATTGGTCATTTTTTTTTCATTGATTATAGTAGGACAATGTTCTTTCATCAATCGCACCCTTTCAATAAACTATGAGGCTGACTCTTCTGGATATTGCTTCAATTCCAATAAATCGGTAAGAGAAATAGTTGGTAAAGGATTGAAGAATCTAGCATGGAACGCCATTTCCAAACCTTCCTAAGTTTGTATTTATCCAGGTGGCAGATTTACAAACCATGAAAAAGCTATTCTGGTAAGAGATAATCCAAATAATTGCAGTTTATAAAAAGGATTATTTCCAATTTCCCCCAACTGTGCTGTAAAACGACTCACGTGCTCTATGGTGGAGCATCCGTCTTCCCCTAAAAAAACATGGAAATTAGGTGGTCGATAATTCCTTGGAAGTGGATAGTCGTTAATGATCCTTTCGGGGAAAGGTCTTTGATAAGCAGGACGGTTGGCCATCTGAGGATTCAAACCGAAATGTACCCTCAACACTTGTGCAATCTCTTCAGGATCCACACGGGGGTTTTGATGACCAGGGATAAAGATAGGATCCTGAATATGTGCTCCTTGCCTCTCTTCCCTGACAACGTTTGGCTGTAGATTGTCAACTCTTGGTCCCAAAGGAATATTATTAGGGAAAGTTAGAGGAGTTTTTCCCCTATCTGTTCGGTTGAACGTTGTGGCACTTGGCAATGTACTGTCAACATATGATGGCCCTGCGTAATTTGCTTGCATTCTTGATGGTGATATTCCTGGCGGCGTCTGAGTGGGTTGAAGAGTAACCCTTGATAAAACTTGATCTAACATGTTCTGCATGAGATTCTATTGCTCGCGCAACATATTCTACATAGCCGAAGTTTGCTGATTGTTCAATTGTTGAACATAAGACAACCAATCGGTAGGTGGTTGGGGAATCTCCCCTGGATTTGGCATGACAGGTGGTGAAATATTTTCTCCCATCGGTGCTGATGATGATTGAGGTTGTGAACCTGCCATACTGATTTTTCTGATGATTCGGCCGGACCTCAGTCGTATGAAATTCTCTGTTGATGTAGGATCAGCAATCTTGTCTTTCTCCCACTGTGGTCGCCAATTTTTTGATGTATTTTTTTCAAAAATAAAAAAGTAAAATCCGAAAATAGGAAATTATCTTCGAATTTGATATAATTAGTGCCTGAGATTAGGAATCTCTAAACACTATACGGTACAAAAATAAAATGAAAAATAAAAGACTGAAAATTAAAGGATGATCCATGAATCACTGAATTTGTTGTCGTTTGAAGATGATTGAAGATCCCCTGCCAGTTGCTGACCCCGATCCTTAAATATTCCTCAGAAACAGTACCTGGAACCGTCGCCCGAACGGTTACAACGCCTCCTCTCAACCGTCTACTAATTCTTCTCTTGCTAACACGTGTTCTCAACCGTCTTACCAACCGCGTCATCCAGCTAACTAAACTACGGCTCTCACTCGCTCTCCACAGCATCTGACCTCCACAGCAACCAATTTACTCGTCCCCCTGCAGACCAACCGACCTGTTTGTCCGACCACGGACCTTCCGACTTGCTTATCCGACTACAAACCAACCGACTTGCCCGTCCAACCGCAGACCTTCCGACTTACCTATCCGACCGCGAACCAACCGACCTGCCTATCCGACCACAAACCAACCGATCTGCCCGTCCGACTGCGGACCTTCCGACTTACTTATCCGACCGCGGACCTTCCGACTCACTTATCCAACTGCGAACCATCCGACCTGCGGACTAACCGACCTGCGGACCATCCGACCTGTGGACTAACCGACCTGCGGACCGTCCGACCTGTGGACTAACCGACCTGCGGACCGTCCGACCCACATCCGACCCACCTATTTCCTTAGAAATACGTCCAGTCACCCGATTATCTTGAAATACCCCTTAATTAGTCCAACAGACCCATTTATAAGCCCACATCTTCATATAACTTGGGTCTTTTAACCTAATTATAAATTTCATTCGTAACAATATCTATATAATAAAATAAATATAAACCCTATTAAAACTTATCTATCGGTTGGATTGCATTTTTGTGTGTCGGTTAAAAGTAATTATTATATTTCTATAATTATTTAATAATTTTATTAAAATAATAATATCATATTTCATACAAATATATAAATAACACATTACAAATAAATAAATTGCTTATATAACATAACAAAAGCACATAAATAGTTTATTATTTAAACTTCAATTGCACTAATATATACAAAACAACAATACTATATGACTAAAAAATCATACACGATACAACAAAAAGACACAAGAAATATATTTAAAATATATATGTAATAAAATATAAATCTTAAAAACACTAAAAGTTATCCGTTGGCCGGACTATATTTTTTTATATGTTGGTAAAGGTAATGATTACATTTTTTTTATAATTATTTAATAATTTTATTTTAATAATAATATCATATCATATTTTATATAAATATATAAATAACACCCAATTACAAATAAAAAAATCACATATACAACATAGTAACTAAAGCACACACACATGTTTTCAATTAAAATTTCTATTAGACAGATATTCAAAATAAAAACAGCAACTTTTAGGTAGAAAATCACATACATTGCAACAAAAAAGCACAACACATATTTAAAAATATATTTATATATAAAATAAATATAAACTCTACTAAAACTTATCTATTGATCGCACTGCATTTTTGCGTGTATAAATAAAAAATGATCATTATATATTTAATAATTTTATTAAAATAATAATACCATATTTCATATAAATATATAAAGAGCACACGTTACGAATAAATAAATCACATACACAACGCAATAAAAGAACACATGTGTTTTCAATTAAAACTTCAATTTTAAAAATATAAACAAAGCAGCAACTTTATATGCTTAGAAAAATCACTCAAAAAAAACACATTAATTATATTTCAATATATATAATAAAAACATATATAAATTCTAACTACTCTAAAAATTATCTTTAGACCCCACTGCATTTTTTAATATATCACTAACAAACAATCATTACTATATTTCATATAAATATATAGATAGCACATATTACAAATAAATAAATCACATACATAATGTAATAAAAGCACACAAATATGTTATCATTTAAAATTTCAATTACACTAATATATACAAAACAACAACATTATATGACTAGAAGATCACATACACTAAAACAAAAGAGCACAACAAATAATTTTAAAATATGTAATAAAATAAATATAAACACTTAAAACCCTAAAAGTTATATGCTCGTCGTACTATATTTTTTTATTTGTGGGAAAAAAGTCATTATTATATTTTTATAATTATTTAATATTTATTAAAATAATAATACCATATTTCATAAAAATATATAAATAGCACACATTACAAATAAATAAATTGCATATATAACATAATATAAGCACACGAATAAATTATTATTTAAAACTTCAATTACACTAATATATACAAAATAATAATATTATATGGTTAGAAAATTGCACACAGTACAACAAAAAGCACAACAATCCTATTTAATTGAACATAAAAATCCACAGGTACCTTTTTCATGTAACATTTTTTTATGTTTAAGCAACAAATTAAATATTTAAGTAAAATAAAATTACAACGTTACCCCTATTTAATATGCACCATCAGATATTATAAACTTTTGATCTTACGGTTGAAATTCAACAAATTAATATTGTCAAAAAATATGTCAGCATCGTAGCCGCCGCCATCTATTTATCCTTCTATCCTTATACAATGTTCAGCACCATTTTGAACTCATCTTGCCCGTTGGATCAAATTTTATCCTAATCTAATGGTTGATATTCATCGAAGATAGTTTAGGAATTTTGAAAAAAAAGTAATTAAAGGTAATAAATTAAAAAGAAAAGTTAAAGACATTAACTAGATATGTTATATTTGGTAACATTAACTCATATAAATTAAAAACGTATGCAATTAAATTCTTTTCAAATAAAAATTACTCAAAAACATATTAACGTACACACCTTCCAACTATGTTGTCATGATATCTTTAATATGATGATGTTTAAGGTAAAGTAAATGCAATACATATTATCTTAAATTGATGTTTACAAACTCGGTCATATTTTTTAAATAGTAAATATTAATTATAATAAGTAAGTTTGACTTCTACATTTTCAAAATTTTAAAAGATACAACATATATTAAAACAAACCTCAATTAGCGGAATTATTTTTAGAAAAAATATTCACATTATTGGAGGGATGTTTTATGTATTAATTTTTAAAAAATTCCCAAACATTTAAAATATAGGTAGATTTACATTTAAATATATAAAATGTGATACTTACGGTTATAGATTATGATGTTTGAACTAATATTTTTATCAAGACAATAAATTAAAAAGGTTAATATACATCCGAATTATCCTTTCCAACTCCCCAATTATTCACGCAGTCCTAACCTATCGCCTAAAACGAGTTCATCCCATCCCCAGTAAGTGGCAGATCCAACCGTCTTTTTAAATTGGTGCACAATTTAATAAATTATTATTGTAATATATAAGAGATAAATTATAATTGTTTCTTGCACATTTTCATACGTTAAAAATATATAATTACATTATTATTTGTAATACTTTAGAGTAAAATAAAATTGAAGAGGAATTAAAACTTAATAGGAAAAAAATTAATAAATTATATAATTAATTAATTTTTTTTGTAAAATCACAGTCCTTGAAATAATTTTAAAAAATAAGTTTGTAAATACAATTTGCTATTTTAAGTATTTGAATCAAAAGTAAATAAAATAATTAATACACATACATAATATTAAATGGGGTCCTGTGACCCCACTTTGTCCACATAGATTTGCCAGTGTCCCCAATCTTTAGCCACGCCCCCGCTTCCCCTTCCCCCTCCCAGCATCAACAACACACCGTCGTCGTTCGCCTCCCACTCTTCACCAAAAAAACTCAAACCCTAATCTAGTCGTACCCGTACCCTCAATTGAATTATTCTTTCCAAATCCCCAATTATAATATAGGGTTTGTTTGCCCATAATTTTTTTAATATGATTCTCAATATATATATATTTTTTAGTTTCTCATAAAAATAAATAAATAAATAAATTATTTTTTATATTGCCAATACGATTTTCTATACCTCATGTAAAAAGATTTCAAATAAAAACTAGGGGCATCAGTTGCCACACAAAAATGTCATTGATAATAGGGGGTTGGTTCTGGAAGATTTTGATCAATTGAATCAAAGCGACTTAGGCCGATGTAATGAATGGTGAATTGTGATTAACAACGGCCCAAAACAATGCAAGCCCGATGAAAAATCTGATCGGATTGATGGTTTACAATGTTTGGTGTTTGGAATGGAAAAGAGGAAGGAGTTAATTAAAATGTTAGTGAGGTTGATGACCATTAACAAGACATTTAAAAATGGAACATGATCTCAAGCAATAATGAGAAATCAATGAAGGTAAATGAGAGTTACAAAAATCTTTGAGATGGATCAACTATGGAGGATAATTATGGGGATGTTAACGCAACTTAATGTGAATATTTTGCATAAAACAAGAATAACAATTGTGTGTGGAAGGAGACACATCTCAATCCAAAAAATTATCTTTATTTTCTTTATATTTTCCTTGCAATTTTTCTTCTTTTGTTTTTTGTAGAATAATGTTGAATCGATCTTGAATCAATACAACTCGTTATTTTCTTTGTTTATTTTTGTGTGCTTTGTTCCTAAATTTATCGCATACCCCGGGGATTCGCATCGAGTTGCTCGGGAACCCACCAATACTCCCGACGAGAAATTTTAGGCCGGAAATAATTTTTCAGGCCAACATAATTGGCACGTCTGGTGGGACGCAATGGAGTATGCGATTACAATCAGAAAAAATTATTCATATGGCGAATCAAGGAAAGAACGGCGATGAGTTGTTGGATGCCTTCCATGGGCTGTCTATCCAAAAGAATTTACGTCGAGAAGGTGCCGCTTCGCGTGTGGAGGGCAACAGTTCGTCCGATAGGATGGCGACTGCCTTCATTCGTGAGGAAATATCATCAGTGATGCAAACAAGCCTTCGAGACTTCGCATTTGATATGTCACGCCAAGTGGCCGACATTCTCCGGCCGGCCACAAGTAATGAAATGGACGCCAATCGACACGAGAACCAACAATTTTCAAAAACTACCGGATGTTATTTTTCTCCAATCGTCTAGTCTCAAATGATGTCGATTCCGTTGCAAACTGGAGATCACATTTTTCAGCCCATGACAGTCCCAAATCAGGTGATTTTTTCGAATTTGCCTTCATCTATATATTCAGAAATGCTCCAAGTACAATTTGGATAGGTTCAAGCACTCCGGATGGACCCTTCGACAAGCATAACGGCTATTCCAAATTGTAGTGGTAGCCTTGGTGGATTTGGGGGGCAGGGTCAATTTGGCGCTCCGGAGGGCGACTTTTTCCAACCACCACCGCTGATATACAACATTCTGATGATCGATTATGGAGTAGAGGCGAGAAATTTATTTTTCTCACAAGAGGTTGCTCCACCACATCAATCCATAGGAGAGCAACGACAATATGGCGCTCCGGGGGCAATTTTTCCAAATCGCCACCGTTGATTGTTCCACAATCGGGCGATATTAACGCCGTTGATAGGACACTCATAGGACAGACGATATATACAATTGCTTATGGAAGCCCAAACGTATCGAGTTTGTTCCCTGGGCAAGGAGTCGCACAGCAACAACAATCGCTTGGGGGGCAACAACCATTCAATCGTTCTAACGGTCATTACTTACAACAGGAATTTGAAGGACAACAATCGTTAATTCTTCCGCCGGCTGACAATCATAACGCCGCTGGTATAATACCCTTACTTCAATCACCGGGTTTGAAGCATCGGTCCTTTGGGGGGAAACAACAATTTGATGCACCAATGATCAATTATTTTCAGCCGTCATGTCGTGAGCTTCCGCCGTCAATTGTTATTCCAGCAGGCGATCTTAACGCCGCTAGTACAACATTTTGTGAACAACAGGGCGGTCCGCCAGCCTCTCCGGTGTCTCAAACCGTCATCGATCCTCAAATGTTGATATAGGTTGTTCATGGAGTATTTGGGCAGCACCTATGCCCAACTGATCAGCCATCATATCATCGGCCTTACCCCGATTGGATAGGAAAAATGATGCCATTGCCACGCGACACCAAAACACTTAAATTTACTCTTTTTTCGGGAGAAGATGGGCGTTCAAGTATGGAGCATGTGAGCCGTTTCATTGCACAATGCGACGAAGCTAGCGATTGGCAGAAACTTCAAATGTTTTCGCTATCGTTAACCGGCGTTGCATTCAATTGGTATTTGACGCTACCGCCAAACTCCATACGGTCGTGGCAAGAGATGGAGAGAGCATTTCATGATCGATTTTATATTCCTCCGTTTAAAGTTACATTGCTTGATTTGATGAATGTAAAGCAACGAATTCATGAATCGGTAGACGAGTATATAAAGCGCTTTTGACATTTGAAAAATCGTTACAATATAAAAATTCCGGATACTCAAGCGATGCTTATAGCGGTGAGAAACATGCATCCACAACTTAATTGAAAGCTCGTTTTGCAAGAGTTCAACGATTTCCAGCAACTTATATCTTGCGCCATTCGGGTTGAGCAAATGATAAATGAAAGAAAGGCCGCCAATCAATTTAGGCCGGCCTATCAACCTTTTATCATCTTTGACGATGACGATTTTGTTGAGCCGAAAAAGCAAAACAAGGAGTTAGATAGTGATTCTTTTGCGGCGGGTATGAATGTCATATCATTGACGAATAGGCCAACACTAAATAGTCATTTGCGCCCATAGGCAATGATTGTGGAAGTTGGCGCTAAGAAAAATGGCATTGCCTATGATGTTACCATTGTCGGTCAGGTGAATATTCGTCCTTATTCAATGAGAAAACCGCCAATTGTACCACCGTAGGATGAATGATTTGTAAAACATAAAGTATCGATAGTTCAAGGGCCGAAACACTTGACATGGACGTAAAAGAGACGCAACTAGCTTTGAAATAAGGCCGCAGATTCAGCGACGGGCAGACCAAGTGAAAATTCAATGATGTTGTTTGAGCCAGGAAAAAGTAGAGGGCTTGAGTTGTTCCTTCCAACTTGGAGAATATCGATAATGCTCGGGGATCAAAATACATTGCTGAAAATAAACCTTGGCTACATGATGGAACAAGCTGGATTTGCGCCAAACTTTCTAATCTTGATGGTTGGCGGTTAAAAGATTTGGCTCGCCGATGTCGTGAATATTTTTCCGAGTGAAAGTTCAGGCTGGCAAGAAAGTTGGTTGAGCATCTATTGTCGATTAAAATAGATTTCCGACCGCATAGATTGCCGCTCATGATGTCTAATTTTAAGTTGATCATTGCAATCAAATCAAAAAGTGAGAACATGATGAGATTGGATCAAGTTGCACTATTCACTATATGAAGTCATCATCGAATATTTTCGCCAACTTTAGTGAGACATTTTTCGATATGCTTGGTTGCAAAGTCGATATGATGGGTGGAAACTTATAATGGCGAGCTATCATTTTTTTGTGACAAGTAAATTGGCCTTTCCCCTTTGGCGATTCAAACATGTATATTTCACAAAATATATTTTATATCTAACATTTAACATTTAGTGAAATATAGGGGGCATTATGTTGCCAAACAAAAATGTCATTGATAATGGGGGCCGTTTCTGGAAGATTTTGATCAATTGAATCAAAGCGACTTGGGCCGATGTAAAATAATTTTGTTAGCGTCAAGTCCAAACATCTAAATCGGATTAATCTATGATGAATTGTGATTAGCAACGGCCCAAAAGAATGCAAGCCCGATGAAAAATCCGATCAGATTGATGGTTTACGATTTTTGGCATTTCGAATGGAAAAGAGGAATGAGTTAATTAAAATGTTAGTGTGGTTGATGACCATTAACAAGACATATAAAAATGCAACATGATCTCAAACAATAATGAAAAATCAATGAAGGCAAATGATAGTTACAAAAACCTTTGAGATGGATCAACTATGGAGGATAATTATGGGAATGTTAATACAACATAATGTGAATATTTTGCATAAAACAAGAATAACAATCGTATGGAAGGAGACACATCTCAATCCAAAAAATTATCTTTCTTTTATTTATATTTTCCTTGCAATTTTTCTTCTTTTGTTTTTTTTAGAATTATGTTTTTATCGATCTTGAATCAATACAACTCGTTTGCGCCGTATTTTCTTTTTTTATTTTTCTGTGATTTGTTCTTAAATTTATCGCATACCACCGGGGATTCGCATGGAGTTGCCCGGGAACCCACCAATACTCCCGACGAAAAATTTTAGGCCGAAAATAATTTTTCAGGCCAACAGCATCTTTAACCTAGCGCCATAGGCGCTGCGTTGAAAATTTGACGTCGGTTGAACTCCAACCGACGCCAAATTTGATGCATAAAATTTGGCAATGCAATGTAGCAACGCCAACGTTTCTTTTCTTTTAAAAAAATTAAAATTTTCAAATATTTTTATATTAGTTGATCATTTAGTTTTTATTTTTTAATTTTTTTATAAAAATAATATTAATTGTAAATAAGAAATATGGTTTAAAATAATACTATTTTCGTCCGACTTTAAGGGTTTCATTTACTTTTTGCAGGTTGATATTTAAATATTAATTATTATATAAAAATGTAGTACAAATTAAGAAAAAATGACAAAAATACTTCTATTAATGTTTTATAATACTATATTTGTGAAAAAAATTATACAAATATAAAAATATTTTTAATATTAAGTACAATAAAATAAAATGTAGATGAAACCGTTAGAAACCGACAGTAGAAATATATAAAATAGAATATTTGAAAAATATATATTTAAGTGATTTGAAAATTATATTAATAAGATGAACTCAATCTAAATATTATTCAAGTGAGAATAAAAGTTTACATAATAAAAAATATATATTTATAAGTTTTATAATGTATATAAATATATTTGTTCATCGAAAAGAAAATTAAGCATAGAAAGATTGTACTCTTATTACATTTGAAAATATCAATAGATGCGTTTGTTTGAGCATTTTTATTTTCTTTTTTTACTATTTATGAATTCTATCAAAATATCTAATCAAATATATATTTGTTACAAAATATAGACGTAGCGTTTTGTAATTAATACATAATTCATATGCTTTGTAAACGTGGATGCATTTATACTCACTCAAGCATTAATTGTAGGCCTATATATATGCTGTGAGTTTACGAAATCAAAGTGAATCTTACATTTGCATTAATATTGTATCCTTATCCTTACCCGTCCCTCTCTCTCTCCACTCACTTTCACTCACGCATAATAAATATAAATACATACATATATATTTATTATATATATCTATCATTAATATTATACATATTAATATTCACACACCCACCATTTATATATATATATATTTACTTACGAATATATATTAATTATTATATAACACGTTATCAGCACGAAGGCTCTTGCCTATTTTATTTTTGGTAAGTTTTATTTTTATACTATCTATCTTACCTATTTTCTAAACTATGGAAAATCTTGCAAAATTTTATTTTAAACCTCTGTCTCTCACCGGCAATAATTTTCTGACTTGGTCCCTGGATGTAGAAATGTATCTGGTTTCTATGGGCCTTGTTCATACAATTGCCAGTGAAAATACGGCTACAAGCCAAGATCGGGCTAAGGCTATTATTTTCTTCCGTCACCATTTGGACATTCCTTTACAGTCCAAATATTTGACGGTGAAAGATCCACTTGATTTGTGGAATGAATTGAGGGAGGGATTTAGGCACTTGAAATATATCACTCTCCCCAAAGCCTGACATGATTGGCTTAACCTGTGGTTGCAGGATTTTAAAACCGTTACAGAGTACAACTCTGCTATCCATCATATTACATCTCAGTTGAAACTCTTCGGAGAAAATGTTACTGAGTATGATAAATTGGAGAAGACTCTCTCTACCTTTCATGCTTCGAATGTTGTGCTCCAACAACAGTATCATGAGAAAAAATTCAAAAGTACTCACAGCTCATTGCATGTCTTTTATTAGCTGAGCAAAATAATGAGTTATTGATGAAAAATCATCAGTCCCGGCCCACTGGTTCCAGTCCGTTCCCTGAAGCGAACGTGACATTTTATGAACGAGGCCGAGGACGTGGTAGAGGCTGTGGATGTGGTCGCGGTCGTGAGAGTCAACGCGGTCGATATACCCCCTACAATCGCCGTAGTTTTGACATTAACAAGATGCAGAGTAAACCCCAACATGGGGATATAGCCGAAAAGGCTAAATAGGGAAAGAGGAAAATTGGCATTTGTAATCGGTGTGGCATTGAAGGCCATTGGGCCAATACCTGCAGAACAGCCAAACACCTAGCCGATCTTTATCAAGCCTCACTGCAGAAAAAAGGGAAGGAGGTCGAGACTAATCACGTTGATAATGATGACGACCCCGATGATGATCTTCTGGATTACGACACAACGTATCTTGATATAGCGGATTTTATCGTAGATCCAGCAAACCCCCAGTGATAGACATATTTTTTCATTTTATATTTTGTAGTATTTAAATTATCGTATATTACCTTTTTGTAATATATTTTGTAATACTTATATATGTCTTTCTTAATACTGCGTTTATTTATATTTGAAGGTTAAATGGATGCCAAACAAAATGATGCAAATATGTGTTTCATTGACAGTGCAACGACACATACTATATTGAAACACAAAAAATATTTTTCCCATTTGAAAAGGGAAAAGATGAATGTCAATACAATTAGTGGCAGTGCTAAATTAATTGAAGGCTCTGGAGAAGCCATTATATTTCTCCCCGCGGGGACGAAAATTGTGATACAGTATGCACTGTTGGCTACTAAAGCTCGAAGAATTACTGAGCTTTCATGACATTCGGAAAAATGGTTATCACATTGAAACTATGAGTGATACCGATGGTGAATTTTTATTAATCACCAATATCATTGATAAAAAGAAATGCAACATTGAGAGATTACCCTCACTCTCTACTGGTTTATATTATGCCAGATTAGGTGTTGTTGAAACACAGCTCACGGGTGATCAAAAGACTACCGATTTTCAAATATGGCATGATCGTCTTGGGCATCCTGGCAGCATAATGATGAGGCGAATAATTGAGAATTCGCATGGCCATTCATTAAAATTTTAAAAAGTGTTAAACTCAAATGAGTTAACCTGTGTTGCCTTCACTCGGGGAAAATTGATAACCAGGCGATCACCAGCTAAAGTAGGTATTGAATCACCTACATTTTTGGAAAGAAACACGGGGATATATGTGGACCAATAGACCCACCGTGTGGGCCATTTAAATATTTTATGGTGCTTATTGATGCATCTACCAGATGGTCACATGTCTGTTTATTATCTACTCGTAATATGGCATTTGCGATATTGCTTGCCCAAATTATTAAATTACGGGCACAATTCTCCTATAATCCAATTAAGACTATATGTCTGGACAATGCTGGTGAATATACATCAAATGCATTTGATGATTATTGCATGTCGATTGGAATTAATGTAGAGCACCCAGTTGCTCATGTTCATACACAAAATGGCCTTGCAGAATCACTTATTAAAATATTGCAATTGATCTCTAGACCATTACTGATGAGGTCTATATTGCCCGTTTCAGCTTGGGGGCATGCAATCTCTTACATGCAGGAACACTCATAAGAATGAGACCGACAATTTATCATAGCTACTCCCCGATGCAGTTAGTATTTGGTCACAAACTAAATATATCTCATCTACGTATTTTTGGGTGTGCTGTTTATGTTCATATTCCACCCCCCAAACGTACAAAAATGGGTCCTCGATGTAGATTGGGCATTTATGTCGGATATGAATCACCGTCAATTATAAAATATCTTGAGCCTATGACGGGTGATTTATTCACTGCAAGATTTGCAGATTTTCATTTTGACGAATCATATTTTCCGACATTAGGGAGAGACAAAAACGAACCGAAAAGGGATATTAATTGGACAATCCCCTTGAATTTTTATGACCCTCATACAAAGCAGTGTGAACTAAAAGTTCAACGCATTATACATTTGCAAAATATTGCAAATCAATTACCGGATGCATTCAATGACTCGAGCAAAGTCACTCGATCATATATCCAAGCTGCTAAAGCTCCGGCTAAAATAATTGTCCCTGATGGACAAATTACAAGTGCTAATGAATCAGCGATACACTTAAAGCGTGGTAGACCACTCGATTCCAAAGACAAACATCCTCGAAAGAAAAGAGGAATTAATGATGATAATCATGAAAATATCAGGATTGATATTAATAAACCTCAACCTAATGAGGAAGTCAACACTGAAATAATTGCTCCAGAAGAGCACGATCTTGAAGAACATGATGAGATTATTGAAAACTCAATTAACTATGTTACTTCAAGAAAATGTTGGAACAGTAAAGAGGCAATTATTGATAATGCCTTCGCATACAGTTTAGCACTTGATATGATGGAAGAAAACGAGGATCCAGAGCCAAAATCGGTTCATGAATGTCGGAAAAAAATGACTGGCCAAAATGGGAACATGCGATTCAAACAGAGTTTGACTCATTAAACAAAAGAGAAGTCTTCAGACCAATTGTTCAAACACCAGATGATATAAAACCAGTTGAATACAAATGGGTGTTTGTACGAAAAAGAAATGAGAATAATGAAATTGTGAGATATAAAGCCCGTCTCGTGGCTCAGGGATTCTCACAAAGACCTGGAGTAGATTTCGATGAAACATACTCTCCGGTTGTTGATGGAATAACATTTAGATACCTTGTGAGCCTAGCAGTGCGAGAAAAGCTCGATATGCGTCTTTTAGACGTAGTTACTGCATATCTTTATGGCTCCTAGGATGCTGATATTTATATGAAAGTTCCTGAGGGATTCAATATGCCTGAAACATACAAATTAAACCCAAGGGAATCATATTCCATCAAATTGAAAAAGTCATTGTATGGACTTAAACAATCAGGGCGAATGTGGTATAACCGTCTGAGCGAATGTTTAATAAAAGAAGGTTATACTAATGATCCAATATGCCCATGCGTATTTATCAAGAAAAATGGATCAAATTTTGTCATTATTGCAATATATGTGGATGATCTCAATTTAATTGGAACTTCTGAAGAGATCCAAATTGCAGTTGAATATGTAAAGAAAGAATTTGAGATCAAAGATTTTGGAAAGATAAAATATTGTCTGGAATTACAAGTGGATCATGTGAACAATGAAATATTTATCCATCAATCCACATATACCCAAAAGGTATTAAAAGAATTTTACATGGATAAATCTCACTCTTTAAGTACACCAATGATGGTCAGATCCCTTAATCCCAGTAAAGATCCATTTAGGCCAAGAGAAGAAAATGAAGAAATACTGGGCCCCGAGGTACCATATCTCAGCGCTATTGGCGCATTGATGTATCTTGCAAATTGTACCAAGCCAGATATATATTTTTCAATAAATCTACTGACCAGGTTTAGCGCATCCCCCACAAAGCACCATTTGAATGATATTAAGCACATTTTTCGTTATCTTCAGGGGACTCATGACCTCGGTCTATTTTATTCGAGTGAATCTCGAAATGAATTAATGGGTTATGCTGACGCTGGTTATTTGTCTGATCCACACAAAAAAATATCAAAATGGCTATTTATTTACTTGTGGTGTAACTGCAATCTCTTGGAGATCTGCTAAACAGACAATAACAGCTACTTCTTCAAACAATGCTGAGGTTTTAGTAATCACGAAGCCAGTCGTGAATGTGTTTGGTTGAGGTCTATGACGTACCATATTCAAAAAAATTGTGGCTTGATTTTTGATGATGTATTATCTCCTACAATATTATTTGAAGATAATGCAGTTTGTATAGCTCAATTAAAGGGAGGATATATTAAAGGCGATCGGACAAAGCACGTATCTCCGGAGTTCTTTTTCACTCACAATCTTCAGAAAAGTGGTGAAATTAATGTGCAACAAATTTGATCGTCTGAAAATTTTGCAGATTTGTTTACAAAGGCGCTACCGACTGCAACATTCAACAAATTGGTACAAGAAATTGGAATGCGTCGGATGAAAGACATCAAATAAAGTCCAAAACAGGGAGGGCGAATTAATACAAGAATGATGTACTCTTTTTCCTTCTGTAATTGAAATTAAGGACCTAATACTTGTGTTTTACAATTAATCGAACACATACAAACAAGAAACATCGAATCTTTTATATACTTTCAAAATCGAAGGAGTTCGGACACAATTTACCCAATATTCAAACCGACTAGCAACACATACACACAACCTCGACCCAAACACTACCGACATCCACAGAAACGCACAATCAGCGCAATTAACAACTTAATCGAAAGAAATCTCAAGATTCTAAGCCTAAATCATCACGGACAATCAATTACACCACGAACAGCTCATAAACACATAATCGAGAAATCAAACTGAAGAACAGCTTTAGAACAAGCTGTAATACAACCACGGTGGATGAACTTCAAGTTCCGATGGCCAAACTCGCCGGAATGCCAAGGACAGGTCGATCGCGTTCGTCGGGAAAGCTAGGGCTCCAGAGAGTGAATATCGCGATGTGAAAAGAGTGAGAATCATCTGTCAAGTGAACCGGGAAGCATTATATATATATAAGACCCCTTGGACCGGTTTGAGGGTGGTCCAGGGCGGTTCAGGCCAACCGAACCCATCATCCAATTCATCACTCAATCGGGTCGAACCGCGGGCACAGGATCTGGGTTTCGATAGGTTGGGTCGGGTTGAAGTGTAATATGCACAAAACATCACAAATCTCCACCTTTTTGGGCATTGGAGAAAGTGCTTTAAGGGTGTCATCCCTGTCCGAGCTCCAACGATTTCAGTCTTTTAACCTGCGGACTTATTAACACGGTTCATGTTCTCAAGTTTTAATAAAACAGCTATCAAAAACATCTCAGCTGCAAAAATAACGAAAACAGCTACAAAAACAGCTACATGATTAAACATATCATGCTGAAAACAAAATTTTTAAACAACAAAAGATACAAGCCTTCAAGTTTTAAAGATTCTCCTAATCAAAAGTATCTATATAAACTGTTTTCTTACACAAATTGAATTTTGTTATTGATAAAACTTTTGTTCCCATGTCCGCAGGATTATATTTAGAAGGTACTTTTTCTAGTTTTAAAATGCCCTTAGACACTATATCACGAATGAAATGAAACCTAACATCTATATGTTTCGTTCGATCATGAAAGACTGGGTTTTTACAAAGCTGAATTCCGGATTGACTATCTGAAAAAACTGTTACTTCATTTTTCAAGTAGCCTATTTCATTTAATAAATCTTTTAACCGCATACCTTCTTTCAACGCTTCAGTTATGGCCACATATTCCGATTCTGTCTTAGAAAGAGCAATTATATGTTGTAGTTGGGATTTCCAACTAACACAAGAACCACACAAAGTAAAGATATACGACGTAGTTGACTTCCTAGAATCTCTATCATTCGCATAATTTGAATCCACATAGCCATTTAGTTTTAACTCACTAATGTGTTTACCAAATACTAAACCAATATTAATAGTATCAACCAAGTATTTAAACACACTTTAATGCATTCCAATGTTCCACGCCCGGATTAGCCATGTATCTACTCAAACAACTAATAGAATACGCTAAATCCGGCCTAGTGCACACCATCAAGTACATAATAGAACCTACAACACTAGTATAAGGAACATTCAGCATGTATTTCACATCATTTTCAGATTTTGGGCATTCATCTTTAGATAAAATGAAATTAGAAGCGAGGGGGACTGCAGAGGGTTTAGCATCAGTCATGCAGAATTTATTCAAAATTTTCTTAATGTATGAAGACTGATTTAAAAACAACATGTTATCTTGTCTATTCCTAAGTATATTCATACCAAGAATTACTTTTGCATCTCCTAGATATTTCATATCAAATTTCTTGCTTAAACAATCCTTTACATGATTAATGGTTTCCAAACTAGGACTCATAATCAACATATCATCAACATATAATAGCAAGAATATGGGATGCTCACATGCTATTTTAAAATACAAACAAAGATCAAAATTGCTTCTATTAAATTTCAAAGATTTCATACATTCATCAAATTTTATGTTCCATTGCCTAAGGGACTGTTTCAGTCCATAAAGGGATTTCTTTAAAAGACACACATGATTATGATTAATTTTATCAAAAAGCCTTCCGGTTGTTTCATGTAAATCCTTTCATACAAATCACCATGTAAAAATGCAGTTTTTACATCTAATTGTTTCAATTCCCAATTAAAATAGGCAACCAAAGCAAGCATGAGTCTTATAGTAGAATATTTAACAACATGAGCAAAAATTTCATTGTAATCTATTCCCTCCTTTTGTGTAAACCCCTTAGCAACTAATCTTGCTTTAAATCTAACTCCATTTTCATCTTGTTTTACTTTGTAAAGCCATTTACAATCAACAACTGTACAGTTAGCTAACTTTGGCACCAAAATCCAGGTTTTATTATCCTTTAATGACTTCATTTCTTCATTCATTGTATTAATCTATTCATTTCTTTGTTTTGATTTCATAGCTTCACTATATGACCTTGGTTCATTACCATCTAATGATTCAAACACATTATAAGCTAAAGAGATAACATCAACATCAAAATCATCTAAACTAGTAGGCTTCCTCACATTTCGCCTAACTCTATCCCTAGCAAGTTGATAATTTTCCAGATTTTGATCAATATTTTCAGCAATTCCAGATTCAATTCTCTCATTAACATCATCAGAACTGATCTCCAGACTAGCCTCTGAATTTCCAGAATGAAAATCTGGATCAGAACTGACTGTTCTGGTATCAGTTCCATTTGAGGCACTGTTATCAAGTAATTCAGCCTCTATATTGGCTAAATTATAATGATTTTGCTCCACCTCATTTTGAGTATCATTAGAACCATTAATACCAATATTTTCATCATTAAAAGTTTGATTTTGCTTCAAACATGGCATTTCATTCTCATTAAATGCTACATCTTAACTAACAAAAGTTTTAAAACCTGGTTTAGTGTTTAACCATAGCCTATATCCCTTAACACCCTCGGGATACCCTAGGAACACACACTTCTCAGCCCTAGGTTCAAGTTTATCATTGAAAACACGTATGAAAGCAGAACAACCAAATACTTTCAGATTTGAAAAATCAATTTTCTTTCCACTCCACCTAAATTCAGGACATTCACCCTTTAAAGGCACTGAAGGTGATCTATTAATCAAATAGGCTGCTGTAAGAACAGCCTCACCCCAAAAGCTCTTGGATAAACCCGAGGAAGCAAGCAAGCTTCGAACTCTTTCTAATAGAGTTCGGTTAATCCGTTCAGCCACCTCATTTTGTTGAGGTGTATAAGGGGTTGTTTTATGTCGCTTTATTCCATTTTCAATACAAAAGCTATCAAACCAAGTGTTGCAATATTCTAAGCCATTGTCAGTTCTCAAACACTTAATCTTCTTACCCGTTTGATTTTCAATAGAAATTTTCCAATCTTTAAAATTTCAAACACATCAGACTTCTGTTTCATTAAAAATACCCAAACTTTCCTTGAAAAATCATCAATTATAGTAAAAAAATATCTTCTACCACCATGTGTGGGTTCACTAGCCGGTCCCCACACATCTGAGTGAAGATATTCAAGGATATCTTTTGAAAAAATCCCTACTTTCAGTGGGTTTTTTAGGAAAAGTAGCTCTACGATGCTTTCCATATATGCAATTGTCACAAAATGGCACATTTGAAAAATTTCCAGCACCTAAACAACCAGTTTTATGCAAAATCTCCAATCCTCTATTACTCAAATGACCTAATCTCCTATGCCACAACTCAGTGCTGTCATGGACAGCATTCACACAAGCATCAGATTCACAAATAGGCATAGCAGTCACAATATAGAGATTATTTCTCAAATCAGCTTTGAAAACTACTAAAGAACCCTTAGTTATTTTCATAAAATCCATTTCCCATTTTCCTTCTAGTCCTAAAGAAGACAAACCAGCACAAGAAAGCAAGTTATTCGACAGATTTGGCACATGTCTCACATTGCACAGCTTTAAAACATTTCCATATTTAAATTTGAGCGTAACAGTCCCTATTCCTTTAGCACTGCAAACCCTATTATCAGCCATAGTCACATTACAATTTAAAAGGGTTTTATAATCACTGAAAAATTCCTTAAAAGGGGTCATGTGATAGGAGCAAGCTGAATCTAATAACCATTCATTCTTATTAAAAGCAGTCACATTAGAACATTCAGCAGTAAAAGCAAACACTTCACCTAAGCCATCATCATGAGAAATCAAATTTACTTGTTCATTTGAAGAAGTATTAATATGGGCTGTTCTATTTCTAAAGTTATTGTTGTTGTTATTCAAGTTTCTATTCTTCTTAGGACAATTCCTAATGAAATGTGAAATGTCACCACAATTAAAACACCATTTGACATACTTTGAAAGGGTTTGAAATCTATTCCTAGACTTACTCCTAGACTTCTTCTTATGTTGACTATTGTAGGAGTTATTCCATTGCTTATTGTTATTGGAAAAAAAAGCCACCCTTATTCGGTCTAAAGGGAGATATACCCCTAACATGCATCACCTCACCATGTGACTGTTTATTAGCTTTACTTAGCTTCAAATCCACTTCTTTACTTTTTAGACCATTTACCACAACATCTAGAGTAATCACATCCCTACCATATTTTATAGCTGATTTTACATCTGAATATGTACTAGGGATTGCATTTAACATGACAATAGAACTGTAATCATCTATGTTTTTATCCCCTGTAAGTTTTATATCTTGAATTAACTTTGAAAAAACATCTAAATTTTCATCTATTGTCTTTGAAAGGTCTAATTTGAAACTAAACAATTGCTCTAACAGATGTATCCTATTTGGAAGAGAAGTTTCAGTATACATGTTATTTAATTTGTCCCACAAGTCCTTAGCTGAACCATAAGTACCTATTTTCCTAATTACATGGTCAGCTAGGTTTAAAATAATGCACGAAGACGCAAGTTCATCAAGCTCAAACCTTTCTTCAAGAGAAAGGTTTGTTGCTTGATCAGGTTCAACGGCTTTTATCAATCTTTGAGTTACAAGAACACTTCTCATCTTTTGTTTCCAAATTGCAAAATTAGATTTTCCATCAAAAGGTTGTACATTAAAGACTGCTTGACTAGCCATTATTTTAAAGAGAAGAGAAAAACAATCTGTTTTAGGTAAAGACACAAGAACAGACCAAATTTTCACAAAAAAATAGCTACCGGTCCTAAAAAACAGATTCACAGAATCACTTAACAGAAGAAAACCGAATATTAACTAATCCAAGGGTTAGTTTCTTGAGAAAACTAACCTAGGAGCAGTTAATATTACCAAACTCACAATCAGATTTGCACAAACTGCTCTAACTAACACTTTAACTGTCACAACAACCTCAAATAGCCACACTTATCACAGAAACAACCACTTAGCACAAAAACAGCCCCTTAGCAAACTAAAATTTTCACACATAGCCACCCCAAAGCTGAAATCTCACAGAAACACGCAACAAGGTTAGGAATGTTACCCACTCCAAGTTCCGCAACTATTCTTTGACTTTCTTTTCGTAATTGAAGGCCTCCAACCTGTAAAATCCTTCCAACTGCGCACTTAATACAAAGATTAGTAAAGTTTGGATGAATCAATCAACAAGGAACTACAGAAATCAACCAAATAAGGATGATTTAAAGTCCTAATCTCCTACATGACCTATCTTAGTCCTAATCAAGGAGATCTAAACTTTACAGAAGTGAAAAACACCTTTAAAAATCTGTTTTCACTTTGACAGAAAAGTAAACAACCAAGATTTCGAAAAACTTGAAATTATTTACACAAAACCTTCGGGTTTTACATAGAGAACTAGGTGTTCACTTCAGGAACTCGAAAATCACGATTCCAGTAAACTAACAAGCCCTAAAATGCTCTGATACCACTTGTAATCGAAATTAAGGACCTAATACTTGTAGTTTACAATTAATCGAATACATACGAAACAAGAAACATCGAATCTTTTATATACTTTCAAAATCGAAGGAGTTCGGACTCAGTTTACCCAATATTCCAACCGACTAGCAACACATACACACAACCTCGACCCAAACACTACTGACATCCACAGAAACACACAATCAGCGCGATTAACAACCTAATCGAAAGAAATCTCAAGATTCTAAGCCTAAATCATCGCGGATAATCAATTACACCACGAACAGCTCATAAACACAGAATCGAGAAATCAAATCGAAGAACAGCTTTAGAACAAGCTGTAATACAACTACGGTGGATGAACTTCAAGTTCCGATGGCCAAACTCGCCGGAATGCCAAGGACAGGTCGATCGCGTTCGTCGGGAAAGCTAGGGCTCCAGAGAGTGAATATCACGATGTGAAAAGAGTGAGAATCATCTGTCCAGTGAACCGGGAAGCAATATATATATATAAGACCCCTTGGACCGGTTTGAGGGCGGTCCAGGGCGGTTCAGGCCAACCGAACCCATCATCCAATTCATCACTCAATCGGGTTGAACCGCGGGCACAGGATCCGGGTTTCGATAGGTTGGGTCGGGTCGAAGTGTAATATGCATAAAACACCACACCTTCACTATGATTTTTTCCCACATGATTTTTTCATATTAAGATTTTAACGAGACACATTTTTTATATAAAAACATCAAATGGGGAGTGTTACGAAATATATATGTAGCGTTTTGTAATAAATACATAAATACATAATTCATACGCTTTGTAAACGTGTATGCATTTATACTCACTCAAACATTAATTGTATGCCTATATATATGCTGTGAATTTACGAAATAAAAGTGAATCTTACATTTGCATTAATATTGTATCCTTATCCTTACCCGTCCCCCTCTCTCTCTCTACTCACGCATAATAAATACAAATACATACATATATATTTATTATATATTTATCATTAATATTACACATATTAATATTCACACACCCACCATTTATATATATACATATATTTACTTACCAATATATATTGATTGTTATATATCAATATTTTTATTTTATAATATTATACTAAAAATAATTTAAAATATTACATTAGTGCTTTTTATATTAAATCAAATATTTATTCTAATTTAAAAGTTGATTTTTTAAAATTCAAAACTTGTTCACAAACACATCCAAAAGGCCAAAACAAACTCACAGTATCGTGTATATAATATATATACATACATACATACACATACATACAAGCGCTACAAGGTGATTAGTAATGCAAAAGTTTAGGACATTTCAAATTATATATGCAATTGGTTGTGTTAAGCACAAAAAATAATAATAATAGTAAGTGGCAGTAGGATTCTGGGTAGGGTCTGAATGAAAGCCAAAAGGTCTGGAGGTCGGGCAGAATAAAGGTCGGGAAAAGGAAGAAAGGTCGGGCGGAGTCTAAAAAAAAAAGGTGTACCCAAGTCGGGTAAACCGTAGATCGGATGGAAGGCGAAGTCGGGCAGACGCGGAGGTCTGTCAAGAGGAAGGTCGGGCAAGGAAGATGTACGGACAGACGCGGAGGTCTTCGGTCAAAGACGGAGGGCGGCTGATGCGGAGGTCGGCCCAAGTGAGGTCGGGCGAAGAAGCAGGTCGGGCGAAGGACGAAGTCGGGCAAAAGAAATTTGGCAGTGGACAGGCAGGTCGGGTAAGAGGCAGGTCTGAGTTCTGTGACTGGTGGGAACGGTTGAAGGAAGTTGTAATACGTGTCAATAGAGGAGAAATTGGTGGTCGGTTGACAGCGGTTGCTGTAACCGACCAGACGGCGGTTCAAACCGTTTTCTCTGAAAGGCTATTTAAAGGATTCAAATCCGTCAGAAAAGGCATCTTCAATCAACTTCAACAAAGCAAAGTCAGATTTGGGGATCACCACTTTAAATTTCAGTCTTTTATTTTCCAGTTTATTTTCTGTATCATACAGTGTTTAGAGATTCCTAATCTCAGGCACTAATTAATCAAGTTTAAGGATATTTTCTATATCTTTGAATTTTACTTTATTTTTGTTGAAAAATTACATCAACAAATTGGCGACCACAGTGGGAGCAAGACACAATTGCTCATTCCAATTCCGGCGATAATTTCATACGTCTTAGATCCGGCCGAATCATCGGAAGGGTCCATATGGCAGGTTCACAACCGCAATCATCTTCGGCACCGGCGGGAGAATCCGTTCCACCACCTATTGTGCCAAATGCCGGGGAAAACCCACAACCACCAACTGATTGGTGGTCTTATGTTCAACAAATGAACAACCGGCATACTTTGGTTATGCAGAATTTGTTGCGTGAGCAACAAACGAGCATGTTGCGTGAACAACAAAATCTAATGCAAAACATGTTGGATCAGGCATTCTCCAGATTCACCCTGTATCCAAACATGCTTCCAGCCGTGTCACCTTCTCGTTTTCAGGCGACTTTCTCAGGATCAACGTTTGCAGAACCATCATACGTTGACAGTACGTTTCCAAGCGTTACAACTTTCAACCGAACAGATATGGGGAAGATTCCTCTAACTTTCCCAGAGAATGTTCCTTTGGGACCGAGGGTTGATAATACCCAGCCGAATGAGAGATTAGAGGGACAGACTCATAATCCCATCCCAGCCGAACCAGCCTTCTCCAGAGAAGAAAGATTGGGAGGTCAGACTCACGATCACATTCCAGTGTTCGACCATATTCCACCCAGAGTAGATCCGGAGGATATTGCTCAAGTTCTGCGGGTGCATTTCGGAATGAATCCGCAAACGGTGAACAGGCCGGTTTACCAGAGGCCATTTCCAGAAAGGATCATTAACGATCATCCTCTCCCGAGAAATTATAGGCCACCAGACTTCTATTCTTTTTCGGGAGAAGACGGAGCCTCTACCATTGAGCATGTGGGTCGCTTCACGGCTCAATTGGGAGAAGTAGGCAACAATCCGTTTCACAAGTTACAATTGTTTGGGTTGTCGCTCACAAGAACAGCTTTTTCTTGGTATGTCAGTCTGCCGCCTGGACAGTTGCAAACTTGGGAAGATTTAGAGGCAGATTTTCATGGAAGGTTCTTTAATCCTCTGCCGACAGTCTCACTGATAGACCTTCTGGAGATCACGCAGATGCCGGAAGAGACCGGCTACCAATTCATAGAGAGGATGCGATTGATGAAGGGACGATGTCCTACGATGATCAATGAAAGCGAAATGACCAATTTGGTGGTCAGGAACATGCATACCAGACTTCGCGAGGCCCTGACAGCCCACGACTTTCAAGATCTGGCCAGTTTAGCATCCACGACAAGAAGGTTAGAATCCTTTTTTACAGAAATTAATCATGACTTCCGTCAGGGGGGAGATGCTGAAGCAATGTTAGTGCAAGATCGACCAACGTCCAGGCCAGCACCATTCCGCGATAAATGGAGGTCGGGTCCAGCGTAGCCTCGAAGGATGGAGGTCGGATCTGAGGCTGACGTAGCCTCGGATGCCGGCCTGCAAACTCCTAAAACATCACTGGGAGTGATGTTTAGGAGTCTTGAGGAGGAGGCTTATGTTGATGTAATTTTTCAACAGGTTGATAAGTATTTCATATTTTTTTCTAAGAGAGCAATAAGAAACATTAACAACATTCATCTCTGCTTGCTTCATTGTTGTTGCTTGATTTCCTTGAAATATATCGCTACCCAATTTAATGATACAAATAAACATTGTTTCATATAATGTGAACATAAGACCCTTCGTTACCACAAATCTTACAAAAATTTTTTGTGTGAGCCCTAAAATCATTTTGAATTTACTAAAAATGTCAGCATTAAAAAGAAAGTAAAAATTTAAAAAAAAAAAAAAGAAAAAGAAAAAATATTATTGTATATATAACACATTAATCTATTGTGTTCTCTTCAGGAAGAGCAATTGCAATGACTTTAATATAAACAGCTTCTTTGTCAGATTAGAAGCTTTATTCCAGGACATTTCAAAAAATACAATGCAATGACTTATATTTTGATTGAAAAAAAATGAAAAAATCTGATCGTGCTTGGTGCAGGCGAAGCCCAATTCAGGCTATGCATTTACTTTCCATCTCTCTATCTCTCTCCTCTTCCTTTTTTCTCTCTCCACATTCTTAGAGCATTTGTAATGACTTAATTATAGAAGACTTCTAAGTTGAAAATGAAGCTTTTTTTAAAAAATGATCATGCAACGTCTCTTGTTCCGATAGAAAAAAATTGCAAAGTTTGGGAGTGGCTTGGTGCAAACGAAGGTATGTACAAGCTTGTGACATTTATTTTGTTTCTATCTCTCTCTCCATTTCTTTTCTTTCTTTACTCTTTCCCCTGCATTTTCTCTCTCATATTCTTTCTCTCTCTTCCTATTATTCTCTCTCTCACCGATTCTCTCTTTCTCTTTCATTTTCTCTTTCTATTCTTTTTCCTATCAAACAAAAAGCCACTACACTACATTTTTACATTTAAGATAGTTTGGATCGGACACATCAGATTGTAGATGCTTATTAATTGAGAACCATTGTGGTTGCTCTTACTTTCTTCTCTCCTTTTTTTGCTTTCTTTCTCCTTGTTGTGTCTCTTTTTCTTTCTTTCTCTCTTTTCTTTTTTTTTTTTTTCTCTCTCAAATAGAGTTGTTGCTCAATTTCTCTTTTTTTACCTATAAAAATATAGAATATTATTTGGACAAGTAAGCTAACGAAGCTTTTTTTTTTTCTCTATACCATTGCAGTTGCTCTAACAATGCTTTACAAATAACTTTAACCGGTGTTTACTCAACTTCCTCTTGTTTTTATAAAATTTTCAATATTCTATAAAATTTAACGACTAATAACTTAAACCAAAGGTATGAAGAGGACCTTCAGTCCTGCAAGTATAAGGAAACAAATCCATATTTTGTCTTATACGCATAGTGTTCAAGTCAACCCTTACCGGTTAAATATTTCTGCAAATGAAATGTTTACACAACTTACTCTATCAAAATGATTATACATCATTTCAAATCTTTAATTTTGAGTATTGTAACATCTGTAATACTACTATATTCTAGATTATTAATTTTGATTTTATAATTTTAGTATTATATTATCATTAAATATATCAAATTAGTTATATATATATTTTTTATTAGTTATTATTATTATTTATATAACCTTTTTGAAAAATAAATAAATAAATATAAATTAACAGTTCAACAAAAAATATATATTTAAATATCTATTTTACCGTTATTGTAATGATAATATAGTATATTCGATAATTAAAAAGAAAAGACGATAATAATACATATTTATTGTGATAATAATATTTTTTAAAATTATATTTATAATATAAAAATATATTTTTTAAAAGAATTCATAATAATTTGCTAATATATTTTAGTTTTAAATTATTATTTTTATTAAAAATTATAATAATAGTAATAAATATTATCATATTATTATTGATCACAACAAATTAGGAGAGATTCTTTCCTATACAAAAATTTTCATAATTTTTCATTAAAATTCATAAACTTTCAAAATCTATGGATTGTTAAATATCTATTGAATACCTCAAAATTCTAAAAGACTTATCCTACAAAAATTTATATTGAATACACCCCTCAATCTTAACTGTTCATACTATTCTTTGTAGTTTAATCATATCTACTCGTTGTACATCTGCATTATAATAAAATTAAGAAAAATGAGAAATTTTAAAGTGAAAGAAAGAATCCAATAAAAAAAAATCTAAAATAAAATAGAGATAATAACTACGCAAATGGCTCAAAAATTTTTGCAGCAAAAAGAACTAAACAATAAATTTCCAAATTACAATAAAAATACAGTAACAATTGGTTTAAATATATATATATATATGAAAAATATCAATTTTGGTCTCAATATAATTAAAATTTATCAATTTTGATCTCAATAAAATAACTCATCAATTTTAGTCATATTATAAACAATTTCAATCAATTTTGGCCCAATTATAAATATTTTCAATCAATTTTGGTTTCACCGTTAAAAAACTAATAAAGATTGCTGACGTTAACATAACGGAAATGACGTGGCAGCTGACCTGAAAACTACACACCCATATACAATTATACACGGTCATGTTGTTACATGACCATGTATATTTCAGTGTATAATTATACAAGATCATGTTGTTACACGGCCATGTATAATTTTATACGAGCATGTATATTTCAATATATAATTATACATAACTATGTTTTTTACGCGGGCATGTATATTTCATTGTATAATTATACATGGCTATATTTTTTATACGGCCGTGCACATTTCTGTTTTGGTCTAAAATTCTAATTTTTTGTTATATTTTTTTCAAAAAAAATTATTTTAAATTTAATATAGTTGATATAGTTAAAATAGACAAAATCAATAGTAATAATAATATAATTAAAATTTATCAATTTTAACTCAAATATAAAAATTTATAAAATATATTCTTTTGAAATATTTTGTGTAAAATTCTATTATTCATCAAGAATTTTCCTCTTACAAATATCCAATTATACAACTATTTTTAAATTTTGTGTATTAAAAATTAATTTGTTATTTCAATACAGTAATTGGATATTTGTAATTGTGCACAAAATGTCAAAATCATGAGTTAGTTCTAATTTTACGACAACTTCACTATCATAAGCGCAAAAAAAAACACAAACAAAAAGAACTAATACAATGTGAATTGCCCCTCAGACTTTGTTCGATTTAGACATCCTCAGAGTTATAATTAGTTTAGCAAACAAACTCCATAAAATAGCTACAAAATCACAGATGTACAACAGAACTCAAAAAATAATTAACATAGCACTCTCAATTGCAAAACGTTTTTTGGGCCATGAAAACATATTAAGGGTAATGCAGGCTCAATTTTGGGCCTGTCTCATTGGTTCTTTTGTCTTTGAGGCCCACGCCACTTGGTGCGGCCCAAGGATGATTTCTGTGGTCATTTCTTAATTGGGCCGGGCCCTATGGGTATTTTTAGATTGTCATTTGTCATTTGCCTCTTTTGATGATTTGATCTCGACGAGTAACTTAAATAATTAAAAGGTAAATCCATAAAACCCTAAACATTTTTTTTTTTACTTTCATTCTTCTTAAAACCTAACCATCAATATATTAAGATGTCAAAACGGGTTCGCAAGGAATCAACTATAATTTGTAAATAGATGGATTATTTAGGGGTCAATAAGCAACGAGATGGTCTAAGATTTAGATAGTCCAATTCAATTCACCGGTAGATGACGAACCAAACTAGCCAATACATAGGCTTTTAAAAATTATTAATTTTTTATATATTTAATATAAAAAGATAGTTATATCTTAGAGTTTAAATAATAAATATTTTTAAAAAAATATTTAATATAAATTAATTCAGAATTTTAAATATCATTGATGGTTATTCCTTTTTAAAATATAATTATAATAAAAAATATTTAAATAATAAATAAGTATTATTCTTATAGATCTTTAAATAAATTTTAGAAAAAAAAAACTTAAAAGAAAAAGAAAGATGAATAAAAAAAAATTGAAATAAAGAAAACAACGACATTAATTTATTAATTAAAATTTATATTGATTTATCATAAACGATAGTAACATCGCAGACAATATATATTATTTATTGATTTAACATAATATATTTTTTTTTATAAATTAATGATTTAATTTAACTTAATATAAATATTTTTAAAAACTAAACTATAATATTTCGTCAATCTCATGTGTATATATTTGTTTACTTATTTTTGAAAAATTATAAATATTAGTATTAAACAATGATGATAAATTTTGTTGTAATAATACGTAAGTTGTAAGAATTTTTTAAAGTTATGTAGTAAGAACAATTAGTAAAAATGAAATAAATAGATTAATTTCGGAACGACTAAAATTACAAAATAGATAAATTCATTTGAAATATTAAAAATATAATATAATTAAAATTATATTTATTTGGCCCAAAGACTAACCAGCCCTACTGAGGACAAATCCACTTCCAACCCGCATCCGGGTGAGTTGACTCGTTGAGACCCGCATTTTGATGGACCTAAAAAATTAAAATCCAAATCTACTCTAAGTTTCGATTACCCGAAGTCGAATTACCCGACCTAACGCCTACCCAAAGCTTTTTTGCAGAAGAGAATAGGAGGCTCAATCATATATCAAAATATATATGTATATTTATTACATCAGTTAGTAATATTGACATGGATTAGGATTATCTCCATGAATCAAACTCGAAGACAAGTATCTAATATGTATTCGGGAACTTACAAATGTTGAATCGAAAATTGAAATATAAATAGGATAAGTTGAATTTCAAAAAGCAATCACTCCTCTCGAGCAAGCACTTTCGAGAATCCACGGACTGTCCGAGGCTGCCGATGCATCTTCCGTCTCTCACGCAATTGCATCCGAAGCTCAACAATCGAATTGCCCTCTCGGCGGATGGAATCACTCCAACTCTAAGGAATCTCTCCAAAGCTAGGTTAACCCTCTCTAAAAAATGTTCTCATCTAAGTTGTGTGTCCATCAAGAAAATAAACAAGGCTATATATACTAAATGACAAATTAATCTAAGCCACACATCTTAAGTGGCAAGCTAATCTAAACCACACATTTTGATTAAGATCAAAGGATCACAACCTTCAAGCAAACAAGTAGCTTCGACCGGGTTCGGGTTGCAATCGGACTGTCTAAGTTCGGGTTCGGGTGATCCGGAGGCGTGTCATCCTTTCCCCCTTCGGCTGCCTTGTCCCCAAGGCTAGTAGTAGCATTTTTGGCTGCCTTGTACTCAAGGCTAGTAGCATTTTCAGCGTGATAAAAAAGGCTCAAATTGGCAACATTGAAAGTCGCATTCACGCCCAAGTCTTCCGGAAGTGCAATCCGGTATGCGTTATCGTTTATGCGCTCAAACACAGGAAATGGACCAGCTCCATGAGGAGAAAATTTCCCACGCCGCAGCTCCGGAAAGCGTTCTCTACGCAAATGTACCCATATCCAATCTCCGGGTCGAAATATCACGCGTTTTCTTCCGCGATTGGCATAGCGTGCGTATGTCGCGGCCGCCTTATCAATGTTCTCCCGTACTTTGGCATGTAATTCCTTGATTGATGTAGCTCAATCCCTGCCACTAAAATTCAAATGCTCGCTACTAGGTAGTGGCAACATATCGGTAGGAGTTAAATGATTAAAACCATAAACAACCTCAAACGGGGACAATTTAGTAGTAGTACTAACATGCCTATTATAAGCAAATTCAACATGTGGTAGGCATTCATCCCATGTTCGACCACTATCATGTACCATGGCACGTAGAAGATTACCTAAGGTACGATTGACCGCCTTCGTTTGGCCATCAGTCTGGGGGTGACAAGTGGTAGAGAAAAGTAAGCGCGTCCCAATTTCATGCCAAAAACTTTTCCAAAAATAAGATACGAACTTTACATCCCTGTCAGATACAATAGTTTTTGGGACCCCATGCAATTTCACAATCTCTCGAAAGAAAAGCTTTGCCACATGACTAGCATCTGTCGTTTTCGCACAAGGTATAAAGTGAGCCATCTTGGAAAATCTATCAACCACAACAAAAATTGAGTCTTTAGCACGCGGTGTCCGAGGTAAACCAAGAACAAAATCCATAGAAATATCTAACCAAGGGCCTTCCGGAGTGGGAAGAGGAGTATACATACCATGGGGCTTCAAAGTACTCTTCGCCACTCTACATACAAGACACTTATCAACAAAAGAATCAACATGTTTACGCATATGAGGCCAGTAAAAGTGGACGCTAAGAACATCAAATGTAGCATGTCTACCAAAATGTCCAAGCATATGACTACCATGACTCCACTCAATCAAAACATCTCTAATGCTACATCTAGGAATGCACAATTTATCACCATGAAACAAATAGCCATCATGCTTATAATAATTATCAAAACCATGCTTCTCACACATCCTAAATATATCACCAAAATCTACATCATGCTCATACAACTCACGAATATGTGCAAATCCAACCAAATGTGTACAAGTATGATTAAGTAAAACATACCTCCGAGAGAGTGCATCAGCAACTACGTTCTCTTTCCCTTGTTTATCTTAATCATATGTGGAAATTGCTCAATAAAACTTACCCACCGAGAATGACGTTGATTGAGTTGCTGCTGCCTACGCAAATGCTTGAGGGTCTCATGATCTATGTGAATCACGAACTCTTTTGGCAGCAAGTAATGTTGCCAAACTCTCAGGGCTTGCACAACCGCATATAATTCCTTGTCGTATGTCGAGTAATTAAGGGCTGCTCCATTGAATCTCTCACTATAATAAGCAATCGGTCGTCCTTCTTGTAATAGTACTGCACCTATACCAACTCCACTAGCATCGCATTGGACTTCAAAAGCTCGTTCAAAATCGGGTAGTGCCAAAACCGGAGCATGTGGCAAACTATCCCGAAGCTTCTCAAAGGATGCTTCGTGACTTGCCTCCCACTTAAATGGAACATTCTTCTTTAAAAGGGAGGTCAATGGGGCTGCTATCACACTAAAGTGTGATACGAATCGCCTAAAGAATCCACACATTCCAAGGAACCTCTGGACATCGGCCACACTTGTACATTTTTCCCATTCCTGGATTGCAGCAACCTTAGATTCATCAACCTTAAGACCATCTTCACCTACAACAAAGCCAAGAAAGATATTTTCATTAGTGCAGAAAATGCATTTCTTTAACGTACCATACAATTTAGCATTTCTTAATGCATGAAAAACTTGCCTAACATGTCCTAGATGGTCCTCCAAACAAGTACTATAGACAAGTATGTCATCAAAGTATACCACCACAAACTTTCCAATGAATTCTCTCAACACATGGTTCATCAACCGCATAAAAGTGTTGGGCGCGTTTGTCAACCCGAATGGCATGACTAGCTACTCGTACAACCCAAACTTAGTTTTAAAAGCTGTTTTCCACTCATCTCCGGGTTGCATACGAATTTGATGGTACTCACTCTTTAAATCAATTTTTGTAAACAATCGTACTCCATGCAACTTGTCAAGCATATCATCCAATCGAGGGATTGGATGTCGGTATTTCATAGTAATTGCATCGACGGCCCTGCAACCAACACACATACGCCATGAGTTATCCTTTTTAGGGACAAGTAAAACAGGTACAACACAAGGAGATAAAGATTCTCGAACCCATCCCTTATCAAGAAGCTCTTGGACTTGTCTTCGAATTTCCTCACTTTCTTTTGGATTACACCTATAAGCTGGCCTATTGGGGATTGATAAACCCGGCGCAAAATCAACACGATGTTTGATGCCTCGCAATGGTGGTAATCCAGGTGGTATATCATCCGGAAAAACATCCTCAAACTCTTTAAGCAAGTCTACAAAAGGAGAAGACGAGTGAGAAAAAGAATTATCGTCAATAACAAGTACTTCTTTGAGTAAGAGAATATAAAAGTAACTTCCCTAATCTTGGTTACTGTTTTGGCGAACTTCTTTGTTGAACTCTTTGAGACTAAGCATCAGCTTGCTATCGTCTCCCTCGGAAGGTTTCGCCGAAACGGTAACAACAGCCACTTTTGATTTTACCACATCTCGCATAGTCTTATGTAAATGTTCAGAATCACGACGGACGGTCTCGAGTGGAAGGGCAGAAATGCTCAGCTTCTTACAACCTTAAGTGAACGATATTTGATTCTTATATCCATCGTACAAAACACGTCTATCAAATTGCCATGGTCGTCCCAAAAGGAGGTGGCATGCAGTCATGGGACACACATCACAAAGGACATCATCGCTGAAACCACAAATCGAAAAGGTAACAATCGCTCGTCTATCGACACGGACAGCTCCTTCATCGGTCATCCAATGTAGGTTATATGGTTTCGGGTGTGGGGTCGTATTCAAACTCAGCTTCTCGACCACATAGGAACTAATAACATTGGTGCAACTACCCGAATCCACTATCATGGATATAGTATGTCCCGCTACCTTGCAATGACAATGGAATAGATTTTCTCGCTGTCCCGCATCCTTATCTTCACGCGGTAAAGATGTCAAGGCACGCATGACTACTAAACTTAATGGATCCTCATCGCACACTTCTTCAACGTCTTCATCACTTCCAGCCTCTGTTTCAGCATCTACTACCTCATCGCCCTCACCATCATCGACATATCCCCATTCGCCATTCTCCAAAATCATAACGGTTCGTTTATTGGGGCATTGACCTGCATAGTGCCCTTGTCCATGACACTTATAGCACGTTACAATCTTTTCTTTTTGCTGTCCAAAATCCTTTCCTTTGAACTTCGCAGCCTCATCCTTCTTATCAATTATTTTATATTTGCCTTTATCCATATTTTTATCGAAGGGCCTAGCGAAAACAATTCCTTTAGATCCGGTAGAAGATACAACCGGAGCTACAGAACTGGTTGGAAACTTCCTTTGAGATGAAAATCCAGTTGAGGTTGGTCTCTTGAGCTGCTCCTTGCGTTTGATAGCCAAATCCACAGCTTCCCGAAGAGAATGAAAATGGTGCAGCTCAACCGTATCAGCTATCTCACGCCTCAAACCCTTAATGAAC
Source organism: Andrographis paniculata (assembly GCF_009805555.1). Lineage (NCBI taxonomy): Eukaryota > Viridiplantae > Streptophyta > Magnoliopsida > Lamiales > Acanthaceae > Andrographis > Andrographis paniculata. Next base: position 436,048 of record NW_026137424.1, read on the forward strand.
CGAGCTTCTGTCAATGACCCGATCTTATCAATATCCAATCGCATCATCAAAATCTCCAATTCCTTAAAATATTCCTCCACCAATTTTGAACCTTGCACCAAGGACTGCAACTTGATATTCATATCTCGTTCATAACTTTGTGGCACAAAACGCCTCCTCATGATTTCCTTCAACCGGGGCCAAGTATCAATCGGATTTCGTTGATGCCGTTCTCTATAACATCTCTCATTCACCCACCAAGTCAATGCATAATCCCTGAATTCAAAAATCACCATTCGGAATTTCTTGCCATCCGAGTAATTATGGCAGTCAAATGCCATATCGCACTTTGTTGTCCAATCCAAAAATTCCTCTGCTGCTCTTAATCCTCCAAAGGTGGGAAGGGTAATCCTAATGGTAGAAAGGTCGTCATCCACTTCACTACGTCGATTATAAGTTCGGTCTCGTTCATAGAATGAGTGCTCTGAGTTACGACTATTGTGTGCGCTGACCTCATTGAAGGACTCACATCACGATGACGAGAAGCTTCAACTGCATCATATCTACCCCGAATATCAGCTATTCCAGAAGGAACCTCAGTCCGTGCCGTCTCCAAAGATGTCAACCTGTGATTGAGGTCCTCCATTTTCTTATTCACGGTGTACTCTACATGATCCCAAGTTGCCCTTTATTGCATGGATAAAGTTTTTTCCATTTTGGCCTCCAATTGTTGCATACTCGATTCCAACAGCTCTCTCACAACTCTCAGAAAGGAAAATTAGAAGCAACCACAATCAAAACATAATAAGCATTTTGCAAATACCTCAAATAGTACGTCGGAATTCCTTCAAATGCAATACTCAAGGAGAAGTAATGTCGAACAAAAACAAGACGCATCAACTAGGAACCAAACTAGAGGATTCGACGCCAAACTATAATCGCAGAATGTAAAGAAAGTTTGACATAAGTTCTTATTCCACAATTAAGCAACAAGCTAGAATCGAAATCCCTAGCACATCATTTGATCATGACAATCTCTTCTAACTCAAAAAACCCCCCACAGAATGATAGAACTACTTCCTCAAAACTAGTTTAGTGACTCTCAACTATGATTATCCAAATGATCGACAAAGCACTATAAAAGAAAGAGAAAGTGTGCTGCTCAATTTGTTTTTGTTTTTTTTAATGCTCTAGGCTTTTACTTAATGTTTAGAGTGCGCATTTTTCTAATTTATATTACCAGCTTGGCTCTTTTATTGCACTTTTGCCACACTCCTAAAAAACAGGACATAGTGCACTATAACCAAATTCAAATGCTATTTCAGAGCTATTCAAAACCAAATCTCACGATTCCAAAACTTACAATCAACTTCAAGGATTTACCTAACATGAAAGAAAAGAATCACTCAATAATTCCCAGCCAATTGAGAGCAGTAAATCGAACAATTCGACTGCTCAAAACAGAAAACAGAATGCCGGACCCAAGATTTTCAAACTGACCAAAAACTGTCTTCCAAGTGTTTTTTGACGATTTTGAGATCACAGCACAGCAAAGCTGTGCTTACTATATAGAGGACTCGATGCCGATTTTGAAACCTCCTCACAATAGTAAATCGGAGTTCGTATGCAAAAGTTACGGCCAAAATACGATTTACCGACAAAACTCACAAAAACACACTTCTAAGCCCTCAATTCACTCAATTCCATGATCAGTTGATGTGTTTAGGCTCAAAACCAACCATATTACTCAATCAAGGTCTAAGAACACTTAGAAAACTACGAACAAAGCTTGTTAGCGCCGGCCAATAATCACTACTACTTGTGTTTCTTGAGAGACAAATTCAACAACACAACTCATGTTTGGCAACTAACAATGGATTGGAACTAGTTATCATTTCCACTAGAGAGGGAATTTTTGCAACAACGAAATGACTATTTCCAGAAACTATGAACTATCTCCAAATAACATGAACTAAACCAATGTTCTAACACAAACTTGATCAAACAGGACATAGAGACATATTATCGAACATGTTGTGAACAGGATTGCTACGAAATCTTATGATCAAGTCAACAACCGCTCTGATACCAATTTATGACATGGATTAGGATCATCTCCATGAATCAAACTCGAAGACAAGTATCTAATATGTATTTGGGAACTTACAAATGCTGAATCGAAAATCAAAATAGAAATAGGATAAGTTGAATTCCAAAATCAATCACTCCTCTCGAGCAAGCACTTTTGAGAATCCACGGACTGTCCGAGGCTGCCGATGCATCTTCCGTCTCTCACGCAATTGCATCCGAAGCTCAACAATCGAATTGCCCTCTCGGCGGATGGAATCACTCCAACTCAAGGAATCTCTCCAAAGCTAGGTTAACCATCTCTAAAAAATGTTCTCATCTAAGTTGTGTGTCATTCAAGAAAATAAACAAGGCTATATATACTAAATGACAAATTAATCTAAGCCACACATCTTAAGTGGCAAGCTAATCTAAACCACACATTTTGATTAAGATCAAAGGATCACAACCTCCAAGCAAACAAGTAGCTTCGACCGGGTTCGGGTTGCAATCGGACTGTCTAAGTTCGGGTTCAGGTGATCCGGAGCCGTGTCAAATATTTTATGCATTTCTTTTTTTATGACCATAAATTTCTTCTCTAATTTTTATTACAAAATTGATATTTTTTTTTTTGCAATGGACGAGCAGTATGTTCAAGGCCTAAGAATGAATTCACTACCGTGTGGGTGAGAATAATCATAAAATTATCCTACTTCGCTTCAATTTTGCATTAAATCCAAATGATCTATTGGATCATGTCCACCGGTGGAAACATGATAGGACGAAAGAGGGGGAGGGGGGGGTAACTTTTAAAAATTTTGTAATAACACAATTTATTTGTTATCATATAATTTTATTATTCGACATGACATATTTTAAAAAGTCATGCAAAATAACAAACTAAAACAATATCAACTACATGTTGCAATATTTATTTTTATATTGTTTGAAATCGATATGTATTTTTTATTAAGAAAAAAATTAAAAATATTTAAATATAAATTTTTTTTATTATTCAAAATTTTCAATTAAACCGAACTCATCGAAATCCATCAACAATGCCGAAGGCTTCCGGTTCGAAGGACCCTATCATTCAACTACCATGGGTTTCTAGGAAAGTTGCACACCTGAACAAGTCTTTACAGCACCCTTCTCGTGAGACGTTTAGGAGGTATATTCAATCTAGTTGTTTCAAATGACTATTTCATGTTAAACCATTACTTATTCTTGTGACTCATATTATGCAATACTGAGTTTTTGGGACCCTGCTAGTGAGAGTTTTCATTTATCTAATGGGAATAAATGCCATATTAATGATCGTGACGTTGTTGTGTATGGTTTGCCATATGAGGAAAAGAAGGAATCAATTTCTTTGTATGAGTCTGATTATTACTACACTTTTGCCGATATATTTGTGTTAGATATAAAACTTATAGGTAAGGATAATAAACATATTGTCAAGCCTTTGTTCAAGGACTTACTGGACAATGGGAGACTAACGAGTGATGTTGATTTTTGGAGGATATATGTTATGTACTATATGTCTGTTCTGTTGACGCCCACATCCAATTCGAAGATTAATCATCGTAAACTCCATTTCCTTAAGTCTAAGGTGTTAGCAAGTGAGTTTAACTGGGCTGGATACGTGAGAGATAGGATTGTTGAGGGTTTGTTTGCGATGTCGAAAAACTTCAAGAAAATATTGGTCAGTGAAAGACCATTTAAAGATATGCATTGTTTAATGGTAAATTAAAATATTTGTATTCACTTTGCTTACTTTTGTGTTTTATTATTTTGTCTTTATGTAATATGCTATTTTACTATTTTTAGCATATGTTTTTTGACAATCACCATAGTCAGAAATGTGGGAAACATTTTTTTTTGTGTCATATTATACAAAAACTGACTTTGCAAGACGTTTCAAAGGTCTTCAGTCCCCAAAGTGTTTGGTCCTCGAGTCTTAGAATTTGTATTCTATTTGAAACATGTAGCTTTGAATATGTTAAGTTGATTGTTTGTTCTGTCTGTTAACCGTTCCTCTATGATCATAGTTGTCAATCACGGATGGCGGTGCGTAGTGGTCAACCTCTAAAATGCTATAGCGGAATAGCGGATAACGCTTTGACCGCTATTTAAATATTTAAGAATATATATATATATATATAAATATTACGTATACAAAATTACAACAAAAATATAGAAGAAATCTATAAATTAAACTTATGATGATCATTCAAACCAATCAAATGTCAACAAAAAATATATGATCATAATGTTTAGATAGTTATATAAGCAAAAACAATTAGATCACTATTGTTTGATAGATAGATATCACGGCTAATTAAATTCAAAATATGATAAATTTGTTTCTTCTTCAGTTTCACCATCATCACTGCCGCTCTTGTCTAAATATTCTTCATCTTCTTCCTCCTCCTCTCTATTCTCATCCATGTCTTCTATTGTAGCATTCTTTCTCGTTGATGTTTGCATCCTAGTGTAGAAAGCAGACTCGTTAGCTCCAGTAGCATCAGCAAGAACTCCCTAAGTCAAATTATCATTGTCAAAGACTAACTTATCCTCGGCTGGTTGTCTATCTTTATCAACTTATCCAATTAACCACTCATTGGAATCATCAATATCATTCAGAACAATAGGATCAATGACATCATTGCTATCATAACAATCTAACAAATTTGGGTTATACTTGATATAAACCAAATCTTATAACTTCTGCTTCTCTAATTTGTTTCTTTTTTTGGAATGAATCTAACAATTAATTAAGATTTAAGATAACTATTAGCTTCTTTTCGTCTAAATTATAATAGAAACAAAAGTACATTTTATAAGTTAAAGTTAGATTTCAATTACTTACGTGTTAAAAAATACTTCAATTTCTCTCACAACCCAATGAGCTACTAGTCAAGCTCAATACCTTTATGGCCAACTTTTGCAAGTTTGAAACATGACTGCCATAGTTCCTCCATCACTCAGCTGTGTCATTCACTGAAACAATAAGTTGAATAAAGAAACTATATATAAACTTTACAGAAAAAAAAATGAACTTATTATTTAAACTGTAAACTAACCTGGAGCCAATGTATGCCTTTTCCTTATAGTTTCATATGAAGCAAAAATTCAAGCACCATTTTTATAAACTGCCAGCCGTTTTGTAATCTTATCGACCTTTTCTTCAGAAGTACTCAATCTCTCAATACACTTGTATAGTCCATGTGTAACTTCAGGGTCAAACTCAATGCTTGGATTAAAACAATAAAAATGTGGATTTAAAAAATGCCTTGCTGTATGTAGAGGGTGATGAAGCTGAATTCCCACCTTCTATCAATGATCTCGAATACATCCTTATACTTTTTTTTTTTCTAAAAAAGCATCTTTCAATAGCTTCTTTAGCTCTATCCATCGGTTTATATATATATATATCCCATAGCAAGCTTCTTTTCATTGTCCGCCATTCTCAACACATGCACAATAGGACCCATTACCTTAAAAGCATACAAAACATCATTCCAAAATGTAGGCATCAATACAAGACCATTTGCCTTTTTGCCCTTAGTTTCTTTAGTTGTCTTTGATTGCAACCAATCATCAGAAGTGAACATTTTTCTAAGATTACTTTTTTGTTTATGCAGCCTTTGTAAAGTAAAAAATGTCATAGCAAATCGGGTGACTCCATGCTTAACCAATTCCATCTTATTTGTGATCTTTCTCATAAAATTCAAAGCAATAGAGTGGTTGTATATGAATCCCACAAGAGAACAACCTCTTTGTATAGTCCTTTTGACTCATGGAATATTTCCAATGTCCTCTAACATTAAATTCAAATAGTGAGGTGCACACGGTGTCCAATAAATATGGGTTCTCTTTGCTTGCAAATATTTACCTAATCAATCATGAGTAACTTATCTAAGAATTAAGAATATATATTAAAACTAAATAATCAATAAAATATACATAATACTTAAGAACTCAAATTTTAAGAGTCATACCGGCCAATACGTAGTTACTTCCATTGTCCGTTATTACTTGGACAACATTTTCCTCTCTGATCTCATCTACAAAGGAGTCTAATAACTTAAATATTTTTTCTCTTGTCTTCACAAATGAGAAGCATCCACACTTCTTACAAACATTGTTCCACGTGGACAAATCACTAAAAAATTTATCAATGTTTTATTCTTTCTATTTGTCCATTCATCTGACATAATAAAACACCCAAAGTTTAAGCGATTTGCTTCAAGAGGTTTTATCATCTCCCTTGTTAGTTATAGTTCATTTTTTAACAAATGAACTCTTAATTTATGATAACTTGGAGGCTTTAGATGTTGGTCATAATTTCCTATTGCATCGACTATCAGCTTGAAACCTTTTGATTTTGCAACAATAAATGGGATGGAATTTCTGTAAAAGAATCAAGCAATGTACTGATTTGTCATTGTCCTCGTTTCTTTGTCACAAACATCCTTTATACTTGCTTCTCGTTGAGCTTTAACCATTGTTGTTGCTTCTATTTTTTTCATGAATAATACATCCAATGGACCTTTCACATTTGGCCTGTTGTTTTCTCCACTAAGTTCAGTTTCCAGTCTTTTTCCCGTCTTTGCTGACCGAACAAGGTGTATTTCTTGAAAAGCTTCTAAATCATCCTCATGTTCCCTCAACTCATCAAAAATATCTTGATCAACAACTGCCTTTTTCTGTTGGTATGCTTCAATGAGTGTTTTCTTGATCTCCAATAGAATTTTTTTACATGCCCCTACATTTCCCCTTATTCCCATTTGATGTTTTTTTTTGCTATTGCAATTCCTCCGGTTTTAGTTTTTGAGAAAAAATCAAAAGTAACGTATCTTTTATTATTGATATATTTCAAACTATTCCATTACTAACCAATATCTAAATTTTCTCCTATCGGTTTCACCTTGTTGCAATCACTTGTTGACATAGTGGAGAAGTTAAAAGATAGAACAGTATGAAGAAAAAATATAGTAGAAGATGGAACACTTTGAAGAAAGGAATATGGGCTGAAGATGAAATGGAGAGAAGAAAGAAATACGGGCAGAAGATGGAAGAAGGATAAGATCACTCGTCTAGAAGGGAGAGAAGAAAGAAATAAGGGCAGAAGATGGAAGGGGGAGATGGTTGAAAGATTTGATGATCATTTGTCTAGGAAAGTAAAAAAAAAACATTTATGGCAAAATATCAGAAGGCTTAAAATTTAATGGTATAATAAATATAATAAAAAATTATACCTTTTTATAATAAATATTATATAATTTTTTAAGCTGCTCCGCACCGCACTGCACCGCTACGCCGCTATTGCAAAAATATAGAATCGTAAAGTGGCCATTGCAACGAGTTACAGATCTGCTACGCTACGCCGCTATAGCACCCTATTGACAACTATGTCTATGATATGCTAAGTAATACTTTTCGACATCCTAAAGTAATATTTTTAAAATGTTGACTTGATACTTTGACTGATAGATAGGAGGATGATATTGAAAAATCAATAAAATGATACAAGAGCGAGGTTTCCTAGGTGTCATAAATTCTTTACAATTTAAAACAAGACTATAACTTGAAGTTTAAGAGTGATGAGCAATATGAATCTGCCAATGAGGATTAAATTGTTGATGGCAGCAAAAGAGCAGAATCGGAAGATCTTTACGAAAAGAATGCTGAGAAGATGATTTTAATTGTATGAATTTATATATTTAATATTGTTATGTTATATATCCATTACTTTCATTCTATATTTGCAATGTATATAAACCTTAGCCCTGATTATTGTCATAGGAGTTTGTTGAGTGTGATTTGCCCGTGCAAGAGGAAGATGTCCATGAAGAACAAAATGTTGAACAAGTATTCTTAATTGTATGTACATTGATCATTGTTAGATAACCATTATATTATTTCAATTTTGAATTACTTAGGAATATGTATCTTGATCATTGTTGTATAAGCATACTGAAAATGAAACGACAATGCAAATTGAGGAAATAGATTGTGAACTTCCCAGAAAAAAATAGAAGTGTGATGAAGAAGTTGTTGACCCAATGAGTCTTTTTTCACTTGGGTTAACACAAGAATTTGAAAATTTTGTTGCCTGAGTATTTGCAAGGTAAAATTAATTTTATTTGCTTTTTAGCTTTATTTATATATGCATATATTCAACTTTTTTAAAGATTGATGAATTTAGTTGGCAGGAAATTGTATTGTATGGATCAAATGAACATGAAAAGATTCAATCTCCAATTTTCTTCAGTGTAAAATTACCCTAGTGCACTAAGTCCTTCATTCCCAAGCTTCAAACAAAAGAAATTAAGTTTCATCGAGATCGAATGCCCTCGAAAGTTCTCTATTTTCCATATGAAATATCCTTCAGCATTTTTGATGAGTTTAAGATGAGTGAAGAGGAAGAAAGGACAATTAAATGGGCATTTTACATGCAACGCACTTCATCGGCCGATTTGGGATATATTATTTTTTCAGATGGAATCAATATCATATTCAAGCATGATATACAGAGTCTATGTCCGTCTTTTGATGTCGCAAGCAATGTGAATGATGTGTTTGATACCTTCCTAAACCGATAAGAGTTCAAAAGAAGCAAGCATGAAGGTGTTTCAATGTCGAAATTTTGTGTCTCGTTTAACATGACTGTGAGTATATAGTTACATGTGCTTAACATTTGTGTTGAAGATGATTATTGATTATATTTCAAATGCTAACTCATGGAATGTTGGATGTTTATGGTAGAAATAAATTAATGTTATGTTTTTTTATGCATGTAGTATATGGTGCGAGTTGAGATTGGGAATAATTTTTTCCAAAAAATTGACAAAGAACTGGTCAAGGAATCGAATCGATAATTCAATTTGGAATATCTTGGTAATGATTGAATTGAGTGCTTAAAGGTTGATAATGTGAGCATTTTTAATGTATATATGAAAAGTTGAGTTTACGTACTTGAGATGATGATTTTGTGCATTATGAAATGCTGAATTGGTTTTGTGTATCTTGTTGCAATACTTTTTCTCATTATGTCGCTCCAACCACTGGGTGCTATTCTCTGCGTCCATTCCTTGTAAGAAGATTTACTATTGCAATAGCTTAAATTTTGATGCATGGACATCAGACTCGGTGGTTCTTTTAGAGACATTTTGGTTACTTTCGACATGTTGCAAAGATTTTGTTTCTAGACCCACAGTGGGATGCCACTCGAGTTTCCTCTCCACGTGATTCAACTTGATATCCACAGTTGTGGAATCTTCACTATATTTTACATGGAAAATTGGCCCAGTGATTTGACTGGGAAAGTATGTGAGCACGTTGGCAAACGGTAGTTTTTGGATAAAATGCGGAATAAGTATTGTATCAAATATTGTTACAATAGGAGAATCGTAGTATTGAGTATGTGAAAGAGAGGGCAATGGTTGATGCCGGTGCGAAGATTGTATGTGAAGAAGATAAAAATGCTAATGCTTGACCTGTCGCGCGCGGTCAATCAAATAATTCACCTATTCCGTGATCACAATTTAATGTAATACAGGGGAAGGGATCGTCTCCACAGGGATTGTGTGATTCATTCTTTCGTGTTCTAATGCAGTAAATAAAGAGGGAATTTTCTTTCATTATCTAATGAAAATAAAATAACAAAGCAATTAAATTAAGGGGGAACTGACTATCAAGGGAATGTTGGCTCAAGGGATGATGCAGTTATGGCACTTGTGTTTTATCATTAATTCAATAAATTTAATTCTTATTAACGTATCAATAAATTGGTTATAGTTATCAACAAGCTCTGACAACCAATTTTTCCTTACAGTGTAGGTAATTAAGGTACAACCGTTAACTACCCATAATTAAGCAAATAAACCTAGGTGCGCCCATAAGAATATTGCCTAACCGCATTGTAATCTAGAAAAACCCAATTCAAAACAATTACTACCAAGGAGGAGCAATTAGAGTTGATTGTCTAACCCCTATGAAGGAACTATTCAACCCGGTTGTCACCTATTCAAGCGCGAATACAATTACGGATATCCTACCTGAATTGGCTTTAGATTATCAGACTAATTTAAATATCGGTACCAAAATATTCAATCAATCTAACAATCACAAACGCTATTCTCAGAATTAGACAAATATTGATAATCAAAAAGAACTTTTACAAAGAAAATCGAAAATCTCCAAAACAAAAGAACCAAAATTGTAACACCCCCAGTTGGCTCATACTGGAAATGCTACCGCCACAATGCATCATGAGGTCATCACCTCCTACTTCGGGCCCCACAATACAGTGTTAAGACTAAATTAACCATAAAAGCGCATTATTATATATACCAAAATCTGATTTATAAATATTTATAAAACACACCCCTTAACAAGAGGTTTTTCCGGTTAAAAATTTACATATAATACAATATACGTAAGTTCACTCACTCAGCCCATCTTTCTATGTCTCGAGTCGTCCCCTGTCTCGGATGTGCCATGCATACCTAAAACAAATATTTTCTTAAAAACAGTCCAGAATTAAATCCATTTTAAGAGCTAACGTGAAATATGTCATTTCACACCTTTTTAAAATAAAGTCTAATTCCCGTTAATCATAAAATACGTTTCATGTCATGCCAATAGTGAAATGATGCAATACAGATATCAAGCTCGACAACAATGCAAACTCACATATATATATATATATCCACCAAAGTGAGCAGCCGGAATAACCTCGGCTCCATAATCACAGGCTCACTACATCTGTCTAAGTGAGCAGCCGGAATACCCTCGGCCCCATAATAACAAGCTCACTAGACCATCATCAATAAATAGCCGGAAAATCCTCGGCTCAAGGAAGGACCTGATAAACCCATAATAATATAACGGTCATCCGGTCACTTCCATATACCCACCATACCACTCATACAATCAATACATGGATAGCCGAACGTTGTCGCCATTAACCACAAGACGCCCCATAGTCTGTGATAGCGAAGATAGGACCCCCACTGACTAGCCCTATCCCGTGTAATGTAGTAGAATCCGTGCAACCAGGAATCACCCAAGGGAAACTCGGAAACTCTACTCCTCCTCGCACGCCCTAACGGGATCACGTTTGGAGTTTGGCATATGATCCTAAACTACCGGTAGACCTCACTAGTGATCAGTCCAATGAGTGGAACAACACCGAACACGAATGATTAGACCAAATACGTCTCAACTACAATGGGTCTAATCCCTGAATGACCGTGCGACTAAGTCACCCAGTTGTCCGACTACTATCATCCACTATCGCCAAAGTGTTACGGTACATCGGGGTCGAATATCCTAACCTCAGATGATGCCCTCGCCTAGCACTACCGCACACAGCGACTAGACGATAGATCCATAAAACACATCCGATAAACCGTGCAATATGTGTGCAACATGCCAAATAAGTGAATTTACCGAAAAGGGCTGGTGAGACAACTCACCTATCCTCCTTCTCATAAATTCACCAACGCGATCAAATACGTATATCAAATATCATAAACCGTGAAGTCTCCCACATGCATACGCACACATATATATAAATATATACATGCGACAAAATGATTCACATAATATTACGTTAACATATTAATCAAAATCACATGCAACATGCATACCTAATTTCTTAAAATTAGATTTAATTCCCTACTGCTTACCTCTTATCGACACTCCCTAGCTCCCGCAATTTCACCCAAATCTCTTCCAACGTACACCCGCCCCATTATTTACTCAAATCAGCTGAGCTATATACTTATACATAGGAGCTACCTGCTTATTCAAAAGCTAATTTCTATAGTTAGCTCGTTGGGTTTCAAACTTTTATATTTAGCAGACTACGATATTCTAGCTATAAAACTCTTATACCTCATAATATTTATATCGCCCGATTATTAAATAAAAATACTTAAAGATATGAATAAACAGGCAGGTGCAATACACTGCCGTTTTCAATTCGGCTCGGATCGATACGAAATTCTCAGAATATAATACTAGGACTACGAATAGGCTATTAGCTAAAGAAATTCGTCGATTAAATAGCCAAATAGCCGGTTATAAATTTTTGAAGAATTTCTAATTTAATATTCCCAATATCGAAATTCATATTAAAATCCATAATTAAATTCTACGTATAACAAATAATACAATACCGAAGTCGAAATCAAAATCGGACGGCTAAATCTTTTTCTTTCTTTTTTTGTTTTTCTTTCTTCTCGTTCGCGTTTCGTCTTCTCGTTCCTTCGTTTCGAGGTAAGGTTTGTTTGTTTTTATATATATATATATGTATAATATATATACACATATATATTATATTATTATTATTATATTATATTATATTATATTATTATTAACATTAACATTTTTATCTTCTTTATTTATTGATTATATTATATTATATTTTTTATTTATCCTCATTGATATTTATCCGTTTAACAGTCTTTTCATTCATAATTAATATATAAAATAGGAATAAAATTTATTCCAGAATATTAATTTCTTAATTCCAAAATATTATAAAAATATTTATTTGCTATAATAATATTATTTTATACACTCCAAAATCGGGGTATTACAATTCACTCCCCCTTAAAAGATTTCGTCCCCGAAATCTAAACTCAAAAGCATAACAACACTACTTAATTAAACAAATGTGGGTATGCTTTGAACATCTCTTGTTCTACTTCCCACGTAGCCTCTTCTGCTCCATGCCGGGACCACATTACCTTCACCATACGAATATCTCGGTTCCTCGTAGTTCAAACCTTTGTGTCCATGATCCAAAGAGGCATTTCCTCATATGAAAGATCCTCATTTAGCTCTAACTCATATGGAGATAAAATATGAGAAGGATCTGCGACATACCTACGAAGCTGCGATACATGAAACACATTATGAATTCGTTCCATGGAATTAGGAAGTGCTAACCGATAAGCCCAATCCCCAACTCGATCGAGGATTTCATAGGATCCAACATAACGCGGACTCAATTTTCCTTTAATTCCAAACCTTCTAATACCTTTCATTGGAGATACTTTTATCAGGACGAAATCTCCACTTTGAAATTGGCCTTCACGCCGGGCTTTATCGGCATAACTTTTTTGGCGATCTTGAGCTATCTTCATCTTCTCCCTTATAACTCGAATCTTATTTTTTTGATTCTTCGATCATTTCTGGACCTAATATCAGTCGATCACTCATGTCATCCCAACTTAAAGGAGTTCTGCATCTTCGTCCATAAAGAGCTTCAAAAGGAGCCATTCCAATACTTGTTTGATAACTATTATTATATGAGAATTCCACTAAATCCAAGTGGTCCTCCCAACTTCCTTGAAATTCTATTGCACAAGCTCTTAGCATATCTTCCAGAATACAGATAGTTCGTTCTGATTGACCATCAGTCATTGGATGAAATGCAGTACTCATATGCAACTGAGTACCAAAGGCTTCTTGCAATTTTTGCCAAAATCGAGATTGAAAACGTGGATCACGATCCGATATGATTACCTCAGGAATACCGTGTCGTTTAACCACATGATGAACATATAATTGGGTCAACTTCTGCATGCTCCAAGTCATACGTACTGGGATGAACACTGCTGACTTAGTCAATCTATCTATAATCACCCAAATTGCATCTTTTCCCGACTTTGCCCTTCGAAGTCCTGTCACAAAATCCATTGCAATAGAATCCCATTTCCAGAGCGGAACTTCTAAAGGCTGTAGCAACCCCATCGGTCTCTGATGTTCTGCTTTTACCTTTTGGCAGTTTAAACATTGTGCAAATTTGGCTACATCCTTCTTCATGCCCTTCCACCAAAAATGTTGACGTAAGTCTTGATACATTTTAATCCCCCCTGGATGCACTGAATGTGGTGTATTATGAGCCTCACTCATAATTTTCTCTTTCAAATCATTTCGGTCCTTTGGGATACACCACCTCCTATGGAATCGAAGACTCCCATCCGAAGCAATATTAAAGTTTTGAGTCTGACCGCCCTGAACTTTTATAGCCAGCTCGACCATCTTATCATCTTCCATTTGAGCCGCTCTAATATGATTATAAATTTCAGGCTCAACTTGCATCATTTGCAAATATCCCCGCGTCATGCCCCGTCCAAGTACTTCAATTTCCATCCGTGCTAGATCTTGACACAGTTCATCAGCAACTGACATATAACCCAACTTATGCCTTGGTTTTCGACTCAAGGCATCAGCTACAACATTTGCTTTACCTTCATGATATACAATTTCGAGATCATAATCTTTCACCAATTCTAACCATCTTCTTTGTCTTAAATTTAATTCCCTTTGGGTGAAGATATATTTCAGACTCTGATGGTCAGTAAACATTCTACAATGGGCACCATAAAGATAATGCCTCCAAATCTTCAAAGCAAATACAACTGCTGCCATCTCCAGGTCATGTGTAGGATATTTTTCTTCGTGAGGTTTTAGTTGTCGTGACGCATAAGCAATAACTCTTTGATTCTGCATTAAGACGCATCCCAATCCCCTTTTCGAAGCATCACTATAAACTTCAAAATCCTCACCCTCTACTGGTAAAGCCAAGATTGGTGCTGAAGTTAATCGATGTTTCAATTCTAAGAAAAAAGACTCACATTCACGATCCCAATTAATCATTGTGTCCTTCTTCAGCAAATTAGTTAATGGCTTCACAACCCTTGAAAAATCAAGAACGGATCTTCGGTAATACCCTGCCAAACCCAAAAAGCTTCTTACTTCTGATTGATTGGTAGGTCTTGGCCAATCCGAGATTGCCGCAACTTTAGAAGGATCTACTGAGATACCCTTACCAGACACTACATGCCCCAAGAAAGCAACCTTTTTCAACCAAAACTCACATTTAGTGTCACACGCAAATGTTTTGCATGTTTCTTTTTATCTGGAGAATATACCAAGATATCATCGATAAATATCAGCACAAACTGATCGAGGTATGGTTGAAAAATTCGATTCATTAATTCCATAAACGCAGCCGGGGCGTTGGTCAACCCAAAAGACATAACCGTAAATTCATAATGATCGTATCTAGTGCGAAAGGCTGTCTTAGAAATATCATGCTCTGCAACCCTTAGTTGATAATATCCAGACCTCAAGTCAATCTTGGAGAATACACTTGCACCTCTCAGTTGATCAAATAAATCATCAATTCTCGGAAGAGGATATTTATTCTTTACCGTTACTTTATTCAGCCCACGGTAGTCAATACACAACCTTAAGCTTCCATCTTTCTTTTTCACAAATAAAACTGGAGCACCCCAAGGCGACGTACTAGGACGAATGTAACCTTTATCCAATAATTCCTGTAGTTGTAATTTAAGTTCAGCGAGTTCTAACGGTGCCATGCGATATGGGGCTCTTGATACTGGCTCGGCGCCTGACACAATATCAATAGTAAAATCCACCTCACGAGCTGGTGGCATACCAGGAATATCATCAGGAAATACATCAGGAAAATCTCGAACCACAGGAATATTTTGCAATTGTTGCTCCCCTTGCTTCAAATCTCTTACCTCACACAGATACACCGGATACCCCTTACGAATAAGTGCTTGAAATGATAGGGATGAAATTACCTTCATAGAAGGTTGTCTTGCCGATCCTGCATAGCTCACTTGTTCACCCGTTGCTCCAACCAATGAAATTGATCTTTTTCGACAATCAAATTGAGCTTGATATGCCATTAACCAATCCATCCCCATTATCACATCGAACTCGGATAACTTCATACTCAACAAGTTAGTAGCAAAATCAACTCTCCCAATACTAATCGGAATTTGCATATAGAGTTCTCGGCACTCCAGTACTTCTCCTGATGGAAGTAAAACTTCCACTACCACTTCTACCGATGAATTCAGACCCAATCTTTTAACCAAACGTTTAGATATGAACGAGAACGTTGCGCCCGAATCAAATAACACAAGAGCTGACAAACCGCAAACAAGAAATCTACCCGTTAAAACCTCACCTGGGTAATGATCAGCCTCTGTTTGGGTAACCACATTTATTCTGCCACGCTGGTCAGGTCCTCTGCCTAGCTGCCTAGATGATGGACGTGACTGGCTTCAACCACCTCGCCATGATGGTCCTAATCATCTCCCCTGTGACTGTGAAGATGGCGGCTGCCATGGCCTAAATCTCGGTTCTGGAAACTCCCTTGCAGTTACCACACTCGGGCATCGCCTAGCAATATGACCACTACCACCACACTTAAAACATGTTAATGGAACTTTATCACAATGGGTACCTGAATGACTTGTTCCACAACGTCGAAAAACAACCCCCGATTGTTGAAACCTCTCTTGACTCGGTTCTTTAATCGAAATCCCTTTATACGATGGCCCAGACCTGAATATTTGCCACCATTTATTTTTACCCTTTGGTTCGTCCTCCACCTTAGCTTTTTCTTTATCTCAAAACTGATGTTGATACCCCATCTCCTTCTCACTGTTCTTCTGCCTGACTTCCTGCTTCTGATAGAATCGAGCAGCACGCTCGTAAGCCTCATACAACGAACTGATATCCGACACAGCTAAAGCTTCTTGAATCCTCTGCTGTAACCCATCTACAAAATGATCAACTCTATCTCGCTCACAGGAAAAGTAGTCAGGAACATACATCTCCAGCTCATTGAATTTTACAAAATAGTCTTCGACTGACATCGAACCCTGCTTCAAGTCCAGCAACTCTTGCTTCTTTGCTTTTCGAACATGTGACGGTATAAACCTAGCTTTTAATTTTGCTTTAAACTCATCCCAAGTCATATCCACTTAATCCACTCCCGCAGCTTCCTCACCTAACCACCACCGATTTGCTCGACCTTCCAAGAAATAAGCCCCGATATTGACTCGTTGATCTGGTGGAACCTGAACAACACGAAATATCTTTTCCATCTTTTCAACCCAGAACTCAAGAACTCCAGGCTCTACAGAACCAAAATATGCTAGCGGGTTATGCCGCATCACAGCATCAATAAAACTCCTCTGTTGAGGCATCATCGCAGCCATAAACTGCCGGAAGAAATCCTGATTAGGTGCCTCTATTGGTACATGCTCTGGCACAGGATATTGTGACTCATTAGACGAAGGATCTAGCTCTGGGCCTCGAATAGCCCTACGTAAACCATCACCTCGAGAATTTGACATACAGCCCCCGACTTCCCTGATTCAATATCAACTCAGCAACACAACTAAACCAGATATAACATTAAAGCATAAACCATGTTAACATGAATGCACCCACAAAACCCAAACCTCGCCAAACCAATTCAATATCATAATTATTTTCAAAACCCTTTTTAATCCAAAGAGCCAAAATCTACCAAACCTAGGCTCTGATACCAACTTGTAACACCCCCAGTTGGCTCATATTGGAAATGCGACCGCCACACTGCATCATGAGGTCGTCACCTCCTACTTCGGGCCCCACAATACAGTGTTAAGGCTAAATTAACCATAAAAGCGCATTATTATATATATCAAAATCTGATTTATAAATATTTACAAAACACACCCCTTAACAAGAGGTTTTTCCGGTTAAAAATTTACATATAATACAATATACGTAAGTTCACTCACTCAGCCCATCTTTCTATGTCTCGAGACGTCCCCTGTCTCGGATGTGCCATGCATACCTGAAACAAATATTTTCTTAAAAGCAGTCCAGAATTAAATCCATTTTAAGAACTAACGTGAAATATGTCATTTCACACCTTTTTAAAATAAAGTCTAATTCCCGTTAATCATAAAATAAGTGTCATGTCATGCCAATAGTGAAATGATGCAATACAGATATCAAACTCGACAACAATGCACACTCACATATATATATATCCGCCAAAGTGAGCAACCGGAATAACCTCGGCTCCATAATCACAGGCTCACTACATCTGTCTAAGTGAGCAGCCGGAATACCCTTGGCCTCGTAATAACAAGCTCACTAGACCATCATCAATAAATAGCCGGAAAATCCTCGGCTCAAGGAAGGACCTATCCCGTGTAATGTAGTAGAATCCGTGCAACCTGGAATCACCCAAGGGAAACCCGGAAACTCTACTCCTCCTCGCGCGCCCTAACGGGATCACGTTTGGAGTTTGGCATATGATCCTAAACTACCGGTAGACCTCACTAGTGATCAGTCCAATGAGTGGAACAACACCGAACACGAATGATTAGACCAAATACGTCTAAACTACAATGGGTCTAATCCCTGAATGACCGTGCAACTAAGTCACCCAGTTGTCTGACTACTATCGTCAACTATCGCCAAAGTGTTACGGTACATCGGGGTCGAATATCCTAACCCCAGATGATGCCCTCGCCTAGCACTACCGCACACAGCGACTAGACGATAGATCCATAAAACACATCCGATAAACCGTGCAATATGTGTGCAACATGCCAAATAAGTGAATTTACCGAAAAGGGCTGGTGAGACAGCTCACCTATCCTCCTTCTCATAAATTCACCAACGCGATCAAATACGTATATCAAATATCATAAACCGTGAAGTCTCCCACATGCATACGCACACATATATATAAATATATACATGCGACAAAATGATTCACATAATATCACGTTAACATATTAATTAAAATCACATGCAACATGCATACCTAATTTCTTAAAATTAGATTTAATTCCCTACTGCTTACCTCTTATCGACACTCCCTAGCTCCCGCAATTTCACCCAAATCTCTTCCAACGTACACCCGCCCCATTATTTACTCAAATCAACTGAGCTATATACTTATACATAGGAGCTACCTGCTTATTCAAAAGCTAATTTCTATAGTTAGCTCGTTGGGTTTCAAACTTTTATATTTAGCAGACTACGATATTCTAGCTATAAAACTCTTATACCTTATAATATTTATATCGCCCGATTATTAAATAAAAATACTTGAAGATATGAATAAACATGCAGGTGCAATACACTGTCGTTTTCAATTCGGCTCGGATCGATACAAAATTCTCAGAATATAATACTAGGACTACGAATAGGCTATTAGCTAAAGAAATTCGTCGATTAAATAGCCAAATAGCCGGTTATAAATTTTTGAAGAATTTTTAATTTAATATTCCCAATATCGAAATTCATATTAAAATCCATAATTAAATTCTACGTATAACAAATAATACAATATCGAAGTCGGAATCGAAATCCGACGGCTAAATCTTTTTCTTTCTTTTTTTTTTCTTTCTTCTCCTTCGCGTTTCGTCTTCTGCGTTCCTTCGTTTCGAGGTAAGGTTTGTTTGTTTTTATATATATATAATAT
Organism: Andrographis paniculata; assembly: GCF_009805555.1. Taxonomy (NCBI): domain Eukaryota; kingdom Viridiplantae; phylum Streptophyta; class Magnoliopsida; order Lamiales; family Acanthaceae; genus Andrographis; species Andrographis paniculata. The sequence continues at coordinate 455,438 of NW_026137424.1, forward strand.
ATATACGCATATATACTATATTATTATTATATTATATTATATTATTATTAACATTAACATCTTTATCTTCTTTATTTATTTATTATATTATATTATTAAATTATATATTATATTTTATATTTATCCTCATTGATATTTATCCGTTTAACAGTCTTTTCAATCATAATCAATATATAAAATAGGAATAAAATTTATTTCAAAATATTAATTTCTTAATTCCAAAATATTATAAAAATATTTATTTGTTATAATAATATTATTTTATACACTCCAAAATCGGGGTATTACAAAATATTATCACCCCTTAAGCCAGAAAAGTATCTACTTCATAATCAAATAACAAATAACAAAAGAGAAAGATAAAGTCATAGCGGAAGGGGGGAATCTTCTCTGTCGATTTGCTTCTGCGCGATCTATGAGTCTGTCAGTCTCCTGCTCCTGTGCGTATCTGCTCTAGCCGTTCTCCCCTTTTGAAACGTGTGATCCCTCCTTTTATTTAATGTTTGCCCTAATTATTTTGTAGTTGGGCTTTTGGGCCCTTAATTAATTTTATTTCCTTTTTCTGCCAATTATGTCAAATTTAATATTTGCCCTCTGCACACAGCAAATAAACAATTTGCATATAAATTAGGTAGAATCCAATCAAAATCACCCAAATATCGCATATGATATGAATATAAAACGCATGCGATTTCTAACTATCAATTCTCCCCACACCTAGATCATGGTTGCCCTCAAGCATAAATTAGAAATAAGCCAAAGAAATTGCAGGCAACTCGATATGACAAGAGGATCCAACACAACCAATTCAATCCGAATTTTAGCACATCAAGCCAAGTCAACCTCACAAGATAAATTGTATTCGCACATGCTCTCTGAAGCAATTAAGTGTATAATTTGCTCAACACTCAGGTAGTGCAACAAAAAATTATCCTAAAGGCTTAAGTAAAAATCAAATCGGTAACTAAGGGAAATATTATTCATTCTAACAAACTTTATCATGCAGGACTCGATAGTTGCAAGTTCAACATGCATAACACTCAAGTTCTAGGTCATCTAATTGAGCATTACAAATCACACATGAAAGAAATTTCCAAAAGCTTGAATATATGCAATTTATTTTCTAATATAACTTTTGGAATATAGGCTCAAATCTCACATGGTTCAAACATGGACTTGACTCAACATATCACCAATCAAATGTCATTAGTCATGCCAAACTAACCTATCACACAAATCACCTTTGACTCACTTCAGACTAATCTAAAAAACATGCGAAAAGGCAGCAAATCAGGCATAAAAATAGCACAAAAATAAAAATTTTGCCCAAAAAATTTGCATAACTCTCCGCACACCTAAAGTACGCATTGCCCTCAATGTAAAGAAAGCAATAAAAGAATAGAGGAACTTCCCTGGAGTCCGTAGGGGGGTGTAGTAGTTGGGAGCTTTGTTAACACCTCTTCATTTGATCGTGATTTTTAGGGAGGCTTGAAGTTCTCCTGAGTCCTGCGAAAACAAATAACCAACGCACGCTACTCCAAAAAGTGGGTGATTCATAATCCAACTAAACTAGTCAAATGCGTGGCAATTCATAGCCAATTCAAACTATCCGAAGCAACTATCCAAAGAAAAAGAATGATAGTGATGGACTAGTCAAATGCTTTTCTCAATTTAGACACAAAAGAAGCAATATAGAATAAAGTCAATAAGAGAGCACATATAGCACCAAGATTCAACTCGAGTATTTAATTTTCAATCATGCTAACTAGCGATGCCAAACCACACCAAATTGAAACAAAATATCCCACGCGTTAGCTATAATCAAAGCAATGCCTAACTGTCCAAAAATCAGAGTCTTGATACCAATTCAAGAATATAAATAAGTAACACATCAATGTAAGCAATCAATCAACCTTATTAACTCAAGCCAAATAATCCATGATCATCGTAGTGATTTCAATCTCAATTCCAAATTAACAATCGCATAGCCTCAATAAATCCATCTCCAAAAATTGAAAGAATTAGAACAAAGGGATGAATTGATATTACCCATTTAGAGGAGCAGATGTGGTGATCGGCGATGACTGAATAGGGGAGGAAGAAGTCGACGGCGACGCGTAGGAGATCGTCGTTTGCAGAGGACGATCGGTGAAGGTCTCGGCGGCGTCTGGTGGTTCATCTGGTGGAGGGATGGAGAGGGATCGCGTGAAGGCGCGGGGCGTCTGGTGGAGGAAGGCAGGAATCACGGCTGGTTCGGCTGGATCGGAACAGCGGCGACGCTGGCTGTGGGCGAAAGGAGGGCGCAGTGGATCGGGGCAGAGGAGAAGAAGGAGAATGGAGGGAAGGGAGAAGATGAAGAAGAAGAAAAGAAGAATGGCGGAGGAAGGCGACGGCGCGAGAAGGGGAGAAGAGAGAGAGAAAGGGTTTTTTTTTTTTTTTTTTGGGGGTTTAAGAAAATTGATGCGTCTTCGCCAACAACTAGTAATTATTTTTCAAAAGACCTGCACAAAACCAAACAAAATTATCAAAAGTATTATTAGCAATTAAATAATAAAAAAAATTAGAATTAAAGAAAGCAATTAAATGGTTTGGGTTGTCTCCCAAAAAGTGCTTTTCTTTATAGTTTTTGAGCTAGACTTCGCCTCGCATCAATTCTGAATATCGAAATCGGCAACCGGTGCCGACTTTATAGGATCAAGTGAGGGTCCCTCGTGGTATAATTTGAAGCGATGTCTATTGGCCACACACTTTTTCTTCGGCTTAGAATTTTGATTCTCCTTATGACATTTTTTCGCTGCCAGCAATGGTGATCCCTTGGGAATCCATCTCCACTTTTCGACAATCTTTTTTCTTTTCTTACTCTCTCCAGTTGGTCTTTTCTCTAACGGTTTTGTCAACACAATTCTTCATTTATTCTCATTACCAACTTCACAAGTTTCCTGCACCACAGAATTAATAACATTAATTGAATATAACAATTTAGATTCAACAGGACATTTGACGGGATTAAAAATATTGAAATGAAATTCTTCTCCATCAAACTCCAAGCTGAGTGTGCCATTTTTAACATCTATCTTTGTTCCTGCAGTGCACATAAAAGGTCTTCCTAACAAAAGAGGCGGTGGATTAAAACAATGTGCATCGTGCATATCAAGAATATAAAAATCAACAGGAAAAATTAATTAATTCACTTGAACTAATACATCTTCTATCATACCATCGGGATAAGCATGGGTTTGATCAGCAAGTTGAATAATAATTCCTGTTTCTTTTAGAGGCCCTAGATTTAAAGAGTCGTATATTGATCGAGGCATGACATTAATAGCAGCTCCTAGATCTAGCATAGCCTTAGTTATCTCAGTTTTTCCAATCTTACAAGGGATAGAAAACATACATGGATCACCTGTTTTAGGTGGTGCCTTTCTTTTGATAACAACATAAACGTTCTCACCCACTATAATATGCTCGTCCCCTCGCAATTTTCTTTTGTTGGTGCACAGTTCTTTCAAAAACTTTGCGTACTTGGGGATTTGGTTGATAGCTTCCAGGAGCGGGATATTAAGTTCCACCTTCTTGAATATTTCCATCATCTCTTTTCGTTTGTTTGCCTTTTGTGGTTTCTTCAACCTGTTAGGAAAATGAACTAATTTAGTTTTGGTAGGAGGAACAGAGTTAGGAAGTACCTTTTCGTGAAGTTCAGCTTCTTTTTCAATATCCATCTCAATCTGATCCTCATTTTGTTCCTTTGAGATAAGAGGTGGACCTTCCAATTCCTTTCCGCTACGAAGGGTTATAGCACTCGTATTCTTTGGATTAGGCCGGAAGGAACATTCAATCATCGTATCACTGCAGATAGTGATGGCGTTGACATTTGCTGGATTTGGCTCAGACTGAGCAGGCCACTTTCCTCTTTCACGTAGCTGTCTCACCTCCTTTGACACTTGATTGATCTAACCTTGTAATTTGTCGACAGTTGACTTCATTTCTTGCTGGAATTGCAGGGTACTGGTAGCCATAGACTTCACCAAGTCTTCCAAAGATGGACTGGAGTTGCTTGTGGGTGCTTGGGGCGGCTGTTTCTCATATAAACGAGGTTGTTGCATCTGCTGCATAGCTCCAAATGGTTGATGAGCATTACCCTGCTATGCGTTTCCATAACGTAGGTTCGGATGATCTCTCCAGCCTGGATTGTAGGTGTTGGAGTATGGATTGTACGCTGGAGGTCTATTCAAACCGTAGTTTGCAGTGTTCACATCCACTGCACATTCTTCTTGGAAGGTCGGACATGCATCTGTAGAGTGTCCTGCACTCGTGCATATTCCACACACCTTGACCTGGACACTCGGGTTGGATTTTTTCACGACCATCTTGCGAACAAAGCTCATCAACTCAGAAAGTTGTTGCATCGATTGGATGGCATGGTCGTTGTTGTTTCCGCTCATCTGTCCAACATCCCTTGAACCAAATTGCTGCGTGTTTTCAGCCATCCTCGCAATAAGATCCCAAGCTTGTGCCGGTGTCTTATCTACTAGAGCTCCACCACTTGCAGCGTCGATGATGTTCCTGTCCATCAATGATAAACTATCATAAAAATATTGAATCAATAGTTGAGGGGGAATTTGATGTTGTGGACATTTAATGATAAGCTTATTAAATCGCTCCCAATATTCATGGAGCGTTTCACCTGATTGTTTCTTGATGCCACATATCTCCTTCCTCAGGATCGCAGCTCTGGAAGCTGGAAAGTACTTCTCCAAAAATTTCTTTTTCATGTCGTTCCACATGTCAATGCTTCCAGGTGGCAGATAGTAGAGCCAATCCTTTGCAGCATCTTTAATTGAGAATGGGAAGGCTTTGAGTTTGATCTGTTCATCAGTAATACCTGGTGGTTTCATGCTGGAGCACACCACGTCGAACTCTTGCAAGTGTTTGTGAGGTTCTTCACCTGCAAGTCCATGAAAAGAAGGCAATAAATGAATTAAGCCAGATTTCAGTTCAAAAGCAACAGTGTTATTGAGTGTTGGAAAATTAATGCATAAGGGTTGTTGTGCCAAGTCGGGAGCAGCCAACTCCCTTAAAGTGCGGGTATCCTCAGCCATGACAGTCTCTTAATCACTTTCAGAGTCGCTAGAGCTAGAGATTTTGAGGTGGTTTAAAGATTCTGCCAGCTTCGCAACCTGAGCAGCTTTTCGTTGCTTGGCTTCCTTTCGTAGCTTTCGCTAAACCTTCTCGATCTCAAGATTAAATATCAGTTCACCTGTACGAGAAGAATGGGGCATAAACAAGAGGATAAATTAAAATAACACAAAAGAGTAAGATAAAGCGCAAATCCCCGGCAACGGCGCCAACAATTGACCTGTCGCGCGGTCAATCAAATAATTCACCTATTCCGTGATCACAATTTAATGTAATACAGGGGAATGGATCATCTCCACAGGGATTGTGTGATTCACTATTTTGTGTTCTAATGCAGTAAATAAAGAAGGAATTTTCTTTTATTATCTAATGAAAATAAAATAACAAAGCAATTAAATTAAGGGGGAACTGACTGTCAAGGGGATGTCTGGCTCAAGGGATGATGCAGTTATGGCACTTGTGTTTTATCATTAATTCAATAAAGTTAATTCTTATTAAAGTATCAATAAATTGGTTATAGTTATCAACAAGCCCTGACAACCAATTTTTCCTTACAGTGTAGGTAATTAAGGTACGACCGTTAACTACCCCTAATTAAGGAAAAATAAACCTAGGTGCGCCCACAAGAATATTGCCTAACCGCATTGTAATTTAGAAAAACCCAATTCAAAACAATTACTACCTAGGAGGAGAAATTAGATTTGATTGTCTAACCCCCGGGAAGAAACTATTCAACCCGGTTGTCACCTATTCAAGTGCGAATACAATTACAGATATCCGACCTGAATTGACTTTAAATTATCAGACTAATTTAAATATCGGTACCAAAATATTCAATCAATCTAACAATCACAAACGCTATTCTCAGAATTAGACAAATATTGATAATCAAAAAGAACTTTTACAAAGAAAATCAAGAATATCCAAAACAAAAGAACCAAAACATTGTCACTCCTCAAACTAGAAAAGTATCTACTCCATAATCAAATAACAAAGAACAAAAGAGAAAGATAAAGTCATAGCGGGAGGGGGGAATCTTCTCTGTCGATTTGCTTCTGCGCGATCTATGAGTCTGTCAGTCTCCTGCTCCTATGCGTATCTGCTCTAGCCGTTCTCCCCTTTTGAAACGTGTCATCCCTCCTTATTTAATGTTTGCCCTAATTATTTTGTAGTTGGGCTTTTGGGCCCTTAATTAATTTTATTTCCTTTTTCTGCCAATTATGCCAAAGTTAATATTTTCCCTCTGCACACAGCAAATAAATAATTCGCATATAAATTAGGTAGAATCCAATCAAAATCACCCAAATATCGCATATGATATGAATATAAAACGCATGCGATTTCTAACTATCAATGCTCAACCGAGGAAACCTCGTATTAAGATGGGTGCAAGAAAACACGCTGGTGGGCAAGGGGAAGGGCAAGGGCGAAGGCGAGGTCGTAGGCGACAGAAAAATTGAATGTGATGATTGTCCAAATTTTAAAATTATAGAATTCTATATTTTTGTATCATGTAAATTATATATATAATTAAAATCTAACCTAATACAACAAATCATAAGCCTATCTATATTTATTACTGCAGCATATCTTAATTCTATTCAAAATATTTTTTTTGTAAAAAAAAAAAAATAATTTTACAAATCATCTAAATCTAACAGTAAAAAATAAAATAAAATAATTACCTACTTGGTTGAAGTCAAGGTAATGAATTTGATATAGAATATTTCTTCTAATATATTTTCTTATTGTTCATGTAGTTTGAATAAATTGAAGGTTCATTTGAAGAACAACAATATGCAACATCTTTCTTATAGTAGTTTTTTTGGTAACATCAACACTACCGTCATAAAAAAATAAGATAAAATTACATCGAAAATATTAAAAAATAAGATATATATAGTTGAAATCTTAAATTTATATCTTGCAATGTAAACAAACTTATTGTTAATTTTATGGGCACAATATGAAATTCTTGAAGTCAAATTTAATACAAAAGAAAAAATAAACTCGATATAACGTAGTTCAAGGTACATTCTTATATCCACTGACAGAGTTGACAAGAATTAAAATTTTAAAAAAAAAATCCAAATACAAAATATAACAAAAAGAAAATCAAATCAAATAACTATCTAAAGAACAACAAAAATCAAAGCATCAACCCATTTGTGCGAGACATCTGCAGGCGACGGTGTGTCATTCTTGTTCTAACTCTTTCTTATCTCATCCCACAGTTACTCATGTATATATATATATATATATATAACATTTCATTATTAGTATTAATATCCTTTTGGGCGTTGGAGTGATAAGTATTCAAGAAAAGAAGTACCCTATCATGAGTGTGCACAGTAGCCTCACAGTACTTACAATGGGGTTCTTAGACCATCCATATTAATGAAACTTATAATGGGTTTTTTTCTTATTTCTTTCTTCTTTTCCACGTTATATTTTTTCTGTCACGTCATTGTAAAAATTCATCTCATTTTATACTCACATCAAAGAAACTCATTTACACAAATTTTAAATTCTTTTTTTTCTATATTATTAAATTATCAATTTTTAAAATAATTGAAGATGCTCTTTACACTACAAGGTATGTTAGAAATAACGCAGGTAAATGATGAATTTGAGAATCGAATATGCCAATTCCAACTATTCTACTTGCTTTGTACACACAGCTTTGCTGAAATATTTTAGCATATTCTCTACGGGGTACAGGATGAAAGCCAATTCAACCTTCAGTGGGAATATACGTTGCAGACATGCTTCCCCAAAGAGCTCATAAGTGGCTACTAAATATTCATTCATTGAGATAACAATGGTCTTTGTCTTGGACAAGATAAGATTTTACTGCAGGGATGAGAACAACACAACTGAGTGAATCTCTTAACTTCTCATTGAAAAGGTTTGAAAATACAATCTACAAGTCCCTATGCTTTATATAATTGAACATGCTTCTTTATTTGACTCATCTGCTAAAATGAATCGACTAATATGCTGAATATAACTTTTATATATGCTGTCAAATGACATTAAATATGTTGAATAGGTTCTTACAGCCAGATAGTAATATTGTTCAAAGATCCTTTTAATTTATAACACAATGCTTAGATGATAAGACAACATATCTTGTATATAACATGGTGAAGACAAGCAATCAACATCTTGTTCACGTCAACATTCAAGAATCTTCAATTGAGTGTACGTGCAACATGTGGAAAAATGTTAGAATGTTGTGTTTTCATTCAATACGCACGATGTATGTAATAGTAGCAATAGATTGTGCACATTTAAAAAATATCCCAAGTAAATACATTTTGAATTGATGGAGAAAATATATTAAGAGGATGTTACAGCAGCATCACACAAGCTTAACATCTGGTCGGAAAAAAATAGATTTTTCAGGAAGATACAAATCGTTGTGTCACTTGTTCATGAGTTCTGCAAAGTTAATAGCTTCTGAGCCAAAGAATTACAATTCATTCTTAGATATATCCAATGAATTGTTTCACAACACAGTTACATGTCTAAATATGAAGGAGTGCCGATTGATGAAAATAACAGTTACATTTCATATATATTTTATATTTATTGAAATGTATTTGATATCAAATCAATCGATTGTTCATACTATAGGAGAAGTACAGAACACAACCACTGTAGGCATTTCAATATTTTGAAGCCAAGGAACAATCCAAAAAGGAAGAATTAAAAGACAAAAAAAGCATAGAACTATGAATAAGAAAGATAACCAAAAAGATAAAAGCAATGAATCCAATTTTTTGTCAGTTCCTACATGATTTAGTTGCAAAATATTATGAAGAAAGTATAATAGACACTTACATATACATATACAAGACCAAGCATTTTGTTGGATACCAATAAGAATTTTAATTATATATATAATTCACATGATACAAAAATATAGAATTGCACATCAGTCTATTGTCGAAGATTGTCTCGACGGAATCCAGCCTCCAATTGCTCTCTTTCTCTCTCGTTTTTCTTCCTCTCTTTCTTTGTTCTTCGTTCTTCTTCAATTCATTTTAGTTTTTTTCTTCCACTTCTTCTTTAACTTTGATATAGTTTTGAAGATGAAAGATAAAAAATTAGAGAAAAAGAAAATGAGAGAGAAGAAGAAAGAAAAGTGAGTACGAGGGCTACAAATGGAACATAAAAATGGGTCTAGAGATAGCGGTCAGGTTGGGTCCGGTCTGTGTTATGTACGGCAATTTTTATTTTAGATTTGTATTTTTAATTGTGTATGAATAAATTGATATTCATATATATATATTTTAAATAATGTTAATATATTTTGTATCATTCTTTCTGCTAATATTATTTTATTGGTTACTATTATTTTTTTTATATTTATTGTAGTTAACTTTTTTTTTTTCCTAATATTTTTAAATAGGAATGTGTTAAAAGTAGAAGACGGACAATCAGTGCATAGAGGCTTGAAGAAGTTAGTGTTTTTTTTTTTTTTTTTTTTTTTTTTTTTTTAATGTATTTGAACATTTTTTCATATATTCATCACATATTTTATAATAACAATAATAACGTTTAATTTTATAAATTTATTTTTTATTGTAGAATATATTTTACTTATTATTGACATTTTTATATATAGATGTGTGTATATATTTGTTTTGTTTTTCGTTTTTTGTTTTTTTGTTTTTTTTATGTAAGGCATACAGAATCCTGTCAGTAATATAAAAAGAATAATATTTTATGTTAAATGTTAATAAGAATAAAATATTATCAGAAAAAAATTTTATATACCCGAAAATGATTGAGCATTGTGTTTATTGCTTCTATTTATTTTAAATATTTTTCCCCCCAATACCAATAAGCATTATGAGGGAAAAAAAAAACACAATTAATTTAAGCCAATAGTGATGCAAAATTCATGTATTTATAATAAAAATATGAAAAAATTTCAAATAGCATCGTTTCTTTTGGATTTATTATTCTTTTATCTACTAATTTCATATAATATCATCAATATTTTATAATATTTTTTTATGTTCCCAATTTATATATAATTTAATTCTTACTTATCATTGTTAATGTATTAATTTTTTAAAGTTATTTGTTCAAACTCCTATAGAAAAAGATGTCACTGTTCGACTATAATCAAATTGACATATATTTTTATTTTTATTTCATTCTTTACTTTTATATTTTTTATGTTTTATATATTTTTTATGATTAAATAGTATTCTTTTTATTTTTTCATATTTTGTTATTATTTGAAAGCTATTTTTATATATTTTAAGTATCTAAATTATAAGAAAATGTTTGCATTTAGTTAAATTATACTACATATAAATTTAATATTACTATTAATTGATATATAATTTAATAAGCTATATTTATATTAGTTCAAAGTAATTTAATTTTTTAATTTGATAATTATTTTACAATAATGCAAATTAATGTATTTTTTGAAGTATATTAAAATAATAAAAAAAATTAGTAATAGATTTAATCATAAAACTTTTAAATATCAATTAAAATATTAAAATACCAATTATACATGGAATTCTAACAATAATTATGCTTTTATGTTATTATAGACAAATAAAATATATACTATTATATGAAATTTGATTTGAAAATTTATTTATATTATTATGTATATTTCTATATGTTAAGTTTTTTAGTATATTAATTTATGCATATAGCTTATTCTTTTATGAATCGATTTTAAATATTTTGATATCTAAATTTAAACATATATCATATATTATTAATAAAAGAAAACTTATTTTAAGTTAAATTAAATATGAATTATATGCTAGTATTATATATTTGAAAGATGTATAATTCACTTTATGTAATGTTATTTTTAATTTTTTTTAAAATTTTTTTATTAGTTCATATTAGAGTAGAGTTCATATACCTATTAATAATATAATTGAATTATTTTTTTTAGCCATATACTCCATACGTCTTTTTTTTCTTTATCTGTTCATAGAAGATCATTTTTATTTTTAGTAAATTTATCAATTTTAAACATAATTAATAAATATAAATCACTTTAATTAAATTTATAACTCATATGACTCATTCAATACTTATTTATACCTATTTCTCTTTGTTTAAAAAGCATTTTTATCTACTTTTAAAACTCTCAATATTTTTATAAAATTAATTTACGGTAATTATAAATAAATAAATATATATTTTTTTATTTGTATTATATAAAATTTTATTCTCTACAAAATAATATTTATATTGTTTATATTTTATTTAGATATAATGTTAAAATATTTAAACACATTGTTATGAGAAAACGAGAAAGAAAGCAAATAAAGAACACAGAGGTTTTACGTGGTTCGGTGACGGTGTGTCAACCTACGTCTACGGGCAGGAACCGGAGAGATTTTATTATACTGATTCAGAGATTTACAATATGTCATCCGACTAAGAACCATAGTTGTCTATTTATAAGCACCCCAAAACACCCTAAACCCTAAGCCCAGTTGTTATTAATTAGGATAAGCCCAAAAGGAACCTGCCAATTGAAACAGCACTTTCGCTTTGGTTTAGAGTCAGGTAGACTGCTAAATCCAAGTCACATTTCAACAATCTCCACCTTGACTTGGAGTTTCTCCAACTGCCAAAGGTTCGTCAGTATCTCTCAGTCGTCTCCTTCCTACCAGATGCCTCGAGAAGGCTTTACCTCTTACGAATATTCACCAAGTTCAAGCAGTGCTCAAACTTCTCCGTCGGTAGCGCCTTTGTCAACATATCAGCTGAATTGTGTTATGTAGCTATTTTCTGAATAGAAAACTTGTCTTCCTCCAGAACATCACGGATAAAATTCAACCTTACATCAATATGTTTGGTTCTCTCATGATACACTGGATTTTTAGCCAAACTCAAAGCACTTTGACTATCACAGAATAACACCGGTTCTCCACCTTCAGGCCCAAACTCTGCACCAAACCATGTAACCAGATACCCTCCTTAATACCTTCAGTCATTGCCATGTATTCCGCCTCAGTCGTCGACAATGCAACCGTAGGTTGTAAAGTAGACTTCCAACTGACTGCACATCTAAACAGAGTGAAGATAAAACAAGTTAGTGATCTTCGCTTTACCAAGTCACCCCCGTAATCAGAGTCTGTATAGCCAACAAGACCATCACCATGGCCTTTATCATCATATACCAGACAAATATCAGACGCTCATTTCAAATATCGCAAGATCCACTTTACAGCTCCCCAGTGAGCTTTACCCGGATTAGCCATAAACCTGCTCACCACACTAATCGCATAAGCGAGATCCGGTCTCGTACATACCATCGCATACATAAGACTTCCAACTGCACTTGAATATGGAACCGTCTTAATGTAATTAACCTCTTCATCTGTAGCCGGTATAGTGCTTCGATCAAGTTTAAAGTGTGCCGCCAAAGGGGTACTTACCGGTTTGGACTGATCAACAGAGAATGCCTGCAAAACTTTCTCAATATACTTTTCTTGAGAAACCCACAACCGTCTTGCTTCTCTATCACGCCAGATCTCCATACCAAGTATTTTCTTTGCCGCACCCAAATCCTTCATCTCAAACTCACCCTTTAGTAGAGCCTTCAAGTCATTAATTACAGCCATGTTCTTAGCTGCAATTAACATATCATCCACATACAACAGCAGATACACAAAGGAATCAGTAGAAACTTTCTTCGAGTAAACACAGTTATCAAACTGATTACGAGTATAACCATTAAACACCATGAATGAGTCAAATCTCTTGTACCATTGCCTCGGAGACTGCTTCAAGCCATACAGAGATTTCTTTAACAAGCATACCTGGTCCCCTTTAGAGCTGTAGAACCCCTTCGGTTGAGACATGTAAATCTGTTCTTCTAGATTACCATGAAGGAATGCTGTTTTTACATCTAGCTGCTCCAGCTCCAGATCAAAAGCACCTACTATTGCCAAAAGAACCCGAATAGTTTTGTGTTTCACCACATGAGAAAAGACTTCATGGTAATCGATTCCTTCCTTCTGTGAAAACCCTTTTGCCACCAGTCTCGCCTTGAACAGGTTCAACACCAGGAATTCACTCATTTCTTTTAAAGACCCACTTGCATTCCACTGGCTTCACCCCTTTTGGTAGTGCAACAAGATCCCAAGTCTTGTTCTTTTCAAGAGACTACATCTCTTCATTCATTGCCATAATCCAGGTTTCTGCATCTTTACTCGCCACAGCTTGTTTATATGTCTTTGGCTCATCAAAGCCAAGATCATCACCAACCGCTAGTGCATAAGCAATAGAATCCATGTCACACGTATTGACACATCCTGCAAATCTAGCTGGTTTCTGAATATTTCACTTTCACTTTCTTGCTGCTATGGAATCTTTAACCCCAGTACCAGCGTCATCAACTTCCCCCTCAACCGGTTTCTCTTGAGGTTTTGACTGATCTGGTTGATCGGATTGATCAATAGTATTATCCTGCTGCTTTTCCTCTAACACAACTCTGTCAGGAGTCTCAAACTCCACCCTCTGGTTAGCACCACAATCTTTTGTACCTGCAATACTTTCACAACCTCTACTCTGATCAAGCATAGCAGATTCATCAAAGGTTACATCTCTGCTAATAAGAAATTTACCAGGATTTTTACCTTCTGTACACCACAGTCGATAACCTTTTACTCCTGTTGCATAGCCTAGAAATATGCATTTTACCGCCCTCGGCTCTAGCTTACCATCATTCATGTGAGCGTATGCAGGGCATCCAAATATTCTTAGATTAGAGTAATCAGAGGGTTTACCGGACCATACCTCTTGAGGAGTCTTTAAGTCAATTGCAGTTGATGGAGATCTATTAACCAGATAGTTAGCAGTGTTTACTGCTTCAGCCCAGAATTGCTTAGACAAGCCAGCAAATATGCGCATACACCTAGCACGTGCCATGAGGGTTTGGTTCATTCGCTCTGCAACTCCATTTTGTTGTGGTGTGTGTCGTACAGTGCGGTGCCTCACTATACCTTCTTTCTTGCAGAAATCATCAAATGGAGCGTTGCAGAACTCCAACCCATTATCAGTTCTTAGAGTCTTGACCTGTTTACCCGTCCGTTTTTCAACCATGGTCTTCCACTCCTTGAACTTCCTAAAACACCTCATCTTTAGTCTTTAGAAAGTACAACCAGACTTTTCTCGAATAATCATCTATGAAAGTGACAAAGTAAGAACACCCGCCCTGCGATTTCACAGGATAGGGACCCCATAGATCTGAATGAACATACTCCAGAATTTCTTTTGAAGTGTGATGACCGGTACTAAACCTCACCCTGCGTTGCTTCCCTTTTACACAAGCCTCACAGAATTGAATTTTACCTATCACATCTCCACCAAATAAACCCTGCTTGCTCAACACAGACAACCCTAGCTCACTCATGTGACCTAATCGCCGGTGCCACAAATTTGTCCTGTCATCATGTTTATCCAAGGACTGGGATACCGCCGCCGTTCCCATCACTGAACTGCCCGGTAGAAAATAAATTTCATGCTGCAGTTTTCCCTTCATCATTACCAGCGCACCTTTCAGGACTTTCACCCACTCACCTTCACCATGATATTTTAAACCATTCTTGGCTAAGGTGCCAAGAGAAATCAAATTCTTTCTGAGTTCAGGAACATACCAACAGTCAAATTTCCTGACAGTACCGTCGTGCAATTTTATCTGCACTACCCCGCTCCCTTTTATGGCTAGAACCCCATCATCACCTAACTTCACCGTTCCATTCCACTCTTTAAAAGAAGTGAGTAGATCACGAGAGAACGTCATATGGTGAGAAGCACCGGTATCCATAATCCAGGAATCAGCAGTACTAGCACTACACGCTGTCAGAACTTCACCAAAGTCTTCATCATCAGAACTGTCTTGTACCACAGCAGCACTGCTGCCACTGTTACTAGAATCAACTTTTGTATTCTCTTCTTTTGTGGACAATCCCTTTTAACGTGCCATTTCTCCTTGCAAAGATAACACTTAACTTTGCTAGAGGATTTTGATTTTGAACGCGACCTTCCATTCCCGTTACCCCTCTCATGTGGTCTTCCCCTACCTGCAAACAGACCTGAACCAGAACCCTCTTCCAGAGAAACCTTTCTTTTCAATTCTTTGGACATAAGGGCATCTTTCACATCATTAACATAAATTGTAGTTCTACCATATAGCATAGTATCTACAAAATTCTCATATGAACCAGGTAGTGAACACAATAAAATTAGGGCTTGATCTTCATCATCTACTTTAACCTCAACTCCTTGAAGATCAAGAATGATACGGTTAAATGTATCAAGATGATCCTTTACCTGAGTACTTTCGGACATCCGGAGGGTGTAAAGACGTTGCTTCTGATATAGCCTGTTCGTGAGAGAGTTGTTTTGGTACTTCTCACACAGTTTATTCCATAACCCAAAAGCCGTTGTCTGATCTACAACCTCCCGTAACACCTCATCAGTAACTGACAGCAAGATCCCGGAATGAGCCCTTGCCAAAATCTCCTTATTTACCTCCTCCTTCGTGTCTTTAGGAAACTTGTCTTCTCCCTCCAACGCAGCCGCACATCCTTGTTGAACCAGAAGTGCCCTCATCTTGACCTTCTAGAGCGTGAAGTCATTCGACCCATTAAACTTCCCCAGATCAAACTTATACAAGGACATCTTCAATAAATGAGATATGGCTCTGATACCACTTTTTATGAGAAAACGAGAAAGAAAGCAAATAAAGAACACAGAGGTTTTACGTGGTTCGGTGACGGTGTGTCAACCTACGTCCACGGGCAGGAACCGGAGAGATTTTATTATACTGATTAAGAGATTTACAATATGTCATCCGACTAAGAACCATAGTTGTCTATTTATAAGCACCCCAAAACACCCTAAACCCTAAGCCCATTTGTTATTAATTAGGATAAGCCCAAAAGGAACCCTGCCAATTGAAACAGCACTTTCGCTTTGGTTTAGGGTCAGGTAGACCGCTAAATCCAAGTCACGTTTCAACACACATATTGTAAAAAAAAATTTAATCAATATATATATTTCTATTAGACATATTATTAAATATTTAGTTCTCACTATCTAAATAACTGGTCTATACTACTTACATTCTCGTGCTCAAACAAAAGACAAAATCTTAAATGGGTCGGAGAGATTATATATATTAGTAATATAAATTGCATTATTATTTTTCTCAAAAGAAATTATATTTCCTCCGTCCAAATTCAAAATATATTTTTTACTATTTTCATCCGCCACACTCAAAAGTATATATATTTTATTTTAGAAAAAGTAATTATATACTAATATCAAAATATCCTTTTAATTTTTACTTAAATTATAAATATATTATTACACATGTAATTAGTTTGGACGTAAAAACCAGTGAGAGAATATGCTTAAAATTAGTGTTATTGGCAGACATCCATAAAATAACAAGAAAAGCAAAGCACACGTCAATCCATTGTCTGCATGCAACCGAATAATCCAAAGAATTTCTTCTCTTTCTCTACTCAGAATTAGGAATGGTCGGAGAAATGTATCCTATTTATAATATTTCCATTGCATTTGTTTAGTGTATATTTATTGATATTCCGACATGGTAAATCATCACTTCAACAACATCCAGTTTATATCCCAACAGAAACTACTACTATCTATGACAAAATGCAAAGCCAAAGTAACCATGAAAGAACTTTTTATCTTATAATACTCTCAAAAGAACACGACCAGAGAGGATTAAATCCTATGAATACTTGAGAACTCCACGACCAATAGTAATGTGCCCTTCTCCTCCCATGCTAAAATTACTCACCACACACCCTTATAAATATCACAGGTTTTATGGACCATAGATTAAAAAATCAAAATGAAAATATGAGTGCGGTTGGAGACTTTCACAACACGACGGAGGAAAGGGCATAACTTCACCGTCCAAGGACATGCAAGTCTCCCACCTCACAAATCGATGAAGATCCAAAGAAGAGACATTCGGGTGAATTCCGGACTCTTCAGCAGCCATATCAGGACAAAGAGACTGTTGAAGTTCTGAAACTTTACAAATCTTGTATATTAATAAAACTTTATGTATATGATGTTATTTGATTATTATTTTTTTGAAAAAATTACTTCAGATAATAATTTCAGAAGTTTCAAAAGTGTCATATAAATAAAATTAAATAAATGAATTATCAAAATTTTGTTTTCTAACTTTAGCCTAAACACAGCCGACAAGCCCACTCCAATTGTTTTAACAATATTAATAATCTATACAAAAGTTTGCCAAAAGCCAATCAAATATTATACTACAAAAGTTTGCCAAAAGCTTCTATAGTGCCGCCAGAGCTAACCACTGTGTGCAATGCCGTCTTAGCAAGTCAACGGCAAGAAATCAGTCGAAGAAGAAGAAGAAGAATAGCGTTCAAAATGGCAGCAGCTTACGCAGCTCTATTATCTCTTACAAACACCATCACTCTCGAGCAGACTCCACGCCACCCTCAGATCTCCATCGACGACGATGGAGGCCTCATCGAAGCTCTCCAAGAAAGAGTCGATTTCTTTGTCGGATTCCTCGAAAGTGGGCCGAAGAAGGGAGCCGATCATTTCGAGAATCAGATTGCCGAAGCAGCATATGCAGCAGAAGACGCCATCGAATCCTACATGGTCGATCGAGTTCTTTCTGGAGATCATATCTCTGCAGGAGACTACGAGTCAGCTATCTTATGCCAAAATTTGAGTACAGTAATACAAGAGATGGATTCGATCAAGAATGAGTTGGAGCTGCAGATTAATAAACTGGATGACCAAGAAGGGAGTTCATCACGTGCTCGGCACGGACAGAAGATCGAAATTGAAGATCTGCATCCTGGCAGCTCCATGTCTACTATTTCATCAAGTAAAATGGTGGGATTTGAGGATGAAAAAGCTCGAGTCATGATCATGCTTACAGCATTCGATTCGAAGCCTTCGCGGACCGTTGTCCCTATAGTTGGGATGGGCGGAGTTGGTAAGACTACGCTTGCTAGAAACATCTTTCAAGATCACCTTATCGTAGAACATTTTGATGTTCGTGCGTGGGTTACGGTGTCTCAAGAGTATAATGTTGACGAAGTTCTTAAAAGAGTCCTTTCGAGTATAAAAAAAAACCATGAAGAAAATGAAAATTTAGGGGAACAAGTGCACAAGAGTTTGTTCGGTAGAAGATATTTAATTGTGCTCGATGATATGTGGAGTATCAATGTTTGGAATATCGTACAACGCTTATTCCCGGATTGTTGTGATGGAAGTCGAATTTTGGTGACATCTAGGCTTTCTAAACTTGTGGATGAATTAAGCACTTGTAAAGTTGAGATGAAGAACCTAGATGGAGAGGATAGTTGGAGTTTACTTCGAGAAAATGTTTTTGGCCAAACTAGTTGTCCTCTTGAATTACTAGATGTCGGAAAGAAGATTGCACGAAATTGCAGAGGACTTCCTCTGGCGATTGTTGTTGTTGGAGGACTTCTTGCGAAGTTCGACAAAACTATAGAATATTGGGCGCATGTTGCTGAACTATCGAGCTTTTCCGCGTATGTAGAGGATGATGAACATTGTGCAAAAATACTATCTTTGAGTTACAATCACTTGCCTATTCATTTGAAACCGTGCTTTCTTTATATGGGAGTATTTCCCGAAGATTACAAGATTCGTGTATCTAAGCTCGTAAATGTGTGGATCGCGGAGGGTTTTTTGAAGCCGGTCCGAGGAATGAAGCTTGAAGAAATAGCTGAGAAATATTTGTTAGATCTTATTGATCGAAATCTTATAATGGTTCATGAATGGGGATCTCGTGGGAAAGTAAAATCTTGCGGCGTTCATGATCTTTTGAGGGAGCTCACTTTGCGGGAAGCTCAAAAACGGAACTTTCTTTGTGTCGTAAGAGCGAATAGCTCTGACAATCCACCAAACATGACAAGCCAACGTCGCATTTCTATTAGGCTGAACAAGAAAGAATTTCCATGGAATATTAATTCCTTGCTATTGAAATCACATCCTCGGTCTCTCATTGTAAGTGACTACAAGGTATTATCCATGATCTTGAGATCCAATACTTTCGAGTACTTGCAATCAGAATCATTTTACTCTTTGTCCGAGCTACGAACAAATAAGAAGTTGTCGAGAATCTTGAGGTCCCTTATTTTCGGACTGTTGAGGGTAATATTTGTGATCGATGAAAGTTTCAATTTGAGGCTTGAGTGCGACTTACATGTTTTGTTTAGTCTTGTTAACTTGAGGTACATTGATTGTGTCGGGAAAAGAAGGTTACCTCAAACATTGGCTTCTTCGTTCGACCTCATGAGGAATCTACAAGTTCTCATTGTGAAGAATATCGAATATCAATGCGATGAACTATCTAGCATTTGGACCTCGCCTCAAATTCATCATGTAAGAATTGAGAAAACTTCTGTCCCTGAACGTCCGCTCGATGAACAGAGACAACATCCTTCGATTGTCCTTGAGAATTTGTGGACACTAAAGGGATTGAAGAACTTCAGATTCGACGAAGGGGTTGTGAAGAAAATTCGCGATATAAACAAAATGAATGTTACTTACGTTACAAGGAATGAAAACTGGTCTCAGTATAGTCTCCATAATCTTGGCTGTTTGCAGAAGCTCGAATCGTTGTATTGCTCTTTCTACGGTCCTAGGAAGAATCTAAAGAGGCTGCTACAGAATATATCCTTTCCCCATTCCCTCAAGAAGCTGTCCTTATATCGCTGCGCATTTTGGGAAAATATGACCGCGATCGGTTCATTACCAAAGCTTCAAGTGCTCAAATTGCAATATTGTTACTTCGATGGAGCTGAATGGAGTCCTGTCGAGGGGGAATTTCTTAGCTTGAAATACCTGTACCTGAAACAGGTTAATCTAGCAAACTGGAATGCGGATAGCGCGAATTTCCCACGTCTCGAACAACTTTTGCTTCATGAACTAACAAGCCTAAATGAAATACCTTTGGATATTGGAGAAATTGCGACGCTAAAGTTGATTCAGTTGGAGTATTGCTCCAAGTCCGCCGCCTTTTCAGCTCAAAACATATTAGAGGAACAGGAAAGCCTCGGCAATGATGGACTTGTTGTTAAAATTTTGGACTAACGATTATAATCTCATGGCCAAGCAAAAGTTCCTCGCCGAAACAGAGTAAGAAAATGTGTTTAATTTCAAAAAGTTGGACAAGGAGATATATATATATATATATATATGTGCGTGTGTTTGCTCGATATTATTTCAATTATTACCACCAGTTATTGCAATTTTCTCTCCTGAGAATGATCTGTCTGCATATTCTGTGCAAGATTAATTTGATATATATTTGCACAAATTGTTGCTGGATCTTATTTTAGTCTTTTGGATTTCATTATCTGCTTGAATAATTTATTGTTTCTTGATTGATTTTGCTATAAAATGAATAACAAACATAGAACTCACAGCTAACCAAAATTGAGTGTGGATTAGCTAACACTCATCCAAAATTTATATACTAAAAGTCGGTACAAGAGTAGGTGTGTTATTGTTGCGAATCCGAGGACCAAGAACAGAACAGGGGATGTGCTGGGCTTGCTTTCTAGTGGATAAACTTCAAAACATGTTTCTATTAAAGTAGAAATGCATCCTAATTTAATGGAATTACAATCCAAAATGAACATGAAATAATTATAAATAAAATATGTCTTTTAAAACTGAATGTAGTAAATAATAATTATAGAATATGCTATTTAATTTTGAATCATATCTTAACACTCCCTCTTGATTCAAAAGAGCAAACATAAAACTTCGACGGGAAGTGAACATGCTTATCTCGAGGAAGTGACTTGGTTATGATGTTAGCTACTTGCTCATGTGTACTGCAATACTTTAAAATTATTAAATTCATAAACACAAGATCTCAAATAAAATGTACTCGAATATCAATGTGCTTTGTCCTTCCATGGTAGGCTGGATTCTTCGACATAGAAATTGTTGCAGTATTGTCGCAAAAGATTTCCATTGGTTCAGATTGGACTTGAGTAAATCTTCAAGAATACGACATAGCCAAACTGCTTGACAAGTTGATGTTGTCGCTGCTACGAATTCAACTTCAGACATTGAAAGTGCCGTGGATTCTTACTTCTTTGAGCCCCAACACATCGAACCAGATCCAAGACTAAAATCGTAAGCATAGGTGCTTCTTCTATCCTCCAAGCAATATGCCCAATCGCTGTCCGTATAACCGATTAACTTGAAATAAGATGCATAGCTATACCATAATCTAAATTGGATTGTTCTAGCAACATACTATAAACACTATTTTTGCAGCACCAAAGTGATGAGCAATGTCTCATGGGTATGCATCAAATAAATCAATCATTCAATCAAGCTTTTGAATTGTTTCTCGTTTGCTTGTTGATAACCATCATCAATATGTAACTTCTCATTTAAGCATATTAAACATTTTCAACAAATTGACAACATACTTTTGTTGAAACACAAAAATTCAATCGTGATATTGCTTCACTTCCATTTCCAAAAGATATTGCAACTTGCCTAAGTCGGACATTTCAAACTTTGTCGTCATATGGACTTTAACATCGTCAATGACAGAAGGAGATGAACTCATATAAATCATATCATCCCCATATAAATCATATCATCAACATAAAGGCAAAGAATGAGAAAATCATTTTTACCTTGCTTCTTCATGTATTCTTACTTCGTTCAAATCAATTTTCACAAAGATAGGAATCTATCTTTTCATACCATACACTCGAAGCTTGTTTTAACCTACAAGGCTTTGTGCAGCCTGTAGACTTTCTCCTCATTACTTTCAATTATAAATCCTTCGGGGCTGAGTAACATAAGCCTCCCCCTTTAAATCACCATTTAAAAATGCTGATTTCACATCAAATTGCTATATCAATCAATTTAAATTTACAGCCATTGCTAGAAGGATTCTCACAGTCTCAAATTGTGTGACGGTAGAAAAAGTGTCAACATAATTAACTCTTTGCTATTGTGTATAACTCTTGGCCACAAGTCGCGCCTTATATTTTTGAACAACGCCATCAACTCCCTACTTTGTTCAGAAAACTAATTTAACTTCAATTGGTTTTTTTTTTTTTTTTTCCTTCTGGCAGATATACCAATTCCCAATTCTTATTCTTTTTTAATTGAGGTGATTTCATCCTTCATTGTTGCACTCTATTTTTCTCTTTCCCTTCTTCTTGAAGGGTTATAGGATCACCTAAAAATATAGCATAAGAGTTTGCATATATACCATCAAATGATCGAAACCTGAGTCGAGGATTTTCATCATCATAATTACTTCTGATCTAGGTGAATATGGTGATGACAAGCTTGAAGAATATGGTGAAGGCGGTTGCTGTATGTCCCTTCCAATGGTCTCCTTTTCACCGAAAACTCTAGCGAGAGCGTTCCTTGAATTGTTATCTCATTTCCAGCTTGCTTATTCATTAAAAACCACATTCCTATTTATGATAACTTTGTCCGCAACAGGATCATACAATCTATAGGCTTTAGATTGTGAACAATAGCCAATAAAAATGCATTTTGTTGATTTTTCATCAAGTTTTCTATGATGAGATGCATCAACTAAATCATAGGCACCACAACCAAATACCTTCAAATGGCTTAATCTCGATTTCCTTCGATTCTACATCTCATATGGCGTGCGATTCAAAAAAGCCTTTGTGGGAGAAAAATTTAGCAAATATACTGTTGTCGCTACTGCCTCAGCCTAAAAAATATCTAGAAGTCCTTTGGGTTTCATCAAGCTTCTTGCTATCTGCACGACTGTTCTATTTTTACGCTGGACAACACTATTTTTCTCCGAAGTGTATGGGGTTGTTAATTCTCTTCGTATTCCATGCTCATCACAAAATTGATAAAAATTTATGAGATAAAAACTCACCACCTTTGTTTGTACGCAACACCTTAACATATTTTTCGAATTGATTTTCCATAAGAGCCTTGAATTTTTTGAACATGTCGAATATTTTTGACTTGGCTTCTAGAAAATAAAGTCAGCTCATCTGAATGTAATCATCTATTAGCAACAAAAAAAACTTTCCCCAGTCGAGAGATTTTGTTTTTATCGGTCTTACCAAATCTACATGTATAAGCTCAAGCCAAGTAGATGCACGTAATCTAAATATTTTGTTTATGTCTAATTACACATGACAAATTATCAAATAAGATGGCATATTCACTATCAATGAGTTGCTCAACACTCAATAAATTTTGAGTTAACATATGAACAAAACGTAGGAACAAAGTAAACATCATAGATGAATTTACTCTGATCATTCATGACTTCAACGATGCCTCTGCCCTCAACTTGCATTTGTTTATCATCTTGGAGCCTTACTTGTAATTTGTAAGTTTTTTCAAGCTCCTAAAACAACGACTTTATCCCTGTCATGTGATTACAACAACCACTATCTAAAAAATATTATTTCAAGTGGTTGTATCACCTCAGCAAATCATAAACAACTTGACTTCGTTATCTCGCTGTTTAGCATGACAAGCCTAATTTTCTCACTTCCAATAATAAATTTTTATATGTCCATACCTTTTACCGTAAAGGCATTGCATATGACTTTTATTGCCTCATAAATTATTACCACAATGGTTATTGCTTCTATCATATAAAGAACTGGTCTATACTACTTACATTCTCGTACTCAAATAAAAGATAACATCTTAAATGGGACAGAGAGAAAATATATATTAATAATATAAATTGCATTATTATCTTTGTCAAAAGAAATTATATTTCCTCTTGTCCAAATTCAAAATACATTTTTTCCTATTTTCGCCCGCCACACTAAAAAATATATATATTTTTTTATTTTAGAAAAAGTAATCATACACTAATACCAAAATATCATTTAACTTTTACTTAAATTATAAATATACCATTGCACATACAATTACTAAAGTCAAAGGATAAAAATGTCAAAACCTCTTACACATTTTAATTAACCAATAAAATATTATTACTTCTAATTTACTACAAAACAAAGAAGCATTTCATTTAGGACGGAGGGAGTATATAAATAATAAATTCATACTTAAATCATAATTAAATATAAATCATATCATATATATTTGAAAATTAAGAAATATATAATCCATCCTGCATACTACTAATTTTTTTTAAATCATTTTTTATTCTAATTCGTTTTTATATAATACTCTGTCTCGGCTATCGTGTCCGGGTTACTGTAGACACGAAAATTTAGAAAAAAATATAATTAATAAATAATTAAAAATATATTAGTAAAAATAATTATCTTATAAGATGAATAATTATATATTAAGATTAAGATAACTAATTAGTTTAATTAAAATTTTAAAAAAATTATAAATTATAAACTTTAAATGAGATTAAGGTGTTTAATTATTTTTAAAAAAAAAAGGTGACTTAAGACAGACAAAAATAGTAATATGGACCCAATAGGTGGAACTAATGAATAATAAACATACTAATAACTATTTATAAGAATATATTTTTTTTCCCATATTTGTTTTCTGCAAAAAAGTAAAAACTAAAAAATAAAAAAGCTATAGTTATCATTTATCAATATCATATTACTCAATAAAATTTAGAATCTTTTTATTTATTAATTCATATATAATAGTGGATCATATTAATAATTATTTGTAAAATTATAATTCCAAGTTGGTTCAAACAATAAAAGAAAGAGCTATAGTTAGTATTTATAAATATGAAATTTATATTAATTAACACATATTTTCGCTTTTAGATCAAGAATACTTCCATCGTCCCATGATAGTTGAACCTTTTAAGTAAGGACATGGTATTTAAAGTAAGAATATTTTAAAGTTGTTATTATTTTATATTATTTTTATATATTTAATAATATTGATAATTTTAAAGTAAATTTAATATAAATGATTAAAAAAATTAAAATATATATTCAAATATTTTAAAAATTATATAGCAATAAAAAATATGTGCAATATGGATATCATTTTGTAAAGAATAAAATTTTATTTAATACAAGTAAATAAAAAATACTTTTATTTATTTATAGTTAACATAAATTAATTTTTATAAAAGATGTGGAGTTTTAAATATAAATAAAAATATTTATTTTATTTTTTAGGAGAGAGATAAAAATAAAAGAATTTTGACTACTTGATTTATGATGTTATATGTTATGTACTTAAGTGGATTTATATTTTTTAAGTATGCTTTGATTTAGTAAATTTTATCCAAAATAGAAATATATCAATTGTTATGAGACATTCAAAAATAAAAATTATATCAATTGCGGTGGGACGGAGAGAGTATTATAAATTTAATACTCCATTTGATACTTAATCAAATATCCAAATAATATTGAATTAATTATATTGATTACAAAAATTCTAAAAGTATAAAAATAATTTTAATTTGTTAATAATTTTAATAAAAGTAAGTAATATTAATAATTATTTATAATATTATTTTTACCTCATATTGCTTTCAACAATAAATATTTATAATGATCAATATCATATTAATATATATATATATATATATATTTAAATGATGTATGACATATTTGTGCAAAATAAAATCTTATAAAATTGACACATTTTATTACACATAATGATCAATATCGTAGTAATATTTTATTACACATTGACTTCAACAAAAAAAATAAAATTATAATTATTTGTATAAATATGACAATTAATATTAACTTACACATGTCTTATCTTTTAGATTGCGACCAAAAAACTTTTTTATAGTAGATATTTTATATATAATATTTACTCTCTTCGGCATGTAATTCTGCGCTCATTTGACCGGACACAAATTTTAATGTAAAAATATACTTTTTTGACTTTTTGTACTTTTAAAGTACAAGAGCAAAATAGTCATTTATAGTATAACATAAAACAGTGATACAAGTAATTACAATACTTAATTTTTTAATTATATTAAACATGTTTAAATTTTCTATATTCAAACAAAAAAAAATGAAAAAGAAAAAGAAAATCTTTTATTCCATAGCCGCAGTAAAATTAGATTTACTTTATTTTTTTTAACAATATACAATCCTATATTAGTGAAAAAATTTTCCTCCAAAATGTAGCAAAATTAAGAGCAAAAAATAGCCTAGAATACACTAGGATCTTAAATGCCAACAAAATAAATTTTCCTCTAAAAATCACCATCTAATTCATTTCCCAAACATATGGATTAATGCCAAATAAGTTCCCCCCAAAATACAACAAAATTAAGAGCCAAAACCAGTCTATAAATACCCAACATTTTTGCATTAAATACACTTTCAAATCAACCATTCATAAAATCTTTCTACTAAAAATCTGATCTTTCCATTAGAAGTTACAGAGGAGGAAAGAGAAAGGTTTCAAATCTGAAAGCTGAAACAAAAACTTTGGTGGCCCAATTTCTTCTCGCACACACCAAAGACGGAAAGCTAGAACGAAGAAGGATCAACGAGTGCGCAAAAATGCTAGCGATCTCGAGGAGTACAGTTTCTAGCATATGGAGGGCAAGTAAGGTTAAATTTAGTAAGGTTAAAATTAGTAAGGGTGAACCTATTGTTTTCCAAAAAACTGTGTGGTCACAACATGCAGATAAAGAAAGGTTTGATCTCGTGATGTTTGAAAACATTCCTTTAAAGAAATGGTCAACATATCGAAGAATAGCGAAAGAGATGCATGTAAGTAGGCATGTAGTTCAAACCTGGGTGAAAGAGGGGCATATTAGGTCACATAGCAATGCTATACATCCCGAGTTAACCATAGGCAACAAACTATGTAGGCTAAAATTTTGTTTGAATGCTTTATTTTACAAAGAAGAAGAGAAGAAATTCACATTCAAATGCATGGACAATGTAGCTATACATCCCGAGTTAACCATAGGCAACAAACTATGTAGGCTAAAATTTTGTTTGAATGCTTTATTTTACAAAGAAGAAGAGAAGAAATTCACATTCAAATGCATGGACAATGTAGTGCATATAGATGAGAAATGGTTTTATATCACAAAAGAGCATGATAGGTACTATCTTACCCCTGAAGAATCCGACCCTTATAGATCATGTAAGAGTAAGAAATTTATCACAAAACTTATGTTCTTATGTGCTTTTAGTCGACCTCTATACTCAACCAATGGGGAGCTACTTTTTGATGGGAAATTGGGAATGTTTCCCTTCACAAAAGTAGAACCAACACGACGAAATAGCAAAAACAGACTGAAAGACACTCTTGAGACCAAACCAAATGACACTATCACAAAGGCAGTCACAAAAGAATGTCTTATAAACCAGGTATATATATTCACTTTCAGCTATTCATCATATAGTGAAAAATGAGACAGCCCTTTAAATTCATTTATTTTAATACATGCAACAACATATTTTCATTTTACACCGACACTAACATAAATGTCATGTATATTTTGAACATGCATTTCAGGTATTACCAGCAATAAAAGCAAAGTGGCCAAGTCTAGCATCGAAAAATATCAATATCCAACAAGATAATGCAAAGCCACATTCAAGATGACGATCCAGATTTTAGAGAAGCTGCACAGTCTGATGGATTCAATATCCACCTTGTATGCCAGCCCCCTAACTCACCGGATCTTAACATCAACGATCTAGATTGGTTTACGGCAATACAAAGCCTACAAATAGAAACATCATCACACACAGTGGATGACCTTGCACGTAACGTGCAATTGAGCTTTGATGGGCTAACTCACACAACTTTGAATAATGTGTTTCCAAGCTTGCAAGCCTCTATGATACAAATTATAAAATGCAATGGGAATAACAATTATAAACTCACACACATGAACAAAGAGAGAATGATTCGTGAAGGCACACTTCCAAAAAATTTAGACGTTGAAGAACAAGTTGTCAAAGATGGTTTACAGTTTCTAAGGTTGCCCGAGAATGAATCAGTAAGTGGAATAGATATAAATCTTTTGATGTATAAAATGTTATATGCTAAATTATGTCTGAAATGCTTAGTACATAAGGTATGAAAACTTTAGTTTTTTGCCAAAGCTATATTTTGAGTTAGAAAATGCAATGTATTGATTGTTTTGTGAATTTTTGTATGTACTAAATTAATGAATGACGTCCAAGGATGAATGCAGAAAGGTTTTGCCATTTTGATTTTTTAAACTTGAATTGGAGAATATTTTGAAAATAATCATCCTTCAGGCAACCAAACAGGCCTAAAGGCATGCTGATGACATAATGCCACTTTAGCAACTTAACAAAACATATGTCCATTAATGATGCAAAAAGCCAAAAGCCGCCTACAACAATTTTTCAATTGTGGGCAACAGATGGGGTTGCATCTTAATTAACCAACAAATCCTTCACATTCAATGGGCATTAATCATCACAAAGTACGATATTTTCAAGCATCAAATAGAAGCTTCATTTATCTCGGTCAAATTGCTGAAAACATGCCAACAAATGCACAAAAAAGCCCTCTCCCAGAATGTATTAATTAAACATACCCCACATCAGTAAGTAGAATTATCGCACTAGGCACCCAAATCAAGTACATTTCCACAATGAGATCCCTCAACTCTGGGTGTCTTGGCCCTCTCAAAGGGCCCCAAATTCTCGAGAAATTATCAGTATACGGGGGACTATCAAGCAAAGGAGCAGCAACAACATCAACTTCATGATCAGTAATGGGTAAAAGAATTATACCAGCCAGAGGAGTATCAATATTGTGGTGAACCATATTTTCTAAAGTTTCCATCACTACTTCATCCGAATCGATCGCACCCACAAGATAGGGGCCAAATCCATTGCCATCATACCCTTCCAACAAAAATCACAAGAAATAGAAACAAAAAATTTAATTATTGTTGTTCTTCCTTAAGCGAAACCAAAAATCAGTTCAAATAAAAATATTAGGGCACAAGAACAAACCCATTTGTGATGAAGGATGAGAATCGAACCCCCCAGTAGAAAACAACAACGAATCCGACCAACCCACCGCCAACTTCGCCTTCTTCATCACCTTTTCGCCGTTTCTGGCGTCGACAAGGTAAGAGTTGCGCAAATCATCGATTTTTTCTTTCTCTTCCACAAAAGACATTAAATCGGAATTTTCATCCATGAGATCAATGGGAAAGTGCGAGAGAAGATTCCGGCAACAAAGACAACAAGCGAACAACTTGAAACTGATCAGAAAATCACGAACGACCGCGATAGGATGAAGCCCTAAATCGCCATGGAGGTGAACGATGGAGTGAGAGATCGAGAAACGAAAAATAACGGTTGGGTGGGTTAATGAATAGCTGGGTGGGTATAAATTAATTAGGTTTGTAAGGTTAAATTTAATTTTGGTTATTAATTTATAAAGTGTATTTTAGGATTTGTAATTAGTGGTGTTTGATGAGTGTCATTTTTTGTAAATATATGGGAACATTGGGGATAAAAATTAAGAAGGGTTGGTGTACACTTTTACTAAATAAAGTATGAAAATATTTTTGAATGACAACCAAAAAAGAAAAACGAGCACATAATTAAATGACAAAGGCAGCATTATTTTTAGATATCTAATTATTTGAATAATATGTATACTTTATCATATAAAACACTCCTAAATAGCACAAGTTACAACTAGTATATATATATCTTTGACAACTGATAAAGTTGAATTTTTTCTATTTTTAAATTATTTTTTTTGCCCCCACCATTTTTATATATTATTATACTAGCTTATGACTCGAACAATACAAAAGAATTTTACTATTAAACAATATAGTATTTAATTAAATTTTTATTAACTTCGTTTACTTTTTAAAAAAATATAAAAAATAATTAATAATAAAATCGTATATTAATTAATAAATAATGTGTTTATGTGTTAATTTTTAATGTATTGAATTAAAAGAAAATAAATAAAATAAAGCAAAAGTGGAATCATAAATTGTTCAAATTAAAATACTATCATTTACGTAAAAAAATATGTTCTCCCTCCATCCCTTAATAATCTATCCATTTTTCTATTTTGGTATGTCCCATAGCAAAGTATCAATTTTTTTTAGTAACTGTATTTTCTACTAACATTAAAAATACCCCTACAATTTACAATATATTACACAAATGTCATTCCTTTTATATAACACAATACTAATAAGATTATTTTAGTGTTTTCTACTTTATTCATACCACACCTCAATATAATACTAATATTTCTAAAACTTCGTGCAAAAAAACAAATGAATACATAGATAAGGGATGGAGGGAGTATTAACTACAATGTAAATTAAATTTTTTTAAAAAAAAATCTATTATAATAATATCAAATAAATTTAACAATCTACTTTAATAATGTGGGACAAAATATAACTTTATAAATTTAATATTATTTGTATCATTGACCTAGTATCAGTACTCACTATCAAAAAAATTGTTTTATGCTACGGCCGAAAATTCGTAACAAAAAGCCAATTTTCGTGCAATTTGCGTATTTGCTACGCCTTAGTGACGACTTTTATCCGTAATGTGTACTCGCGTAATGAATGTTTTTTACCACACACATTTTCGTAACTACTACTCTTGGTCAACGTTCCTTATGGCAAGCTTTTTGTTACGATATTTGTTACAAATTTTTGCTTGTAATAAAAAGTCGAGCTTTCCAGACATGTGCCAGGTCTTTTAGTCACGATATTTATTACAACAGTGTCTCGCGTTACCAAAAAATTTTACTCTGATCCCTTGTCAGAGTACGCTTTTTGTTACGATCTTTTGTTACGTCATTGAAGCCGTAATAAACAATATATTCTCTTATAGTCACGAAACCGGCCATAACAAAAATATTCCTTCATATTTGTTACGTCCAAAAACCACTTTTCGTTATATCATTTCATTTTTTTGTCACGTCATTTATTTTATTGTTACGTCATTGAACCATTAACAAAAATATTCATTCTTATGGTCACAGAACCGGTTGTAACAACAAACACGAAAACCAATATTTTGTTACGTCATTTCTCGTTTTTGTTACGAAAAATAGCGTCTCATAAAAAAGAGTAGTTGTGGAACAGTTGAATTTGTGCGTAACAAATTAACCTGTTGTGATCTTTCTTATACAACCATGCTATAAATATTACGATCGGCTGCAAACAATAAACACTATAAGGAAATCCCAACATAGGATATTAACATAACAATATTTACTAGTCGATGTCCTCCACCAAACAACAAAGTAAATTAACCCATCAAACAAGGCTAGAAACATCTCCACTTCGACATTATATTCCACCAAACACAAGCATTGCAAACATCCAACCTAGTAATAAGCAAGTGGGGAAATCCATCAATCCATAGCAACAATTCTTACCACACAAAAGATACATCCAAATTTCTATGCATCTATTCCATAGGTATTTCACATAGCCATTAGAACCTACCATCCAAGCACATCCACGACATGCAATTGATAATGCAAACAGAGGCAAAACATAAAGAAACCGGTCGATATGCTTCAGGAGTGGCGCATGAGCTGCAATTACCAACATAATAAGGTTTAGTTTAAGTAATAATTATTTTAATTTTGGAAGCGATACGTGAAATTTGTGAAAGTAGATTTATACATCCTTATAGTTCCACTCAATAGAATCTTCACCGACCACCTCGTGAAAGGTAGTCGCCCCAGCAATTGTCGGTAAAATAAGGGGTGTGTCTGGGACTGTGGCGGATGTAACGAAAACCTTGACCAGGGAAAGTGTGCCACCTACAACATTCACAAGAGCAATTTAAATGTATGTACTTCACCGTATATATCAACACATTAAACTGTATGTATAAACATGTCATAAATCATTTGAAGTGTATATTTCCCAACTTATATACCACGAGTATGTACATTCGGACATGTACTACGATACATGATATTTGACCCATTAATTAGGCACCAAACTACACTACTTTCTAATTTTCAATGCGTTTGTAACTCGAATTATAAACCAGTCATCCACCAATAAAACCTATGTAAAGCAGCAGATCATGTACAATATTAAAATAATAATTTCAATAATTAATAAATCCTTATGGTTACCCCCAAATAGGACTGCTCCATGTATGCGTTGTAGTATCATGCCATTGGAGATTAATTATCATTTCTGCACTAAATATGAGCAGACCCTCGCAGATGAGTTCAAGTTCAGAGTATCGACCACTGATAAATGAAAATATATGTTAGTGATCCTCATCACATAAAAACCTATTGCGTGCAGGTCGGGACTACACAAATACTGAATAATAAAGCAACCATTCATCGGTTTTGGAAGCCATACGTGAAAGTTGTGAAAGTAGATCCATACATCCTTATAGTTCCACTCAATAGGATCTTCACCGACCACCTCGCGAAAGGTAGTCGCCCCAGCACTTGTCGGAAAAATAAGGGATATGTCCGGAACTGAGACGGATGTAACGAAGACCTTGACAAGGGAAAGTGTGTCACCTACAACATTCACAAGTGCAGTTTTTTAGTATGTAGTTTACCGTATTTATCAACACACGATCAAACTGTATGTATAACATGCCATAACACATTTGAAGTGTAAACTTCCCAACTCATACAACACGAGTACATACATTCGGACATGTACTACAATACATGATATTTGACCCATGAATTAAGCACCAAAACACACTACTTTCTAATTTTTTATGTGATTGTAACTCAAACTATAAACCAGTCATCTACCAATAAAAACCTAAGTACAACCGTAGATTATGACATTATGTACAACATTAAAATAATAATTTCAATAAGTAAAGCAGCAACCTAATCATATATATATATATATATATAAAAGAGCTCAAAACTAGACCCCACTTTTTTGTAAAATTCCGTAATTCTGCAATCTCATAATTTTGATATTTTTTTGGGTTTTTTTAATTTCTTTTTTTCTTTTACAGTTTTTTACACAGTAGTGGACATATGAAGTTTATTTTTAAGTGAATTAGTTTTTCACGGAAGTTTTTATAGTGAACTATGAAACTTTATTTCTTTTATTGGAGAAGATTGACATCCGGAGAAGAAATTTCTTCAGACGAGTTTTACAGGGTGTTCTTCTTTTATTTCTTCGGGCAAGTTTTACAGCTGTGTTCTTTTTTTTTTTTTTTTTTCTTCAGGCAAGGCAAGGGTGTTGTTCTTCAGGCAACATAAACTTTATTTCTTTTATTGGAGAAGATTGCCATCCGGAAAAATTTCTTCAGGCAAGTTTTACAAGGTATTCTTCTTTATTTTTATTCTTCACACAAGTTTTACAGGGTGTTCTCTTTTTATTTCTTCAGGCAAGTTTTACTGTGTGTTCTCTTTTTATTTCTTCAGGCAAGTTTTACAGTGTATTCTCATTTTATTTCTTTAGGCAAGTGTTAGAGCCGTGTTCTTTCTTTTTTTTTTCTTCAGGCAAGGCAAGGGTGTTGTTCTTCAGGCAACAAGTTTTACAGTGTGTTCTCCTTTTATTTCTTCAGGCAACTCCTTTTATTTCTTCAGACAAGTATTACAGCGTGTTCTTTCTTTTTTTTCTTCAAGCAAGGCAAGGGTGTTATTCTTCAGGCAACAAAAACTTTATTTCTTTTATTGGAGAAGATTGCCATCCGGAGAAGAAAATTTCTTCAGGCAAGTTTTACAGGGTGTTTTTCTTTTTTTTCTTCAGGCAAATTTTACAGGGTGTTCTCCCTTTATTTTTTCACGCAAGTTTTACAGAAATTCTTCAGGCAAGTTTTACAGGGTGTTCTCCTTTTATTTCTTCAGGCAAGTTTTACAGGGTATTCCTTTTTTATTTTTTCTTGGTACAAGGGTTTTTTTTCTTCAGGCAAGGGTGTTGTTCTTCGAAAATTTTACTTCTTCTTCAAGTTGTTATATTTTCATATTATTTGATTCATATTCATTTTTATTAATTAAATTTTTTAGAATTTTTATATAATTTTTGAGCCATTTTTTTCTTACGGTAGAAGAGAAAAATTTTCTACTACCACCAGAAGTCCGTCTTTTTGAAGTAAGTTTTTGAATTTACATGTTGTTGTTCTTTTTTTTTTAATTCCTAACTCAGTATTTTTTTTTACAATCCACCGTAGGAATTTTTTTCAAAAATATTTTATCTATATTTAATATTTAATAAATTTTCATGGATGAGTTATCCAATTTTCTAACAATTATCTATCTTTTTCCTACAATATATTATTTTTATTAATTTTAATTTTAATTTTATTTTGAATAGATGAATATATAGAAAGAAAAATCCCCATAGGAATTTTTTTAAAGAATATTTTTCTATATTTAATATTTAATAATAATTCCTAATGCAGTATTTTTTACAATCCACTGTAGGAATTTTTTTTTAAAAATATTTTATCTATATTTAATATTTAATAAATATTCATGGATGAATTATCAATTTTATTTATCTTCTTCCTATAATATATATTATTTTTATTAATTTTAATTTTAATTTTATTTTGAATAGATGGATAACAATCAATTTGTAGAAAGTAACAAATATTTATCTTCTTCCTACAATATATATTATTTTAATTAATTTTAATTTTAATTTTATTTTGAAAAGATGGATAAAATCAATTTTAGAAAGAATAATTCCTAACCCAGTATTTTTTACAATCCTAGGAATTTTTTTTAAAATATTTTATTTATATTTAATATTTAATAACTTTTCATGGATGAGTTATCCAATTTTTGTAACATATTATTTTTATTAATTTTAATTTTAATTTTAATTTTATTTTGAATAGATGGATAATAATCAATTTGTAGAAAGAATAATTCTCATAGGAATTTTTTTAAAGAATATTTTTCTATATTTAATATTTAATAAATTTTTATGGATGAGTTATCCAATTTTGTAACAAATATTTATCTTCTATTAATTTTAATTTTATTTTGAATAGATGGATAACAGTCAGGTTTTGAAAAAACTTGCTCGGTTGAGATGTCGAAGACAAATACGAATGAATCAATACAATAGGACCAGACATTCTGAACTAAGAGCTATTGTTCAGAATATTGATTCGGAATTTCATTCAATTTGTGCTGCTTATAACATTACGAATGAAAGTATTTTATATCATAATCCACAAAGAAGCGGGAGGGGACAAAGACTAACGCGTGGTTTAAATCGACAATCACTCAATCCAAGGCAAAATGGTATGAATTAATAATGTGTTATGCATTAAAATAATATTTTGTTTATTATGTCGTATGTATAATTTTTTTCATTTTTTCATTTTTTTATAAGATTATTATTTTCAAAATAGTATATTTAATTAAAATCTATTGTATAAGTTAATAATATGTTGTATATATATTTACAGGTACGAATGAAAATTCACAAAGAAGCACGTGGGGACAAAGACGAACCCGTGGTACAAATCCACAATCACACAATTGAAGACATCATGGTATGAATTACCTTATCAAATATTATTTATTACTCTCTACTTATTATACTGATAATAAATGTTTCTATTTTTATTAGATGAAAATATTGTACCACCTTCAGTTGAAGAACATCAACAAGAAAATACAAATTTGATGATCGGAAATAATATTGTTGATCAAGGTAATAATATACTAAATATATTTAACATATTTATGCATCTTTTATTAAAATCTATATTGTATAGGTTAATAATATATTGTATATATTTATAGGTACAAATGATAATCCACAAATAAACAGGAGGGGACAAAGACGAACCCGTGATACAAATCCACAATCACACAATCCGAGAGAACATGGTATGAATTACCTTATCAATTATTATTTATTAATAAGATAAAACTGTTTTCTACTTATTACACTGACAATAAATATTTCTATTCTTATTAGATGAAAATACTGTACCACCTTTAGTTGAAGAACATCAACAAGAAAATACAAATTTGGTGATCGGAAATAATATTGTTGATCAAGGTAATAACATATTAAATATATTTATCATATTTATGTATTTTTTTTATTAAAATCTATAGTGCATAGGTTAATAATATATTGTATATATATATTTACAGGTATGGATGAAAGTCGTTTATATCGTAATCCACAAAGAAGGAGGAGGGGACAAAGACGAACATGTGATTCATTTCGACAATCACACCATCGGAGGCAAAATTGTATGAATTATATTATCAATTAATATTTATGAATAACATAAAATACCGCTTCATTAATAATGTGATATGCATTAAAAATAATATTTTACTTATTATACTGATGAATATATATTTGTATTGAATTTAGTATTGTCAATCAAGCTAATAATCTATTAAATATATTTATCAGTTAATATGTGTTTACAAAAAAGTTTATATTTTTACTTCAGATAAACTTATCATTTTTATTTATTTGGCATTGTCAGAGTATCAATTTACATTTATTCAATATAATCAATTTTATTTGAATATGAATAATTTATTGAGTTTGTTAAAAGTAATTTAATTTCCGTATTTCATTATTAATTTAATTATAAATATACTTATTAATAAATATTTTTATTTTTTTAGATGGAGATAGACATATTGTACCACCTTCCATTCAAGAACATGGTCAAGAAAATATAAATTTGAAGATGGAAAATAATATTGTGGATCAAGGTAATATTATATTAAATATATTTATCATTTATTATATCTTTACAAAGAATATATTTTTACTTATCATAAACTTATCATATTTTTTTTTTTTTTGAATATGCATAATATATTGAGTTTGTTAAGAGTAATTTAATTTTTGTATTTCATTATTAATTTAATTATAAATATACTTATTAATAAATATTTTTATTTTTTTAGATGGAGATAGAGATATTGTACCACATTCCATTCAAGAACATGGTCAAGAAAATATAAATTTGGAGATAAGAGATAATATTGTGGATCAAGGTAATATTATATTAAATATTTTTACTTATCATATTTTTTTTTTTATTTTTACATTGTTAGTATCAACGTATATTTATTTAATAGAATTAATATTTATACGAATATAACTATAATTTATTGATTTTGTTAAAAATAGTTTTAATTAATCATAATCGTATTTATTTTATAATAATTATATATATATATATTATGTTATATATATTTTTAATCAATTATAAAATTAGTATAAAGAAATTATATACACATATATATTATATAAATAACAATAAAAAATTAGGTTATGTTTGATTATAAATTTTCACACTTTCACACGTTTATCTTTACTATTTTTTCTACCAAATATATTAAATCAAATATTTATTTGAAAATAACTATAATTTATTTATTTTGTTAAAAGTAATTTTAATTAATATGTTATATATTTTTTAATTCAATTTTAAATTAGTATAAATAAATTATACACATATATATTATATAAATAAATAAAAAAATTAGGTTGTATTTGATTTTAATTTTTTTTATCAATAATATTAAATCAAATATTTATTATTTTTATTTATTTATTTAACATTAACAATAATAAATACATTTTAGTTTGAAAATTATAATCGTACATAAATATATATGTGATAAGATCATATATTTTTTAAATAATACAATAAGATAATATATTTTTTAAACATCTCAAATATGATTTATGCGTTCTTTTTACTTGCATATTTTTATGCATTATTATAGTTTTGTTGTTATTTTCAGTTGAATGTGTATATATACATATTTCATTTTATTTACTGTTGTATTTATTTATTTGTTAAAATTTGTATTGTGTAGATTAATAATATATTATATATATTTTTATAAGTAATTTAATGAATATTTATGAAGATAATAATAGCGAATCAACTGATATGCATGCAATTAATCAAGACGATAAATGTACAAACTTAAATTATATACTTCATTTACATATAGTTGTTATTTTACTAATTATAACTATTATTTTTAAGATGATGAAATAATGTCATCCACCGTAGAAGAGCATCATCAAAAGGCAAATACAAGTATTGCAGATGTTATTATAATCCAAAGTAATCATTTGTTGAATTAAGATTTTTGTTTGATATTTATTAAAATTCTTATTTTCATAAAATTTGTATGATTAGTAGATTTTACAAACATTTTGAATAATGAAATATATATATATATTATTTTTTTGTTTAAATACTTGTATTTGTGTTACGTACGAAATTTAGAATTAGGTTAAAAGCCCAAGGTAAAAAGAAGAATGGGCCTAGCAATAGGGTTGATTGAACTGGCTGAAGGACACCGTGAGGAAATCAAGGAAAATAGATTTATTTCTAAGGAAAATACAAGACGGAAGGTCCTCAGGTCGGTAGGTCCTCAAGACGGAAGGTCCTCAAGACGGAAGGTCCTCAGGGCGGAAAGACCTCAGGTCGGAAGGTCTTCAGGTCGGGAGGTCCTCAAGACGGAAGGTCCTCAAAACGGAAGGTCCTCAGGGCGGAAAGACCTCAGGTCGGAAGGATCTCAGGTCGGTAGGTCCTCAAGACGGAAAGACCTCAAGTCGGAAGGTCTTCAGGTCGGGAGGTCCTCAAGATGGAAAGACCTCAGGTCGGAAGGTCTTCAGGTCGGGAGGTTCTCAAGATGGAAAGACCTCAGGTCGGAAGGTCTTCAGGTCGGGAGGTCCTCAAGATGGAAAGACCTCAGGTCGGAAGGATCTCAGGTCGGTAGGTCCTCAAGACGGAAAGACCTCAGGTCGGAAGGTCTTCAGGTCGGGAGGTCCTCAAGACGGAAAGTCATCAGGACGGAAGGTCTTCAGGTCGGTAGGTCCTCAAGACGGAAAGTCATCAGGACGGGAAGTCCGCAGGTCGGGAGGCTTTCAGGTCGGGAAAAGGAAGAAAGTTAAGATCTCAAGAATTGATCCAAATCCAGACCGAAGTCGGGCAGACGCGGAGGTCTGTTAAGAGGAAGGTCGGGCAAGGAAGAGGTACGGACAGACGCGGAGGTCTTCGGTCGAAGACGGAGGGCGGCTGATGCGGAGGTCGGCCCAAGTGAGGTCGGGCGAAGAAGCAGGTCGGGCGAAGGACGAAGTCGGGCCAAAAGAGCGGAAGGTCTGTGGTCGGCTCAAAGAGTGAAATATAAGGATAATTTTGGTCTGCTGAGGACACGTGTCAGCATGAAAAGGGTTGGAAGACGGTTGGGAAGGAGACGTTGTAACCGTTCGGGTGACGGTTTTCAGTACGGTTTCCCAGAGAATATTTAAAGGTTTGAATCATCATTTGGCAAGACATCTTCAATCAACTTCAACAAAGCAAAGTCAGATTTGGGGATCACCACTTTAAATTTCAGTATTTTATTTTCCAGTTTAGTTTCTGTACCGTACAGTGTTTAGAGATTCCTAATCTCAGCACTAATTAATCAAGTTTAAGGATATTTTTCATATCTTTATTTTTGTAAGTCTGCCTCCTGGACAAATTCAGACTTGGGAAGGACTGGAGATGGCATTTCACGCTAGATTCTTCAATCCTTTACCAGTTGTTTCTTTAACTGATCTTCTAGAATTGAGACAGTTTCCAGAAGAATCTGCTTCACAGTTTATAGAAAGGGTGCGATTGATGAAGGGACGATGTCCTACGGTAATCAGTGAGAAAGAGATGACCAATTTAGTGGTCCGGAATATGCATACTCGTTTAAGAAAGGCACTCACTGCCCTGGATGTTGAGGATTTGGCAAGTCTTGCATCCAAGGCAGGACGTCTAGAGTCTTTGTTCAGAGAGGAAGATCAGCATAACAGGCGTAATAGAGGCCAACATATGGCGAGTATGGGAACAGAAACATGTGACTTTGATTTTAATCAGTCAGAAGAGATGGCAGCCGAAATCCTTTCTGGAAAACCGTATGTATGTCCTAAATTGAAGCCAGTACCAGGATCTGAAGGAAAGGAGCAACCGACCTTTGATAGTTCGAAAGCTGATGAAATCTTTGATATCCTACTGACTGATGGGCAGATCCGTATTCCAAAGGGGCAAAGACTTGCCACTAAAGAAGAAATCAAAGGGAGACCATATTGTAAGTGGCATAATTCTTTCACACACACTACAAGTCAGTGTACTCATTTTAGGAAGGAAATTCAAAAGGCCATCAAGACAGGTCGGCTCAAATACATCACTCTAGGTGTAGACCAGCAACCGTTTCCGAATGTAACAACGGCAATGGTTGACGTCCAACAAAGTTCGGAAACAAGGAAAAGTTCGGCCAACGATGGACAAAAAGGGGAACGAACCCAGCCAAGCCCCGAAACAAAAAAGGGAAGTCGGCCAAACAGCAGCCGACCGGAAGAACGACTCAAAGTTTGTGAGAAGCTAGTTGCTGAAAAGTGGGACCATCCAGACGGTTCGTTTAATGTGGAGGTGAAAGAAAAGGTTTTGGTACGTGATCACCCGACCAGAAAAACAGGGTCGGTCGGGAGCAATTGGGCTCGAAACAAAAAGCCTTTACCAGTTGATATAGATCCTCGGTTCCCAGGTATGAATCGTACACAGATTCGCAATGCCAAACGCAGGTATGCTGCAAAGTATGGGAAACGAGTTCCTATAGCGAAACGACTAACCGACGAACAAAAAGCAGCCGACCACTTGGCAGGAGATCAGTCTATTAGAGTCTTTACAGAACAAACGACTAACGAGCAAGGAGCAGCCACTCAATCTCCAAAAGGTCGGTCCAGTCGGGTCTGTTCAGGAAAGCAACCGAACGTCGGATTAGGCGCTTCCGACTATGCCAAAGGAAGTTCGTCGGGACTGGGGAAAGGTAAAGGGATGGCAGATGAAATAATTAAAGGTTTTAGATGCCAACATTGTGAACGAATCAACATCAATCCATCTCTTGAAGAATTCCGTATTGAATCTTTGACGGTTCAATCTCAATCTCGGGATAAGACAAAGGAAGAAGTAGTAACTACAGAGGAAAGTTCAAGATCTGTTAAATCTCGTCTGGGACCACGAATCCCTTGTCGAATGACAGAGATTAATCAGATGAGTGATGAACCGATGTGGGCGAGTCTGGTAGATGAAACTATGGATGAACCTTTATGGGCATTCTTGGCAGATGGTGAATTAGAGGAGACAGAGGGGGCAAAGACCTTAGATTCCGATCCTCAGTCGGAAACACCTTCGATTGTGTTCCCTCCTATTCCAGAGGGTGCGATCTCTCATTTGAAACCTCTGTATGTTAATGCTCACATTTGTGGGAAACCAATTACAAAGGTTTTCGTGGATAATGGAGCAGTCTTTAATGTTATGCCATTGAAGACTCTCAAGAAGCTAGGGAAAGGAATTCATGATCTGTCTCCTGTGGAATTCGAAATGACAAGTTTTACAGGGCAGCCGACTAAGCCTGAAGGTATGATGGTTGCCACTATCGAGGTCGGGCCAAAGAAGATCTCCACTGTTTTCTTCATTGTGGACGCAGATACGACATACTCTCTCTTGCTGGGAAGAGACTGGATTCATGCCTCTCAATGTGTGCCATCAACCTTGCACCAACAATTAATGTTCTGGGAAGGAAATCAGGTCTTCAAAATGGAAGCGAATGACAACCCATTAGATGTATCAGAACAAGTTGAAGAGTCAGTGTTTTATTCCAGTCCTTTGGCTCCGATGTCTCAATTGTATATGGCCAGGGAATACCCAAACAAGGGTTATAAAGTCACTGGCCAGAACTCGATGTTCTATTAAAAGAACACCTTTATTGTATGGCTCATGATAAAGCCACACCCATTCCCATATAATTTGTTTGTAATGGAAGATACAAGCTTAGAAGTATGTAGTTCTCTTATTAATAAGTTCTATTTAAAGCAGTTATTACATAAAGCAGAAAATAGTAAAGAAATTCTGGATGTTCACCTCCAAGAAGATGAACAATTTCGTTGGCCCGACTTATTAGAAAAAACAGAACCAACAGCTTCATCACAAGACCCATTATTGGAGTTTAATTTAGGAACCGAATTGGTTCCAAAAGTGATCAGGTTAAGTGGTTATTTGTCTAAGGAGCAACAAACAATGATGCTCGAAGTTATTAGAAACAACATTGATTGTTTAGCATGGGATTATTCAGAGATGCCTGGTTTGACAAGAAGTCTAATAGAGCATCGATTGCCTATCAAAGAAGGTTGTAAACCTTACAAACAACCTCCAAGGCGAATGAGCCCGGATCTGATGCCTCAAATCAAGGAAGAAATCCAAAAACTTCTCAAAGTGGGTTTCATTCAGCCTTGCCGTTATGCGGAGTGGCTGGCTAATATTGTGCCAGTGGTCAAGAAAAATGGTAAGATTAGGATATGCATCGATTTCAGGGATTTGAATCTAGCTACCCCTAAGGATGAATATGTGATGCCTATGGCCGACATGTTGATAGATGCAGCAGCAGGGCATAAAATCCTTAGTCTGATGGATGGTTATGCAGGCTATAACCAAATATTTCTGGCAGAAGAAGACATTCCTAAGACAGCATTCAGATGCCCAGGGGCTTTAGGTATTTATGAATGGACAGTCATGCCATTCGGGTTAAAGAATGCAGGGGCAACTTACCAAAGAGCCATGAATTCAATCTTTCATGATTTAATTGGCAGATCTATGGAAGTTTATATTGATGATGTTATTGTTAAATCTGCCAGTTTTGACGAACATTTGAGAAATCTTGAAGAGGCATTCGAAAGAATGAAGAAGTACAAGTTGAAGATGAATCCAACCAAATGTGCTTTTGGAATATCAGCCGGGAGCTTTTTAGGATTTTTAGTTCATGAGAGAGGAATTGAAATTGATGCTAATAAGGCCAAGGCCATTCTTGATAGTCGGCCACCTAAGACGGTTAAAGAAATCCAAAGTCTGTTGGGTAAGGTGAATTATTTGAGGCGTTTCATTTCTAATGCTGCTGGCAAGGTCAGACCCATTACTAAATTGTTGAAAGCTGGGAAAAATGCTTTTGAATGGGGTCCCGATCAATAGACGGCTTTAGATGCTATCAAGCAGGCATTGGTTCACCCTCCAGTCTTGATGCCTCCTAAACAAGGTCGGCCACTCAAACTTTATTTGGCAAATACATATGAAGTGGTTAGCTATTTATTGGCACAGGATGGTGATGACGGGAAGGAAAGGGCAATTTACTATCTTAGTAAAACCCTTACAGGACCAGAACTGAATTACACTATGCCAGAAAAAATGTGTTATTCATTGGTCTTTGCTTGTACTAAACTCGAGCATTATTTGCTGCCCAGAAGAGTTGAGGTCATATCAAAGGTGGATCTCATCAAATTGATTTTACAAAGACCTACTATGAAAGGCAGACTCATGAAGTGGGCCATCAAATTGGCTCCTTTTGATCTTCAACATTCCCCTTTGAGGGCAGTCAAGGGACAAGCAGTAGCCGACTTCTTAGCAGAATTTTCACAAGTCGGGTATTCTCTTTGTGATAGCGTCCGACCACTTGGTCGTTCATCATATTTGAATAATCTACAGGTCGGATGTGTACCTTATATAAGTACCAGAACATGGTTGATGTTCTTTGATGGTTCTACCTCTGGAAACAAATCAGGGGCAGGGGTCTTTTTGCAAGGTCCTGACGGTCAAAAGATCAACTTACAACTACGATTGGAAGCCATGACCCATAATTCGGCAGAGTATGAAGCTTTAATTTTGGGTTTGGAGGCTTTAATAGCCAGGAAGGTCCAGTCTGTAATCATAAGAGGGGATTCTCAACTAGTAATCAACCAGGTAAACAATCAATATGTTTGCAATTACCCTCATCTTCGCAGATACAGGGACATTGTGGGTCGGTTACTGACGAAAATCTCAGAAGTAATAATTGAGTTCATTCCGAGGAAAGAAAACCAACGTGCTGATGAGTTGGCTCAAAGGGCTTGTAAAGGAATTCTGGAGGATATGTGGTCGGAGGTCAAGTCGGGCATAGAAGAAAAGACAGACCCAATATGTGACCGAATGGTCGGGCAGGAGACTGTCGGACAGGAGCCTGATTGCAAAGTTATGGTCGGGCAGGAGACTGTCGGACAGGAGCCCGACTGCATAGTTACTGTCGGGCAGGAGCCCGACGGCGT
The DNA here is from genome assembly GCF_009805555.1 of Andrographis paniculata. Classification (NCBI taxonomy): domain Eukaryota; kingdom Viridiplantae; phylum Streptophyta; class Magnoliopsida; order Lamiales; family Acanthaceae; genus Andrographis; species Andrographis paniculata. Next base: position 499,695 of record NW_026137424.1, read on the forward strand.
GGTTATAGTCGGACACAAAGATACAAGCGAAACAGTGCCCGATTGGAGAACAGAGCTTATCACGTATTTACAGAATCCAGGCGCAAGTGTTTCAGTTGCGACACGTTTGAAGGCTTTGCGTTTTCAATTGATAAATGGAATTTTGTATAAGAGATCATTTGAAGGTTTACTTTTGAAATGTTTGGGGTCTAAAGAAGCTCTAGAGGTAATGACAGAAGTACATGGTGGGATATGTGGAGCTCATCGGGCAGGTCTGAATATGCGATGGGCCATTCATCGTTTGGGTTTTTTCTGGCCTAAGATTTTTGAAGATTGCATACAATTTGCCAAAGGCTGCCAGGAATGTCAGAGACATGGAAATTTAAACCATTTGCCAGTAACCGAATTGCAATTCTTGGCAAAGCCATGGCCTTTTAAATCATGGGCTATGGATATTATTGGTAAAATACATCCTGCTTCATCGAAACACCATTGTTTCATATTGGTCGCGACTGACTACTTTACCAAATGGGTAGAAGCAGTTGCTTTGAAAAATGTGGATCAGAAGGAAGTGATAGACTTCGTTTTGAATCAAATTATTTACAGATATGGTATTCCTCAGTCTATAACAACCGACCAAGGCTTGGTTTTCACAGGGGAAAAGTTCTCTAATTTCTTGGCAGAATTCGGTGTTCGATTACACCATTCGTCACCTTATTATCCCCAAGCCAATGGACAAGCGGAAGCAGCAAATAAGATCATTATTGGGATTATAAAGAAGATGGTTGAAGGAAACCCAAGAAAGTGGCATTTGTTATTGTCTCAGGCTTTATGGGCACATAGGAACACCAGAAATACGGCCACAGGGTTCTCACCTTACCAACTCACGTTTGGCCAAGATGCTGTTTTACCAGCCGAAATTCGAGTATCATCTGGCCGAACAGAGTTTACTGATAGTGATCTTACAAAAGAATACCAACAACTTATGTTGCAACAGCTGGAGGATTTGGATGTTAACCGACTTCATGCAATAGGTCGAAGTGTGAAATAGAGTGAAATCAGAGCAAGGACTTACGGAAAGAAAGTTCTTTACAAGACATTCCAAAAAGGAGACCTAGTCTGGAAGACCATCCTTCCTACATATAAGAAGACTGACCAATTGGGAAAGTGGTCACCGAATTGGGAAGGACCATACATTGTTCAAAAAGATATTGGGAATGGCGCTTTCATTATTGTAAATCATGAAGGGAGAAGAGTACATGATTGTATTAATGCTAAATATCTGAAGAGGTATTATCCTGCCTTTTCAGATAACAAAATTGCCTGAAACAAAATATTATTTTCAGAACCCATTTATGGGGTTCGGGTTCGAACCTATTTAAAGGTTCATTTCTGTTAGTCATCATGTGTTTGCGAGAAATTTTCTGCCTCTGAATCAGACTTTTCATCCCAGTGAGTGGATATTAGCTCTGGTTCTTCTTCAATAAGATCTTCCAAATCTGGTCGGTACCTTTCCCATTGGCTTTGCATGTCGTCTAGATCTTGATGAGTACGTGCTTGCATGTCTGTTAGGGCTTGATGTTCACGGTCAACAATGGTGCGCAATCTTGAAAAGACTTTTCGTTGATTGGAAAATATATTATCCCAACCAAGATCTGGAAGTATGGTTGCTGCGTGATTTTCGATCATTTCCATGTGATGATGAAGATCAGGAATGCGGCTAAGGATGTCACGAAGAGGTTCATATCCCTCGATGATTTTTTCCATCAGGCGGATGACGCGATGAATGGTTCTTCTTCCTCGTTGGGAGAATCGGAATTTGAAGTCTAGTTGCTTGAGTATATGTAACAAGTCTTCTGCATGGCCTCCAATAGGGTGATTACCCACAAAGAAGGGTTGAAGGACACCTTCCCAGTTGCTTGATGGAACATGAGGTCGGTCATTCGCCATGTTTGTTAACACTTCAAGTGTTTTGATTTTCAAATCTGCCTTGGAATGTGTTTCTTAAAATGTGAGAAACAGTGTTCTTTTAAAGAAGGAGTTTGTTTTGATTCCTACAAAGTTGGAAATAAAAGGTGATCCTTGTTTTGTGAGAGGAAAGAAAAATGGATTACTAAGTCAAATGTTGTTACAAAGGGGGAAATATTACAACAGTGCCCCTAGGGCAGTTTTTATATGTGTCCATTTGATTTCATCCCTGGATAGCCTTCTGGTATTGGCAGCCGTCTGATATCTTATGATGAATTGGGATCGGGCTTGGGTTTTCAGCTCTTGATCCAATTCAGCTTCATTCTTGGTATACCTCTCAAGTAGACGCTGCTCATTGGTAATTTGCTTATCCAGGGTAGACTGTTCTTTCCTTAGTTCCCGCAATTCTGCCTCCTTTTTCTGAATGGCTTCATCAACTTGAGCCTTCGTGCTAAGGAGACCGCCCAGCCTTCCAGTAGTCTGCTGAAGGGATTCTCGGGTCTTAGCCAAAGAATTCTGCAGCGTTGTTTGATCGAAGTCGGGCTGGGAGGTTTCGGCTGACAGGAGTCCAATGACTAGTATTTCAGTCTTGAGCTCTGTAAGTCTTTCCATCAGCCGATGCAGAATGGGGACGGCTGGCGATTCCGTCGGAGTGTAGAAGAGAAGGCCACCAACCGTCTGAATGAGTTTGTCCACTAAGTCGGATCTCAATTCTGACAGGGGATGGTTAATGGCCTCAGTGAATATAGTTCGGGCCTCCGCCGGAACCGGAACAGTCGATAGGACAGCTAAGTCCGAAGGCCCCTGCAAGTCCTACAATGTCAATAAGTATTCCAAGGGAGGTGCAAATTTATTCAGATAAGATATGTGTTACCTCTGGGCGGACTGCTGTCAGTGAGGGGGGCAGCAATGAGGTCGGTCGAGTAGGGCAGACAGCTGGTATAACAGCAGCCGACTCGTCGGCTGCTGCGAATGGTCGCTGAGGTGCCGACCTGGGTCCCTATTGAAAGTAGTATGTAAAACAGTTAGTGTTTTCTGAAAGAAACATTGTAGCATGGGTTGGTTTAATCTTACCAAATTCACAGAAGTCTCCGATTCGGATGAAGACATTTCTTCCATTTCTGGAGGTTGGGCTGCCGCAGGTGGTTCTTCTGCCTGCCACTCGATGGCTAGAGGGAGCGCCGCTGCTGGCTGGGCGGCTGCAGGTTGGGCGGCTGCTTCTAGAGCCACTGCAGCCGGGATCTCTGGGGCACCTTCGATTTCGGGATCAGCAACATCAAGGATGTCGTTTTGAGGGTCAGCTTCGGCGAGGGCAGTTGGTCTTTCCTTCGAAATGGATGAGTCTGATGCCATGTATGGCGGGCGACCCATCTGGGAAGTAGTTCCCTCGCTGTCAGAAGAGACCCTTGCTGCTGATCCGATGGGTGAAGGTGTCTGTGAAAAAATCATGGAAATGTTGGTTGTTAAATATATCAGAGTTGATCATTAGAATCCTAAGTATTGCTGATGAGAGAACTTACTGGTTCTCTAGGCACTACTGGTAAAGATTGCCTCCTGGTCGGGTGCCTGGCCCGACCGCTCCTCGGTGCAGGAGGAAGAGTTTGCCTCCTCGTCGGGTCCTCCGCCCGACTGCTCATTGGCAAAGTGAGAAGTGGAGTAGGGGTTTGGAGAGGAACTGCCTCAGTCGGGACCAAAGGTTGGTCGGCCGGGGCTGGCGTCGGTTGTGTGGTCGGTGCTGCCAAGGTCGGTTCTGAGGAATGAAATGAGTGCCATCAAAGTTAAGAATAGTGAATTGGTTCACGGTTGTAAGGAAAAAATTACCTATTCGGGGTCGGGTCCTTGCGGACATCCTTGTAGTTCCAAGGTCCGCTGGTGCTTGCTGGTCGGCCCCAGAGGTCGGGGGTGTTGGCAGCTGGGACGCTTTCCTTTTTCGCGTTGGAGCACTAGACCCGATCCCCGGGGCGGCTGTTTGTTGTTGAGTGCTAGTATGTCTAGCCGCCCCTAGAACCAATCCTTGGGGGGGAAGGAGTATGTTCAGCAACCGACCCTCATCAGGGGAGATCAGGGGCCATACAACCGACCACCATTCATTGAATGTTTCTACAGTCTCAGGGTTGGAGCGGAAAGGAATATAAGAATTGGAAGTTATATACGTGATGAGTAGGAAGAACACATTTGGAAGGGGAAACAATAACGTACCTACAAAGCCAAAAAAGGATAAAGGCAGTATGCTCCGGGTCGGTTACAGGGGTCCCTGGAGCCCCTTGCTGGTCGGTTGCGAACTTTGTCCAACCCCATTCCTTCACACCTTGTAAAGACCACCCTGGATGGTCTTCTGATGGCTCCTGCCCATCTAGGGCTCCCATTACAGGGTCTTCACCCACGACTGGGAGATGCGCGATCATTGCCACGTCCATAAGAGTTGGACCAAAGGGGCCAGAGGGTAGGAGGAAAGTCCCATTTTCCGCATTCCAGAAGGCAGACATGGCCAACAGCACCTTCTCATGCAGGTTGATAGGCATGGTGGACAGTAGTATGGCTTGGTCGATTTTTTGCGATCGCCATTGGGCCTGGAAGTGTTCTGCTACCCGTCGATACCAAGCGCGGTAAGGATCTTTTGGGTCTGTGAGATGGGTTTTGATGCTGTCTCGAATGCGAACTGCTTGGTAGTTAGGATTGTTGATAGCCAAGGAATTTCGGGATTCCAAAACTTCCCTCATCCGATTTGAGTCTTCAGGAGTAGTGTAGTATGGACGGATCGTCGGAGTTAGTACTTTCGAGGCTGAAAATGGGCCCTCCGGGAGGGTTCCGTCGAAAGGAAGGGCAGGAATGTATTGATTCGCCATAGTTAGAGTGTTTTGGGATTGTGATTCACAAAGGCTTGTATTGCGGAGAAGGAAGTTAACCAGGAGTATTGCAGTAACTGGTGCAGTTGCTAAGGGAATTTTTCAAGAAGGTAGTGATTTATGAACTTCCAAACATTGATTGTTAAATGGCGTTTGAAAGTCCCTTGGCGGCGGGCAAGTTGTTACGTACGAAATTTAGAATTAGGTTAAAAGCCCAAGGTAAAAAGAAGAATGGGCCTAGCAATAGGGTTGATTGAACTGGCTGAAGGACACCGTGAGGAAATCAAGGAAAATAGATTTATTTCTAAGGAAAATACAAGACGGAAGGTCCTCAGGTCGGTAGGTCCTCAAGACGGAAGGTCCTCAAGACGGAAGGTCCTCAGGGCGGAAAGACCTCAGGTCGGAAGGTCTTCAGGTCGGGAGGTCCTCAAGACGGAAGGTCCTCAAGACGGAAGGTCCTCAGGGCGGAAAGACCTCAGGTCGGAAGGATCTCAGGTCGGTAGGTCCTCAAGACGGAAAGACCTCAAGTCGGAAGGTCTTCAGGTCGGGAGGTCCTCAAGATGGAAAGACCTCAGGTCGGAAGGTCTTCAGGTCGGGAGGTTCTCAAGATGGAAAGACCTCAGGTCGGAAGGTCTTCAGGTCGGGAGGTCCTCAAGATGGAAAGACCTCAGGTCGGAAGGATCTCAGGTCGGTAGGTCCTCAAGACGGAAAGACCTCAGGTCGGAAGGTCTTCAGGTCGGGAGGTCCTCAAGACGGAAAGTCATCAGGACGGAAGGTCTTCAGGTCGGTAGGTCCTCAAGACGGAAAGTCATCAGGACGGGAAGTCCGCAGGTCGGGAGGCTTTCAGGTCGGGAAAAGGAAGAAAGTTAAGATCTCAAGAATTGATCCAAATCCAGACCGAAGTCGGGCAGACGCGGAGGTCTGTTAAGAGGAAGGTCGGGCAAGGAAGAGGTACGGACAGACGCGGAGGTCTTCGGTCGAAGACGGAGGGCGGCTGATGCGGAGGTCGGCCCAAGTGAGGTCGGGCGAAGAAGCAGGTCGGGCGAAGGACGAAGTCGGGCCAAAAGAGCGGAAGGTCTGTGGTCGGCTCAAAGAGTGAAATATAAGGATAATTTTGGTCTGCTGAGGACACGTGTCAGCATGAAAAGGGTTGGAAGACGGTTGGGAAGGAGACGTTGTAACCGTTCGGGTGACGGTTTTCAGTACGGTTTCCCAGAGAATATTTAAAGGTTTGAATCATCATTTGGCAAGACATCTTCAATCAACTTCAACAAAGCAAAGTCAGATTTGGGGATCACCACTTTAAATTTCAGTATTTTATTTTCCAGTTTAGTTTCTGTACCGTACAGTGTTTAGAGATTCCTAATCTCAGGCACTAATTAATCAAGTTTAAGGATATTTTTCATATCTTTGAATTTTACTTTATTTTTGTTGAAAAATTACATCAACAATTTGTTTAATAAATCAATTTATATTTGAATGTGAATATAATTTATTGATTTTGTTTAGAGCAATTTTGATGTTGGTGTTTCATTTTTAATTTTAATTATAAAGATATTTATTAATAAATATTTGTGTTCTTATTAGATGAAGATATTGTGCCATCTTCCGTTGAAGAACATCGCCAAAAATGCACAAATTTGGGGATCGCAAATAATATTGTGGATCAAGATATTAATATATTAAATATATTTATCATATATGCGTTTACAAATAATTTATATATTTATTTAATATAAACTTATCATGTTTATTTGTTTTTTATTGTTAGTATCAACTTATATTTATTTAATATAATCAATTTTATTTGAATACGATTTTATTATCTATTTTAATTATAAATATACTTATGAATAAATATTTGTATTCTTTTTTTTAGATGGAGATATTGTACTACCTTCCGTTGAAGAACATCGCCAAGAACATACAAATTTGGAAATAAAAAATAATATTGTGGATCAAGGTAATAATATATTAAATATATTTATCATTTAACATGCATTTACTAATAATTTATATTTTTGCTTAATATATTGCTAGAAATTAGAATCTAAGATCCAAAAAGTATAAATAAAACAAAATAGATACGGTTTTAATATTTATTAAGTATACAACAATATCAATTAGTATACATATAAACAATAAATCAAAAGTGTCGACCAATTAAAAAAAAAAAAAGAAAAGAACAAAAAATAAGAAAAAATGTTAGAAATTCTTGCTTTTCCTTTGTACTCTTGTTACATGGAAATATTCTATTCTTATGAATAAATTTAAAACTATATCTATTTTTGTCAGCTCTAATAGCACTTATAAACAACTTCTATTAGTCTTTATGTTTTTTCTTTTTATATAAAAATTTTCGTTAAACTTCAATACTATTTTTCTTTCAGTTATACCTCGAGTAATGTCAACTTGTGCTACAACAACATCAATTTTAAGTGAAAGAACTATTATTTGTCAGTTCTGTGGCGCATTTATGTGGTTTGAGGAAAGACTTATCCGTAGTCCTAAAGAAACTCCCAAATTTGGCTTATGTTGTAACAGTGGAAAGGTGTTTTTGCCTTCGTTGCCAAATCCTCCAGATTATTTAGATGGTCTACTAAAAGATCGTAGTTTTATGGAAAATATCAAATTATTTAATTCGATCTTTAGTTTCATATCAATTGGTGGAAAAATTGATAGATCAGTTCAAGATGGGAGGGGACCATTTTGTTATAGAATTTCTGGAGAGAATTTTCACTTAATTGGATCATTGGTTCCCCTCTGTAGGAGAGCATAATAAATTTGTTCAGTTGTACATTTGTGACACTGAGAATGAAGTGCGTAATCGACTATCTATCTTAGGAAAAGATAGGTGTACTCCCGAATTTTCTTCTATAGTTGAGGGTTTAAAACTTATGTTGGATGATGTGAACCCTTATGTTCAAGTTTTCCGTTCTGCGAGAGATGCATTACAACGTGATAGGGGAATTGATTTACGTGTACGGATTCTGAATAACAGAGATAATCGACAGTACACAATGCCTTCTACGAATGAGATTGCCGCTTTGATTATTGGTCAAGATAGAAATATCGTACAAAGTCGCGATATTATTGTCTGCAAAACAGATGGATATTTAAAGCGTATTAGTGAGACTCATCCTTCTTAAATTCCATTACAATATCCATTACTTTTTCCACACGGTAGTGATGGGTGGAGAGATGGGATTCCTTACAAAATGTTGGGAAACATGAAAAATGAAGATGTTTCAATGCGAGAATTTTGGGCATTTCGCTTCCAACACAGAATGGAAGGCACAACTCTTCTACGAGGAGGACGTTTGTTTCAACAACTTGCAGTGGATTGTTATTCTGCAATTGAACAACACCGTTTGAATTATATAAAGACACATCAAGCTAAATTGCGTGTGGATTTATATCAAGGTCTCACTGGTGCTGTTGTTGTTGGGGATACAGATGCTAGTGCGGTGGGAATGAGGATAAGTCTACCATCTTCATTTACTGGAGGTCCTCGAAATATGTTGCAACATTATCATGATGCTTTAGCAATATGTAGAGCAATTGAACCTCCAGATTTTTTTATTACATTAACATGCAATCCAAAGTGGGTAGAAATTTCTAGAGATTTATCAAAATTTCCAAATCAATGTACAGAAGATCGTCCTGATATACTAGCAAGAGTATTCAGGATGAAACACAAAGAAATGTTACGTCTGTTGAAAGATAAAATGTTCTTTGGACAAGCAATTGCAGGTATATTACAATTTAATTTATATGTTTAAAATCATTCCAATATTGATAAAAATAGTTACTTATTAATGTTTATATACAACAGATGTTCATGTTATTGATTTTAAAAAACGAGGATTGCCCCATTCGCATATTACGTTGACTCTTCAAGATGGATTTAAACCAATCACTTCCGAAGAAATTGATAGGTATATATGTGCCGAAATTCCTGATAAAAATGTCGACCCACTTGCCTATAATATTGTTACAAGACAAATGGTTCATGGACCATGTGGAGTATACAATCTCAATGCTCCATGTATGGTGGATGGAAAGTGTAGTAAGCATTATCCAAAGAAGTTTTATCCACATACTACGATAGATAAAAATGGATTTGTTTCGTACAGATATAGATGTGATCCTTCAAAGACATTTTCTGTAAACGGTGTCAAGATGGACAATCGTTGGATTTTTCCATACAATCGAGATCTGCTTGTGTTGTTCAATGCTCACATAAACGTAGAGAAGTGTGCATCTCCAAAATTGATGAAGTACATGTACAAATACATGTGTAAGGGGACAGATCGGGCAATTGTTTCTCTTAAGAAAAATGTTAAAGATGCAATGAACAATGAGCAAAGACACAAAAGAATTGATGAATTCAAACAATACGTAGATTTTCGTTACATATCAGCAATTGAAGCTTGTTGGAGAATTTATAAATTTGAACTTCAGAAGTATTCCCCAGCAGTTGAACGTTTGCAGTTTCATTTGCCAAATCAACAGTTTGTAGTATTTCATGAAAGAGAGAGTTTAGTCAATGTTGTAGATCGTTTCGGTGTTCAACATACAATGTTGACAAGATGGTTTGAAGCCAACAAAAACAACGTTGCTGCACGAAGGCTAACTTATGTGAATTTCAGTTCTGAATGGGTTTGGAGAAAAAATACAAAAGACTGGGTTACTAGACAAAAGGGTAGGAGTATTGGGAGACTTCCATATGCACATCCAGGTTCATGGGAGAAATATTACTTGCGGATGTTACTCTATATTGTTTGTGGAGCACAATCTTTTGAGGATCTTTGGACATTCAATGGATATGTTTATTCTACCTTCAAGCAGGCATGCGCCGCACGTGGTTTACTGGATGATGACAATGAATGGCATGAAGCATTGTCTGAAGCTTCCAGCTGGGCTTCTTCTTCGAAATTGCGGAATATGTTTGCGACAATGCTTATGTTTTATGAGCTAACCAACCCTGTTAACTTATGGGAACAACATTGGAGGTCAATGGTTGATGATTTGCTCTATAATTTGAGAAGAGAGTCGAGAAATGACGTTCCTGTATGTGACATGGATCTCAAGGATTGGGGGCTTCAAGAAATTGAATTGATACTTAGCAAAAATGGTAGGAGTCTTGCAGATTTTCCTCCGATGCCACAACCATCGAGTAGATCATTTTCATATCTATCAAATAGACTGATACGAGAAGAGCTCGATTACAATGCAAGTAATGAAAAACAATTATTTCATTCATTGCATGCGGGATTGAATATTGATCAACTTCGTGCTTACAATGAAATTATTGAAGCTTATGAAGGTAAACATGGAGGGCTTTTCTTTGTCAATGGGAGTGGAGGAACGGGAAAGACATATTTGTGGAAGACCATTGTTCTTAAGTTTCGATCACAGAGAAAAATTGTACTATCAGTTGCATCATCTGGAATTGCAGTTTTATTACTGCCAGGGGGTCGAACCGCACATTCACGTTTTAAGATACCAATTGAATTGGATGAATCATCACATTGTTCCATTAATCTCAACTCCAATTTGGCACATTTGATTCGAGAGTACTCATTAATAATATGGGATGAGGCACCGATGATGCATCATCATGGATTTGAGGCAGTGAATAGAACATTGCAAGATATATTAAAAAGTTCTGAAATTTTTTGTCGTAATAAGCCTTTTGGAGGAAAGTTATGCATATTAGGGGGAGATTTTAAGCAAATCTTGCCTGTAGTAACTAAAGGAAGACGTGAGGCTATTGTGGAAGCTTATCTTCATAATTCTGAGTTATGGAATCAATGCAAAGTTATCCATTTGTAAATGAATATGAGATTGGTTTCGCGAGATGGCTCACGAGACTCACTTCATGAAATACGTCATTTTGCCGAATGGGTAAATATGATAGGAGAAGGAAAAGTTAAATATCTGAAATTTCAAGATGGTGAGGAATCTGATTGGATTAAAATCCCAGAGCAGTTTTTATTCAATGATGGAGATAATAACATCAATTCTCTTATGACAAAAACATATCCCAATTTGCTCGAGAGGTATAAAGATTCTGCTTATCTGAAAGAACGAGCCATTTTAGCACCAAAAAATGAGGATGTTGATGAAATTAATTCCATAATGGTATCTATGATTCCTGCTGGTATCCGGAAGTATTATAGTGCCGATACTGTAGCACCGGGTGAAGCTCAAAATTCAGAACAACATTTAAATCCTCCCAAGCTGTTGAATATGATAAATCTTTTTGGATTTCCTAATCATTTTCTGGAGCTTAAAGAAGGCACACCAATAATTCTTCTCAGGAATATCAATCAATCATTGGGTCTTTGCAATAGAACTCAACTTACTATTCCAAAGTTGGGTGATAAAGTTCTTGAGGCGCGAATTATCAGTGGTTCTCATGTAGGTGAGGAAGTGTTAATTCCACGGATCATATTGACCACAACTCAAACTTAAACATACGTTCAGATGAAAAGAAGACAATTTCCAATTAAGCTGGCATTTACAATGACAATAAACAAGACTCAGGGTTAAACACTTGATAGTGTTGGGTTATATTTACCAAATCCTGTTTTTTGTCATGGTATGTTATATGTTGCATTGTCACGAGTGACAAATCCATTTGGATTAAAGATTTTCATCCTCAATAGAGATGGAGTCCCTTCCAATTGTACCAGGAATATAGTGTATCTAGAAGTACTTTATTGTATTCGTCATTAGGCTTTATTTTCCCTTCTATTTTTGATAAAACTATGCATTTCATATTGTGCTCATTTGTAATAAATTATGATCCTATTGATTATGTGAATTATTTTATTAATTGATATTATTATACATTTATTTAACTTATTTCAATAATGCAGGTGCAATTGTTCAAGGATTGAAAAATTTAACACCAGAGTGTGAAAATATTAGTATCAAAGTTCGATTAATTAGATTGTTGGATGTGCGAAATCCAAATTCTAATGTAAGAGTTTTGAAGATGTTGTTCATTGATAGTAACGTAAGTATATATATATAACTACATTCCATAGTTACATATCTACAATTTAGATAATATTATTTTATTGTTGTAATTTACATTTGTTCCTTATGACAATTTTGGCTGCAGGGATTTGTCATGCAAGGCGTAGTTCATGGGATTAATATAGACCAATTCAGCTCATGTCTTACATAAGGGGTTATTTATAACATCTATAACGCACATGTGATAATAACAGATAAAATACACAGATTAGTACCTCATTCTTACCAATTAATACTGCGGCATAATGTGACCATCGAAGATTCACATGATTCTGACGAGAATTTTCCGCGAGAATTCCACAGTATTGTCCCTCTGAATGAATTGCATTGTTATGTGAACAAGGAAGACCAACTAATTGGTATATTGAACTATAAGTATATGCATATAATGATCTACTAATATTAAACTTATATTTATTTTGATAAAATTTATGCAGATGTATTCGGATTGGTTGTTTACGCGAATGATTGGTATTTATCCGAGAATGGATATCCGATGCGTGAGATTATTCTTCTGGATACAAGGTACATTGGTAATTTCTATTTCTTTCCTTTTTTTTTCAGTACCAAAATAAATTATATTTACTTTTCTTTTATGTATATATATAAGTATGGCAGTCGTTCGCATGATTCTACGTATCAAACATGCAATGGATGACGGTGAAGTGCTAAAGAATATATATCAAAAAAATATTACTCTATGGGCATGTGGTGTCATGGTAAAGAATTTTGAAGGTATATAGTTAATTCTCTATTATATTTTTATTTAAATTACACTATCATCTTTATATTGATTATATTAATATTCGCATATTTATTTTTCTATAATTTTATAGGTACTTGTGTTTACACACATCATTATACTAAGATTTATATAAACTCACCAACGACCTTCAACGAAACTTTTCATAATTGGTGAGTAATTAAATTTAATATATATCAATTAGTTTTTTCTAGTCTTAAATTTATAATTGATTTAAACTATTTATTATAGGTTTAGAGGTGATTGTTGTGCGGAGAAATTGGTATCTTTCTTTAGGTCAAGAATATTTTCAATATCAGACTTATTGAAAATATCAAATTCCAAGCGAATCAGGATACGCGATTTCAGACATGAAGATGGGGTCAGATATATTATTTTAAATATATTTTTACCTATATTATTAATATTATATGAAATAATTACCATAAATTTTGCAGGTAAAATTTTTCCGATTGATTGTGCGTGTCCAAGAAATTAATATTGATAGGATGTGGGACATTTTAACTAATTTTGCATATCAAGTTTTTATTAATGTGTATGATAGCAGTGGGACAATGGAATTCAAGTTATTCGACAAATATCTCAAATATATATTTTATGTTGAAGATCCTTCTGTCAAATCCATGACAACTCAGGTATATTTTATATGTTAGTTTTATATAATTTGAATTTGCAAATATATTTATATGTTAGTTTTATAGAATTTGAAACTATAACATATTTTTTATATCTTATTACTTATATTTTCAGAGAAATGGAAAGCCATTGCTCAAAAATTATTTGAGTGCATTTATTGACAGAGCGTTCACATTTATCGTTCCTGTGCCTCCAACATTTGCAAGACCAAATGCTCCATCTCCGGTGTTTCAAGTTATAAGAGTAGATTGGTGTGAAGAATATGCACATATGTTATAAAAAGATCGTCACAATTATAATTTTTTTTTCTATTTAATGAAATTTCAAAATTTATTGATATTTGATAAAAAAAAAAAAAAACTTTACTTAAATTTTATGATTTCTATTATCCCTGAGATGTATATTATTTTTAATTTATTTTACTTTTACTTATATTTAGATAATATTAAATTATTAATATTATATTGATTTCATAAATTACAATTAAAATATGAATACTTAAAATATACAAAAATTAAAATATAAATAAATATATATAATTATATTACAATATACCTAACATAATTTTACTGTGCGTAGCACGGGATTCATACTAGTAGTAATGAATGCAGCATCAATGAATACAGAGTTTTTTCAAAGACAGACATACAGACAATGAGAAGAAGATGATAATGCATGTCATGTGCATGCGTATACATCTATTCATGGAATGAATTATATGGAGTTAGTTACGAAACTCATTTGTTTGTTTTCCTTCTCCATTCCACACATAGATCATCGAACAGATCTTTAATGAAGCCAACAACATTCATCGGTATTTTGTGAAGCTGTGTATTGTAGTACTGCAACACCCTCCAAATGATTGCAAATTATTTAGTACATATTCCAACAATATGATGTTCAAAAACCATAAGTCTCTAAAATTATTATAGAACTTTTACTTAATAGAAAACCATGGAAGAAACATATAGAACTTACCTTTCTACTAAACCGGTCAGATCATCCTTTGAGAAGAATGAAAAGCTCTCGATTGTTGAGCATATCATAATTAATCAGTAGAGAAACCTACAAGAGTTCAGTTAACCAGTATTTCTCCTACATATTAATATTCATTCGTTGTATTTACATACAAGACTGATTGATAAGATCAAAAAATTTAAAGTTCATTGTTTACTCCAAGGGCTTTATACTTTGCATCTCATCTCAGCTGCCACATTTTACCAATCATCGGACAAGAAAGTAGATGGGAAATTATTTATGGTATCTTGGACAAATTTTGTAACATTACGAGTAGGTATTAGCGAAAAGTATAGAAGAGTACCTGCTGAACATCCAGTCCTCTAGCCCAAACATCTGTTGTGATAAGAACTTAGGTTTGGCCAGACCGAAATTCATTCATAATTGCATCTAATTCCTTTTGAGGCATATCCCATGCATGGATAAAACGGTGAAGCTATTCTCATGCATTTTTCAAGAGGGCCAATCAATCTGATACAAATAAAAGGCGAGCATAAAAATACTTGCCTAATTTATTCTCTTGACTCATAACTATTGTGTACCATAAAGAAAAACATTGTATATGACTACCCTTTATTTAAAAGATTCAACATAGGAATGCAGATCTAACAAAAGAAATTACCTTTCATTTCGTATTGTAGAAGATCACAATCTGCTCTATTGTAAGGGTACACAAAGAGTGTCGAACTTCCATTCCTCTCTTTCTACTGTAACAAAAAACTGCTTGATGCTCTGTCATGGAAAAATAAGTGAGAATTCACAAAATGCAAGAACTATATGGTGTACCATCCGAAGAAATTAGATATCAATTCGCCAACCTTTCTACCAAAGAGGAAACTATTCACACTATGATTCACAAAATGTAAGAACTATATGGTGTACACTATGACTCAATCACTCACTTCTTCCTCCTTGGCGGATACTATATTATTATTTTATTATTTTGATAGCTATGGTAAGTAAGTTTTTCTTTTGAACCAAAGATATTAGAATAAAAATTACAAGGCAGCACATTACTATTATTTAAATTTACTGAATATAAATGTATTGAAATCATATAAAGCTATATCAGAAAAGCAATACATGTTGCTTGCAATTAGATCCCAAATATTGATTAAAAATAATACAAACACAACTACAGAACATGCTTGTGTGAGCCATGGGGAACAACAAAGGTAAAAGATATATACCATCAAATTCACATTCCAGACCTTATATAACAACATTAAGGATTCCATATATTATTTACATTTCTCACTTTAAATCTTCCCTTGCTTGTCTAGATTGTTTTAGAATATTTTAAATTAAGAAGATATCCATTAGGGATAGGAAATAAGTAAGCATACCCAAAAAAACTCACCAAATATAGGACATTGGATACGATGAGTTAATTTTTATTACATGAAAAGCAAACAAATACAGGTAAATGCAGTACTGCAGTAGAGACTTGATAAAGTATCAAGGAATCAAGCTTGTACAACAAATAAAAGAGCAATTCTCACTTACGTAAACTAACCATCGTAATAAAAGAGCAACAAATAAAATAACTAATAAGTTTAGGAAAAAATCCTTAAAAAAAAAAAAGCTTACTAAAACGAGTTGCAAATTTCCTTTTGACAAGAGCACCCCTTGAATCAAGAATGTAAACATAACAAACATAGTTCCCACTTTTGAAGAAAATGATAAACATAACAAAAATAGTGATGTGGCTGACTAAAAATGGAATGAGGAAGATAAAAACAACAATAAATTACAATTAGGCATAGAAGGTCAAATTAAATGAAATCATACACCTTCCGTCTTTATATTGAACCTGAAATAATTATGTGACTAATAACGAAAGATAAACACAACAAAAGGATATGCAAATATTCATTCTCCCGTATGAATTGATTTTTGGTTTTGTAAAGACCTCATGCGGCATTCACAAAAGAAGAACTCAATCCATTTAACATATATCATGTATTCATGTAACACAACAATCATTCCAATGTATAAGTATGTCAACATATACAAGAAAAAAAGCATCAAACTGCTAGATGTTGAAATGGAACATAACAAAAACGTTCACTGACTTTCTAGTTTCTCCCTACTTCCTGTCTATAGCATGGCATTCCTTTTGTTTCATATCTAAACTCTTTAACTACGAAAAAATGTTGTTAGTCCTTTTTGTAATTTCCATATCTATCACAATTCACAAACAACATAAATTTAGATTTCAAATGCTTTACTAATAAGTATGAATCACGGGCAGCAATGATAAGAAAAAAAGACATGCTGATCTAAAGCTTGGAAAATCATAATTTGGTCACCTACATTTCATTTGGTATACCATTCTCCACTCCTAGTTTTCCCCAACAATGCAAATGCAATCAAAACATTCATGCAATATCAAATAAGCTAAGGAAAAAGATTAAAGGCAGCCATCTCGTGACACCCAAAGAATAAATCATTATTATGTTTGAAAGCATTGAAGTAGCAGTTTGGTGCTCGTAATTACTTGAACGTTCTCCTTGACATGACTAAAACACAATTCACGTAAATGGAAAGAATGCAATTGCCAAATATAATCTTTGAAACTTCTTTTTAACACTAAACTATAGACTAACCTTTTTCTGCAAATTCAAAGCCTCCTTCCCCAACTTCCGATTTTGTTTTCCTGTCACAACAAACAACTCCTAGTAAAAGCATTTTTGATCGATCCTAAAAGTGTGGTCAAATAATTCTAAACTACTAAAGTCAATCACATTAAAACTTACTCAAATTTGAAAGACTTGGTCACTAGTCAAAGTCTTTTCTTTGCAGCATCCTCACTTTTTCACCAACCAAACACTAAAAAAAAATATTAAAAAGAGAAAGAGAGAAAGAGTGAAAAGAGAGCGAGCTAAGATCTCCACTTTAATCCTTGCCAAGAATTCAAACAATTCCTCACAAAATTCATAATTCATAATTTCACAAATCAAAGCATCTAATCAATCTCAAACCAAGAAATTTAGTTGTGGGAAACCTAGACGTTGAACTCTGATATCTTTATACACGTTATAGATAGATCGAAAGTGATTGGGGTCACTCACAAAACAAATCAATCAAAATCAAGGGTTTTCAAGAAAGGAAACCAAGAAAATACCATGTTGCCGAAACCAGTTCGTTATGGCTGCAAAACTCACCGGTGCGGCTGAAGAATGGTTGCGAAAGACGTCATTCTTTGATTTCATCCATGGGTATGTAGGGCTTCAAAATCGTATTTGAGAGGAAAAAGAGTGGAAATAACAATTTTGAAGTGTGGAATCAAATATACAAGGATGGGTCTTGAAAGTGTTTTGATTTTTTTTAATGTATTTATTTTTTTCTTTTTTAATAAAAAAATTATGTATATTTGATATTAATATTTTATTTTAAAAATATCATCATATTTTACTAGTTGTTACGGAATGTTTGCATTATAAATATTTTTAGGATGATATTTCATTCAAATTGTAATACTTACAAATATATTACCGTATCAAATAAAATATTAAGGTTGACTAAACTGAATATTATTTGTCACAATATTTATCGTAATTAAAAATACCATTTGTTACAAACATATTGTTATGATGGCTCAGTCCATTACAAAAGCCTATGTTTTTTTTTTTTGTACTGACTTCAATTTATATCATTTTTTTTTTTATTATAGTTTACTTAGAGGCCCAAATAAAATTAATTAATATTGATTATTGTCATTTTTATACTATGGTTTTTGTTGAAAGTAATGTGGAATGAAATATAATTTTATAAATAATTACTTCTCCTATCCCGTATAAAATCTCTTTTTTTCTATTTTTGTCTCTTCTATATAATTTGTCATTTTCTTTTCTGAAAAATTATTATACACTTTAATTATATTTTAAATTTAATAATTTATAATTTTTTTAATTTTAATTAATATATTTAGTTATTTTAATTTTAATATATAATTATTTATATTATATAATAATAATTTTGACTGATATATTTATTATTTATTTACTAATTATATATATATATATTTTTTAAATTCCCGTTTTTAAAACGTTGACACTTTTGGTGGGAATATTACTATGAGTCACTCTTATATATATGTACCAATAAGAAAAAAAAAAATAAATATTGAAAAAATTAATGTTTTGAATGGTGGATCGTACACTTTTAAAAAAATATACTAATATGGTTAATATGATATCATATTAATAATTATGAATTTTTATTGTTGGAAGTAGTTTGATCCAAAATATAACACTATATATTTTTACGTATAAAAATAAGATTAGGGTTTGAACCCAAGAATGATGAATGGATGGGCCCAGTGGTGGTCCAGTGGCGGGCCAGATCCATTCGGATGGGATAACTTTTTGGGTCCAACCGATCGGACGGTTGGACCTTCAGATTGCTTCTTCATCCGAGTTTGGACCTTGCGGTAGTTGGTTACAACGGTAACCGACAAGAAAATAGTTTTTGGACGGTTCAGAACCGACGTGGAAGCATTTTTTTTACGGTTCAAAGGTAACCAACGTGGAAACAGTTTTTTGACGGTTCAAAGGTAATCGGCGTGGAAGCAGTTTTTTGGGCGGTTCAAAGGTAACCAACATGAAAGTGGTTTTGGACGGTTTGGTTTGATACGTATATTAGTAGCCTCAGCGATAGAGAATGGGCATCTTCAATCAGATAAATTTTTCAAGAATCTTATTGGGGATCCTCTTTATTTACTGTTGTTTTACATTTTCTTTAACTCTTAGTTTATCACTTGAGGATTTATAGTCCCAAGTTTTATTGTTCAAATTTGAAATATAGCTTCAAATTTTACTTTTTATTGTTGAAATCATCATCAACAAATTGGTGACCACAGTGGGAGTGCGAAAAAAAATTGCTGATCCTACGTCTAACAAAAATTTTATACAACTCCGATTTTGTCGAGTCGTTGCAAAAAACTTCATGGCAGGTTCTCAAAATCAAAGCCTTAGCAGAGCCATCGGGGCCACGACGGAAACACCACCATCAATACCTACCACGGGGATTGTCTCCTAAATACCATCTGAATGGATAAATCATGTTCAACAAATGAAAAATCAACAAATAACAACCATGCAGATAATGTTGCATGAGCAAAAAAATGTGATACAAAAACATGTTAGATCAAGTTCTGTTGAGAATTTCACTTCACTCCGTGCCTTCACCTCCAAATATGTCTCTGTCGCACTTTTAGGCAAACTTCGCAGGGCTGTCATTCGTGGACAACACCATTCCAAGTACTACAGTCCCTAGTAGGGCAGAGAGAGGGAAAACTCTCCTTACTTTTCCAAATAATATCCCTCTGGGGACTCGGCCTGAGCCATTTCTGGCAGGTTTACAAAGGGATGACCGGCCTGGAGGTCATTCTCATGATCCCATTATGGTGTCAGACCATCATCCATTCAGATTGAACCCAGATGACGTTGCACATGTCCTAAGGGTCCATTTCGGTATGACTCCACAAGACCAATAGGCCCGCATATCAATGGCCATTTCCTGAGATAATCATCAATGAACATCCTCTTCCCAGGAATTATCGACCACCCGACTTCCACACATTCTCGGGGGAGGATGGTTCTTCTACTATTAGCATGTGGGACGCTTCACGGTTCAGTTGGGGGAAATTGGTAAAAATTCATTTTATAAGCTGTAGTTGTTTGGTCTATCCCTGAGCAAGATTGTTTTTTCTTGGTTTTTCAACCTGCCACTTGGACAAATACACACATGGGAAGGATTGGAGATAGGCTTTCACGCAAGGTTCTTCAATCATGTTCCAATGGTGTCTCTAACTGATTCATTGGAAATGAAACGGATGCCAGAAGAATATGCTACTCAATTTATAGAAAGGGTCCGTTTGATGAAGGGCAAATGTCCGACTGTGATAGAAGAAAAAGAGATGACCAATCTGGTGGTCCGAAACATGCATGGGCGGCTTCGAGAGGCATTAACCACCCATGATGTAGAAGATCTGGCTAGTCTAACTTCTAAAGCTAGGCGTTTGGAGTCATTATTAAGGGAAAAAGATCAAAACTTTCAGCGCCACAAGGTTCAACAGATGGCTAGCATGAAAGCAGAAGCATACACACCAGAGACTGATCCAATGGTCGAAGCAGAATAAATGGCGACGAGAAACCATACGTCTGCCCGAAATTGAAGCCTCTTCCAGGAACAAAAGGGAAAGATCAACCGACTTTTGAAAGTACTAAAGCAAATGAGATCTTTGATATCCTCCAGACGGATGGACAAATTCGGATTCCTAAAGGACAACGATTGGCGATGAAAGAAGAAATTAAAGGAAGACCTTAATGGAAGTGGCATAATTCCTTCACCCACAGTACAAGTCAGTGTACACATTTCAGGAAGAAGATTCAAAGGGCTATCAAAGTTGGATGCTTCAAATATGTCACCCTGGGGGTAGAACAACAACCTTCTCCCAAGGTAACAATGGCTACAATTGGAGTTGCTCCGAAGGGAAAACAGAAGGAAAAATTCAAATTTTGTAAAGACCAAGTTGCAGAAAAATAGGATTGCCTAGATGGAACGTATGAGGTAGAAATCAAAGATCAGCTTTTAGTACGGGACTAGCCAACAAGGAAGCCCTGTCCGGCTAATGATAATGATAAATGGAGTCGAAACAGGAAGCTATTACCGATCAACCTCGACCCTCGATTTTCAGATATGAATCGTACTCAGATTCGTAATGCTAAACATAGATATGCTGCTCGGCATGGCCACCATATTGATAGTCATAGGGAGTCCTCGGGCCCCAAACCTGAGATCCGGCATCAACCTAGTATTCGAGTATCTCTGGATACTGCCACAAATCACCGGACTATTAAAAAAGAGGATCAATAGAGGGTTGTTAAGAACAAGTGTTAAAGATGTCAATATTATAACAAGATTAATATAGATCCAGTCATAGGGGAGATCAAAGAAAATGGCCAAGGAATTCAATTCGGGCCTTCCCATCAACCAAGATTCAGCCAATTAAGGAAAAAACCACCGATTGGGCTTCGGGGCAATCTCTTTTCAGATCAAAATGACTGGGTTACATTGGTAACAACAAGAGCCAATATTTGAAGAACCAATTTGGGCTAGTTTAGCCAATAATTGTTTTGAGGAACCCGAATGGGCGAGGATAATGGACTCGGATCCATCAACAGATGGTCCCCTACCAATAGTTTTCTCTCATCTTCCTGAAGGAACGATACCTCATTTGAAGCCTCTTTATGACGATGCTCATATCTGTGGTAAACCAATCAGTAAGGTTTTTGTTGATAATGGTGCAGTCTTTAATGTTATGCCTTTATAAACACTTAAAAGACTAGACAAAGAGGTTTTTGATTTATCACCAATGGACATTGAAATGACAAGTTTCACAGGTCAGCCGACCAAGCCTAAAGGTATGATGGTAGCCCCAATAGAAGTGGGACCAAAAATAATATCCACTCTCTTCTTTGTGGTAGATGCAGATACTACATATTCAGTGCTGCTAGGAAGGGATTGGATTCATGCGTCCCAATGTGTGTCGTCATCTTTGCATCAACAACTGATGTTCTGGGAGGGTAATCAAGTTTTCAAAATGAAAGCTAGTGACAACCCTTTTGGTGTTTCAGAGACTGTGGAAGAATTTGTGCTTTACTCCGGCTATATTCCACCGATCTCTCAAATAGCTCTTGTTAGCAAATACCTATGGTGCGGCTAGAGGGTCAGCAATCAAGGGTATATGTTCTTTTAACAGAAAATTTCTCGCTTCAAGTGTTATGGCTCTTTGATAGCCAAAGCGTTTCTTATTTGACTAAGTTTACTATGGAAGTTTTCCCCGAGGTGGAAGATCATAACTCTTCGATGACAACCCGGGGCCGATCAGCTTCAAGACCGTTTGCGGCTGCAGGGGGACCCAAAGACGGGGGCCCAATCGCCGGAAGGTCTGCGGTAGGGGAGATGGCTGATCGGTTGGTGGTTGTTCGAGAGGAGCTGGCTGTGTTGGTCGGGAAATCACAATGTCTTGAATCTGAAGAAGCCACCAACAGATTGATTAGTTGGTATCTCAGGGTGCGTCGACTATGAAGAAGTTCGCCTCCTGGTCGGTTCCTCGGTCTGACCAATCACCGGCGGTTCCTCATGGGGTTGAGTAGACAGTGGCCCTGAACTTGATACCTGCAACAAATTTCATGATGATTGGAATACCTAATAGCTCAAAATTTTATAAAGAAAAGAAAGAAATATTACATGAGTGTCTTGGTTGGATGGCTGAATTACAGCAACAGTCGGTTGAGCTGCGATGGTAGTCGGTTGGTGTTTTGATGGTATTGGTGAGGTGGCATCAAATGAGAACCAACTGAAAGGGAAGCAAGGTATCCCTCTACTGCTTGACGGTCTACAGGGGTCAGTTTTGGCGTTGGTTGGGGAGCTGTTGTCTTTTTCTTCTGCTTCTTTGGCACACTAGACCCGGTCTCGGGGGCGGCTACTTGCCTCTTGTGCAGGGCCCGTGTTGGGACGGCTAGAAGAAGTTGGAATCATTTGGTCGGAAGCAGGAATCAGAGACCATGTGACCGATCACCACTCACAAAAAGGCTCAGCAGTCCAAGGTTCGGTTTTGAAAGGAAGGCGATGAAAGTTTGACTGAAACAGAGATTATACTATTGTTGTTGCAGAATCTCAACCGTCGTTTCTAACACTGATCGAGGGTGACGTTTGGGAGTCAGAGAAGTAGGAGACAAGTTGTTAAGTAGAAAAATAAGATTAGGGTTTGAACCCAGGAAGGATGAATGGATGGACCCAGCGGTGGTCCAATGGCGGGCCAGAATCATTCGGATTGTATGGTTTTTGGGCCTAACCGATCGGACGGTTGACCCTTCAGACTGCTTCTTCTTCCGAATTTGGACCTTGGGGCGGTTGGTTACAACGGTAACTGACAAGAAAATAGTTTTTGGACTATTCAAAACCGACGTTGAAGCAGTTTTTGGATGGTTTGTAACCGACGTGGAAGCAATTTTTTTACGGTTCAAAGGTAACCGACATGAAAACAATTTTTTGACAGTTCAAAGGTAATTGACGTGAAAGCGGTTTTTGGGCGGTTCAAAGGTAACCAACATGAAAGTGGTTCTGGACGGCTTGGTTTGATAAGTATATTACTAACCTCAGCGATAGAGAACGGACATCTTCAATCAAACAAAATTCCAACAATCTTATCGGGGATCCTCTTTATTTACTGTTGATTTAAATTTTCTTCCACTCTTAATTTATCACTTGAGGATTTATACTCCCAAGTTTTATTGTTCAAATTTAAATATAGCTTTAAATTTTACTCTGCATTGTTAAAATTATCATCATCAATTATTATTATTATTATTATTATTATTATTATTATTATTTTTATAAAAATGGTTAAAAATTTAAAATTATTAATTTAATATTATCTTTCTTAAATATTAAATTTATACTATTTTATAATATAGATTATCATATTTATAATAATAATTATAAAATTAGTTTTTTTTTGTTGAAAATAATATGAAATAAAATATAGGTGGTCATATATTATTTAAATATATATTGATATTGGTAATTATAATTTATTTTTTAAAAATTAATGCGGGACAAAATATCATAATTATTAGTATGATTCACCTTTATATTAATTAGAAATAAAATTAATTTATAATTAATTTTCTTGTTGCATGGAATTTGAGATAAAATATAATTTTATAAATAATACTTATATAGTATAACTCACTCTTATAAAAATTATAGTACATATAATTTACTGGTTGAAATTTAATTTTATCCAGATTATCTACTTAGAATAATTTATAATTCCAAAATTTTATACATTTTAAATTTAGAATTATTTTAAAAAAGAAGATAAAAAATAATAGAAAAAATAGAAAAAACAAGACTAAAATTTTTTTATACATTTTAAATTTAGAATTATTTTTAAAAAGAAGATAAAAGATAATAGAAAAAATAGAAAAAAAAGACTAAAAAATATGGATTCAATTCAATTTTAAATTTGAAATTATTTTTAAAAAAAAGATAAAAACTAATATAAATATATATATGGGATAAAATTGAAAAAAAAAATATAAATTAAAAAATAATGAAACAAATTAAAAAATAATAAAATTTGTATTATAAATGAGAATATGATGATTAAAATAAATATAAAAATAATATCTTATATGTTTTGTTTGATTAAAACTAAAGAAAAAATTTGTTTATAAATAGACAAAATTGTCTATTAACTCCCCTGTGGTTTCGAAACTTAGAGTAAATCTTCATTTACTTTAAAAATTGTATGACACTTCCTTATACTTAAAAAAATATTGCATGAACCTCCAAAATTGTATGCGACCCTCTTATACTTTCAAAATTATTACATGAAATCCCCGACATGCAAAACATAGAAATAGAAAATCATCTTCTCATCATATAAGAGAGTTTTATGAGTAATTTTACCTTATAAATTAAAAAAAAAAAATAAAATTATATATTGAATTCCTGTATGGGAGAATCAATATATAACTAATTTATTTTTAAAATATAAATATAAATATTTGAATTGAGAGGATGGTTGGATTTAAAATATTATCCATTAAAATACATATATTTTTTAAATTTTTTTAAAATAAAAAAGTATTAAAAAAAACAATATTTATCCATAATAAAATAGTATTTTTTTATTCTTAAAATTCTCAAAATTATGAGAATTGAGGAATTAAAAGTCTTTGTCATATATATATATACCAGCGCTCGTGAGAGCTCGCTACGCCGCGTGGCTTGTTGGTGTTGTTGAACCTTTTTTATTGAATGAATTGGTGTTTTGATTGTGCGTGGTATTTAATTATTTTATATTTCGTTAGTTGAGGAATTTGTGTATTTGAAAAACGAAAATATGTAAGCGTTATTTTATAATTTATATTTATGATTTTTTGGGTGAATGAGTTTGCAATGAAATCATTTGTTTCTAAAATTTTATTGGAACTGAATTAAGTATGAAAGTAATTGTAT
The DNA here is from genome assembly GCF_009805555.1 of Andrographis paniculata. Taxonomy (NCBI): domain Eukaryota; kingdom Viridiplantae; phylum Streptophyta; class Magnoliopsida; order Lamiales; family Acanthaceae; genus Andrographis; species Andrographis paniculata. The sequence goes on from NW_026137424.1 coordinate 524,994, forward strand.
CAGTGAATAGAAGGTGTGGTTTAGGTTTCACCGAATATAAGAGAGGTTGTGAGAATTGGTTTAATAGGTGAACCGAAACGTGTTATTACAAATTTTTTTGATAAGTTGGTTGTAACGAGCATAACTTCATTTAATATTGGTATATAAACCCCAAAATTGGTGATGATATATAGGTTTACAATTTATATTGTTCATTCGTGTATTTTTTACTATATCATTGTTGAAAAATGTAAATGACATCTCCTGCTGTTCTTTCAAGTGAATGTTGGTATGGTGTTGTTTATTTTGCGCATCGTATTTACCCTTTCAATGTTTGATGGAAAATGATTTAAACCTTTAATTTTTTAAATCTATGGTCGGGTGGGGTCGTTGGTTGTTTCGTGTTGTCAAAGCTTTAATGGAAGGTGGTTCATATTTCGTTTATCTTACAATCGATTTGACGGTTTGAGATGTGCATGTTAGGACCGACCTTTGAGTATTTGTAAGTGAGCAAGGTCGTAGTGGCTGCAATTTGAAACGACGATGGTTTGAATTGGGTAACTTCTTGAGAATAATTGAGACGGTTGAAAATAGTAGGTATTTCAAGAGAATTTTTGAGAATTAGTGGTTATAATAGTTTATGTTGATAGAATTTAAATTTTGAAATAAATATTTCAATATACATATCATTTTGTAGACAATAATTATTTTAATAACATAGGAAAAAAAATTAACTTAAACAAATTTATAATAAAAGGATATTTTGAAATTTAGAATTGATTTTTTTTTAAAAAAGTTGATTGCTTGCACAGTTAACAAATATTATATTTATATAATTTATTGGCTTAAAGGCCAGAACCTTTGTGTTACGAAGGTCGGCCATTGGTTTTGGATTGGCGTAACTGGTCGGCCGGAATCTTTATATTTATACTAATCAACTAAAATATTAATACATTTAGAAATTTGGGTAAAACGATTCTTACTGGGTTCGGTGGCTTCTTATTTGGTACTTCGGGTTTTGCCAACTGTGAGGAAGGGTTTGGTGGGTTCTCACTGCATACTTCGGGTTTGGGAAACTGTGAGAAAGTATGCGTTTCGGTCGATTCATGTCCCTGACCAGTAATGAGAGGTTTACGATGAGGTTCAGTAGACAGTGGCGCCGCTCTTGATATCCGGATTTTCGCAAGCTTCTATTATGTATTTTCTCCTACGGTGTATTTTGTAAATTGGGAAATAGTTGAGGATATAGATTTAGGGATTAAGCATGTCTCTGATTCAAGTGTTGTAGTATTATGTAGATATATGTGGAAGCGTGAGATTGTAATATGTATGTTTTGTTTTCGAGTTTTTAATATTGTTATAATTTGTTGGGATAATACGATACCCAAAATATATTAATATAAGAATTACAAGAAAGCAGGAACAAACAAATATTGTTTGCAGACAGTGGCCCTGCTGGTGGTGGAGGCGGAGCTAAAGAATTGTAAATTACGAACGTAATATAATAAGTACTCACGTATATAATTTTTTTGGTCCAGTTTCCTATGGTTAAAGTGTGTATGTAAATTTAGTAGAGCAAAGTTTCTTTGTGGTAGTAATTTGTGATATTTTACCATTTTTGAAATGCCATATTCTCTAGGTACGGAAGATTGAACAGAATGTTAGCCATAGACATGGCAGACAATGAAATTCCTGAATGGAAACTCACAGAAATTTATATCGTTTATAATAAAAGAAGAAGTTTGAACGTATTGACATTTGTCCTTCTTTTGCTATGCTTTATATATAATGTTGAGATAGTTGAGTAATCATTAGTAATAATTGTAAACAAATATAAGTTAGAAGTGTACGCTTTATATGATGTCTTTATATTCATTGTAAAATATTTGATTTATTTTGAAACTTGAAGCCTTTATATAATTGTCATTGTTGTGTACCTTTGAAAGATAAAGCTTTGATATTTAGTGCGGCAACTATTGGTCTTTGTGGAAGAAGTGAAAGGATTTCTGAGCCTTCTGTTTCGATGAGGTCATTCCAGATCGTCAAATGAGTTGGCATTTTCCTAAAGACAACAAAAATGTTAGTATTTGAACATTAATTAAAAAAGTGTAAAAACTGTTGTTTTATGAAAATATAGTAAATACTCATCTGTAATGATTGTGATTTCTTGTAGCTTATTGGTTCCTCTGATTTTCACGGGCCGGCATCGATTGCTACACCTATGACATCTTTGTAACGTAAAATTTGAGTTTAATGTTAGCATCGTAAGCCATTAAATGATTGTTAGATAAAGTGTGCAGTGCTTTATTTTTTTAAGGGGATAAAATTAAGAATGATTCTATTGTCAAGTGTTGAATGCTTAATAATTTACCAAGGAAAGCTTTTGATTTAAGAAAAGGTTGTAAGTTTGATAGCCTGACGAAGGCTGGCTTCCCAAGAAGAAGATTGAACGGTTGATCAATAACAGGGCTTATACTTGACTTTTGGTTGAGGATGATCTGAACTTCTGAGTTGTATCTTGGCAGGGTTATGCTGAAAGGCTTGAGATAATTTTCGTATATGTCATACGTGTGATAATTTTCATATATCTTGGCAGGGTTGTGCTGAAAGGCTTAAGGTTAGGCATTCATCCAACTTTGCGATATCTGGTTTAAATGCGCAAGTCTGCACTTTCGCTCCCTGCATTTACAAATACAATATGTTAGTTTAGATATGTTATAGATTTTAAAGGAAGATTTGTTTTATTTGTTTAAAAGTTCGAGGTAGTCAATGTCTACTGAATACAGGTGACAATGCATTTATGTATGCAATTCCGTTGAAATTATGTTAACAGTACGCATAGGTTCGTGTTTCAGAGACATTGTTTTATAGAAAATGATTGTTACGAATCAAGAAGATTCTGACTGTGGAGACATAATAAACAAAACCTTTGCATCCACAAATATGAATCTCTTGTAAGTTGTATTCGTGCGTGGGGAAACTCTTTCATTGGAGCATTCCAGTAGCATGACCCGAATCATCCATTCGGAGAGATTTGTCAAAAGATCAACAACTGAAGTAAGGTGTATTTGTTCGTCCATTTGTTAATGGAGTTATAGAAATCAAAGCTATATTGAGGGAAAAGTAAGTGAGATATAAGATTCAACGGGTATTTGTTGAATGAAATATAATTATGGAGAAAGAGTGTGGTGTAAAAAGATTGAGAACTTGGTTTGTTTATATTCAAGTTTTGTTAGATTGTTTAGTACCTTGTTTTGTAGTTTCTTTGTTATTTTATTTAATTGAGGTGATAGGTAATGTCTTAATATTATCGATCAGTATGCGTAATATAGGGATTTGGTGGGATATGAAATATACAAAGTAAAACAATGTTTTAGAACTTGAGTGTCTGATTGTTATAATTGTTGTTAGGTAATACCTAACTATAGGTGTGATAGGTCACTATACTAGAAGATTTTGTAGGATACAATCTTATAAGGTTAGTAATAGTACAAATAATGGCATTAAATGAAAAGCAAGGTATGACGGGAATGAAATATAAATATATACATATAGAGATGCATAGAGGGATATTTATGTTGTTAGGATATATATGTTTATTCCCCTTTTTTTATAACCAATTTCATAGAGTGATCGTCGTAATCGCATCGAACAATAGTCTCATTTTAAATAAATATTCATATAAGATATAATGCGGTAACCATCGTTGCATGTTCTCCACTTTCTACGGTGTACGTAAAAAAAGGTAATACATGGATTACGAGTTTTACTTTATGAATTGAAACAAAAAATAGTAGTGTAGCCATAAACATAATTTTGATTGATTAAAAAGATAAGAAATCCCGATAATGAGATTCTAAAAAACTATGAATGTTTTTTAATTTGTGTTAAATTATTTTGTACAAAATGATATATAGATATATATTTATATCAAATTCCAAATTAAATTTTACAAATTACATTATATGAATTTGAATATATAACTTTTTGAAACAAAAAGCAAGTGGGTTACACTGGACGGCGGTCGCGTCGGAAGGAGCCAACACTGGGAACTCGGTTTGCCTCATTTTTCTTTCAAATTATCTATATATATTCTTTATTTATTTAAATTGATATGTTCATATTCATACAATAAAATTTTTAAAATTTAATTAGAAATTTGAAATATATCAATATATATCATTTCGTAAATAATAATTTTATAATAATACAGAAAAAGAATTTACTAAAAAACGTATAATATGAAAAGATATTTGAAAAAAGAGAAATATTTTTTTTAAAAAAAATTGGTTTGTTGCACAGTTATAAAAATTATATATTTATTAATTTATTATATTTGTTTCTCCCAGTCGACTGCACAGTTCTCTTTCTTCCATCCGACCAATTCAGCCAGTTTGTCTCTGATTTTCATCGCGACCGACTTGATGGTTCTCCTCCTTCCATCCGACAAAATCAGCCAGTTTGTCTCCTCTTTCCATCCCAACCGACATGACGTTTCTCCTCCTTCAATCCGACCAATTCAACCACTTTCTTTCATCTTTCCATCCCTACCAACTGGATGGTTCTCCTATTTCTGTCTCTCCTATTTCTGTCTTACCATTTCGGTCAGACATTTATTTTTTTCTTTTTCTCTCTTCTCTATTCTCTCATTCTCTCTCTCAAGAACCATCTCGTCTTACATGACGTTGTTGCCTATAATTTGAATAAAGGTTTATTTATTTAAATTTATATATTCATATTCATATAATGTAATTTTTAATATTTATTTACAAATTTAAACTATATGAATATATATTTCATTTTGTATACAATAATCTTTTTATTAATACAGAAAAAAAGTTGTCCACAATTACTTTTCTCTCTTTATCTCATTTTCTAAATCTTTCATAAGACTAATTCTAAGACTATTTTCGGTTGATTTTTCTCTCATTTTCTTTCTCTCTCATAATACTAATTCGGTCACCTTTTTCTCCTCTTTTATTCTTCGTAAAATATATTTATATTTTGTTTTCTTTCAACGAAAAAAAGGCAAAATTATAAAAATTATTCTACCATAACAAAAATATTGGGTAGACAGTAATTGTCTTTTATTTTTTAGAAGCGATTCCCGGACGTTTGGGATCGGTGACCGACATTGTCAATGTTATTCGGACGGTTCGAAGTTAACCGACGTAGTGAAGGGAGCAACCAATTTGTAAACTTCTAATTTTCTGTTTTTAAATAGTTCTTTATATTATAGATTTTTGGAACTTTTCTTTTTCTGTATTATTACAAAAACATTTTTCGTTATAAAAAGCTATTTGTAACGATTTTGTACCGGATTTTGACCGGTGCATATGCTCGAGTTACAAAAAGTCTTTGTACCGATATTTTCCGTAACAAAAAGTGGGCAGTCAACGCACGTGAGAAATCTTGTTGTAACGATTTTTGTAATGCTAGCAATGTATTTTCGATTTATTTGTAGCGGATGTTTCTCGTAATAAAAAAATTGTTACAATAAATATTCATATATTTGTAACGAATTTTGTTACGGTATAAATTTTGTTATAATAAGTTGATTGTCATAATATTATTTTAAATCACATTCATAATTTTTTGTACCGGTATTTGTAACGTCAATAATTTCGCAACAAAAAAGAGTATCCTTTTTTTTTATAACAAAAAAATCAGTACCGGAACCAAAAAATATATATGATGAAAGAAAATACTGCAAAATCATATTACAACAAATCTGTATCACTATCAGTTGCACAAAGTATGTATTGTCTAGAAGAATAACTATTTCCTAAAACTACCAATATATACAATCCAAAAGCAAAACATAGCAAAAAAATACAAATTTCAATATAAATGTAAGTTTAACTAACGAAAATGACTCAGTCAGTATTAATACACAAAAACAAGTCAATCATTATAGAATTGAGTGCAACGCTGCATCGCCTCATGTAGCGTCTTAGATTTGCATACCAAAATATCATTAGTCATCTCATCATCACGACCACGTCCCTGTGTTTGAGACGATATCCAAATTTCCAAATTGTCAAATCTTTCATTTTTCCTTTATCTAAGAGTTAGACAAATAAGAAACTAGTAGTCAAGTTCACTTAGACATAACGATATGAAACATATCAATTAGAACATGACACAATAAACAAATATATCCAAATATTCATTTGAACGGGAAAATTTTAGGGTAAATATTTTAAATCTTTAATCATACTAACTTGCATATCTTGGGATAATTTAATTTGGCAAGGTATTTGTAAATCCTTCAACTATGATTTTGATTATATAATGTACAACAGGGTCGGGTTAAGATTTTTTCATCTTGCATTACTTTAAATTGTTTTATAGCATCATTTCACCTAATAAAATTTAATCACTTCAATTGAAAAATTTATGATTTGGAATGATAATCTTCACCCGTGACATCATTAAGCATTGGAAGACTTTGGCTATTTCTACACACTTCCTTTATATATACTAATATGATCTTAATCAAATTGTAAAAACCATCTCAAAGGATAAGAGAAATAACTATAAAGACCTGTAGAAAACAAAAACCACCAAGTGAAAATAAGCCAAGCCACTGCTGAAAAAAATAAATAAACCCTTAAAGGAAACCAAAAAGTATCAACAGGTTGACAGGAACTCAATCAATTACCACCTAAATCAAAATGAAACACCCACTGGTTAATTTCTCATTTTGAAAGGTAAGGAAAACATTAAAACCACTAGAACAAGAAGTAACTTCGAGTATATATCATTATAGAGCCATTCATCATTCCATTTTCTTTTCCTTTTTTTATTCCTTTTATTTAATATTTACTTTTAAAATGGGTTTATGGAATGTAAGAGTTCTTATGCATAGCAGATATGTCATAACTGCATATAATAAATGAGAAACATAGTTCATTTCTTACATCTAAGGAAATATTGTTTGCAAAATAATTTATTCAAGGTACCTTGTATCCATACAGGCCTTTGAAATTATCATTGCTATCAAAATTACCGGGACACCAATCACTTGCTCATTGTGATATAAACGGCCAAAGAAAACCCTATGATATGATAGCTCCCAAAAGAACAAATCAATTGAGTATGTGAGGACAAATTAGACCGCACCCAACATATGCTGGACTAAAATTAAAATAGAACCTGCATTGATGCCAATTTTTAAGATTAAACACCTAAGTTCTTAACAAACATCCAGATATATATGCTGGGAAATAATAAAAGATCCAAAGGTTTACGAATTCTTGAAATGAGTCAATCCAAAGTTGGAAAAATTGTCAAATCCATATGAATCACCAACACCACTAAAGAACCATTTAAAACAGCTTCAGAAAAAACTTATGCTTAAATATTTTCCAGACAACTGTTCTAATAGATATATATCTAACACATTCAATACATTATTGAAATTCTAAAAGGAGAAAATACACCATTCAATACAGGTTTGGTTTATTCAATACACATACACAAATACTTAGTGTATATAACTTTCAAAATGTACAAAACTTCAGAGGCTCATATATAAAGCTTACGCCAACTCATTACTAGAAAAGTAAGAGAAGTATCCAAAATCTAACACCAAATAATTCGAACCTAAGATATGAGTGCTTAATTATTGTACTGGACAATAATGTAAATTTTGCAAGTACAGTTAGTATAAGACAATGAAAATCTTCTATAGAACTCAAAAAGTGTATATGAAACATCCGTGTTTTGAAGGATTTTGACAAACAAGTTAACAAAATGAATGAATCGGGCTAATCATATGTCACAACAAGGCTAGAAATTGATCAGACATACAATCTAAACCGTAATCAAGGTCAAGAAGAAAACACAACAAAACAACTAATGAATCATTGCGATAGGATCTGTGAAGTATTGTTATTGAATCCTCATTCATGTGTTCAAAAAGAAATTAAGAATGAAAAATATTTTCATCTTAGTACACACATCACAATTGGAACTCTTAGTTTTTACCTCAACAACAAAAGATTGATAATAAAGAAAGAACAAAGCACAAGATCGCAAACTACATCATTATATCTCCGTAAAGTTAAACAAACCAACACCATACTTTCCATGTACATAATCTTCAAGAGATACATGAATTGGTGCAAGACACCAAATTTCACCTTTACATATTTTCATGAGTTGGCTGATTGATTTTTAACTATACATTAAATTAACTTTCAACACTAACCAAACAATACCAAGAAACCAAATATTGTCAATTTCCCAAAAATAATGCATAAGTACCATTCCAATCCAATTTCTCATACACTCCGTAATGAAATTTTATACTATTTTAGTACTACAATTCCATGCTTAATAGGGAAAAAAAATCTTAGCACCAAATTATATGCCCTAAGGCCCAAAACAATCGGAGCTAAAAAAATTAACAAACTACTTCAAAGGGGCATTTTGTCGAACATCTACTGTGTTTGATGGATGGGATAGCACGTCTACATAACTTGGGCGAGAGTAATCCATGGGTTCGGCCATTACTTAATGACCAAACACAAACCACCACCTCCTCACACCTAATCGATTCAGACAAAATTGATACACACAAAATCAAATATGACCTCACAAGAACTAAATTGAACTCAAGCAGCAAATAAACAAAGACGATCAACTTAATCAACATGACGAACAAATAAGATTGAGGGCAAGCCAAAAATTACCTGAGAGCTGCGAATCGCGTCCGCCTCCAGAAGATGAAGACAAAGAGCAATGGTCCACCGAACTTCAACACAAACAACGAAGAAAAGAAAGAAAAACAGAAAGAGAAGGAAAGAACAAAGGCGAAGAAGACGACGAAGGAAGAAGAAGAACAAACTGAGAAATAAGTGGATGGGGGTGCGTCGAGGGTTTGTTTACAAGTCTCAGTTTTAATTTTTATTTTAATTTTGACTTTTAGTTGTATATAATAATTTTATATATAAATAAAAAATTATTTTAATTTTAATTTGTATATATTAATATGTAAATATTATATGTATATATGATATATTATTTAACATTATTTTAAAGTTAATTTGAAATTTAAAATTAAAATTATTGCAGTCGTAATGGAAAGAATACCGCAACAAAAGTAAAAGAGTTGACCAAATCAAAAAATCTATTTATTATGAAAATATTCAGAACAAAAGATAGCTTTTGTAATAAAAAAATTGTTACGGCAGAGATTTCGCTACAAATAAGCATTTATTAATATATTTTTTATATTTGTACTTTACTTTTAAAAGAAAAGTATAACAATATAAAAAAAGTAATATGTATAAAAAAAATGGACGTGTAGCAGGGAAAATTATCATATGAAAAATTATTTTGAAGAAAGAAAATTAGAGTTTTTAAAATTGGTTAGTTGTACAGTTGTAAAGAAATTTATTTATATAAATCATTTTCTTTAGTTCTCTCCTCCTTCCAAACAATTCGATCAGTGACTTCCTTTTAGCTTAAAATTATGTATATTCATCATAATCTATAATTGTTTAAATTTACGTATTCATATTTATATAATATAAGTTTTGAAATGTAATTCGAAACTTGAAATATATCAATATATATATACACAACAGATTTCTGGTCGGTAACCGAACGTAATAGTCCAAAAATGGTTTATCCTTGGTTATCTTTTTGAAAAGGTAACCGTCCGTTTCGTTGAGCAGAAAAACTATCCCTATCCGAATCGATCTGGCCCACCAGTTGGCCCATCAATTTATCTTAACTGGACTTAAAAACCCCAATCTTATTTTTTTTTTGTACTCAATAACTTGGATGCTCTTCTTCTGAATGTACATAGGTCACTCTTGATCGGCTCAAGAAGTGACGGTTTGGGCTCTGCAACAGCAACAGTGTAATCATTACAATGTTTCATTCAGATTACAGGGGTTTTAAAAACCTTTTTCCACCGCCACAAAGTGTCTTCTTCCTCATTTCACTAAATCTTCATCGTCTTCCTCATCACGAAGCTCTCTTCTGTTTCAAAATTTTATTTCCATGGCGAATCAATATGTTCCCGTTTTTTCGTTTGATGGTTCTGACCCCGAAACATCATTTGTTTCATCTCGAGTCCTGACTCCAATCATTCGCCCCTATTGTACCACTTTGAGGATGCAACCCGAATGAGGGATATCCTCGAATAAAGAACACTCCTACCTATCAAAAATACCTCTTTGAATCATTCTCGCCTTTTAGATACAATAAGTACCTATGTAACTGATCCGAAAGATAGCTTTCGCAAGTGGTATTCCAAGGTTTCCCCTCATTTTCAGGAACAACTGAAATTCCAGGGAATTGATAAAGCCATTCTGCTTGGCACCCAACCACTGCATCCTCATGACAAAGTTCTTCTTGTTGTGGTAGCCTTTTGGAATCAAGAGATTGGGGCTTTTTTGCTGCCTAGTGGTCCCATAGGTCCGACGTTGATGGATGTAGCGTTGATCGCTCATTTTCCTATTGTGGGTGAAGACCCAGTGGTCTGTTGTCTTGCGGGACAGGAACCGGCATCCGACCATATTGGATGGTCGTTGTCCTCCGACAAATGATGGACTAACTTTATTGCCGACCATTAGGGTGAAGTTGGTACTTCTATGACCGACCATGAACATACCGCCTTTATATTTTTCTGGCTCTGTAACTATGTTATTCTTTCATCCTCTAAATGTATTATTCCTTCTCATATAGACCTTGCTATTCATATAGCTTTAGGTTGGTTTTTCTCGATCGGAACCCTCTTCCTTGCTAACCTTTTTTAGGGTCTAGCCCGATTTACCTCCTGTCTTTCCAAATTGAATAAATTAAACACAGCCGCCTCAGGCTCTTTTTGGTTTTTAGAACTTCGGCTCCGTTTATACTTCCCAACTGCATTTTATGGCCGGCCGCCATTTAACTGTGGACCCAGAGGTTCACTCGGTTTGACCCTTGCTGCCATGTTTGGGAAACAAGCTGACCTGAAACCATCCAACCAAATTATAGAGGATATCATCTCTGATCGCCGTAGTAAATCCCGTTTCTTTGTATATACAAGTCTTGTACAATATGCAACTGAAATTTTATGGCCATATCCTGACTCTTCTCCTCCTTTGCCATATCCTGATCTTTTACAACACCCGACTTACCCTTTCTCTTGGGACGTCTCCCTAAAACCTTGTTCTTTATTTACTAGTAAGCGAATGGTTAACAAGGGAAAAATCTTTTTATACCTTTAAATACCAACCCAAATTTCTTATGTAGCAATTCAGTTGTCGACAAGGTATTCCTAAGTCTCTTGCCCAACCACACTTAATAACTCAAAGTCTCGACGGCAGAGTAATCCCCGAACTTATCCAACCTTACCTCATCCAACTCTCTACCTATATAACTTTTGATTCTTACCTGTCTTTTCAAACCCAATCTCAGACTGTAGAGTCCTTCCTTGGGTGGTGGTCAGTCACGTGGTCTTTGTTGACTCTTCAAGAAATCATTCTAACTCTTCTGCTGCCACCGGCATTGGGCCTTGAGTCGGATGTGCGTAAACAGGCCCGGCGCAAAAGGCAGGCCCCCACCCTTGGAGGTACCCCTACTATGCCAAAAAAAAGATAAAGAAAAAGCAACCGGTGAATAGGCAGTTGGCCGAACCCCCTCCCCCCCCCCCCCATGGACCGTCAAACAGTTGAGGACTACCTTGTTTTCCTTGCGATTGATACTGATTGGATGGCACCTCACATATGCAGTGGCTTTAGTAAGTTCAAATGTTACATTCCAAACAACACATTATTTTTTCTAACATTTTTATATTCGCAGTTGATCCTCCACTACCACGACAAGAACATTAACCGACCGTACCCGCAGATGTACCGACTAACCCAGACACCTTGGTAACAGCTGCTTTACTTATCTGTATGACATTTCACTTACTTGGGTATCCCCATCACCAGTAAACTTTGTTATAGGTTTCGAGACTCCAAACACATCTCACTGTACCTTCCTCTGATGAACCGCCGATGATTGGTCGAACAGAGGAACCGCCAAGGATGCAGACTCCCTCACAACCGACAAATTCGGGGACACCAGCCGTATTGGTGGCAAACCCAGTAAGTATTGTTTAACTGACAATGCTTACTGTTTTAATATTTACCTATTCACCCATTTAAACAATTTTTAGGTTGAAAACATTGTGATCCCAGAAGCAGTGCAGCCGGCTCCTCCTGAGGAACCCGCAATTGAGCAGCTAGGAGGCAACCTTCCAGCCACCAACCCTGTGGTGATTGGGTATCCGTTTGTTTGTACTCCGGTGGTCGGAGGTTCTGGAGCTGCGCAACCATTGGCTGACGTGCCAGCTGCAGACGCTCCTTAGGCTGACTGCCCCTGAGTTGTTATTGAAGAGTTGTCATCTTCATCCTCTGGGTAGCCTTCCATAAATCAGAAGTTGTAAAAAGTGGTGAGTTAATCCTTTATTTTGATTTTAAATCTCCACAATTGTAATCTTACAAAGACAAACAGGGATCGGAGGCAGTTGCGGCTGATCCCAGCCGACTTCTGGCAGGTGAGGAGTCTGAAGTCGGGACCTGGGTACGTTGGGGACCGCCTCCACAGGTCCCTTTGCGCACCCCCCTCCCCCCGTTTTGGCTCCTTCAAAGATGACCGTTGTCCAGGATGAGGTAGACAAATGTGCATACTTCTCAAATTTGTTGTTGATACTTCGATTTCTAAGTCAGTATTTCCATTTGCCAGTGGAATGTTGATCTCTCCCTCATCTCCCGAGTTTCCGTTCCACCAACCTCCAAATCAGGCGTGGACCGATGTGCGAGCCTGTCATTTGATGACTTAAAGCCTGAAGATCTCCAAGCTCTTGCTCAAATCACTATTGATTTACTGATTCAGCACCCGACTGAGTCTGCAACCATGCCTCTCTTGCACCGACTCATGGAACGGATCACCAAACTACAAGCCGATCTTCCAGTGATCCAAGTAGTCGGCTCGGCTCAGCCACCGTCCCAAAGTGATTCTGCTACCATTGAGGTGTCGTTATCCAAAACGAACGAAGATCTCAACCAAGCCGACGTGAGGCTGACCAACCTTTTGCAAGCTCAAACTACTCTATCAAAAGATATAAGCAAGAGGCAGACAGAACTTGAGCGGGTGCAAAAACAACTGGAGGATCTTCAGAGAACAAGTGGATCTGGATAAAGGCGTATGATTGCCGATTATCGACAGAGCCGAACAACTTTTTATGAAATGTTGCAAGCGGCAGCTCAGTCAAGGCTAATTAATGAGCATTAGATAGCCTAACGACAACGCAGGGCCGTTTGTTCTGAACAAACATGGACGGACCTCCGAACTGTCCTAGATGCTTTGTTATTATCACAAATGTAAATATATTATAAGTATCAAAATTTCTATTTTGACTTCTCTTTAATTTAGGGAATTGTCATGGACTGTGCATAGTTAGATGACTGATGTGTTGTTAGGAGAACAAAACAATGTTTTAGGAGATGAGAGTAATGATTGTTGAAGAAAATTCCCAAAGTTTGAAGGGTAAAAAAAGGTGAAATGAACCCTACCATGAAAGGAACATGCCCAAACAAACAACTGTAACCACCTCTTTTTTAAAATTGATCTTGTTAGGTAAATAACATAAATAAAGCATAATAGAACATTGATGTTTGGTTAGTAAGTAGGAAACAATAAAGAATAAAGGATATAGAAATAGAGACTTTAAGTACATTGCATAAAAATTCAAAGTTACATATTTGAAAAGAACGTGTCGATAACAATGGAATAAGATAGGGACGAAGGCTGGTATGGACCGACCACAGGAGTTTTGATGACTGAAAGATCAAGTAGGAGGTTAGTAGTTGGTTCTATAACTCACTGAAAAATAGAAGTGGTCGGCGATTCAGAAGGATGTTGATCAAAAAATGAATTGTGATTTGAGGCAGCGGTTGAAGATCTTCAGTGAACATCAGGCAACAACCGATCTGGAGGTTGGCGGAACGGGAACTCGGGTGATGAAGGAGAGATCAACATTCCGTTGGCAAGAACGTGTCGATAACAGTGGAATAAGATAGGGACGAAGGATGGTATGGACTGACCACAGGAGTTTTGATGACTGAAGAATCAGGTAGAAGTCAATATTTGGTTCTATAACTCGTTGGAAAATGGGAGTGGTCAGCGATTCAGAAGGATGTTTGATCAAAAAATGAATTGTAAATAACCAATCGATCGATCAAGTAAAATATAATATAGTAAAGTTGACGGTAAAATGTTCCTTATTAGTTGACTCAGGGTATGTAAGGGTGCGTCGTCGGTGAGGAAGTTCAGGTGGTGCTCTCTTCCTCGGTCAGACCAATGTTCGGTGGTTCGTCATGTGGTTTAGTACAGTGTGCTCCCGTTGTCGATACCTGCAAGGAATTTCATGAAGATTGGAATAGCTAAGCTGTTGGAAATTTAGAAAGAAAACTGAGTTTTGAGATAAGGAAGACGATGATATGCTAAATTAAGAAACATACATAATTTAATAATGATGATTTATATCCTTCGTGTTGATGGGATGAGCAATATTGTAAAAATGTATTTTTTGGGTGTTTGAGGAATTAGGTGATCAAAAATATTGTAATAATGTATTTATGTATGAAGAGTGAGAAAGACTAAAGTATTTATTAGGTTATGCCAGCTAGCTGTAGAATTTTGTCGTAAATTATATTCTGTCCATTCTACAATAGCATTTGTAGGTTATAGGGGTCGAATGATAATATGTAAGGATGAAAAGGATTTTGCTTGTGATAAAGCAACATATAGTGATCGTGCATGAAAACAGGGTCACCTATATATATGCCTACGTGTTCTAAGGTTTGTCCTTGTGACTTATTAATCGTCATTACAAAGCAAAGTTTAACAGGGAATTGTGTTCTTATAAAATTTATAGATGATACATTCTTATTTTTTGGTTGTAGTGGAATTCAAGGTATTAAGAAAATGTTTCCTGAACAAGGTCCTGTAATTATTTTGGCTTGTATTAGATTTCTTGTTACTTTTTTACATATTAGTCTTGTGCCGTTTGATAAGCCATTTGTTGGATCAAGGTTTTGAAGCAACATTATTGGTGCCCCAATTTTTAGAATTAATGTGTGCGGTGGAATTCCATTTGGTGTAATTGTAGCAAGATAATCTTCGTAGTGAGCTTGTTGAGCACTATCTTTGGTCGTATCACAACCTATAGTTGTAATTTGTCTTCCTGATATTTTTTAAAAATATTATCATTAATTTCATCTACAAGGTGGTTTGTTGTTGTAAGAATTGATCGATTAATAAATACATGTGATGACGGATTCTGTAAAAAACTTGAATGGTAGATTTTTTCAATAAGTGTGTTTAAATTTGTATCTTCAAACTTCAGTACTGTACTTGTCGGAAGTCTGACCTCTGTATTATTTTGTTTATGACATGTATTGTTTTCAATAGTTTCCAGGTATTTTGAGAATTCAGGATCTTGTCTAGCTCGCATGTTTGTAATAAGGTGGAATTTAGTTGTATTTTGGAATATATAAGAATAAACAACACTTGCTTCGATAAATATTTCTTTTGTCCCATTAGGAATGACTAGAGTAATCTTTCAAAAATCACCTCAATATAACAATTTTCCCTCCGAAGTCATCATTACAATTTGTTATATCTTTTAATTTATTGTCTAGAGCTTCTATTAGATCTCAATGCGCCATTGAAATTTCATCCCAAATGATTAGTGAAGCTTTTCTTATTTCATGTGCAAGATTCGACTATTTTGCTATGTTGCATGTTTTTTGATCAATCAAGTCTAGTGGAAGTTTGAATTTAGAATGTGTTGTTTGACCATTAGGTAATTGATAACCGAAAATTTGTATTTCGTAATTTGTTACAAATCCACAAGGAATTTATATTAGAAAATCAGTGAGTGAGTGGTTATAGAGAAAGTGAGATATAGTAAATCATGTAGTTGTAGACCCTGAGTAGTTATCACAATTATTTATACTCTTTTTACTGGTGAGTTTCCAGGTCGAACACAAGAATTTTAAGTCATGAATTTCACAGGTGAAGATCTTGAAAAAATGACAAAAATGCAGGAAGGGATCCGCTTGCAGTGGATCAAAACTTCTAATCTATTAAAAGCAGTAATTAAAGTGATAAAATGGGACGAGCGGAAGCGAGCGAAGCGAGTGCGGAAGATGAAGTGCCAGCGGTAACCAGGTGATCGGGACATGAGTGAAAGCGGGGACCGAGTGAACGGGACATAGATGAATGGCAGTTACCGAGTGAACGGGACATGAGCGAGTGGCACAGCGTATATATATATATATAGATGAGCGACAAAGAGTGAAGGAGAGGTGTTGTGTCGGACTTGTGCGGTACTAAATGGATAGATTTTCCTCGATGTAATGAGCGAGCGATGTAAGTATGTTATCGAAGATATATGTATATTACGGAAACGGTTAGAAGGGGATGATGTAATTATATAAACTGAAGTATAAAGAATTCATAACATTAGAATTTTGACCTTAAGGGATTTACAACAAGACTTCAATGACACCTAGAATCAGAATATTATAAGAAATAAACCCTACTGTCACTAGGAATCTCTGTGACCTAATAGACCACCGTCTATGCCCCATTAATTTTCCCAACTTCTGCCTCATTAGTGGCTTTACCCTTCTGTTACCTCTTTTTAATCAAAATTGTATTCAGAACAGTAGTTAAACAGGTCGACAAGGCTCCCGCGTACTTAACTACATTGAACTACATTGAAACCGCTTCTGGCGCATAGCAAGGCTTAGATTAATCAATTTTTCTCATGCTCTAAACCAGTGAAATGAAGTTCTCTAAATTCAAAGTTTATATAAGTGTGGATAAAGTGTGGAAGAAATGAGTATAAAGAAATGAATGATATTTAATTAATTTCTACTAAAGCTGGAAAGACTAGAACTACAAAGCTTGTAAAAGAAAGCAGTAATCTAATCTAAGAAAACGGTAAAGACTTGGCCAAGAGAGAAGGGAAATCCCTACTCCCTTGGCCATTCCTGTGGAGAACTCCCTTACAGGGTTGGAGCTCTCGGAGACAGGAAGACCACTGGAATGCAGTAATTGCTAGAAGTAGTCTAAAATTGAAGTATCGATCCCTTTTTACATAGAGATATCTGGCCCTATTTATAGCAGGTTAAATGTGATGGTTGCAATCAGTTGCTGGCGGTTCCAACCGCTGGGTAGTTAGGCGGTTGCTGGTAGTTATTCTGTTGAAGCAGTTGCTGGCCGTAACTCCCAAGGCGCTTGCTTTGATTGCATGAATTGCAAGGGCTCAGATCTTCCTCGCTTGCCAGAGAGCTGGAGGGCATCAGCGCAGCTAGGCTTGCTTGTGCTGGCTGGAAATGAAATGGCTGTACCGCTGCAGTTGGAACACTTAGTTGGAATATGGTGATAATCTACAGCAGTGGGTGTTTGGACTATCGCTTGTGATCGAAGATTTTTGAAGAGTTTTTTTTAAATATCTTGTAAGATACAAAAAAAATGATATATGTATAAAATGAAAATAGTGTTGTGCGTGTTCGTGTAGTAACTCCAAAAAGTTCGTCAAAAATAAAAAATCTCTTTAACCGGTGAGTGTCCGGGTCGAACTCAGGGAATATGCGAATATCCTATATTTAATTAGAAAAAATGCAATGAGTTAATACAATCGAAGAAACTGAAAAGATAAATTGCAGAAATTAAATCTAACTAAAAAGCGATAAAATATACGTATCTCGAAAAGGATGAAGCGAGGCGTTTGTGTCTGACTTTTGCGTTCCTTAATGGCTAGATTTCCATGGATGAAATGAGCGGGATGACGATAGCGTGATAGCGAAAAATATATGTATAATTGCGAGGCGGCACAGAGAAATGAACGTGACCGCATTTGCTCGCTTAAGCCGATTCTCGACTCGGTTGGTACTTGATCTTGGGGGATTTACAACGAGGCTTCAGCGACACCCGGCGAAGAACATTATAAGCAAGAAACCCTACTGTCACTAGGAATCTCTGTGACCCAATAGACCCCCGCCTATGCCCCATGAATTATTCTTCCAACCGTTCCGCTAGTGGCTCTACCCCTTTTATTACCTCTCTTTAATCAAAATCGAATTCAGAACAGCAACTAAGCAGGTCGACAAGGCTCCCGCGTACTTAGCTACATTGAACTACCCGGAAACCGCTTTTGGTGCATAACAGGGCTGAAATAGTCGATTCTTCTATCGCCCTTCCGCAACCATATCGAAATCCAACTTGAACAATTCAAATCAAACATGGAATTTTTTGGTAAAGGTGAAGTGGAGAAATATGATAGGAATTTTACTAGCTAAAATACTATGCTGGAATTAAAAAAAAAAAAGGGGGGAGAAAATCAATTTGTTCGCGACACAAAACCGAAAATCTCGTATTATTAAACTAGATAAAAATACGGAAGAAAAGAAATGGAGAAAATGGAATGTATATTATTGTGTATATATGGTGTATATGTATATATATCTATGGTGTATCTATATCTATCTATGGTCTATATCTATATATGGTACAATTAGAGGGGATATTTATAGGGGAAAAGCTTCTAGAAGCTTGACGGTTACAACCGCCAATAAATAACTACTTCTAAAAATAACTACTAACTACCTCTAAAAATAACCATAAATAACTAACTCTAAAAATAGCTACTAATATAACTACTAATAACTACCTATTTTCTAGAAGGTTCTAGAATAAAAATTACACAAAAATAGCCAAAAATTGGCTAAAAAGTAGTGCAGGATTTTAATTAAGGGGGCTGGGAGAGTGTAGTAAATGCAGAAGCTGAGGGTGCAGGAGACATAAATGCAGCAGAATTCTGTGCAGGGATTATTGTGGCGGCGCAGTAAATGCACTGCTGACCAGCGGCAATAAATGCAGCGAGAATTAATGCAGCCGCCGCTTCACTCACTTCCACGTATGGCTTTCCGCTCCGCTCATATTTTCGTGTCAGCCGCCGCTTGAATTCCGTGTTAGCCGCCGCTTTGCTTTCCGCGCTCGCTTGCCTTCTGCGCTCATAAATACAGCCGCCGCTCGCCTTCCGCGCTCGCTTGCCTTCCGCGCTTGCGCACTCCTATGTAGCCACCGCTTGTCTTCCGTGCTCGGTTGACTTTGACTTTCGCGCGTTGACTTTCTAGCGTTGACCGTTGACTTTTGTTGACTTTCACGCCGGTGACTGTTTTTTCGCTTCTGAAGCCATTTTTTCACTTTTTAACGCAAGTTTTGGGCTCCCATATCAGTTTTCAAGCATTATTTCACCTATATAAATAATGAACACTTATAAATATTTCTTTAAATAAATAATACTTATTAAATAAAATTAATTTAGTTAAAATTAAATACTTAAATAGCACATAAGTAATGCCAAAAAATATAATTTAAGAAACACGTCAATTAATTTAATTTATACACCAAAATAATTATAAATTGCACTTAAAAACTAATAATTTAATATTATAAAAACAAGATGAAATGAATACAATTATTAGAATAAATTAACATAAATGATATCAAAATTTGACATAAATAAATAAATAATTAAATAAATATAAGCTATAAAATATGGCAAAATCAAGAGTTATCAGCTTGCAAGCGGGAGAGGCTGTCGTTTGCGGGCGATGAAAGCTACCGCTTGCCTCTCATGCCTTAGTCTTTTCAGGAGATGTTCTGGGTGCTTGCGAGCGGAGGCGGCTGTCGCTTGCGATGCATGCCTTAGCTTTTTTGGTACCAGAACCACTTAAAAGTGCAAAAATCGTTAATAATTTCAACAACAAATCTGGATCATGCCAAGCGATATAGATCAATAATGTATGCCATTAATGGGTTATTATGATGGTTTTTATACAGAAATTCGAGTAATACACAGTTTTGTCAAACTAAGAATATGCTCATATTTGGAGTCATCAGTAATAAAGATGCTACAACACCGGATGTTGCTACAGGGATTGCAGATAGATATGGATTATTTGCATATGCAAATATAGCGGTATACAAATATGTCTTTTATGTTCCTGCAGGTCCGTCTATACAAAAATAGTAGACTCTGTTCCACAACAACTGAGGTTCTGTTGGGTTACAAATGATGATGGTAGTTGATATTGTGATGCTTATTCAAGTGAATTAATTATTCATGTATCAATTTGTGATAGACCAAGTCCAACGCATGCAGCTTGAAAAGTTTCATATTGAATGTCGTTAACAGTTTTAAAGTCTTCAAAAGATGTCTGTTTTCTTTGAAATTGTAGCAACATACGAAGGAAGCATCTCTCATTTTTAGTTGGGCGTGCAGTTACAATTCTTGCAATAGCTAACCCACATTTTCGTATATTCCATTTATATGTCTTGGTATCCCATACAAAGTGTTGTGGAACTTCCCTGTACAATAAATTTAAACTTTTAGCATGTGAGTTATGTGCATTTATGTGAAAGAATTATGTTAGCATCGTGCGTTGATGAAGGATAGAAGTAGTGATAGTAGCTATTGAATTGTTAGTTTAAAATAATGTGTATTGGTAATTTGGTATGAGTAGTTGAAGAGCATGTACTGGAGTTTGCATTTCGTTTAAATTGAAGCTACAATTACGCCAGCATGCTTCCGGAGGTGCTACCCAGTGACCTGATTGGAATGCGGAGATCTCATCTACTGGTTGGTCAGTAGTGGAAAGGTCAATTGTGTACACAATATGGTCATGTCCTTTGTAGACATATTTGTACAAATATTTAACAAGTATAATTGTTGAACAAACTTCTACATTTATATGGCAGTCAAATTTTGCAAGCAATGTAGGATTGTAAGGTACTACCCAACGATTATCCAAAATTCTTCCATGTGCATAAGCAATAGATCCAAAGTTACGCCTTATATATTTTGAGAATCCATTCTCTGTATGATTTGTTTCTTCGAAAAAGCCTTTTGGGTAATAGTTTTTACATTTTCCGTTGGACATGCATACATTGTTTGGATTTAATAATCCATAAGGACCATGTAGCATATGCTTGCAGACTAAATTGTACAAAGGAAGATGTTCTTGTTGGTTTGGCAGTTCTGCTGAAATGAAAGAGTCATACAACGATGCATAGTGGATATACTTTAAGTTAGCATCCATAATTAGCAGCATATGCATATGAGGAAGTCCTCTTTTTTAAATTCGATGTCATAAGAATAAGCTTTGACAACTCCAAGTACATTTTTTTTAGTTGATCATGCTTTAATTCTTCAAGTTTGAATCTAAAAGCTCTTGCAACTAAGTCAGGTCGATTAGTTGTACTATTACAAGTGGATATGTAAGATTGAAATTCGGGCCATTGTGGATTACAAGTCATTGTAATAAAGAAGTCAGGTTTTCCGAAGGTCAGTACAAGTGCCATAGCATCCATGTATCTACGATACATATCTCGGGAACCACCTATGAAAGAAGAAGGTAAGACCAAAGGCTTTCCTATCATAGACAAATTTTCTACTCCATTTTTGTTGTAAGCATCTAGAATTCCTTGATATGTATCTTGTCGAAATGTGTTTTGTGATTGTTGAGTATGAAAAAAGTCAAATCTTTGAGTTTCTATTTTAATGTATTGATCAACAATGTATTGTTGTGATAAACGTCTTGTCTGTAGTAAAATAGTTGGACAAGAAAGTCTAATTTGTAATCGATACGAATAGTCTCTCTCATAGATATCCGCCCTTTATCCATCATTGCTTTCTTTGTTCCTACAATAAAATTATGGAAATGTAATATTTAGGACAATGAAATCGTTTCAAATAAGTTAAAAAGTTATACTTGAAAAGTAGTTAATTTCATAGTGTGTACTTTAAGTGTTTGTAATTTTGAGTGTTTTCTTCATCTGCTAAAACTTGATTGTAGAAATCAGCAGTAGAAACATTAGATTGTATTGTCGTTTTTCCCTTTTTTTTTAGTATGTCAGCATGCCAATCAGGTTGGCCATAGGGATGTAGCAGTGGATATTGAAGTAGGTCATAAGCAAATGAAAAATATGAAACATTTTTCACAGTTCCTTTGATAGGATATACTTGAATATCATGATGTAAAGCTGCAGTTGGATTATCTTCATTTTTCCAGATGATAGATATATCGTGCACAGTTGGACGGTTGTAAAAAATTTTTTATTAAGGCATGGATTTGTCTTCAAGAAAATCTTATAATAATTGATACAAGACATTGTATATAATTGCCTAAAAAAGCATGCATATGGATTTAAGTATGAGGTGTTTATAAGTATAGTAACTAACTCAGGTATTAGATTGGGATAGTTTTGTAGCCGTGCCTAAAGTTATGTGTTTTGTAGCCGTGCCTAAAGTTATGTGTTTGAGTCATGGTAATAGAGGTGCAAATTTTTTTTCTTGTCAATTGTAGGAGTTAATGAATTTATAAAATGATGCATTGTGCCATTCACTCAGAATATGCACAAATTATGTTCATTGCGACACATATCAACATCATACTTGACTCTGAGTGTAGAAAATGCAAAAAAGTTATTATATGTACGAATATATGCCATGAATTGTTCATACATGTGATAGTTATAGATTATGAGATTCTTGAGTATAGGAGGTGTTTCAAGGGGAGCAAGAGCAAATGCACCACTTTCACAACAAAAAGTTGTGGTTTCAAGGTAGAAAAGAATTGCACAATGAGTACATAGGGACACGTTTGAAAGAATCCATGGTGATGGAATGGTTGTATTTGTACGTGTAGAATTTTGAATAGCATCCTGACATATCATTTGCCTTCTAACACTCTGTAGATTACATTTGAAGACATATTTGTACAATTTGTTGTTTGTTTTGAAATGTTATTGTAGGAAAAGGTCTTTTGCGAATTCCATATAAACATTTTTCAATATGTAGTGGTAGCAGCAATAATAGACTATTTCATATAATAGAACAAGTCTAAACAGTATGGATGAAGTTGTCTTTCTAAAGATTGTGTAAAATATTGTAATTTCGATATCAATTTTTGCGGTTAAATAGGTTGACCTAAAAACACTTGTAGTGCTTAATAAACATTCGTGTTATAAGAACTGTCCAATTATTGTAAATGCTGCAAATTGATTATTTACCTGGAAGGCTGAATCTTCTATTAAAATGAGGTTTGACTTGAGAAGCTTTTTCTGTACTGGCAAAAAACAGAACTAAAATAAATATTTAAAATTCAATGCTTTATAAATAATGTTGAACTCTTAAATTGCATTTCTTATTTGAATATTTTATCAATCATTTTATTTTGATAATTAGAAGATCCATAAATATAAAAGAATGGATAGTATTCTAGATGTTTCATCTCCTTCTCATCCGCTAAAATCGGCCACTTCATCTCCTCTTTCCATCCCAACTGACTGTACGCCCTCTCTAGTTCCATCCGACCAATTCCGTCAGACACTTCTTTTATTTATTTATTTTCTCTCTTATGTATTCTCTCATTCTCTCTCTCTCTTAAGGGTTTGTTTCTTTAAGTATTTATATAATTGATTATATTTCTTTCTCTCCTCTTTCTATCCCTACCGACTGGATGGTCCTCTTCCATCTCAGCCAACGTATGCAGCCAGTTTGAGTTCTCTTTCCATCCCAGCCGACTCGACGTTTGTCGTCAGATCCGACCCAATCGGTCAGGAATTTCAAGTCAGCATATGCTATGCTGAAACCAATCATAACCTTCAATTTTGTATTAATGATATTAAAATCAAAGATTATTATTAAGATTAAAAGTTAGGATTAAAATTGTATCATGCTGAATTAATATTTTCAGCATGTGATGATCTATCTTGTTTTATTAATATTGACAATGGCGGCTGGTACGGTGCTGAGCATCTATCAAGTTCAGCACCATTTAGATTATTTTGTTTTATAATTTTGTAGCTCACAATGATCGGTGACATTTTAGCTATTGTATATAAATTATTATTATGATTTTTTAATTAAAGAAATCAATAAGATTAATTGCGTATCTTATATTTGGAAATAAGAATTATCATAAATTATGAAAATCTAATATATTAAATTTTAACCGAAATATTTACATCCAAAGTAACTTGTCTCACGCCCAAACAATCCTCTCATCGTCTCGTCGCCAAAAATTCGCCGGAGTTCAACCAGCCCCACCCCTCATATCCTTCTACACCGCGAATCGAGATCTCTCATTTCCCGATTCCGTCGCCATCGGTGTCATCCGTGAAGTTGTCCACCGCTTCCGTGTTTCCTCACTGTTTGAATTCGATTTTTCACTCCGTGCAAATTCGATTTTCAATTTTGTTGTCCTATCGATCTCTTAGACCATTTCAATGGCTGAAATATCGAGAGATATTGAGAAGTCGACAAAGTCAATCATGAGAACCACATTCACATAATTTCTATCGGTGTCGAAGAAGGTGATCGACATAAACAATTAGAAGATTTTTCATCCAAATGACGATTCCTTGAGGTAATACATTAGAAAAATATATTTTAAGGAGTTATTGTTTGTGGATCCAATTACTATGAGTGTAGAACACATTTTTAAAATATTAAGTTACTAGGATGTCAATCGAGATGGTTTTATATTTTCTAATGGAGAAGATTAATGGGTACTACCAATAAGAAATTTTCTATGGTGTATGTACGGTCACATATATATAAAACAATCATGTTAAGAATTTATCTATATTTAACAAGATGATGTCTTTATTTGTGCAAAATTATGTATATAGAATTCAAATATGATGTTATATTATTATGTCAATTTTACTAATTCTTTTCCCTCCTTATTGCAGCAATATTGGATGTATTGCACGCGCTCGAGATTATTTTTCGAACAAAAAACCCCTGCATATGAGTATACTCATAATAAAATTTGTATGGAACATCGGGATTTGAAAAAGTTGCGGTCGTCTAGTCATAGTAGTCTACATGAGTAGATGATATAAATTGTTATATAATATGGTGTACTCAACAATGTAATATACTTTTGAAAATATCGAGATATACTATATTACCAGTATAAAAATGATGTTATTAGTTGAATCTGTGTTACAATTTATCAATTTTATTTACAGATAATATTTCATAATAATAAGTTTATTAGATTTTTTGGGCTAAAAATTTTCTGAAAAATATAAATATTTATATATTAGTTTCTTCAATTAATATAAATAAAGTAAATTATAATTGTCTAAATCATAAGAGAAATTATATGGTATGTTAATTAATAAATTTAAATTTTCCTAAATCACAATGATAAATTGATTTTATTTATTTATTTATGAATATAGGTTTGGTTAAATTTCATATTTCCAAAGCAATATGGATTTTAAAAGAAGTTTTGTGAAATTGGATTTGGAAGTCAAATTTTATGAAAAGATTGAAAATAAAAATATAAAAAAAAATTAAAATGCTAATAAATGATTTTTTAAAATATTTTTTTAATATGACAGTTGTGAAGTTTGTAAGAATGAGAAACAAGAATGATAAAATCTTGTAATTTTTTTTTTTATGTGTTTTGAAAATAATTATGATTGAAAAACTAATATATTTGTCCATCCCAAAATACAAGAGATGATATACTGGATATCTATTACCGAAATGCTCTCTTATGTTGTCTAAGATGATATTTTTGGAATCTATATATATATATGATGTGGTAAAATAAAAATATTTAAAAATTTACTTTTAAAACAAAATTTATCGGGGAATCGATATTCTCTTAATGTAATCCCCATTCCTATCATTTTGAAAGATGTCATTTTTTTTCAATTCAATCCATAGCCTTGAACAATGTTCATTTTTTTGGATGATTTTATACTTCGATTGAACGAGATCGAGAGAAAGATAAAATAAAATAAAATAAAATAAAATAAATAAAAAATCTATTCACTACAAGAAAAAATTATTTTTGTAACAAAATTTTTTTGACACAAAATTTACTTTTTCCGTTACTAATGACATTAGAGACAGAATTAGGAATGGAATTACGTTAGCTACGTGAACTTTAGGAACGGAATTCAGTTACAAATATATTATTTTTTTGTAGTGATTATTTAAAATGATTTATCCTACAAAATAAAAATTGATCTATATATTTATATATATTACGTAATTATAGGGTTTAATTTTATGTTTATAAATAATGAAATCAATATCATAATTAATTATGATAATAAAATGACAATTTATTCATTAAATTAATATGGACATTGATCTATTTTATGATTGAATTGTCATAATTAATAAATATAAGTTTAGCACCATACCAGAACTGATTTACAATGCTATATATAATTAACTTTATTGTTGTTAATATTTTTATGCAAGATTTGTGAGTGACATAATGGTTGGAATTGATGAAATTCAAACATAATTGTGAAGAAAAAATTGAAAAAAGAGAATTTCTTATAAGTCAAAACATTCACAGACAATACAGAATTAAGGAAGATAATAATAATTTGAATCCAAGATATATGATTTTTTTATCATATTCTCTTAATTCAAAATTGGTAATGCATAGATCAGTTGGAAGTTCTTCAAATTAAATATTGCAATAAATAATACTTTTGTAATTAAGTCATCAAGTTAAGTTGATGTGTTTCACAATGTTTAAACTTTTGTTGTTACAAACTAACCAATAAAATGACGTTTTATTTAACATGTCTTCTCCGGCCATGCATTATTAGATTTTAGCAATTGCAATAACATATGGACAATCATAATATACATCACAATCATCAAAGTCAATATTTCACCTCAAAATAATAAAATTAGAAAAAACTTATCAAGGTTTTGAATTTTAGTTTTTATTTGAGTTTGAGTTTAAATAATGTTTTCATTTGATATTTTATTATAAAAAATACTAATATCTCAATTGAGGATTCGTACGGACTAAATAGTATTGTTAATTTATCTTGCAAATACAAACAAAACACATTGATAGAATTCATTTTTCAGCGTTTATTTTTTGTATGTATTTTAATATTTGACTAAAAAATATTTTATATGTTGTTTTGTATTAAAAAAAAAATTAATATTTTTTCATAGATTTCATTGTTAGTTAAATGAGTATCGTGAGAAGAAAGTCTACTGTGAAACTGAGTCGATAATGAATCTTCTTTCCGAAAATTAGATACACCCCGGTAGTGCCTTCAGTGGCCGACATTCTAACCCAAAGATAAAACGATTTTCGTCTCCAATGAGAGTGACACCTCAGATCGTCGGAGCTCCGATGAACAAAGTAAGAAAGAAACTGAGTTGGAAAGGTTTCCAGAAAGCTAGAAGAAATGAAAGAAGGAGGAGAGAATGTTGTTGCTGTGTTTAGAATGAGGGGGTGGGGGGGGGGGCTACTTTTATATAGGCGTCTCAACTCGGCCAAAATGGCAGGGGATCAATTATGATCATAATTACGTCCTTAGTTACCGATGTAATTTATTCTAAATTTAAACATTCCGTTTGAGGTGGTCGTAATTGATTCTAATAACAAAAATTTAGTTGTTTGTGACTACCATAATTTATTCCTAATTTCAATATTCCGTTTGAAACGATTGTAATTTATTCTAATTTCAAACTTTACATTTGAGATTATAATAAATCATCCAACGGATAAAATTTTATCCAAATAATAATGCGACTTAGGGTATATACTCGGGTTTAATTTAGGATTGTACAATTTGGTTTGTCTCAAGACAGACAAAATAGTCAAATATTAACCAAGCCCCATACACAATAAATATATAATATTTATTTTTTTCTTCCAAATTAATCTAATTAATTTGGTTCACTGACCCGTCGCATTTTCACTCACGAATTAATCGGTTGCATAAATAACAAATTATCCAAAAATCCCCCACATGAGTAGAAATACCCACAAAATAACATAAGCCCAGCTCAGACCTTGCGAGATATTGACACATCAGAACACATAGCTTGTGGTTTTGAATCTTCCATAGTCAACATTACAGAGTGTACTAATGGTCCAATTGACGTGATGCATTGAATTGTTCCACCTCTGCGTGCATTTAGTTAATAATATTGATGTGTCGCTATCTCAGTCTCAACTTTGTTCTTATATTTTGATCCATTTCGGCTATGGATCTCGTCTTTGAATTCATAAGTGTTTCGTTTAAAGCGGCCCAAACTTCACACTTACATAGGTAATCATTTCTCGAGGTATCTAACTCACACCTTTAGGATCATTAAGAGTCATTGACTCAACCTCACCAATTTTGCACATTATAACACTCATTGCTTTTCAGAGAACTATAATTGAGTATTCCTGTCGGACTCTCACAGCTTAGTTAACCCATTGAACCAAAGCTTGGGATTTTTCAAAGTGATTTGGTTGAGTTACCACTGTAATCGTCTCTATCTCGTGGATTTCAAACATATTCTCTTTAACAGTTTGTACATTTAATCTCTCTGCAACCCTTTGGTTAGCGGATCCACTAGGTTTTCTATTGATTTTACATATTTAATAGTCAAAACCCCATTGGTGATCAAATGCCATTCAGAGTTATGTCAACATCAGATATGTCGGGATTTACCGTTTTGGATTCCATTCTTAGCCCTTACTATTGTAGCTTGGCTATCGCAGTGAATCATCACGGGAGGTACTGGTTTTGTTCAGTATGAAATATTATCCATAAAGTTGCTCAGCCATTTAGCTTCCTCGTCAGCTTTGTCTAAGACGATGAACTCCGATTCCATTGTGGACTGTGCAATGTACGTCTGTTTTGTAGATTTCCACGAAACAACTCCTCTTCCAATTGTAAATATATATCCACTTGTAGACAGTTAGTCTTTTGCATTGGATATCCAATTGGCATCGCATTGGATATCCAATTCACCATTTAGAAAAGCAATCTTCACATCCATTTGGTGAATCTCAAAATTGTTCAAAGTTGCAACCGAAAGAAGCACTGGAATGGATGTTATCCTGGATACTGGTGAATATGTGTCGAAGAAGCCAAACCCTTCGGTTTGTACATAGCCTTTTACTATGAGACGGGCTTTGTATTTATCAATAGACCCATCAGTCTTAGTTTTTTTTTTTCAAAACTCATTTGCACCCTAGTGGTTTGCAACCTTCAGTTAGGTCAGATAACACCCAAGAGTTATTCTACATTATTGAGTCTATTTCACTATATATTGCTTTCTTCCAGAAAGGAGCATCAAGACTAGGTAGTACTTCCTTGATCGTTGTTGGATCATTGTCCAACATATACGTGAAAAAATCCGGACCAAAGGTTTTCTCGATCCTTTTCCTTTTGCTACGCCTAAGTTTTGAAACCTCTTGATCATGGTTATTAGTCGTTTGTCTCTTTACGCCCTGTAGTTCTTCATCTACGAGTTTTGGGTTGAAGTGTATCTTTTCCTTACAATGATATATATTTTCAAAGAATATGGAATTCCTTAATTCTATTGTAGTTCCTTCGGTCATCCCAAGGATTTCCGATTTTTGAACTATGAAACGATAAGCACTATTGTTTAGTGCGTATCCAATAAATATGTAATCTACCATTTTTGGACCGATAGTGACTTTCTTTGGAGTCGGAACTTACACTTTTTATTAGGCACCCCCACACTTTGAAGTATTTGTATGTGGGTTTCTTACATTTCCATAGTTCGTAAGGGGTAACATCCTTACCCTTAAGTGGAATCTTGTTTAGGATATAATTTGCAATTAGCACCGCCTCCTCCCATAAGTTTTGGGGAAGTCTTGAACTTATCAACAAGGCATTCATCATTTTCTTAAGTGTTCGATTTTTGCATTGCGCAACGCCATTCGATTGAGGTGAATATGGAGCCGTTGTCTGATGAATTATGCCACTTTCGTTACATAATTCTTCGAATGGGGCCACATACTCGCCACCTCTATCACTTCGAACTGTCTTGGTTTTACAGCCAAGTTGATTTTCTGTCTCGTCTTGTAAAGTTCTTGAAGACCTCAATTGCTTTGCTCTTTTACCTTAATAGGTAGAGATAGCAATATTTTGTGCAATCATTGATAAAGGTGATGAAATATTTCTTTCCACCTCTGGTTTGCACAAATTTTAAGTCACATACATAACTGTGAATTAATTCTAATGGCTTAGTCTTCCTTTCGACAGACGGGAAGGGTAATTTTGTCATTTTGGCAATTTTGTCATTTTGGCCTCCACGCAAACTTTACATTTGCTTTGAGTTTTCACCTCTTTTATATTTAGTAAATTTACATATACTAATCTTTTTATAGCATTTAGGTTTACATGACCTAATCTACAATGCCATAAATCATAACACTCGATTAAGTACGAAAAACAAACAATATATTTATTATTAGTAGGTGGTGTTCGGCGCACGGCCATTACATTCAACTTGAACAACCCATTTTAAAAATAACTCCTAGCTAGGAACATTTAGTTTTTTGATAATATAAATTTATCTGCTACAAAGACAAGTTTAAAACTATGCCTAACTAGTAGTGATCCTGAGACGAGATTTTTCCGAATGTCTGGCACATGGAGTACATCCTTCAAGGTTAGTTCTTTGCCAGAGGTCATCTTCAGCACCACGTTCCCTACGTCTTGGACCTCAGAGGTTGCTTGATTTTCCATGTGTAGCTTC
Organism: Andrographis paniculata; assembly: GCF_009805555.1. Classification (NCBI taxonomy): domain Eukaryota; kingdom Viridiplantae; phylum Streptophyta; class Magnoliopsida; order Lamiales; family Acanthaceae; genus Andrographis; species Andrographis paniculata. The sequence continues at coordinate 555,616 of NW_026137424.1, forward strand.
GGACTTTCCACATTATTTGTTTTGTACACAACAATGACAAGGTTGTCTTTATTGAGATCAGAATCAATCCGGTGGCTCGTCTCGACTAGTTGGGAACTCGGCTTCTTCTCTTTCGGTGTCTTGCAGTCCTTAACCTAGTGTCATGTTTTACCGCAGTTAAACAGTTACCTATAAACTTGGACTGTTTGGCCTTGCCCTTATCTGTTTGAGTTGGGCATGCACGTTACTTGGAGAGATCTCCGACTAAGTTGGCTTTAGCAATATCTCCCCCTTTAACCTTGTGTTGTTTTATGTTGTTCTCCTCTATCCGAATTCAGACAATCAGATCTTCAAGTCTCACTTGCTTTAGATGATGCTTCAGCCCGTGCTTGAAGTTGCTCCAACACAGGGACAATTTCTCGACCATCACACACGTGATGAACTTTTCTGGCAGTGGCATCTCCTCGTCGATAACAGAGTGGACAATGTGTTGAAATTTTTTCACTTGTTTGACGACAGACTTGCCATCTATCATTTTATAGTCCATAAACTGGGCCACAACAAATATTTTGGACCCGGCAGTCTCGGACTTTTATTTTTTCTTAAGGGTATCCCACAACCCTTTCGCACTCTTTATTTTACAATATAGATTATAAAAAGAGTTAGAGAGGTTAACTAATATGGTATTTCTTGTCATGTAGCCTCCATGTAACTACGATGCATAATTCGCATGCATTTGCTGATCCAACATTGGACTCTGGAGTAGTTGAGCCATCGTGCAGCACGAATATGGCAAACCTAATCGCAGTCAGGTAGAAGAGCATCTTTCCTACCACCTCTTAAAGTCCACTCCAGTGAATGGTTGTGGAGCTAGTACATAGGGCATCATTCATGGGTCAAGCTCATAACTAGTAGTTTAGGCCGCGAAGGTAGCCAAGGGTGCGGCCACAAACCCTGGAAAGCCCCCACACCCGCTTGGGGCAAACTCAAAAACACAGGGCTACCCATAAAGGAAATTGGCCCAAATGAAGGAGTAGCATCTCCGGCGGCAACTCCGGAAACTCCTCCGGTGGCGGCTCCGGAGAATGTTCCGGTGACTTCTCCGGCGGCGGCGGCTCCGGCGACTTCGGTAGGATTTGACATTATCGCGAAGTAGTATCTATTTTTTTATTGTTAGTTAAATGAGTATTGCGAGAAAAAAGTCTACCGTGAAACCGAGTCGATAATGAATCATCTTTCCGAAAATTAGATACGCCCCGGTAGTACCTCTGGTGGCTGGAATTCTAATCCAAAGATAAAACGATTTCCGTCTTCAATGAGAGTAGCACCTCAGATCGTTGGAGCTTCGGCGAACAAAGCGAGAGAGGAACTGAGCTGGGGAGATTTCCGGAAAACTAGAAAAGATGAGAGAATGATGAGATGATATTGTTGGTGTGTTTAGAATGAAGGGGGAGACCCTTTTATATAGGCGTCTCAACTTGACCAAAATGGCAGGAGATCAGTTACGATCATAATTACGACCTTAATTACCGATGTAATTTATTCTAAATTTAAACCTTCCGTTTGAGACGGTCGTGATTGATTCTAATAGCAAACTTTTCGTATGTGACGATCGTAATTTAATCTAATTTCAAACATTCCGTTTGAAACGATTGTAATTTATTCTAATTTCAAACATTCTGTTTGGGATCATAATAAATTCATCCAAGGGATAATATTTTGTCCAAATAATACTGCGACTCAGGCCATATACTCGGATTCAACTTAGGGCTGCACAAATTGATTTGTCTCGAAACATGCAAAATAGCTAAATATTAACCACGTCTCATATATAATAAATAAATGTTATTTATTAATTTCTTCAAAATTAGTTTAATTAATTTGGTTCACTGATCCGTTCTATTTTCACTAGTCAATTAATCGGTTTCATAAATAACCAATTATCCAATATTCATAAAGTTATAATATAATAAAGAAATTAAAATAAAATTTGAAGAGAATAGAATAGAATAGAATCATAATTTACAAATAAAATAAAATATATTTACTTATATTCTAATTTCATTATTATATTCTTAACTGATTTTGGTTTAATCGTTTCCAAGGGAAAATGTGTGAAAATATTTAAAAATTAATATAAAAGAAATAAAGGTACAAATAAAAACAATTAAAAAAATTGACATTGTAATTATGCATGCGTTCTATAAAGTACATTTGAATGTTTTTGAATTTGTGTTTGAATTTTGAATAATAAATTATAAATTAAAATAATTATTTAATAAGATATAAAATATATTGATATAATATTTTAAATAAAATAATTAAATTTTAACATAATATAAATAATAAAAAAATATTATTTAATATTATTTTTTTTTAAAAATTATAAATAGTAAAAAAAACCATAATCGATGGCACCTTGTGTTTTTATTTATTTATTTATTATGTTATTGCTATTTTAGGTTTTAGAAAGTTTTCGAAACAAAATAAGTTTTTGAATATTATGTATGAATGAATACAAATATTATACGTCATTCATCTAAAAACACAGATAATCTGTTTTCTTTTTCATCCTTGTACGATCTGTTTATAATTTTTAATAAATTTATTTATTTTAAACTATTTAACAAATATAAATTATTTTAATTAAATTTCTAATATCTTACATGCAGTACTCATTCAAAACTATTTTATTTCTCTTTCTCCCCCAATAAATAAATATTTTTATGTACTTTTAAAAGTTTTCATTTTCTTATAAAATTAGTTTAAATTAATTATAAACAAATAGATATATTTTTTTATATTTTATATAAAATTTTATTAGTAGTATTCATACTATATGTATTTTATTGAGATATAATGCTGTTATAAAATTTTGGTTGATGATAATTTTGGAGACCATTATTGGATCCATACACAAACACATACACATATATATTTTGTGGCCCAATTAAACTTGGCCCTAACCCATAATCCGTGACCCAATCCTCCGACCCGGTTACATGACCCGACCCGCATATACTTACCTAGACTTGCTGTGGACCGTTTGATCTAGGGGTTTAACCCTGGCCGTTGATCTGATCTAATCTACATACATATTTTTGTGTAGAGAGAGGGAGCCGCATAGACCATCCCTCACTCTCTCTCTCTCTAAAACGCTCTCACCTCTCTCTACTCTCGTCTCTCTCAAAACACTCATCTCTTGGCGATATTTTGGCGATCTTCTCCGGCGGCCTCCGACGAGCTTCTTTCTCCGGTTTTCTGTGGAGATTAGAGGTGTTAACATTTCCCCTATCTCGATTCGAACCGCAAGGGGTTCGACATCGAGTTTAGCCTTCGGTTTGTGTGGTTCCTTTTGTTTTTGGCCGCTGTTCTACCGTTGCTTTGTTTTTCCTTTCTTGTGGGGGTTGTTTTCGGTCTAGGTTGTGGGTCTCGAACCAGTTTGGTTGTGTATGTCGCATTTTATGTGTGTTTGTGTTGATTTTGTGCTTTAGTGGGTGATATTGGGGGTTGAGCCAAAAAACCAAGCCCTAGTTTAAACTTTTCTTTGTTTTCGTTGATTTTTTTTAATAAAATCAAGTTTATTCTGCATTTATTTCATAATAAGTGGTATCAGAGCTTTTGGTGAAGTTTTTTTTACAAAATTATCGTTACTTTTGATTTTTTGTCAAGATCTGGTTTAAATCTTTAATATCTGTGAGAAATCGAAAGGATCCGGTTGAAACGAACTTATTACACTGTGTTTGGTTCTTTTCCTTTGATTTCGAGTCTATATCGGCCATTGAGTTTTTCGATCCGTGCTAATATAGCCGCGGTCGAACTGTTAATGTTGGGTTTGGACTTAATCGCTACTGTTTTGTGTAGATCGGTTAAGTTCGAGTCCATTTCGGTTAGAACGGTTCAAAATCGTTTTGATTTGGTGAAAACCGATTTTTTCCGTTGTTATTTTGAGAAAATAAACCGTAAAACTTGTTGTTCCGCCTTATTTTCGTGTAGATATATGCTTGTTAGGTTAAAATCCAAAAGTTTTTCAAGAATCTTTAAAACCAAAATTATTTTTTGAAAGATCTTGTTAAAACTTTTTATGTGGCCTAGTTTCTGCTTTTGTGAGTTTCGGTGACTCTAACTTTGTTTAGAGGAGAAACATTGTTTCTGATTTTGTTGTTAATTAATTGGCTAACCCTATTCTTGAAAAAAGAATAGGTCATTTGTATATACGTTTGTACTGCTGTAGAGAATATATTTTTGTTGTGCTTCAAGGGTAAACTCTTTAACCCTAACTATTTTATTACTGTTATTTTACTTTAGTTTAATATCCGTATTTAAATTCCGCCCAATCGATTGTAAAGGCTATTGTGATACCAAGGTTGCAAAACACCGATCCTCACTCTTGTGAGTGATTCTCGAGTACCTTCGGTGGAATAGTCACGAGTGAATGTTGTAATAGATAGGCTTTTTGTTTGTGATTGGCCTGTGATTGCAATATTCTGTGATATATTTGTTGTTGTGTTTGATTGTTGTGTTTGTTTTATGTGAATTGCCATTGATGTGCTGTTATTTGGGTGTTTGTTTGGTTCTCAATTTGTTTTAAAAATAATTTGTATTTTTATAAAACTGTTTTTCACAATAAACTGCTTTTTTACAAACAGTTTTTGCCAAACAAATTGTATTTTTCGGAAATTTTGTTTTTTTAAACTTTTTTCGAAAACTGTTGATCATGGCTGGGCAAACCTTTTTCAATATCCAACCTTTTGATGGAAAAATTGATTTTGCTATTTGGAAACAAAAAATGAAAAGTATACTTGTTACTCAAAGATTAATAAAAGCTGTGGAGCGGGATCAAGCAACCACAGTCCCTCTTGAAAAGAGGGCTGAGTTGGATGAAATGGCTTCGTCTTGTATAATTCTAAATTTAGTTGATCATGTAATTCGTAAGGTTGGTAGACAAGAATCTGCTGTGGCATTATGGAATAAATTGGATGAGTTATATTCTCAAACTTCTTTACCTAGTAGGCTTTATTTGTTAGAAAAGTTCTTTAGTTTTAAACTTGATCAACTTAAAACTATTGATGAAAATTTTGATATTTTTCAAAAATTAATTCAAGATATTAAGCTTACTGGTGATAAGAATATAGATGGTTATAGTGCAATAATTCTTTTGAATGCTATTCCAAGTGCTTTTTCTGATGTGAAATCGGCAATTAAATATGGGCGTGATTTTGTGACTTTAGATGTGGTTATTAATGGTTTGAAAAGTAAAGAATTAGATTTGAATGCAAATAAATCTAATAAATCTGGTGATGTTATGTTTATTAGGGGTAGGTCTCCTTTTAGATCTAATAGGAATAATAATTCTGGAAATTCTGATAATAAAATAAAAAATCAGAATAATAAAAATAGAAGTCGAAATAGATCTAAAACTCCTAATAAAAGAGGAAAGAGATGTTATAATTGTGGTGATTCTTCACACTTTGTCAGATATTGCCCTAAGAAATATAATAATAATAATAATAACGGTAATAATAGTAAATGCAACAAGTGAGTTAGCCAATATGACTGTTATTGACAATAATTTCGGAAGTGTGTTTGCTGTTTGTCCAGATTTAAATTCAATGAGTGCTAATGAATGGATAGTTGATTCTGCTTGCACATTTCATGACACCTTTGAAAAATATTTTTTTTGAGTTTAAGACTTTAACACATTGTTATGTGACTATGGCTGATAAATGTGTGTGTAAAGTTGAGGGAAATTGTGTTATTAATCTGAAATTTAAATCTGGAAATATACTGAAATTGTATGATGTGAGATATGTGCCTGATTTGTGAAATAATCTTTTGTCATATGTTAGATTATCTACTTTAGGTTTAGAAGGAAAGTGGGGTTTAAATTGCATGAAAATAACAAAAGGGTCTTTAGTGATTTTTATGGCAGAATTAAAAAATGACTTATATGTAACTTCTACTGCGAATGTATGTTCTGATATAGATAATTTTGAAATTGATAATTCTGAATTATGGCATAAGAGATTAGGTCATATTAGCAATAATGGCTTGAAAATTCTGCATGAATCTGATTATTTGGAAAATAAAAATTTTTCTATTATTCCCTTTTGTAATATATGCAAACTTGGAAAATTAAGGAAAGTTCAATTTTCGTCAAAAACCCCTGAAAATTATATTTTTTCAAAACAGATTTTGGAATGTATACATCTTGATTTATGTGAACTCTCTAATGAATCCACTTATGGTAGGAGTAGATATATCTTAACTGTTGTTGACGATTTTTCTAGAAAAATTTGGATTTTCTTATTGAAAAATAAACTGGATTTGTTTAAAATTTTCAAGAATTGGAAAATTCAAATTGAAGTTGAAACTGGCAGAAAAATTAAATATATTAAAGCTGATAATAGTTTAAATTTGTGTAACACCTGGTTTAGTAATTTTTGTGTGCAAAATTGTATTAATTTTGAATCTGTCCCCAAGGCATCCCAATTTAGTGGGATTGCTGAGAGGTTAAATCGTACTCTTTTGGAAAGAGTTGGATGTCTTTTGACATCGTCTGGTTTACTTAGAAAATTCTAAGGTGAAGCTGCTGTAACAGCAGCTTATCTTTTAAATCGAACACCCTCTATCCCCCTTAATGGTGAAATTCCTAAAAGTAAGTGGTTGGATAGGTTAGTCGACATATCTCATGTTCGTGTGTTTGGGTGTCATGTTGTGGTACATATTTGCATTGATGAATCTGAGATGAAAACTGAAAATTGTGTTTTCTTAGGATATGGTGTTACAGGGTATAGATTGTGGTTAAGTTCTAGACCCGGTTTAAAAACTGTTATTAGCAATAATGTGACATTTAATGAATGTTGTATGCCATGTTTGGATATTGGAGAATCTGAATTGGTTGATTCTGAAATTATTGATATTAATACAGATTTTTCTAGTATAGGAAATAAGGTGGAGCAATTTGATTGATATAGAAAACAGAGAAATTAAAGCTGTAAAATCTTATTTTTGTTTTGAATCTACTGATATTCAGCATGTTGTTTGTGAATCCAAAAATGTGCAATTTGTTGACATTGAAATTGCTGCGATTGATTCTGTAATTAACTGTAATGTTGCTGAAAGTGTATCAGTTCTAAGAAACGAAAATCCAAAGGTTAAGGAAGTGAGAGATTATGTTTTTAATTGTGATGATATTAATTCTGTTTCTGATTGTGTTCAATCTGCTGAAATTGTGCAAATTGATGTTGAAATTGATAATATCAAATTTGAGAGAGAGATTAATATTGTTTTTTATAGTGTTCAAAATAAGGTGGAGTTTGCTTTATATAATGAAACTGATATTTTTGTTGGTGATTTTCGAATCTTATCTAGTGCTGGCCAGCCTATTATAAATAAATTTGAAAATACAGTTTCTGAAATTAAAAGCAATGTTGGAATTGTTTCAAATAATAGTAATGAGATTGAAAATTACCTATTTGTTAGAGATGAGGTTAGGAATAAACCTAAAGTGTTCTTTATGTTTGGTAATTTTGATTCATCTTCTTTACCTAGAAGTATGTTTGAGAGCTTAGATGTGGAGGAACCTATGAGTGATAGGAAATTGTTTAATCCCGAAAGTAAGTCTCAATGTTTAGTGGTAAAAGAAGATAAGAGCTCATTAGTTGATAATAAGTGTTTGAAATGAGTTCCTAGGTTTTGTCATTAGAATCTTGGCATTTTGTTATCATGGGTTGTGAATGATATGAAATTTTTTAAGTTTGCTACTGTATTTGTTTGTATATTGTGTGCTACATGTTTTGGTTGTACGACACATTTACAATGTAATGTAGCTCTGTCGAAGTTTGGATTTGAGTGTATTCCTGCTGTTCTAGATACAATATTCTTGAAACTTGATAGATTTGTATCTTGTTTGAAAATTATATGTTTTGATACATTTGATTAGCTGTATTTTACACAATGTGTAGATGGTAGGCTAATTTAATGTATTTCTAACTAATTTGTTTTTAATCTTTTTCTTTTGTGCAGGTAAGTAATCCAAACTATTAGGCAATGATGACCCTAGTCACCCATAACCAAAATTTGGTGGAGGATTGTTATAAAATTTTGGTTGATGATAATTTTGGAGACCATTATTGGATCCATACACAAACACATACACATATATATTTTGTGGCCCAATTAAACTTGGCCCTAACCCATAATCCGTGACCCAACCCTCCGACCCGGTTACATGACCCGACCCGCATATTACCTAGACTTGCTGTGGACCGTTTGATCTATGGGTTTAACTCTGGTCGTTGATCTGATCTAATCTACATACATATATTTGTGTAGAGAGAGGGAGCCGCATAGACCATCCCTCACTCTCTCTCTCTCTCAAACGCTCTCACCTCTCTCTACTCTCGCCTCTCTCAAAACACTTCTCTCTTGGCAATATTTTGGCGATCTTCTCCGGCGACCTCCGACGAGCTTCTTTCTCCGATTTTCTGTGGAGATTAGAGGTGCTATCATTTCCCCTGTCTCGATTCGAATCGCAAGGGGTTCAACATCAAGTTTAGCCTTCGGTTTGTGTGGTTCCTTTTCTTTTTGCCGCTGTTCTACCGTTGCTTTGTTTTTCCTTTCTTGTGGGGGTTGTTTTCGGTCTAGGTTGTGGGTCTCGGGCCGGTTTGGTTGTGTATGTCGCATTTTATGTGTGTTTGTATTTATTTTGTGCTTTAGTGGGTGATATTGGGGGCTGAGCCTAAAAACCAAGCCCTAGTTTAAACTTTTCTTTCTTTTCGTTGATTTTTTTAAAATAAAATCAAGTTTATTCCGCATTTATTTCATAACAAATGCTAAGAATATTTAAACACATATTATAATTTTTTTTAATTATATATTAATTCATATGTTTAAAATATCAACAATATTATTATTATAATATATTATTAATAATTTAATAATTTATATTTTCTAAATAATTGTGTCCCGAACAAATAGATCATTTGCACCAAAAGAAATAAATTACTATTATATATTTTTAACGTAAAATAGCAAAAAATCCCCGTGGTTTACCGAATCTGCTGAAAACCCTCTGTAGTCTTAAAACTCTAAAAAATTTACTCGTGATTTGTAAAATGTTGTACACTCGCCCCCCCCCCCACGCGCTTCTTTCTTTTCTTATTTTTCCTCAATTTTTCTCTTCTTCTTCTCCAATTTTTTTCAAGCCATAGCAGTTCCACCCGCTTTTTTCTTTTCTTCTTTTTCCCCCAATTTTTTTTCTTCTTTATCACCAATTGTTCTTTGAATAATGAAGAATTGGAAAAGAATAAAAAAAGAAAGAAAATGACGGGCAAAAGCGGCTGGAGCAGGAAGAAGGAAGGAAGAAAATAAATAGAATAAAGAAGAGACGGGAAAGAAGAACATGAGAAACAAGGGGCTGGACATAAGATTTTTTTTTTCTCCAATTTTTTTTTTCTTTCTCTATCTCTCTTTTCCCAATTTTCTTTCTTCTTTATTTTTTCTCCTCAATTGTTTCGTACACGGTTGCAACCAAAAGCAAATTCTTTCTTTCTTCTTAGATTAATTTCAAATCTTGATGTCAAATTGAATTTTTAGATTTCTAGGTTTGGTAAAAACAGAAGAAGAAGTATTTTTGGGTTTGGTAGAACACACATTCTCATCTCCATCGCCATGTCCGGTTAATTAATTGTTGATAAATTTGGGATTGGTTTAAAATTTACGTTGTGTTTAGGGGATTTAAAATGAAAAAAAAATGAATTGAGATAAAATTCTAGAAGTATGCAGAAGAATAAGGAAGAAGAAGAATGAGGAAGAAGAAGAACGAGGAGAAGAAGTTGTTGTAAAAAGTAGTCATTATGGTATTTTAGTAATTTTATACAGAAATATATCATTTTATGGACCAAAAATCGCATTTCAGGCGCGTGTTATACAACCTCCGTTAAATCATAACGGTGGGGGGATTTTTTGCAACATTTTAGAAACCACAAGTAGGTTTTTTATAAGTTTTAGAACCACGGGGGGTTTTCAGCAATTTTGGAAAACCACATCAGGTTTTTTTTGCTATTTTGCCTATTTTTAAAATAGAAAAAATATTATAAATAGCATGAATAGATTATTATTTTTTTAATAAAAACATTAAAATAATGAACTAAATAATTAAATTGGTTCAAACAGCCAAGAAAAAAAAAACACACATATGCCGGAAAATGAAGGGTGTGTTTGTTTAGTAAAATTTTTTGAATAAATATTTTTTATGTAAAGTATAAAAAATTTTGTAAGTAATATAAAAATAATGTGTATAATATATTAATATTTTTTAAAAATATATTTTTTGAAAATTGTGAAAAAACACAGCCCAAATAATTACGGATACACAAACAAAACATGCAGTATATACATAAATAAACTTATAGATATATATATATGTATGTACATATATAGTTAAAATAAAATTAACATGATTTGATGCAAATAGACAAAAAAAAGTAAGCATCTAAGAGCACACATAAGCAGCTAGACCCTTAAAATGCTTCTACAAGCCCCTCTATCCAACGTGTCAAAGGGAAAAATATAAAAAGGCAAAAAACGACTTACAATGACTTTCAGTAGACGTGTTCAAATACAGATGTGTTAAACAAGACACACACATGTTCCATCTCACAACACCCTCGGATAGACACGGTTGTGTGAGGTAGTTTATGAGAAACACAAACTTGTTGTTAAAATAAAAATAAATACGGCTCGTTAGTATTACACACGTCCATGTACGGAACACTCATGAACTAGGCCTTGTATAGAAAATATAGTCTTATTTGTACGAACACGGTCGTATTTGTCACAAATTATTTTTTTTTAAAAAAAAAAAACTCGATTTAGTCAAACACGGGAGACAACGTCCAAATCTCCCATGTTCAAAATCTTTGTGTGGCGACACCTCCGACAATGAGATCATTGGGCGACGGCGGACGAGCACGTCGGCCGCGGTGAGGGCTATTGTGGCAAACATCGGAGAAGTCTTTCTTGAAATAACGTATTTCTATTTAGAGAGGAGAGGGAGAGGGAAGAAGACCGTCAGCCTGACATCGCTTGTACCTGTCGCTTGTAATTTTAAATCAATATTTTATTGTCGATTTTAAAACTGTTATGGATAATTATTTTCGACTAAAGAAGAAAAGACCATTGAAATGGTGGGAGAAGTGCTCTACAAAGAGCCACTATATGTTTTCTAAGTGCATTTGTTGGACCCCAAGTCCAAATGACTCAAAGTTGAAGGGTATAACTTCCACAGGCCTTTGGACAACAAGCTCCATCAACCCTGGGTTGGCAACTTCGTAACATTAATGAAAGACCCTAGCAGCTACATGTCCTATATGAAAGGTTCTATGGGTCAAAACCAAAGAAAGAAAAAATGAGGATTCCATGGAAAATTGTAAAAAATATCTCACACGTATACCTCATTATCACTTTTGTCCTATATTTATCTCGTTGGCAAAATATATCTCACATGTTTGCAAAACTCGCTATTTCTATCTTTTAGCCGCGCGTGATTACGTATAAGGACGCGTGGTGTGAATGTCACGCGCGGGCAAAGGACATAAATTGCGAATTTTGTAAACATGTGAGATATATTTTGCCAGTGAGATAAATATAAGACAAAAGTGATAATAGGGTATAAATGTGAGATTTTTTTGCAATTTTCTCAAGAATTCTATGTAACTCGAAACTGTTGGGGACATATTCCCATAGACCGGCTAGAAGTATGATTGAAGCAAATCAGAGTAAGTTTCAGGTCTAATCCAAGGGCAATGGAAGAAATTTAGAGCGAATGAAACCGGGTCTAGAAACAACAGAAGATGTTCAAAGCGAATGGAACCCAGTCCAGAGATGATGGAAGCGGCTGTGAGCTGATGGAATGAGGTTACTTGGCGGTTGAGAGAGGTGGAAGAATAATTGGAACTGCCCCTTTTTGTGGAAGAGGTGGTTATGCTAGCTTAGGATTAAAATTAGGAAAAAATACAATATACACAGGCACAAACCATATCAAATCGTCTATTTTTCTAATTTTCTTTCATGTTCTAGTTTCGTTTATGCAATTTAATTCAAGTTCCATGCTTTCTGCAATTTATTTTACTTGCTTTCCGTAGTTATCTTAGTTTAGTTCGATTAATCGCGTGAGATCTCAGTTACCCGACAACGGACTTTTTTTAGTACTTCCGAAACCCACACTGACGAAATCGACGAACTATTTTGGAACTTCTGAATTTCAGTTTCCAACAACATTATAGCAAATCAATAATAAAATCAACTAATCATGCAATCACACAACCCGATCAATATACATAGACAATACTCCATTTGTCCCGCTCTATTATCTAAAGTACTTTCTTTTGGGATTTTATAGTATATTAATATATGATAGTATTTATTGGACAATGAAAATATATAAGAAATTTTGATATTTTTATCTTTTACTTTATATATAAATTAATTGTATATGTAATTTAATGTTGTAATTTAAGTAAAAATTAAGAGTATTTTTTATATTAATGTATAATTACTTTTAATAAAATATAAAATAAATATTTTTGAATAAAACATACAAAAATAATACTTCTTCAATCCAATTTGAAAATATATATTTACTTTTGACACAAAATTTATGAAATTACACTATTGTAATTATAGTGGATAGTTAAAAATAATTTTGTCTTTATTTTTTGTGTAAAAATAATGATATGATGATAAAATAAAGGTATTTGTAAAATAAAGTATTTTTGAAATAGATAATTTATAATTAGACAATTCAAAGTAAAAAATACTACTTATATAATTTATGAGTAAATGGAGTATAAAAATTATTTTTGAGTCTGGACGGAAAGACTATTATGGTGTGTTTGTTTCGTAAAATTATTTGAAGAGATATTTTTTTATTTAAAATATAGAGAATTGTGTAAATAATACAAAAGTAATAAATATATAAAATATATTAATTTTTTTGCGAAAATATATTTTATTTTTTTACAAAAAAGACACTTAACAAAAACTTACAAAACATATGTTGTATACACTGTCCAAGTTTCACTTATACATTTATACCTACACTTGTTCAAATGGTTCAAATAATTGGTTACGGTTTGTCAAAATGTAAGTCAAAACAGAATTTTCTAAATGAGGATTTCAGTTACGGTTTGACATTTTTAGTTAAGGTTTATTAATTGTCGATTTCGATTTAAAAACTGTCGGTTATGGTTTGAAATATCGATTAATATATATTTTTTAGTATATATTTTTTTATTTTTTTAAAATTTAAAATTTATTTAAAAATAAATAACTTCAATTTTAATTTTATTTACATATATATTTATTATTTATTTATTATATAAACATTATACAAATAATAATAATTAATTAAATTATTACCGTATAAAAGCAATCTAAATAATAAATTTAAATTAGAAATTAATTATAAAATACTATTATATTAAATAATATTATAATTTAAATTAAATATGATTATAAAATATAAATTATTAATAAATATTTATTTTTATTAATACTAATATTATTTTAATTTTACAAAAAATTTATATTTTCTCCGTCCTAGTTAATTTGTCCAATTTATACTAAATTTTAGGTATTGTGTAATTAGTAAGTAATAAAAAATATATTAGTAAAAATAATTATGATTTAATAAGAATAATTATAAATTAATATTAAGATGAGTAAATAGTTTAATTAAAATAAAAAAATTATAAATATAAATTTTAAAGTGTAATTGAAATGTATAATTATATTCTTTCAAAAAAAAATTAAATTATACCTAAAAAAAAAATAATTGACAAATTAAATGGAACAAGACTAATATATAATAATGAATCCAATTACTTATCAATTCATTCGCATCCACAGCAGCCGCCGCCCGCACCATGTTATTCCTCAATTGCATTCGTGAATCCAATTTTCTCCTTCCTTCCTTCTCCTTTTCATTCTTCTTCTTCACGTTGTCCTCGATTCCACCTTGCTGCTCCATAGCCGTTCCACTCCCCTCGATTAATATATACTCCCTCAGTCCGTTATCTATATATCGGTTTGTATTTTGCAAGAAATTTTAAAAATATTAATATTATATTATGATATAGTATAAATAAAATAGAAAAAAAAACTAAAATAATTTTATGTGATATAAAAATAATGATATTTGTATAATATATTATAAATAATAAGAGTATTTTTAATATTAGTAAAAAATATAATTACTTAAAAAAAAAAGAAGATGACCAAAAAAAAAAATAGATTGTAAGAGAATATTTTTTAAAAAAATAAGAACATACAAAACCGCCGGTTTGATACTTTTCGTAGGAAAGAGGAACCTAAACCGAACCGTGAGAAAATGGTGTCGGTTTCGGTTTGATGACAATTCCGGCTTGAACCGGAGAACCTGCGGTTCCAACCGGCGGTTTGAAACGATTGAGCAAGTCTACTTTAATAACCACACAGTGGTTTTCTTTCTGAAACGTAAATAGATCTCCCCTAATAAGAAATCACCGCGACCGGAGAATTCAAATCCGGCGACAAAAGAGGTCTTCTAGTCACGACACTCAATTTCCGGCATCTATTTTCGGCGGCGTCGGCCACATCTGGGACGTAGTGAGTGAGCTAATTCAGTCCCTAGGTCAGTTCCAAATTTTCTGTCCCTTCCGAAGGGATTTTTTTATTCTTTGATTGAGAATCCTTGTAAGGTTTTTGGAAGGTTCCATCTGTAAATGTCCGTATTTTGTTAAAAAAAATTGACATTGAAATCTTGCAGCACTAAGGCTGGAGTCAGCGAGCTGCTGGGCGGGAGAAATTGGATGCTCAAGGAAAATGTTTCAATCGTTTCGAATTATTTCACGCACTCCATTGTTGAATTATTGTCCATTCTTCCGCCCAATTTACGAATCAGCAGATTCTATTGGAACCACCTTGGTTGGAAACACTAGCCTCATTCCAATAATCGACTCTTTGCACAAAGGTCACAACTGGACAACCCTTTCAGAACACTTTAGCTCACTGAAATTGACAAACCCTGGTGTTCAACAAATACTCTTGGAACTCAAAGAACCGATTAATTCGAGGAAGGCTCTGAGCTTTTTCCATTGGTCATCGAAGAAAATGCATTTCCAACACGGGCGTTTCAATTACTGCATCATGATCCATATCTTGGCGAAAGCAGGGCTCGTGAAGGATGCCAAGGCATTGCTGAATTCTGTGTTGACCTTGGATTTTGACGAAGGTAAAAAATCGCGTGCACTGGCTGGTCTTGATTTGTTGCTTGAGAGTTACAGGGCTGTTGATTCAGTTCCATTTGTGTTTGACTTGTTTATACAATCTTGTGCTCGATTAAGATTGACTGATGACATTTGTGATGCTGCAAAACGGTTGTCTGATGATGGTTTTACATTGAGTGTTATTAGTTTCAATGCTATTCTAGATTTGGTGCAAAAATCAGAGAAGGTTCATTTGGCTTGGAGTGTGTTTGAGGACATGATATTGTCTAGAGTAAGTCCTAATGAAATGACGATGAGAATCATGGTTAATGCCTTGTGCAGGGAAGGAAAATTAGTGTGGTTTCTTGGTATCGTTGATAATATGCATGGGAAAAGGTGTTCGATTCCTCAGGTGATTGTGCATATGTTCCTGGTTCATAAGATGATAGAGGAGGATAGAGTTAAAGATGGATTGGTTTTATTGAATCGGATGTTGCGGAAACACACGGTACCTGATACTATTGCATACTCATTGGTTGTATTGGCGAGGGTGAAATTGGGGGATTTGGATGATGCTAAAGATGTATATAATGAAATGCTCAATAGGGGTTTTAAAGAGAATGCTTTTGTGTGTAGTTTGTTTGTCGGGGCATATAGTGATGAGGGGAGGATTGATGAGGCGATTTGGATGTTGGAAGAGATGGAAAAGTCAGGTCTCAAACTTTCGGATGAGGCTTTCAGTAAGCTGATCAAAGGTTGTTCTTCCAATGGACGGATGAAGGAAAGCTTGGCATTTTGTAATAAAATGATGATGATGGGGCATCTTCCTAGTTGTTCGGCTGTAAATGAGATGTTGTGGAATCTTTGTGAAAATGGTGAGACGAAACAAGCAGATGAGATGCTGACGGCTTTGTTAGATAAAGGGTTTCAACCTAATGGGGATATATACTCTGTTCTTATTCATGGATATGGGAAAGATGGCAATGCTAAGGCAATTATGAAACTCTTATTTGAGATGAAGTACCGTTCGATCGCTCCTAATATGTTGAGTTTCAACTTGTTGATTGATAATCTATGCAAGTCTGGAAGATCGAAAGAGGTAGAGAAATGTTTGGAAATAATCAACTCTCCCACTCTCATTCCTGGTTGATTGATTCCTTGCTGATTTTTACATAGAAAGGTTTGAAGCATTGTTATTGAATTCTGATGTTCTGACGCTTGTTGTTGAAAGGATCGATGAGCAGTGCCAAACGGTATGGTTAATGCTTTATCTATATTGATGAAAATCTTACCTGTCTTCGACATTCTGCATTACATGGAAAAGAAGATGGTTCTGTAGTTTTAGAGGATTAGAAAATTAGAACTACAATACAAAGGGAAGAAAAAAAAAGAAAAAGATCGATATGAACCCTTTTTCAAATGGTACCAATTTGCCTGTAGTATCAACATGGTTCTAGATGAAAATAAAATTACTTGATTTTAGATCAATTTTTCTTATTTTAAATTATTTCCAGTTCATGATGGATTATAATAATTATATTATCTACCTTTACTTCATTTTGTGAGGTAAAACCTAATAATTTGATAGCTGATGGTGGATTTGATTAGAGACTGTTCTACCAAGGTATATGTGTACTTTTTGCTGCTGACTTCACTTGTACTAATGTAGATGTGAAATCTGTGGCACCAGTAAATTGTGGTGGTGATTACCAGCATACAGGTAGAAGTCATTATTCTGTCGACAATGGTAAGTTTGCTTTATGAAAATCATTATGATGCTGTCGACAATGTTCAATTAACCTGCAGGCTTCACTTAGCTGATCCTCTACTAGTTGTTCTGTTGTTGTTGGTTCTTACAGGCATGGGAGCCGTCGTAGTTAAGCTTACTATACCAAGGATGCCGATGGCTCTTCAGCTGAGGGGAAATCCTCTAGATGGCGAGTTTCTACTAGTTATGGATCACACGAGGTTGGCTTTGGCATTACAACCTGCACTTCCTAAGAACCATTTCATTCTCTTCATGCTATTGACTATACCTTCGAAAATTAACTGGCTGTTGCATTACACCTTTGCAGAAGCAGGTGTGGGTCCAAAAGTCCAGTTCTGGTTCATAGTTTCGACGTAGATGGTAAGCTTCATCTTGTAGAGCAGCCGCTACAGAGGCTCATCTTGTAGAGCAGCCTCCTGCGCAGGGTGCGATGATGAATCGCCGAGGATTTCTTTGTTCTTCGATATCTCCATGGTCATCGGCGGTGTCAATTTTTTTTTTCAAAGTTGCATGCAAAAAGTCGCGAGACGTCGGTGTCCCACTGGGCGTGCCAATCTGTTGTCATCAAAAAATTGCCACCGACAGCTTAACCGAAAAAACCTGTCAGAATTAATTTAATCGTAAGGTTCCCGGCCTCCTCAAGAAAAGATCCGGGCTATCTTGCGATAACCAGAAAAATTAACGAAGAAAGAAGGTAAAACAAGAACGCTGGAAATTGATTAGAATTAACGGGAGAAAATTGTAACAGTCTGAAAAAAATACAGGAATTAAAAATTGCAGAGGAAAAATTAACGCAGAAGACGATGATTGATCATGCCCTTTCGTCCTTCAGCCTTCTTAGGCTTTTATTTCCCTAATCTTGTTCGGATAAGATTCTTATCCCTTATTTTTCTCAGATCTCCCCAACCTCTTTCTGTTTTAAAATTATGCCTTATCCGTGTACTTGTTGACCACGGGCCTATTTACTGATTTGGACCTTTTTTTGGGCCATACCCTCCCGGGACTTGAGCAACGCCTGCTTGGGCCGGCCCGGCTTATTTTTGGAGTGTACAAACATTTAAATTAACTGATGTAAATATATATATATATATGATGACCTTAAATATAAGCATATTCTTAGCTTGACAAAACTGTGTATTACTTGAATTTCTGTATAAAAACCATCATAGTAATCTATTAATGGCACACATTATTGATCAATATCGCTTGGCATGATCCAGAGTTCATTGTTGAGATTATTAACTATTTTTTCCCTTTTTAAGCGGTATTTCAGTGCCAAAAAAGCTAAGGCAGACGCCACAAGCGACAACCAACATCGCTCGCAAGCGACCATTGCATCATCGAGAAAAGACAAAGGCAAGGGAAACAAGCGGTAGCTTCCACCGCTCGCAAGCGGCGGTCTCTCCCATCATGTGCTAAAAACCATTCGTCAGAGGAATGAGATATTAACTTTCAAGATGGCGAATGATGAGACCCTTCCTAAAGCTTGGAGCTGCTACAAACAACTGCTCCGTAACTGCCCTCATTATGAAATTCCGGACTTCATGGAGCTTCAAATTTTCTACTTAGGAATCACTCATGAACTGAGGATGTCACTTGATGCAGCGGCAGGAAGCTCGCTAATGGGGCGCTATGCCTCTGAAGCGAGGGCTTTGATAGAAAAGATGGCGGCCAATCAGACAAGTTGGCCAGAGACCAACAGGCCGGGCCATCGAGGGGTCTGTACCAGGTCCCTGCTTCCGTTTCCCACGATGCACGGATAGACAGTTTGTCTATCCAAGTCAAAGAGTTGTGTAAGCTCATGAAGCAAGACCTGCATAATAAAGGAAAACAAACGTTGCATGAGGCCGCGGAAATTGAGGAAAATGTCTATGGAGACCAACGAGGTCCGCAGGTTGCTGAGTGCTCAGCTGAAGAGGCTCAGAACCCAGCGGAGGTCTATTATATGGCTGGCAGGAATGCCCCTCAATTCCAGCAGTTCCAAAAGGGGCAGACTCAAGACCCCGCTGGACCGCGTCCTCGGCAACAATTTCAAAGGCTACAACAGTTCGCTACGCAGCAATATCATCAAAGAGGATTTTATCCACATCAACAGCAATATTTTCAAGCCACCCACTTTTCGCAGCAGGCACCTGCATTTGCCCAACCTCCCACAGCGACCCAAGCACCGCTGAGTCTGGAGGAACTCTGGAGGAACACAGAGCGCGCAAATAAGGAGTTTTAAAGAAATACATCTGCCTCGATTAAAATGTCGGAGATTCAAGTCGGGTAGATAGCTGAAGCTATGAAGCTGAAGCTGAAAGGAATGTTGCCTAGGACAGTCGAGAGTGTCCCGAACCAAGCAAAGGCCATCGAAACAAGGGGTGGGAAGCGGACGCAATCACCACCGCTGCCAGATAGAGGTACTAATACTCCTCCTACCCCTATTATTGCTAATTCGCCTATGCATGATGAAATTATACAAATTCCATCTAAGAAAGAAGGTCCATCCCAGCCATGAGCGATACAAGCCGCTAGGGTGCTTGAACCGAAGGAAAAAGGGTCCCGCTCAGCCCTTGGCTCGAGCCCTTTTTCCTACTCAACTTGGGAAGAAGGACAATTCCAAGGAATTTGATAAGTTTGTACATACTTTCCGTAGTCTTCAAATTACTATACCATTTGCTGATGCTTCATCACAGATGCCACATTACGCTAAGTTTATCAAAGATATAATCAATTGTATGCGGGAATTCCCTGATGAAATGGCAGTGGTGCAGCTGGAAAGTGTGTAACGCCGTATTTAAGGAGGACCTCCCAAAAAAACTCAGTGATCCTGGGAGTTTTATTATTATCTGTACAATAGGAAATTTAGAGCTGATTAGGGCATTATGTGATTTAGGAGCAAGTATCAATCTTATGCCCTTCTCGCTTTTCTCTAAATTAGGGCTTTATGAATTAGAAGCATGCAGAACTGTAATTCAGTTTGCCGATAAATCAATAAGACTTCCTAAAGGAATTATTCGTGACGTACTCGTGCAAGTAAACAAATTTATTTTCCCTGCAGATTTCATTATTATGGAAATGAGTGAAGATCGCAAAATTCCAATCATTCTATGGAGACCTTTCCTAGCCACCGCTCAAGCTACTATAAACGTCGCTCAAGGCGAAATCTCATTGAGCTTTGGTGGCGATAAAGTCACATTTTCCATGAACAAAGCACTGCGCCAACCTCAAGAAGAAAACTGTGATTTTATCAATGAGTTAAATGAATTATCAACTTTTGAGAACTGTATAACACTTGCAAATCTTGAAGGAATTTCAGATAATGGGTCGCTTGAGCTGGAAGCTGAAGTGGACTCTGGTGAGGCAAGCGGTGAGAGATCAACGCCCACTGAGTCCATAGATCAAGCCACGAGGGAACCAGCAAACGACACCAACATACAGGACGAGCTGAACAAATTGCCTGAGCACCTCAAGTATATATTCCTTGGACCGGAGGAGAGTTACCCGCTGATAATCTCCGCCTCACTACTGCTGGACCAAGAGGCTCAGCTTGTCTCACTTCTCAAAAGGAGGAAAACGGCGTTTACATGGAAGATCACTGACATCAAAGGAATTAGCCCAACAGTGTGCATGCACCATATTAGGCTGGACGCTGATGCAAAGCCATGCAGACAGCCTCAGCGGCGATTAAATGAAAATATGCAAGAAGTGGTAAAGAAAGAGGTGATCAAGCTGTTCAATGTAGGATTATCTACCCTATCAGTGACAGCCAAGGGTCAGCCCAACCCAGGTGGTTCCCAAGAAATGAGGCTTTGTCGAACAGACAAGCGACGAGGGGGGGGTTTTCATGACAAGACCTGTCATTGGATGGAGGGTCTGCATCAACTACAAAAAATTGAACGCAGCCATGAAGAAAGATCATTTTCCGCTTCCCTTCCTTGATCAATGCCTAGAGAAGCTCGCAGGACACGAGTACTACTGTTTCCTCGATGGCTACTCAGGCTACCACCAAATTCCCATCAAGTCGGAGGACTGTGAGAAAACTACATTCACTTGTCCGTATGGTACGTTCGCCTATAGAAGGATGTTGTTCGGGCTCTGCAATGCCTCGGCCACCTTCCAGCGGTGTATATACCATATATTCAATGACCTCCTGGACTCCTGCATAGAAGTTTTTATGGATGACTTCTCGGTTTATGGCAAGACATTTTCCAAATGCCTGAATAATTTGGAAAAAGTACTTCTCCGCTGCATCGAGACTGATCTCGTGCTGAAGTGGGAGAAGTGTCATCTCATGGTAAATGAAGGAACTGTCTTAGGCCATAAAATCTCATCTGCCGGCATTAAAGTAGATAGATCAAAAGTTAGTGTAATTGAAAAGATGTCAGCGCCCTCGAATGAGAAAGGAGTGCGAAGTTTCCTTGGACACGCGGGGTTCTACCGCCGTTTCATCAAGGGCTTCAGTCAAATCACACTACCGCTCACTGCATTGTTGTGCAAGGATTCCCACTTTCATTGGCCAAGCGAGTGTGAGGAGGCTTTCCTTGTCTTAAAAGAGAAGCTGACCACCGCTCCTATAATATATGCACCAGTGTGGAGCGAGCCATTCGAGTTGATGACGGATGCAAGCGACTATGCCGTCAGCGCTGTATTAGGACAAAGGGTGGAATCCAAATTGAATGTTATCTACTATGCAAGCAAATTGTTGGATTCTGCTTAGAAGAATTACACTACAACCGAGAAGGAGCTGCTAGCTATGGTCTTCGCTTTCGAAAAGTTCAGAAAGTATCTTATTGAAAGCAAGACCATTGTTCACACTGATCATACAGCTATCAAATATTTGATGGAGAAGAATGAGACAAAGGCCCACTTGATCAGATGGGTCCTGTTGCTCCAAGAATTTGGTATTGAGATCAATGATAAGAAGGGGAAAGAAAATCATGTGGCAGATCACCTCAGTATGTTAAGGCAAGAAGAGGACATATCTTCTTCTATCAACAAACAATTCCCAGATGAAAAGTTGTTCCTGGTGCAAGCGAAGGAGCCATGGTTTGCTGACCTGGCAAATTTCTTAACTACAAGACAGTTTCCTACACATACTGTACAACGAGAAAAGAAGAGATTGCTCCGTTTGGCAAAGGATTATTTTTGGGATGAACCCTATTTGTATAACATCGGCTCAGATGGTATAATCCGCCGCTGTGTAGCGGAGTCTGAGATCCCGCTGATCTTAAATAAATGTAATGGGTCCCATGTAGGAGGGCATTTTGCTGGTCTGCGCACAGCGGCCAAAGTTTTGCAGTCAGGTTTCTTTTGGCCTACCCTACAGAGAGATGTAGATGTCTTTGCCAAATCTTGCAACAAGTGCCAAAGATTGGGGTCTATCTCGAAGAGAGATGAGATGCCCCAAACTAGAGTCTTGTTTGTGGATATATTTGATGTATGGGGGATAGACTTTATGGGCCCCTTCCCGAATTCAAATGGGAAACTATACATGCTGGTGGCGGTGGATTATGTGAGCAAGTGGGTTGAAGCGCAGGCACTCCATACTAATGATGCTCGATCTGTGATCCGCTTCCTAAAATATACTATATTCCCAAGGTTCGAGGTCCCCAGAACAATAATAAGTGATGAAGGCACCCATTTTTTGAATAAGGCGGTGCAATCTTGCCTTCAACAATATGGTGTTCGTCAACATCTGACTACTCCCTATCACCCACAAGCAAGCGGTCAAGTGGAAGTTTCAAATCGAGAAATCAAACACATCCTCCAGACCACAGTAAACAAAAGTCGCAAGAATTGGTCAGAAAAATTGGATGATGCGCTGTGGGCATACAAAACAGCCTTCAAAACTCCAATTGGAATGTCCCCATATCGGCTTGTGTATGGAAAAGCCTGCCACTTACCTCTGGAACTCGAGCATCACGCGTACTGGGCCATCAAGTACTTAAATTTTGATTTTCTCCCCGCGCAGGAGAAGCGCGCCAAAAGGTTGCTTGATCTGACTGAGTTCCGTTATCTTGTATATGAAAGCGCAAAACTCTAGAAGGAAAGGATGAAATTCTATCACGATAGGAAGTTGAAGAAGAAAGAATTCGCTAAGGGATCCAAAGTTCTTTTATACGACACTAGGTTCCACCTATTCCCAGGGAAATTGATATCACGGTGGACTGGGCCATATATCGTCAGACAAGTGCTACCAAGTGGAGCCATAAGAATAAGTAATGTGGATAACCCCAAAGAAAGCAATTCCTTCCTTGTCAAAATAGAGCAAGGCTGAAACCCTATATCGAAGGGCCTATTTTGCAGCAGGCCAATGCAGATGTTAATCTGGTGGAGGTTCAGAAGCTCGTTCAGTGATGGAATTACATGAAGAAATCCAGAAGCCTAATCTTATATCCGTTAATTTTACAGCTTTCTTTTACCGCTTTCCTAGTTAGATTTTACCGCTTTCATAGTTAAAATTTACAGCCTTCTTTTGCCGCTTTCATAGATAGATTTTATAATTCTTATCGCTTTCGTAGTTTAAATTTGCAGTTTTTGTTATCGCTTTCATTAGAGTAGTGTTATCACTTTGAATAGTTAGGATTATTGCTTTTTAAAAGTATTTTAATGTTAGAATTTTAACTTCTAATCTAAGCTGACCCAAGCCACCCATCGCTTCGCTTATCTCACCCTGATACTGACTGGGAGAGCAGTATCGCTCATCCAGTACCGCTTCCATCACAGCTTGAGTGTCACCTTTAGGTAAATAGAAGTGTTGCTTTACCCACTCGTCCGCCCTGAAAACTCACCCTTATACCTTTATAAGTAGTATAAAGGACTAGGAAGCGCCCCACTTGCCCCTCTAGACGAGCGATAGAATGCCTATAAATACCCCAGTCAATAGTCATTTTCCACTTTTGCCCTACAATAACTTCCTCAAAAAGCTTCAGTAACAGCCACTTCTCCATGCAAAATTTTTTCAAAATATTGACCATTCAGCCAATTATATCTTCATCTAAGGTAAGATCTAGGTTAACCTTAGTCTATAAACTTGATTTCATGGTTGATTTTCCCTAATTTAACGTTCAATACCACAGAATCACAAATAATTTTTGCGAAAACTGTCTGTTTTTCATTTTTGCGAGCATAAGTATATCTTTGATTTCTGTGAATCTAGGTCTATTATCTATTAGATTTATATACAATAACTGATATACTTGCTTTATATGGATCAATTTTACAATAATCTGTATGTTATGTATTGTTTTGTGATTTCCTCATTTTTTCACAACGTAACACTCACAGTAGTGTTGTGTTTCGTTGTGAGGGAGAGGAACTAGGGTTAAAATCACTAAAATTGTGAAAATGATTGCCTATACGAGAATGTTGTTAGCATTTTAAAGTAGTAAGGCAGGATTCATAAATTTCTTATATTAAAAACAGCAACTCTGGAAACCCTAGGTTCAGGACAAGCCTAACAAAATAGATCCAGCCAAGCGAGAAGCGTTAACGAAGGAATTTGAGAAGGTTGAGCAAAAGATAGAGAAGAGAGTCCAAAGGATCAAATCCACGGACGGGCGGAAGGTGATTACCACAACTTCGGGGGCTGAATTTGTGGAGCCAGTGCCGCCAGAGGCATATTACAGAAGGATGAGGCTGCTCGAATTCACAGAAGATTGGGGGAAGCTCAGACAGCTAAAGTCAGTTCCCTTCAAAAAATTTATCCCAGAGTTCCCGGAGGACTACCTTAGATTCGAATATACTGAGGAAACAGAGCAAAGGTATCCGGTGAGGGACTGGTGGTTGGATTACGAAGAGCTGAGGGACTACCACCTGAAGGAGCTCAAGGACAAATTTACCTGCCAAGAGGCAACAGAAAGAATGAAGGCGTTCAGAAGCGATATCTCCAAGAAGAACGTGGCCGATGCTGCAAAGGATGTGTTGAGGTCCAAGCAGTTTGATGGCCTTCACTTCGTCAACATTGAGGCAGCAGCGGCCTACTAGAAGATGAAGGCAATGGGGATCCTCTACGAGAGAGGATTTGACCCCGAGAAGATCTCAGGCCCGTTCGCTGACTGGCTGGAGAGACGGGGCCTGACTTGGTTGATCAAGAGTCCCAATGATCCAGTGGATGTATCGCTAGTGAGGGAATTCTACGCGAATCTGAACTAAGCTGAGAGTCTACAGAACGTATATGTGAGAAGAAGATGGGTAAACTGGTTAGCAAGGAAGATCAACCGACTCTTGGGTTGGGAACACCACTACCCCACCCAGGAGATGCAGGACAAGCTGCGGGCAACGAAGACCTGTAGCTCGCTCGAGCTGCAGGCACTTTACAAGACCTTCACCATCACCCCTGCATACGATAAGAGGAACTTGAAGTTTGGGTCGATGGACGAAGATAAGAATGAATGGGTGAAGTGGTCGCTGAGCAGAGTGATGATCACTACACACACCACTGACATCCGTCCTGACTTCCTCCTTACCCTGCGCTCGATATTGGAGGAGACTGCTGATGTAGATTTGGGCGCAATTATCGGCATAGACATCTGGGATAGAAAAAATGGAGATAGAACACTCGGTCATAGGACCTTAATCACAGAGCTATGCCGACGCGCGGGCGTCGATCTGCCCACTCCAGCCCCAGAGCTGCAAATGAAGCCGCTGCTTCCAACGGCTTTCCACAAAACATGGTTGGAGTCCAAGGGGTTCACTCTTATCCCCAAGCAGAAAAAGAGGAAGGCGCAAGCGGCGGCTCCCCCTCCACCAAAAAGGAAGATGAAGGTAGTGGGGGGAAATAATAAGAGAAGAGGTGACACCCCAAACGGACCCGGAAGAGGCCACTGGTGAGCCCGATTATGAAAGGACAATCTCCAATTAAACTCCCATCGATGAGGAGGAGGAAGCCCTCCGCTTCGCTCGGGAGATAGAGGGGGATCTTTTTGGGGCAGAATTGGCCATGAGCGATAAAGGGGAAAAAGCGCCAGGAGCGGCCGCTGGCGAGAAGAGGTCAAAGAAGAAGGATGACATGGATTAGGATCATCTCCATGAATCAAACTCGAAGACAAGTAACTAATATGTATTCGGGAACTTACAATGCTGAATCAAATATCAAAATAGATAGGTTGAATTCCAAAAGCAATCACTCCTCTCGAGCAAGCACTTTCGAGAATCCATGGATTGTCCGAGGCTGCCGATGCATCTTCTGTCTCTCACGCAATTGCATCCAAAGCTCAACAATCGAATTGCCCTCTCGGCGGATGGAATCACTCCAACTCTAAGGAGTCTCTCCAAAGCTAGGTTAACCCTCTCTCAAAAATGTTATCATCTAAGTTGTGTGTCCATCAAGAAAATAAACAAGGCTATATATACTAAATGACAAATTAATCTAAGCCACACATATTAAGTGGCAAGCTAATCTAAACCACACATTTTGATTAAGATCAAAGGATCACAACCTCCAAGCAAACAAGTAGCTTCGACCGAGTTCGGGTTGCAATCGGTCCGTCTAAGTTCGGGTTCGGGTGATCCGAAGCCGTGTCATCCTCTCCCCATTCGGCTGCCTTTTCCTCAAGGCTAGTAGCAGCATTTTCGGCTGCCTTGTACTCAAGGCTAGTAGCATCTTCAGCGTGATAAAAAAGGCTCAAATCGGCAACGTTAAAAGTCGCATTCACTCCCAAGTCTTCCGGAAGTGCAATCCGGTATGCATTATCGTTTATGCGCTCCAACACACGAAATGGACCAGCTCCATGAGGAGAAAGTTTCCCACGCCGCAGCTCCGGAAAGCGTTCTCTACGCAAATGTACCCATACCCAATCTCCGGGTCAAAATATCACGCGTTTTCTTCAGTGATTGGCATAGCGTGCGTATGTCACGGCCGCCTTATCAATCTTCTCCCGTACTTTGGCATGTAATTCCTTGATTGATGTAGCTCGATCCCTGCCACTAAAATTCAAATGCTCGCTACTAGGTAGTGGCAACATATCAGTAGGAGTTAAAGGATTAAAACCATAAACAGCCTCAAACGGGGACAATTTAGTAGTAGTACTAACATGCCTATTATAAGCAAATTCAACATGTGGTAGGCATTCATCCCATGTTCGACCACTATCATGTACCATGGCACGTAGAAGATTACCTAAGGTACGATTGACCGCCTCCGTTTGGCCATCAGTCTGGGGGTGACACGTGGTAGAGAAAAGTAAGCGCGTCCCAATTTCATGCCAAAGACTCTTCCAAAAATAAGATACGAACTTTACATCCCCGTCAGATACAATAGTTTTTGGGACCTCATGCAATTTCACAACCTCTCGAAAGAAAAGCTTTGCCACATGACTAGCATCTGTCATTTTCGCACAAGGTATAAAGTGAGCCACCTTGGAAAATCTATCAACCACAACAAAAATTGAGTCTTTAGCATGCGGTGTCCGAGGTAAACCAAGAACAAAATCCATAGAAATATCTAACCAAGGGCCTTCCGGAGTGAAAAGAGGAGTATACATACATGGGGCTTCAAAGTACTCTTCGCCACTCTACATGCAAGACACTTATCAACAAAAGAATCAACATGTTTACGCATATGAGGCCAGTAAAAGTGAACGCTAAGAACATCAAATGTAGTATGTCTACCAAAATGTCCAAGCATAAGACTACCATGACTCTCCTCAATCAAAACATCTCTAATGCTACATCTAGGAATGCACAATTTATCACCATGAAACAAATAGCCATCATGCTTATAATAATCATCAAAACCATGCTTCTCACACTTCCTAAATATATCACCAAAATCTACATCATGCTCATACAACTCACGAATATGTGCAAATCCAACCAAATGTGTACGAGTATGATTAATTAAAGCATACCTCTGAGAGAGTGCATCAGCAACTACGTTCTCTTTCCCTTGTTTATACTTAATCACATATGGAAATTGCTTAATAAATCTTACCCACCGAGCATGACGCTGATTGAGTTGTTGCTGCCCACGCAAATGCTTGAGGGTCTCATGATCTGTGTGAATCACGAACTCCTTTGGCAGCAAGTAATGTTGCCAAACTCTCAGGGCTTGCACAACCGCATATAATTCCTTGTCGTATGTCAAGTAATGAAGGGCTGCTTCATTGAATTTCTCACTATAATAAGCAATCGGTCGTCCTTCTTGTAATAGTACTGCACCTATACCAACTCCACTAACATCACATTGGACTTCAAAAGCTCGTTCAAAATCGGGTAGTGCCAAAACCGGAGCATGTGGCAAACTATCCCGAAGCATCTTAAAGGATGCTTCGTGACTTGCCTCCCACTTAAATGGAACATTCTTCTTCAAAAGAGAGGTCAATGGGGTTGCTATCACACTAAAACGTGGTACGAATCGCCTAAAGAATCCACACATTCCAAGAAACCTCCGGACATCGGCCACACTTGTACATTTTTTCCATTCCCGAATTGCAGCAACCTTAGATTCATCAACCTTAAGACCCTCTGCACCTACAACAAAGCCAAGAAAAATAATTTCATTAGTGCAGAAAATGCATTTCTTTAACGTACCATACAATTTAGCATTTCTTAATGCATGAAAAACTTGCCTAACATGTCCTAGATGGTCCTCCAAACAAGTACTATAGACAAGTATGTCATCAAAGTATACCACCACAAACTTCCCAATAAATTCTCTCAACACATGGTTCATCAACCGCATGAAAGTGTTGGGCGCATTTGTCAACCCGAATGGCATGACTCGCCACTCATACAACCCAAACTTAGTTTTAAAAGTTGTTTTCCACTCATCTCCGGGTTGCATACGAATTTGATGGTACCTACTCTTTAAGTGAATTTTTGTAAACAATCGTGCTCCATGCAACTCGTCAAGCATATCATCCAATCGAAGGATTGAATGTCGGTATTTCACATTAATTGCTTTGACAGCCTGCAATCAACACACATACACCATGAGTTATCCTTTTTAGGGACAAGTAAAATAGGTACAGCACAAGGTGATAAAGATTCTCGAACCCATCCCTTATCAAGAAGCTCTTGGACTTGTCTTTGAATTTCCTCACTTTCTTTTGGATTACACCTATAAGCTGGCCTATTGGGGATTGATGAACCCGGTGCAAAATCAACACGATGTTCGATGCCTCGCAATGGTGGTAATCTAGGTGGTATATCATCCGGAAAAACATCCTCAAACTCTTTAAGCAAGTCTACAAAAGGAGAAGACGAGTGAGAAAAAGAATTATCGTCAATAACAAGTACTTCTTTGAGTAAGAGAATATAAAAGTAACTTCCCTCATCTTGGTTACTGTTTTGGCGAACTTCTTTGTTGAACTCTTTAAGACTAAGCATCAGCTTGCTATCGTCTCCCTCGGAAGGTTTCGCCGAAACGGTAACAACAGCCCCTTTTGATTTTACCACATCTCGCATAGTCCTATGTAAATGTTCAGCATCACAACAGACGGTCTCGAGTGAAAGGGCGGAAATGCTAAGCTTCTTGCGACCTTTAGTGAATGATATTTGATTCTTATATCCATCGTAAAAAACACGTCTATCAAATTGTCATGGTCGTCCCAAAAGGGGGTGGCATGCAGTCATGGGACACACATCACAAAGGACATCATCGCTGAAACCACAAATCGAAAAGGTAACAATAGCTCGTCTATCGACACGGACAGCTCCTTCATCGCTCATCCAATGTAGGTTATATGGTTTCGGGTGTGGGGTGGTATTCAAACTCAGCTTCTCGACCACATAGGAACTAATAACATTGGTGCAACTACCCGAATCCACTATCATGGATATAGTATGTCCCGCTACCTTGCAATGACAATGGAATAGATTCTCTCGTTGTCCCGCATCCTTATCTTCGCGCGGTAAAGGTGTCAAGGCACGCATGACTACTAAACTTAATGGATCCTCATCGCACACTTCTTCAACGTCTTCATCACTTCCAGCCTCTGCTTCAGCCTCTACTACCTCATCGCCCTCACCATCATGGACATATCCCCATTCGCCATTCTCCAAAATCATAACGGTTCGTTTATTGGGGCATTGACCTGCATAGTGCCCTTGTCCATGACACTTATAGCACGTTACAATCTTTTCTTTTTGTTGTCCAAAATCCTTTCCTTTGAACTTCGCAGCCTCATCCTTCTTATCAATTATTTTATATTTGCCTTTATCCATATTTTTATCGAAGGGCTTAGCGAAAACAATTCCTTTAGATCCGATAGAAGATACAACCGGAGCTACAGAACTGGTTGAAAACTTCCTTTGAGGTGAGAATAAACTTCCTTTGAGGTGAGAATCCAGTTGAGGTTGGTCTCCTGAGCTGCGCCTCGCGTTTGATAGCCAAATCCACAGCTTCTCGAAGAGAACAAAAACGGTGCAGCTCAACCGTATTAGCTATCTCACGCCTCAAACCCTTAATGAACCGAGCTTCTGTCAATGACTCGCTCTCATCAATATCCAATCGCATCATCAAAATCTCCAATTCCTTAAAATATTCCTCCACCGATTTCGAACCTTGCACCAAGGACTGCAACTTGATATTCATATCTCGTTCATAGCTTTGTGGCACAAAACACCTCCTCATAATTTCCTTCAACCGGGGCCAAGTATCAATCGGATTTCTTTGATGTCGTTCTCTATAACGTCTCTCCTTCTCCCACCAAGCCAATGCGTAATCCCTGAATTCACAAATCGCCATTCGGAATTTCTTGCCATCCGAGTAACTATGGCAGTCAAATGCTATATCGCACTTTGTTGTCCAATCCGAAAATTCCTCTGCCCCTCTTAATCCTCCAAACGTGGGAAGGGTAATCCTAATGGTAGAAAGATCGTCATCCACTTCACCACGTCGATGATAAGTTCGGTCTCGTTCATGGAATGAGTGCTCTGAGTTACAACTATTGTGTGCATCTGACCTCATTGAAGGACTCACATCACAATGACAAGAAGCTTCAGCTGCATCATATCTACCCCGAATATCAGCTACTCCAGAAGGATCCTCAGTTCGTGCCGTCTCCAAAGATGTCAACCTGTGATTGAGGTCCTCCATTTTCTTATTCACGGTGTACTCTACATGATCCCAAGTTGCCCTTTGTTGCATTGATAAAGTTTTTTCCATTTTGGCCTCCAATTGATGCATACTCGATTCCAACAGCTCCTTCAATTGTTCGAAAGTGGCCATCTTGCATACAAAGACAAACTATATATGTATATCGAAAGGTAAGTGCTCTCACTCTCTCTCACAACTCTCAGAAAGGAAAATCAGAAGCAACCACAATCAAAACAGAAGAAGCGTTTTGCAAATACCTCAAACAGTACGTCGGAATTCCTTCAAATGCAATACTCAAGGAGAAGTAATGTCGAACAAAAACAAGACGCATCAGCTAGGAACCAAACTAGAGGATTCGACGCCAAACTATAATCGCAGAATGTAAAGAAAGTGTGACACAAGTTCTTATTCCACAATTAAGCAACAAGCTAGAATCGAAATCCCTAGCACATCATTTGATCATGACAATCTCTCCTAACTCAAAAGAACCCCACAAAAGGATAGAACTACTTCCTCAAAACTGGTTTAGTGACTCTCAACTATGATTATCCAAATGATCGACAAAGCACTATAAAAAGAAGAGAAAGTGTGCTGCTCAATTTGTTGGTTTTTTTTTTTAATGCTCTAGGCTTTTACTTAATGTTTAGAGTGCGCCTTTTTCTAATTTATATTACCAGCTTGGCTCTTTTATTGCACTTTTGCCACACTCCTAAAAAATAGGACACAATGCACTATAACCAAATTCAAATGCTATTTCAGAGACCTATTCAAAACCAAATCTTACGATTCCAAAAATTACTATCAACTTCAAGGATTTACCTAACAGGAAAGAAAAGAATCACTCAAAAATTCCCAGCCAATTGAGAGCAGTAAATCGAACAATTCGACTGCTCAAAACAGAAAATAGAATGCCGGACCCAAGATTTTCAGACTGACCAAAAACTGTCTTCCAAGTGTTTTTTGACGATTTTGAGATCACAGCACGGAAAAGCGGTGCTCACTGTATAGAGGACTCGATGCCGATTCCGAAACCTCCTCACAATAGTAAATCGGAGTTCGTATGCAAAAGTTACAGCCAAAATACGATTTACCGACAAAACTCACAAAAACACACTTCTAAGCCCTCAATTCACTCAATTCCATGATCATTTGATGTGTTTAGGCTCAAAACCAACCATATTACTCAATCAAGGTCTAATAGAAAACTACGAACAAAGCTTGTTAGCGCCAGCCAAAAATCATTACTACTTGTGTTTCTTGAGAGGCAAATTCAACAACACAACTCATGTTTGGCAACTAACAATGGATTGGAACTAGTTATCATTTCCACTACATAGGGAATTTTTGTAACAACGAAATGGCTATTTCCAGAAACTATGAACTATCTCCAAATAACATAAACTAAACCAATGTTCTAACACAAATTTGATCAAACAGGCATAGAGACATATAATCGAACATGTTGTGGACAAGATTGCTACGAAATCTTATGATCAAATCAACAACCGCTCTGATACCAATTTATGACATGGATTAGGATCATCTCCATGAATCAAACTCGAAGACAAATATCTAATATGTATTTGGGAACTTACAATGCTGAATCAAAAATCGAAATAGATAGGTTGAATTCCAAAAGCAATCACTCCTCTCGAGCAAGCACTTTCGAGAATCCACGGACTGTCCAAGGCTGCCGATGCAACTTCCGTCTCTCACGCAATTGCATCCAAAGCTCAACAATCGAATTGCCCTCTCGGCGGATGGAATCACTCCAACTCTAAGGAATCTCTCCAAAGCTAGGTTAACCCTCTCTCAAAAATGTTATCATCTAAGTTGTGTGTCAATCAAGAAAATAAACAAGGCTATATATACTAAATGACAAATTAATCTAAGCCACACATCTTAAGTGGCAAGCTAATCTAAACCACACATTTTGATTAAGATCAAAGGATCACAACCTCCTAGCAAACAAGTAGCTTCGACCGGGTTCAGGTTGCAATCGGTCCGTCTAAGTTCGGGTTCGGGTGATCCGAAGCCGTGTCAAAGGAAGACCCTGCTCCAGCGCCTGTCAAGAAGCCGAGGGTCAAAGAAGCACTGCGAAAAAATCCAACACCCCCTCGGCGAGCGACGAGACAGGAGAAAAGGAAGGGGAAAGCGGTGGAAAAGGAAGCGAGCGATGACACGATCCCGCTTTCCAGATTACGGAAGGGGATCACAATTAGAGAGCCCACCGCTCAACCCGAAAGACCTTCGCCAGTGAGGCCAGCAACAGTGGAGGTGTCACCCAAGCTGCCTAGCCCGTTTTGCAATGAACATATTCCCTTCAACCAGTAGGGGGCAGGTGAGCCAACTGCTGCTGGAACAGGCAATGAAGCCACACCCGTTAACCAGCCGGGAGCGGTGGAGCCTACTGCTGCTGGATTAGAGGAGAAGCGGGAGACTATGATCACAGAAGAAACCATCGGCGGGATCAATGTCACAGTAGAGTCATACAAGGAGTATCCCGCCGAGGTCCCCGCTCCCACAACCGCTGAAGCTGCCAATGAAATCGAAGAGGTGGAGGCAGTGATTTTGATTCTTCCCCTTCTGCAAGTGTCCCCGCACAGCCCAAGAACACCAGTAACAACCGGGACACCTGCAGAAGCTCTGGCTCCGGCCTCAGCCAAATCAGACAAAACAATCATTGATGAGGAGGAGAATGAAGATGAAAGGAAATTTCAGAAAAGACAAGCTCAGTTGCTCGCC
Source organism: Andrographis paniculata (assembly GCF_009805555.1). Classification (NCBI taxonomy): domain Eukaryota; kingdom Viridiplantae; phylum Streptophyta; class Magnoliopsida; order Lamiales; family Acanthaceae; genus Andrographis; species Andrographis paniculata. The sequence continues at coordinate 589,385 of NW_026137424.1, forward strand.
GGAATGCAATATTTGGAACAGAAGCGGCAGCTTGAGCGACAGAAGAAGAGGAAGATGAAGGTGTTGGCCAAGTTGCTCAAGCCGCTGACCCAACTCCAACTGTGATTCAGGAGGTACCTAGAACGAAAGAAGGCATAACAGCTGGAGTATGAGGCAGCGAGGCAACTGGTGTTCCTTAGGGATGTCACCCCTAAGCCAGCACCCGATTCCTCACAGAAGGAAAAGCCAGAGGAAATCAGTTCAGCTGAGTCAGAGAGACAGTCACCAGCAGCCGTGGAAGCAGGCACATCAGCTTCCCGCGCGACACTTGAAACCTTAGAAAGAAGACTGGATGAACTCGACTCAGCCATGCTTAGCCAGTACCTGATGACCCAAACTTTGATCGACACTTACGCAAGGAACTTGGCTGAGGGACTGGCCACTGGCAGGAAGGCAAGCGCCGTACTAGAAGCCCGGGTAGAGGCGCTGGAGACTCAAGCTGCAAGCATGGGTGCATCTCTGACAGAGATTCTGAAGGCGCTCGCAGCCATCACCCAACAAAACGCCATTCTCATGGAACAACAGCTTGACACAGCTAGAAGTCTCCAAAGGATGGAATATCTAGTGCGGCAGCTATCTCGGAACCTTCCTCAGGGGCGAGGACCCGCAAGCGAGAAAAGAAAATGAAGAAAGGTCCTCCCCCATGTACAAAAATCTGAAATGGCAAGGGCTGTACATAGACCGAATGTCTTCCTTTGACACGGCTTCGGATCACCCGAACCCGAACTTAGACGGACCGATTGCAACCCGAACCCGGTCGAACCTATTTGTTTGCTTGGAGGTTGTGATCCTTTGAGCTTAATCAAAATGTGTGGTTTAGATTAGCTTGCCACTTAAGATGTATGGCTTAGATTAATTTTTCATGTAGTATATATAGCCTTGTTTATTTTCTTGATGGAAACACAACTTAGATGAGAACATTTTGAGAGAGGGTTTACCAAGCTTTGGAGAGATTCCTTAGAGTTTGAGTGATTCCATCCGCCGAGAGGGCAATTCGATTGTTGAGCTTCGGATGCAATTGCGTGAGAGACAGAAGATGCATCGGCAGCCTCGGACAGTCCGTGGATTCTCGAAAGTGCTTGCTCGAGAGGAGTGATTGCTTTTGGAATTCAACTTATCCTATTTCTATTTTGATTTTCGATTCAGCATTCGTAAGTTCCCGAATACATATTAGATACTTGTCTTCAAGTTTGATTCATGGAGATGATCCTAATCCATGTCACTCTGTGATATGTTTTAGAGTAAAGTTAGATAACTTACACATACGAGACCAAGTAATTGTCCTTCGAACTTCTTAATAACCCGAACACTAGTGTTAAACTAAGTAACAACGAATAAAACCTATGAAGATTAGTGCCCCCTTCGTTTCAAACTTTTCCATACTCAGTAGGGCAAGCGAACTTTTGTCTATCGATTTTGTTCACAAGAAATGACTTGAAAAGATGAATCCTTAAATATGGTTTAAGACACAATGTGAGTGAAGCAGGGAGGACCTATCATTACAAAGGAACCAAAAAAGCCTAGGTGTGCGAGAATCAAATAAGATCGTGAGCAGACACAATGTTTGTTTGAAACTCTCGATTCAAAAAAAAAATGATGATTCTCCGCACCCTTCAGCATAAGGTCTCCTTAATCCAAAATAATCTCTACTAAGCAAACAAAGTAGACGATACCGGGATAACTCCAATCATGTTAAATCGAATGGCAAGTTGAATGCTTATGGCTCAATTGTTTCTATTTGAGGTTCACATTGCTCCCAATCATTGATCCCATTCCATTCCAGCCAGCCCAAGCATTCCTAGCTGCGCTGACGCCCTCCAGCCCTCCGGCAAGCGAGGAAGATCTGAGCCTTTACAATCCGATGCAAGCGAAGCGGGCACCATAGGAGTTATGGCCAGCAACTGCTTCAACAGAATAACTGCCATCAACCACCTAACTGCCTAGCAATTGGAACTGCCCAGTAACTGCTTGTAAACGTTCCATTTCACATACTATAAATAGGGTCAAATAGCTCTATGTAAATATACTTCGATCTAGAGTATTTTAGCAATTAAATTCTGCGCAACTTAATTGTCTTCCTGTTCGTCAAGAGCTCCAACCCTGTAAGGTAGTTCTCCACAGGAATGGCCAAGGGAGTAAGGATTCCCTTTCTCCCTTGGCCAAGTCTTTACCGCTTTCTTAGAGTAGCTTACTACTTTCAATTACAGCTTTGTAGTTCTAGTCTTTCTCGTTTTAGTAGTAAGTAATGAAATATCATTCAATTCTTTATCTACATTTCTTCCACTCTTTATCCACACTTATATAAACTTTGAATTTAAAGAATTTCATTTCACTGGTTTAGAGCACGAGAAAAATTGATTATCTAAGCCTTGTCTTTTGCCAAAAGCGTTTTCAAGGTAGTTTAATGTAGTTAAGTACGGGGGAGCCTTGTCGACCTGCTTAACTACTGTTCAGAATTCAATTTTGATTAAAAAGAGGTAACAGAAGGGTAAAGCCACTAATGAGGCAGAAGTTGGGGTAATTCACGGGGCATAGACGGTAGTCTATTAGGTCGCAGAAATTCCTAGTGACAGTAGGGTTTCTTTCTTATAATATTCCGATTCTGGATGTCATTGAAGTCTTGTTGTAAATCCCTTAAGGTCAAATTCCAATGTTAAGAACTCTTTACAATTCAGTTTATATATTTACATTATCTTCTTCTACCGCTTCTGTATTATACATATACTTCCGTTAACACACTTACATCGCTCGCTCATTACATCCAGGAAAACCTATCTAGTAAGTAACGCACAAGTCAGACACAACACGTCTCTCTCACTCTCCACCGCTCACTTATATATATATATATATACATATTGTGTCGTTCACTCACGTCCCGTTCACTCACTAATCGTCATCCGTTCATGTCCCGTTCACTCGGTTACCGCTGGCACTTCACCGCTTACTTCCGCTTCGCTCACCTCCACCCCCCTCGCCTCCGCTCATTCTTTACCACCTTCACTCATCGCTTTCCTTAGACTAGAAATCTGGGTTCGCTGTAGCACGGATCCTTTACTGCATTTTTCGCCGTTGTCTCAGGATCTATATTTGTTTTGAAATTCATGACTTAAAATCTCTGTGTTCGACCTGAAACTCACCAGTAAAAAAGATATAAATAATTGTGATAACTACTCAGGGTCTACAACCACAATTCTTACTATATCTGACCACTTTTTATAAACACTCACTCATTGATTTCGAATATAAAATCCCTGTAAAATTGTACAAATTACATCCGAACAAAATTTTTGTTATCAATATATATATTGTTTAATATGTGATAAGCAGGTAGATTATGTATTATTTATTAGTCCCTTCATCTGGACTTCTTATATCATTTTGTTCGGACATAAACATTAAGAAATAAAAGTATTAATGAAAAAATAGGGTAATTATAAAAATAAATTGAAAATATTATGATGGGGTAAGTAGAAAAAATAGTGACAAATTTGATCATTATTTGTCAAATAAGAATAATAAAACGGTGGGTGGATAAATTTTTTATTATAAATAAATTATATATAAATTTAACGGATACAAAATCTGGCATAATTATCTCGAACGAGTAAAGTATTTTATAATTTTAATGAAATTTGACTTTGATTTTGTTGAAATATCTTAATATTTTACACAATTTTCAACTAAATTATAATTTTAAAAATTGCTTTCAAAATATGAATAGCACCACCATATTATATATAGACATTAGTTTTGCAATATCTATTTTTAATAGATAAAATCTATCAATCTCTAATATCTAAAATACTAAAAATTGATCGTATGAAATATTTTAATTTATTCAAATGATTCTCATATTAAAATGTTTTATATTTAATAACAATAATTAATTTTAACAATTCAATAAAAATTATAATTGTCTCGTGCATAACACGGCTCTCCTCTGGTATAAAAATACTTCAAATTTAAAATACAAAACAAAACACACTAAATGCTTTTACCATTGAATATTAAAAGCTAGCATTTCCTCCGTCTGCCTCTAAAGATCACGTTTACTTTTTGTGTCATTGTACTTCATATTAAAAAATATTTTTATATTTGTATAATTTTTTGTACAACTTACTTTCTTCTATTAGTATTATAAAATACTAATGAAAGTATTTTTTTTAATTTTTTTTAATTTATACTGTGTTTTGATATAATAATAAATATTTAAAAATCACCGCCCAAAAAGTAGATTAGATCTTATAATCGACCGAAATAGTATATAACAATTCGAGCTCTTGGATCAAAGCTCAAGAAATATGTATATAACCTTCAGTGAATTAAAAGTACAACAATTGATTGTTCCTTAAATATTCATCCCAACTATCTCTCTTATCTATTAAGCAATCATATTCATATTTTCATACCTTTCGTGGTAGCCTACTACACACAATTTTTCAATTTGCACACCACAAGACAACACGAGTGATTGATTACACAATTAAATTAAAAATAAATTATATAACACCACCCGTAATTTAACACAAATATATAAAATATTCTATATAAATTTAATTGCATAATTCACATCTACGTTAACAAAATATACACATGAAACCCCATTTTGAACACAAATATAGGGATTCCATGCACTATTTTTGCTAACCAGAGTAAATTATATAATAAAATTTATATAAAACATTTCATACGATCGATGGAGCTAAAAGACAGGCGATACCGATATAATTTACCCTTAAAAATAAAATTGAGGCGTAATAAAAATATAGTTGGACCCATCAAGCGCCGGCGTCGCACCCCATTTGACTCCGATACCTTAGGAAGATTTGTGCGGCGCCGTAATGAGCCAAAGCCCCCATCACGACGAACACGTGGAAGATTTGATGGCTTTGTCCGGCCAAGTCGAACCACCCGGGCCTCCACCGTTCCGGCACCCGGGTCACGTAAAACAACGTCCCGACCAAGTACGATAGCGCCATGCCAGCCTCATACGCGAGAGTCGCGTTCCGATGCGGGTCGTGCCAATTGAGCACGAGGGCGTGCACGGCGGGGACCAATCCGAACAACCCCATCGACACGAAGAGCAACGCGCGGAAGGATCGGAACTTTCCGGAAGAGAGTGCCGGCGAGAGGAGGGTGACGATCGTGCACGCCCCCATCACCGTTATCCCGGAGAGGTAGAGGATTTGCCAGTGCGGGGTGCATTGAAAAATGTAATATATCGGCGGGAAGAAGGAGGTGATGATCATTACAGTGATCCCGACATAGTCGACGTGGAGGAGGTGGAGGTTCCAGCGGCGGGAGTGGCACGAGAAGAGGTGGCAGACGCTGCTCGACAGCAGGCAGAACATCGACCCGAATAGGAACACGTAGAACGGCCAGTTCGTTGCGGCTGATTCCGGCGAGGTTATGTCTGTTTTCAGATTCGACTCTTGCTTCAGATCTAAGAGCTTCGACGGGCCCTGCGAAAGAACGAACGAGCGAGCGATTAATTAAAATGTTACGATCGTTTTTGTCCGATGTTTCGATGATTCTTGTGTGGCGAAGAGACACTCACCGATGAGACATTCTTGGAGATGTTCGATTCTTTGTATGACGACGGGAATTGCCTGCACGACAGGCAAAGAAACTTAGCGTCGTTTTAAATATTGTCCAAGAAACATGACTTATCAATGAATCGTTTGTCTTAGGAATTAATTAGACATCAGGTTCTCAAACACCATAATTTTAGGACATGGGGAAAGTGCAATTTCAATTTCATAACAAATTGTAAGCGTTGTTTCGATGTTCGCCTTTTTATTCAAAATAACATATCGAACGACTATTTTCTCCCCAAAAATATCAATAAACTTAAACAAAGCCCATGTATTGCTAACACATTTTTTGAACTTTTAACATTGTACGGCAACTTTTTCAAAATATATATCACACCAATTATTTTTCCTTTTTTACTTTCACAAAAGGTATCTAATATCCAACTCTTTCCTAAAAATTTGAAACTTCAAAAACATTTATTTAAAGGGGACCAAATTGATTAAAAAAACAGATGTAAAATAAATGCTAAAAGAACAGATAGACAACAGCCATATATACATACATACGAGAGAGTGTCCTTTTCCAGCACTGAAAACAAACATTGACTGATGACAGCTAAAAGCCAACCCAGATTTCCTTTCATTACACTAATCGAACTTGATTACCACCTAACCTAACCTTCTTATTTATCCAATCATAATTTACCCAGCACTTGAATTTATCTCGTACCAACAAATTAATTTCCTAAAACTTACTTACCCAGAAATCATGGAGATGAAATCAGCCACTTGATGCACATGAACAAGATTCGCAACAGTTAATCCCATAAACAGCAAGAATCCAAGCAAATGTCTGTACCAGGAATCAATTAACAACAACAACAAAATCAAAAATGAAATCAAATCAAAGCAGATCAGATGAGATGAGATGAGAAACAGCAGCGACAACTTACGTCCAGACGTTAAGTGTCTCATTGTGCCATCGGAAGAGGCTAAATAGGGCTTCCTTTACAGGCCATTCAGCTCTGTAATAATCCAGTATAAATTCGTTATCCTTCATGTAATCGGGCAATTCCTCGTACGACATCAGCGGAGGGTGTTTCCCCTCTTTCCTTTTCCCTTTCTCACCAATCTTCGTCTGCTTCTTCTTCTTCTCTTCTCCTCCTCGTACCTCCATTTGGCTACGCCTATGGCTGTCCGAAAATCCTCCTGTGTTTTTCCGCCGAATCATTCCACATATAAATTTAAGCTCGACACCGCACCTCGTTTGGTAAGTATGTCCGATGGAATTTATTGAAATGGAAGAAGTGAATTCGAATTTTCTAGGGTATGGGGTGGGGGTGGGGGTGGGGATGGGGATGGGTAGGAATGGAGTTTTGGGGGGTTGGGGGTTGGGAGTTGTGGGAAGTTGTCTAGAAATGAAATGAAATGGGCAATGTGGCAACAGCTGCAATAACAAATGCTTTTTATAAGGACAGCCTTCCTTTGTGCTCTGTTTGGATCAAACACATAACATGTTTTCAATAAAAAATATATATTTCCCTCACTTCAAACTCAAATGATTTATTTTATCATTTTTATTTGTTTCATTAAAAAATAATATTTATTTTTTATTATAATAAAAATAATTCTATATTAATATCAAAACATCTTATAACTTTTACGTAAAATACAAATATATTACTATTATGTATACAATAAACTTATACATATATTAAATTATTCGTCTAACTGAAATGGTAGAGCACAAGGTTCTTAACCTTGTGGTAAAGTTTCATAAGAGATTGCTGAGGTGTACTTTGCACGATTTCATATCTTACTTGTCATACATGGTTCACCTAGTGTGACTCGTATTGTTGAGTCTAGTTTATAAACTATTAAACTTAACTAAGAATTTAATTCAAAAAATAGCGGCGGCAAGTTCTACCTAATAAAAAAAAAAAAAAAACTATACATAAAGTATAAAAAGTAAAAATATCAAAATTATTTTACACATTTTTTACTAATCAATAACGTAATATTATTTCTAATCTACCGTAAGAAAACTCAAATGATCAATTTGAATTGAGACGGATAAATTATTTTTTAAATAAAATTATAATTCTTTGGTCCAGACTAATAATGCCACAATGTCCAGTATGGAAACTAAAAATAATATTTGTATTTTAATGTAAAATTGGACAAATAAAAGGTAGAGTAATATTTTTAAAAAAAAATGTTATTAAAGAACTAATCATATAATAGTGAAATATATATAAAAAAAAATAACAAAGTGATAATTATCTATTAAAATAAAAATAATAAAATTATGAATGAATAAAATTATTTACTAAATTATTGCATAAATTTATTGTATAATAATAATAATAACATAATTATTCAAATAAAAAAAATATTTATTATCTCGGAATATTTTCTACCATTCATAATAATTAATAATAGAAATCTCATAAATTTTAAACATGGTAAAAAGAAAAATACAACTTCAAGATCTAGTGCTACAAAGGCGACGACTTTTCAAATTACCGAGTGTATTTATTTTTTATTTCAAATAAAATAAATTATTATTTTATGCATAATTATCAATATATATATATACATATATTTTCTTAGAAGTGATTAAAATCAATTCATTATTATCTAATTAATTTGAAATCAAAATAAAAGAAACTCATATTTTGCCAGTATTTGTAATTTGTTAGGTTATCAATAACTTCGCCAAACTCATGCTTGCCTGATGATTTCTTTTCTCGTCGTCGACTTGTCTTCTAAATCTCACATTGTTTTTTCTTGTCGCTTTCTCTATTTTATATAATAAATGCACGTGTCCAATATTATGCTCAAAGTTGAGTAACTATTGGTTTATATTTTTATATTAAACATATGTGCTAATTTTTTTCTTATTTTATTTTAAATACAAATAAATGCTATTCATTATGTATAATTGTTAATAATTTTTTTTACAAAATATTACATCCAAAATTATATTTTAAATAAATATTTAAATCAATATTTCATTTCAAATCACAACCAAACAAACTATTTTGTCAATGTTTTGTTTATTTAAAATTTAATTTTAAAATTTTTCTTTCGAATTTGCATGATTTTATATAATAATCTATTTTTATTTAATGAGTGTTTATTTATTATTTATAAATATAAATATAAATATAAATATTTTTATTGTAAAATAGGAAGAATTGTGAAATTTATAGAAAATAATATTTTATATTTTTATTAATTTTTATTGTTATTTGTATATTTTATATTTTGTACATTATATTTTTAAATAATAATTTTTCAAAATTGTGTATAGATACACACTTTCTATGTTGCTCATGTGTTTTTTTACCTCGCTTTATATCTTCTTTATTATTCAATATATCATTTCTTTTGTTCAAGACTAAAATTTTTATTTGATTTTGCACACGAATCAAGATAAATGAATATTTTATAGATTGTAGTATAATAAAATAGTATAATATTTATTTTACCACTGATACTAAATAAAAGTAATGTAAAAAATAAAAAGTATAAATCTTTTGGTGTTTAGTTAAAGCTTATTCTCAACCGGAGGACGAAACATTATATAAAATATTACTTTCATATAAAAAATATAAAAACCAAAACATAAGCAAATAAAATAAAATGAACACATATATGTCTTTCTCTAAGAATTTAACTTTTTTTTAAGATTTGAATTTAGTGTTATTATTTACGGGAAAAAATTCCTTCAAAACCATCAAATAATATATATTTTTTTATTTAATATTTTATAAAAGAAAATATATATTAATTTTTTATTTAAAATATCACATCACAATCATATTGTATATTGTATTAAACATTATTTCAGTCCAAATAATCAATAATTACAAATGCTAAACCAAGGAGTGTTTATTTTGTAAGATTGTTGGAAAAAACAAAATTTTAATGTGAGATATAGAAAGTTGTAAGAAATATAAAAATAATAAAAATGTGTAGTATATTAATTTTTAAAAAAAAAACGTATAAGAATAAGAAAAAGAAAGATAAAAAAGAAACACATAATAGGATTATGTTCATTTATAAATTTTATTTTATTTTTTATTATGTAATTCAAAAACATATATATTATACAGTCTCGCATAACGCCACATTTAATTACTATGGAAATACAAATACAAATAAAAATTGTTATTCTTTTTGTTTTAATTTCTTATTTTTAACTATTAAATATATTTTTTTTCTTTAGAAAATTATAAAAGACCTGATTTTCATTTTTTTAAAAAAAAAATTATATTTAACACTTTTTCAATTTAATTTTTTTAAATTGGTAATTCTATAGTTATTAATAACGTATCACATCAATTTAACTATATTCTTTAAAGTATTTACTTTTGTTTGTTGTTAAATTTTAAATACTAATATGTTCTTTCAATATTTTTATCTCATACATTTTTTCAAATATATTAATATATCATGAACATTCATTATTTTTATATTTTAAATTATCAAATTGAACTATTTTTTCTTAAGTATATTACATATTAAAATTTAGAGTTAACAATATTTTTAAATATATTATTTATATGAAAACTATAAATACTTATAAATAATATTTGGTCGCTGTAATATTGGTAATAAATTAAATAATATTGTATAAATTATTATCATATAACATCAATATGAATCTACTACGTGGGTTTAGGGGAGAATTGATCCCAACCCTCAAATTTTATGTATTATTTTTTAGTGTAAAAAATAATAAAATTATGTATTCTTGTCCTCCCTAATTTTTATTTTATAGTGTAAAAAATAATAAAATTTTTGCCCATTTGTTGATTTAAACTTTTAACCTTTAAATTTTATCTTTTTTAGTAAAAAATATTAAATTTTATATAATTTTATTGAATTTTCCTCTAAAATATTTGTTTTTTTCTTTTTTTTTTATCTGATTGTGCTGAGAGAAATAAAAAAAGACAATATTAAATCGATAAAAAAAAAAATCGATATTTTGTTCCCTCCGAAATTTGACAGTTAATTCGGTTACTAAATATGTCTATTATATTAACACATAGTTTTGTATTGATATTAATTATAATATATATATATATATAAATATTATATACTAATTGGAATTAAGTGTAATCAACAGCATAACCGTTGCAGACATGTATATATGATGTTTGTTTACTTGAGGGGGTTTGTTGAATATGTTTGCTTATCCAACCAAATGGGTGATTGATTATTACTATACTATATATATATATATATATATATATAGCTTCGAGTATTTCTCAACTACTAACGTTGTCCCAAAACCGATCCTAAAATAAATAAATAAATCAAATACTACTTTAATTAATAATCACTTTTATTAGATAACTTGTCAATATAATGTAACACTACTTTCTAGTTTTCCAATTGCCCAAATATACACACACATACACGCTTGTTCATTTATTACTATCGTCTTCATTTTTCATTTTTACGTAATTTATTACTCTATCCGTCTCGGTCATCGTGTTCCAGTCACGTTAGATAAGAGAATTTGGGAGAATTATAATTACTAAATAATTTAGAATTTATTAATAAAAATAATTATCCTATAATATAAATAATTCTAGATTAAGATAACTAATAATTTAATTAAAATTTAAAATTTTTTTAAATTAGATTAAAGTATGTTGACACGGTAGGTGAAACAGATGGAGTAATATGAACATGTTGTTTAATAGATCGAAGAATTTGAAATTTATTTGAAATAATATTTTAAATTTGAATTTTTGTTTGAATAATTTTTTATATCATAATATTTTGTGAAAAAATAATACTCCCTCCGTCTCGGAACTAAATATCCATTTGCTTTTTGAACGTAGTTTTAAAAATATTAGTATTATATTGAGATATAGTAGAAATAAAGTAGAAATTACTAAAATAACTTTATTAGTACGTGTGATATAAAGGTAATGACATTTGTGTAATATATTATAAGTTGTAAGAGTATTTGTAACGTTAAGTAGATAGTACAGTTACTAAAAAAGGAAATGAATAATTTGTTATGGAACTGACTAAAATAAAAAAATGGATACTTTGTTAGGGGACGGAGAGAGTATTTTTTTACTCAAATCTATAGGAATAAATAGTGTTACTATGGATTTTAAAATGTTAAAAAAAAAATTACTTTCAATATTTTAATCTAAAATACCATATACGAGATTTATTTTTTTATTGTGTATTTTTATTTATAAATAAATATATGTGATACATATCGAAAGTCAAGATGCGCAAATATGGTTATTCTTCTTATTATTTAATGTAAAGAAATCCCCACACGATTGATATTCATTCAATTTTTGTTTAGTATTAAATAATAAATTAATTGTGAAAATAAGCTAAGGTTAGGTGTCCTAATATCTTGGTGACAATTAGGGCAACCAATTTTATTATTTCACTTATAGTCTTAAATTTAAAAAACGGGAAGACGACTCCTAGTAATTATTTATTTATTAGGCCGTAATTATTTAAAACTCAATTATATTCCCTCTTATTGCTACTATATTACTCTATTCTTGAAAATTAATTATCAGCTAAAAAAAATATATCTAGATAATAATAATAATAATAATAATAATAATAATAATAATAATAATAATAATAATAATAATAAATTATATTTTTATTGGACCACTTATGTGTTTATATGTTGAGATGCTGTGACCTAAAAGTTTTATTATTAGAGATAGAAAATAGTGAATTTTGGAATTAAAGATATAATAAATATTTGATGATATTGTTTTAATGAAAAATAAATTTTTAATGTAATATGAACAGTGCATAAATAATAAGTATTTGTTGTATTTGTTAAAATATATTTAGAAAATATATATTATTTTATGATAGTTATTTTATTTAAGAGATCTGTAAAAGTTTTGTATTATTAAATAATTTGTATGCCATTATAAATATGTACGAATTATTATGATTGAAATAGAGAATTTTAATTTTATATCTATTTGAGAATTTGAACAATACTATGGGTTGTGTTGTTTACAAGGTTTGGAGTTGGTTTTGGAGTCTTGAATAGGAATGTTTTAAAATTAAAATAATTGTTTAATAAAATATAAATATATATTGATATAATATTTTATTATAAATATTATTATTTTGTCATTTAATAAATTAATTTCTATTAAGAATATTTGTTTATATATATATATACTTAACTATATTTCTTCCCACGTGTATATATTTTGATTTGTTAAGGGGTGTTTTTTTTGGATTTGGATTTTGAGTTGATATTTGAATAATAAAAATTTTAAATTGTAATAGTTGTATGATGTGATATTTTGAATGTAAATTTATTTTTAGTATAATATAAAAAATAAAAAATAGGCGTTTAATTTAATATTTTTGAAAAAAAATTGATTAATAGTAGAATTTTGGAAAAATCCCATAAACGAATAGACCCTTAGCATTTTTTAAGTGGAATGATTTTTATCAATATTATTTTTAAAAAATACAATATACATATATTAACACATATATATATAATATTATAATTTTTGGGGAAAATAATGAGATTGTATTATTGATCATCAAAATAAGGAGTCTATATATAGGTAATACAAAACAGACTCAATAGACTCAAATCTAAGTAATTTTATCTATGGATAAGACCAAATTGAAATATAAATCTACTAAATCTAAAACTGAATATTTAAAATATTTCTAACATATCTCCACATCCCATCTCAAACTCAAGTGGGTGCCGTAGAAACCAACTTGAGTTTGTCTAAGAGCAATCGGAAGCAGCTGGGAAGAAGAGACTTGGTGAAAATATTTGTTGTCTGATCTGCAGAGGAGACCAAAACGAGATGGATAGCACCACCAACGACATGTTGTCGAATGAAGTGACAGTCAAGCTCAATATGCTTAGTGCGCTCGTAAAAGATATCATTGTAGACCATCTTTATAGCACTCTGACTGTCCTAGTGAAGAGCCGTAGAAGATGAACGAGGAACACCAAGATCATTGAGTAATCGACGAAGCCATAAAACTTCTGACGTAGAGTCAGCAAGGGCACGATACTCCGACTCGGCACTCGATCGAGAAACTAAAGTCTGCCTCTTGCTACGCCAAGAGACGAGAGAATCACCCAGGAAGAAGCAAAAACTAATAGTTGAACGAGGATAAGTAGGATCACCAGCCCAATCAGCATCAGAGTAACCACTGAGAGTCAAAGACGAGTGAGAGGAAAAGTGTAAACCATGCAGGAGAGTACCTTTCACATAACGAAGAATATGTAAGACGGCAGAGTGGTGAGAAGTTCTCAGAACGGCTATGAACTGACTCACAATATGAACTGTATGAGCGATATCTGGTTGAGTGACAGTCAAGTAGATCAAGCTCCCAACAAGTTGACGATAAAGGGTAGGGTCATCAAGAAGAGAGCCATCATGCGGAGTAAGTCGAACGTCGTAGGCAAGTGGTGTAGAGGCTACCTGACAGTCTATGAGACCAGCTCGAGCGAGGAGATCGGAGGCATACTTAGCCTGAGAGAAAGAGAAAACCATCGGAAGAATCAGATACTTCAAGCCCCAAGAAGTAACGAAGGAGACCCAAGCTATTCATCTCAAATTGTTGGCTAAGATATGTCTGTAGATCAGAAATACCAGACACATAATCTCTTATGATAATCATATCATCAACATAAAGCAAGAGTATAATTATCCCAGATGAAGAACGACGAAGAAATAGGCCAGAGTCGTAATCGCATGTGGTAAAACCAAACTCCAATAGTGCAGCACTAAATGTGGCATACCAAGCCCGAGGGGCCTGCTTCAACCCATATAAAGCGCAACGTAAGCGACAAATCTTTGTAGAGGATGAGAAACCTAGAGGGGGAGTCATATAAACTTCTTCGGAAAGTGAGTCGTGTAAGAATGCATTCTTGACATCTAACTGAAGAAGAGACCACTGACGAGCAGCAGCAACGGCAAGAAGACAACGAACAGTAGTGAGACAAGCAACGGGAGCAAAAGTCTCCTCATAGTCAACTACATACTCCTGGAATAATCTTTGGCCACCAAATGAGCCTTGTAACGTCAAAATTAGTCTTGATTTTGAAAATCCACTTGCACCTAATAGGTGTCTTGCTAGAAGGGAAATCCCCTAAATCCCAAGTGTGAGTTTTTCCAGAGTCTCCAATTTCTCAATCATAGCTTGCTGCCATAATGGATCAACACTCGCCTTACAATATGACATAGGCTCATGATGAGATAATATGATAGAGTAACAATGATAATAACACAAGTGAGGAGGAGGGAGACTCACTCTATGTGATCGACGAGGTATGACAGGTCCAGGGACCGCAGACGGATCATCATCTTGAGACAAGGTCGGAGGTGGATCAGAAGCCTTAACTGGAGGTGGATCAGAAGCCTCAACTGGAATAGGATCTGGAGAAGGTGATGGAGCCGTAGGATCAGGATCAGGAAACAAGGGAGGACATGCCGACAGGAATGAAGGTGAACCAAGAATATATGAGACATGAAATTTAGACATAATGAAAAACATGACACTCTCCCGGAAGGTAACATGACAAGATATACGCAACTGTTTAGAAACTGGATCCCAAAGCCTATAACCTTTCTATTCTAACCCATAACCAAGAAGAAAACATACATGCGCACGAGGTTCCACTTTGGAACGTTCATGCGGAGGGATAGCGACAAAACTGACACAACTGAAAGGACGAAGGGTACTATAATTGGATGGCTAACCGTATAGCGCTCGAAAAGGGTGCTATTATGAAGGACATATGATGGATTACGATTTATAGTATAGATAGTAGTGAGGGCGGCTTCTCGCCAAAACTTATAAGAATAAGAAGCAAACAAAAGGGATGCACAAACAATATCTAGAATGTGGCGATGTTTGCACTCAGCACGACCATTCTATTGAGAGGTGCATGGACAAGAACGCTGAATCAATGTACCTTGAGAAAAGAGAACTTAATAAGGTAGAATCTCTATACTCAAGGGAATTATCAGTACCGAGGGTCTGTATAGGACAAGAAAATTGAGTTCGAATCATTTGAGAAAATTGAATGTATGTTTGAAGTAATTTTGAACGGTGTTTCAAAAAATATATCCATGTAAAACGGGAGTAATCATCTATTAAAATGACATAATAACTACACCCACCCACGGAGGGAATATGAGGAGGACTCCAAATATCAGAATGAACTAAGAAAAACGTCTTACTTGCGATTGACATATTTTCTGAAAAAGATAAGGCTGGTTTTTTTCCCAAATGATAGTGTAAGCAATTAAATGACTCAAAACGAGTAGGACCTAAATGCCCTTACTAACGAGAGACTGAATTTTAGAGAAAGACGCATGACCAAGACAAAGGTGCCATTGAAGACTAGGGGAAAAAAATGTATTAAGAGGAGTATGAGTAGTAGCAGCAGAGAAATTAGTTAGAGGAATTTTCAAAGATTGTACCTCAAATAGTTGATTCACTTTTCGACCTGTCCCAAGAATATGACTCGTACGTGGATCCTGAACCTGCACACCAGAAGAAGAAAAGGTAACAGTAAGTCTTTGCTCAACTAATTGGCCAACTGATACGATATTTAAAGTCAATTGAGGAATACATTAACTAGCAGGAAGATATATAAATGGTAGAGATACAAATCCTGAATGAGTGATATCCATGCGACTTCCATTAGTAGTATGTATAGGCAATCAAGGAGACACAAGATGCGCATTGCCAAGTGTAGGTGTCATATGATGGCAACAACCAGAATCAAAATACCACATATTTTGCATAACAGGAGGGGAATTGGAAGTAAAAACTTGATGCAAGAGAGTCACAAGATTTTGGACTGAGAAATCCATGACAAATCAACTCCGATGACAAAACCAATCAAACCGGTATAAATCAAGAAATCAAATTGAACAAACCAACTGGTAACAGTCGCTAAACAAAATCAACTCCGATGACAAAACCAACCACACCACAACGTAGGGAACCAAAACAGGAGGCAGCGGTCGAAAAATGACGGTGGCGGCGAAAGTGTTTTCCTCTGCGATTTGATTTTTCGGTGGCAAGGTCACCAGACGATGACGGTTCCGACGGTATAGGCGGTGTCGACCGGAGAGCAGCGATGGACGGCGAACAGTGGCGGCGGCGGCTAGGGTTTTGGTTTTAGAAAATCGGGTTCTGATACCATGTTAGAATTTTTGGGGAAAATAATAAGATTGTATTATTGATCATCAAAATAAGGAGCCGATATATAGACAATACAAAACAGATTTGATAGACTCAAATATTAGTAATATAATCTATGGATAAAACCAAATCTAAATATAAATCTATTAAATATAAAACCGAATATTAAAAATATCTCTAACATATCTCAACATATAATATATTTTATTCACTCATAAAAAATCAACAATTAAATATAAAATACCAACACAGTTTTTCATACATAATACTACCTCCGTCCAAACGGAAAGTAAACACATCATTTTGCGTCATTGTATTTAACATTAAAAATATTTTTATATTTATATAATTTACTCTACAAATATCATTGTATATGTATTATAAGAGAGTAATAGATGTATTTATGTCTTTATATATTTATTTGTACTATATTTTGATATAATAATTAATATTCAAAAATCAACAAAATAAAACCACTGTGTACTTTGTGGCTGGACGAATGTAGTATAAAAATACAAAATGAACAAACTCAATAAATATATTTATTTTTATCATTTAGGTTTTCAACACTTAATATATCAATCAATTTTAAAATTTAGTAATTGTGGTCTCTATAGTATGATAAAATAGCCTTAAATTTAATTGAAAATTACCAATGTGGAGTAATTTATTTATTTATTTATTATAATAATCTATTCATTGCACTTTTAAATACATTTTAGATAGTAAATGTTTTCTACTATTATTATTTTTTTTTTAAACATCCAATCAAATATTTGTATTGTATTTATTATATTAAAAATTATTTATAGTATTAATAGCACATAAAATATCTATTTAAATCACGTTAAATACTATTTTAACTCAATATTTTATTATTTAAAATCTTTCACAATTTTGAAAAGTTCTGATAATAACAAAAGTATGATTAATAGAATGTGTTTATATCATGTTAAAATATAATTCAAATTAAAATTCAACTCATAAAATTAAACTTATATAAAAAAAACTAAACAAATCTGTTTTAAATTTTATTTTTACAGTTTTTTATTAATTTAAAAGTATATGAACCCTATCACAGTATTTCTTTTATAATAACAACAACAATAATAATGCGTTTTTTTGGGTAGTATTTAGAGTTTTGTTTGATTGTGGGTTTGTGTTATTAATAATAAAAAATTTGAATTCAAATATGTATTTATGATATAAATAGATGCAGTCGGTGATATTTGAATATAAAATTAAATTTTAATTTAATATAAAAATAAAAAATAAGTATTTGATGATAGGGTACGTTTAATTACGAATTGAGTTTTTAAATTGAAAGTTGAATTTTGAAAAGTATTTGTTTGACTAATATTTAAATTTTGATGTAATATATAATTAGAAAATTTTGAAAAATGGATTTAGTTATGTTAATAATTACATTTTAATAAAACATACGTTTTTAGTATGTCAAATTTATTCTTAATTTTCTTTTTAGTTCGTCTCTCATTATTAATTTTGAAAAAATCAACAAATCAATATTTAATTATTATACTCCATTAAACACTTATTTACTATTATCTTTATTACATCCTATTTCTTTATTTATTTTAATTTTTAATTAAATTTTCTCAACTATTTTTTTTATTTTACTTTTATCATTTTTTAATAAAATATTCATATTTATTAATCTTCATGTCTACAAGTTGACTAATTTTAATGGATGGAGAGAGTATATAATATAAATATTATTTGATAGGTAGTAAAATTTTATAATATAAATAAATAAAAATAAAAATAATTATTTATAGTTAACATAAAATTCATTTTACAAATAAATAAGAAATTCTGAATATATAAAAATCTATTTGTTTATTGGAGTGAGAAAAATTAAAAACAAAAACGTCAATACATTTTGAACGGGTGGAAAAGCAGTTAAAACATAATGCCAACCTGAATTAATACGTTAACCAAATGGAACTATTTTTGGACCAAAATTTTATATAATACTCCCTTCCGTCTCAAACAAGGTGCAGTTACTTTTGGCACAAGTTTTTAGGTGAGTAGTATTAAGTAGGATAATTTAGAAATTAAGTGATGTGATGGAGAGAGAATATATATTTTATTTTTTTATTTGGATGATATAAGAAAATAAAATGTGAGGTAAAAATTAAGTATAATTAATTATTTTTTATTTTGAAAATATTACAGAATGTTTGAGAAATATTGCAGGTGTTTGAGATGGAGGAAACCGTAAAAAAATTGGTAAAAATCTAAAAAGGGAAGAGGGCGAGGGAAATGGGGGCGGACGATGTAATAAACATAGAAAAGCCGACGTAGTATAAGTAGTTGATATGATATGATATGATATGATGATATTTAAAACAGCAGTGTGAACCGACATAATAAAAGTCCCATAATTATTGGGGTGTGCAGAGGCAATAAATGAAAGGTTGTGTTGGGTTGGGTTGGATTGGATTGGGCAAAACTTAGAAGCCGCGTGGCCTTATTAATTCCTCGGATTAAGCCCATGCTTGGTTTCTGCCAACAAAAATATATTAAAAAATAAAATAAAAATAAAAAAGAGTAGAATTTTTTTTTTTATTTAATTTTAATATTTTACTATAAAATTAATATAAAAATAATCAATAAAAATATTAACCGCGTGTCTGTTTGTGGGTTTTAGTTTTTGAGTTTGGATTTTTGAATAGTAAAAAATTGAATTTGAATTGTTGTTTGATGTGATATAAATAGAGGTTGATGTGATGTTTTGAATGTACAATAAATTTGTAGTATGATATAAAAAAAATTAATTATTTAATGTGATATTCTTTGATGTAATATTTTTTTAAAAAGGAAAAAAATCTGAATAATAAAAATACGTGGTAAAATCACAAAAGAATACAACCAATTGTTTATTTCCATAACTACTGTTGCATGTATTACATTGACGTAATATGTTTCAGTTTATATAGTATTTTTTTTCCGTTCGGACTAATTATGTTATAATATTCAGATATAAAAATTAAAAAATGATAATATTTTAATAAACAACGGGTAGATAAAAGAGTAAGTGAGGGACTCAAATTCTCTATTCTTATTTTCTTTGTGTCAGCTTAATCCAATCAAATAATTATCTATAATAAAAAAGTAAAAATATCATCTATTTAATTATTCACCAAAATCAATATTCATTTAGTAAATTGACTCAAATTGCTGTTATACCCTTCTTAAATTAATAGTTCGCTCAAAGCGTCTATTGGTTTTTATTCACTAATACAATATTTCTCTTTCTTTGTTGGATTTGTTCACTGTCATCAAAGATTTTCATTGTTGCTTCCTTGCCTCTCTTGTTTGCTGCCATTGGAGATTTTTCGGGTGCCGAACCGACGTCTACCTCTCACTCCTCGAGTACCAATTTATTCTTACTTAGATTCTCTATGTTTAGTTTGTTCTTGTTCCTTCTAATCAAATTAGACGGGTTGTGTTACTATCACAAAAAAAAATAATAAATATGGCAAGACAAAAGAAAATTGGACATTGGACCAAGATTACAAGACTTTACTACTCAAGCTGCATTATATTCTGTGGACAAAAAATTGTAGTGTCTACAAATACTCATCACCAATATATTGCAGGATTCATCATGACATGTATATGTATACGGTGATTTCGTATCAAATGTTAGAAAATTATTATATCACGAGAATATCAAATAATTATCAAAAAATAAAATTCAATATCAAAATAAATTATCGAAATAAATTCGATAATCAATTTATATTTGTCGAAATAAATTCGATAATCTTAATAATTTTATCGAAATAAAATCAATAATCACAATATTTTATCGAAATAAATTCGATAATCACATCGAGTCGAGGTATAACTTCTCTC
The DNA here is from genome assembly GCF_009805555.1 of Andrographis paniculata. Taxonomy (NCBI): domain Eukaryota; kingdom Viridiplantae; phylum Streptophyta; class Magnoliopsida; order Lamiales; family Acanthaceae; genus Andrographis; species Andrographis paniculata. The sequence goes on from NW_026137424.1 coordinate 610,063, forward strand.
CGTAAAAACGAATACGCCCCGGTAGTGCCTCCGGTTCGTCGTACAATATTCCCAGAGATAAAACGACGTTCGTCTCCGAATTAGGTGACACCCCAATATTTCGGAGCTCCGACGAACGAAAATGAGACGAACTAATGCCATGTCGGGAGACTCGAAAATAAAGAAAAATCGCCGGAATATTGACCGGAATCTTACCGGAGAAATCGCTGGAAACTAGAATATATATATATATATATATTGGAGAGGAAGAGAGTTCTTTCTTGGTTTGGTGTTGTGGAAGAATGGGAGGAGATGACCTTTTATAGGCACTCCACCCCTCGGGAAATAAATTTCCCGATTCGAAACCGTTCACATTTAATGGCCGATAACCACCGGTCATAATTTCTGTAATGTCCGACCATAAATATCAAACTTAATTTCGGTCATATATATATTATTTGAAATTTTAAATAATAATTTATTATTATCCAACATATATTATTGCAAGAATGGCGGCCAACAATCACGAAGGCGACATCATGGATGCTTCCGAAAATCGGATAATGTCATCGGTCGGAGTTGACCTGCCAGAGCTGTCAACTGAGGATGCTGTGAATAACACAGTGCCAAGTGCTACTATAGCTGAGATTCTTGGTGCCAGCCCCACACTAGTGTACACTGGACCAACTGTTATGTTTGCAGGCTTTGCTCCCGGAGGCTTCAGAGGATTCCCCGGATTTGTTGCTGCACCCTCCACAGCTTTTGCAGCGCAAAATATAGCATTTGAGGCCCAATTAGCAACACTAGGATATGCCCCGCGAATGATGCCCCGGGTGCCGATTCCCCAACCGTTAACAGGGGTGGACTTCAAACAGTGCCGGTTCCCCCGCGAATTTTCTGTAGGGTTTGCATTGTTCGTACTTCAGGACTGTCCAACCGAACCGGAGCCAAATGCTGACTATTAGACGTACGTCAACTATGCGTCATTGGGCTCATGGTGATTACATGGCACGTAACACCATACTTGGTAGTCTTTCTAGCTCTCTACACAATATTTATTGTAAAACAAAAACTGCTAAAGGGTTGTGGAAAACCCTGGAGAAAAAATACAAGTCCAAAAATTTCGGGTCAAAAATGTTTGTCGTGGCCTGGTTCATGGATTATAAAATAGTAGATGGCCGGTCTGTTGTTGAACAAGTAGAAGAATTTCAAAATATCATCCATTGTGTTGTCGACGAGGACATGGAGCTGCCAAAGAAACTTATCACGAGCGTGATGATAGAAAAACTTCTCATGAGTTGGAGCAATTTCAAGCACAGACTAAAGCATGAGCTGAAGCATGTTGAGCTTGGAGACCTAATTTTCCGAATCCATATCGAAGAGGACAACATGAAACAATACAAAGCTAAAGGTGGAGAGCTCGCCAAAGCTAACTTGGTTGGAGAGTCTTCAAAGAAACGTGCTCGTCCAACTCAAGAAAATAAAGAGAAAGGTAAAATGTCTCAGTTCAAACCTTCTAGTAACTGCTTTAACTGTGGAAAAGCAGGTCACACAATGAAGAACTACAGACTGCCTAAAAAGAAGAAGCCTAATCCGAGTTCCCATGTAGTCGAGATGTCCCATAGGACTGATAACGATCTCAACAATGATGATCTTGTAGCTGTTGTGTACGAGACTAATCACGTTAAAAATTCGAAGGCATGGTTCGTTGATACCGGTGCCACTTGCCATGTCTGTTCCGACAAGGCGAGTTTCTCGACTTATAAAGAATCTGAAGGAAGAAAATACACATGGGCAACCATGCCTCTTCCGAAGTCAAAGGAGTAGGAACAGTGATGCTGAAAATGACTTTCGGAAAAGAATTGAACTTGAAGGATGTTCTACACGTGCTAGATATCCGCAATAACCTCTTCTCGAGATCGCTACGAGTTAGATATGGTTTACAATTCATCTTCGTAGCGAATAAATTTATTTTATCGAAAAATGAGATGTTCTTATCTAGAGGGTATCTTTTCAATAGAATGTTCAAACTAAATGTAATGACAGAGCATCGAGCACCCAATAATAATAATGGTTTTTCTTACTCGTATTTAATTGAGTGTTCATTATATGACATTGTAGATTAGGACATATTAATCTAAATGCTATAAAATTATTAGTAAATTTTAATTTACTAAATACTAAGAAGTAAACACTCAAACTAAATGAAGTTTGTGCAGAGAAGAAAAAAAGGCTAGTTTCAGTAAATAAATAAAAAAATACGAAGCCATTGGATTTAATTCACACTGATGTGTGCGATTTTTGTGCAATTTTGAGGTGAAAAAAATATATATCATATCTTTATCACATTTATAAATGATTGCACGAGATATTGCTATCTTTACCCGTTAAAAAGAAAAAGAGAAGCAATAATGTCTAAAAAATAGTAATAAGGCATTGAATCATCATAAATGTCTTGTTGATTTATCCAAAATTACTCAAAAATTGTGGGGGCAGTTCTAATTACAAATTATATTCTGAATAAAAATTCACTTAAGGGTAAGCAAGAAATCTTCATACAAATATTTAAAAGTGTGGGGGTGCCTTGTTAAAGTGGAAGTACCGCCTTCTAAGCAAGTCGCAAAGAAAACGATAGATCGTGTAAAGCTAGTAAGAATCTTGAGCTATTTAAAATATACTATCGACTTTTGGCGTACACTACATGAGATATCCTCCAGTACTTGGTATTGTGATGCTAATGAAATATCTCACACGAAATATTTGTTGTCTACAAGTGGATATGTCTGCACACAAACAATGGTGATTTCCATGCATGCATTCCAAAAACCTCCATGCATACATGTTGTGTATAAACTTAACATAAGTTTTATTTTGCATTATGCATGCAGTCATATTTGAAATGCATTATATATTCATGCACAAATTAAATTGTATAAAAGTGTTTTCTACATGTGTAGGTTTTCAAAATTGCAATTTATTGACATGCAATTAATCTTCGACCGTTACATCCGTGGGAGTGCCTATAAAAAGGGTGTTGTGTATCTCATTTGAACATACTAACACCAAGGGAATCATCTCTCTCTCTCTAATCCTCTCATCTCCGGAAACATTTTCCGGCAGAGTTTCCTAGGAATTGTCTGATACAAATCTGGAAACTATTTATTAAATATTAGGCCTTCCGACATAGCTCTAGTCCCCTCATTTTAGTTCGCCGGAGCTCGGAATATTGAGATGCCACCTACTTCAGAGATGAACGCCGTTTTATCTTTGGGAACGTTGCGCCACAAATCGGAGGCACTACCAGGGCGTATTAGTTTTTACGGAGAGAGGTTCTACCTCGACTCGACGTGATTATCATAAGTTATTGTTCTGTAAAACTATTGGGATTATTGAATTTATTTCGATAAATTATTTTTGATATCGAAATGTATTTTTCGATAATTATTTAATAGGCACTGTGTTGGAAAATTTTTATATCGAAAGAATATCAAATAATTATCAAAAAATAAAATTCGATATAAAAATAAATTCGATAATCAATAATAATTTATCGAAATCAATTCAATAATCATGAAAATTTTATCGAAATAAATTCGATAATTTCAATAATTTTATCGAAACAAATTCGATAATCAATTTATAAAAATAAATTTCATAATCAATAATAGTTTTCAAAATAAATTTGATAATCACGTCGAGTCGAGGTATAACCTCTCTTCGTAAAAATGAATATGCCCAGGTAGTGCCTCCGGTTCGTGGCTTAATGTTTCGAAAGATAAAACGACGTTCGTTTCTGAATTAGGTGGCATCCTAATATTTCGGAGCTCTGGCAAACTAAAATAAGGAGACTTAAGCTATGTCAGGAGGCCAAGGGAGAGAGCATCGTTTCCAGAATATTAACAAGAAAGTCGTTGGAGAATATTACTCGAAATGAGTAAGGAGAAGAAGAGAGAACTCTTCTTGTTGGTTGCTCAAATAGAGTGGCGGAGAGGGCCTTTTATAGGCACCTCCATCAAGCGGGACAATTAACCCCCGAGTCAAAACCATCATAACTGACGACAATTAAATTTCGGTAATGTCCGGCCATAAACACCAAACTTAATTTCGGTCATAAATATGTTATTTGAATTTTCGAATTTCAAATAATAATTCATACATGCATGTAATGATAATTTTTAGATCCGGGCAAGTGGTGCGTGCGGCTGTGGCTTACCAGTATTTATATGCCTAACCACACTATTAATAACCACCATACAACCTACATGCATTTCAACTAACCGAATAATCGGTTTCGGAAATTATGAATTTAATTTAAAATTAAATTCTATCGGTTAAATAATTAACCGATTTCTAATAATCCCCCACATGAGTGTAAATGCCCATTAATTAGGACAATACACAGCTCAATTCCTGAGACATCGACACGTTGGGATAGGTAGCTTGTGGCTTTGAACCTTCCCTAGTCAATATTATTGTATGTACTGGTGGCCTAGTTGACACGATGCATTGAACTATTCCACATTTTTGTACATTTTAGTCTATAATATTGAAATGCCGCTATCTCAACCTCATTTTGTTCTCACGTTTTGATCCATTTCGGCCATGGACCACATATTTGGATTCATAGTATTTCATTTGAAGTGGCCCTCACTTCACACTTATATAGGTATTCCTATCTTAAAATATCTATCTCTACTTTTAGGATTATTAAGAGTTAGTAACTCAACATCACCACTTTGCACATTGTAACACTCGTAGCTATTTGAGGAATGGTAGTTGAGCGTTTTTGCCGAACTATTACAGCTTAGTTTCCCATTAAACAAAGGCTTGAGATCTCTAAGTGATTTGGTTGGGTTACCACTGTAATTGTCTCTTAATTTTGTGGATTTTAGATCCATTCCCTTTAGCAGTTTATACATTTGATCATAATACAACAATTTGGTTAGCGGACCACAAGGTTTTCTATTGAGCTATAGTCAATATTCATAACCACACTAGTGATCAATTATCACACATTGTTGTGTCAGTGTTGAATATATCAAAATTTACAGTTGTAAACTCCATTCTTAGTTTTTACTATTACAACTTGGCTATCACAATATATTATTACGGGATGTACTATTTTTTTTTTATTTATCAAAATGGATCGAGCTATATAAATTTGTTTCGTGGACTTCCACGAAATTGCTCCACCTCCGGCCATAAATACATATCTGCTTGTACACAATGAATTTTTGTGTCAAATATCCCGTTAGCATCACAATACCTTTCAAGTACTAGAAGATATCTCGTGTAGGGTATACCAAAAGTTGAGAGTATATTTTAAATACAACAAAACTCTTACTAGTTTTACACGACCTACCTCTTTCTCTATAATTTTCTTGGGAAACGATATTTACATTTTAGCCAGACACACCCCTACACTTCAAATATTTGTATGAAGGTTTTTTGTCTATACACAATTTATATGGAGCTTTATCCTTACCTTTAAGTGAAATTTTATTCAAAATATAATTTGCAGTTAGAATCACCCCCACAATTTTTGGGTAATTCTGAATAAATCAACAAGACATTCATGCATTCCGTAACGCCATTCGATTATGGTGAGTATGATACCGTAGTCTGATGAACTATACGGAGCTACATATTTGTCTCTCCAATCACTTCGAACTGTCTTTGATATTACAACTCAACTGATTCGTTGCCTTATTATTATTATTATTATTATTATTATTATTATTATTATTATTATTATTATTATTATTAGGGCATTATTGCTTCTCTTTTTTCTCTTTAACAGGTAAGGTAGCAACATCTCGTGCAATCATTTATAAAGGTGATAATATCTATCTTTTTCACCTCAAATTTACACATTTTTTTTAAAGAAAAAACACACACATTAGTGTGAATTAAATCCACTGACTACATTTTTTTATTTTTTTTACTGAACGAAATAGTAATTAGCCATATTTGCCTCCACACAAATTCTCATTTAGTTTGAGTGTTATTTTTTTAATATTAGTAAATTGAAATTTACTAATCATCATTTAGATTAGTATTCTTAATCTACAATGCCATAAATCGGCACGCTCAAAACAATAATTTGTTCCTTCTGACCGGCATCTGTCGACATAGTAGAAAAATGAATACCAAATGTGCCTACACTCAAATTTCAGGCAACATCCATGATATTGGCAATATGATCGAGCGACGATATTCTCGCAATATATCAAAATATTCGTTTTTATGATTGTTACATATAATAATAATACTATGTTGCAAGAATGTCAGTCAACGATCAACATGGCAACATCATAGATGCTGCCGAAAATCCGATCGAGTCAAAATAAGATTAAGCCTAGTCAAAATTTCCAATTAGTCGAGACGTCCCATAGGACTGATCGTGACCTCAACGTTGATGATCTTGTAGTTGTTGTGTACGAGATCAGTCACGCTGAAAGTCCGAAGGCATGGTTTATAAATAGAGGTGTCACTTGCCATGTCTATTCCGACAAGGCAAGTTTCTTGACTTATAAAGAGACCGAGGGAAGAAAATTTTACATGGATAACCATGCCTCTTTTGAAGTCAAATGAGCGGGAATAGTGATGCTGAAAATGAGTTCTGAAAAAAACAAGAACCTTATCTCAGGATCGCTACAAGTCAAACATAGTTTTAAACTATTCTTTGTAGCTGATAAATTTATTTTATAAAAAAATGAGATGTTCTTAGTTGAAGGGAATCTTTCCAATGAAATGTTCAAATTAAATGTAATGGCAGTGTGCCGAGCACCGAATAACAATTAAAATGCTTCTTCTTCCTCGTATTTGGTTGAGTGTTCCGATTTATTGCATTGTAGATTAGAACATGTTAATCTAAATGCTATAAAAAGATAAGTAAATCTTGCTTTACTAAATATTAAAAAAGTGAACACTCAAAATAAATGTGAAGTGTGTTTGGAGGGAAATATGGCTAAACTACCTTTTTCTTCAGTTGAAAGAAATACGAAGCCGTTGGAATTAATTCACACAGATATTTGTGCAAACACGAGGTGGAAAAAAAATATTTTGTCACCTTTATATATGATTGCACAAAATATTGTTATATTTACCCTGTTGAGGAAAAAATCTGAAGCAATAAAAGCCTTAAAAAACTTCAAAATTGAGGCGGAGAATCAACTAGGTTGTAAGATTAAGGCTGTTTGCAGTGATCGAGGTGGCGAGTATATAGCTCCGTTTGAAGAATTATATAAAGAAAGTAGCACAATTCATCAGACTACGGCTCCACATTCACCTCAATCGAATGGCGTCGCATAACGCAAAAATTGAACCCTTAAAGATATGATGAATGCCTTGTTGATTAGTTCAGGATTACCAAAAAACTTGTGGAGGGAAACAATTCTAACTACAAATTATATTCTGACCAAAATTCTACTTAAATGTAAGGATGTAACTCCTTATGAATTATGGAAAGACAGAAAACCTTCATACAAATACTTAAAAGTATGGGGGTGTTTGGCGAAAGTGGAAGTACCACCTCCGAACCAAGTCGCTATTGGCCCGAAGACGGTAGATTGTATATTCATTGGATATGTGCTGAATAGTATTTCTTATCGATTCATAGTTCATAAATCGGACATTCCTGAAATGATCAAAGGAATTACGATAGACACGAGGAACACTATATTCTTTGAAAATATCTACCCGTACAAAGAAAATATCCAGCTCAATCCTAAACACGTACACGAAGAACTATGTGGTAATCGAGTGTTCCTGTTGAACAATTATAACTTAGTTGTCCCATTGAACCAAAGCTTGGGATCTCCAAGTGATTTTGGTTGGGTTACCACTGTATTTGTCTCTTACCTTGTGGATTTCTGTCATATTCCCTTTAGCAGTTTGAACATTTGACCACGATATAACCCTTTGGTTAGCGGATCCGCTAGGGTTTCTATTGACCTCACAAAGTCAACAGTTATAACCCCACTAGTGATCAATTGTCTCAAAGTAATGTGTCTACGTTGGATATGTCGGGATTTACCATTGTAAATTTTGTTCTTAACCTTTGCTATTGTAGCTTGGCTATCACAATATATCATTACTGGAGGTACAAGTTTTTTCTCTTTCAAAATTGATCAAGCTCTGCAAGTTTATTTCATGGACTTCTACAAAATTGCTCCACCTCCGATCGTGCAGACATATCCACTTGTAGACAATGAATATTTCATGTCAGACATTCCATTAGCATCACAGTACCCTTAAAGTATTGGAGGATATCTCGTGTAGTGTACGTCAAAAGTTGAGAGTATATTTTAAATAGCTCAAGACTCTTTCTAGCTTTACTCGATCTATCGCTTTCTTTGCGACTTGCTTGGAAGGCGGTACTTCCACTTTAGCTAGGCACTCCTACACTTTTAAATATTTGTATGAAGGTTTCTTGCCTTACCCTTAAGTGAATTTTTATTCATAATATAATTTTCAGTTAGAACTACCCCCAATTTTTTTGGGTAATTTTGAATAAATCAACAAGACATTTATGATGATTCGATGCCTTATAATAATAATAATTATTATTATTATTTTTAGGCATTATTGCTTCACTTTTTTCCTTTTAACGGGTAAACATAGAAATATCTCGTGCAATTATTTATAAAGGTGATAAAATATATTTTTTTCACCTTAAATTTGCACAAAAATCACACACATCAGTGTGAATTTAATCCAATGGCTTCGTTTTTTTATTTAGTAAAACTAGCCCTTTTTTTTTTTTTTTTTATCCACACAAACTTCATTTAGTTTGAATTTTACTTTTTAATATTTAGTATATTAAAATTTACTAATGTTTTTATAGCATTTCGATTAATATGCCATAATCTACAATGCTATAAATTAAAGACTCAATCAAATACGAGGAAGAAGAAACATTATTATTATTGGGTGCTCGGCACACTGTTATTACATTTAATTTGAATATTTCATTGGAAATATACCCTCTAGCTAAGAACATCTCATTTTTTCATAAAATAAATTTATCCGCTATGAAGGCTAATTTAAAACCATGTCTAATTAGTAGCGATCCCGATATAAGGTTCTTGCGGATGTCTGGCACGTGTAGAACATCCTTTAGGGTCAATTCTTTCCCGGAAGTCATTTTTAGCACCACTGTTCCTACTCCTTTGACTTCGGAAGAGGCATGGTTGCCCATGTGTAATTTTCTTCCTTCATATTCTTTGTAACTCAAGAAACTCGCCTTGTCAGAACAGACATGGCTAGTGGCACTAGTATCAATGAACCATGCCTTCGAATTTTCAACGTGATTAGTCTCGTACACAACAACTACGAGATCATTATTTTTGAGATCACGATCAGTCCTGTGGATGTCTCGATTACGTGGGAACTCGGATTAAGCTTCTTCTTTTTTGGCAGTTTTCAGTCCTTCGCTGTGTGACTTGCTTTTCCAAAATTAAAGCAGTTACGAGAAGGCTTGAACTGAGATGTTTTACCTTTCCCCTTATTTTCTTGAGTTGGACGAGCACATTTCTTTGAAGGCTCTCCGAGCAAGTTAGCTTTAGGTTGTTTCATGTTGTCGTCTTTGATACAGATTCAGACAATCAGGTATTCAAGCTCTACCTGCTTCAGCCCGTGTTTGAAATTGCTCCAAGTCGGGGGAAGTTTTCTATCGTCATGCTCGTCATGAATTTATTTGGGAGCTTCATGTCCTCATCGACGACATAATGGATGATATTTTGAAATTATTCAACATGTTCACAAAAAATCGGCCATATACTATTTTGTAATCCGTGAACCGGGTCACGGCAAAAATTTCAACCCGGAATTTTCGGACTTGTATTTTTTCTCCAAGGCTTCCCACAACCCTTTAGCAATTTTTGTTTTACAATAACTATTGTATATAGAGCTAGAAAGACTACCTAGTATGGTGTTACGTACCATGTAATCACCATGAACCCATGACGCATAGTTGACGTGCATATGATAGTCAACATTTGGCTCTGGTTCGGTTGGGCAGTTCTTAAGTACGAAAAATGAAAACCCTAAAGATCTTAAATAAAACATCTTCTCATGCCATTGTTTGAAGTCCACCACTATTAACGGTTGGGGAACCGAAACCTGGGGCATCATTCGCGGGGCATATGCCGGAGTTGCAAACTGGGCCTCAAACGCTGTATTTACCGCTGCAAAAGCTGTAGAGGGTGCAACAACAAATCTGGAGAATCCTCCAAAGCCTCCGGGAGCAAAGCCTGCAAACACGGCAGTTGGTCCATTGTACGCCGATGTCGGGCAGGAACCAAGAATCCCAGCTGTAGCAACACTTGGCACTGTGTTATTCATAGCATCCTCAGTCAACAGCTTTGGCAGGTCAACTCCAGCCGATGAAACGATCAGATTTCTGGCAGCATCCATAATGTCGCCTCGTGATCGTTGGCCGGCATTCTTGCAATAATATACGGTGAATCCGCTAAACAAAGTGTTGTATTGTGATGAAATGTATAAACTGCTAAAGGGAATGAATCTGAATTTCACAAAATTAAGAGACAATTACAGTGGTAACCCAACCAAATCACTTGAAGATCCCAAGCTTTGATTCAATGGGAAAACTAAGTTGTAATAGTTCGGGACAAACATTCGATCATCATTCCCTAAATAGCTACGAGTGTTACAATGTGAAAAGTGGTGAAGTTGAGTCACTCACTCTTAATAATCCTAAAAGTATAGTAGAATACTTTAAGATAAGATTACCTATATAATTATGAAGTGAGGACCGTTTCAAATGAAATACTTAAGAATCCAAATATATGATCCATGGCCGAAACGGATCAAAACGTGAGAACAAAATGAGGTTGAGATAGCGAAATGTCAATATGATTGACTAAAATGTACATAAAGGTGGAATAGTTCAATGCATCGTGTCAACTAGGCCACTGGTACAAACAATAATATTGACTAAGGAAGGTTCAAAGCCATAAGCTACCTATCCCGATGTGTCAATGTCTCTGGAATTGAGTTGTGTGTTGTTCTTTTAAGGGCATTTCCACTCATGTGAGGGATTGTTGGAAAATTGGTTAATTATTTAATCGATGGAATCTAATTTTAAATTAAATTCATAATACCCGAAACCGATTATTTGGTGAGTTGAAATGCATGTGAATTGTACGGTGGTTATTAATAGTGTGGTTAGACATATAAATGTCGTTAAGCTACAGGCGTGTGTACCATCTGTTCGAATCCAAAAATTATAATTACATGCATCTATTAATAACCAACACAACTCCGCACCTCAAAATTTTATTTGATTGAAAACCTCTCAAGTTTATCTGATGGTTTGTCAAATAAATTAATAGCGAGTTTTAATTTTCAGCTATATATAATACGACTGATCTTGATTTTAGATACGATATTTGGATTTAAAATTTTGGGTTATGAAATAATAAATCTTGGATTTGGTTGACAAGATATCAAAATTTATTATCAAGATTGAAGATTATCTAAATAAAGTATTTGGATAAAATTCCAAACTTAGATATATTTTAAGTTAAGAAATAAATAGATTAATTAGTCTTAAATTGTTACTTTTGTATTGATGGGTTGCTCCTTCACATTGTTAGTAGATTAGAAACGTTGTATCCGTTCAAAAACACCATTTTTAGATTTTATAAATAGGTTCAATGTAACTGTTGTAAAGATAGATTTCAACATCTCAATCAAAGTTATTATTTATTTTTATTTATGTACATTAATTTATTTTTTTCCGTGTTCCTTCTTCTTTCCTAATTTTGTTTACTATCAAATATATGGGTACTGCATTTGGTACGAATTAAGGATCATCTTCGGAACAAGCCAGAACCAAATAATAAAAATTCACAAAAATACTCAGTGTAAGATCATATGTCTTTCGTGCAATTTTTGCCTTTTATTCGTCTTTCAACTTGATGACCTGAGTATAGAGTTGTTGCATTCATGAACAAAGAAAGATGACGTCGGCCAACAAGTAATATTCACCCCATAAATTATTTTCTTCACATCCCGAACCTCAAGGTCGAATTTGTGACCAGAAGTCAGGCGATAATAATCCTAGAAAACAGAGGAATGTTAAAAGAAAAAAGAATTCCTAAAAAGCAAAGGAAAAAATGGATAAAAGAACTAACCAAATCCTTCCCACCGGTTGATTGAGCGCCGGATGATAGAAGTATGCTCATCGATATTATGGAAGACTCTCGAGAATTATTTGCAGCGTTTGGTGGTATAACAATGAAGGGGTGTCTATTGTCTCTTCCAAATCAGCAACATGTACATATCAAAATAGGAAAATAAAATAGTAAAAAAGAAAAGAACATTGTGCAGTCATGTCTTTATGGAATATAGATACCTTGTTAGATGAGAGATTCATGGTAGCCACCACTTCATCAAGTTCAATGGAAGAAGCTACTCCTAGTTGCGGAGTGGTGCTCCTTGATTGTTGTTTCGGGAGTGACTCAGAGTCGATGGCCATTACTGCTAATTCCGACGATTCTATTACCAACTGGTAAATTGATTGATTGATACCTTGAACTGATGACGTGTTATTATGATTTTTTATGAATGCATATGAATAAACGTTGGTGAACAAACGGTTTTAGATTAGGTTTGGGTTGAGTAAGGAAATTAGTTGCAGGTATTATGTAATATGGTCGAAGAAGTTAGCTAGAAACCAGTGTTAGAATCATGAACAGATAATATTATTATAAGTAGGAGCCTTGAACCTTAATAATTGAGGTACTTACTGACGATGCTTGTGATACTATTACTATACTGTCTGTGGTAGCAAGAGTTTGTTTATATATGGCCAAATAGAACGGAACATAACATATCATATGCACGTGAAGAAGAAGAAGGGCTGTCTGTGTGGGGAGCATTTCTTTGTTTTAGATTTTCTACTCTGTTTCGGTCTTTGGATAAAAAATTAGAAGAGAGTTTTATTTTCTTTGTTTATGTCTTTCTATGTGGAATGGATAGATAGTAATTTAATTACTAGTTTGTTTTGAAATACATATAATTTGATTTTGTGAATGATTTGGCGGAAACAATCTATCTTTCAAAGTGTTTTGTTGGTCGAACAGCTCTTCTACTTTCAAGTGAAAGGCTCTATGTAGCTCAGTTACCATAACATATTCAGTTTTTATATATGTTTGTGACTTCATATTTGGCTGTTTGCTTACATGTAGTGATAAATTTATTTTATTTAGTGAAGGAAACATGACTTTGAAATTTTCTAGGTATGATATGCATATGAGAGAGAGTACATATAGGAATGCATGATTATTTAGCAACCTGTATTGAAAATTCTATGGAAACAAGGGTGTGTTTTTTTAGTGGGTTGGTTTTATTTGAATTTTTATATGTTTTTTTTGTGTTTATGGTTGATTTGAGTTTTTGAGAGTTTTGATATGTATTGAGTCGATGGATAATGAATATAGTAATATAAATATGTATTAAATTTATTTGATAAAATTAATAATATTATATCAACATATATATTTTTAAAATATTATCCATTTGTATTGTAGAAAATAAAATTTTCTACAAAATGATATATATTATATATTTTTTATTAAATTATAATATAAATAAATATCAAATAATTACAATTCAACGGTCTATGTACGGCCGTGCAAAAAACCCTGTAATTATCATATTTAAATAAAAAATAAAAAATGAAAAGAAATGAAAGCTATACAAGGTCACTTGCTGTTGGTCGAGGAAGAAATTGGTGAGTTTCACGTTGTTATCCAAACCCATAGTACGCGGACAGAAAGTTTGGTCAAACCTCCTGTAAAGAAACACACCCTAAGATTTTTTCAAACAGCCCTCCCAGAAAAAAAAAAAAGAATTATTGAATTTTGAAGTTGAATTTTTTATGTGTTATTGAATTTTTTCTTTTACTTTCACTATTTGGTATGAAAAAATTGAATTTTGACTTTTGGTAGTGATTAGTTGGTTGTTCAGTGTAGTACTAGTAATGTTCTTTTGTCCATACAATATCCCTACAAATTATTAATTTGGTGTTGGAGAACAATGTGAACACACATCTAAATTAAGAACGGTAATCCCGAGTTCATTAACTAAAACCTATTATATTTAAATATATATACTTTAGTAGAAAAAAGTCCTACCATCAAGAACGTTTACGTTCTCCACTTTAACCTACGCTCCACCAATCCCAATTGACAGCCCGAATAAAATCTCAAAACTCAATGTTCTTGTATGTTGTAGGAGTCTTTTAGTCTTTCTGGGATCGGGTCTTATATTAGGAAGTTTGGCAGTAGTATTATTTCTTAATCCGATTTATTCAACTCGTTGGCTCAGGAATTCCTATATAACTTAAGTGTCCGGGTTCGGTGTCGGAGTATTGTGTTGACTCACCAATGCGGGGAGTCCTACAGAATCCTTATGAAGTGGTTGCGGCTCGTCTTCATCTGTAAGAAGTTCGTCGGTTGTTGTGGTTCTCGCACAAATAAAGTTATGTGCTGCACAACACGCGTGCATGAGCATTACCTGATTACCGTACTCGTAATTAGGCATCGGATTCTTTAGGATGGGAAATTATTTCTTTACAACTCCAAAGGCACGCTCAACCAAGTTTTGCACCTTCACATGGTGTATGTTTTACTGCTTGTCCGGCCCGGATGGAGCCGGACTGTTCCAACGGAAGTCATCAAGATGGTACCTATGATTGCGATAGGGTGTGAAATATTGCGGAGCATTTGCGTAACCGGTATCGGCGAGATAGTACTTCTTTGCAACAACAATTAAAACAAGTGTTTACTAACAAATTAGTGTAAAAAATATATACAAGTGTCAAGAGTGATACCTCGAGGAGGGAATGGAAATGAGCTGTTGCCGTTCATGGCGGCAGAAAAGACACTTGCGTCATGCGCACCCCTTCGAAACTGGCGTACACGTAAATGAATCGCAGGTCATGATCCACTTTATATAACACTTATATTGTGTTTTATGCAATGGAAATTGTCTTGTGCTTCTACAGAAATACATGCCGGTACATGTGCGCCATCTATCGCTCTGACGATATCCTGAAATCAGCGAAACCCGAACAGTCTATAAACCACTATTGAAAAGTGCGATTGTGTTCGGGATGTACCTGAAAAACTGGCCAATAATGTGCATCGTAGTGTATGTGTGGATGATTGCGTGTTTGGTCGGTAGGACAAATCAACTCCTTCGAAAAAAGTTCCAATGCGTTAGGCAACGTTTTGAACGTGGTGGCATATAATGGAGGTTGAATGCTAAAACTGCTCTACTAAGACACGATAGGTGTGAAGTTACGCTTAAAACACAATCGTGACTTACTATAACATCTATCAAATAGACGACAAGCATCGAGGTTGACCTATCAAATAAATAGCATATTACAATATAATGCATGCAATTCCCCAACTACTAATCTACAACCAGTTTGGTAGCCATATGGTTCCATGTGGTAATACAATCAAGATCTCCAAAAATCCAAAATGTAATTAGAGTCAGAATCTCATGAAACATAACACAACAAAAGAATGAATTGAGGCTGACGAGTGTGGCCTAGGAGGTAATTGTGTCTATTTATCCGAGCCCTTTTCCCAACATTTTGACATAATTGTATACATACACTATGAAAATGTCGACAATGTAGTCGACATTTTAAGTCACCTAACAATTGAAATCCCTTCGACCCTCCCACAAATCTTGATTTTTAGCATAGATAGAATACTAAAAAAATGGATGCTAAAACATATTTTTGTCAAATCGACGGCAACATACCAGTTCTTACTGTTAAGAATATGGCCCAAACAAATATTTGCAGAATCTTAACAATGACAAAAGTAAGAACGAGAAATTTAAACGATACAAGAATATATTTGGTTCGGTTAAGATGACATACATCAATGGGCAAAGGCAGAACAACCTTTCACTATCAAGAGAAAAATACAAAATTGACTCGAATAACAGTTCCAAAGCCCACAATTCTCAATCTCCCAAGCTCTCAAAGAAAACTAGTAAGCCACAATTGCATATGAAAATGCTATTTGCCTATTTTTGGTGTGTCTCAAAATCACACCCAAAGCCACTAATTTATAAGGAGGGGCCTATGACTAATTTGTCACCACAAGCAATGTGGGACAACATTTTTCTTCAAAGCAACTCAATGTGGGACTAAGCTACATGAAAAATCTCCACCTTGGCGAGGTCAATATTGACAAAATAGTGAGCTTGCTCCACCTTCTCCACAAAAGCCCCATTGGGCTAAATTACCAACACTGAACTCCAATCCAACTCAAGCATTGTTTGAACTTGAGGACTGAAAGGGATTTTGTAAACATATCAACATGATTCTCCTTTGTATCAATTTTTAAAATGCAAACCTTCTTTTCAACAATGATATCTCAGATGAAGTGATACTTCACATCGATGTGCTTCGTTCTGTTATGATGCCTTTGGTCTTTAGTCAAGTGTATCGCACTTTGACTGTCACAATAAATAATAGTAGTACTCTGATGTATATGGAGCTCGCCTAAAAGACCTTTCAACCATAAAGCTTATTTAACTGCCTCTGTAGTAGACAATGTTACAACTGACTGTAAGGATGCTTTCCAGCTAACTTCACAACCACTAATTTATAATACATAGTCTGAGAGAGATCTTCTTCTATCAAGATTGCCAGCATAATGAAAATCTACATATCCAACCAGAGAGCTACTATTTCTTCCAAACTCCAAACAGGCATTCGAAGTACCTTGTAAGTATCTCATAATCCACTTCATAGCCTGCCAATGTGCTTTTATAGGACAAGACATATACATGCTAACAACACTGACTGGCTGTGAAATATCTGAACGGGTGCATACCATTGCGTACATAAGACTACCGACTGCATTTGAATAAGTAACCCGTGCCATTTCTTCTTCCTCTTCAATTGATTTTGGTGACTGAGTAGCTGATAATTGAAAGTGATTAGAAAAAGGGACACTCACTTGTTTGGCATTATTTATGTTAAAACGCTCCAAGACCTTCCTAACGTAGGTTTCTTGAGTTAAGACTAGTCTTCTCTTATTTTCTGTGCAAGATCACATTGGATATCCATGCCAAGAATTTTTTTTGTTGCTCTCAAATCCTTCATTTCAAACTCTTTACTAAGCTGCAACTTCAGAGAGTGAATTTTGGACATATTCTTGGCAGCTATAAACATATCATAAACATACAACAATAGATAGATGTGAGTACCGTCGGCTAACTTTCAAAAGTAAACACAACTATCATAAATGCTCCTCAAATATCCATTCCTCAACATAAAAAAGTCAAACCTCTTATACCACTACCTCAGAGACTGCTTCAGTCCATATAAGGATTTTTTCAACAAACAGGCATGGTCTTCTTTTCATTTGATTTCAAAACACTTGGGTTGCTTTATGTTAATATTTTCTTCAAGTTGTCCATGCAGAAAGACTGTCTTAACATCCATCTGTTATAACTCAAAATCCTCTATGGCAACCAAAGCAAGGAAAGTACGACTAGAGTTATGTTTGATAACAAGTGAGAAAACATCATTAAAATCAACACCTTGTACCTAACTATAGCCCTTTGCAATCAACCGTACTTTATATCTTATTTTCTCACCCCTTGAAATGCTTTCTTTTTTCTTGAAGACCCATTTGCTTTCAATAATTCTCTTATCTAGCAGTGGTTTCACATGAACCCAAGTATTATTCTCGTAGAAGGGACTCAATCTCTTCATTCATCACCGCTATCCACTAAACAGAATCATCACGCTGAGTTGCGTCTGAGTATGTGGATGGCTCACTGTCTCCACCTATTTCTTCTGCAACAGACAATGCATATGCGACAAAATCTGTATACCTCTGTGAAGGTTGAGTGTCTTTGCGTTGTCTTTCAATGGCTATGGAATATGGTTCTTCTTCTGAACTTTCAGTCTCAACTAATGTCTGTTGAATATAAGAGTCTAGTTGGGGGTGCTAGAATTACCAATTTCGAACTCCACATACTTCTGTGTATTATCTCTTGAACTTAAAGGCTCATTGTTAGACAACATTGCTACTTCATCAAAGATAACATCTCTACTGATTGAAAATTTTGGAGATTTGGGATAAGGACACCATAATCTATATCATTTCACTCCAGAAGCATAACTAAGGAAAATGCATTTCTTAGTCCTAGGCTCCAATTTTCCTTCATTTACATGAAATATATGTTGAACACCTGAACAATTTTAAACTAGAATGATGAGCAGAAGTATCTGACCAAACTTCTTCAGTAGTTTTGAAATTGAAAGCAGAATTTGGAGAGCGATTGACAATGTAGGCAGCCATGTTGATTGCTTCAGCCCAAAAATTCTTAGTCAATCCTGCATTGGAGATCATACATCTTGCCATTTCCAAGATCGTTTGCTCGTACGCCAGTCTATTGAGGTTTCATCCTTACTGTGCGATGACGAAAAATTTCTTCGTTCTTGCAAAAGTCAATGTACACCCTCCACAAAATTCCAAGATGTTATCGGTCCTCAGCTACTTGATTCGTTTTCCCGTTTGTTTTTAAATCAAAAATTTCCACTTTTTGAAAGTTAGAAAAACATCATTCTTATTCTTCAAAAAATATACCTAAACCTTTCTTAAGTAGTCATTAATAAAAATCAGCATATACCTGGCACCACCTTTTGATGAAATACGGGATGGACCCCAAAGATCAGTGTGGATATAATCAAGTATACCTTTCGTCTTGTGAACTGTTGATAACTTAAAACTCACTCTTTTTTGCTTTCCAAATACACAATGCTCATAGACATCCAATGATCCAATACTTTTTTCACAAAGAAGTCCTGTCATGCTTAAGATTCCCAAGCCCTTTTCACTTATATGTCCCAAACACATATGCTATCAAGTTCAGCCAAAGAGGATGATGAAACAACTGCATGCCCATATATAGTCGTCCCTTACAAAGTGTACAAGCTGTAAGATCGGATACCTTTCATAATAACAAGAGCACCTTTGAAAATCTTCAGAACACTATTTTGACTCGTGTACATGCAACCAAGTGTCTAAAGAGATGGGATTCTTTTTCCAAATTATGAACATGCCTAAATTAGTGAGTATCCTCACAATTCCATCATGCATCTTGATACGAACAATGCCCTTACCGACGACATTGCAAACGACGTTGTTTCGCATTAAGACAATTCATCCGAGAAGAGTATCATATATCCAAAATCCACTCATTGTAGATGGCACCCTATCATGAGTGACAAAAAAAACACTACCCTTACTATCATTAGAAGAAACACTAGCTTCAGCCGTGTTATCTTTCTTTTCAATCGATTTTCCATTTTGCTTAGTTTTCAATTTAAAGCAATAAACTTTAATGTGCCCCATTTTATGATAATAGTTACACTTTATATTTTTATTTTTAGACTTCAATCTAAATTTACTATTGCCATAGTTTCTCTTATTCAATCTTCCTTTAACAACTAAGCTCTCAACATTAACCCCAAAATTTTATAAAGTGATATCTCTATCTATCTGCTCCTTAAATTTCAAGGCATAATTGATTTCTTGATAAAAGATAGATTATTTTCCATAAATCTTAGTATCATGAAAATTCTTAAAAGATTTGAGTAATAAACACAAAAGTAGTAATGCCTTAGCCTCAATCATCTATCTTAACATCAATGTTTTCCAAACCATAATAATCGAATCAAAATTATCAAGATGGGAGAGTAATGATGTACGTTCCGCCATTCGAAGCATATAAAGGCTTTGCTTTCGGTATAGACGATTCTCAATAGACTTTTTCATATGCAATTGTACAAAGCCTTAAGCTTACCCACATTGCCTTAGCCGAGGTCTCCGTGGTGACCTCCCGCAAAACCTCGTCAGAAATATTTAAGATAATGCTCGAACGGGCCTTCTTATCCAGCTCAAAAAATTTGGAGTTCTCCATATCTTTGGGCATTTTTTCAATACCCTGAATAACCAAATCAACTTTATCTTGGACCAAAATGGCCTCTATTATGAGCTTGCACATCTCAAAGTTGACATTTCTGTCAAACTTCTCCGCTATCGTTCTTGTGATTATTGGTAACAAAAGATTCTCACAAATATAACAAGGGCTCTTATACCAGCTTGTTAGGAATATGGACCAAACAAATCTTTACAGAACCTTAATAATGACAAAAGTAAGATGAGAAATTTAAATGACACAAGAATATACGTGGTTCGGTCAAGATGACCTACATCTATGTACAAAAGCGAAACAAACTTTCACTATCAAGAGAAAAATATAAAATGGGCTCAATAGCAATTCTAAAACCTACAACTCTCAATCTCCCAAAAGCACTCAAAGCAAAACAAGTAAGCTACAATTATATATGAAAATGCTATTTGTCTAGTATGTCTCAAAACTCAACCCAAAGCTACCAATTTATTAGGTGGGGCCTATGACTAATTAGTTACCACAAGAAATATGGTACAATATATTTTTTGTCAAAGCAATTCAATGTGGGACTAAGCCACATAACACTTACCTATACCGGACCCGACGACCGGTGACAACAACGAGGTTGACGAGCTTTCTAAGGCGTGCCCTAAAATGTGGTTGAACAATGGGCGACGCGGGAGTGTCCGATCTAAGGTGGATCGTTATCGGAGAGGGAGAGATCGTCGTCGGTGTGGTGTTTGTGATTTGGTTTGAAATCGTCTTCAGATGACGGACTGGATAAGGTGGAGTGGTGGTTCATGTGGGTTTGTGTTTGATATATGATATTAGTATTATTTTTGGCAAACTGTGTTACACATTTTTGTCTAAATGAATAGACAATTAGTTAGGCTTTGTTTAGATAAAGGTTTTTGGAGATTTTTGAAATTTTGAAAGTTTGAAGAAAAATAAAAAGTTAGTATTTTATGTAATGTTTTATGAGAAAAAAAATATTTGATGTGATATTCTATTGAAAAATTAATAGTATCAAATAAGTAAAAATATGTAAAGTAAACAAATCCAATTTTTGAAATACATGTGTTTTTTTTGTATGTACTGGATGACTCTGTACAATCATAAGCTAAATTGTGTGCGAATATTGTTAGCAATATTTTTGCAATTGTTAAAGGGACATTAACTTCTTATTGTTGCCACTAAAATTTTTTGATGATGGCCCAAAGGATTTAGGCCAATCGAAATCGCCAATAATCGGGTTCTCCGACCTACTCAAGAAAGTATTTGGGCCTAGTCTCACGATAAAAATTGACGTATGAACAGATTCGGATGAGATCGATTATAATAAAAAATCTGGAACTAAACGAATATGAAAAGATCGAACGAAATCAGATTCTACGGATGAAAAAAATGACACAACATAAATATGTAATTTAACTTTAAAGGGCTTGAAAATTGGAAAACAAAAAGTAAAGGGAAATAATGCAATGCAACAAAGGAAAAATAGGAAAAATAAAATCTAGGAATAAAACAAAGAAAGAAAGAAAAAAAAAAGAATATAGAAGTGAAATGTGGTGTTGGACGTGTGTTTTCTTCTCCAATCTTGTCTTCTCCTTTAATAGCTATGAGTGTGCCTTGGCTCATAATTTTTTCAATATCCCACAATTGTAGGAACAAATATCTCACACTTTCCTTTTGTTTATCCATTCTCCCTTATTTTTAGAAGCTCACTTTCCCACTTCATTCCTCTTTTCACTTATCTGAATGGGGTCATCCATATCTGAGATGGATCCTTGGGCTGGACCAACTCTCATCCGTGGTGGGCTTTCGGGCTGGATTGGGCCGCGTTGTTTGTTGGGTTTAAAATTATTGTAGAGGTAACAAATGCCCCCATAAAAATATTTGGGCAAAAGTTTACCAAACTTTGGGGCCCAATATTTTTGTATGAGATTTCGATGGTACAACTCAAACTTCATATGGCCTCATCCGACAGCAGCAGAGGGCTGGTCCGGGTAATCTCAGGGTCAGATTCGTTGGGGAGTATGGCGGTTGGAATTAAAGATTCTCAATTTTCTTAGTGAAAATCCAATCGTCTCGACCTTGAAGTCGTCTTCGTACTGTAGGGCTCGCTTGAAATCTCGATCATTGGCTATGATGTCGAGACTAACCTCTAAAATTCCAGCATCTTTGAAAGACCTAATCATAGGTTCGTCTCCCGTATCTGGAGGTTTTGGATCCTCCATAGAAGGTTGTCCAACCAGGACAACTTTGTTGTCCAAAATCACTCGTTTTAGCCTCCACTCTTGTCGGATTCAGAGCAGACATCGCAAACCACTCTTGTCCGACATATTTTTATTTTGATCTGTTCGTGCATGGCTTGCTCGGAGCTCACTTTCTTGCTTTCCAATCTTCTTTTAACCGGAACTAGCTGTCTGGGGCCGATGTTGTCTCCTCCATCTTTGCGCTCCTGTCTACTTCTTCCTCTAATCCTATGTCCAATGCTCATCCCTTGGACACGGCTCGTAATTCCGTATCGGATGAGAGGTTATCATCACTCGGTCCACCAAGGCCAACCTCCATGTCTTTCCATTTTTCTGAAAATAGATTTCTGCAAATGTGTCGCTATGGTTCCTTTGGTTTCCGTCAGCCTTCGCTACTGATGTGCGAGGTTTCATTGGGCGTACACCGACTGTATTGATTGGCGCATAAGACGGCTGAATGGTCATAGGGGTTCGATCAGATCCTTCCTCAACATCAAAATTGCATTCCTTCACATGTGATGAATGATCTTTGCCACTGAATTCCCAGAGGAGCTATTCCGTCTTGGCCGCCTTTGCAAAAAGCTGTCAGAAATCGTTATATTCTTGAAGGGCCAATTTTTCATGAAGTTGACACATCATATTGTCGACCTCCATGTCGATGACTTGATTTTTGGGTATCCGCACCTGACATTGACCTTCTGCCCTGAGAAACCTTTCCAAAAAACATTTTACCGGCTTATTATGCTTTTGATGTAGGTTAGTTAAGTCGGATACGGTCACTTTCGGAAGCAGGCTGTAAAACCGCTCGTGGAATACCCTTTCTGGATCCTCCTATGTATGAAATGAATTAGGAGGGAGAGATGTATACCATACGAAGGGCAGTCCGGTGAGGGATAACGAAAATAGTTGGAGCTTGTACCACTTGTTTTTCCCAAAATCCCTTCTACACTGCGCCGTGAACCGATTGACATGCTCAATCATTGAGCGCGAGTCCTCCCCAAAAAACCATGAACTATGGGGTCCGAGCATTCCTAGGAAAAGGATGGTTGACGGTGATCCGATCCGAGAATGGTCGTTGATAGTACACACTTGTGGGCAGCCGGCTGGTGTCACCGTAAATAATGCTTCCAGAGGTAGATGAGGTGACAGATATACATCCTTTGTCACCCTCAGAGGTGGCAGCGTCGCCAAGGCTGTCTTTTGGGTAAATTCTGGAGCTGGATGCGCTTTCGGAGGTGGCAGGGCTGTCCTCCGGGTAATGTCTGGAGCTGGAAGTGCTTCTTGAGATGGCAGAGATATCTTTTGAGCAACGTCTGAAGATGGAAGTGCTTCCGGAGGTGGCGGGTCTGGAGCTGAAAGTACTTCCTGAGGTGGCGGAGATATTCTTCGGGTAGTGTCTAGAGCTGGAAGCGCTCCTGGAGGTGGCGGATGTCCTCCGAGAAAGTGTTTGGAGCTGGAAATGCCACCAGATGCACCCCAAGTCATCTGTGGCGCCGTTGGTGCTGGATGTGCTACCAGAGGTACCTCTCGAGTCATCCGTAGAGTTGGTGGTGGTCCCAAAGAAGTTGGAGCTGCCCCCCAAGTCATCTGTGGCGCTGCCAAAGCCGGAAAGTTTCTGAATGGTATCGAAATCCCCTGATTTGGACATCCGTAATCCTGGAACTGCCCGAACACCTCAGGAAAATTTATCTCATGGTATGCTCCTTGCCCCCCATGTGGAGATGGTGCCGAAGAAGTCGGTACATTTGATTCCCACACAACTGCGATGGCCGAAGGGGCTGATCTGCAGGGTCTCGGAGGAGGTGGGGCTGCCCCAGGGTATACTCGGAGGTGATGCAGATGCCCCCTAAGTGATCCCCGGAGTTGATGGGGTGGCCGGAGGTGTTGAAGTCATGGTCGGCCATGCCCCCAAGGATCAATAGCTCCTCCTCCGACATAAATGTTTTCTTGACCGTTCACCTCCGTATATGATATCGGCATGCTTACGCTACCGAACAAAGGATTGTTGTGCCATTGGGACGTTGGTGGTGCGTACCCACTGCCCCCTGGGTGAGACAGTGGTTGTGGAGGTCCGTACCCCTGTTGTGTTGTTGGTCCAGCTGGGGAGGCTTCCTGGTGTCCCCAACCGAGTCCGTGACCGACGATGACCGAGAGAATAAGCCAAAACCCGGAGGCTCACTTAGAAGAATCGGAAACCTTGTGGAACATTATAGATAAAACTAGAACTTGTTCATTAATAAGGTACTTCGGGGTTGATTGTTGGTTGATGATAGATGGTAGTTGGGAGATAGTGGCTAATCTTAGCCATCAGATTGATTCGATCTTAATTGTCCATTTCACAATGGACTTGTATAAATAGGTGCTTGTACTTCATTTTTAAATCATCAAACTGGGATCAATAGCAAGTCTTTCCCTCACTACTTCCTCTTTCTACGATTCTTGAGTGTTCTTAATCGTGTTATTGAGTGTTCTTGAAGGAGTTCAAGAAAAGGCTGTACTAGCAACCTTTAATTGTCCAGAAGTTGCTAGGCCACACGGAAGGTGTTCGAGGAACAACCAGGAGGTCCGTGACAAGTGGTATCAGAGCTTTGTTCGAGTCTAAGTCAGTGAGGGATGGCAAGTGATGGGTCCAACTTGAAGAATCTCAACGAGGGTAACAATGATGGTGTCAATGAAGAGAAGCAACATTGAAAGAGAAAGTGTTGCCCCTCTGTGGATCCATAGGTGCTTTTGAGGCAAGGATTGAGCGTGTGGAACAATT
This sequence comes from Andrographis paniculata, assembly GCF_009805555.1. Taxonomy (NCBI): domain Eukaryota; kingdom Viridiplantae; phylum Streptophyta; class Magnoliopsida; order Lamiales; family Acanthaceae; genus Andrographis; species Andrographis paniculata. Next base: position 635,050 of record NW_026137424.1, read on the forward strand.
CTTGGGCAGGAATTCCGAAAGGATCGACGAGGTCGAAAAGGATTTGCGTGAGGATTTGATAGTCTCTAGTGGAGAGACTGAAAACAATGTCACGATGGGGTATAGGAAGTGACGAGGTCACTTGGTGCCGATATGGTCAAGCTCAAGGAGGAGGTGGCAGCGTGTCGCCTCGAGTTGGCCCGACGGGAGAAGGCGACTGTGGTGGAGCCGTCCGTGATGCAAGAGGAGCTTGCAACACTTAGAGCGGCAATTGCAAAATTGCAAGCTCGTGCCCGACCGGAGGAGTAGCGGTGGCAACTAGGGTGGAGGTATCATGTTCGGAGTACTACTCGAGGGTTCAGAAATTCCGGGTAATTGATACATTTATTTCGATGTGGAATGTTACTTTAACGTTGTAGGTGTCGTGGGAGATGCGGCCAAGGTACACACGGGGCCCAAGATGGCGAGACCATCACGACATGGACAATGTTCAAGTCCGAACTCAAGGCAAAGTTTGAACCATTAAGGGCCGAGACCGAGGTGAGGGACAAGATACAATGGTTGACACACTGAGAAGGACATTTGAAGGAGTACATTGACGAGTATGCCAATGTACAACTTGAAATTCCATCGATGATGCAAGACAGAGCCATATTTAGGTTTATTGATGGGTTAAGGTTGTGGGCTAAAGAGCAGGTCATGGATAATTGCCCGGAAATCATGAACAAGGCGATGAAGTATGCTTCACGATTGATTGAGTTTCAATGGAGGGAACAAAATAAGAGGGACGATGAGAGGAGAATGATCTCGGACAAAAGTGGGGGAGACGCACCAAGATTCATCCCACGACCACCCCGACCCAAAGGTGAACTCTAAGCACCTCGGGCTATGATAAGGGACTTTTCCAAACCAGGACCAAAGTATGAAGGTTATTTTATATGTCAATCAAAAGAACATTTTGTGAGGAATTGTCCGAATCGATCGAGCTTTGCAGTGGCAATCGAGGATACTAACCCAGCGGAAAAACGGGTGGCATGCATGAAAACAAAGGGTGATGGTGATAAACATCGGGGACAAATGTACATAAGTGTCGAGATCGAGAGACACTCGTACTTGTGTCTACTCGACTCTGGGACAGATGCAAATTACATGAGCAAAGAGATAGCTCGCGAGCTAGTTTGCAATGGGAGCCGTAGGATGGCCGATTCAAGGAATTCGAGGATGTAATGCCGGATGAAATTTTGAAGGGCTTACCTCCCCGACAAGCGGTTGACCATGCCATCGACTTGGTGGAGGATGCAAACCCGGTGTTGCGACCGTCGTACCGAATGTCACCCGATGAGTTGACTGAATTAAAGAAATAATTGGGAGAAGTCTTGGAAGAAAGGTTCATCGTCTCGTCGAAAAGCCCCTTTAGTGCACCGGTGCTCTTCCAACGGAAGAAAGATGGGAGTCTCCGCATGTGAAATGACTATCGGGCATTGAACAAATTGACGGTGAGGAATAAGTACCCGGTGCCATCGTTGCCGACTTATTCCACCGATTGCAACCGGAAAAGGTGTTATCGAAGCTCGACCTTTGGAAGGGTTACTATCAAGTCCGTATTCAGGAGGGCGATGAGCTGAAGATGGAAAACACCACGAGGTACGGTTCATACAAGTTTAAATCCATGTCTTCAGACTAGCGAATGCCCCAACGATGTTTTGTACATTGATGCAACTTCTTGGATGATTTCGTGGTGGTATACTTGGATGATATCGTCATCTATAGTCGGAGTATGGCGGACCGCGTTGGACACTTTCGAAGTGTGTTACGAGCCCGATGAGAGAATCAACTATACGTCTGGAGGGACAAGTGCGAGCTCGGGATGGATGAAGTTGGATTCTTGGGGCATATCGTGGGCAATGGAAAATTTGGATGAAGCCGGGAAAGATCAAGGCGATCGTGGAATGGGAAGTGCCTAAATCCCCTACGGGGGTACGATCGTTTCTTGGTTTAACTAACTACTATAGGCGGTTCGTCAATAGCGGTACCCTAGACCAACTTGTTGCGAAATGAGCTAAAGTGGGAGTGGACGCCGGGGTGCCAAGCGGCCTTTGACACTTTAAAGGAGGCAATGACGAGAGAACCAGTACTCGTTCCTCCCGACTTCACCAAACCATTTGAGGTGATGACGGATGTCTCTGACCTCGCCGTTGGGGGAGTGTTTATGCAAGACGGACATCCGGTGGCTTACGAAAGCCACAAATTATCAGACGTGGAGAAATAGTGGCCGGCAAATGAGAAAGAGTTGCTCGCGGTCGTACATTGCTTGCGAGTATGGTAACACTACCTCAAGGCAGGCGCGCGTTTTACTATTGTGATGGATAACCAGACAGTAAGCTACTTCCAATCTCAAAAGAAGTTAACGGGTAAACAAGCGAGATGACTTGATTTTCTTGCAGAATTCAAGTTCGAGATTGAGTACCGACCCGGGAAAACTAACATGGTGGCAAACGCTTTGAGTTGGAAGGTGGTGGCTATCCATTCAGTGGAATGCGACATTTTAGATCGGATACGGGAAGGGCTTGTGCACGATGAGTTTTCTCATGCCGTGTTCGAGTTGGTGGAGGAGAGAAAGACAACGAAATACTCCTTGGAGGACGGGTTGGTTTTGACAAAAGGATATCGGATGTATATGCCGGATGCAGGGAGCCTTAGATGAGACATCCTACGAAAGTGTCATAATACAAAGTACGCGGGACACCGGGCAGCAACGAACTTTAGCATTGTCGCAGGAGCGATATTATTAGCCGAGGATGAAGGAAGATGTGGAGGAGTACGTCCGAACGTGTCTTGTGTGCCAACAAGATAAAGTCGAGAACCAACCACCGGTGGGGTTGCTCCAACCCTTGCCGATTCCGGAACGAATGTGGGAGAGTGTGTCCATGGACTACATCATCGGGTTGCCGAAGTCCAACGGATGCACAAGCATTTTGGTGGTGGTCAATCGGCTCTCAAAGTATGCCGAGTTCATTCTGGCACCAAAGAAGTGTACGGCAGAGGTATCGGATAAACTCTTCATGGAATACGTCGTTAAGTATTGGGGGCTACCGACAAGTATCGTGAGTGATCGAAACTCGAAATTCACCGGGCGATTTTGGACTGAGATGTTCCGCTTATTGGAGTTGGAGTTGAAAATGTCCATGACAATGCACCCACAAATGGAGTGAGTTAATCAAGTCTTGGAGGTGTACCTACGGCATTATGTGATGGTAAACTAGGTAGATTGGGCTAAACTACTCGATGTGGCACAATTTTTTTTTTAATTTGCAGAAAAATGAGAGTACCAGGAAGAGCCCGTTCGAGATCGTGCTTGGTTTCCAACCAATGACTCCGAAGGACTTGGTGGGGCATATAAAGGACCAAGCCCACCAGCGTTCCACTTTGCCAAGGGTTGGCAAGATCGGGCGGAGGCAGCGCGGCTATACTTAGAGAAGTCTCAAAGGCAGATGAAAAAATGTGCAAACCGGAAGTGAGTGTTCCGAGAATTCAAGGAAGGAAACTTAGTGTTGGTGAAACTCTACCAACACGGGCATGTGCAAGAGGTTGATGAGGTGTTACGAGGGCCCGTTCCCAATCATGAAGAAAGTAGGCGAGGTGGCATACAAGGTGGAGCTACCCGTTATTCCAACTTCACCCAGTATTCCATGTTAACATTCTCAAGCCTTGCTACATGGATGACCGAGACCCGAGTCAGAAAGTATCTACGAGAGCACCACCCGGGATGCAGAAAACATACGACAAAGTGGCCGAGGAGACATTGGCGGATCAACTAGTACGCCATAAGAACCATCAGCCTTTGACGAAATACTTGGTAAGATGGAGAGGATTGCCCGAGGTTGAGACGAGTTGGGAGCCGACGGAGAAACTTTGGCAATTTGAGGACTTAGTGCATGAGTTTGAGGCATTGAGGACAATGCCTTCATCAAGTGGCGGAGAATGTCGCGGACCGAGTCCGTGATTGACGATGACCGAGAGAATAAGCCAAAACCCGGAGGCTCACTTAGAGGAATCCGGAACCTTTTGGAACATTGTAGATAAAACTAGAACTTGTTCATTAATGAGGTAGATGGGGGTTGATTGTTGGTTGATGATAGATGGTAGTTGGGAGATAGTGGCTAATCTTAGCATCGGATCTATTCGATCTTGACCGTCCATTTCACAATGGACTTGTATAAATAGGTGCTTGTACTTCTTTTGTAAATCATCAAGTTGAGATAAATAACAAGTCTTTCCCTCATTACTTCTTCTCTCTACGATTTTTGAGTGTTCTTAATCGTGTTCTTGAAGGACTTTGAGGAAGGGTTGTACTAGCAACCTCTAAGTGTCTGGAAGTTGCTAGGCCACATAGAAGGTGTTCGAGGAACAACCAGATGGTCCGTGACACTGGTATGTTGTTTGCCCCTCAGGTGTAGGTGGCATGGCCGAAGCTGGTGTACCTGAGCCCCAAACCACTGCTACAACCGACAGAGCTGACCCCCATGGACCCAGAGGAGCAGAAGTTGCCCCCCAAGGCAAGTTCGGAGGTGGGGTGGATGCCCTCCAAGTCATCCCTGGAGCTTGAGGTGTTGAGGCTGTGGTCGCCATGCCCCCCAAGGGTCAGTAGTTCCTCCTCCGGCAGGGGCATTTTCTTGACCGTTTGTCCCCGCGGGTGACGTGGACGCGCTCATACCACCGAACAAAGGATTATTTTTTCATTGAGATGTCGGTGGTGCGTACCCGCTGCTCCCCCGATGTCCCTGATGTGGTGGTGCCCTTACGGTGGCTTGCCCCAAGGACCGCCAAGGTCCTTTAGCCACTGTCTTATCCGCGGGGTTATTGTTTTCGTTTCTTTTGCTCAGTACGGTTACGTTACCATACTGGAGCGTCGTTGCGGGATTCGTCGGGACATGCCCCCCCTATGCTGCCTTCGCTGGAGGAGCATTTTTATCATCTCCAGGGTTGGGCACTGGTGCTTTGCCCTTGCGCAGCTTCTCCTCTCTCGCCCACGTAATTTCATTTCGGATGGTGGACTTGAAAATATCGGCAAAATACCAAGAGAACGTTAATGTTGAGTCGCGAAGGGCATAATGGATTTCCCTAGGAATCTGATCTTGCAGAACGCTCGTAAGGATCGTAATCATCTTGTCCACGCCTCCCAGAGCTGTAGAGAACTTTACGGGGATGCGTGGGGCTAAAGTTTCACCAGCGATTTCATCTTTTTTTTACATCGTAACTTTCTCCGGCGATGGTAATTTGCGACTCCTCAGTTACATAAAAGTGCGAGACTCATCAGAGTCCCATTGGGCATGCCAATCTATTGTCGCTGAAATTCGTCGATGACGGCCCAAAGGGTTTAGGCCAGTCGAAATCGATAATAATCGGGTTCCCCGGCCTACTCAAGTAAGTATTCGGGCCTAGTCTCGCGATAAAAATTGACGTATGAACGGATCCAGATGAGACCGATTATAATAAAAAAATTGTAACTGAACGAATATGAAAAGATCGAACGAAATCGGATTCTACGGATGAAAAAAAAAATGACAAAATAAATTTGAAATTTTACTTTAGAAGGTTTGAAAGTTGAAAAAAAAAAGTAAAAGGAAATAATGCAATGCAGCAAAGGAAAAATAGGAACAAAAAAATTTATGAATAAAACAAAAATATATGTATATATATATAAAAGTGAAATGTGGTGTTATGTGTGTTTTTTTCTTCAATCTTATCTTTTTCTTTAATAGCTATGTGTGTGCTTTAGCCCATAATTTTCTCAACATCCCGCTATTTTAGGAACAAATATCTCCGCTTTCCGTTTGTTAATCCATTCTTCCTTATTTTTAGGAGTTCACTTTTCCACTTCATCCCTCTTTTCACTTCTTTCATGTAATCCTTGGACCGATCCAACTTTCATTTGTAGTGAGCCTCCAGGCTAGATTGGGCCACCTCGTTTGTTCGGCTTAAAATTATTTTGGAAATTACACTTATATTGCCTATTGTTTTTATATTATTTCAATTATGTAGCAGATAATATGTTAATAACTGTATTTGGATCTTCGAAATTTAAGTGTTAATATAATTGTCGTGATAGGTTAGATAAGTTGTATTTGGGCCTTAGTTTTAAATTGATTTTAAAATCAAGCCATGTCAATTTAATACAAAAAAAAAGTAATAATAATTAAATAGGCTACTGGAAGAGCAAAGTACTTCAAAAACCAATTATAGACGTCAAGTTGAATAGAATAGAATAGAAACTATTTTGAATATTACTGTAATTTTAGTTTGATTTGGAAGTATTTTATTTTAAATAGTTATGTGAGATGTAATTAATAGATAAAGATCGAATACTTCACATACTTTATATTGAAACTTAAGTTATGAATAAAATACTTGAGAGCAAAAGTAATGGCCTAAAATTAAATACTCATCTATTTAAACTGAAGTTTTTTTGCCAATGAAAAATCATAGTGACTTTATTTCAAAAGCCAAAAAATTGTGTCAGCACGGAGATATCCCGGTACAGGTGAACCCACTTCCATGCTATTAGAACAGGTGGATTTTTATTGAAGTCACTGCGCATGCATGTATGTGAAGTTGACTTGATGATAGATAAGTCAGCCAACAGAGGCTTTCTTTACCCAAAGCCAATATGCATGCTCTACCAAATATATGTCAATATTCCATATTTTATTAGTAATTCTTTGTACATCCCCATCGTATCACACTATAATCAAAAATTTAATGAAGGGTTTAAAATCTACTTCTGCAGTAACCAACTAATATGTATTTTATTTACACAATACTAGTAAATAGTAACATATATTCCCTAAGATAATATAAGGAATAAACTCATTATTTCTAAAGCCACAATTATTATCCCAATTAAATAAAATTCACTGGATTATGATCCATCCTATTCAATTATTTATTTATGTACATCATAATTAACTTATTACAACTCATTAGTATTATTTATGAACGCATACTATATATAAATTGCGTTGTAGTAGCAAAAACATCAATCCGAGAGAGAGAGAGAGAAGTCCTTGTTACCTGAAACTAAGATTTGAGGCCTTGGAGTGAGAGTAGTTCTTCGAGGGAGGCTCTGATATCGGCCGAGGTAAAGTCTTGTGCTTGTCGAGTGCGCGCAATGTTGGGGCTGTCGTAGTACACCACGTCGCCAAGACTGTAGCTTCGCTGGGCAGCATAGTTCACGCTGCTGCTGTCGCCGCTGCAAACTCCCGTCAGCACTACAGACTTATGGATGCCGCCGAGCAATCCTTCATAGTCCGTGTCTCCATTCTCCCCCACAAAAACCACCACTTTCGACAACTCCATACCCCATCGAAGATATATGTACCTACATTTCACATTTTCCATCTCACTCTCTAAAACCATATTCACAAAGCTATACAAATCCGAGAATAAATTACATCTCTATACCTGTGTTTAAATTTAAATGCATAGAATAGGAATTCCTGTGCACATGTATGTGTGTTTTGCTAACAACGATGTAAACTATACAACTATATTTTCAGAGTATTATATGAATTTTTTTAAGATCGATTTATATAGACATTTTGTAAAGTTTAAATGCTACTTATTAATAGTCATTTTTTAAAACATATTATGTCAAATTCCTATTTCTTCTTACAAAACATCACATCTGATACTCAATCTTTTACTGTTTACAAAATTTTCTAAAACTTCAAAAAGTTTCTACGTGGACAGAGTCTTAATTATACTTCGCTTTTAACGAGATATATGGGTTCCGTGTGTTATCGAAGGCATAGAAAGTAGTTGCTCATTGGGAAACTATTCGACAAGTAAAGAGCCAACACCATACTTGGAACAAACAAGGATCACAAGAGGTAGCATATCATCGCTCGCTAAGTACATATGTATAGATTCTACGAAGGAAATAAATTCATTCGAAATAGTTTATGTACGTACCTAAGAGCCTGGGAGCGAGACGACAGGACTGGAACTACTTTGATTTTACTTCCATCTTGGCAATACACAACGTGACATCGTAGCGCCTGAATTCTCATCTGTTTCCTCAACTCCTTTAAAGGGGGAACCTGAAATGCAAACAATCAAATTGTCAAGTGAAATATTAAAACAAACTGTATGAAAATGATAAAAATTTATGTTCATGTATGATGATTGTATTTGGCTTTGGAACGATGAAAAGAAGTAAAAGGGTGAAGGAAACAGATTCACCGATCCCGGCTTCAGAACTTTGAATGAATAGCAGTAGTCGGCTGAAGTCGCTTCATCTTCAACGACGATTTGTTCTTCCTTTCCGTCTCTGTTTTCTGTTATAGAGGCTGCCCATCGGACTAAAGTCTTCCTCAAACCTTCACCCCCCCAGCGATACTCGATATGTGAATGATAATACAGGTCGATCACAAATGGATTCTCTTCTGAATGTGGCGAAGAATAGTAAAGATCTCCCCCACTATTGCAAATGAATGCATCGAAATCAATAGGGCTCAATCTTTCAGAACTCAGAAACGAAAGAATCTCATTTATGTTAAAGGATGTTGCCAGGATAAATCCAACCGAGCCTTCAGCCATCTCCTTCTCTAAGGCGCCGAATATCTTTCTAATAACTTCAGAAAGTTCAGCATTAGCAGCACAATCCACGGCGATAACATACATGTTTTTCCTCCTCCTCAATGCTGGAAACTTACCAGCGCCTAAGTCTCCTTTATCTGTAGCAGATCCAGGTTTCGTAGCAGTCTTTGCGGCTAACTTGGATGACATTAAAACAGCAGTTTCTAGCTTACTCCTTCGGGTTTCAGAGTCAAAGGTAGAATCGGCATTTTCTATGCTCTCATTCTTGTCGCCATCGAATGAGAACTTCAAGTTTAAAGATAAATCATGTATATCTCTCAATGAATCACTTGGTGACTCCAATTCTGAATTTTCATCATCGTCGTCATTGTTCCTCAGCCAACTAGGTTGCCGCGGTTTGCACCCTGCTATCCTGGAGAGATATGTCTTACAATGTTCCGGCCATGAGAAAAGGTGAATATTCTTCAACCCATTTGCTCTACATTTTACCCAGAGATTCTTCTCAGCAACCAGCCTGAGAAGAGCATCAGCAATTGACTGCTGATCATGGGGATCGACAAGAAGACCGTTGTCTAAGACCTGCCATCAATACATAGGTATCGTTAATCTCTAAAAAAATGATATTAGAGCAAATACATAAATTACATAGAAAGAAATTCAAGAGATACTCTGTGTATGTCCACAGGGCCACCATTTTTTGTGGCAACAATTGGCAAGCCATGTGCCGCAGCCTGTAAATGAGAGAGAATAGGCATTGGTCACCAGAACAAAGATTTTAAAAATTTAAATTATGCATTTATGCGTTGCTTGAAGGCATACCTCGATCAGTGTAAGGCCAAAAGGCTCAATAAAAGCTGGATTTATGAAGACACCCTGTCATAAAGAATTAAGTTAACCAAAAGTAATATTCTCTTGATTAACTGAAACAACAGCTATAGGTAAAAAATTTTGTTCCTGCAGGCTCGACATTAGTGGATAATAAACCACATATGGTGCCAAATACATAGTTTTCCATAGGTTTTAGAGATATTATATAGGAAACTGCTCTCAGTATTAACAAACTTTTATAGAGGCTAGCCCACAAGATAGTTAAGCCTCACTGAATGGCTAAATTATATGCAAATATCTGAATTTGCTTAAGAAATATAGCCACTGTTCGTTTCACAACATTAGCAATCTCGTTGTCCTACACGCAGAGACACACACACATACAAAAAAAAGGGAATTTTGAAATACTTCTTAAAAGATACTCCCTAGAAAATTTCAAATTTATTACATTCACCAATTCATGCACTTTGCATCCTAGAGATTTTGCACCATCTAACCATTTATAATTTACACACACACATACACATTTATAAACCCTCAAATCTTTATATTCCATTTAAAAGCCACTGCACATTATTATTAGAAATTAACACAGATAATTTCAGAGGAAACAAACATTTTTCCTGAGATGAGCTAGGAAATTTGATGGATTTCAGAAACCACATTAAGGATAGGCTAGAGTCATTTTTAACATTCATTTGCAGAAGACCACGCTGCCAATAAGTGCTCAAAGGTCCCATGTTATTATTATTAAATGAAGTTGAGATAAACCTACTGCAATGTTACAATGCAAGTGTAGCAGTTAATTTGGTATCATATCTTCAAAATCATAAAATAAAAAAAATAATAATATTATTCATTTATATTTTTATTTTTATTTTTTGCAGAAGTAGAATCACTCTAAAAGACTACTATTTTTATCAAGTATTTTCAAAACTATAGGAAAAGAGAACATAAATTTATTAGTCTAAGGTTCCAGAAAAAAAACATCCAAGTCAAAAGTAAGTTGAATTTTCAATCCTATTAAAGGTTAATAAGTCCTTATCTATATATGCAACATATGATGGTACCTTTGTCTTTGCGGCAAGACGATAGATGTCAGGGACTTCTGATTGTTTATGATGTTTCGGATAAGCAACTTGACCGTAAAGATCATATTTATCGATCAGTTTAAGAATTGAAAGAAGAAGAGATGCATTCATGCCGGACATTTCGTCAATATTATCTCTGTTTCCCATTATTAAGGTCTGCAAGAAAGAGCAACTAAGAAGTTTGAAAAAGTGCAAGTCCTCACCAAATGAGTACACACAATATCTAAGTACATATTAAGATTACTTACAAGATTAGCAAGCTCCCTTAGCGGTCGGCATTCCCCAAATGCTTTGACCAATGTTGTCAGGTTCTTCTTTGGATCAGGCCTGGCTAGTGCAAGAATCATAGGCTTTCTAGGATTTTGAAAGAAACGCATTACCTGTGTTGACAAATAGGCATGTCTTGGTTATCAGAACAAGATACATTATAAGCAGTACTTTTAAATAAATATATGATATGTCAAAAAATTATGGTGTATGACATAGTTTAAGAGCGGGTCAAAATAAACTTTGTTTGTAAAGCCTTCCCGTATACATTGCAAAGAGCATTGTCCAACCTCTGCCCAAATAGGTGGATCAGGAGAACTCCCATCTTCATTTGCCTCTATTTCTGTGTCTATGTCTCCCTCATTTGGAACTATGTGATGAAATTCCATTCCAGGTGGTATAACCTACCAAAAAAAAACCTCATTGCACTTAATTGAACATCTATACATATTGAAATCTCATTGAGAAAAGGATAAAAGTTCAACAAAACCTGTGCATGTATTTTTGTGTGCGATGAACGACAAGCAACATAATGACACATCACAACTGTGTTCATGGCAGAAGAAACATATGACAATCTTACAGCTCTGACAAAATTCAGCTAACAAGCTAATCAACACACTAATAGCTTTCTGACTTTGGAAAATAGCATAGTTACCTCCGGCGGGAAGAATATGTGGACGTTTGGTCAAAATATAAAAGCCAAATTGAGCTGTACAAAACAATTCCGCTAATTGAATCATTTTTAACAGATAGAAATGTTTGTGCAACATACTCTAATAGGAATATAAAGGAATTTTGGAAAAGAACCTGGACTAGAAATTTAGATGAAAATTTAAGTTGTATAAGTGATAAATATACTCACAACAGTGCGTGGCATGAATCTTCCATAACAGCTCACATTTCGCTTGACCCTAGCACGTATTTTGCGTTCCAGAATTGGATCAAAAGCATCATACAAACGCCACTGCTCATCTATCTCCTGCCTTGTACTAGTAATAACCATTTCAGAAGCATCAAGGGATAATTCTTCTGCCTCTATTCTTCGAAAGATCTTATAAGTAGAATCAATCTCATCCCTCGACAACCGTCCTTGTCTCAAGAGTTGCTCCAGCTTATCACGGCCCAGTGAGTGGCCGGTGAAAAGCATTGGGACATTGAGAGCACCAGACAAAAGAGCAGCCGAGTCACCAGCATCAGCATAATGCCCGTGGATAGCAGCAGGCCAGACTGGATGTCCATTGCCAATTTGCTCACCAAGAACTTTTGACATCTGTATAATGTGGCTGAGAGCACCATCGACAAATTCAGGGATGTGGGGCCATAAAAGTTCTTTTGGAATATATTTTTCTCTTGGCCCAAAAGGAATACGAACTATGTAGGCACCACTACTCTCTCCCATTTCATCCATTAATCCCTCGGAATGAAGTGGAGGCAACATCTCTGTGGGTTCACCATAGCTCCAGTCTACATCAGGTGATGATACTTGTCTAGTGAACAGATCTACACGATATACACCTGGCATCGAACCTAAAGCCCTTGCCAGCTCAACAACATACTTTACCTAATTATAACATAAAAGAAAACAATATTTATACTAAAATAAAATCGTAGATTGTATCAAGTGACCAATTGAGTCACAAAAGTATCAGAAATCTAAATAAATATTACTAACAAGAAAAATTACTCCAGCAAAAGACAGTAGATATGAATTTCTTGGACAGAGACTTTACCTGCCCACCAGTATCAGAATCACGTCCAAGCTCCATGTTTTCACCTCGTATCAAACCATGAAGGCTGCAAGGGACTACTCATAAGAATGCAAGCAATTAAGTTCGATAGATATTTTAAACAGAATATATTCTCTGATATCTCAGGTTTTAAAATTCTGCATAATCATATAGAGGCATACATGTTTAATTATGGGTGTGAATTCTTACTTAATCAGAATGTGAAATAACAGCAGAAATAAATCAATAAATAGATCTTATAATACAAGTAATCAATAAAATAAAAAAGTGTGTGATCTTTACCAAGACAGGGAAAAATGGAAAAATGATATTTTTACCTTATCAACACAATATATAATTTTTTCCCCTTTTGTTGACTAGCCCAAGTCTCCAAAGCATCACCTGAACTAGTCCTTGGTAAGCGACCTTTGTTGCTTTCACAATGAGATGAAAGATCATTAACTACATCTCCTTTCTCTCCCTCGGATAGGTCTTCAGACATATCAGCAACAGCTTCTCTGTGGCCTCTTTCACGCTCAAGATGGCGTTTAGCGTTTCTCTGTGCCTCCTTTTCCTCAAGCTAAAGAATCCATCAAACAGGATATGTCGATTGTTTGATAAAACCTCAGTCATACAAATAGTTTACTGTAAATAAGTCATAGAACAAGCCCATGCCAATAACAATTATGTTAGATTTCAGCCTCTCCTTAAATGTGAATAAAGCACAAAAAGCATCAGCTATTTCTGAGAACATATTAACCCAGCATGAACTAACACCCAGAAAAAACTAATAAAAATAAAAATATGTTGTGTGCCATGTTGAAGAAAAATGCAAACTGGAACAAGTTAGATAAATTATGGACAGCTGAACTCTATGTCCAAGGCATTCAGGTCGTGGTAACACAGAATTATGAGGTTACTCAGATTAGTAATATTTTCTGTATTGCAAATGAAGATGAAGGCATAAAGAAATGAAGTTAGGCCAGTACAACAGGATATAAAGCTTTGAACCTTGTTATGCAAAAAGGTTATGCAAATGCATCAAGAAACTTCCTAGGTTATTTGCAAGAATTCTAATTTTGAAAATTATTTCACTTTAAAGTGACCTACCGTATGTAAAATTTGAAGGGAAGATATTTTCGCTATAGTTAGCAAAGATTAAAAATAAAAAAAAAAAAAAAAGAGAAAAAAACTATCAACAGTTAAGGTTTGGTGCAATTGATATATACTTCACACATATGCTTCGAAAGATTTCACTTTCCAAAGTCAGATATTGTTTGCTTTCGTTCACGAAGTACGAGAATATCAAACAATTATCGAAAAATAATAATTTTCCAACACATATGACATATAGCTAGACACTTCACTACTAGATTGGTCTATGAAAAGATCATCAGTGAGAAATGGAAGGTGAAAAGATGTTTTTGACAACTTCTTAAACCAAAGTCACCAAACACAGTTTTTTCCTCAATTGACAAAGGTACCATATCTTCTCTGTTGTCACTACAGAATCAAGAAAAAAGCAATTATTTTACATTAAAAACCCTTCTTTTACAGCCTCATCAATTTTTTTTATATCATCTTGCCTTTTCCTCCCTGGTCTCAAAATGTTAGGTAAGTTGAAATTGAAGAAGTTGAAGTGACAAACTCTCTTTGTAATGCCTAATATCTCATTCACCCAATTCTAAAATGAATTCCAATTCAGCTTAAAATTGCTAATATCAAGTACGACGAGCATAATCTGTAACAGGAAAATCACATTTCATTAGAACCTCAAAATTCTACCGAGCGCATAATCACATACTCCCGCACTTGAAAACAATCGTGAACATAAAAAACCTGCTTCTTCTGGCGAGCTAAATTCCATATCCGCCAACACATGTTCTCTAGTCTGGTGTTCCTCTCCTTAGTACCGCCAGTGGCTTGCGCCTGCGTATTCCCGCGCGCGCGCAAACGCTCATTAGAAAACCAAACCGATATTAGGAGGCAGAGAGAGAGAGTAGGAAGGCGTACATACTCTAACCCAGGAGCGATGCAAATCGGTCTCATCGAAGCCAGTAATGACCTCTTCGACAAAGTATCTGGTAGGACTGAACCTTCCCCTCTCCCGGAGAAGCAGGGAGGACTTGACCTCGTCGATACCAGGGCCGACGTCGAGAATGGCCTCGAGGTAGCTGTTAATCCAGTCGTTTCCAGCCATGGAAGCGTCAAACTCAAGTGTGTGTGGAGAAGAAAGGAAGGGATGGATAGAAGGTGATGAAGGGATGAATGAATGGAAGTGGTCGGTCGACACTCACTCCCTCCTCTCCTTTGCTTTCAGTAACCGCTCAACTCAAACCGACCACTCTCCATTTTTTCTATATATACAGAAAATATTATTAGTAAGAGAGATTTTGGGAATATTATTTCTTTATTTATTCATTGATATTTGGCCGTTTCCTTGCATGTGCTATTTAATTTTTTTCCTAACTGTTCAATTTTTAATACTTATACTACTTTCGTCCCTTCACAAATATAAGTATTTTTATTCTGAATTATTTAATAATTATTTTTAAAAATATTTTATTTTCCTTTTAAATACTTTTATTTTATTAACACATCATATTAAAAGAAAATAAAATAAAATTATTTTTATATTATTTTTAATTACTCATTTTAATTAAAATATTTATTATTGTTAAAGAAAATTGTCAAATGAATAAAGTACTAGTAAACAAAGCGAAACTAATTATTATTACTTATTATTATTATTATTATTATTTACTATTATTTGCTGGTGATATGGAAAGTAATTATTGCCGGGGGCAACGTGTCAACATCAAAAGCATTCAATATCAATAACAGAAATATAGTTTTATACACATAGACGTTGCATTCCCGTATACGTATATTAATATCGTCAACGGTTAGGTGCTGAATTGAAAAAATTAGCATCGTATAATTCAAATCAGCACATGTAATATATATAAATAATACATATTTTTTTATTATACACAACATATGTGCTGAAATCAATTAGTATTTGTGATGTATAAGACTATAGCATGTGATGTTAATTCATGTGTTATATTTATGTTGTTGGTTCATAATTACAAGTGTGTTGTATAACAGTACGTGGTGTGCTGAAATCAAGTATTGAATGTGTTGTATAAGACTATCGCATGTGCTCTTAGTTAGTGATGTTAGTTCATGTGTTGCGTTTGTATTATATGAATGCAGACGGTGTGTTGCCGATAGTAATTAGTGATGAAATAAAAGACAACACAAATTCATTCATATTATGTCTGATCTCTCAAAGTCTCTCTCTTTTATCACTCTATATTTATTAATAGTGCACTTACCTGTACATATATACACATACATTAATATTTATATTATACGTCTTACACACGTCTCGTCACGATATATATATACTTATTAAAATTATATTATTATTATTATGTAACACATGACGAAGACTCTTACCTATTTTATTTTGGTAAATTTTATTTTTATACTTTCTATATTATCTATTTTCTACCATATGGAAAATCTTGCAAAAAATTTTTATTAAACATTTCTCTCTCACCGGAAATAATTTTCTGACTTAGTCTCTGTGTGTCAAAATGCATCTGGTTTCTACGGACCTTGTTCATACAATTGTTAATGACTATGGCTACAAGCCAAGATCGGGCTAAGGCTATTATTTCATTCGTCACCATTTGGATATAAACACATATTTGCATCATTTTGATTGGCATCCATTTAACCTTCAAATATATAAAAATATAGTATTAATAATGGCAAACATAGATATTACAAAATACAGTATAAAAAAGTATAGACGTTAATTTAAATATTACAAAATATAAAATAGCATAATGTAAAATGACATAGTATGTCTATCACTGAGGGTTTGCTGGATCTATGGAAAAATCCGCTATATTAAGATGCGTTGTGTCGTAATTCAGAAGATCATCATCGGGGTCGTCATCATTATCAACGTGATTAATCTCGACATCCTTCCCCTTTTTCTGCAGTGAGGCTTGATAAAGATCAGCTAGGTGTTTGGCTATTCTATAGGTATTGGCCCAATGACCTTCAATGCCGCACTGATTACAAATGTCAATTTGCCTCTTTAGCCTTTTCGGCTCTATCCCCATATTGGGGTTTATTTTGCTTCATGTTAATGTCAAAACCGCGGTGATTGTAAGGGTTATATCGACTGCATTGACTCTCACAACCGCGACCACGTACTTGGCCTCGTTCATAAAATGTCACGTTGGCTTCAGGGAACGGACTAGAACCAGTGGGCGGGGACTGATGATTTTTCATCAGTAACTCATTATTTTTCTCAGCTAATAAAAGACATGCAATGATTTGTGAGTGCTTTTGAAATTTTTTCTCATGATACTACTGTTACAGAACAACATTAGAAGCATGGAAGGTAGAGACAGTCTTTTCCAATTTATTATTCTCAGTAATATTTTATCCGCAGAGTTTTAACTGAGATGCAATCTAATGGATAACAGAGCTGTAATCTGTAACAGTTTAAAAATTCTGTAACCGCAACCGCAAGTTAAGCGAATCATGTCGGGCTTTCGGGAGAGTAATATATTTCAAGTGTCCAAATCTATCCCTTAATTTATTCCACAAATCAAGTGAATCTTTCACCGTCAAATACAATGCAACAACACATACTATATTGAAACACGAAAAATATTTCTCCTATTTGAAAAAGGAAAAGATGAATGTCAATACAATAAGTGGCAGTGCAAAATTAATTGAAGACTCTCGAGAAGACATTATATTTCTCTCCGCAGGGACGAAAATTTTGATACAATACGCATTGTTGGCTCCTAAAGCTCGAAGAAATTTACTAAGCTTTCATGACATTCGAAAAAATGGTTATCACATTGAGACTATGAGTGATACCAATGGTGACTTTTTGTTGATCACCAATATCATTGATAAAAAGAAATGCATCATGGAGAGATTACCCTCACTCTCTACTGGTTTATATTATGTCATTGTTGAGTAAGAAAAAACCAATGTGCAGGGTTTTCGAGAATGGGCCTAGGGCTGTGGATTGGTGTATAGTTCAATTGGCCTATTAATGGCAGTGAGATCCTAAATGGGTCTGAATATAAGCCAAACGGCCCAAGTGTTATTAACAAATAGGTTTTTTTGGGAGAAACCTGTGATTAGGATATCGGTGAATACAGAAGTCGGACAAAAAGAAGACGGACGAAGAAAGATGAGGGCTGATACGGAAATCGAGCAAAAGAAAGTCGAGGAAAGAAAGATAAGATGGCAGACACGGAGGTCGGAAAAAAGGAAGTCGAGGGAAGAAAGATGATATGGCAGACACGGAGGTCGGACAAGTGGAAGGCGGACAAGAGGAGACGGTTAAGGGACAAGAGGAGACACGTAGCAGCAGGTGTGCCGGTCGGACGAAAAGCAGTTCTAAGACGGTTAAGGGAAGTTACAACCGACGAGCGGATCGGACAAGTGAAAGGGCGGTCAGTTGGTCGCTTGATTGGGCGATCGATTAAATCGTCTGGACGGATGATTGTTCAGCCGATTGAAGGGACTGGATGGTGGTTGCTTGATTGGGCGATCGATGAATCGTCTGGACGAATGGTTGTTCAGCCGTTTGAAGGGACTGAATAGTGGTCGCTTGAGTGGGCGACTAATTAGTCGTTTGGTCTAACGACCAGTTAGTATCTGGATTGGTCGGTTGGTCAATTGTTGGGTTATTCGGTAGGTTCAGTCGGTGGATGGTCCAAACGATTTCTCAGTCGGGTGGTGATTTATGATCCGTCTGAAAAGGCGAAGGTTGTTTTCAAAGTTATAGGGTCGAGCAAACGGTTGCTAAATATAAATGCGACCAAAGACAGTTTTTCAGACGGTTGTAAACACGAGGAGGTTTCTCTGTCAGTTATAACTGGTAGTGCACGATCTGATAACTGACTTAGAAGACATATAAGAGGGGGTCCGCAACTGGCAAAAACATCTTCAATCGACATCAAAATCAGTGAATTTCTTTTGGGGATCATCCTTTTACTTTTTCAGTCTATAGCATTTATTTCTTTTCTATTTTATTCATGTATCGTACGTTGTCTAGGGATTCTTAAATCTCAAGCATTTTATTTTATCAAATTCGAAGATAATCTCTATTTTTGGATTTTACTTTTTATTTTTGAAAATCAGCATCAACAGTCATATTAGGTGTTGTTGAAACACACCTCACGGTAGATCAAAAGACTACCATTTTCAAATATGATATAATCGCCTTGAGCATCCTCACGGTATTCATGGTCATTCATTAAAAAATAAAAAAGTGTTAAACTCAAATGAGTTAACTTGTGTTGCTTTTACTCAGAGAAAAATGATAACCAGGTCATTTCCAACTAAAGTAGGTATTGAATTACCAACATTTTTGGAAAGAATACACGGGGATATGTGTGGACCAATAGACCCACCATGTGGGTCATTTAAATATTTTATGGTGTTTATTGATGCATCTACCAGGTGGTCACATGTCTGTTTATTATCCACTCGTAATATGACATTTGCGAGATTGTTTGCCCATTTCGGCTTGGGGGCATGCAATCTTAAATGCAGGAACACTCATAAGAATGAGGCCGACAAACTATATGTGACACCCCGGCCCGCAAGCCACGCAAAGCCTAACTCTAGAGTTCTTTCAGTAGGACTTCCGAAAAAGAATGTGCGCATTGTTGACATGAGTAGTCTATTCAATTTATTTAACCTCTTATTCAACCTCGGGGGTATTTCATCCTCCCCGACTCATATCACTATTCAACTCCGGGGTATTACACTATCATTGCTATTACCTTATGCAACTAGTATATGTTCACGAACCAAATATATCTCATCTACGTATTTTTGGGTGTGTTGTTTATGTATTTCACCCCTCCAAATGTACAAAAATGCGTCCTCAACGTAGATTGAATATTTATGTCGGATATGAATTGCCGTCAATTATAAAATATCTTGAACCTATGACGGGTGATTTATTCACTGCAAGATTTGCAGATTGTCATTTTGACGAATCATATTTTTCGACATTAGGGGGAGATAGAAATGAACTGAAAAGAGACATTAATTGGAAAATCCCATTCAATTTTTATGATCCACATACAAAGCAATGTGAACTAAAATTTTAGTGCATTATACATTTGCAAAATATTGCAAATCAGTTATCGGATGTTTTCAATGACTCGAGCAAAGTCACACGATCATATATCCAAGTTGCTAATGCTCCGACTAAAATAATTGTCGTTGGTGGACAAGTTGCAAGTGCTAATGAATCAGCGATACACTTAAAGCATGGTAGACCACTCGGTTCCAAAGACAAACATCCTCGAAAGAAAAGAGGAATTAATGATGATAATCATGAAAATATCAGGATTGACACTGATAAACCTCAATCTAATGAGGAAGTCAACCCTGAAATAATTACTCAAGAAGAGCATGATCTTGAATAACATTATGAGATTATTGAAAACTCAATTAACTATGTTACTTCAATAAAATGTTGGAATCGTAAAAAGACAATTATTGATAATGCTTTTGCATATAATTTAGCACTTGATATAACTGAAGAAAATGAGGATCCAGAGCCAAAATTAGTTCATGAATGTCGGAAAAAAAAAATTATTGGCTAAAATGGAAAAATGCGATTCAATAAGAGCTTGACTCATTAAACAAAAGAAAGGTCTTCGGACCAATTGTTCAAACACCAGATGGTATAAAACTAGTTGGATGCAAATAGGTATTTGTACGAAAAAGAAATGAGCATAATGAAATTGTGAGATATAAAACCCGTCTTGTAGCTCAAGGATTCTCACAAAGACCTGAAGTAGATTATGATGAAACATACTCTTCAGTTGTTGATGGAATAATATTTATATACCTTGTGAGCCTAGCAGTGCGAGAAAAGCTTGGCATGCGTCTTTTAGACGTAGTTACTGCATATCTTTATGGCTCATTGGATACTGATATTTATATAAAAGTTCCTGAGAGATTCAATATGCTTGAAGCATACAAATTAAACCTAAATGAATCATATTCCATCAAATTGAAAAAATCATTTTATGGACTTAAACAATCAGGGCGAATGTGGTATGATCGTCTCAGTAAATGTTTAATAAATTAACAAAAAAATGTTATACTAATGATCTAATATGTCCATGTGTCTTTATCAAGAAAAATGGATCAAATTTTGTCATTATTGCAATATATGTTGATGATATCAATTTAATTGGAACTCCTAAAGAGATCAAAATTGCAGTTGAATATCTAAAGAAAGAATTTGAGATCAAAGATTTTAGAAAGACAAAATATTGTTTGGGATTATAACTTGATCATGTTAATAATGGAATATTTATCCATCAATCGACATATACCCCAAAGGTATTAACACAATTTTATATGGATAAATTGCACTATCTGAGTACATCAATGATGGTCCAATCCCTTGATCCCATATAAGATCCATTTATACCAAATGAAGAAATACTTGGCCTCGAGATACCATATCTCAGCGCTATTGGCTCATTAATGTACCTTACGAATTGTACCAGACCATATATATCTTTTTCAGTAAGTTACTGGCCAAGTTTAGCGCATCCCCTACAAAATACCATTCGAATGGTATCAAACACACTTTTCATTACTTTCAAGTGCACTTACCTATATATATATACACATACATCTATATTTATATTATCCGGCTCACACACGTCACTATATATATACATATACTTTTCAATATTATATATTATATTATATGATTATTACATAACAATTTTTTAATTTTACTATTATTAAAATTATTATACTTCATTTGTTCAATTCACAAAAATATATAAATATATTTTTATTTTGAATCATTCAATTACAAAATAATTATTTATTTTTAGTATTTATAGATTTTTTTTTTTACAAATACCTCTGTTTTATTGTTATATTATTACTTTTATATTAAAAAAAATAAGGGCATAATTACTTTTACACTACTTTTTTATGTAAAATTTTCAACAATAAAAAAGTAAAATTCAAAACATTATAAATTATAAAATTTAAAATATAATTAAAAAGTTAGTTATATTTTCTAAAAGAAAAAAGGCAAATAAGGTGGGACAAACGAAAACAGAAATAGTAGACGAAAAATGCGGAACGGATGGAGTAATATTTCCTAGTGTTTTAATAAAAAATACTCAAAATTTTTTATATTTTATGTATTGTGTAAAATCTCTTGTGTTAAATTAAGGTTACATAAAATACATTTTTATGCAAAGGTGATGTTTTGATTATAAACATGCATCTAATTATACATATTTTATACACATAAAAAATATCTTAAATAATACTACATCCGTTTCAAATACCATGCAACACTTCATTTTTAGTATGTGCAAACATCCTGTAATATTTCTAAATAGAAAATAATTAAATATACTTAATCTATATCTCACATTTTCTCTCATCATATCTTCTTTCTCATCGTACTACCTAATTCCTAAATTATCTTATTTTTAATACTACCCACCTAAATTCTCCTGTCGAAAATAAATGTTATACCATATTTTGAGACGAAATAAATAAATAATTTATCAACAATAAATTTAATAATTTTTCAAAGACAGACTATTACTTTTTTCTTTAAAAAAAAACTACTATAAAATAAGCTATTTTGAAGGCTCGCCTTTTCGATTTTTCAACATGTGGATTGAGTACGCATCGTTTATGGACACGATCTCTTCAGCCAGGAATTTGCATATTAGAGGAACTGCTCAGTTCTGCCTCGTTACTGAGCTGAAAGGTCTCAAGAAGCACCTAATTGACCTTAACAAGAATCATTTTTCCCACATTTTAGAGAGAAGCAGGGCAGCTCCGATTAACTTGAAATCTGCTCAGCAGGCCCTGGACGCCAATCCGAACTCGGCTGCTACCAATAATATTGCCCAGCTGCGTGAAGATGCTGCCAGACTTCAAAGGGCTGCGATAACCTTCGTCCAACAAAAAACGAATTGCAAGTATCTGGTGGAAAATGACAAATGCTCTAAGACTTTCCACTCTTGGATTAAAAGGGCTGCTAAGGGAAATTTCATTGCTTCGATTACCAGGGAAGATGGTTCAGTTACCTCCTCTATTTCTGAAGTGGTTGGAGAACTATCGAGCTTCTATGTCAATCTGTTGGGTTCGCCTATAGAAGTCGTTGATCTTGAGCAGGAGGTTATCGACTCTGGCCCTCTCATTCCAGAGTCTATTCATGGTGATCTCATGTTGCCTGTCTCGGACATGGAAATTCTTGAAGTCCTCAAATCGATGAATGTCGACAAATCTCCGGGAAGCGACGGATTTTCAGCTGGTTTCTTTGTGGCTGCATGGTACATTGTTGGACCTGATGTGTCTAAAGCAATTAAGGATTTCTTTACTCATGGTAAGCTTCTCAAGCAAGTCAACCATACTAATATTGTGCTCATTCCAAAATCAGCCTCATCCTCTCGGGTGGGTGATTTCTGGCCGATCGCTTGCTGCCGCATCATCTATAAGATCATTTCTAAGCTCCTGGCCAATCGTCTAAAGCAGGGACTGTCGCATATTATCGATAATGCCCAAGGCGCTTTGGTTCAGGGCAGGAATTTAATGGAGAATGTTCTGCTCCTTCAGGAACTCCTAAGAAATTATTCGAGAAAAAGGGTTTCGCCCAGGTGTATAATTAAATTGGACCTCCGCAAGGCTTTTGATTCGGTCTCGTGGGATTTCTTGGAATCAATACTGCTCAGGCTGAACTTCCCAGTGCATTTTGTTCACCTAATTATGGAACGCGTGAGCTCGGTCTCATTTTCATTGTCAATTAATGGGAATTCCTACAGGTTGTTTAAAGGAAGGAAAGGGTTGCGCCAAGGAGACCCTCTCTCCCCATACCTTTTCATCTTATGTATGATCACATCCGCAGGTGGAGTGGAAGTCACCTGTCCTATGCTGGTAGACTTGAGCTAATTCGAACAGTAATTCAAGGCACGTGCTGCTTCTGGCTTTCAATGTTTCCTATGCCTTCGACAGTGCTGCAACATATCACAAAGATATGCAGATCCTTCTTGTGGCAAAATAAATCAGCCCCGATTGTGTGGTCGAAGATCTGCTTGCCGAAAAAGGAGGGCAGTTTGGGCCTGCGCTCGCTGGAAATTTGGAACTCTGCCCTCTTGCTAAATATCTCTGGTCACTATACTCGGGCAAGGAATCTCTTTGGATTAAATGGATGCACAACTGCTACCTCCGGAGCTGAGACATCTGGACGCTGGAAGCATCAAACCATCACTCATATTTCTTAAAATCTATTCTGCGGATCAGAGACAAATTGATTTCAGTTGTCGGTAATCTGGAGCAGACTCGAGCAGTGTTGTACAGATGTTTTGGTCGCGGTATTTCTGATGTCTCAGCTGTCTACAATTATCTTAGAGATCGGAATAGCAACTGGCAGTTTTTTAACCCCGTATGGGACTACCCAATCCTCCCGAAACACTCCTTCATTCAGTGGATAATGGCTTCGGGTAAACTTAAGACGAAGGACAGACTTGAGTTTCTGGATATTGATCGCACCTGTGTCCTCTGCAAAACTCAATCGGAAAGCATTCAACACCTCTTGTTTGCATGCCCATTCTAGTCGCAAATCTGTGCTGCAATTTGTTCGTGGATGCAGACCCCAAACACCATGTGCTGCCTTGAGTCGGCTGCGAGTTGGATCAGCTCCAACACCTCTCAGGATCCCTCTCTCAGATTACTTCACTGTTTCGGCTTTGCATCAACAATATACTACATTTGGACTGCCCGTAACAAAGGGTCTCTTGAAAATTTCTCGTTGAATCCCCGGATCTCTATAAATAAAATTAAATTATGCTCATATCGCATCTTATACTCTTTAAAACCAAACAACATATGAAACATGCTCTTTACTTGGTTTAATGTACAGGTTTTGGCTCTTTTGATCCCAAGGTGAGGAGGCTGATGTGGCTGTTCGACAACTCCAGCTTTATGGAGTTTTGTTTACTTTAATTTTTATTAATTGTAGGGATTGGCCCTTTAGTGATGGCCCCTGTCTGCGTGCAGAATTTGATATCAATTAGTTTTGATTAGTCGAACACTTTTGAATTAGCAGCTGACAGGCTACTGTTGATGGTTCCCTTTGAGTTGGTTGCTTCCCGGGTATGCCCGGTGTATATGTAATTAACTATTATTTTATTTATTTATATATAAAATCCTTGATCTTTCTGATCAAAAAAAACAAAAAAGAATGAAACGAGCTTACAATAGAGTTGTATTCTCCCAAATCTCTCCACTATATCTGTCCTAATTAACAGATTCATCACTTCATCAACATAGAAGGTAAGAACGACATATATGAAAAATATCATTCTAAATAAATCTATATCTTGATTCTACGATATTCTCTCAATCAAATCCCATAAAATCTAATAATTCAACTAAATGAAATCCTCTAAAAATAATATTCCTTTCTGGGATGCTCCGGATTGATCAACATGGTCCGCAAAAAATAGATCACTTGTTTCATAATGATTGGTTTCTCAATGACAGTGGGGATTTGATTTGTATATCCTTTAACTCCTTCATTCAATCATAATCATCTTTTTTGGAGGAGTTCACCTAGTTAAAAATGAATCCCATGTGTCTTCTGCAAGAGACATAATGAACACTTTAATTTTCATTTTCCAATGTTGGTAGTTTTCACCATCAAGTAATGGAGGTCTTGTGATCGAACTTCCTTCCTTTCCCGCCATGGTCGTGGATCTATTCTCAGAATGTCGAGAAGCCTACTCTGATACTAATTGTTGGTCCCAAACGCCTTAAATATTTAATAACACAAAAATGCACCAGATTTTCGTAGAAGGAATTCGAGCATCGTAAACAGAGTTATGTTGTTCGTGCAAGGTTCAAACCACTCACGCATACTGTAATCGAAAAATAAAGGACAATCAAATTGTTAGCCCAGTTCGGCCATCGGAGACCTACATCTAGGGGATACCAACCCAAGCAATATCACTCTTCATGAAGAACAAATCGAGCTTATAATAGAGTTGTACTAGATGCTACTCTATAGCACTCACCCCCCCTCTTCCTAAAGTTGCTCAACAAGCCATCTATACCCTCAATCTTGCCTACTCTATTTTTCTCACGTCGAGATGATCATTACCCCAAGAATTTTCTCTATGATCACTCTCTCGAATCTTCCCACTATATATGTCTTAATTAACAAATTCATCACTTCATCAGCATAGAAGGTAAGAACAACAGATATGAAAAATATCATTCTAAATAAATCTATATATTGACTCTACAATATTCTCTCAATCAAATCCCATCAAATCTAATAATTCAACTAGAGCTGTTAAACGAACCGAGCCGTTCGTGAACACGGCTCGGTTCGGCTCGGTTAAAGCTCGTTCGTGAACGTTAACGAGCCGAACCGAACAACATAAATAGACTCGTTTGGTTAACGAACGAGCCCGAGCCCTGTTCGCGAATGTTCACGAACGTTTGTTAAAATAATATATAATTTTAACTATTATATATAAAAATTATAATTTATAAATAAATAAAGTATTAATTTAAAATAAATAAAACAAATAATTCTAAATTTTAATTTTAATTTATACATATATATAAAAATTAAAAATATATATAAAAAATTTAAAAATAATTTCAAATTTTAATTTTAATTAAAAAATAATATTAAATAAACACCCTCCTCTGTTCTTTACTTTCTTTCTTTAAATTAATACATAAAATATTATATATATATAAATATTAAAAATAAAATAATATACTTGTCAATTGTCATTTCTCAAACCCTAATTTCTACTTCCCTTCCACCTGCCGCTCCTTTCTGTTCATTCTTTTCTTTCTCACCTTTACCCCACCGCTCCTTTCACTCCGCCGCTCCTTTCTGTTCTTTCCTTTCTTTCTTACCTTCACTCGCTACTCGCTAGTAGTAGTCGCTCCATTGTTTACTTATCATATCGTCGCCGCCGTCTTCTTCCTCTCACAGCTGTCTTCCTTCACAGCGAGAAGCCACTGTCTTCCTCCACCATTTTCCGCCGTCAATAGTCGCCGCCTTTGCGAGCCCACAGTCCTGCCACCAGCTCCCGCCAATACTCCAGTCTGCGCGACAGCAACGCCTACTTCGCCCGCCTCTTCTTCCACCTTCCGACCGTCCACAACCCGCCGTCCGCAGCCCACATCCTCGCCTCCTCCCAATCCAAGCTGCAACAGGTAAATTTATATTTATTTTCACATACATTTATTTATCGATTTAGGAGCTCTACCGCTTTCTTTTGAAATTATGAATATATACGAACATATATATACATTGAATTTCACCTCAACCGTCGGACCTCTGTTTTTCTTTATAAATATATATTACAGATTTACAGTTCACAAATAAATATATAAATATTTAAATAAATATTCAATTTGATTATCATGACTATATATGCAAATTACTATATCTATTTCAATAACATTCAATTTGTTCATCATAATTTTAAATTTCGATAAGAGTTTCTAATATTTTTCATATTTGTAATTGTAGCTATGTCTCAAAGTCAATCCCAACAAGGTTCTTCTACTGTTCCTGCCATGGATTATGTTGATCATCTTGTTGAACAAGTTCCCACTGATGAAGGTGAAGATGATGAAATGCACGAGGACGTCGACTTGGAGATTCTTGCTGATAGCCATCAAAAGGATAAAGAAAAAAACATGGAAGAAAATAGGGAGGATTATAAAAAAAAAAGGTCGAGCTAAGAAATCGTTTGTGTGGCAACATATGAAAGAAATATCTCAACCTGATGGGTTAGTAAAAGTGCAATGCAGTCATTGTAAAAGGATTTTCTCAAGAAATCCGGGAGGAATGACAACTACTTACAAGCGTCATCTGGTAACCTGTCGCGCGGTCAATCAAATATTTCACCTAATCCGTTATCAAAATTTAATGTCATATAGGGGAAGGGATCGTCTCCACATGGATTGTGTGATTCATTCTTTCGTGTTCTAGTGCAGTAAATAAAGGGGGAATTTTCTTTTATTATCTAATGAAAATAAAATAACAAAGCAATTAAATTAATGAGGGAACTGACTATCAAGGGGATGTCTGGCTCAACGGATGATGCAGTTATGTCACTTGTGTTTTATCATAAATTCAATAAAGTTAATTCTTATTAAAGTATCAATAAATTGGTTATAGTTATCAACAAGCTCTGACAACCAATTTTTCCTTACAGTGTAAGTAATTAAGGTACGACCGTGAACTACCCCTAATTAAGCAAATAAACCTAGGTGCGCCCATAAGAATATTGCCTAACCGCATTCCAATCTAGAAAAACCCAATTCAAAACAATTATTACCTAAGAGGAGCAATTAGATTTGATTATCTAACCCCCGGGAAGGAACTATTCAACCCGGTTGTCACCTATTCAAGTGCGAATACAATTACGGATATCCTACCTGAATTGACTTTAGATTATCAGACTAATTTCAATATCGGTACCAAAATATTCAATCAATCTAACAATCACAAAAGCTATTCTCAGAATTAGACAAATATTGATAATCAAAAAGAACTTTTATAAAGAAAATCAAGAATCTCCAAAACAAAAGAACCAAAACATTATCACCCCTCAAACCAGAAAAGTGTCTACTCCATAATCAAATAATAAAGAACAAAAGAGAAAGATGAAGTCATAGTGGGAGGGGGAAATCTTCTCTGTCGATTTGCTCCTGCGCGATCTATGAATCTGTCTGCTCCTATGCGTTTCTGCCCTAGCCGTCCTCTCTTCTTTCGAAACGTGTGATCCCTCATCTTTTATTTAAGTTTTGCCCTAATTATTTTGTAGATGGGCTTTTGGGCCTTTAATTAATTTCTCATATCAAGAGGGTGTAGTTAGTAATGGTCATGACTAACTAGGTTGTGCAAATATGAATTTTTCTTCCATTTTTCTGCCAATTATGCCAAATTTGATATTTGCCCTCTGCACACAACAAATAAACAATTCGCATATAAATTAGGTATAATCCAATCAAAATCACTCAAATATCGCATATGATATGAATATAAAATGCGTGCGATTTCTAACTATCAATTCTCCCCACACCTAGATCATGCTTGCCCTCAAGCATAAATTCGAAATAAGCCAAAGAAATCGCAGGCAACTCGATATGACAAGAGGATCCAACACAACCACTTCAATCCGAATTTTAACACATCAAGCCAAGTCAACCTCACAAGATAAAGTGTATTCGCACATGCTCTCTGAAGAAATTAAGTGTATAATTGGTTCAACACTCAGGTAGTGCAACAAAATATTATCCTGTAGGCTTGAGTAAAAATCAAATCTCCCTTGCTTAAAATATTCGAATCTAGCATAAAGAATCAAAGGGACTTTCAATAAGGGTTGTAACGGGGCTTATGGTCAGGGTAGGAAAAAGGATATACAAAGGCTAAAATATGTCAGAAAAGAACACAATAAGAACACGATGCTAGCACATGAATCCGCATAAACAATCAAATCCTTACTCTATTCCCTACCCAAACTTTGATAATGAAATTAAATGAAAATACTTTATTAAGATAATTATTTATTTATTTATTTTTGTATTATTTTTTTTGCTTCTTTTTTTGTTTTTTTTTTTCGTTTTTTTTTATTTCTTGTTTTTTTTTTTGATTTCTTGATTTTTTATTTTTGATTTTTTTTTTGGCTTTTGCCTATATATATATATATACATACACTACCCACAGTTATTCCTTCATACTATGACTTATTCGTACCCAAATTTCATTTCTCACTAGTGCCGAGAAAATAAAGTGCATCACAACATGAACTTAAAGTAATTCTTTCTAACATAGGGTTCAAATTGGAGAGGGCTTAATCAAAAGAAGGGTATGAGACTAAAAAACAGGTTATTATAAAAGAAAAAAATAGGCTAAGAAGACTCAAATGGGCTAACTAGGGGAATATATTGTGCTGGGTAATAAAAAAGGGCTTAGTGGGTTACCTAATGCCCTTATCATTTTCAAAACGCAGGACTCGATAGTTGCAAGTTCAACATGCATAATTACTCAAGTTCTAGGTCATCTAATTGAGCACTACAAATCACACATGAAAGAAATTTCCAAAAGCCTGAATATATGCAATTTATTTTCTAATGTGACTTTTGGAATATAGGCTCAAATTCTCACAGGGTTCAAACGTCGACTTGACTCAACATATCACCAATCAAATGTCATTAGTCATGCCAAACTAACCTATCACACAAATCACCTTTGACCCACTTCAGACTAATCTAAAAAACATGCGAAAAGACAGCAAATCAGGCATAAAAATTGCACAAAATGAAAATTTTGCCCAAAAATTTGTATAACTCTCCTCACACCTAAAGTATGCATTGTCCTCAATTTAAAGAAAGCAATGAAAGAAGAGAGGAACTTCCCTGGAGTCCATAGGGGGTGTAGTAGTTGGGAGCTTTGTTAACACCTCTTCATTTGATCGTGATTTTTAGGGAGGCTTGAATTTTATCCTTGCAAACGATTAGCCAAACGCAACAATGTATTCAAACAAAGTAATTCACTCAAGTGACTAAACCCAATTGCACCAAAAAATCAGCCACAACAACGAACAAGATTATGCAAAGAGAGTGCGATCTTCAATTCAAACATGTCAAACCAAATCATTATATTCAAAACAGTCCTATATAACAACCAACAACCAATAGTCAGTCACAATGTTAGGCAATGCAATTCAGAACACCACTGTAACTAATCCAAGACAGAATAGCCAAGAATAGAACTACGTCAAAACAAATCAAGCGTAACATTACGAACATTACTATGCGACACCAAGTTCACAGCAATTTCCTAGTAACAGGAGTCCATAAAGTGGAAATTCTAAAACATCAATCCCATATCTCAACATATTATTGAAAAATTGAAAGTATTGGTAGGGATGAATAGATAATACCCAATCAAAGAATGAAGATGGGCGTTGGCTGGAGGCGGCCCAGGGCTGTTCGGCGGCGGAAGGAAATGTGGAATCTGCGGCGGCGTGGAGTCGCAGGGGGCGCTGGGCGTCGGAAGGACTGGTTCGATACAGGCGGCGTTACTGGAGGTCGTCTTCTGGCAGAGGCGGCGTCTCGGCGGCGGAAGGAAATCAGGAAAGAAGAACGGCGGAGGCGGAGGGCTCAGCGGAAAGGGATTAGGGATTTTTTTATTTGTTTTATTTATTTATTTTATTTTGGGGATTTTAGGGTTAAAATTTGGTAGAATGAGGGATGCAGGCAGTGTGATAGAGCAGTATTAGTCATGCTCATGACTAAATACTACTTATCATTCTGGAAATTGGAGAGGTATAGAAATATTGGAAAAAAAAAAAAGCAGAATGTGAGGTATCAATTAGTCATGACCATGACTAAAAGCCACTTCTTGATCTGAATTTTTTTTTTTTTTTTTATGCTGCCACGCCTTTGCAAAAAGCCAGTAATTATTTTTCAAAAGACCTGCACAAAATCAAACAAAATTATCAAAAGTATTATTAGAAATTAAATAATAAAAAATAATTAGAATTAAAGAAAGCATTTAAATGGTTTGCGTTGTCTCCCAAAAAGCGCTTTTCTTTATAGTCTTTGAGCTAGACTTCGCTTCGCATCAATTCTGAACATTGAAATCGGCAACGGGTGCCAACTTTATAGGATCAAGTGAGGGTTCCTCGTGGTATAATTTGAAGCGATGTCTATTTGCCACACACTTTTTCTTCGGCTTAGAATTTTGATTCTCCTTATGACATTTTTTTGCTGCCAGCAATGGTGATCCCTTGGGAATCCATCTCCACTTTTCGACAATCTTTTTTCTTTTCTTACTTTCTCCAGTTGGTCTTTTCTCTAACTGTTTTGTCAACACAGTTCTTCGTTTATTCTCATTACCAACTTCACAAGTTTCCTGCACCATAAAATTAATAACATTAATTGCATATAACGATTCAGATTCAACAGGACATTTGACGGGATTAAAAATATTGAAATGAAATTCTTCTCCATCAAACTCCAAGCTGAGTGTGCCCTTTTTAACATCTATCTTTGTTCCTGCAGTGCACATAAAAGGTCTTCCTAACAAAAGAGGCGGTGGATTAAAACAATTTGCATCGTGCATATCAAGAATATAAAAATCAACAGGAAAAATTAATTCATTCACTTGAACTAATACATCTTCTATCATACCATCGGGATAAGCATGGGTTCGATCAGCAAGTTGAATAATAATTCCTGTTTTTTTTAGAGACCCTAGATTTAAAGAGTCGTATATTGATCGAGGCATGACATTAATAGCAGCTCCTAGATCTAGCATAGCCTTAGTTATCTCAGTTTTTCCAATCTTACAAGGGATAGAAAATATACCTGGATCACCTGTTTTAGGTGGTACCTTTCTTTTGATAACAGCAGAAACGTTCTCACCCGCTATAATATGCTCGTCTTCTCGCAATTTCTTTTTGTTGGTGCACAGTTCTTTCAAAAACTTTGCGTACTTGGGGATTTGGGTGATAGCTTCCAGGAGCGGGATATTAAGTTCCAACTTCTTGAATATTTCCATCATCTCTTTTCGTTTGTTTGCCTTTTGTGGTTTCTTCAACCTGTCAGGAAAAGGAGCTGATTAAGTTTCAGTAGGAGGAACAGAGTTAGGAAGTACCTTTTCGTGAAGTTCAACTTCTTTTTCGATCTCCATCTCAATCTGATCTTTATTTTGTTCCTTTGAGATAGGAGGTGGACCTTCCAATTCCTTTCCGCTACGAAGAGTTATAGCACTCGTATTCTTTGGATTAGGCCGGGAAGAACATTCAATCTTCGTATCACTGCAGATAGTGATGGCGCTGACATTTGCTGGATTTGGCTCAGACTGAGCAGGCCACTTTCCTCTTTCACGTAGCTGTTTCACCTCCTCCGACACTTGATTGATCAGACCTTGTCATTTGTCGACAGTTGACTTCATCTCTTGCTGGAATTGCAGGGCACTGGTAGCCATAGACTTCACCAAGTCTTCCAAAGATGGACTGAAGTTGCTTGTGCGTGCTTGGGGTGGCTGTTTCACATAGAAACGAGGTTGTTGCATCTGTTGCATAGCTCCGAATGGTTGATGAGCATTACCCCGCTATGCGTTTCCATAACGCAGGTTCGGATGATCTCTCCAGCCTGGATTGTAGGTGTTGGAGTATGGATTATACGCTGGAGGTCTACATACCGTAGTTTGCAGTGTTCACATCCACTGCACATTCTTCTTGGAGGGTCGGACATGCATCTGTAGAGTGTCATGCACTTGTGCATATTCCACACGCCTTGACCTGGACACTCGGGTTGGATTTTTCCACGACCATCTTGCGAACAAAGCTCGTCAACTCATAAAGTTGTTGTTGTATCGATTGGATGGTATGGTCGTTTTTGTTTCCGCTCATATGTCCAACATCTCTTGAACCAAATTGCTGCGTGTTTTCAGCCATCCTCGCAATAAGATCCCAAGCTTGTGCCGGCGTCTTATTTACTAAAGCTCCACCGCTTGCAGCATCGATAATGTTCCTGTCCATCAACGACAAACCATCATAAAAGTATTGAATCAATAATTGAGAGGGAATTTGATGTTGTGGACATTTGATGATAAGCTTATTGAATCGCTCCCAATATTCATGAAGCGTTTCACCTGATTGTTGCTTAATGCCACATATCTCCTTCCTCAGGATCGCAGCTCTGGAAGCTGGAAAGTACTTCTCCAAAAATTTCTTTTTCATGTCGTTCCACGTGTCGATACTTCCAGGTGGGAGATAGTAGAGCCAATCCTTTGCAGCATCTTTGAGTGAGAATGGGAAGGCTCTAAGTTTGATCTGTTTGTCAGTAACACCTGGTGGTTTCATGCTGGAACACACCACGTCGAACTCTTGCAAGTGTTTGTGAGTTTCTTCACCTGCAAGTCCATGAAAAGAAGGCAATAAATGAATTAATCCAGATTTCAGTTCAAAAGTAATAGTGTTATTTAGAGTGGGAAAGTTAATGCATAAGGGCTGCTGCGCCAAGTTGGGAGCAGCCAACTCCCTTAAAGTGCGGGTATCCTCAGCCATGACAGTCTTTTGATCACTTTTAGAGTCGCTGGAGCTAGAGATTCTGAGGTGGTTTAAAGATTCTGCCAGCTTCGCAACCTGAGTAGGTTTTCGTTGCTTGGCTTCCTTTCGTAGCTTTCGCTCAACCTTCTCGATCTCAAGATTAAATATCAGTTCACCTGTACGAGAAGAACGGGGCATAAACAGGAAGATAAATTAAAATAACACAAAAGAGCAAAACAAAGCGCCAATTCCTGGCAACGGCGCCAAAAATTGACCTGTCGCGCGGTCAATCAAATATTTCACCTAATCCGTGATCACAATTTAATGTAATATAGGGGAAGGGATCGTCTCCACAGAGATTGTGTGATTCACTCTTTCGTGTTCTAGTGCAGTAAATAAAGGGGGAATTTTTTTTATTATCTAATGAAAATAAAATAACAAAGCAATTAAATTAATGAGGGAACTGACTATCAAGGGGATGTCTGGCTCAACGGATGATGCAGTTATGGCACTTGTGTTTTATCATAAATTCAATAAAGTTAATTCTTATTAAAGTATCAATAAATTGATTATAGTTATCAACAAGCTCTGACAACCAATTTTTCCTTACAGTGTAAGTAATTAAGGTACGACCGTTAACTACCCCTAATTAAGCAAATAAACCTAGGTGCCCATAAGAATATTGCCTAACCGCATTCCAATATAGAAAAACCCAATTCAAAACAATTGCTACCTAAGAGGAGCAATTAGATTTGATTATCTAATCCCCGGGAAGGAACTCTTCAACCCGGTTGTCACCTATTCGAGTGCGAATACAATTACGGATATCCTACCTGAATTGACTTTAGATTACCAGACTAATTTAAATATTGGTACCAAAATATTCAATCAATCTAACAATCACAAACGCTATTCTCAGAATTAGACAAATATTGATAATCAAAAAGAACTTTTATAAAGAAAATCAAGAATCTTCAAAACAAAAGAACCAAAACATTATCACCCCTCAAACCAGAAAAGTGTCTACTCCATAATCAAATAATAAAGAACAAAAGAGAAAGATGAAGTCATAGTGGGAGGGGGAAATGTTCTCTGTCGATTTACTCCTGCGCGATCTATGAATCTGTCTGCTCCTATGCGTTTCTGCCCTAGCCGTCCTCTCTTCTTTCGAAACGTGTGATCCCTCCTCTTTTATTTAATTTTTGCCCTAATTATTTTGTAGATGGGCTTTTGGGCGTTTAATTAATTTCTCATTTCAAGAGGGTGTAGTTAGTCATGGTCATGACTAACTAGGTTGTGCAAATCTGAATTTTTCTTCCATTTTTTCTGCTTATTATGCCAAATTTGATATTTGCCCTCTGCACACAGCAAATAAACAATTCGCATATAAATTAGGTACAATCCAATCAAAATCACTCAAATATCGCATATGATATGAATATAAAATGCATGCGATTTCTAACTATCATCTGGATAGTTGTATTAAGACATCATTGCCTTCGGAACAACAAGTTCTTTCTTTCACTACCGAATCTCATTCGGAAGGGATAACTTCGATTGCGAATTATCGGTACGATCATGCTAAGGTACGGGAACTTGCATCCCATATGATTTTAGCTTATAAATATCCTTTTCTAATGATGGAGCATGCTATTTTCAACAAGTTTTTTAAAGTTATTTCTCTATTTTATCAAAAGATTAGTAGACATATTGTGAAGAAGGATTGCATGACTACTTTTGAATTTGAAAAAAAAAATTGAAATCAATGTTAAAGGGTGTTAAAAGAATTAGTCTTACAACTGACTTGTGGAAGTCGAACCATAAGGTTCAATATATGGTGGTGACTGGACACTTTGTAGATGACAATTGGGTATTACAAAAGAGAGTGTAACACCCCCAGTTGGCTCATACTGGACATGCTACCGCCACACTGCATCATGAGGTCGTCATCTCCTACTTCGGGCCCCACAATACAGTGTTAAGGCTAAAATTAACCATAAAAGCGCATTATTATATAACAGAATCTGATTTATAAATATTTACAAAACACACCCCTTAACAAGAGGTTTTTCCGGTTAAAAATTTACATATAATACAATAGACGTAAGTTCACTCACTCAGCCCGTCTTTCTATATCCTGAGACGTCCTCTGTCTCGGATATGCCATGCATACCTGAAACACATATTTTCTTAAAAGCAGTCTAGAATTAAATCCATTTTAAGAACTAACATGAAATATGCCATATCATACCTTTTTAAAATAAAGTCTAATTCCCGTCAATCCTAACATACGTGTCATGTCATGCCAATAGTGAAATGATGCAACAAAGATATCAAACTCGACAACAATGCACATGCACATATATACATCCGCCGAAGTGAGCAGCCGGAATAACCTTGGCTCCATAATAATAGGCTCACTACATTTGTCTAAGTGAGCAGCCGGAATACCCTCGGCCCCGCAATAACAAGCTCACTAGACCATCATTAATAAATAGCCGGAAAACCCTCGGCTCAAGGAAGGACCTGATAAACCCATAATAATATAACGTTCATCCGGTCACTCCCATATACCCATCATACAACTCCTACAATCAATACATGGATAGCCGAACGTTGTCGCCATTAACCACAAGACGCCCCATAGTCTGTGATAGCGAAGATAGGACCCCGGGACTAGCCCTATCCCGTGTAATGTAGTAGAATCCGTGCAACCTGGAATCACCCAAGGGAAACCCGGAAACTCTACTCCTCCTTGCGCGCCGTAACGGGATCACGTTTGGAGTTTGGCATACGATCCTAAACTACCGGTAGAACTCACTAGTAGCTACTCCAATGAGTGGAACAACACCGAACACGAATAATTAGACTGAATACGTCTCAACTACAATGGGTCTAATCCCTGAATAACAGTGCGACTAAGTCACCCAGTTGTCCGACTACTATCGTCCATTATCGCCAAAGTGTTACGGTACATCGGGGTCGAATATCCTAACCCCAGATGATGCCCTCGCCTAGCACTACCACACACAACGACTAGACGATAGATCCATAAAACATATCCGATAAATCGTGCAATATGTGTACAATATACCAAATAAGTGAATTTACCGAAAAGGGCTAGTAAGACAGCTCACCTATCATTCTTTTCATAAATTCACCAACGCGATCAAATACATATATCAAATACCATAAACTGTGAAGTCTCTCACATGCATATGCACACATATATATATAAATATATACATGCACTGACAAAATGATTCACATAATATCACATTAGCATATTAATCAGAATCGCATGCAACATGCATACCTAATTTTCTTAAAATTAGATTTAATTCCCTACTGCTTACCTCTTATCAACACTCCTTAGCTTTTGCAATCTTACCCGAATCTCCTCCAACGTACACCTGTCACATTATTTACTCAAATCAGTTGAGCTATATGCTTACTTATAGGAGCTACCTGCTTATTCAAAAGCTAATTTCTATAATTAGCTCGTTGGGTTTCAAACTTTTATATTTAGTAGACTATGATATTCTAGCTATAAAACTCTTATACCTCATAATATTTATATTGCCCGATTATTAAATAAAAATACTTAAAGATATGAATAAATAGACCGGTGCAATACACTGCCGGTGCAATACACTGCCGTTTTCAATTCGACTCGGATCGATACAAAATTCACAGAATATAATGCTAGGACTACGAATAGGCTATTAGCTAAAGAACTTAGTCGATTAAATAGTAAAATAGCCGGTTATGAATTTTTGAAGAATTTCTAATTTAATATCCTCAATATCTAAATTCATATTAAAATCCATAATTAAATTCTACGTATAACAAGGAATACAATACCGAAGTCGGAATCGAAATCGAACGGCTAAATCTTTTTCTTTCTTCCTTTTTTTTTTTTTTTTCTTCTTCTTTCCCTGCGTTTCTTCTACTTCCTTCATTCGCAGGTAAGATTGATTTATATTATATTATATTATATTATATTATTATTAATAATAAAAGTTATTATTAATATTATTATCATCGTCCATTCGTATCATCATTATCATCACTTAGTATTATTATATTATTATATATATTATAATTTATATTTATTCTTATCGATATTTATCCGTTTAACAGTCTTTTTAATCATAATCAATATATAAAATAGGAATAAGATTTATTCCAAAATATTAATTTCTTGATCCCAAAATATTATAAAAATATTTATTTGCTATAATAATATTATTTTATACACTCCAAAATCGGGGCATTACAGAGAGTGCTGAATTTTTTTTTGTAATGTTCCACCTCCGCATACTGGTGTTATTATTGCTGATGCACTTAGTAGATGCTTTATTGTTTGGGAAATTGAAAATAAAGGGTCTAGTATTACCGTTGATAATGCTTCTTACAATGATGTATGTGTGAAGAGATTGAAAGATGATTTGTTGTTAAGAAAACAATTAAGTATTGGGGGAAAGATATTTCACACGTTCGTTGTTGTGCACACATCCTGAATTTGTTGGTGCAAGATGGTTTTAATGAGATTGGATCTGTGGTTGATTGTGTTCGGGATGGAATAAAGTATTTATGTATTCTGAAGCGCGTCTCACTGACTTTAGCAAGATAAAAAAACAACTCTCTTTGTCTCCGAAGAAGTTATCTCTTGATTGTCCAACACGATGTAATGGCACTTATATGATGTTAGCTTCAACTTTACAGTTTAAAGATGTGTTTTGTAGATATGCTGATATTGATGTTGGATTTCGTTATGTGCCGACTGAATTTGAGTGGAGCCAAGTGGAAGATGTTTGCCAGTTTTTAGGAGTTTTTCATGAGATTACAAATATTATTTCTAGATCTGAATATCTAATGGCTAATATTTTCCTCCCTGAGTTGTATCGGATTAAAGAGCTTCTTAATGAGAAATGCACACATAATTCTTCTCATATGAGGTCTATGACATTAAGAATGGAAGAAAAATTTGACAAGTACTGAGGAGACAGTAATGTGTTGATATCTTTGGGTGCTATTTTAGATCCAAGATATAAAATGGAGCTTATTGATTTTGCTTTTTCAATAATTTATGGTGATGATGAAGCTTCAATTTATGCGGGTGAGATCAAGAAGATTTTATATTATATTTTATGATGAGTATGTCACGAGTTACACTTCTGAAGAGAGGCCTCCAATTGTATTGAAGCATAAACATTCTGAAATTGGAGGGTCTTCAACTTCTAACTCTTTAGGATCTTGTGGGGTTGGAAGCGAAGTTTTAACCGGAAAAGCAAAGTTTCTTATGCATGTGGGTAAGTCTAATAAAGCCCCGCCACAAAAATCTGATTTGGATGTTTATTTGAGTGAAAGTAGATATGATTGTGATGCCAATGCAAACCTGGATGTTTTGGGTTGGTAGAAAGGAGAAAGATTGAGGTTTCGAGTATTGGCAAGGATGGCAAGTGATATATTATCTATTCCTCTAACCACATTGACCTCTGAGTCTAAGTTTAGCGCCGGTGGTAGAGTTATTGATGATCGTCGAGCTTCTATGTCGGTTGATATGGTGCAAATGTTACTTTGTGGCAATGATTAAATTAGAAATTTGCATGGTCTTAAGAAATACTCCTTAAAAAAAAAGGTAATACTTTCTTATTTTTTTATTTTCTAATTTTTCTATGTTAAATTAAATTGATATAATTTTGAATTTTATTACAGGAAGAGTTGGATGCTAAGGAGTTTTCTAACTACAAAGAAATTGATCTTCCAAGTTGAATCATTGAAATAAATAATGTATTGTAATTCAATATATCATTTTTAAATTTATATTTTATAGTTGTATTAAGATTAGCCATTTAATTTTATTTTACATGCATTGATATTTGTATTTATTATTTTTGCAGATTTTCAAAACTAAAGGGCGTAATTCCTTGATGAATTAGCGGTTTGGTAGCTTATTCTTGGTACGTATTTTCTACCTATGGTTTGATGGCGTATCTTAATTTCATGTTCAGGTACTTATTTTCTTCTATTATTGTACTCAATTTATATTTAGATATACAAACATATATATATATATATACAAATATATGCAGATTTTTAGCGTGAAAAGATACGATCATTTGATGCATCTATGGTTTGATAGCGTATCATGATGTTATGTTTAGAAAGATTGTATTTTCATTTAAGTTTGTTTTGGATTGTGCTGGGTTAAGTTTATGTTGGATTGTGTTGGATTAAGTTTGTGTTGGATTATGTTGGATTAAGTTTGTGTTTGATTGTGTTTATTATGTTGGATTAAGTTTGAGTTAAATTGTGTTGGATTTTGTTGAATTAAATTCTTGTTGTTAAATTTTTAGTGGATTGTTATTTATTGTGCTTTTATTCTTGAATTACGATTTTTGCATGTTTTATTACTATTTTTTTTTTAAAAAAAAAAACAAGTGAGACAAACGAGCTCGAACGAGCTCAATCGAGCCTAATCGAGCCCGAACGAGCTTAATCGAGCCCTATCAAGCCGAACACGATCTCAAACATTAAAATTTTTTAACGAGCCGAGCTCGAACACTACGAACGAGCTCGAAAGCTTAACGAAGGAGCCCGAGCCTTGTTCGCGAACATTAATGAACACTTAAAATTTGGCTCGGCTCAGCTCGGCTCGGATCGTTAACAACTCTAAATTCAACTAAATGAAATCCTCTACAAATGATATTCCTTTATGGGATGCACCGATTGATCAATATGGACTGCAACAAATAGATCACTTGTTTCATAATGAATGGGCGGGCCGCAACTAGGATTCCATCAACTTCCTAATTTCTAGGAGGTGTTTATTCCTTCTACGATTCCATATTGCCTATGGTTGTTACATGACTAAGATTGTGGCCTCAGTTTTTTTTTCCTTTTATTGACTTCTCTTGACCACGTCAACTCTCTTCTTGAAACTAAAACCCTTGGCGATATGAAGTATGACTGATCTGAAAGTTTCTATATCTTAAAGGCTCTAGGCAATCATAAAGGACAATTTATTCCTATCATGCTTTTTTGACTTTCTTTTGATCACGTTGGACTTCTCTCTGGGGATTTGATGAACTTGGTAGCATAAGGTTCGATGAATTAGGAGACTTCATCTTCAGAAGCTCTGATCATTTTTTGTGCCAAATTCCTCAAAGCTTTTTCTTGTTTATGAGTTTTGGTCATGCAGCTTTTACTTTCGGGTTCTCATGGCAGACGCTTTGGGCCTTAGGCCCAGGTCCAATAATTTTCTATCTTCATTCACATTCACTATTAAATAAATTTTTTAAAATATTTGTAATTATTATTATTTTTTTTGATAAATTGATTTTTTAGTCATGTTACTGTATCCTTTATCATTTTAGTCTTGTAACTAGAGTCTATCGTAAATTAGTCTCGTAAGTGAAAAATTTTTTTCGCAATTTTAGTCCTCTGGTGTCGGAGATACCTATGTGACATCTATGTGGCTCACCGGATGACACATGTCTCTGTCAAATCAGCTACACCCGACTAATACGTGGATTTTTATTTTTATTTTTAGTTATTTTTAAATTTTAAATTTTCAGTTTTTTGAAAATTTTTATTTTTATTTTTTAAAAAGACAAAATTAAAATATAAATAAAAAGATCTACGTGTCCGTCGGGTGTCACTGACCCGGCGGAAACGTATCCTCCGGCGAGCCACGCGAGTGCCATGTAAGCATTTTCTACGCTGAAGGACTAAAAGTGCAAAAAATTTTCATTTACGTAACTAATTTACGACAAGCTTCAGTTACGGGACTAAAATGATAAAGAGGTTCAGAAAAAAAAATCAATTTAGGGTTTTTTTATTTCCTTTTATTACTTTTTCAATAAAAACATTCATTTTTTATTTTCATGCCGGATCCAAATGAACTATTGTTACCGGAGGGAGTAATATTTTATTAGTGAATGAAATTATCTACGATGCTTTTGACATTTTTATCATTTGTATTTTATGTCTAAATTAATTGTATACGTAATAATATATTTATAATTTATGTAAAAATTAAAATTATTTTGATACCAATGTAATAATTATATTTACGATATCGAATCTAATATACATATTCAATGAAAAACTATATTCAATTGGATGAAAAATATTATTTAAATAAAAAACTGTTCTTTATAATTGGTTACTATAAAATTTAAGATATTTTTTATATTGGATATTGAAAAAATATATTTATACTACTACTTTTTTTATTGAATTGATAATTTTTTTAAATAAATAAAATGTAGGGTGTGTTTTTTTTTATCAAAATAAACAATCATTTGGTAAAGAAATTATTTTTGTGGTGGGAAAACACCACTATATACGCCTTTTAAAATAAATATGGTCGGAAACCCGGTGCCATCATTGTCAAATCTCTGCCCTCTGAAACACAGAAGAAAGAGTGGAGGAACGCAAAAGTAACGGAGATTCGAGATCGATATGGCGTCCACATGTGCAACTATATGCGAAATTCTAATCGCAATCCTCCTCCCTCCCCTCGGCGTTTGCCTCCGCTACGGATGCTGCACCGTAAGCTCCTTGCAATTCGATTCAGATCCCTAACCCTAATTTTTGTTAATTGTTTGGGATTATTGCTTTTTGCAGGTGGAGTTCTTCATCTGCTTAGTTCTGACCATTTTAGGGTATATTCCTGGGATTATTTACGCTATCTACGCTATTGTCTGCCTCAATCCTGATCACATCCGTGGGGATTATTACGAGCTCGCCTAGAACTGTTGTAATTTCTCGCCCCTTCATTTCTTCTGATTTCTGCGCTGTATGTTGTATTGGATATTTCTCATTGCTGTTGTGGAAATGCTTGTTCGTGTAATCTGATCTGATTGCTTGTTTGTTTAATAATATTTGTTCAGTTTGATATTGATTATGTTTGAATTCCAGCGATTTCAGTGGCAAAAACTTACTAAATTGATGAAATGTGTGAAATAGGTAATCTCTTAAGAATTTATCTGGAAAACAATCAAGAATGGATAGAGAAGGATCTGGTGAAATACACACTTAGTTCACCAAATAATAGTGCGTTGTATTAGTAAGAATTTTCTCAAGTTGAAAACAGAGCCAAGATGTGACTTTGTGTATTGGTGCTAGAAGCGGTGAGGGTGACACATAATTCGAACATTCGTGTAAGCTCCTAGAGCACGGTATTGAACTGGAATTTTGCACGAATGTAGATTGTGACATCACTTCACAAATTAATTAGTGTTTCTAGCTAACTTTTTCTAGACTTTATATATTCCAACTACCTCACTATACAACAGCTTAATTAAGTAAATTTTAATGGAATTAAATAACTAAATAGGCTGGTGCAGTACAAACAGCAAAAATTAACAAGAATGATTCATATTAGCATTAAGATGAGTTTTTGCATGCTTGAGGTTGGGTTAAAGCCTTGTTTAGTATCGGCATTTGGTACTAGTTCATGAATTTTTATATGATTGACAATAGATCAGTGCTCAATACATGTGATCCATTTTGGTTTAGAGTTGTTCCATTTCGGTTCTTGTTTGATCATGCAATGTCATTTAATCATTGCTTATATGCCCATATTGTTTTGTTTTCTTGATTCTGTTTGTGTTTTCTATTCTATTGATTGCTTGCATCTAATCGTGCCATTTGGTATTCACAATTCAACCTAAACTTCTGGTAGTGATGGCCTCTTAAGTGTGGCATGCCTTTATTTATTTCTCTATCACCACCGAATTCCCCTCAACTCGTGCGCCACCAAAAATGTTTCGAAATTACTTTGCAACTCACCATTTCATACCATCCCCGCTAGTTTTTCCAGCTTTCCTTCCCCTTCTTCTCCTCCTTGGCTTTTTCTAATTTCACTTTGGCGGGTAGTAAAGGCAACCATATGATATGAGAAACAAATTCTTGCTCGCCCATAGCTATCACCTCAACTCCCTTGCCTGCTTGTTTATGTCACTCTAATATTGCTAGCTCATGAGGTTTCAAGCAGTTGTGGACTCGTGGTTCATAAATAATCTCAATGCCCTTCATTATATACTAAGGTTCGATGAAATGCAAGACATCTTGTGGCGCTTCAATAACCAAATGTTCGTATTATGTATAACATGTTTTTATATAAATTATAATTCGTAGTTGTGTTAGTTAAAATGGTTCATAGCATTCCTTACATTTGTATATAAATTATAAAACAAATTCTATGCATGTTTTTTTAGCATGAAGTGATTTATGCAATCATATTTTACATCTAGTATTGCATGAATTTATGTTAAATTATATTTGTTACATATGTCATTACCCTATTTCCTCGTACTCAAGTGTAATTGAAAACTTTAGGCAAGAAAAACTAACTATTCAAGCCCCGTAAGATGTACCCGAGTTGGCATGGGAGGTGGACTTTTGACCGTTAAGTCATGAGGTAGCTATTACGGTTAGCTAAGAATAACTAACTAATCATCATTTG
Source organism: Andrographis paniculata (assembly GCF_009805555.1). Taxonomy (NCBI): domain Eukaryota; kingdom Viridiplantae; phylum Streptophyta; class Magnoliopsida; order Lamiales; family Acanthaceae; genus Andrographis; species Andrographis paniculata. The sequence continues at coordinate 679,187 of NW_026137424.1, forward strand.
AGTTTGAGTTCAATAGTAGGGGGGGTGGGGGGGTGAGTGTTGTGCCAAATATTCAATATAACAAATTCCTTGTTCAAATAAATGCATATTATTGATATCATATATAGTTTTCAATAAGAATCATTTCAATGAGGATGAATTGCAATTGCATACAAGTGAAATTGAATTAAACTTAGCATTACAAATTGAGGTTTCCTTGTTGAATTTGTAGAGATGACATTAGAATTAGGTTGGTTTTTTCGGTGTATTTCTACATATTCGTGTATTCATACGTATGCTATTGTTTTGAAGAATCAGGCAAGTATTTCCCGGACAAGAATGTCCGGAAAAGTGTCAAAGCTCTTTCTGGTTGGAACAGGGGAACCTCATGCCCCGCTCCCCTAACTGTCGCAAAAGTTAGGCCTTTGTAGACTTCAGTCCATCCGGCAACCTATATGAAACTCGATTGATGTATATATATATATGTATGTATGTATATTGTCGAGTATGAGCGTTTCACACAAAATTAGGGGATCAGTATGGTCTAATATCTGTACCTGGCCTTGGGAGTACCATGGATACCATTCTCTTTCGACTTTAAGATTGAGATGGCGTAGGGAAAATCGAGTTGCCGTCACTGGAACAACCGAGTCTGTATCTCCGCTACATTTACGGACATAGTTTAAGTTTTTTTATAACTATAGTGTACAAGAAGTATCTTTTTTATACCCTATCATAAGAAAAAGGTTTTGATTTCTCTTTTTTACCATATAGCCTTTTATTATATTTTTATTACAAAAGACAAAAATATATTATATTCTCTCCGTTCGGCTATAAGGGTTATATTTGTTTTTTATGAATATTAATTATTATATCAATATGTAGTACAAAGCAATAAAAAAAGTAAAAAAAAAATTTATTGGTGCCTTATAATACTAATATAATGATAATTGTATAAAAAAATTATACAAATATAATTATATTTATAATATTAAGTACAATGTAAATGTAATATTTACAGGCGGAGAGAATATTAAAAATAGGTGCCAAAATAAATAAATCTATTTTTAGATGGCCGACATAATAACGTGGAAGTTGTATAGGGATAGGTTCGAGGAATGGGATGAATAGTGAAATACATAACTATTTTTGAACTATATATTTATTTAAAGTACAAAAATATAGATGGTAGAATTATTTCTATATATAAAAAAAGATCATTTAGGTTTATTTGATTATTTTTATGAATTGAACAATTAAAATATAAAACAATCATGTGTGTCTGATTTGTAAAATAATGTAAAGGAATATTTTTTTTTTTTATTTGAGATAGATAATTGTGTAAATAATATAAAAATAATAATAAGCCTATAATATATTAATTTTTTGAGAAAAATGTGTTGAATTATTTTGACAAAAAGAAAATATTTGTTTTAATGAATGCTATATATAAGTATTATTATTATTATTACTTAATATATTGTTAATTCATAATGTATTATTTGTAGATTAGTCATTAACCAAGAACAATGGCCCGGTGGCGTGGGACTGTACGTGTGACCATACGGCCGAAGTTAAAAGAATGAGGGTTTTGTTAGTTTTGAAAATACATAGCACTTCTTCTTCCCTTGATAATTATGTCTTCTTCTTTTTCTTTTTCTTTTTTTTTTTCCTTATATCTACAAATTCATTATTTTTATTTTAAAAATAATTATTATTATTTTTATTTCTATTTCTATTTACTCTATTATTTTCTACTAACTCTTTAATAAATATTTTATAATATTTTTATTTAACTTTTTATATAATTTATTTTTATATTAAAATGTTATTATTTTTTAAAATATAGGCTCAAATATAATGACATTACGAAGTCTTAGATGAAAAAAAAAAAGAGTATTTAATATAATATAAGTATATATTATATTTGATATTTTATGTAAAAAAAAATAGTTTTTAAATTAGTATTTATAATAAAAATAAGTATTTGATGAATATGCAAACATTATTAAAAATATGTGGTAAACATGGTATGCTTACTTTTCAATTTTAGTATTTTTACTTCTGGCCTAAAATTTAGATTTTAAGCTAAATTGTGCCAATTTAATGAAGTTCTTAATAAAGATTTCTCTTTACATAAAATACTATTTAAAGTTTAAATTAAAAAATAAAATTCAAATATAAACAAACAAGCTGACAATTGAATTTCGTTTCGTTCTTTTGTGTTTAGAAATTTAAAATTTTTGTTATTAATTATAATGAACTATGATATTGTCATTAAAATAATTATTTTAATTGTTTTCAAAATATTTTATAAAAGTATATATTTATTAAAAATAGTATATAATATTTTGTGCAAATGAACAAATTTGTGACACATTATAAATTAAAGAGGAGCTTTTTGATATCGTTTAATAATTATTCAATATTGATCTACAAGGATGTGTTTATTTTTAATGATTAATTTGAACAATATTATTTCATTTAATAAAATAACTTATTTACTTGAGTTAATGAAAACTTGTAAGTAATCATTGTTAGGTCTATTTTGACATAAAAAATATAGAGGGAAAAGACAAAAGCATGCAAATGTAAATTTAAAGTAAAAATAGTTATTTTGTCTTTAGATAAATTTTTAGACAATGATATTTTATTTAAATGTATTTATTATTATTTTTTTTTATAACTATTGCCTTTATAAATTTATTTTAAAATATAATAAATTATATATTAAATTATCAAATATAAATTAAACATTTATATTTTTAGGACTTGCAATGAGTAAGGTTGATTTGAGTAGAACTGAAAAATGTAAAATTATTTATCTCAATTTCTTTAAAGTTTGGATTTTAGATTTGTATTTTGAAAATAATAAGATTTTGAATAAAATAATATTTGATTTTATGGTTTTAGACGAAAAATGAAAATGATAAATAATGTGAAATCAAATTTGAATCTTAAAGAAATAGTCTCAAAATTTTTATTTTATTTATTTTGATAAGGTGGAACATGCGGCCGCTACAATGTCAGAGGTTTGAACTAACGATTTTACGATAACGATTTACCCTCATACCATTAAATCATTTTTTTTACGGACATGTGTTTTAGGATTTGCTTTACTCTGTTTTAGCTCATCTTGAGAATAATAAAAGTTTTAATTGAAATGATTGTTTAATGTATTGTATTTGTTTCTTTAACAAATTTTTTTAACAAATTTCTCAAAAAAAATAATTTAATATACTATACACATTCATTATTTTCATATTATTTACATAATCTCTATATCTTATGTTAAAAAATTTTCTTCGTACCAAAACGCAAAACAAACACACCCATTTGATATAGAATAAAAAAATTAAAACTACTATTATATAAATTATAAATATTGAGAACACCTTAACAAAAATGTACAAAATATTTTTTTTTTATATATAAATTATAAGCCGGAACTCATATGATAGTGAAACATATACATGTTTATTTTGTCAGTATTTTGTTCACCAATATAAGTATATTACGTGCTATTCAGTTAATACAGTGATGAATCATAAATATTTTTATATTTTAAAATCTATTAAAATTATTTATTTTTTCCTAAAATATTTTTTTTCTTTATTTATTTATATATATTTTGTTTTTTCACTGTTTTGTCTTTACTCTTTGTTCGAAATGAGTTTAAATTATATTTGTATATAAACGAAGAACAATTGCAAATAGTTTACGATATCCTAAATTATTAGAAAATATATTTAAATGGAGAGATTATTACTATTTTCGTCTTATAAAGTATGCTTACTTAGCTTTCTTTGTATTTTACAAAAGAAATTATCACATTTTTGTAAGACAAATGAATTTTTTTATAACATACCTTATCAGTTGATGATGCACATGTAACTTTATTTTAATATAATATGCTGTTTGGGATGTGACCTTTGAGCCTATGCTTGGATTTGTTACTATGTCATAAGAGATTGGTAAACTTAAATGTATTTGGTTTTGGGTTTTAATTTAGCTGCTGGTTGAATATGAATGTTTTGTGAAAAAAATAAATAAATACTTTCTTCGTCCACAAACTAATATTCTATTTTCTTATTTGGGACGTTTAACAACTGTTGTCCTATTCCATTTTTTAAACATAAATTTTATATTTTTACCCTCCATTTATTTTACTTTTAATCTCTACCATACAATTAAGGACAAATTTGACAATTCATGACAAAAAGACAATCACCTAAAAGTGCAAATATACTTTAGGACAATAGAAATTGGACGGAGAAAGTATTATTTAGAGAATTGTAAGATTAAATAGTAAAAAAAAAAAAAAAACTTAGAGAAAATAAGGGGTATTTTTTTTTTAAAGTTTGAATTTTGGTTTAAATAATAATTTAATATAATTTTTACGAAAAAAAATTTAATTATATTTAAAAAGATACCAATTAATTAGTTAAAATTATTAAAAAAAAAAAACTAAAAGAAACAATAGTAATTTGATATAATATATTATTTTGATGTACTTATAAGATCAATAATAAGATGGTACCTGAATACCCATATTCTAAGCCCCGCAGCAATGAGCTTTTTGTACGTTGGGAGCATCGAAAACTCGGAGTCCTTCCAATTTCCTAGAAGATCATCACTGTCAAAAATACAAATTATTTTTGTCTTATAAGTTTCTCAAAATTATTTTGTTGTATTATGACATTTTAGATTATTTTACAGATAATTAAAACATTGAATTGGAATAAATATAGTACGGAATGTTACGATTTGATTGAGAAATATATATATATATATATTAAATAAAATAAGATCTTGAGATAAATATTTTGAAGCGATAGGGGCGGGGAGAGAGGGGTTATTGTTATAGAATGAATAACGATAAAAATAAATATAAAGCACAACCGAACAAACCTGCATGCGGTCCACTTGTACGGGATCCCCGTTGTATTTGCATGAAGGGCCTTTTGTACATCTGGCCGATTATAATATATCTCCGCGTATCTCTCAGTGCAAGGGTCGTAGCCGGAAAATCTAAGATGAATAGGGTTATTCTTGAATTTTAAAGAGCGTTGGCGTAATCTTTTTGAGGATGCCTCGCATTTCGGCGTGTAAATGCTATAAGGATCGATCTCCCCAAATTCATAGCTCATAGCGTAATCCATGGCATCATCGCACTCTCGAGAAGTATTTTGTGTCCTAAAATCACATGACTTTAAGATTCGCTTGTAGGTTTTATCTGATATGATAGAATGAGTCCACCAATATGTCACGGTCCCAATATTATCGTAGTAGTTGTCCATGACAGCATTGCCGACCTGCGTCCACATATATTATGATAAAAAAATACTAATTCGGGGTTTATACTTTTAAAGAAAATCAATATTTGGTGATACAAAAAATAAAATAAAGGAATTAGAGGATGAAATAGTGTAAGAACGGGCTTACGATGAACCCTTTGAGATTGATGATCGGATTGGAACGGAAATATCTTTTGTTATACTCAAGTATCGCTTGCGCTAATTGAGGAACGTAATGTCCTATTGAACAACAAGGAAGATCAACGTCATTACAAAACATAGTTGAATATTTTTAAGGTTTGAATTTGATCTAATATTTTGAATAAAAAATATATATAATATACTAAAGAATAATAAATATTCGATTGTTTTAAGGGAAAAAAAAATACAAATAGTACTAAGATCAAATACAAACCTTAAACACAGCCTTAGGAATTGTATGCACTAATTTTGTTGATACGAAGATAAATTATGAAGTACTCATTTATTTTTGATGCATAATTTAATAAAAAATACTATGTCGATCTTACCTACCGTGTCACAGTTACTATATATACAGAAATTTAGGAGAAAGATGATTAATAAATAATTTAAAATATATTAGTAAAAAAGTAATTATAGTATAATACACATAATTATCGATTAAGATAACTAATTACTTTAATTAAAATAAAAATAATAAAAATAAAAAAATTAAAATATAATTAAAGTGCCTTCTTTTCCTTTTTCTTTTTTTTAAAATGACATTGAGATGTGGGAAGAAAAAACATGACACAAAATGTGGAACATAAGAAGTATATTTTAATAGTAGATTTTGGTACTTTTTGTATGTAAAATTATTTTTCCTCTGAAGTATAAATTAATGTAATAATATTATATACATAAGTGTAAGTTAACAAAACAGATAACTTTAAAATGGGCAAATGAAGTATTATGCAATACTACACTCGTCAAATAATTTTATTTGGTGAGTAAGTTTGTGTAAAATAAAAATTAAAGAAAAAAGTAAAAAGTCTAAAATACTATTGGGATTAGTAGGGTAAAAAAATTAGTGAGATGGTATCATAGTAAATAAAAAAAAAAATGAGAGTAAATTAGGGTGTGTTCTTTTTATTTTTTTCTCAAGCACATTTTTCAAAAAATTAATATATTATATATATTCATTATTTTTATATTCTCTATAAATTCTCCATACTTCACATAAAAAAATTTCTTTCCAACTATTTCATTATTTTTAGTAATTGCATGAGCCCCCACATACACTATAAATGAAAATGACATGTTTAGATGGAAAAACCTTAACTAAAAAGTAAGATTATTTAAGTGGGATGGAAACAATATAATTTATATAAGATATTATTTTATGTATTTAAATTAAAAGTATCGGTGTCGATCATATGCTGAAAGAATTCATTTAGCACAGGTGTTGATAACATAAAATATAATTACTCTAATTTATATAATTAAATACTTAATTAATATAATTATAAATAATATGTTTTTAAACATTAGCACAGGTTAAAATTCAGCACTTAATCTATACTGTTAAAACATACTCCCTCCATCTAAAAAAAATGAGAACATACTTTTGGACACAATTTTAATGAAGGTGTATATATATATATATATTTGTAATTTTTTTTGTCTTTTATAGTAAAATGTAATTTAGGTAATATGATTTTTACTAAATAAAGAAATCAAAATACTTTTAAGGGATATATAAAAAAATGAATAAATTTTTTAAGTGATAGAAGGAGTGAGTGTAAGTAGAATATTTATTACCTGCATAACTCTCCCCAGAAATGTAGAATTCTCTGTACTTATACCGAGGAAATTTGTCCAGCCATTTCAAAATGAAAATTAGAGAATCTCGCGCTGTACGAATCAATTAATATAAATAAAGTATATTATCATTTTTATGAATACAAAATCAAATATATAATAAAATTTATAGACCTTTTTTTCGATTGGAAAAAAAATTTCATGAAATTCATTATGTTTCATTTGGTCGGATGGATTTGAATTTGAAAAAAGGAGCTACCAAATGAAAGGGATTCGGCCGCTCCTTGGCCTTTGGAGATGAGAAGGCATAATGAATTTTAAATGAATGAAATTTAAATAATTGAGTTTGAATTAGACAATGAATTTTAAACTAATGGATTTAAATTATTATAAATTCGAAATATTTTCATAATTAATATTCATTCTTTGATTGGACAAAGTATTTGAAATAAAATGATATAATGAGGATTTGAAATATTAAAAGAGATGAATTTGAAATTTACAATCAACTTTAAACATTTGAAATTCATTGCATTTCCAAGCAAAATTAGTGAATTTGGAGGAATAATTTGAAATCTCTTTTAACTTGAATAACTCCAACCAAATGAATTTTATGAATTTCAGATCTTGTGGTTTTTTAAATCATCATTTTCATATTTCAAATATTTATCTATACCGTATCGTTTTAAATACTTTCTGCAACAGAACGGATGAATTATAATTATGAAGTATTCAAATAGACAAAGTAATCAAACTCATTAATTTAAACTTCATCCTCAAATCCAAATACATTCAATCGAACGACACTATAGAGCATTTTGATTGTTTAATTTATATTAAAAATTTTATTTTCTAAAATATTTTTATTTTCTCATTTAATTTTTCATCTAATTATATTATATTTAACATCATTTTTCCTCATAAAGCATAACATTAAAATATTATTTTTATTTAAAATTTTTTAAAAAAAAAACAAAATACAAAGAACAAAGTCTTATTTTACCTGTTCTTTTATCCCCTGTGTGACGGAGATCAGAAGATGTGTTTGTATATGAATATCCAACTCCAGCCGGAGACTCGAGAAAAAGTATATTTGCGTCTGCATGAAAAAAATAAAATTGCAATTATTTATTATCATTGTTATTATTATTATTATTATAGAATAAATTATAGTAATATAATACCACATCAAGTAAGTGAAATTATACAACTAATTAATAGTAAAATATTAAATTTACAATATTATCTTGTAGGGCCGTTTCGGACTTTTTCTGGGCCCTGAGCAAAAATAAAATTTAGGCCCTATAAATACATGGCTAGAAGTATTTTTAAAATGACATCAGTGACATTGGCTTCGGCTAGACAAGAAGTTTAAGACAACGGTCTGACGATGGTGTTGACTCAAGAGAAAAAGATGGAAATCGAACCGATGACGCTTCGTCTGGATGTTCGAATAGTGAGAAAAACTGAGAGAATGTGAAATAGAAAGTAAAGAGAGGGAGAAAAGTGGGTTTTGGTCTGTGTAGATAGGCGCAAGGCGACAAGGACGTGAAAGGGGGAGGTGTAGGCGACATTGAAGTTCTGTGTCATTAGGAAGAAAAGATTAATAAAAAAAAAAGAAAAAAAGAGATAATTTAATCTTAAAATTAAAATTAAATTGAATAATAATAAAAATATAATATATAAAATAAAATTTAAAATTTAATAATGATAATAATCTAATATAAAAAAAAAAAAAAACATGAGCAGTTGCTCACCCTACTGTTGTTAATAGCCGTCCTTATTATCTTTTATGCTTTGTCATTCGTATATGTATGTAAATATACACACTTCCCCTTTTTCAAAATTTTTACTATTATTTCTAATTTAGAATTGATTAGAAGTTTTGCAAATTTTCTTCCTTTATACTCATTTTTTCATTTTTGTTTTCCACTTTATATGCATTTTATAAAATTATTTTGAACATAAAGGTAAGAGTGAAATTGTCAAAAAAAAATTTTTATTTTTTTATTTTTATTTATTTTCTATCAAATTATACTATTTATAATATATCAAAAGTCAATATATCAAAAATAATGGAACGAAGGGTGACAGCTATAGTTCCGACGACAAATAGTTAGCACTGTGCTGGCAATACATAAAATATGAATTGACAACACATATCTATGTTAATATAATATAAATATAATATATAAATTGAAAATACATAATAATAATAATAATAATAATAATATCATGAATTGATAATACATAACAATAATTTACACTATATATATTACAATTGATATCAATACACGTTGATACTACACCAAATTCTTGGTTCCAGAATTTCTTAACTTCCTTTAGTCTTACCAATAAAATAGTGATGTGTGTTGAGACAAAATATGAATAATTTATTATATTTAGATATATATTATTATTTTTAATTTATATTACTTACTCATTTTTTAAATAAAATAAAATAAAATAAGATTTATATTCAATGTTAATTTATATTCAGTTTTTTTATTATATTACTTTAAATTTTTTATAAAAATATAATAATTATTATTATTATTCTTATTTTTTCAAAATATCTCTATCAAACCTAAATACAAACTTAATACAAAATAAATTGTTAAATTAATTGTATACTTAAATTCAAGTTAGTTTTATTTATGATTTAAAATTAATTTAAAATGAGGTATTGATTTGAGTTATTATCTAAATAATATTTTCATATGATATTTTATTTAAGAGAATAATAATATATTTTTATAAAAAATCATGCTATGCTATGTGAATAGTATTATTTGAATTTGAAATAATAAATGTACAATCATTTTTATACAATATTTTAAGAAATTTTTATTTAATTTTATATTTTACATTTCGTTTAGATAGTAATTCAATATGATAATTTATTTAAAAATATATTTTCACAAATTTTCAAAGAACATGATAAAAAATGAAATTAAGAATATATATAATTTTGAATTAAAAAAAATTGAATATATATATATTTTTTCAATGAAACATCTGAATATCATTTTTTATAATAAAATATATATATTTTTTTGATTTTTTTTTATCATAGTACTATTTTTAATTTCTGTAAAAATACATAATTATTTTCAAAGATATTATATTCAATTATTATTTAAATGAAATATCAATATTAAATTAAATATAAAATAGACCTAATTATATATAAATAATAATTTAAATATATAATGTTTTAAGAGTTTAATTTTTGTATATAATTTTCTATTTTAATTTTAAGTACGATATTTTATATAAAAAAATGTATATATTTTCTTATACAAATTATAAAATAATGTAATAAAAATTTAACTAAAATTGTAGATTTATAACTATTACTATTTTATTTTTAAAGAAAAAAAAATTAATACCTAATTTTTTTTTAATAAAACTTAAATTCTTTTTGTATTTTTTTTTTCTTCCAACATAATCACACTATTTTATTGGTGGGAATAGCAGTAGAAAATTTTAGAATAAAAAATTTGATTTCTGTTAATACAACACATAGAATAGAATAGATAATGTTCGATTAATTTCCTTACGCAGATAAATAAATTAATAAAAATAAATAAATAAAATGAATGATACTTATCCCTATAGACACGATTATTCAAATCGTCTAACAAATAATAAATACTATCAATCTATCTAACAGAATGTAGTATTGATGGTGTGTTTGTTTGGAGGATTGAATTTTTAATCCACTATTCATCCTATTTTTTTCCCCCAAAAATATCAAATCAAACACCTATTTTTCATTTTTTATATTATACTAAAAATCAATTTTACATTCAAAATATTACATCAACACCTATTTATATCTCATCATACAACTATTCAAATTCAAAATTTTTACTATTCAAGTCCCAACTGAAAATCCAAAACCCCGAACAAACACATAGGATCAGGATAATACATATGCATAGGTAAGTTAGTACCTGTGTTCCATGAATATTTGTTTAGGTAGAGAGATGAAGCAGTTTGATTGATTCTAAATGGCCCAATTTCTTCAGATGCTCCATATGCCACTGATGAACATCCTGGCCCTGTACCACTACTAATTAATTCATTCTATTTTTTTAACTTAAATGTATAAATTAAGCAAATTTCGATACTTAATTTCATTTTTGTGTCAGTTAAAAAGGTGTATAAAATTCCCATTTTGCACGTATAATTGAAATTTCCTACATTATTTTCATTGTCGCAGTTTGTTTGGGGGTTTGAATAATTGTATGATGTGATATAAATAGGTGTTGATGTGATGTTTTGAATATAAATTGATTTTTAGTATAATAGAAAAAATAAAAAATAAGTGTTTGATTTGATATTTTTGGGAGAAAAAAATAAAATGAATAGCGGAAGTCTACTCCAATCCCCCAAACAAACACACCCTTAGAAAAATAAATAAATACATAGGACATATATATTGTTGTACATTTTACTTGGAATATAAATATTATGCGTGTTTAATTTAAAGGATAGAATTATAGTATATATGACTATTTTAAAAGATTACATAATTATAAGATTAATTAATATCATATTTATTTTATTTGATTAAATATTGAAAAATATAACAACTATGGATACAAATATTACTAGAGATAAACTAATTCTATCTATTTAAGTAGGATTAATTATTTATTATTATATTGGCTTTAATTAATCCCATATTTTAATACATCAAAATAAACAAATGATTAGATTGAGTAAAATAATACTATTCATCTTAATCATTTAAATAAACACAATATATGTATATATCATTTATCCTCATTATTTTTCATCTTTTGAAATATCATATAATGTTAAAAAACAGCATTCAAATTCACATACTTGATTGTGTATATATAAACAAATTAATAATTTAGATGATCATATGAATTATGATAAATTGATAGTAAATTTTCATGTGATCCAATTTCAATTATTATAAGATAATGGAATTGAGTATTAATTTAATATTGAGTAAAAGTTGAATTACTTGTAAATATGCCAATTAAGAAAAGTTGTTTATGAATTGCTGTTTCTGAAAGCAAAGGAACTTGATCTGCTTATCAATTAATTTATTACTTCACAAATTAATTAAACAATAATGTTATTATAGGGATATCCAACTTTATTACTAGTATTTTTATTTTAGAATCTTTGAAATAAGTTATACCTTTATTTTTTATTATTATTTTTTTCAATTTACAAATAATTTTCTTCATTTCCAGTTATCTTTATGTATACAATTATTAAAAAAATTCAAACAAAAGATTAAAATAAAACAGATAAAAAATTATTTAAATGGTATCATTTAGAAAACAATACGAACAAGTTAAAGGAATTTGGCAGGAAATGGAGTAAAAATACACAGCCAATTTGTTATTTTATTTTTTAAGTCATTCTCAATAAATTTTGTAATTGGTTTTGTAATAAAAATAAACTAATTTTCTCTCAAAAAAATATTTTAAAAATAATAAAAATTATTTCACTCAAACAATATCACAATTCTTCAAAATATTTAATCCATAATTCTTAATAACCAACCAAAAAAAAAAAAATCCCTCTAAAATTCTAAAATACTAAAAGAATACAACCATATTACTATTATTTTTTAAAAAGTAAAAGATATATATTTTTTTGTTTATTTAAGATTTTATTAATTAAAAAATATGTGGGCGTTTTCTTTGATAATTTTAAATCGAAATCAATAATGTTCAAATTTTAAATAAAAAATATAATATTTTCTTTTATAAAATAAAATATCAAAATAATATTTAAACAAAAAACTCAATTCAGTGTTCCATTTCAAATTCCGTAACACAAAAAAATAGAACTAAATTCAACAAAATTTTTGACATATTAAGTTATAATTAAAATTTCATAACATAACCAATTGTGATCATTTTCCTTTTAGGACATAAGATTTATAACCATATATATATATATAAAGAGTTATTGAAGGTGAAGTGAATTGAATTGAAGAATATATAGAATATACCTCCATTGAGCCAAAGGAGAAGGGGTTTGATGGAAGCATTGGAGTGAGCCTGAGTGAGCCAGTAGAAGAGAGCACGGCCGTGTTTCTCACTCACAGTCACATACCCGGAAAATTGCGAGAAATTCACCCGTGGTTGCCCCGGCAGCGCCGTTATCCGCTGCTCCTCCTCTCCCTCCACAAACCCTAACAAAATTATTAATACAAACAACAACACACCAAATCTTGATGCTCCTCCCTCCATTACTACTTAATTTGCCTCAACGGAGGGGAGAGAGGAGGCATATATATATATATATATATATAGAGAGAGAGAGAATAAACAAGTATGGATATAATATATATCTTGAGTTTTTATTATTTATTTATTTTCACATTTTGAATTTCACTATTGGTGGAAATTAAGAAAGAAATAATAATAAAAAAAATTACACAAAAAGCAAAGATTGATAATTTACATTCACCGGTGACCAAATAAGATAAGTTTACTAGTATTTTCGGGTATAAATTACATAGAGAATACATCAAGTATATATAGAAGTGTAGGTCAAAATTCTACCGCTTGGCTCAATAAATTGTATTTTTTATTTATTTATTTTTTGCTGGCCTCCTTGTAACACCAGGGAACTCACCACTGAGTTTGACCAGTGCTCAAAGGGTTCGATGTACAATACCTTTCAAACTTCAATTTGGGTTTCACAACACATTATTTGCAATCCTCACTATTTTCTATACTTTTCTATGAAAACTAGATACAAATTTCGGCATTTTCATTTTTTGGAATACAAAATATACATTTTTACTATAATTGAATTTCGCTACACGTTATAAATACATTTAAATTCACACTTATTTACGTCAATATTATTATGATAAATTAAAATGGAAATGCCAAAAAATAAAAATCTTTACACATAAAAAATATCCACTAGCATTCATTTAAAAATATTAATATTTTTTAAATTTCATATAAAAAGGTATATATATATTTTTACAAATATGGTGTGTATGTATGTACCCGTAAATTTATTGTAAATTGATAATATTTAAGTTAGTACACTTAAGAGGGAGGATCAGGATGACTGATAGTCTAATAAATGAAAATTGATTAAAAATTGTTAGACGATATAAATGATACAACATACTTAACAGTTTAAGTTATGATACACATCATTTATTTATTTACTTACGGACGAGAGTTTACTGACAAAATGTTCATGCCATATGGTATGCTATATAATTGTTATATTAAATACTCTACTGTCCCACTTAATTTATCCTCTTCAGTTTGGGCGTAGAGTTTTAAGTATTATGTAATTAGTTAGTAATTAATACATTATAATTTAATAAAAATAATTATAAAATAAGATTAAGATGAATAAATAGTTTAATTAAAATTAAAAAATTATAAATTATGAATTTTAAAATGTGATTAAAATGTATAATTATATTTTCAAATTAAATGGGAGGAAGGGAGTATTTTTCAAGATTTTAAAAAGAATAATATTATTTATAATATTTTTATTTATATCTCAATCTCTTGCAAAATTGCAACAAAAATGTAGATCCGTAAAGATATTTAACACATTATGCTACCGAATACTGAAAAGTTCCTTTGCAAAATCCGTCACTACATTGGAAGGTATAACCCCTTTCGCAATCGAAAAGCTTTGTTTGCAAATTCCATCACTAAGTTGTGACAAAATGTTTTCTTTGCAATATCTATTACTAAATGGCGAGGGTGTAATCATTTAGTTTTAAAATTAGTAGCCATTTTGCGACGGAATATATTCACTCAGTTGCAACTCCCCATATTAATTTGTCTCAATATAGAATATTTGAAATTCCATTGCACAATTGCGATGAAAATTAAACCTTTGCAAAAAAGTCTGATCTCATTTGAAGAATGATAACATAGAACAAATAAGTTGATGTCGGATCCAATTCACATCAGCTTTGTTAAATCAAAATATCTCACTATAACATTTGATTAGTTAATTGTCGATCTCAACGAAAAAATGTGTTAAAAAGTAGATAGAATTTAGTCTTGTTGAAAGATGTATTTTAATACTTTATGTAAAAAGATTAGTAAAACTTAATCTTATAAAATAATTATCATTTAATTAATAATTTAACTTAAAAAGCATATTTAAGTTATGATTAAAATTTATAAATTTAATGTACTTATTAAAACAATTATATTTAAAATATTATTTAATTTTACAAATTATTTATTTATTTAAATTTATAAAGCAATTTATTTGTTTAACTTGCTGAATTTATAATCTTCAAAATTTTAAACTACAATTGAAAGTAGCTAGTTTGACCCATCAATTAATTTATAATTTGAAGAAATGTAAATTTGAAATCGAACTTTATAAAATTTGATTTCAGTTCTAATTTATCCATAATTTCGATTCAATATAATATACATAAAATTACACAATATATGTTTTTATATGATTAAATATTATGATGTGTTATATGGAAATGTGTGCAAATTTCTTTGGTGATTTATATTGATAGGATAAAATCAGCAAGTCCTATGATTATAAAAAATTAAAAACTCAAATTAGTATAGTGCACTTTACTGAATTAAAATTATGTTTAATTAGAATTTGGTTTTAATTTTTACCATGTGGTACTCATAATTATATATATATATATATACTTTTATAAAAAAAAAAAAAATTCTAAATTGTAATAATAATAATAATAATAATAAAATACACACGCGAACGGACGTAGTCAAGTCAATGTAAAGCTTACTTAATTATTTATCTCAAATTAGTTAGGTTGCTTTAAATGGAATCTGAAGATGACTTGAGAATTCCATCTCTATATGTGCAAGAAAACTAAAAAATACTCCCTCCGTCCCACGTACCATGTCCATGTTACTATTTCTGTCCGTCCCACATACCATATCATTTTTCTTTTTTGAAAAATGATTACATACTTTAATCTCATTTTAAACTTTTTAATTTTATTTTATTTTTAATTTTAATTAAACTAATTAGTTATCTTAATTTTAATTTATAATTATTTATATTATCGAATAATTATTTTCACTAATACATTATTAATTATCTATTAATTACACCCCTCCTAAAATACCGTGTCTACAGTGTAGCAGACACGGTATGTGGGACGGAGGGAGTAATACTTTCTCCGTTTCACCTAATTTTTTTTCCCTCTTTCTATTTCTATCTGTCCCACATAATTTGTGATTTTCTTTTTTGAAAATATAATTATACACTGTAATCACAATTTAAAAATTTATAATTTATAATTTTTTTATTTTAATTAAACTAAGAAGAAGTAAAATTAATAAATTAATAATAAACCTCATATTCGAGGTAACAAAACTAAAACCTCAAATAACAAACCTAAAAGATGATAAAATATAGTCTAGAAACAAGTTTCAAACTTTGAATAGCAAATTCAATATAACTTTGTGAACTTGGTTATACATCTTAAACGTTGAGTGACAAATATGATGATGAGGGGCTGTATGATTCCAATGCAATATGTTTTGACTTTGATATTATGTTAAAACGGTTATTTCACTAAAAGTTTTATACTTAAAAAAATATGTATAATTTATTTTTTTATTTATTTATTATGAAGTTAATTAATATGTAAAATTTTAGGTGAAATGATCATTTAATATTATATTATAATTAAAATATCCACTGTTGGAGTCTCATTGTCTCTTCTTATTCGTATGTATTCTAAATCACTGTTGAGATGTTAATTGAATGTTTATAATTTATAATTTTTTAAAAAATATATTTTACCATCTTAAATATTAGTGTAAATTATATAATACTCTATTGTGTTTTTAGGTAAAGACACAAATATTTTGTATTATATTTATTGCATCAAATCTCTTTGTGTTAAATTAAAGTATGTATAATTACTTTTTCAATTCGCTCAAAGCTGATATTTGGTTATAAAGCGCATACCTAGTTATGTAAATGTTATATAAATAAAAATAGTAAAATATCTTAAATAATTTTTTTTGAATAAAATAAATAACTAAATAATTTATCAATCATTCATATAATAAATTTTTTAGGAGAAACTTTTACTTAATTTTTACATAAAACTAAAAAACAGAAAGAATTAATAAATTATATATTTATTTATTTCATTCAAATAATATTATTTAAGATATTAAAAAATTTGCATAATTACGTACGCATTTACAATTTAACATCAACTTTGAACGAAAAGAATATTTTGTGTCTACTTTGATTTAACAAAAGGAAGTTTCACGCAGTAACAAATTAAAGTACGAAATATTTTATGCATTTAAACTAAAATATAAGGGAATATTATGCAATTTACTCTAAATATTATTCAAATTAATAGACTTAAACTTCCAAACCCAATCTAAATTGAGAAAAAACACACCTTATACTTTACCAAAAATTAATAGAAGCATAAATTTATAAAGGGTAAAATGTTTTTTTTTAGTCTAACTGTACTCCCTTATCATTTTAGTCCCGTAAGTGGAGAGCCTATCACAAACTACTCTCAAGTGAAATTTTTTTGCTGTTTTAGTCCTCCGGCGTCGGAGACGTCCACGTGACTCGCCGGAGACCACGTGTCCGCCAAGTCAGCGACACCTGGCAGATACGTGGATTTTATTTTTTATTTTAATTTTTTAATTTTTTAAAAAAATTTATTTTTAATTTAATTTTTTTGTTTGGTCCAATTATAAAAAAAATTAATTTTTTTTAAAAAAATGAAAAAAAAAATAAAATTCACGCGGACATGTGCTTCCAGCAAGTCACGCGAACGTCTCCGACGCCGAAGGACTAAAACAACGAAAATTTTTCAATTATAAAACTAATTTGCGACATGCTCCACTTACGAAACTAAAATAATAAGGGGTCCAATTACGACAGTCTAACCATTTAAAAAATACATATATGCACATGTGCTTCAATCTTGATTTTGTAACATGGAAATATTTAATTAAGAATATTATTGACTTACAAATGCAGCTGAGTATCTTAACAGCTGAGTAATAGTATTGATTATATTGAACTAAAATATATTTTTGACTTAGGTGCTGTAACACCATCATCATGATTATTATTATTATTATTATTATTATTATTATTATTATTATTATTATTATTATTCTCTAATTTAAAATTATCTTCAATCTTTTTGCAATGAAATGCGGAAAAAAATACTTATAATTTATTTATAATTTGGAACTTTTATATAATTTGTCATCATAATTTTAAAATTACATGATACATTTTTATATATATATTTTTTTAAAAAAATATTGTATAAATCTATCATGCAATTTTTAGGAAAGTAATACCAAATATTTTTGTTAATTTTAATTTTAATTTTAGGTTTTGTTTTATTATTCCTTTAATAAATAATAGTGCGGGTCAGAGTCAAAAGTCTAAAATAGAAAAATATTGGGAAGATTTACGATACACAATTTTTAATTTTATTATAGTTAGAGCCATTGTACAAGTAATCCTCATGTGCGTCCAATTCAACTCTATTTAATTTGCGTTGAATCTTAATTGAATAATATTATATATTGATCTAGAATGCTAACTATACATTCTATTATTATTCATTTAATTTATATGAGTATATATTTAAAATTAATAATATTTTAATATGAAAATAAACACAGTTGTATAGGCCTGAAAGGTCAATCTCGGCATTATTAGAAAAATATAAAATTATTTTAGAAAAATTGTCCCAAAATTTTTAAATACGAGATAATTAATTAATACGAGATAATTAATTGAAAATTTTCAACAATTGTTTAGAAATCTTTGTTCTGGTCGTTTGGTTGTGGCAATTTGGAAAATCACAGAATGACGAGACAAATTTTTTCGACATATTGACTGAGAGAATTACGTAACAATCTATTATCTCGAATATACTCGTAAACTCCGTCGAGACTATATTTTCTCTTCAACTTCCGTGACAATTTCCGAGACTATACTTTGTCGCTAGCGGTCGTAACTGTAGACAAAAATCTGTGTTATATTTTTATAAACACAAAAATTTTACAAATTACATTTAATTTAAATATATGCGGATCCTATTCTCTATTTGGATCATTTGATTCTCTTCCCGGGTCGATTCATTTTCCAACTTGGATTTAGATGACTTCTTTTGATCCGAATGAAATTGATTTTCGGTTTGACTTTGCCGGCTTTGGAGGACTTTGGTCTCCGTGTAGGCGATTTTGATCGTCGTGTTTGGATTTGATGTCTTCATTGGATGATCCGAGACTTTGATCTTCGAAGAGGTAGATTTGGTATACGCTTTGCGGCGTATCCCTTTGACTTTTAGATCGAAGAGGGCTGGGTTGAGGCTTTTGACGAAGAACGCGACGAACGCCTTGGAGCTTTGGGATGGACTTTGGAGGTTCTTCTTTGGCTTTGACAAATTCCTCAATGACTTTGGGAGCTTTGATCTTCATCTGGCTTGGACAGACGATGAATAACGTTAACTTTATCAATTCGTCGACCAATATTGGATCATTTGTTCAAATCGGAGACTTTTCGACAAAGAACGCTTCGAATGACACGAAAAACAATGAAGAACATTGCAAAGAATCTAGAAAGACTTACCTTTGCGCGAGTTTTCAAACGAACTTCGGTGTGTAATGAATTGACCAAGACTCCTATTTATAAGGGAGGGGTGGTCTTGACTTTTTTTTTTCGGATGGTGCCACGTGGCGCGTCCTGATTGATTAACAATAAGATTTTATAATCCTTCATTTTTCATCGGATGCTCTTTTTAATTCTTGAATGATTTGATTGTGCTCATTTCTTTTTCGTCAAGATCTTTATATTATTTCTTTTTTCGAAAGATACTAATTTAAATACTTCATTCATTGAAGAAATTAATTTATTTTGCTGTCAAATTTATTATGGCTCTATTTATGTACATAATATTTGTACGATATCTTTCATTTTAAGCCGATTCTTGCATTAATAGTTAATATTTATTATACAAAAATTAACATAGGTCCATAATTAAATATCACACATTTATTATATCAGAATTTTATTTTATTCTAATATACATGATTCTTATTTTAATTTAGATATTTAATTTAGATATACATGAACGAAAATCAATTTTATATATATATATATTTTTTACTGACACTTTTTTTTTTTTTTGCAATTTTATTTTTCTTTATGGCGTTTTTCCCTTGTTTTGCCATTATTTTTTTTGCATTTTTTTCCATTTCTTTTAATGGTGTTTTCTTTGTCAATTTTTTGCAATTTTTTTGCAATTTGTTTTTTTTAATGGTGTTTTTCTTTTGCCATATTTTTTTATTTTTTTTAAGGGCGTCTTTTTTTGTCAGTTTTTTTTTCAATTTTTTTAATGGCATATTTTGCCATTCTTTTTGCAAGTCTTTATTTTTATGGCGTTTTTTTTTTTTTTTTTCCATTTTGTTTTTGCAATTTATTTATTTATATTTTCTTATGGCAATTTTTTTTTGCCTTCTTTTAATACACATATATCATATATATGCATATATATATATTCTTTTTTTCTTTATTTTTTTTATTTCATTCTCTTTATTTTCTTATCTTCTTATTTCCTTATGCATGTATTTATATATGACTCAATTTTTAGACATTATATAAACCTCTCACCATAAGAGAACTTTGTCATTCTCGAATTCTCATAACTTTGATTTCTCCCATTCTTGTGTAGGTTTCTTTCTCTTGTATTGTCCTTATTTTCTTTTTCTTTTTTTGACATTTTTTTTATTCCATTGTTAGTTGGAGCAAAGAATCCCGTGTATGGATGAAAAGATGGCGACCCGAGATTCTATTGTAGAGGTGATTGAAGAAAACAGAGATGTTTGCAATGAGCAAGTAAAAGATGTTCCAACCAAGCCCATAGTCGTTCAGTATGTTGTGCCCGCGGTTTCAGAATTTTGTGGCGCAGATTTTGTGAAGGCGATCCAGCGTGAATATATGGGAAAAGTATGGTCGGATCTTCGGGCCAAGCTTTTGAGGAGACCAGCTCGTTCGCTTTCCTCGATTAAGGACGAGGTTGACGTAGTGCTCCAATCAATGAAAAACTTTAAGTACTCTGACATTTCTCATATTGAAGACCGAGTCAAGGCCTTTTTTGATGACGCTGCATCTTTTGACGAGGCATGTTCTGACTCGCTCGACGCCGTATCCTTGGCGGCCCGCGACCAACAGATTTTTGAGATCAAAGATCGATTGTCGCACCTTGAGACGAGGCATATTGAGGAGAGTGAAGCTATCAAAGAGTTAGAGAAGTGTGTAATAACTATTGGCGTAAAACTTCGCCCTTTACAAGAGCAAAAAAGAGAGAGAATTTCCCTTATTAAGCGACGTCAAGAAGTTAATGAGAATATCATCACCAAAATTGCTAAAGTTAAAGGATGAACTAGCCGCTGTAGAGAATGTCCTTGTGCCAGACGAAGAATACTTAAAGACTTAGAAGAATTGTTGGATATTAGCAAAGAAGAGTTGCATAATCTTAATGTTTAAGATCGATTTGTACTCTTCATTTTGATTGCTGATCAATAAATTTAATTTTTTTTAACTCTCTTATTGAAATTCAATTTTTTTCCGGGCATTTTTTTGTAACCCAAATCATTTATTGTTTTTTTTTTTTTTTTCATTTGACTGAACTTGAAGATATATTTCAAGCTGCCAACGTATCCGGTAAAGGGATCAAATCATGACGTAGTTCAAAACAAATTGAATTTGTTTATTTTTGTTAAATAATTTATTCTCGTGTTAAGAAGTCTTGATTTGATCTGAAGGTCTCATGCATAATATCTTTTGAGAAATCTCCCATTGATTGGCCCTATTCGGAGTATGTCTTGAGATGTTAACTTGTATGTGCCATTTGTGTAGACCTCAGTGACGACATTGGCTCCATCCCACTTGGATAAAAATTTATTTCCCGAACGAAAGTTGATCACAATAGGCCTTCTCATAGCAATAACCAAGTTCCCGATTTGAAAGGATCGTGATTTGACTTTTTTATTGTAAGCTCGAGACAAACGTGCTTGATAACACTACAGTCTTTGTTGAGCTTGTAGTTTTTCTCGTCGAGAGCCTCTAGCTCCTCGAGTCTTAATTGGACATTTTCTTCGGTTGTGAATTCTTCTTAGAGAGCAATCCTTAATGAAGGCATTTGTCTTTCCAATGGGAGGACGGCTTCGACCCCGTATACAAGTGAGTACAGTGTTACTTGTGTTGGAGTGCGGAATGTAGTACGATAGGCCCACAAAGCTTCACCAATGCAATCATGTCAATCTCTTTTTGATTTGGAGACGACCTTTCTCATCAAGTTACAAATGGAGACCTCCTAGTCAAACAATTTGTACTGTCACTAAAGGGCAACGCATTCGACTGGTACATCGACTTAGAGGCTGGTTCCATAAAAAATTGGGAACAACTAAAGTACGAGTTCTTGAATCAGTTCTACAGCACACAGAGAACCGTCAGCATGACCGAACTCACCAACAACCGCCAATAGAAAAATGAGCTAGTAATTGACTACATCAACCGCTGGAGAAGTCTAAGCCTCAACTGCAAAGACCGTCCGTCCGTGGCTTCCGGCATAGAAATGTGCATTCAAGGAATGCAATGGGGCTTGAAATACATCCTACAAATGGATCTAACCCCATACTTTTGAAAAACCCACCACTCGCGCTCATGATATGGAATTGAGCATAATGTCTAGTGGAATATATAGACCGCCTACAGAAGATTTCTTAAAAGACGAGAAATACAACACTTCTAATAGTGGAGGCAGTCATACTTTTTGCACATTCTTGGAAATGAAGATAAACTTTCTACAATCTCCTGGAAATGAGGATAAACTTTCTGCAACCTCCTAGAAACGAGGATAAACTTTCTACAATCTCCTGAAAACAAGGATAAACTTTCTGCAGCTTTTTAGAAACGAGGATAAACTTTCTCTAATCTCCTGAAAACGAGGATAAACTTTCTAAAATCTACTAAAAAAGATAATAAACTTTCTACAACCTTCTAGAAATGAGGATAAATTTTTACCAATTTTCTAGAAACGAGGTTAAACTTTCAACAAAACTCTTTAACACGAGAATAAACTGTTTAACAAAAACAAACAAATTCAATTTGTTTGAACTACGTTATGACTTGATCCTTCACCGGATACGTAGACAACTTGGAATATAACTCCGAGTTCAGTCAATTATGCCAAAAGTGTTATGGAGCACCAAATCCACCTCTTCAATGATCAAAGCTCCAAAAGCCGTTGAAGAATCCATCAAAGCCAAGGAAGAGCATCCGAAGTTCATCCCAAAGCTTCAAGGCGTTAATCGCGTTCTTCATCAAAGCATCAACCAGGCCCTCTTCGATCAAAAAGTCAAAGGGACATGCCACCAAAAGCGTTATGGAGCACCAAATCTACCTTCTCAAAGATCAAAGCCAACAATCAAATCGTCCACACGGAGACCGAAGCTCTCTAAAAGACAGAAAAGACAAGTCAAATATCAAAGCCACGGATCGTCTAAAGAAGACATCAAATCCAAAACCGATGATCAAATCGCCCACACAGAGACCAAAGCTCTCCAAAAGACAGCAAAGCCAAAGCAAAGATTAAAGCTGCGGATCGTCTAAAGAAGATAACAAATCCAAAGTTAACGATCAAATCGCCCATACGGAGACCAAAGTCCTCCAAAAGGCGGCAAAACCAAATCAAATATTAAAGTCTCGGATCGTCCAGAGAGGACATCAAATCCAAAGCCGACGTCCAAATCGCCTGCACGGAGACCAAAATCCTCCTATGTCTGGAAAAATTAAACTGAAGACCAAATCTTTTCGGATCAAAGAAGCTACAGAAAACCAAGTTGGAAAACAAATCGACCCGGAAGGAGAATCAAATGACCCATTTAGAGAATATGACCCAATTAAATTCAAATTAAATATAATTTGTACAAATTTTGTATTCATTAAAAATAACACAATTTATTGTCCATAAATATAATTTTTATTTTTTTATTATTATTTTTTTCTCCTTTTAATGATTGGATAATAAAGATACGAATCAATAAAATGACTAATATTATTATTATCTCATTGGTGGAAGGATGTGAAAATTCGGAATCGATGATATAATCCCATTAATATATATATATATATATATATATATAAAACGTTTCTCTTCTTTTTAATCAACCAAATGCAAAGTTTTGTTTTTGTGTTCTTCATCCTTTCAAGAAATAAAACTCAAATTAGAGTTTTTATTTGAAACCAAAATCAAACACTATTTACTTACACAGTTTTCAATAAAAATACATTATTTTTTTTTTTACAAAATATTACATAGTCAAACCAACTTCTTTTTATCTTATCTGAGAGTCGACGAGTTATAGAGAATGTCGAAATCCTAAACCCTATTAAGTCAATCCGGGAGGCTGTTCAAATTGAAATTTGTTTTTGGAACGTAACCTACCTACGTCTGAAGAATTCAGAATTGTCTCTCTCACCATGTACGCCATATATAAAATTAACCGCGTGTACACTTTCGTATTTTTTGATGTATATGTTTTTTCATGTTAATCGGTTAATATAAAAAATATCTGTGTTTTAACTTAAAAGTACTCTTTTATCAATTTCCTATGTCCACTCAAAAATATTTATTTTCTATTATAATAAGATAATATACAACAATACTAAAATATCATTAATTTTTACATCAATTACAAATATTGTATTAGATAAAATACAAAAGATAAAAATAGTAAAATCATCTTACACACTTCTACCTACTAATAAAATTTTTCTGTGCAGATCAGATACGCTGAAATATTGAATAGTTATTTTTTAATGGATATAATATACACCCTCCTTCCCCCGCTTAAATTGGTCATTCTTTCTATATTTTTGTTGTGTTCCACATCATTTGTCTTTTTTTAAAAAAAATATAATTATACACTTTAATCACATTTTAAAATTTATAATTTTTTATTTTAATTAAATATTATTTTATATATATTGTGGGAGTAGATATATATCATATTTTTTTATTATAATATTTGTAGGATATCATGTTATCTGTAACTTGTTTATTTTATATTTTCGAATAGATAGATGCTAGATATGAGGAATCATATTGACGAAATTAAAAATAATATCTTATGTTAAATTTTTACTTTTTTTTAATAATATGAGAAATCATATCAACAATATAAAAAAAATAATATTTTATGTTAGAATATTATTTTTTATTTTTATGATAGAAAAAATATAGATATTATAATTTTTATAATATTTATAGATAGCGGAGTCGTAAAAAAAAATACAAAGTGAACAAACCCTATAACGGTCATCGTCTAAACCACAGGTGATCGAGCATATATTTCTCTTTTGTGGGTGACTTCAGATTACTTATGTATTCATATATAGATATATATATCTATCGTAAACTAGGGTTTCTGTTTCAGATATTATAGGGTTTCTGTGATTTTCATCACTTTATTTTGTTTATGATAAGTTTATAGCATTAGGGTTCTTGTGCTTTCTGACGGTTTCCTATAGTTGACGACGTCTATGAGTTTTTCGGAGAGCAGTATGGCAAGCAAAAACGACGAGAAACTGGTTAGTAGTGAGAAGTTACAAGATTCAATTTCGATCGATAAGAAGGCTACAAGTACTTCAGTGAAATTAAGAAAAGGCCAATGGAGTCCGGAAGAAGACGAGATCTTAAGTAGGTATGTCAAAGAGAATGGCGAGAAAAATTGGAAAGACGTCGGAAAAAACACGGGGCTGGCCCGAGATGGGAAGAGTTGTCGTCTCAGGTGGAAAAATCACTTGAAATCGAACTTAAAGAAATCCAAATTCAGTAAAGATGAAATCGAGTTTATCATTCGATTCCATGCCCAAAATGGAAACAAGTGGTCTCAGATGGCCAAACATGTATGCAATCTCAATTAGAATTCCTTTTTATGCGTTTTGGATTTGTTTTCTTGATTTTTATTTATGGATCATTAATTGTGTTTTCTTGCAGCTGGAAGGTCGAACAGACAATGAGATCAAGAACTTTTGGCACACGTGGGTTAAAAGACAGCGGAAAAACGGAAAGTCAATTTATCCGCCGGGGATGGAAGTAATAAAATGTCGGGATGAGGGTCAGAAGAGTGATGGTCATGGTACAATTACAAACACCAATACCAAGTCGGAGATGAAAGATATCTTTTTGGAGATTCCCGAATTTAAAAGTTATCCGTACAACACTACGTTATATAGCTACGCTCCTCCTCCTCCTCCGATCAACATGGGCCCCGTCGGCAATGTGGGCGTGGATCTCAGACCTGATCCGAATCCAAATGGATCCATACGGAATAGTTCCTTGAAGTTGTGTTGGGAGCGAGTTGAGGTTGTACCCGCTTACGCTCCTCCGCCGATCAACTCGTGCCCCGATGCCGGTGTGAATCTTAACCCGAATGGATTCCTATTCCAGCCAACACCAAATCATTCGCTCGAGACGTGTCCAGAGCTAGTTCAGCTTGCATTCGACGCCCAACTGGGACTCGATCAGGATGTAAATTGGGCTGAGAATTTGGACTTGAGCATGTTGGATGAAACTCAATATGAATGGGGGGTGGAAAATAACGGGTTTGGCAATCTGAAAAGCGGCATTTACTTGGGAGAGAAAGATAATAGTCTGCTACCATTAGCAATGCCATCCCTGCAATTATCATCAAACTTCAACCAAGAACCATCACTGCCTTTCCGACCACCATTTCCTGAGGCGCCGCCATCATCATTAGCATCCCTTCCACCGGCGCCGCTGCCATCATCATCAGCCTCCCTTCCACGGCCGCCATTACCATCCAGCTTCAATCAGCAAGCATTACTGCCTCTCCGAACACCAGTGCGGCCATCCTTCTCATCATCATCCGTCTGCCAGCATCAATCATCTCCGGCAGTGTTGGACGTCGCTGGCTTCAGGACTTCCTTCAATCAGGGTCCAGGTATTTCTATATATGTAACGTAATAGAATGTACTCTACTAGCTAGTTTGTTTAATTTAATTTTTTTTTTTTTTCAGCTTGTAGTTTTTGTCTGTCTCAAGGATACGGTGATCCGTTTATGTGTAACCATGGCCATGGGAGTGGGAGTTCCTTCTGGACGACGATGGTTCCGAATGCCAACCCATTCTTACCAGACTTCTCTGTGAGGAGAACTTGAAGAAACATATCCTCAGGAAGATCCATCGGTGGCGGTTATGCCTGCAAAGTTCAAAAATTTCTTCAATCCCGACTATTTTTATTCTTTTTGTTCTTTCTTGCTGTATGAGTTTATGTTACGTACAGGGAATGACTGGTAAACAAGCCCTTCAATTTTTTGTGTTACACTATAAAAATCTGATTGTTTTTGCTAACTTTTATGGTTATAGGCATATACATATATATATATATATATATCTTATACTCTCTTTCCGTCGTCCATGGTCTTCTGTCGGCGTTGATCGAAGTCACCGGAGCCGAAACGAATGCGAGAAAAGGAGCGGCCGCCGGTGAAGACATCATTGGTCGAATTTAGAGCATTTGGTGGATAGGGCAATTGGAGTCGTTCATCGAGTGAAATTGATTTGATTTGCTTTAATTGCAATTCCCATATAAGGCTCTGTTTGGTTATTGTTCTAATTCCAGAGAGAGTAGTTCCAACAGAGTTAGTTCAGTGGAAACCAATATTAAAAATACGAGAAAAAAGTAATGGCAGCCCGAGAGGGGGATTTTCCGATGACCAGACCTTCTTCATCCCATACCACTAACTTATCCGTTACGAGACAATGATTGTATTGGTTCTTGATTCCCTGTTAGTTTGATTTATATATGGTCTCTATTCCAATAAAATTGTTTTTACCCTTTCATATATTGTACATAATTTTAAATTTGATTCGGTTTTATTAATTGAATTTTATTCGAATTTACTTTTTCTAATTAAATTGTATATTTGTTTACGAGGTTCGATTCGATAGAGTCCATCAATTCATATATAAATTTACAACAATGTTACTATAAGTTTAGTTTAATTGGAGTTATTTCAATTTAATTCGATTTTGCTGATAGTTCGTATAAATGTTTTCGGATATTTGTTCGAAAAACTCATCAATCCGATATATATAAACTCACAACAGTCCCTACGTAACGTAATCTTTTGCATCAGCACACTAACTTCAAATAATTAACATTTTATTGTAAGACAAATAGCATTTGTTATATTACACATGCAGAAACATGTATTTATGTGGATTATAAATTATGCTACGCTGTATAATATGATTATTGTATTAAAATCACAATATATTATTGTGTTACACCTAATTATATAATGTACTATCAAAATATATGTTATTTATTGTATTAATCTATATTGTGTGAGTTATATATTGTGCTATATTGTATAATATATTTATTACGCTAAAATCGTGTTATATAGAATTATGTAATTTGGTGTTTAAATTATTTAGTATATATTGTATTAATATATGTTGTCAATATTTACAATTTTCTGTATAATATGTACTAATTGGATGTTGATATGACCCAATTGGTAATAAAAATGATACTCCCTTCGTGCCCCACAGCAACATTTCCTTTTTGGTAAGTTTCAAATATAATGCAATATTTCTAAAATAGAAACTTAATACTACCCACTTAAAAATCCGTGCTAAAAATAAATGTTGTACTTTGTTTGGGACGGATGAAGTATTATATATTATATTTTTAATGGAGTATTTTTTTTAGTTTTTTTAGGATTATGTATCTTAAAAAGGATTAAACATTAGTGTTTTAACAGATATTATACGACAACAAAAAATAGTAATTTTCCTTTTAATTAATAAAACAAGAATGAATGAATAGTAAGGCACAGAAAAACAAAAAAAAAAAAAGGATGTTTCTTAATTCTTATCATTTAGAGCTCAAATGAAATGAATTGTGCTTTACCACTAAATATATATATATATATATATTTAATAGAAATTAGAGGCGAAAATTTTTTTAGTCTCTATTAACTATGAAAATAAAGACGAAATAAAAAAAAATTATTATCAATGAAACTTAGCTACGGAATAAAATCCGTCTATATTAAAAATATAAAATAAATACAATTCTATCTCTCATTAGAGATGGAATTAAGGACGATAATATTTGGGTCCCTAATTGACAATTGAAAATTAGGACTCGCGTTCTCAATATCACACATTCTCAATCTCAACCCCAGTTGCTCTTGTGGAGGCGATTCCATGGCAGAGGGCGAGGCGACATTGGAGGTGCTTGAAATTTACATTCTTTTTCTATTATTATCAGTATTTTCTACGTCATCAAAATCTGTGCTCATTCTCTTTATATTTTACAAAGGAAGTGAGCACAGATTTTGATGACCGATGTAGTATTATTTTGAGCCGGCCACAATAGACATCCCACCAGCCGGCGACGGCGAATTCAGGGGAGGGCTGCAACCATGGACGAAACTAATAAGAGGCTTAGAGGGGCATTGACCCCAAGCCCTCCAAAAACATAAATTTTAATATAAAATATTAAATTATTAAAGTTAATAGGTTAATTTAATAATCTATAATATTTTTAATTATAAATATATATATATATTAAATAAAAAATACTGGTTTTGTTCATCTAACTAATATTTTTACTGGTATAATTTTTAAAGTATATAATATAAATTATATATTCTCTCGTAAAAATTAATATTCAATATTAAAAATTATTTTTTTATATTCAAATTCTCCCTATCTCAAATCAAAATATTGAAAAAATACATGTTTTTTTTTCTTATCACTCCCCTATATTGTCAAAGGGTATCAAAGCTGTTAAAATGACATTAGAAGTGAACTGATGAATAAGTTTTTTAAATTTTTTTCAAATACAATTTTTTTTGCCTTAGAATTTTAAATCTAATTTCGTCACTGACTACGACAAATTGCCCTCACTGGAGTCCTGTTCTCCTTATTATTATAATTATTATTATTATTATTTAAATTTTCAGGACTGCCAGCAACTAGCCATGGCGACTGATGGTGGTTACCACCAACCATGGTGAACCTCCCACCGGCAGGCGACGACCATTTCCAAAGAGGGCAGCGGCAGAGTGCCTTTCCCTATTTCATTTTTTTTTAAAAAAAAAAAATTATTATTTTATTCTCCTGATTCGTCAGGATTATATTACTTTTGCGTCATTGTACTTAACATTAAAAATATTTTTATATTTGTATAATTTTTGTACAAATGTTATTATTATTAGTATATATGATACTAAACGAAGTAATTTTGTCATTTTCTTTGATTTGTACTTACATTTTGATATAATAATTAATATTCAAATATTAAAACGCAATAAGTAAATGTGACCTCTAGAGGTAGACATGTAATATTTATTTTTGCATAAATAAATCAATGTGTTTTTTTATTATGTTAAGTTTTGTTTCAAATAAATATATTTAATTATTTTCCAATTTTTTTTGTCTCAATTTTGTATCAATTTGTCTTTTTCAATAGATTAAAAATAATAGTATTATATTATTAAGTAAGTTGAAGCGTGTAAGATAATTTTATTTTAGAATGATTTAATGAAATTTAGATTTTTTTCTTCTTGATGGCTCATCAATTTTGATTTAATGAAAATGAATTCCGATGAGGCATATTCCAAAAAGGTCCTGTGCAATGCTCAATCTATATATATATATTTAACAGAACCAAAATACTCTATAGTATATTGTTCAATATAAAGTAATTGAATTTTTATAAAAATATTTTGTTTCTAGAACATTTTATTCAATTCATTATTCTCTATTCCTAACTTATCAAATAATCTTTATTTTGCCTAAATAAGGTTAAGAATCGTCATCAAAATTATGTTAAAAATATTTTTTTTATATTAAAAAAGTAAATATAAATAGATGCATTAAATATATTAAAAAACTATTAAATTTTTCATTAAAAAAATAAGTATATCACATTAAAATAATATATATTAAATATTTTTATTTTAAAATTTTATTTAATAATAGTATTCGCTTAAAAAAATAAAATACTTATATACATAAACAAAATAAATAAAAAGCAAGTAATATATTAAATCATTAAATACTTTCTAATTAAGTTTAATTTACTATTAATAAATTATGAATACAAAATATTAATATATACTCGGTATGTCCAGTTACAAAGTATATATCTTTCTATTTTGGATGTCCAATTACAAAGTAAATCTTTTATTAAATATTTTATTTTTTTCAATACTCTTACTTTACATCACATTATTACTTTTATACCAAAAATCAAGGGCAAAAATGTCATTACATTACTTTTAATTACCTACTATAATAAAAATACTATTATTTCTTAATATCGTGCCAAAAATAAATGTTTACTTTATATGTGAAGGATGAAGTATTTATATCAAGACATTAATATATATATCAACCTGAATAAAAATAAACATCGATAGCGAAAATCAAGAAATATTCGCTATGGTCACAAACGAGGATAAGTAAACAAAGCAATGTATAGATCAACAAAGAAAGCAACCTCGGAATACTTATAATAGTTCACAGCTAATTATAGAGCAACCAATAATTAAAATTTAAGAAACAATACAATCAAAGTGATCTAGAGGCAGACCATATCAGCTGCTTTCCATAGACCTTGTACACCCCAACTTCAAAGTAAGCTCCATGATCTCACCAACTAGATTAGTCACTTGCGGAGGGAAGGAAATTAAATTTATAGAAAAGATTTCAATAGTATATATGAATGATGTATTAGTAAAAATGAGGGGAAGGAAAATCGATATGAAAATTCGAGTAATCACGCTTAAATCGTGCACAAGTGTATGAACTAAAAGTGACGATTCGGTGGAAGATGTAAAGTGCCCTATGTGCGACGGTGAGTGTATGGAAGAAGGTGAAGGCGAATTAAGTGTATTTTGTAAAATTGTTTAAAGAGATATTTTTTTAATGTAAGAGATAAATAACTATGTTGTTGGTAATATAAAAATAATGAATGTATATACTCCCTTCGATTTAAAGTAGTTTTTTTCCATTTTCTTTAGTCTCACTCAAAATTATTTATTTCAATTTTTTAAAAGTAAAAATAAGTATATACTAATGTTAAAATATCTAATTTTTATTTTAATTACAAATATATCATTACGTACAATTATTTTTTTACATAAAATTTAAAAACCTCTTACACACTTTCACTGATCAATAAAAACACATAATTTTTCTACAAATATAGTATAATAAAATGTTAGAAAGAATAAATAAAAAAAATTAATTATTTTCTTTTTATTATATCCGCAAAATGTATATATTTATTTATTTTATATTTAATATAACAGTAAAAAAATTTAAATATTATACTCCCTCCGTTCTAGAAGAGATGTGTTGTTAGAAGTCAGCACAAAAATTAATGGGTAAGTAGATATACAATAGAATGTAAAAGACTGAAATGTTTTTACTTTTTTAAGGATTTTAAAAATAAGTTAGAATAATAATTATAGATCATTTAGAAAAGTAGGAATGTGGGGACCACGGTTACTAAATAAGAAACAAAACCATTGTTTTGGATAGACTAAATGAAAATAAAAACAACCTTTTTGGGACGAAGGGAATAAATGGAAGTCTTTTTAGCGGCCGAACAATTCGCACACCTGAGCTTATTCAACCACAACAATAGCCACCACAATTCTCTGCTACGGCTACCATCCACCTTTGAGTAGCAAAAGCATCCACGAAGCCGGCGCCATTGCAATCACCTCTGGTGGTGTTCCGGCTGTTAAAAAATTATTATACTGCGAGAATATCAAATAATTATCGAAACATAAAATTCGATATCAAAATAATTTTATCTAAATAAAATTGATAATCAATAATAATTTATCAAAATAAATTCGATAATCAATAATAGTTTATCAAAATAAATTCGATAATCATGACAATTTTATCGAAATAAATTCGATAATCAATTTATCGAAATAAATTCGATAATCTCATTAATTTTATCGAAACAAATTTGATAATCAATAATAAATTATCGAAATAAATTCGATAATCACGTCGAGTCGAGGTAAAACCTCTTTCCGTAAAAACGAATACGTCCCGGTAGTCGGTAGTACCTCCAATTCGTGACGCAACGTTCCCAAAGATACAACAACGTTCGTTCTGAATTAAATGACATCCCAATATTTTGGAATTTCGGCGAACTAAAATAAGGGGACTCAAGCTATATCAGGAGACTAAGGAAGAGAGGATCGATTCCGTAATATTAACTGAAAAGTTGCTACTTAGAAATATTTATATGCCTAACCACACTATTAAAAAAAAAAAAAAAATCTTTATGATTCCAAAAGAACAAAAAGAACCTAGGCTCTGATATCAGTGTAGATCGATAAAGTTTTCTTTTTGACGAAAAGATAAACAAACACATATATTGCTGTCAAGTAATTAAAAAATGAAAGAAATATAAGTGGTTTAGTCCTTAGTAGCGAATGAAACATTTATGGCCATGTATACTTTAAAATGTGACCAACTTCAACACAGCTGGATGAAACCTCACTATAGAGAAACAACGTCAAAGGACTCCTCCAGTAGTGTTACTTTTTATCGTTTTCAGTCCATTTGCATGTTTTTGCTTGCCGATTTGAACCAAATCGAAATTAGAATTAAACCAAAGGAAAAACACAAATATTTTGTAAATAAAATTAGGAATATTAAACACAAACGAACAAGCCTAGAATTGCAATTGAATCATTCGAGTTCATCTCTGTTCCCAAGTCTTGCATGATCACCACCCACGACTCCTTTCCAAAAATAAAATTCGATATCAAAATAATTTATCTTGATAAATTGATTATCCAATTTATTTCGATAAATTATTTTGATATCGAATTTTATTTTGTTGGAAAATCGGTTAATTATTTAATCGATGAAATTTAATTTTAAATTAAATTCATAATTTCCGAAACCGATTATTCGGTGAATAAAAATGCACGTGAGTTGTATGATAGTTATTGATAATGTGGTTAGACATATAAATGTCGGTAAGCTACAGGCGTGCGTGCCACATGTCCGGACCAGATAATTACATGCATATATGATAAATAATCATTTTTAATTTAAAATTCAAATAATATATTTATGACCGAAATTAAATTTTGTGTTTATGATCGGAATTAAATATGATGTTTATTGTCTGGCGTTACCGAAATTATGGCCAACGATTACAAGCCATTAAAAGCTGATGGTTTCGACTTGACATTAAAGTTCCAAGGGCGGAGGTACCTATAAAAGGCTCCCCTCACACCCATTTCAAAACACAGCACACCAATTCTCTCTATTCTCCCTCTCCTCTCCGACAACCATTTCCGGCGAGTTTTCCGGCAAGTTTCGGAAACTCCCTTATTTAAGCCTCCCGACATAGCTCATAGTTCACCTTATTTTAATTCGTTGGAGCTTCGAAATATTGGGCTGCCACCTAATTCGAAAACGAACGTCGTTTTATCTTTGGGAACGTTACGCCATGAACCGGAGGCACTACCGGGACGTATTCATTTTTACGGAAAGAGGTCTACCTCAACTCGACGTAATTATCGAATCTATTTCGATAAAGTGATTATCGAATCTATTTTGATAAAGTGATTATCGAATCTATTTCGATAAAATTGTCGTGATTATCGAATTTATTTCGATAAATTATTATTGATTATCGAATATATTTCGATAAATTATTTTGATATCGAAATTTATTTTTCGATAATTATATAATATTCTTGCGATATAAAAATTTTTCAACAGTAATCACGCCACAAGGTGGAGGTCGGCTCTTCACCCTGAGCCATGACACGCATCGGAAAATCGGCATTGAAAAAGGTCGAATCCCTCCTCTCGGCTTCTCAACCACCCCTACACACTTAAACTAATTAACTCACATGGGCTTAAGGTTTGGATATGGATAAAAGGGATTGAACTGATTCAATTGCCGGGCTAAAGAACAGACCAATTTATTTTCTTTACCAAGGTACTTATATGAGAGCATCTGTGATAATTACATTCTCTATTACCTTATCATTATCTTCTTAGTTTTTATTATAACTAAGATGTAAAAATAATAAAAATAAATAAATAAATAATTGTTTAATTAATTATAATTTAAAATTTAAAATTTATCAATAATTTATTTATACAATACAAATTCAAATTTATTTTAAAAAAATCACGACTTACCTACGTATTTTTCAATATTTTTTTTATATATCCAATTTTAACATTTAAAATTTAAATTTTTTTTATATTTAATCTATTTTCAATTAGTTCTTTAACAAAATTATCGAAAACAAAAGATTATTCTCGCAATATATTAATTTGAGTTTATTTCAGTCATTCAGATTTTTAAATACATGCCACTAATCTTATAAATTCGAATAACTTTAATATTTCATAATATAAAAATTTATATAATATTATTATACTCTCCGTCCCATAACTAGGTATTCGTTTCTTTTATAATATTATATTGGAATTTAGTAGGAATAAAGTAGAAATTATTAAAAATATTTGTAATGTTAAGTAGATAGTACAGTTACTAAAAAAAATTGATATTTGTTATGAGCAGGATGGAGTAGTTTATATAAATAATATTTTAAAAATAAAATATAATATTACACTATAAATATTATTTATATATTATTAGATATAAAAATATATAAAAATTAATAATTATGATGAAATTTATATTATTGTAAAGGTAATAGATAAAAGTGACGATACACTATTTTGAAAGTTGACATGGATCCGATACGGAATGTAATACAGCAAAGACACGGCTGTAACGGATACTCTGAGCTAGGCCTCCAAAGCCAAATTTTCCAACAATAATCAAATTAATTGAACAGAAACGAAACTGAATTAACACTAAATATTAGGCAAAACTAATATTCCTTCGACGGACAACTACAACTCAGCGGCAGCCATCTTCTCCGGCAGCCCACGACAGACAATGACTTGGCGGTGAACAGCGACTCTCCTCCGGCAGCCTCAAACAGATTGACAGAATTCTCCGATTCCAGGCGATTAACTCATCGTTCGATTTTGTGAGAACAGCATTGTGCCCAGGAAGATTCATACCGTCAATAATGACAACTTCAAACCGGCGACGGATAGAGCAGAGGATGTCAGCCAGATCTTCCTTGCAGATCGGGAGTTGATTTCGAGAAAATGGAAATAGAAGGTAAATTTTGTATTGGTAAAATATATGTATGTTGGGAAAGTGTTAACATATAATATGTTAGGAAAGTGTTAAAACGTTTAAAACTTTATTATTTTTAAATTATTTTTTAAAAATAACTTTATACAATTTTATAAATCTTTTATTTATAATTATAATATTGACTTTTTGTTACGGTTTCAAATACGTAACAAATATATATAGGACTACGTCTCGTCATATTTGTAATTGTTACGGATAAACTATCGAAACAAATAATAAAAAATATTGACCAATACAAATTTGTTTTGTTCCACATAAGGCGTAACAAAAGCCACTTTTTGTGACGAAACTATTGCAGTGGATTCAATTTCTCTTAAAAAAAAAAAAAAAAATATATTTTTTTTTGTAGTGATAGTACACAAAAATGTATTGAAGAACAACTTATAAGATCACATCATAGATGAAAAAGTTCATTAGTTATTAGAATCATACCAAATTGTAAGATACTGACAAAGCCCTAACCAAACACCATGTCCTCAATAAAAATGAAACTAGTGAAATTGTGCAAACGGATTCAGAATTATCACAATTTGCAATTTCGTTCAAACAATGCAAGGATTTCCAAAATATTAATGACAATTTACACACCTTAAGCAAGATTCAAACATGTTAGGTAGAGAATAGAATAGCTAAGTTTTTAACTAACTTGTCGATTTCGTAAGCACAACAGTAGCGACTTCGAAGATTCACGGTCGATTCGGCCTACCTCACTCTGCGTAGGTGAGAGATGACAGCGCGCGGTTGATTTCGACCTACCTCGAAGCGGGCACGGCGGCGGAGTAGAATGACGGGTAGCAGCATCACCGTCTCTGGATCGATTTTGATTTTGGAAAAGGGAAAGTGAAGTGCGGTAATTTCTGTAAGGTGTATATTTGAGAAGCTTAATAATGCTTTTATCTTTATAATTTTAAAATAATTATATGTAACTTTTTAGTACTTTATTTATAATTATAAAATTTAGATTGACTTTTTGTTATGAGTTGAATTGCATAACAACTAAATATATATATAATTGTTACAAATAAATTATCGAAATAAATATATTTTTTTTATATAATTGTTTTATTATTATAGAAAATTTAATATTAAACTTTTTTGTTACCGTTTAATTACGTAACAAATACATAGAGGAGGATATCTTGTTGTATATGGATTTGTTACCAATAAACTACCGAAACTAATAAGTTTTACTTTTTTTAAATTTTGAAAAATATATATAGATTTTATTTATTATTAGAATTATAATATTTATCTTTTGTTACGGCTTGCATTGCATAACAAATATATATATGACGACATCTTGTCCTATATGTAGTTGTTACGGATATTCTACCCAAACAAACAAAAAAAAGAGTTTGACCAACAATAAATTTTTTTGTTCCGACAATTTTGTTACAAAAGCATCTTTTTGTGACAGATTTATTCTTACCGACAATATTTCGCTACAAATACAAGGTTTTTTGGTAGTGAATGACCTGGAATATTACATTCTTGTGGCATTTGGACGATGGTATTGTGTTGTTATTGTTTATAATATATGATATCGTCTTGTTGCATTTGCTTAGTTTAGTTGTATTAAATTGAAGTGTTTTAGATGAAATGGTCATCTAACAAATTTTAAACACTATGAAATGAGATGCTCTCGATTCATAATTTTGCAGCTGTCATTTGTGAATGTTAATTATTTGATTTGATTTGTTTATTTGATGCTAATTATGCAATGATTTGTTTATTTGATGCTAATTATGCAATGATTTGTTTTTGTGAATATTAATTATTTGATTTGATTTGTTTTAATATTATTTGATGCTCTCAATGCTAATTATGTAGGATGATATATTTTTGTGAATTATGCATTTATGATTTGTTTTTGTGAATATTAATTATTTGATTTGATTGGTTTTTTTGTTATTGTATAATTAAATTGCATATGCTATTTAGAAGAATGATATATCGGGTTTTTTTAATCAAAACAAATAAAAATAATTTGGGGACAATTATGTCATTTTAAATATAAAAATTCAAATCCTTCAATTAATCTGCAAAACAAACTGAATTTGAGAAATATAAATCTCGAATAATCTTACTCACAAAATGCAGGATAGGATTCCAAATCGTAATAAATCCTATTCGTTATCGTTCCTCATATTTTTGTGAGAGTGAAACATTTTCCACGTGAAAAATTATTGTATCTCTTTTGTGTTTCATTTGCGCAAATAATAGTAAATTTCAATATAAAAATTATTTTAATTTTAAAATTTGTACTTTTTATTATCCATGAATAAATTGAAGAAAGTATATAAAAAAAAAAGAATAAAATGAGAAGAATAAAAGATAGGAAAAGAAGAGAAGTAGAAAGAAGAAGAATAAAATAGACAGACAGAGAAACACAAGACGAGGGAGTTGGAGCTACAGGTATGATATTTTTTATTTGTTTGTTTATTTAATTATAGATAATATTATCTTCGTCTGGCTTTAAGTGTTCCATTTACTTTTTGCGTGTTCATCTTTGAATATTAATTATTATATCAAAACGTAGTATAAATTAAAAAAAAAATTGCAAAAATAATTTCATTAGTGTCTTATAATACTAATAGGGGGACATTTTCACAAAAACTTATACAAATATAAAAATATTTTTAATGTTCAGAAAAATAACGCAAAAGATAAATGTAAGCTTAGAGGTAGACGGAGAGATTATTATGTATCAATTTTACTATGTATAATAATATTGAGTTAATTTTAAGTTTTTACTAATAGATATATATTTTTTGTTTTCTTATTATGTAAGTATTTTTTTATTTATTTGGTTTTGGGTATGATATTCTAAGATATACTATATATTTTTTAGTTTTGTAGATTGTTTTGAAATTTTGAGTTTTTTTTATTTGAAAAAATATTTGGATAATTCATAAGGAAACTAAATTTATAGTTTTTCTAATTAATTTGGTTTTGAGTATTATATTATAATATATTTTTCAATTTTCTAGATTAGGTTCAAATTTTGACTTTTTAATTTGAAAAAGTATTTGAAGAATTTGTTGAAAATATTATTGTAAATTTAAAAATATAAAAGATTTATTCTTATTTTATTACTTTTATTCTTATCGTCTATGTATTTTTTTAGTTATATATTGTATTATTTTAATTTTTTACTAATTAAATTTTTATTCTTATTTAATATGTGTTTTTTCAAAAGAAAATTAATTTGTTTCTGAATATTATATTATTTTTTTCTAATTTTATATATTATATTTAAATTTTAAATCTTTTGATTTGAAATAATATTAGAGAAATTTATAAAAAAAATTTATAGGAAATCTTAGTACTCTATAAAAATATTATTCATAATGGCAGACCAATTTTGGAAGATTTTGATCAATTGAATCAAGGCGACTTGGGCCGATGTAACATAATTTTGTTAGCGTCAGGTCCAAACATCTAAATCTGACTATTTAATCGTGAATTGTGATTAGCAACGGCCCAAAAGAATGCAAGCCCGATGAAAAATTCGACCCATTGATGGTTTACAATGTTTGGCGTTTGGAATTGAAAAGATAATGAGTTAATTAAAATGTTAGTGGGGTTATGACTATTAACAAGACATTTAATATGCAACATGATTTCAAGCAATAATGAGAAATCAATGAAGGTAAATAAGAGTTACAAAAACCTTTGAAATGGATCAACTATGGAGGACAATTATGGGGATGTTAATTCAACTTAATGTAAATATTTTGCATAAAACAAGAATAACAATGGTGTGGAAGGACCACATTTCAATCCACAAAATTATCTTTCATTTCTTTACCTTTTCCTTGTATTTTTTCTTCTTTTGTTTTTTTTTTAGAATAATGTTGAATCAATCTTAAATCAATACAACTCGTTTGCGCCGTCTTTTCTTTGAATGTTTTTGTGTGATTTGTTCTTAAATTTATCGCATACCACCGGGGATTCACATCGAGTTGCCCGGGAACCCACCAATACTCCCGGCGAGAAGATTTAGGCCGGAAATTATTTTCCGGGCCAACAAAATTATATTTTTATTTTAGTACTTTCATTCTTATTATGTATGTACTTTTTAATTATGTATTTATCATTTTTATTTTTTACTAATCAATTTTTACTTATTTTTATTGTATATGTATTTTTCAAATTGATTTGGTTAGTATTACTATTCTAATATATATATCATTTTAATTTGTAAATTACATACAAATTTCGAATATTTTGTCTTTAAATCTATTACAAAAATAATATATCAATCATTTGTACCATTTATTGGATTATTGATTATCTTCCAATGAACTAAATATGAACCGTAAAAGCAGATCAGATGTTGAATGTTTATGTGCTGATATGCGCTGAAAGTCATTAAAATAGAATTATTCTAATTATATTAATAATATAATTTAATTATACAAATTAAAATAATTAAACTTACAAAGTACGAGCGACATAATTCGCCGGGCTCCTCCTTATTTCCTCGACCAGTCAGGGCAGTATCTTCATTCCATAGTCGACCTTTGCTTTGTGGTCGCCCTGGCCCGTCGGCACAGTTGCTCTATTTCCCATCTCCCCAACCAGTCGGCTTCCCTATGCTGACTGTCTCGCCTGTCCTCCGAAAAGACGCCAAATATGATGACCGGACAATGGCCTCACCCCTGTCGTGGATGGACGTCGACATTCTATCGATGTCCAGCTCCCCATTGCCTCCGGCATCCTAATCGATGTAGAGATACCCTGCAATTCCAGCAAGAGATGAAGTCAACTGTCGACAAGCTGCAAAGTCAGATTAGCCAAGTATCAGAAGAGGTAAGACAACTACGTGAAAGAGGAAAGTAGCCCGCTCAGCCTGAGCCAAATCCAACAAATGTCAGCGCCATCACTATATGCAGTGATACGATGATTGAATGTTCTTCCCGGCCTAATCCAAAGAATACGAGTGCTATAACCCTCCGTAGCGGAAAGGAATTGGAAGGCTCACCTCTTGTCTCAATGGAACAAAATGAAGATCAGATTGAGATGGAGATTGAAAAAGATGCTTAACTTCACGAAAAGGTACCTCTTAACTCTGTTCCTCCTACTGAAGTTAAATCAACTCTTTTTCCTGACAGGTTGAAGAAACCACAAAAGACAAACAAACGAAAAGATATGATGGAAATATTTAAAAAGGTGGAACTTAATATCCCACCGCTCCTGGAGGCTATCAACCAAATCCCCAAGTACGCGAAGTTTTTGAAAGAATTGTGTACCAACAAAAGAAAATTGTGAGGGGACGAGCATATTATAGAATGGGTGAGAACGTTTCTGCTGTTCTCAAAAGAAAGGTACCACCTAAAATAGGTGATCCAGGTATGTTTTTTATCCCTTGTAAGATTGAAAAAATTGAGATAACTAAGGCTATGCTAGATCTAGGAGCTGTTATTAATGTCATGCCACGATCAATATATGACTCTTTAAATCTAGGGCCTCTAAAGAAACATGAATTATTATTCAACTTGCTTATCGAACCAATACTTATCCCGATGGTATGATAGAAGATGTATTTGTTCAAGTGAATGAATGAATTTTTCCTGTTGATTTTTATATTCTTGATATGCACGATGCACATTGCTTTAATCCACCGCCTCTTTTGTTAGGAAGACCTTTTATGTGCACTGCAGGAACAAAGATAGATGTTAAAAAGGGCACACTTAGCTTGGAGTTTGATGGAGAAGAATTTCATTTCAATATTTTTAATCCCATCAAATGTCCTGTTGAATCTGAATCGTTATATGCAATTAATGTTATTAATTATGTGGTGCAGAAAACTTATGAAGTTGGTAATGAGAATAAACGAAGAACTGTGTTGACAAAACAGTTAGAGGAAAGACCAACTGGAGAGAGTAAGAGAAGAAAAAAGACTGTTGAAAAGTTGAGATGGATTCCCAAGGGATCACCATTGCTGGGAGCGAAAAAGTGTTATAAGGAGAATCAAAATTTTAAGCCGAAGAAAAAGTGTGTGGCCAACAGACATCGCTTCAAATCATACCACGAGGGACCCTTACTTGATCCTATAAAGTCAGCACCCGTTGCCTATTTCGATGTTTATAATTGATGCAAGGCGAAGTCTAGCTCAAAGACTATAAAGAAAAGCGCTTTTTGGGAGACAACCCAAATCATTTAATTGTTTCCTTTAATTTTATTTATTTTTATTTTTTAATTGCTAATAATACTTTTGATAATTTTGTTTGGTTGATTGATTGATTACATAGATGTGTTACTCATTGAGTATGTTGGAGACATTTACATTCTGGAATTGGTATCGAGACTCTGATATTTGGACAGTTAGGCATTGTTTTGATTATAGTTAACGCATGCTCTATTTTGTTTCAATTTGGCGTGGTTTGGCATCGTGAGTTAGCATGATTGAAAATTAAATTCTCGAGTTGAATCTTGGTGTTGTATGTGCTCTCTTATTGACTTTGTTCTATATTGCTTCTTTTGTGTCTAAATTAAGAAAAGCATTTGTCCATCGCTCTCATTCTTTTTCTTTGGATAGTTGCTTTGTCTAATTTGAATTGGTTGTGAACTGCCACGCATTTGACTAGTTTAGTTGGATTATGAATCATCCACTTTTTGAAGTAGCTTGCGTTGGTTAGTTGTTTTTGCAGAACTCAGAAGAACTTCAAGCCTCCTTAAAAATCACTATCAAGAGGCGTTGGCAAAGCCCCATCTACTCCACCCCCTACGTACTCCAGGGAAGTCCCTCTATTCTTTTATTGCTTTCTATCCATTGAGGACAATGCATACTTTAGGTGTGGGGAGAGATGCAAAATTTTGGGCAAATTTTTCATTTTTTTGTGCTACTTTTTATGTTTGATTTGCTGTCTTTTCATATGTTTTTTTATATTAGTCTGAAGTGAGTCAAAGGTGATTTTTGTGATATGTTAGTTTGGCATGACCAATGACATTTGATTGGCGATATGTTGAGTCAAGTCGACATTTGAACCCTGTGAGAATTTGAGCCTATGTTCCAAAAGTTACATTAGAAAATAAAGTGCATGTATTCAAGCTTTTGGAAATTTCTTTCGTGTGTGATTTGTAGTGTTCAATTAGATGACCTAGAATTTGAGTGATTATGCATGTTGAACTTGCAACTATCGAGTCTTATGTTTTAAAAATGATAAGGGCATTAGGTAACCATATTAAGCCTTTTTTTATTACCCAACACAATATATTCCCCTAGTTAACCCATTTAAGCTTTCTTAGCCTATTTTTTTCTCTTATAATAACCTGTCTTTTAGCCTCATACCCTTCTTTTGACTAATCATTCTCCAATTTGAACCCTATGTTAGAAAGAATTACTTTAAGTCCATATTGTGATGCATTTTATTTATTCAGCACTAGTTAGAAACGAAATTTGGGTACAAATAAGTCATACTATGAAGGAATAATTATGGATAGTGAAAGTATATATATATGTATAAAGACAAAAGAAAAAAAATCAAAAAGAAAAATAAAAAATTCAGAAAATCAAAAAAATAAAAATAAAAAGAAACAAAATAAATAAATAATAAAATAATCATCTTGATGAAGTATTTTCATTTAATTTTATTATTAAAGTTTGGGTAGTGAATAGAGTAAGGATTTCATTTTTTATGCTGATTTGTTCTTCATGTGCTAGCATCATGTTCTTATTGTATTCTTTTCTGACATTTTTAGCCGTTGTTTATCCTTGTTTTCCTACCCTTGACCATAAGCCCCTCTGCAACCCTTCTTGAAAATCCCTTTAATTCTTTATGTTAGATTCAAATATTTAAGTGAGGAAGATTTGATTTTTATTCAAGCCTATATGATAATCTTTTGTTGCACTACATGAGTTTTGAGCCAATCATACACTTCATTCCTTCAGAGAGGATGTGCGAATACACTTTATCTAATGAGGTTGACTTGGCTTGATGTGTTGGATTTTGGATTGAATTGGTTGTGTTGGATTCTCTTGTCATATT
Organism: Andrographis paniculata; assembly: GCF_009805555.1. Taxonomy (NCBI): domain Eukaryota; kingdom Viridiplantae; phylum Streptophyta; class Magnoliopsida; order Lamiales; family Acanthaceae; genus Andrographis; species Andrographis paniculata. The sequence goes on from NW_026137424.1 coordinate 723,592, forward strand.
GTGTTGCTTGCGATTTCTTTGGCTTATTTCGAATCTATGCTTGAGGGCAAGCATGATCTAGGTGTGGGGATATTTGATAGTTAGAAATCGCATACATTAAATGTTCATATTATATGCGATATTTGAGTGATTTTGATTGGATTCTATCTAATTTATATGCGTATTGTTTATTTGTTGTAACTATTTCTGCATCAGTCGTATGGACGGATGCAAAAACCATTCAGATTAATACATAAGTGGTCTGACTGATGCAGAAATGGTTTAGATTAATGCAGAAGTCGTCTGGACTGCAGAAACCATTCAAATTAATGCAGAAGTGTCTGACTGATGCGGAAGTGCAGAATTCTGCTGGACTGATGCAGAAACCGTTCAGATTCATGCAGAAGTCGTCTGACTGATGCAGAAACAGTTCCAATTTTCTTCAAAATCTTCATGAAATCGCTCAATTTTTCATTTTTGAGATGTTTTTGTCAATCTTTCTTCTTCGATTACTTCAATTTAATATCGAGAACTTGTGAAGTCCTTCAATTTCATACTTGGAACTTGGAAATGAGAAGATGTGAGTTTAGCGATAAATTTAGGAAATGAAGTAGTGGAACGCCTGCATTGTGAATATAGAAGGTTTGGGAAGAAGAAAGGATTGGGGAGGAAGATCGAGCAGTGTCGTCGATTGGGGAAGAAAAACGCGTGGGGAAGAATTGATTGAAGAAATTTTGGGAAATGACCTAAATAATTATTTAATAAGTCCATTTAATTTAATTTTTGTAAATATAAGTATAAAATTAATTTGTTTACGTTAGATTGGAATTGGTATTAGATTTAATTATTTTGTTTATTTAATTTATAAATTTAATTGTATTTAATTTTTACTTAATTTATACAAATTGATTTTTATTAAAATTAATTATTTAGAATAACTTATAATTAATTGTAAAATTATTTTTTACATAAAATTTTAAATTTTAATTTATTGTAAATTATAATATATTTGTTAGTATTATATAATCTTAAATTAATTATATTTATAATTTAATATATTTTAATAGTTTATTATCATTTTTAAAATAAAAGATTTTATATAAAAAATAATATAGAACGATATTTGATAGCGCCGCAACGTATCTAAAACGGTAAAGGCTGATCCGCGACAATGATCTGCGACGGTGAACCATGCTGGAGGCAATGCCGAGCGGGACATCGATAGAAAGTCGACGTCCATCCACGACAGGGGCAAGGCCACAGACGATAAGCATAAAAGTAATAAAATAAGAATAAATCTTTTTTATTTTTAAATTTACAATGATTTTTCCTACAAATTCTTCAAATACTTTTTCAAATTAAAGATTCAAAATTTGAACCTAATCTAGAAAATTGAAAAATATATTATAACATAATACTCAAAACCAAATTAATTAGAAAAAGTATATACTTAGTTTTCGTATGAATTATTCAAAGATTCTTTCAAATAAAAAAACTCAAAATTTGAAAACAATCTACAAAATAAAAAAAATATATATCTTAGAATATTATACCCAAAAAACCAAATAAATTAAAAAATACATACATAATAAGAAAAAAAAAAATCTATTAGTAAAAAGTTAAAATTAACTCAATATTAATATACATAGTAAAATTGATACATAATACTCCACCTCTAAGCTTACATTTATGTTTTGAGTCATTTTATTTAACATTAAAAATATTTTTATATGTGTATAATTTTTGTGGTGAAATTATTTTTGCAATTTTTTTTTTAATTTGTACTATATTTTGATATAATAATTAATATTCAAATATCAACATGCAAAAAGTAAACGAGACACTTAGAGCCGAACAAAAATAATATTATCTATAATTAAATAAACAAACAAATAAAAAAATATCATACTTGTAGCTCCGACTCCCTCGTCTTGTCTTTCTCTATCGGTCTATTTTATTCTTCTTCTTTCTACTTCTCTCCTTCTCCTATCTTTTATTCTTCTCATTTTCTTTTTTTTTTTTTTTTTTTTATACTTTCCTCAATTTATTCATGCATAATAAAAAGTACAAATTTTAAAATTAAAATAATTCTTATATTGAAATTTACTATTATTGTGCAAATGAAACAAAAAAGAGATACCATAATATTTCACGTAGAAAATACTTCACTCTCACAAAAATATGAGGACGATAATAACTAATATACATAAATAAAATATAAAAGAGAGACACCAATTTATCACATGAAAGACTCTTCAAGATAAAAGAAAAAAGAATAAATAAATAACAACAACAACAACCAGACTAAAGAAGAATATCCACTATGATAAAATTACATACTAAGAGTTCTTTAAAAATGTATATAAACACACTAAATCACCAAATCAATTAATAGAAACCATAAAAATATTCACTTAATTATGCAATTTTATATAAATAAAAAGGATAAAATATCATAAATAGCATTGTTTGAACAAAATTAATAAATAATTATACAATAATTTATTTTACAATAGTTTTTTTAAGAAAATTTAACTAGTTTATGAATTATTATGAACTATGTGTTAATACTTATTCTGTTGATTTGGGAATATAGACTCAAATCACTACCAAATAATTTACTTTTTGTGTCGACTCTGTTGCGGATTTTGAACACGGGGCTGGCCCGAAATGGGAAGAGTTGTCGTCTCAGGTGGAAAAATCACTTGAAATCAAACTTAAAGAAATCCAAATTCAGTAAAGATGAAATCGAGTTTATCATTGGATTCCATGCCCAACATGGAAACAAGTGGTCTCAGATGGCCAAACATGTATGCAATCTCACTTAGAATTCCGTTTTATGCTTTTTGGATTTGTTTTCTTGATTTTTATTTATGGATCATTAATTGTGTTTTCTTGCAGCTGGAAGGTCGAACAGACAATGAGATCAAGAACTTTTGGCACACGTGGGTTAAAAGACAGCGGAAAGACGGAAAGCCAATTTATCCGCCGGGGATGGAAGTAATAAAATGTCGGGACGAGGGTCAGAAGACTGATGGTCATGGTACAATTACAAACACCAATACCAAGTCGGAGATGAAAGATATCTTTTTGGAGATTCCCGAATTTAAATGTTATCCGTACAACACTCCGTTATATAGCTACGCTCCTCCTCCTCCTCCGATCAACATGGGCCCCGTCGGCAATGTGGGCGTGGATCTCAGACCTGATCTGAATCCGAATGGATCCATACGACCCGCTTACGCTCCTCCGCCGATCAACTTGTGCCCCGATGCCGGTGTGAATCTTAACCCGAACGGATTCCTATTCCAGCCAACACCAAATCATTCGCTCGAGACGTGTCCAGAGCTAGTTCAGCTTGCATTCGACACGCAACTGGGACTCGATCAGGATGTAAATTGGGCTGAGAATTTGGCAAAGTTGGAAAACTTGAGCATGTTGGATGAAGCTCAATATGAATTGGGCGTGGAAAATAACGGGTTTGGCAATCTGGAAAGCGGCATTTACTTGGGAGAGAAAGATAATAGTCTGCTACCATTAGCAATGCCATCCCTGCAATTATCATCAAACTTCAAAAGTTAGCTTATTGATAGGCAATGAGGGTGTACTCAACTCAAAAGTTAAGCTAAGTACACCCTCATAGGCAATGAGTTAAATACTACCAGACGAAACGAAACCTGTAGACAGCAATAATTGATGGACGGTGGGACTCGAAGTCGAGACCTAAGACTCTCATACTATTAGATAAAACAAATAATCGATTCATCTAAAAATTTAAACTATTAGAAATACACACCACTTATTTATTTATTTACAAATGGAAGTAAATCGGGACATGTGAATTTATATTTCGAATATAAATTTTTAAATAAATCTTCATAAACAAAAAAACAAAAATATGAATTATTAGTGGAAGAAAAATTCAGATAACTCCAATTAAATTTAACCCATTGAAACTAAAACTAAAACTTGGACATCTTTTTCAAACATATATCCGATTTTGTGTCATTATTTTTGTTGGATAATCGGTTATTTTGCAATCGATTATTTTGTGAGTAAAAATAGGCCGGTGTAGAAATAAATAAATAAACATTATTTATTTATTGTGTATGGGGTTTGGTTAATATTTTTTTGCTAGTTTGCATGTTTCGAGACAAACCAAATTGTGCAACCCAAAATAAAACTCGGGTATATAGCCTAAGTCGCAGTATTATCTGGATAAAATATTATCCGACGGATAGATTTATTATAATCGCAAACGGAATGTTTGAAATTAGAATGAATTACAATCGTTTCAAATGAAAGGTTTGAAATTAGAATAAATTACGATCGTCACAAATGAAAAATTTGTAATTAGAATCAATTACGACTGCTTCAAACGGAAGGTTTGAATTTAGAATAAATTACATCGATAATTAAGGTCGTAATTATGATCCTAATTGATCCGCTGCCATTTTGGCCGAGTGGAGACGCCTATATAAAGGCTTCCCCTTTCATTCTAAACAACCAACATCAACAATTCTCTCTTCCTTCTCTCTTCTCTTCTAGCTTTCCGACAACCTCCCCAACTCAGTTCCTCTCTCATTTTGTTCTCCGGAGCTCTAACTATTAGAAATGTCATTCTCATTGGAGACGAAAACTGTTTTATTTTTGGATTAAAACGTCAGCCACTGGAGGATCCATCATCGACTCGATTAAACGGTAAGTATATTCTCACAATACTCATTTATTCCAACAATTTTCATATCCATAAACTCATACTCAAATTAAGTAATAGGCTAACAGGCAAAATTAGGAATCTAGAATCGAGAAGCAATAACCAAACAGCCCCAAAGGGTGTGTTAGTTTGAATGTCTTCCATGGATTTCTATAATTTATACCAAAATAATTTTTCAAAAACATCCGATCAAGCACTTATTTTTTTATATTATATTAAAAATTAATTTCACATAAAAAAAAAAAAACACATCACATCAGTCTTAGAGCTATTAAATTCAATTTTTTTACTATTCAAATCTCGATTCAAAATTTAAATTCCTGAACAAACGCACCCAAATAAACTCATAAAGCAAGAAAGAACAAAAAGAATAAAAAATAAAGACGCCTTAGAATAGTCGGGATTGAAGAAATTTTTGAACTTTGCAGGCATAACCGCCACCGATGGATCTTCCTGAGGATATGTTTCTTCAAGTTCTCCACACAGAGAAGTCTGGTAAGAATGGGTTGGCATTTGGAACCGTCGTCGTCGAGAAGTAACTCCTACTCCCATGGCCATGGTTAGACATCAATGAATTATCATCTTTCATAAAAATGTATCATTGAGTTGAGACAGACATAAACAACAAATTGAAAAAAATATAAAATGAAATTAAACAAACTAGCTAGCTAGTAGAGTACATTCTATTACATTACATATATAGAAATACCTGGACCCTGATTGCGGCGGAAGGGATGCTTCTTGCTGCTCAAGGGATGGCATTGCTAACGGTAGCAGAGTATTACCTTTCTCTCCCAAGTAAATGCTGCTTTCCAGATTGCCAAACCCGTTATTTTCCACGCCGAATTTATATTGAGCTTCATCGAACAAGCTCAAGCGTTGGAATGGTTGTTCTTGTGCAGCCAGAACGCTATCAATTATGGCCTCATTCTCATCCCAATTTTGACCCTGATCGAGCTTCAGTTCCAGGTGGGATACAAGTTGAACTGGCTCGAGCGAATCGTTTGGTGTTTGCTGGAATAGGAATCCATTCGGGTTGAGATTCACACCGGCATTGGCATCGGGGCACAAGTTGATCGGCGGAGGAGCGTAAGCGGGTACAACCTCAACTCGCTCCCAACACAACTCCAAGGAATTATTCCGTATGGATCCATTCGGATTCGGATCAGGTCTGAGATCCACGCCCACATTGCCGACGGGGCCCATGTTGATCGGAGGAGGAGGAGGAGCGTAGTTATATAGCGGAGTGTTGTACGGATAACATTTAAATTCGGGAATCTCCAAAAAGATATCTTTCATCTCCGACTTGGTATTGGTGTTTGTAATTGTACCATGACCATCACTCTTCTGACCCTCGTCCCGACATTTTATTACTTCCATCCCCGGCGGATAAATTGGCTTTCCGTCTTTCCGCTGTCTTTTAACCCACGTGTGCCAAAAGTTCTTGATCTCATTGTCTGTTCGACCTTCCAGCTGCAAGAAAACACAATTAATGATCCATAAATAAAAATCAAGAAAACAAATCCAAAAAGCATAAAACGGAATTCTAAGTGAGATTGCATACATGTTTGGCCATCTGAGACCACTTGTTTCCATGTTGGGCATGGAATCCAATGATAAACTCGATTTCATCTTTACTGAATTTGGATTTCTTTAAGTTTGATTTCAAGTGATTTTTCCACCTGAGACGACAACTCTTCCCATCTCGGGCCAGCCCCGTGTTTGTTCCGACGTCTTTCCAATTTTTCTCGCCATTCTCTTTGACATACCTACTTAAGATCTCGTCTTCTTCCGGACACCATTGACCTTTCCTTAAGTTAACTGAAGAACTTTTAGCCTTCTTATCGTTCGAAATTGAATCTTGTAAGTCCTCACTACTAACCATTTCCTGGTCGTTTTCATTCTCGTTGTGTATGCTTGCCATACTGCTGTCCGAAAAACTCATAGACATGATCATTTTAGACATTGAGAATTAAAATTATTGATAATTTACTTAAAATAATAGGTGTTTTAAAAAATATTATTATCATAGCTAGGGTTTGCTTGAAACCATCATTTCCAATTATATTGTCTTGGTAAATCATATACTATATGCTTACTTTTGTTGAGAATTAGAAGTCCTTCATGAGACTTAAGTTATATATTATGCCACGTGATCATTAATTTGGATAGGATTCATTCCTCCACGTACTATAACTTGTTCAAAGAGATTATAAGCTCATCAAGTAACTTTTACAGCCTAACTGACGTATTTTGCAATGGTGTTGTGTTCAATAATGTTATCCCATAAAAATAAAATAGATTATAAAAAAAAAATGCAAGAATTGAGATAACTGCTAAGTTAAAATCATACCTGAAAAATCGGAGCAGGGTGATGCACGCAGGAACTAGTGGTATGGGCGGAGTGATATAGGAGGCGTCTGGAACGATGTAAAAATCACTCGAACCAATGCAGAAGTCACCCTGACTGATGCCGCTCAACCAATGGACAAGTCGTCTGGACCGATGCAAAAGTCGTCTCCACTGACGTAGAAATCATCGGGATTAATGCAGAAGTTGCCCGAATTAATGCAGAAATTGTCCGAATTGTTGTAGAAATCAACTGCAGAAGTTGGCCGGACCGATGTGGAAGTTGCTCGAGTTAATGCAGAAATCGCCCAGACTAATGCAGAAGTGGCATGACCAATGCACAAGTTGAGCAGAAATCGCCTAGACTAATGCAGAAGTGGCATGACCAATGCAAAAGTTGAACAGAAGTCGCCGCGACAGTGATACATAAGTCACCTACACTGTATGGACTGATGCAAAAACAGTTCGATTAATGCAGAAGTCGTGTGACTGATGCAGAAATAGTTCAGATTAATGCAGAAGTCGTGTAATCGTTCAGATTAATGCAGAAGTTGCTAACTGATGCAGAAACTGTTCAGATTAATGCATAAGTCGTCCGGACTGATGCAAAAACACTTTAGATTAATACAGAAGTCGTCTGGACGTTCAGATTAATGCAGAAGTTGTCTGACTGATGCAGAAACCGTTCAAATTAATGCATAAGTCGCCCGGACTGATGTAGAAACACTTTAGATTAATGTAAAAGTCGTCTGGACGTTCAGATTAATGCAGAAGTTGTATGACTGATGTAGAAATCATTCAGATTAATGCATAAGTCGCTCGGACTGATGCAGAAACAATTCAGATTAATGCAGAAGTCGTCTGGACGTTCAGATTAATGCAAAAGTTGTCTGACTGATGCAGAAACCGTTCAGATTAATGCAAAAGTTGTCTGACTGATGCAGAAACCGTTCAGATTAATGCATAAGTCGCTCAGACTGATGCAAAAACACTTTAGATTAATGCAGAAGTCATCTGGACGTTCAAATTAATGCAGAAGTTGTATGACTAATGCAGAAATCATTCAGATTAATACATAAATCGCCCGGACTGATGCTGAAACACTTTAGATTAATGCAGAAGTCGCCCAGACTGATACAGAAACAGTTTAGGTTAATGCAGAAGTCATATGGACTAATGCAAAAACAATTCAGATTAATGCAGAAGTCGTTTGACTGATGCAGAAATAGTTCAGATTAATGCAGAAGTCGTCTGGACGTTCAGATTAATACATAAGTTGCCTAACTGATGCAGAAACCGTTCAGATTAATGCATAAGTCGCCCGGACTGATGCAAAAATACTTTAGATTAATGCAGATGTCGTCTGGACGTTCAGATTAATGCATAAATCGCCCGGACTGATGCTGAAACACGTTAGATTAATGCAGAAGTCGCCCAGACTGATGCAGAAACAGTTTAGGTTAATGCAGAAGTCATATGGACTAATGCAAAAACAGTTCAGATTAATGCAGAAGTCGTTTGACTGATGCAGAAATAGTTCAGATTAATGCAGAAGTCGTCTGGACGTTCAGATTAATACATAAGTTGCCTAACTGATGCAGAAACCGTTCAGATTAATGCATAAGTCGCCCGGACTGATGCAAAAATACTTTAGATTAATGCAGATGTCGTTTGGACGTTCAGATTAATGCAGAAGTTGTCTGGCTGATGCAGAAATCGTTCAAATTAATGCATAAGTCGTCCGAACTGATGCAGAAACAGTTTAGATTAATGCAGAAGTCGCCCAGACAGATGTAGAAACAGTTCAAATTAATGCAGAAGTCGTTTGACTGATGCAGAAATAGTTCAGATTAATGCAGAAGTCGTCTGGACGTTCAGATTACTACAGAAGTTGCCTAACTGATGCAGAAACCGTTCAGATTAATGCATAAGTAGCCCGGACTGATACAAAAACACTTTAGATTAATGCAGAAGTCATCTGGACGTTAAGATTAATGCAGAAGTTGTCTGATTGATGTAGAAATCGTTCATATTAATGCATAAGTCGCCCGAACTGATGCAGAAACACTTTAGATTAATGCAAAAGTTGTCTGGACGTCCAAATTAATGCAGAAGACATCTAGACTAATGCAAAAACAATTCAGATTAATGTAGAAAACGTCTGAACTAATGCAAAAACAATTCAGATTAATGCAAAGTCGTCTTGCAAAAGTTGCTCGAACTAATGCAGAAATTACCTCTGAAATGCAGAAGTCACTGAAAATCACAGTCGCCCCAACCAATGCAAGGCGCTCAAGGTGCAAGCGTGTTAGATGAATTGTCGTCTGGCCGTAAAGTTTAAAATGTTTGCCGTTTCAAATCTAACCCAACCAATCCTCCATAAATATAATGGTTTACTTACTTTTCGGTCCGAATCACTTAAGCTGGCCCAATTCCTTTAGCCCTAAACCCAAATCCTAAGCCCAAACTCTAAGCCCAACCCAATTTATACCCTCTGGTTAGTTTTGTTATCTAAAATTGGTTTAACCGGTGTGTGTTGTTTGGGTTTTAAATGAAGAAGGGGTGTTTTAGCTTGGGAGAAGTTACACCAAAAATAGAGGGAGGGTGTACAACCCATAGAGAGAGGGGAAGGAGAAGCAGACATAAGTGATACCCGTTAGTTTTCGATGAGGATTTGAACTTTTATTTCTTGCCGACTCTGGTGAGTGTCAAGGCTCGGAGTGTCAAAGTCCCTCAGTCACCACTGATGTATGTCGGGCGGAAGTCCGCCGGACCGCCGGAAGAGGAGACTGCCCGGAGAGGATGTGTCGAAGTTCGTCGCTAGTCGTCCATTCGGAACATCGTCGGAATCATTGGCTGAATCATCCTTCGAAACCGGCGCCGGAAATCGGAGAATGCTGTCGATGCTGCTGGAGGAGAGTCGTCGATCGCCGACCAAGTCGTTGTCTGTCGCTGGCTGCCGGAGAAGATAGCCAAAGTTGCCGTCCGCCGCCGAGTCGCAGTTGTCCGTCGCAGGGAATCCAGCCACTGTCTATCCATTGGTTTGATTTGAGGAAGAAATCGTCTTCGTCGGAGCCGAATCTGTTTTCTCGTCGTCCAAAATCAAACCAGGAAGTTTGCTTTTGCCTATTGTCAATTTAATTGGACATGTTTGTTTGGTTTTTGTTTTATATTCTAGAATTTTATTTTTGCATGTTTGTTTGGTTTTGGATTTTATATTCTAGAATATTTATTTTGCCTAATCTTAATGTTAATTTAGGTTTATTCAATTAATTTAGGTTTATTCATTTATTATTTTCGTAATATTTTGTAATTTGTTTACTGGAATAGTGTTAAAACTATCTCCAACCGATTCCCTATTTTTTCTAAATTTTCATTCAAAATTTTCTCCAAATTTTAACTCACTCCAACCTACTCTATTTTTTACTCTAAAAGGAATATTTCATATATATATATATATATATATATTTTTTAAATAATTACATATTCTATATTCAACTTTTATATATTTAAACATTAATCCCAAAAATTTCTTTTTAATAAATTAATTTATTTTACTCAAACAACTTTTTAAAATAATAATAATATATTATTTAACTATATTTATGTAAAAATTAATAATTTTAAAAATAAATAAAATAAAAAATTAAGGTGAAATCATATATATATATTTAAATATTAATATTATCCTTGTAGTTTATTTTAATTTTCTATTGTAATATTTATGTGTAATATTATATTTTATATAATATTTATATTGTGTAATATTTTTATTATTTATTTTTATTATATAATATAATATATGCATATGTCTCTTAACAAAGTATCTATTTTTTTATTTTTTTCATCTTATAATAAAGTATTAGAGAGAGTATTATGTATTTAGAAAAATCAAACCAAATATATAAGTTCAAAATTAAACTGCAATTATAATAAACAACAAATAATAATAATCATAGCTAAAACTCAAAACTCAAAAATCACACCAAATAATAATAACAATAAATAAATAAATTAAAAATACCAAATATATAAAATCTTCCCACTTCAATGATCAAAATACAAATTAAAAACATCTTCTAAAAAAATGAAGACTTATGAAACACTGTAGATATCTATAAAATTAGACATGGGAATGGAACCGGTTGGAGAACTTTTGCTCCAAAAATGGAGTAATTCTTCGATTACCGGACAACTTCATTTATATCGTTATAACTCTAAAAATGTAGTTGTTACAGTAATTTTATTTCAACCCACAATTCTATTTTTTACTCCAAAACTAATATTCTCCAAATATTTATCTTATATATTATTTTAAACCACTTTTTATATCTACAATTAATATTTTCTTTTAAAAAAATTTTAAAAATAAATTAATTAATTAACGTACAATTTTTATTTTTATTTTTTAAAAACAACATCATAAAAATGATGTTGATACCATATATTTTTTATGTCAAAAATAGAGCAGGATTGGAGTAAGAAAACTGTATTTATGGGGCTGGCGTTGGAGATGGCAATAAAGTCCATCCATTCCCATGCAAATTCACATTTGAGATGATCAGAAGATGGGCGATGTACAAACTGACGTATCATATGTATATTTTAGGCTATCCACATCAATTAAATTCAATATGGATTCTTTTCTTCTCTCGTATCTCCCACTGTCATATTCTCTATTTTTCATATCTTTGGGGAAACCCATCTCATTCTATATCCATATCAAATAAATTTGTTTACACAAATTTTTATTTCTCTTTTCGCATATTATTAAATTATCTATTTTTAAAATAATTTAAATAATAATACTCCCTCCGTCTCATAAGTAAGTATTCATTTGTTTTGGGATATAGTAGGAATAAAGTAGAAATTACTAAAATAACCTTATTAGTATGTGTGATATAAAGGTAATGACATTTGTGTAATATATTGTAAGTTGTAAGGATATTTGTAATGTTAGATAGATAGTACAATTACTAAAAAAGGAAATTGGTACTTTGTTATGAGACGGGCTAAAATGGAAAAATGGATACTTTGTTAGGGGACGGTGGGAGTAGTTTTTATCTAATATAGATATTTATTAATATTTATTTAGTTTGTTAGAAATTTTGGGGGAAAATAATGAAATTGTGTTGTTAATCATCAAAATAAGGAGCCTATATATAGGCAATACAATATAGACTCGATATACTAAATCTATATATAAATCTACTAAATCTAAAATTGAATATCTAAAATATCTCAACATCCCCTCAAACTCAAGTGGTATAACAGAAACCAACTTGAATTTGATAAGAAATTTGAATATAAACGCAAAAAAGAAAACATAAATAAAAATAATAGTTCACTTTCCATTGGAACCGGAAACGAGATGACTTTCCACCCCGAAGCAAAAAACGAGATGACTCCACGGAGCCGAAAACGAGATGACTCCACTGGAGCCGAAAATGAGATACTTTTCACCAGAGTTGAAAACGAGATAACTCTCCACATGAGCAAAAAACGACATGACTCCACCGGAGCAAAAAACGAGATGACTCCACCGGAGCCGAAAACGACACGACTCCACTTGAGCCGAAAACGAGATGACTCAAGGGGAGCCGAAAACGACATGACTCCACCGGAGCCGAAAATGACATAACTCCACAGGAGCCGTCGAAAACGAGATGACTCCACCGGAGCCGCCGAAAACGAGATGGCCGAAAACAACATGAATCCACTAGAGCCGAAAACGAGATGACTCCACCGAAGCGAAAACCACATGACTTCACCGGAGCGGAAAACAACATAACTCTACTGGAGCCGAAAACCACATGACTTCACCGGAGCGGAAAACAACATAACTCTACTGGAGCCGAAAACCACATGATTCCACCGGAGCCGAAAACAAGATGACTCCACCGGAGCAAAAAACGACATAGATCGGAAACACCAAACAGATCGCACGCTGGCAATAGAAAAGCACAAACAGAAAGAAGATCGCAGACAAGTTTCAGATCGCACGCAAACAACAAACAGATAGCAGATCGCAGACAGGTTTCAGATTGGACGCAGACATCAAACAAGCAGCGGACATATGGCAGATGGGTATATGGCAGATCGCAGACAGGTTTCTGATTGTAAGACAGACAAGCAGCAGACAGGTTTCTGATTGTACGACACACAAGCAGCGAATGATGTACGACAAACAAGCAGCAGACAGGTTTCTGATTGTACGACACACAAGCAGCGAATGACAAAAAGATCTCAAAATCACAAAACCTCCGGGTACAATGTAGGTTGAATGTATCCGGAGAAACACGGGTTCGTAGGCTATATCTACGGCATGAGAAAAGTAGGCTCTGATATCACGTTAGAAATTTTAGGGGAAAATAATGAAATTGTGTTGTTAATTATCAAAATAAGGAGCCTATATATAGATAATATAAAACAGATTCGATAGACTAAAATCTAAGTAATTTAATCTATGAATAAGATCAAATCTATATATAAATATACTAAATATAAAACTGAATATTTAAAATATCTCAACATAGTTAATAATTTAATTTATCAATTATAAAAAATATTTATTATTATGATTCTATTATTATTATTACAAAAGATGAATTATTTATAGTAAATTTTCAACAATGTAGTAAGGGTAAGAAACTAGTACAATAAATAATTTAACAAAAGTAGCGTAACATGAAAATTCAATAAATTGTAAAATTATTTGTATTTATGTCTTTAAATTAAAAAAAAAGTATATATTTTGATTTTATTTGATATTACAATGATAACAGTAAAAATTGTGTGAGAAACTAATACAATAATCAATTCAATGATAGTGTGATGTGAAAATTCCATAAAATTGTATAATTATTTGTATTTATGTGTCTTTAAATAATAATAAAATATATATATTTTAATTTGATTTGACATGACAATGATAAAAGTAAAAATTATGTAACAAACTAATACAATAATAAATTTAATGAAAATTTGTGTGATGTGAAAATTTAATAAATTGTACAATTATTTGTATTTATGTGTCTTTAAATAATTTGATTTAATTTGATTTGATATTACAATCATAAAAAATAATTGTATAATAAATTAGTACAATAATCAATTTAATAAAAGTTAATGTTATATAAAAATTTAATTGATGGTACAATTATTTGTATTATAAATAGGAGTATTCTATTTATATGGAAGCATACTAACTTCATCTCTTTTATTTCTTCATACATTATTTTCAATCATGGATCAAAATTTTCAAAACTCCTCAATCCTCAAAATCCTTTTATGTTTCCAGGTTTTATGAATATACATGAAAATAAAAAATCTTCAGAAAACTCCGTCAAACCAAAATATTATTTTCAATTATCAAATACTACCAAATTTTTACAATCCACCCTACCCTTTCATTCCACCAAATTTTTACCCACCAAACTTTCAATCATTTGGATTTTCACCATATCCTCCACCACTTGATTTAATGCGAAATACATATCCGAAAGGCATTCCTGAATTTTGTACATAAGTTGATGATGTGCAAATAATTACTCCAACCAGATAGATGAAAAAAAAAAATGGAGTCATGAAAAAGATTTATTTCTTATTAGTGCATGGTTTAACACAAGCAAGGATGTCATTACAAATACTGATAAAAAAAGGTTTTGCAATTTGGAAGAAAATATCTTAATACCACATGAAAAACAATTTGGATATAGGTACACGAAAAGTTCAAATCAATGTAAAAATCGTTGGAAAAAAATTAGTCAAGCTGTTTCAAAATTTGTGGGCAAGGAGGATTCACCTGTTGTAGAAGTTAAACTTGATGTCGATGAAATCGCAAGAAATCACAAAGCTTAGGTACGATGCAATCGCTTTTACAGACTTAAATGCTCTGTTTGTTTGTTTGTTTTTTTTTTTTTTTTTTTTTTTCAATATGTATGCTTATCATTGTTGCTGCCTGAAAAAAACATGAATGGTCTATGGAGTCGGGAGTCGGACTGCGCCGGGTTGGGATTATTAGTCGGGTCTGTCTGTTCATTGGAAATATGGTGTGGTGAGGGGTTACCGTTCATTGATCTTATTTCTTCCAATAATTTCCAGAGAATTTGCTGCTTTTTCATCTCTGTTTGGGGATTAACCTTTATTTTTATTTTTTAACTTTTTTGATCCCCCAGTTGATTTTGATATGAAATTGCTTTTGCTGTTCTTACTCCTTTGTGAGTTTCGGTTGGGTGATTTGATATAATAGAAATAATCCCATTTCGTTTGTTTGAATATGATATTTTGTAGGATAAAATATACGGTTATTACAGTGTCGATCTAGTAATTTTTAGCATTATGCTGGCAGAATGTCAAATACTATAATTTTTAGTTATTAACATTGATTAATGTTTTTTTAGATTTAATTATTAATTTTTTTTTTATCATTTGCAAATATTCAGGGAATGAATAAGGTTGAAACTTATAAATGGGCCATTTTAAAGAACACAATTGGCGTCACATTCATTAATGCGAAAGCAACTAAAGTAGCTGTGAGTTGATTTCCATTATCGTTTTGATAATTCATTTTAAATAAATTTATTTTATTGTTTAAATTTTGTTGGGAATGGATTATTTATGTTGTTAGATAAATTCATTCTGTATTTTTTATTGTCATGCATTCCTTATTATTAAGTTGCAGATGAATTTTAGTGGGATTCTTATCATAACTTAAATTTTTATTTGGTGTTATTATTGTGTTGGTTGCCATAGGATTATTATTCATCTTTAGGTTGGTTGGTGGGTTAAATTGGTGTTATTATTATATTTATAATTCAGTCTAAATAAAAATATTTTATTGTTTAAATTTTGTTGAAGAATGGATTAATTATATTGTTAGACAATCTCATTTTGTATATTTTTTTTGTCATGCATTATTTATTATTAAGTTGCAGATGAATTTTAGTGGGATTCTTATCATAACTTAATTTTTTAGTTAAATTGGACATATATTTTACGTTAACTTTTCTTTGATGTTGTAGATTAAGTTAGACCAAAAGTAACCGTTTATTAATCTTAATATACTTGAAGAGCAGGAATTTTGTTTTGTATTGATTGATTGAGCTCATGATTAAAGGATTAACATAAGGCACTAAAAGTTATAGACCTATTGAAATATTGACTTTAATTGGATTTGGTTGCCTCCTTCCGGGCATTTATTGGGGGATGTAAATTTTAGTGTTGAAGTCATATGCATTGCCACTATATTATTGTTTTTGTTGTTGGTTGTTGTTGTTATTATTATTATTATTATTATTAATTTGTATCAAATATTTTTTATGATTTTGTTTGGAAAACTAACATGGTATTCATCTAAATTATTTTCAGGATAAGGTGGATGTTGTTGAAGCACACCTGACTCAACAAGGAAATACGTCATATGATCTGAATAATGTGTTCCTCACCGTAGTACCCCGTGACAAGAAAAATCGCATTTATGGGTTGGGGTCATTACGTGATAACTCTTGATTTTGTCATATTTTATAGCTTATATTTATTTAATTAATTATTCATTTATGTCGAATTTTGGTATCATTTATGTTAATTTACTCTAATAATTGTATTTATTTCATCTTGTTTGTATAATATTAATTTATTAGTTTTTAAGTGTAATTTATAATTATTTTGGTGTATAAATTAAATTAATTGATTGTTTCTTAAATTATATTTGTAGGCATTATTCATGTCCTATTTAAGTAATTGGTTTTGGCTAAATTAATTTAATTTAATAAGTATTATCTATTTAAATAAATATTTATAAGGTGTTTACTATTTATATAGGTGAAATAATACTTGAAAACTGATATGGGAGTCAGAAACTGGCCTTAAAAAGCGAAAAAATGGGTTCAGAAGCGAAAAAAATAGTCACCGGTGCAAAAATCAACAAAAGTCAACAGTCAACGCAGAAAAGTCAACACGCGAAGTCAAAGTCAACCGCTGCACGGAAACAAACGACGGCTGACACGGAAGGCAAGCGACGGCTGCATAGGAGTGCGCGAGTGCGGAAGACAAGCGAACACGGAAGGCAAGCGACGGCTGCATAGGAGTGCGCGAGCGCGGAAGGCGAGCGGCGGCTGTATTTATGAGCACGGAAACAAGCGACGACTGCATAGGAGTACGCGAGCGCGGAAGGCAAGCGGCGGCTGACACGGAAATGTGATCGGAGCGGAAGACCATGCGTGGAAGTGAGCGAAGCGGCGGCTGGTGCAGAATTTGAGCGGCAGCTGGCGCGGACTCCATGAACGGCGGCTGCATTAATTCTCGTTGCATTTATTGCCGCTGGTTAGCGGTGCATTTACTGCGCCGCCACAATAATTCCTGCACAGAATTCCTCTGCATTTATGTCTCCTGCACCCTCAGCTCCTGTATTTACTACACTCTCCCAGCTCCCTTAACTAAATTCCTGCGCTACTTTTTAGCCAATTTTTAGCTATTTTTGTGTAATTTTTTATTTTAGAACCTTTTAAAAAATAGGTAGTTATTAGTAGTTATATTAGTAACTATTTTTAGAGTTAGTTATTTATGGTTATTTTTAGAGGTAGTTAGTAGTTATTTTTAGAGGTAGTTAGTAGTTATTTTTAGAAGTAGTTATTTATTGGCTGTTGTAACCGCCAAGCTTCTAAAAGCTTTTTTCTTGTAAATATTCCCTCTAATTGTACCATATATATATATATATACACACCATATATACACAATAATACAAATTCCATACACTCCATTTTCTCCATTTCTTTTCTCCCATATTTTTATCTAGTTTAATAATACGGGATTTTCGGTTTTGTGTCGCGAGCAAACCAATTTTCTCCCCCTTTTTCTTTTAATTCCTGCATATTATTTTAGCTAGTAAAATTCCTATTATATTTCTCCACCTCATCTTCACCCAAAAATTCCATGTTCGATTTGAATTGTTCAAGTTGGATTTTGACAAGGTTGCGGAATGGCGATAGAAGAATCGACTATTTCAGCCATGTTTCGTGCCAAAATCATATTCCGGGTAGTTCAACGTAGCTAAGTACACAGGAGCCTTGTCGACCTGCTAAGTTGCTGTTCTGAATTCGATTTCGATTAAAGAGAGGTATCAGAGGTGTAGAGCCACTAGCGGAACGGTTGGAAGAATAATTCATGGGGCATAGGCGGTGGTCTATTGGGTCACAGAAATCTCTAGTGACAGTAGAGTTTCTTGCTTATAATGTTCTTCGCCGGGTGTCGCTGAAGCCTCGTTGTAAATCCCCTAAGGTCGAGTACCAACCAAGTCGATAATCAGCTTAAGCGAGCAAATGCGATCACGTTCATTCCTCCGAGCCACCCCGCAATTATACATATATTTTTCGCTTTCATGTCATCGTCATCCTGCTCATTTCATCCATGGAAATCTAGTCATTAAGGAACGCAAAAGTCAGACACAAACGCCTCGCTTCATCCTTTTCGGGATACGTATATTTTATCGCTTTTAAATTAGATTTAATTTTTATAATTTATCTTTTCAGTTTCTTCGATTGCATTAACTCATTGCATTTTTTCTAATTAAATATAGGATATTCGCATATTCCCTGAGTTCGACCCGGACACTCACCGGTTAAAGAGATTTTTTATTTTTGGCGAAGATTTTTGGAGTTACTATACGAACACGCACGACACTATTTTCATTTTATACATATATCTTTTTTTTTGCATCTTAAAAGATATTTTAAAAACTCTCCAAAATTCTTCGATCAAATTTTGGCGCTGCTGCCGGGGAATAAGCCTAGTATCTTTGTTTTAATTGGAAAATATTGAGTTAATGCTAATTTAATTTTAATATTGAATTTTATTTTATTTTGAACATTTAATCCATCGGCGGTATGCTTTGTAGGTTTCGAGAGTGCGATATCCTTCCAGGATCAAACCTGCACGGCATTTATCTTTTGAAAAAAAAAAAAAATCTGCAGCAGCGCCTAGGCCTTTGCGGCTGCCCTGTGTTATTTCTTTTATATATATATAATAATAATAAATAAATAAATAATATTAGTAATAATAATAATAACTGCATAAATAAATAATAATAATATTAATAATAATTTTTGTTGTTCATTCAGGAAATTAAAGATCATCCGCTCGTCGGTTCATAGTGAATTTTGAAGTAGAAGAAGCGGACATCTATCCTTGTGAACCAGTGGATGAATCGCTTACAAGAGATGAACCCACTGCCCGCTGATCCTTGATCAAAATGAAGCGCCACTGCACCCGAACCGGCCGGTCAGCCCTAACCGAGCGGCGGCCAATCCTGCACCCGAACCGGCGGTCTGCAAGTAAACTTATGGAGTCCGAAGCAGAACCAGCAACGAGCGATGCCTACATACAAAGCAGCAACTTCAGCCGGACACAAGCGAGCGAAAACTTCGGCGAGCGATGTCACCGATCAAGCCTTGTCTCAGCGCCCTTTTTAAGCAGTGGCCATGAGCAGCGATTGTCCAAGTGGAAATTAGCAGCGCCGTTTGTAACCAGTCAGTCGGCAAGCAAAGCGATGGACAATCTCAAGCGATAGAATGGAAATGGTTCATGAGCGCTCCTCAGCAGCGTCTTCTTCACCCAATTTAGGGCAAAATTATATTTATTATTATTATTTTATTTTATTTTATTTTATATATATATTTAATTATTTTTTTAAAAAACAAAAGAGGCTTGCGCATCATATATATATATATTCTTAGAAATTATTATTATATATGTTTTTTAATTAATTTTGTTTTCTTCTTCACCCAATGTCATTCAGCGGATCAGTTTATCTGAAGTTTAAAATAGAATCAAAGCGAAGCGACATTACGCAGACCAGCCCCCTCCTGCAAGCGAAGCTATGAATTTATTCTTCTTTATTTTGGGCAAAAGTTCATTTTGTTCGACGAAAATCCCAAATCATAGTCTTGGGCTAGAGAGATTTCAGATTTCGAATCAATAGTCGGTTCCAGATAAGAAGATTTTTATTTGTATATCCTTTCTTCCCCAAATTATTTCTCTCCATTTTCCATCGTTCACCCGGTACTTTCTTCCCTAAAATTTTCGTCATTTCAGTAAGCAGTTACTTACGCCTTCAATCTCTTCATTCCTTCCGTCGTCTTCATCACCTAATTCTGAGAGAAAATCTGAATTTCACACCCAATTTTCTTTCAATTTCGTCAAGCCCTAATTCTTTTACTGCAAATTCCCCCAATTTCTTTACGGTAACCTCTTTTCTCCCACCGACGACGATGAAGCCAACCACACTACTTGCTCCAGTTCTAGCTGCCTACGAATCCACCAGTAAACATCGGAAGAAAGGTTGTATTATTCAATTTCACCTTCTCTTGCCTATTTTCATCGAATTTCTTAATTTCGAACATAATACTAATAATCTGAAAATTTGCAGGGGCTGCTATGGGATGGATTGTACCTCTTGTAATTATGATTATGCTCCTTCTGATATTTAATTTAGGATTTAGTTGTGATTGGAATTAAATTATGTTGGAATTTGGATTTGGGTTAGATTGGAATTAGTTGTCGAGTTTGTATACATAATTGGTATTTGATTGGTGAATTGCAGACTGTGTCTAGGAGATTTGAGTAAGATGCGTTGTGAGTTTATTTCTTATGATGATTTTAGGATTAATCGATAATTTAGACAAGACACGAACAACCTCCAAGGGCTTATTGCAGGCTGTGTTGGATTGATTTGATTTGAGGATTGATAATTGAGGGCATTCGATAAAAATCTGCATACAACAGCTTCTGGTGGTTGAAAAATCTGAAATTTTCAGATTCATTCCGTGGTGAATTGACGCTAAGGAGGAGGCTGCTTTGAAAATTCCGAAGCAAGAAGACTTATGTAACTTTGAAAAGGGAGTTTTACTGTCTTTTATCTCTTGTATTCTTTGACAAATAATGTGACTGTATCTAATCTTTCGCTGCTGAAAATAATGTTTGTTTTTATTGCAGTCCCTACCGAGCTTACTCAAGGTTGTTTGAGGGCGAACAACAATTCAAGTGTGAGGAGGAAAGTCATCGGCGTCACCAAAAATTTTGAACAAAAATTAGGCTGCAAGACATGAATCAGGGAAGTTCTTGATTCCCTTATCGATTATTTATGCCGGCTTATTTATTGATTGCTAACTTGTTAGATAGGAGAATAAGTGTTACTTAGATAAATTAGTAGTTGTAATATAGCTGTATTAGGTTAATTTTGAGATTGGTTTAGAAGTAATGATAGAATAGTTTAGCTTATTATGTAGATAGATCGGTTAGTTCTAAGTTCTGTTCATAGTCTATGTAACTTAGTCTTAGTAATAGGCTGTTGTGATTAGCAGTTAGCATAATTTGCTTAGTTATTATTATAGCATTAGTTGTATATAGTGCATCATTAAGTTTGTTCTGTAGTTATTATAGTTTAGGCTGCTAGTTTGGTATCAATATTATTCGAATTTGTAAATGATGTAGCTTAGCTTTTCTGTAATGTAATATATTACCCCAATTTCGTTGCGTAGTTTGAGTTTTTAATTTTGTCTTGTTGTCAATTGTTGAAACCAGCTTGGTTGGTTTAACTTATTGGTTAGTCTAGCTCTGTGTTAGTTTTAGTTTAGTTCACGTTATTAATTTAGATAATTAGGATGAACAGCCTGCATGTTTGAATTAATGTGTCGGGTAGTTTACTTCTATGTTCGATTTTAGTCCATGTTACTTGTTTTGTCTAGATAAACAACTTGCAGCATGCCTGCTTGTTTACTTAATTGATTATGTATTTAGTTAATCCGTTTAGTTTAATATTTTGTGTGCTGTTAGTATTTCAATAATCTAGTCTCAAAAGTTCATATATTGTTTTAGAATTTAGTCTTTTCCCAGGCTTTGCTGCCATTCTTTAAATTCTATTAGGATTGTTACGTACGAAATTTAGAATTAGGTTAAAAGCCCAAGGTAAAAAGAAGAATGGGCCTGGCAATAGAGTTGATTGAACTGGCTGAAGGACGCCGTGAGGAAATCAAGGAAAATAGATTTATTTCTAAGGAAAATACAAGACGGAAGGTCCTCAAGACGGAAGGACCTCAGGTCGGTAAGTCCTCAGGACGGTAGGTCCTCAAGACGGAAAGACCTCAGGTCGGAAGGTTTTCAGGTCGGGAGGTCCTCAAGACGGAAGGTCCTCAGGACGGAAGGTTTTCAGGTCGGGAGGTCCTCAAGACGGAAGGTCCTCAAGACGGAAGGACCTCAGGTCGGTAAGTCCTCAGGACGGTAGGTCCTCAAGACGGAAAGACCTCAGGTCGGAAGGTTTTCAGGTCGGGAGGTCCTCAAGACGGAAGGTCCTCAGGACGGAAGGTTTTCAGGTCGGGAGATCCTCAAGACGGAAAGTCATCAGGATGGGAAGTCCGCAGGTCGGGTAAACCGTAGATCGGATAGAAGACGAAGTCGGGCAGACGCGGAGGTCTGTCAAGAGGAAGGTCGGGCAAGGAAGAGGTACGGACAGACGCGGAGGTCTTTGATCGAAGACAGAGGGCGGCTGATGCGGAGGTCGGCCCAAGTGAGGTCGGGCGAAGAAGCAGGACGGGCGAAGGACGAAGTCGGGCCAAAAGAGCGGAAGGTCTGTGGTCGGCTCGAAGAGTGAAATATAGGGATAATTTTGGTCTGCTGGGGACACGTGTCAGCATGAAAAGGGTTGGAAGACGGTTGGGAAGGAGACGTTGTAACCGTTCGGGTGACGGTTTTCAGTACGGTTTCCCAGAGAATATTTAAAGGTTTGGATCATCATTTGGCAAGGTATCTTCAATCAACTTCAACAAAGCAAAGTCAGATTTGGGGATCACCACTTTAAATTTCAGTCTTTTATTTTCCAGTTTAGTTTCTGTACCATACAGTGTTTAGAGATTCCTAATCTCAGGCACTAATTAATCAAGTTTAAGGATATTTTCTATATCTTTGAATTTTACTTTATTTTTGTTGAAAAATTACATCAACAAATTGGCGACCACAGTGGGAGCAAGACACAATTGCTCATTCCAATTCCGGCGATAATTTCATACGTCTTAGATCCGGCCGTATCATCGGAAGGGTCCATGTGGCAGGTTCACAACCTCAATCATCATCGGCACCGGTGGGAGAATCCGTTCCACCACCTAATGTGCCAAATGCCGGGGAAATCCCACAACCACCAACAGATTGGTGGTCTTATGTTCAACAAATGCTGCGTGAGCAACAAACGAACATGTTGCAGAACATGATAGATCAAGCATTGTCAAGGGTTAGTCTTCAACCCACTCAAACTCCACCAGGAGTATCACCGTCCAGACTACAGACAAATTTCGCAGGGCCATCATTCGTGGATAGTACATTTCCAAGTGCCACAAATCCCAACCGAATGGATAGGGGAAAGTCTCCTCTGACTTTTCCCAACACTGTTCCACTGGGACCAAGGGTTACCAATCCGCAGACGAACAATACAAGGGAGGACAGGCCTGAAGGATATATACATGATCCTATTCATATTCCTGTGCAGGATCCGTTCCATGTTCCTGATCATCAACGCTTTCATGTAGATCCTGATGAGCTTGCACATATATTAAGGGATCAGTATGGATTAACTCCTCAGATGGCTAACCGCCCTGCATATCAGAGACCTTTCCCAGAAAGGATCATTAATGAACACCCTCTCCCAAGGAATTTTCGACCACCCGACTTTCATGCATTCTCAGGGGAGGACGGATCCTCCACCATAGAACATGTTGGTCGGTTTACAGCACAATTAGGGGAAGTTGGCAATAACCCTTTTTATAAGTTACAGCTGTTTGGTTTATCTCTTACTAGAACGGCGTTTTCGTGGTTTGTAAGTCTGCCTCCTGGACAAATTCAGACTTGGGAAGGACTGGAGATGGCATTTCACGCTAGATTCTTCAATCCTTTACCAGTTGTTTCTTTAACTGATCTTCTAGAATTGAGACAGTTTCCAGAAGAATCTGCTTCGCAGTTTATAGAAAGGGTGCGATTGATGAAGGGACGATGTCCTACGGTAATCAGTGAGAAAGAGATGACCAATTTAGTGGTCCGGAATATGCATACTCGTTTAAGAAAGGCACTCACTGCCCTGGATGTTGAGGATTTGGCAAGTCTTGCATCCAAGGCAGGACGTCTAGAGTCTTTGTTCAGAGAGGAAGATCAGCATAACAGGCGTAATAGAGGCCAACATATGGCGAGTATGGGAACAGAAACATGTGACTTTGATTTTAATCAGTCAGAAGAGATGGCAGCCGAAATCCTTTCTGGAAAACCGTATGTATGCCCTAAATTGAAGCCAGTACCAGGATCTGAAGGAAAGGAGCAACCGACCTTTAATAGTTCGAAAGCTGATTAAATTTTTGATATCCTGCTGACTGATGGGCAGATCCGTATTCCAAAGGGGCAAAGACTTGCCACTAAAGAAGAAATCAAAGGGAGACCATATTGTAAGTGGCATAATTCTTTCACACACACTACAAGTCAGTGTACTCATTTTAGGAAGGAAATTCAAAAGGCCATCAAGACAGGTCGGCTCAAATACATCACTCTAGGTGTAGACCAGCAACCGTTTCCGAATGTAACAACGGCAATGGTTGACATCCAACCAAGTTCGGAAACAAGGAAAAGTTCGGTCAATGATGGAAAAAAAGGGGAACGAACTCAGCCAAGCCCCGGAACAAAGAAAGGAAATCAGCCAAACAGTAGCCGACCGGAAGAACGACTCAAAGTTTGTGAGAAACCAGTCGCTGAAAAATGGGACCACCCAGATGGTTCTTTTAATGTGGAGGTGAAAGAAAAGGTTTTGGTACGAGATCACCCGACCAGAAAAACAGGGTCGGTCGGGAGCAATTGGGCTCGAAATAAAAAGCCTTTACCAGTTGATATAGATCCTCGGTTCCCAGGTATGAATCGTACACAGATTCGCAATGCCAAACGCAGGTATGCTGCAAAGTATGGGAAACGAGTTCCTTTAGCAAAACGACTAACCGACGAACAAAAAGCAGCCGACCACTTGGCAGGAGATCAGTCTATTAGAGTCTTTACAGAACAAACGACTAACGAGCAAGGAGCAGCCACTCAATCTCCAAAAGGTCGGTCCAGTCGGGTCTGTTCAGGAAAGCAACCGAACGACGGATTAGGCGCTTACGACTATGCCAAAGGAAGTTCGTCGGGACTGGGGAAAGGTAAAGGAATGGCAGATGAAATAATTAGAGGTTTTAGATGCCAACATTGTGAACGGATTAACATCAATCCATTTCCTGAAGAATTCCGTATAGAATCTTTGGCGATTCAATCTCGGGATAAGACAAAAGAAGAAGTTGTAACTACAGAGGAAAGTTCACGATCTGTTAAATCTCGTCTGGGACCACGAATCCCTTGTCGAATGACAGAGATTAATCAGATGGGGGACGAACCGATGTGGGCGAGTCTGGTAGATGATACTATGGACGAACCTTTATGGGCATTCTTGGCAGATGGTGAATTAGAGGAAACAGAGTGGGCAAAGACCTCAGATTCCGAGCCTCAGTCAGAAACACCTTCGATAGTGTTTCCTCCTATTCCAGAGGGTGCGATCTCCCATTTGAAACCTCTGTATGTTAATGCTCACATTTGTGGGAAACCAATCACAAAGGTTTTCGTGGATAATGGAGCAGTCTTCAATGTTATGCCATTGAAGACTCTCAAGAAGCTAGGGAAAGGAATTCATGATCTGTCTCCTGTGGAATTCGAAATGACAAGTTTTACAGGGCAGCCGACTAAGCCTGAAGGGATGATGGTTGCCACCATTGAAGTCGGACCAAAGAAGATTTCCACTGTTTTCTTTATTGTGGACGCAGATACTACATACTCTCTCTTGCTGGGAAGAGACTGGATTCATGCCTCCCAATGTGTGCCATCAACCCTGCACCAACAATTAATGTTCTGGGAAGGAAATCAGGTTCTCAAAATGGAAGCGAATGACAACCCATTCGATATATCAGAGCAAGTTGAAGAGTCAGTGTTTTATTCCAGTCATTTGGCTCCGATGTCTCAGTTGTATATGGCCAGGGAGTACCCATACAAGGGTTATAAAGTCACTGGCCAGAACTCGATGTTCTATTAAAAGAACACCTTTATTGTATGGCTCATGATAAAGCCACACCCATTCCCATATAATTTGTTTGCAATGGATGATACAAGTTTAGAAGTATTTAGTTCTCTTATTAATAAGTTCTATTTAAAGCAGTTATTACATAAAGCAGAAAATAGTAAAGAGATTCTTGATGTTCACCTCCAAGAAGATGAACAATTTCGTTGGCCTGATTTATTGGAGAAAACAGAACCAACAGCTTCATCACAAGACCCATTATTGGAGTTTAATTTAGGAACTGAATTGGTTCCAAAAGTGATCAGGCTAAGTGGTTATTTGTCTAAAGAGCAACAGACAATGATGCTCGAAGTTATTAGAAACAACATTGATTGTTTAGCATGGGATTATTCAGAAATGCCTGGTTTGACAAGAAGTCTAATAGAGCATCGATTGCCTATCAAGGAAGGTTGCAAACCTTACAAACAACCTCCAAGGCGAATGAGCCCGGAGCTGATGCCTCAAATCAAGGAAGAAATCCAAAAACTCCTCAAAGTGGGTTTCATTCAGCCTTGCCGTTATGCGGAGTGGCTGGCTAACATTGTGCCAGTGGTCAAGAAAAATGGTAAGATAAGGATATGCATCGACTTCAGGGATTTGAATCTAGCTACCCCTAAGGACGAATATGTGATGCCTATGGCCGACATGTTGATAGATGCAGCAGCAGGGCATAAAATCCTTAGTCTGATGGATGGTTATGCAGGTTATAACCAAATATTCTTGGCAGAAGAAGACATTCCTAAGACAGCATTCAGATGCCCAGGGGCTTTAGGTATTTATGAATGGACAGTCATGCCATTCGGGTTAAAGAATGCAGGGGCAACTTACCAAAGAGCCATGAATTCAATCTTTCATGATTTAATTGGCAGATCTATGGAAGTTTATATTGATGATGTTATTGTTAAATCTGCCAGTTTTGACGAACATTTGAGAAATCTTGAAGAGGCATTCGAAAGAATGAAGAAGTACAAGTTGAAGATGAATCCAACCAAATGTGCTTTTGGAATATCAGCCGGGAGCTTTTTAGGATTTTTAGTTCATGAGAGAGGAATTGAAATTGATGCCAATAAGGCCAAAGCCATTCTTGATAGTCGGCCACCTAAGACGGTTAAAGAAATCCAAAGTCTTTTGGGTAAGGTGAACTATTTGAGGCGTTTCATTTCTAATGCTGCTGGCAAGGTCAGACCCATTACTAAATTGTTGAAAGCTGGAAAAAATGCTTTTGAATGGGGTCCCGATCAACAGACGGCTTTAGATGCTATCAAGCAGGCATTGGTTCACCCTCCAGTCTTGATGCCTCCTAAACAAGGTCGGCCACTCAAACTTTATTTGGCAAATACATATGAAGTGGTTAGCTGTTTATTGGCACAGGATGGTGATGACGGGAAGGAAAGGGCAATCTACTATCTCAGTAAAACCCTTACAGGACCAGAACTGAATTACACTATGCCAGAAAAAATGTGTTATTCATTGGTCTTCGCTTGCACTAAACTCGAGCATTATTTGCTGCCCAGAAGAATTGAAGTCATATCTAAGGTGGATCTCATCAAATTGATTTTACAGAGACCTACTATGAAGGGCAGACTCATGAAGTGGGCCATCAAATTGGCTCCTTTTGATCTTCAACATTCCCCTTTGAGGGCAATCAAGGGACAAGCAGTAGCCGACTTCTTAGCAGAATTTTCACAAGTCGGGTATTCTCTTTGTGATAGCGTCCGACCACTTGGTCGTTCATCATATTTGAATAATCTACAGGTCGGATGTGTACCTTATATAAGTACCAGAACATGGTTGATGTTCTTTGATGGTTCTACCTCTGGAAACAAATCAGGGGCAGGGGTCTTTTTGCAAGGTCCTGACGGTCAAAAGATCAACTTACAACTACGATTGGAAGCCATGACCCATAATTCGGCAGAGTATGAAGCTTTAATTTTGGGTTTGGAGGCTTTAATAGCCAGGAAGGTCCAGTCTGTAATCATAAGAGGGGATTCTCAACTAGTAATCAACCAGGTAAACAATCAATATGTTTGCAATTACCCTCATCTTCGCAGATACAGGGACATTGTGGGTCGGTTACTGACGAAAATCTCAGAAGTAATAATTGAGTTCATTCCGAGGAAAGAAAACCAACGTGCTGATGAGTTGGCTCAAAGGGCCTGTAAAGGAATTCTGGAGGATATGTGGTCGGAGGTCAAGTCGGGCATAGAAGAAAAGACAGACCCAATATGTGACCGAATGGTCGGGCAGGAGACTGTCGGACAGGAGCCCGACTGCGAAGTTATGGTCGGGCAGGAGACTGTCGGACAGGAGCCCGACTGCGAAGTTATTGTCGGACAGGAGCCTGATTGCAAAGTTATGGTCGGGCAGGAGACTGTCGGACAGGAACCCGACTGCGAAGTTATTGTCGGACAGGAGCCTGATTGCAAAGTTATGGTCGGGCAGGAGACTGTCGGACAGGAGCCTGACTGCAAAGTTATGGTCGGGCAGGAGACTGTCGGACAGGAACCCGACTGCGAAGTTATTGTCGGACAGGAGCCCGACTGCATAGTTACTGTCGGGCAGGAGCCCGACGGCGTGGTTATAGTCGGACACAAAGATACAAGCGAAACAGTGCCCGATTGGAGAACAGAGCTTATCACGTATTTACAGAATCCAGGCGCAAGTGTTTCAGTTGCGACACGTTTGAAGGCTTTACGTTTTCAATTGATAAATGGAATTTTGTATAAGAGATCATTTGAAGGTTTACTTTTGAAATGTTTGGGGTCTAAAGAAGCTCTAGAGGTAATGACAGAAGTACATGGTGGGATATGTGGAGCTCATCGGGCAGGTCTGAATATGCGATGGGCCATTCATCGTTTGGGTTTTTTCTGGCCTAAGATTTTCGAAGATTGCATACAATTTGCCAAAGGCTGCCAGGAATGTCAGAGACATGGAAATTTAAACCATTTGCCAGTAACCGAATTGCAATTCTTGGCAAAACCATGGCCTTTTAAATCATGGGCTATGGATATTATTGGGAAAATACATCCTGCTTCATCGAAACATCATTGTTTCATATTGGTTGCGACTGACTACTTTACCAAATGGGTAGAAGCAATTGCTTTGAAAAATGTGGATCAGAAAGAAGTGATAGACTTCGTTTTGAATCAAATTATTTACAGATATGGTATTCCTCAGTCTATAACAACCGACCAAGGCTTGGTTTTCACAGAGGAAAAGTTCTCTAATTTCTTGGCAGAATTCGGTGTTCGATTACACCATTCGTCACCTTATTATCCCCAAGCCAATGGACAAGCGGAAGCAGCAAATAAGATCATTATTGGGATTATAAAGAAGATGGTTGAAGGAAACCCAAGAAAGTGGCATTTGTTATTGTCTCAGGCTTTATGGGCACATAGGAACACCAGAAATACGGCCACAGGGTTCTCACCTTACCAACTCACGTTTGGCCAAGATGCTGTTTTACCAGCCGAAATTCGAGTATCATCTGGCCGAATAGAGTTTACTGATAGTGATCTTACAAAAGAATACCAACAACTTATGTTGCAACAGTTGGAAGATTTGGATGTTAACCGACTTCATGCAATAGGTCGAAGTGTGAAACAGAGTGAAATCAGAGCAAGGACTTACGGAAAGAAAGTTCTTCACAAGACATTCCAAAAATGAGACCTAGTCTGGAAGACCATCCTTCCTACATATAAGAAAACTGACCAATTGGGAAAGTGGTCACCGAATTGGGAAGGACCATACATTGTTCAAAAAGATATTGGGAATGGCGCTTTCATTATTGTAAATCATGAAGGGAGAAGAGTACATGATTGTATTAATGCTAAATATCTGAAGAGGTATTATCCTGCCTTTTCAGATAGCAAAACTGCCTGAAACAAAATATTATTTTCAGAACCCATTTATGGGGTTCGGGTTCGAACCTATTTAAAGGTTCATTTCTGTTAGTCATCATGTATTTGTGAGAAATTTTCTGCCTCTGAATCAGACTTTTCATCCCAGTGAGTGGATATTAGTTCTGGTTCTTCTTCAATAAGATCTTCCAAATCTGGTCGGTACCTTTCCCATTGGCTTTGCATGTCGTCTAGATCTTGATGGGTACGTGCTTGCATGTCTGTTAGGGCTTGATGTTCACGGTCAACAATGGTGCGCAATCTTGAAAAGACTTTTCGTTGATTGGAAAATATATTATCCCAACCAAGATCTGGAAGTATGGTTGCTGCGTGATTTTCGATCATTTCCATGTGATGATGAAGATCAGGAATGCGGCTAAGGATGTCACGAAGAGGTTCATATCCCTCGATGATTTTTTCCATCAGGCGGATGACGCGATGAATGGTTCTTCTACCTCGTTGGGAGAATCGGAATTTGAAGTCTAGTTGCTTGAGTATATGTAGCAAATCTTCTGCATGGCCTCCAATAGGGTGATTACCCACAAAGAAGGGTTGAAGAACACCTTCCCAGTTGCTTGATGGAACATGAGGTCGGTCATTCGCCATGTTTGTTAACACTTCAAGTGTTTTGATTTTCAAAAAAATATGCCTTGGAATATGTTTCTTAAAATGTGAGAAACAATGTTCTTTTAAAGAAGGAGTTTGTTTCGATTCCTACAAAGTTGGAAATTGAAAGGTGATCCTTGTTTTGAGAGAAGAAAGAAAAAAAATGGATTACTAAGTCAGTTGTTGTTACAAAGGGGGAAGTGTTACAAAAGTGCCCCTAGAGCAGTTTTTATATGTGTCCATTTGATTTCATCCCTGGATAGCCTTCTGGTATTGGCAGCCGTCTGGTATCTTATGATGAATTGGGATCGGGCTTGGGTTTTCAGCTCTTGATCCAATTCAGCCTCATTCTTGGTATATTTCTCAAGCAGACGCTGCTCATTGGTAATTTGCTTATCCAGGGTAGACTGTTCTTTCCTTAGCTCCCGCAATTCTGCCTCCTTTTTCTGAATAGCTTCATCAACTTGAGCTTTCGTGCTAAGGAGACCGCCCAGCCTTCCAGTAGTCTGCTGAAGGGATTCTCGGGTCTTAGCCAAAGAATTCTCCAGCGTTGTTTGATCGAAGTCGGGCTGGGAGGTTTCGGCTGACAGGAGTCCAATGACTAACATTTCGGTCTTGAGCTCTGTAAGTCTTTCCATCAGCCGATGCAGAATGGGGACGGCTGGTGATTCCGTTGGAGTGTAAAAAAGAAGGCCACCAACCGTCTGAATGAGTTTGTCCAATAAGTCGGACCTTAATTCTGACAGGGGATGGTTAATGGCCTCAGTGAATATAGTTTGGGCCTCCGCCGGAACCGGAACAGTCGATAGGACAGCTAAGTCCGAAGGCCCTTGCAAGTCCTACAATGTCAATAAGTAATCCAAGGGAGGTGCAAATGTATTTAGATAAGATATGTGTTACCTCTGGGTGGACTGCTGTCAGTGAGGGGGGCAGCAATGAGGTCGGTCGAGTAGGGCAGACAGCTGGTATAACAGCAGCCGATTCGTCGGCTGCTGCGAATGGTCGCTGAGGTGCCGACCTGGGTCCCTATGGAAAGTAGTATATGAAACAGTTAGTGTTTTCTGAAAGAAACATTGTAGCATGGATTGGTTTAATCTTACCAAATTCACAGAAGTCTCCGATTCGGACGAAGACATTTCTTCCATTTCTGGAGGTTGGGCTGCCGCAGGTGGTTCTTCTGCCTGCCACTCGATGGCTAGAGGGAGCGCCGCTGCTGGTTGGGCGGCTGCAGGTTGGGCGGCAGCCGGGATCTCTGGGGCACCTTCGATTTCGGGATCAGCAACATCAAGGATGTCGTTTTGAGGGTCAGCTTCGGCGAGGGCAGTTGGTCCTTCCTTCGAAATGGATGAGTCTGATGCCATGTATGGCGGTTGACCCATCTGGGAAGTTGTCCCCTCACTGTCCGAAGAGACCCCTGCTGCTGATTCGATGGGTGAAGGTGTCTGTAAAAAATATCATGGAAATGTTGTTGTTAAATATACCAAGGCTGATCGTTAAAATCCTAAGTATTGTTGATGAGAGAACTTACTGGTTCTATAGGCACTGTTGGTAAAGATTGCCTCCTGGTCGGGTGCCTGGCCCGACCACTCCTCGGTACGGGAGGAAGAGTTTGCCTCTTTGACGGGTCCTCCGCCCGACTGCTCATTGGCAAATTGGTTTGGACCATAGGTCCGGTTGAATGGTCGGCTGGGAGTAGCGTCGGTTGCGTGGTCGGTGTCACCAAGGTCGGTTCTGGTGAATGAAATGAGTAAAATCAAAGTTACGATATAGTGAATTGGTTCACGGTGTTAAGAAACATTACCAATTCGGGGTCGGGTCCTTGCTGACATTCTATTTGTTCCAAGGTCTGCTAGTGTTTGCTGGTCGGTCCCCGAGGTCGGGGGTGTTTGCAGCTGGGAAGCTTTCCTTTTTCGTATTGGAACACTAGATCCGGTCCCCGGGGCGGCTGTTTGTGGTTGGGTGCTAGTGTGTCTAGCCGCCCCTAGAACCAATCCTTGGGGGGGAAGGAGTATGTTCAGCAACCGACCCTCATCAGGGGAAATCAGGGGCCATACAACCGACCACCATT
Organism: Andrographis paniculata; assembly: GCF_009805555.1. Lineage (NCBI taxonomy): Eukaryota > Viridiplantae > Streptophyta > Magnoliopsida > Lamiales > Acanthaceae > Andrographis > Andrographis paniculata. Next base: position 756,366 of record NW_026137424.1, read on the forward strand.
CATTGAATGTTTCTACAGTCTCAGGGTTGGAGCGGAAAGGAATATAAGAATTGGAAGTTATATACGTGGTGAGCTGGGAGATATAAGAAGGGATTGAATTTGGTAGGACTCGTCGGTCGGGACTTTGAAAAATTATATGAGGACAAGCGACGGGTCCAGGGATACCTTGGCAACAGCCGAACTGGCGCGCCATGAATTGAGGTTCATAATTAAAGGTGCAAAAAGTTTTCTGCCCTTTTTTATCAAGTTTTTTGCTGCTAAAAAGAGACCTGGGCTTGAGGGCAACGTCCCAGGCAAAAGAATAGGTGGGATGAGGACAAGGTTCAGGAGTCGGAAGAGGATTTGGTGCCGGAAAGGGCCAAAAATGGTCGGGAGCATAACCCGCATATTTTTTATACATAGAAAATCGAGAGTTACTGCGGGTAGCCGTTACTATTGCGGTTATTATTGGATCAGAAGATTGGAGTTTATTGCGTCCTGAACAGAGTCGGTTGAGGGCTAATCCCAAATGTTTTTCGGAGGTTGGCATAGTGGGCGGAGATCCTAAGTTGAACGCGTTAGGGAAGTAAAGACGGAACCAGAGTTCTAAAAACCAAAAAGGACCCGATGCAGCAGTGTCTAATTTTCTACTATCATTATCTGTTAAACGAAGGCTAACTCTAGTAAGTCCTTCAAACAGATTGGCTAAAAACAGGGTGCCAAGGGAAAAGAACCGACCTGACGCGATATGAATGGCCAGGTCGAGATGAGAAGGAAGAACACATTTGGAAGGGGAAACAATGATGTACCTACAAAACCAAAAAAGGATAAAGGCAGTATGCTCCCGGTCGGTCACAGGGGTCCCTGGAGCCCCTTGCTGGTCGGTTGCGAACTTTGTCCAACCCCATTCCTTCACACCTTGTAAAGACCATCCTGGATGGTCTTCTGATGGCTCCTGCCCATCTAGGGCTCCCATTACAGGGTCTTCACCCACGACTGGGAGATGCGCGATCATTGCCACGTCCATAAGAGTTGGACCAAAGGGGCCAGAGGGTAGGAGGAAAGTCCCATTTTCCGCATTCCAGAAGGCAGACATGGCCAAGAGCACCTTCTCATGCAGGTTGATAGGCATGGTGGATAGTAGTATTGCTTGGTCGATTTTTTGAGATCACCATTGGGTCTGGAAGTGTTCTGCTACCCGTCGATACCAAGCGCGGTAAGGATCTTTTGGGTCCGTGAGATGGGTTTTGATGCTGTCTCGAATGCGAACTGCTTGGTAGTTAGGGTTGTTGATAGCCAAGGAATTTCGAGATTCCAAAACTTCCCTCGTCCGATTTGAGTCCTCAGGAGTAGTGCAATATGGACGGATCGTCGGAGTTAGTACTTTCGAGGCTGAAAATGGGCCCTCCGGGAGGGTTCTGTCGAAAGGAAGGGCAGGAATGTATTGATTCGCCATGGTTAGAGTGTTTTGGGATTGTGATTCACAAAAGCTCGTATTGCGGAGAAGGAAGTTAATCTGGAGTGTTGCAGTAACTGGTGCAGTTGCTAAGGGAGTTTTTCAAGAGGGTGGTGATTTATGAACTTCCAAACATTGATTGTTAAATGGCGTTTGAAAGTCCCTTGGCGGCGGGCAAGTTGTTACGTACGAAATTTAGAATTAGGTTAAAAGCCCAAGGTAAAAAGAAGAATGGGCCTGGCAATAGAGTTGATTGAACTGGCTGAAGGACGCCGTGAGGAAATCAAGGAAAATAGATTTATTTCTAAGGAAAATACAAGACGGAAGGTCCTCAAGACGGAAGGACCTCAGGTCGGTAAGTCCTCAGGACGGTAGGTCCTCAAGACGGAAGGACCTCAGGTCGGTAAGTCCTCAGGACGGTAGGTCCTCAAGACGGAAAGACCTCAGGTCGGAAGGTTTTCAGGTCGGGAGGTCCTCAAGACGGAAGGTCCTCAGGACGGAAGGTTTTCAGGTCGGGAGGTCCTCAAGACGGAAGGTCCTCAAGACGGAAGGACCTCAGGTCGGTAAGTCCTCAGGACGGTAGGTCCTCAAGACGGAAAGACCTCAGGTCGGAAGGTTTTCAGGTCGGGAGGTCCTCAAGACGGAAGGTCCTCAGGACAGAAGGTTTTCAGGTCGGGAGATCCTCAAGACGGAAAGTCATCAGGATGGGAAGTCCGCAGGTCGGGTAAACCGTAGATCGGATAGAAGACGAAGTCGGGCAGACGCGGAGGTCTGTCAAGAGGAAGGTCGGGCAAGGAAGAGGTACGGACAGACGCGGAGGTCTTTGATCGAAGACAGAGGGCGGCTGATGCGGAGGTCGGCCCAAGTGAGGTCGGGCGAAGAAGCAGGACGGGCGAAGGACGAAGTCGGGCCAAAAGAGCGGAAGGTCTGTGGTCGGCTCGAAGAGTGAAATATAGGGATAATTTTGGTCTGCTGGGGACACGTGTCAGCATGAAAAGGGTTGGAAGACGGTTGGGAAGGAGACGTTGTAACCGTTCGGGTGACGGTTTTCAGTACGGTTTCCCAGAGAATATTTAAAGGTTTGGATCATCATTTGGCAAGGTATCTTCAATCAACTTCAACAAAGCAAAGTCAGATTTGGGGATCACCACTTTAAATTTCAGTCTTTTATTTTCCAGTTTAGTTTATGTACCATACAGTGTTTAGAGATTCCTAATCTCAGGCACTAATTAATCAAGTTTAAGGATATTTTCTATATCTTTGAATTTTACTTTATTTTTGTTGAAAAATTACATCAACAAGGATAATTGTTGTTTTATGAATTATTTATTGTTTTTATTCATAGCAAGTATAGGGTTGTTCAATGGATATTTATTTGAGTACTTGTTTGGCTTAATTTTAAAATTAGTAGGTTGTAGTCTATCTTTCTTCAGAGGATGTTGATTATGTGTATGCTTTTGTTATTTTGGCTTAAATTATTCATATTGATTTTGTGTAATTTATTCTTGTGTAATTTATGTGAATTAAATTATTTTATTTATAATATTTAATTTATTTCTTTAAAATAAAATTAGCCGCGAAATATGTTATTTTCTCGAGTCAATCGATTTTCATTGTGCTTAATTTGAGTTTGAAATTGAATCTATTCAATAATTGAAATTCTTTTGAGTATGAGTATAAATCGGGATTTTGATAAAGTTGGTTGATATCTCATTCGTTTCATTTATTCCATACCTAGTCTAATTTTTAGAACTTTCGTCTATTTAGCTGCGCTTGTTAGCGGAGAGGAGAGGATGAATTTAGTTTCCTTAAAAATGAGATTGACGAACGAATAGTGTGAGGAGGATGCCGATTATCTTTATATGCGACTTGACTTGGCAAAAAAAACAAAAAAAATCGACGCGAAAAATGTCGAAATTAATTTATTATCGGTAGCAATGTCTACCGGGCCGCCTTGTTTCTTAATTTATGATTGATTATGGCGGTTTATTTAAAGCTTTGAGTCGTCGCATCATCTTTAGAAGCTACTCCGAATACTTAAGTTTGAAAATATTTCGGGAGACATAATTTCGAATCTTTGCAAATGAGCAATATCGCGTAAATGGCTTAAGAATCTGAACTTTAGCTAAGATTTGTTTACACACCACCGTTGATATTGCCGACAATATTGAGTCCTTATTTAGAAAATACTTGGTTTAATTTCATTAATTGAATTTATTCGAGGACGAATAAAGGTTAAGTGTGAGGAGTTTGATAACTATTGATTTTGTCATATTTTATAGCTTAGATTTATTTAATTAATTATTCATTTATGTCGAATTTTGCTATTATCTATGTTAATTTACTCTAATAATTGTATTTATTTCATCTTGTTTGTATAATATTAATTTATTAGTTTTTAAGTGTAATTTATAATTATTTTGGTGTATAAATTAAATTAATTGATGTGTTTCTTAAATTATATTTGTAGGCATTATTCATGTGCTATTTAAGTATTTAGTTTTGGCTAAATTAATTTTATTTAATAAGTATTATCTATTTAAATAAATATTTATAAGGTGTTTATTATTTATATAAGTGAAATAATACTTGAAAACTGATATGGGAGTCCAAAACTGGCCTTAAAAAGCGAAAAAATGGGTTCAGAAGCGAAAAAAACAGTCACCGGTGCAAAAATCAGCAAAAATCAACGGTCAACGCATAAAAGTCAATGCGCGAAAGTCAAAGTCAACCGCTGCATGGAAACAAGTGACGGCTGACACGGAAGGCAAGCGACGGCTGCATAGGAGTGCGCGAGTGCGGAAGGCAAGCGACGGCTGCATAGGAGTGCGCGAGCGCGGAAGGCGAGCGGCGACTGTTAACTAAATTCCTGCACTATTTTTTAGCCAATTTTTGGCTATTTTTGTGTAATTTTTTATTCTAGAACCTTTTAAAAAATAGGTAGTTATTAGTAGTAATATTAGTAGCTATTTTTAGAGTTAGTTATTTATGGTTATTTTTAGAGGTAGTTAGTAGTTATTTTTAGAAGTAGTTATTTATTGGCGGTTGTAACCGCCAAGCTTCTAGAAGCTTTTTCCCTATAAATATTCCCTCTAATTGTACCATATATATATATACCATACATGTACATATACACACCATATATACACAATAATACAAATTCCATACACTCTATTTTCTCCATTTCTTTTCTCCCATATTTTTATCTAGTTTAATAATACCAGATTTTCGATTTTCTGTCTCGAGCAAACCGATTTTCTCCCCTTTTTTCTTTTAATTCCTGCATATTATTTTAGCTAGTAAAATTCCTATTATATTTCTCTACCTCACCTTCACCAAAAAATTCCATGTTCGATTTGAATTGTTCAAGTTGGATTTTGACAAGGTTGCGGAAGGGCGATAGAAGAATCGACTATTTCAGCCATGTTTCGTGCCAAAAGCAGATTCCGGATAGTTCAACGTAGCTAAGTACGCGAGAGCCTTGTCGACTTGCTTAGTTGCGGTTCTGAATTGAATTCCGATTAAATAGAGGTATCAAAGGGGTAGAGCCACTAGCGGAACGGTTGGAAGAATAAGTCATGGGGCATAGGCGGTGGTCTATTGAGTTACAGAAATCTCTAGTGACAGTAGAGTTTCTTGCTTATAATGTTCTTCGCCGGGTGTCGCTGAAGCCTCGTTGTAAATCCCCTAAGGTCGAGTACCAACCAAGTCGATAATCAGCTTAAGCGAGCAAATGCGACACGTTCATTCCTCCGAGCCACCCCGCAATTATACATATATTTTCGCTATAACGCCATCGTCATCCCGCTCATTTTATCCATGGAAATCTAGCCATTAAGGAACACAAAAGTTAGACACAAACGTCTCGCTTCATCCTTTTCGAGATACATATATTCTATCATTTTTTAATTAGATTTAATTTTTGCAATTTATCTTTTCAGTTTCTTCGATTGCATTAACTCATTGCACTTTTTCTAATTAAATATAAGATATTCGCATATTCCCTGAGTTCGACCCGGACACTCATCGGTTAAAGAGATTTTTTATTTTTGACGAAGAATTTTGGAGTTACTATACGAACACGCACGACACTATATTCATTTTATACATATATCTTTTTTTTGTATCTTAAAAGATATTTTAAAAACTCTCCAAAATTCTTCGATCATTAGGTATGATTGTTCCTCCTCGACCATCATCCCTTCTGCAGCGATGGTCGTACGAGTTGAGGACAGATCTTGCCGCGGGACGTAGTCAATGGGAAGTGATGCAACAACGTGTCACAAATATGGAGATCCAACAACGAGCCATATACGATTTGAACTTGACCATTATGGAGCAATTACAACGTATGAGAGCACTATCCATTCATAGGTCCGAACCCGATTCAGATGGTGGTATTTCTCCGATATCATGATATTTTATTATTACAAGTGTTTTAGTTACGACCTTAGTTGTTTTGGTATGATATTATGGTAACTTGAATTAGATTTATACATTTTTTTTGATATGTGCTACTTGTGGTACTCATACTAAATACATTGTGTTTTTGGTTTATTGATAAAGTTTAAATTTGAAAATTTTATATGATTTCAATAACATATTTAATAATTACATATATTTAATTATTTTTGTAATTTATTGAAAAATTGTAGAATAATTACAAAATTAAATTATTATTATTATTAATTGATAATATTTAATTAAAATTTTATTGAACAAAAATATATATTCAATATTAGTTTTATTTTATAAAAAATATAATTTTATATAATATAAAAATTTAAATATATATAATTTTAATAAAAATACATAAAAAAATTAATAAAAACATATTAAGTTTTGCCAAGCGTCCCAGTTTAATTGGGGCACGTGACAACGCTAAACAACAGCTACGCTGTTACAGAATTGCTGTTTGTGTTTTTATCTCATTTTTTTTTTTATATTTTTTAAAAAAGTGACGTGGGAGAGTTTCTCCACAGTCTGAATGCATTTTTAAATATATGTTAAAATGTTTATGTTTGTTTTAAAAGGAACACTCAAATTGAAAATACGGTAAACTCTTTTTCTAAGTCCCGTAATTGGATCCCTTTATCATTTTAGTTTCGTAAGTGGAGCATGTCGTAAACTAGTCTTATAAGTGAAAAATTTTCGCTGTTTTAGTCCTCCGGCGCCGGAGACGCCCGCGTGGCTCGCCGGAGGTGACGTGTCCGCCAGGTCAGCAACATCTGGCGGACACGTGGATTTATTTATTTTTTTTCATTTTTAATTTTTTTTAATTGAACCAAATAAAAAAATAGAAAAATGCAAATAAAATTAAAAATAAGTTTTAAAAAAAATTAAAAATAAATAAATAAATAAATCCACGTGTCGGTCAGGTGTCGCTGACCTGGCAGACACGTCACCTCCGGCGAGCCACGCGGGCGTCTCCGGCGCCAGAGGACTAAAACAGCGAAATTTTTTCACTTATAGGACTAGTTTGCGACAGGCTCCACTTACGGGATTAAAGTAATAAGGAGGTTCAATTACCGGACTAAAAAACAGTTTAACCTTGAAAATATTATATTTATTAAATACATTTAATTAAAAATTGAACAATGAAAGCCATCATTTTTTTTTAAAATATAATTATATATTATTTGAAAAAATATAATTATACATTATTGTTTAAAACAATAAAATTATATATCAATTTTGAAAATATAAAATTATATAAATTTGTAAAGATATGTAAGAGCATTAATTTTGTCTAATATAAAGGCACTAATTATGTCTAATACCCCGCAAGCGAAGCATGGTAATTAGAGAGGATAGGAAGTAAAAATCAAACAACGAATTTTAAGAGGCTCTTAGTGAAGATGTCTGGAAGCTGCTGAAGAGTAGAAGGAATGAATTGAGTTTTCAGACGACCAGCCTCAATAAGCTCTCTGACAAAACGAAAACCTATATCAATATGCTTTGCACGCTTTTGGGAGATAGGATTTTGAATAAGAAAGAAAGCACTCTTATTATTACATAAGAGAACCTGTGGTGCTGATGTTTGAGCATGAAGTTCACGAAGAATATTGCAGACCCAAATAAGTTCAGCCGATGTGTTGGCCAAAGCGCGGCACTTGGACTCACAGCTGGACCGAGACACAGTTGGTTGTTTCTTCGCACTCCATGAGATAAGATATATTGGGTCCCAAAAAAACAGCATAGCCATAGATGGAACGCCTAGTATCCAAACAGCACGCCCAGTCGGCGTCAGAGTACCCAAGAAGAGTTGTCTAGAAAAGAATAAACCATAACCAAGAGTACCTTTCCCATATCTGAGGATACGTTTCACTTCTTGAACATGTGCAATATTGGAGCGTTGTTGGAACTGAATTACGGTATTGAAGGAATAATAAATATCTGGGTGGGTGATCGTCAAATACTCTAAGGCACCGACAATGGAGCGATAAAGAGTAGGATCTAAAAAATCAGAATATGTAGAAGTGAAGAAAGCTCATGGCGCAAGAGGTGTAGAGACAGGCTTTGAGTCTAGCAAACCAGCACGAACAAGAATATCTCTAGCATATTTAAATTGGCTAAGAAATAATCCGAAAGAAGGGTAGGTGACCTCCAAACTGAGAAAATAGCCAAGGCGACCAAGATCTTTAATAGCAAATTATGTGCTTAAACGAGTCGTTAGAGCACGGAGTGAGGAAGAATTGTTGCTGGTAACAATGATATCATAAACATAGATGACCAGATAGATAAGAACATTTTTCTAGCGGAAAACAAAAAGAGATGTGTCAGCTTTACTGCAAACGAAGCAAAGATGAAGGAGAAAAGTGTGAAGCCGCTGATACCAGGGTAAAGGAGCTTGATAAAGGCCATACAATGCCTTTCAAAGACGGCAAACATGAGTAGGATGAAGATGATCGACATAACCAGGAGGTTTCTCCATATAGACCGTCTTATCGAGAAAACCATTTAGAAAATCATTTATAACATCGAGCTGGTGTAATGGCCATGAACGCATAACGGCGAAAGATAAGATTATGCAAATGGTGGAAGCTTTTACCATAGGACTGAATGTGTGGGTGGAATCAAAAGTAGGAACTTGGCTGAAACTCTGAGCGACAAGACAAGCTTCATGGCGATCCAGTGAACCGTCGGCAAGAAATTTAGTGCGATAAACCCATTTTGAACCAAAAATGTTTGTATTCAAGGGCTGAGTTACTAAATCCCATGTCTGGTTGCAATGGAGAGCCTCCATTTCTTCGTCCATAGCTTGAATCCATTCTGGGTATTTTAGAGCAATCTTAATGTTCTTTGGTTCGGTAAGAGTTATGAGAGCAAAGTATAAATGATTGGCCTCAGTAAGCGCAATATTAGTAGGGTAGTGAGGTTTGAAAATACCAGATTGAGCACGGGTTTGCATTGGATGAGTGCGCATAGGAGTAGGTGGTGGCAGTGGGTTGTCATCTTGTTCGGGTGGCAGTAGAGGAGAAAATTCGGAATCATGATAGACACGTCAGGAGGGTTGATAACATATGGAGGGGGTGGGGAGTTGTTGGTTGACATATGAGGGGCTTTGACGGAATCAAAAGAGGGTACCGGAGGAGAGCATGAGTCAGATGCATCCAGGAACTATGAAAGAGTGAGGCCCGAAATAAGATTAGAGGCGCTGGAACGAGCAAAAGGAAAATTGTGTTCATCAACCCGGGCATGCCGAGTGATATATACACGGCCAGAGGATGTGTTGAGACAACGAAAGCCCTTAGGAGTTGGGTTGTACCACAGAAAAACGCATGGCACACTCCAAGGTTCAAACTTAGTCTTAGTGTAGTCACGTAAACACGGGTGCATTCGACAACCAAATACATGGAAACAGTCATAGGCAGAAGTGCGACAAAAAATTATACCAAATGGGGACTTATTTGAAAGGACCCCAATAGGTAATCGATTTATGATGTATAAAGCCGTGCTGAAAGCATCAACCCAATAGGAAAAGGGAACCGATGAGTGAGAAAATAGGGCAAGACCCATCTCGGTGATATGACGATGTTTTTGCTCTGCTCTACGATTTTGTGCAGGAGTGTATGGACAAGACATAAGATGTTGAATCCACATGATAAAAAGTGTTGTCGCAGTCGGGTGTTGGTGAATTCTGTGCCCCCATCACTCTGAAATTTCTTTATTTGTCTAGAGATTTGATATTCAACAAAATTTTGAAACATCAGAAATACTTCCACAAATTCTGACTTTGCTCGCAATGGATACAACCAACAGAAGCGACTGTGATCATCTATAAAAATAGCATAGCAGCAGAAATCAGTATTGGCGACAACTAGTGCCAGACCTCATAAATCACAATGAATTAAATCCAAGATATCATCGGCACATTTATTATTTATAATGAATGGTAAAAATGCGGATTCTTAGCTAATTGATATGTTTTGCAAAGGGATGGTAGAGGAAGTAAAGTAGTAAGAGACAATAATCCAAGTTTTTTTAACAGAGAAATAACTGTAGGGGCAGCATGCCCAAACAAAGAATGCCACAACTCAAGAGAAGCTCTTAAACCTGTATTATTGATCATCGCGGTAAGAGCGTGACTTGAAGAGTCCAGCAAATAAAGCCCCCGATTATGAGTCCTACTTGCAAGTATTTGTCCGGTATCCCGAGTTTGAATATGAAATTGCGAATCAGTAAAGACAACTTGGACCGGATAATTACGAGTCAATTGACTCACAAATAGTAAATTTTTGGATAGACCAGGCACAACAAGAACATTTTGTAAAGTAAGATCATGCGACAGAGATATAGAACCAGTGTGAGACATTGAAAAGTCGCACCATTACCGACAGTCACATGATCAGTACCGGTATAGGAGGAAACACTATCAAGTTGAGAGCGACCTGTAGACATATGAGCCGATGCACCTGTGTCTAAGTACCAATCTCACAGAGTGTCATACGAGATTTTACAGTTGGCAGCAAAGGCTTCTGCAAGGTTTGTTGCATTGGTTGGACGACAAGAACGATCGTAGTTTCGATTGAAACATTTTGGGCAATCGAATGCATCGCGGTCCATTTCACTGTAGAAAAAACACCATGAAGTGAAATTGCAACGACCCCGATAACCATAGGAAGAATTTTGGGTACCACTACGGGCTTTATGGGAGGAAAAACCGTAACTACGATTGCCCTTGAAGCCTCGGCCACAAACGTGATATGTTGAAGTGAAGGCAACCTGCGAAGGATTCCGTGAGTGATTAGTGTTGGCAAGAGATTTTTGAAATAACTCATGACTTAGTGCCTTGGCAAAAAGATTGGTAGAATCCGGAAGAGGATCTTGCGACATCTGTGCAACCGTTAAATTTGAGAACTCGGGACCGAGACGTCTAAGAAACCAATGGGACTTGTCCGATTCATCAACCGGTCTCCTAATAGCAGTGAGTTGATCGAAGAGCGCCTTGAATTGGCACGTATAATCGGAAACAGATTGATCTCCTCGTTTAAGGGAAAGCAAATCGTCCTTTAGACTGAGTTCACGGGCTTTCGAGTTGTGACTGTAGGCCCTTGATAAGGCATCCCAAACATCTTTAGAGGTTCTGCAGCCGATCACAATAGCCATGGATTCCTCCGTTAGAGTGGATATAAAGAAGAGTTTGACGGTTTGATCCAGTTGCTTCCTTTGGATGAAGGCATGATTTGAGATGTCGTTTTCTGCCGTGTTCCAGTGGCCTCTGGGGCGGTGGAAGAGCCGTTGAGCAAGGGCATAAAGTGTTGACTAGTGAGAAGGGGCTAAATTTGAGCTGGCAACATGAGATAGTTGGAGGAGGTGAGTGTTGGATAATCAGTTAATCGGTTATTTATTTAATCGATTTATAAATTAAATTCATAAATTTTGAAACTGATTATTCGGTGAATTGAAATGAATATAGACTATATAATGGTTATAAGACATATGAATGTCGATAGGCCATAGGTGTCCATCGCTCACCTGAGCCAGATAATATGATTTTGGATTTGTGCTTGGACTTGGGTTTTGTTAAAAATGGACTAATATATTCCATGAGCTCCGGAACATAATAGAGCTGACAAATATTTTTTTATCAATTTCGAAACCCAAAAAAATAAAAATATAGCCCTAATATAATTGCATGAATGTGCATTATCATAAGTTAAACATATTAATTATAATGTGTTAAAAATAGAATTGAAGTACGATGCAAGCATGCACTTTGCATGCTATTGCCATGCATGTATTTTGTATAAATATAAATGCATTTAACACATGCGTTATAAAATATGATTTGTGCACATTGCAGTTACATGAATTTAATTGAATGCATTGATTGCATTTCAATTTGAATGAGAATGCATTTCGTGCTCAGTCATTCATCTGTTTGATATATAGAATTGATGGTGCCATTATGATTTTAAATTTTATTTCCCTTCATGAGCATGCCTATAAAAGACCAAGTCGAGCTTATTTAAAAAACACACCAAAAAATCCAGTCCTAATTCCTCCCCTCTCCAATATATATATTCTTGTTTCCGGTGAGATTCCGATCAATAATCCGGAGACTTTCCTTCTTTTTGAGCCTCCCAACATGGCATTAGTTCACCTCATTTTAATTCGTCGGAGTTTCGAAATATTGGAGTGTCACCTAATTCGAAGACAAACGTCGTTTATCTTTGGAAACGTTGCGCCACGAACCGGAGGCACTACCGAGGCATATTCATTTTTACGGAGAGAGGTTCTATCTCGACTTGATGTGATTATCGAATTTATTTCGATAAAGAAAAAATATTGTGATTATCTAATTATTTCGATAAATTTATCATCGAATTTATTTTGGTAAAGTAATTGTGATTATCAAAATTATTTTGATAAATTGATTATCAAATTTATTTCGATAAAATTATTGTAATATCAAATTTATTTCGATAATTTTATTCTTGCAATATAATATTATTACTCCCTCATTCCCGCAAGAAGATTGTCATTTAGTTTTTGCGTCATTATACTTAACATTAAAAATATTCTTATATTTGAATAATTTACTCGACAAATATCATTGTCTTTGTACTATAAAAGACTAATAAATGTATTTTTGTCTTTTTCTTTCGATTTCTACTTCATATTGATATAATAATTAATATTCAAATATCAACACGCAAAAAGGCTATGACAACCTTCTTGCGGGACGGAGAGAATATTATATTTCTAACAGTGAGTTTTATATTTACCATATGAATCATGGTGGAAAGGGGAATGGTGAAAGTCTCTGGTGTAGCCATAGTGGAGGGAAAACTTGAATAGGAGAATAGGATTTTACGCCAAGAAATGGCTGATACCATGATAGAAGAAAAATAATTTTGCCTTACTGAATCAATCCATTGATACCATCTAAAATATAATACAATGAGATCCAAGAATTAATGAAAAATTATATTAACCAAAAATGTAAAAATATGTAAGAGTATTAATTTAGTCTAATATAAAGACACTCGTTATGTCTAATATATTCCAAAAATAACAAAACACTCTACTCCAAAAATAAAGTGAAGCTACAATATTACATGTACCGAACTGCAAAATGGGAGAGATTTGGGGTTGGGTTGGATAGGAATTGGAGCCCCAAGCAGATGCCCAAAGACATTGTATAAAGTGTACATTCATATTTTTATCTATAAAATTGGATCTAATAGTACATAAAATCAATTTTGTGTCGAATATAACGAATTTACACCAAGATCGATAGACTTTACGAAATAAACCTCGTAAACACCGAATAAATCCAAATACTGAATTGAATTGAATTGAAATTAACACTAAAAACCAAGCTAAAATGTTTCTGAAAAATCAAAACCCAAACAAACAAAATATTAAACTAACTTCCCTGATGGTGGATGATGAAACGAATATGCAATTCCCAACTTAATTTGGAAACAAATTGAGCAATCTGATTTTGGATTGCACAATCGATCGACGACATCGACGACTGCCGATTCGACCAGCAGCGGCCGGATTTCCGTCTGCAGGCACTAGTTACAGACTCTCTTCTCCGACGACCGCGTGGCAGCAGCTGTTCCTCGGACAGCAGGGGCGAACTCCTCCAGCGCAAACTATTTGTCGCATATATTGTCACAATTTCTATCAAATCTTTAATAAAAAATTATATATAAATTAATTGTGGCGGACTTCCGCAACAATCTTTGTTACAATGATTAATTTGTCCAATCTGTAGCGGAAGGTCCCAACAAACAAAAAAATAAATTTATTGTTTTCAAATTTGTTACAACTTTCGGCGAAAATAGTTTTAAATAAAAAATTATTTTTTTACTTTTTACAATGCATTTTTGCGGTTGTCCGCGACAAACAATGAATAAATTTATTTTTTCCAATTTTGTTGCAATATTCCGGGACAATAATTTTAAATAATAAAAAAATATTTTTTACTTTACAATGCATTGTTCTGATTGTTCGCGACAATAATTTTAATAAAATGTCTTAGATATTATTGCGGTTTGCCGCGACAATAGTTTATTTATAATTTCAATTTGTAGCGGTCTAACAATATCTTTAATTTTCATTTTAGTTAGCATATAACATTAATTTCGTAAAAAATGTTCCTCTTTTTTGCTAATCTGCGCAAAATCTAGTCTAAACGGTAATTAGAATAATATTATGGGTAATTGAAGAACGCCGTTAACGGAGTAGGCACGTGCCACCCACGTGACTGTGCATTAGACCGAACCGGTTCTCATTAGACCCGGTTCTCCACCGAACCGGTTCGGTTCAATCTCGGTTCGGTTCGAACCGCTCCATATCTTCTCCACACCGATCTCATTCCCCATTTCTCCGGTTCGGTTCAATCCCGGTTCGGTTCGAACCGCTCCATATCTTCTCCGCACCGATCTTATTCCCCATTTCTCAGTCCAATCGCCGATGGGCTGCGTTTCCTCCGCTCTGCTTAACCAGGATGACGACTTCTCCCAAATCGGCGCCTCCGCCGCTTTCAGCCACCACATTGTGTCCCTCACCTCCACCACTTACGGCCTGTTGACCCTCGACGCGCAGGAAACTGAAGCACCGGCGAAGACAGTCCTCCCGCCACCGCGGACCACTCTCGGCTCCCTCTTCCCCAGCCCACTTTCCGAGCCCCGGTCGCTCCAGCACCAGCCATGCTTCGAGACCATCAATTCTTGGGACCTCATGTCCGGACTCGATTCCGACCATATTCCCAGCATTTCTTTTTTAGAAATATTATTTGTTTTATTATTTTTTCTAGAGGTTTATATTAAAAAATATTATTTGCTTCATTGTTTTTTTTTTTTAGAAATTTTAAATTTTAAGAATATGCTTCTTTGATACTTGGATTTGAATTATAAAATTGAGAAACTATGTTATAATAAGTTTGATTAAGCACTTGTGTTGGATTTAAATATACTATATTTTATGTTATAAATTTATTTATTTATTTTATGTTTTAGTATAATTATTTTTATTTTTGTACGGTAGAAAATATAAATTTTTTCGATGGACAATCAACCACCCATATTTCATATCATCAGTCGGAGGTGGAATGACTAGTAATAATCGTGAAGAAAATCAAAATGGTGATGAAGGAATTACTGATGATAAAACATGGATTACAAGAGTACTTTTGAATGAAATTTTAAATTATGTTGAATCTTTAATGATATTATTTAATTTTTTTTATTATACATTTAAAATGTGGATTCTAATAAAATGCAATTTTTATTTTTTTTATAGTTCAATTCCAGGTTTGATTGGACAAATAAGAAATATATTTCCATCAAATTTTTCTAAACCATTGATTTTTATGAAAAAGTACCTGATAGCCAAAGAGACAAATGGTTTCAAATATTTAAAGTATATTAGTATTAAGTTTGTTTTATTAACTATATTATTATTCAATTGATTTTAACTATTAAATTTCAACAACATTTTTATAGGTGGGAACCTCAGTATGAATTTGAGATTTGTAATTTAGTTTTAAATTAAGTTAGCGAGTTATTAAGGAGAAATTTAGGCTATGCTCGAAAAAATAATGTACGTCCGAAATGGATTTCTCTTGAAAAATAGGATAAAATGGAGGAGCAATGGGGTTCTAAAGAATTTCAGAATATGGTTGAACGAAATAAAGAAAATAGAAAAAAAATTTCGACAGCAGTTGCAAATCAATACCGTGGGGGCGCTCGATCTGTTGGTCGTGTTCGAAAGATTATGGTAGTATATTCAAATTATTATAGTTTGTAAATATAAATTGTTGTATTATATATATATATATAATCATTTTTAATTACAAAAAAAATAGTATATTTGTAACGGAATTCCGTTCCTAAAGTTCACGTAGCTAATGTAATTTCATCCCTAATTCCATCTCTAATATCATTAGTAACGGAAAAAGTGGATTTAAGAACGAAAAATTCTTGTTACAAAATTGATATATTTTTTTTGTAGTGTTTATTTTGCAGAGTGACGAATTAGGATGCACACCAACCGAAATAAAACTTTATCGTCAATGTTTTAGTAAAAAAAATGAATTACCTACTCAAGATGTTGCAGCTCTCGAATTATAATTTATTTAGAATATATGTTTTTTTTTATATTGAGTAATAGAATATAATGGTTTCAAAATTTTTTAAATGTAGCTCTACTTCTGAATTGGATCAAAAAAAAAAAAAAAAAAAAAAACTTAGTACCTTTCTAAATTATTGACTCGTCTACCAAGTTTCAATATGAAAAATATATATAAAGCAAAGTTTATCATATCATTTATTTTCTAAACAAAAAAGAAGTAAATTACGGCCAAAATTAAGGTACTCTTTAATTATACAAAAACAAGTTTATTTCTGCACCCTCACCCTCTATCTCGGTCTATTTCTCTACTCTTACGATGAAAACTGCTCACCCTCCCAAATCCCTCCTAACTAATTTCTATATGCATATTTAAAACTACCCAAAAAAAAACTTACATAACAAACTCACATTTGGGTTAGTCTAATTGGGTTTGGAATAAAGGGTATGGGTTTAAGGGTTTGGGGTTTGGCCGATCTGGTAGACCGAGTTAAAAATTGGATCAACTAATTATATTTATAGATGATAACGTTGGATTAAACTTCCAACTAAAATTCCCAATAAAAACATAATACAAATATTATCCTATCACATTTTAATACTCTCTCCGTCCCACATAATTTGTCCCTATTTTCTATTTTCGTCCGTCCCATGTAACTTGTTCTCTCTATTTTTTGGAAATGTAATTATGCACTTTAATCGCATTTTAAATTTTAGATTTTATAATTTTTTAAATTTTAATTAAACTATTTATTCATCTTAATCTTAATCTATAATTATTTTTACTAAATAATAATTATTTTTACTAATGCACTTCTTAATTAATTACTTATTATACTTTACCTAAATTCCCGTATATACAGTAATAGTAGCATATTTTCTGGGACGGAGAGAGTAATTCCCCAAAAACATGTAAAACTATAAATCTCAATAATATAACACAATTAAAAAATTGAAGGGCTTGATTACCGCTCCTCGTACATAAAATAAACTCTACAGCAACAAAGAACAAAATCTAGAAAATAAAAAACATTAGTACACCTTCCATCATCCACATCAAAGAGCCTCTACCAAAAGTTTCTCTCTTCCTCCGCATCACCATCTTTTTCCTACATGTCAATAAAAAATATATATTTTTTTTATTTATATCATAATTATTTATTTTTAAAATAAATTTAAATAAAAATATATCAATGTATATTATTGTGTAGAAAATAAAATTTTATTTAATACAAAAATATAAAAAATAAAAAATTATTAAAATTATTATAAATATATTTAAAATAAAATAAAAAGTGAAATTTTCTAGAGTTGCTCTCTGCAACAACTCCAAAAATTATTTTATACTTTCTTAAATACATTAATTCCACATATCATGCCATGAAGGAGTGAAAGAATTTATCTCGGATTAGAGAAACTATTGATGCAGATGGCCTTAGGCCATCCACAACGGGGGTATCTCCGCTACGGAAATACCCCTCTCCTCCATGTAGGAGACAAATCAAAGAGATAAAAGAAAAATAAAAATATATCTTTTGATATCTTCAGATGTACTCCTCTCTCCTCCACGTAAGAGATACATAAGCAAAATGGTAAATTATATGATACCTTTTGTATTTTATTAAAAATATACAATATATTCTGTATTTTATTTATTGAGTAAAACTCTCTTTAGTTAATATAAAATTTGCACGAAACATTCTCATTGTCCAAAACTGATTTCAAATAAAGACTTAAATTAAGCAAATTTAATACAAATAAAATATACAAAATATCTTAAATAATTTTTTTGAATAAAATAAATAAATAAATAATTAATTAATTAATCTTTCATTTTATAGTTTTTGGAAACAAATTGTTATATAATTTTTATGAAAACTATAAAAATAAATGATTGATCAATTATATATTTATTTTTTATTCAAAAAAAATTATTTAAAATATTTTATGTTTTTTATTTGTATAAAATTTGCGTAATTTAGGTATTTTATTATAACCAAATATCAATTTTGGACAAGAGGGTGTTTCGTGCAAACTTTACATTAACACAAGGAGATTTTACACAATAAATAAAATACAGGTGTTTTATGCATTTTCATTAAAACACGTGAAAGTATTATATAATTTAACCTAAGCAAAAAATAAAAGAAAAATAAAAATATATCTTTCTCCTCCATGTAAGAGGTTCATAAACAAAAAAATAAAAGAAAAATAAAAATATGTCTTTTGGCATCTCTACAAAGATACCTAAAGAGGTAGTGTCTTTTTATTTTATTTATATTATAATTTATATTTAAATTTTATTCTCTATATATATACATTTTAAAATTTTTATTTTTAAAAATAAATCATTTTGATATAAATATAAAAAGTTATGTATTTCTTTTGTTGAGTTTGAAGAAAAAGAATATGATGTGTATACAAAGAGATTCTTTTACAAAGTATTTTTATTGCGGTGTTCTTAGTATAGTCGGATTGAAGAAATGTTTGAACTTTGCAGGCATAACTGCCACGTACTTTTCCTGATGGTACATTACATATATACAAATACCTGGACCCTGATTGAATTAAGGAAGTCCTGGAGCTGGCGGCGTCGACTACCACCACCGAAGATGGTTGATGCTGCCGGAGGGATGATGATGACGATGATCGCAGCGCTTCAACCAGAGCTGGCTATTAGCACGCAGCACAAGGCTCTAATTTGTAGGGCCCATAAATATATATATATATATTAATATGTGTATATACATATAATATTATAATAAATTAATAATAGATATATTAAAATTATAAACAAATTATAATTCCTAATTTGTGGGACCCATTAATATATATGTAATGATATATATATATATATATATTAAAGTAAATATGCTAAAACTACACAGTAAATTATTTATAAAAAAGAAAAAAATTCTATTGTTGATCAAGCAATTATATCTCTTGAAAGAAGATTCGAATCATTCGAGTAATATGGAAATAAGCCGTTTAGTTTTTCATTTTCTTAAGAAAAATTGGATTTATGTGATGATTTAAGTTTAAAGTTTTGTTGTATAAATTTAGAAAATTAGTTTAAAAATGGTGATAAATGTAATATTTATGGCTATCATTTATATGAGGATTCAAAAATTTAATTGATGAATTTGCTTGAAGAAATACTCTGAAGAACAAAATTTTCAAGTAACAATAGGTAAATTAGCAGTTTCATTTTTAATCTTACATTTACTCTCTGATATTGTAATTTCAGATGGCCTATTTTTTTATTTTTGCATTAGGCCCCAAGACGGCTCTGGCCTCAAGAAATGGTGATCTGAAGAGGCAGTGATGCTTCTTGCTTGAAGTTTGATGAGCGGAAGGGATGCTGACAGCGGCGCCGGCTGCAGGGATGCTTCTTTCCCAAAGGATGGAGTTGATAATGGTAGCAGAGAATTGTATTACCTTTCTCTCCCAAGGAAATGCTGCTTTCCAGATTGTCGTTACTTTGAGGATCTCCGCCGGAATTTATATTGAGCTTCATCGAACAAGCTCAAGCGTTGGAATGGTTGTTCTTGTTCAGCCAGAAGGCTTTCAATTATCCCTTCATTCTCATCCCAATTGAGTTTCAGTTCCGTTTTGGGTGAGAATTTGAAGCCAGATTTCCTTGTCCCGTTGAATCCGGTGGGTGTTAAGGCTTAGAGCGAGGCATGGTTACCATGGCTATTTCACCTTGGATCTGAGCCGAATGTCCCTATCGCCGGTGAAAGTTGAAATAAAATCGAAGCAGTTGGGGAGAATATGGGAGAAGAAACATGGATTCTATAGCTGGTCCTGGTCGAATGGAATGGTTGAGTGTTTCTTGGGTCTGGACGTGTACGAGACGAATTCAACAGAGGCTGCTGCACTGCTGTTTGTTTCAATCAGAATCACGAGCAGGCCGGAAGTAATTAAACTAATCGGTTGATGGTTGTATTCATTCTTGATTCCTGTTTTGGTTGATTTATATATGTTCTCAATTCCAACATAATTGTTTTTAGCCTTTGAAATACTATATACTTCCGGTGTCCCGTAACTATGTATTTATTTTTTTTTTGGATTTTGAACTTTAAATAATAATATTGTTGTGAATTTATTCCGCGATCATTTGGATTTATCGAACAAACCTAGTATACAAAATACGAAATCAATTAGTAATAGCAGAAGCAAAATTCGAATAAAACTCAAATTAAAGTAAAACCGAATCGAGATGAATTAACACATATAAAAGTAAAGGCATAAATCTGCATATGAAATTGAGAATTTAATCAAAGAAAGAAAACTCCCTTTCGTATGCTCTCTCTGTTCGTGTATAATGCCCTCCTGTTTGCGTTCAAAGAGAAAAGAGAGACAAGTCAATTCGCCGACTAAGATGATGACGATTCCCACCGATAGACACCTCCAGCGGACAGCTCCTCCTCTGGCAACAACGCGACTTCTGGATTTTCCAGCAAACAGCGACGTACAACTCCAAATCAACGGACGATGACAACAACCAGCGACTCCTTCAGATTCACACCGACAAACAGCGGGACAGCGGCGGTGAACTCCGGCAGTCATCTTCTCCGATCTTCATTCTTTTCACTGGCGAGAAGGATGGTGAAGTAAGGCTCAGCCCATGGTGCGAAAATGGCCCGAGGTAACCACGCCTCAAGGTGGAGGTCGGCTCTTCACTCAAGCCGCGACACCCACTGGAATCGTCACAAGAAAAGGGTCCCGAACCTCACCGGAATCACTCGACAGTTTCTCTCCCTCTCCTTCACTCTCTAACTCTCGATCTCTCACTCGGTTCTAGTATAACTCTCTGCACTAAACCGACTCCCACCTAAAACCCCCAATCTCACATTTTATATCTAATTAGATATACACATGCTTATATCCAAAATCAACCACCTAATAAACCCCTAACTAAATCGGTTTGGGATATATGGGTCTAGGATTAAAGGGTTGGGCCAATCCGATGGGTCGGACTACGGAATGGGCCAACTAATTATTTATCGAGGGATTTGTCGGATTAGGCCTCGAACAGCCAAAATTCTCAACAAATATTATATTCATACATACAAATTAAGAAAAAATTAAAAATACTTGTTCTATAATACAAATGTAATAACATTTGTATAAAATGTTATCTGCTAATTAAATTGTATCTTTCTTTATGAGGTTTGATTCAATAAAGTCCATCGATTCGGGTATAAATTTACAATCATTTATTTTCAATCAGTTTACTTTATTTGGGGTTATTCCAATTTTGCTTTCGCTAATAACTCCTATAATTGTTTAGAATGTTATTCGATAAACCTATCGATCTGCAATATAAATTTACAACAGTCCCAACGCAATGTACTCTTTTGTTTTTTTATTAGATTAAAATAGTTTTGATATTTTGGCAAGTTAATTGTATTTTAGTATTTATATATGGATTATTTAAATTGTAAAATATTCGTATTGAATTGAAATAGAGAGTATATATTATATAACGGGATTAGAATGCTTACTTTGTCAAATTAGTACTTGAGTCAGCACACTAACTTAAAGCAAATTATCACGAGGTAGATAGCATATGGTATGTTGTGCTATATTCTGCTATATTGTATAATATATTGTTTATTGCGTTGAAATCACAATATATGGTGCTATATAAAATTATATAATATACTATCAAAATAGAGAAATTGTATAAACATTTTGTATATATGGTCAATTATCATTCTTATCTTTTAATTGTCATTCTGATAAAATATATCCCATATGTATAACTTTTTTTGCGATTTTTGTCTTCTGGGCACGCGTCAAGTTCACAAAGAATACAATCACAGGCGCATAGAGTGAGATTGTGTTACGGAAAATGAAAATTGCAAAACAGTGATACATGTGAGATATATTTTGTCATGATGACAATAAAAAGACAAGCCCTAAAACGCCTAAACAATAAAATATATATATATATATAAATCCGTTTTTAGACTTGAAATTGGAGAAAGATTGCAGAGTTCATCCAAAATGACCAAACAACGATATTATTTTGTCAATTCAAGATCATTTAAGGCCCCAAAAGCCCCAAACATAAAAAAACCGTACATCCATTTTTTCTTATAATTACACATAAGCCCTTAAACACTAAAAAAATATTATTTTGTCTATTCGAGTTCATTTAGGATATTAAAAGCCCTAAACACTAAAAAATATAACATATTTTCAAAGTTAGAATTACACAAAAAAAAAAATCGTACGATTAATCCAAAATGATCAAACAAACAAGATAGTTACTACAAAAAAGTATCTAATTAACTACAATTTTAACTACGAAATATTTTTGTAGTTAAAATGTGTCATTTACCTACAAAAATTGAGTTCATCGCTAAATATGAATCATGTACTACAAATTTAATTTCATCGTTAAAATACTTTTGCTAGAAAATTCTATCTTTATAGCAAAAAAGTTTAGCTACAAACTTACTTATAACTAAAATCATTTAGCTAAAAAAATCACACATATTTTGTTGCTAAAATTTCTTTTGTTATTAATTTTAATTTTATAGCAAAAGAGCTTTAGCTACGAAAATATCTCTTTTCTTAACTTTTATTACAAAAAATTTATTTTTTGTTACGGAAGTCATATTTGCCACCAAATACCTTTAGTAATGCGGTATAGACGACGAAATGCGTTTCTTCGCAAAAATGTTTTTGCTATGAAATATTCCCTTTTACTACGAAATTTTTTTGTAGCCAAATTTCAATTTGTTTTAGTGAATGATATTGTTTTGTCCATCTGAAGTCGTTTAGGGCCCTAAAAGCCATAAACGCTAAAAAAATGTGTAAAATCATTTTTAGACTTGGAATTGGAAGAAATTCACACATTTCATAAAAAATGACCAAAATAACCAACGAATGATATTGTTTTCTTCATTCGAGGTCATTTAGGGCCCTAAAAATCCTAAACAAAAAAGAAATGTAAATTCATTTTTAGAATCTGAATCAAACGAAAATTGCACGGTTTATCCGAAACGATTAACCCACACGTAAACCCCTTTTTATACTCGCAATTAGAAGAAATTTGTACGGTTAATCCGAAACGACCAAATAAACCAACCAACAATGTTATCATGTCAATCCGAAGTCATTTTGGACCCTAAAAATCCCAAAAGTCAATTTTAAGACAAGTAATTAAGCGAAATTCACATGGTTATTCAAAATGAGCATACGAACTAACAAGCGAAATTTTTTGTTAGTCCAATGTTATTTGAAGCCCAAAAAAGCCAAAATGTTAAAAACATAAAAAAAAAAAAATGTTTATTTGTGGGATTTTGGTTTTAGGTTATAGTTTTGAGTATGTGATTGATATAAATATGTATTGATGTTATATTTTGAATGTAAAATCAAATTTTAGTGTAATTTAATAAAGGTTAAATTGTACAAAACTCGCTTGTGGTTTCACAAAATTGCGCCGAACCCCCAATACTTCTAAAATTTTGTCAAACTCTCTCATGGTTTCATAAACTCTGCGTCTAACCCCATCGGCAGTCCTTATTTAATGACATTTGACCTATATGTGCTTAAAGTGCGAATAATATTTCAAAATCTCATTTTTTAAACTCTTAAAATTACAAATATATTCATTACTCTTATATTTAGACCCAAATAACAGTAAATATAATAACAAATAATTGTTTTTCTCAGGTTTTATGAGTTCTTTTTATTGTTGTTTGAGGCTAAATATAATATGAATAAATATATTTGTAATTTTCAGGGTTTAAAAATTGAGATTCTGAAATTCATTCGCAATTTGGACGCGTGTAGATTAAACACCATTAAATAAAAGAGCGCCGAGGGGTTAGATACAGAGTTTATGAAACTATGAGAGAGTTTCACGCTGTTGTAGAAGTATGAAAGATTTGGCGCAATTTCGTGAAACCACATATAACTTTTGTGCAATTTAGCCTTTAATAAATGAAAAATATGTGTTTAATCTGACTTTTTGGGAGAAAAAATTTTGTAATAGTAAAACCAAAAACCGAAATCGCACAAGTCAACACACCTATCGGTGTTACCTTTTGATTGTCACCCTAACAAAATATATCCTACATGTGTCAATTTTTTCGCGATTTTAGTCCTCTAGCCGCGTGTCAAGTTCATGATGGTGTTGGGTGTGAGTAAGATTGTGCTACAGAGAACGAAAATCATAAAAAAATGACACATATATGATATATTTTGCCAAGAGTTACAATTAAAAGATAAAAATGATAATTAGCCATAGATATGATATATTTATTGCAATTTTCTTTATCAAAATATATGTTATATATTGTATTAACTTATATTGTGTGGATTATATATTGTGTTTATATAATCTACTTATTATGTTGAAATCACAATATATTGTGTTATATGAATTTATGTAATATGATGTCAAAAAAATTTTATATATTGCATTAACATATAATATTGAATATTTGTTTTTTTTTTTTTACAAACTTGTGTTGATTGGGTGCTGATGGTAATATAAAGTAATAAATAGTGTTGATTGGGCGTTGATGGTAATATAAAGTAATAAATAATTTTTAGATTCTTTTTAATTTTGACTGTATAAATGAAAATAATTTAAAAAGACTTTTTGAGCTCATTTTATTTGATTTTATCCCTCTATAGTTATTACTAATAAAATCTATTAAATAAAATAAATAAATAAAATAAATAAATAAATAAAAATTTATATATATATATATCTAACGCAATCAAAATACTCTAGTATATTGTTCAATATAAAGTATTTGAATTTTTATAAAACTTTTTGTTTCTAAAATATTTTATTCAATTAATTTCCACTTTCAATTTCAATTTATTAAATAATTTTTATAAAGTGAACAAATCCTTTAGGTTGTCTCGTCAATGTCTATAAATTAAGATTAAAAACTATCTTTCAAAATTATGTTAAAAATATTTTAATTTTATATGAAAAAAGTATATATATGGTTGGTAATTTTTTATTCGAGACCAATAAATGTTGGGATTAAGTGAACTTCAGGATATGAGATGCGTGGAGTGCGCACTCGAAGAAACTAATTTTGACAAGTAATAAAAATTCTGACACAGAATGTAATAGCTAACTTAGTCATGGCCATGACTAAGTGGTAGAGACTATTCTCAAATTTTTCCTAGAATTTTAATTTCAAAATAAATTGATGTGTCTAATAATATTTAAATTATGAATTCAAACTTTTGTTTGAATTGAATCAATTAATACATCAATTTATTTTGAATTCAAATGAATATTTGAATTGAAAGAACACACTCGTTCTTTTTTGAATTGAAATTTAAATTGAATTTTTGTGTTTGTTCAATTTAAATAAAAGGTTGCTTGTGATCTATAAATAAATGGATTGGTCCCCATTTGTAGATATAAAAAAATAAATAAAAGGAGATATTTAAAAACAAGAAAAACACATTCTCTGCAAGAAATTATAGCTTTTATACTCATTTTATTTTCTACGTTTACCTTGTCTCGATATTTTCTACCAGAATTCAAGATTGAACTTTGTATTATCCCAGTACGAATTTTGTGTATTAATTAAGAGGGTGTATTCAATTGGGATTTTAATGGATTTTAAAATGTTTATGGATTTATATGGATTTAGAACGTACATAAAGTCTACGTTGAGTTTGATGGATTTTAGTAATTGATTTAGACGAATTATTATGAATTTCATTAAATTCTTTATGGATTTATATGGATTTTGTAGGATTTTAAAATAATTTTTTTGTAAATATATATTAATTATATAAATTTATATCAATGAACAAATTTTATAAATATAATAAATAATTATTAATAAGATAATATTTAATATTAATAAATAATATATAAGTATTAATAAATAATATATATGTATTTACTTTTTATGTAAAATAGTTATATTAAAATAAATAAATAAATAATTTATGAGTTTTGAAAAAAAATATTAAAATAAATAAATAAATATAAATTAACGGTTCAACAAAAAATATATATTTAAATATTTATTTCACTGTTATCGTAATAATAATATAATGTATTCGATAATTTAAAAGAAAAGACGATAGTAATATAATAATATTTTTTTAAAAAAAATCATAATAATTTGCTAATATATTTTAGTTTTAAATTATTATTTTTATTAAAAATTATAATAATAGTAATAAATATTATCATATTATTGATCATGTATACAACAACAATAATAACAATAATAATAATAATTTTAAGAATCTATCAAAATTTGTGATGGGGAGGAGAGATTTTTTCTATACAAAATTTTCACAAAAATCCATTAGAATTCATTAAAATGAAAGTCTATGGATTGTTGAATATGTCAAGATTTTAGAATACCTCCAGATGATTTCGAAAGTCCAACAAAATCCTACAAAATTTATATTGAATACAAACCCTTTAATTTAATATATTAGACAGTTTCATTTGAATAGATATATAGTTCACTTCGGACAGCATACAAAGAAATCTTTAGCCTAACATAAAAGAAAATTGATTTGAGGAGTTTCAGGGGTTAATATACTTTGTAAGGGATATTGTTTATAATATAGTCAAAAGAGTAATAGTAAGAATGCTGCCAGAAATGAACAACAAAGCTCAGACAAGAAAACAGTTATTAAGAATATAGTGTAGCTTTACCTATGCTAAGTGATGCATAAATAAGATTTAGCAATAAACTCTCTTATTATGAAAAAATAAGTATAGCTGAATCACAATAAAGCAGTCTCCTCCCCAGTGCTAAAAAGGAAGGTATGGATGGCGTCAATATATATGTTGAGATATTTTAAATATTCAATTCTATATTTAATAGATTTAGATTTTGATTTAGATTTTGTTTTGTCCATAATTAAATTATTTATATTATCAGTCCGTTCACGTAATGATAGATTGATTTTTGGTGTGTAGCACAGAATATTATGTCAAAAACATAAAATATACTCCTCTGTTGGGCATAGATGACCTTTTTTTTTTTCTTTTTTTTTATTTGTCACATAAAAAATGACCCGTAGTTTATCGATTATAAACACAGTTAACAAATATAAATCAATTTAGTTAAATATACAGACTACTAAATACCCTATTATTTCTATCTCTCATCAATTAACAAATATTTCAAAAATCTCGATTTTTTTATAAAACTAATTGATGGTAAATATAAATAATTAAATATTTTTTATTTATTCGAATTATATAAAATTTTATTCTCTACCAAAATAATATTAATATTGTATATATTTTTAGTGAGATATAATGTTAAATTTATTTAAACACATATTTTAAATTTCTTTTAATCAATATATAATATACTTCTCGTACACATAATCATTACATAACTGATTTATACTATCTAAATTCTCGTATCCAAACAAATATTTGATTTTTGTATTTTTTGTAATGAGTATTTGAAGTGTTTTTTTTTACTTTTGTAAAACAAAAAATTGTATTGTTTATTATTATTTAGAATATACATTATTGAAAAAACAGAGTAATCATCTCTTTAAAAACATTATATCTAATTTTCATTTAGAATATACATAAAAAAATCCTATTCCCTCTTCAAAACATAAAAAATGATGAAACGAAACAATTTTGTCTACTCATCGTACAGATTTTTATGGTTTAAACTAATAATTCTAACAATTATATTGATTTTACACTAATTTAATTTCAGAATCGTCATCAAAATAGCATGTCTAAAACACAATGAAAAGCATAAAACATCTCAACATCTTACCTAGGCTACCTTGCAGTTGAAACATTCTTTTCATCGCAAAAGTGTACATATATTTTTCTTAGGCAAATAAATTGCAATCAATTTGAATAATTCAGCTAATCTAATTGTGCCTAAAAATTTATAAACGAAAAAAACAAAAAAACAAAAAAAAAAAAAAAAAAAAACAAAAACAAAAACAAAAATAACTTATATTTGATTGATTTTGCTCATGATGAGGAGTTTGTGTTTCTAATTCTATTACTGGATGGATGACTAAGAATAATTCAATCTGTTCCAAATGTGTCTTCTTCTTTCCCCAAACCCTTCCAATCAACCCAATATAAACCGGTCCCAATTCACCGATCAATCAGTCAGAATTACCGAAGATGGAGGCACGATTAAGTACCTGCTCGTCCTTAGAATCCTCGCCATCCTCGGCGTCAATAGTGCTTACGGAGGCGGCGGCGCCCTAAATCAACGCCCGAAGCGAAGGCGATGAAGTTGTACCCCTGTGCTTCAGCTGCACAGGACGTGAACATGGTTGTTTTCCATGAATACTGCGCTCAGGTGAGAAGTGAACCGCATAAGTGAGGAATGCCAGCCTCTGGACGTTTTTGTGCTACCTCAAAGCGGCAACCATAGAGGTGATTATCGACGGAGCTTCGTGAGTTCGATTTCGGGAAATTGAAAATTAATTAATAATACTATTAAATTTCACGAAATTTGCAACATATTTAATCTTTTGTTATTTTCATTGTAATTTTGCAATGGAATATAAGGTTTCTCATTGATTTTAATCTTTTGCTATTTCTATTGCAATTTTACAAGTGATTTTTGGGAAATTTGCAACATTATTAATTTGTTGTTATTTATTACAATTTTGCAACATACTTGTAATATTGTTTAAATATTTCTTACAATTTTTTTGACAAATTTATTATGTTGCAATATTCTTTCACAACATGTCACAATTGCGACTATTTCCTATTTGCCTAAAAAATTTCGTTGCACTTTTGCAATAGATTATATTCTAGTAATATTACGTGGCAATTTGAATTTTTTTTAGTCTGCAAGGTCAAATAGATTCTCAGATCAAGAACTTCTGGAAGGTGTGGATTAGAAAGCAACAACGAAAGTATGTATGAAAATAAGTGGTGATCAAAATATTTGTCAGAATATATTTAGAAATAATATATTATATTTATGGTATGACTTATTTAAAAGATTCGTAGGACTCTCGACGATTTGTACATTGTAAATATATACGTATTGTTACTACTGAATTAGAGAATTTGAGTTTTATATTCTAACAACATTAATGGAGCAAGCACAAGCATAAATACGAGCACAAACACCCATTGGGAGATGACCAACGATCATGACCTTTGGGAAGAAATTCCCATGTTTAAATGTTTTCCGCACTACAACACTAGTACATTATCTCGCTGTTATGCTCCTCCCAATATCGATGCCAATGCCACTTCCGGCGTGGATCTAATTCTAAATCCTAATCCCAATACCAATCTGAAACTG
The DNA here is from genome assembly GCF_009805555.1 of Andrographis paniculata. Lineage (NCBI taxonomy): Eukaryota > Viridiplantae > Streptophyta > Magnoliopsida > Lamiales > Acanthaceae > Andrographis > Andrographis paniculata. The sequence continues at coordinate 785,676 of NW_026137424.1, forward strand.
AATGATTGGTTCGAGTTGTGTTCAGAAAGCCCAGATCTGGAACTGGAACTGGATCATGATCTAAACTGGGATATCGATGAAAATCTATTTAGTGATGATGCAGGGATGATTGAAAGGCGCCAGAAATGGAACAGTTCGAACACCGGACCTTATTCAACGGCGACGTGTTCGACGCCGGCACAACGACGAAGGATCCAAATGCAAACCCTTACCCGAAAGATCAAGTTATGCCTGCTGGACTTCAACTTCAATCCCGACTATAATAAGTACTGAGTTTTTGCAATGTCCTACCTTTCTAATAATTTTGTCAACCAATTAAGTTTGATAATACATCAATACGAGTAAGCTCTCCACCAATTCTAGTGTGTACAACACGTAATGCACTGTGTACAACGATCTAGAATATTTTATAGGTTCCAAGGTCCCAAAAGTTCCATATCTTGGAATCAAACAATCTCGTTGCTTATTGTCAGACCAAGAATATCAGAGAAACACTTTGTCAACTGTAGCGCTTGACTGTGAAAACCGAAGATCGCTTTATCTTCTGATCCTTGATTGTTCTTGGAACTCATTGTATCGCGTAATGTATAGCTTTGTAAGTCCATGAATGGAGAAAAATATGATATGTTCCACTGAGCATATCAAACTGTTTTCACTCAAATTATTTTCCAGCGACTTATAGGCGCTGGAGCCAGTCGGGCGAAATTTGAGTGGCTTTTCGATCTCCTCAAGAAAAGATTCTGAAATCATGTTCGAACAAATGCAAGACGAAACAAAATGAAAAGAAAAATAAAGCAAGAAAGCAAAAAAATAAAGAAAATATCTACACGAAGAAAGAAGATAAAAATTGGTTGAAATTGGACTCAGAAAAGTGTCTAATACATATCTCTCAAAAGTCTATACAAAACTTTGTATTATTTTGTAATTTTTATCCCTTAAACTCCTTCATTATTCCAACAAACTTCAACACTATGCGGCTTTGCCCTATCAAAACTTGACTTTTATTTGGTGCAAATTGGAGTGTCAAAATTAAACCCGACATAAAACTGAACCGTAGGACCTAAAATTTTTCAGGTTCGAATTTGGGTATTTCAGGTTTGTGAAAAATCGGATCGCTCGAACCGAAACTATTCAACCGTGACTTGGATTTAGCGGTCTACCCGACTCGGAACTAAAGTGAAAAGGTTGTTTTAATTGACAGGGTTTCTTTTGGGCCCATCCTAATTAATAACAAATGGACTTAGGGTTTAAAATCTTTTGGGTGCTTATAAATAGATAGTTATGGTTCCTAGCCGTAGGACAATGATTGTAACTCTCTGAATCAGTATAATAATATATCTCCGCTTCCTGCCCGTGGAAGTAGGTTGACATACCATCACCGAACCACGTAAAACCTCTATGTGTTTTATTTGCTTTCTTTCTTTTTTTTTCTCATAACAAGTGGTATCAGAGTCATATCTGATTGATTGAAGATGTCCTCGTAAAAGTTTGATCTGGATAAATTTAATGGGTCGAATGACTTCACGCTCTGGAAGGTCAAGATGAGGACACTTCTAGTTCAACAAGGATGTGCGGCTGCGTTGGTGGGAGAAGACAAGTTTCCTAAAGACACGAAGGAGGAGATGAAGAATGAGATTTTGGTAAGGGCTCCTTCCGCGATGTTGTTATCAGTTACTGTTGAGGTGTTACTGAAGGTTGTAGATCAGACGACGGCTTCTGGGCTATGGGATAAACTGTGTGAGAAGTACCAAAACAATTCTCTCACAAACAGGCTATATCAGAAGCAACGACTTTACACCCTCCGGATGTCCGAAAGTACTCCGGTAAAGGATCATAATTGATACCTTTAACCGTATTATTTTTTATCTTCAAGGGGTTAAGGTTAAAATAGATGATGAAGATTAAGCCCTAATTTTATTGTGTTCACTACCTGGTTCATATGAAAATTTTGTAGATACTATGTTATATCGTAGAACTACAATTTCTATTAATGATGTGAAAGATGCCCTTATTCCAAAGAATTGAAAATAAAGGTTTCTCTGGAAGAATATTATGGTTCAAGTCTGTTTGTAGGTAGGGGAAGACCACAGGAGAGGGGTAATGGGAATGGGAGGTCGCGTTCAAAATTAAAATCCTCTAGCAAAGTAAAGTGTTATATTTACAAAGAGAAGGGGCACATTAAAAAGGGATTGTCCATAGAAGAAGCGAAATACAAAAATTGAGTCTAGTAACAGTGGCAGTGGTGCTGTGGTACAAGACAGTTATGATGATGGGGACCTTGGTGAAGTTCTGACAGTGTGTAGTGCTAGTACTGTTGATTCTTGGATTATGGATATCAGTGCTTCTCACCATATGACGTTCTCTCGTGATTTACTCACTTCTTTCAAGGAGTGAAATAGAACGGTAAAGTTAGGTAATGATGGGGTTCTAGCCATAAAGGGGAGCGGGATTAGTGCAAATAAAATTGCATGACGGTGCTGAAATTTGATTGCTAGTATGTTCCTGAACTCAGAAAGAATTTGATTTATCTTGGCACCTTAGCCAAGAATAGTTTAAAATATCATGGTGAAGGTGAGTGGGTAAAAAGTCCTGAAAGGTGCTCTGGTGATGATGAAGGGAAAACTGAAGCATGAAATTTATTTTCTACAGGGTAGTTCAGTGATGGAAACGGCGGCGGTATCCCAGTCCTTGGATAAACATGATGATAGGACAAATTTTTGGCACTGTCGATTGGGTCACATTAGTGAGCTGGAGTTGTCTGTGCTGAGCAAGCAGAGTTTATTTGGTGGGGATGTGATAGGTAAAATTCAATTCTGTGAGGCTTGTATAAAAGGGAAGCAACACAGGTTGAGATTTAGTACCGGTCATCACACTTCAAAAGAAATTCTGGAGTATGTTTATTCAGATTTATGGGGTCTGTTTCCGGTGAAATTGCATGGTGGTTGTTTTTACTTTGTCACTTTCATAGACGATTATTTAAGAAAAGTCTGGTTGTACTTTCTGAAGACTAAAGATGAGGTGTTGGGTAAGTTCAATGAGTGAAAGAACATGGTTGAAAACTGGATGGGTAAATAGATCAAGACTCTAAGAAATGATAATGGGGTGGAGTTCTGCAACGCCTCATTTAATGATTTCTGCAAGAAATAAGGTATAATGAGGCACCGCACTGTACGACATACACCACAGAAAAATGGGGTTGCGGAGTGTATGAACCAAACCTTCATGGCGTGTGCTAGGTGTATGCGCATATTTGCTGGCTTATCTAAGCAATTTTGGGTTGAAGCAGTTAACATAGTTAGCTATCTAGTTAACAAATCTCCATCAACAGCAATTAACTTAAAGACTCCTCAAGAAGTATGGTCTGGTAAACCTTATAATTACTCTAATCTAAGAATATTTGGATGCCCTATATACACTTATGTGAATGATGGTAAGCTGGAACCGAGGGCGGTAAAATGCATATTTTTAGGGTATGCAACAGGAGTCAAAAGTTATCGACTATGGTGTACAGAATGTAAAAATCCTAGTAAATTTCTTATTAGTAGAGATGTAACATTTAATGAATCTGCTATGCTTGATCAGAGTAAAGGTTGTGAAAGTATTACAGGTACAAAAAATTGTGGTGCTGGCCAAATGATGGAGTTTGAGATTCATGACAGAATTCTATTAGAGGAAGAGCAACAGGATAATCAATCCCATCAACCAGATTAGTCAAAACCTCAATGGAAACTGGTTGAGGAAGAAGCTGATGATACTGGTACTGGGGTTGAAGATTCCATTGCAGCTAGAAATGAAAAGAGAAATATTCATAAACCAGCTAGGTTTGAAGGATGTATCAATATATGTGACATGAATTCTGTGGCTTATGCATTGGCGGTTAGTGTGGTGAGCAGGTTTATGGTTAATCCGGGTAAAGCTCACTGGGACCTGTAAAGTGGATCTTGCGATATTTGAAATGAGCGTCTGATATTTGTCTGGCATATGATGATAAAGGCCATGGTGATGGTATGGTTGGCTATGCAGACTCTGATTACGGGGGTGACTTGGTGAAACGAAGATCACTTACTTGCTTTATCTTCACTATGTTTGGATGTGCAGTCAGTTGAAAGTCTACTTTACAACCTACAGTTGCACTGTCGACAACTGAGGCGGAATACATGTCAATGACTGAAGGTGTTAAGGAGGGTATCTGGTTACATGGTCTGGTGCAGAGTTTGGATCTGAAGGTGGAGAAACCGATGTTATTCTTTGATAGTCAGAGTGTTTTGAGTTTAGCTAAAAATCTGGTGTATCATGCGATAGTTAAGCATATTGATGTAAGGTTAAATTTTATCCGTGATGTTATGGAGGAAGACAAATAAAATAACTACATAACACAATCCAACTGATATGTTGACAAAGGCGCTACCAAAGAAGAAGTTCGAGCACTGCTTGAACTTGGTGAATATTCGTAGGAGGTAAAGTCCCCTCGGGGTATCTGTCAGTAAAGAGACGACTGAGAGATACTGAGGAACTTTTGGCGGTCGGAGAAACTCCAAGTCAAGGTCGAGATTGTTGAAACGGAACTTGAATTTAGCGGTCTACCCAACCCGGAACCAAAGCGAAAATGTTGTTTCAATTGACAGGTTCCTTTTGGGCTTATCCTAATTAATTAAAAATGGGCTTAAGGTTTATGGTGTTTTTAAGGTGCTTATAGATAAATAGTTATGGTTCCTAGCCGTAGGACAATGATTGTAACTCTCTAAATCAATATACTAAAATTTCTTTGGTTCCTGTCCGTGGATGTAGGTTGACATACCGTCACCGAACCACATAAAACCTCTGTATTCTTTTTTTTATTTTCTTTCTTGTTTTCTCATAACAGAAACAAAAAAAAAAATCGGGTGTGTTCGGGTCAAGTTTCGGATTGATATGATAATCCGAAATATAAAAATCAAGTTGGGTTTCGGATTTTATATTTCGAGTCTGAAATTATTTTTATTATTTTTTTAATATAATATTTACATTTTATTAAATATAAAATAATTAATTTTTTTAGGTAAATTAATTGTTTTTATGTTTTCGGGTCTATTTTATGTTTAAATTTATCGAATTTCGGGTGATCTGAAACTATATTGGGTTTACCTGAAGCCTATTCGAAAAAATTCGTGTCGTATTCGAATCTAGGATTTCGGATCAAGTTTCGGGTTCATTTTGACAGTTTTTTACTACCTCATAGCTTAACTCGACACGAACACAATCCGAAAATACGAAGTGACAGCTCTAGGTGCAAACGCCCAGGGCAGGGCTTCTCGTCTGGGCCAAAATCTTCCACAAATGGACTGGGCCGATTGGACTCTCCAACTCTATTCATGAACTATGATAACCAGGCTTCTTGAATTCCATAGCTTTGGGCTTCATATATTTTCCCTCCTAAGGAATAATATTTTGTATAACATTGGCTCGGTTATGTATAAAAAATATAAAATATATTATTTTAAATTAAATATTTTTTTTTTTTTAACTTTTTATAATAAATATTTAATTTTTTATAATTAATTTTTTGTGTAAAAAAATATTAAATATTATTTTTAGAAAATCGTAATTCTAAAATAAGTGCTGCACGAGACATTATATATACACTAAAAGTCATATATATTCACTGATGTACATCACAGTATATATATATATCCCAAAACTTATTACAGCATATGGCACTTCCCTTGCCATCGAAGTCATTCACACCATTGCATCAAAGAGAATTACTAATTCTCCATAAAACCTTACAAATCTCCCAATGCACACAATAATATACAATAAAAAATAAAAAACGCACACGCGCGCGAAGACGACTCTTTATCTTATCTTCACATCATAATCTAAACTAATTTTAATCGGCATCCGCCGAAAAATCGGGCTCCGGGGGCTTCTGCAGCTTGACCAAATCGCGGGCGCTCTTGAGGTTCCGGTTTCTATGCACACCCCGCAAGGCATTCGCAGCAAATCTCGAAGCCAAAAATGTGGCGCCGATGCTATACGACCCTCCACCGGCACTGCTCCGAGCCTCAGCCGATCCTTCAGCTGCTTCTTCTTCTTCTTTCCTCTTCAGCTCCAAGATTTTTCGCTTGCAGTAGCGGCGCCATGCAGCTTGAATAAAGCAGGCAGCCCACGTGCGCCATTGCTGCGAATAGAATCGGAACGTGTGCTGTACCTGCCGGCTGTGGAGCCGCCTGAATTGGCTGGCAACGAATTTTAACTCCTCTGCTGTGAGGGCGAATGTTTCCACCTCAGTGAGGGACTTCACTGTCCGAGTCGAAGATGGGAGATTCGACCCAGATTTAGGATCCAGTGCCCAGGTTAGAAGCTCCTCCCCACAAAAATCGCCTTCTTTCAGTAAGCTTTGGTTGAAGAAACCACTTCTTCCACCGTCTGTCGTCACACTCTCTAGTCGACCGCGGATGAGAAATATCATCTCGTCGACTGGATCCCCTTCTCGGACAATGTAGGTATGTTCTGTAAATAGGCATGGCTTCAGCCTTTCGCAGATGGCATCGAGTAGTCTCTCGTCCATGTTCTCGAACAGCGGGACCTGCAAGCGAAAATTCGGAGTTTTACAAGTTTTCCAAACCATTCAAGTTTTAGGAAGCATCTTGCAGATTAGATTAGGAGTGCACATTCAAATGAATCTCATGATCCTTATTTCAGAATGCACTGAAAAAATTTATTCAAATATCCGGGAACTTACACTATCAAGTTCGGTTTTGCTTGATTTTTGGCCTCGAATCAAAACCAACACTATTCAAACCATACAATTTTTTTTAAAAAAAAAAAAAAGTATCTATTTCCTACGCTAGTAAAAGTAATTTACACTAATATTAAATACTCTTAACTTCTACTTAAATTACAATCATAATATTACAAATCCAATTACTTAATATATAAAGTCAATTTGTTCTTATTTTTTGCTATTCAATCCTCAATTTTCCTCTAAAAGTATTATATTCAACACCAAATTCGAACATTCACATCCAACAACTAATTTACATCAACACAAGAAAAGAGAAGAAAAGAAAAAAAAAATTCCCCAAAGTGAACAAAGAATACTGTCGAAATACCAAAATTAGAATTCAAGTTGATGCGAAATTAAATTTGAACTAGAACTGAATTTGGTCAGAATTTTCAAATGCAATATTTGAGAAATCTGAACTTGCCACTTCAATTCTCATTCACACCCCTAATGCAGCAGATATCAAATAGTAGTAAATTAAAAGACTCAAAGAGGCAGAAAGCAAGGTCAAAATAGATATCTATATGAGCTTACCCTCTTCACCAGAGCCAAACAAAGATGGCGTTTTATGTCTCGACGGAGATCCTTGGGTAAACTTTGGACCAAGCTTTCTTCATCCACTCCACGTGTTTCTAACCACTTGTACTGATCATAGCGCCTGACTCGTTCTTTGAGTTCTGCCGGCAGCAACCGATGATGCATCCATTGTTCTGAGTCACGCCTCTTCACTCTCATCTCCTCAAGCCGAATAGTAAGTGATTGTAGGTATGTCTGCCAACATAAAACCAATACAAAAATTCAAGAACTACAGTTCATAAATCTTGAATCATTTATGTATTTCCAGAACTAAAACTTCAGTAGCAAAGTGGCTTTAAATTATGACACTACCAACATGCCCGCAATAAAGCCGCTTACTGTAAATCAATATTTTAAAATGTCATATCTAAGAATGTGTAATATTCAGAGTAGCTCCCGAAACTAAGACCAAGGCAGTTGCTTTAAAATTTATCTCAGCTGAAGAGTTACAGTTGTTTTGGTTGTGTGATCACAAGTTTAAATTATAAAATGCCATTGATTCGATCCAACACACTGCTCCTCCTTGGAAATTTGATAACGAAATCAACAAGTTAAGTCACTCCATCTCTAAATGCTCATAAATCATTTCTCAGCATATTACTAGGAGCACCAACAATATGGCAGATTTCTTTGCTAAATGGGGAGCACTGGCCAGCAAAGTGTTCTCAATCTGGCTATAGTTTGAGCATAGTGTGGTTGCCAACTCTCTTATTGGATAAGCATCAGAATGGTGCTTAAGTACATTTCCTTTTTTGAATCCCTCGATAATAATGTAATTATCTTGTGTCTTAAGTTCAACACAAAATATGACTACTAGTCACATTTTTTCCCTCGACTTCGTCTTTAGTCCCAAATTGGAAAGTATATACCAAACTTGAATGTAGCTGCTCAATATCTAGTAAAATGTGAGAATTTAATTTTATCAAATAAGAGCTTGTTTACGACATGGGATACATAATAATAATTATATGCAAATTATAACATGGTTATTCGATAAACACTAGTAGTAAACAAGTCCTAAATGTATTCGGAAGTAAAAAAAGAGTGAATAAGAGAGAATGTACAGACAATGTACAAAAGTATAACAGCATAAAATAAAGATAATGCACGGAAAAAGTTACAAAGTTGCTAGGGAATCTGTACCTGCATATTTCCAATCAAGAGAGCAAAAAGAATGAGCCCCAAGATTGCAAGTGCTATGCTGAATATAGACTCGCCAGGGTAAGTGCTGGTTTCAAGTCCTTGCCCAAGTGTGCTGCAAAAGGAAATCTGAAGCATGTATAACTGCATAGCTAACTCGGTTGTCTAACTAAATTGTAGCAATTTTAAGATTCATAAATGTACTACATATAAATATGTTCGAGTGTAAGAGAAAATGATATGTAGATCTTTATCAGACTACATAATTGTAGCATGATCTCACCATTATTCATTATCTGACCATATTGCTCCAAGAACAATGACTGCAAGACAGCTAAAAGCCTAAATATTAACAATGAACGTATGGCTAGAATTTCTTGAGACACATTAAAATGATGCCTAGAGATGGAAAGAATCTATTTGACGGGAATCAGGGTCAAGATCAATCCTATAACATGTTTTCCAGAATGGAAGTGTGAGGTGATGTACTGGTTATCTTGATCATATGTGGACTCAAGCAAATATGGACTTTGAAGAATATGCTTGACACGGTAGAAGATTCCACTTTAATTTGATATGAAAAGTGTGAGAAATCATAAGATTAACTTGAAGAAGCTCTCACTTGCTTTCCTTCTTGAGCTTACAATCACTTGTTTAGATTACAACTCGTTAATGATAGACCGTTATCTCTCAAATTACTTAAATTAGCTTCTCTTGCACAAGTTTCAAACTAACAGAGGCTAGATTCTACTACATATCCATAGAGGAGGTCAAAGCTACTTAGACGTGGTTACCTCTCAATTGAACACACTTGTAAATAGGTGGTGTCACTGTGAAGTTATGAAATTGGAATAATAAATCCCTCTACAAATTCTGTCAACTCCTCCTAATTGCACAGACTACGTGCATTTGTGAGCATGGTTAAAGTTTGATATCGGGTTGATTCTATACATATAGATATACATTAAGTTGGTCACATGGAGCTTCGTTGGTGCTGAACTTCTAAAGCATGTCAAGGCTCTTTGAATGACATGAAGAAGAACTCATTACTCTATACTGGTACAGTTTTATTGCTCCTAAGATTAACAAAGGCTTACTCACCCCTATCCTTTACTTGCATTTTTTTTTTTTTTGGTTAAAATTCTTCACATCACAAGAGTTTCTTCATTTCTCCATATAGGGTTAATATATGTTTCATTTCTACATATCAAAAGGATGCAGAGAAACAATTTGATCAAACATACTGAGCTACTATACTCTTACTCTTCTATTTGCTAAAAAAAAAAAAACGGAAAAGAAAACAATTGGACCAACCAAAAATAAACTTGTAAGGACGATTATCTAATTTAAATAAGAAAGAAAAGATATAACTATATTTAATTCACTTGAGGAAACAAAGGCATAAGTGGAAACTGGAAAGAATACTAAGGTATTCGATGATAAAAATATCTTTTGCACGAGACTAGCTACTGCATATAAGTTTCCTACCTCAAGTTCTGCAACCCCCACCACAGACAGTAACAATATTTGGATAGGAATTTTTTGGAGAAAACTACACCAGATGACAAAGCCTGCCTGAAGATTCCAAAATCAAATGGTGCATTGTCTTCTACATCCACAGGGCAATCAGAGTTCAAGACTGAACTACTTGTACTATTCCAAATATCATAACCTTTCATCATTTGATTTCCACAGTATAAGAATTCAGTGGAGGTGCAATTTCCACTGTCTTTACAGGATTTTTTCCAGCATGTATCATTTCGCTCCACAGACAAGAAGTACCAGAACGAGCCAACTATCTGCAAGGAACAGATGAAGAAATGCAGTGCTCTAAGAAATATTAACAGCGCAAAAGCAGCACCATCAAATCACATAAATCAACATTTAAAAATGTTGTTGAAAGTCAAAAGTGATCTATTCCATACACAAAATACAAACTTGCATATCAATATTTATATACAGTGCATGATCGTTACCACCCGGTAGATGTTGAATGAAATTGTACCTCTATATTTAATTGAGATGTCTTAGCAATTCACAGTATGAAAAAAGACCCTTTAAGCAGAACGAGGTGTTTTCCAGAGAGATATAAGAGAATTATCACTATCTAAATTCGAAGCCTTTATCCATAAAGTAAACATTACCAAAAAAACAACTTTTTAAAATTTCAATCAAAATTATTGATAAACAATTTCTTAGATGGAAAAGTTCAAATGAATGATAGATTAAATATAACAAATAAGAGTCCCACTTTGTTGTTTCTGTTGTTAAATTACTCCTCTTTTTCCTTCTTCTATAGGAGGTGCTAAATAGGACTCAGCTTTATGTATAATTGGTGAAACCAAAGTAGTTCAGCCATTGTGCGAAAAGAATCAGTATATTTATGGAATCTGAAAAAATCAATGCATGTTTAAATAGGTTCACAAGTTCAATTGCATGATAGCATTATAATGCTATATGAAAAAAAATCAGATATTTTGGGTAGCTGGAAATGGCAAAGGGTAGGGTATTTGTGCATTGGGTTATGCATGTTTGGAAGTTGCATTCATCAGACTAAAGTCAAAAAAAGTGTCTTCAGATAATAAAACCAAACCGGTGGTATGAAACACAACAATAATTTAAGAAGGCTCACATGACTCGCAAGCATGTATAGCAGCAAATAGGACACTGCACCAGCCCAAGCAGTTTCAGCAAAGACACCGGAAGTTCTTTTCAGCTCTGAAATTAAAGGTAAAATCCGGATGAATCTTGGGATGTACTGTAGCAAAATGATGTAGAACAGAGCTTGTTTTGTAGCGAAAACATCGGAGCTGTGTAGATATCTCCAGACAACAATCTGACAAAAAAAAAAGATGCAGCATAAAGATCAACAAGGAAAATGTAACAATACCTCTGGAATAAAGCCCTCAATAATCATCCCAATATAACTTGAGTGATGAACAAACAAACAATGCTGCATAATAGTTACAAAAAACAAAAGCCACAAAAGAAAGAATCTCTCCAAATATATATATATATATATATATGAATAAACATCCCCAGGAAAAAAAAAAAAAAAAAAAAAAAGCCATATTTTTCATTTAATTTCCAGGTAATCACATAAAGGAATCATCAATATATTTATGTCATTTTCACATTCAGCTACAACTATTAATAATAAGCATTAATTTATATATATATATACACTAAGTTGCCGGAAAAACTCCAATTCCCTGAAAGCCAACTTGAACAAAGCATTACAAAAGAAAACCCTTGAAAAAAAGCATAAAATGTACATGTTTTCAAATCACGAGGTAAATAAAAATTCCAAACTTATTAGCATGATACCTCATATCCTCTTCATTCACCAGATAGTATCCCTAAAGCAAGAAACACTATAGAACATAAAATTTCATGTGTAGCTCTGAAATACATTTAAAGAATGAATCTCAGAAAAAGCATATATACATATACATATATATATATATATATATTCTATGAAGCTAAAAGGGGAAGCTGAGAACTGAATGGCATTATTGGAACAGATAAAGTGATAATAAGAAAAATCATAATACACGAAACTGAATAATTTTCTCTAACCTGGGGCAGGGGAAGGACTGCAAGGAAGTCAGTGATAAAATAGCACTTCAAGTATCTTTTAGCTATCTTTGCAGGATCAATCACAAGTTCACCCCGTCCAAACACCCGTGATGATGGAGCGATATAGGCAGTTCGGAATTGGAGAGCCATGTGGATAAGATAGAAAGCATCAACAACAGTACGCAGTGTAGTAGCTGTGATGGCCAGCTTCTTATCTATGTCCAGGCAGTTTGACGACTTTTTAAATACAGGAAGAAAGAAGAACAGGGGATCCACGGACACAGCGAAAATGCATGACATCACGAAAAATTTGTTCCAAAAAGTAAGATGTTTGTCCTGGGGGTCAAATATTTTCTTCTCTGATGATTTGAGGTCCTCTGGAAAAACAGCTCGGGAGACACCGAACCCAAGGGTCCTACCAATAGATTTTAGTCCTTGTGACCCTTTTTTGATCCCCCGTTTAAAGGACTTTGAAGGAGTTGTTCTGCTACCACGTCCCATGCCATCAATATTAAAGCCACATTTGTTTGTTGCAACCGAAGTTGATGGGGATGACAGCCTGGAGTCCAGGTCATCCAACCTTAACAGAAAATAAAATCCTCACGATCAAACATATCACATAGAAGTGAATATGAAATGTATAATATTTTGACATTGAGTATGGTGAGCAATTGTAGTTTTGCACTATTGTGCTCATAAAAGACAAGCACGAGTGTAAGACAATATTACAATACATAAATTTCTTTACTCAAGAAGCATCTACACTGCTTTTTTGCATTCAGCTAATATTACAATCAGCGAAGACAACAAAAGCAAACAACTTATATTCCTGACATATATTTATGAAAATACATAAATATGCAGAACCTTAGTAAAAGACCTGAATACCTTATGAATTTGTCCCGCTGTCCCGTAACATATTGAGATTTCGTACCACAATCAAACATTTCTTATGGTTACTCTATTCTTGACTGCAAGAAAAAAAAAGCAAAGGAATTAAACATACGACATGAAATTATTATATGGCAATAAGACTCAATATGTTTTTTTAAGATAGGTTCCTTTTATTTTCAAAGATGTGGATCACCTACAGCATTTGTTTGCTCCAATTGTCAAGCTGTTCCACCAACTATTGCAAAAAAGAATGATGATTTTATCAAGGATTGAACATGTTTTCGCACCCTTCACTACATTAAGGGTAATAGTAGAAAATAAAATATATTCAACACAGAAAAATCTCGGGGATTCACCATCCCAGTCCAATATACGCACACGAAGGACTAACACATGTTCTGAAGAATCTCGCAAGTTAGATTTTATATCAGTTTCAATATTAAGTAGCTAAATGAAAATTTTGTTTAAGAGACAGATATACATAAGCAAAAATAAGAAATGATATGCATCAAAAGCAATCAAATTATGACAAGAACGTTCAAATGAAGTCAGCAAAAACCTGTTCCACTCACCTACTTTGATATCTTCCTTACTTTTCAAATGAATATAGATATATATACATATGCATACACATATTAACCAAGGAAAATCATGTCACTATTTCAGCTAGCATTGTTGTTAATTTTAGTATTATCGTAAGGATATTTTGCCAAGTTCTAACATAAGTTAGGAGCAGTGGCAGAGCCGCACGGGGGTTCGGGGAGACTCATTGTCCCCACCGAGTAGATCAATTTTATTGTTTGATTATATGGACTGCTTGTTTAGCCGGATTCGGACAAGTCCTACGTAGCCGATATTTTTAACTCGATTAAATACATCAAAATACATCTTTTTACAATAATTCTGCTCAAAATGATGAAAATATTTGTTGGACATGGCCCAAAAGCATCTGAACGTGAAACAGGCTCAAAGATAAAAATGGAGCCAGAACTCCTTGGCCACGGAACCGCCGAACAGCAATGGAGCTTAAGCCTCGGAGCCAAAGACTGTTGCCTTCAGAGAGCCGAAGGCAACAACTTCCATTGGATTGTGGTGCTTCCACAGGGTAACAGCCTCCATGGATCTTCGGCAAAAACTCCTTGGACTATGGTATGGTGCCTCCATTCTGGCAGAAACTCCTTGGACTATGGTACCTCCATAAGGTTAGAAATTGCTGCCTCCATTGGATTGAAAACAATTATCTCAATTGGATTGCGGTGCAAAGCAAAGTAAGGTTGTCTCCCACAAGATAGAAAGCAACTACCTCCATTAGCAGTGGTTAATAATTTCGTACTGAACATTAGTGGAGGGCCTATGCACTTTGATACTCTATTCAAAAAGCTCCATGGAATAAACTAACAAGAGAAAAATCGAAGATTCTATTTAACTCGAGGCTGTTGGGGACACATCCTCGTGGACCGGCTAGAAATATGATGGAAACAAGTCGGAGTAAGCGACAGATCTGGTCCAAAGGCAACGGAAGAAGTTCAACGCAAGTGGAACCCTGTCCAGAGGCAATGGAAGCAGTTGGGAGCTGATGGAAGGAAGGAGCTCATGGAAGGAGGTTGGGAACTGATGGAAAGAGGTTACCACACCGTTTGAGGTAGTGGAAGGAGGTTAAAGAGGTTACGAAGTTGGAGGTTATGGAGGAAGGTTATAAATATAATGAAAAGAACACAACACAACACACGACGAGAAGAATCACATATATTATCCTTGTTGTCTTTTATCCTTTTATTTTCTAGTTTATCCATAGGTTTTAGTAGATTATCGTAATTTCTTGCCTAATTTATTTTCCAGCATATTTTTACAAGCTTTCCAGTAGATTTATCCGAGTTTTAGTAGATGTTAGTTTAAATTCATCGAAATCGACCGTTTAGGCTCGAAGCATCGTTTAAGATTGTAGCTGTGCAGGCTCTATCGCAGATGCTACCTCCAATCCGACAACGGGCAGGCTCTTTGGAGTACTTCCGGAATCCAAACCGACGAATCGACTAACGATCTTGGAACCTCCGGATTTCAGGTTCCAACAATATCGAAATTTTTGACCTCAGAAAAACACTTCAGCCCCTCGGCCGAATAATTCTCAGCGCAGCACCACGGAAGCTAAATGGACTCTTAAGGACTCAGTTTTGAACAAAAAAGTGTGTCCATTCGAAAGTAGGTGCAACCATAACCCAAAAGCCACCACCATATCTTCAAATTAAGATTTTTAGTCATCCGAATAAGCAATAGAGTTGATTTTCATTAGAATCTTCAAGTAAATCTCTGGATTATCCCAAAGTTAAATTAGTGTTAACTTAGATTAGGGCCGAATTATAACGTTTGGAAAATGTTTACTGCAAGATCCAATCAGTTTGTTCAAAATCTTGAATCTCTCTCCCTATATTTCAAAAATTCCACAACAAGCATAAGTCCAAAACTGTAACAAAGTCAGCTGAAATTTCAATCAGATTCAAATACAAGACTCCACCTCTACCAAGAGCTCTCCTCCTCCGTTTAATCCACAAACTTCAATCTAATTATGGACTGAGAAAGACCAAGCACAACGAGCAAAACCAGAGATGTCAAATAGATTGAACCAAATAAAGAGATAAATAAACTTCCTGAAAACTATGACCTAACAACCCTAATTCTCCCCTAATTGCTACTAACGTCAGTACCCCCTCACCTCACGCATTAACTTCCGCATATGCCATAGCTTCACGATTACGAATTCATAGGTAAACTAGGTCAACTTCAAACTTTGATATCAAAATTCAATTGCCATTATCTACCTACAAAATGGTTCAATCACAAGTTTACTTCAACAACGACCAACAATACCTGTGTAAAAATTTCTAAACCAACCAAAACTAGCTGGAACACCCCACGAATTGAAGGTACAGCAAGCAATAGCCATATATGGTCATCTGCGAAGACCACGTCAAGTTTTAGTTTTTTGTTTTCTTCAAGAACACAAGCAATTACGCGCTACTTTACAGGTGCTATCGACATATAGAGATAGTACAATCAAGATGTCAGGATATAAACGCATGGGTAGCCACAGATCAGAAGGATAGACTTACAGCTGAGCTGAGCTGAGCTGAACCCAGAAAACGAAATTCAGGAAATCCAGTTCAATTATTTGAGAGAGAGAGAGAATTGAGAAGAGAAAAAGACTTGTTAAATGTGAACATTGAAGTCAAAACGGCAAACCACAAATGATATTTATGGAGAATCAACCAATGGGGCCTTTTTCTTTTATTTTAACACACATTGTTTTCATGATACGCACTCGCCTAGGATTTTTATTACGTATCTTAATTCCACTTGCATCTCTTTCTCGGCTGTAGTATTATTTTTTTCTTTTTAGTTTGGTATTTAAGTTTTTTTGGAAAAAAATTAATTTTGGTCTTAATATAACTAAAATTTATTAATTTTGATCTCAGTCCAATTATAAATAATTTTAATCAATTTGATTCCATAAGTAAAAAATTAACAGAAATTGCTGACGTTGGCGTAACCGAGTTGACGTGGCAGCTGACCTGGAAGCTACACCGCCATGTACAATTATACACGGTCATATTGTCACACGGTCATGTATATTTCAGTGTATAATTATACATGGTCATGTTATTACACTGCCATGTAAATTTCTATTTTTTATAAAAAAAAAAATTATATTTTTTAAAAAAATATATTTTGAATTTAAAAAAATTGATATAGTTAAATTGGGAAAAAAAAATTATAATCCTAATAATATAATTAAAATGTGTCAATTTTAATTCAAATATAAAAATTATAGGATATATTTTTAAAAAAAAAATTTGCCTAAAACGCTACCATTCATCAAAATTTTCCTCTTACAAACCTCCAATTACACAACCATTTTTTTTTATTTTTGCATATTATAGTATTAAAAATTAATTTTACATTTTAATACAATTTATATATGTCTACGTTGAAATTGTTTGAAATTGTATTCAAATGTAAAATAAATTTTTAATAATAATATAAAAAATAAAAAATAGTTGTGTAATTGGATGTTTATAAGAGGAAAAATTTCGATGAATAGTAGAATTTTAGGCAAAATATTTCAAAAGAATATATCCTATAAATTTTTATATTTGAATTAAAATTAATAAATTTTAATTATATTAGGATTACTATTTATTTTTTTCATTTTAACTATATCAACTTTTCTAAAATCAAAATATTTTTTAAAAAAATATATAAAAAAAATTATACAAAAACATAAAGTTACATGGCCGTATAACAACATGACCATATATAATTATACACTAAAATATACATGGCCGTGTGACAACATGGTCGTGTATAATTGTACATGGCCGTGTAGTTTCTAGGTCAGCTGCCACGTCAACTCCGTTACGTCCACGTCAGCAATTTCTGTTAGTTTTGTAATAATGGAACCAAAATTGATTGAAATTGTTTATAATGAGACCAAAATTGATTGAAATGGTTTATAATGGGACTAAAATTGATAAATTTTTTATATTTGAACCAAAATTATATTGGGACTTAAAGAAATTTCAAATTCAAAACTTTTTAAGGAAACACATACAAACCCGTACGTAATGCCATATTTTGTTATCAGTTTATACACAATCAATATGATCATATCTAGTCCCGTAAGGGATGGCCTGGTGGTGTGGGGGTTGGATTTGTGACCGTGAGGTGAAACACCTATTTTATCTGGTCACATAGAGTATGAAATGCACTCATGGCCAAAGGTAAAAGTGGCTTCTAACAGGAAAATAACCTAAGCCAAAAGAAAGAGAACCAGAGTATAAAGTGTGGTTAGAAGTTGATGCTTTGGTCCGCACATGGATCATCAACTCAATGAACCCATATTTGCAATGAGCTTTTATCTTTATGGCAACAGCAAAAGATCTTTGGGAAAGCCTCAAAGAAAAATACGGCCAGTCCAATGGTAGCCTTATCCATCAATTAAAAAGATCTCTCACATTTCTTAAACAAGGTGAGGATTCTATAGCCACCTATGCAACCAAGTTGCAGGAGCTTTGGCAAGAGCTTTTAACAGTTGACCCTCCTTATGAGTGCACTTGTGGATCTCACTGCACTTGTGATCTTTATAAAAAACTGATGAATAGAATGGATAGAGATATGGTTATACAATTTTTAATATGGTTGAATGATAGCTATGAAGGTGCAAAGGGACAAATCTTAATAATGGACCCTTTGTCTTCCATGAGGAAAGCATATTTCCTGATAGTTCAATTTGAAAAGCAAAAGGAGATTCATGTGACAACAGAACTCAATGCATTCGATATATCAACCAAATCTGCTTCATATTCTAAGCTTTTTGTTGAGAAAAAAAAACAAGTTGAGAAAAGAAATATGATCTATGACTACTGTAAAAAGAAAGGACATGGAAGAGATACCTATTTTTCTCTGCATGGAGTTCCTGTCTGGTTTAAAGAATTGAAAGACAAGAGAACTTCAACAGCAAATTGTGCCACAACAACTGTTGAAACAAAAGAATTCAAATGGAAAAGTTTGGACGAACTACCAGATGGAAAGGGTAGCAAGGATGGACCTAATATTGAAGCTTTGATTTGAGCTGAAGTGCAAAGGATCATGAAGCAAAAAATATGAAGTAAATGTTGTCAATCAAACCAGCTCCAATTTTGAATACTCGGGTACATTTTCTTGTGTTGCAGCTGCATGTGTGAGTGATTGTTCTTGGTTGATTGATAGTAGGGCCTCATGCTATATTTGCAAGAATCCATCTATGTTCACTACCCTTCAACCTCTTTACACTAAAAGCCAAATCTACCTGTCCAATAGATCTTGGTTAACCGCTGAATATGCTGGCACAGTCACTCTTGCATCAACCATAGTTTTGCATTTGGTTTACTTTCTTCCCACCTTCAAATTTAATTTATTTTCTCTTAGTAGTCTCCTTAAACATACTAACTACACTCTTATCTTCTCTCCTACTACTTGTCTTATACAGGACCAGAGATCTAAAGTCACTTTGGCAACTGGATACCAAGAACAGAAACTATATATCCTACCTGATTCTTCTAATCATGTTAACTCTTCCACTGTGGATTGCACTCTTTGGCATAATAGACTTGGTCATTCCTCCATTGAAAGCTTAGAACACTTATCTTTTGTTCATGTATGTGATTACAAGCCATGCGATATTTGTCACAAAGCCAAACAAACAAAGGTTTTCATTAATAACAGTCATTCTTGTGCCAATGCTTCCTTTGAGCTTGTCCATATGGATACCTGGGGATCTTATTGAACCCCCACCTTAAATGGTTTTTCTAACTATTGTTGATGACCATACTAGAACTATCTGGACTTATTTGCTGGATAAACAACAATTGAGTGAAGTCATTGAAAACTTCATTCATTATGTGAAAAATCAGTTTGGTTGTAATATTAAAACAATTAGGACTGACAATGGTTCTGAGTTTCTTAACTCCCAATGCACTTTACAATAAACATGGCATTATCCATCAACACTCTTGCCCCCACACCCCTCAACAAAATGGTCGTGTATTGATTAAACACAAGCACTTACTTCAAGTGACTCGTGCTCTTATTTTCCATGCCTCCTTATCAACAAAGTTTTTGGGTGATGCCTTGTTACATGCCACCTATATTCTAAACAGAATTCCATCATATGAGTTGGATTGGGATACACCTTATCAGAAACTTCACAAAGCCAAACCTGATTACAATCACCTTAGGGTGTTTGGATGTTTATGTTATGTTTCTAATCCATCACCTAATAAACACAAACTTGAAACCGGAGCTTTCAAATGCATATTTCTTGGTTATCCAGTCGGCCAAAAGGGCTTCAAGCTCTTTGATCTTGAAAACCAGAAGAGACTTGTAGCTAGGAATGTGATCTTTTATGAAAATATCTTCCCCTGGTCATCACCTACTTCTCTAAATCACTCTAATGTGCCTCTTGTCTCTTATACATCCTACTATCATTCTGATCCTCAACTCTGCACTTATGATCAAACATTAGTTCCAATTATTTCTAACTCTCAACCAACTTCCCAATCATCTCTAAATCAAGCAACCATCCTCTTTGTCTCACCTGGTCAAACAAATATTACAGAGGTAGAATCATTTGATGATGCTGTTGTTGATCAAGAAAATTTCAGTCCACCTCCTATTAATCCCAGTCTCTTTGACAACTTACTCTTAAGATAAAGAAAACCACCTTCTTGGCTTAAGGATTATGTCTGCCCAATTGCCTTGAAACACTCTAATAATGCCAATGATGTTTCCTTGTAAATATGGAATGTTGTGTCCTCTATCAATGAACATGAACGAACAACTTATACTCAAGCTCAACAAGACAAGGATTGGGTAGATGCTATAAATGCAGAATTGCATGCTCTTGAAAAAGAACAACATATGGGAAGTGACTGATCTTCCCAAAGGCATCAAACCAATAGCATGTAAGTGGATTTTCAGAATCAAGAGAAAGGCTAATGGTAGTGTTGATCAACACAAAGGTCGTTTAGTGGCAAAAGGGTATCTACAAATTCATCAGTTAATTAAACAATTCGTTAAATAATTTGATCTTCAACTTTTTCTCGTCTTTATCCAAATTTTCACCTCTTTCCAACAAAATATTAAATGTTTCAATCTTTTTTGCTTGGATAAGATCAATATTCTTATTCATTTTTCTTCTCTCATATCAGCAATACGACTCAAATGTTCTATGACTTCTGCATTTTGAGCTTTCATCTCTTCAAAATCCTTATAAAAAATATGTTTTGAATCTTGCTTTTGTACTCGTTTTCCCTTATTTTTGCAAGCTTTGACACCAGGGGGACGAATAAGATGAGATTCATCAAAAGTATCATTTTGTGGTGTTGGAGGATTTGAACCTGATGAATATCCACCAGCTTCGTTGATTTTGGTTCTCTTCAAACCACCACTACTATCATGAGACGCTCCACCAACAATATTAGTACCACAATAATTTGTATGCCATTTTGGTTCATGTTTTAACACACGTCATGCAGGTCGGAAGGTCTGCGGATCGGGAGGTCCGCGGGTCGGAAGGTCCGCAGGTCGGAAGGTCCGTAGTTCGAAAAGTGTGCTGGTCGGGAGGTCTGTGGGTCGGAAGGTCCGCAGGTCGGATAGTCTTCAAGTCGGGAGGTTTGCGGCTGGACCAAATAAATCGGATGGTCTTCAAGTCGGGAGGTTTGCGGCTGGACCAAACAAGTCGGGTGGTTTGTAAGTCGGGAGGTTGGCAGTCGGACCAACAAGGCGGAAGATTCGTGGTCGGACCAATTGGATAGAAGAGTTGTGTTCGGGCCAAAAAGGGCGGAAGGTCTGCGGTGTCGGCTCAAAGAGTGAATAAGAGTGATAATTTCGGTCGACTAAGGCCACGTGTCAGCAGGAGAGGGGTTAGCAGACGATTGAAGAGAAGTGTTATAACCGTTTAGGCGACGGTTTTCAGCACTGTTTCTAAAGAGTGTTTAAGGATTAAAATTTGCAACTGGCAAATTATCTTCAATCAACTTCAAAAAAGCAAAGTCAAATTCGGGGATCACCACTTTAAATTTTCAGCATTTTATTTCCAGAAAAATTTCTTATGTACCATACAGTGTTTAGAGATTCCTAATCTCAGATGCTAATTAATCAAATTTGAGGATATTTCTATATCTTTGAATTTTACTTTTTTTGTTTGTTGAAAAAATACATCAACAAATTGGCGACCACAGTGGGAGAAATGCAAGATTGCTGATCTTACATTATTAGAAAATTTCATACGACTGAGGTCCGGCCGAATCATCAGAAAGATCAATATGGCAGGCACACAACCTCAATCATCATCAGCACCGATGGGAGAGAATATTTCACCACCAGTCATGCCGAATCTAGGGGAGACTCCCCAACCACCTACCGATTGGTTGTCTTATGTTCAACAAATGAACAATCAGCAAACTGTGTTTATGCAGAACATGTTGCGTGAGCAACAGAATCTTATGCAGAACATGTTAGATCAAGCATTATCAAGGGTTACCTTCCAACCCACTCAGACGCCGCCAGGGGTTTCATCATCAAGGATGCAAGCAAACTTTGCAGGGCCATCATATGTGGATAGCACATTCCCAAGTGCTACGACGTTCAACCGAACAGATAGGGGAAAGACTCCTCTAACTTTCCCTAATAATATACCCTTGGGACCAAGAGTTGAGAATGTGCAGCCAAGCATTACGAGGGAGGATAGGCCAGGAGGACATGTGCAGGATCCCATTCATATTCCTGCACAGAATACCATTGATATTCCTGATCATCAACATTTTCGTTTGGCCGATGAAATTGCTCATGTATTGAGGGTGCAGTTGGGTCTAAATCCTCAGATGGCCAACCGACCTGCTTATCAAAACCTTTTCCAGAAAGGATTATTAATGAATATCCTCCCCCAAGGAATTACAGGCCACCAGATTTTCATGTTTTTTCTGGAGAGGATGGAGCCTCCACTATAGAGCATGTGGAGCGTTTTACAGCACAGTTAGGGGAAATTGGTAACAATCCTTTTTACAAGTTACAACTGTTTGGATTGTCCCTAACTAGGACTGCTTTTTCATTGTTTGTAAGTTTGCCACCTGGGCAAATACAAACTTGGGAAGGTTTAGAAATGGCATTTCAAGCCAGATTTTTCAATCCCTTGCCAACGATTTCTCTGACTGATTTATTGGAGATGAAACAATATCCAGAGGAATCAGCTTCACAGTTTATTGAAAGGGTGCGATTGATGAGAGGACTGTGCCCTACAATAATCAATGAAAAAGAGATGACCAACTTAGTGGCCAGAAATATGCATGGTCGCCTAAGGGATGCACTCACTGCACATGATGTCGAGGATCTGACAAGTCTCGCATCCAAGGCTGGACGTTTAGAATCGCTTTTCAGGGAAAGGGATCAAAATTTCAGGCGTAATAAAGGTCAACATATGGCTAGTATGGAAACAGAGGCATACGAATTTGATTATGATCAAAGTGAAGAGATGGCGGCTGAAATAATCTCAGGGAAGCCTTATGTATGCTCTAAGTTAAAGCCAACACCAGGAACAGAAGCTAAAGGGCAACCGACCTTTGACAATTCAAAGGCCGATGAGATATTTGATATTCTGCTAACTGATGGTCAGATCCGAATTCCAAAGGGGCAAAGGTTGGCTACTAAGGAAGAAATCAAAGGGAGGTCGTACTGTAAGTGGCATAACGCCTTCACACATAGTACAAGTCAATGCACTCATTTTCGAAATGAGATCCAAAAGGCTATTAAGGCAGGTCGGCTCAAGTATATTACTTTGGGAGTGGAGCAGCAACCCTTTCCAAAAGTAACTACAGCAATGGTCAATATACAAGCAAATTCCAGAAAGGAAAGAGGGAGTTCATCAAATAGTGGCCGACCAGAAGAGAAACTCAAGGTTTGTAAAAAACAGTGGCTGAAAAATGGGACAACCAAGATGGTTCTTTTAATGTGGAATTAAAGGAGCAAGCTTTGGTTCGGGACCACCCGACCAGGAGGACGGGTGCGGTCGGAAGCAAATGGACTTGAAATAAGAAACCTTTACCAATCGACGTGGATCCTCACTTCCCAGGCATGAATCGCACTCAGATTCGGAATGCCAAGCGCAGATACGCTGCGAGATACAGATAAGGTTGCCTCATCAAAGCAACCGAATGACACCCGAGGCGCTGCTAAGTATTCAGAGGGAGGTCGGTCCATCAGGGTCGTGTCGTTTGAGCAGCCGAATGAGGCAGAGGAAGGTCAGTTCTTCGGGGCTACCTTGTCAAAGCAGCCGACCAGCGTACGAGACACTGCTAATTACAATGAAGGAGGTCGGTCCATATGAAAAAAGGGAAAAGGCTTGGTTGATGAAAGAGTTAAGGGTTTCAAATGTCAATATTGTGAGAAGGTTAACATTAACCCATCACTGGAGGAGTTTCGTTTGGAATCTCTGGCTGTTCAACCCGAAATTGAAGTCGGAGACGAAATTCCAGAGAAGGATTCAAGGTCTGTCAAATCTCGACTAGGACCACATATCCCTTGTCGAATGACAGAAATTAATTGGGTTGAGGAAGAGCCTCTGTGGGCAAGTCTGGTGGATGAGTCTATAGAAGAGCCAGAATGGGCAAAAATTGCGGATCCCGACTTTCAATCAGAGGTCCCTCCAATAGTCTTCCCTCCCATTCTAGAAGGCATGACGTCTCATTTAAAGCCTCTGTACGTTAATGCTCATATTTGTGGGAAACCAATCACAAAGGTTTTCATAGATAATGGGGCCGTCTTCAATGTAATGCCATTAAAGATTCTCAATAAGTTAGGAAAAGGAATTCATGATTTATCTCCTGTGGATTTTGAGATGACTAGCTTTACAGGGCAGCCGACCAGACCAGAGGGCATGCTGGTCACCTCCATTGAAGTCGGTCCAAAGAAGATCTCTTCTGTTTTCTTCGTGGTGGATGCAGATACCAGATATTCAATCTTGCTTGGACGAGATTGGATTCATGCATCTAAATGTGTACCATCAACACTGCATCAACAATTGATGTTTTGGGAGGCAACCAGGTCTTCAAAATTGAGGCAAATGATAATCCTTTTGGAGCATCAGAACAAGTTGAAGAATCAATTTTTTATTCTGGTCATGTACCTCCAATGTATCAGTTTTTTATGGCTAATGACTACCCAAAGAAGGGTTTTAAATTCATTGGCCAGAATTTAATGTTCTTTTAAAAGAACAAGTTGTATTATATGGCTCTTGAGTAAGCCAGACCTACTTTTATAATATATATTTCTTATGGAAGAAACAGAATTACAAGATTGTAGTTTACTTATTAATCAGTATTATTTAGATCAGCTTTTGAAAAAATTAGAAAAAATCAAAAAGATACATGGTGTTCATTTCCAAGAAGATGAACAATTTCGTTGGCCTGATCTATTAGAGAAAACATAGCCAACTTTCTCAGCACAAGATCCATTATTGGATTTCAACTTAGGAACCGACATGGTTCCAAAAATAATCAGAATGAGTGGTTATTTGTCTGAAGAGAAACAAACATTGATGCTCGAGGTTATAAGAAACAATATTGAATGTTTAGCTTGGGACTATTCAAAAATGCCTGGTCTGGAGCGAAGTATGATAGAATATCGATTGCCCATTAAGAAGGATTTCAAGTCTTGTAAACAATCTCCAAGACGTATGAGTCCCGACTTGATGCCTCAGATTAAAGAAGAGATTCAGAAGCTTCTTAAAGTGGGTTTCATCCGACCTTGCCGTTATGCAGACTGGTTGGCCAACATTGTACCAGTGGTTAAGAAAAATGGTAAGATCAGGATATGCATCGATTTCAGAGATCTTAACATGGCCACCCCTAAAGACGAGTATGTGATGCCTATGGCCGACATGCTAATTGACTCAGCAGCAGGGCACATAATTCTTAGTTTGATGGATGGTTATGCAGGATATAATTAAATCTTTCTGGCAGAGGAAGATATTCATAAGACAACATTTAGATGTCCAAGAGCATTAGGCATTTATGAGTGGACAATTATGCCTTTTGGTTTGAAGAATGCTGGGGGGACTTATCAGAGAGCCATGAACTCAATTTTTCATGATCTCATTGGTAAGTCTATGGAAGTCTATATTGATGATGTTATTGTCAAATCTTCTAGTTTTGAGGAACATTTGAGGGATCTTAAGAATGCTTTCAGTCGGATGAAGAAGTATAAATTGAAAATGAACCCAAGTAAGTGTGCTTTCGGTATATCAGCTGGGAGTTTCTTGGGGTTCTTGGTTCATGAGAGGAGCATTGAGATCGATGCTAACAAAGCCAAGACAATTCTTACCAGCCGACCACCTCAGACGGTTAAAGAAGTTCAAAGTCTGTTGGGAAAAGTAAATTATCTCAGGCGGCTTATTTCCAATGCTGCTGGTATGTTCAGACCAATCACCAAATTATTGAAGGCAGGGGGAAGCGCCTTTGAGTGGGGACCAGACCAACAGACGGCTTTAGAGGCTATAAAGCAAGCATTGGCCCAACCACCTGTGTTGATGCCTCCCAAGGAAGGTCACCCCCTCAAACTTTATTTGGCAAATACCCATGAAGTGGTCAGTTGCTTATTAGCTCAAAATGGAGATGATGGAAAGGAAAGGGCAATTTATTATTTGAGCAAAACTCTCACAGGACCAGAATTGAATTATACAATGCCGGAGAAGATGTGTTATTATTTGGTGTTTACATGCACCAAACTTGAACATTATATGCTACCTAGAAGAGTTGAGGTTATTTCAAAGTTTGATCTCATCAAGTTGATTTTGCAAAGACTTACGATGCAGGGCAGACTTATGAAATGGGCGATTAAATTAGCCCCTTTTGATTTGTATCATTCTCCTTTGAGGGCGGTCAAAGGCCAAGCAGTAGCAGACTTTTTGGCAGACTTTGCAGGTTGTGAAGAGTAGCCGACTGGGTGTATATCTTATGTAAGCACCCGAAATTGGTTAATATTCTTTGATGGTTCTGCCTCAGGAAACAGGTCAGGCGTAAGTGTCTTGTTGGAAGGACTAGACGGCCAAAGGGTCAGCTTGCAGTTGCAATTGGAAGCTATGACCCATAATTCAGCAGAATATGAGGCTTTAATCTTGGGATTGGAAGCTTTGATAGCCAGGAAAGTCCAGTCGGTTATTATAAAAGGGGATTCTCAATTGGTGATTAACCAGGTAAACAGACAATATGTTTGCAATTATCCCCACCTACGCAAGTACAGAGATTTGGTAGGTCGGTTGTTATCAATGATCTCCGAAGTGATAATTGAATTCGTTCATAGAAGGGAGAATCAATTTGCAGATGATTTAGCTCAAAAAGCTTGCAGGGGAATCCAAAGAAACATATGTACAGAGGTCGGCCTTGAGACAGAGATAGGAGCCGACCGGAAGACAGAGATAGGAGCCGACCGGAAGACAGAAACAGGAGCCGACTGGAGAGCAGAACTGGTCATGTATTTACAAGATCCAAGAGCAAATGTACCGATGGGAATTCAATTGAAAGCTTTGCGATTCCAATTGGTAGAATAAGTACTATATAAAAGAACATTCAAGGGATTGCTTTTGAATTGTTTGGGGCCCAAGCAAGCTTTAGAAGTGATGACAGAAGTACACAGTGGCATATGTGAAGCTCATCGGGCAGGCCTGAATATGAGATGGGCTATTCATCGTTTAGGTTTTTTTTAGCCAAAGATTTTTGAAGATTGTATACAATTTGCCAAGGGCTGCCAAGAATGTCAGAGATATGGGCAGTTAATTCATTTACCAGTCACATAATTGCAAGCTATGGTAAAACCATGGCCCTTTAAATCTTGGGCTATGGATATCATTGGTAAAATTCACCCTCCCTTATCCAAGAATCATTGTTTTATTCTGGTTGCAACAGATTATTTCACCAAATGGGTGGAGGCGGTTGCTTTAAAAAATGTGGATCAGAAGGAGGTGATCGATTTTGTTTTGAATCAGATCATTTACAGGTATGGTATACCTCATTTATTAACAACCGACCAAGGTTTGGTCTTTACTGGGGAGAAATTTCTAAGTTTCTTGGCAGAGTTTAGAGTTTGTCTGAATCATTCTTCGCCTTATTATCCCCAAGCCAATGGGCAGGCAGAAGCAGCTAACAAGATTATCATCGGGATCATAGAAAACGATTGAAGGGAACCCAAGGAAATTACATTTGTTGTTATCTTGAGCCTTATGGGCACATAGGAATAACAGAAGTTCTGCCACAGGGTTTTCGCCTTATCAACTCACTTTTGGACAAGATGCTGTGTTGCCAGCCGAAGTGCAGGTCTCATCTGGACGCACAAGTTTTACCAATGATAAATTTACTGAGGAGTATCAACAAATGATGTTGCAGCAATTGGAAAGTTTGGATGTCTACCGACTTCATGCAATTGATCAGATTGTAAAACAAAATGAGATCAGGGCCAAGACCTATGGAAAGAAAATCTTTTACAGAACATTCAAAGAAGGAGACCTGATTTGGAAGACTATTCTTCCAAATTATAAGAAGGTTGATCAATTAGGGAAGTGGTCTCCGAATTGGGAGGGGCCGTACATAATTCAAAAAGAGATCGGAAATGGTGACTTTATTATTATAAATCAAGAAGGTAAAAGGGTACACGACTGTATTAATGCTAGATATCTGAAGAGGTATTTTCCTGCCTTTTCAGATAGCAAAAAAGCATGAAACAGTAAGTTTATTCAGAACCCATTTGCCAAGGGTTCGAACCTGATAAGGGTTCATTCATTATCAGATGTTGAATCATGCAGAGGATTGTCTATTCTGAATCAGAATCTTCATTCCAATGATTAGGAATTAATTCTGATTCTTCATCAATAAGGTCCTCTAAGCTAGGACGGTACTTCTCCCATTGGTCTTGCTTCTTCTCAAGATCATAGTCGGTCCGAACTTTCATGTCTATCACAGCTTGGCGTTCACGATCAATAAGAGTGCACAATCTTGAAAAGACTGCCCGTTGGTTAGAGAAGGTTTGATCCCAACCAAAGTCTGGGAGTAAGCCTGTCATATGGTGTTCAATCAAATCCATGTGATGATCAATGTCGGGAAGGCGATTTTGTATATCCCGAAGGGACTCATATCCTTCTAGCACGTTCTCCATCAAGCGAATAACACGATAAATGGTTTTTCTGCTTTGTTGGGAAAATCTGAATTTGAAATCTAATTGTTTGGGGATGTATAGCAGGTCTTCGGCATGACCTCAAACTGGATGATTACCCACGAAAAATGGTTGAATAACACCTTGTCAATTGTTCACAGGAACATGAAGTCGGTGGGGTTGCATTTTAATGTTTGTTAGCAGGTGTGTTCAAGATTTGATTCGTAGATAAATGCTTATATGTTGATTCGCAATAGCTGCAAATATTTATAAGGGTGATGAATTGGTTGGTTCCCTAGAGAGTTGGAAATTTGGGAAGTGATCCTTAACAATAGGACAAGAATTTATTTACTAAGTCAAAATTTCCAGAAATTTACAAAAGAGATCCTAAGACAAGTTTAATCTGGGACCATTTATCCTCTGTTCTGGACAGTCGCCTGTTATTGGAAGCTGACTGGTATTGTTTTATGAGTTGGGATCGGGCGTGGATTTTTAACTCCTGGTCGAGGTCGGCTGCATTATTTTGGTATCGTTCAATTAGGCGCTACTCATCATTTATATGGCCTTCCAGGACTGACTTCTCTTTATGAAGTGCCCTCAGTTCGGTTTCCTTTTGTTGGATGGATCCTTCTATTTGTGCCTTGGCTTTATTCGGGTCTTCTAGTCGGCCAACTGCCTGTTGAATGAATTCCTTGTTTTTGGTCAAGGAGGCCTCTAGACTTATTCGATCCAAGTCAGGAAAAGGTGTCTCAGCCGTCAAAAGTTGAGCAAACAAAACTTCATTTCTGAGTTCGGATAATCGCTATATCAGTTGGTGAAGAATGGGAGTAGCAGCCGACTCTGAAGACATTTGGAACAGGAGACCACCAATGGCTTGAAGAAGGCTGTCAAGCAAGTCTGATCCCAAGTCGGGGAAAGATTGGTCAACAGCCTGTGCAATTATAGCTCGGACATCCGCTGGAATAGGGACAGTCGACAAGAGGGCTAGATCAGAACATCCCTGAAATAAAGATGTTTATCTCAGACTAAATGGAGCTTGGATATTAAAAGTTGATTGTGAAAATTGTTCTTACCTCAGGACGAATGGTGGTCACTGAAGGTGCCAGAATAGCCATGAACTTGGAAGGCTGGTCGGCTGGTGTTTCAATAGCCGACTCGTCGGCTGCTTCCAACTGGCGTTAAGGTTTAGATCTAGGTCCCTGAAAGATGGGAATGAAATGTATGTAATATCATGTGAACATCAGTTTTAATTGAGAATGGAGAGTTTGAGTGTATACCAGGTTGACAGAGGTTTCTGAATCAGAGGAGGGGATTTCTTGTAATTCTTGTAAGAGACCTCTTGGTGGCACGGGTGCAGGTTCGTCTTCCCGCCTGTTTGCCTCTGGAAGGGGGTCCGTTGCCTCTGGGTTGGCTACCTCCAGGTCTGCTACCACCGGGTCGGCTACATCCAGGTCGGCTTCCCTTGGGACGGCTACCTCCAGGTTTGTTGCCACTAGGTCGGCTACCCCCAAGTTGGTTTGGTTTGATGCGCCTAGAGCGGTAGCATCAGAGGCAGCAGAACCAGGCATATGCATGGCTATCGGTGTCATAGTAGGCAGAGATGGGTCTGAAGCGACATAAGGTAACCTACCCATCTCTGAAGCAGTCGCTTCACTAGGAGATGTGACATATGTTGTTGCATGTTCGGCATGTGAAGGCATTTTATTCGGGGCCCGACGCTTGGTCGGGGGCTCAGATTCTGGTAGTGGGTCGGTTGGTGGCTCCGTTGCTTTAGTTAATCTGGAAACAGGTTGGGCGGTTGCTCTAGCTGAAGTCAGACCTGAATATGTAAAATAAGGATGAATGCCATGGTGAGGAAAGGATTGAGTTAAGTTGAGAATATAAGATTATACCTAGACGGGGTCGGGTCTCTATAGTGGCCCGACCCGATGGGCGATCGATAAGGTCGGTTGATTGTCCCCAGAGGGGGGAATAGCTTGAGTCTGAGAAGCTCTTCTTTTCCTCTGTGGAGTGTCCGATCCAGTAACCTGAGTGGTTATCTTCCTTCGGACATTGGTTAGTGGGGCAGTCCCTAATATCAGCGCAGGTTGGGGAACAAGAATGCCCAGTAAGCGATCCTTGTCAGGGGCAATCAAGGCCCAAGTAACCGACCACCACTCACGAAAGGATTCAACTGAAGTTGGAGAAGATTTGTAAGGGATGTAAGGGTTGGAAGTTATGTAATTTATGAGTTGGGATATGTATGGGGCGATCGCATTAGGAATAGCTTTCCCATCTGGACTTTGGATTATTAAATGTGGATGAGCAATGGGACCAGGTAAGCCTTGTTGGCATCCGAATTGGCGTGCCAAAAATTGAGGCTGGTAGCTGAAGGTGTAAAAAACTTTGGGACCCTTCTTATCAATCTTCTTACTGGCGAATAAAGACCTGAGTTTAAGAGCAACATCCCAGGAGAAGAGGTAAGTCGGATGTGGCAGTGGGTCTGGTCTAGACAAAGGGGTCGGAACAAGAAATGGCCAAAACAGGCCAGGCGCATAACCAATATACCTTTTGTGTATATAGAGCTGGGTATCATTTCGATTTTCAGTAAGAATGGCAGTTATGATCTGGTCAGACGCTTGGAGGTTACTACGACCTAAACAAAGTCGGTTAAGGGCTACTCCTAGAGACTTTTCAAGTGTAGGGGCGATGAGAGGATGATCGAGTTGAAAGGCATCGGGAAAATAAAGACGGAACCATAGTTCCAGGAACCAAAAAGAACCCGACGCAACAGTCTCTAATTTTCTACCATCCTTTTCTGTAAGGCGGGCGCTAACCCTGGATAGCCCTTCAAAAAGATTGGCAAGAAAAATGGTGCCCAATGAAAAGAAACGACCTGAAGCTATGTGTATGGTAAGATCAAGGTGAGAGGGAGGACACTTTTTGATGAGGAAATTACAATATACTTACAGAGCCAAAAAAGCAGGAAGGCTGTGTGTTCTCGGTCAGTTACAGGGGTCCCATCTGCCCCTTGCTGTTCGATCAGAAATTTAGTCTAGCCCCATTCTTTCACGTCTGTCAGAGACCAGCCCAAATGGTCTGCATTGGGCTCTTGTCCATCTAGGGCACCCATTACAGGATCTTCCCCTACGATTGGTAGATGGGCGATCATGGCCACATCCATGAGGGTGGGGCCGATAGGGGCAGTTGGAAGAAGGAAGGTGCAAATCTCGGGATGCCAAAACGCCGCCATGGCTAGAAGGACTTTCTCATGCAAGTGGCATGGAAGTGTAGACAGACGTATGGTTTGATCGATTTGTTGACCTTTCCATTGATCCTGGAAGTGCTCTGATACCCTTTGGTACCAGGTGCGGTATGGATCCTTTGGGTCTGTCAAATGGGTTTTGATGTTGTCATGGAGGCGGGTTGCGTTGTAGTTGGGGTTGTTGATGGCGAGTATATTCCTGGCCTCCAAAACTTCTCTCATCCGATTGGAGTCTTCCGGGGTAGTGCAGTAGGGGCGAATGGTTGGAGTAAGCATTTTCGTCGCCACCAGAGCTGTGTCAAGGTTTGATCCGTCGAAAGGAAGAGCAGGAATGTACTGGTTTGCCATGGTTTGGAGTTGCAGAAATGGCAATTAGCAGGAGTAGTTTTGAAGAATGGGGAGAGTTGCCAGAAACTGATTGCAGTTACAGAGTCAATTCCTCAGTGGGATTGTGGTTTATGAACTTCCAAACGATGATTGGAAATGGCGTTTGAAAGTCCCTTGGCGGCGGGCATGTTGTTATGCATGAAATTTAGAGTTAGGTTAAAATCCCAAGAGAAAAAGAAAAAAATGGGCCCAAGAATCGAGATGATCGAGTTAGTTGATATGCATCGCGGGGAACTCAGGTAAAACAGACCTACTTCTAAAAAATAGTGGGTCGGGAGGTCCGCAGGTCGGAAGGTCCGTAGGTCGGGAGATCCGCAGGTCGGGAGGTCAGCGGGTCGTGAGGTCCGCGGGTCGGGAGGTCCGCAGGTCGGGAGGTCTGCGGGTCGGGAGTTCCGCGGGTCGGAAGGTCCGCAGGTCGGAAGGTCCGTAGTTCGAAAAGTCTGCGGGTCGGGAGGTCCGCGGGTTGGAAGGTCTGCAGGTCGGATGGTCTTCAAGTCGGGAGGTTTGCGGCTGGACCAAACAAGTCGGATGGTCTTCAAGTCGGGAGGTTTGCGGCTGGACCAAACAAGTCGGGTGGTTTGCAAGTCGGGAGGTTGGCAGTCGGACCAACAAGGCGGAAGATTCGTGGTTGGACCAATTGGATAGAAGAGTTGTGTTCGGGCCAAAAGGGCGGAAGGTCTGCGGTCGGCTTAAAGAGTGAATAAGAGTGATAATTTCGGTCGACTGAGGGCACGTGTCAGCAGGAGAGGGATTAGCAGACGGTTGAAGAGAAGCGTTATAACCGTTTAGGCGACGGTTTTCAGCACCGTTTTTGAAGAGTATTTAAGGATTAAAATTTGCAACTGACAAATTATCTTCAATCAACTTCAAAAAAGCAAAGTCAGATTCAGACATCACCACTTTAAATTTTCAGCATTTTATTTCCAGAAAAATTTCTTATGTACCGTTCAGTGTTTAGAGATTCCTAATCTCAGACGCTAATTAATCAAATTTGAGGATATTTTCATATTTTTGAATTTTACTTTTTGTTTATTGAAAAAATACATCAACAATATTATTTCATAAAAAATAAAAAATTTATATAATACAAATAAATAAAAATATATATAAATATTTATTTATGAACAAATGGAAAAAATATATATTTATTGAAATTTGATAAAAATAATTTTTTTAACAATCTCATATAATGTAATATCTGAAAAAATAAGTTGCAAGCAAATTGAATTTAATTGATCAACAAACACACCACAAATCTCATAATTTAACAAAGTGCACTTTTTATTTTCAAATTTCCTCAATTTTTTTTTTATTGCGCAACTTCATCACTTAAAAAAGGTTAGAGTCAAAACATCAACCCATAAAAGAACATACTTGTTGTATCCAAGACAAAACGACACGTGTTCTTTTGATGTTTTGCTTTTTTTTTTTTTTTTTAAATATTGATTTTAACATAACATTTTATAAGGTAAATATATTTGATACTTTTTTTGTCTAAAAAAAAACCACTAGTTTAACCATTTTAATTTGTTTATCCAAAATATGCTCATTAAAAATCCAATTTTTTTTATTTTTTTATTTTTTATTTTTATGTCTACTTTAATTTTAAAATATTATTATATCTGTGACTTAAAGGCTTTGAGCATATTTCATACCCGAAGAGAATAGAAAATAAAAAATAGAAAAATGCAAGATCAACAAAACAGTAATTATACATACAACAGCCACACATTATACAGCAAAATGCAAAGCCTTTTATGTAATTTTTTATTTTTTATTTTTATTTTTAATGATATAAGAACTATATGAATTCGTTCAGGGACACCTTTTAAGCAAAATTCGAGTTCTACAACAATGCCGTGAAGAAGTTCTTACATTACACTTGGTTTAAGACAGTCAAGATTTATGTGAAGTTAAAACAAGAATGACAGCAACTCAAACGACCATTTCACTACGTCAGGGATAAAACAAAAACAAAAACAAAAAAACAGCCATCAAGATCAAAGAAACTCTCCTCGGTTGTGCAGTGCAAAAGACTAGTTCTCATCTGGACACAATGTCCCGAATTCTCTTGTCCGAATTCCGTAACCAGAAACTCTGATTTGCATACATATAACACTTTCCTAGGCGTGGCGAACAAGCTCATTGGCAATGACATTTCTTGCCTCACTGCAAAGTGTGTTGGGATCTTTGCCGAGTATAGGCGGGTGAATGATAACTTTGACGGATCCTGGATTTAATATTCCTTCCATTCCGGCCGGCATTATTTTGCCTGTTCCGACAAGAGTTATTGGGACAACGGGCACTCCAGTCTTCGCAGCAACGCTGAATGCACCTTTCTACAACACACCAAGACCACATCAACTCTACACGTCAATAAAATAGATACGGATCATTGAATCAGATTCTATGACCCGAAGAATCGACAGAAGCATAAATTTAAACTTTGGAGACTCATTGCCCAAATCTTCTACTGTTTTTCTTCTAGCTACAATAAAGATAAGAAGCTAATATATTAAAGTAGAGGTATGTGTTGGAATCTTGCAAATGAGTTGATAGATGTGCGTTCTCTTGAAAGATTCTTCAAAATTTTGACTATTCATCAATTTTTCTTTTTCCTAAAAAAAATTAAATCAAACACTTCTTTTTTATTTTTTATATTATACTAAAAATCAATTTTACTTTCAAAAATTACATCAATAGTTATTTATATCATATTATACTACTATTCTAATTCAAAACTTTTACTATTTAAATCTCAAACAAAAAAATTCCATAATTAAAAATCTGTTTGTTAGTTTTTCAGCTATAAGATTCTCCAAAAATATTACCTAAAAAATACGATACATAATATACAATATATACACATAACAATAAAAGCTAACAAAAATATACAAAATATTTTCATAATACTTTCACAATATTTTTAACCTCACAACAAAAGTACTTAAAATTATAAACATTAAACAAATACAAGTAATTTATTATTATTAGTATCCTTATTTTTATTTTATTTTTATTTTGATATTTTAAAAATCAAGAGTGTGTTCTTTTGTCCTTTTATTTTTATTTTGATGTTTTTAGTATGTAAAAACAGTTGATAGATGTAATTTTTTTGGAGTTAAAATGAAGGATTGAATACTTAAAATATGGAGTAAAAATCAGTAAATCAGAATCAATCCAAACCCATATTTTGCAATACTTAATCTCCCATTTTCCATGAAAAGACATTACATTCAAAGTTTATTTTCTACTCAAAACATCATGTTCAGTAGCTGTGTTGATCTAAAAACCATCAAAACCCAAGATACCAAAACAAACAACAAAACCAAAACCAAAACACAAAATACTCTGACAGTAAAAGTAAACAAATCGTTAGAAGAATAGAATAAATAAAAAAGTTAGGATGCAGCCGCTCATAGCTGAAATTAAAACTTGAATGAATAGAACTAGAGCTGCTATTCTACCAAAAATGTGTTCACTTAGTGTTTTAATATTATGTGTAACCCCAAAACTATTATCTAAAAAAAATACAATATATACTAATCAATAAAATTCAACAAAGGACAAAAAACATCATTCCCTATAATACTTTCACAACTTCTTATATCTCATAACAAAAACTAAAAGCATTAAACAAAACACACTCTAACAATCTTGCTTATTCTAAGAATTTACAATTCTCAGACTGTAACCCTAAAGGAAATAAGCAAAAACACAATTATTTGTCTCATCACATACATAGCTAATTAGACGAGATACAATTATTATAGTTTCTCTAGCATATACCTAATTACATCTTCGGTATCAACCTGTTAAAAGAAAATCACGGGAAGATTGAAGCAATAATTGAGACAACTATTCGAGATCAGCGAAGAATGCATTTATCAGACACATCCATAGACAACGACAAAGAGAACAAAAAGAAATTGTACCTTAAAAGAGCCTAATTGCCCGTCTTTGCTTCGCGTTCCTTCTGGAAAGAAGCATACGGATGCCCCCTCCTTGATAACAGCCATACATCGCTTAAGGCAGTCCTAAGCGCAAAGACAGAAAAATGTAGAGAGTAGACACATAATTTTGAGTTCTCCAACAGTTAAAAGATCAAATTCAATGTTACTGCTGTAGTCGGGATTAATAGCATTCATCGAATTAGCATAGAACAGACAAGTACCAATTGACTTCTGGAGTCCATGCGCTTTAATGGTATTACCCCCAGCAGAAACATGGCCCAACCGATAATTGGATAAAGAAATATCGAAGTCTTGCTAATGAACTTAAAGCTTCTCCCAAGAGTTAAGAGTGTGTATATGTCCAAAAAGCTTTGGTGGTTAGACACAAACACTGCCGGGGCATCGGTTGAAGGTAGATTCTCTAATCCTTCATACTTAATCTTCATAAAGGGGGCAACAGTCAGAGAAGCCCAGGCTTTGGCAACAAAGTAATGAGCTTTTCTGCGGCACCGGTCGAACATGAGCACAAAGGGATGTTCTAGAAGCATTGGAACAAAGAGGATGATGGCAGCACAAGCTGTTATGATATAAAAGCATATTCCTCTGATCTTTGAACTTGACACGGAATCTGAGCGTAAATATTTGAGTGAGTAGTGCAAATGATTAGAAAGTGTAACAGGAAATGGGAATTGGGTAGAATAGTAACACACCTCCCAATGGATATGAAGCACCAGCAGACCCTGTGCCAGTAAGTTCAGACCAAACGATTACATCTCTTGAAACTTTTTCCTTTGAATGACGATATCGACCACTAAACAATCTACCAAGGTTTTGCTTGTGATCGAAAAGGCCATGAGCTTGAGGATGAGCACTTGAACCACATCTTGTTTCATGTGGGAGACAATCTAGACACGAAATTCAGGTGGAAAGTGAAATGCACAAGAATTAGAAAAGTAAAATAAAATAAAAATCGAAAAGGATTTACCAGATCCAGAGGAAGAAGAATAAAAAACGAAGACTATATATTCAAATTTTGTCTTTCACATATATACTTTCATGGAGAAATGAATGGATAGAAAATAGTTTAGCTATTAAAATCACAGTCATACAAGAAAGGCGAGCGAAAAGGGAAATGCACAAGAATATATATACCATAACCAGAGGAACAAGAGAAATAAGAGGAAGAATGTATACAATTTTTTGTCTTTCACACGTACATACTTTCACGAAGAAATGAATGGTGGAAAATAGTTTTATCTATTAAACTCATATTTCGTAAACGCAAAAGACGTGTTCTGAAAAGGTTTTCAATCTCGAAAATTCATCTGAAAGCTCCAATCATAATTGCATAAGCAATTGAAAGGATAGATCACTCACATCTTCCCGAATATCTTTCTATTGATTGTTCATTAAGGAAACAGCCGAAGCGAAATCCACAATAAGAACCCAACTGTTCACATCATTATTCAGCAACAGAACTGTCAAGAGCCAAATGTTGGAGAGCATAAGAACATTCAACTACACCAAAACTGTCACCTCTTCTCAGCTAGAAAGTAGAATGTGATCATTTACATAATTCTAAATGTAAGATTAACCACCACAACAATAATCTTGCCAATAACTATATTTATATATACATATACTACTCATATATAAAGCATATCCAAAAGTATACAAAAGCATTACATCAATGACATCATAGTCTTCGTCACAAAATTACACAAAACATATGTAATTGGAAGAACAAAAGGGAAGCAAAGAACAATCTGCCCTCTCTCAGGACTATCATCATCGAACAAACAGAGGAAAAATTCAAATTATATTAAAAAAAAAAAAAAAACACTTGAATTGGAAGAGAAAATTACTGGTCGACTAGAAGGTGGAACAAACTGTCCTCTTTGGCCTGCACAATACAAAAATGAAATTAAAAAACCCTCACGATATACAATCATGCAAAAATCACAATTAACAGAAAAAATCGATGAAGAGGATTAGAGAGAGGAAGTTACAAGGGTAGTGAAGTGAAGAAGAAAAAGAGGAGAAACCGGAATGAGTAAACGAAGAAGATAAGTCCATGGCTGAGGGCTTTTTCTTGAATCTCGAGATTTCTGCAAGCGGATTTTCTTGAAGAGAGTTTTTGGCCTGCACCAATTCCAAATTTGGAGAGGAATTGCAATTGGTGCTTTGTGAATGGCGATTTGCACTGCACAGCAAAGAACAGAACAGAACAGAAAAGACGGCAACACCCAAAAGGCCAAATCTCTATCAGCTTATGGAAATGATAGTAACGAATTGAACCGGGACCGCCATCATACCAAACCATTACGGTTCGATTCATGAAAACCGGCGGTTCATCCTTTTAAACCGTTGGAATAGAACCGGAAGTGGACCGCCGGTTTAGAACCGACTGGATATGTTGATGTGTTTTTGTAAATCCAATCCAATTGTGTACAATATCCATCACTACCCACAAAGCTCGCAAAACAACCTCCAAAATAGCAAACATGGCTTTAGCAGCCGCATCAATGGCGATCTCTGTATTTTCCTCCACTCCCAAATTTTGTTCTCCAACCAGTGCAGTCTTCCCTTTCACACAATTCACTCAAAAGAAAACCACTTCGCTTAAATTCAGTTCCTCTAGCTCTGTAGCCGGGATTCGCCCTCTGGTTTGCCGCGAAACCTTCAATCACGCGGGTCCTGTGTGGATAAAACCTCAGCCTCCGACGGTATTTTGTGCCAAGGGATACAAAATGAAGACGCACAAGGTAAATTGATTTTTACATGGCGTTTCTCATTTTGATTTTTGATTTTAGATATTTTGTATTTCTGAGAATTAATGAATTTTGATTGGTTAATGTTAGGCTTCTGCCAAACGGTTTCGAGTTTCGGGGAGTGGGAAGATAATGAGGAGAAGAGCAGGGAAGCAACATTTGAACGCCAAAAAGAATACCAAGAGGAAGCTGAGACTCTCCAAAATGGTTTAAATTTTGAGCCTCCTCTATTCAGAATCTTCGTTATACTTTTTCTTTGATTCTACTCTGTTGTATGTATTTTGTTTATATCTATATATCTACATATTAAATTTATCTTTGCTCAGTCCTGAATATAGAATCATAAAATGAGGAATGGAATTCAACATTCAAATGGAGCCGAAACTCTGAATTTTGAGCTCATTTCAGTTTAATTTATTTTGAAAAAAGAGTTTTGGGTGTTCTTTTTGGAGTGCTGTGAGCATTTGAAGTATTGCCTGTTGATATAAATAGTGATAACGATAAATTGCCTTCTTAAATATAAATTCAATTTTATTTTAAGTATTATTGAATGATGATGCTCTGTAATATAAGATTGGTTTTAGTGGGTTGGTACTAAGTTTTGTGATGAGGAATGAGTTTGTATTCAAATTCGAATAGAGGGTAATTATAGTTTAAAGATATAATTTTTTAATTTTGTACTGTTTGCATAAGAAGGGGATGCTTATAACTTATGGAAAATATGTTTGATGGATGAGGTAACGATTGTGTGCATTCCTTTGTAGCCAAACCTGTTTTGTTTTACCTTACTTTGCCCCTAGCGTGGCTCATTTGCATTCAGATTCTTTCAAACACTCCTATGACACCAATTGGCTTGTAGTTTGATTTTGCGTTTTGTAATTCCACATTTTGTG
Organism: Andrographis paniculata; assembly: GCF_009805555.1. Lineage (NCBI taxonomy): Eukaryota > Viridiplantae > Streptophyta > Magnoliopsida > Lamiales > Acanthaceae > Andrographis > Andrographis paniculata. The sequence goes on from NW_026137424.1 coordinate 825,608, forward strand.
GGGGAAAAAAATAAAAGATAAAAAATCTGAGACTTGTTGTGGATTGACTTAGAATCAATTCTTGGTCACACATGCCTTGAGTCTGTTGAAGGTAAGTTTCGGGTTCAGCTATTTAGATATATTTGAGCACCATCCATGTAGCATTAGCAGATAGCTTTTACAGGACCTGTTATGATGTTTATTTAATTAGAGTCACTTTAATGGAGTGGTAGGAGAAAACAATACAAGGAAGAATAAGATTTAAAGTGGTTCTGGTGAGATACAATGAAAAGCATTTTCTTGGAAATGAACTTTATGCAATAAAATTGGAAATTTGGGAAGACATCTATACCGTTATCTATGTGTGACTTCCCCTCGCAGGCTTTGACCATGACTCTGGTATTACGAGCATGTAGTTATTTTTGTTAAAGTGGAATTTAGAAATACCCCTTGTGTTCTTTGTAAAGTGAATGCAATGTATGAAACGTTCCAAAGATAAGATTTATATAAATGAACTCTGAGAATGGGTGTTTTTACTTTTTAGTCATAACTCATAAGTCATAAGTTCTGAAAATTCATTGATCCATTCTTAGCTTTCTGCATATGCATCTTTTATACTGGGACTTACAACTATGTAGGTTAGTGGGATATCAAATGTAGTTTTGCCCACATATTGAAACATCATATCTGGTTAACTATCAGTAGTTTTCTAGAGTGGTTCGGTAATATAAGTTTGAAAATATCCCACATCAAGATTAGGAACATAGATTGGAGCTTCTGTACAGGTTATTGACACGCGCGTAATGTTAAACATGGAAATCTTGTAGCTCTTTCCCTTCTGCCAACTTGTCCAAATCCTTTTCTTTTAATTTTTTGTGTGCTTTATGTTTGTTTTGACCATCTCATCTGCTAGCTATTAATGTTTTGTTGGTTACTATGCTCTCTTACGTCTCAGCATTTTTTACTTGCAGGTGCAAGTTGATCGCAGTGACTATGACAATGTGATAGGGGCTTTGCCATATTTGAAAGTGAACCGTTCCAATTGAATATTTGTTAATTTTCCGTGAATGTTAATGCATAGTGAGTGCATCTTGTTGTAATTCAATTTAAGGGTACTCTCCGAGTAATAACCCTTTCTCACCTTGTATCTTCTCAATTCATATATTGCTTATTTTGTGTCATTTTATCTTTGGATAGCATACTTTCAGAAATTATTTCACTTATTCACACTATCACTTGATTTAAGTTATTGGTTGGATACCATGTAAAATTACTCATGCTATTTTCCCTTACATGTATCTGCCGACTGTGCCATGATCAGGTAGGAGGCGAGTTAACAATGCTTTCGATAACGTTGTTAATATGAAGTTAATCTTGTACTAAGGTCGTTTCCATCTGATACATTCTCACTTCCTTGATCTCTTGTTGTGAAATGGGATATGGGAAATGCTGGGTTTTTCTCTGGTAAGATCTTTATTTTACCTTTTGTCTAATAGATTTCTTGAATTTTAATCCCTTGTCATGTAGAGGTTTCCAGGAAGTGGGGATTGCCTACTAGTTTTCTGTGATGGAGAATGTCAATAGACATAAACGACTTTGTATAGCATAGTAGATAAGTCAATACGATCCTTTTGCTAGATCCAACAATTTTGAAAATATTACCCGATGTTGTTTCTTACTGTTGTCTGTTGCACTTGGTTTCTTGTTTTCGAAACTTACTATTACACTTGCTATAGTCTGAATTGGCATAATTTATTGTACTTTTTGGCCCAATTCACTTTGTCTGGTGAACTTCACGATGATAACGGGGATGATGATACAAGATAAAGTCTTAAATTCTCATTGCATTGCATTGTAATGAGTTTGTTCATCAATGATCATTTCTTATGGAGGGAAGATTGGTGAATTCACTCGAGACTTACTATTACACTTGCTGTAGTCTGAGTTGGGATAATTTATTGTACTGTTTGGCCCAATTCGCATTCTCTGGGGAACTTCACGATGATAACAGGGATGATGATACAAGATAAAATCTTAAATTCTCATTGCATTGCATTGTAATGAGTTTGTTCATCAATGATCATTTCTTATGGATCGAGACTTAAGCTTCTATCATTTTCACTGTTATCGTCATGAAGTTCAGCATACAATCGCTATTCTATGGTATCTTGAATTTAAAAACAATTGCTAACTGACTAGACTTTTTATTTTTCCTTTTGTTATTTGAACGTTGTTAATTGTCATTGTAATGAGTTCATTGGTACACATAAGCAGATTTACTCACCAAAATTTGTCATCTCAGAGGTGTTTACAAATTGCTGACCAATTTAGACGTGTCAACCAAATTCACTGGTAACTGCTTTTAGATTACTCAAGAACACTTTTTTAGCTATAATAATTAATATTATATATATATATATGTATATTTTGGCAAGATATAGGAGAATTTCATTTCTGTAACAACCTTGTGGCTATTTGCATTCGAAATACACTGTCTTTGTTTAATTGTTCGAGTGAGCCCTTGAGCTCATTGAATGCTTTATAGATCCATCAGTTTAGGCAAATAATATTTGCTTTGTTTGCTTATTTGTACTCTTTCCTCCACTCTATAAAGGGAGATGTATTTCATTACATATATGGGTTGTGAATAGAATAGTTAAATTTCTCCGTGACATGATTGATAGGTTACAAGGAACATAACAATTAGTTGATCAATGATCACTGGTTCTTGGATATGTAAATGCTAGTGTTCTATGTGCATTCAAACTACAACAACACCCATGCAACATGGTTTCTCCTGTTAATATAATTTTATTTTATTTTATTTTTGTTTTTTACCTTTTTTAGGGACAGTGTTTCACTTAACTGTAATGCATTCATAGTATTTTGGAAAAATAAAAGTCACATGTATCATGTGCTTGCTATGATCTATTTCATCGAAGGCATCAATTCCTGGGTTCTACTGAATTACTTTATTATTTGTTTATTTATTTATTATTTTTTTTGTAGGGTTGTCACGATACATATATGGAATATAAACTTAGTCACAGGTGAGAGCAGATGCAGCAAACTTTCTTTAGTTGATTTGTCTGGAAGTGATGGTACAAAAACAGAGACACTGGTGACAATGCAACAGAGTTGTGGAAGTCTCAAGATTCCTGTCAGCGTAAGTGAATGCTATGTCGTTCTCTTCTAAAGGCCATGAAAGTTACTAATCTTCAATTTGGACGTTGTATACTTGCTGCTTTTATAGACGACTGATCTTATTATGGGTGTGGTTGCCTTTGTTCAACAACAATCTATATTGTTTCTATTTGCAAGAAGCTGCCTACAGTGTTCTTATTGGCTTGTCTCACACAGCTGCAGTTTAAGTTTTACAGCCTAATCTAGGATGTTTTTTAGTTCATCTGTTGTTTGATTTTGTGTGTTCTATTTCTGTATTTGTTTCCTTTCTCATGAAAGGTTGAAAAAATGTTAGGCACCTCAACGTACAACTAGTGGAGAAGTTAGTTTGGTGTACTCAATTTATCCTTCTGTTTTCTTGTTTTTCACTTGATCTCACTCATAAATTTTTATGTTTCATGATGCAGTTTGGGTGATGTTTTGGCATCCTTGTTATCTAAGAAGGATAGAATTCCCTATGAAAACTCCCTGTTAGCCAAAGTTCTTGCAGATTCACTAGGTATCTATGTAGTTACTTTAGATTTCCTTATTATTAATATTCTAAGTTTTAGCTACCCGTTATGATTGAGAATCAGTGGCTCATTATTGATTCATGTCTATGTTAGTTGCACAAATATTCTTGCCTAGATGCCACTAATCCTACTTGTCTAGGATAATTTTGGTCCCCTTTTTCAAATAAGATTTATTTTTTATTTTTTTTAAAAGGAGGGGTGGGGTGGTATTATAAGTGAAATAGAAGCTATAATATGATTTAGCTTCTGTACCTATTTTCAACTGCCAAATCACGTAATTTTTTCATGTTTTCCCTTTATATTGTCTAGTGTTTAACATTGACAATCCAAATTCCAACATGCATGAGCCAAACCAGCAAGTCAGCTGTTGTTTGCCCTCTTATGCGTAAAGTTTGTTATGTTGGTCTTGTATTGTGTTGAGGATCATTCGAGGATTACACTGAAATAGGGGAGGAATGTTGGACATTTCAATAAAATTGAAATCAATCCTTCGGCCAATGGTTGAGGTTGAGGAGTATGTGCTCAAGCACCATATCAACCTCAACATATGTTGAAAGAAGGTAAGAAAACTGAAGATCAATAAGGTGGGAGCGAACAGAGTCGTTGAAACAGTGAGGCTGCTACCGCTCGACGAGAGGCGGAGACAATGGCACGGGAATGGTTAGGGCTGCCCTGGGCCCGGGCAGGAGGAGCGTCAGCCCAGGGCCCAATACAAATAGGGGTTCATTACATATTTATGTTATATATAAAATTTATTTGATATACGTAAAGTATTATAGAATGAGTTAGTGGTGTGGGGTAGAGTTGTGCTTTACTTTTATTTTGCTCTGGACCTTCAAAAGTCAGGACCAGCTCTGGGAAGGGTTCTGTCGCCTTCCTCTGGTAATATTCATCTAATCTCATGTCTAGTCATACATAAAATGACATGGCATTTCCAAGTTGGCAATTATTGAATTCAAACTCTTGAATTTGAATGAATGGTTGCTTGGTGATAGGAAATGGAAAGACAACTCTTGAAGATGTGCCTCTTGGATTATAACTTTCCATGTCTTTATATAGGCTTGTAAGGCTTCATTTTCATATGTACATGATCACATTTTGGCTACACATGAAATTTACTTAGCGCCCTAAGTTCTTTTTGTTTTCCTAGTGTTCTATTCAACCAAAACATTAGAGGCATACTCGTTTTTATCCCAATACAAATTTTGTGCAATTTTAGTTTGTTGTGTGGGTAGAAATATTGTATTGATAAGTGAGTCGTCCACGACTCCAATATAATCCAAGGCATCGTGCATGAACGTTTGTTCTTCCAAATCCACCAAACAATTTGGGTGATGTTATTCAATTTAGTGTTTGTTCACAAAACTTATTTTTGGTAACAACAATTCCCCGTGAATATTACAAACACAATATATAATACTTTCTCTATCCCACCTACTGTCCATATTGCCGTTTCTGATCGTCTCACATTTTATGTCATTTTTTTTTAAATGATTACATACTTTAATTTTATTTTAATTTTTTTTAATTTTTAATTTTTAATTTTTAATTTTTAATTTAACTAATTAGTTATCAATCTTAATTTATAATTATTTATAATATAAGATAATTATCAACTAATTATATTTATCATAAATTCTCGTATCTACATTAACCCAGATTAGCTAAGTAAGACGGAGGGAATATATATTCTATTCATCTACAAAAAAAAAGTAATAATACAACACCAAATAGTATTTTTTATATTATCGACATGATTTTTCGTAATTAATATAAAAAAATATATATTCATCTAAAAATACAAAATAAATACACCATAATCTGTTATAATTTTTTATATAAATAATAATTTTGTATAATTTTATTTCACTTGAATAAATAAATATGTATTCAAAATAAGAGAATATGTCCCTTAATGAATGGCTAGGTGGTGTGGTGTGAACACGTGACCATGAGGTCATATTCTTAAACCGTTGATGCTATGAATACATTATATGCATATTTAACGAATAGTTAAAATGTAAAAACTTAGAATTTATAAAATATATAATAAAATATCTTAAAATATGTAATGTTATTATCAATATAATTTCACATATCTAATATAAAAAAAATCGATGAAAGTGACAAGTTTCTCCAGGTTATTAAAACTTGCCATTGATTGTTTTATGGAATGTTAGGCCACGTCATCAGAACACGTCAATAGATGTGACGAGTTTTGATGATATAGCATACTAGCAGTGATCTTAACACGTCGCCTGTCACGTCAAGTGAACTCACTACATAGTGGATGACTATTGCAATTTGTACGTCATCCAAACTTGCCGCATAATTTGGTGAGTTGCATTAAAAGTATATATTTTATATATATATTTTTTATTTAACATTATTAAAATAATTGAATCACATTCTTTTGTATTTCTTTTACTCTCTTCATCCCAGTTCAAAATACTCATTTTATCATTTTCATTTGTCCCAACTCAAAATACCTTTTTTACTATACTCAAACCTTTTTTTCCTCTTAATTGCAAGTTCATACCACAATTGTTTGATCCGCGGTCTATTAATTTGAGAAAACCTATCTCAAATATCTTTCCAAAGATCGCTTGCAATAGACATCGGATATATTCGAGCATAATTTCTCCTTGATAGTGTTCATCATCCATACCACAATAAGAGAGTTGTTAGTCCATCAATATTCGAGATATGAGGAATCATCACTAGGTTTAGGAATTGTTCCATTGAAAAATCTAATTTTTTTCGTGCCCGAAGTGCTCTACGAAAAGATCGAGACCATTCTTCGTATTATCTCCTCTCAAAACAACATTGATAAAGAGCAATCCAGGATTATCACTAGACGTAAAATCAAATGGGGATATCGTTTTTCGCCGTTGAACATCACTTAAGGTCTTTTTTTCCTTTGTCACTCATGATGAATAATCGATTAAAGGATCATGCTTTGATACCATAATAATATGGAATCTTGTTGTTCTCATTAATCACAAGTATGTAAAAGATTATAGACAAGATAAGGTAAGGCTAAAGGCTCACCCTAAAAATCTTCCAATTTAAAATACAAAAATATTTATACTAAAATTTCTCTATACCCCAAATATATATACATGCCTTAATATGATTCAATCTCATGGCTCAGTGCTTTCCATACCCACTACCTGGGTATGCACTAAAAGGAGCCAACGAGGAGGCCTTGATCGAATCAATTAAGGCTTGATCCCTCATTGAATTAATTATAAATATAATGTAAGTGTGATATCCCCGAAGTTGGACCGTTGCTTGGTCAACTCCGGTGGGTGGATGAGCAGGTGCCAGGCCATCCAAGAGTGAAAAAGGTTAAATGGATTGAATAGACTGCTCATGTAAAAAATGTGCATATTTTTTTTCGAAAGCTCTACTGAAAGAATTTTAGGGCTAAGCGTGCTTGCTCTAGAGTAATTTGAGGATGGGTACCCCCTAGAAAATCTCCCAAGTTGTGCGGGAGTGAAGACAAAAAGTCGGGATATAATTTGAAACTTATAATAGTACCTTACGGGTCTTCTTTTGAAGAAAGATTTGTTACGAAGAACCTTTGCACATAAATTGACTAGGAATTTGTGTTATCATTCTTTAACACATCTCTAAAATCTATTTCTTAATTATGAAAATCATATAGCTTTGTTTTTTTTGTGGATTTTTCACAATTTTTATTATTAAGTTTCTTTTTACTCTCCAAAAACATTAAATCACATAATTATTATTTTTAATATTGTATTAAAAGTCAATTTTAAATTAAAAATATAATATCAACATCTATTTATATCACATCCAACAATTATTCAAATTCAAACTTTTATTATTCAAAATCCAAATTGAAAAATCAAATCCGTAAACAAACATTGTTTTTCCTTGTAAAGAATTTTTATTCTTTATTTATGGTATTTTGTCTGTGGTTAAGAACTTAACCATGGATTGAATGGATTGAAGTGCATCAGTAGAGATGCTTGAGGTTGTGGTGTTAAGTTTCTATTTTTAGTCTCTATTGATTACATGCCAAAGTAAAATTGTGATGAAGTCTCTATTCATGTCATGGGCCATGCTGCATTAAATCTTCCCGGTCTAGATTTTAAAACTGTTATTTTGGTAAACTAAAGCTTCAAAAAATGGAAAATGACAAGGCAAAGAAGCTAATGAAGGCGAAAATAATAGAGAGGAAACTTCTACTGGGAGAAAACAAAAGACAGAAAACCATAAGATAAGACATCTAAAGAGAAATCTATTATCCCTAAAAATCACATTGATAAAAAGCTTTTGGCCAATGTGAAAGGAAGTAAAGCTTAACCGAAGCAACTAGAATGAAGCACTCTAATTGAGGACCATAGCACAAAGAATAGCAACAAGAGGAAGAGGCTGAGCTTGCCACCGAATGTCCGATGTAATAAAGTTTTCCTACTCATGATCTCCTATGTTTGATCCATTTTTTGTTATTAATTCATTATTTTTTTTCTTTTTCTTTGTGCAGCTAGAAAGATCATCCGGACTCTGCTGTAATCTAAAAAGCATAATAAATCGAATATGTCGTTTTTAAATGAACGTCTCTGTTTTATAGTTGGGAAGGTAGAATTAATTTCACTCGATAACAACAAGGCTACCTTTAAATATCCGAAGGCAATTTCTTGCAACACAGAAGATCAGAAGGATAGTATCCTCAAGGGCTTATTCCAAGATCTAATCACAAAGAGATTTGTTCGACTTCCCAACTTACCAATACTCTTGCTTCTGTGGGAATGATAATTTCACCGGAAACAAACACGACTACACCAAAGTTACATAAAATGGAGTTAAAGTTGAAGAATATAATAGAGAATTGGTTTCCACTTCTATTGCAATATGTACCTCAAGATTCAAATGACCAAGATTGACTGTTTGGACGAAAGAAACATACACCTATAGAGAAAAGACATACACTCGTAACCCCTAGTGCCCGCGACTCCAGCAATGCAACATTTTGGCCTCATGCACAATACATGCCAAAAGTTGGTATCTATGCCTTGCCTTTCACCGACCCTTTTGAGTTGCACAGAGAAAATTTCCACTGCTAGAAGGATTTTGTAGCATTTCTGTAGTAGAGTGCCTAGATTTTTCCATTTCGACACATACATCACTTGTAATGAATTCAATAGAGAACTTTGTTGTCTATTGGCCAAAATTTATTGATACTAAAAGCCAATTTATGTGTTTTTAATATGTACCTAATTATTAAAATTTCACTTTAGTTACAATAGGAATTCAATTGTAAGAAATTAAGATTGATTTATGAAAGACCTTAGAAATGATGCGATGATCAAATCAACTATAGAGTTAGTAACTTATAGATTTCAGTTGGTGGTCATTTTTTCAGAGATATATTCTCAAATAAACTAACTATAACAACAACGGAGCAGAACACCGGCAGTCAAAGGCAGTGGCTTGGCAGCTTCAGCTCCGGTAGCAAGACAACAGTTTTCTACTTCAAGACAACTCCGATCTCCTCCAATTTTTTTTCTGTAACGGCATCTTGGCAGTGGACTTTCTCATCCCGGTGTTCATACTGACAACTCCGATGACGGAAAATTCTCCTTCAAAGGCTCATTCCAGCAGTAGATTCAACTCCAACTAGAGACAGCTTCTCCGATGACAATTCCTGTGTTTGGAACAACAACTCATCATATTTCATTTTTTCTCTTTACTGGCAAAGGGATGGTGGTGCTCGGCTCAGATCCTCGATATACAGCTAGGCAACCACTCTAAGTCTCGACATATACCGGACATAACCAAACACTAAATTCACAAAGAAAAACTTCGAATTCTCACTAAAAACTCACAAAGATTTATCAAAAACTCATCAGAATCACTAGCCGCGCCGGAGACAGACGCTCTAACAAATAAAACCCCAAAACTAACAAACTAATTTCTAACCATCTAACAAACTAATTTAATAGGAAATTATGATACATTGACACATGACATTGTCTATAATGTCCCATAATTTGAATTTGAAAACTAAAAATACATAAAATTGAACACTCACATTTCATATTATCGAAGCAGCACAGAGTAAAGTAATCAGATAAGGAAGGATTTTTTCCATGGGACCACATTAATTAGCGGGAAAAAGGGTTCCATAATTTAAAAATAAAAATAAAAAAATTAGAGGGATATAAATAAGTCTAGTTTCTACTTGTTTTGAGGTTCCAATTTTAAATTACAATAGTTATTTGGTTGATATAAATAAGTATTGATGGCTGAATATCATTTATGGAAAATGTTTGAAACTCCCTTATAGAAGTTTATAAAAGTGAACGACTTATTACTAATTGGTTTTAAGTTGGAGTCTCGGATCTCTTTTGAAATAGTTATTTGATGTGATATAAATAAATATTGATCTTAATTAGGATTTTGAGATATCTCGATGGGGAGTATTGAGTATATCCCACATGTAATAATTGGTTTTAAGTTGTAGCCTTGGATCTCTACTTAACAATGATGTGAAATTTTGAATATAAATTTTTTTTTAATATAATATAAAAAATAAAAAATAAGTGTTTGATTTGATATTTTTTAATTTTTTTTATAGGGATAGTAAAAATACTCCATAACCGCCTTAAACAAACACATCGCTTTCAACGACATCAATAACAAATATTTTTCTCAACTTTCTTTTCTCTTCCAGGTCTTAATCGGGATTTTCAACGGAACATCAATGTCTCATCTCCCAACCATAATTCAATCTATCAGCAGAACAACCTCAATGGTTAGTAATAGAGTGATATATGGCAAGCCGTCGTAGTATAATGGCATGGATTTAAGGCCAATGCTATTTCTTCCATGGACGTTATTGCAACCACTGCCTATGATAGATATGAATGGCTGTAGCTATGCGCCTCTTATGCCGTATATATACATAAAATGTATTTTTATTTTAAGAATTTATGTATTTTTTTATATTTACTTTAGAATGTATTTATTCTTAAATTAGTGTTATGATTATGCTAAACAAACAAAGGTTCCGTGGCAATTCGAGCAGTGCAAGTAGATTTATGTTGTTCATAGAAGATTCAAACCACTAACGCAGACGGTAAACGAATAATAAATCACACTAAAATTGTTAACCCAGTTTAGCCATCGAAGACCTATGTCTGGAGGATGCCAACCCAGGAAGATTAATACTCAATGATGAACGAATCAAGCTTATCAAGTTATTGTGTGAATCCTGGCCCTCAGAAATCTCGCTCTATCGTTCACATAGAATTTTCTAGCACAACCATTCATACCTATAACCTATACCAACTCAATTCCTTGTCCCATTCTCGATTTAACTCTTCATCTCTTACACATTTTTTGCTTTTACTTTCCATTATCGTTACTTCTCTAACCCCAACATTTTCAACAAAATAATATCATCAAATAAAGAAAGATATCATTCTTAATAACTCTATAATTTGACTTCCATATTTTCTCTCAATTGAATCTCTTCCAATCTGCTTTTCATCAAAACATATCTCTTAGAATCGATGTTCCTTTTGGAGACACGCCGGATTGATCAATTTGGACTGCAAAAAATAGATAATTTTTTTCATATTGAATGAGCCACAACTGTCCACCTGCAATCATCAACCGAAATCCAAAAGATACATATAACCCATTATCAACAATCTCCCCATTTTGGTTGATGCTTACCAACCTCAATTGGGATGATTACATCCGTACTATATGCTAATGTATCAAAATCACTCAGCCAGTTCAAAGCTCCCATTTAGCCAAACATGAAGGCAAAAAACGGACAACCAAGTTCAGTTCTAATGACATAAAATTAACCAGTCACACCAGAACCATAAGCAGCCACCACCTACATCATCAAAGCTCCCTCTTAGCTATACATGAAGGTAAAAAGAGGACAACCAAGTTTATTTCCAACGATATAAAATTAACTGGCCACACCAGAATCATAAGCACAACCAGCACCCGCATTATCTCTCCCCGTTTGGAAATAACATACCAAAAAAGTTTACCGCAAAATTCTCTCCTATTCAAATTGATCTAATTGAACGGATATCATCTACATCAGCAACCCAGTCAAACATGGCCTTTCTTTTATTGAACGAGGCAAACCCTTATTTATTTTTTTATTGGTGAGAGAACATACCAAACTCTCTTTCCAAAGCTTTAAATCATTTTGAATCCAGAGCCTTTGTCAAAAGATCTTCCAGTTTATGTGTTTTTTTAACATGCTCCAGTCTGCAGGTCCCTTCTTCAACTAGGTTACAAATGAAGTGATACTTGATGTCAATATGCTTTGTTCGAGTGTGCTGAACGAATTTATTGAAATGTATATGGCAATGGTGTTGTCACAGTGAAGAATGAATCCGTTGCACCCAATTCTATAATCATCCAACATTTGTTACATCCAAAGAAGTTGGGAGCATTCGCCGCCGGCCACAATGTATTATGTCTCGGCTGTGGACATAGCTATGTTGTTTTCTTTTTGGAAAAATCAATTTACCATGTTTTTCCTGAGATAAAACCAGCCTCCTTATGTGCTTTTGCGGTCATCACAACACCCCACCTAGTCTGTATCCTTATATCCCACTAGCTCAAGTGATGATTTTCTGGAATACCATAATCCTAAATCAGAGGTATTCTTCACATACCTTAAGATTCATTTTACGGCCTTCAAATGAGACTTTTTAATGGACACAACAACCTCACAGCTTCAAACTTCGAAGTCGGAGAAAACGTCTCATCATAATCATACCCTTCAACTTGGACGTAACCTTGGGCGACCAACCTACCTTTATTTTGAACTATATTTCCAACTTCATCTATTTTATTTCAAAAGACTCACTTCATCCCAATGAAGTTGTCACATTTTGGAGGAACAATCAACTCCCACACTTCAATTCTTTCGAATTGTAGTCGTTCTTCCTACATAGCCGTCAATCAATAGTCATCTTTTAAGGTCTCACGAATAATTTTTAGTTCAATCTTAGAGAGAAAAAAATTCAATCCAACAATCTCTCTATAATTAATTGACTTTCCCTTCGTCAAAATTGGACCAAGATGGTCGCCAATAATCTAATTCTTTGGATGGACGTTGCTAGCCTTCGATGGACCTTCAGCCCTTGGCATGGAGCTGTTGGCTTCATGCAGTACATTTGATGTTTGGACTGCATTCACCTTCTATTCACTGCTGGCAATTTTCTGCAAGTCTGATCCTCTAGAATTATCTTTCAATTCTAGTTTTTCTTCATCTAGGTCTCGATCCTTTTCTTCACCTAATTCACTATGGACCTTTACGTTGACTGACTTTATAACCTTTCTACTAATGAGATAAAAGATACAATAAGCTTGACTATTATTTGAATACCCTAAGAAGATTCCCTCATCCTCTCTTGATTCAAATTTTTCAAGCACATCTCTGTCATTTAAAACATAACATCTGCACCTGAAGGTTCGAAAGTAAATTATTAGGTACTTCCTTCGCATGCATCATATACCTTGCCATCTCCTGTAATATTACATTTTTTCCTTTCAACAACACCATTATGCTGGGGGTTTTGGCAGCCGAAAATTCATGAACAATTCATCTTTGTTTTCAGAAGTCTCCGAATGATTTGTTTTCAAACTCTCTCTTATGGTCACTTCTGATCCTCATAACCTTAAATTCATTCTCATTGGACACCTGCTCACATAGCACCTGGAAGTTCTCGAAAGCCTTACTTTTGTCCTTAAAAAACCTTACCCAAAAATATTTGGAATAGTTGTCTACAATGACCAAAACATATCTCTTTTCACCAATGCTCTTAATTTCAGTAGGACCCATAAGATATGTGTGTCCAAGCACCTGTTGCTCGCATACCGATCAGACACCCTGTGATCAATTTTGCTCTGCTTTCCCTTGCAACAATCATCACATACAACAAACTTTGAGTTCGAAATCTTTGGTAGTCCACAAATTGCTCCCAAGTTACTAATGTTGATTAGGTTCTGGAAGTTAGTATAGTCAAGCCTCATGTGCCAAAATAAGATCTTCTTTTTTAGTCAACAAAACCATTTCTAGAGTTTGAGTGTGCACATATTAATTATTTTTCGATCGATTTCCATTCATCACCTGCTCCCACATACTCCAAACCTCACATCCAATTTTCGAGAATTTAACTTCCATACCTTCATCGCATAGTTGACTGATGTTTATTAAGTTGGTATTGAGATCTTAACATATTATACTTTTTTAAGCTCAGGAATTTCATCAAACTTGAGTACCATGCCCATAATTTTTTTCTTTTGTTTCATCCGCAAACATGACATTTCCACATTTTGTTTCACGGTAATTTGTCAAAAACTTCCTTTGATGTGTTATGTGTCTAGAGCATCCATTGTCAAATTCCATGTATCATTCGTTTCAACATCCCGTATGGACAATGCAACTAGACAAGCTCATTGATTAACTTTCGGTCTCCATACCAATCTAGTCATAATTATGTACTTCAAGTGTTTTGATAACCCAAACACCTTTCTGCCAAAGGATAAATCTTCCTTGATTCGATCACAGTCCAACACCCGATGTCCGGTTGTTTTGTAGTACCTATAGTTTGACCGTTGTCTGCCTGATCTCCGAACATTCATTTGATTTCCAGAAAGACTTCGAACATAATGTATTTCAGCAGTAACCTGATTCTCAGCTGATTCTAAAAGTAATCCGCCTCTAAAAAATATTGTTTAAGAAGTTCTAGCTCCATGAGTGTAGCCAATCCTTCTATGATCACCGTATGTTTTCCTGACATTCAGTACTTCGTCAGACTTTTGTTTCCCTTTCATCTACCCATTGAGTTCACATTCTAATTCTTTATTTTCCATTACCAACTTGCCGATTTTCCCTAATGTTCATTATAGACTTGAAGCAATTTCTCATGCTCTAAGGAAAATTCATCATTCATTTCTACTATTTTTTCATTCACTTCAATAAATATCTTGATCTTGTTTATTATTATTTTTTTTAATCTCATAAAACTTTCCTTTAATTTGTCATTTTGGACAACTAATGCTTTATGTTCAGCCACCATCATGTTATATGCCTCCATTAGTTATTCACAGCTCATTTCAGTAAGTTCAACATCTTGATTTTCCTCTCTCTTCTCATCATCCCGTGTAGTAAAAATAACTAGTCATTCAACATATTTTCTTGTTTTTCTTGGATAGATTCTTGTTCTTCGGTTTCTTTGTCAATCTATATAAACTCCCATGGCTTTCTTGTCCTTTATTTTGGTTGTTTCACACTAAGCTCTGATGTGCCCATATCCATTACATCTAAAGCATCTAACATCATTCGATATGCATGATTTCTTCGATACTTTAACCATCTTAGATGCATTAGCCTCTGAACACCAGCCTTAGCAGGGCCACCAGTTTTTTGAGTATTCTTTCCATTCCATATTGTTTGTCACTTGTTCAAATTGTGTTCGGACTGCCGCCTAGAAATCCTTGTTACTTTAGCTGTCTGACCCTTTTATCTTGGATTATTCAAGCTATTTGTTTTGTTATAAGGGCAAACTTTTCATCTCTATCTTCAGTAGCAGTAGTTTCTGATTTCCAAGAAATTCGTCTCAAGTCTTTAAACTTCCAATCAACTTATTCAATGAAATATTGTTCACCTTATCCAATTCCTCTAATGTTATGATTTTCAGAGCAAATTTATCATATACCATACACATTAACTTATAAGTTAGTTCTCTCTCATCACATTTCAGACCCAACATATATGATTGACTTACCATACCTTCGAATCATTTTATTGATTGCAGTCTTTTTCGCACCGTCGAACGAACAATCCATCACCATCCCAAGATAGGTATTCACGCAAGAGTGGAGAGATAGAAGTTGGTCTCCTTCTTACAGGAGGTGATACCCTTTTTGCGGCTTTTGTAAAGTCGGTCTCCATATTCTTCTTGTAATATATTTCCTCCTTTCTAACATGCAAAATTGAATCATTTTATTAGTGACACGAATATTTAAGGAAATGATATTTAATTATTTAATAATAGTAAATTATGATATTATTTTATTATTTTTATGTAATTAATAATATTAATAATTTTTAAAAATAAAATTTTTTATAATACAAGTAAATAAGAAATACTTTTATTTATTTATAATTAACATAAATTAATTTTATAAAAAATTGTGAAGTTTTAAATATAAATAAAAATATTTAGTTTTTTAAAAAAGAAATAAATAAAAGGATTTTGAATGAATTTTATATAATTTATAATGTTATATCTTATGTATATTTTGATTTAATAAGTGATATCTACTGTTTTGTGACAACAAAATTTTTAAAAAATGTCAATTATCATATGAAAGAGAAGGAGTACTATATAAATTTAATATAGGGATTTATATAATATAGGGATAATTAAATAGAAGGGAGGTTTCACCAAAATATGGTGCAGATTTGCAACAATTTTTATACAGGAGAGGAGGTAAACTACTGACTGACTATTTTTGTTATTTTTTTATTGTTTATTTTTTTTAACTAAAACATAATATTGTGCTTTTTAAAAATAATATTTGTGCTATTTAAATATTATTATTGTATTACTATGTTATCAATATTATGCTCTTAGATATAATTATCATACTTTTGAAAAATTTCAGTATTAATAAAGAGCACTATTATTAGACAATGAGAATATCGAATACAATAATATAAAACACTGAAGTATGTTGTGTATAGTCAAATTATAAAATTAATCTTATTTATTATAGACAATTAGGTACTAAATTAAACAAATTTAACAGCGCATGTTTAATCTGCACGGTAACCGATGAAAGGAGACCAAATATGAGTTTGTTTATTTTGTGGCTTTGTTCTTTCAATTTTTTTCTTTCATTTTTTCTAAAAAAATATTAATATACTATACATATTTACTATTTTTATCTTTTCTACACAATTTTTTATACTTCATATAATTTTTTTTCTCCAATTTTTTCACAAAATAAACACACCCATTTTTTTATGAATATTTTTTATATTAATTATGAAGAATTTTCGTAATATGTATTTATTATATTTTTAATAATATTTACGAAAAATCATTCGACCTAAAAATATTATGTTAGAAAAAACACAATGACCATAGCTCTCCAAGGGTTTTAACACTTTTTTTCGTCAAATAATCTTTGATTAATACTCTCTCTCCGTACCTATTATGTAAGAATCACCGTAGATATGAAAATTTAATTAAGGTATAATTATTAAATTAAAAATATATTAAAAAATAATTATAATATAATAAAAAATTACAGATTAAAATAAAAATAATTAATTAATATATTTAAAATTTTAAAAATATAACTAAACTATATAATTTTATATATATATATATATATATAAAAGAATAATGACATAATAGGTGAAATGAACGAAAAATATAACATGGTATGTATACGTTGGGAGGGAGAGTAATAACAACAACAATAATAATATAATTGTTATTAATATTGAGATTCAAATAACCCTAACAACAACGAATCTAACAATCTGTTACATGAGACTGCAAATGGTTCCCTAATTTGTTCTCATTGATCACCTCTTGCTGCAGCTTCTTACCCTCGTCTTCTTTCCCTGCCACATCATCGTCATATTCTGCGAACTCCCGGAAGTTCGCCATCCGGCCAAGCTCCTCGACCTCCTCGATCACGAGGTCGAGCCGCGCCACCGCCTCCACGAGCAATGACGCGAAGGCGGCGAACGGGAGCGCCTCCGAGAACTCGAGGCTCGTGATGGAAACCTTGCTAATGGTAGGCCGCAGCGCCTTGCGCTCGACCGCCTCCCCGTTGTGACGCTTCGACGACGACTTCTTCCACCCGAGCAATGCGGACGAGTCGGTCTTGACGCTCGGGAGGGAGATTCCGAGCTCGCCGTTGGAGGGCTTGTTGCGCGCGGCGGCAGCGGTGGCGGCGGCGTATGCGAGGATGTTGTTGCTCGACTTTGCGTGGCGGCCGAGGAAGAGGCGCGGCTGCGACTTGAGGGCAGCGTCAAGGTCTTGCAAGGCTTCGTGTAAGTGGTCGGAGAGGACCATTGGCGAGCATTGGCGGCGCTTCCGGATGCTCTCGGCGAGCTCGAGTAGGGCTTTCGACACTTCTCCGGCGACTCGAATGCAAGGATCTTTGAAGAGAGCTCTTACAGTCCTCGGAGTCTTGAGGTGTTCATGAAATAACTCATACAATTATAAGATGAACAATGGTTTTCTATAATTTTCTTTTTAAACTATACAATTTCGGCATTTTGGATAAAAATATACTACCTTAGTCCGGCCGCAAGAGTCTCATTTACTTTTTTACATCTTGATATTTAAATATTAATTATTATATAAAAACGTGATATAAATTAAGGGAAAATGACAAAAATATTTTTATTAGTGTCTTATAATACTATTATAATGACATTTGTGCAATTTTTTTTTACAAATATAAAGATATTTTTAATATTTAGTACAATGACACAAAAGTTAAATGTAACTTTTAGAGTTAGAGCGGGAGTATTACTTTTTTTAATATTTAGTAATTATTCTACTTAAAAAATAATAATACTCCCTCCGTCCCGCAAGGAGGTTGTCATTTGGTTTTTGCGACTTAACATTAAAAATATCTTTATATTTGAATAATTTACTCGATAAATATCATTGTATATGTATTATAAAAGACTAATAAAGATATTTTTGTTTTCTTTTCTTGATTTGTACTACGTATTGATATCATAATTAATATTTAAAGATCAATACAAGTCAATGTCAACCTTCTTGCGGGACGGAGAGAGTAATATAACAGCTTGGTTTATTTTTATTATTATTATTATGTACGCATCATAATTTCCTTTAAACAAAAATACTCCCTCTTACTAGTTTGATAATTTTCCTATGTGGTACTTAAAAATATAATATTTTTTTATTATAGTAAAAGTAATTAAGTATTAATACTAAAACATTATCAATTTTTATATAAATTACAAATATATTATTTTATATACAATTAATTTATACATTATATAATATTAAAATCATTTTATATACTTTTATAAAATGTTTAAAAACAATTTGTTTAGTTTTATACACACTTTAATTTTTTTTAAATTGTGTTAAATAGATTAACTTATATAAACTATAAATGAATACAATTTATTTGCAACTTAACACCACCATATTACTCAGGATTAGCCGAAATTTTATTGAAAATTTCATGTAGTAGTAGGACCTAAAATAATACATATAACATATATATATATATATATATACACACATATACATTAATTATATACTAATGAGATCTAAAGTATTACAAAAATTATAATGGGACCTAAAAATATTATGTCTCTCTCAAGTCAACCAATTATCCTATTGAAAAACACTTGTAAAACTTTAATTTCTATAAAAAATTTCCAAATTAAAAGCAATCTAAAATCACAAACATCCCAAAAGACAAGAGTAGTCACTACATATTTATGTTTGTGTGAACAAAGAAAGAAAGAAATATTTTACTCTCCATGTCTCAATTTTTATTTTTATTTTTATTTTTGTTATTATTTCTATTTTGTGAAATTCCAAAATATTTGTAAGTTTCTTTACTTCATACTAAAATTATCTCTTTTACCCTTATCAATACAATTTGTTAATAATCACAAACAAAAAATAAAGACAAAATGGTAAAAAAAAAAAAAAAAAAATCAAAATTATACCACCTAAAAACCTGTAACAAAACAAAAACTAGCAAATAAATTGAGCCGATAATATTAAAAAGGAGTAAATAAAATAAAACCTGAATCTCAGTTTGAAGGCAGCCATGGAGAGCAACAACAGCATATCCAAAGTGTCGAAGAATGTCTCCCAACTTAACGTACTGCTGCCATGGAAATCTTTTGCACTCTCTCGAGTGGCATGGCTCCCAGCTTGCATGTAATGCCTAATTTATTTAATCGTAATAATATTTATTATTAGAAGAGATAAATGAGTCGACTCGAGTCGAGTTAAGCTTTTTTTTCCTCTTTTTTTTAGTACTCTAAACTCAATTCCTGTTCTCTGAAACAAAAATATTTTTCAAGTTGAAGACATATATAACTTATTAGAAAACTTTCTAATTTTGATTTTCATATTCAAGTTCGAGTGGAATTAATTTAAGTAATATTTTTCTACAATTTTTTCTACTAGTACACTAAAATTCAAACTTGTGCATAAGTATAACAAGTTGAAGTTTGTATACAAACTTATTGAATAAATGAAAAAAAAAAAAAAAGGTAGTTATGGTATTGATTAAGTTAAATCAGCACTCTACTGACAACATATTATAAAAATATATATAATACATATCATAATTGATCTTAATATAAGATTTTATGTTAATAGAATACAAATACTAATAATATATTGTCATAGTCTACTTACACAACATATGCCAACATTAGTCTTAATCAACATTCTACTCATAGTATATATATATATATATATATAAAGGACAAGAAAAAAAAAAAAAAAAAAAAAAAAAAAAGAGATTTTGGTTATATGCAAGTAGCAATTACTAATATATTAGTATTTTAAATAAATTTTATCTGAAAATTATTATATTTTACTGTTTTGTTACTCTATTAATTCTAATTTAGCATGTGACATTTACATGGCACCAAAAGTGACACATAAATGACAATGCACATGTGTGATCAATAAATTAGGACCATTAAAGGAACGACAAGTTAAATACAACATGATTTTCAAATATAGTTTGCTTAAAAGATGAATATAATAAATGATAGTATTAATCGAATTATAATTATATGTATTCACATAACATGTAAGTGTGTAAGAGTGTACGCACCAAAGTTTCGTCGGTTGATTTAGAATCAAGAACCGCTTTGTAGCCCTTGTAAATAGGATCATCTGATGTTTTCTGCTCGGATGCTTTTGGATCTTCATTGCTGAAGTATTCGTTAACACATGCTGCAAAAATGTATACATTATTATTTTGCACAATTAAATTTTCTCAAAACATACACACGTGTGTATATATATATATATATATGTATATAGTGATAACATAGAGACAATATAGTAAAAAAATTTCCGATGGTTTGCAAAATTTTCTGAAAAGATTCTTTGGTTTTAAAATTTTATTTTATCTACTCGTGATTAAGATAATATTGTAAAAATACTCAATTCATTAGTATTTAATAAAGATGGTAACATTCGCATTTAAACTGCGAGTATTATTACAAATTTATAAATAAAAGGGGGGAAGAAAACTAATATTAATAATACACATGTGACTATTTTTATAACTTTCTTTCTTGTTATCTAGAAATGTATAATAATTTTTGCAGTTTAAGCACTTATTCTATCATCTTTGTTAAGTCCTAATTAACGGATAAAGTATCTTTTTGCAATATTATCTAAACCATAAAACGAAGTACAGTTTTATTATTCATAACATGTTTTCTCATAAAACTGTCATGTCGTCTAATCATTATTTTATGTAAAAACACCCAAACGTAAATAATATAAGAAAATATATTTTTAAAAACAAAAGAAATGTTTCTAGAAATTCACGAGTTTGAAGGAATTTAAAGGTGACTACTTTTTACCATACTGATCACCTTCAAGTCACTATTTTGGTGAGATACCATTAATTGTAATATTGAATTTTCTTCAAATATATATATATATATATTATAATATTGTACACACGTAAAATTATTCGAAATTTCAAATACAAAAGTAAGTGAAATTTTCACAAGAAAATATTAGTAACATGTTTTTGTTAAACAAATATTGCAAGGTCTATTTAACATTTAATTATATATATATATATATATATATTATGTTTAAAAAATTTCAAATCTGAAAACAGATATATATGTATTTCTACAAAACGCGTGTATTTGATTTATTTTTTTTATTTTTCTTTTTAATTTGATGTATCTTTTTACGTTATAGAAAAATATATTAGTAGTATAAAAAATAATTTTTTTCTTATTTGTTTATTTTTTGAATAAATAGAATATATATTATATATCTTTTGTGATATATGTATATATTGTATTATTTTTTTTATTAATCGAAAAGTATGTTAAATTTTTTTTAAAAAAAAAATGGAAGAACACACTAATAGATCTATTTAATATGGTTGGAAGCAATTCTTTATAGCATTATTTTTATTTTACCTTTATGAGATAAGGTCATATTCTATTTTTCCAAATTTCCACTATTTGGTTATATTTCAATTTCTTGTATTCTACTTTATTACTGACTAAGGTAAAATTTAAACTAATTTCCGTAACAATATTATACAACTTTTATAATTAAGAGAGAATTGTGATCATAAGTTAAAAACCGTGCATCCTAATTTGGTTTTCAGTGTGGTTCATTTCATACTGCCAATTAATAACATTGATAATTTATACAAAAAAAAGAAGAAAGTTATGTTGTTATTATTATTATTTTTATAAGGAACCCGCAATCGCTACCCGAAAGTATGCATTGGGTAAAATCCCGGTCGAATCTAATATTCTGCAAACTAGATCCGACAAAACAAGTCACATTAGGCGAACTATGTGTGACGGGTGGACCTAAAGGCGTCGGGGTTTAAACCCATTACCTCACGCTCACAAGTTCACTGGTCATCCTTTACGGGACACAAAAATTATTATTATTATTATTATCATTATTATTATTATTTGTGTATATAGATAAAAAAAAGTATCGATGTATATTATACTATCTCCGTCCGGCTCTAAGGTCTCATTTACTTTTACATGTTGATATTTGAATATTTAATTATTATATTAAAACATAGTACAAATTAAGAAAAAATTGCAAAAATACTTCCATTATTGTGTTATAATACTAATAGAATGATATTTTTAAAAAAAATTATACAAATATAAGGATATTTTTAATGATAATATAATGACAGAAAAGGTAAATGTGACCTTTGAGGCAGACAGAGAGAGTACGTATTATGATCAGAAGTAAATTTTAGGAATGGACCATTAGTATGGTATTAATTTGATCCAGTTAATATACGAAATATATTATCTATCTTTATTATATATACTGATTGAGTCAAATTATTAGAAATTCACTACCGAATTTTATGTTTAATTAACGTCTAAGATAGGTAGGTTACCTTCGATGGAATTTGCCAAGCCTTCAAGTTTAGAGACGGTGGAATTGTGGAGGTCTTGGCCCGACCAATTGGGGAAGATGAATAGGCTCATGATGAGGCAAATGGCGCAACCGATGGCTATTGTGTAGAAGCGCTCGTGCGCCATTTTCAGCACATTGTGAACCCTAAAGCTCGAAACCGTAATCAAATTGAAGGTCAACAAGAATATCACCACTCCATAGTCGTAGTTCTTCTTTATGTACGGCACAAATCTTATGTAGGTCGCCGCACTTCCTGCATTACTTCACTATGTAAAATATCAACACCGCATTGATTGATTGATTACATGCATTTATGTTAGTCGTATAACTAATTATATATAAATAAAAATAATTCGATGCTAATATATATATATTTAGTATGTATTGAAAATAAAATTATCATATTACTCAATAAAAATCCGGTGAGGATCCCATACTGAAATTATAGATTCGATATTGGTAAATCTAATTACAACTCTTGATTTAGATATTAGTAACTTAATTATTTTATTAGATGTAATAAAATATATGATTGAAAATAAATTTAGTAAATGCTGAATTAATATAAACACAACATATGATATATTCCTATAAGAATTTTATATCAATCAATAAAATATTCATCTTAATTTCTCCATAACAACAATCAACACCTAAGTGATCGATTATATCAATGGATTTATGTTGGCTATATATATTGTGATGAAACTTTGGTAATCAAGATGAAAATGCACAAAAAACGACAATAATTTAATGATGAGTTCGATAAAACTGATCTTCATTTTTTAAAGCAGCCAAATTATATATTTTTCACTAGTATTTTCAAATATAAATTATAGAAACAGTACAACAAAACTCATACATAACTGATTATATATACATAAAAATGATCCAAGGAATCTATTTTTTTGCTTTAATTCAATCTATCTGGATAACAAGATGATTATATTACTCAATAGAGTTGTATGATCAGTAGATAAAAAATTCATTTAAAAGAAGA
This sequence comes from Andrographis paniculata, assembly GCF_009805555.1. Taxonomy (NCBI): domain Eukaryota; kingdom Viridiplantae; phylum Streptophyta; class Magnoliopsida; order Lamiales; family Acanthaceae; genus Andrographis; species Andrographis paniculata. The sequence continues at coordinate 849,505 of NW_026137424.1, forward strand.
AATATGTTGCTTGCCAAAATATCGAAATCCAACATAAAAATTATTTTGTTAGCAGTATGATCATTTTGTTTTCGAAAGTGATAAATAAATTGAGTGGAAATCTAAAATGTGATTCATACATACCAATGGTGAATACTGCTACTCCAATGAATACTGCCCGGAATACCCGGCCGGACTGCTGCGCGACGTACTCTATCAAGAAAGCAAGTGATCCCGCCAACAATGTGCCAATCCCTCTATTTAATCCTTTGCAAAGCGTCGCGCCTTTTGCATTGCGCGCATGACATTAATTTTGTTGCAAAGTTCAGTATCAAATTATTTTACTTATCATTGAATCATTTAGATTGAACTTTTATTTATTTATTTTTATTTTATTCATGTGAGATATAAAAAATAAAAAATAATATCGATAATATAAAAAATAATATTTTAAGTTCAATACTAACTTTTTGTGTTAGAATATAATATATATATATATATATATATTAGGAATCATGTTAGTAACAAAATTATTTTGATGAATATATATATATTAGGAATCATGTCCGTAACAAATTATTTTGATGAACAAAATCATATATTGTAACTACATATGTAATAAACATAGCACCGTGTCTATTATAATTCAATAATTTATGACCTACTAAAGTTTGGATTTGTTCTCACACTATTTAGTATTTTTTTTTTCTTCAAAGACTATTGAATCAAACATTTGCATATTAAAAAAATAAGTTTTTATTTAAAACATTATATTAAACACATATTTAAATCATTTAGATACTAGATACTGAGTGTGCTCACCTACTTAACATTTTTCTTTTCATTTTTTAACTCTTACAATTTTTTCTTAAAAAAAATCCAGTAAAATATCACATTTAAATTATTTTTAAAAGCTAAAAAATAAAAATCATCAAGCAAACACACAATTTTAATTTTAATCTTATTATCTTAAATCCAAAATTCAAATTCAAACCTTAAAATAATACATTATATTCTTAAACTCTTTAGATAAAATAATTATCCATTTTCCATCTATTTTGCCAAAACGATGAGATCATTAGTTGAAAAATCAACTTTATTATGAAGTTGCTTTATGATATATGCTACAAGTGTGAGATTTCAAAACCTTCTGATTAACTATTAAAATCTCACCGTATTAATCATAACACCAAGTCGAGCTAGAGCTCAAAAAATATACGAAAGCTCGTCATTGTAAAAATATCATATTATTATTATGCTTAAAATTTAAGCTTGATCTAATTTATGCAATTTATTTAGATTAAACTTTAAAATGAAATGTCTACTCTGCTCAAATCATATAATAAATATATATGTAGGAAAATAACAATAGAAAAAAATTATAAATTGAAAATTTTGTGACCATCAATGAATGAACTAATTAAAAATAGCTAGATAGCTTACCAGCTGTGAACTCTAGCACGACGACAACAGTCATGACGGCCCAAATAGCACTTTGGCCGATATCATTGAAGAAAGGCTCCGTCAAATACAGCAAAGAAACCAAAGTCAAAGAAAATCCTACTTTTAAAGAGTGAAAGACTCGGCGTCGATCTTCTTGGCCCACTTTGCAAATAGTCGTCCATTTCGATAATCCCCAAGCCTTCGCCTTTCCCATTAAAATTATCAAGTTTTTCTTCATCGTATCCATCTTTTCTTGACTCCAACCATAAGGGTTTCCCCAAGGATACCCCATTGCTACACTACTTATGCAACAATACATATATATTGAGTTTTTGGCCTAAATTCTAAAGATTTATATTGATCATAGATTGAATGACAAAAAACAGCTAATTATTTTGGGGTTTGCCCTTTGTTTAATTTGTATGAATAGCAAATATTTTACGTGTGCATATAGTTATTATATAGGGAGAGGGAATTGGTTGTATTAATTGGGTGGTGAAGTTGTTGTCTATGTAGGCAACAAAATGGTGTATACATAATTAGGAAGAAATAAATAAATGCATACACATGGGTGCGCGCACACATATATAGATATAAGGGCAAATTTACTTCCACATTATCAAATCATCCGTTACAGATCACATACATGATATTTTTCATTATGTCACTTAATAATTTTGTTTATATTCAAAATATTCATTTAATCTTTTGTTAATCTTATACTATCAAAATTTTGTTAATTTATCTTGAAAAATGAACTTAAAACAGAAAATTTTAAGATAAATTATGTCACAAAATTCTTCTATAAAACAAAATCTTGTCGCAATAGTTTGATGATGAGATATATACACTCACTAATAAATCAAAAGGCTATTGACAAGGTTGGAAACAATTGCGGTGAAAGCTCATTATTTTTATACACATGCTTTCAGACAAGTCTACTGTAACATCTTGTTTATTTGTTTATAATTTATTGAATATATCTCATATTGGAAAATGTTGGTATTCAAATGATTTATAAAGATAAAGAGCTACTCCACTTAATACAAATTGATTTTAAGTTGAAATTCCGAAATTTTTTTAACATAGTATGGAGTCATGAAACCTATATTGGGTATTGATCTTGTTTAGAATTTCGAGATTATATCTAAATGGGAGAATACTCTACGATAATTTTACTCAATTTCAAACCACACTTTACTTCTCGCTTTCTACAAATGTCTTACTATTTTGAGTAACTATGATTCTCACGTACAAATAAAATACCTAAATATATACATATGAAAAATTAAATAAATACATATTTCTGGATGAGAAAATAATTATTCTCTCTATCTTTTTTTTTTTTTTTTCGTCTTTTAAAAATATTCTCATTTTTAAAAATTCACATCACATTTCTATTTTTTATATAAAAGAAAAAGAAAGTAACAAAAAAAAATATACATTCACATTAAAATATGTGTATAAAAGTACAAATATATTTTTTTTTTTAAGACTGAGAGAGTAAAGACTAGGGTTTTTAGCCTCACCATAACCCCAACACTCACACACGTGTGTGTACATATAAGTGGAATGAATTAGAGGGTTGAGATTTATTGGTGGGGGAAAATGAAAATGTAAAATTTCACAAGGTTTACTTTTGATGATCACATGGAATCCGTTTGTGTAATTAAATTAAAGATATATGGGTTGGCTTCTGCATGATTATTTGCCAACCACAACGTAACTAATTAAACTAACTAATTGATATATGGTGATGATGATGATGCTGATTAGGTGACCAGCAATTTAATTTTACGTTTCAGTTTTCACACCATAACCCTAACCATAACCATAACCATCACCATCACCATCACAAACTTGGGCTAAATAAATTAAAGTTGCACAAGATTAATAAGGGCAGCCTAGGCTTTCAATTTCAACTATGATCACAATTTAAATAATTGTTTTGGATTTAAATTAAAGCTTTTTGAAAAATATAACGGGATATATATATATTGACGTAATATTTCGAATTAAACTAATTAAAGTTTTAAGGCTAGTGTTGAGAAAAATGATGAAACTAATTTGGGAACAGAAACAAGACTTCGAAAACAAATGAAATTTAATTAACATGAAATAGATGGGGAAAATCTTCTTACAGTTATAACTATCAGAGTTTCCATGTGAATCAATTGTTACTATATTTGTTGGCCTCGAAATCGATTTGGATTTAATAAGTTTCGACATAAAGAATTAAATATGGGCTTCTAGCAACTAGACGCTATAAAATTTAAAAAAAAAAAACCAAAATCAATTTGCAAGAATTTTTGCAAGAGATTTAATTATTTAACTAATTGCAAGGGAATATGCATGCATTTAAAAGACAAGTTCATATCATCACTAACATAATGCAAGGATTTTCGCAAAAGATTTAATTATTTAACTAATTGCAACGGAAAATGCTTGCATTTAAAAGACAAGTTCATATCCTCACTAACATAGTCTAGTATTAGCACGTGCTTCATAAAAGATCCTACAAGCCCGTAATTTGTAGGGCTCCATTAATATATATATATATATATATATTATTGAGAAGTAATGGATTGAACAAAACAACTTCGAACACTTTAAATATGGTCAACTCCCGAAGCGTGGTTAGTTCACAGTTAAAACAACACCTTAACGACAAATAAAATGTAGAACTCAAAACAACAAATGAGATAAGGTATTTGTCGACCGGTTTGATTTTCAACCAATTTACATCCGAGGATACCAATCCAGGAAAGATTCCACTAATCAATACTCATTATAGAACATATACAATCACAACTCCTTCAACCCCAAACTCCTATATTGGTTTACCTTAAAAAAACACCTACATAGGTTTACGTCGTCGCAAAGGCGTACTAACAACAACCATATAGCCGAGCTGCTCAGATTCTGATCATCTTCTCCGGTTGGAAGTCTTTTATTTCCTATCTCCGATTAACTCTTCAGTGAGTTTTTTTGTATAAAATAATCATTCAAACTGAGGAGAATCGATATGGATAGATGATGAGATACTCAACACCAATCCTAGTTTCTTTGTACGACGGTTGAGTAAATCACTCACATTTTTTAAATAAAATATCCCACATTAATTTTCCTTTGCACCGAAATAGAATGGCTAAATTTTCATAATTTGGACTTTCTTCAAATATATATATATATATTTTTTCTTTTGGGAAGTCTTGCTGGAATTAAGGCACTATCTGTCTACATACCAAAATAACTTGGGCAATAATAGATACAAATAAAGTAATTATATATCTACTTAAAATAAATATATTAAAATTACATAACAGATTATTTATATTACCATTCCTAATTTGTAGAGGCCTACTCATATATATGTTAATAAATAATAACTTTATATATATATATATATGATATTATTATAATTCAATAATAGATATAAATATTAAAATAAATATGCTAAAATTATACAATGAATTATTTATAAAAAAAATAAAAAAACTACAAATATATTGTAATCATTACCAAATTTTTATCAATAATACCAAAAGAATTTCTTGAGAATTGGGATAGATGAATAGTCCTTAAATATGTTTAAAATACATAAAAACTAATAATTTAATTTAATTGTTTATCAAGCAATTGTCTTTTTTGAAAAAAAAAAAATTTGAACAATATGAGCAATACGCAAATATGGTTGGTTTTTTATTTTCTTCCGAAAAATTGTCTTCATTAGATTATTCAAGTTTAAAGTCTTATTGTATGAATTTAGAAGATAAACTTAAAAATGGTAATAAATGTGGTATTCATGGCTATGACTTATAGGTGGAGTTGAAATTACTCCAAATATTTTTACCAAAATAAAATAAAATAAAATTGGGAGCTCTTGATATTTTAAATTTCTTAAAACATGTTGATTATTTTCCTAATACAATTGTTTGAGATATTTTCAACAATACAAAATGAAATTCGAAAGAATACTTATCGAATTTGGATAATAAATATATACATAAGTTTTTCAATGCGTTAAAGTAGATAAAACAAACAAGTAAAGGATGACCCCAACATATGATTCTTAATTTTGACTGATTGAAGATTTTTTTTTCCTGATTCCCCTGAATATTAAATATTTCTTCAAAACTGCCTTGAACCGTCAGAACCACCCTGAACCGTCACTAAATCGGTTACCAAACTTGTATCAGTTAAACCTAGAGACTAATCTCCTGATGACACGTGCCCTTAACCGACTACTGACCGCTTCTGTCGGTTGTGCACTTCAACCGTCCCATTTTCTCACAACAGGTGTGCATTCCGTGTTTATTAGACGAACTCGGTTCAATCCAAACTACAACCGACGCCTTACTCTCTCATAATGGGTGTGCTTTCTTACCTAGCAACCGAACTCAATCCAATCTGTGCTTTCATGCCTAGCAACCAAACCCGATCCAATCCAAACTGCAACCGACGCCCAACTATCTCCAACTAAACCAGTCCTTTGAGTGGGATGATCCCGAACCATCATATGTTCCTTGATTTCTACATCGAAAGAACCATCCTGACTGTCCCACTTTTTTGCTACTAGTTTTTCACAAACTTTAAACTTTCCTTATCGTTGTCTCTTTGATTGATGCCCTTTTATTGATTTAGGGTTTGCCCAAGCATCCATCATAGCCATTGTAGCCTTTGGAAATGGTTGTTGTTCGACTCCTAAAGTAACATATTTGAGTCGCCCTATCTTGATGGCCCTTTGAATTTCCTTTCGAAAATGCGTGCATTGATTCGTATTATGAGTGAAAGAATTATGCCACTTACAGTTTGGTCTTCTTTTGATCTCCTCCTTGGTAGCTAGTCATTAGCCTTTCGGAATACGAATCTGTCCATATGTCAGTAGAATATCAAAGATTTCGTCGGCTTTAGAACTATCAAACGTAGGTTGATCCCTCCCCTCAGTTCCTAGTAGTGGCTTTAACTTTGGGCATACATATGGTTTTCCAGAGATAATCTCAACTGCCATTTCTTCCAGCTGATCGACATCAGGACTGTACGGGTCTGTTTCCATGCTGGCCATTTGCTGAACCCTGTTGCGCCTAAAATTTTGATCTTTTTCTTTGAAAAGATACTCCAAACGCCCTGCCTTAGATGCAAGACTTGCTAAATCTTCCACATCATGTGCCGTTAGTGTCTCTCACAGGCATACATGCATATTTCTGACGACCAAATTGGTCATTTATTTCTCATCAATAGCAGTAGGACATCGCCCCTTCATTAGCCGCACCCTTTTGATGAATTGAGCGGCTGATTCTTCTGGTACTTGCTTTATTTCCAGCAAATCATTGAGGGATACAACTGGTAGTGGATTGAAAAATCTGGCATGGAATGCTATCTCCAATCCTTCCCAAGTTTGTATTTGCCCCGGTGGTAGGTCGACAAACCAAGAGAAAGTTGTTCTGGTGAGAGATAATCCAAATAACTGTAACTTGTAGAAAGGATTATTACCGATCTCCCCTAATTGTGTTTTAAAACGACCTACGTGCTCGACAGTGGAAGATCCGTCTTCTCCTGAAAAAGAATGAAAATCGGATGGTCGATAATTCCTTGGGAGGGGATATTCGTTGACAATCCTTTTCGGAAGGGTCTTTGATAGGCAGGGCGATTATCCACATGAGGATTCATACCGAAATGAACCCTCAAGACATGCGCAATTTCTTCGGGATCCAAACGGAAAGGTTGATGATCAAGGACATGAATAGGATCATGTGCCCTCCTTGCCTTTCTTCTCTCGGAACGTTTGGTTGGTTATTCTCAACCCTTGGTCCCAAAGGAACGTTGTTTGGAAATGTTAGAGGAGTCTTTCCTGTATCTGTTCGGTTGGAAGCCGTAGCACTAGGGATCATACTGTCAACGTATAACGGCCCTGCAAATGTTGACCCTACAAAAGTTGCCTAAAAACGTAAAGGCGACAATGTTAGGGGCGTATTTGAATGCAACGTAACTCTTAACAATGTCTGGTCCAACATATTCTGCATTAAATTCTGTTGATCATGCAACATCGTTTGTATGGTTGTCATTTGTTGATTGTTCATTGTTGAACATAAGTTAACCAATCAGGTTGTACTTGAAGCGTTCCCCCCGTCGTGGGAACGGATGTAGCCGGATTTGAAGCTACAACGGAGACTCCGACACCGGTTGTACTTGTTTGAGATTGAGAGCCTGCCATAATGTTTCTGCTAATGATCCGACCGGACCGCAAATGTATGAAGCCTTCGTTAATAGTAGGATCAGCAATTTTGCTCATTCTCCTACTGTAGTCGCCAAATTGTTGGAGATATTTTCAACAATACAAAGTGAAATTTGAAAGAATACTTATCGAATTTGGATAATAATACATATACATAATTTTTTCAATGCGTTAAAGTAAATAAAACAAACAAGTAAAGGATGACCCCCAACATGTGATTCTTAATTTTGACTGAGTGAAGATCTTTTTTTCCTAATTCCCCTGGATATTAAATATTTCTTCAGAACCGCCCTGAACCATCACCAAATCGGTTACCAAACTTCTATCAGTTAACCCTATAGACTAATCTCATGATGACACGTGCCCTTAACCGACTACTGACCACTTCTGTCGGTTGTGCACTCCAACCGTTCCATTTTCTCACAATAGGTGTGCATTCCCTGCTTATCAAATGAACTCAATTCAATCTAAACTGCAATTGACGCCTTACTCTCTCATAATAGGTGTATTTTCCTGCCTAGCAACCGAACTGGATCCAATCTGTGCTTTCCTGCCTATCAACCGAACTCAATCCAATTTGTGCTTTCCTGTCTAGCAACCGAATCCGATCCAATCCAAACTGCAACCGATGCGCTTACCTAAATCCCCGGCCCACCGATGGGCCCACATTCCTTTTGTTTTGAGCAAAAACTCTAATTATATATTTTATACTTAACAACAATTATAACATATAGGATATTATAAATCATTCCTATAAAAGTTTAATCAACTAAAAGAAGTTTCTTAAAATTAAAATTAAAATTACTTAAATCTTACTTGCGTAATTCTCTGTCACAGAAAAAACTTAATGGATTAGCTTTGGTGGCAATTTAGAATGAGATTTTGGATAAAATTGCTTACGAAGATTTGATCGATGAATTTGTTTTAAAGAAATGCACAAAGACCAAGATTCTTCATGTTAGCAAATTTTTATTCTTATCCTCACACTTTAATATTATAATTTTATTGTTTGTAAAATATGTATGACTTTTAATAAACTATTATATTTATAATTTTTAAAAAAATTAAAAATATATCTTTTAATTTTAGAGGGCCTATTTTTTATTTTTGTTCAGGACCCCAAAATACTACGAGATGGCTCTGCAGAAACGTATCTTTCGTAAAACAACATATCATCAAATTAGGTTTAATTTTGAAATACGCCTATAATTTTAATTTTTCATAACATTACATGTACGTTGGTTTTATTATGCCAAACATTAAGTCGTGATCTATTTAATTGTCAATATATACTTATTTCATTGAAACATATTTTTGAGATGACAACGGTAGAAAGGACTTAGATGTATAATATAACATGTAACGATATTCTAAGTAGGGATTTTCTTAATAGATTTGATGACTTCCTAAACTACTGCATGAACAACCTAGATGTTATAACATTAACATTATTATACGATGTCATCGCAAACACTACAAAAATACAATTTCTCTACTGTTGATGAAGTTAACTACCATCCATACTCAAGGAATTTTGTAAAATTGACGAGAGATAGATATATCATCGTGAGAAACATGACATGGATGATAGCGATGATGTTGGATGTATTGTAAAGTTAATTACAACTCATCATACAATGCAGATGTCTTAAGATGACCTAACGTTGGTGCACGGGAAGTGACTGTCGTAGCTTACCTGCTTTACCAAGCTATTTTAGCAGGTTGAAGATGAGGAGCGGCTTAAACAACCGTATACAAAAGTGCAGGGTGGTGATGATGAAGGTGAGTAGAGTATTCTGAGTAATATCTTATCCTTTTCAAAACATGTAATTAAACATAAATTCTTTCATGATTTGTAGGTACGCCGTTATCAGCACAACAACAACTTCACTTCAGACGACCCAAGATGATACGTCTTGTTAGAATACTTTTTGTTGTTATTTCACTTTTTAAAAATAAATTCTAATTGAAATAACTAATTTTAGCACTAATGTGAGCTTTGGACTTGGCATTCAGCCATAGCTCTCGGCACCGACGGACGCATCGAGATAAAAGTGAACTCTAATGGCAGGTATGTCTTTTAAGTTATTAACTTGTAGATATAGGTTATAATTGTGTATGTTTTAAGTAATCATGAATTGTGTGTAGTATCGTATGATTTAGAGTGCTTTGAGGTATTTTTGTCTGAATTCCATTCATATCCTGCCCCCGAGGGGTATAAGTGGCTCAATGTACTGATGCAAACCCGACAATGGTACGCTAAACAGATGAAAGTAATATGATAATAGTACATCTGTAATACATATATATACAATTACTTAACATACTATATCCTATTACCTAATGATTATTTCTTATTTACATAAACATATTTAAGTACTGGGAGGCCGCCCACGAGGAAAGAGTCCGACCAAAAAATGGAAGGATGGAGGGAGGACTGGACTACGGATGATGTCCTGAAGAAATCGGTGAAGACAAAGAGTAACAGCCACAACGGGAATCTAAATGCCGACGTTAAGTCCACATATACCAGTAGTTCTTGTTTTTTTTTTTTTGGAGATGATTTGTACTTATTACAGAGAATTAGACTATTCATTTTTAAAACATATAATGTTTTGATTGTAAGGTCTAAAAAAATGTCCTACATATGAGTAGGCGCATACTCGGTGCTACGATGGCGAGGCATACATCAATCCGAAGGCCGCGTAGGTCAAAGTAAGAGAATCAATTTATGCTATATTATAGTTTAGCTTTACTACATACAACACTAATACCGATCTTTTTATTTACTAATTTTAGGAGGGGATGTGCGTCATCGAAGAGGGAATATGACTCGGCGCAGTGTTACAATGTTTAGTCAGTTACACATTCATTTCCTCGGTGCCCTATGACAAAAATAATTGGATCTTTGGGCTTCGAGAACTAGTAGCGAAGGTGCCCCAGAGCGGACCTCATTCAGTAGCGATGGTTGATTGCCGGGTAGTTCGAATCACGAGCGTCATATTACATAGATGGGGGTGCGACCAGAAAAAATTAGTGGACATGAGTATGTTCACCATGGAGCAGTTGAACAACATACAAGCTTGTTTGAACCGACGAGACTCCGGTGACTATTCCGATGAGCCACCTTTCTGCTAATGTATGTAACTTAAATTTGCAATTTTGTTAGCATGAAACTTCACACGACTGTACTTACTTAGTTTTGCATTGTATGATAATAGTATTTTGTTTATGTGTTGTGGCTTAATTTTTAATTTAATTGAATAATTATGTTGGTATCTTTGGTACTGAATCTAGTATCTATATATATAGGTATATGTTGTTCGAAATAGGTTAGGATAAACTAAAAAAAAAAAAAATGAGTTTGAGAGAAAAAAAAATTTCAAAGACTTTATATTTTTCTTGTAACGAGAAGTGAATCCTTGTAGTATATGCAAAAACCAATATAAAAAATAAATCAACAAGCAAAAGGCCGAAGAAAAGGGCTAAAATATCATATTGATTTAAATTGATTATATACCAAACTTCAAAACTAAAGAAAATGGTAAAATGGTAGACTTCATTTGTATCAGAGTTTTTAAAGTTATTTTGGTTTGAAAGTTTTTTAATTTGATTTTTTCTAAAATAAAAAATAAAAAAATAGTATTGAAGTTTGAAAGATACGTACATAAAATTTTTTGAAATATTTAAGTAGAATAAATTATATGATTAATGATATAGAAATAAAAGATTATTTTAATATATTTTATAGAAAAATAAATTTAATTTAATTTTTGTAAATATATAAATATAAATATAGTAAATATATATGTCATTTTTAGTATGTTATTTTTTAGTGTATGTAAAATAATTATTTATTATTAATTCAAAATAATATAAAACAATATAATATATATTTATATAATATTTAGATTGAAATTTCCTAATGGTACAATACAAAGCCAAAAAGGGATCCAAATATAGGGGTGTGCATTCGGTAAGTTCGATTTGAACCGAACCAAATTTTAAATTTTGATCAATTTTTTATTTATAAAAATTGAAATCAGAATCAAAGTTTTTAAAAAATAAATAAACTGAATCACTTATTCGTTTGGTTCAGTTTTAGATCGAAGTTTTATTTAATAAAGTATATAAGTTAAACATACAATCAAATACAAATACTCCCATAAAAAAATATATATATACAAATACTTAAAATCATAATATATATTATTTATTAATATATAATTTTTTTATTTTTAAAAATTTTAGTTTTTTCGATTAACCGAAATTAAAAATTAAAAATCATAACGGGATGGAAACTAAAAATTATAAATTCAATTTTGGGCTGGACCAAACCAATTAACCGAATAGTCCAAACTAAAACAATTTGAACCAAAAAAAAAAAAAAAAATTGATTTTTCGATTTGGATTGACCAATGCTCATCCCTATCCATATGTCTGTCTAAACCATCTGTTAATTTGCAAGAATTTTTTCTAGATTTATGGACTTTTTTTCTTTTTTTTTTTTTTCTTTATGGGATTAGGATTTTACAGGATTTATATCTGATGGAATTTTTTTATATTTAGAATTTGGAATCTCATAATATATTTGATTCGTAAAATTATATGAGATTTATATTTCTCAAGTGTTGTTTGTTTTTCATATTGATGAAATAATATGGATTTTTTTATATTTAAAATGATATAATTGTCCTCCCATGAATTTTATTTATTTTGATAAATTAAACCCCTAATTTATTATTAGTATAAATTTAAAATGTATCAATAATTTTATAGAGATGGCAATAGGTCCGGGTATAGTTCGTCCGAATCGGTATAGTCCGGTCCAATTTGGATCTCGAGTCTAACCATATATATTCGGGTCGGATCTCAATTCCGGTTGAACTCGGCCCACTGACATTATAATTTAAATAAAATTTATAATAAATAAAAAATTTAAACAATTTTACTAATTTTATTTTTTTAAAAATAATGTTATACCATAAAAATTAAGATAAATTTAAATAAATATATCATTCAAATAATTATTAATCTTAAAATTATTAAATTTTATTTTATATAAATATATTTATAAAATATAATATTATTTTTTTTATAGAATGATATAAAAATTAAAATTAAAATCCCATATGGGAATAAGATTTTAATATAACAAGATACTTCATTATAAAAAATCACCAATTTATAAAATTTGGGACTCTTTTTATATATCTCAATAATTTAAATTTCATTATTTTTTTTAATCAAATATAAAAGTTAAATTGCACAAAAATCTACATGTGGTTTCACGAAATTGCATAAAATCCCACGTACTTCTAAAATTGTATCAAACTCCCCCATGGTTTCATAAACTCTGCGTTTAACCCCCTCGGCAGTCCTTATATAACGGTATTTGACCTAAATGCGCTCAAATTGCGAATAAATTTTAGAATCTCAATTTCTAAATCCCTAAAATTACAAATATATTTATTTTTTTATATTTAACATAAAAAATAGTAAACATAAATTCTTAAAACTTGAGAAAAATAATTAATTTTTAGTATATTTATTATTTTTTGAGGCTAAATATAAGAAAAATGAATATATGTGTAATTTTAGTGGTTTAGAAATTGAGATTTTAAAATTTATTCTCAGTTTGAGCACATTTAGGTATAAATGCCGTTAAATAAAAACCGTTGAAGGAGTTATACGCAGAATTTATAAAACTACGAGAGAGTTTGATTCAATTTTAGAAATAAAAGGGATTTCACACAATTTAATGAAACCATATGTACATTTTGTGCAATTTGACTAAATATAAATTTATTGAGATTTTAAAATTCAAATCTCATTGAATTAAATTTTTGAACCAAATAACCTCTTGTTTACTTATTGTCTATTGCAATTTTTTATATTAAAATGCCATTATTTTTTAGTTTTTAAGAGGAGTATAATAGTCTGTGCCCCAATATGTAAAGATATCTTATTTGTAGCTTATTTTATTCTAATCTAATACTCAATGCCCAATAATTAGACTCAATATAGCCGACACCATATGTACTATTTGAGTCCAATATAATTATTTAGTATGCAAGCACATTCTAAAATAATTATTTGTAACCCAAGTATTGTTATGTACTACACATCATCTACGTAGGCACCTCATAATCATTTGGTGGATGCTTCGTGTCCTATCCTATACCTCAATTAGTCTTCCACTTACACTATAAATATGTAATGCAATTCACGCATCAAGGACACCCCATAAATAAAGGAATTTTGTTAACTCTCTCTCCCTGCACTTGCACCTTTCATTGATATATACATATATATATATATAATACTTTTATCTCACACAATTGCATACATATATTACATACCTATTGTTATATATATATATATATATATATTATAATATACACACACCATACATATATATACATATTTACTAATATTATAATATTATTATATAACACGTTATCAACACAAGACTCTTGCCTATTTTATTTTTGGTTAAATGGATGCCAATCAAAATGATGCAAATATGTTTTTTATTGACAGTGCAACGACACATACTATATTGAAACACGAAAAACATTTCTCTCATTTGAAAAGAGAAAGAATGAATATCAATACAATAAGTGGCAGTGCAAAATTGATTGAAGGCTCTGGTGAAGCCATTATATTTCTCTCCGCGGGGACGAAAATTGTATACAGTATGCACTGTTGGCCACTAAAGCTCGAAGAAATCTACTGAGCTTTCATGACATCCGGAAAAATGGTTATCACATTGAAACTATGAGTGATATCGATGGTGAATTTTTATTGATCACCAATATCATTGATAAAAGAAAATGCATCATTGAGAGATTACCCTCACTCTCTACTGGCTTATATTATGGTAGATTAGGTGTTGTTGAAACACACCTCACGGTAGATCAAAAGACTACCGATTTTCAAATATAACATGATCGCCTTGGGCATCCTAGCAGTATAATGATGAGGCGAATAATTGAGAATTCGCATGACCATTCATTAAAAGGTCAAAAAGTGTTAAACTCAAATGAGTTAACATGTGTTGCCTGCACTCAGGGAAAATTGATAACCAGGCCATCGCCAGATAAAGTAGGTATTGAATCACCTACATTTTTTAAAAGAATACACGGGGATATATGTGGACCAATAGACCCACCGTGTGGGCCATTTAAATATTTTATGGTGCTTATTGATGCATCTACCAGATGGTCACATGTATGTTTATTATCTACTCGCAATATGGCATTCGCGAGATTTCTTGCCCAAATTATTAAATTACGGGCACAATTCCCCGATAATCCAATTAAGACTATACGTCTGGATAATGCTGGTGAATATACATCGAATGCATTTGATGATTATTGGATGTCGATTGGAATTAATGTAGAGCACCCAGTTGCTCATGTTCATACACAAAATGGCCTGGCAGAATCACTTATTAAAAGATTGCAATTGATTTCTAGACCATTACTAATGAGGTCTATGTTGCCCGTTTCAGCTTGGGGGCATGCAATCTTATATGCAGGAACACTTATAAGAATGAGGCCGACAAGCTATCATAGCTATTCCCCAATGCAGTTAGTATTTGGTCACGAACCAAATATATCTCATCTACGTATTTTTTGGTGTGCTGTTTATGTTCCTATTCCACCCCCCAAACGTACAAAAATGGGTCCTCAACGTAGATTGGACATTTATGTCGGATATGAATCGCCGTCAATTATAAAATATCTTGAACCTATGACGGGCGATTTATTCACTGCAAGATTTGCAGATTGTCATTTTGACGAATCATATTTTCCGACATTAGGGGGAAACAAAAACGAACCAAAAAGGGATATTAATTGGAAAATCCCTTTGAATTTTTGTGATCCTCGTACAAAGCAGTGTGAACTAGAAGTTCAACGCATTATACATTTGCAAAATATTGCAAATACGTTATCGGATGCATTCAATGACTCGAGCAAAGTCACTCGATCATATATCCAAGCTGCTAATGCTTCGGCTAAAATAATTGTCCCTGATGGACAAATTGCAAGTGCTAATGAATCAGCGACACGCTTAAAGCGTGGTAGACCACTCGGTTCCAAAGATAAACACCCTCGAAAGAAAAGAGGAATTAATGATGATAATCATGAAAATATCTGGAATGACATTGATAAACCTCAATCTAACGAGGAAGTCAACCCTGAAATAATTGCTCAAGAAGAGCAAGATCTTGAAGAACATGATAAGATTATTGAAAACTCAATTAACTATGTTACTTCAAGAAAATGTTGGAACCGTAAAGAGGCAATTATTGATAATGCCTTCGCATACAATTTAGCACTTGATATAATGGAAGAAAACGAGGATCCAGAGCCAAAATCGGTTCATGAATGTCGGCAAAGAAATGACTGGCCAAAATGGGAACATACGATTCAATCAGAGCTTGACTCATTAAACAAAAGAGAGGTCTTCGGACCAATTGTTCAAACACCATATGGTATAAAACCAGTTGGATACAAATGGGTATTTGTACGAAAAAGAAATGAGCATAATGAAATTGTAAGATATAAAGCCCGTCTTGTAGCTCAGGGATTCTCACAACGACCTGGAGTAGATTTTGACGAAACATACTCTCCGGTTGTTGATGGAATAACATTTAGATACCTTGTGAGCCTAGCAGTGCGAGAAAAACTCGATATGCGTCTTTTAAACGTAGTCACTGCATATCTTTATGGCTCCTTGGATACTGATATTTATATGAAGGTTCCTGAGGGATTCAACATGCCCAAAGCATACAAATTAAACCCAAGGGAATCATATTCCATCAAATTGAAAAAGTCATTGTATGGACTTAAACAATCGGCGCGAATGTGGTATAACCGTCTGAGTGAATGTTTAATAAAAGAATGTTATACTAATGATCCAATATGCCCATGTGTCTTTATAAAGAAAAATGGATCAAATTTTTTCATTATTCCTATATATGTTGATGATCTCAATTTAATTGGAACTCCTGAAGAGATCCAAATTACAGTTAAATATCTAAAGAAAGAATTTGAGATCAAAGATTTTGGAAAGACAAAATATTGTCTGGGATTACAGGTGGATCATGTGAACAATGGAATATTTATCCATCAATCCACATATACCCAAAAGGTATTAAAACAATTTTATATGGATAAATCTCACTCTCTGAGTACACCAATGGTGGTCAGATCCCTTGATCCTAGTAAAGATCCATTTAGGCCAAGAGAAGAAAATGAAGAAATACTTGGCCCCGAGATACCATATCTCAGCGCTATTGGCGCATTAATGTACCTTGCAAATTGTACCAGGCCAGATATATCTTTTTCAGTAAATCTACTGGCCAGGTTTAGCGCATCCCCCACAAAGCGCCATTGGAATGGTATCAAGCATATTTTTCGTTATCTTCAGGGGACTCATGACCTCGGTCTATTTTATTCGAGTGAATGTCTAAATGAATTAGTTGGTTATGCTGATGCTGGTTATCTGTCCGATCCACACAAAGCAAACTCTCAAACTGGCTATTTATTTACTTACGGTGGAACCGCGATCTCTTGGAGATCTGCTAAACAGACAATAACAGCTACTTCTTCAAACAGATTTTAGCAATTCACGAAGCCAGTCGTGAATGCGTTTGGTTGAGGTCCATGACTCACCATATTCAAAAAAATTGTGGCTTGATTACCGATGATAAATTACCTCCTACAATATTATTTGAAGATAATGCAGCTTGTATAGCTCAATTAAAAGGAGGGTATATTAAAGGCGATCGGACAAAGCACATATCTCCGAAATTCTTTTTCACTCACGATCTTCAGAAAAGTGGTGAAATTAATGTACAAAAAATTCGATCGTCTGAAAATTTTGCAGATTTGTTTACGAAGGCGCTGCCGACCGCAACATTCAACAAACTGGTGCAAGAAATTGGAATGCGTCGGATGAAAGATATCAAATAAAGTCCAAAACAGGGGAAGCGCATTAATACAAGAATGATGTACTATTTTTCCTTCACTATGATTTTTTCCCACAGGGTTTTTTCATAGTAAAGTTTTAACGAGGCACATTTTTTGTATAAAAGCATCTAAATGGGAGTGTTATGTACTACACATCATCTACGTAAGCACCTCATAATCATTTGGTGGATGCTTCGTGTCCTATCCTATACCTCAATTAGTCTTCCACTTACACTATAAATATGTAATGCAATTCACGCATCAAGGACACCCCGAAAAAAAGAAATTTTGTTAACTCTCTCTCCCTGCACTTGCACCTTTCATTGATATATACATATATATATATAATACTTTTATCTCACACAATTGCATACATATATTACATACCTATTGTTATATATATATATATTATAATATACACACCATACATATATATACATATTTACTAATATTATAATATTATTATATAACAAGTATATTGAAGCTGAAATATAGTAACCAGTAACCCTTACTCATGAGCCAAAGACCCATACCCGTACCCACATTCTTGATCCAAATACTTAAAAGGGTGAGCATTGGTTTGTCCAAATAAAAAAAAAAAAAATTGAATTATTTTTTATTCAGATAGATTGGTTTTATCTGTTCGATTAATTGATTTGGTTCGGTCTAAAATTGAATTCGAATTTATAAATTTGAGTTTTAGTTTTATTATGATTTTGAATTTTCAAACCGCAAAACTGAATATAAAATAAAATAAATTTCATATTTTGTATATATTATAATTTTGATTTTTAAATATTTATATATCAATATTTGATCAATTTGTAAGTTATTTGAAACATGTAACTGGGGATGGATGAATCTCTATTTGTGATGAAAAATGAATTGAACAAAAGAGTTCGAACATCATGAAAAATTCCAAAAACTTCGGTTTGTTCGATTTTAAATCGAACCGTTTAGTTGGATTTTGCAAATTTTGGTTCAATGTCGGTTTTGATTTTTACAAAACAAAAATTGATCAAAACTCAAAGTTCAATTATATTCGAAGCAAAATAACCGAATATTCACCCATACAACTACCAAATCTCATCATTCTTAAACATGAATTTTTAAGAGGATAATGTTTAAAAATAAATAATACCTTATTCAACTCATAAACAGAGGCTTTTAAAGAAGAAAAGTAGGAATTAGAAAACTCTATGTCATCAAGATTTTGAAATGTAAGAGTGTATTCAATTAGAATTTCATTGATTTTTTTTTTTTTTTTAAGTTTTAAAAAATTTGTAAATTTATGTGAAAATTTCATAAATTCTAAGTAGAGTTTTGTTTATTTTGTTAATTGATTTAGATGTATTTTTCCTAAACTTACATTAATTTTATAAAATTGATGAGATTATAGAACAAATTTTACTTACAAATTTAAAATATTTTAGATATTGGCTATACATAAGTCTCTGACAGTCAATTATACAGTTTTCATAATAATTTTTCCAAAGCAGGACCACTTGGTCTTCATATTAAGGCCTTTTGTGAGTGGCTGTTCTGTATACAGAGTGTTGAATTATCCAGCATGAGATCTGGGAGCAGGACTAAGAATTATGACTCTTCAGTTTGTCAAAACCATGGAGGAATTAGGTGATGATGCTACGCTATGCTTTATTTGTATTTGTATTTGGTTTGGGTGATGAAATTAACCTTGACGACTCGCAGCTATACCTATACATACCGGTGGCAATGGCATCGTCCAGTCCAAGAAAGCCCGGAATAAACACAACCAAAATCATTATGATCGTGATAATCCGCCCCGCCCCGCCCCCTAAATTTGTACAAGGATACAAGTTCAATTGTCGAAAAATCAAAGGCTCCAACTTACACTACTGAGAAAGACAAAGATGGGGACAGTGCTGAGACTTCTTGCATCATAAGGTTTCATTCATGCTCGCAAGATAAGATATTGCCTTAATTTCGGATTGTCAATAAAGACTGACTGGGAATTCTCTCTCGCACAACAAGGGCTTTAAATCTACTTTCCAAAGAGGAATATCGATGTCCAAATTTGTGTTGTTGTTCATTTCTTTTCACCTCTCCCAACTTGCATTTCTCCGGTAGTATCAAATGTAATAGAATCTCAAGACAATCAATATTCTTTCCTTTTCTGTATTTGAGTATCTAACCAAAATATACTAACAATCTTATTTTCACGTCGCAATCAAAGTACTTTTTATACTATTACTTGTAAACTTCCTCTTATTTAACATAGAAATTACTTCAAACTAATACAAAACAAGCATACCTATGATTGTTTACTAAAAGAAAACCATTTTTTGCTATTATTATTATTATTATTATTATTTACTCTCTCTCTCAAAACAATATTTTTATTTTTCTATTTTCTTTCGTTCTAATTTTTATAAATAATCATATTACCACAAAACTATTCTTATAATTTTTTATTATTATTACACAAATACACTCACAAGAATGTTTTAGGGTGTGTTTCTTCAACCCCAAATTTGGGGTTGTCCATGTCCGGGCCGACAACCTGCATGCTTACTTTTTTTCAAAATATATATATATATATATAAATTAATATTTATTATAATTATAGGGGGAAAATATAAAAAAATTTATAATACAAATAAATAAAAATTTAAATATATATATATATATGGTATAATATAAATTCATAATTAAATCATACAATATAAATTTTGTCAATTAAATTTAATACGCATTTATATTATTTTATTCATTATCCATCAAATCAATATCCATCAAAACTCTTGCAACCCCAACCAAACTCAAACACAGAAACCCATCCCAAAATTCAAATAAGAATCAAACCCAAACTCAAATTCCCCCAAAACCCCTATAAAGAAACACACCCTTAATCTTCTATTATGTACTGTATACCTATTTTCAATATAATACTATTATTTTCCGAATCAAAATAGGACAAAGGGGGTATTATTTTTATTAGAATCCGCACTCAGTACTCAGTGAATGCATCCTGCATCCTAGGTAAACAGTAAACACTGATTGAACCTGATAGAATACACTAAGCGAGAAGCATGCTTATCACCTAACTGTCACGTGTTCCCTACACAATCCGGTCATCCTTGTATATTGATTTAAAAAACATGGGCAGTAGCTAGTCAATAGCTATTTATCATGAATCATGCCTTCGAACAACTTAGAAGAAACCCAAAATAAAAACACAAAATGATCACGTCATCACAAAAATTGCAAGTCTCAACAAAACTAATCAAAATTAACCACCAAAAACTCTCAAAGATCGTATTCCCAGCAACTACGACTTCCAAATCAACACACAGATATATACACATATCTATACTATTTATATATTTATATATATGCACAAGAACAAATTATGCACAATAAACAACAAGAAATTCAATCACTTTCACCATTGTAAAAAAAAGTAAAAAATCATTCAAGGAGAAGAACCCCACAGTACCTCGGCAATAATTGTGGCGGATTCAGCCTCAGAAATGCAAGCCTCCTTAACTTTGTTCAATATTTCTTGTTTCAATGCCCTTTTCTCCCTCTGCCTCAGCCCTTCTCCGACTTCGAGCTGCACCGCAAACCTCGCCGCGCACATCCCAAATGAACCGGCATCGAGCCGCTGCAGCTCCACCAGCCTCTTCACTATGCCACCGTTGATCAGACCTTCGACAGCCTCTTTCCGGCCAAAATACCCAATTTTCATTGCGCAATCCATCGCCATTAGCTTCACAGCTGTGTCATCTGATGACAAGTAGCCAACGATTTTGAAAATGCCTCCACAAGACTCAATTACGTCGACAAGAGGGCTTCGGATTGCCTTTATTAAGGTGGAAAGAACCTGCAGAGAATCCAGAGTTCCCATGGAAACTAATGCCTCGATGCTTCGGCCGATTAGGAATGATCCAACGAATACATCTTTGTTGTAGAGAACGAGCTTCATCATCAAATTTGCAGCCCTTTCGCGAACAGTTTTGGAGAATGATGGATTGCAGAGAATCCATTCTAGCTCTGTGAAAATCGTTGACTTCAACAGTAAGTCCTGTAGGTTCATGTCGAATCCTCGGGAGAGCCTTTCTTGCAGAACAGACATTTCGTCGAACACCTTGTGTTCATCCAACGGCCGAGATGAATCCACCGACGAATAGCGCAATTCCGCCACGGTTTGTGTCAGGTTCGTGACTGTTTCGCGGTCGATCAACGCCTGGAGCTCCGCCTCCACCTCGGCGGCGAGGCGGGAAACCTCGTGCGACCTGAGCCGGCGAGCGACGAAGGACGCGATGCCGTGGCTCGACGGTTTGGAGCTGTGAAGGCACTGAACTGAATCAACGAATTGAGAAAGGTGTTGAGAGAGCGATAGGAAGACTGGACTGTCGGAAATGACTGAGCCTGAAGCTGTCCTGAGCTCGAGCAGCGTTTTAATGGCGGATGAATCCGAATCCGGCGAATCGTGCATCCCTTTCAAATCGACGGAAACCTGATTGACGGCGTCTCGAATTTTCAACAGGTGTTGATTGGCGGCGGTTCCCGGAGCTCCCCCGGCCCCGAATTCCGCCATAGAGGCTTTGGAAGAGAAATACAAGTGGTGTACGTATTGTATGTATGTATGGTATGTGTACGGTGAAGGGGAAGGGAGAATCAATCAGAAGAATATGCTGCTGCTGGCCATTAGGAAATTATCACACGGACTTCAATAGGGGACAGATCATTCATTAAATATGACAAATGTTGTGTTAAGTATTAAAATTTTAAAATGTGTTAAGTGACTTTTCAAATTTGATTATTAAATTTATTTTAAATAAATTGGGCTACTCGGGACATCGCAATGAAAAAAAATAAAAGAGAAATATAGCGTGTTCATTTAAAATACTAATCCCTCCGTCTCAATCATCTGCAACATTTGTGTTTGACACGAAAAAGAGTATTAAATATGATAATTTGAGATAATTTGAATATTAAATAATATAATTGGAGAGAGAATTGATTATTTATTTTTTTATTTGAGTGATATGATGGAATAAAGTGAAGTGTATATTAATATATATATATATATATATATTATTAATTATTTTTAAATTTGAAAGTATTGAATGAGTTTGGGACAAACAAAGAAATATTGCAAATTGCAAGGTATTTAGAACTGAAGGAATATGTTTTTTTAATACTATTATTAATTTTTTATAAATATATTATTAAAAAATACACTATATCTATCATCCATCAAGCTAATAAGTAATCTTATATAAAGCGATAGCACAGTAAAAATGTATTTGGTACAGATAATTGGCATGAGAGAATCAATTTTTCCATGAAAATTAAATAAAAATTATTTTTATTTTTTAAATTTCATTTTTCTCTCGTATCAGAGAAATCGAAATAAATAAATATTGTAATATTATTTTTTATTTTTTTATTTTCTTATATTATTTAATTTTTATAATTTTAAAAAATTATTTTTCATCCATCTTTTAACAAACTATTCATTTTTTCATTTTGATCGGTCTCGTAACAAAGTATTCATTTCTTTTTTAGTAACTTTACTATGTATCTAATATTACAAATATCCTTACAACTTATAATATATTAAACAAATGTCATTACGGTTATATCACACAATACTAATAAAGTTATTTTAATCATTTCTATTTTATTTTTATTATTTATCAATATAATATAAATATACCTTAAACTTCGTGCAAAAAGTAAATATATACTCCTTCCGTCCGCTTACAAAGTTTACATGTTTCTATTTTGGGACATCCAATTACAAAGTTTACATTTCATTAAATACCCTATTTTTTTCCACAAATACCCTTACTTTATATCATATCATTACTTTTACACAAAAAAGTAAAGGCAAAAATGTCATTACACTACTTTGAACTACTCACTATAATTAAAATACTATTATTTCTTAAACACCGCGCCAAAAGTAAATGTAACCCTTGTAAATGGACGGAGGGAGTACCTTTTTAAGGTACCCAGGGAGTATTATTTCAATTTTTAAAAATCACATTATATTTACTATTCAAATTTTTACAATTTTTGAAAAAAAAAATGTACTAATATATAATATTACAAAACATTGTATATAATTTATAATTTTTTTTAATAAATCATTAAAAATAATTTTTTATGAATTCTCACTCGTTAAAACTTTTGTTTATCCGATTAATTATTTATCAACTGAATTTTACCAAACAAGATAATTAATACCAAACGCTCCTAAAGGTATTTGTTAAAAAAGTAAATTATTTAATCAAATAATTACAATTCAAAATAAAAATATATATTTTTAATAATTTAATATAAAATATTATTTATTATATTAAAAGTAAAAAGTGAAAGTATTTACATTATAAAATACAAAATAAAGAATATAGACAATGGTTTTCTAACTTTTAAAATATAGGAAATTTTACAAAGAATAAAAGAAATTTGAATATTTGATATGATACTTTATAAAATTAAATAAACGTTTATATAACTTTTTTTTATTTCTTAAAAAAAGAATATGAATAATATCCAAATTTAAAAAATTGTATATGAAAATTAGCGCTAGTAAACAAATCAGGTCAGGTCGGGTTCAGGTCAGCTATAAACAGGTTAAAAAATCTTTGATCCGAACTTGACTCATTTAATTAAACGGGTTGATATATATAACCTTAATTTGACCTTGTATTAATCGGGTCAACCTGAATATGACCTGTATAACCTGTTTAGTCTAAAAATTTTAATTTTTAATTTAAAATTTGAATTTCTACCAACAAAATTTTCAAATGCATAATATATATAGATATTAAAACAAAAACTATTTATTCATATCATTAAAACCGATTTCAAGAGTCGAATTAACAAATACTATACTCCCTCCGTCCCGAAACAAGGTTGCCGTTTACTTTTTGCACGTGGATTTTTTAATATTAGTATTATAATGGATTGTAGTGTAAATGACGAAAATACCCCTATTAATATTGTGTAATATAAAAGTAATGGTACTTTTATAATATAGTGTAAGTTGGAAGAGTATTTATTATGTTAGGTAGGTAGTACAATTACTAAATTAGGAAATGGTAACATTGTTTTGGGACGGACGAAAATGAGAAATGACAATCTTCCAATGAGAGGGATGGAGTATAATAATACACAACTCAATCCTTTGTTTAATCCTAATTTTGTAGAATTTCAGCTTAAATTTTATTTTTATTTTTATAAAGTTAGCCATAAATATTTGAATAGAATTAGTAAAATTTAAAAAATATATTTAAATTTAAAATAATATTAATTAAACATGTTAGACGGATTATTTTCAAGTTGAAAATTTGGACTTAAACCTGATCCATTTAATTAAATGGGTTAAACGAGTTTGACCCAATTATTAATTTGATCAAAAATCTCAACCCAAACCTAATTATTTCAGGTCAGGTTGAGATTCAGGTCGGATTATCAAGTCAAGTCAATTTTTATCAGCCCTAATGAAAATGGAGCCCAAAGAATCTATTATTTTTGTAAAGATCAAATAGGGATGGTCTGGTGGAGTAGCCGTGACGTCATGGGTTCAAACCCCCGATATCTCAGGTCACCTGGCACATATGGTTTGCCTAATGTGATTTGTCTGTCGAGCCTAGTTTGCAAGTATTAGGTTCGGACGGGGGTTTATATAAGATATATTTTAAATTCATTTTATTTAATTTTATGACAATTTTAATTATATATTTTTAAAACAATAATTTTAATCTTTTATCTTTAATATAGTTTAATTTTAGTTTGAATTATCATTTTCTTACAAAATTCATAAATATATTTATGATTTGATCGCTGTCCAAATATCCTATTCTCGTTTCAACTTTAAATTAACTTTAAGCTAATTATATTTCTATCCAAATAAGCCAATTTCTTATAAATCTAAACATTCAATTCACTCATCAATATTTTATATTACGCCTAACCAAATTCGCATATATGATCTTATCAGTCTTACAATATCAATTTACTAAAGCATTGCATCCCACCAAATTTAAAAAATCTTCTTTACTTTAAACAAATTATTATCTTTAATGCACATATCAACAATAGACATACACGCCATCTAATTCATACGCACAAATAAATAAATAAGCCCTGTGTTATATAATAAATATAATATATTGGTAAGTGTTGTATTATATAATAAATATAATATATTGGTAAGTGTTGTAATATATATAATATACACATATATGTGATGTATATGCATATAAGTTAACTAAGTATTAATTTGTAACTGGAGAAATAATTGGTCAGCTTCCTGTCATTCACTTAAGGTGTTTTAAGTCTGCTAATTGATCCTATAAATAGGAGAGTAAATGAAATAAGACACAACACTTTCCTTCATCAATTCTCTTCTCTGGATCTCTGTAAACATATATACATACATACATTCATACCTATTACATACATATAATAATATATTATATATACTTCATATATACATATATTATATTTATATACCAAATATATATACTTACCAAATATTATAATATTATTATATAATACGTTATTAGCGCAAAGATTTTTGCCTATTTTATTTTTGGTAAGTTTGATTTTTATACTATCTATATTATCTATTTTCTAAACTATGGAAAACCTTGCAAAATTTGTTTTTAAACCTCTGTCTCTCACCGGCAATAATTTTCTGATTTGGTCCCTGAATGTAGAAATACATTTGGTTTCAATGAGCCTTGTTCATACAATTGCTAGTGAAAATACGGCTACAAGCCAAGATCGGGCTAAAACTATTATTTTGATTCGTCATCATCTGGACAATCCTTTACAGTCCGAATATTGACGGTGAAAGATCCACTTGATTTGTGGAATGAATTGAGATAGAGATTTGAGCATTTGAAATATATCACTCTCCCAAAAGCCCGACATGATTGGCTTAACCTGCAGTTGCAAAATTTTAAAACTGTTACAAAGTACAACTCTGTTATCCATCATATTACATCTCAGTTGAAACTCTGCGGAGAAATTGTTACTGAGAATGATAAATTGGAGAAGACTTTCTCTACCTTTCATACTTTTAATATTGTACTGCAACAGCAGTATCGTGAGAAAAACTTTCAAAAGTACTCATAGCTTATTGCATGTCTTTTATTAGCTGAGCAAAATAATAAGTTACTGATGAAAAATCATCATTCCCGACCCACTTGTTCCAGTCCGTTCCCTGAAGTGAACGTGACATTTTCTGAACGAGGCCGAGAACGTGGTAGAGGCCGTGGATGTGGTCGCGGTCGTGAGAGTCAACGCGGTCGATATACCCCTTACAATCACCGCAATTTTGACATTAACAGGAAGCAGAGTAAACCCCAATATGGGGATATAGCCGAAAAGGCTAAATAGGGAAAGAGGCAAATCGGCATTTGTAAGCGGTGTAGCATTGAAGGTCATTGGGTTAATACCTGCAGAACAACCAAACACCTAACCGATTTTTTTCAAGCCTCACTGCAGACAAAAAGGGGAAGGAGGTTGAGACTAATCACGTTGATAATGATGACGACCCCGATGATGATCTTCTGTATTACGACACAACGCATCTTGATATAGCGGATTTTTTCGTAGATCCAGCAAACCCCCAGTGACAGACATACTATGTCATTTTATATTTTGTAATATTAAAATTATCGCATACTATCTTTTTGTAATGCATTTTGTAATACTTAGCCTTTATTAATACTGGATTTATTTATAATTGAAGGTTAAATGGATGCCAAACAAAATGATGCAAATATGTGTTTCATTGACAGTGCAACGACGCATACTATATTGAAACACGAAAAATATTTCTCCCATTTGAAAAGGGAAAAGATGAATGTCAATGCAATAAGTGGCAATGCAAAATTAATTGAAGGCTCTGGAGAAGCAATTATATTTCTCCCCGCGGTGACGGAAATTGTGATACAGTATGCACTGTTGGCCACTAAAGATCGAAGAAATTTACTGAGCTTTCAGGACATTCGGAAAAATGGTTATCACATTGAAACTATGAGTGATACCGATGGCGAATTTTTATTGATCACCAATATCATTGATAAAAGGAAATGCATCATTGAGAGATTACCCTCACTCTCTACTGGTTTATATTATTCCAGATTAGGTGTTGTTGAAACACACCTCACGGTAGATCAAAAGATTACTAATTTTCAAATATGGCATGATCGCCTTGGACATCCTGGAAGTATAATGATGAAGCGAATAATTGAGAATTCGCATGGCCATTCATTAAAAGGTCAAAAAGTGTTAAACTCAAATGAGTTAACCTGTGTTGCCTGCACTCAGGGAAAATTGATAATCAGGCCATCGCCAGCTAAAGTAGGTATTGAATCACCTACATTTTTGGAAAGAATACACGGGGATATATGTGGACCAATAGACCCACCGTGTGGGCCGTTTAAATATTTTATGGTGTTTATTGATGCATCTACCCGATGTCACATGTTTGTTTATTATCTATTCGCAATATGACATTTGCGAGATTGCTTGCCCAAACTATTAAATTACGGGCACAATTCACCGATAATCCAATTAAGATTATACGTCTGGACAATGCTGGTGAATATACATCGAATGCATTTGATGATTATTGGATGTCGATTGGAATTAATGTAGAGCACTCAGTTGCTCATGTTCATACACAAAATGGCCTGGCAGAATCACTTATTAAAATATTGCAATTGATTTCTAGACCATTACTCATGAGGTCTATGTTGCCCATTTCAACTTGGGGGCATGCAATCTTACATGCAGGAACACTTATAAGAATGAGGCCGACAAGCTATCATAGCTATTCCCCGAAGCAATTAGTATTTGGTCACGAACCAAATATATCTCATCTACGTATTTTTGGGTGTGTTGTTTATGTTTCTATTCCACCCCCCTCCCCCAAACGTACAAAAATGGGTCCTCAACGTAGATTGGGCATTTATGTCGGATATGAATCGCCGTCAATTATAAAATATCTTGAGCATATGACGGGTGATTTATTCACTGCAGATTGTTATTTTGACGACTCACATTTTCCGACATTTGGGGGAGACAAAAATGAACCAAAAAGGGATATTAATTGGAAAATTCCATTGAATTTTTATGCTCGTACAAAGCAGTGTGAACTAGAAGTTCAACGCATTATATATTTGCAAAATATTGCAAATCAATTACCGGATGTATTTAATGACTCGAGTAAATTCACTCGATCATATATTCAAGCTACTAATGCTCCGGCTAAAATAATTGTCCTCGATGGACAAATTGCAAGTGCTAATGAATCAGCGACACACTTAAAGCGCGGAAGACCACTTGGTTCCAAAGACAAACATCCTCAAAAGAAAAGAAGAATGAATGATGATAATTATGAAAATATCAGGAATGACATTGATAAACCTCAATCTAATGAGAAAGTCAACCCTGAAATAATTGCTCCAGAAGAGAACGATCTTGAAGAACATGATGAGATTATTGAAAACTCACTTAACTATGTTACTTCAAGAAAATGTTTGAACCGTAAAGAGGTAATTATTGATAATGCCTTCGCATACAGTTTAACACTTGATATCATGGAAGAAAATGAGGATCCAGTGTCAAAATCAGTTCATGAATGTCAGCAAAGAAATCATTGGCCAAAATGGAAAAATGCGATTAAATCAGAGCTTGACTCATTAAACAAAAGGGAGGTCTTCGGACCAATTGTTCAAACATCAGATGGTATAAAACCAGTTGGATACAAATGTGTGTTTGTACGAAAAATGCAATAATATGAAGAAAAATAGCAACTTGTTCATCAATATAAAAATTCCTATATTATCTAACCTTCCTAATCTTTCTAGCATCCCACACAACTTCGCAAAACACATTCGGTTCATTCTAATTTATGATATGGTTGCATATCACTCGCATAAACAAGTCTATACAATATCGGTTACCAATCAATCTTTGGAGAAAGAGTTTAGGATTCTAGAATTTTTTTTTTCCCCTTCAAACTATTAATACCCAAGTCGATAAAATGAAGAATACTATAACCATGAAAATTGCATAACATGATTCCATGTAATCTTGCATTCTTCTCTCTTTATGTTGGCATGTGCTTAAACTTAAACGAGACATATCTTGCAATAAAAATAAAAATACAAATAATAAGATACCATAAAAATATACTAATAAAACTACAAAAGAGTATTCCATGTAGATTGAAGCAACTGTTCATTGGTAGGAAATAATATTTTTTTTGATACAAATGAATAAGAAAATGAAGAAAATATTGTAAAACAACTACAAAACTGGAAGAGAAATATACTTTTAACATTTATACCTGTTGTGACGTTGATTGAATCGAAAAAAAAAAATTCTTCGGTCATAGCGGAGAAGAAAAAAATAGAGAAGAAGTTTGTTACTAGCACATAAATGGAAAAAAAAAAAAAAAAAAAAGAGAGAGAGAGAGAAAAAGAGAATATAGGGTTGAATGCTAAAAATAAAAAATATAAAAAAATAAAAAATATAAAAAAAAAAAGATAAAGAGAAAATATTGTGTTTGTACATGTAGTCGGAAGTTTGTTATCCAATGAAGTGAAATGACAATAAGAGAAAAGAAAGATGAAAAAGAAAAAAAGTTCATACGGCGGCTAATGTAAAAAAAATAAAAATAAAAACTAAATTTTTTTGATTGAATAGAAAGATATAATAGTAAAAATAAAAATGCTATGAAAAAGAAATTTTGAAGTCGAATGGTATCGTATCATTAAAAAGTCTTTTATTTACAGGATTTTAGGTTCTTTTTAAAACTTTCAATATTTTAAATTTCATCATTTATTTTCTAACTAAATATGGATTCATAGGGATTTTAAAATTCAAATCCAATTAAATCTTGCTTAATCCATCAACCAAACAAAAGAGTATTATATAAAATAAATAAGGAAAAAAATCAATTTTGGTCCTAATATAACCAAAGTTTATCAATTTTGGTCTCAATATATGAAACTCATTAATTTTAGTCTCTTATAAACAATTTTAATCAATTTTGGTTCCATTATAAATAATTTAAATCAATTTTGGTTCCACCGTTAAAAAACTAACGGAAATTGCTGACGTGGACATAACGCAGGTGGCGTGGCAGCTGACGTGGAAACTACACGACCATGTTTATACATAGTCATGTCATTACACAGCCATATATTTCAGTGTATAAATTATAGATGGTCATGTCGTTGCACGGTCATGTATAATTCTACACGACTGTGTACATTTCCGTTTTGGTCTAAATTTTATTTTTTTTTATATTTTTTAAATATATATATATTGAATTTAGAATAGTTCATATAGTTAAAATAAAAAAAAAATCAATAATAATCATAATATAATTAAAATGTATTAATTTTAGTTCACATATAAATATTTAAAAGAAATTTTTTGGTAAAGAGTAGAATTTTAAATAAACTCTTCCAAAAGAACATACTCGATAAATATTTATATTTAAACTAAAATTGATATATTTTAATTATATTATGATTATTATTGATTTTTTTTTCCATTTTAACTATATGAAATATTCTAAATTCAAATATTTTTTTAAAAAATAGAATAAAAAAATAAAATTTTAGATCAAAACAGAAAGGTATACGGCCGTGTAGAATTATACATTGTCGTGTAACAACATAATCATGTATATTTATATATTGAAATATACATGGTCGTATATAATTGTACGTGTAGTTTCCAAGTCAACCACTTCACCTCTATTATGTCAACGTCAGCAATTTCCGTTAGTTTTTCAACGATAAGACCAAAATTGGTTGAAATGGTTTATAATAAGATTAAAATTGATGAATTTTTTATATTTTGACCAAAATTGATAAATTTTAATTATATTTAGACCAAAATTAATTTTTTCCCCAATAAATAAATAACAATGTTAGTGAATTGGGCCAAATATTAAATGGAAATAACTCATCCTGGACAAATTCAATTAGTTAATGGGTTGGACCAGTGGTCCAGTCCCTCTATCTTCTTGGGCTTCGTCATCCTTTATTTTCTCTACAGCCTTTCTTTAACTATTACTACGTCCGTCCCACGTACCATGTTCACGTTGCCGTTTCTGTCCGTCCTATATACCATATCACTTTCCTTTTTTGGAAAATTTAATTAAACTAATTGATTATCTTAATCTTAATTTATAACTATTTATATTATAGGATAATTATTTTCACTAATACATTCTTAATTATCTCCTAATTACACCTCTCCTAAAATACCATGTTTACAGTGTACCAGACACGTTATGTGGGACGAAGGTAGTATTACTTCATTAGGAAATTTTTATGATTACTTTATTCTATTATCTATAAATATATTTATTGTTTGTACGATTAATTAATAGTATTTCAAATTTAAATAACAGAGTACAAGTGTGTACGTAAAATACTCTTATATTGTAAAGGTCATGTTTAAGTAAGAAATGCATGTTAAAATGAATATTTTGATATTTATATACTGTAAAATAATATTATCTCCGTCTGACTCTAAAAGTCTCATTTAGTTTTGTGTATTGATCTTTAAATATTAATTATTATATCAAAATATAGTACAAATTAAGAAAAATATTGTAAAAATACTTTCATTAGTGTCTTATAATACTAATAAAAAGACATTTGTTAAAAAATATATAAAAATATAAAGATATTTTTAATGTTAAGTACAATAACGCAAAAGGTCACACGGTAAATATGATTTTTAGAGGCGGACAGAGAAAGTAAAATTTTTAATTAATACTATGGAGTTCATATTATGTAATAAGAAAGTATGTCTGTTATTTGTATATTTCTTAAATAGCAAAATAAATATATTGTTAGTGAGCTGAGAGACTATATATTACTTCCATAAAAAATCTTTCCTATTGTTTTCAATTTTAGATTATTAAATCTTTCGCATATTTTATTTAGCAAAAATTATATAATACCTTATTGTATTTTAATAAAAATTGCACAAAACTGATTATTATTTAATTTATTGCGTGAAACCTCTTGTGTTAATGTAAAGTTTGCATGAAACGCCATCTTTGTTCAAAACTGATATTTGGTTTTAAATAAAAACCTAAATTATGCAAGTTTTATACAAATAAAAAAATTAAAATATTTTAAATTATTTTTTTGAATAACATTAATAATTGACCAATCATTTATTTTTATAGTTTTTATAAAAATCAGATAACATTTTATTTTCAAAAACTATAAAATGAAAGATTAATCAAATATTTTTTTAAAAAAAATATTTAAGATATTTTGCGTTTTTTATTTGTATTAAACTTGTTTAATTTAAGTCTTTATTTAAAATCAAATATCAATTTTGGACAAGGATGGTGTTTCATGCAAATTTTACATTAACACAATAAATTAAATACAGAGTGTTTTGTGCATATTTACAAAACACGAGAGGGTATTATATAATTTACTCTTTTCTTTATTTACATAAAAAGTTTCTTCTTATAACTTTTTAAAATAATCTATAAATACTAAATTAAAAAATTAAGAATAAAAACGTAAACAAACTATAAAAATTATATTAACTAGAAAACTGCATCAAACAAACATTATGAGATGCATAGAGTACTATTTAACTAATAAATTTATAAGAACCATTTAACTATAATTATAAAGTCACTTAAATAAATAATCCACAAAATAATATAAATAATTAAATATATTTAAGTTTTGTTTTGTTCGTATATATAATTAATTATATATATTTGTCCATCGTAAAAGTATTTGTTTATTTTCTAACGTGAAATTTAATAAATTTTGTATTTTAATAATATTTAGTTGTACTTTCTGTTATAAAAATAATTTCTGTTTTTTCTTATAATTTCATATAAATAAGTTTAAATTTAGAGTAAAAATATATAATAGGATTTAATTTTATTTGAAAAAACAATAAATAGTTTGTCTAGATGATAAAAATAACAAAATAAATACTCTGTCCGTTTTACTAAATATATGTTTATATGGGTGAGACACGAATTTTAATAAATACTATTTCTCTGTTCTTAACTATCTATCCATTTTTCTATTTTAGTATGTCCCAAAACAATATATCAATTTCCTTTTTTAGTAACCCTAACACCTACTTACCATTAAAATTATCTTTAAACTTACACTATATTACAAAATTATCACTACAATAATTACAACCATATTACAAAATTAAAAGTACTACAATTTTTAATTAATAAATCAAACTAAACTTAATTTACAACACCTATTACGAACCACCCCATTGTTCTCCACCAGATCGATCTAGGGTTTTTGAAGTCCTCTCATTACTCACGCAGTGGCCTTCTTCGTTCCCTCATCGGCGTTTTTTATATTTTCTCCAAAGTTCTACTGACGATGTCGCTTGCCCCTCGGTCTCCGGCGCCAGCCGAAGGGCGTTCCCCTTTACAGAGGATTGGACGTCCCTCGAACCGTG
Organism: Andrographis paniculata; assembly: GCF_009805555.1. Taxonomy (NCBI): domain Eukaryota; kingdom Viridiplantae; phylum Streptophyta; class Magnoliopsida; order Lamiales; family Acanthaceae; genus Andrographis; species Andrographis paniculata. The sequence continues at coordinate 883,657 of NW_026137424.1, forward strand.
ATCTGAATTCTCTATTTTTCGAATATGATGACTTCTTTGATTCACTGCTCGATTCCGACAAAATCGTCGAAGAGGTGGCCAGATCTACACCATTAGCCGTCGTTTCGGTTGTTCCCCTTGGTTTCGTTCCCCGATTAGAAATTGGAGCAGGAACCGGAGAACGGACTCCATTTTACGGCTATCCGTCAACCTCGAACGTTGTTCCGGCATTCCTCCTGCGTGACCTGTCGTCGAATAGAAGTGGCTTCCTCGAACTGCTCTTGGACTTGCGAGGTTGTGCTAAATATGCTTAGTATTCTTTTAGTCATTTAACTTGAGGCATTTTAGTCATTTTATTTTTATTTCTACTATATCACAATATAATACTAATATTTCTAAAATTCCATGCATAAACTAAATGAATAGATAGATTGGGGACGGAGGGAATATAATATTATATTAATTTATTTGACATGAAAATAAAAATAATATATAAGTGAGTTAATGAATATAATGTTAAATTATATAAATTAAAAAATATATAAAAATTATTTACCATATTAAAAAGTAAATATATATTTATTGTGGAGAAATAAAATGTATATATATATATATATTGTGGACAGAAAGTGTATGTTTGAAAAGGGGGAAGAAGTATGCACGATGGCCGTGTAAAAAGAAAAGAAAATAAAAATAATGTCCCTCTATAAGTAAGAAAGAATCCAAAGTTTTTGTTTTAAAAAAAAAAAGTCGAAGGAGAATATTAATTGAATGAGACTTCAAACTAATTTATATTGTAGTGTCAAATAAAAAAAATCGAGTGGGTAAAAAGTGTACAGTACCACCAATGGGTGGAGCATGAAAATCCAAAAAAAATAAAAGTAGAAGAGATTCTATAAATAAAACAGAAAAAAAAAAGAATAATAATAATAAAAAGAAGAGAGTAGATACTTATATAAATAATCGGAACAGATAAACTAATATATATTATAACTTAATGATTAAAAATTTTTGCATTATTAATTCTCATAGTTTAAAAATGAGAAAATTGTAAAAACTATTATTTACATACATCAAATTATTATTTTTGGTTTTTATTTATTTAGTCGACAAAATATATTTAAAATGTTTGCAAAGGTCGTCATTATTGTTCTTTGGTTGCGTGTGATATTCACACCGTGGCTGTCCCACGCGAGGCCATGCGCGACCGAAAAAAACAGAAATAATAGTTTTTTTAAATGTGTTGAATATATTTTACCAGCGAATTTTATTTCAAGTTTCTTGTGTTGAATTTAAATGCCCGATTCTTAAAGCGGAAGCGTACCTGATGAAGTCATATACAAATCTTAGGTGATTAAAGGTTTAGTCTTCCAAGATCAGAGAGCCGGCTTCCTTTCTGTCCTTGACGGGTGAGGAGCAGAAATTGCAGGGAGAATCAGATCTCTTTTACGGCGCGTTGATCCTAAGACCTAACTCTAGCCTATTTATAATAGGGCAAACATAATTGCAATTACAATTATGCTCTTAATTAATATTATTAATTTTTCACGTCACCAAAATACTAATATTATACGGGTGGGTAGCTGCACTTTCATTCCATAACAATCAAACCTATCAGTCAATAATTAATTATATTAATTAGACCACTTAAATAATAAGACTGAATAAAATAATGACTTTAACAACATATTCGATACACATATTTGATCCCAAATCCAACACCTTGTTTTGAAATTAAACAATATCGTTTTGTATTTTTTTAAAAAAAAAAAATAAAAATTGAGTTTTTGATTACTCAAACATCAATACAATCAAATTATGTGATTATGCAAATGCGTTGAGGCAATCGAACCTAAATTCAAAAAAGGTGCTAGGATGGAATGAATCTATTTTTGATAGGATGTATACTTATTTTGATATTTTAAAAAGAAGTTTCAAAGTGAACGGTAGACTTTTCGTTAGTATTAATGATTGTCATATTAGGAAATCGTATGAGAAGTTATTCTTACCGTTGTTGGAGTTAATCCTAACAAATGTATATTGTTTACAGTGTATGTTGTTGTAGCCAATGAGACTACATAGACATGGACTTTGCTTTTGACTATGTTGAAAGAGATTTGGACATAGGAGAGATTTGGACATAGGAGCTAATTAGGAGTGTCAATTCGTATTTTCAGGTATTTCGTGTTGGTTTGAGCCATAGATAATATAAAACTGTCAATCCGAACCCAAATCGAATCCAAAATTGGACCCGAAACTTTAGACTTGAAAACAGCACGAATTCTTTTAGGTCGGATTCAAATTGCACTTGATTTAATTTCAAATCACCCGAAACTCGAACAAACCCGACACGAAACAGACCTGGAAATTTTAAAAATAATAATAATAATTAAATTAACCAAAAAAAAATTCATTTTATTTTAATAATTTTAACTATTTTATATTTAAAAGAATATAAATATTATAAATTAAAATAATAATAATAAATAATTTCAGGTCAATCCGAAATACAAAACTCGAAACCCGACTTAATTTTTATATTTCGGTTATTAGATCAACTCGAAATGTGACTCGAACATAATACAAATTTTTTTTCGTTTCGAGTTCAGGTCAATCCAATTAAAATAATTATATTTTATTAGTTAGCGGAAGTGTCTAAGAAATTTTGATATTTTTGCCTTATGAGGTGAGACAAACAAAAATAATAAAAAAAATATTTTAAAATAGGACGAAGAGAGTACATATTTATTGTTTATATTATAATTTAAATTAAATTAAATATTACTCCCTCCGTCCCAAAAGTATAGTCTTATTGGATTGGACACGGAATTTAAGGAATATTGATATTAGATGGGTAGTTGGTAAAAAGTAAGGATAAATGACTTTTTTGCCCTTGTGAGTATATTAGTATAAAAAGTAGTGGCAATTGTGTAATAATAATGAAAAAGTAGAGATAGTTTTATAGTGATATGACTATTTATGTAAATGAGACTATTATTTTAGGATAAACAAAAATGGTAAATAAGACTGTTGTATTAAAACGGAGGGAGTATATTATATGATCAATTTAGCATATAAAGGATTTATATACTATTAAAGGTGTGTTTGTTTGGGGAATTGGATTTAATTTCCACTGTTCATCCCATTTTTTTCCCCTCAAAAACATCAAATCAAACATCTTTTTTTTTTATTTTTTATATTATACTAAAAATCAATTTTACATCCAAAATATTACATCAATACGTATTTATATCACATCATACAATTATTCTAATTCAAAATTTTTACTATTCAAATCTCAATTCAAAATCCAAACCACCTAACATAGTGTTAAATTAAAAGTCAAACTCGTACAACAAAAGTAGAGTGCAAATAAATCAAAAAATTGTAAACCCTTACTTTGAAGTGGTGTGTGAAGCCATAATAATAATAATAATAATAATAATAATAGGGAAGCATCAATTCCAAAATGAAAGAATCAATTCCAAAACTCTGGAAATAATAATAATAATAATAATAATAATAATAATAATAATAATAATAATAATAATAATAATAATAGTAATGTACGGTCAATATATAATTTTGGTTTGTTTATTCTCATAACATTCCTCCGAGTCCGATTTTAATATATAGTTTGACTTATGTTGTTTATATGGTTAAAATATTGTAAGAATAATCATTTTAGGTAGGGTTAGGGTGGATGGATTTCACAATATTCGTAATGTTCGGTTTCTATTTCAAGATAAATATTCTCAAAAAAAAATTGCAAAGACAATTTTGGAAATTTAAAGAATGCTTCTTATTAATATTTGATGTTAAGATGTGTTTGGTACAAAATTAAAAAATGAAAAAATAAAAAAAATAAATTATAAATAAATTAAAGTAGAAAATGAAATGGCAGGAAAATTAAATTTAACAGAAAATAAAATTTGATTATTATGTTTGGTAAAGTAGAAAGTTCGACTGAGAATTGGTGTGTTTATAGTTTATATTTGTATTTTTTAAATTTTTTTTATTTTAATACATTTAAAAAGTAAAAAAAAAAAAAAAAAAAAAAAAAATCAAATTCGGATCAGAATTGTTGTGTTTGTGGTGATTTTTTTTTTTAAGAAAAATAAATAATTTTGGTTTGTTATTTTAATAGAAATTTAATGTAATATTTTGTTAAATTGAGTAATATATTATATAAAAATTATAAAACTTAGACTTAAAAAAAAATTAAAAAATTGTTAAATTCTGTTGGAAATTTGTATTCCTGTCTTATTTTAATTGATACATTTTTCATTTTTATCTTCTATAACAATTGACATATTTCTATCGTGGATAAAATTTACTAAATTAAAACATATTTAACAAATATAAATCAATTTAATTGATTACATAACGTATAATATCATAATCACGTAGGACCAATTCAATATTCATTTATTTCTATTTCTCCTTTAAAAAAAATAAAAAATTTATCTATATTTAAAACTTCACATTTTTTATAAAATTAATTTATATTATTAATTATAAATAAATCAACATATTTTTTTTTATTTGCTTGTATAAATATGAAATCCCATATTGCATATATTATTTATTGTGATATAATTTTTAAAATATTTAAATACATATCCTAATTTTTTTTAATTATATATTTTAAAATTATTTTAAAACTACAGAGATTACTAATTATATATATATAAAATAATATTATTATTCACTATTATTAACCAATTAAATATCATAATCTTATTTGACTAAAAGAAATACAACTATATATATACATACAAGTCAGTGTAACAAGAATCGATGGTATCGCTTAATATGACTTACTTATTCGAACATAATTTGTAGACTATTAAGTTCACTTGATAATTTAATCAGAATACACTCGTCAAGTAGCAATAGCGAATTCTCACCCCAAATATAAAAAAAAATTAATATTACGGATTCTCACGTCATTAAAATAAATAAATAAATAAATTGATGCTATCGCTTTCAAATTCTAAGCTTCGAAACCTTTCTCTCTCTCTCTCTCTCTCTCTCTATATATATATATATATATATATATTAAAATGTATACACGCACAATATATGAACTCCAAAAGTGGGAAAAAGCATAGCCATGAAATGAACCACAAAAAAATTGTTACAAACATCCTCAATAAAGGTTGATCGAGTTAGTGTGGTAGCATAAATTATAATTTGGCATTTTATTTTATTTTTTTCAATCGAATCTATAATACTCCATCCGTCCCATTGAAAGGTTGCCATTTTTCATTTTCGTCCGTTCCAAAACAAGGTTACCATTTCCTAATTTAGTAATTGTACTACCTATCTAACATAATAAATACCTTTCAAACTTAAACTATATTACACAAATACCATTACTTTTATATTACACAATATTGATAGAGGTATTTTCGTATTTTTCACTACAACCCATTAGAATATTAATATTAAAAAATCTACGTATAAAAAATAAACGACAATCTTACATCGGGACAGAAGCAGTGTAGAATTTTACTAAGTACAATTATACCCTATTGATTAATTTACTAGTTCACATTTAAAAAATAACAATAGTAAATTTTCATACTCTCTTCATCATAATTTAATATTATTTTTTTTTTACTATTTTTGTCAATTCTAAAAAAACATATAAAATTTTTATTATATATCATATATTTCTCCGCATTCAATTGTTTATTTATTTGATCGAATACAAAATTTTTTAAAAAATAGATAAAAATAAAAACTTTTATTTTTTATAGTAAAAAAATTTAAAAAAAATATGGTAGTTTTTCACTTTAAAAAAAAAGAATAAATTTAAATGCCAATAAAAAAAAAATAAAAAAAAAATTGAATAACAAATATACATGCGGATTTTAAAGGCCTGGGCTACCAGAGCTAGTGATCCCACAAGAGCTAGTGATCCCATCTCATTTAAAGGTATAGTTAGAAGTTAATTATTTTTGAATAATTAAATATTCTTGTCTAGTAAATTAAGTTACAATATAAGATATATGTTTAATTAAATATAAATTTAAAGTATATTTTGAATGTATTGAACATTATAGTTTAATAAAATTTACTTAATATAAATATCATTTTATAGAATATAAAATTTCAAATAATACAAATAAATATTAAAGGTATATATATAACTAAAATGCTATTAATTCATAAAAGATGTTAAATTTTGAATATAAAAATATATTTCACTATTTAAAAGCAATAAAATAAAAAATTAAAATAAATCTCATTAAAAAAAATTAAAGAAACGATTGAAATAAAAAAATAAAAATATAGTACAAATTTTAATTCAAACTAAATAATTACGCTGACAAAAAAAATACTCCCTTCGTCTCGGTGCAAGGTTGCTGTTTACTTTTTGCACGTAGATTTTTAATATTAATATTATAATAGGTTGTAGTGAAAATGACGAAAATGCCCATATTAGTATTGTTTAATATAAAAGTAATGACATTTGTGTAATATAGTGTATGTTGGAAGGATATTTATTATGTTAGGTAGGTAGTACAATTACTAAATTAGAAATGGTAACTTTGTTTTGGGACGAATGAAAATGAAAAATGACAACCTTAATGAAAATTAAACTTGTTCAAGAAGATTTCAAACATAACATTTAGATAGCAGTTTTTTTGTCTGGCAGTTACTGGTTTGTCTAGTGACTGTTTATCTACTGCTCGGACAGTTCCGTTGATATTTGCGTTTGCATTTATTGTTGTTGTTTCTAGAATCTTTCTTGTATCTCTATATATTTCGAAGAGTCTTGTAATGGTTTTAGTATGAGCAATATTTATCTCAATTTTCTTTCTTCAAACAAACGTTGAGTGTGCACACATAGCACTGTCTAAGCAATCTATAGAGGATTTGCTAACTTGTTTTATTATCTACTTCTGTAATATCCAACAAGTGGTATCAGAGCCTAACGGCGAAAGGCAGCCCAAAGACGCATATGGCGTCCAGCAGTTCCCTTTCAGTGCCCAAATTAACGAAAGATAATTACAGGATGTGGAGTATACAAATAGAGGCGTTGTTGGGATCTCTTGATGTATGGGACTTGGTTGAATCTGGGTATGTAGAAGCAGAAGGTGAAGAAGTTAATGCAGAGGAACAGAAAGAGTTGAAGAAAAGGGAGAAGATCAAGGTGTTGATGAAGTAGATTTCTAGTTGATATCCACTGCCCAGACATCGAAGGAGGCATGGGACATATTAAAGAAAGCTCATGAAGGAATTGATAAATTGAAGAAGATTCGACAGCAGTCCTTGACGGCTCAGTTTGAGGTATTGAATCATGGTGAGACAGAAAGTATTGCAAATTACTTCTCTCGTGTTATAGCTATTGCGCATCAGATCCGAAGAAATGGAGTGGAACTAGACGATGCCAAAATTAATCAAAAAATATTGAGGTCACTAGATCCAAAGTATGATTTCGTAGCAGTGGTCATTCAAGAGTCCAAAAATGTGGAGGAGATGACGGTTGACGAGTTGTTGGGTTCACTCCAAGCCTATGAGCACATGGTTTTGAGAAGAGGTGGTGATAGTTCTTTGGAACAAGCTCTTCAAACGAGTCTCACATTCAAGAAATTTGATGCATCCAGAGGAGGCACACAACGTGGAAGATTTCAGCCACGAAGAGGAAGAGGAGGACGAGCTACGTATAGGCAAGCTCAGGAGACTGGACATAATGACTAGAATTGTGCTCAAGGAGAAAATCGAGGCCGAGGAAGGTGGCAAGGACGTGGCCGTGGAAGAAATTCTAGATGGAGGTATGACAAATCTGAAATTCAATGTCATGCTTGCAAGAATTTTGATCATTATGCTAGAGAGTGTCGACAGAACACTAATTCTGTAAAAGAAGAAGCAAATTTGGTTGACCAAGAAGAAACCAATGGTGGTCAAACATTACTTATGGTGGCAAAAGGAGAACCGGAAAGTGTGCAGGAAAGTAAATGGTTCCTTGACACTGGAGCATCGAATCACATGTGTGGGAGAAAAGAGTTTTTCATAAAACTCGATGAAAGGTAGATGGGAAACATCACATTTGGAGATTTGTCAAAATGTCCAATTGAAGGATAAGGAGATGTAGCCCTCGAATTGCAATCTGGAAGGCAGGTACTCGTTTAAGATGTTTATTATGTGCCTAAAATTAAGGGTGTGTTTGTTTGAGGGATTGGATTTTTTTTTTTTTTTACTATTCATCCAATTTTTTTTCCCCAAAAAATCAAATCAAACACCTACTTTTCATTTTTTATATTATACTATAATTCAATTTTACATTCAAAACATCACATCAACATCTATTTATATCACATCATACAACTATTCAAATTCAAAATTTTTACTATTCAAATCCCAACTCAAAATCCAAACCTCTAAACAAACACACCCTAAAAGCAATTTGCTGAGTATTGGACAGTTGCTTGAGAAGGGGTATGATATCAGAATGAATAATCTGATGATGAGGCTACGTGATAAAAGCAATCAGATTGTTACAAATGTGAGAATGACCAGGAACCGAATGTTTCCCCTGAAGCTAATGGCAGCGAGCGATTCATACTGTCAGAAGGTTGCAATTCTGACAGCAGTACTTTGTGGCACTTGCGGTATGAACATCTTAATTTTGGAGGACTAAAATCACTCGGTAGCAAAAACATGGTGCTGAGATTGCCAAAAATTGAACCAGCAAGCAATCCGTGTGAAATTTGCGTCATGGGAAAGCAACAGAGGCAGCAATTCAGCAAGTACGGAGCAAAAAGAGCCAAATCACAGATCGAGTTGGTACATTCCGATGTTTGTGGACCAATTACACCAACCTCATTTGGCGAAAATATGTATTTTTTGACATTTACAGATGATTACAATGGCAAAACATGGGTGTATATGATGAAACAAAAGAGTGAAGTGTTTACCACGTTCAAGGAGTTCAAGAATCTGGTGGAGAAACAGAGTGGAAAATACCTAAAATGCTTAAGGACAGATTGTGGATGAGAATACACCTCAAGGGAGTTTGATAGATTCTGCAAGGAACATAGCATACAACATCAACTGACTATGCCACAAATGCCCTAACAGAATGGAGTTTCGAAGAGGAAGAACAAAACCATCATGAACATGGTTCGTTGCATGCTGAAAGAAAGAATAGTGCCAAAAGAGTTTTGGGGAGATGTTGTAGCCTGTGCAGTCTATTTATTGAACAGGTTTCCAATAAAGAGAATTGGGGACATCACTCCAGAAGAAGCATGAAGCAAGCAGAAATCGAATGTCGATCATCTCAAAATCTTTGGAAGCATTGCATATGCTAAGGTGCAGGAGGAGAAAAGAACAAAGCTTGAAGACAAAAGCCAGAAGTGTATTTTACTCGGCTATGGTGAAAATTGCAGAGGTTACAAGCTGTACAACCCAATTACCAAGAAGATTATTATGTCAAGAGATGTGACATTTGATGACAAAAAATGCTGGGACTAGAGCAGCAAGCAGCAGAGCAAACAAAATCCAGTAATTGAAGTTGGTGAGGAAGAAACAGAAAATATTCGGGCAACAACACCCAACCGTGGAGGAAGCAAATCTGATAGTGATGATTTCAGGAGTCCATCAATAAGGAGAATGAGGAGTATTTAGGAGTTAATTGACAACACAGAGGTTTTTGAAGATTACATTGATGATGAATGCAACAATTTTTGTTTATTTGCTGGAATAGACCCACTAATATTTCAGGAGATGCTGAAAATCCTAAGTGGCAGAAAGCTATGGAGGAAGAAATTCAAGCAATTCAGAAAAACAAAACCTGGGAGCTTACTTCACTTCCAGAAGATCACAAATCCATTGGAATCAAATGGGTGTACAAAACAAAGAGAAATGCTGTAGGAAAAGTCGAGCGCCATAAAGCAAGATTGGTGGTGAAAGGGTACAAGCAGAAATACGAGATTGATTATGAAGAGGTTTTTGCCCCCGTAGCACAACTTGAAAATGTGAGATTACTGATTTTCATTGCTGCCTAGAGAAATAAGAAGATCTACCAGATGGATGTCAAGTCGGCATTTTTGAATGGAAAGCTTGAAAAAGAGGTATATATTGAGCATCCCCCTGGATTTCAAATTGAAGGTTAGGAAGACAAAGTTTACAGATTGAAGAAGGCTCTTTGTAGATTAAAGCAAGCACCAAGGGCATGGAACTCAAGAATTGACTCGTATTTCTTAGCAAATGGCTTCTTGAAGTGTCCATACGAGCACTCACTTTATGCTAAGATGAACTCTGCAGGTGACTTGTTATTGATCTGTTTATATGTTGATGATCTGTTCTTTACATGTAGCAAAGATTCTATGATTGAGGAGTTCAAACAGTCGATGAAAAAAGAGTTTGAGATGACTGACTTGGGTTTGATGCGATATTTCCTTGGAATTGAAGTGCATCGAGATGCAACGAGCGTATTGGTGTCACAAGAAAAACATGCTAAGGAAATTTTGTAGAAATTCGCTATGACAAATTGTGAGCCTGTGGACACACCAGTTGAGTGTGGGACTGCTCTGACCAAAGAAGGAGAAGGCAAGCCAACAAATCCAATATATTTTAAGAGCCTTGTGGGATGTTTGAGGTACTTGACATGTACCAGGCCTGATATTTTATATGGAGTTGGGCTTGTTAGCAGATTTATGGAGACACCAAAGGCATCTCATTTGAAGGCAGCAAAAAAAATCCTAAGATATATCAAAGGTACTATTGATTATGGATTGTTATATTCAGCAACAGAAAATCCTGATCTTGTTGGGTTTAGTGATAGTAATTGGGCCGGAAGCCGTGATGATCGAAAGAGCAATACAGGATTCATGTTTTATTTTCTGGTTGTGCATTTACTTGGTCTTCGAAGAAGCAATCCATTGTTGCATTATCTACTTGTGAGGCAAAATACATTACTGCAACATCTTGTGTTTGCCATGCTATTTGGCTGAAAACATTGCTCGGTGAATTGAAGTTAGAGCAGAAGCATCCGACCAAGATCTACATTGACAACAAGTTTGCTATTGCACTTGCAAAGAATCCAGTTCATCATGAACGCTCAAAACACATTGATACTCGTTTCCATTTCATCAGAGAGCATGTGAAGTCAAAGGAAGTTGAATTGCAGCATGTGAGTACAAATAATCAAGTGGCAGATATATTCACAAAAGCTCTGAAGGCTGAAGTTTTTCAACAATTGAGAAAGAAACTTGGTGTGCAAGTTCGAGGAGGAACAAATTTTAGGGGGGAGAATGATGAAAATTAAACTTGTTCAAGAAGATTTCAAACATAACATTTAGATAGCAGTTTTTTTGTTTGGCAGTTACTGGTTTGTCTAGTGACTGTTTATCTACTGCTCGGACAGTTCCGTTAATATTTGCGTTTGCATTTATTGTTGTTGTTTCTAGAATCTTTCTTGTATCTCTATATATTTCGAGGAGTCTTGTAATGGTTTTAGTATGAGTAATATTTATCTCAATTTTTCTTCTTCAAGCAAACGTTGAGTGTGCACACACAGCACTGACTAAGTAATCTATAGAAGATTTGCTAACTTGTTTTATTATCTTCTTCTGTAATATCCAACAAACCTCTCAATTGCACGGAAGGAGTAATGTACTTTTAAAATTGGAATAAATAGTTTGTCTAACACAATATTTTAAAATATTAGTATTTAGATTAAAATTTAAAAAATAAAATAAAATCAAAATGAAACTTGTTTTTATTTTAAATAAAAATAATAGCCCTCACAATTTTTTCTAAAAATACATTATTGTTTCCTCATATATTAAAATACTTATTAATATAAAACTCAAACAAACAATTAAAATTAAAATCAAATAAATTCTCATATTTGGTGAGAAAAAAAAAAGTAATATAACCAAAATTTACAAAAGAAAATAAAAAGTAAAGAGGATAAAAATGAATAAATAGATAAAAGTCACACTACACACTGCAGAGCCTCTTTTCTGTACACAACAGAATCTCTCACGCCCACACAATTCACTTTACTTATTTATTTTTTATTATTTTAAATTATTTATTTATTTTCTTAAATCCCTTTTCCCCTTTCCCTTTTATTATTTTCAATATATATTCAAAAGACAAATAACTGGAGAAGATATGCAAAGGCCTTCTTAAAATACTCAAAAAGAGATGCATATAGTTATATGTAATAAAAATATAATTAAAATTAGTTACATTTCTTATAATTTTAATTGGATATTGAATAAAAGATTACTATTTTTCTCGTCATAAATTTGTTTGAACATATGAACTGAAAAATAAGACTATATTATTTTATTTTTATTTTTATTTTTTTCTAAAATATTATTATACAAAAATATCTTAAACTTATTTGATGTTTATTCGTATTTTGAAACTATTGTTACAAAATTTCTTTTACAAAGATTTTGTACAATATGTTAGAATGCAGGAATAGTATATAAATTTTACATATTTTTATTACGCACAATATGTTTAATAAAGACATGTGTATCATATGCGGTTAGTTTATATATTATATTTGTATTATGCTCCTTCTGTTTCGGATATTTTGTCCATTTTACTGTAGATACAGGAATTTAGAAGGGTATAATTAGTAAATAATTCAAAATGTATTAGTAAAAATAATTATCATATACTAAAAATAATATAGATTAATATTAAGATAACTTATTAGTGTAATTAAAATTTAAAAAAATTATAAATTAAAATTTTTAAAATAAGATTAAAGTGTATAATTCTTTTCAAAAATGAAAAATGACAAAATAAGTAGGACGAACGGAAATAGAAAGGTGGACATGAGAAGTGGGACGGATGGGTGTGTTTGTTTGGGGGATTGGATATTTTTTCCCCCAAAAATATCGAATCAAACACCTATTTTTTATTTTTTATATTATACTAAAAATTAATTTTACATTTAAAACATCACATCAACACTTATTTATATCACATCATACAACTATTCAAATTCAAAATTTTTACAATTCAAATTCCAACTCAAAATCCAAACCCCCAAACAAACAAACCCATAATGTCCATAATGTGTTGTCTATATTACTCTCTATCAGTTTCACATATTATGTCATTTTTTTTTTAGAAAAAAACTAAAATTATACACTCTAATCAAATTTAAAGTTTTATAATTTATAATTTTTTTAATTTAAATTATACTAATTAGTTATCTTAATATTAACTTATAATAATTCTTGTTATATTGTAATTATTTTTGCTAAAATATTTTTAATTATTTACTAATTATATCTCTCTTTAAATTCTCTTGTCTACGGTAACCATGACATAATAGCCTAAGACAATAATATTATACTACATTCATCCAGCTCTAAGGCCTCGTTTATTTTTGCAGATTTTTGCAGATTGATATTTGAATATTAATTATTATATTAAAAAATAGTACAAATTAAGAGGAAATGACAAAAATATTTCATTAGTGCCTTATAATACTATTATAATGGCATTTGTGTAAAAAATTATATAAATAAAAATATTTTTAATATTAATGACGTAAATATAAATAAAATCTTTAGAATTGAACTAAGAGAGTATTATTTGTTAACACTATATGTTGTCGCTAAAACCCGACCAGAATGCTTTTTAAATCAATATATATATATATATACAGATTTTTCAATTATTTATATTTATTATACGATAACCCAACATATTTTCATTAAAAAAAAAAAATTGTAATTTTATACTATTAAAAAAAGTTAAAACTAAATTTCAAAAGTAGATAGCAATACTTTTTAAAAATAATAAATATGATTAAATACGAAAAACAATGTGATGTTAATATAAAAAGACGTTCAAAAATGCACACAAACACAGTTTGCATGCTCTACACTTTCATGGAGTTCTTGTGAGCCAAAGAAACAGAACAAAGCGTGAGAGATGCTCTGCTCTAAGCTCTGAGCTCGAAGCTCGAATCAAACATGTCTATGGTTCTCCGCATCAAATTGCTCCTCATCTCCTTCAATCTCTTAGCATGTCTCTTCAATCCGGCCTTCTCTTTCCAGGCACGAAATCCTGAAGGTCAGACGATTCTTCATTACCAAATCCCCAAATTTCTGTTCCTCATAATCGTCGCAATTTTTTCTTCACTTATGCTCTCACTAATTTCTGATTTACAGTTGAAGCACTCATCACTATAAGGCAGCGTTTGGATGATCCTCACGGAGCACTCGCTAATTGGGACCAGGACTCTGTCGACCCTTGCAGCTGGTCCATGATCACTTGCAATTCTGATAATCTCGTCACTGCTCTGTACGATAAACCCTAATTTTATTTTATTTTTTTCAAATTTCACAGTTCTGCGCCTCTTTTTATTTTATTTTATTTTTAGTTATTTCTAATCTACTATGTATATGAAGGGGAGCTCCAAGTCAGGGGTTATCAGGAACTCTGTCGGGGAGCATTGCTAACCTCACAAACCTCAAACAAGTGTATGAAATTCGATTTCAATTCAGTATGCTAATTTTTTTACTCTTCGGTTGATTCAATTTGTTCGATTTTTTCCGACGCAGATTACTGCAAAACAACAATATATCTGGAGGCATTCCAGAGGGGCTCGGCTACCTTCGAGACCTACAGACATTGGATCTGTCCAACAACAAGCTCTCTGCTCAAATTCCTGACTCTTTGGGATTATTGAAGAGCCTGCAGTATATGTTGGGTTTTTTTTAAGCTGTTTATTTATTATTTTTCTTCATTGAATGCTTTACATTGGGGCTTTAAAATCTGTGTGTTCATGTGACATCCTTTTCTTTGACTTTGGCTTTGTACGTGTTTGGATATTGTGTGTAATAACTAGGAGGTTGAACAACAACAGCTTGAGTGGGGCAGTGCCTGTGTCGTTAGCCAGTCTTCCTCAGCTTGCTTTCTTGTGAGTGAGTGATAGAGATGATAATAATAATGATGACGATGATGATGATGATTTGTTACACAGTATTTTGGCTTATGAGCTTTTGTTATGGCTGATTTTGGCACATGTGATTTTGTGTATATATGTTCTTCTTTTAGGGATCTGTCCTTCAACAATCTCAGTGGACCCCTTCCCCATTTCCCTACCAAAACATTCAAGTGAAGCCTCTTCTCTCTCTCTCTGAACATCTTTGATTTGATTTTTGTTAAACTCAGTGCTGCTGCTGCTATTGTTTTTGTTTGTATTTGCTTGTATGGTTTCAATGTTATTTAATGATTGTTGTCGTGTTCTTGCAGCATTCTGGGGAACCCTTTGGTCTGTGCAACACAAAAGTGCTCTGGACCAAGTCTTGGTAGCCCACTTTCATTCTCCATAGATCCATCTGCAGGTATACCATACACAAGAGTATTATTAAATTTAAAGAACTTATTATATGCTTTTGGGTAGATTAAGGCTGTAGTAATACAAACTTATTAACTATTTCAGACAAGAAACAGTCAAGAAAGCTAGCCATCGCAGTTGGGGTGAGCCTCAGCTTTGTTTCAGTGATTGGTGCTGTGTTTGGATTTCTCTTATGGAAAAGAAACAGGAAAACGAAGCAGTCTATTTTGAACATTACAGGCAAGAAACAGCTTGCCTCCCTCTTTTACACTTTTATATTCTTATAAAGAATATTATAGTATAGTAAAGTGGATTCAAAGAAATAAATATTTACTTTAATCTTTATTTACCTGGATTATCCTTTTTTCCCCCTAATTTAGTGGAACTTTTAAATTCACTTGGTTACATAAACAAGTTTGAATTAAATAGTACGAATTTGAGATCATTACAAATTTTTACTAAAAATATAATAGAAGTTTTATTTTATTACCTTATTGGGTTTTCTCGCCAATCAAATTTATTTGTCTTTATAAGCTTCTTGTATTTTCCGAGCCTCATTCTATTCATTATTATGAGAAACTAAATTTGCTCCGGCAAATATAAAATATATAAATATGTCATTTTTATTTAACATAACACATATTGTGTTGAATAAATCATGAATTGTGATTTAATAGTTATAGATAGATATATTGTATGAATATATATTTTGTTTGCTAAATTAGTAGTAGCATATGTTATGTAAAACTATATTATATATTAGTACTTTACATACTAAATTTGCATTATATTAATATAAGTTGTATAATGTTTGAAGTTATATCATGTCTTGTTTGTCCATACAGTTGTTAGAATTGTATTGAATTATAAATTAACATAGTAAGCATTGCCTAATTATTATAATTAATACTCTCTTCCTTCCGGATGAAAGGTCCAATAAATATTATAGATATAATATCAAAATTCTTTAATTTGATATCAAAAAAATATGTGACCATTGATTTGGGATGGAATAAGTAAAACAAGTTGAGTCTTTAAAGAACAAGACTTTGTTTAAATTGAGTTTTTTTTTTTTTTTTTTTGTCATATTAAATATATTTTCTACTCTGAAAATTTAGTTCCACTTCTTTAGACAAACATAAAGGAATGGAGCTAAACTAAATTTACTAGACGAAAATAGTATATTTTTCTAGTCAAAAAGTATTTTGATATAATATTATAGGTGATATTGATTAATAATGTAAAATAAAGCTGTTTGGAATAACTCGGCTAGCATAAGTTGCATAACAGCTCCACTCATTGGTACGCTAATGTTACTTCTCATATTCCATTGGCAGATGTTCAAGATGACGACCTCGAGCTCACGCGATTTGGGAATTTGAGGAGCTTCACGTTCAAAGAGCTGCAGCACGCGACAGACAACTTCAGCCCAAAAACCATACTTGGCGCCGGAGGATTCGGCAACGTTTACAGAGGAAAGCTCGGTGATGGCACATTGGTGGCTGTCAAGCGGCTCAAGGACATAATGGGAACTCCCACTGGGGAAACGCAGTTCAGGACCGAGCTAGAGATGATCAGCCTAGCTGTCCACCGAAATTTGCTTCGCATCATCGGATACTGTACCACGGCCAGCGAAAGACTCCTCGTCTATCCATACATGCCCAATGGCAGCGTCGCGTTGAGGCTTAGAGGTCAGTCATAAATGTCAGCTCGAATTCTTCCCTGTTATAACTTTTGTTACCATTATGGCTTTCGATTTGATAGATTTGGTGAACTATGTTGTTCGTATCACGTAGTTGCATGTCGCCTTTAGGTTCGTTCTTTACTTTAGTAGGTATGCTTTGAGATATAGATGACTTTCTTCAAACATTCTTTTTCATATTTCTTTTGCGTTCACGCGAATGTTATGTGCTCTTAATTTGTGTTCTTAGGTAGATTTGGTGAACTATGTTGTTTGTATCACTTAGTTGCCTATCGCCTTCACTCCCCAACTTTAGGTTCGCTCTTTACTTTAGTAGGTATGCTTTGAGATATAGATGACTTTTTCCAAACATTGCTTTTCATGTTTCTTTCGTGTTCACGCGAATGTTATGTGCTCTTAGTTTATGTTCTTAGAAGGTCAAAAGGCTCTAAAGGTTGGATGTTTGTCCATTGTTTGATTGGGACAATCTTTGCAAAGTTTCAGCCAGAAAGTTGCCTATTTATTTTCGTACTTATGGTTAATTATCACTTTTATTTCATATATCTTTTCGCATGTGCTTTAATCATCTATTTCTTATGATAAATCGATTTTCTTATCTTAATCCTGTACATGTTACCTTGTCGGGAAAAATCTATATTTTCGATTTCGTTGGATAACTTATCTTTAGTTGAGGTAACCAACATTGTGTTTGTTTAATTTTTATAGTTTTAGATATTCTGGTACGAGGTATTGAGAATCGTGAAAATATTATAAGAAATGATGTTTTGTGTTTTTGATTGATGTATAGAAATATTTTGGTAATCGTGTAGAAATAAACACTAGCCGAACAAAAGATGATAATTAGATATAGTTCGATGACATCAAACTTACTTAGTACATAAAATTCCTTTCACACACATTTAATGAAAAATTTCTAACTTTTAACCATTATATGATAATAGTCGAGGATTCGATTCATTTATACTTGCAGGGAAGCCGGTTTTGGATTGGAGCACGAGGAAGAGAATAGCGATAGGGGCAGCAAGGGGGCTGCTATATCTGCACGAACAATGCGACCCGAAGATAATTCACAGGGATGTGAAGGCGGCGAATGTGCTGCTGGACGAGTGGTGCGAGGCTGTGGTGGGTGACTTTGGGCTTGCTAAGCTACTGGACCATGCGGAGTCTCACGTGACAACCGCGGTTCGTGGCACGGTTGGTCACATTGCACCCGAGTACCTCTCGACGGGCCAGTCGTCGGAGAAAACAGACGTCTTTGGGTTCGGGATTCTGCTGTTGGAACTCATAACTGGAATGAGAGCTTTTGAGTTTGGCAAGTCCGTACACCAAAAGGGTGCTGTGCTACAATGGGTACGCCCCTTTTAACCTTCTCAATTTGCCATAATTGTTACATTCGTTCACTTGATTTTTTCTATATATAAAATAATTATCGAAGAAATTAATATATTAATTGTAAAAAGAAAGGAAAAAAAAAAAAAAAAAAAAAAAGAAACCATAGAGTATAAAGTATGATTTGATTAGATCTATTGCAATAACTTGTGAATGTTTTTATGGGCAAAACCTGAATAGGAAAAATTAAACGTTGTAATGTAGCATTGTTTTTTTTTTTTTTTTATCCTATAACAAATTTGGCTATGTTTTGGTCTCACTAATACAAAAAGTTAACTTTATTTATGTATATGTTTTTAAAAGTTTTAGTATATTTATCCATAGTAATTTTTTTTAATTTATAAATATCATATTAAATATTTATTTTAGTTAAAAAAAATATCACATTAAATATTTAATTTTTTTAAAACTTCAAATAGTAACTTATATGAATTTATTTTTTTAATCTCTCACTTTTACAGGATAATTTATTATTTTATCTCACTTTTAAATATATTTAGAGAATGTTGAAAGTTCTGAATTATTTTCTTAGAATAATATAAATTTAATATTTAATACTAATATTTTATAAAAATAAATAATAATTAATATGAAATTTATAGATTTGATGTTCCATGTATTCGAAAATCACATTTGAGTTAGCAAATCACATGTTCTCATATCCCCAATCTCTGGAATGTAGGTTAAGAAGATACAAGAGGAGAAGAAGTACGAGGAATTGGTGGATAAAGAGATGGCAGTGAACTTCGACCCGATAGAGGTAGGCGAAATGTTGCAAGTGGCGTTACTTTGCACGCAATATTTGCCGGCCCATCGGCCAAAAATGTCAGATATTGTTCGGATGCTGGAAGGGGACGGGCTGGCCGAGAAATGGGCAGCCTCCCACAACTACATCTTCAATGGATCGGCGAATTTGTCTTGTGATAGTGCGGCAAGGCTGCGTCTGAATGAGGACACGGACATGTCGTCGAGCGCCTTCGTGTTGGCGGCCATGGATGATGACTATGATGCTCACTGCATGGAGCTTTCTGGGCCAAGGTGATGAACACTAGTACTATTTGTTGCAAGTGACAAATTACTATGTAGGAAATATTTGTTCGAAAATTGTCTTTTATACATATATATATGTGTATGAATGTGTGCATGTATATGTGATTTGGGTTTGGATTGTGTGTGGTGTGTCTGTTTAGGACATTGGTTTTGTAGATTAATTCAATTTTTGTGGTATAAGTTTTGAAATACTATATTTCAAAAGAAATACTATATATCTATTTATTTATTTTTTACCGGGTATAAAGAATAATATTCTCTCCATCGGGCTAATTGTGATATTTTATTTGGACACAAAAATAAAAAACGAGGGAGATTTTAATATAAAAGTATAGTAGGTAAAAAGTAAAGCGCTATAAAAATTTGTTAACTAATTGATAAAAAAAAAAATAGCGATAAATTGATTATTATTTGTTAAAATAAGGATAATAAATTATAGTTGAATACAATTGTAGGTATTAAAAATTAAATGTCTAAATTAAATTAAATATAATGTATTTTGGAAGAAAATAAAATTTCAACAAAATAAATATATGGTATTTAATTATGCATATATGTTAATTTTTGTACAATAAATATCAACCATTAATGCAAAAATTTGCTTAAAATGGAAGATATCGTACAAATATTACGTGCATAAATAGAACCATAATAAATTTGGCAACAAAATAAATTAATCTTGTCAATAAAGAAAGTATATAAATTAATATCTTCTGAAAAAAACAATGATATAAAGATCTTGGTGAGAAACAAATGTGCACAATCAAATCCGTTAAAAATGGAAAACGGCATCCAATGGAAAAGGGAGTATTATAAAATTTTTATGTTGGTCAATCAGAACGCGCCACGTGGCATCATTAAAAAAAGAAGCCGAGGTCACCCATCTCCTATAAATAGGAGCCATGGCCAGTTCATTTGAGACACCGAAGTTACATCGAGGGTTCAAGCAAATGGGTAGGTCTCTAGACTCTCTCTGTATTGTTCTTCATATTCTTCGTATCCTTCGAAGCGTTCTTTGTCGAAAGTCACTGATTTGGACAAATGATCCAATATTGGTTGACGAATCGATGGAGTTAACATTCTTCGTCGTATATCTAAGCTGGAGGAAGGGTCAAAGCTCTCAAAGCCGTCGAGGAATTCGTCAAAGTTAAGGGAAGGTCTCTGAAGTTCCTTTCAAAGCTCCAAGATGTTTATCGCACTCTTCAACAAAGCATCAACTAGGCCCTCTTCGATCCAAAAGTCAAAGAGACACGCCGCCAAAAGTGTTATGGAGCACCAAATCCACCTCTTTAAGGATCAAAGCTCCAAAAGCCATTGAAGAGTCCATCAAAACCAATGAAGAACATCCAAAGTTCATCCCAAAGCTTCAAGGTGTTCGTCGCGTTCTTCACCAAAGCATTAACCAGGCCCTCTTCGATTCAAAAGTCAAAGGGACATGCTGCCAAAAGTGTTATGGAGCACCAAATCTACCTCCTCAAAGATCCAAGCTGCGGATCGTCCAAAGAAGACATCAAATCCAAAGCAGACGATCAAATCGCCCACACGGAGACTAAAGAGGCAAAAAAGTCGAACCAAAGATCAAAGCCGTAGATCGTCCAAAGAAGACATCAAATCCAAAGCCGACAATTAAATCGCCTACAGGGAGAACAAAACCCTCCAAAAGACGGCAAAGTTAAATCAAAGATCAAAGCCTCGGATCGTGCAAAGAAGACACCAAATCCAAAGTTGATGATCGAATTGCCCACACGGAGACCAAAGTCCTCCAAAAGGCAACAAAGCCAAATCATAGATCAAAGCCTCAGATCGTGCAAAGAAGACACCAAATCCAAAGCTGATGATCAAATTGTTCGTACGGAGACCAAAGTCCTCCAAAAGGCGACAAAGTTAAATCATAGATCAAAGCCTTAGATCGTCCAAATAAGACACTAAATCCAAAGCTAATGATCAATTTGTCATCATGGAGACCAAGGCCCTCCAAAATGTGGCAAAACCAAATCAAAGATCAAAGCCTCGGATCGTCTAAAGAAGACATTAAATCCAAAGCTAATGATTAAATCGCTACACGGACACCAAAGCTCTCCAAAAGGCAACAAAGCTAAATCAAATATCAAAATCTCGGATCGTCCAAAGAGGACATCAAATCCAAAGCTGACGATCAAATCGTCTGCACGGAGACCAAAGCTCTCCAAAGTCCGGCAAAATAAAACCGAAGACCAAATCTCTTCAAATCAAAGAAGCCATAGAAAAACCAAGTTGGAAAATAAATTGACCCGGAAGGAGAATCAAATGACCCATTTAGAGAATAGGACCCGCTTTAAATTCAAATCAAATATAATTTGTACAAATTTTATTTTTATTAAAAATAATACATTTTTTTGTCCATAACAATTACTTATTATAAATAGATTGTACATAGATTTAAGCCATGAAAAAAACTTGGCAAATTCTAAAGAGGGGATGAAATAGTATTTAACATATAAAAATTTGTTGTGTTAAATGGATAGATATAAACTTATGTTTGTTTTTTAAAAAAATTATTAAGTGATATTGTTGTCAATATATAGAATTAGATGTATTATTTATAATATATAAATTTAAAAATAAATATATTTGGTGCAGAGTACGCAGACGATCAAATAAAATAAAATGGATTAAACCTACAGAAGAATTGAATAATAAAGAATATATTTATTTGAGATTTTTTTAATTTTAGTTTGAATAATAGTTTGTATATAATATTTGGTAAAACTATACAAACTTCATTTATGGTTTTACAAAATAACATTAAATTTTTATACTTTTAAAACTTTGTCAAACTCACTCATAGTTTCATAGATTATGTGTCTAATTTACTAGACCGTCTTTATTTAATGGTGTTTGACTTATATGTGACCAAATTGAAAATGAGTTTCAGAATCTCCATTTCTAAACCCTTAAAATTATAAATATATTCATTCTTATATTTAGCCCCAAAGAATGTTAATAAAGAAAATTATCTTAAAACTAGAGAAAAAACAACTATTTTTTACTATATTTATCGTTCCTTTAGACTAAATTTAAGAAGAATTAGTATATTTGTAACTACAAAAGTTTTTAAATGAATATTTTGAAACTCATTCACAATTTGGGCGCATGCATATCAAACACTGTTAAATAAGAACAACCGAGGGGTTAGACGCAAAATTTATGAAACTATAAAGGAGTCTGAAACAGTTTTGGAAGCACGAGAGATTTGATACAATTTCGTGAAATCACGGGTGGATTTTGTGTTTTTGCCTATAATATTGTGTGAAATGTAACAATTTGTGAAATATTTGTTAGTAAATTTTAATTATATATACAATAAAATTAAAAAATATTTTTAAATAAATATATCTCAAAATGACATTTTGTACCGTCTAACAGTCATCAATAATATATCCAGTAGTTGACATAAATCATTTTTTATTAAATCATCTTTTATTATTGTTTGAGGTCCACATGTCCGTTGTGATGACAATTCGACTATTAAGTTTATCCAATATCTCATAACACTTCATATTTTAAATCTCATTAATCTTAAAAAGGTCACATTTCAAAGTACTTTTTTTAATCACGTTAAAACATAGTTTAAGATTACCAAAAAATCTCCAAAAACCAATATGATTGACCATTGGCAACGGATAATTATCACCATTGTTGCAAGATCCTGCCTTGAATCTTCTTATTAAACATACAGATTTCAAGTGCTTGACGTCCTCCAAGTTTTTTGCTTCCTACCATCATAACACTTTGTCGAATGTCCTTTTTTTTTTTTATCACTTTTTACAAATCTTTTCATAATTTTTCTTCAAATTTGTCATTTCATAACCACTCAGTGCTTTGAGATAGGCTTTGTAATAGTTGCGTTCCGCATATATCACATCAATCTTTTTCCTTTAAAAATGATCTCTCACCATTTTGATGTCATTTTTTTTTACATCGGTGAAGTCATTAGTTTTCAAACTATTATTGTTAGTATTTTTCTTTAGGAGTTTCTTGTGTATTTATATTTTCTTGAATGCTGCCAACCGGCGGAATAAAATTGTCAGCTCATTCAGAATCCATCTAAAAAAAAAGTAAAAAAAAATGATAATAATAATACATTTGAGAGCTATGAATTATGAATTATGTTTTAGAAGAAAACTACACTATTGCACGCAGACAACACAAGAGCAACACGGACAATGGCAGAAAAAGTTAAATTGCACGCAAGCATCATTGCATTTGAATTAATTTTTTTTATATCAAATAGATTAATAAAAATTATAAACTATCAAATTATCAATTTAATTTTTGAAAAAATAAATAAATTGCACTATTGCACGCGAAGATACAAGAAGAAGGCATAAAAAGGAAAATTGCATGCAAACATCACTGTATTTGAACTAATTTCAAATATTTATACCAAATGATCTAATAGAACTATGACCTATCAAATTATCAATTATTCAAATAATTTTAGAAAATAATAATAATAATAACTCACTCATGCAAGCGCAGGCAGGCAGAGTGGCAGACCACCGACAACACTAGAAATAAAACAAATTGCATAATATGCACTTAACTAATAAATCATCATTGCAATTCGAACTAGAAAAAAATCACACAATCTACAAAGATCTGATAAAATTTTTAAAAACAAATAATATAAAAAAAAATCATAGCAACAAAATAAAGAAATAAAATTACACAATATTTTACATTATAGGAAAAACAACATTGTTTGACGATGGTAAATTGAGTTGGAGAATGGATTGGTGAGGAAAATCAAAGAAATCGAAATCTAGAAAAGAGAACTGACACTGTGGTTGTCGTGGTGCGCTTTGTGCGTGCGAATGTGCTGCTAGGTTTATAGATTTTTTTTAAGTAATAAGTGAGAATATAATTATAAATTGGTCGGGTTCGGGTAAGATCTCGGGTCTACTTTGACCCATTTTCATCCCCCTACTTAGACGGCGGAATTGCTGATATGGCAGCACCGTGGCACGCTGGAGATTGTGTGGATAATACATGACCAACATTTGAGGATCATTTCTGCCAAGTTTTTTTTAATTATGGTACTAATCATAATAATTCTAGTTATAGTTCTAAAATGATTCTCATAATTTTTTTATGTATCCACGACGCCCTGTCACATCAGCAACTTATGGGATTAATCAATATAAGATCCAACTATGGTTCTAAAATAATAAAGGTCACAGAAAAAACTAAAAACCAATTTTTTTCTAAAATATTATAGTTTGTTTCCTTGAATTTTTATCTTCTATTGTTATTATCTACAATATTTTTTAAGTAATCACGATAGTTTGTAGAGGAAAAAGCCTTTACGAATACATATCCAAACTATAAAACACTGATTTCAACCTTTTGGAAAATTAAGTATGCAGTGGCTTGAATAAATTGAGAATTTCTTAGAAAAATAGATGTATATAAAATGAGTTACATGCCTAAAAACTTTTTTTATAACAACCTAAACAAACTAGCTTATGCTAATAGACTAAGCAACTACTTTAAACACATAAAAGAAATAAAATACATTTAACCCACTATATTGAGCCAATTGTCAAGTGTTCTTTATGTCATCATCTTCTTTGTCTGCTTCTTCACCATTTCTCTACATATCTTGACACCCTTTTTTCAAGTCAATGACAATCATGTTGAACTTGGCGCGAAGAGTCTTGTACAAAGGCGTAAAATGTCAGCAGGTTCATGCTTGCCTTTAACATGAATGGGTAGAATGAAAAGACCCTAATAATGTGATAAGCAATCTGTATGTGCTTGGTTCTTTTGTAAAAGACTAGATTGTAACTGATATGCAAGACTAATTGGTTATCACAATGTACGAGAATTGGCTACAATACTGAGATGTTCAAAGCTTTTAGTAAAAATAAGATCCACAACTCACAGGTTGTTGTACTCATGCTCCTATATTTTATTCTGGCAAAGTTGTCCATAACTCCCTTGTGGTTTCGAAACTTGGCGTAAATCCCTTATTTACTTTAAAAATTTCATGACGCCCCTTTTTACTTTCAAAAATATTGCATGAAACTCTCTGTAATTTCAAAACTTAGCGTAAATCCCCTCTTTACTTTAAAAAATTGCATGACACCCCATTATATTTAAAAAATGTTGCATAAAACCTTAACATCATGCAAAAAATATAGATAGGAAATCATCTTCTTATTGCACAAGAGAAGTTTCATGGCGGTAGGGTTTTATGCAATATTTTTTAATGTACAAGGAGGCGTCGTGCAATTTTTAAAGTACAAGAAGATTTTACGCTGAATTTCGAAAATACAAGAGAGTTACAAACAATTTTACCTTTTATTTTTGTAGAGGATATGTTTATAATAGCTTGTTTATTGGCTTTTCAAGAGACAATTCTACCAAAGAACAAACAGTAACTAGTTACAGACTATCTTCTATCAGGACAAGTCTCTAATTGTAACGAAAAATATGAATTGAAGAAAAATCCATAATTCATTGTGCTCTTCAGTATTTGAGAAGATGGACAACATCCTTCCAATATGTCATTAATGATTTGTTTATGAATAACTAAGTTGTTGAGTTGTAAATAGACAGTCTGGCTTAGAAAAATTTAGATATACTAGCCCGCTATATTGAGTAGTATCTAAGTAAGGATTAATAATATCACTAGCTCATAATTTCAAAATAGTTGGTAATAGTGTAAAGACAATCTTTGCCTCATGCATTTTCACGTCTTTAAGAATGTCATGAATGTATTGTCTTTGGAACAAGACTAATCCACCTTTATTGTTGATTAATCTCAATTCCTAAGAAGAAAATTGCATCTCCCAAGTCTTTGACGGTGAAAGTTTCATATAAATAGATCTTCACCTCTTGTAGTAATCGAGAGGATAAATCAGTTAAAAAGAATATCATCCGTATGTACACTCAGAACCTGAATATTTTGATTGTGCTACTTGATGAATAAACAATTATCATGAAAAAATTGTATAAATTCAAATTCGAGTACTCGTTTAGTTAGTATTTTATACCCACTTTGGAAGCCTCTTTTAAGTTCATAAAGGTTGTCTTGTTTTATTAAAAAATTTTAAATTTTTACTATTTATTAATTATTTTCTCACAAAAAATATAAAATCAAACATTTATTTTTTTATATTATACTAAAAATTAATTTTACATTCAAAATATCACATCAATACATATTTATCTCACATCATTCAACTATTTCAATTTAAAAATTTTATTATTCAAATTTCAACTAAAAATTCAAACTCCAAGCAAGCACACCCAGAGTAACTTTTTTAATTTGCAGAGTTGACTAGGAATTTGTAGAATTAATTTACTGTGGTTGCATATATAGCTCTTCAAAACCAAACAAACCCATTTTTATTAAAATAATAAACATCTATTTTTATTATGTTAAAATTTTATTTTTAATTTTTAATTTTATTATTTTAAAAATTTAAGCTCAATTCCATACCATTATTTTATTTTTTAAGAAAGCCCAACACTTGTCCAGAATATACTAAGGGTTTGTTCGTTTAAGAATTTTACCAAAATTCTACTATTTATCCAAAATTTTCCCCCCAAAAATATCAAATCAAACACGTATTTTTCATTTTTTATATTATACTAAAAATCAATTTTACATTCAAAATATCACATCATCACCTATTTATATCACATCATACAACTATTCAAATTCAAAATTTTTACTATTCAAATCCCAACTCAAAATCCAAACCCCCAAACAAACCCGCCCTAAGATGACCCTACACATAAGCCCAATTATGCAAAATGAGATCCAGCCCAGCCCAAACCTTCTGCCACCATTTCGTCCTCCTTCCATCGATTCCACAGTCGGCTTGGTCAGAGCAAATGTGCGAGTAAATTGTAAGTTCAGTCCTTCCCTTCTTCTTACGGCTGAGGAATTAAGCATTAAATTTTTGTTGTTTTGTTATTATTTCAATTTGATGCCGAAGGTGATTATGATTCAGAAGATATGCTTCATTCACTCATGTAGTAGCTATTGAATTAAATTTATAAATTAAATAAACAAATTAATCAAAATTAACTTAACGGTGTGTTTGTTTGGGGGGATTGAATTGGATTTACACTATTCATCTAATTTTTATTTTTTTAAACATCAAATCAAATACCTATTTTTTATTTTTTATATTATACTAAAAATCAATTTTATATTCAAAATTAAATATCACGTCTAACACCTATTTATATCACATCATATAACTATTCAAATTCAAAAGTTTTACCCAACCGCACCATACTTGTCCATGAGGTTCAAACCGCCGACTACGATTAACCACCGGTTACAATTTGTTAAAATATTAAACCGAAATCGAAATCGAAATCGAACCTAATAAATATATATTTTTTATTTTATTTTATTTTTTAAAATTTGAACTCTATTTAAATTTATTTATTATATATTCATTATATAAACAATAATTAATTAAATTGTTATAATGTAAAAATAATTTAAACAATAAATTTAATAAGCAATTAAATTAAATTAAATTATAAATTAAAAATATATAAATAAATTATAAAAATATTAATATATTAATAATATAATTAAAAATTAAAAAAATATAAATAAAAAATAATATTATAGTATTAGTACTAGTATTTTTTAATATTATTAATAATTTTTCATTTAATAAAAAAATTGATAATATATAAAAAAATTAAATTAAACATATTATTATAATTTTAAAATATATAAAATTGCCTAAAATCCTAATGCCCTAAGAGCTAATAAATCATTTTACTCCTCCACGCCACAGCAGCCGCAGCCGCAGCCGCAGCCGCACTAACCAAGGCAGCCACCAGGTTCTTCCTCGTTCTTATTTTCTTCACCGATTCTTTCCTTTCTTCTTCTTCTTCTTTTTCACCGATTCTTCTTCTTCACCTCTTCTTCTTCTCCTGCTCTGCTCTTGCGCGACGGACGGCCAGATTAAAAAAAAAAAAAAAAAACAATTATGGCAAGTCTAAACCGCACGCAGCAGGCGGTATCCTCTCAAAATTCGTCTCAATTCCTCTTCAATGCCGTTTTCTTCTTAAATTTTTTTCACATTTTAAATTGAAAGAGGAGTACGAAACAGAAAAAAGAAAAGAGCACGACAACGAAAAAGAGAGCGAGCGACAAAAGGAAATATCCGAATCGGAACGGTCCTGGCCGATCCGGCGAACCATGCTTATGATCAATGTATATTGTCGATTTTCATGTATTTCTTAATGATTCTGAAGGGGTTTGGTTCATCTTTGTTCCAGGGTTAGGATATTAGTTCAATGAAGTTTACACGCCCCATTGGAATCCTATATAAGAAATTGACGAGTCCAGTGAAATGTGGCCATGGTTATTCTACAGCTGTAGCACATCATCAAGATCAAGGAATGTCTTTTACTAGGCTTTTGCAAAATAAAGCTTCTGGTTTTCCAAATTATTCCAATTCAACCAATAGTTTCAGAATATGCATCAGAAGTCGATGGTACTCCTCTCAAGCTTCTGCATCTGAACAAACAAATCTTATAAAACAGCTGAGGGAGAGAACAAGTGCTCCGATCAAGGAAGTGAAATCCGCCCTTGTTGCTTGCAACTGGGATATCGGTGCGTCTGCATCTTCAGTTATTTCTTTTCCAGTTTCTGAAATTGGAAATTGTCACCCCCTGTAGCTTTGTCTCATGATTTGGCCATGTTGATTACGTCAGAAGCTGCACAGACGGATTTGAGGAAAAGGGGGGTAGTTCTTGCATCAAAAAAGTCCTCTCGAACTGCTGCTGAGGGTTTTCTTGCGTTGGCTCAAAATCAACAGAAGGCTGTTATTGTTGAACTCAACTGTGAGACTGATTTTGTTGCTAGGAACGACATTTTTCAGTATTTGGTAAGTGTCAAAATTGATATTCTTTCTGTTGCCTTTCATATAAAAACTGTCTCAATCTGTGTATCGACTCTAAATTTGTTTACCTAATGAACCTTTAGATTTAAAAGTCTTTACATAAACATAGGATATAATCCTTTGTTTACCTAATGAACCTTTAGATTTAAAAGTCTTTACATAAACATAGGATATAATCCTTCTCGTCTCTCGAGATTATCTTTTCTTTTTTCTTTCTTTCTTCTTTTTTTCTTTTTCTGGTTTATAATTTACAACTGACATTCCTTTCATTGCCAATTTACTTCTAGTTCCATCTCCTTGATCAGATATATCTTTTCTGTACAAATTGTGATTTGTTTAGGCATTATCTTTGGCGAAGTCTGCTTTGCTGAATGATGGATCTAACCAGGCCTCTTCAACTGTTCCCGTTAGTGCTGAGTTTCTGGAGGTGAGCAAACTGTCTTATTTATGTCTGCAGAAGAATTTTTAGTATATATTTTGGGTTTGAAATGTACCCATTATCCAAATATATTCCAATCAATTGACTCTTGTGGCCATTCCGACTTTTCAAATATCCTACTTACAGATTAATCTCATGAACGTGGCAGCTCTGCACCTCTGCCTTTTTCTAGCAAAAGGACCAGTTTGGTTTATGCTTGATCGCTAACCATACTTGATGATTCTGATGTATATATGCATATTAATTTTTCTACAGAATTTGAAGATGAATTTTGACCATCCTAAATTAGCTGGACAGAAAACTGTTGAAGACGCAATTACAGAAGTGGCTGCAATGATGGGTGAAAATGTCAAAGTTGGAGGGGGTTTTGCAGTATCTGCACCTTCCCATGGTGTCTTAACCACATATCTCCATACAAGCCCCCAACCAGGTAAAAACCTTCACTGAGCTTCCTTGAAGCGGCTATATTGAAAACTTTTTATATCAAATTGTCAAAACATAAGAACAGTAATTTTTCATTTCCAAATCTTTCAAGTGTATTGTATGATGACACAATATTAGACTTCAAATCATGTTCTTGCAATCAATCTGAGATTTCAGGTATAGGACGTATTGCTGGTCTCTTATCACTTGAGGTAGAAAATAAGGATGTCCCACTGGATGCTGTTGAGCGTGTTGGGTCAGAAATAGCGATGCATGTAGTAGCTGCAAAGCCATTGTTCCTGACAAAGGAAGATGTTTCTCCCGACGCATTAGGAAATGAGCGTGATATTCTTCGATCTCAGGTACTTACAGTTTGTATGTATGGTGAATTTGTCACAGTTGTGTTAGTGTTATTTATCTGTTAAACTCAATGGCCTCTCATATATTTTCAAGAAAATCTGAAGTGCCATTTCTTATTCTTCTGAAGCACAAAATGTTTAATCAGTAAGAAAAGTGTTTGGAATAACATTGTAAAACCTTAAGTCAGCGTGGTTGCTTATCTGATTGATCACAATGTTTGCATTTTTACCATGATCCTTAAAAGAGATTAGTTTACGATCTGTCTTTCAGTGACTGTCATACTGCGTGTATGAACAATTGTGGTGGTTGGAGAATTTGTTTCTGGTTTCATGAAACTGCATTGGTTTGAATATGTTTTCCTTACCCCTCTCCAGTCACAGTTCCATTGAATTTAATCTTCGGTTACATTTCTAGTTTTATCTTATGAAGAGGGCTAGTTGTTTGCTAATCTATGAAAGTAACAATAGTTTGGTCTGAAAACAATACCTTGTGTCAAGAGATCGGGTTTCAAAAGAAGGCTCATTAGAAAAATGCTCATTAGTTTTAGAGCAACGTTAAGCAGGCTCTGAACAAACTCTTTAGAAATGTTGTTCTATCTTATAGCACGACTGAACTCAGATCCTTATTTGCAAAATTTTTCTTCGGCATTTTTCCTTGAATTCAAACTAAGTTTGAGCCTTTTTTCTCATCAATTTCTTTACTTATTTGTTTAGTAGTTGTTTACTATTCTCTTTAAACAATGTTTTTGTATTAAATCATCTTCACCATTTTTGTGTAAATATTCTCTTCTCCTTCATGCTACTTTGTTGTTTTCTTTTTCAGGCAGAAAGTACTGGGAAATCTCAGATGGCTATAGATAAGATGGTTGAAGGTCGACTAAGAAAGTATTTTGAGGAAGTGGTTCTTATGGAGCAGAAGTTTGTTGTGAATGATACAGTAAACATAAAGGTATCGTGCAGTCTTTTTAGATGTTGGGTTTCGTTTCCTATTTCCCAGTTTGTTTTATTCTCTACTTCCGTCATTTTCATTTTACCAAAGCAAAGACCATCCGATTACATAGTAGTCATTTTATAAATACATAAATTTGTCTCCTCTTGAATGTAGTATGCACAATGTAATGTGAGGCTGCTGAAACCAATGAAGTGGTAGATAGAATAATTTATATCCTTACGTTGAGGCTCATTTGCCTTCTAATTTATGGTGTTCTTGAATAACCCTTTCAATGTTGTTTGGTGTACTCCAAACATCATAAATTGATGAGGGAGTAATCGACGAAAGTTCTCCTGTGAGTTCCCTCCAAATCATAAACGATGTGAACTTGAAGCAGTACTTTAGTGTTCCAATCTGAAAACAACATTAGAGAATGTTTTTCTCTGTCCAACCTTAAATTTGATGGGTATTGGTAGTAGTTTTACTGGATCTTCTCATTGTAATTCTTTCAATATCTTGTGCATCTTTTGCAGACATTGTTGGATAATCTGTCCAAGGAAATAGGTTCCACTGTGAGAATTGAAAACTTTCTCAGAGTAGAAGTTGGAGAAGGCCAAAAGAGGTAAAGATTTTATTTTATTTTCTAATATTTGTATTCAAAGTATCGCAGTTCAACTCTAGTGACTCCTTATTGTGATTTGGTGTTCAAGTAATGTACATGCATATACACAGAATGGCGCAAGCAGTTCATCCTTATTTTGTCTGTTTCATGTAGTAGAGCACAAGTACTTAATTTTTAACCAGAAAAGAGGCTTTGTAGACGCAGACATTTTTTGAAACTTTTGACACTATTCAAGTTAATTTTTTCAAAAACATCACATCTAATACATTTTTCTTTTTAAAATATCACATCAAATATAATTTTCTATTATTCTCAAAGTTTTATCAAAACTCCAAAACTTTCTATCTAAGTGGAGCCGAAATTTTTGTAAGCAGAGTTGTTCTCGAATCATTATTTAGGAACAGTGTGTAGGAACTGAACGCATTTGGCTGTTCTAGATGAATTTTTAGTAACTTAACTTTAGAGATTGTGAATAAGAACCATATTTGGTTGATTGTGCTGAGTTTTTGGTAACACGGAAAACAAACTAACCACCTGTTGAACTGTCGGACAACTTAATTGCATATGCTATTAAGGAAAGTTTTTACGATTGTTTTGCTTATTCTTGAAGTTATAAATGACCTATGTCAAAATACAAAGTTTAAGGCTACTCTGCTTGATAAGACCCTCTTGCTGGCAGCACTTCGCCAAACTAAGAGTAGAAGGAAGTACCACTGAAATTTTAATACATCCTGTGTTTTATTACATGGGATTATTGGAGTTGATTTAATTCACATATGTTAACTTCGAGTAAATAATGAGTGAATTCTTTCTAATCTCATGTGTGTCTATGCTTACAGGAGTGAAGCTGTTGGCGGAAATCAACCTCTTTCTCAAGCTGCTTGAGGAGATTCATCCGTTCTAATTCCCCATTTGATGGAAAACAATATGATTTTGCATATCCATTTACAGGATAATATTTGGTCTCATGAATGTTTTGTTTTCTAAAATATTTGTGAACTAAGGGATTTATTGCAACTTCAGATTATGGAAAGGATGAATGGAAATTAGGATACACTAGTTCAGATTGGGTGTTGATATACATTATTGTCTACATGGTGTGTTGGCACAAAATGGTCACACTTTTCAAAACACTTGCATTTTAAGTATATGTATATATGTACATATATATATTTATAAGATTTTGGAAATGATATATTTATCTTTATATTTAAGGATACAAAGTGTTTTGGGTGAGCTTGCATATGTAGTCATTTAGAAGATTCAGATTCAAATCAAAATTCATCAATTCTTTTGGATTATGATTCTTGACTTGATGTGATTCCTGCCAGAAAATAGTATATTTTTTAGGAATTATGATTGTTGAATAGTAAAAAAATAAAAAATAATTGTAAATGGACAAAGTCACACGAATAAAACAAATAGGATACAGTTTCTTAAAATGAGATGGGTGGATAGCACGCGTTTTACTGCTTGAGCTTTTCTTCAAGAAATGTGAATTTCATATTATCAAGTCGTCAAATTTGGATAAATGAGTTTCAAGTTGAGTCTTATTTATAGGCGTCGGTTAAATTTTTAGAAGACAAAAGTTACTTTTGATACCTGACGAACTGAATCAACGGTTAAGATGATTGCTGACACGGATTGAGATGTGGATCGTTATCTGCCATCTTTCTTAAGACAACTTGGTTTGCCAAAATTCGCATTTAAAATAAATTTCCAAATAGACAGATTGGCTTGTATTCTTTGTTTTCGCCCGCAATATTTCACTTTCTCCCAAAATACATTTCTTTATGATTTTTGGATTTGAAATACCTCAAAATATCAAGACACATCAATTACTACAAAAATGACACAAAATGCATTTATCAAGACATTTTGGTACTGATTATGACAAATTCAATAAAAAATCGTAAGATATGTTTACAGAAATACTATAAAAATATGTTCAAAAAATTAGTGCTATCACCGAACTTAATAGTTTCCAAAATATCATTTTCTTGAGATATCATAGTTGCTTCCATTTTGGTTTTCCACAAATGATAGTTAGAGCCATCAAACAAGCAAGGCTTGGTTGTCGAGTTGTCTTTTTGATTCATTTTGCACTAAAAGTTAATCTATTCAGGAGGTTGAGCATGCTGCTCTAATACCGGATGTTGAAAATTGGTGTTGTCCATAATCCACTCGAACACAAAAAATAGTCCAACTCCTCATACTGAATGTGCAGGTGTTATGAACCACATAATGAAAAAAACAACCGTTATTATATGGTAAACTTGTAGTAATAACAACCTAGTGCTAGAGCAATAAATGTAAATGTATGCAACAAAATAAATAATACAAAGAGTTTATTGACCCAGTTTGATCATAAAGAACTTACCTCTATGGATACCAATTTAGGAGTTTGTCCTCTATTAGTTATCTTCAAGTTACAAGGATTTAAGCCACAACGCCTAACATACCTAGCTCTCATTGTCCACCTTGCAATATTCTGCACAAGTATTTGGTTCACTCTGAAGCAATAACATCAACAAATCCTTAATCTAGATGAGAGTAAGGCTGTCTATGAATTAGTTGACAGCTCTAGTTGGATATTTGATTTCTCTTTCTTCCTGTAATAGTTTCAATGAATATATAAGTTGAATACCCTTCGAAATATGGAGAATGAGAGACGCAAAGTTGAGAGCATTAAAAATACTTTATCTTTGTTAAGTTGAAAAACTCCATCACCTATTTTTGGCATATTGACAAATCTTCTTTTTGCTGCTATTATCGTTAGATTCCAAAAATAGCAACATTTGACCCAGCTGTGCAGACTCAGCTGTGCAGTCTTTTCAAGTTGCCTTTTATTGTCTTTCCTAGGAATGGTGATTTTTCAAGACAAAATAGACATTTTGAGTTTGTCCTCTTGTGTTCAGAAGTGAATAGATACACACCATTCATTGTTTGTATCAAGGAAATTTACTGCATGTCTGCAACATGCCCGTTGTGGTTGCCTTACACAGCTCAAGATTTGTGGGAAGGAGAAGGTAGTGGTTTTAGAGAGAGGTGTAGTGAGAGAAATATTGTTACAATCCTCTCAATCTCAAGCCTTCCTATCTCCATGCATTGAGTGAGTGATATACACTACTATCTCGTCGGAGAGTTCCTCGGTCGAAGGGGAATAGGAGTTCCGATCAGGAGAATATTCAAAATCTGAGCAGCCCAGCTATTTGTTAATTGTTTGTGACAACGTATGTCTGTGGAGGGATATTCCTAAGTAATTAGCTTTGTAGTTTGGGTTGAAGGAGTTTTGAGTGTTTTGTTTTTAAT
Source organism: Andrographis paniculata (assembly GCF_009805555.1). Taxonomy (NCBI): domain Eukaryota; kingdom Viridiplantae; phylum Streptophyta; class Magnoliopsida; order Lamiales; family Acanthaceae; genus Andrographis; species Andrographis paniculata. The sequence goes on from NW_026137424.1 coordinate 919,129, forward strand.
CAACACTGATTAATGAACCTCTCCCGGATTGGAATCCCCCGGATGTAGGTTGGTTATAACCGAGCCGGGTTATCAAATATCTTGTCATTTATTGCTTTGGTCTCTGTATTTATTTTGTTGACAAAATGTCGTTATAACTGTGATATAACTACGCTTCGAGAGTTAGCCCTTAAATATGTGCTCGAAAGTATATTGGTACAACACTTATTCTTTCCCAACAATCTCATTAGAATTCTACTCACCTGCATTTTCTTACCAACTTTGCATTCTGGGCTTACCAGAACAACAAAGTTGATTGTGTGAAATAAGATAACTAGTATTCTTTGCACTGAAATGAAATTGAGTGTTTTCTAGACATTTTAGACATTTACTTCATTTGTGCTTTTTGTTTCTTATAAACATAAATAGGATATGACATAATATGTCATGTAGTCAATTTAAGAGATTACACTTCTCTATATTAATAATAGAACTTTGCACATCTTTGTTGTTTTTGCAAGACCGACAATAAGCCCAATAGTATAGTGAGTAGCATATGTTAAAACTAGTAATGAAAGTTTTATGTATTGAACATCAATTATTGTTGGTTTGGAAAATAATTTCCGGTCTAAAATTTCTTGTCAGGAGAATATGTGGATTCCCGGGCGATTCGATGCGAATCCCCGATAGTATGCAATAAATTTGAAAAAAGACAATGTAAATTAATTGAATAACGAACGGCGCAAACAAATTGTATTTGAATTAATATCAAATTACGCAATTCTAAAAAAATAAAAAAGAAGAATGCAAAAAGATAAAATAAAATAAAATTAAAGATAAATTGAGTGGATAAATTGGCTAGACTTCTTTAATTTCTTATAGTAACATTTCTCCAATTTCCCCATATCTCCAATCCATTACGACTGAATTAATTTGTTTGCATTTTCTCCCAATTATTACTTCTATGACAACCACGGGTGTCATTATGGTATTGTTAAAGACAATGCATTTTACAACCAAACGGTCAACCATCTTAATTTATGGATGGAGACAAGTCATACATCATCACATTGGGCTTATATTTTTTTGGGTTGCCATTATTCATAATCTACCGTTGATTGGTCAAATTTTAATATTTTAATATTTAAATATGACGATAACAAAATTATACTGCATCGACCTAATTGATTTTGTTATATGTATTTGATGATTATTACTGTGTTGACTAATTGCACTATAATATATACTAAATAATACATTATATATAAATCTTCAACACATATATAAAATAAAATTGACAGCATATCCTAGTATTTTATAAAATATGTATTATATGTTATATTTTTATATAATATTTATAGTATTTTCTATTTTTTTTTATCTTTATCTTTTTAAATGTTATTGGATTATCTATATCTTAAAGAAATTATCAAGTAAAATAATATAGATATTTATTGTCGTTAACAAACAAGTGACAAAACTATATTTTCATTAAATAAAATATGCATGTTACAGTTTCCTAAGGGATAACTTCATGGTGAATTTGTGATGATGTTATTTTTAGGAATGTCAAATAGGTCGGGTTAATTTGGACCCACTCTGGATCCGATTTTAATGGGGTGGGTTCGGGTCTAAAAAATTTGATTCGGGACGGGTTGTGAATTTTGAATTTTAGATCCGGTCTGGTTCGGGTATTTTAATAATTATTATAATTTATTTATATTTTTATACAATATAAATTATACTATTATTTATTTATTTAAAAAAAATTAAATATAAAATAGAACTTTAATTCTAAATCAAATTTATCTTAGCATTTGTTTTCTTACAATTTTTTTTATAATCGGCTGACCGTCATCACTACAAACTATTGTCAATATTGATTGTTCTTATTTTTAGAACTATAATTTTTTGGTATTTAGCACATACTTTTTTTTATTTAGTATTAAACTATTTTTTTTAAAAATTATTTTATTATTTTCTTAAAAAAAAATAAGATTATTTAGGTTGGCCCCAAATAATCTTATTTTCAAAGCGAGACAGGTCATGGGGCCGAGTTGAAGCTGGGCGGGACGGGTTTTGAGTCATAATATTTTCTAGCAGAGCGGTTCCTGGGGTCTGCAAAACTCATCCTGAATCCGCCCGTTGACATTTCTAGTTTTTTTGCATTTAAAAAAATAAAAAATTCTAAATAATTTTTTGAAAAATCCCAACGCTGGTTCAAACTAGACTAAGCTGGCCCTAAACTTAAAAGCCCGATACAGCAAAATGAGATCCAGCCCAGCCCAGCCCAGCCCTAATCTTCTCTTCTGCCACCGTTTCAATTTCAATTATAAATTCAATTTCAGCTTCGTCGTCCTCCTCCTTTGTTTTGATTTCTCGTGTGAGTAAATTGTAAGTTCAATCCTTCCTTTCTTCTTCTTCATTTTATAGTTGAAGAGATAAGCATTCTTGGATATTTTTGCTGTTTTACTTGTTCAATTTGATGTCTGAGATGATAATGATTCGAAAGATATGCTTCAAAATAGACATTTAAAAAGTTCTATTATTATTATTATTATTATTATTATTATTATTTAAGTATTAAAAAATTTATGCACTTTAATAATTCATGCTTTTATTAGATTTTTCTAAAAAAATATTAAAGAATTAGACACTTCAAAATCTCTGATAAGAACTATAAATTTCTACCAATTTTCTAAAATACTATTAATCTCAAAGTTTAATTTTAAAAGGATACATATCATTAATTATTATATAATCAACCAACAAATATACAAACATATGCAATGACTTAACAACATGTTTATAGACTTACTGGACAAGCACGAACAAGAGGCGAGAAAATGTACCAAAAAATGAAGAGAATTCGATCCTTATTGACTTGAAGTAAGAATGGATTGTGGTCAGAAGATCGGGTGTCATTTAGATCCAAGAAACATCAAGAAGATAGGCCAAGTAATTTCCCCATTCTTTAACTAAAAAAAAATAGCAATCCAATCAGTTTGATCAAAAGCCGGCAAAGAGAAGGAGCAGCCGATTTTAAGGACAATTCATTTCTTGGAATCGAAAACATAACCTACATGTCTTGGCCAATTTATGATCTTTAAGGTTCCTTTTTAGGTCAAGATTGAAATTTACTAAATGGCGGAGGTTCTCATTTGTGAGACAAACTAAAAGTGCGACATCAAATCAAGTTAATTGTTAATCTATTGTTTTCAAAACTATAAAATACATTACCACCAAAGCTCTAATCCATCATCACATTCTACAAGTTTCGAACAATTATTTAAAATAATCATTGCCTATTTAAATTAATTTTAATTTATAAAATGATAGCAAAACAAACAAGAGGCCGACAAAGAATTTTTTATTGACGAATCAAAAACCAATGTGGCATGTAGATCATATTTTCAAATCGATGCCTCCGCCTCTACAAGAAGGTTAGTGACATCAGCACCATTTGAAAATGTAATATACATGACATCCGAGTTTTTGATTATTAAATGAAAATTTTTTGTCGACTACTTATTTGTTTTGCCTTCATTGTGTAAATTAAAATAATCGAGAAATTAAATAAAAAAAATTCATGCTATTGTAAATGTATATGTATTTGAAATTTGTATATTGTGATGATGTATTAGAGTTTCAATGATTATCTATTTATAGTTTAAAAAGAAAATGAAGTAATAATTACTTTGATTTCAATATCATATATATATATATATATATGAAAAAATATATTTCTTTCGTCACGTAATAAAATACTCCCTCCGTCCATTAAATAAGTATACATTTACTTTTGACGCGGAGATTAAGAAATAATAGTATTTTAATTATAGTGGGTAGATGAAAGTAGTGAAATGACATTTTTGCTCTTACTTTTTTGGTATAAAAGTAATTATGTGATGTAAAGTAGGGGTATTTGTGGAAAAAATGGGGTATTTAATGAAATGGTTACTTTGTAATTGGACGTCCCAAAATAGAAACATGTATACTTTCTAGCTGGACGGAGGGAGTATTAATTTGTTTTTACATATAGATTTTTTAATATTAATTATTATATTAATACATAATATAAATTAAGAGAAAATAACAAAAATATCTCTATTAATTTTGTGTAATACAAATGTCATAATATTTGTATATTATATAAATTTAAAAATATTTTTAACGTTAAGTACAATTATGAAAAAATAAATAAATAAATACATAATTATGGAACAATGATAGTATATATATAATTTTCAATCATAAAATAAAATAAAACAAATTGTTAAATGTTGATCAGTAAAGAAGAAAATGAAAATAGACAATTATCAAAATATTGATTTTTGCCAATATTCATTATAAAATAATTAAAGGGAAGTATTGGCAATTCTCACTGATATACATCACAAGACATAAAAAAAAAAAAAAACCATAATTCAACTTTAAAATTAAAATCATGAATATACTTTAGAAATAGAGAGAGTTTCTTGTTTGTAATATTATTTTTAAAATTTTTTATTGCAAAATAATTGAGACTTGTTAGATTATATCTATAATATAACAACAAAAATGACATAAAATAACAAAATATTAAAGTAGAATAAATGTAACAAATGAAATAGCACATCAACCGGGATGGGATCCTCAGCATCGGATCATCCCAGCCCCACCCAACCCCATCACCCAAAGTCTTATATATATACATAATGTATATATACACATATACATACATTATATATATATATTTATATATTATATATACATACACATTATGTATATATATGCACATATATTAGACGGGGCAGGGCTATCGATTCATTCGCCATAGATGACCTAATTGCATTTAAATGTAGCTGATGGACGATGACTAATCATCATACATTTAAAATATAAAATGCAGGCTATTATGTTCAGTCGGAGGTTTACCAAAAACGCACTTGAAAAATAATAGTTGCGGATTCTCATGTCATCACAATATACATATATATGAAATGCAAGTAATGTGCTTATAGAGGTATTGTTGGGATGCAAGTCACAACAGGTATATTATTGTGTCTGATGGATGGATAAATGTTTAATGAATATCGACATTTTTATAGGTCGTGCAATATTCTATTCGAGCGTAAGTAGTTAATGAAAACTTTCTTTTTTTGAATAATGTACACTAATAGCTATAATCTTAACTAGATTATACATTTAGGATTTTATTGATATAAAGGTAATCGACAAAATCGTATTCGGAAAAAAAAGATATATCATATAATGATTTAGTTTTATTGAGATTTTCTCCATTTGGATTTTTACTCAAAAGAAATACTAATAATTTGTTAGTTTGAAATAAATTTGAGTTGATGAAAGTAACATAAAATTCTATCCAATAAAATTACTATAGAGTGTTAATTCATATTTATAAAATTTTAAATATTATATTATAATTTTTTATATAACATCTTTAAATCTTTATTATTTCATAAATTATTTATGCAATAGAAATAATTTTTTGCCCGCTTTATAAAATATGAGCAGCAATTATTATATCGTTTCTTTATTATTATTATTAGTTTTTTACGTGGCCATATATATATTATTCATTTTTATTATTAGGAAAATTTAATTTGATTTATAGAATTTGTCATAATTTTAGCTAGATATTATCATTTTTCATTGGAAAGTCAAATCCTATTTACAAATTTTATGTATGTATGGTACGTATAATTATGAAATAACTTCAAATTTTGATAATTTTTTTAAAATAAGAACTATCCAAAATTCTTACAATTTTTCTGCTGTAAGAGTTTCGTAATTTTCACATGCAAAGAGCATTTTATAGTAAATTGAAAAAATTAAATAAAATTACTGTTGATATATATATAGTATATATATTTTATATATTGATATATATATATATTCTACCTAATATATCTCTTGTATAAATATAATATTGAACCCTAATTGTTTTTCAATGAAAATAGAGTTTATTCCATAAATCGTCACATGGTATCAGAGCCAGGCTTTTTCCCGACCAAATCGAAACAACCCACGAATTTCAGATAGCATATTTCCGACCACTTCCGACCGTCACCGCCACCACCATCGTCTTCGCCGTCACGAGACCGGCCGGACACCGGAACAGTTCGGCGAATGGCGGCGCGTGAGCCACACACGCGCCCGACGTGTTTTCCGGCCGGACGCCTCGCCGGCGCGTGGAGGCGCGTGCGGCGGCCGTTGGCGGCGATCTTTGCACCGTCGTGTTCGGAATTTGATTTCCTCCGCGATGGTATCTTCACTTCTTCCGTTTGAGCAGTTTTTTGTATCCGGTTGACTTTTTGTGTTTCGGGTTTGATTCGATTTCTGTCGTTTCGGCTTTCGGCTTGAGGTTTGAGATATTGTTCTCTCTTGAGTTTCTATGGAAAAGATGGATGTACATATTCCGATCAATGTTGTTCTGTCCGGAGATAATTACAGTTTGTGGGCACAATCGATGAAAAGTTTTTTGATAGGTCGGAAATTGTGGCAAATTGTTACGGGAGATATAGTTGCCCCCATTGCTCCGGTTTCTATAGGAGAAGTTACGCCTACCACCACAGTTGTTGAATCTTATATTGAAAAATTGGAAGATTGGGATAGTAAAAACCATCAAATTCTCACTTGGTTACGCAATACTTCCACTCCGGCGATCCATGTTCAGCTTGCCCAATTTGACACTGCCAAGGCAGCGTGGGATTTCTTGGCAGTCCGCTTCCGTGCTACTGGTTTGGCACATTATTATCAGTTATGGAGCACTCTCCACGATCTAAAACAGGAACCAGGACAATCTATCAACGACTTCCTTGCCCAAGTGCAACCCCTTTGGCATCGGTTGGATCAAGCAGAGATCAGTCCTGATCATCTTCGCCTCATTCAGGTCTTGATGGCTTTGCGTCCAGAGTATGAGGCAGTTCGTGCCTCTTTGTTACATCGGCATCCACTTCCTACCTTGGATGCAGCTATTCAGGAGATTTTGTTTGAGGAAACTCGTCTCCACCTAGCTAAGGCTCCTCAGCTTGATTCTGCTCTTGCGGTCACTGCCCGAACTCCTACTCAGAGTCGTTCTCATCGTTGCAAAAGATGTCAGTCCTCTGATCATGACTTCGGTCATTGCCCAAAGGTGGAGTGTCACTACTGTCATGTTTTAGGCCATACTATACAGTATTGCCCCACTAGGCCGTCTCGCTCTGGAAGTAGTAACTACAAGCCTCGGAATTCTCGTGGACCTCAGTCTGGTACCTCCTCTGTCACAGCCTCTGCTGCGCCTGCGCCTGCGCCTCCTACGATTCAGGACCTGGAAGCTCTTCTTAAACAGGTTCTATCTTCCAATACCGCCATGTCTACCACATCAGGTAACTCTCCTTGGTATTTTGATTCTGCTTGCAGTAATCATATGACCTCTGATATACGCCTTATGACCTCCACATCCACCGCACCATCCTTACCTCCTATCCTTACTGCCAATGGTACCCATATGCGCATCACCCATACCGGATATACATCCACCTCATCCTTATCCCTCCCCGACACATACTGTATCCCTCAATTAACCTTAAATCTGATTTCCGTTGGTCAATTAGTTGATCAAGGTCTCACCGTAATATTTTCTTCTACTGGTGTGCAGGTTCAGGACGCGCAAACCGGGCGGACTCTTGGGAAGGGCCGGAAGACGGGCCGCTTATTTGAACTTACGTCACTCCAGGTCCCTCGTCCCTCTATCTCAGCTGCCACCACCTCTACACCATCCTGCCTTCAGTGGCATCGTCGTCTCAGTCATGCGTCTTCCAATAAAGTCAGGTCTTTGATTAGTCAGGGTAGTTTGGGTTCTGTTAAGTTTGAGTCTTTTAATTGTGTGGATTGTTCGTTGGGAAAACAACCTGCTGTGTCGTTTCCTCATAGTACTTCCATTGCGGATACTCCGTTCTCCTTAGTTCACTCGGATATTTGGGGACCTTCGCCCACTGTGTCTATGAATGGTTCTCGTTATTTTGTGATTTTTATTGATGACTATTCTCGTTTTACATGGATTTACTTTCTGCGGCATCGTTCTGAACTTCCATCTATTTATATGACCTTTGCTAAAATGATACATACCCAATTTTCCCCTACCATAAAAATTCTCCGCACAGATAATGCTCTTGAGTATACTGATTCATCATTTCTTAGTTTCTTATCTGATCAAGGTACTGCTGTCCAATGCTCCTGCCCATACACCTCTCCACAAAATGGTCGCGCCGAACGTAAACACCGACATATCCTCGATACAGTCCGCACCCTTCTCTTATCAGCCTCTTGTCCAGATCGCTTTTGGGGGGAAGCCGCACTCACCGCTGTCCACACTATAAATCGTGTCCCTTCCTCTGTCCTAGGTATGTCAGTCCTTTTGAAAGACTATTTAATCGTACCCCTGATTATAGTCTTCTCCGCCCTTTCGGTTGTGTCAGTTTTGTCCTCCTCCCTCATCATGAGCGCACTAAGTTAGAACCTCGCGCGCGTCTGTGTTGCTTCCTGGGCTACGGGTTAGAACATAAGGGTTATCGTTGTTGGGATCCCATTTCCAATAGGCTACGTATTTCTCGTCATGTCACATTTTGGGAGGATACCAAATTCTCTTCCTTGTCTCACTTCCGAGTCCCCTTTGATCGTTCGTCTCCGTTCTTTACCTTGTCCTCTCCACCTCTATTCCCTTCCAGTGACACGGCTTCGTCTCCGTCTCCCGCTCCTGACGCTGTCCCGGTTGCGCCTCCTGAACCGCAGCTGATCCCCGAGTCTACTCCTACTCTCGACTCCGATACATCACCACCACCAGAGCCTGACACGACTTCGATCTCAGCCCCTGATCCTGGCCCTCGTCGTTCCACTCGGGTTAGTCACCTTCCTACTCACTTACTTGATTATCACTGCTTCTCTGCCACCTTGTCCCATCATGAGCCCAGGTCCTTTCGTGAGGCGTATGCGGATCCGTTGTGGCGGCAGGCTATGTCTGAGGAGTTGCAGGCTTTGGAGAAAACCCATACGTGGGATATGGTTGATCTTCCCCCTGGCAAGAAACCTATTGGCTGCAAGTGGGTATTCAGAATCAAAACTCACTCTGATGGATCTATCGAGCGCTACAAGGCGCGTTTGGTAGCCAAAGGCTACACCCAGCAGTATGGTATCGACTATGAGGAGACATTTGCCCCGGTTGCTCGTCTCACCTCTGTCCGCTGTCTTATCGCCATCGCTGCCGCTCGTCGGTGGCCCCTGCATCAGCTTGATGTCAAGAATGCATTCTTGCATGGTGATTTATCCGAGGATATCTACATGTCTCCTCCTCCTGGTTTTCCTACCTCTTCTAAGGTATGCAAACTTCGCCGTGCCCTATATGGTTTGAAAGAGGCACCTCGAGCTTGGTTTTCGAAATTTAGCTCTGCTCTACTCCAGCTTGGCTTTACTTCTAGTGATCATGATTCGGCTCTCTTCTTTCGACATGGGTCAGCTGGAATTACTATTTTATTGCTTTATGTGGATGACATGATCATTACGGGAGATGATGCATCAGGAATCTCCGAGTTGCAGGCTCATCTACACCGCCACTTCGAGATAAAGAGTTTAGGGCCTCTTCGATACTTCCTAGGACTTGAGATCTCCGACACCTCCGACGGATATTATCTCTCTCAAGCCAAGTATGCCTCCGACCTCCTATCTAGTGCCGGTCTCACTGACTCCAAGACTGTTCCTACACCTCTTGATTCTGACTGTCGTCTTACTCCGATGGACGGCGTTCCCCTTGATGATCCGACTTTGTATCGTCAGCTGGTGGGAAGTCTCATCTACCTGACTGTCACTCGACCGGATATTGCTTATGCCGTCCATATCGTCTGTCAGTTTATGTCTGCTCCTCGGACGACTCATCATTTTGCTGTCCTACGGATTCTCCGGTACGTCAAAGGTACCCTTCTTCATGGACTTCATTATTCCGCTCGTTCCTCCTTAGTTTTGACCGGGTATTCTGACGCTGATTGGGCGGGAGATCCCTCTGATCGCCGCTCGACCACCGGGTTTTGCTTCTTCCTTGGCGACTCGCTTATTTCATGGCGCAGCAAGAAACAGACGGTTGTCTCCCGGTCCAGTGCAGAGTCTAAATATAGAGCCCTTGCCGATACCGCTGCCGAGCTTCTATGGCTTCGCTGGCTTTTGGCTGATCTTGGAGTGTAACACCCCCAGTTGGCTCATACTGGAAATGCTACCGCCACACTGCATCATGAGGTCGTCACCTCCTACTTCGGGCCCCACAACACAGTGTTAAGGCTAAAATTAATTATATAAGCATTTTATTATTTCCAAAAAAACAAGTTTATAAATATTTACAAAAACATACTCCCAAAACGGGAGGTTTTTCTAGTTAGAATTTACATATAATACATCAGATGCAGTTCACTCATTCAGCCCGTCTTTCTATCTCCCGAGACGTCCCCTGTCCCGGAGGTGCCATGCGTACCTGAATCAAATATTTTTCTTAAAAGCAGTCTAGAATTAAATCCATTTTAAGAACTAACATAAAATATGCCATGTCATGCTCGAAAATAGAGTTTAATTTCCGTCATTTGCAAAATAAATGCCATGCCATGCCCATACTGAAATAATGTAACAATAATGTCAAAATCGACAACTCATGCACATATACCCATATACATATGTCAAAGTGAGCAGCCGGAATAACCTCGGCTCCATAATAACAGCTCACTAGACTATCATCAATAAATAGCCGGAAAATCCTCGGCTCAAGGAAGGACCTGGTAAACCCATAATAATATAACGGTCACCCGGTCACTCCCATATAACCACCATACGACTCCCGCAATCAATACATGGATAGTCGAACGTTGTCGCCATTAACCACAAGACACCCCATAGTCTGTGATAGCGAAGATAGGACCCTCCTGTCTAGCCCTACCCCGTGTAACGTAGTAGAATCCGTGCAACCTGGAATCACCCGAAGGAAACCCGGAAACTCTACTCCTCCTCGCACGCCCTAACGGGATCGCGTTTGGAGTTTGGCATCTGATCCTAAACTACCGGTAGACCTCACTAGTAGCTACTCCAATGAGTGGAACAACACCGAACCCGAATGATTAGACCAAATACGTCTCAACTACAATGGGTCTAATCCCTGAATGACCGTGCGACTAAGTCACCCAGTTGTCCGACTACTATCGTCCACTATCGCCAAAGTGTTACGGTACATCGGGGTCGAGTATCCTAACCCCAGATGATGCCCTCGCCTAGCACTACCGCACACGGCGACTAAACGATAGATCCATAAAACATACCCGATAAATCGTGCAATGTGTGCAGCATGTCAATAAGTGAATTTAATGAAAAGGGCTGGTGAGACGGCCCACCTATCCTCCTTTTTATAAATTCACCAACACGATCAAATACGTATATCAAATATCGTAAAACGAAGTTTCACACATGCAGATACACACACATATATACATATATAGATGCACTGACCAAATGATTCCACATAATATCATATCAATATCAGAATCAGAATCACATGCAACATAAATACCTAATTTCTTAAAATTAGATTTAATTCCCTACTGCTTACTTCCTACCGATACTTTCTGGATTTTATAACTTCACCCAAATCTCCTCCAACGTACACCTGTCCCATTATTTACTCAAATCAGATGAGCTTTATGCTTATTCTCAGGAGCTACCTGCTTATTCAAAAGCTAATTTCTATAATTAACTCGTCGGGCTCCAAACTTTTATATTTAGTAGAATATGATATTCTAGCTATAAAATCCTTCTACCTCATAATATTTATATTGCCCGATTATTAAATAAAAATACGTAAAGGTATGAACAAGCAGGCAGGTGCGATATACTGCCGTTTTTTATTCGACTTGGATTGGTACGAAATTCTCAAAATATAATGTCGGCGCTACGAATAGGCTATTAGCTAAAGAAATTCATCGATTAAATAGCTAAATAGCCAATTTTGAATTTTTGAAGAATTTCTAATTTAATACTCCAATATCAAAATTCGTATTAAAATTTATAATCGGACTCTACGAATAGCAAGGAATACCATACCCAAGTCGGAATTGGAATCGGACGGCTAAATCTTTTTTTTTTTTCTTTCTTTCTCCTTCTTCTTCCTCCCTTCCTTCTCCTCCTTTGGTTCGTTGCTGCTGCTGCGTTGGATTCTTTCTTTCTTTTCATATTATATATATATATATATTATTATTATTATTAAACGTAATATATTATTATTATTATTAAACATTATATATTATTATTATATTATTATTGTTATTAACGATGATGATAAGGTTCTTATCATCATCTACTATATTATTATTATATATATATATTATATTATATATTATATATTATATTTATATTTATATTTATTTTTAATTTTATCGATATTTATCCATTTAACAGTCTATTTAATTATAACTAATATACAAAATTGGAATATAATTTATCCCAAAATATTAGTTTCTTGATTCCATTACTATTGTCAAATATTTATTTGCTATAATAATATTATTTTATACATTCCGAAATCGGGGCATTACAATCCACTCCCCCTTAAAAAGATTTCGTCCCCGAAATCTAAACTCAAACACATAACAAGACAACTTAATTAAACAATTGTGGGTATGCTTTGAACATTTCTTGTTCTACTTCCCACGTGGCCTCTTCCGCTCCATGTCTGGACCACATTACTTTCACCATACGAATATCTCGATTCCTCATGGTTCGGACCTTTGTGTCCATGATCCACAGAGGCTTTTCTTCATACGAAAGATCTTCATTCAGCTCTATCTCATCTGGAGATAAAATATGAGAAGGATCTGCAACATACCTACGAAGCTGAGATATATGAAACACATTATGGATACGCTCCATAGAATTTGGAAGTGCCAACCGATAGGCCCAATCACCAACTCGATCGACAATTTCATAAGGTCCAACATAACGCGGACTCAATTTTCCTTTAATCCCAAACCTTCTAATACCTTTCATTGGGGATACTTTCAATAAGACAAAATCTCCACTTTGAAATTGACCCTCACGTCGGGCTCTATCGGCATAACTCTTTTGACGATCTTGAGCTGCCTTCATCTTTTCTCTGATAATTCGAATCTTATTTTTCGATTCCTCAATCATTTCCGGACCCAGTATCAGTCGATCACTCATATCGTCCCAACTCAAAGGAGTTCTGCATTTTCGACCATAAAGAGCTTCAAAAGGAGCCATTCCGATACTTGCTTGATGGCTATTATTATATGAAAATTCCACTAAATCCAAGTGGTCTTCCCAACTCCCTTGAAATTCCATAGCACAAGCTCTTAGCATATCTTCCAGAATACGGATAGTTCTTTCTGACTGACCATCAGTCATAGGATGGAATGCAGTACTCATATGCAACTGAGTACCAAAGGCTTCCTGCAATTTTTGCCAAAATCGAGATTGAAAACGTGGATCACGATCTGATATGATCACCTCAGGAATACCGTGTCGTTTAACCACATAATGAACATATAATTTGGCTAATTTCTGCATACTCCAAGTCATACGTACTGGAATGAACACTGCTGACTTGGTCAATCTGTCTATAATCACCCAAATTGCATCTGTTCCCGACTTTGACCTTGGAAGTCCTGTTACAAAATCCATTGCGATAGAATCCCATTTCCAGAGTGGAACTTCTAAAGGTTGTAGCAACCCCATTGGTCTATGATGTTCTGCTTTTACCTTTTGACAATTTAAACATCGTGCAACAAATTTGGCTACATCCTTCTTCATGCCCTTCCACCAAAAATGTTGACGTAGGTCATGATACATTTTATTTCCCCCCCGGATGCACTGAGTATGGTGTATTATGAGCCTCACTCATAATCTGCTCTTTCAAATCATTTCGATCCTTTGGGATACACCACCTCCCGTGAAATCGAAGACTCCCATCTGGAGCAATATTAAAATTTTGAGTCTGACCGTACTGAACTTTTACTGCAAGCTCAACCATTTTATTATCTTCCATTTGAGCCGCTCTAATGCGATCATAAATTTCAGGCTCAACTTGTATCATTTGCAAATATCCCCGAGTCATACCCCGTCCAAGTACCTCAATTTCCATCCGCGCTAAATCTTGGCACAGTTCATCAGCAACCGACATGAAGCCCAAGTTATGCCTTGGTTTTCGACTTAAGGCATCGGCTACAACATTTGCTTTGCCTTCATGATATACAATTTCAAGATCATAATCCTTCACCAATTCTAACCATCTTCTTTGTCTTAAATTCAATTCTTTTTGGGTGAAGATATATTTCAAACTTTGATGGTCAGTAAATATTCTGCAATGGGCTCCATAAAGATAGTGTCTCCAAATCTTCAAAGCAAACACAACTGCTGCCATTTCCAAGTCGTGTGTCGGATAATTCTCTTCGTGAGGTTTTAGTTGTCGTGATGCATAAGCAATAACTCTTTGATTCTGCATTAAGACACATCCCAATCCCTGCTTCGAAGCATCACTATACACTTCAAACTCCTCACCTTCCACTGGTAAAGCCAAAATTGGCGCTGAAGTTAATCGATGTTTCAATTCTAAAAAGGATGACTCACACTCGTGATCCCAGTTAATCTTTGCATCCTTTTTCAGCAAATTAGTTAATGGTTTTGCAATCTTCGAAAAATCAAGAACGAATCGCCGATAATATCCTGCCAAACCCAAAAAGCTTCTTACTTCTGATTGATTGGTAGGTCTTGGCCAATCCAAGATTGCCGCCACTTTAGAAGGATCTACTGAGATACCCTTTCCAGAAACAACATGCCCCAAGAAAGCAACCTCCTTCAACCAAAACTCGCATTTGGATAACTTGGCATATAACTTTCTTGCACGCAATATGTTTAATATTACATGCAAATGTTTTGCATGCGTCTTTTTATCTGGGGAATAGACCAAGATATCGTCAATAAATACCACCACAAACTGATCGAGGTATGGTTGAAAAATTCTATTCATCAACTCCATAAACGCAGCCGGGGCGTTAGTCAACCCAAAGGACATAACCGTGAATTCATAATGCCCGTATCTAGTCCGAAAAGCTGTCTTCGGAATGTCATGCTCTGCAATCCTTAGCTGATGATATCCAGATCTCAAGTCAATCTTTGAGAATATAGTTGCACCTCTCAGTTGATCAAATAGATCATCAATCCTCGGAAGAGGATATTTGTTCTTCACCGTGACTTTGTTCAGTCCACGGTAGTCAATACATAACCTCAAACTTCCATCCTTCTTTTTCACAAATAAAACTGGAGCTCCCCAAGGCGATGTACTAGGCCGAATGTAACCCTTATCTAGCAATTCCTGTAGTTGCAATTTAAGTTCAGCTAGTTCTAAAGGTGCCATCCGGTATGGAGCCCTTGATACTGGCTCAGCACCCGGCACAATATCAATAGTAAAATCCACCTCACGAGCTGGTGGCATACCCGGAATGTCATCAGGAAATACATCAGGAAAATTTCGGACTACAGGAATATCTTGCAATCGCTGCTCCCCTTGCGTCAAATCTCTTACCTCACACAGATATACTGGAAACCCCTTACGAATAAATGATTGAAATGATAGGGATGAAATTACCTTCATAAAAGGTTGTCTGGCAGATCCTGCATAATTCACCAGTTCGCCCATCGCTCCAACCAGCGAAATTGATCTTTTTCGACAATCAAATTGAGCTTGATATGCCACTAACCAATCCATCCCCAATATTACATCGAACTCGGATAGCTTGATGCCCAACAAGTTAGTAACAAAATCAACCCCTTCAATACTAACCGGAATCTGCATATAAAGCTCTCGGCATTCCAGCACTTCTCCTGATGGAAGTAAAACTTCCACTACCACTTCTACTGATGAATTCAAACCCAATCGTCTAACTAGACGCTTAGATATGAACGAGAACGTTGCACCCGAATCGAATAACACAAGAGCAGGAAAACCGCAAACCAGAAATCTACCCGTTAAAACCTCACCTGGATGATAATCAGCTTCTGCTTGGGTAAGAACATTTATTCGACCACGCTGGTCAGGTCCTCTGCCTGGCTGCCTAGATGACGAACGTGACTGACTTCGTCCCCCTTGCCAAGATGATCCTAATCCTCTCCCTTGTGACTGCGAAGACGGCGGCTGCCATGGCCTAAACCTCGGTTCTGGAAACTCCCTTGCAGTTACCACACTTGGACATAACCTGGCAATGTGACCACTACCACCACATTTAAAACATGTCAATGGAACTTTATCACAACGAGTACCTGGGTGGCTTGTTCCACAACGCCGACAAACAGCCCCCGATTGCTGAGACCTCTCCTGACTCGGTTCATTAATCGAAATCCCCTTATACGATGGCCCAGACCTGAACATTTGCCACCATTTCTTTTTACCCTTGGGCTCATCCTCCACTTTAGCTTTTCCCTTATCTCGAACCTGATGTTGATAACCTATTTCCTTCTCACTCTCCTTTTGTCTGACTTCCTGCTTCTGATAAAATCGGGCAGCACGCTCGTAAGCCTCATACAATGAACTGATATCCAACACCGCTAAAGCTTCTTGAATTCTGTGTTGCAACCCGTCTACAAAATGGTCAATTCTGTCTCGCTCACAGGAAAAGTAGTCAGGAACATACATCTCTAACTCATTAAACTTCACAAAATAATCTTCAACTGACATCGAGCCCTGCTTTAAGTCCAGCAATTCTTGCTTCTTCGCTTTTCGAATATGCGACGGTATAAACCTAGCCTTTAACTTTGCTTTAAATTCATCCCAAGTCATATCCACTTGGTCTACACCTGCAGCTTCTTCACCTAACCACCACCGATTTGCTCGGCCTTCCAAGAAATAGGCTCCAATATTAACTCGTTGATCTGGCGGAACCTGAACAACACGAAATATCTTTTCCATCTTTTCAACCCAAAACTCAAGGACTCCTGGCTCCACTGAACCAGAATATGTTGGTGGGTTATGCCGCATCACAGCATCAATGAAACTCCTCTGTTGAGGCATCATCGCGGCCATAAACTGCCGAAAGAAATCCTGACTAGGTGCCTCTGTTGGTACATGCGCTGGCACAGGATACTGTGACTCATCAGACGAAGGATCAAACTCTGGGCCTTGAATAGCCCTACGTACACCACCACCTCGAGAATTCGACATACTGCCCCCAATTTTTCCTGATTCAATATCAATTCAGCACACAGCTAAACCAAGCATAACAATAAAAGATAGATCACATTAACATGAATGCACCCGCAAAACCCAAACCTCACCAAACCAATTCAATATCATTATTATTTTCAAAACCTTTTTAATTCAAAGAGCCAAAATCTATCAAACCTAGGCTCTGATACCAACTTGTAACACCCCCAGTTGGCTCATACTGGAAATGCTACCGCCACACTGCATCATGAGGTCGTCACCTCCTACTTCGGGCCCCACAACACAGTGTTAAGGCTAAAATTAATTATATAAGCATTTTATTATTTCCAAAAAAACAAGTTTATAAATATTTACAAAAACATACTCCCAAAACGGGAGGTTTTTCTAGTTAGAATTTACATATAATACATCAGATGCAGTTCACTCATTCAGCCCGTCTTTCTATCTCCCGAGACGTCCCCTGTCCCGGAGGTGCCATGCGTACCTGAATCAAATATTTTTCTTAAAAGCAGTCTAGAATTAAATCCATTTTAAGAACTAACATAAAATATGCCATGTCATGCTCGAAAATAGAGTTTAATTTCCGTCATTTGCAAAATAAATGCCATGCCATGCCCATACTGAAATAATGTAACAATAATGTCAAAATCGACAACTCATGCACATATACCCATATACATATGTCAAAGTGAGCAGCCGGAATAACCTCGGCTCCATAATAACAGCTCACTAGACTATCATCAATAAATAGCCGGAAAATCCTCGGCTCAAGGAAGGACCTGGTAAACCCATAATAATATAACGGTCACCCGGTCACTCCCATATAACCACCATACGACTCCCGCAATCAATACATGGATAGTCGAACGTTGTCGCCATTAACCACAAGACACCCCATAGTCTGTGATAGCGAAGATAGGACCCTCCTGTCTAGCCCTACCCCGTGTAACGTAGTAGAATCCGTGCAACCTGGAATCACCCGAAGGAAACCCGGAAACTCTACTCCTCCTCGCACGCCCTAACGGGATCGCGTTTGGAGTTTGGCATCTGATCCTAAACTACCGGTAGACCTCACTAGTAGCTACTCCAATGAGTGGAACAACACCGAACCCGAATGATTAGACCAAATACGTCTCAACTGCAATGGGTCTAATCCCTGAATGACCGTGCGACTAAGTCACCCAGTTGTCCGACTACTATCGTCCACTATCGCCAAAGTGTTACGGTACATCGGGGTCGAGTATCCTAACCCCAGATGATGCCCTCGCCTAGCACTACCGCACACGGCGACTAAACGATAGATCCATAAAACATACCCGATAAATCGTGCAATGTGTGCAGCATGTCAATAAGTGAATTTAATGAAAAGGGCTGGTGAGACGGCCCACCTATCCTCCTTTTTATAAATTCACCAACACGATCAAATACGTATATCAAATATCGTAAAACGAAGTTTCACACATGCATATACACACACATATATACATATATAGATGCACTGACCAAATGATTCCACATAATATCATATCAATATCAGAATCAGAATCACATGCAACATAAATACCTAATTTCTTAAAATTAGATTTAATTCCCTACTGCTTACTTCCTACCGATACTTTCTGGATTTTATAACTTCACCCAAATCTCCTCCAACGTACACCTGTCCCATTATTTACTCAAATCAGATGAGCTTTATGCTTATTCTCAGGAGCTACCTGCTTATTCAAAAGCTAATTTCTATAATTAACTCGTCGGGCTCCAAACTTTTATATTTAGTAGAATATGATATTCTAGCTATAAAATCCTTCTACCTCATAATATTTATATTGCCCGATTATTAAATAAAAATACGCAAAGGTATGAACAAGCAGGCAGGTGCGATATACTGCCGTTTTTTATTCGACTTGGATTGGTACGAAATTCTCAAAATATAATGTCGGCGCTACGAATAGGCTATTAGCTAAAGAAATTCATCGATTAAATAGCTAAATAGCCAATTTTGAATTTTTGAAGAATTTCTAATTTAATACTCCAATATCAAAATTCGTATTAAAATTTATAATCGGACTCTACGAATAGCAAGGAATACCATACCCAAGTCGGAATTGGAATCGGACGGCTAAATCTTTTTCTTTTTTTTTTTTCTTTCTTTCTCCTTCTTCTTCCTCCCTTCCTTCTCCTCCTTTGGTTCGTTGCTGCTGCTGCGTTGGATTCTTTCTTTCTTTTCATATTATATATATATATATTATATTATTATTATTATTAAACGTAATATATTATTATTATTATTAAACATTATATATTATTATTATATTATTATTGTTATTAACGATGATGATAAGGTTCTTATCATCATCTACTATATTATTATTATATATATATTATATTATATATTATATATTATATTTATATTTATATTTATTTTTAATTTTATCGATATTTATCTATTTAACAGTCTATTTAATTATAACTAATATACAAAATTGGAATATAATTTATCCCAAAATATTAGTTTCTTGATTCCATTACTATTGTCAAATATTTATTTGCTATAATAATATTATTTTATACATTCCGAAATCGGGGCATTACATGGAGTGCCTCAGCCGTCTGCCACTATTATCCATTGCGACAGTCAGAGCGCCATGAAGATTTCAACAAATGATGTCTTCCACGAGCGTACGAAGCACATTGAGATCGACTGTCACCTTGTACGTCATCACGTTGCTCATGGAAGCATCTCCTTGTCTCCTATTTCCTCTGCTGATCAGACGGCCGACGGATTCACCAAACCTCACCTTCCCGGCCGTTTTCAGTCATTTTTGAGCAAACTCAAGTTGGGCTCCACCGTTCCACCTTGAGTTTGAGGGGGGATGTTGATATATATATAGTATATATATTTTATATATTGATATATATATTCTACCTAATATATCTCTTGTATAAATATAATATTGAACCCTAATTGTTTTTAAATAAAAATAGAGTTTATTCCATAAATCGTCACAATTACAATTAATTATATCTTATTTATGGCCCGAAATTATTATTTTTTAGTACAAATTTTTTTTTTTTTTCTCGTAAGTATATGAGCATTCGATCAGAAATAGATAATCAAATAGTTATAATTGTTTATGGGTATTACAAGAATTTAAATCGTTTATAATTTAAAAATTGCATGAAAAATTTTAGAAAATGTTACACATAATCTCTTTATTAGAAAATTTTGTGCAATATTTTTAAAAATATAATAAAATCTCACAAAATTTCTAGAGAATTTTTTACCATATTTTTTAAAAATATGATTAAGCCTCATGCATGTAATTCTTAAAACATAAAAATTATGACCTATACTTTTAAAGCTAAATATGAATTATAAATATTTTTGTGTTATAAAATATATCAAATATAACTATAGTTATAAGATATAATATATATTTATAACTTAGATATATATATATGTATAAGTGTGTATATAATATAGAGAGAGAGAGATAGAGATTGAGAGAGAGAGTTGAGAGCCGAGAGATAGGGTGAAAATGAAACAAAAATCAATCCTCTCATTTTATTAAATACATAGCCCTTTATATAGGCAATTAAGAAGAATGATTAATCATCCAATTTGCTACATGGCATTATTTTACAATGACACCTAGCTATGTAATCAAATGAGTCATAACACTCCCCCTTAGGTGTCATTTAACTACAATGAATACGCCTCGTTAAAACCTTACTAGGAAAAACCCAATGGGACAAAAATCCTACTTAAGGAAAAAGAGTACGTCATTCATGCATTAAGAATACTTCCCCTGATGTGGACATCACTTGAAATAACGCTCCCCCTGATGTGGACATCATTTGAAATCTTGCAACCGACGCATCCCAATGATCTTTACTAATTTCTCGAACGTTGCGGTCGGTAAAGCCTTGGTCAACAAGTCTGCTAAATTTTGGTCTGATCGAATCTGCTGTACATTTATTTCACCATTTTTCTGGAGATCATGAGTAAAGAAAAATTTTGGTGAAATATGTTTCGTTCTATCTCCTTTGATATATCCCTCTTTCAGTTGCGCTATACAAGCTGCATTATCTTCGTACAGAATAGTGGGAGGATTACCATTTTCAGATTTCAAACCACAATTCTGTAAAATGTGATGAATCATTGATCTTAGCCAAACACACTCTCTACTGGCTTCATGGATTGCTATTATTTCTGCATGATTTGAAGATGTGGCGGTTAATGTTTGTTTAGTGGATCTCCAAGATATCACTTTACCGCCACAAGTAAACATATGGCCAGTCTGAGATTTGGCTTTATGCGGATCAGAAAGATATCCAGCATCTGCATATCCAATCAATTCTCGTCGAGATCCTTTTGGATATAATAGACCAAGATCAATAGATCCTTGGAGATAACGAAAAATATGTTTGATTCCTTTCCAATGTCGTTGTGTTGGAATTGCACTAAATCTGGCTAATAAATTTACAGAAAATGCTATATCCGGTCTAGTACTGTTAGCCAGATACATTAGTGCACCAATAGCACTTAAATATGGTACTTCAGGACCAAGTGCTTCCTCATTCTCCTCTTTGGTCTAAAAGGATCTTTAATAGGATCAAGAGTTCTAACGACCATTGGAGTACTTAATGAATGTGCTCTATCCATTGCAAATCGTTTCAATACCTTCTGGGTATATGCAGATTGATGTATCAAAATCCCATTTTCCAAATGTTCAATTTGTAGACCAAGACAAAATTTCGTTTTCCCGAAATCTTTAATTTCAAACTCCCTTTTCAAATATTCAATAGCTTCTTGGACCTCTTCAGGGGTTCCAATTAAATTCAAATCATCCACATAGACAGCTATTATTATAAAATTTCTCCCATATTTCTTTATAAAAATACACGGACAAATAGAATCATTGGCATATCCCTCTTTCAATAATGATTCACTGAGACGATTATACCACATGCGACCAGATTGTTTAAGCCCATACAAAGACTTTTGTAATTTAATAGAATAACATTCTTTTGGCTTTGATTTATATGCATCAGACATACTAAACCCTTCAGGGATTCTCATGTAAATACCACTATCTAACGAGCCATATAAATACGCAGTTACAACGTCCATCAGACGCATATCCAAATTTTCATGTACTGCCAAACTGACAAGATATCGAAATGTTATTCCATCCATTACTGGAGAATATGTTTCATTAAAATCAACTCCAGGTCTTTGTGAAAAACCTTGGGCAACAAGTCTTGCTTTATATCTGGCAATTTCATTATTCTCATTTCGCTTTCGAACAAATATCCATTTATAGCCAACAGGCTTAACACCTTCAGGTGTTTGAACAATTGGTCCAAAAACTTTTCGTTTTGCCAGTGAATTTAATTCAGACTGGATCGCATCTTTCCATTTTGGCCAATCTATTCTTTTCCGACATTCATCAACTGATCTAGGTTCTGGATCCTCCTCATTTTCCATTAGATCAAGTGCTACATTATATGCAAAAGCATTATCCATAATTGTATCACTTCGGTTCCAATGCTTTCCAGTAGTAACATAATTTATTGAATTTTCAATAATTTCATTCTCTTCAGAAGAAATTCTATTAGAATTAACATCATCATCAAGTTTATCAGGATCAATTTCTCTAGAAATCTGATCAATGTTACTATCTGTTTCTTGAGGGTTTTGATTAATATTCAAATCTTCAATCCTTTCATTTGTTCCTCTTTTCTTTCGAGGATTTTTATCTTTGGAACCTACAGGTCTGCCACGCTTTAAGCGTACATTTGATTCATTAGCACTTTGTATTTTGTCTCCAGGAATAACAATTTTAGCAGGTACATTTTCAGCAGCTATATAAGATCTAGTGACCCTGCTGGTGTCACAAAAAGCATCAGGCAACTGATTTGCTATTCGCTGCAAATGTAAAATTCTTTGTACCTCTAATTCACTTTGACTTGTACGAGGATCAAGAAAACTGAATGGTATTTTCCAAGTAATTTCCTTTTTCAGTTGATCAGTTTCTCCCCCTAATATCGGGAAATGTGACTCGTCAAAATGACAATCAGCAAAACGAGCCGTAAATGAATCACCAGTTAATGATTCAAGATATTTAATGATAGATGGTGATTCGTACCCGACATATATCCCCAATCTCCGTTGGGGGCCCATTTTTGTACGTTGGGGCGGTGTAATTGGCACATAAACCGCGCACCCAAAAGTTCTCAAATGTGAAATATTGGGCTTTTCTTTGTATACTAATTGTACTGGAGAGTAGCTATGATAGCTTGTCGGTCTTAATTTTATCAGTGTTGCTGCATGCATAATTGCATATCCCCAAGCAGAGCCAGGAAGTTTGGATTTCATTAGCATAGGTCTTGCAATTAATTGCAACTTTTTATAAGTGATTCAGCTAGACCATTTTGAGTATGTACATGGGGTACAGGATGTTCAATGTCAATTCCAATAGACATGCAATAATCATCAAAAGTCTTAGATGAAAATTCACCAGCATTATCAAGACGAATTTTCTTTATTTGGTGATCTGGAAACTGAGCTCGTAATCTAATTATTTGAGCAAGCAACCTCGCAAATGCCAAATTGCGGGTAGATAATAAACACACATGCGACCATCTAGTAGATGCATCGATAAGTACCATAAAATATCGAAATGGTCCGCATGGTGGATCTACAGGTCCACATATATCACCCTGAATTCGTTCTAAAAATGAAGGGGATTCAGTTCCCACTTTTGGCGGTGATGGTCTAGTTATTAACTTCCCTTTTGAACAAGCAACACATATAAACTCATTTGTATTTAATATCCTTTGATTTTTCAAGTTATGGCCATTGGTATTTTCAATAATTCGTCTCATCATAGTATTACCAGGATGCCCAAACCGGTCATGCCAAATCACAAAATCTGTAGACTTTTGGTCTACCAGATATGTTTCAACCACATTAATCTTTGTGCAATATAATCCGGAAGACAATGAAGGCAATTTTTCTAATATATATTTATGTCCATCAATGAATTTTGTAATTAACAAAAATTCATTATTTGCCATACTTGATGTCTCAATATGATATCCATTTCTGCGAATATCATTAAAACTCAACAAATTTCTTTGAGATTTACTAGAATATAGTGCATTTTGGATATCAAGTTTTACTCCTTCGGGGAGAAATATTATCGCTCTTCCAGAGCCCTCAATTAACTTCGCACAACCATTTATGGTATTCACCTCAATTTTTCCCAACTTCAGGTTGGTGAAATATTTCTTATATTTCAAAATGGTGTGCGTTGATGCACTATCAATGAGACATGAACTGTCTTCCATATTATTCATTATAACGTGCTCAGCATTCATATTTCTTCTTCTGGGAGAAATATAAGAATAAATATATCAAAATTTTGGAAAAAAATACATAGCTGTCATATCATTACAAAATGTCGGGAGCAAAAACTACATGTGTTACAAAAATATATATACACATATCTATATGCATTTATATCGCATCTCCGGGATTTTCATAGTACCCACCTTCAGGTTGTACTAGAAAATCAGATACATCTAATTGCGTATTATCATTACATTTATCACCCCCACTTCCACTGGCAACATTCTCTGAAAAATTAATTTCTGGAGGATTGACATTTTCCGGTGCTTGAACTTCTTCAGGCACTTTGTCTTTCTGTTTCAGGGAATTTTGGTACAGCTCAACAAAATAAGAATTGGAACGACAATTTCTGAACCAATGCCCTGCCATTCCGCAACGATAACACTTATCATCGTTTTTCTTTGAACTCTGACCAATATCGTTCTGAGGCCGCTTCATAGGCCTATTTGATTCCTGCTCATCAAAATATCCCTGACGATAATAAACAAACCTGCCACGACCTCGTCCACGGTCGGCTCCACGTCCATGACTCATTCCACGTCCACGACCAAATCCACGTCCACGACTAAATCCACGTCCACTGCCTTGTCCGCGACCTCGTCCGCGGTAGAATCTAGGCATATTATTTAAACACTGAATCGCATTCACTTCAGGGAATGAACTCGCACCAGTTGGCCTCGATTCGTGATTTTTTAACAATAATTCGTTATTCTGTTCAGCAACAAGTAGACAAGTAATAAGATCACAATATTTATTAAAACCCCTTTCTCGATATTGTTGCTGTAAAACTATATTAGAGGCATGAAACGTGGTAAATGTTTTTTCCAACATATCCCTATCAGAAATATTTTCTCCACAAAATCTTAATTGGGACGTGATTTTGAACATCATGGAATTATAATCAGCAACTGTTTTAAAATCTTGCAATCGCAAGTGTTGCCATGCATGTTTCGCTTTCGGTAATATAACAGATTTCAAGTGTCCAAATCGATCTTTAAAATTTGTCCATAATTCAAATGGATCTTTCACCATTAAATACTCCATTTTTAGGGCTTCGTCAATATGATGACGTAGGAAAATCATTGCCTTTGCACGTTCTTGATTTGTGCATTCATTTTTACTAATTATTGTTTTCGAAAGCCCCATGGATTCGAGATGCATTTCGACATCCATTACCCACGGCATATAATTATTTCCAGTAATTGCCAGTGGGGGAAATTCAAACTTTGCTATATTAGACATAATTAAAAGAAAATAAATACTTACCAGAATTTTCGCAACCTTCCGAGTAATATAACAAAAACAACAAAAAAAATATATATATACGCTATCTTTATATGCACTTCCTCGGCAAAGCCTCGTGCTGATAACGTGTTATAAAATATATCAAATATAACTATAGTTATAAGATATAATATATATTTATAACTTAGATATATATATGTATAAGTGTGTATATAATATAGAGAGAGAGAGATAGAGATTGAGAGAGAGAGTTGATAGAGATTGAGAGAGAGAGTTGAGAGCCGAGAGATAGGGTGAAAATGAAACAAAAATCAATCCTCTCATTTTATTAAATACATAGCCCTTTATATAGGCAATTAAGAAGAATGATTAATCATCCAATTTGCTACATGGCATTATTTTACAATGACACCTAGTTATGTAATCAAATGAGTCATAACATTTTGCAAATAATCTATTTTTTAAAAACATATAATCCACTCAAAATATTATTATAGTTAGACATAATAGTGTGTATTTCAATAGAATTATGCAACAAAATAAAATATGCGATAAATTGAATAAAGATGTCGTTTATTTTTAAAAACAAATTTGTATTGTTAAAGATGTCGTTTATTTTTAAGATTGCATTATAATTAGTAGAATTATTCTAATAGATTATATAATCCCGAGAATAATTAATATGATGCTTAGTTGGATTAAATATAAAATAAAATAAAATTTAATATAAATATACTTGGATAAATTAATCTTATCCATTTAATTATCATAATTAGCATATATTACTTGTATTAGTTAATCATACCGATGTTAACTATCTTTAATTAGCGGGTTTTAATCAATACCAGATTTAATCATTATAAAAAATATGCGATAAATTGAATAAAATAATATTATCCACCGTAATCACCAAAAGTAAACACACTCTTAGTAGATCCAATGAAAATATTATTTAAGATGATACAACGATGATTGACAATTCTATTATTTTATATAACTTTTTCAATTATAAATTTTAATTTTCTCTTTTATACTATTATTTTATATAATTTTTTATATTTATAAAATTATACATTATTTTCTAAAAATAAATTATATATCACTTTTTAAAATATACAATTATATATCATATAACATAAAAATAAAAATTACACAATATGCCTTTGAAAATAATAAAAATACACAAAACACAAAAAAACACTCCACTCCAAAAATAGAACGGGGTTAATACTTTACGGAGTAACACTGTAGATGACTGCAAAACATGCAATGGATTGGAAAAGCTCTAACAAAAACAAAAAAAAAACTAATGCGAAAGATTAAAGAAATATTAATTATGTTATTCAAAATAAAAAAACTTAGGTCGACGAGTAGATGAAGCAAAAATTCTATTAATGAATAATAGATTCAAATACAATATGTGGCCCAACATATTTTCAAACGGCCAAACAAATTAACTAACCAACAACCCCATTGTCTCAAATATAAGATATTGCTACAAGTTACACAACAATAAGTAACAAACGAATATGACAACAACCAAACAAACTTTCAATAGGCATAGCGGCAGAAGTTCCACTAATCAAAAGTAGATTCAAATTAACATGTGGCTCACCAAATTTTCAAATGGTCAAACAAGTTGACCAATCAATAACTCAATTGTCACAAATATTGCTACAAGTTCATCACCAAAACAATACTCACCAATTTATTGGCAGCACTACAATAAGAACAAATGAATGTGACATCAACGAAACAAATCCTTCAGCAGCAACACTCTATGTTACGAGTTTTCTTGCACATTAACATCAGCCTAATAGAAATAGAATGTGGCAAAAACTAGTCTTTACATCATTCTGGGTCTATGTATGTGTGTCTAATATTCTTAATGTTTTAATCTTTTTACCTTCCTTTCATAAACCATAATTAGTCTTTAGATAATCTTTGGGTTTGGATTAGATTTGGCCAAATTTAAAGTTACAAAATAACAAAATTCTTCCAACGAAACAATTTAGAGAACTATATATAAAAGATGATCATGAAAATGATCATTTGCATTAATCCTAGGGCCGATGACAAATGCTTTCTTTTCCAATACTTCGATATGACTTTATATTTTGATTTTTGGTTTGAGATTGTAATAGATTTATTGGTTTCAACCTTTAACTTTTGATTAGTAAGAAATTGACCAATTCCTTGATGTATGCATCAATTTGATTGTGTATTTCGTATGTGTTATGATGACATCTATATATATATTATGTTGAGTATGGAGTTATTATCAATTGGTTTTGCGTTATTAAGATGTAGTTGATGTTTTTATGGTGTTGAATGTAGAGGTGATTACTATGTTTTTATAGGTGTAAGAAGAATGAAGTGATTTGATGCAACATGATTTACAATGATGATTGAAATAATATTAAGGTTTATTTGAATTGACTTTAAAAAAAAAATAAAAAATAGAAGTCAAAACTAGAAGTAGAAACAGTTTGATTTAATATTTATATGAATATATATATATATATTTAAAAAAAATATTTGAATGTAATAAAATTAAAAGTAATTTTAAACTATCAAAATTATCAAAAAAAGGGCTATTATAATAAATATATATTTTCTACTAAATCATAATAATTTATTTTTAAATGTTATAAAATATATACAAGTTGTAAGTGTAGACAAAAGAAATTATGTTATATTTTTATAAATACAAAATCGTATAAATTACATTTAATTTAAATATATGCGGGTCCTATTATCTATTCGGATCATTTGATTCTCTCTCTGATTCGATCCATTTTTCCAATTTGAATTTGGGTGGCTTCTTTGATCTGAAGAGATTTTGGTCTTCGGATTGACTTCGTCGGCTTTTGGAAGACTTTGGTATCCGTGTTGATGATTTTGATCGTCGAATTTGGATTGATGCCTCATTTGGATGATCCAACGGAATTTGATCATTGAGGGAGGGATTTGGTGCTCCATAACGCTTTTGGCAGCGTGTCCCTTTGACTTTTGGATCGAAGAGTGCCTGGTTTGCACCTTTTATGAAGAACGCGACGAACATCTTGAAACTTTGGGAGCGACTTTGGAGGCTCTTCCTTGGCTTTGATGGATTCCTTGATAGCTTTGAGAGCTTTGATCCTTCCTCCGGCTCGGACATACGACGAAGAACGTTAACTCCATCGTTTTGCCAACCAATATTGGATCATTTGTCCAAATCGGTGACCTTTCGACGAAGAACGCTTCGAAGGACACGAAGAACAATGAAGAACATTGCAAAGAGTCTAGAGAGACTTACCCTTGCGCGAGTCTTCAAATGAACTTCGGTGTGTAATGAATTGGCCAAGACTCCTATTTATAGGGGAGGGTGGCCTTGGCTTCCTTTTCGGATGGTGCCACGTGGATGGAAAGATTTTATAATCTTTCATTTTCCATCAGATGTTGTTTTCCATTCTTGACGGATTTGATTGTGCACCTTCCTTTCTCGTCAAAATTTTTATATCATTGTCTTTTTTGGAAGATATTAATTTATATACTTCATTTATTGACAAGATCTTTATATCATTGCCTTTTTTTGGAAGATATTAATTTATATACTTCCTTTATTGACAAGATTAATTTATTTTGCTGCCAAATTTATTATGGCTCTATTTATGCACGTAATATTTGTACGATATCTTCCATTTTAAGCATATTATTGCATTAATGGTTGATGTTTATTGTACAAAAATTAACATATGTGCATAATTAAATAATATATATTTATATTATTGGAATTTTATTTTCTTCCAAAATATATGATATTTAATTTATTTAGACATTAATTTTTAATGTCTACAAAATGCCCCATCGAGACTTGTTTAAGCCGATGCAAAACGTTTAAGGCGTGAACGAGTCTCAAAACATAAAAAAAGAATTTCTTTTTTTTTCTTTTTTTTTTCAAGACGTTTTTTTTAATGGCTTTATTTTTCAACTTTTTTTTAAGTGGCGTTTTAGCCTTTTTCTTTTTTTTTTTTGGAAAATTGGCATTTTTTTTGCCATTTTTTTTTGCAAAATTCTTTTTTTTTAATTGTATTTTAAATGGCGTTTTTGCCATTTTTTTTATACACACATATCATATATATATATATATAGATGTATATATATTCTTTCCTTATTCTTTATTTTTATTTTTATCTTCTTTTTTTTTTATTTTCTTTTCTCTTTATTTCCTTATCTTCTTCCTTCCCTTATGCATGCCTTTCCATGTCTCAATTTTTAGACACTATATAAACCCCTCACCGTGAGAGAGCTTTGTCATTCTCAACTTCTCACAATCTTGATTTCTCTCATTCTAGCGTAGGTTTCTTT
The DNA here is from genome assembly GCF_009805555.1 of Andrographis paniculata. Lineage (NCBI taxonomy): Eukaryota > Viridiplantae > Streptophyta > Magnoliopsida > Lamiales > Acanthaceae > Andrographis > Andrographis paniculata. Next base: position 949,359 of record NW_026137424.1, read on the forward strand.
CTCTTGTGTTGTTCTTTTTTTTTTTTTTCTCATCTTTTGATCTTTGCTTTTTTTTTTTTTGTAGGCGAGATGGCTTACTTCAAGGATGTCTCCTCCCCCTCTGGAAACACCGAGTTGGTGATTTGCGAGTTTGAAGGTCAACCGCTGGACAAGGCAACTCATCTATTGGTGCATCCACCACTCATAGGGCGCGGAGTTGCTCGCCCTCGCTTAGAGGTCCCAAATTTCCCAAAGACGTGGTTTCGGAATGTCGTTGGCGGAAAGCATACTTTGCAATCCTCACTCCATCAACACATGCCAAACAATGTTCTTCCACTTCCAACCTTGGGGCGGCCGATCATGGAGGGAGCGTGCGTTTGGAATTGTCTTCCTTCATTTGATGACAACTTTTCGTACGTGGCCGGCTATTGGGAATGGGCGGAGGATGTGCTGGATCGATGCGAGATTCCACTAAAGAGAGGATGCATTTACGATGCGGTCTATGCTTCCTTATTCTCCTACGACTATTCTCCGGAGATCGTCAAGGCCGTTTGCGAGGCGTGGTGTCCCAGAACCAACACCCTTTTGACTGCCGCCGGTGAAGTGTCGATCTCTCTCCGTGACTTGGCGTCCTTGGCGGGCCTCCCCATACTCGGCTTATTTTACGAAGAGGTGGTACCAAGCGCAAAGGAGTTATATGGCAGTAAAGAGGATAGGAAGCTGGTTCCCCGTTCGTGCCGGTACCTGTTGCATGCCTATCACCTTCTTCGGAGTCGTGACAAAGGTCAAAGTGGCGTCAGCGTAACCGACTGGATTTCTTTTTGGTGCAAAAAGACCGTCAAATACGAGCGTCCTCAAATTCGTCGCGGCAAGGAGTCTACTCGTTCTTCTCGGCTTGATGCGACTTACAATCCTACCGGAGAGATTGGTGCCCACAAGCCATGGTCGAAGGCGCAAGAGTCATCTTTTGCCAAACTCAAAGTTGGACGGAAGCACCTTGAGGAGACTTTTCTCGCAGCGTTCCTTTCTTGTTGGCTTTGCATCTTTGTGCTTCCGCTCGACGATGTTGGTTTGATACGTCCTTCAACTTTCAAGATGGCAAGTGTCCTGGCGTCGGGATTTCCAGTAAGCTTGGCCATTCCAGTCTTAACCAGTATTTATAGAGGGCTGAACCAGATCGCGGATTCATCATGTCCTGGGAAAGTTCGGTCGACAATTCTTCTCCACTTTTTGACCGGATGGATCGCTGAGTATTTTCAGACCCACTACGGCGTATGGAAGGGAATCCGTGGTCCGGGGATGGTGAAGCACTCCGGGGCTGTTAGTGCTCGTGCGTATAGAGCAGATGTTGCATGCCGAAAGATCTTGCGCGGTGACTACTTTCGTTGGGCTTGCACCATGATCACGAAAGATTTCAACATACGGTTCGTTGATGACGGGAAGCGCGAAGACTACGAGCAAGAATACTTCATCTCCATTCGCTCTTGTTTTCTGACTTTACGGGATGGATTTTGATGCTTCATGGAGCCGTATAGTCCCCACCGTTTTTGCCGTCAATTCGGTTTGCTTCAAGAGATTCTCGGAGTTCTTTTGAAAGACGTCCGTTGCTGCGCTTTTGAGGAAGGCTATCAACATTGGCACCAAAGCACTTACTTGAAATCTTCAGCCGAAGTTATTCTTCCACGCATTCCTGCGATTCTGAGGGGATTTTCTTCCGACGTATACAAGAAGTCGTGGACTCAAGTTTGCGGGTCTTTCTTGGATGAGTATATCCCGCCGGTACAAAAGACCACCGATCAGACCAAGCCATCGGATAAAACTCGAAAAATGCCGCTACTTATCCCTGGTGTTCCTGAGAGGAACAATGGAAATTCAAGTACTCCCAATGTCGGTTCTTCAAAGCGGGCGGTACCTTATGACTCTGAACGAAGCAGTAGTGAGCATGATGTTCATTGGAAGCGAGCTCGTCGAGATCCCCATATCATCAACCCGTCAAGTCCTCGTTCGAGCCGACACCATTCTTCGAGTGATTTCGCGAGAGAGGTAACTTCTATCTTTTTTTTTTCTCTTTTTTTTTACATGTTTTTTTTTTATCCCCTTTTTCAGTTGGAGCAAAGAATCCCGAGTATGGATGAAAAGATGGCGAGCCGAGATTCCATTGTTGAGGTAATTGGGGAAAGCAGGGGTGTTTGCAATGAGCAAGTAAAGGATGCTCCAACCAAGCCCATAGTTGTTCATTCCGTTGTGCCCGCAATTTCAGAATTCTGTGGCGCAGATTTTGTGAAAGGGATCCAACGCGAATATATAGGAAAAGTATGGTCGGATCTTCAGGGTAAGCTTTTGAGGATACCAGCTCGTTTGCTTTCCTCGATTAAGGACGAGGTTGACGTAGTGTTCCATTCAATGAAAGGCTTTCAGTACTCTGACATTTCTCATATTGAGGACCGAGTCAAGGCCCTTTTTTATGACGCTGCATCTTTTGATGAGGCATGTTCTGACTCGATCGATGCCGTATCCTTGGCAGCTCGTAACCAACAGATTTCCGAGATCAAAGATCGCTTGTCGCACCTTGAGACGAGGCATGTTGAGGAGTGCGAAGCTATTAAGGAGTTAGAGGGGTGTGTGGAGAATATTGACGTGAAGCTTCGCTCTTTACAAGAGCAAAAAAGAGAGAATATTTCCCTTATTAAGCGACGTCAAGGAGTTAATGAGAATATCACCATTCAAATTGCTGAAGTCAAGGATGAACTCGCCGCCGTTGAGAATGTCCCCGCGCAAGACGAAGAATACTTAAAAAGCTTAGAAGAGTTGTTGGATATTAGCAAAGAAGAGTTGTATAATCTTAATGTTTAAGATCAATTTGTACTCTTCATTTTGATTGCCAATCAATAAATTTAAATTCTCTTTTTTTTTTTTTTTTATTTTTTCTTTCTCGGGCATTTTATTTTACCCAAATCCTTTACTATTATTTATTTATTTATTTATTTGACTGAACTTGAAGGTATATCTCAAGCTGCCTAAGTACCCGGTAAAGGGATCAAGTCATAACGTAGTTCAAAGCAACTTGAATTTGCTTTTATCATTATTTTGCAGTTTATTCTCATGCTAAGGAGTCTTGATTTGATTTGAAGGTCTCACGTATAATATCTTTTGAGGAACTTCCCGTTGATTGGCCCTATCCGGAGTCCGTCTTGAGATGTCAACTTGTATGCACCATTTGTGTAGACCTGAGTGACGACGTAGGGTCCATCCCACTTGGATAAAAATTTATTTCCCGAACGAAATTTGATCACAATGGGCCTTCTCACAGCAAGAACCAAGTCTCCGATTTGAAAGGATCGTGATTTGACTTTTTTATTGTAAGCTTGAGACAATCGTGCTTGATAAAACTCCAGTCTTTGTTGAGCTTGTAGTTTTTTCTCGTCGAGAGCCTCTAGCTCTTCGAGTCTTAATCTGACATTTTCTTGAGTCGTCAATTCTTCCTGGAGAGCAATCCTTAGTGAAGGAATTTGTCTTTCCAATGGGAGGACAGCTTCGACCCCATATACAAGTGAGTATGGTGTCGCTTGTGTTGGAGTGCGGAATGTAGTACGATAGGCCCACAAAGCTTCACCAATGCGGTCATGCCAATCTCTTTTTGATTTGGAGACAACCTTTTTCAGCAAGTTACAAAGTGTTTTATTGAATGCCTCTGCGAGTCCATTTGCCGGTGCATAATACATCGAGGACTTCTTTTGTTGGAAGCCAAACTTTTCACAAAGCTTGTCGATGTGAGTATTGGCGAAAGATCTTCCATTATCAGTGATGATACACCGAGGAACCACATAACGGTAAATGATGTTGACTCGTATCAAGTCAGATACCGTCTCCTTTTTGACTTCTTTCAAAGGAACTGCTTCTGCCCATTTGGAGAAGTAGTCTGTTGCAGCCAAGATATAGAGATGTCCAGCGGACGACTTTGTGAGTGGTCCTACGACGTCCATGCCCCAGGTATCGAATGGCCACGAAGCAATAGTTGGGTGCAATGGTTCCGGTGGTTGATTGATAAAGTTAGCATGAAATTGACACGGTTGGCATCTCCGTGCAAAGTCTATATAGTCTTTAACCATGGTTGGCCAATAATACCCTATCCTCTTTATTCGGAAGTTACACTTTGGGCCGGCTTGATGAGCTCCACAGATTCCGGCATGAGTTTCCTCCATAGCTTGTTTGGCTTGATGATTGCCGAGGCATCGAAGGAACATGTTGTCGAATGACCGACGATAGAGTATGCCGTTGAAGTAGGCATAGCGTGCAGCTCTTCTTCGGATATCTGCTCGTCTGCGCGGGTCACTCGGGAGCTTGTCATATTTTAAGAAATCTAATATTGGTTGCCGCCAATCTTCTTCTTCTTCTTCAATTTCAAACACCTCGATGAGGTGTTTCACTTCTTTTTCAATACATTCTTCTTCTTCATACTTGCAGGAATCCACCCAAACTTTGCGTATCGGAATATACACCTGTTGGTCCGGGATGGATAGAGTCGATGCCAGTTTAGCCAGAGCGTCAGCTTGCCCATTTTCTTTCCTTGAGACATATTCAATAGAGACATCCCCGAGCAACTCAATGAGTGCCTTAGCATACTTTAAGTAAGACATTAGTTCTGGTTTCTTCACTTCAAACTCTCCAGTGATTTGATTTACAATCAGCTTGGAGTCCCCGTATACTTGAAGTTGGCGTTGCTTGATGTCTATCGCCATTTTTAGGCTGAGGATGAGTGCTTGATACTCAGCCACATTATTTGAACACTTTTCTTTTAAGGCAAAAGAGTATGGAAGGACTTCTCCTTATGATGTGACAAATATTACTCCGGCTCTAGCTCCATTTTTGTGTGATGAGCCATCAAAATATATTTTCCATGGTGGGGTGATTTTGAGAAAAAACGCGTCTTCATCAGGGAAGTCGTCAGACAACTCCCACTCAGTGGGGATGGGATGATCAGCAAGGAAGTCAGCCAATATTTGTCCTTTTACAGCTTTCTGTGGTACATAAATGATTTCGAATTGTTGCAGTTGCAGGTACCACCTCGCGAGTCGATCAGAAAGGACAGGCTTTGACATGACATATTTTAAGGAATTTGCTTTGGACACCAACCGGATAGTGTGCGCTAGGAAGTAATGCTTCAACTTTTTTATGGCGAAGATGAGCGCCAAGCATATCTTTTCCACCGGTGAATAAATTAGTTCATTTGGTGTCATCATTCTACTGAGGTAGTAGAGGGCATTTTCTTTCCCTTTATTGGCTTCCTGTGCTAACAAGGCTCCAACTGAACGTTCTTGTGCAGCGATGTAAAGCGTCAACGGATGTCCAGGAATTGAGGCTGTCAGCACTGGTGGCTTTGTCAAGTAGTCTTTGATACTTATGAATGCATTCTTGCATGCTTCATCCCAATGGAAAGGCACTCCCTTTTTCATGATTCGGTTGAAAGGTTGACATCGTCCAGCGAGGTTAGAGATAAATCTTCTTATATATGCTAATTTTCCTTGTAAGCTTTTTAGCTCGTGGATGTTACGAGGCTCAGGCATTTTTGTGATGGCATCTATCTTTGCCTGTTCAATCTCAATTCCACGACTATGGACAAAGAATACGAGGAATTTTCCGGAGGTGAATCCAAAAGCGCACTTGAGAGGATTCATTTTTAATTGGTAGCGCCTCAACCTTTCAAAAACCTTTCTTAAGTCTTGCAGGTGATCTTCTTTTCTCTTGGATTTGACAACCAATTCATCAACACATCACTCTACATTTTTGTGTAGCATGTCATCAAAGATCTTTTGCATTGCTCTTTGGTAGGTTGCCCTAGCATTTTTTAATCCGAAAGGCATAACTTTGTAACAGTAGATACCTTTCGGTGTACGAAAGGCGGTTAACTCTTCGTCTTCAGGTGCCATACGAATTTGGTTATATCCAGATGATCCATCCATAAAAGAAAGCTCTTCGTGTCCTGTCGTTGCATCAATCATCAATTCAGTTATAGGTAAAGGAAAATCATCTTTTGGGCATGCTTCGTTTAAGTCCCGGAAATCCACACAAACTCAGATTTGTCCATTCTTCTTCTTTACAGGCACGATGTTGGAAATCCATTGGGGGTATTTGACTTCCCAGATGAACCCCACTTCAATGAGTTTGTTGACTTCATTTTCAATTTGAGGGATGAGTTCAGGACGGAATCTTCGTTGCGCTTGCTTTACAGAGCGAGCTCCCTTCCTCACACCTAGATGGTGGACCGCAACTTTCGGGTCTAAGCCGGGCATTTCTTTATATGACCAAGCGAAGACATCTTGGAATTCATTGAGAAGTCGGGTGTAGGCATTCATATCATCCTCACCCAGCTCTTTGCTGACATAGACAGGTCTTGGGTGATCTTCACTTCCCAAGTTGATTTCTTCTAACTCGTCCACTGCAGCTTTGACCCCTTCTTCAAGCGCGGCGGGTGCATTTCCTGCATCTTCTTCAATCATTGTCTCTTCACCCTCTTCAGTGAAGTAGCAGGATGATGCAACACTTTTTTCATTATCTTCTTTGGGTTTGGTGAAGACAACGGTTTGCCATTTAGCCTTTAAAACTTTACCGCAATGTATCGTCATTTTTGTTTGACGCGTCATGCGGGATGGAAAGCGGCTCTTGATTTTTTCATCCATCTCCACATATTTTTTTGATATGGAATTCATCTTGTTTTTCTCTTTATTGATCTTTGGTCCTAACCTTGTGAAGACAGAAGGTTTTAGCCTCTCGAAAACCGATACTCTTGCATTCCTCCCCTTTTGAGGTGAATTGGAAGACAAAGTCTCGCTTTTGGTGATATAATGATTTGCAGCCCTTTTGATAGCGATGCGTACGGGAGCTTGTGGCATGTATCCAAGACCAGCCCTCAAACCTTGGGTTGTCTGTGGTGGTAACTTTCCCAGCAGTGACTCCTCATTTGGATTATATCCAATTTTTGTGAGAAGTTTGTAGGCTTTTGGGCTAAAGCTTTTGTCCTTTTGCAATCGCATAGCCTCTATTTTTTCTTCTTTTCCGTTCCTTGTCTGTCAGGGGGAGATTGGGTTGAGTGGGGTCTTCGGAAGAGTCAAATCTTTCAGAGGCTCAATTAATGAGTCTGCAGAACCTGAGCAGGTGTTTTTTCTTTATCTCTTGACTATGCCCCCAAGTTTGGTTGTGGTGCTTTGACATCTTCATGTACCTTGGATTTTTTTGCTTCTGTAGAGAAATATTTGGCGTCCGCAAAGTGTGACTCGGCTTCTGCATATGGCTTTGTGTCTCCGAGAACTTTCTTTGTCACTCCATTTTGAGTGTATTTGAAGCATTGGTGCCACATTGATGGAACTACACCATTCTCATGTATCCATGTTCTTCCCAAAAGAATGTTGTAAGATGTCTTTGCATCTATCACGTAAAACAAAGGGTTAGTTTCCATTTCATCGATTAACAGTCTCAATCTTATGGTGCCAAGTGCTCTTTGTCCCTCTTGATTGTATCCATGTATTGTCATACGACTCTCGAACAACTGATCTACTGGTATTCCCAATTTTTGCAATGTGTATAGAGGAAGGACATTGACTGCAGCTCCTCCGTCTAAAAATATCCGGCTAATCCTTTGTTCATGGATATAATACACGACCAGTAATGGACGATTATGGGGTTTGGATCCTAATATCAAATCTTCATCAGTGAAAGTTATCGTGGCACATTCTTCACTCGATTTGTCTCTGATCGCCTTGCCACCTTTCTCGGTAGTGAGGCAATATGATTCTTTGTATTTTATGTCAACTTCGAGAGACCCGAACATGATTGAAGTGACATTAACAGAAGCAGAATCATCTTTAAGGGTGATCTTTCCTTCATGAGCCAACTCCATGACTTTGTCTTTAAAGACGAAACAGTTATGGATGGGATGTCCTACGACACGATGGTATTTGCAGTATCTTGGGTCATCAACCTTTCCAGCTTCCTCCGGTCTTTTTTAATTCGGAAGTTCAATGAGGTTTTCTCTGAGTAGATCGTCAAAGATGCCCGAGACGTCAGAATCCAGGAAAGGATAAGTTTTGGATTGCAACTCTTTAAGGGTTGGCCTTGGAGGTCTTTCTGTCTGAGTTGACTGTCTTTTCCTTGCAACTTCCTTTTCTTTACTTTGGATCTTCACAGGTGCTTTGGTCGTCGCTTTTATGGCAAAGGCTTCTTTTCTGAAAGACTTGATAGGAGCTTTGTTCCCCTTCTTTACGGCATCATATCTTTCGTATCTTTTTGCTTTTGAAGATTCTTGAACTGGTGGTCCGTGCATCCCGCTTGAAGCCATACTTAACTCCATGTCATGAGCGCGGGTAGCAAGTTATTCGAAAGTGTGAGGTCGGATCCCTTGCAGGATGTATTTCAACCCCCAGTGCATTCCTTGGACGCACATCTCTATACCGGAGGCCTCAGACAACCGGTCTTTGCAGTTCAAGCTCAGACTCCTCCAGCGGTTAATATAGTCGATCGCTGGTTCATCTTTCCATTGACGAGTATTGGTGAGTTCTGTCATACTGACGGTCCTTTTTGTGCTGTAGAACCGGTTCAAGAACTCGTACTCCAACTGCTCCCAACTGTCGATGGAACCAGCCTCCAGGTCGATGTATCAGTCGAAGGCGTTGCCTTTTAATGACCGTACGAACTGCTTCACCAAGAGATCGCCGTATGTCCCAGCGTTGTTGCATGTTTCCATGAAGTGTGCCACATGCTGCTTTGGGTTGCCTTTGCCATCAAATTGTTGGAACTTCGGCGGTTAATATCCCAACAACATCTTGAGGGCATCGATCCTTGAAGTGTAAGGCTTGGCATACATATTTGTTGGCCTTGAACTTCCTTCAAACTCCCTTTTGAGAGCTCCTTTGATATACTCGTCAAGTTGGGATAAATGGATGAAGGAGTCAGATGATGCTTGAAACGGCATTGGTCCCGCCATTTTTTCTTTACCTTGGCGTTGATCCATGGATGTTTCTGCTTCATTTTGGGCCTCTGAAGCATTATGGTTCGTTGGTTCCGGCTTGTCTAATTTTACAAGTAGTTTTGCGATGACATTGTCTTGTTGCTGCATGTGTTGAGACATCCCTTCAACAACTTTGGCCAGTGCAACAATTTGGTCTTCTATGTTTGAAGCATTCGTGGTCATCATCGGGGCATAAATCGATGCAGTCGAACGAGTTGCAACTTCTTGAGGGGTGCCCAGTGCGGAGGTACTCTTGAAGCTTTCGTCCTCCTCATAGAGTGAGTTTTGCTTTGTGATTTTCGGATGTGCATCCTCGGAAAATGATAGTACTCTTTTAGCCATGCTTCGTGTCATCACTCCAGCATTCGTTGAAGCACTTGAGGTTCTTGATGTAGTAGCAGCGACTCCTTTGGCGGCGGCGGCTAGAGTAGCAGCTTTCGACATAGTGTTGGAAGTCTTGATCTTGTAGGAAGCCATTGATCGTTTTGTGAATTCGACGGAAAGAGAGATGAAATGTAGAGTCGTCCCACTGGGCGTGCCAAAAATCTGTAGACAAAAAAATTGTGTTATATTTTTATAAATACAAAATCGTACAAATTACATTTAATTTAAATATATGCGGGTCCTATTCTCTATTCGGATCCTTTGATTCTCTCTCTGATTCGATCCATTTTTCCAATTTGGATTTGGGTGGCTTCTTTGATCCGAAGGGATTTTGGTCTTCGGTTTGACTTCGCCGGCTTTTGGAAGACTTTGGTATCCGTGTTGATTATTTTGATCGTCGAATTTGGATTGATGCCTCATTTGGATGATCCGACGGAATTTGATCATTGAGGGAGGGATTTGGTGCTCCATAACGCTTTTGGCGGCGGTCCCTTTGACTTTTGGATCGAAGAGTGCCTGGTTTGCACCTTTTATGAAGAACGCGACGAACATCTTGAAGCTTTGGGAGCGACTTTGGAGGCTCTTCCTTGGCTTTGATGGATTCCTCGATAGCTTTGAGAGCTTTGATCCTTCCTCCGGCTCGGACATACGACGAAGAACGTTAACTCCATCGTTTTGCCAACCAATATTGGATCATTTGTCCAAATCGGTGACCTTTCGACGAAGAACGCTTCGAAGGACACGAAAAACAATGAATAACATTGCAGAGAGTCTAGAGAGACTTACCCTTGCGCGAGTCTTTAAATGAACTTCGGTGTGTAATGAATTGGCCAAGACTCCTATTTATAGGGGAGGGTGGCCTTGGCTTCCTTTTCGGATGGTGCCACGTGGATTGAAAGATTTTATAATCTTTCCTTTTCCATAAGATGTTTTCCATTCTTGACGGATTTGATTATGCACCTTCCTTTCTCGCCAAAATTTTTATATCATTGTCTTTTTTGGAAGATATTAATTTATATACTTTCTTTATTGACAAGATCTTTATATCATTGCCTTTTTTTAAAGATATTAATTTATATACTTCCTTTATTGACAAGATTAATTTATTTTGCTGCCAAATTTATTATGGCTCTATTTATGCACGTAATATTTGTACGATATCTTTCATTTTAAGCATATTTTTGCATTAATGGTTGATATTTATTGTACAAAAATTAACATATGTGCATAATTAAATACCATATATTCATATTATTAGAATTTTATTTTCTTCTAAAATACATTATATTTAATTTAATTTAGACATTTAATTTTTAATGTCTACGGTAAGTAACATAATTTATTTATTTTTAAGTCACGGCCAATTTTCATTATCAAATCAAAGTATTCAAACATTTCAAACACATTTTGATATTTGAATTCATTTTCTTATGTAATTTTGTAAAGCAAAACAAGCCCATATAAGCAAATTGGTCTAAAAGACCATACAATACATATCTTTATATATTCCATGTTACTTTGCAAACTCCAAATTTTCTTTTAATAATGTTTCAAATGTTTGAATGAAAAAATTTGAAGTGCTCACTTTGAGATTGGAAGCTTGAGCCAATATAAAATTCTAGAAGGTGCAAACTTGCATTCGGATATTAATCTTCAGGGAAAAGATCAAATATGGTCCCAAAAAAAAAAAAAAAAAACAAGTAATTTTAACTTCATTATATATATATATATATATATATATATATATAATTAATTTTGATCCTATTACAAAAAATTCAAATAAATTTTGATACCGTCATTAGAAAAACTAACCGAGAAGCTAATGTCGAAGCATTATATTTTATGTGGCATCCGATCCAAATAGAAAGCGATCATCTTTCTCCGTATCAATTTAATTTACAATAATTGTCAATATTGCATAAAAATAACCTAAACATGTAAAGAAAACAAATTTATAATAAATTTTAAGTTTGTTTGATGTGGTTATATGCATAAGTATCTAATAATATAATTTTCAATAAATATTTCATAGAGAATGCACTCAAACAAATTTGCAATGTTTCTGTTCTCGACTTATATTTTACTATTCACAAAAAAAAAAAAAAAATCATACTACAAAAATATTCAAAATTTATTTTTATTTAAAAATTATATTAAATTTACATTGTATATTTAAGATATAAACTCTAATATTTATTTATATTTACTTTTTATTATTATCCAACCAACTTAAGATATATTTAAAAATCTTTAAAAATCGATACTGTAGGCATTAAAAATTAAATGTTTAAATTAAATTAAATATCATCTATTTTGGAAGAAAATAAAATTTCAATAATATAAATATATGATATTTAATTATGCACATATGTCAATTTTGTACAATAAATATCAACAATTAATGCAAAAATCTGCTTAAAATGGAAAATACCGTACAAATATTAAGTGCATAAATAGAGTCATAATAAATTTGGCAGCAAAATAAATTAATCTTGTCAATAAAGAAAGTATATAAATTAATATCTTCCAAAAAAGACAATGATATAAAAATTTTGGCGAAAAAGGAAGATACATAATCAAATCCGTCAAGAATGGAAAACGGCATGTGATGGAAAAGGAAAGATTATAAAATCTTTCTATTGGCCAATGAGGATGCGCCACGTGGCACCATTCGAAAAGGAAGCCAAGGCCACCCTCCCCTATAAATAGGAGCCTTAGCCAATTAATTACACATCGAAGTTCATTTGAAGACTCGCGCAATGGTAAGTCTCTCTAGACTCTCTGCAATGTTTTTCATGTCATTCGAAGCGTTCTTCATTGAAAAGTCACCGATTTGGACAAATGATATAATATTGATTGACGAATCGATGAAGTTAACGTTCTTCGTCGTATGCCCGAGCCGGAGGAAGGATCAAAGCTCCCAAAGTCATCGAGGAATCAATCAAAGCCAAGAAAGAGCCTCCAACGTCGTTTCCAAAGCTTCAAGATATTCGTCGTGTTCTTAATAAAAGACATAAACTCGGCCCTCTTCGATCCAAAAGTCAAAAGGACATGTCGCCAAAGGCGTTATGGAACACAAAATCTACCTCCTAAAAGATCAAATTCCCTCGGATTATCCGGAGGAGACATCAAATCCAAAGTCGATGATCAACATCGCTAACATGGATGCCAAAGTCCTCCAAAAGGCGGCAAAATCAAACCGAAGACCAAATTCCTTTGGATCAAAGAAGCCACCCAAATCTAAGTTGAAAAATGGATCGACTCGGAAAGAGAATCAAAGAATCCGAATAGAGAATAAGACCCACATATATTTAAATAACATGTAATTTGTACGATTTTTTGTTTATAAAAAAATATAACACAATTTTTTTGACTACAGCTACCTAAACATAGCGACAGACAAGTTAGACTAGACTAATCATGTGTGGTAGGTGATCTGGAGGTGTGGGGGCATGAATATATATATATATTTTGGTTGCAAACTCGTATTATATACATTATTATTGGATAATTTATTAACTTTTTATTTATTAATATTATATATATTGGGTGTGTTAAATTTTGATTTCAAATAAAAATTATTATTATTTTATTTCTATATTTTCTAATAAAATATATTATTTTTTTTATAAAATAAATCTTATGTGTTGATAAATATGTATTAAAATTAATTTAAGCATGTGTTCAACGGTTTATATGAAAGTATATTGTTGTAACCATAAAAAAACATTATATGAAACAAATGACCATACTTTAAGATAATTATTGTTTAGGCACAGTCAAAGCAATAAAATAAATATGCAATAAAAATAAATCTACAAAAAATATTTAAGAATATACTTGTACTTTTTACAAACATCCTAAAATATAATTATATTGTCAAAACATTCTTCTAATTTTTATATCTAAAACATATATTGTCAACCATTCTTCTAATTGCACTTACCAACACTATAAATGAAACAAATACATTTCTTATTTTGCTTGGGTATGAAAGCTAAAAATAGTATTTTTATGTAAAAATAAAGTATTATATAAAATTTATTAAAAAATTAAATAAAAAAAATAATAAAAGTATAAATAAAAAAATTATGAATTAATAATTTAAATTTTGAATTTTGAATAAATTGTCATAATAATAACTTTGACAAATGAAAAATATCATTGATAAATGGTAGATTCAAGAATAAACGATTTTCAAACAAAGTCCTCTTTCTCTTTTAAAGGCCTGCTTCAACATAATAGTTTAATTGTAGTTGAGACAATTGTAGAGATTTTTATTATAATCAGTTATATATATATATATATATTTTATTCTAACGAACCGTTATTATTTAAATCAAATAGAATTAACCAGGCCCGACCCTGTGCCCATTTTCTCTAGGGCGTCATAGAAGCCCCCAATTATATATATATATATATATATACATACTGTTATATACTTAATATATATATTAATACTATTATTATTGTTAAATGTTTTAAAGAATAAATAAAATTAATTTTTAAATAAAATTTTTATTTCATACTATTTTTAAAATAAATTATATTTATATTAAATTTTTAGTTATTTATTTATATGTTTTAGTGTGTTTATTTAATTGTATAATTTTATATATTTTTGTTGTGAATTATGTAAATGAAGATATGATAGAAAATAATATTTTATATGTTTTTTATATTTTTATTTTTATGGTTATATATTTAAATTTTTAAATTCTATTACATTTTTTGGTGATATTTTCAAAAATTGGTATTATATAATAAATTTATTTTTTTACCAAAAATTTTCAATACCATTTTTCAAAAAAATTAATATATTACTTGAGAGGTTTTGATTTTGAATAGTAAAATTTGGAATTGAAATAGATGTTTGATATAATATGTATTGATGTGATATTTTGAATGTAAAATTAGATTTTAGTATAGTAAAATAAATGAAAATTGAGCGTTTGATTTGACGTTTTTAAAGGAAAAATAATATTTGAATAGTAAAATCAAAAGTAAAATCTTACAAATAAACCAATTATTTTTTTATTATTTACATAATTTGTTATACCTTATATCAAAATTTTTTCTTCAAACCAAAATACTAAACAAAACATCTCAAATAATACTTTTGTTTGAAAATTTCTTTTAAAGATTTTGACTATTTATAAAAAAATTCCTTTAAAAAATATTAAATCGTATATTTTTTTTTGAATTTTTTATATTATACTAATAAATGCCCCATTAATTTTATTTATATTTTGATCTTTCAATATATAAAAATAAATTTTATTTTATCATTTACATTAAAAATGTGTAAAATTATTATTATTATTATGTTAATATAAAAATATATATTTAGGGACTCACTATTTCAATTTTGCCCCGGGCCTCAAAAAAGCTCGGAACGGGCCTGGAATTAACTTCTTAGTTTGATAAAAATAAATCCCTACTGGAGATGGTACAATTCCATGACTTATAAACTGATTTGAATCGGACGAAAGAATTAACCGGAAGTAACTTGAGAATGAGCTCTACAACATCGCCCGAAACTAATCCACTTGATGCACGGTTTTTTTTTTTTTTTTTTTACAATATTCGTCTTCAGCCATAATAATCTTTAATTGGAGAATACGTAGCAATGGAGTGGTTAAAATCAACCAAATATTATTTAAGATAATGGCTAGTTTGATAGAATCCTCAATATATAAATTTGAGCAAATTTGAATACACACTATTTCATATCCAACTCAATTTTTTGAGTTGAAAATTAATAAATTTTAAGTATGTTAAAAGATATTTATCTTATATTTAGATTAGATTTTGTTATATGAGCTATCCAGTGTTTTGAAAATTATACCTATTCTTATGTATCCCTCAAATTTAAGTAACAACTGTAATATAAAAAGAAACATATATATATATGTGTGGGATTTTATATTTTTATAATTAGTTTTACATGTATTATAAGGTAATAATCCATTTTAACATTTTTATATAGTGTATATTACATATTAAAAATATAATTAATATATATTTGTTAAATATAGAAATTTTCAGTATAAAAATAAACTAAATATATAAATTAGTATATTTTTCACACTAATAAATTTATAATATTTGATGTATTATGTATTATAAATTTGTTAGATGGAATATGTCGTTTGGTATTAAAAAAATAGTTTTAGTTAAAGTCGGATAGTATTAAACAGTCCATCCTAAAAGTGCGTGGACAACAAACAATAGAACAATGATATTTAAAATTTAAAAATATACTTTAAAACATTATTTTATATGCAAAATTAGAATAAGAATACATTAAAATATCTATATAATAATGTCATAATTATCAACATTTTTAATTATAGACGTGACATTATTCGACGGGATTTTACTTAGAAAGAAGTTGTCTAATACACAAAACTAATTGAGAGTAATCATTTTGTGATCCTATAAAAATAATTTAAGCCCAATCCGAATGAACCAGAAATAGGCCCAAAGCTCCACAATATCGGCCCAGAGGAGAAGCAGCTCACTTGGATTGGCAGCCCACTGACCTAACATCTTGAGGTAGAACCGTTTCAGGGGAGTGGGTTATGTGGATAAGGAATAATGGATGATTGGTTAAGGTAGTTCCTAAATTTGTGAGGATTTAAAAGGAGCAAACAGAGGAGGAAAGAAGATAGACAATAAGATCCAATACATCCGATCCAAAACAACAAATTCATCTCATTTCTTTTTACTTTTTATTCCTGCATTATTTTTATTCCTATTTTCTTGTTAGCCTTAATTATCCAATTTAATCCAAGTTCTGAAATAATCTTTTTTACCATTCTTCTTCAGCTTCTTCATAATTCAGCAACGCAACCCCTATATTATTTTTTCATCGATTCATTTTGATTGCGAGACTTGGGTCGAATACTTTTTTAGTAGTCGGAGAACCCAATTATTGTCGATTTTGACTGGCCTAGATTTTTTTGGACCGTCATCGACGAATTTTAGCGACAACAGATTTACACGCTCAGTGGGACTTCGACGAGTCTCGCACCTTTTATGCGATTAAGGAGTCGCAAGGTAGCATTGCCGAACAAAATCACGATGTCAAAGGAGAGAGAAATAGCCAGTGAAACTTCAGCCCCACGCATCTCCGGAGAAGTTACCCATGACGAATCGTCCGTAGCTCCGGGAGGCGTGGTCAGGTTGGTCACAATCTCGGCCAACACCCTCCAATCTCAGATCGGTGAGGAAATTCAAACAGCCTTCCACGAATCTCAATATCTCGCAGGCGTCCTGAAACCATTTATCTGAAACAAGATTGTATGGGTGAGAGAGGAGGAGCTGCGCAAAGGGGAAGCGCCGGCGGCTGGTCTCGGAGATGATAAAAATGCACCTCCGACGAAGGCAACACAGGGGGCACGTTTGGATACTCTCCAACGACACTCCAGTATGGTAATGTGACCATATTGAGCAAAAGAAACAAAAATAGTAACCCCTCGGATGAAATAATGGCTGAAGGACCTTGCCGATCCTTGGGGCAGGCCATTTTAAGGCCGCCGCCACATCAGGGACATCCGGGGAACAACGTGTACACGCCACCAGCCGCCCAATGAAAAAACAATCATTTGTTCGGCGTTGTGAGTGCGCCCACATCGTCCGCGGGGCCGAATGGGCAAGGAAACATCCGTGTTGAAGGAGAAACGGTTGACCTTTGGGGGGCACGGCTGACCACAGCCTCAACACCTCTGGCCGCTCCTTCGGCTCCGGAAATGACTTGGGGGGCATCTGTCCCACCTCCGAAATCTGCCTTGGGGGACAACTTCTGCTTTTCTGGGTCCATGGGGCTCAGTCCCATTGGCTGTAGCAGTGGCTTGAGGCTCGGGTGCACATGCTCTGACCTTGTCACCTCCCCCGGGGGGCAAGTAGTATACCAAGAGGCCCCCCTGCCGGACTAGCTGCACAACAAGGGTACGGACCTGCACAGCAGGGTCCCCCGATCAATTTCGAAAATTTTGTCCCTTCACCGGCAGTACCTCCGCGAGCACCAGCCGAGGGGAATAGAGGACGTCCACTTCCGGCTCACCCTCCACAAGGCTATCAACAATATTTTCCTCGCGCCCAGCTAGGCCCGGGCAGCCTGGAAGATACGCCCTAGTTGCTCCTCTACCGCGACCGATTATTAATCCGCAGGTCATCAAGGAAGCAATTCGGAGGCTGTATGGCGACCCTATCTGGCTTCCCGCTTGTCTGCATTATCAACGGCCATTTTCGGATCAGATTGCCAGAGCTTCCCCGGAATGCACGGGTCTCAGAATTCACATTGTTCTCAGGCGAAGATTCACGGTCCACCATTGAACACATTAGGTGGTTCACAGCTCAATGCAGAAGAGAGTTCGGGACCAACGATTGGTTCAAACTCTGACTATTCTCGTTGTCCCTCACAGGGCCAGTATTTACGCAGTATGCATATCTGCTGTCGAATTCATGTAATACGTGGGCGGATCTCGAAAGCGCGTTTCATGAATGCTTTAATAGCCCGCTGCCGGAGGTGATGGTCTCGGACCTTACCAACTTACGGCAAAAGCACGATGAACGGATCTCACAGTTTAATAATAATATATACTATAATTAAATTTTATTTGAGTTTTTTTTTTTTAATGTGATGATGTTTAATTAGTTAATAATAATAAGTTATAATATTATTTTTTATTTCATTTTCATGTAAAAAATATTGTTAGTAATTTTAAAATAAAAATTAAATATGATTACAAATATAGAATATGTATTTAAATATTTTAAAAATGATCTCTCAATAAAAATATATATAATATGTATATTATTTCATAAATAAAAAAATCTTATATAATACAATAAATAAATATAAATGATTAATATAAACTAATTTTTATTAAAAATGAAAATTTTTAAATGTTAATAAAAATATTTGTTTATTAAGAAAAAAAAATAGAAGTAAACAGTTTTGAGTGGATTCTATACTATACATGACATTATAGGTTATAAAGTTAATTAAATTAATTTATATTTATTGTTTTAAATTAATAAATTTTATTAAATATAGAAAGACTTTATTTGCTATAAGATAGATACAATATAAATGCCACACTAGGCGAATCATGTGTGGCAGGTGGACCTGAGATCTCCTCATGGGTAACAAGTCTACGCCAGGCCATCCCTTACGGAACAATATTTATATTCATTTGGTTAAGTAAAAGGTGGTTTGTTTAGGTATTGACACTAAAAAATAATAATATTTTAATATTAAAGTGAGATATATAAAACAATAAAACGACACTATTATGATAAATTATTAAAATGATTGATAAAAAATAGTTGAATAATTTAAAAAATGACAATTGAATTATTATTTGTTAAAATAAGTGTAATAAAATTATAGAAGAATAAGATTTTTTACTATAAATAAATTGTAGTATTATATTATATTATATTAGTACAAAAAAAAAAGAAAAATAAAAAGATGACATAATTTTGGCGGACAAATATAGTATTATATTATATTATATTATTATTTGTTTGATATTCTTTTGTGTATCAAATTTTCAATTAAAATAATTATTAAATTTGATAAATAAATTGAAAGCGATATTTTTAAATGAAATAAATTTAATATATTATATAAAAGAAATGTATATATATTTTTTTTATATTTTTTGGAAAAAATTCAATTATATTTTAATATTGTCTCAATCCCGGATATAATGTTACAATAAGTGTAGGTATAAGAATTTATGAGATGTGGGACGAATAAATGAAAAGTATGATATTATATGTAGGACGAAAGAAATAATAACTTTTTATATTTTTGTATGTATATATTATTTTGTCACCATTTTTTTTTATCGAAATTGTTACCGTATTTTAATTTGATGTATCAATGTACATATAAACAATTGTTTTGTATTTATGATATGTAATAAAGTTAGACTTAGTAAAAAATTTGATGTTTTACATTTGAATGTTGTAACAATTATAAAATCAGCACGGATAAGGTGCTGATGATTTTTAATTCAACGCCTTACTGAACGGTTAAAAACTAATTACACTTAATTAATATAATTATATATCATTCGTTTATACATCTTAGGGTTATAAAATTATTAGCTTTTAAATCAATAAGATAAGTATACGCTATTCTGAACCATAAAAATAGATTGTTAAAAAAAATTCCACTAATATGTTCTATTCTAAACTGTTATATATAGATATCTCTTTTGTATTATTTATTTTAGTTTAGCAACGAGCCCATTAGTATATATATTCTTGTAATTTTATTTTCGTAATAATACAATTTCATAATTTTTTCACAAACTCTAACATAGTATCAGAGTTAGGTCTCGAGTTTGAGTGTCACTGTCCCCCATTTGTCGTTGTTTACGGACAAGTTTAGTTTGGTGCCGTAATATATATATATATATATATACATATATATGTATAAGGCATATTATATATTAGTAGTTTGACATAGCAGAGTGAAAACCAAATCCAGCTATAGGGGAAGAGAAGTTTTGAATTAGATTTCATTTAAAGACAGTGAATAGCTTAATCAAGATTTGTTTGATTCTGAAATATAGCGTAAGCAAGGAATTCCAAAAGCTGATTCAAAACAAAAAATTTCAAAATGTGTACATGTAAAACAAACAAACAATACATACTATCATTCAAAATAGTAAACGCAAGGAACAAAAACCATACTTATGCCTACATTATTATTTCGAAGCATTTGATATGATAATCTATGTATTACTGAAAGAAAAGATTATCTATGTATCTAAACAAAAGGCATACGTCAATCGAAGAATGTGGCTTTGAAAAATTTGTCTCCTTCCTTTCAATCAGATTATAAACTATCAAATATGTTTGACTCTAAACACGAGGTGAATATAAACTCTCTATCATCGTCGGACAAGTACATTATTCTAGCAATTGGATCGATTCCATTATTGTTGGTGAGCTGCTTCTTCTATGTAACCGGAACATCCTCAAACTCCCTCAACTCGCCGCCGGTTATCTTCAACACAAAGGAGCATGCGAACTAGGCCGGGTGGACTATCAAGGTAACCATATCTGAAACAATTTAGAATTCTAATTCTCAATTCTTACACTGAATTACAAATACATTTATAATAGTTGTCGTCATTCGGGTTGAAGAAGATCATTGCAAGATCAAAACTGTCTTCTTCTTGTGTAATATCTCTCCTCAAACAAATATGGTCATCCAAAGGAAATTTTGGAAAGTCATTTTCAATTGTTATCTTCACTTTTTTCAACTCTTTCCAATGCCGGCTTCTACTGTTAAACGACGCGTATTGTTTCATAAATGTATCAGTGACTACCATTTTGTAATTCTTGATAATGAACTGAAACCGATGCCGCATATGCACAAATTGATATTCTTCGAAAAAAGGAACCCTAAATTTGTATACGTTCTTGCAGATGGATTACAAAGGACCATAGAGAAATCAAAGTCATGAGTATTAGGCCATCCCAGTATTGTTTTCGCTCCAAACCCTTAGGTTTTTTCCCCGAAGATTCGAGGTATACTAATGGTTTCAATTGTTTGTTTTCCAATCTAGAGAGGTAAACTGTTTTAGGATCACGAGTGTCCCCGAGAAATATGTTTTGATAAGACGAGGACTTCTTGGATTGATAGAGATACGCAACGGCAAAGTACTCGCTAAAGATGGTATAGCTCCATGTCTTAAAAACCGATTTGAATTGGAGGAGCGACTTGAGCGAGAGTAGCTTGAGGATGAGTTACATAAAATCAGCCGAAATTAATTCACTTTATGCACATTTTTTTCCTACAATATTCATTTTCACTGCTTGTGTCGTAGTTATGTTTTAGTCTATGAATACAATGTTGTAGCGGCAATAAGAGGAGTTAAAATCTCCCAAATATTATCTAGCATACATTACAGCCACCGATATATATATATATATATATATAATATGATCAAATTTGGTTAATTTAAATTAAACTCTTTCATAACTAGTTTGACAATGAGATATGCTTATATGATGTTTTATACGGTGCATGCAGGACCGGGGCATCGGCCAGGCCCTCTTTAAATAAGAATTATTTTATCTATTTTTACAGTAATATATATGCATTTATGCATATAAATTAAAATAAGGCCATTTTAAATTTATAAAAGAAATTCATATTATAATTTATATAATAATTTGGGGTGGCAAAGTTAAATTCGATCCGAAAAATCGAATTCGTTTGACATGAAAACTTTCAAGTTTGGATTTGTGTATTACGGGTTTGCAAAAAATTGGTTTGACCCGAACTCGAAAGAAAAAAATTTGTATTGTGTGGATCAGTTTTCAGGTTGACCTGATAATCCGAAATATAAAAACCAGGTCGGATTTCGTGTTTCGGGTTGACCTAAAATTAGTTTTATTATTATTTTAATTTACAATATTTATATTATTTTAAATATAAATTAATATAAAAAATTAAATTAAAAATGATTTTCTAAGTAATTTTTTTTAGGTTTTCGGATATGGTTTGTGTCGGCTTTGTTAGGGTCGGTTTTTTTTTCAGGTTAACTTGATAACCCGAAATATAAAAATCATGTCGGATTTTGGGTTTCTGTTTTGGGTTGACCTGAAATTATTTTTATTATTATTTTAATTTATAATATTTATATTATTTTAAATATAAACTAATATATAAAATTAAATTAAATTTTTTTTTCAAGTAAATTTAATTTTTCGAGTTTGTTTTGTGTTAGATTGTTCGAGTTTCAGGTGACCTCAAACTAAGTATGATCAATCTGAATCTGACCCGAAAGAATTCGTGTCGTATTCGAATCTAGGGTTTCGAGTCAAATTATGGGTTCGGGTCTAATTCATGTTGACGGTTTTTCACTTACCCCATGGCTCGAACACAATTTTTAACTATTAACTATTAAAGTTATAGATTTTCAAAACTAATTATAATGAAAGGAAAGAGTAAAGATAATTTTATTTTTTTTAAAATTTATAATTCTTTTTATTATTTTAAAATCAATCAATTTAGTTTATCTATCAAATTTATTTTGGAATTTCATATTTTAATTCCAAAATTTAATATTCTCTCTGTCCCATTATTTTTGTCTGTCCCAAAATAAAGTTACAATTTTCTAAGTTAATAATTGTATTACTTACATAACATATTAAGTATCCTTCTAACTTATAATATATTACACAAATATCGTTACTTTTATATTACAAGAATATTTTTGTCTTTTTTACTAAAATCCAATATAATACTATTATTAAAAAGCTAACTTTTTTTTTCTCTTTATCTTTGTTGATTTATTTTTTATTTTTTATTTTTTTATTTTTTTTTAAGTTTTCACTAGTTGGCTTGTATTGGACCATTCCCACCCTCCGCGGGTATTCGTATTTTGCTTTTTCCACAAAACGCAGAACCGACCCTAAGTGCATCTAATACATTATAAAAAATTATTAATACAGGGCTTTTTTTTTAACATTTTAAATTAAAATAATATGACAATTTTCAATAAAAATATACTTCTTCTTTCATTCAAATTTTTTTTTTTTTTTTTTTTTTTTGTGATTTGTCATAAAAAAATATTCTTATTTTCTTTTTAAATAAAATATCATTCTATTTTTGTACTGTTTTTACTATAAAAGAAAAAATTAACAATTATTATTCATTTTTATTAAAATTCGTGTTCGGTCAAATAAACACACATTTGCATGACAGAGAGAGTATTATTTAATCTTACAAAATATTAAATCAATTAGTATTTAAACAAAACTCAAATCAATATTTTATTTCAAATCAATTTCAAATAATACGGAACAAACTCATAATTGTTAAAATATAAAAATTATTAGAAAAAAAAAACAAAAACCGAATTTTCACATCAATTAATTTGACGTTATGTACTTTTATTTCTAAGAAAATCAATATTCTTTTGGTTGTTCCATTTTTTGCAGAATTGTTTGTTGTTTCGACTAGATTGGTGCTACTATCTGGGGATAATTAATTCATGTTGTGACGGATTAGGGTTAATAATCGAATAACAAACAGAAAATATAAAGAAGACCCAAATTTACGTGGTTTATCAAAAACAAGTTGGCTGCCTCTACAGACATAAAAGGAGAACAGATTTTATTGCAGGATTTAAGCCGCTTGGCAGCATGGCTTGGCCTAATGGCCTGGCCGTATGACTGTCAGAATGGGAATACATGTCTATTTATAGCATAAGTCTGTGTCAATAATATCCAAAATATATCTAAATCTAGGATATAATATCTAATATCCAGATGCATTGTTACAATGCCAGATGAACAGACTCCTCCATTTTGCCTCACATTTGCTTTTCTTTAGACAACTACCAAAATGCATCATTACAATGCCAGATAAACAAGTGACAAACTAGTTTCAAGGCATCTCCACATTGACTTGAATCCCACTTCCACATGCATCATTACGATGCCAGATGAACAAGTGACAAACTAGCTTCAAGGCATTTCTACCTTAACTTGAATCCCACTTCCAGATGCATCATTATGATGCCAGATGAACAAGTGACAAACTAGCTTCAAGGGATCTCCACCTTAACTTGAATCCCACTTCCAGATGCATTATTACAATGCCAGACGAACAAGTGGCAAACTAGCTTTAAGAAATCTCCACCTTGACTTGAATCCCACTTCCAGATGCATCATTACGATGCCAGACGAAGAAGTGGCAAACTAGCTTTAAGAAATCTTCACCTTGACTTCAATCCCATTTCCAGATGCATCATTACAATGCCAGACGAACAAGTGGCAAACTAGTTTTAAGACATCTCCACCTTGACTTGAATCCCACTTCCAGATGCATCATTACGATGCCAGACGAACAAGTGGCAAACTAGCTTCAAGGCATCTCCACCTTGACTTGAATCCCACTTCCAGATGCATCATTACGATGCTAGACGAACAAGTGACAAACTAGCTTCAAGGCATCTCCACCGTAACTTGAATCCCACTTCCAGATGCATCATTACGATGCCAGACGAACAAGTGGCAAACTAGCTTCAAGGCATCTTCACCTTGACTTGAATCCCACTTCCAAATGCATCATTACGATGCTATACGAACAAATGACAAACTAGCTTCAAGGCATTTCCACCTTGACTTGAATCCGACTTCCAGATGCATCATTACGATGCTAGACGAAAAAGTGGCAAACTAGCTTCAAGGCATCTCCACTTTGACTTGAATCCCACTTCCAGATGCATCGTTACGATGTCAGACGAACAAGTGGCAAATTAACTTCAAGGCATCTCCACCTTGACTTGAATCCCACTTCCAGATGCATCATTACGATGTCAAACGAACAAGTGGCAAACTAGCTTCAAGGCATCTTCACCTTAACTTGAATCCCACTTCCAGATGCATCATTATAATTCCAGATAACAAGTGGCAAACTAGCTTCAAGACATCTCCACCTTGACTTAAATCCCACTTCCATATGCATCATTATGATGCCAGATGAACATACTTCTCCGTTCTGCCTCAGATTTGCCCCTCCTCGGGCAACTACCTTCGCAGCCTGAACAGATGTTACTTCAAAAGCAACTTATTGGTTAGAGATTTCATCATGTACAAACTCTCTAACTTCTTCCAGAGGCCAACGGTAGTTTCCTGATCTGCAACTTCGATGATTACATCATCGAACACACAACATGATTGTCGAGTGGGTCTTCTCCTCTGCGATATCCCACTCTTCATCATCTACGTCTTTACCTCTCGGTTTTCCAGATAGCGGTGGCCACAAACCCTGTTGCTTCAGCAAAGATTGCATCTTGATCTCTCTTAAGCCAAAAGTATTCATTCTGGTGAATTTGTCAACCTTTACGTTGAAAGCAGACATTGTTGATCGACTCACGAAAGCGGAAATAAACAAAACCCTGATCGAAACGACCAGACTCTGATACCAGTTTGTTGTGACGGATTAGTGTTAATGATCGAATAATAAATAGAAAACTTAAAGAATAAACAGATTTATGTGATTTCACCAGAAACGAGTTGGCTACCTTCACTGACAGAAACGGAGAACAGATTTTATTGTAGGATTTGAGCCACTTGGCAGCATAGCTTGGCCTAATGGCGTGGCCGTATGGCAACCTGTCATAATGGGAATACATGTCTATTTATAGCATAAGCCTATGTCAATAATATCATCATATATCTAAATTTAGAATATAATATCTAATATCTAAATCATATCTCTAGAATATAATACCTAATATTCAAATCATATCTCTAAATTTAAAGCATATTAACAATTCATGTTAATTTTTTTTTGTGAATCCTGTATTTGTAGTTTCTTTGTCAATCTCCAGTAGTGTTAAACAGGCGGGGTAGATTAACATTATATAAAATATTATTTATATGCAAATTTACAATAAGAATGATTAGTTTCTCGAAGTAGACAAAGCAGAGTGAAAACAAAATCCAAGTACATTATATATATATATATAGATAGTGGAAGGAAATGTTACACCAGACTTTATTTTATTTTATTATTTTATGACGTTAAAATTCGCAGTTATTACTTTATAATGTATTTTAGATAAATCTCCGTCAATTCTAATAACCTCCGAATTAAGTTCAATAAAACAAATCACAGTAGACGAATTGTGTATGAAAAACAAAATTAGGAGGCGTCAGGAAGCTAAATATCATCCTGTTTAGCATACTTTATTGATTGATTTTGACTTAAAATATGACTAGTAGACTTTTATTTGTTGGAATATGTCGTAAGTAATGCATTTCAACTAAATCGGTCCCATGAACTTACTTCAATACTACAATATCAAAGAATGAGGTGGTTAAGATTTTGTGCTGTTTTGTAGCATTATACTCGTTACTTCTAAGAAGTCTATAAAAATATATTATAATCTCTTATCATTAAACAAACAAATAACACATATATCACCTCTGGTTTTTCAGGTTAAGAGATTTGATAGTCTATAATTTGATCGATAAAAATCAAAGAAAAATTTCAAAGTCACATTGTTCAATTGATGAATACCCTTTGTTTAGATATATCGATAATATTTTTCTTCAGTAATAATAATCATATCACATGCTTTGAAATAATAACAATAGGTTTTTGTCCCTTGCAATTTTTATTTTAAATAATAGTATATGTTGTTTGAGGAAACCAACATGGTGCCATTCCGCCAAATGATAGTATCACTACAAGAAAAAATCATTTTTGTAACAAAATGTTTTTGTCTCTAAATTTACTTTTTCCGTTACTAATGACAACGTTAGCTACGTGAACTTTAGGGACAGAATTCCGTTACAAATATATTGTGTTTTTGTAGTGAATATATCTCCTGAAACAAATATGGTCATCATCCAAAGTGAAGTTTTTAAAGTCACTTTCAATTGTTATCTCCACTTTTTTCAACTCGTTCCAATACCAACTTCTATTGTTAAACGTTGCATATTGTTTCATATCCATATTAGTGACTACTATTTTATAATCCTTTGATAATGAATCGGAACCGATGTCACAATGCACTAATTGATATCCCTCGGAAAAAGGGACCCCGACTTTGCGGACGTTCTTGCAGGTGGATTCCAGAGGACGACGGAGAAGTTTCCGCAAGAAACCAAAGTCATGAGTATTAGGCCATCGCAGTATTGTCGTCTCTCCAAATCCATTAGTTCTTTCCCTGAAGATTCTAGGTCTAATAATGGTTTCAACCCATTATTTTCCATTCTAGAGAGAAAGATTGTTTCAAACTCAAGGGACTTCATAAAAGACATGTTTCCATAAGACGACGACTTCTTTGTTTGATAGAGATGTTCAACAGCAAAGTCCCCTTTGAGATGATACAATTCCATGACTTGGAAACATATTTGAATCGAAGAAAAGACTTCACAGGAGTCGAACAACGATCAGCTCTACAACATCAGCCGAACTAATCCACTTGATGCAGGTTTTTCATCTGTAATATTCATCCGGATTGCTTTTGCATTATTTTTTTTAGTCGATGCAGTAGCGGCAATGGGAGGAAGTTAGAATCACCCAAATTGTGATCAAATTTGGATTAAGATTAATTTATAGTAAACTCTATTTTTTCAGTTGAAATTTGTTTCAAATTTCACGTAAATTTAGAATATGCATTCTCATTTATTCCTCAAATTTAGTAACACAACTATATTAAAAGAAACATATCAGTGTGTTTTTATATTGACCTGTGTTACAAAAAGAAACATATCTTATGTGTGTTGAATGCATATGTGGATTAAAATTAATTTTAAGAATTACGAAGGTATTTTTAAAACTATTGGATCCTATGAAATATAACTCAAATCGAAATTGGTTCTAAATATGTATATTCCAATCAGATCTCGAATCTGACTAGGTAGATCCATTCCGGGCTTATTGCAAAATATATATATATATATATATATATAAAATTTTTTATAGAAAATAATTGATCTGAAAAATATATTTAGTTAAAATTTTTAAAAGGAAATATATATATATATATAAATGTTAATACTAAAATAAAAATAAATGTTAAATATTTATGATTAAAATATTTAAAACTTATATAATTTAGTTATAAAATTAACAAAAGCGTGAATTAAAATAATTATTTAATTTTAAATAAAAATAATAATGAATTATAATATTTTAAAAAAGAAATACATTATATGTTAAACAAAATTTTTTTAACATAAATATAAATAATTATGATTATACTTTATATAAATAAAATAAAATTATAGAATTGTGTAAGACATGTGCACAACGTTTAGAAAATAAAAAATAGATTAAAAACAAGAAATAATATCAACCACACTAATAAAAATAGTGAAAATAATGCGATACCTAGTTCGGTCCATAAAAAATTTCATGTCCAATAGTGTTTATACAAATTATGTTTTTTAATATTCCCTCTGTCCTTTTTCTTTTTAGTCCGTCTCACATGAGATGCATTTATTTTATTTTTGATAAATTTAACAATCTTAAATGTACTTAACGAATATAAATTCATTTAATTAAATTTCAAATTTTTTACACGTAAAACTCACTTAAAACTCTTTTATTGTTATCTATCTCCAATAAATAAATGTTTATATACATATATTTTAAAGTAACTTAAAGTAACTTATTTTTTATTTAATTATTTTTTGTTAATTATAGATAAGTATGATTTTTTATTTAATTAGATTTTCTATGATTACTATCATGATGAAAATCGATTATGTGAACATAATCATTATATTCAACATCAACTAAACACGTTGATTTTTTTGTTGCAGAACATAGTATTAAAATCACTACAAGAAATTATCAATTTTGTAACGAAATTTTTTCGTTACTAAATTCATTTTTTCTGTTACTAATGATATTAGAGACGGAATTAGAAATGGAATTACGTTAGCTACGTGAATTTTAGGAACGAAATTCCGTTACAAATATACTAATTTTTTTGTAGTGAATGGATACTAAAGTAGCGATGATTTACATGCCACTAAGAATAATTTTATTATCACATGTTTTTTACAATACATGAAGTTAGATATATTATAAGTTTTATATGGTTTTCCTATTATTATTATTTTAAAAAAAGGTGTTGAAGTTCATAATAAGTAGTCATGACAAGTGACAATATGCAATAAGTTACATTTACAAAATAATTTCTACTACCATAGAGGGTAGGTAATGATTTCATAATTATTGAATTTTTAGAAAAAAATTGTCAGTTGGACAAATTAGAAATGATCCTAAAAATACATATTTTAATGATGTAAATATGGATGTTTGAAGAGTTTTAGTATCCAAAAGGGAAAATATGACTTCTTTTTTTTCATGATAATAGCAAAGTGATATATGAAAGATAAAAAATATATAGGCAAAATTAATCTATCTAACTACCGAAAATTAGGAATTCAAAATCCGTGTATTGCTTGACTTAGAATTGGACGTAAAAGAAATGAATAATATTGCTACTATTTTTAACATGGAATCATCAGAGTACTGATTAGGCCAGACAAGATCATCTTTGAGTCAACTTTATGTTCCGCTTTCATCTTTAGAATACAATAGGGCGGAGAAGAGTGATGAGGGACCATATTCTTGGGCTTCTGGAATCTCGGAAACCTGTGAGGAGAGAGACGGTCGGATTCTCATCCTTTTTTTTTGTTAAGATTCGGTTATATGTCCTAAATTTTCCTTGTTTTAGATAATCCTTGATTTTAGGAATTGTAAGGATTGTTGCGTCTAGCCTATATATAAATAAGCCAAGATTCGGCAACAAGGGAACAACAATACTGATAATCTCTTTCTTTCTAATTTTTTTATATAATTTTTTATAACGAAGGAACCCGCAACCACTAATCTTTGAGTGTATTTTAAGTAAACTTCGGTCGAATCTAATAGTCTGCAAACTTGGTCCGATAAGATAAGTTACAATAGGTGAACTATGTGTAGCAGACAAGACCTGAAGATGTCGAAAGTTTGAACCCATTACCTCTTTTGTTTACTTTTTGTTATATGAACATATAAGCCGAGGCTCCTAGGCATCGGCATGAAGTAATTTTATTTGTTGTTCAAGCTGTCGAATATATATATAGGGTTGGCTTATTCACCTTTGGACTAAGAAGTGATCCTTGGAGTTTCTTCAGGATCTAATGTTGGCTCGAAATCCCTCAGCCAATGCAAATTGTTTGATCAGGAGCACTTCTATTTGTGGGATTTTGGTCCGAAAATATATTTCAGAAACAACACATACTATGAATATTTGGAAAAAAAAAAATTAAAATGCAAAATGATAGTCATGTTGAAAAATAAATTAAAAAAATTATATAATTGTAGAAACAATTACTTGAAAAATATAGTCAACAAAATATTGATAATCGACGACAATCGTTTCATGAATCTTCTAGTAGTTGACAAGGAAGTTTGCTTTAAAGATTTTAGTGCAATGGATCGATTAAGTGGCTGCATATGAATGATATTTTTATATTTTATCTATGAAAATGGTATCAATTGGTTTGATGCATTGAATTGGTGCAAGATTCAATAATATTTTCTAACATTTTTTTTTCTATTTCTCGTGTTATTTTTACTTCACATGTATCCGAAAGTGCATTTTTTTTTTTTTTTTTGATAGGTTAAAGAAATGTAATACTAAAGTTGTCATATTAAATTCACAAGTTTTAAAAATGTATCTTGAACATGATAATTGAACTGAGGAGGAATGACCAGATAAAACACTAGATCTAAATAGAGAAAATGAGAAGCGTTTTAAAAGATGTTGGCTTATATAATTTTGTGTAACACAATATATTGTGATTTTAGTATAATTACTTATTATACAACATAACACAATATATAATTCACACGTCTCATGTTTTTGTATACCATAATATATGTTATTTACATTGTAATGAAATACTAATTGCTTTAAGTTAATTGACTTGACCAAGTTAGCACCATAACTGCCACCACTTTGATATATGTATATATATATATATATATTAAGGATAGTGTCTGAATGATTTTTTTGGTTTATTAAAGTTTGGTGATAATCACTAGCTAATAGGTTGGCAAAGCCAAGTCAATTTCGGACCACCAAACACTGCAACTGATGAAAAGGCCCTATGGAATAAAGGAAAGCGTGTACTTTGTCACTCCCTGCCTTCCAAAGGAGCCTAGAAGATGGGCAGACGCAGCAAAGTGACAACCCGGAAGAGATCGATGAGATTGATTTCAAATATTTCTTCTTATTTTTAAAATATTCAACAATTTATGCCCTTTAGTAATCCATGATTTTATTTGATTTTCATATAAAAATATCAAGGAATTACACCCACCAAAATCTCTAATAAGAAGCATAACTTTCTACAGATTCTCTATAA
The DNA here is from genome assembly GCF_009805555.1 of Andrographis paniculata. NCBI lineage: Eukaryota > Viridiplantae > Streptophyta > Magnoliopsida > Lamiales > Acanthaceae > Andrographis > Andrographis paniculata. The sequence continues at coordinate 980,650 of NW_026137424.1, forward strand.
CATTATTAATCCCAAAGTTTAACTTTAAAAGAATACATACTATTAATTATTATATAGTCAGCCAATAGCCATACAAACATATGCAGTAACACAAAAACAAGTTTATAGACTTACTGAACAAGCGCGAACAATAGCTAGAAATTGCACCAAAAAACAAAGAAAAGTTGATCCTCATTGACTTGAAGTAGGAATAGATTGTGGTCAGGAGATCTGCTTGAAAAATCCAACGGTATTCCACTTGCCAATTAGATCCAAATAACATCAAGAAGATAGACTAAGTAATTTCCCAATTCTTTAACAAACAAATTCCAATCCAATCCGATTGATCAAAAGGGCGAGGAGAAGAAGCAGTCGATTTTCAAGACAATCCATTTCTTAGAAGCGAAAACATAAGCTACATGTCTTGGCCAATTTATGATCTTTAAGGACCCTTGTCAGGTCAATATTTAGATTTACTTGAAAAAGGCAATGACAGAGGTTCTCATTTGTGAGACAAACTAAAAATGCGACATCAAATCAAGTTAATTATTAGTCTATATTTTTTCAAAACTATGAAATACATAACCACCAAAGCTTTAATCCGTCATCACATCCTACAAGTTTCGAACAGTTATTTAAAATAGTCATTGCCTTTTTATAGTAATTTTAATTTATAAAATGATAGCAAGAGAAACAAGAGGCCGACAAAGAATTTTTTATTGACGAATCAAGAACCAATGTGGCATGTAGGTCATATTTTCAAATGGATGCCTCAGCCTCTACAAGAAGGTTAGTAGATCAGCACCATTTGAAAATGTAGTATACATGAAATCCGGGTTTTTGATTATTGAATGAAAATTTTTTGTCGACTCCTTATTTGTTTTGCTGTCATTGTATAAATTACAATAACCAATAAATTAAATACAAAAAAAGTCATGCTATTGTAAATGTATATGTATTGAAACTTGTAGAATGTGATGATGTATTAGAGTTTCAATTATTATCTATTTATAGTTTCAAAAAGAAAATAAAGTAATAATTACTTTCATTTCAACATCATATATGTGGAAAGATATATTCCATTCGTTATATAACAAAATATCAATTTGTTTTTTCATGTAGATCTTTAAATAAAAATATTATATTAATGCATAGTACATACAAAAATAACAAAAATATCTCTATTAATCTTGTATAATACAAATATCATAATATTTGTATATTATATAAATATAAGAATATCTTTAATGTTAAATACAATGATGCAAACAATAAATGAAACATTATTATGGATATAGGTAGGTTATATATATATATATTTGCAATCATAAAATAAAACAAAACAAATTGTTAAGGGTTAGTCGGAAAAAATTAAAATAGGTAATTAACAAAATGTTGAATTTTCCAATATTCGCTATAGGAAGATTAAATTGTTGGAATTTCTCACTAATTTATATCTCAAGAAAAGAAAAAAAAAAATTCAACTTCAAAATTAAAATCATGAGTGTACTTTAGAAAATAGTTGAGACTTGTTAGACTATATCTATAATACAACAACAAAAATTGCATAAAATAAAAAAATTATTAAAGTAGACTAAGTGTAACAATTGAAATAGCTCGTCAACGATCGACTCATTCGGCGTAGATGCTCTAATTGCATTGCAACCGATGGGCGATGACTAATTGTCATACATTTAAAATATAAAATGCAGACTTTTGAGTTCAATCAGGGGGTTTACCTAAAATGCACTTGAAGAATAGCAGCCACAGATTTCCGCATCATAATATATATATATATATATGAAATGCAAGCAATATGCTTATAGAGGGTATATTATTGTGTCGATGGATGGATGAATGTTTGATGAATATCGACCTTTTTATAGGCCGTGCAATATTCTATTCGAGCGTAAGTAATTAATGGAAATTTTCTTTTATCGAATAATTAACAATAATAGCTATAATGTTAACTAGATTATACATTTAGGATTTTATTGATATAAAGGTAATCAACAAAATCGTATTCGGAAAAAAAAGATATATCAAATAATGATATAGTTTTATGGAGATATTTTCCATTTGCATTTTTACTCTAAAATAAAAAACTAATAATTTGTTTGTTTGAAATAAATTTGAGTATATGAAAGTAGCATAAAACTCCATCCAATAAAATTACCAGAGATGAGTTCTAAAATGGTTAATTCTTATTTATTTAATTTTAAATAGGGTAAATACATTTTTGTTCGTCTTTATTCAGTAACGTGTTAATTTTAGTCCCTCTATTTTTAAAGTAACAACTTTGGTCCCTTATTCATTAAATTAATTCAATTTTAGTCCTTAATTATTGTTTTAATAAAAATTAATAAATATAATTATTACTACTTCTATTACATAAAAATATACATTAAATTAATTCAATTTTAGACCTTAATCATTGTTTTAGTAAAAATTAATAAATATAATTATTATTACTTTTGTTGTATAAAAATATAAAAAAATTCATTTTTAATAAAAATTCGTAAGTGAAAAAAAAAATACACACAATATTAAAATTCATCACCAAAAGTCTTATTTTTAATAATGGAGGTAAAGTATAGTTTTCATCGGAAAGAATATCTTCATTATTTACATTAATTTATATATGTTCTTTTCAAATATCTTCGCGCAAATAATTTTTTTCAATCAAGTCTTTTCAAAACAATTTTTAATACCCAATTTAAAAATAATTCGTCTAAAACAACATCGTTGCTAGCTAGTTGCTTGTCTTAGTTACATTGTTTGCATAAAAAAAACAAAGAATATATATTTTTCTTTTTGTGGATAGGAGCATGATAAATATAGGATATGTACATCTTTTGTTAATAGATATTATAAGAAGAATATTTTTTGTAAGCTATTTTTTTAAGAATAGTCTATTTGTATGACAATATATATAACTAGTATATCTATTACTTTTTTGAGAAAATGGTAATTAAGGACTAAATATGGACTATATTATTTAATAAGGGATCAAAATTGTCATTTTAAAAATTGAGAAACTAAATTGATCTAATATAAATAAAAGGGATCAATATTATCATTTTAATATTATATGAACTAAAATTAACATATACGTAAATAAGAGAGACTTAAAAAAGTATTTTACCCTTTTTAAATATTATATTATATTTTTTATATCACTACAAGAAATTATCAATTTTGGTAACGAAGTTTTTTCGTTTCTAAATTCATTTTTTCCGTTACTAATGATATTAGAGACGGAATTAGAGATGGAATTACGTTAGCTACGTGAACTTTAGAAACAGAATTTCGTTACGTATATACTATTTTTTTTTTTTTTTGTAGTGTATCATGTCTTTGAATTTTTATTATTTAATAAATTATCTATTTAAGAAAACTAATTGTTTCCCCCTTTATCAAAATACGAGCAGCAATTATTAATATGGTTTCTTTGTTTTTTATGTGACCATATATGTATATGTTTTTTTACTCCTTTACATTATTAGAGAAATTTAATTTAATTTATAGAATTTTTCATAATTTTAGTTGGATATTATCATTTCTCATTGAAAAGTCAAATCTTATTTACCAATTATATATATATATATATGTATAGTACATGTAATTATGAAATAATTTCAAATTTTGATAATTTTATAAATAAGAACTATAACAAATTCTTACTATTTTTATTGCCATAGGAGTTTTACAATTTTCACAGAGAGCATTTTATATATAGAAAGTTGAAAATCAAATAAAATTACATTTAATTAATTTTTTTTTTATGGTCCGAATTGTCACTATTTTAGAAAGAGATAATCGAATGATTATACTTATTCATGGCTACTACAAGAATTTAAATCATTATAACTTAAAATTTTGTGAAGTTTGTGTGTTCTTTTAGTTTAATTTTTTTTTTTTTTTTTTTTTACATATTTCTCCCAAAAATTTGTAGATTACACATATTCATGAGTTTTAGAAACTATTACACATAATTTCTATATTAGAAAATTTTATACAATATTTTTAAAAATATGAGAAAACCTCGCAAAATTCCTAGAGAATTTTTTACCATATTTTTTAAAATATCAGTAAGCCGCATGCATGCGGTTTTTAAATTATAAAGATTATAATGCGTACTTTTCAACCCACGAGTGGATTATAAATATTTTTGAAGAAAAAAAAGAACTATTTTTAAAAATATATAATCTACTCAAAATATTGTTATAGATAGACATAATCGTGTGTATTTAAGTAATAGATCCCTTGAATTATGCAACAAATTAGTATTGTTATGATGCATTTACTTTGAAAGATTTTATTATAATCCGTAGAATTATTTAAATAGATTATATAATTGTGAGAAGTTTGTTAGATTAAATATAAAATAAAATACTTTAATATAAATATTATTTGGATAAATTAATCATATCCATATTTATTATCCTTAATTAAAATATATTACTTGTGTTGGAAATTTGTTCCCCTAGAGTGATTCGGGTTGTTCACTGCAAATAAGTAATTCTCACAAAAAATATTAGTAGGTTAGTACAAATTAATCAGAATAATAACTAAAAGAAAACAATATTATAATTTAAACATAATATTTGGAATAATTCGGTAGACTCAGATCACAGCCCACTTTGCGCAACTCTAAGCATTCCGACAACACCACAAACGAGAGAAATCGAAGGTTTTGACACCAAAAAACCCGTAAGTCCACAAAGAATAAAGAAGAGCACAGTCTATGAGGGAGGAGATCTGGCAGAACTCCGGCGAGCACTACACAAGGAAGAACAAAGAATCGACACCAAGCGACTAGTTTCTCACACCCACACCCCAATCAAACAAACTCACCAACATTGACAGACGTTTGTCACACGCTGCAAAATTTAAATAAAATAAACCTACTTCTGCAATAAAAATAACATAGTATAGATGAAGTAGGGTCGTCTCCTCAGAGAATTAAAAAGGTTTTATTTTTGATTATTTAATTTATAAATATAATTAAATGGGGGATTTTGGAAGTAGGAAATAAAAATAAAATAACAAACTAAAAACTCTACGACTAAAAGATAAATTTAATAAAAATAAGTTTCCAGTTTATGAATGAAATTGACAACTTGGATAGTAGATTTGATCATCGATAAATATTTAATTTATTGGTTTCTAAATAAATTAGTTATAGTTACCGACACGCGCCTAATAACCAATTCTTCCTTAATTTCTTGACAGTCTAGGTACGTCCGTCAACTGCTTCCCTAGTTATGCTAGAATCCTAGTGACGCCACAAAGAATTTACTAGCATAACCGCATTGCGAACTAGAAGAGTCTAATTCAATTTAACAATTAACTATGCGAAATTGTTTAAAATTGATTCCGTGATTTCCTAATGGTGTATACCACTAGTTGCTACTTGAACCAAATTAAAACGCAATTACGGACGCCTAATTTAGTTAGCAATTAATCTTTAATCCAATTGAAATACCTGGCCACAATACCCAACCAAATAAAATATTATAACTCAAAGAAATCAGAAATACTTAGGAACCAAAGAAATCTCATAAATAAAAACAAATCTAATATCTCAAATCCATACCAAGTTGTTTTTCACTCCTAAACTAGAGAAGCAAACTACTCGCTAACAAAGAAAAAGAAAAAAAGCAAAGAGAAACATCGCCTGAGAATGATGTTGATAGGGGTAGAACTTGAAATCTTCTTGGCAGAATCTTTCTCTTTCTTGTCCTTGCACGGTTTCTCTCCGGAACTCTTCTGCACGGTGCTCTCCTCGGCAAGTGGCATAAAGTGGCGCCTCCCCCTTCTTTCTTTCCTTTCTATTTGCCCTAATTTTGTAACAATTGGGTCTTGGACCTTTTTGTTCTCTTTTTCCACTAATTATATCAATTTTATTATTTTTCTCCCGTAAATTATAAATAAATAATATATGCCCAAATCAGGTAGAATCTAATCAAAATCAACCAAATATCGCAAATAATATAAATATTTAACGCATGCGATTAATGGCTATCAAACATATATATATATATATGATAACTCTTGATTTTGCCATATTTTATAGCTTATATTTATCTATTTAATTATTTGTTTATGTCGAATTTTGATATTATTTATGTTAATTTATTCTAATAATTGTATTCATTTCATCTTGTTTGCATAATATTAATTATTAGTTTTTAAGTGTAATTTATAATTATTTTGGTGTATAAATTAAATTAATTGATGTGTTTATTAAATTATATTTTTAGGCATTATTTATGTGCTATTTAAGTATTTAGTTTTGGCTAAATTAATTTTATTTACTAAGTATTATTTATTTAAATAAATATTTATAAGATGTTCGTTATTTATATAGGTGAAATAATGCTTGAAAACTGATATGGGAGTCTAGAACTGGCTTTAAAAAGTGAAAAATGGCTTCAGAAGCGAAAAACAGTCACCGCCGTCAAAGTCAACAAAAGTCGACGGTCAACGCCAGAAAGTCAACGCGTGAAAGTCAAAGTCAACCGAGCGCATAAGACAAGCGACGGCTGGCGCGGAAGGCAAGCGACGGCTGGCACGGAAGGCAAGCGAGCGCGGAAAGCGAAGCGATGACGGCCGCGCGGAAGACAAGCGACGGCTGCACGAAAGTGCGCAAGCGCGGAAGGCGAGCGGTGGTTGTATTTATGAGCGCGGAAGGCAAGTGGCGGCTGCATAGGAGTGTGCAAGCGATGGACGCACGGAAGACAAGCGACGGCTGACACGGAAGGCGAGCGACGGCTACACGAAAGTGCGCAAGCGCGGAAGGCGAGCGGCGGCTATATTTATGAGCGCGGAAGGCAAGCGGCGGCTGCATAGGAGTGCGCAAGCGACGGCTGACACGGAAGGCGAGCGACGGCTGCACGGAAACTTTGGCATTGAAGTGAGCGAAGGAATGGTGGCTGGCACGGAAGGCAAGCGGCGGCTAACACGGAAATATGAGCGGAGCGGAAAGCCATACGTGGAAGTGAGCGAAGCGGCTGCTGCATTAATTCTTGCTGCATTTATTGCCGCTGGTCAGCGGTGCATTTACTGCGCCGCCACAATAATTCCTGCACAGAATTACGTTGCATTTATGTCTCCTGCACCCTCAACTCCTGCATTTACTACACTCTCCCAGCTCCCTTAATTAAAATCCTGCACGACTTTTTAGCCAATTTTTGGCTATTTTTGTGTCATTTTTATTGTAAAACCTTCTAAAAAATAGGTAGTTATTAGTAGTTATATTAGTAGCTATTTTTAGAGTTAGTTATTTATGGTTATTTTTAGAGGTAGCTGGTAGTTATTTTTAGAAGTAGTTATTTATTGGCGCTTGTAACCGCCAAGCTTTTAGAAGCTTTTTTTCCTATAAATATCCCCTCTAATTGTACCATAGATAGATATATATACACCATATATACACAATAATATACATTCTATTTTCTCCATTTCTTTTCTTCCGTATTTTTATCTAGTTTAATAATACGAGATTTTCGGTTTTGTGTCGCGAGCAAAATTTTCTCCTCATTTTTCTTTTAATTTCAGCATAGTATTTTAGCTAGTAAAATTCCTATCATATTTCTCCACCTCACCTTTACCCAAAAATTCCATGTTCGATTTGAATTGTTCAAGTTGGATTTCGACAAGGTTGCGGAAGGGCGATAGAAGAATCGACTATTTCAGCCCGGTTATGCGCCAAAAGCGGTTTCCGGGTAGTTCAACGTAGCTAAGTACGCGGGAGCCTTGTCGACCTGCTTAGTTGCTGTTCTGAATTCGATTCTGATTAAAGAGATGTAATAAAAAGGGCAGAGCCACTAGCGGAACGGTTGGAAGAATAATTCATGGGGCATAGGCGGTGGTCTATTGGGTCACAGAGATTCCTAGTGACAGTAGGGTTTCTTTCTTATAATGTTCTTCGCCGGGTGTCGCTGAAGCCTCGTTGTAAATCCCCCAAGATCAAGTACCAACCGAGTCGATAGTCGGCTTAAGCGAGCAAATGCGATCACGCTCATTCCTCTGAGCCGCCCCGCAGTTATACATATATCTTTCGCTATCACGCCATCGTCACCCCGCTCATTTCATCCATGGAAATCTAGCCATTAAGGAACGCAAAAGTCAGACACAAACGTCTCGCTTCATCCTTTTCGAGATACATATATTTTAACACTTTTTAGTTAGATTTAATTTCCGCAATTTATCTTTTCAGTTTCTTCGATTGCATTAACTTATTGCACTTTTTCTAATAGATATAGGATATTCGCATATTCCCTGAGTTCGACCCGGACACTCACCGGTTAAAGAGATTTTTTTTTTTTTTTTTGATTAAGTTTTTGGAGTTACTACACGAACACGCACGGCACTATTTTCATTTTATACATATATCATTTTTTTGTATCTTACAAGATATTTTAAAAACTCTCCAAAAATCTTCGATCAATATACCCGTTAAAGAAATAGATAAACCTAAGGATTTAGGAACAAACCTTGATGGTCAACCACAAAGAGAGAAATCAGAACCGAGAATGAAGGAAGCCGCCTTGGTTGAATTATGTGAGAAGGAAGAAGCAACCTGGTTGAGTCGCAAAAGAGGTAGAATTGATAAATGACCTTAGTCTTGGGTGAGATTTGATTAAATCAAATCCGGGTTAATTTGTGTTGGAACGGGTCTGTTTGGGTCCGAGTTAGGTGGGTTTGGGTCGAACCGAAAACAAATAACCTCAACAATCTCTTTCTTGTTTCTGGTCAACCATAATGGTTGTTTTAAAAGGCATAACAGAAGTGGGGAACATGTTGACATCATCGCCTATAAAGTACAATTTACCACATACTTATTGCATACGAAGCATATAAAACCACATAGTAAATATATATGCAAATACAATAAAGAAAACCAAGTTTGGCATATCCATTTATTTCAAAATTAACACATAACCAAATAATTAAACTTAGATTAGTATAATCAATCAAACAAAAGTATGCGACATAGAGTTACATATCGAAAATAAATTTCTTAAGGGCAATATCCGGTAAGGACTCATTTTCATACACCAGATCAATAGTAGAAAATCTATCTCTTACCATAAACACATTACATACGACCTTATTCTCTATTGTCACATTCGTTTCATCACATTGTTGGTTTCTAAAATTTTCCTTAGGATATTGACATTGATTTATAAAATGATTCTTATTCTCATGATCATAGCACTTTTTATTCATATTCTTATATTTACACTTGCCTTTCCATTTGCCCTTTTTATTTTAATTTTCAAAATTCTCTAAATCACGTGGCTTACCCCTAATTAACAAGACTTCATCAACGGCTTGTTTTTCTTTTTCATTAATCTGCAAGTCTAATTTTTTATTCTTTAATCCACTTATAATTGTTTCAAGAGTTATAGTATCTACCGTCATAAAAAAAAAAAAAAAAAAAAGAGTTATACTATCTATATCATACTTAATAGCATATTTGACATTAGAAAAAGATTAAAAAATGGCATTCAAAAGCACAATAGGAGTGTATTAATCAATATTATTATCTCATGTTTATTTAATATCTTTTAACAAGTTTAGTAAAAATATCAAGATTCTCATCTATTGATTTAGTTCAATCAAATTTAAATCTGAAAAACTTTTCAAGTAGAAACAATTTATTCGACAAAAACTTTTTCATATAAATTTCTTCTGATTTTCCCAAAGTTCTTTTGCATGATTGTGTTTTCCTACTTTTATAATCATAGAGTCAGATAAGTTCAATATTATCAATGAATATGCATGTTCATCGAACTCAATGTTTCTATCTTCAGTCAATAAACGATTAAAATCACCGTCAATAACTTTGGCAAACTTTTGTGTTACTAAGATACTTTTCATATTTTGTTGCCAAATTGACAAATCAATTTTTTTTCGTCAAAAAATGGAATAGACATAGTTGTCATAATGCCCAAGTATTCACACAAAGTTCACACAATTAGCCACACAAGAATGTCACACAATTTATTAACTATTAGTGGTCAGTTACTTACTCGCTCTTGGAGCAGTCAGTTACATGATAGTAGTATTTACACAATTATATGATTCATAAAATTTAGTCACACCTCACCCTAAAACTAATTAAAAAATATTTCCCCTGTCTCACTTAATTTGTCCACTCTTTCTATTTCCGACCGTCCCACATAATATGTCATTTTCTTTTTTGAAAATATAATTATACACTTTAATCACATTTTAAAATTAATAATTTATAATTTTTTTAATTTAATTAAACTACTTAGTCATCTTAATCATAATCTATAATTATTTTCTAATTACACAATAACTAAAACTCCGTGCCTAAGTAAAATGAGACAATTTTAGTGGGACAAAGGTAGTAAAAAGTTAAGAATTAGCCTTCCGTTACCAAATCCAGAGCAAATTAATATTCTTATTTTTAACCGCGTCAAGCCCGTTTCATATTCCAACCAAAGTCTGACACTACTGTTGGAAATTTGTTCTGCCTAGGATTCATAAATCGGGTTGTTCCTGCAACCAAATAATTCTCACCAAGAATATTAGTAGGTTAGTATCAATGAATCATAATAATAACTAAAAAGAAACCAAGAAAACAATATTATAAGTTAAACAGAATATCATGCTCAGATCACAGCCCACTCCGCCCCAACTCTAAGCGTTTCGATGATACAACACCACAAAAGAGAGAAATCGAGAGTTTCGGCACCAACGAAACTGTGATCCCACATATAACAAAGAAAAGCACAAAGTCTGGGAATGAGGAGATCCGACAGAACTCCGCCGAGAACTAAGGAAGAACACAAAGAATTGATACCAAGCGACTAGTTTCTCACTCCCACACCCCAATCCAACAAACCCACCAACATATATATATATATATATCCGAAGAATAAATAGATAAACCCAAGGATTTTGGAACAAACCTTAGCGATCAACCACAAAGAAAGAAATCAGAACCAAGAAGAGTGGAAACTAACCTAGTTGAATCGCGAGAGGGAATGAGTAACTTGGTTGAATCGCAAGAGAGGCAGAAACGATAAATGACCTTAGTGTTGGGTGAGATTTGATTAAATCAAATATGGGTTAATTTGTGTTGGAACGGCTCGGTTTCGGTCCGAGTTATGTGAGTTCGGGTTGAACCAGAAACAAACAATCCCAACAACTTGGATAAATTAATCATACCAATATTAATTATCTTTATAGCGGCTTTAATCAATACCATATTTAATCCATAAATATGTGATTAGATTGAATAAAATAATATTATCCAACATAATCCAAAGTAAACACACTCTTAGTGGACCAAATGAAAATATTATTCCAGATAATACACAACGACGATTGAAAATTCTATTCACCATAAAAAAAATACTTCTTGTGACATCGAAAAAAAATACAACAATCTTAATAATAATAAAAAACTAATGCAAAACATTAAAGAAATATAAGTTACGTTATTGAAAATAAATTCCTAGATCCACGGGTAGAGGAAGCATAAATTCTAGTAATCAATAATAGATTCAAATGCAATATGTGGTCCAATAGATTTTCAAACGGCCAAACAACTTAACTAACTAATAATCCAATTCTCTCAAATGTAAGATATTGCTACAAGTTAATCACTAATGCAATACTCATCAATTCCTCGGCAACACAACAATAAGTAACAAACGAATCTAACAGCAACCAAACAAACCTTTAATAAGCAGAGCGGCAAAAGTTCCACCAATGAAAGGTAGACTCAAATATAACATATGGCTCACCAAATTTAAAAACGGTCAAACAAATTGACCAACCAATAACTCAATTGTCACAAATATTGCTACACGTTCATCACCAAAGATTTAATCTTTGGGCTAGACTAAATTTGGGCAAATTTAAAGCCGCAAAATAACACAATTCTTCAAACCAAACAATTTAGAGAACTATATATAAAAGATAATCATAAAAATGATCATTTGCATTAATCGTAGGGCTGAGGACAAATGCTTTCTTTTCCAATACTTCAGTATGACTTTATTTTTTTATTTTTGGTTTGAGATTGTAATAGATTTGTTGGTTTCAACCTTAATTTTGACCGGTAAGAAATTGATCAATTCTTTGATGTATGCATCAATTTGGTAGTGCATTTTGTATGTGTTACAATGATATATATATATATATATGACATATGACTGGTGACGAATGACTACATGAAGTGACAATTTTACACATAAAACAGTGTGGGGGAGGATGTTGCTTTAATTGCTTAAATTTGTGGTTTATACTTGTTATCGGTATAAATAGATAATTTTCATAGTCCTTATATAATTATTGATGTTTTTGATCAATTCACAAAGTTCCTCTACTTGTCTGTACAATAACTATGTATATATATTTATGTTCTATTTATATTTACATCAACATAATATACTTTTAAAATTAAATCAGGAGTTAAAAATATATCAATATGGATATTTTTTTATAAAGAATAAAATTTTTAATAAAAAAAAATTAATATCAAAATATATTATCCAAAAATTTTAAAAATATATTTGGTGTACAGTTACCAAAAAATACTATATTTACTTTATTTAAATAAATACAACTCTTAAGTCCGAGAAACACCATCCCAGAGCATCGATTGCCCAGACCTCCAAGGCCACATCCTCCAGCAGTGGGTATGCACTTCGCCATTCTAAACAAAAGCTAAATGGTTCGTTAAGTGAATTTTCTTTGTAAAAATCCAAATCCAATTCATAGATAATTCAAGTTTAATAGATTCCCCATCAATCAACCAACATACAACTACATTCCATACCCCAATTACAATTGTTCGATAAGAACCCAATGGTGGTGGATACATTTTGATCTATTCGATCGATCCAAGTATGCAGACCTTCGGGGAGATGCCTGCATAGAACAGACCCAGAAGGTGGCAACGCATCAAAGAATTTACATGAATATACCATACCTATTCTCAAGCCTTTTTCCAAAACTTATGTTTCTCCCCGGACCAATTCTTTTTACTAAAACAAACGCAATTAAGAATCAGAAAAAAAAAAAGATCCAGAAATCAAATAAAGCTATCTAATTTTTACCAAAAATTGGCACGGAGACGAGATTGAAGCCAAACATGTTCGTATGTAGTGAAAAAGAAAAATGAAGGAGTCCTCAGTACCATGGAGAAGGAGAACATGAGAGAAACAACCATCACCGAAATCGCCCTGCATTTATAAATTCCGGAATCATCGAACGGAAGGCATTCGTCGTCTCCTCGCTCAGTAATCGGCGACGCACTCGAAGCTGCTGCCTTATTGCCAAAAGTCTTCAGTCTCAACACCATATTTCGTAATGCTCCTCGTCGCAGTGGAAAATCGATCTCCGTCCTTCCCACTCCACCGGTGATCCTTCGCCTTTTTCATCGTTGATTCTTTTTCTGCAATGCACTATTAATTTCTAATTAAATTTAATATATATATTAATTTTTTATAAAAATAAAATAAATATTAATAATTATTAATACATAGAAAAATAATAATATAATATTAATTTTTATATATTTATTTTACATTTTATAATTTTTTATTATATAATCATATTTAATTTAATTAATCGTATTTTTTAGTATATCAATATTTCTATAATTTACTTTTATTTGCTTTTAAATTCAAAATTAAATTTAATTACGTACTAAATTTATTATTTTAATAAATATATATATTATAACAATTTAATTAGTTATTATTTATATACTCTATATACAATAAATAAGTAATAAATATATCTAATAGAATCAAAATTAAAACTAATTGTTTTTTAAATAGAGTTTAAATTTTAAAAAAAAAATAAAATGAAAAAGGAAAATATTAAAAATAAATGAATATATATATATAAACAGACAGTTTAAATCAGCGACGAAACTACCATCTAAATCTCTAGGGCCCAAATATTATAGTTTATTTAATATTCTGAATTTAGATAGTTTTGAGGGGGCAACTGTATATAAATACATAAAATTAATATTTTTAACACTAAAAAAAATTATAAAAAATTGGATTTTGGGGGTCACTTACCCCCAAGCCCTAGTGTAGTTCCGTCTCTGGTTTAAATCAAGTTCCGTCTCTGGTTTAAATCATAACCGATTGTTTTTAAATCGAAATCGATAGTTTATAAACCATAACTAAAACTGTAATTTTGACATTTTGATAAACAATAGCTGGCCAACTGTTTGAACCATTTGAACGAGTACTACTAAGCACTATCATGGTTCTGCATCCGATGTCGTTGTGTTAAGGAAGGATTTTTGGGGAGAAAGAACCAAAATTGGGTGAGATATGGGAGGAAGAAGAATAAGGTGGTAGGGGAGGAGCAGAAAGAAGAAAAGTAGGTGAGGAAAAAGAATAAGGCTGGGCCATACTACATATTGTGAATGATAGGGTTTTTCTCTAAAATTCATTAATAAATATATTTATATAAAATAAAATCTAATAATTTTAAAATAAAAATATAAAATCTAATAATATATTTATATTATTATTTTTTATATAATAATAATTATTTTTATTTTTATTTTTATTTTTATAACATTTTAATAATATATAAAATTTAATTATAAATACTTCTTTCGTTCCGCAAAAATAGTGCAGTTTTCTTTGACATGTCGTTTAAGAAAATTTAATTTATATAATTAATTAAATTGATTAGCTAATGTAATATTTGTAATAAAAAATTGTTTAACTATTTTCTACTTGATGTAATATTGAAATAAAAGTTAAAATATATTTTTAATATTTTTAATTTTTAATACTTTATTTATTAAATTATTTTATTTTAAAAAATTGTTATATTAATTGTAAATCATACCATCAATATATGCAATTAGATAAAAAAATAATAATAATAATTTAAATAGAAATTAACAACCTTAATAACAAAAATTTTAATATAAACAAAATATCAAATTTATCGAATTTGCTTGTTGGTATGAATAGTTCGATATTACATATCAAAAAATTTATAATGCATATCTTATATATGTTGGAACTTGTCAGGAATTTAACCCTAAGCACAGGATCTAACGTGTTGTAATAATTGAGATAAGAAAATAAAGCGAAATAAATCTAACCTTATTCCTCAGCATAGTCGGATTCAGATCTGAAATAACAGAGGGTTTTGTGTTCTTCAAGCCTATGGCGCAACCCCTCCTGAGAAAACCGCTAGGGTTTCTGCCGTTACTCCCACGATGAGATATGAAATGTAATGGTTGTAGCGTCTAGATCTGGGATCACAATCCTATTTATATCCCTTATTATTAATTGGCCTCATCACCCAATTAATAAGTTACCGGGTTTCTGTACATTCGAGGCCCGCACTTACTAAACACATTTAAGCCCAATAAATTAATAGATCACTTAATATAAGCTTAATATGACTGATAGCCCAAATAGTTACATTTAACCCACAATTGAATTTTTAATCCAACAATCTCCCACTTAGGTAAATGTATACTGAATAACCTTATGAGCTCATGAAAAATTTGCTATCAGATCCTTTAATCTATATTACCAATCTCATCTATAAATCACATCAAAGTAGATCAAAGCGGCCGTCACTGCATTTATCGCAATGAGACCGATCAGTGGTCACAACGCTAATATAACCTAAGATTCGATCAAGTGCGGATGCACAGCATGAAAATTTCATGTAATGTGATTTTAACATGCCTATTTCCAACTGATCCACCTTAACTTTAATTCAGAACAACTGAATATTGAATTAAAACTGAATACTGCACACTGAATATTGAACATTGAATGAATTGTGCAGTATAAACCAAAGTAACTTTAATAGTATTTGAACACTACTAATTAGCTCCCACTAAATCGAAGTATCTTATATGGTTCCACTCTCATATGAGCAATATGCTCACTATAGAACTTATGTGGAAACCCTTTAGTAATAAAGCGGATCCACAATCATGGAAGCTGTACGAATATGTTCAATAACTATTCATAATATGAAGTAGACTATTAAGCAAATGATGATTATTATCATCAAATGATGTACTAGTTCCAACTAATTTTAAATTCTGGAAGAGACAAAACTCTATATCCAAATGAACAATAATAACTGAATTTGTTCAAAATAAAGATTGAAATTAAATTTTGACTAAAGATGGTACCATAAAAAATGTCTCATCCAAAAATAAATAGTAACGAGTACTTAATAATAATTTAAAATTGTTAATGACTTCAACTTTAACCTTCTTGCCGTCACCCATATAGATGTATCTTTCAACATCAATTGATTTCGACAATAAAGTAATATTGCATAGACACACTGATGTGTGTTGTTATACCAAAATCCACCCCCAGGTGTGTCTATGAACTGAAATTAAATTAATTTCAAGAGCAAGACTAATAGGACAAACATGTCCTCCGAAATGTCTAACTTAAGTGTCCTCAATTTAGTAGCAATATTAGACATGTTTAGGATGTACTCCTTTATATTTCCTTTGTCGTTGTATTTCATGGTAATGAGACTTTTAAGAAGAATACTCATTTTGCCTTATCGCTTTTGGTAAATCGCTTCTTAATTTCGACAAGGAATCCATATCATCATATGTTGTACTCCTAAAATTTATGGAGTGCTTTTCTTAATGATAATTAGACTTAGATGTTGGACCTATCTCACTTCTCAAACAACTGCTTTTCATATGCAGTGTTTCTCGTCGTATGAGTGGGTTGGTCTACTTTTAATGCCAAGTCAAGATTCATGCAACCAAATAAATCAATATTGATTCTTTTTAGTGCTTAAAGTTGTCCCGAGACAATGTTGGGACTGAATAAATATACACGTAAATATTCATGAAATATAATGAAGCTCAATAATAATGCATTCTCATCCCAAGACACTAAGGGTGTGTTTGTTTGGGGGTTTGGATTTTGGATTGGGATTTGAATAGTAAAAATTTTGAATTTGAATAGTTGTACGATGTGATATAAATAGGTGTTGATGTGATGTTTTGAATGTAAAATTGATTTTTAGTATAATATAAAAAATAAAAAATAGGTGTTTGATTTGATGTTTTTGGGGGAAAAAATTTGGATGAATAGTAGGATTTTGACAAAATCCTACAAACGAACACACCCTTAAGTGCAACATCAATGATCAATCTTTGATCAATAACATTGATTGCTAGCAGTCATCTTGTTGCAATAATCATATACAGACAATAAGTAATGTCAAACAGCAACCAATCTTTGGACTGATTTACTATTCACATAAGTTAAATCCATATAATCATCCCATACATATTATCGCAGATGTATATATCATTCTATCAATTACCGATTGTCTTTGGGCCGAAGAATAATCACATGAATTAAAATACACATAAACACTTACGTTATTGAGAAAAAAATCTCATATAAGAGAGGTTACTTTGGCAACGTCAAATACTTAATCTTCACCATCAAAACGCAGCATGCATTATTAATGAATTTATAATTTTCTTAAAACTAAATTATAATCAGAATCACGTTCAATGTATACGAGTTTAATTCCATAAAAAACAAAGAATGCTTATTGGCAACTGAATACACATGTCTGTAAGCAACTGAATGTTCCGTATGTGAATTTATGAAAGAAATTAGCAATCTTATCACAAGTTATCGAGCAACATCAGCAAATGTCGTTAGACAAATTACTGACTCACTAGTGATAAACTTATTTTGACAAGCGAATGTTGACAATACAGTAATGTGTCAAACAACACCCTATCTTTGGACAGATCTATTATTCACACACAAATAACCAAATTATCATCACCACATTCAATGCCGCTAAATATGTATGTAACTACTTAATGACTGAGTTGTTTTTGGGTCAATCAGCAGCCTTATAAATCACACACAACCTTCTAATATATAAAATAAACTGACTTACACAGCAGAGACTGTTTTGGCAACATAACTGTTTCAACCAATTCATAAAATATATTATATTATTTATTATTAATTAAATTCACCTTTAAGAAACTGATACAAATATCATATACAAATAAAAAACTTTAGCGGTATCAATTGGACTTATTAAAATAATCAAGTCGTCCAGAAGGTACCAAATGCAGCGGAATTAAATACAAAATATGCCACCCAAAGACACCAAATAATTATAGTCGAATTTGAATAAACGCATGCTGTCAAAATACATGCTGATGTAATCCAAATTTAATTGGACTATCAAACGAATCATAATGAATATTTGATTTTATAAAATCAGCACTAATGAATAAATAAATAAAATTTGCACCTATTAAATTTAATTGCAGATACAACAACATACGCACATTAATTATTAAATTATGCAATCATTTGATTGGATGCATATATATAAATTGAACGTCAATCTCGACCCAAACGATTGATTAAATAAATAAATTAATCTAATCATAATGCCAAAATCGGTGCAGATATTAAGTCATATTTATTGATTCCAAAGTAAATGAATAAAAATAAGCAAACGTCCAAATGCTATGTTATTTAAATTGTACATTATTTATATTGATTGCATCCATTAATTGAACCAATAAAATAGAAAAATATAATCTCGAGCATCAATCAAATAGCTATATATTAAACTTCAATTGATTGAAAAAAATATATATGTATCACACCCAACTGCATATGTCAATTTTTCTTAGACGTGCCACTATTACAAATATGGCATAGTGATTCCATAAATCATTAAAATAATGATTATGTAGACAAACACACTCATGTCATATATACAAACATAAACTTATTTCTTATTGCGCAAGGGCCGAAGTTCTGTTTCATTGATTATTATATTCAAAGCAATAATCATGAGTAAACAAACAGACATATAGATAGATGTAGTCAAAAGTAATACATACAGATAGATGTAGTCAAAAGTAATACACATACATTAATCATAAACTGAACCAATCCAATGAAGAATCAAATCATCTACGGAATGAGGAATCCCACACGCGAATTGGAGAACAATCAATCAAAATACGGAGTAACCAAATCAAAATCGAACAGAATCATGACTCGAGGCGACGATCTTATCTCCCGAAACCCAAAACTTACAAATAATTAAACAAGCACATATTCATACCTAATTCCAAAAAATTGGTGCATCCAATTGAATCAATTAAAATTAAAAGAATAAGTGTCGTTCTCATGTGGGGATTAAAATCGATCCAATTAAATATTATTTAATCCAACGAAGTATCCCAATAATTCAACATGGAAAGGCGCTGATACCAATTGTTGGAACTTGTCAGGAATTTAACCCTAAGCTCAAGATCTACCGTGTTGTAATAATTGAGATAAGACAATAAAGCGAAATAAATCTAACCTTATTCCTCAGCATAGTCGGATTCAGATCTGCAAATAACGGAGGGTTTTGTGTTCTTCAAGCCTATGGCGCAACCCCTCCTGAGAAAACCGCTAGGGTTTCAGCCGCTACTCCCACGATGAGATATGGAACGTAATGGTTATTGCGTTTAGACATGTGATCACAACCCTATTTATATCCCTTATTATTAATTGGTCTCATCACCCAATTAATAAGTTACCGGGTTTCTGTACATTGGTGGCTCGCATTTACTAAACACATTTAAGCCCAATAAATTAATAAATCACTTAATATAGGCTTAATCTAACTGATAGCCCAAATAGTTACATTTAACCCACAATTGGATTTTTAATCCAACAATATACGGTACCAAAAAATTTTATATGTTATTTTAGCGTTCTGAAATATTGTACTAATAATTTGGTATATCGAATTTATAAATGAAAAATACGGAATTGCCGAAATAGCGTATATCGTACAAAAAAAATACCAAAAATGCCAAATTTTGGTATACCGAACTTTTTCGGTATGACATTGATATACTTTTTTAATATACCAAAAAATTTAATACGGTATACAATATGGTTCCGGTATTATTGGTATATTGTATTGAGTCATTTTTACGCCGAAATATCAGAATTAAAAATAAATTTATAATTTTGAAAATATATTAAAACAATTAATTATTTCAGCATCAATATAATAAATTATCGATATATGCCAATACATCGAATACTAAAATATCATACTGTATATAATATTTTCGGTATATAATATCAACAATGCTAAAAGTATATGAAATTATCATACTGAAAAAGTTCAGTACGGCATCATACCATATAAAAATTTACAATATACAATAATTTTTATAGTTTTAGTATTTTTTTCATACCCTACATATATTGCTTGAGCAAATAGATGTTTTCCATTCTTACTTGTTGATAGAGATAAATGATTTTTTATTTTTTTGAAAATATAAAAATTAAATCTAAAATTAAATCTAATAATTACCTAATTCTCAATTGTAAAATATCTAATCAAACAATTTTTTATATTATATAAAAATTAATTTTAAATTTTAAATATCACATAAACACTTATTTATATCATATTAAATATTTATTTTAATTTTTATTATTCAAAATTTTAGCCATATTTTTAACGTTACAATCAAACAAACAATAGAAATTAGAGGTATTAGTAATTTAATAAAATATAATTAAATTTGTAATTATAATTAATATTTATTAATTATTACTATACTAGGTAATGCTACCAATTTCGTGGAATGATTAAAAAAGAAAATGTGAACCAATTTCTTGGAATGAAGAGAATATTATTATTATTATTACAAAATTCACTATTAACCATTTTGTCCTAATTACTACAGATTTACATACGTTTACAGCCACTGTAGCCACACCCGCGCCAGATTCTCCTCTTTCTTTCTTCTTCACCCATTTTTTCATTTCTTCCTTTTCCTTTCCTTCTCCTTCTCCTAGTGACTGCTAGATTCTAAAGGGAAAAAAATTATAATAAACGGCGAACACAATTCACGATTTTACGGAATCACAAATCGGTTCTAGAACCAGAAAACCAGCAGTTTGAATCGCCGGTTCCAAACCGAATGGGCAACTCTACGTGGTAGCGAAGGATCATCGCTGATCAGAGAAGACGAAAGGATCACCGACGGATGAATAAGTTGATAGCGCAGATGAAAGGATCAATGGATAGGTTCATAGTGTCTACAGTGAAGGACGAACGATCACTGACCGATGAAGAAAGGCGAAGGATCACCGATTTAAAAATTAATTGTTGGATAGTATGGATATTGCGAGAATAAACGTGAAACCGAGTCGAGAATGGATTCTCTTTTCGAAAATTAGATACGTAGTGCCTCCGGTGAATGGCGTTCTAACCCAAAGATAAAATAGTTTCCGTCTCCAATGAGAGTGGCACCTCTAATCGTTGGAGCTCCGGCGAACAAAAACGAGAGATGAACTGAGCTGGGGAGGCTGCCGGAAATCTAGAAGAGAGGAGAGAAGGACGAGAGGATTATTTGTTGTTGGTTGTTAGAATGAAGGGGAGGCCCTTTGTACATGCGTCTCCACTCTGCCAAAATGGCAGGGATTAATTACGATCATAATTACGGTCTTAATTATTGATGTAATTAATTATAAATTCAAACCTTATATTTGAAGCAGTCGTAATTGATTCTAATTACAAACCTTCCATCGTAATTTATTCTAATTTCAAACCTTCAGTTTGAAACGATTGTAATTTATTCTAATTTCAAACTTTCCGTTTGATATTATAAAAATTTATCAAACAGATAATATTTTATCCCAATAATATTGTGACTTAGGCCATATACCTGGGTTTAATTTGGAGTTGCATAATTTGGTTTGTCTCGAAACAGGCTAAATAGTCAAAATATTAACCAAACCCCATACACAATAAATAAATAATATTTATTTATTTCTTCCAAATTAATTATATTAATTTGGTACACCGACCGTCGCATTTTCACTCGCAAATAATCGATTGTAAAATAATCATTATCCAACATTAATAATGTATAAATTAATAGTGCCTTGCAGGAAAATAATCAACGATGTAAAAGGCTAAGGATCACCTATGGAGTGGAAAAGACTGGAGAAGGAGGATCACCGTTGGAGAAGTTGATCACAGTAGATTCCTTTGTTGTTTTTCTTCTTCTACGGAAGAAAATGGTTTCTATTGAAGACGTTTCGCAAGGCAGTGGCAGCAGCAGCTTTGACTGGGTCGCCGATTAATGAGCAGGGAGACGACGACTTCCGTTCGAAGATTCCGGAGTTTAAATGCAAGGCAAACCCTTTGAATCTAATGGGCATGTTCCCGATTTTGGTGATGGTTGTTTCTCTCATGTTTTCTTTCTCCATGGTTCTTAGAATCTCTCTTTTCTTTTCTTTTCTTTATTCACTACATATCAACATGTTTGTCTTCAATCTCGCCTCCATGCCAATTTTTGGTAAAAAGTAGATAACTTTATTCGATTTCAAGCTCATTTTTCACTAATTCTTAATTGCGCTTGATTTTTTTGTGACAATGGATCTTGAATTGGATTTTTAATTAGAAGAATTGGTTGAGTAGAATTTGGTGTGTTAATGGAATGAATCGATACGTTTTGATTTCTTTCATAACATTTATTAGTTTTCATGACATGAAAAACATCATTTTTTTTAATGTAGAAAATCACATATATCAATCGTTCAACAAAATATAATACAAATATAACAATTTTACAAAAATAAAGTATAAATATTTTATTGTGTGGCGTAGCGCACGACTACAGGCACTAGTATATTTATATTATGTCGAATATGGAGTTATTATCAATTGATTTTGGTTATTAAGATGTAGCTGATGTTTTTATGGTGTCATGTAGGGGTGATTAATGTCCTTATAGAGGTAGAATAATGAAGTAGTTTTGTTGCAACATGATTTACAATGATGTTGAAATACTATTAAGGTTGTTTGAATTAATTTAAAAAATAAATAAATAAATAAGAAGTTAAAACTAGAAGTTAAACAGTTTGATTTAATGTTATATGAATTTTTATAAAAAAAAAATATATATATATAAAAAAAATAAAAAAAAAATGAATGTAATAAAGTCAAAAGTGATTTTAAACTATCAAAATTATATAAAAAAAAGATATGCTATTAAAATAAATATATTTTTTCTACTAAATCATAATAATTTACTTTTAAATGTTATAAAATATATACAATATTTTTAATTATAGGTAACAAATTTATTTTTTTAAAGTCGCGCCCGTTTTTATTATCTCATTAAAGTATTCAAACATTTAAAGCATATCGATATTTAAATTCATTCTTCTTATGTAATTTTGTTAAGCAAAACAAACCCATATATTTGCAAATTCATCTATGTTGGTATGTTTCGGCCCTGTCCTACCCATTCAACTCCGACCCGAACAGACCCGAACCGACCCAACCCATCTTTGACCCGAGTCCTACCCGTATGTTTCTTAACCTAATAAAGTGTGATATGATCATAAGCACTTACTTTTTCTCTCTTCTCTCATTCTGTTCCAAAACCGACGGAATAAAGATAATGAGCTTTTCCTCTTATTCAGCTCAAATTCATAATTTGGAAGTTTCTACTCTCCCGCCTTTGCATCAGATAAGTTTGGCTTCCCTAAACTTGAGTAGTTTATCCAATTCCTTCTCACCTATAAATAGAGGGTTGCTCGGTGTTTTTGACGTGGTGAAATATAGAGAGATACTTGAGATTGTGAGATGAGTTTACTATAGTACTTTGGCCATATTGTTCGTGGGTTCTTGCCACAATCCTTTTCTAGTTCTGTCCCCGTGTAGAGTTCTGCCTCAACGATCGACTTTGTGTACCAACAATCGATCCTGTGTGTAGGCGGCAACACTAGACAACTTGGGGTGGTGAAAGAAGTGGTTGTGATCAGAGCTTATTTGATCGATTCTCTATATTTTTCTTTTAATTTCCTTATTTTCTGTTTTTTTACTAATATATATATACTGGTATCTGCTACTAATCTTTCTGTGTGAGAACTCTCTGTGTTTACAGATTCCCCGAAGTCCAATTCGATCAAGAGAAACCCAACAATCTAGAATACCAATATAATACATATTTATGTTACTTTGCAAACTCTAAATTTTCTTTTAACGATGTTTCACGTCTTTGAATGATAAAATTTGAAGTGCTCATTTTGAGATTGAAATGTTATAGCGAATATAAAATTTTAGAAGGTGCACACTTGCATTCGAATATTAATCTTTAGGGAATAGGTTTAAATATGGTTCCAGCAAAAACAAAAATAATTAATTTTGGTTTTATTGCAAAAAATAAAAATGATCAATTTTATCCTATTATAAAAAATTGAAATAAACTTTGATACAATCGTTAGAGAAACTAATCGAGAAGCTGATGTGGAAGCAATATATCTTATATGGCATCCGACCTAAGTAGAACACAACCCTCTTTCCTATCTCAATTTAATGTATAGGTTATGTTTTTACAATGAATTGTCAATATTGCATAAAAATAATCTGAAAATGTAATGAAAAAAAAGTTATAATGATTTTAAGTTTGTTTATGTGGTAATATACATAAGTATCTAATAATATATATTTTCCAATAAATATTTGATAGAAAATGCACTCAAACAAATTTGCAATGTTTATGTTTTCAACTTATATTTTACTATTAAAAAAAAAAAAAATCGTACTACAAAAATATTAAAATTTTTAAATCTATTTTTATTTAAAATATTATATTAAATTTATATTATATGTTTAAGATATAAATATCTAATATTTATTTATATTACATTTATATTTACTTCTTTATTATTATCCAACCAACTCAAAATACATATAAAAATATTTAAATGCAACTATGATTATTGTGTGGAGTTTATTTATTTATTTATCTTTTCCAACCACGAATAATTGGGCTTTGATGTCCCATTTATGACAAAACATTTTATGAATGTATACTAGTTGCAAACTCGTATTATATACACTAATATTGGATAATTTATTAATTTTTTATTTACTAATATTATATATATTGGTGTGTTAAATTTTGATTTCAAATAAAAATTATTATTATTTTATCTATATATTTTTCAATAAAATATATTATTCTTCTATAAAATATGATATTGAAATACTATTTAATTTAAAATCTAAAAAAATCAAATCAAATCAAATCAAACAATTCCTATATATGTAAAGAGTTAATTTAAGTCTTTGTTCAACTGTCTATATAAAAGTATATTGTTGTCATTATATATAATAACCATGAAAAACATTACATCAAACAAATGACCATGCTTTAATTATTGTTTTGGCACAATCAGACCAATAAAATAAAGAGGGTAAACTATTTTTTTTTTTAATCCTGTAATCGGACCCTTTTATCATTTTAGTCTTGTAAGTGGAGTCTGTCGCAAACTAGTCCCATAAGTTAAAATTTTTCGTTGTTTTAGTCCTCCGGCGCCAGAAACGCCCGCGTGACTCGCCGGAGGCCACGTGTCCGCCAGGTCAGCGACACCTGGCGGACACGTAGATTTTATTTTTTATTTTTCTTTTTAATTTATTTTTAATTTTATTTGCTTTTTTTTAATTTTTTTTTGTCCAATTAAAATAAAAATAAAAAATCCATGTGTCCGCCCGGTATCGCTGACCTGGCGGACACGTGGCTTCCGGCGAGTCACGCGGACGTCTCCGATGCTTGAGGACTAAAACAACGAAAATTTTTCACTTATGAGACTAGTTTGCGACATGCTCCACTTACGGGACTAAAAAACAATTTACCCTAAAATAAATATACAATAAAAATAATCTATAAAAATTATTTAAGAATATACTCATACTTTTTACAAACATCCTATCATACTTTTTACAAACATCCTAAATATAATTATATTGTCAAACATTCTTCTAATTTTTATATCTAAAACATATATTGTCAAACATTCTTCTAATTTTTTAAATAAAGGCATATAAATAAATTATAAAAATGTACATCCTATACTCAATTATAGCATGTATTGTTATGAATGTTGTTGAAGTTTATAATTCTAAATTAATGTGGATACTATTTATTTAATATATTTTTATTAATGAAAATTATATTAAAAATGCATATTAATAATCACACTTGATACTTAACCATACTCGTATTACTGCAAAAAAAAACAGATGATAAAAAGTCTACCTTATTATTTCAAAACATTTGATATGAAAATCTATGCATTACTTAAAAAAAATAATAATTATCTTTGTATTTGAATAAAGAAAATTAATACTTATATAGCTTGGATGCGAAATCTCTCTCATCTTCTTTTCAATTAAATTATAAACTATCACATTTGATTTATAGCAACTATAAGTAAATATAAGCTCTCTATCATCGTAGGATATAAGAACATCCTGCCAACAACTTTGTTCAGCTCCTTCTTTCGGGTAAACTGGACGTTGTCAAAGTCCATCCACTCGCCGTCAGTTTTTTTCAATACAACTCGGAACTTGTCACAAAGCATCTTGGATTGATGAGGCAAAATGAAATTGTACAATATGTTGGATATTAAATATGTGAAATAAGAAGATGAAAGGACTTGGGAAATACAAAATAGCTCAACCTTTCATATATTGTTCTTGTTGTAATGAGATATTGGATTTGGGCCATAAGTGGGTTAGAATGGCTTGGACTTGATCTAGCTCAATTATATTAAATGTCAAGATAGAGCCTTGGGCTTAGGGGCCGTCCACGTGGGCCGAGCCCAATACAATTAAATATAATTTTCTTTTATTTGATTTTATTTTATTTGACTAATTAAAATTCAAATAATCAGATAAAGAAAATCAGTTGCAACAATTTGCAACGTGTAGAAAGAAAGTGGAGGAAGGTTGCGTATTTTGTGGGTTTTAAATTCTAATCCCCTTCTTATTAAATATACAACAAAACCCTTACATGAATAATAAGTTTTGTTTAATTGGCACAAAAAATTTCTTCCTAAAAAAAACCTCTGATTTTCTATGCAAAAAATTAACTCTTCCGTTCCTCTCAAATTTATTTTGGTTTTCCAATTTTGTTTTATTCTGGGAGATAATCGGTGGCAGATCAAATTTGCTTCAAGAAGATCTCGTGTAATGCGAGGCTCGGATTCAAGCGTCATTAGATCTGTAATTATGGATCTGTTAAATTTCAGATTTTGCTCGTAATAAATTTTTCTAACAATCTTGAAGCAAATTCTTTATGTGGTGAAATTTGAGATGGCTGGCGAAATTCCCCAGATCCATAATCAAATCGCGGCTGCCCAGATCGTATCTGAAGATGAAGCAATGATCAACGCGATGAACAATCCTGACATAAATCTGAACGGTATGAATGATGACGTTTAGAATGGTGCAGACGGAGATGAGAATGATGAGGTGAATTCTAGCGAGTCTCACACTCCCGCTCATACTGTTCTATTATCGCAACCACCCAACACAACCGGCGAAGCGCTGAAATCGCTGTTGCCAGGCGTGAAGCGTGCAAGGCGGCCAGGAGGGCTACTGCGGAAAAGGTCGTGAAGGCAGCGTACGAACAAGCGTTCAAGACTGCGATGGAGGGGGCGCAGCTTGTTGCTGCAACCTCCAACCAGCTTGTTGCTGGACTGCAGAAACGGCATCCTCTTGATGCCCGACTGAAACAACATGTTGTTGTTCCCGCCTAGTCCGCGGTGTATGATTGTAGGACTTGCGTAGGGTCTTGTTGCCTCTTCCGGACAGAAACTAGATGAGTTGGAGGGTATACAACTTGTTGCTGTTACGGATCATGTAATGCAGCTTGTTGCTGCAACTTTCAAGCAGCATGTTGCGGCAGTCGATAAGCCAGAAAAATTCAACTGGCAGAATTTGAAAACATGGTAGTAGAAAATATTGTTTTATCTGACCACGCTAAATCTGGTAGATTGGCTGACAGAGATGCACCTGTTGTGCCTGAAGGATCCTCGGAAGAACAAAAAGTGCAAATTCTGAAAGCTTGGAATCATTCAGACTTTATGTGAAAAAATTATGTACTGAACGGCTTGAGCAACTCCCTGTACGGTGTCTACCGGCATGTGCTAATGGCTAAGTAGTTGTGGGAGAAGCTGGAGAAAAAGTACAAAACCGAGGATGTTGGTGCGAAGAACTTTATCGTCGGACGGTTTCTGGATTTCAAAATGGTCGATGGAAAAAGCATTACGAAATAGCTTGATGCGTTTCAGCTGATTCTACATGAGATTCAGGCCGAGGAGATGGAGTCGAGTGAAGCTTTCCAAGTGGCGACGATAATTGAAAAATTGCCACCTGGTTGGGGTGATTTCAAAATATACTTGAAACACAAATGCAAGGAAATGGACATTGCGAGACTGATTAATCGTCTCCAATCTGAAGAGGAGCATATATCGAACTTGGCAAGTAGGGGACATCTGATAATCGTCAGCAAGGCCAATGTAGTCAAGCACAAAGGCCAAGGCTCTCGTTTCAATATAGCTCATTGGAACAATGAGCAGTCTGGAAAGAACTGGAAGCCAACAGACAAGGGAAAAGAGAATTTGAAGCCATCTGGCGGCTTAAAAAGACAAAAAGTACCTTCAAAGATAACTGTTTTAATTACGAAAAGGTCGGACACCGTTCGATAGACTACAAGGCGTCGAAAAAGAAAAATGAGACGAACCAGGCACACGTCGTTACTAAAGATGAAGAGCCGCTCGACCATACATGTGCTGTCTTTGAGGAAATTCTGGTGGGATCAAACAAGAAATAGTGGTGGCTCGACACGGGAATAAGGGTGTGTTTGTTTGGGGGTTTGGATTTTGAGTTGGGATTTGAATAGTAAAAATTTTGAATTTGAATAGTTGTATGATGTGATATAAATAGGTGTTGATTTGATGTTTTGAATGTAAAATTAATTAATAGTATAATATAAAAAATGAAAAATAGGTGTTTGATTTGATATTTTTTGGGGGAAAAAATTGGATGAATAGTGTAAATCCAATCCAATCCTCCAAACAAGACACTATAAGTGTAACAATTGAAATAGCTTGTCAACTATCTACTCATTCGCCATAGATGCCATAATTGCATTGTAATGTAGCCAATGGACGATGACTAATCGGCATACATTTAAAATATAAAGGGTGGCTTTGGCAATTAGCCGATAGTTTTTAGCTGTTAACTGATTCAATTAGCTGTTAGTTGTTAGCTTATTCAATTAGCTAGTTTGACTAGTTAATTCAATTAGCGGCTTATAGTAAAGTATTTGGTAAAACAACTGTTTGACATTAGATGTTTATACATAAAATGACTATTAAGGACATTAATATGTTATTTTTTAAAATATTTAATTTTGTTCATTTTGGTTTGAAATTTATGAGCATTTTTGTTATTAATTATTGAAAATTATAAAAATGTTATAAAATATTTATTTTTATTTTTATTATTTAGATCTGAGAAAATTATTTTTACTAAAAAATAATATTTTTTTATTGAAATGTGTAAAATATAAAATAATAAATCTTTCGTATATATATTTTCATTATGTTAATTATTGTTTTAATATATATAAATAAATTAATAACCTTTATTTTTCTATTTGATTTAGTTTTAAAAATTTATATATTTTACAAATATAATAATTTATATGTAATAATTAATAATAGTAATTATTTTAAATTTACAAAAATAAAAATATAATTTAATAAATTAAATATATTAAAAATAATTAATAAATACTTCTATAAAAATATATTTATATGTATAAAATAAATAATTAAGTTTTAAGGGTAAATAAGGAATAACAAAAATTAAGATGAAAAAACTCTTTCAAAAACGTAGATGAGCTTTTCAGAAATTAGCTTTTTGGGTCCAAAAAACTCTTTAAAAAAACTAATTTACCAAACACCTAAATTAGCTTTTTGACTGGTCAAACAGCTAAAAGCTGTTCAATAAGCCAAAAATTCTTTCCCGAACACCCTCAAAATGCAGACTATTAAGTTCAATCGAGAGTTATCTAAAATGCACTTGAAAAAAAAAAAACAGTGGATGGATGAATGCTTATAGAGGGTATATTATTGTGTCGATGGATGGATGAATGTTTGATGAATATCGACCTTTTTATAGGCCGTGCAATATTCTATTCGAGCGTAAGTAATTAATGGAAATTTTCTTTTTTTGAATAATTAACAATAATAGCTATAATCTTAACTAGATTATACGGTTTGGATTTTATTAATATAAAGGTGATCCACAAAATCGTATTTGGAAAAAAATGATATACCAAATAATGATATAGTTTTTAATTAAGATTTTTTTCTATTTGCATTTTAACTCTCAAATATATTAATAATTTGTTTGTTTGAAATAAATGCGAGTATATGAAAGTAACCTAAAATTCCATCCAATAAAATTACTAGAGATGAATATAATATGGTTAATTCTTATTTATTTAACTTTAAATAGAGTGAAATATATTTTTGATCCCCTTTATTCGGTAATGCATCGATTTTAATCCTTTTATTTTTAAATAACAATTTTGGTCCTTCATTCAATAAATTAATTCAATTTTAGTCATTAATCATTGTTTAGTAAAAATTAATATATATAATAATTACTACATATGTTGCATTAAAATATAAAAATTTTCATTTTTAATAAAAAATCATAAATGGAAAAAAAAAATACACACAATATTAAAATTCATCCCCAAAAGTCTTATTTTTTTATGACAGGGATAAAATATAATTTGCATCCGAAAGCATACTCTCATTCATTATTTACATTATTAATATTATTTTCAAATATCTTCGCGCATACATTTTCTTTCAAACAAGTCTTTTCAAAACAAATTTAAATACCCAATTTAAAAATAATTCGTCTAAAACAACATCGTTGTTGGCTAGTTGTTTGTTTTAATTAAATTGTTGACATAAGAAAGCGAAATATATATATGTATTTTTATTTTTTTGTGGATAGGAGTATGATGTTAAATATAGGACATATACATCTTTTGTTAATAAATATTATAAGGAGAATAATATTTGTAAGCTATTTTTTTAAGGATAGTCTATTTTTATAACAATACATATAACTAGTATATCTATTATTTTTGGAGGAAATGATAACTTAGGACTAAATATGAACTATATTAATTGATAAGGGATCAAAATTATCATTTTAAAAATTGAGGAACTAACATTGATCCAAATATAAATAAAAGAGATCAAAATTATCATTC
This sequence comes from Andrographis paniculata, assembly GCF_009805555.1. Classification (NCBI taxonomy): domain Eukaryota; kingdom Viridiplantae; phylum Streptophyta; class Magnoliopsida; order Lamiales; family Acanthaceae; genus Andrographis; species Andrographis paniculata. Next base: position 1,011,836 of record NW_026137424.1, read on the forward strand.
TTAATAATATAGAGACTGAAATTGACACAGATGTAAATAAGAGAGATTTAATCATTGTGACCATATATATATATATACATATATATATTTCACACATTTTTATTATTAGGGAAATTTAATTTAGTTTATAGAATTTTTCGTAATTTTAGTTGGATATTATCATTTTTCATTGGAAAGTCAAAATCCTATTTATCAATTATATATAGATATATATATATATATGTATGGTACGTGTAATTATGAAATAATTTCAAATTTTAATAATTTTTAAATAAGAACTATCCAAAATTTTTACCATTTTTATTGCCGTAGAAGTTTCACAATTTTCACATGCAAAGAGCATTTTATAGTAAGTTGAAAATTTAAATAAAATTATAATTAATTATATTTTATTTATGGTCCGAAATTGTCATTGTTTTTTAGTCCAAAAAAATTGTTTGCTGGTAAATATATGTGCAATCGGATAAGAAAGAGATTATCGAATAGTTATAATTATTCATGGGTACTATAAGAATTTAAAAAATTTATAATTTAAAAATTGCATGAAATTTGTGTGTTCGTTTAGTAAAAAAAAAAAAAAAAAAAAAAAGAAAAAATTTTACATATTTCTCCAAAAAATTAATATATTACCCACATTCAACAGTTTTAGAAACTATTAAAAATCTTTATTAGAAAATTTTGAAATTTTGTGCAATATTTTAAAAAAATGAGAAAATCTCACAAAATTCTTAGAAAAAATTTTACCATATTTTTTAAAATATGAGTAAGCCTCGTGCATGCAGTTTTTGAAATCATAAAGATTACGATGTATACTTTTCAACCAATTTATAAATATTTTTGAAAAAAAAAAAACGAAAGAAACAAAACAAAAACTATTTTTAAAAACATATAATCCGCTAAAAATATTTTTATAGATAGACAGTGTGTATTTAGGTAATAAATCCCTTAAATTATGCAACAAATTAGTATTGTTAGGATGCGTTTGCTTTGAAAGATTGTATTATAATTAGTAGAATTATTTCAATAGATTATATAATCTTGAGATTATTTAATACGATGTTTAGTTTGCTGGATTAAATATTAAATAAAATGAATTTTAGTATAAATATTACTTGGATAAATTATGTGTTTGTTTGGGGGTTTAGATTTTGAGTTGAGATTTAAATAATAAAAATTTTGAATTTGAATAGTTGTATGATGTGATATAAATAGGTATTAATCTAATGTGTTGAATATAAAATTAATTTTTAATATAATATAAAAAAAAAAAAAATAGGTGTTTGATTTGATGTTTTTGGGGGACAAAAATATGATGAATAGTGTATTTAAAATTCAATCCCCCAGACAAACACTCTGATGACTCATATTAATAATTATCCTTAATTAGCATATATTACTCGGATAAATTAATCTTACCAATATTAATTATCTTTAATTAGCGGGCTTTAATCAATGCCATATTGAATCCATTATAATATTAGATTGAATAAAATCGTATTATCCACCATAATCACCCAAAGTAAACACACCCTTAGTGGATCAAATAAAAATATTACTCAAGATGATATACAATGATTATTGGAAATTTTATTCACCATATACTTATGAAATAAGAGAATATTTGTTGTGAAATCGAGAAATACAACAATCTTAATTAAAAAAAAAAAACTAATGCAAAAGATTAAAGAAATATAAATTACGTTATTCGAAACAAATTCTTGGGTCCACGGGGAGAGAAAGTAAAAGTTCTATTAATCAATAATACATTCAAATATAATATGTGGTACAACAGATTTCCAAACAATCAAACAAATTAATCAATCAACAACTCAAATGCCTCCAATGTAAGATATTGCTACAAGTTAATCACCAATGCAATATTCAACAATTCATCAGCAACACAACAACAATAACCAAAAAATGCATATATAATAGCAACCAACAAACCTCCAATAGGTAGAGCGTCAAAAGTTCCACTAATCAAAGGTAGATTCAAATATAACATGTGACCACTATATTTGCAAACGGTCAAACAAGTTGACTAACCATTAACTCAATTGTCACAAATATGGCAACATTACAATAAGAACAATTGAATCTGAGAACAACCAAATAATTCTTCAGCAGCAACACTTTACATTATAAGTTTTATTGCACATTAACATCAGCCTAATAGCAATAGAAGACAACAAAAATTGTGCATTTACATCATTCTGAGTCTATGTGTATGTGTGTCCAATATTCTTGATTTTTTTTACCTTCATTTTATAAATTATAATTAATCTTTATATTTAATCTTTGGGTTGGATTAGATTTGGAAAAAGTTAAAGCCACAAAATTATAAAATTCTTCCAAGCAAAAAATTTAGAGAACTATATATAAAAGATAATCATGAAAATAGTTGTTGGTCCCCAAATCGATCAAACACCTAGCAGCAATAACAACTCATTTCGAAAAACGAAATCAAAAATTAAAACATCAACACTAACTCGTTGTTTGCTGGACGATTGGACTGCGAATGCACATACTGGTGACGAAAAAAATATAAAACACAAAACAATTGTTAACCCAGCTCGGCTATCAAAGAGCTACATCTAGAGGGTACCAACCCAAGAAGATTAATACTCAAGGATGAACGAATCAAGCTTACAAAGTTGTTGTGTGCACTATCATTTGCTATTAACTCGTCCCCTCTTCTTTTCTCTTAAAATCAATATGATGTGCGCTCTCATTACTTCTCTAACCTCAAACATTCTCAACATAATAAAATCATCAAATAAGGAAATAAATAATTCTCAATAACTCCTTAGTTTAACTTCCCTATTTTCTCTCAATTAAATCTCTTTAAAATCTGTCTATCCATTATAGTAGATATCTTAGAATCAATATTCCTTTTGGAGACACGCCGGTCTGATCAGTTTGAACCGCAACTGAATGGATTACTTGCTCTATGTTGAATGGGCCGTAGCATTTCACCCTATTCCATACGTTGATTGGACCTTCTGCAAACATCAACCAAAATCCAATGCAAAATGCAATTCATATTCAACAATCTTTCCCCTTTTTGTTGATGTTTACCAATTTTAGTAAGGACAATCACATCAACATTACACATCATAAGCAAACATTCAACCAATTCCAAAATCCCCATCACCCAAACATAAAATCATCACACATCATTAACAACATAAGAATTTTCCACCATCTCCCCCTTTGGGAGACATCAACCGAAAAAAAAAAAAAAAAATGTCATTTTATCGCATTATTGAACTCCTCTCTATCCATCATTGGAGCCTCATCCGCCTCATCAATGTAGCCAACACCTAGAATATCTCTTCCAAATAAATTGAGTGGACTTACAAACTTCTCAAAACACTTGGCTCAAACGGATTATCTCCTCCAAAATATAGTGAACAAGCCCAAACCTCCAAAATATGATTAGTTCTAAATATTAGAGATATGAATTGAAACATGTACCTCCCATACTCATTTGATCAGAATGATTATCACTTTTATTGCACAAATACACCTTCGCGCCCGACCACTCTTCCAAAACAACACTCATTACTGCAAGAAGCACATGTCAAGATTCTATCGTAGCTCTTCAAATTGATTCAAATCCAAGGTTTTGATTTGAATGTTTGTCAGTTGCTTTGTTGTCTGCACATGATCAAGACTGCACTCTCTATTTTTTGAACCTTCAACAATATTGTTCGGTTTGATTTTGGATATGTAACAATAAGCGTCTCCAAGGATATGCTCTGCTGGATGATTCTTGTTGGCTTTGGTAAGAATTTTTATTGATGGTTCAAAGTTGCTGATCCCGTAAGATTATTCATGGGATGTTCAAACGCAATCAAACTCCTCCTTATTTTCATCAATCAAATTCAATCCATCTGTGCCCTGCTTCAGTTCAGATTCGTCATCACCTGAATTTTGACTTCTTAGCTCAGACAATTCATTGCAGCAGTTCACATTGACGGACTCTATTCCAATGTTCTACATAGAGAGTGCAACTAGACATGATTCCTGATTCACCTTAGGTCTCCATATAAGTCTTGCCATAATTATGTTCTTCAATTGTTTTGATGGCCAAAATACTTTTATTGCCCTACCATAAGTCTTTTCTGATTCGATTACAGTTCAGCTCTTGGTGTCCAACTCGTTTGCAGTACCTACAGTTTGGTAGTTGTCTGCCAGACCATCGAACATTCCTTCGATTTTCATAAAATTTTGAATCAGCACCCAGTCTACTAGCCTCTTTCTTATCAGTTTGTTCAAAGAGTAAACCACCCTTGACAAACGCCGTTTGAGAGATCCAGCCCCATGCGTGTAGCCAATCCCACTATGATCACCATATGGCTTCCCAACATTCAATACTTCATCAAATTTATGTTTTCCTTTCATCAATTGATTGATTTCACTCAGTAGTTCTTCATTTTTCTTTTCCAACTTGCTGATTTTCTCCAGTTGTTTATTCGAGACTTGAAGAATTTTTTCATTTTCGGCATAAATTTCATCATTAATTTCAACTAATCTTTCATTCACTCCCATCAATGTCTCAATCTTTTTGTCCAATCTTATGACACAAGCCTTCAATTTATCATTCTTAGCCACTGCAACTTTCTGTTTGGCTATTATCATGTTGTAGACCTCACCAATTCTTCAAATGTCATTGCAGTAAACTCATCATCATCTTTTTCTTCTTTTTTCACATCATCTCGAGCAGTGAAGGCAACAACTTCATCTTCCATATTTTCTTGTTTTTCTTTGATTGATTCATCATCTTCGGCTTTTTCATCACTCCATGTGACTCTCATGGTTTTCTTGTCTATCCTCTTAGTTGTTGCACACTCAGACCGAATGTGTCCATATCCATTGCACCTGTATCATCTAACATGATATGACCGGCCTATTTACCAGTTTCATCATTTAATAGGCATCACTTTTTTGGACAATAGGCTTTGCAGGAGCACCAATTTTTTGTGAGTTCTCGGCAGGATGTCTGTCATTTGTTCGAACTGAGTTGTGACTCTCAATTTGAAATCCTTGTTGCTTCAGTTGCCTGGCCTTTTTATCCTTAATGATTTGAGCCATAGGTTTTGTGATGAGGGCGAACTCTTTGTCACTGTCTTTGGCAGTTGGAGCTTTTGAGGTGAGGGTCATCTGACGTAGAGATCTTGACGCCAATAGATTCAACTCATAGGTCTTTAAAATTCCAATCAACCCATTCAATGAAATAATGTCCATTTTATCCAAATCCTCTAATGTTGTGATTTTCGGAGCAAATTTTTCTACGACTGTTCGCATCAACTTATAAACCAGCCTCGTCTCATCATACTTCAGACCCAAAAAACATGCTTGACTCACCACAGCTTTAAATCGTTTAGTGTACTCAAGAATAGATTCATCATCCCTCATGAACAAACGTTCAAACTCACTTTCAATCATTTGAAGTTTAGATTTTTTAAGTTTTTCATCACCTTCGAATGTGTCAAGTAGAGCATCTCATGCCTCTTTTGCAATGGTGCAAGTAGATACGATTTGAAGCAGCAACAGATCCACTCCACCAATAATGGCATTGATCGCTTTTGAGTTAGCATTGCACCGAGTTATTTCTTCCAGAGTGTATTCACTCCTTGGCTTTTCAACAACCATGGTTTGCGCCTTGTCATCTACTTTCCTTGTTGGATCAACCATAATCATCTTCTAAGGAGGAGTCCACTCATGAACAACCAAATCCCAGGTTTCTTCACTGATCCACATGATGAAATACATCAATTTGGTCTTCTAATACTGAAAATTGTCTTCATCTAGTAGTGGAGGTCTCGTCATGGATGTTCCTTCTTTTGTTGCCATGTTCACGATCGCTCTTCGTTAATATTCGTGAAGATGAGACTCTGATACCGGTTGTTGGTCCCCAAATCGATCAAACACCTAGCAACAATAACAACTCACTTCAAAAAACAAAATCAAAAATTAAAACATCAACACAGATTTATTGTTTGCTGGACGATCAGACTGCAAATGCACATTTTGGTGACAACAAAAACATAAAACACAAAACAATTGTTCACCCAGTTCGGCCATCGAAGACCTACGTCTGGGGGGTAGGAACCTAGGAAGATTAGTACTCAAGGATGAATTAATCAAGCTTACAAAGTTGTTGTGTGCGCTTTCCTTTGCTATTAACTCGTCCCCTCATTTTTTTTCTCTCCAAATCAATTCGTTGTGCGCTCTCGTTACTTCTCTAACCTCAAACATTCTCAACATGGTAAAATCATTAAATAAGGAAAGAAACAATTCTCAATAACTCCTTAGTTTGACTTCCATATTTTCTTTTAATTAAATCTCTTAAAATCTGCCTATCTATTATAGTAGATATCTTAGAATCAATTTTCCTTTTGGAAACACGCCGGTCTGACCGATTTAAACCGCAACTTAATGGATTACTTGCTCTATGTTGAATGGGCCGCAGTTTTTCACCATAGTTCATACGTTGATTGGACCTCCCGCAAACATCATCCAAAATCCAATGCAAAATGCAATCCATTTTCAACAAAATTATCATTTCCATTGATCCTAGGGTTGAGGACAGATGTTTTCTTTTTCAGTACTTCGGTATGACTTAATATTTTGATTTTTGGTTTGAGATTGTAAGAAATTGACCAATTCTTTGATGTATGCATCAATTCGGTTGTGAATTTTGTATGTGTTATGATGACATCTACGTATTATGTTGAATATGGAGTTATTCTCGATTGGTTTTTGTGTTATTAAGATGTAGATGATGTTTTTATGATGTCGAATGCAAAGGTGATTGATATCCTAATGGATGTGGAAGAACGGAAATGGTTTGCTACAACATGATGCACAATGATATTCAAATACTATTAATTAAAATCGACTTCAAATTTAATTTCATGTTGATTTGGTCAAATCGGTATTATGCTAATTTGAATTAATAAGTACATTTATATAAAATAAGCAGTAAAATATAACAATATATAATAATATAATATAATAAGTGTATATATTTTTTTTTACAGCACATAATAATGCAATAATCAGCACAATGATTTTTCAGCATCATAAATATATATGCAATACAGCATAACACAACACATACTTTCAAATAGTAGCACAACATGTAATATGCTATATAGAATATTGTGTTATCTGCTTTGATATGTTGTGCTAATATGGTCAAATTAGCAGGGTATTTATTTGATCCAGTCAGCACCCTAATTGTTGTTGCAAGTCATGATTAATTTGGATTGATTTGAAAAATAGAAGCTAAAATTAAAAGTAAAAGTAATTTGATTTAATATTTAGATTAATTTTATAAAAAATAGTTATATTTTTTTTAAAAAAAAATATATATTGAATTTAATAAAGTTAAAAGTGAATGTAAGCTATCAAAATTCCATAAAAAATAAAAAATAAAAAATTATGCTATTAAAGTAAATATACCTATATTTTTTCTAATAAATCATAATAATTTACTTTAAAATGTTATAAACTATATATAAAATTTTAAAATATCAAGTATGCCTAAAAATATACTATATTTTTTAGGAAAGATTAATTTTTAGTCTCATAGGTGATTCTATTTATTATTTTAGAACAATAACTAAATTTTGTATTAGATTGGTCTCAAAATTTAAAAAAGAATTCACATAAATACTCTTCGGACGCCGGAGTTGTTGATATGGCAGCGTCGTGGCACGCCAGAGATTGTATAGATGACATGACTGAGGATCATGTATTGTCAGTTCATGTGTTGCATTTATATTATATTAACATAATAGGTAAACTGATTTTTTTTTTCCAGTAATTGGGCATTTTTCCTGTAACTGGAGTCTATCACAAACTATTCTCATAAGTAAAAAATTTTCGCACTTTTAGTTCTCTGGAGCCAGAGATGCGTGGCAATCGCTTGGCTCGCCGGAGACACGTATCCGCCAGATCAGTGAAACCTAGCAAACATGTGATTTTTTTTAAAAAAAATTGTTTTCAAAAATTTTAATCTATTTATTGTCTTTTTTTAGAAATTAAAAATTTTCAAAACAGATTTTGAAAATTAAAAAAATAAAAATAAAAATCCACGTGTCCGCCAGCTGTCGCGGATCTGGCGAACACATGTCATCCGGCGAGCCACGCGGGTGCTATATAGGCATTTTCGGCGCCAGAGGACTAAAACTGCGAAAATTTTCCACATCCAAGACTAGTTTGCGACAGACTCCAGTTACAAGACTAAAATAATAAAAAGGTTCGGGACTAAAAAATCAGTTTACCCTCACATAATTCATGTAATGTCTATCTTTATAACTTGTGTTGTCTAACTACTAGAAAATTGAACTAAAGTTGCGGTAAAAAAGTCGCATTTTTAGTACAAATTAGTGATTTTTTATTGAAAAATTACGAAAAAATATACAGAACCATTTTTATGAAATTTTGCTGATGACTTTTTCTAAATTAGTGACATTTTTGTGACAATAAGTTACAGGATATTACCATAACACGTTTGTGACTTTATATAGCAACATAAGCTACAATAAAATCCCGTGACTTTTGTAAAACAGTGACATTTCTATGACAATAAATTATAAAATAATATCATTATACTTCTGTGATTTTATAGAAATGGAAGTTGCAACAATTACGTGACTTTATATTTTTGAAAAAGTTAATTAATTTATAATTATTACTTAATACAAGTCCCACACCATTATTTTTCGAATTACCGTGTAAATCGTAAGTTAATCACTATGACACTATTTTTCAATTTAATCTGCAGTTGAAAGTTATTGGTAGAATTCAAAATTTTGAACTAGTTACCATATAGTTATTAAAGATTTCTCACGCCAACTTACACTACAAAAAAAAATAGTATATTTGTAACGGAATTCCGTCACTAAAGTTCACGTAGCTAACGTAATTCCATCATTAATTCCGTCTCTAATATCATTAGTAACGGAAAAAGTGAATTTAATGACGAAAAAATCTCGTTACAAAAATGATATTTTCTTATAGCATTAGTTATTTACTTTATAAGTGTTTATTTTTGTTTATTTTTATATTATAACTATATAAATATTATTAGTTATAAATTTATTTATTAATAATATATACGTACATATTTAATATATCATTATAAACTTTAATAAAAATGTGATATTGTCTATTTAATATAAAAAAAAATTATTAAATTTATTTAACATATACTTTTTGTTATTTTAAATAGTTACGAATGGTAATAAAAAAGTTGTGGTTGCTTTCGTTATTTATATCATGATTTAAAAAAGTTACGGAAATTCACGATGATAATATTTGTAATAATTAAAATATTGCAAATATTTTTGGGTAAAGGGCAAACTGTTTTTTAAGTCCCGTAACTAGACCATTTATCATTTTAGTCCTGTAAGTGGAGTCTGTCGCAAACTAGTCCCATAAGTGAAAGTTTTTCGCTGTTTTAGTCCTCCGGCGCCGGAGACGCCCGCGTGGCTCGCCGGAGGTGACGTGTCCGCCAGGTGTCTCGCCAGGACAGCGACACCTGGCGGACACGTGGATTTTTTTTTTCTTCATTTTTTTAATTTTTTTAATTTTTTTTAATTGGATCAAATAAAAAAAATAAAAAATCCATGTGTCCGCCAGGTCAGCGACACCTGGCGGACACATTACCTCCGGCGAGCCACGCGGGCATCTCCGGTGCTGGAGGACTAAAACAGCGAAAATTCTTCACTTATGGGACTAGTTTGCGACAGGCTCCACTTACGGGACTAAAATGATAAGGGGGTCCAGTTACGGGATTAAAGAAACAGTTTACCCTCGGGTGAATTATACAACACCCCTTGTGTTTTTAGTAAAAATGCACGAAACACCTCGTGTTTTATTTATTGCATGAAACCCCCTTGTGTTAATGTAAAATTTGCACGACACACCTTCCTTGTCCAAAATTGATGTTTGGTTCTAAATAAAAACTTAATTTACGCAAGTTTTATACAAATAAAAAACATAAAATATTTTAAATAATTTTGTTGAATAAAATAAATAAATAAATAAATAATCAATAATTTATTTTTTTAGTTTCTGCAAAAATCAAATAACAATTTGGCTCCAAAAAACTATAAAATGAAGGATTAGTCAATTATTTGTTTATTTATTTTATTCAAAAAATTATTTAAAATATTTTACGTTTTTTATTTGTGTAAAATATGTGTAATTGAAGTCATTATTTAGAACCAAACATCCCTGTTGGACAATGTGGATGTTTCATGCAAACTTTATAATAACACAAGGGGGTTTCACGCAATAAATAAAACACAGGGTTCTGTGCATTTTTACTAAAAACACAAGAGGGTATTATATAATTTACCTAATATTTTTTTATTTATGTCACAATTTAAATTAGTAACAAAATTATTTTGTGATAATATTTGTGATGAAATAGTCAAAAGACACAGAATAAAAATATCTTGTACATTTTCGTTGCATAAGCGACTACTTTAAATAGTGAAGGAAAATTATTTGTAACTTTTTCTGCAAATATTATGCACAGAATAGTCAAAGCAAAAAGTTGTGACATAAATTTGTCACAAAATTGCTCTCCAGAACTTTTAATTGTCAAGAATTAAAATCTATGATAATTTTCTGCTACCATTAGCCTTTTTTCTAGTAGTGTTTGTCTCTATATCATGTATTATGTGAGATTATGTCATGTGATGACAATAATATGTTTTATTTATATTGTATTAATATAATTCATGGGTTTTCTGTTTTTATAGCGTTTATTATATGTCTTTATACTATGTACGGTCAGTTTTATGTTTTGTATTTGTATTATATTAATATAATTCATGTGATTTCTTTCTCTCTATTGTGTGTTATTTGTCCATATATTGTTTACGGTCATCAATTGTGTTTTATTTTATAACTCAAGCATATAAAAACTGTCACAATCTCTTATTCTAATACATAATAGTGCTTCCGTCCAGCAATAAGAGTTACTTTTATTTTGTACGTATTGATATTTTAATATTAATTATTATATCGAAACATAGTATAAATAAAAAAAAATAGACAAAAATACTTCTATTGGTATCTTATAATACAAATATAATAATATTTGTATAATTAATTATACAAATATAAGAATATTTTTAATATTAAGTACAATAAAGTAAAAAGTAAATATAACTTAAATTAATTTTAATTTAAAAGTTTTAAGTTACATTTACTTACATTAATGCAATGTATTACTAAACTATAGATAGACTTTGGCAATCCTAATCAAACCATAACCTAAACTTTAATAGACCATTTACTGATCATTAAATTATTTCATATATTTAATTTCTCTTAATGTAACTAGCCATAGATTAGGCCGTCCCTTCTAGTTTAGGGCTTCAAATCAATGTTTGTTTGTTTTTTTTTTAACTACCAAGCCTTTTTTTAAAAAAAAACAAAAAAATTATAAAAAAAAACAATTATTCTTCTTTTTGGTTTTTTTGGACTTTAGAATTTTCAACTCTATGTATACTTACTTTTTTTGGACTTGATTAAAAATATAAATATATAATTTTTCATAGCACACAATTATTCTCTTATTCATCTCTATTCATGAATTGCATCATTACCTCTTAGAGCTGACAAGAAAAAGAAATGTTATTCGACTCCGGAGGGTTCCTTCTATAAATAGAGGGCAAAAACAACCTTCATTCTTCTCTCTATTTTCTACTCACGCCTATTGAAGTTGATGAGATAAAAATAGTATCTCTCTACAAAATGAAGAGACCTTACTACTACTTGATTTTATCGATTTTGTTGTTGACTACACAAATATGTGAAGCTCGGAAACTCGAAGCAAAAAAGGTGACAAAATTAGAATATGTTGGCAACCATGGCCAATCACAGATGAGGGATGCTTTATATTTTGATATCACACCGTTTTTGGAACCAGGGCCCGTGATTTTACCGGAGCCACCAAAACCACGACTTGCTAAACATGAAGATGGAGTATAACTCTACTACAATCTACCTAAATAACATATTTGATATGCTTGTTTTGATCTATACGACATATATAATAGATGGCAAATTGTTCTTCCCGAATATTGTCAAAGATGTGTATGGACTTGTTTATATGGCTGCAATAATAAGCTTCATTGATCAAATTACTTCAAGCTTGCTCATAACCTTTCTAGTCGATAAAATATATCGTGAGTTATTTGTCAATTTAGGGTTTGTTTGGTTGTGCGTGGTTTGGAATAGTAACATATTAAACTCTAATAATTATTTAATGTGATATATGTATTTGATATGATATTTGTAATTAAAAAACAAATTTATATGTAATATATATTAAAGGAATATTGGATGTACGCATAATTGCTTATAACTTAAATGTAATTTTAAAATTATGCACTATTTCTCCCCATGATTTAAAAATTGCAATATTCTCTCATGTTTTCATAAATATTACAAAATCCTCCAAACTATGATGTTCGAATATCTTTCTAAAACATGGAAATACTGTATAGTTTCTAAAATGTAGAGAAATGGCGCAAATTCTCCTTACTACATGAGACTTATAAGCATTTTGTCATAAATGTACAATGTGATATATTGGGAGTGAAAAAATAAATGAATTATTGTAGATATATAAGAAAAAACACAACCAAACAAATTAAACAATTATATTTTTTTATATTATACTACAAATTTATTTTACTTTCAAAACATCATATGAACATCTATTTATATCACATCGAACAACTATTCAAATTTAACTTTTTACTATTAAAAAATCCAAACACAAAAACCCAAACCCACGAACGAACAATGAATATATAATGAATACTTGCATTGCTAGCTAAGAAGCTTTACATTGTCACATTTTTTTTTTTAAATTATACATATTTATGTTATATGATGTTTGTATAATATACATTAGTTCTTTTGTATGTTATTTTTTAATGTAAAACTTTTTACTACTTTATTACGCCTACATTATGATGTTGTTTGTTAAATTAATTTGTTTTTTTTAAAAAAAAAAAAAAAAAAAAAAAAACTGTATTTGCTTTTATATTGAGTACAGTTATATAATATGATTAATATACCTATATCCAAAAATATGACATGAAGTGTACAAAAGGCTAAATTTAATTAATATAATGTTGATTAAATAAATCAAAATAAGATTTGTTTCGATGCTAAAATGTGTGCTCTTAAGTCTTAGAGAAGCATAGGTCATAAAAAACAAATAAATTTTGGTTGGATTAAACTCCACATCATTTTGATTATTGTGCTATTGAGTCAAATCGACACATATTTATATATAAAAAAAATATCATATATTCATATAATATATTCCATCCGTCCCAAAAAAAGTATCCATTTGTTTTTTTACATAGTTTTAGAAATATTAGTATTATATTGGGATATAGTAGGAATAAAGTAAAAATGACTAAAATAATCTTATTAGTATGTGTGATATAAAGGTAATGGCATTTGTGTAACATATTGTAAGTTGTAAGGGTGTTTGTAATGTTAGGTAGATAGTACATTTACTAAAAAAGGAAATTGATATTTTGTTATGGGACGGAGGGAGTATAATAATTACGTATAGTATAATATAATCTTATTTCAACACAACAGCACAACAAGTAAATTATACAACACAATATAATATATAGCGCACACCGTAAATATTAATACAATATATAACATAGAATATTATATATTGCATGTAGCACAATATATGCTGATTTCAACATAATATATAACCCACACAATGTATGTTTCTATATGACACACAATATACTATTTTTCCTTGTGATGAAATACTAATTGCTTCAACTTAATGGGCTAACTTGGTCATATGTTATCTGTCTTGTGATAAAATATTAATTGTTTCAAATTAGTAGGCTAACTTGATCAAATCAGTCTCTATTTGATCAAATTAACACCATCACTATCACTCTTATAAAAATAGATGAGATGTTATTAGGGGTGGGAATAGGCTGGACGGCTACCAGGAGCCTACAGCCTGGCCTGCATAAAGTTTGGTTCGGTCTGGCCTATTTATTCAAATAATTCGATATAGGTTTATTTTAAAGCCTATTTAATTAATTAGAATAGGCTTAGGCTTTACGAAAAGTCTTTTGGACCTATCAGGTCGGCCTATTTATATATATAATTTTAATTTAATATATAAAATTATTATATATTTATATTTTTTAAAAAAATTAATTTTGTGATAATAACCAAATATAAAATTGATTAGTTGTAACTATAATTATATATACACATAAAATAATAATTGCATTTATATTTTTTTACTAATATTAAATTTTAAAAAATAAAAAAGTAATTATTATATAGACTTTTAAATAAGCTTGTAAGCTAAATAGTTTTAAAAATAGGTCAGGCTCTGTATAATTATTTTATTACAGGCTAATAGGTCATGCTCAGTCCTTAGTTTTTCAAAGTAGGCCTAGTCTGTTTAGCCAAAGTCTGGTCTGGTCTAACCTATTTCCACCCCTATATGTTATTTTAAAAATAGGATGCGGCAATGAAAAAGCGTTTGGATTGGTTTTTTAAAAGTTTCCTTTTTTTTTTTTTATTTGCTTCAATAATAATAATAATAAACATTTTATACTTATTTGAATTGATTTTAGTCTAAAAGTATAAACAAATTTTAGAGCTCAACGGGATACTTCTAAAAAAACAAAAATTATTCATTGATAATAAATAAAAAATCGTTCAAAATCGTATTCCCGCTGCTATTTTTCTTTTTTTTTTTCTTTATGCTATATATTAATGTGAATAAATTAATGCAGTTATCTATGCCTTTTGTTAAGTTGAAATTATTTTTTTTATATAATTTTGACATTTTAAAAATACTTGCAATTTTATTATATTTATATTTTTGCTGAAAAAATATACTCATAAACATAATGAACTAATTGTTTCAAAGGTACATGCTATTCTACTTTTGTGTTATTACTAGGAGTTAAAGTTGTTAATTAAATCTCGTCGTTGTTGCTATGTGCAACAAGTTCTTACACATCGTAACCACGTACCCGAATAGGACTGAGCCATGTATAAAATAGTTTGACTTGTATTAAACTCGTCATACTAACCAACTGCATATGTCAAACAACTTAAGTATCTGTTGATGCCTTCTTTAACCATCAGTAGTAAATACATGCTATTTCAAGTAAAAAAAAAAAAGACCGTTTCCCCAGCTACAGGTAACCAGCGCATACATAATTGAACTGAAGTATAATGTCACAGTTGTTGTAAGTAAGCAGTAGCTTACGGGGGGTATATACATTAATGATTCCAACATATAGGGTTGTGGTCCGATTACAAACCAAGTCTCCTGTTGTTTCTACAGTATTTAAATTGTATTATCGTGTAATAACTTAGAGGTGTAGTATTGATTAAAATTCGACACACAGCTAAGCACCAGACTTCCACGTGCCACACAACTATATTGTAGTTATATTATCATGTCTATTTCATTGCGTTCTAATTCAATTAACGGATAAGAGCTGTAAGTTTTATATGTGCCCTCAAACACGCCATTCAAGATTATGGGGTTTACGAAAAACACTACTATGGTTAAGCCAATACACTTTTAGCATCATTTGGTGAATATTTCAAGAGAAAAGGCCGAATCCTCACCCACAGGATACCAGAGCATTTGAAATGGTAATGGAAGTATAAGAGCTATTGTCGTAGGTACATAATAGATAATATAGGGTATTTGTATTAATGACTCCGTTACGTATGCATCTGAGCTGAGTACCGGACTCACGGAACGAGGTACACAGATTGCGTACTTGGGTATTTGTGTTGTAGTTGTAGGTATAGTAGCACTTATCTGTAACCACGTGTTTTTTAGCACTCCGCATGAAATAGTTGATTGTAATATGGACTTATAATTGTTGATTAGACGTTGGCACACACGCAATTACCAGACACCCATGTCCCGCACAAATATTTTGTTGTTATATTATCATGTTGTTTTCATAGTGTTTGATTTCAATTAACGGGCAAACCCTTGCACTTTCACCGGTCAATTAAAACATGGCGTCCAGTAAGGTTTCATGAGAAACACCGACACGGTTGAACTGATTCAAAGTGAACGTTATTTTAGTGATCAGTGCAAAAGAAAAGGCTGGTTCTACAAATGCAGGTGACTGAAACATGTAATATATTAATGGAAGTACATACTAGTTTAATGTAGGCACATAAAACCTATCAACGGGTATCGCCACACAACGCAGGTATATAATAAAGATGCCAAATCAATCCACATAAAAGACATTTACCAATTTCATCACCTCGACACACAACACAATAACTTTCCAGATCAATCCAAATTAAAGACATTAAACAAATCCATCACCTCGCCACACAACGCAAGAACTTCCCAAATCAATCCAAATTCATTACATGTGTTAACCTGCGTTGTTTTCCTTTGGGGTCTACGCCTCAGAGAGGGGACCTTTCAATATCCTCGCCGCAATCGTACCTCGGTAGCTCTTGAAATTGCCGAAGTCCTCGCCGAGGACGCCCACGAGATTGACATCTGGACCCGCCCATGCATAACGCTCTGCGAACATGCAGACTAAAGGTTCACAGTCCAGCATTTCACCCTGGTGTCGGCATCTAATATACTCGGGTATGTCGCTGACCATAGGCCATAGTTGTGATGCGTTCATGTACAATGATAAAAATCACGTCTGTACAAATAACGTTACTCTTTCGTTAAGGAATTCAGCCTATCCATAGGCAATTAATTATAATCATTCCACAGACACACCAATTTCTTTGCATTCCCCTGGCCGGAGGGGTCGCGCATTGAGTTACATTCCAGCACAACGCGTTAGACGGTATCCAATATGCAGATATACCAGTGGAACCGGGTGTGTACTGGTAGAAATATGTACCGGCACCCAGACCGGATTTTGTCCATGATTCCGGCAATCTCTTGTCCTACGGTCACTTGCAGGGAGTTGGAAAACGCGAGCACATTACCCCTATTGATGATCGGCTTTTTCGCTCCCCTGTTTGGTCGTGATAGCGTATTGTTCACGGCTTTATGAAAATCAAACAAAGCAACCAAAGAAATAATAACAATGTGATTTGTAATACTAATCGTATAAATTTCAAATAGGATACTCACTGCTACGAACCATAGCACACAACCACACCGCATCTGTAGATTGTGTTGGAGCTGATATTCATTGCTGCATAGATGATGTAGGTACGCGTCGATGACTTCGCCTTTCACAACTTCGTCAAACAGTAGTTCTAGAATGCATCGGACGAGACAGACATGACGCGCTACTGCCATACAGTGTCCCTACATGATGATAGCCGCAAACGGATAAAAACATCAATTGAGAAAAATATATAAAGCCTTAATAGTGAATAGCAATACCGGACGGCGAATGACGCGAGAAATTGTTCAATGGTGTTCATCTCATCCTCAGATAAGGTACCCTTCCCACATAGTTGTCGTTATTGCGATATTCCTCCCACTTTTGTACTTCAGGGTCTGCTCCAACCGTAGCATCCGAGTCCCTATCGTCACCGACGACAAATGGTTCCTGAACCAACAATGAAGATAATCATGTTTCCGTAGGTATCTGTATTTATTGTACAAGTATTGACTCAGAAACGTTGGGTATTTAAGAATCTATCCGAAGTATTTTAAGCTAGACGACTAATATTTGTATCAAAATTTGTACCTGCTCATTATTGACGTCGGCCGCTGACTTTCCTTTCGCCCTCCGTGATTTTCTGGCTTTCTTAATTTGCGGTGTCGACACAGGTGTCACAAATTCAGGCTTCTTCTTTCTCTTCCGATCCTTACATGCCATTACAGCACGTACGATCGATGAATCTGCAGCCCTGCTACAAGTCTCACCATCAGACTCATCGGCCGGCTACGATTTCAACAGAGCAAACAATCATTCAACAGATAGACAACTATGACCTACAAAATGTACTTACTATATTAATTAACTTACCTTGACATCTATCGGTGCAATATACGGAACAATGGCCATCAGTTGGTTAAACTCTTGCAGGCTACCAACCCCTTCATCATCCAACTCGTTTATCGGATCAATTTCGGCCAAAAGGATGTCCATTTTGTTTTTGCTTCGTCACTCGGTATTCACTCGCTTTTCCGCTGCCTCGTCAGGATCCTCCTCAGCCTGAATCTCCTCATCCTCAGTTTGTTTCTCCTCCTTATGACCCTGTTTCTCCTCCCCGTCGGTCTGCTTCTCTTCTTCCTCACCGTGCTTCTCTTCCTCCGAGTCCTCCTCGGTTTGATCTTCCTCATCCTCGTGCAGTTGTTTCCTCTCTGACTCTACATCCATCCGGTCTGCTGTCTCCTCCCCATAGTTTGCGTCACCCTCCTCGTCGCCATCACTCTCATCCTCGCACTCACCTTCACTGTCGTCATCGACAACACCAGCTCTAACTCTTTGCAATTTACGAGCAAGTCTAGCAATTGCAACGTCTTTATTCCGCAGCTCCACCTTCAATGTCGCAATTTACTGAGCTGCTTCCTGCAGCATATGTTAATAATGTCATATAAGAAATTAATTTATCCATTTACAATGGTAACAACATTGATAATGCATATACCTCTGAAGCATGGAAAATTGCAAGAACAAACTTCTCTTCGGTGCCTATTCGATAAAATTCCTAAATATCTGACCGCTTTAGGGATGACAATTCAGTCACTGCATGAACCCTGGAAATCTGACCAAGGTTGTTCAGCCACCGAAAGAGCCGCGGTAACTTCGGAAGACACCGTGCCTTGTCCAAAGTTAGGACTCTTTCATTAAACCGAGCCTGCACATAATAATAATTTCATTACTGCCAACAATAATAGTAATAGATATATTGTGCAATATACCAAAATAAGTAGAAAAAATTAACAAGTCCGATATTACATTGCTTACCAACAAACCGATTGTGCAGCCTATCAAATATTTTTTTCTGGACTTAAAGTCGCTTACAGACTTCAAGAGATATCGGTGACTTGTGGGTCCCCACGCATAGTCACCAATCACAGTCAAGTCATCCACATACGGTAACAAAAAAAAAAAAGAGGTACAGAATAATTCACAGAACAAAATAAAATATTTGCAAAAATAAGCAAAATAAAGAGACGGACAACGTCCGCAACAGATAGAGGCTCCAACCCCTGCAATAGCGCCTCACGCAACTTCTGCAGCACCTTGCCACGGGTTACAGAATGCGGCTTGCTCCCAAAAATCCGAACAAACCATTCGTTTTCGACTGATGTGTTGTCAGTCACGTAAACTCCTTTCATCTGTAGTCCTAAGACTACATAATATTCCTCAGCTTCAAACGGCAGCTCAATGTCACTTCCGATCTTGAACGACATAGACTCCGAACTAAAGTTACTAACGAGGGCAAGAAGGCAATGCCATGGAAACTTCATTTTCGGGCAATCCAAAAAATGCCCGAACGTCATTTTTATGGTTGTGATGTGTTCGTCCATCATGTGTTGCTTGAGTTTCCCCACCTCATTGTGAAAAAATGGTAATGCGAATCGGTTGATTACCGATTTGTACTCCTTCCCTGGGCTGTAAGTAAATACCATCAGTCCATATTATTCAAATCTCTAATTTAGTTAAAAGTTAATCACAATTTATCAGGAGTAAAAACACATTCCGAGTATACAATAGTCCCCTACAGGTATATTACTTAGCAAATTAGACCAAACAAATGAAACTCCTGGTACCTAATAATACCGCATTTGTCAACCCACAAATATGACTAATTACCGAACAATCCAACAAAAAAACTAAAACATGCAACTTCGAGTAACTAAACAAAATATACATCTCCAAAATTAACAAAATCAAAGATAAAACAGATAAAATCACCCAAAATCGGTGCCAAAATAGAACACCGAACCGGGTTTCCTGGCCAAAAATTCAAACAATTTCAAACCCGTTGAACAAACACAACACCTAACACCCAGGGCTCCTCATCACCGAACCGAGGCATACAAACACGGGACGAAGGCTTCTACCCCAAACAATCGAATAAACTACGGTATAAAATTCGATTTTCAACAATATCATAAATCGAAAAGGGCTTTGACCAGACACTTACTTCTTTGAACTCGTCTTGGGGGATCGCGGCGGGTTGGCTATTTTCCTCACCATTTCGCTGAACGAATGCGTTACTGTTTGATCGTCGTGAGGTTCGCGAGGGTCGATTTGCTTGAAGAACTAGGGCTTGGACGGGGAGAGAGGGAAATTATGGGAGGTTTCAGCTCTTAAATCGTGCGTATTTTCTTTCTTTCTAAAAAAAATCACAAAATAAGGTACGCGGTATTTAAATGGAAGTATCTAATCGTATACTGGGGGTGGAGCGGGGGTAATGTATGTATATATTATAAAATTGGAAGTATTTATTAAACAATCGTAAGTACACGTTGCATATACAATGGTGATTGAGTGAAAAATACAAAAAGGGAGTTATAACATATCTAATCAATAAAGTAGGGACTGCAATTCAATTAATTTATAATAGGACTGAATTGCAACTAGATTAAATTGACATAGATTTTAGTCCAACTCTCCCTACATTTAATATCATTGTATATTAATTTATTTTTATTTTTAAGTGAGATGTGTTAGTAGATATATAGATAATAGAGGTAATTTTTTCAACTGACCATTGTACATTATCTAATTTAATATATTAATATTGGACCCCACTTATTAGAATGGAACCCACCTCACTAATGCAATGTTGTAACTTTGAAAATAAAAACAGTAATGCACATTATTCTCGAAAGTAAATAGTACGATCAAGATAAAAATAAGTTGTCTAAACAAAGCTCTGAAAAGTTCTAAATTATACTCCCTCCGTTCCAATACAATGGTCATGTTTACTATTTTTGTCCGTCTCAAAACAATAGTTTCATTTCCATAAATAATCATATTACTATAAAACTACCCTTACTTTTCATTATTATTACACAATTGCCACTACTTTTTACACTAATACACTCACGAGGGCAAAAAAGTCTTTTATCCATACTTTTTACCCACTACTAATATAATATTAATATTTCTTAAATCATGTGCCGAACACAACCCACACTATAGTTTTGGGACGGAGGGAGTATTGAATATGTAAAAAAATAATTTAAAATATAAGAGTTTCGATAGAAAAAATAATATACAAATTTACAAGTTAATAATGTAAATAATAAAGTATTGATACATCAATCTATACATACAAAAAAATGTATTAAAAATAATTTTATATGAATGAAGCATAACTATTAAACACACCAATGGTTAAATCCTTTTATTTAAATCCATTAAGTTTAAGGAATGAGATAAAGAGCTATTTGCCCATGATGTACATTATCTTGGTTTTATTTGTACACTAATGTACATTACAGATTCACTACAAAAAAAGTGGTTATTTGTAGCGGCTTTAAAACCGCTACAAATGGCCATTTTTCGTTATAAAAAGCTATTTGTAACGATTTTGTACCGGATTTTAGCCGGTGCATATACTCGAGTTACAAAAATTCTATGTATCGACATTTTCCGTAACAAAATGTGGACAGTCAATGCGCGTGAGAAATCTTTTTGTAACACTAACAATGTTTTTTGATTTATTTGTAGCAGATGCTTCTCGTAATAAGAAAGTCGTTACAATAAATTTTCATGCATTTGTAATGGCTTTTGTTACGGTATAATTTTTGTTACAATAAACTGATTGTTAGAAAAATATTTTAAATGACATTTGTAATTTTTTGTATCGGTATTTGTAACGAACACAATTTCGCAACAAAAAGAGTATCCTTATTTTTTTAGTAATAACAAAAAAATAGTATTGGAACCGAAAAACATAACTAGTTCGCAATACAACCATTAGTATCACCAAGTATGCACTGTCTAGGAACATAACTAGTTCGCAATACAGCCAACATATACAATTCAAAGGTAAAGCATAGCAACAAACACACAAAAGGAAGCAACATATGCAAGTTCAACCTACGTAAAGGACTTAGTCAGTATCAATCCACAAACAAAAGTTATCATCATAGAATTACATGCAACGCTGCATCGCCCCATGCAGCGTCAAAGTGAACATACACAGCAGTTACGCGTGACGAACGAGCTGCCAACATAGTGAAAAATTATATAAGAATTTACTTGCAAGTTGGTTAGGTTATAATCTAATAGAAAGTTATAAAAATAGTTACGTACATCCTTGAATGTCCAGTCGATTGGCTCGACGTGGACAAACTCACAGTGTTTGCACTTTAGATATCGTTCGTGAATTAGCGCAGCCTCCTGAACGGTAGCAGCCATGAAAAAAACCTTTACTATATTAATGGTATAACCTACATACATATAAAGAAAACATGTGCATATCATCGAAAACAAAATGCAACTCACAAAATTTCATTATCTTAAGCGGATGATCGATACTGTAGCATTAATAAATATACAAAACAATCATGAGCTAAGAGATAGTCACATGTGGCTTCAAATGCATATCGAGAAAGTATATAAAACTATATATTATCCAAAAGAAATGCTTGCAAGTTTCTAGATTTCCTGCATTAATCGAAAACATAACCTATAATTATTTGTTACAAAATTGATGAAATGAATAAGAGAAGAGGAAAGGACAATAGAAAAAAATGCAGCAAAATTATTCTCACTTAGAGGTTATAACCTCTCTTTATTACCAAATCCAAAAGTGTTGGCATAAAACAATTAACCAAAGGTAGCATCTTACCGAACTGGAGCCCTTGACTATAATGCATATAGGAGAAACCGCTCAGACACATTCATTAGCTGAATAATCCAACTATAAAAAAAAATCGCAATAGTGAATAATAGACAAGGAAATTATAATTCTACCTTCTTTCAGCATATTATAGATAGACACAATATCACCACTAGCTGCAAATGTCTTGTCTCTCTACCTTTCAAAATTTTCTAACCATATGTTAGGCGAAAACAAGAAAATAAAATACAAGTGACTTGAGAGGTAAAAGGACAAATCTTCAAAACTACAAACCCAACATTCGGGTCATCTTCCCAACTTCTGTACAACGTCTGAAGCCTGTCTACCTATGATGCACATAGATTTAAATATCATGTACTCATAAGAGCGAAATATTGAATTGATTATTAAGTAGCATTTCAATATTCAAGATATCTCAAACTTTACCGTAAGCAAATAGATTATATTTTCTGATAATTAAAAGAAAGTAATATATAGATATAGTCAAGCCAAGGTTTTAGCTTAAAAAATACGGAATCATTTCTCTAACTATTGATGTAGTTAATCAGCTTGATTCTTGAGCATATACATGATGTTATTCTCCAATGCATTCAACTTAGTTCTGAGTAATATAAATTGATTATGCTCAAGTACAAGACAAACATGTTCAAACAATACAAGTAAATACCAAGCCCTATAAATTTTGGGCAGACAAATTCCCACAAACAAAATTATGCAAAAGCAAACAATTCATTTTCAAGAATCACAAAATAAATCCATGCAATAGATTGGATTTTCATAAATCAACCAACAAACTTAAAGACCCACAAATTAGAAATAGATGCATGTAGCTCTTTTCACTTGGTCTAGCTCATGATATAAAAACAGCTCATTATAATGATTACCCATTACAATCAATGTAAAGAAACTTATGAAATCATCAACACAAGCAATCCATAAAGTTAGTGAACAATTTCTATTGTACAAACCAATTGACAAATAATAAGTTGGACTTCAGCTAGCGATACGTTCAGACATGGCTACTGCAACAAATGAAGAAAAGTCAATCTCCACAACTGAATTGTCAAAACACAAGCTTGATTACACTTTTGCTTTACTACATATATGAAAGTAATATTTCATAGTGATTTTGATAATTTTCATACCTGAAATAATGTCAATTATAGCCATACTGCCGTGACTAATCAAATCTGCAAGAAAAATTCTGCTATGATTAATCCAGTATTGATGTCTGCATCCTTGTAGAAATCCAGTAATGATTATAGAATAAATCTATTGGTAGATAACAATGCATAATTGACAGGAATAAAAGATCACTTTTTAATTGAATTTGTTGATACATCATAAGAAAACAGTCGAGGCAGTGCTTGCTTGCTTAGCAGAAACATCTCCCTATATACCAGACGAACAGAGGCATAGCATCATGCATTACAAGACAAAGAGAGAGTTTAGAGAAAATAACAAAGAAATAATGTTTAAAAAGTGAAATTTTAGTTAATAATAGCTAACTCATACACGATAACATTCTACACCAAAAATCCACACTTCCAAAGAGGTAAACAACAGAAGCAAATTAAATCTGGAATAAAGTAAAATAAATTCATGAGCGGCACTTCAATCAAAATTGCTCAAGTTCAGCCCAAATTCCTGTTCCAAATTATATACAAACCTCATATACATAACCCATATCATATGCAAGGACAAACAAATAAAATGAAGAATATGAGTCATGAAATCTATAATTCATTACAAAACCTAATAGAATATGAAGAATAAGTTCTTTATTTTTGGCAGTAACAACACAACTCATAATCGTAACCATAGAAACATCCACAATGCAAATCCAAAAGTAAATCAATGACAATAGCTATTCTATAATTAATAGCTATTCATTACTCATAAAAAAATCCACTAACCTATTATATAATTAATAGCTAACACAATGCATCAAACTACGATCTAAAAAATCAAACAAATACGAAAGTTGAAAAACCATCACAAGTAACCAATAAACTCGTGAACATATACTATTAATTAAAATTCAACAAAAAAACAATACACGAATACCAACCAAACTAAAAAATAATAATAATTATATTTTAATCTATATCAACACCAAAATACACGTGGAAACCAACAAGTTATTCAAGATATATATTCATATAACCTAAATATTAAAATTATTTATTGATACTTTTGGACCAAATCTAACTTAACCATTTCAACATCAACCATAACAAGAAGAAAAATAAAACAACAAAATTTGAAGAAAATGTCTCGTTTTCAGAACTCTTCACTTTCTTAGGGTGAATACTAGAAACTGCGACCGATTTTTTCTCATTATACCTTACATGATATTTTTAATATTAATAAGGTTAATAAAAAAACAAGCAGTGGTGTGCAGTAAATGACAACACCACATATCATATGCAAACTTGAAACTAGAACCTTTTGTTTGGAATTGTAAAGCCTTGTCAGTTTTGTCTGCTACTGTAACAGCCTTGTTATTCTCGGGTTTAACAATATATCCAGATTGAACCGAAGAAAATCAAGAATCCAAACCATAATCATAAAACAAGCAATGGTGTTCTATTCTAGATTACCACATAACATATGCAAACTTAAAACTAGAACCTTTTGCTTGGAATTACAAAGCCTTATTATTGTTACTCTCTAGTTTGATAGCATCTCCATATTGAATGGAAGAAAATTTAGAATCCCAAACATAGCGACAAAAATTCAAAATGATCATAAGTTTGTAAAAGTTAAATTTGAAAGAAGAAAAGAACACAATATTCATCTATCAACCAGTGTGTTATATGGTGAGGCAAGAAAGACACATAAAAGATGCAACAATTTGAAAATAACACACCTTCATTGTCTTTTGCTCGAAGCTGCTCAAGATGAGCACCATACATGGCATCTTTAACTAAAATCTTTCTACCTCCAACAGCTGAACAATTCTTCAACTCAATGGAATGATTATTATCTTCAATAGCAACACTTACCATTGAGAATCAATATCAAAACTAATACCACTCACAAAATCCAGAAAAAAATCATTAAAAAAGCAAATTTTACTTACAATTGAACATAGCCAAACCTTCGATGCTTACTTGATCCTAATATAAAAACAAGCAAAGACCGACCAAAAATAAAAGCTTAGTCTAGACAAAATATTTTTGCTACAAGAAATAAAAAAATCATGATTTTTTGACTTCAAAACAAGTAATTTTAAAATCAATCCCATCCCATGTATTATTATTTTGGTTGTCCACAACATTTAAAATCATAAACTTGTTTCAGGTGATCCTCAAATTCAATGTGGGCACTAGATTTACCTACCTTTTTTGGTAACCATAAAGAATCTTTTTATTGGTCCAATCTTATTGAAAGTTTCTTCCATCTAAATAAACATCGACAACAAACAATAAGACAAAACAATAAATAAATCCAAAATCACGGAAAGATCTAGGGTTGGCATTTCAGGACGTTGGTAGGCAGTGGCGACTCGCTATCGACAGGTCAAGGAAGACGGCGACGGAGCACGATTAACGGTCGACGAAGGTGGAGATGACGCGTCGTTCAAAGGTGCAGGGTGGAGAAATTAAAGGAAGGTGAAGGAGGACGTATGGGAAGGAGAAGAAGAAAACGAAAGAAAAAGAAGAAAAAGAAGAAGAAGAACAAAGAGGGCAAAGAAGAACGAAGAAGAAAAGGGAAGAAGAAAAACAGAGAAAACGAAACAAAAGATATGAATTGGCGGCGCATTAGGGTTTATTTAAAAAAGTTTAAATTTTAATTTTAATTATTATTGTATATAATAGTTTCAATTTTAAATAAATATTTTTTTAATAATTTCATATATATTAATATATAAATATTATATATGTGTATATATATATATATGATATATATGTGATATATTAATTTAGATTATTTTAGATTTAGTATGAAATTTAAAATTAAAAGTATTGTAATTGTAACGAAAAAAATACTGCAACAAAAGAAAAATGTTGACCAAACCGAAAAATCTATTTGTTACGAAAATATCCGAAACAAAAAATAACTTTTGTAACAAAAAAATTGTAGTGGATGAGATTTCGCTACAAATGGCTATTTTTTTTGTTTTTGTAGTGATTAAGATCTTTAAATCATTAGAAATAATAGTGCATATTTTTCAAACTACGAGTAAATCATACGTAATTTTACCTAACTTTATTGCCAATGCTTAGTATATTCCACAGCACACCATTTGGATTATTTCAAACTTATTTTTCATTACCTTCAACCAACGCATGACATTGATCTATTTACTTGTTTGGATTTCAAAATTAATTAATTGGTTATGTTGATGTTATTTATATATCTAATCCACAAAAGCTCAATTTATTATTTTTTTCCAATCATATTAGATTA
The DNA here is from genome assembly GCF_009805555.1 of Andrographis paniculata. Taxonomy (NCBI): domain Eukaryota; kingdom Viridiplantae; phylum Streptophyta; class Magnoliopsida; order Lamiales; family Acanthaceae; genus Andrographis; species Andrographis paniculata. The sequence goes on from NW_026137424.1 coordinate 1,039,106, forward strand.
TGTTTCCTTTTGTATGATTGTATTATAATACTCAATGTTATTTTAATAGATTATATAATCGTAACATTAATTATTATCATATTTATTTTGTTTGATTAAATATAGATGTAGACATTGATACAAATATTACTTAGGATAAATTAATCCCACATGTTTTCGTGAGATTAATTATCCCTAAATAGTTTATTATTATATTGGACATTAATTAATCTCGAATTTTATTTTTTAAAATTAAACTTGTAATTAGGTTTAAATAAAATAATATTATACACCTTAATTCCTCAAAGTAAACACACCTTTAAAGTATTAGCAATTCACTAAATTAATCGTGAATGTATTTTATTAAGGTTAATTACCCACTATTGTGATACCCCGGCCCGCAACCCATGCAAAGCCAAGCGTGTCGGGATTGCAAACTGGTCCCACAAGTCAACACGAGTTCTTCCAGCATGTTTTTGTCCTCACTTACGCGTACTTGCGGGACTTTTTAATGAGTCACCCATCCTCGTATTATTCTAAGATTCTTTCAGTAGAGCTCCCGAAAAGGAATGTGCACATTGTTGACATGAGTAATCTATTCAATCCATTTAACCTATATTCAACCTCGGATGGCCTGTCACCGGCTCATCCATGGGAATTAGTCTAGCACCAGCCCAACTTTGGGGTATTACAACCACACTCGAAAAATTTATAATATGATCTATGATTATGCATTACGCTCTATAAATATTATCTAAAATAACACATACTTTATTTTTTTATGATTTGAAATGTGGTGTTGATTTGAAATTTTATTTAAATAGTATTATGATGTGATGTTTTGTGAACAAAATAATATATTTTTATTGGCCAAGAATATTTGAAAACTGCATCAAATTTGCAAGAGGATGTCAGGATTGTCAGAAACATGGCCCATTGAATCACCTGCCGTCAGAAGAGTTACAGGCAATGGTTAAACCATGGCCCTTCAAAGCCTGGGTACTCGACGTGATTGGTAAAATTTATCCATCTTCATCAAAACATCATTCCTTTATTTTAGTGGCGACTGATTATTTTACAAAATGGGTCGAAACGGTTCCTTTGAAGAATGTGACGCAAAAGGAAGTGATTGAATTTGTGTTCAATCACATTATTTATCGGTTTGGAATTCCGCATAATCTCATTACCGACCAAGGTTTAATGTTCACAAGTGAGAAGTTTATTAAGTTTTTGGCAAGTTTTCATGTAAATTTACACCATTTTTCACCTTACTATCCAGAGGCCAACGGGCAGGCTGAGGTAGCAAACAAGATCATTATCAATATCATTCGGAAAATGATAGCAGAAAATCCCAGGAAGTGGCATATGTTGTTGCCTCAGGCTTTATGGGCTCACCGGAACAGTAAGAGTTCATCCACAGGATTCTCTCTTTATCATCTTACGTTTGGTCAGGATACCGTACTTCTATTCGAACTCAACGTACACACTTTCAGAGTGGCACATACTAGTCTGGACCATGCTGCAGAGTGTCAGCAAAGCATAATGCAACAGTTAGAGACAGTGGATACAGAACGCATGGAAGCCTTGGAACAAATGATCCGGCAGAATGAAATGCGAGCACGATATTATGGGAAGAAGGTATCTCCTAGAACTTTTACAGAAGGAGATCTGGTGTGGAAAACAATACTACCCACATACAAGAAAGTTGATCAGTTGGGTAAATGGTCCCAAAATTGGGAAGGTCCTTTCATCCTTCACAAAAAGATCGGAAATGGGGCATTTATTATTGTGAATCATGAAGGGAAATTAGTACATGAAAATATTAACGCCAAGTATCTGAAAAGGTATTTTCCTGCCTTTTTATAGCATAGTCGTTAACCTTTTATTACAAAGAAACTAAGAACCCTTTAAGGGTTTGAACCCACAAGGAAGGGTCTTATTCGTCATCCGAAAGGGTGATACAGACATGATCGTCCTCTAATTCAGAATTTTCATCCCAATTGGCAGTAACCGGTTCCTCGTCAAGAAGATCTTCCAGGTGGGGACGGTAATGATCTCATTGATCCTGCATTTCTTGAAGGTCTTGCTCAGTACGAACCTTCACATCTTGTAGAGAATGACGCTCTCGCTCTACAGTAACACACAATCTGGAAAGTGTTGATCTTTGTTGACAGAATATGTTGTTCCAGTTGAGATCGGGGAGAACAACCATGACATGATGGTCTATCATCCATATGATGATCAAGATCTAATATGCGGTTGAGAATGTCAGTAAGGGGTTCATAGTCGGTGGACACACGTTCCATCAGACAAATCATACGGTGTATGATTTTTTTACCTCTACCATAAAATTTGAATTTAAAATCTAGTTGTTTGAGCACTTGTATCAGATCCTCAGCATGATGACCTATGGGATGTTTGCCCACGAAAAATGGCTCCAGAGAGTTTTTCCAATTGTTGGAGAGAATACGGATGCGGGGAGAGACCATGTGTTCAAAAGATCAAAGGATTGTTGTGACTTGCTTCTTTGAGGTTTGATTTAAATAAGTAATTCCTGTTTTAATTATGTGGTGCAAATTTAAGGATCGGTGATTGAAAATAGGATGAAATTGAGGTTAGGAATTACGTATATATACAAAGTTTGAACTGTTCAAAGTACTACAAAAGAAGGGCCCGGAGGGCGGTTCGAAGGTCCGACCACTTTTTTTCAGACCGGGCCGTCCTCCTCTGTTAGAAGGCCGTCTGGTGCTCATGTACAAGCCTCGACCGAATACTTGCTTGTAATTGGCCATGGAGGTTTTTTTTAGTCTGGCGATGTTCGGTCACCAGACGACGTCCTTCCTGAATGCATCTGTTCAGAGTCTCCAGCTCTTTTTGGAGGCTTTCGAGTTCCTTAATTTTCTAAGAAATCTCGGCAGCCAAAGTGTGTCGTGCATGCTGGAGCTCATTCAACCAAGTGGAGGCTTGATTGAGGTCTTCTGTCGATTTTGACAAAAAGGCCTTAATGGCAGTTGTGTCGGGTGGTGGTTGTGACGGAGTGGCGTCGGACGATGGAGGTCGAATCAAGGGTAGATCAGCTTGAAGTTCAGTGATCCTCTCTATCATCTGACTGAGTATTGGGGCCGCCGCAGACCCAGCAGGAGTCTGCACCAGCAGGTCAATTGCCACTTGAGCCAGAGAGTCGAGGTCTCCAGGGCTCAGGTCGGCAAATGACAAGTCAATGCAACGCAACACTACCGGTCGGGCAGGTGCCAGCAATGGTACTCTTGTTAAAAAGTTGATCTCGCGGATAGTCTGGTTATACAAGTTAAAGTGATTAGAGGAACATAACTCAAGGGTAACTAGTTGGGCGATGCGAAAATTACCTGGTTGAGGATGGTTGTGGCCTCAGAAGAAGCCAAAAGAACTGGGGCTACCTGTGGAGGACCCGGACAGGTCCTCGGCCTGGAAACCGACTCATCGGCCGCGGACAGGGGACCGACAAAATCTAGCTCCGAGCCCTGGAAGAATAAGAGTTGAGTTAAGAAAGGTTGAAATTTAAAATAAGGAACCACAGAGGAAAGAAGTGCTAACCACAGCCTCGAGGTTCTGATTTACGGAGGCATCACCCGACTCAGAAGAGGAGAGTTGGACTGGCTCAGGGTTCGGTTGGACTGGTTCGGGATTCGGTTGGACTGGTGTGGGATTCGGTTGAACTGATTTGGGAGCCACGGCGGATGGTGCTCGGTACTGGCCGGTTCGGCCATAAAATCAACCGCCGCAGGTTCCTGAAATAAAAAGTTTATGTTAAGTTACGAAGGGAAATAATATAATCTTGTAGTCAATTCGGACTCACCAGAAGCACGTATAGATGGTGGAAGTTGTTGAGGATGGAGACGAAACCTGCCTCATCGTCGTCCTCCTTCCGACGAATCACGGGCGACTCCTTTGGCATATTGGTCTGCTGTGGAAGGACAGCAGCAACTGGCGAGGGAGGAGAGGTCTGCTCAAGGAAGAAGTCAAAGTTAGCAATAGAAGTTTATGGAAGGTGAGGAATATTGGAGATTACCTCTTCAACAGGTGGTTCGGTTGTTGGTTGGTCGGCAGGCAGGACGGTCGGTTGCTCGGCAGTTGGGCGAAGTGACTCTGGAGACAAGGGTTTTAGAAGCATACGGGATAGAGAAAGTAAAGATTGAATTAGTCTACCCAGATATCGGCACACATTTATGGGCAACCAAGCGGGATCCATAGACAAGGACACCAAGTAGTCCTCCACCGTCTGTCGATCGAACGCTGGCTTAGTGGCGGCTTTAGTTCGGGCAGCTCTTTTCTTTCTTTTCAGCGCACTGGGGCCTTCAGCGGGAACCGCCCGTCTTTTCCTAGGGATAGTTGCATGGTGAGGAGAGCCCAAAGCAAGGGTTGGAGGAGAAATGAGTTTTCCCAACAACTGGTCGGAATGAGGAGCCACCACAGCCCAAGTAGCCGACCATCAAGACGGGAAGGCCTCAACCGAATGGGGGTTCTGGCCGAAAGGGATATAGGAGTTTGAAGTAAGGTAAAAAGAAAGTTGGGAGAGATAAAGCGAAATTAGGGCAGAGATCACTCGCCGTCGGGACTCTGTGTTATTAGATGTGGTCGGGCGAGTGGACCCGGGAGACCTTGACAGCAGCCGAACTATTGTGACAAAAATTGGGGCTGGTAGTTAAAAGTATAAAAATATTGTTGGTTTTTTCTTGTCGAATCTTTGGCTGGAAAAAATAAACCGAGGTTTTAGAGCAGAATCCCAGGAATAGAGATAAGTCGGGTGAGGTAAAGGATCTGGGTACGGATGAGGGCAGTTTGTATCCGGGTAAGGCCAGAATAACTCAGTGGCATACTGTACATAAGCCTCATAAACAAAATACTTGGAATTGCTACGGTCTTCTGTAAGAATGGCAGAAATTACGGGGTCGGATGGGTGAAGTTTGGAAGAGTTCTGAGTCAGTTGGGCAAGGGCTAGTCCTAAGGACCTCTTAGGGTTCGGGGTTACAGGTAGCCGACCAAAAAAGGCTTTTGGAAAATATAAACGAAGCCAAAGCTCTAGGAACCAGAATGGGCCAGAGGCGGCTGTGTCCGTCTTTTTGGTACTTAGGAGGCGGACACTGACTCTGGACAGACCCTCATATAGGTTGGCCAGAAAGAGGGTGCCTAAGGAGAAAAATCGGTCATTGGCTAAATGAATAGCTAAGTCTATTTGGGAGGTCAAAACTGATTTAGAAGAAGAAAGAATTACGTATATGTAAATGATACAAGAATACATCAAAATTCAAACAAGTATTTGCAAAATTTACAAGATGAAAGAACCCACATACCTGCATAGCCAAAATAAGAGGAAGACGGTGTGCTCCAGGGTGGTTGCAAGGGAACCGTTCGCGCCCTGGTGTCGGACGACGAAGTTGGTTCAGCCCTTGTCCTTCTCGCTGGTTCGAGCAAGCGACCAACACTCGTGGTCGGGCACTGGCTCCTGACCATCAAGCTTGCCCAGCACTGGGTCGTCGCCCACGACGGGGAGATGAGCAACCAGGGCCACATCCATTAGGGTTGGCTGATTGGACCGGAAGGGAGAAGGAAAACGCCCATTTGTGCATTCCAGAAGGCCGCCATGGCCAGTAAGACCTTGTCATGAAGATATAAGGGTTGGGTGGAGAGGTAGATGGCTTTGTCGATCCCCTAGCGTTTCCATTGCTCTCCGAAAATGGGGGATAGCTTGGAATACCAAGTCCGAAAGGCTTCATTTGGATCAGTGAGGTGAGTCTTGATGTGGTCAGTGATACATTCGGATTTGAAATATGGACTGTTAATGGATAAAGGGGTGACCTGTGAGATGATACTCCTCATGCGAGAAGCATTTTCTGAAGTGGTACAGTAAGGGCGTATGGTAAGGGTAAAAACACAAGATGAAACAAAGAAGACTTCAGGATCATAACCATCGAAAGGTAAAGCAGGGACATATTGGTTTGCCATGATCGCAGTAGGTTGAAGTTTGCATGAGATGAGAGGAATTTTAGCAAGAGGAGAAAGAAATTAGGAAATGAAAGGCGTAAGGAGGAAGACGAAGTGGAGGAGTTTTTAGTGGGTTTTTTCGTAAAACCCATGATAGGACAACATAATGATGAATAGACTCCCAAAACGTCAAATCTCGCATTAACCAAGAAGCGATGACTCGGACGGGATGAGGCAAATTGTTAGATATTAAAATATTTTAAGGTTTTATTGGGCCTGTAGATGGACTTAAAAACTTGGGCCCGCAGACAAACCCAAAAAGGGGGTGGGTTTCCACACATCCATTAAGGGAACCAGTCGGTAGCCTTTCTGGTCGGCTGGTCAGTTGGTAGCGTCAAAACAGTCAGCAAAGGTGCAACCGCAAGACGGTTCGTCAGGCAGTTGCAAGGGAACCAGTCAACCAGTCGGTAGCCTGTCTGGTCGGCTGGTCAGTTAGTAGCATCAGAACAGTCAGCAAAGGTGCAACCACAAGACGGTTCTTCAGGTAATTGCAAGGAACCAGTCCACCAGTCGGTAGCCTGTCTGGTCGGTTGGTCGGATGGTAACATCAGAATAGTCAGTAAAGATACAACCGCAAAATGGTTTTTCAGACAGTTGCAACCGCAAGACAGTTCTCCATTGCAACCATAAGGCGGTTCATCGGGGCAGTTGCAACCGACTGATAATCCGACACATACGATCTAATAACCGACTTGGAAGACATATAACAGGCATCTCGTATCCGGCAAAAGATATCTTCAATCAGCATCAATATTAGAGAAATTCGTGTGGGGATCATCCTTTTTTATCTTTCAGTATTTGTTACTTTTATTTCTTTCACATTCCGTACGGTATCTAGGGAATTACAATTCCAGATATTATTGTAGTCAAATTTAAAATTAATTTTCAAATTTTACTTTTTATCGTTGAAAACAGTATCAACAATTATATAAATGTATTTAGAAATAATTATATAAGTGTATTTAGATATACTTGGTAGTGTATAGTTTTGAAGAATTTGTAAAATAAAAAAATTATATTTTTAATGTAATGTAAGATGTTTAATATTTTGTATAAAAAATATATATATAATTTTTATATAATTTAAAAGGTTAAAAAGAAATTTAAATAATTATTAAAAAAATTAAAAAATTAAATATACAATTTAAAATAATATAATTGACATAATTTCTTATACTGTACACCAAAAATAAATTCATATAAACAAGAACAAACCTATTACATATGACAAGAATATATATATATATTAGAATTAATAATAGCAATATTGAATCCAAAATAATTATAAATATAAACAAATGATACAGTATTCAATGCAATTAACAAGTACTTCTCACGAAAAGTTGTAAGGGTAACTTTGTCTTTTCACGGTAATGCCAGCTGTGGATCTGAATCTCGCCCTTCGTCTTCACGCGACGGAGCATTGCTCCATTCCCGGACTCTCATGCGCCTGCCTGCCTCTTCTCCCTATACCCCAACTCCTTCTCTCCCCCTCCAGTCAAGGAACTGCTCCTCCCTTTGACTACCGACTGAATACCGAGCGTGATATTGAATTAGATCCATCGTGGTTGGGTAGGGGTAAGTTTCTTTCAGGCGTGCATGGATTAAGTTGAATTTCGTTTGTTTTATTTCATTATTTTCTTGTTGAATCGCTGCTTTTGAACGTTTGTTGACATTTTTTTGCTCTGCTGCTGGTGTTTAATTTATTTGGTCATAATAAGCTTTCAATTTGGAATTGGTGATGGGATATTGTTGTAGATCTACGCGCTGAGTGGTTTGGGGTTTTGGTTTAGGGTTCAGCACGCGAGGGATTAATCCGGTTTTACAGCTTTCGTGCGTTGTCAAGTTTTGTTGCTTCTACCTACAGTGTCCGCTTTAGCCGTTGGGAATAGAATTGTGGGAGTTATGCGGTCTGCTGTTACAGAATCATGATTGATGTGAATAGTAAATAAGTGAAGGATTTATTGAATGCCAACGTGTTTGTAATGTTAATATCAAATGTTGGAAGATTTGTTGGACAATAAATGATGTCAATTATTTATTGTTTTGAATTGCTGCACTTGGTGTTGGTGAGATTATAACGATCTCCTGTTTTTCATGTTCTCGGAGGTGATTTGTCAAAATGTCGATCATTGGAAGTTGGCATTTTAGAGCTGAAGCTCCATTGGTTCTTCAATGGAGCTTCATGTTATGTTGTTGTATTGTTTTATGAGGGTAATGTGGTTGATTGTCCTTGGTGGTGTAGTCTGCCAGTCTAGGTTTAGTTGAGGAATTCAAATAAATTTATTGAGCAATTGTCAGTTAAGGTTGCAGATCGTTAGTGCCGTTCGATTATCTTTCCCCTTAACATGTTTTGCTGGTTTTGTAAAGCTCTAGTTTGCTGATTACTTTCTTGCCTAAGGTTATTTCCTTGTGCTATGGTGCCTGCAGAGCATTGTGCCTTTTAATTTTATTTTATTTTTAATTTAACATTTTTGCTAGCTCTTGCTCACCTTTTGTAAACGTTCCAATTTTATTCTGTGAAATGAATCGGTAGATTTGGTGTACACAGAATGGTATATTAGATGAAATTATGGTCAATTATTTGCATGCCTAGAAAGACATACATTTATAATTATAATGGATATGAATTGGTTTGTATTCTGTTTCACAGAAGTGTGTATGATGATAACCTCTTTTACGATCATTGTGGATTTTGCCCTGGCAATCATATGGACCGCTACATTATTAATAGGACTTGCTTTTGATGCTTCTTTTATATTGTAAAGTATTACAATTTGTTTAATATACTGTACACATATTACTTAGTTGTAGGTTGTAAATGCTCTTGAGCATAATTCAGTTAGTAATTTCAGAATAATATGCTAATTGCAATTTATTATTTTGCAGAAGCCATACCTGTATGCAAAGATTTGATTAAATTGGATTCTGGACAGTTTCTGTGACATCCTTCTAGGGAACAATGGATTTTCCTTTGATATCAAGGAGGAAATTTTGGCCGGGTTTTGTGTATTTGGTTATCTTATTCCAGTTGTGTAATGGTTTCTACCTGCCTGGGAGCTATATGCACACATATTCCCCAGGAGATAAAATATATGCCAAAGTAAATTCTTTGACCTCCATTGAAACCGAGCTTCCATACAGCTATTACTCTCTTCCTTATTGCCCGCCTAAAGAAGGCATCAAGAAGAGCGCTGAAAATCTTGGAGAACTGCTGATGGGAGATCAAATCGATAATTCTCCATACCAATTCCGGATGAATGTAAATGAAACTGTATACCTTTGCACTACTCGCCCTTTGAATGAGCACGAGGTAAAGCTTCTAAAACAGAGAACCCGGGATCTCTATCAAGTGAACATGATTCTTGATAATCTGCCAGCTATAAGGTATACCTACCAAAATGCAGTCAAAATTCAGTGGACCGGATACCCAGTGGGATACACCCCTCCCAATAGCAATGATGATTACATTATCAACCATCTCAAGTTTAAGGTATTGATTCATGAATATGAAGGAGCTGGTGTGCAGGTACTTAGTACGGGAGAAGAAGGGGGACTGGGGCTTCTTTCAGAAGCTGAGAAAAAAAAGGCTTCTGGATATGAAATAGTTGGGTTTGAGGTTATCCCATGTAGTGTAAAATATGACCCCGACAAGATGGAAAAGCTCCACATGTATGACAAAGCTCCATCCATAAGCTGCCCGCAGACACTGGACAAGTCTCAAATTATAAGGGAGCACGAGAAAGTGTCATTTACTTATGAGGTTGAGTTTGTCAAAAGTGACATCAGATGGCCCTCTCGTTGGGACGCTTATCTGAAGATGGAAGGAGCTCGCGTACACTGGTTCTCAATTCTCAATTCATTGGTGGTGATTTTCTTCTTGGCTGGAATTGTTTTCGTCATATTTTTGAGGACAGTGAGAAGGGATTTGACAAGATATGAGGAATTGGACAAAGAGTCTCAGGCTCAGATGAATGAGGAACTTTCAGGTTGGAAGCTCGTAGTTGGTGATGTCTTCCGAGAACCATCTCATTCTAAGTTATTGTGTGTGATGGTTGGAGATGGAGTTCAGATCACTGGGATGGCAGTTGTCACTATTGTTTTTGCAGCTTTTGGTTTCATGTCACCGGCTTCCCGAGGTATGCTATTGACTGGCATGATAATGCTTTATCTTTTCCTGGGAATCGCTTCTGGCTATGTTGGAGTGAGAATGTGGACGACTATAAAAGGCACGTCAGAGGGGTGGAGATCCGTTTCTTGGTCAACAGCTTGCTTCTTCCCCGGAATTGTTTTTGTAATCTTGACAGTGTTGAACTTCATCCTCTGGGGAAGTAAGAGCACCGGGGCTATCCCGATTTCCTTATATTTCAAACTCTTTGCACTTTGGTTCTGTATATCAGTACCACTCACACTCTTGGGAGGGCATTTGGGCACACGAGCTGAGCCCATTAAATACCCGGTCCGCACGAACCAGATCCCAAGAGAAATCCCTGCCCGCAAGTATCCCTCATGGCTTCTTGTTCTTGGTGCCGGAACTCTTCCTTTTGGAACCCTTTTCATCGAGCTTTTCTTCATCCTCTCTAGCATCTGGCTCGGTAGATTCTACTACGTCTTTGGCTTCTTGCTTATTGTCCTGTTGCTGCTGGTGATAGTTTGCGCCGAAGTTTCTGTTGTCTTGACATACATGCATCTTTGTGTCGAGGATTGGATGTGGTGGTGGAAAGCATTCTTTTCTTCCGGATCAGTCGCACTTTACGTATTCCTGTACTCCATCAATTATCTGGTCTTCGATCTCCAGAGCTTGAGCGGACCAGTGTCTGCCACGCTTTATCTTGGCTACTCGCTGATAATGGCGGTCGCAATCATGCTTTCTACAGGTACCATTGGCTTCCTTACTTCGTTCTACTTTGTCCATTACCTTTTTTCGTCAGTAAAGATCGATTGAGGGCTTCAATCTGAGGTGAGTAAGAGTCTGTAGTAAGTTTGGGCTTTTACAACATATTTCATCACAGTATTTGCTATAAATATTCTGTATCTCAAAACTAGATATCGCGATACATTTAGGACTACATCACTATTCTCCATTTGAGTTTTATTTTGTTATGCCGTCATCCATGTGAGAGATCTTATGTTTTCGTCTTGCTATACAGCCTAGCTGCTCATATAATCGAAATTAGACGTGCTTGTTTGTTCCTTGGTACAGTAGCTCTCTATGTAGTAAGAACTCCGTTATACTCGAGTCGGGCGGTTATCCATTGTATTTCATTGATGATCAGTTTGTACTATTTCTTGCCGGTGCGGGATTTTTTAAGTCATGTTATCGAGTATTCTGTTGTCTTGATTGTTCATATTTCGTCTGTCCTTAATCCTCCTGCTAGATGTTTGTTCTTAATCCACTGAAGTAGCATGATGAATATTTTTGTGATTTTGTCCATTTTAGCTGTGCGATGCTTAAATCATGTGTATGTGTGTATTTTGTTGCAATTAATTAGATGCTTTAAGTTATGCGTCTTTTTGAAAGTAAATGTTACAGAGCATAAAATCAAATAGGTGTTTCAATCCACATTTTCTAGTTGTGTTTTGTATATATTGTTGAGTTCTACTTTGCTTTTGGATTTGGCATGAAGGCACAATTGTTACTTGCATAAGAAAATGTATATTTTATTTAAATAGAAGAGGTGAGGTGAGTTGGTGCAAAATTGTTTGCTATATGTGACTGACTTGAAAATTTTGAATTTTTTTTGTTTAAATAATATTTTATGTGATTTTTATGAGAAGAAACTTGTTTTTTTATTTATTTATTATTTTTTTTTTTTGAAAAATATAGAGTAAATAGTAAAAATTGAGAAAAAATATTGAAAGAAATCTATCTATATATATGAGATTTATTCAATGATTGTAAAGAAGGGGGATCCATTGGCATTAAATGGACTTGTGAGTTTCCAATATGTTTCTAATGTGAGATTCAGTGGTGATAATAATTGCATTTTTTTCTTTTTTTTTCTTTTTTTTTTATCAAGAAATTATTGCTGTTGTATGATGCTAATATATATATATATATATATATATTAAAAATGTGTATAAAAAGAGTAGTCATTTAGGTGGCCTTGTGAAAATTGTGTAATATTTCACTACATTTCGTTCTAATTAGGACGTGTAGAACTCACAAAATTATTTTATTTTTTCTCTTCTCAAACCTCTATTTCTCTCTTCTTAATTCAACTTAAAAATTTTTTATTCTATCTTTTCCTAATAAATAAATATTGTTATTTTTATTTATAATATTCTATTTCTAAAAGAATAATAATTTTTGTTAATTATAGATAAATAAATTTTTTTATTTAGTTGTATTATATAAAAATTTTATACTCTATAAAATAATGTTTATTATTATATATATATATTAATGAGATATAGTATTTAAAATATTGAAATATATATTTTAAACTTCTTTTAAGTCATATAATATTGTGTCCCGGTCCAATATATTCATTTAATTTTTTTTGTAATAGATTAAAAAATAATAATATTTTATTAATTAGTTAAAATTTGTAAAATTCTTTTAATATTTTTACATTACAAATGAAATAAATATTTTTGTAAAATTTAAAGATGATAAAAATATTATATTGGACTGGGAGGGAGGGAGTCACCATTCACATAAAAGTAATAAAATAATATTATAAATTATTATCATTAATTTACTAAATTATTATTTAAAAAAAATTTATGCGCTAATCAAACTCATAAATTTTGGCAGCAAGACGGAGAGAGCATGAAATTGGAATTTTCTTGTGGTTTTATTTTTCTTTTTCACTACATAGTAGTACTTTTTTTTTTTTTTTTTTTTTTACAGTCTCCTTCGGTCCCATTTACGCTTTGAAAAAGGATTATACATTTTAATTTTATTTTAAAATTTTTAATTTTAAATTTAATTATACTAATTAGTGTTATTAATTTTAATATAAAATTATTTTTCCTATGTGATAATTATTTTTACTAATATATTTTTAATTATTTACTAATTATACTTTTCATAAAATTTAATGTATACCGTCAATGGGATACCATAGCCGGGACGGAGGGAGTAGTACTTTTATTTTCTTTCGTCCGCCTCTAAGTGTCATATTTACTTTTACGTCATTGTATTTAATATTAAAAATATCTTTATATATGTATAATTTTTTTGGAAATGTCTCTTCTACTACTAGTATTATAAGACACTAATGAAAGTATTTTTATAATTTTTTCTTAATTTATACTACATTTTGATATAATAATAATATTTAAATATCAACACGTAAAAAATAAATTGGACTTTAGAGCCGGAACGGAGATATATATTTTTTTTTTATTCCAAATCAATTGAGAAATAGTTTGATTCTGTGGTACCAGATTTTAAAAAAATATATATATATTTATATTATATTTAGTAGTAGATAAAAATTTGTGTACTAATGACAATAAAAAAGTAAATGTAGTCTTCGGAATATAAATTATAAAAATGAAATAATAAGTATCGAGTATTATTTAAAATAATAATCCCTCCGTCCCAGATACAGATATCGTATCTGTTACATTGTAGACACGGTATTTTATGAATAGTGTAATTAGTAGATAATTAAGAATGTATTAGTGAAAATAATTATCCTATAATATAAATAATTATAAATTAAGATTAAGATAACTAATTAGTTTAATTAAAATTAAAAAAAAAATTTAAAATTTAAAATGAGATTAAAGTGTGTAATCATTTTCCAAAAAATAAAAGTGATATAGTACGTGGGACGGACAGAAACGGCAACTTGGACATAGTATATGGGACGACGGAGGGAGTAAAAATAACAAAAGTATTTTAGGTTAGCCGTTAGCTATTGTTTAAACACAAGGCACGGTTTGTTTATTTTGTATTTTTTGATAGATATATTTTTTATATATCACTAATTTCTTATGAATAAATAAGATATATGTATTATATATTACGTTATATTTGTATATTATAATTTTTTGATTATATTTATAAAAAGTCATATCATTCAAAAACACTAATGGAACAAACCCTATCAAACTAGATATAGCCTTGAATGCAGTGGAATTTATTGTTGGCTACAGATATGGTAGATATATTACAATTAATTTCAACAAATAATGGATTAACACAATGCACATATAAATTAAAACAAAAAACATATTATAACAATTTTTATTTTTTTTATTGCGAATTCTCACGTCACAAAAAAAAAAAAAAAAAATTGTAACAGTCTATATTATTAAATTTTAGTACTCTCTCCTCATAACAAAGTATCTATTTTTTTTATTTTAGTCCGTCCCATAACAAAGTATTCATTTCATCTTTTAATAATTGTACTATCTACCTAACATTACAAATACCCTTACAACTTACAATATATTACACAAATGTCATTACCTCTATATCATCACACATACTAATAAGGTTATTTTAGTCATTTCTACTTTATTCCTACTATATCTCAATATAATACTAATATTTTTAAAACAACGTGCAAAAAGCAAATAAATATTTAATTCCGACACGAATGGAGTATTTGATATACGACTAGTCTCAACCATTACCCTAATCTGTCCATAAAAACAGAATTTAAACTTATAAGTTTGATAAATGCTTGAAAAGTTATTAGGTCATGAAAGTTCTGTTTCAAAATATTTTATTAAATTCAATAAAATAATAAAATATACTCCTTTTATTCAGAATAATTATGTCATTTTTAATTTATTTTTTTAAAAAATTTATATATAAACAGTTTTATTATTTTATTATTTTTATTTTAATAAATAATAATTAATTTGCTATTATAATTTTTTTATTTTACTATTCTTGTTAGTTTTTTAATAATTTTTTTATAATTATCTTATTTTACTTTTTATCTATTTTATTTTTATATTAAATTTTTAATTTTTTTTTAATTTTTATTTCTAAGCAAAATAATATAATTATCTCGAACATTTATTATATCTTTAATATATCATGTCTGAGATATAGTTATATATGAAGTTAAGCTAGTTTGTAAAATGAGATTTTGAGGTAGTTCAACTAATAATTCTTTGATACATAGATACATATGTAAAAGACGATCAATAATATTCTCTCTGTTTCGAATATAATGTCCTAGTTACTATGGAAACAAAAATTTAAAAAGACTATAATTAATAAATTAATTATAATATAATATAAATAATTATATATTAAAATAATTAATTAGTGTAATTAAAATATAATTTTTTATAAAATTTATAACTTTAAAACGTAATAAAAAAAATTAAAAAAAAAATAAAGTGGCCTAAAATGCTGCACGAACAAAAATAAGAATATATATATATGATATTATATGTGCGAACGAAAGTATTATTTGGCGAAGACCTCTCTATTTCGATCAATGGAGGAATTATGAGGCTAATCAATCATCTGTCAAATAACTGTAACTTGCTGTGTTCGTTTAATGTATAGTTTTATTTTTATTAATAAATATCAACAACTATAAAATATTGTTAAAAAATAAAACAATATATATATATATATATTTATTAATAATTGTGTATATTAAAAATAACAAAAATTAAAATCAACCACACTTTTAACAGCTCATTTCTATGTAATATAAATTAAAAAAAAAAAAAAATTTAATATGACTTGTCTGTCGGGTCTAGTTTGCAACTATTAGATTCGACTGAAGTTTAACTAATGCGCATTTTTCGATAAAAGCTGCAGATTCTTATATCATAAAAAATAAAAAAATAATAAAAGTACGAAAAAGAAAAAATGAGAATAAATTTAGCTAAACATCTATTAACAATATTCTAAACAAAATTAGTTTGCCCTAGGTTTATCCAATTCTTCAATATCACTCTTATAATAACAATATACTATTTTTTCTTACAAACTCGTCGCTAAAGAACCAATCGACATAAACACTAAAACGAAGGCAAGAACTACAATGTCCATATTAAGTGCTAAAGCTCAAATGATCACTCGGCCACCCGAAAACATTATCGACAAAGTCATGGAAAGCCAAGAACTTCATAACAAGATTTGTTGGAGCATCAACATTTCATGAAAGGCTGGATAAATACAACAAGCTTCTCCCAAGACAATTCGAAACACCATTCCGACATACTAACACTACAAAAAATCTTGAAATACAAGTTTCGAAGCGCTCATATTGCACGATTGTGTGCTTCAATGAAGAACAGATCTGTGCTCGTATGCCATCTAGATTTTTTTTTCGAAAGCATATTTTTAAATTTTGTTTACCGGGTTCTAGTTTTGATGAATTTCCCTCTCGATGCTTTCTTCTCCATCTTTTCCCTCTTTTTTCTCGTCTTTTCATCTTCCTCCGCCCCCTGGGTGAGAATCAGTAACAACATTACTTGTAATCAGTTAAAAAGTTACTCCGTCCTAAATATCTTCCAATATTTTTTTCTTGGTATGTCTCAAACATCCTCCAATATTTCTAAAATAGGAAATAATTAAATATATTTAATCCATACTCCACACTTTATCATATCACATCACTCAAATAAATATACACTTT
This sequence comes from Andrographis paniculata, assembly GCF_009805555.1. Taxonomy (NCBI): domain Eukaryota; kingdom Viridiplantae; phylum Streptophyta; class Magnoliopsida; order Lamiales; family Acanthaceae; genus Andrographis; species Andrographis paniculata. The sequence continues at coordinate 1,055,677 of NW_026137424.1, forward strand.
TCTCTCTTATCATTTAGTACTATTTAATACTACTACTACCCACCTAAATTCCCGTACCGGAAACAAATGTTGCACCATGTTTGAGACGGAGAAAGTATTTCTTAAGAAATTTCAAACTCTAGTACATGATATTATAATATTACCTCCGAACCATGGGATAGAAACCCCTTGATGAACCCAAAAAGCTGATAGGCTGCAAATCCTGGAATCTGCATATTTATTCAATACATGCAAGCTAAATATCTCGAGAAAATCAGAAACATGTAACTGCATATGGCTTTTGAAAAAAATGTCGGAGGATATATCACCCCTAGAATTATAATTTTGGTGTGCCCTCAAATCAACTTCAAATGGCCTAAGTAATCATTACTGCTTGAAAAATGTTATACTAAACCTTGATTTGTGTCGAAAAAATGATCAATAAATCAGAAAGTGACCAAGCACAAAAACAAAAACCAATTTCAATTGATTTACCAAGATCCCCATGTTGCGAAATGAAAACCTAAGCTAACACGTTACGAAATGAAATCTAACAATTAGAGTCCTGTACTAATGCTCAACTTAGATTACACAGCAACAAAATTTAATATTATGATTGAAGATGAAACTTTTCCCCTTTTTATTTCGAATCCTTTTTAGTGCATGCAACGACAGGGGACAAAAGCCTTACCACCAAGTAAACAAGCCAGAACTTCTCAGAAAGGATAGAACTGAGTTGGACAAAACATGTGATGTAGATCACGTCGTGCAGATATCTGCAATGAAATGCCGTAGAAGTTTAGGCCTTCAAAATAAAGGAAATTAGACGAACATTTGGGATTTGATTTACAAAATCTATGCAAGCTTGTATATTCAAAATGATAAAAACAAGCTTGTAAAACATTTTTAGTTCAATAAGTTTGGTACCCTAACTTAGCAAAATCAGTAAATAAATGCTAGGATGTGAAATCAAAATCATACTCATCAAAGTTTATTCAAAATTGCCTTGACTCTTGATAAAAACTAAATAGTAGTTTTCAAAACTATAAAAGGTTAAGCGAGCACGAGAAGGCCATCTTGGTTCATAGACTGATGTAACCTAAAACACAGCCAAATATAAGAAACTAGATTAGCAAGTTCCTTCGATTGTTTTTATGCCCAATAACCACAAGTTCGAAGCCTAGAACATATTGAATTAAAAAAGAAAAAAAAAAAAAAACCAATATTTTGGATAGAGCATAATCCAAATTGCTAGATCTCGAAGCTATAAGCCCTATATAATAACATAACCAGAATTTTCAGTCATATCTATTAGATAAAGATTCCTTCTTAAGGACAACTTTTAATGAAAAAGGTACCTCAAATTGTTATCTTTTTTATGAACATGAAATCAACCACAGAAAACCTTTATAATATAATTAAACTGAAATCAAGTAAAATTCTATTGTTCTAGTGGCAGCAGGGAAAATTAATAAATATCAACTAACACAGCTACTCCCAAGCAGAATCCGAAACTTACAACTAAAATCATATATATATATATATATACACACATTTAAGGAACCTAAACATGCTGTAAAATAAACTTCAAATCCAATTTCAAGACTCCAACGCCACTAGAACTCCATTTGATCTCATCTTCTAAAAGTTTTTTTAAGTTCATGAAATTTCCCAAATCAAACACCGATTCCTCATTTATTATTTCATTCTAAAATAAAACATAGCATCAACATCTAGTTACAAAACATCAATCAATTATTCAAATTCAAGATTTTACTCTTCAAAACCCGAACCTCCAAACAAACACACGAACATCTTGCCCAAGAACTGGTTTTAGTTAGAAACAAAGCAAGGATTCAATCACTCGTTAACTACACAAGAAGTAGATCTGACCAAAAAAATATCAAGTGAAGTCAAGAAAATCTTCATAGTAAAATGATACCAGAAAATAACCAAAACGAAAACAAGAAAGAACATTGCCATCATTGCTCAAGAAAGCACACAAAACTAAAGATTCTTGCAATTGCGCTGGAAGATGAGCTGACGCAAATTCTATACAAACAAAAAAAAAAAAAAAACACGAATTAATGTGTCAATAAATGGATAGTCTACTGTGTCAATTGCTCAATTTGATCCGAGAAACGAATCTGAGTAATAAGTAAAGGAATTCAACCACAGGAATAGAAATCCAATCGCAGAAACAAAGTAAGTACCCGCAAATTCCACCAGTACTCATATCAAACCCTCCGTCAAGAAGCTCCCCTCCATCAGTGTACGAAGGTTTGGCCATGGCGGCAAGCTGCTGGTACGGAATCACGTAGGCGGCCGTAGTCAAAATTAAGCCCATCCAGTGCTTCCACGTGAAGCTCGAGTAGAAAAACCCGATCCTAATCACCAGATATATCACCTGCAACAGAAAAAAATCCACCAATCTTGAGCAATCAAGCATCGCTCGTAAACCAATAACTTAGCTAGCAACTCAAATTGATGAAATTTCCATCACAGTACGTTGGAGGCGATGATCAGACGGAGGAGATTCTTCATATGTCGGGCGTTTTCTTCCTTTCGCTTCTTCGCTCCTTGATTCGCCATGGATGGTGCAAAAACGACGACGTTTCGGTGCTGCAGAAAAATATTAGAAATGCAAACTTGAGGACTATTGACATACCGCTACTGTTCTGTTGGAAGAGGAAACAGTATTGAAAATGACGGATATGCCCTTAAAATAATTATTACAATATATGGGCTGGAAATGGATTCTCTGGGCCCAAATTTTAATTGACTTTCTTAAGTGGGCTATTGTGAGTTATCTTTTTCTTTGGTAATAATCTCTCCATATTATTTTATTATTATTTAATATAATTCTATTTCGTACAAAACTTAAAATTAATTAATTAATGATAATCATCATAATTATCTATCAACAAAGTAATCATATGTATATGTTTGATATGTATATGTTTTTTATATTAGATATGAAAATTCATTTCGGTAATATAAAAAAATACCCTTTTGTTCAATAATAAATTCTTTTATTTGATTTTTGCAGACCAATTAAGATGAATTAGTATTTTATAAATATATAGTGTAATATCTATTTTACCACGGACATGAAAGTAAAAGTAATGTAAAAATAAAATGTATGGATATTTTTAGTAAGTGTACTACTACCTACTTAACATTACAAATATCTTTACAACTTATAATATATTACACAAATGTCATTACATATATATCACATATACTAACAAGGTTATTTTAGTCATTTCTACTTTATTCCTACTATATCCCAATATAATACTAATATTTCTAAAATTATGTGCAAAAAGCAAATGAATATTTCTTTTTGAGACAGAGGAAGTATTAGATTTAGCTATGGATAAAATTTTTATAGGAATAATAATATAAAATTTTTAAATTTCTTATTAGCTACAACAAAGGTGTTGGTAAGTTGGCTCTTTTTTCAAACATTAGATTTAGCTATAGATAAAAATTTGATAGGCATAAAACTATATATGATTTTCAAATATTTTGTATATCTTATTAGCTAGCTGAAGGTATGGTAGATTGATTTCTTTATTTAAAATATTAGACATAATTGTGGATTAAATTTTGATATTACAAAAATATATATTTTAAATATTGTATCCTTATAAATTGAAGTGAAAGTAGTGATAGGTTGGTTTCTCTTTCAAATATTAGACTTTAAAATAGAAATTTTTCAATAAGATAAATATTTACAATCTTTAATTATTTTTTTGTATTTTATTAAACAATATATTTATATATTTATAATAATATATTATTAATTATTATAATATTATTATCCTAACTCTAAGTTAAATATTTAAATTTTTTATCACTTAAGTTCGCTATCTCAGTTTTTTTCTCAAAAGTTATAAATTTTAAACTAACTCATTCTTACTTTACTAGTTTGTTTTCTCCCCCCAAACGTATTACAAATACTCAAATTCTTTTGTATTCATCAACTTCGCTATTTTATTTTTTCTTCAAAAGTTACAAACTATACATTGTAAATACTTCAATTTTTTTTGTATTCACAGCTCTTTCCCTTTCTTCTCAAACGTTATAAACCTATATCTCAAATTTTTTTGTATTCATCGTTCTCTTACTTCTTTCTCGAAATTTATTAATTGTAAATATTCAAATTCTTTTGTATTTACAGCTCTCTCTCTTTCTTCTCAAACGTTATAAACATATATATCAAATTCTTTGGTTTTCATTATTCTCTCACTTTTTTCTCAAAAGTTACTAATCCTACGCTGTAAATACTCAAATTATTTTATATTCACAGCTTCTCTCTATTTCTTCTCAAACGTTATAAACTTATATCTCAAATTCTTTTGTATTCATTGTTTTCTCACTTTTTTTCTCAAAAGTTATTAATCCTATACTGTAAATACTCAAATTCTTTTGTATTCACAACTCTCTCTCTTTCTTCTCAACCGTTATAAACATATATCTCAAATTCTTTTGTATTCATCATTCTCTTACTTTTTCCTCAAAATTTATTAACCCTACACTGTAAATGCTCAAATTCTTTTCTGTATTCACAGCTCTCTCTTTCTTCTCAAACGTTATAAACCCTATATCTCAAATTCTTTTGTATTCACAACATTCTTCATTTCTTCTCAAACGTATAAACCCTATATCTCAAATTCTTTTGTATTCATCGTTATCTCGCCTTCTCTTCAAAAATTATAAATCCGACATTATAAATACTCAAATTCTTTTGTATTCATCCAAGTCACTCTCTCACTTTATCCCCAGAAGTTTATATGTTTACGTAAGATTGTTGGGTAGACCAAAAAAAAAAAAATTAATACAAAAAAAATTTATGTATACAAAAAATTTTTTGTAGAATATAATATAGAATTTAACTTATCAAAAATTTTAGTTTCTATAGTGTACAGTGAACCATCACTAATTAGCCTTTACATATTTTATTTATCATTTATGTAGTTTCAATTTCTTAGGAAGAATCAATCTCTTTAACATGATCTCTCATTTCAATCGTGATTCTATTAATTTCTTTGAAAGATTGACCGATGTATCTTGTTATTTTGAAGCACTAGTGAATGTCATAACTCTTCTTTTGACCATGGATGTTGTAGATGATTGACTTCAAGTTCTTCTTTGTTGCCTATTTTTCATAATAAAACTTATATGGGATACATCAATTTTTCATGAAATATATATTTGTATGTTTTAGAAAACTCTCTTATTACTCCCTTCGTCCCATTAAAATGTTACCATTTTCTATTTCCGTCCGTCCCAAAACAAGGTTACCATTTTCTAATTTAGTAATTGTACTACCTACCTAACATAATAAATACCCTTTTAACTTACAATATATTATACAAATGTCATTACTTTTATATTACACCATACTAATAGGGGTATTTTTGTCTTTTTTACTACAATCAAATATAATACTAATATTCAAAAATCTACTTGCAAAAAGCAAACGCCACATTTCTAACGGGACGGAGGGAGTATTACTATTTTGTAATTATTTTTAAAATATTAAATTTTGATTATTGTTTTATATCTTTTAATAATTGTAAAATTTATTTTAGCTAAATTATATATATATATGTATTAGGTAGTTCGAATAACAAGGTAAACATGAATTAAAACATGACAATAAATATGTCCATATTTGAACACGAACGTGTTGCCATATTCATATATGGTCTTGTTTAAACATGATTGTGTTGATTGTTCGCAAGACTTAGTCAACTTTCGCTACAACAAAATATTCATTTTTTATGAAATTAGTCATAAAAATTTTAAAAAATATATGTAGTTAATGAATTTGTTATAAAATTAGTCATGAAAATGAATTTAGGGGCGATGAGCAGTGTAGCTAATTTTGCTACATAAATTGTCATGACAATTTCCAATATAATTTGCCACAAACTTATTTGATACACTAATTGCTACAGCAATAAATTTGATATATATTTTGCCACATCTAAATAATAATTATTTTACAAAAAACTTCCACACAAATTTCCATGATTTATTTGAAAAAAAAAATTGTCATGAATAATTAATATTTAATCAAATAAAATAAAATATTTTATTTTTTCATGTGCATCAAAATTTAAATTTAAATTGTAGAATTCAATATTATAAATATTAAAAAAAAAAACATGAATACAACATTATATATCAGTTAATAAAATTAATATTTTTAAATACATATAGTAACATCATGCAATATTTAATCAAATATATTGATATAATAGTACTAAAAATATACATTGAAGTAAATCTTCCGGATTTTGAATTCTTAAAGTCTTGACATATGTGCTGCTCTTCGGTATTTAAATTCTTGATATGTGCTTCAAATTGTTTTCGATTTTAACATATTTTTCTTTTTGATATCCAATATCTTTTTTATTTTCTTATAAATAAGTCCCAAAAAAATAATGAAAAAAAAAATTGGAAAATAAATAATTATATACCAAATACTAATTTAATAGCAAAAAAACTAATAATATGAATAAAAGAATATTAGTAATTTGAACACAAAAATAAAATAGCGAAAGTAAATTAGAAAAAAAAAAAAAAAAAGAAGAAGGGAACAAGCAATTTTTTATTATTTTTAAACGATGGAAAAAAGAAAAAAAAATTGAAAAGAAAAAAAAAATAGAATGGATATTAAAAATAGGAAAAAGGGCAAGAAAAATAGAAAAATTCACAATATATTATTTAAAAGAATATTATAAAAAAGAATATAAGCTACCGATTGAATATATATATATGATGATTCCTTGAAAACTCAAACAACATATCAATACATAAAACAAAAATTATTCGGAGTATTCCTTCAAATAAAATAAATTAAACATTATTATATCAACAAAATAAAAATTAAATAAATATTCAATTAATTTCTAGTAATATCAAAATTATACCATGAAACAAAAATAAATGTTTAGATTTTACCTTTGCATTCATAATACTTGTTATTTATATGTACTTGCATACTTGCAATTAGAGCCGACAATGTGTCGATTCGTGTCGGGTTGACTACTTTAAACGGGTTAAATTACTCAATTCTAATCCGACCCGTTTATTATCGTGTCGGGTTCGTGTTAACCCATTTATTATCGTGTCGGGTTCGGGTTGACCCGTATACATAATTAAGTCTAATTTCTTGATTCAAATTAAATAATTTTTTGTTTTGTTGTCGTGTTATGTTAGTTTTTATTGGTTTGAGGCGTAAATTAAGTTGAATTATTTAAAATTGAGCTTAGTTTAAATTAATTTATGAAAAAATTATTAAATTATGATTATTTTATATATATAATAAATATATTAATCAATATTAATATATTATAATTGGGTTATCGTGTCAGGTTCGAGTTGAGAGTCTCAATCCTAACCCGACTCGTTTATTATCGTGTCGGGTTCGTGTCAATTCGTATACATAATCGGGTTGAAATATTTAACTCAAACCCAATTATTTCGTGTCGGATTGTCGTGTCGGGTCAGTTTTTGCCAGCTCTACCTGCAATAATGAAAATGAATGAATAATGATCTATATTTTTGAAATAAATAAAGTAAAAGAAAAATAGACTTTATCATAAAGAAAAAATAAAAGAACGCAGAGAAGAGAGAAGAAGAAAATAAAAATTGATATAAAAAAAAAAAAAAAAAAATAGTGACAGATAATAAGATGCAATTTTATTTAAGGTGTATTGATGCATTACTCCATACATATAAGATGCATTGGATTTATAATTTACGGAATTTTGGTTTTGGATGTATTTGATTGTTGTAGAAAATGGTTACCTTTGGTTTTATGTGAAATTGATTTTAGGTGTTTGGCCGACCTTCTTTTTAGATGGTTATAATGTCTACAATATCCTCATAGCAAAAAGAGCTCGACAACGAAAGTATTGAATTTAAGATACAAAATTCTATTGTGTAAATGCGAAAAATATGATGCTCTTAGAGTTGTTAAGTCTAACAAAGATACTGAAGATAAATTGTTTTGCAATTACATAAGTAGACAATGTAATTTTTTTTTATAGGTTGGAGCCTATGCACAAGAAAATAAATAACAATCTATTGTATTCCTTAAATGGATGTTTCACATTATCCCTACCTAATACATATTAATGTTTTTCAAATATATGTGTCACTTAATCAAACGGTACATTAAAATAATGTTTTTGCAAATCTTGAATCCAGGTATGGTATTATATTCTTATTGAATGCATATTGCACATGTATGAGTCAATAATTTTTCTGTTGCTTTCGACGAATCTTTGATATCATGTGAATCGGTCTTGTCACGCCTTCTACCGCCCCTCCTAAGTTCACTTCTTTATAAGGGGACGTTGATCCAATCATTTTATATTAATACACAACCAATCACTCTGCAACAAGGAATTATTATAAATTTCGAAGTCATGTCCATCATTGAGCAAGGTTAGGACTAGTGCTACAGTTAATATCGACTTCAACTATGGAAACATTGTCTTACACTTGTTATCTCATACAAACTTAATATTTATTTTGTCAAATTGATCAATGGTTCAGTAACTTAGCAAAGTCCTTGCCATATTGACAAACTTGTTTGAGAATGTTCGAATCAATTGTACACCTAATGAGTCAACTCAACTATAAATCGGGTACTACCTATGTAATTCCTTAGCCTGCTAGTCTCATTTAGTTTTAAATTTCTTTTAATTGAACTCTCATATATATATATATATACACACACATAGATTTTTAACATAAATAATATAATCAATTATATTAAAGTCATCTCACCTTCCAACTTCGGAATATTATATTTTCTATCTTATGTGTTGCTATAAAGTGATTGGTTACATTTAGGGATGTGAATAGGCCAGGCCGCCTAGTCTGGCCTGATCTATTTAATAAAAAGAGCAGGTCAAAAAAATTTTTAAAGCTTTTTTATTTAAATAGAACATACTTAGGCGCTCTTTTAACTAACAGATCGGCTTATTTATTATTATTGTTGTTATTTTATAAAATATATTTTTATTATTATATATTAAAAATAACTTTTTATTTAATAATATTATTTATTAAATAATTTTAATTATAAATTTATTATAAAAAAAATAGAATTTTTAATTTATATATATAAGAAAATTGTATTTACTTTATTTTTTATTTCTAATACTAAATTTGCAAATAAACAAATAAATAAATAAATAAACAAAAAATATTATGCAGTATTTTAAATAGGTCTACAGGCCAGGCCAGACTTTTAAAATGGTAAAATTCAGGCTTTTAAAAAAAAAAAATTCAAGCTAAGCCAGACATTTTTACAACAGGCCAGACCTATTTAGCTAAAGCCTGGTCTGGCCTGGCCTATTTCCACCTCCTAGTTACATTAAAATTTGAAGTTTTCATATTATACTCTTTTCGTCCCAGATAAATGATTCACGATTACTATAATTAAAAAATATATTGATAAAAATAATTATGGTATAATAATAAAATTATATATTAAAAATTAACATAACTAAATAATTTAATTAAAATTAAGAAAATTATATTTCAAGTAATTTTTATATATATTTACTTGATTAAGCCCATACAAAATTGGACTGAACTTCTAAAATATAATTATGGGCCAACCCAAAGAAAAGTTAAAAGCACAATGGATGGGGCCTAATTAACCCAGCTGACCCTATAACAATACAAACTATATCTACTTTAAAAAAAAAAAAAAAAAAAAAAAAAAAAAAACCACATATATCAACAGAGGGCATTCCAAGGTCATTCCAAGTTTGTGGAAATATTTTGTTATGGTCCCTAAGTAATGGTCTGGTGGTGTAGGGGTTGGACCTGTAATTGTGAGGTAATGTGTCCCTAAGATATGTATTTGTCTTTTTTTCACATAAATTTTTTAATATTAATATTATATTTATATATGATAGTAATCAAGAAGGAAAGATAAAAATAAAAAATATTTTATTAATATTATATAATATAAAAAGTACCATAATATATTTGAAGTTGTAAAATAATTTTAATATTAAATAAATAATATAATTATTATTAAAATGAGTACTCTATTTTAGAGCATACAAAAATTAAAAAAATAAATAAATATCTTCTTAAATTCACTAATAATTTTAAATTATATATCTAAATAATATTTAATAAAATTTATAAAAATATATATTCAAAAAAACATAAAATGCAAATAATAAAGTTTTAATCAAATTGAATAAATTCATACATACCCACTTTTTATTTCATAAAATAACTAAATAGTTTAATTATTATTAAAAAAAATTCTAAATTATAAAATTCAAATAAAGTGTATAATGATTTTTTTATTTAAAAAAATAACATTATGTTGAACGTACAAAAATAAAAAAAAATGAACATTTTATATAAAATTTAAAAAAAATATTAGATTTATAAAAACAATTCAATCTTATATTTCACTTTTACACCAACAATTATTCCCTATCAAACCAAAACCAATACATATCCAAAATCCCCCAAAATTCAAATCAAACCTACTAATTCAAATTTAATTTTAATTCAAATCAAATTTCCTCAAATCCACTATAAAAAAAAAACACAACACCCTACATTCCACAACTATTTCTTTAACAAAATTTTCTTTCCCAAAAAAAATATTTTTTTTCTTAAGAAATATTATCATAAAAATAAAATTTCAAATCAAAATTTCCCAAACCAAACTAAAATAAATAAAAAACAGACCCATAAAATACACAACAAAAAGGAAACTCATCCAAGTACATAACTATTTCGATGATTAAGAGGGTGTTGGTAAACCGTTTTTTCAAGAGCTTTTAGCTTATTAAAGAGCTTTTAGCTAATTTTGGTATTTGGTAAATTAAAGTTTTCAAATAATTTATTGCTCCAAAAAATTAATTTTGAAAAAGCTAGTATAATTAATTTCTTTTACATATATTAATATATTTTTTTATTACACTATTTATTAATTGTTTGGATGTATTTTTTTCTAATAACTTATAAATTCATATTTATAAATTTAAAATAATTAATTTTTTATGTATCAATTATCTCATTTATAATTTTTAAAATTTTTTAGAATAAAAATAATATAAAAATATTAATATTATTGAATTAATTATATAGCATTTTTTATCACATAGTATTTTTATTAAAAATGAATATATTTATTTAAAATTATAAATTTAATGTAAATATATATTAATTAAAAATTAATCTAATAAAAATACATATAATAATAATTTTTGTTCTTTTATATTTATACTATTTCTAATGAAAAAAATATAATATATTTTTCAATAAGTTTGCATTAATTCTTTACAAAATATTTATAAAATAATAAAAACAAATATCTTACTAAAATTTTTCTAATATTTAAAATTAATAATAAACTTATAAAAACATCTACCTGTTGAAAAAACTAAACTAAATATTCTGAAAATAAAATGTAAAATGTAACCGTTATTTTACCAACCACTCTAATACAAACAGGTAATCGAATCAACTACTCAAACCAACTAATCGAATAAGCTAACAGCTAATCAAATCATTTAACAACTAACAACAATTAACTACTCGAATCACTATAACACACCCTACGTATAATGACCTGATTATCTCATGACCAATATTAATAAAATAAAATAAAAAATAAATAAAAGCGAAGATTCCAACTTCCCTAATGTAGTTTTTGGATTAGGTTCATTATTGTACAAAGCAGCATAGAGCATCAGATGATAGAGGTCCAAATACAATAACATGTTCATGCAAATTTTTCCACCAAAAATCACAACATGCACTTTGACAAATTCAAAAGTGACCAGTCAGCCTGACCTTTTTTTTTCTTTTCTTTTTTTTCTTTTTGGGTTTGCTCGGAAAAAAGAAAAATGATACTAAGGCAGGCAGCAGGCAGGCTTTACAGCTTCACTTTCACACAACACTTAGTTGCCGGAAAATCTGAAAATAATCAAGCCAGCAATTATTAATATTCATATCATCAAAAGTAGAGCTCTAAAACCAAAAAAAAAAAAAAAAAAAAAAAAATTTGCTAAACGACCCGACCTCAAATACGAAAAGCTCGACTCAATTCAGCTCGTCTACAACTCTAAATTCAAAAGTGCATAAATACTTACTTGTTGCTACAACACATCAACTCTAGTAGAGTCGCTTTCGGCAGTCTTGCGCGCCGCAGTAACAGTTCATCCGCCTCATTTGCCCATCGGGACCAACAACGCTATCGATCGCATACCCATAGTCATATGACAGTTCCTGCAGAAGCGCGCAAACGGGCACAGCCAGCCAATAGTTACTTGCTCAACCAAACATAGAAGCATTGTTGTTCTAAGGTAGGGAGGGATATATCAAAAATGTTTTACCTTCAATGGTGCGATATTATCAGCCGCGACTAATACAATCCTTGCAAGTTTCATGTCATGATGATTGCTGAGGACGCACTGGACAAACAGATTCGGTTGGCAGCTATGATTGATGAACCTGGAAACATTACCATTAAGCTCGCCATCTATGCAGAACGGCACGTCTTCTGTAATGTTTTGGCCAGCATCTTCCAGGTGGGATGGCAGGGGCACTTCCCGGTACCGACTCTGAGGACAAAAAGTGAACAAGATAAGATGGGAAAGAGAAACAGCTGCGAGCGACAATAAAGATTATCATTCTAGCCAAATTAAAATATGCACACCTCTCTCCCGTCTAATCCTTTCATGGTCTGCAAGCAGTCAATGTCGAAAACATAGGTGTTATCAGCAGCAGGGTCTAGTTCATTAGTTCTCTTGACAAGACCGATATATTCGCACACAGGTGCACCCGAAGGGATGCAATCCCAAGAACGAACGCCCCATCCCTTATTTGGAGTACGGAATACCTGTCACAAAACCCGTGCAAGTTTAATGAACTTAGTAAAAAGATGAATGGAAACACGTTATTGTGTGTACTAACCTCTAATCGATACTTTGGCCCGTTTTGAGAGGTTTTGTTGACACAGTTAGGGCCGCATTTACAATTTGGACCACATTCGAAGATTACTGTCTTTGGTTCAACTAGCCTGAGAAATGGAGTGAATGAAAACTGCTATATAGGAACTTTTTATTTCTGGTTAATGGTTAGCAAAAGAATATATAACCAAACATAAGCGAGAAAAAAATAACTTTTGTTTTGTAATCTCAACTATCAATTATGAAACATCAATTTGGAATGCAAGCTACTGCTATCTGATTGTGTTAAGCCAACTAAAGTTAAACTCATTTAGCAAATGCGGAAACAGTGACTGACATACACCACAAATTTATGTAAATCGTCAACATGGATAACAATAACATATGATCCTAACTTATCTTGTTAAAAACACAATACAGACCTAGAATGGAGAAATAAAAAGTGATCTACTGTTCTAATTTGAAGTGATACATTAGTATTGAGGATCTCTAACAAATGAAATTTTTTACTGTTTGTTAAACATGCCATTCCTTTTTTCGTTTATCTCGAGTTGAACATTCACACTTGTTTTCTCCTATCAATAAGTTTGAGCATGCAATTACACTTACAGATAGTACCGTATGCTAATTGCTCTATGTTAACGTGATAAAGAATATGAACTGATCTCGTGCATTTACTCATTTATATCAAACGAAGAGAATATGGTACACTTAAAAGAACTACCAGTATTTCAACAAGTTTATAGAGTACAAAAAAAAGGACATAGGGAACTTTTAACATGTACTTCACCTTCCACCCTTATGGCGCACGTATGGGAGATCACCTCCATTGAATATTGCACACGCACAGTTCTTAGAATTCGAACAATCTTCTACACAATTGCATCCCTCTGGAGCATTTATAGGGACGTGTATATTCTTACCATATTTAAGATCTTTCAAGTATGTAAAACCTAAATTTTGCAGAAAAATAGTAGATTATAGAATAATGTGAAAAAATAATAACGTAAAATTATCTATAAGTTATAAGAACAGTGAATAAGTAAATATCCATGCATGCAAACCTACATATAAATATAGATATCAACTACTTTGCCGCAACTACTCTTAGTATCTAAGCCATCCTTACAAAGTAACAACAATAGGCCTTAATTTGAGCAGTAATTAACTTTGAGAAGATTAATTTGTACCTCTTTTTTAAATTCCAAAACAATTCTAAATGATTATCCTACATTCAATTATTATCACAGTTGTCAATCTGAGATAACATTACACCGAAAACAACCTCTAAAATGCTATAGCAAACTAGCCACAGTGACTGCTATTTAAAAATTTAAGAATACACATAAAAATTAGTATATATACAAATGTACAATAAAAATACATAAGAAAAATCTACTAATTAATCTAATTATTATCATTCAAACCAATAAAATAACAAAAATATATATATAATCATAGTTTATAAATAGTTATATTAACAAAACAATTAGATCACAACTACTTAGATAGATCAATAATCAAAATTAATCAAGTTCAAAATTTGATAAATAATTTCCTAACTTATTTTCATCATCATGACTCCTCTTGTATGAATATTCTTTTTCTTCATCATTTTTATTTATTTTTCTCATTGTATGCTCAAAGCATTGCACAATGCTCTTTCTCTTTTTAGAAAAGTAGTTATAGTACACTATTATATAATAGTATAAAATTTATATTTATCAAATAACAAATGTAATGAGTGTGTCTAGTTTGGGTTTCAAACCCAAATCAACAATATTTAACCCACACAGTTTCAATAAAAATACTACTCCCTCCGTCCCATAATAAGGTGTCAATTTACTTTTTGCGTGTTGATCTTTGAATATTAATTATTATATCAAATCGTATTACAAATAAAGATAAAATGACAAAAATACTTCTATTGGTGTCTTATAATACTAATATAATGACATTTGTATAAAAAATTATACAAATATAAAGATATTTTTAATGTTAAGTACAATGACGCAAAATGCAAATGGATACTTTGTCATGGGACGGAAGGAGTATATATTTCCTCTCACAAAACACCACATTAAAATACTATTTAAATCAAAACGCTAAACTCAAATCAAAACCCAAAAAACTCAATATATATTGTAAAATTTAAACCTATTTATAATAAAGATTATAGTATAGTATTCAATTAAAAAGGCACTCCACTATGCTCTGCACCACTAAAAGCCATTATGCAGCTATCGTGTAAAAGCAACATCACAGAATGGTGGTAGTGGTAGACTGGCTCCATTGTGCTACACCACTATTAACGCGTTATACCGCACTATTGACAACTATGATTATTATAACAAGTAGATTGGATACATGCTTATGATATCTTTCAAATATTAACCCGGGAAAAATAAATTAAAGAGCTGACAAATATCAACATGTAAACTTCAATGAGAACTGCTCGATAAGAAAATTTAATTTCCACTTGCCTGATGGACCTACGGGTGGATCATCAACCAAATTTGTAACAGGGATGGGAATGTCTTCCAAACCTCCACTGATATCACGACATACTAACCTTTAAATAAGAAAACAAAAATCAATTTAGAAATAGAAAACCAAAAAATGTTGATAGAGTAGACGCAATAGCAACAACAATGTATAAGATTGAGATACCTACCCTCTTATCTCAGATGTTAAATTTGGTATACGCCCACGAGTAAAATGAACCTGCAATGTTGGAAGGGAAATGCTTTACATAGGAAGGTGTCATAATACATTCACGCATGTGTGTAAAAAGTGTGATTCACCAAACCTTCTTTCACAAACACATGCAGTTTTCTGAAGCATTAAAGTAGAGTCTTCAAAATATTATGTGTTGTGGATCATAAAATTTAGGCGTGAAAAGTACAAAAATACGAAAAGATCATCGGTTAAACCACACAACCATTATATTTTGGCTAACACTTACGAAGACATAAGCTATGTAAAACTTACTTGATCTGTTGTTAATGGTGGCTGCCCCCTAAGTCTTTCCAGAAGAAACTTGTAAACTGTGTGACCAGATTGACCATTGGCGGTCCAGCAATCGATAACCTGAAAAAATCAAGTAGGCACTCCATACATAAGAACTTGAACAGCACCAACCAACATGTATCAAAACAATATGAATTACCTCATACAATCCATCATATGTGTACACTTTCCCCACATAGCTGCTTTGACAATCATGACCGCGTATCACTCTAACTGGCACAGATTGATCCTTACAGTTCTGCAGAAAAC
This sequence comes from Andrographis paniculata, assembly GCF_009805555.1. Classification (NCBI taxonomy): domain Eukaryota; kingdom Viridiplantae; phylum Streptophyta; class Magnoliopsida; order Lamiales; family Acanthaceae; genus Andrographis; species Andrographis paniculata. The sequence continues at coordinate 1,071,918 of NW_026137424.1, forward strand.
ACAATGTCCTTGGTTAGGCCATATACTTACATAATTTCTAAATGCATACCCTAAAGATGAACAGATCATCCAGCAAACCTAGCTCTAATATAATATGGCTCGAAAAAAATAAGGCCACGGAGCAAATGATTCCACAACACTAGGAATGAAAATTATGCTTGAGATTAACAAATCATTCTTAAACAAAATGCAAGGGAAAAAACTACAACAAGAAACGATGATAGAAAATCTAATCACCAATCAAGCAAAGAATAAAATCAACAATGCACCAAAATATTAACACAGCACAATTGAGTTGTAAAGTTAAAAATATAATCTAACTGACTGAGATGGTCAAAGGTTCAAGGGTTATATGATTTAAAATGATCAGGAAACAAGAAACAACAAAAAAAAAAAAAAAAAAAAAGAAAAGGGATAGCATCCCTTCTGAAAGCAATCGTATCGCTCACAACTGTAGAAATAGTAAGCCTCAAACTTAAAATTACATATGTTTGTTAGTTATTAGTTTATTGCATACTTAAAATTATGTTTTTTTTCCCCACATGCAATCATGAGGTCAAAGATAAAGGTGAATGGTAATCAAAAGCTTGAAACATGCCTGCAGCCCCAAGTTTCCTCGCTCTAGCACTTGATCTTTAATCTGACGCTTATTACCAAGCAAGTCGTTTCCCCCTTGGCCTGTGTACACAATTCTATCCAAATTGTCTAAATTATCCTCATACTGTCCAGATAAAACAATTGATGTTGTAATTGGTAGCTTGTATCCTTTCAAGTCCTGCAAACACCATAATAGAAAAAAAAAAATGAAATCAATGGGTATGGTGCACAAGCAAAATTCAGACTGCAAGAAAACCAACAATATTGGAGCTTGTTTAAACCAAAACATCACATCAGCATTTGAGGCTTAAGGTTCAAGAAAACCCCCAACAAAAATAAACTATTTCCTCTTACAAAACATCACATTAGAAATCAATTTTAACTAAAAATCAAACTCAACCCAAAGCCAAACAAACCCCTGAAGTTTTAGGACACTAACAAGAAGAGTTCTCATAGTGGTGATCTATTATTTAACACGGTCAAACAGGAGAGATAATACACATAAAGGGGGAAATAAGAAATCATTAAATTTCACATAAGTGACAGCACAAAACATAATAGCATCGCACGGGAACAGGCATTATCTAGACCTTCATATAAGTACATCCATACTCATGCCAAACAACACAACCATAATAAGTGTAAATATAAGTTGCATGAAATTCATGCCAAGTTATTATGAACATATTAATCTATCAAATTTCTGTCAACTAAAGAGGAGCGAGCATGGGTACAAAACAGGTAATGTTTGGAATTCCCAACTTACGATTTCTGGTCCAGCTTTGTTACCACTTTTCCCTATGTAATCAATCCCATTTAGCCAGTGTTGGTGGAAGCCCACCACAACCATCTCAGCCCGTGAAAAGAACTGATGGCCAACATCAATACCTGCCATAACCAAAATTCCTCAAGGTTACATGATGCAATACATGAAGAAATTTTCCATAGGTCACACAGTTATGAAGCTTCAGCAGGTAATAAATTTTTATTTCCTTATGTTCTATTATATATTTAAATATTATAGATAAGTAAAGCTGGAAAAAACTAACCCGACACGACACGAACTCAACACTATAATAAACATGTTGGATTAGGATTGATGCCCTCAAATTCAAATTGAACCCGACCCGATTATAATATATTAGTATTATTAATAAGTTTATTATATAAGTAAAATAATTCTAATTTGATAATTAACTCACATCCTAATTTAAATTAAGCTCAATCTTAAAATAATCCAATCTAATTTGCTATATACATCACACTAGAACAACGAAAAGCAGTCTAGTAAGTAAGCAGGTATGAGAGGCTCAATCCAAATTCAAAAATAAGATATCCAGCAGGAGTCAACTCGAATAACAGTCCTAGCCTAAACGCACAAAACAAGAAAAAAAAATTGCTCAAAAGCAACCACAATAACAGCCCTATCCCTAGTTGACTCATAATTCTTCCAATTCACTACAGCAACAACCAACCACGCACACACCATTCTCACATTCTCATATCTGTCATTGGCATCATTATAGTCACCCCGAGCAACATACCAACCAAGAATCAGCAGCACCAATATAAAAACTCAAATAAATAAATAAATTTTGTTGGGGAAAAAAAAAACAAAACAAAAATAGCCTGAAAATATCAAGATCCGGCTGTGTGGCAAGAGGCAGAAACAAAATCATAATCAAAGCCAAAACATATAGCAACAATCACAAACAAATGACAGATTCCCCCAAATTGGAAACTTGCCAGTAGCAAACAGTATAAGGGCACGTAAGCAGCCACATGCGCCGAAGAGCAAGCAAGATCAAAAAAGAACTTCCCCTAAAAAGAAAACACCATCAGCTCCCAGTTCTGGGACACCCGTTGGCTCAAGTCCGTGTACCCATAAGACATCATCAACGACAGATTCAACTAAAAAACCGTTCTACCGGACCACTACGAGCACCCGAGCCTTGTGGAGGGACAGTTTGAATCAACTCAGTAGGCAAAATTTCACTTGGATCCACAATGTTTTCTTGGCCAACAGATGATCTTGAGAGTACCATTGTTTATTCAGGTGAAGCACTTTATCCATGAACGGGTTTAGAAGAGTAGAGGAGAGGGTTTTATATATTGCTCTGTTTCTTTAGTTTATTTTCGTAAATATATATATATATATATATTCAGAAAAACAACTGTCTGTTTGAGGCAATGTACAAGCCAAAATTCATTCTCAAGTACTAAAATATTGTAGCTACAACGAAAGATAATGGTAACCAAAATTCATCCTCAAGTACTAAAATATTGTAGCTACAACGAAAGATAATGGTAAGTAGGTTTCTTTTTCAAACATTAGACTAAAGCTATAAAATTTTGATAGGGAAAGAAATATATAATTTTTAAATATTTTGCATATCTTATTACCTACAACAAAGGTGTTGGCTAGCGGCTCTTTTTTTAACATTAGACTTAGCTATGGATAAAATTTTGATGGGGATAGAAATATACGTGATTTTCAAATATTTTGTATATGTTATCGGGTACAATAAAGATATTTGTAAATTCATTTTTTTTTTAAGAAAAGATAGACTTAATCATATAAAAAAATTCAATATTATAAAAATATATAATTTTCAAATTCTATGTATCTTATAAATTGTTGTGAAAGTATCAATAAATTGGTTCCAATGAAATTATACAATCCTTAAATATTTTATATATTTTATTAAATAATTAATTTATATATTTATAATAATATATTAATAATTTTGATATTATTATTCTAATATAACTATAAATTAAATATTAGACATTTTTATTCACTTAAATTCATTCTATTTCGTTTTTTTTTTTTTCAAAAGTTATAAATTTTAAATTAATTCTATTAAGCTAGTCCGTCTTTTCGCTTTCTTTCTAAAAAAATATAAATTTACGGCGCTCACTTTTTCTTCTCAAACGTTAAAAACCCTAAACCGTAAATACTGAAATTCTTTCGTATCCAAACTCTCTCCTTTTTCTTTCATATCCAGACTCTCTTGTTCTTCTCAAACGTTAAAAACCCTAGATAGTAAATACTAAATTCTTTCGTATCCAAACTCCCTCTTTCTTCTTTCTTATCCAGACTCTCTTGTTTTCTCAACGTTAAAAACCCTGGACCGTGAAATTCTTTTGTATTCGCGGCTCTGTCATGGCTCTTCCTTTCTTCTCAAAAGTTAAAAACTCTAGATCTCAAATTCTTTAGTATTCAAAGTTCCAGTAAATATTGAAATTCTTTTGTATTTGCGGCTCTCTCTTTTTTCTCAAACTTTAAAAACCCTAGATCTCAATTTTTTTTATTCACCTTTCTCTAGCTTTCTCCTCAAAAATTATAAACCCTATATCATAAATATTTAAATTATTTTGTATTCATCCAAGTCGCTATGGCTCTACCTAGACTCCTGGACTCAGTAAACGAAATCGTTTACGCTGGATATACCAAAAAAATATACACGGTAAGTGGTAAGATTTCTATGGCTCTACCTAGACTCCTGGACTCAGTAAACGAAATCGTTTACGCGGGATATACCAAAAAAATATACACTGTAAGTGGTAAATTTTTTTTATACAAATATACGATATAAGAAGAACCATCCCTAATTAGACTTTACATATTTTATTCCATCATTTATGAAGTTTCAATTTTTATAAATAGAACCAACTTCTTCAACAGATCTATTATTACAACCTTGATTTTAATAATTTTTGTGAAAGATTGACTGATGTTTAGCTATTTCGAACTTACGTTTCTATTTGTACATTGTAGAAGTCTCCTTTCCCACAAATTTTAGTCTATTTTAGTACTGAACACCAATTCTGGCCTGTATGTCAAACCCAATTTTTTTATCATAAATTTTCTAAGGATGAAATAAAGTTTCATCTAATTTAGCTTAACTATGTTGAGATGCTTAAAGGTTCGAATCTTTTTTGTTAGAAAATCTACTACTTCATCTTTTAACCCTTCTTCAGTTTTTCATAATTACATGGTTTGCATTATTTTTGCCATGATTTCATCACCTCTTTAAATTTGAGAACTTTAATAGCATTCATTCTCATTCATTTTTTAAAAATCCCAATAGTCTACTTCTACTTATCTCACTTCCTTCCCCTGTCTTGCCGCAGCTTTCTATAACTTTGTAGCTTTCACATAGCTCAAAGTCAGCTTCAGGTATATCAGGTATGGTCATCTCAACTCCATTATTTTCATCTTCATTGCTATATATTGTGTGATTCAGATCACCATTTTCTTTGTCCAACGCATTTACAGCAACCATGTCAGCAACTTCATCATAATTTTCATTCATTGTATGTGTTGTTATCTTCATCTCTAGTTGGTACTGAAATTGTTGAGGGAATTTTCTTCCTTCTTGAGAGTGTTGGCAAATTCAAACCTTATGCCCCCTAACCTTCACATCCATGGTAAGTGATATATCTCATTCTCACTTCTTGTTAGATCTACATAGAATCTGAAATGGGTATAGGGGTCGTAGCACTTTCCTCTCAAGTACTACATTCATGCAAACTTTCCCAAACATGTAGGCTTTGTTAATAAGATTTGTACTACGTTATGGAATTCACCAATGGTCTATTCTTCATTCTTAACATCTCATATTGAGATCATAGTCACTTGTTGGATTTTATTCAGGATGTTTCGTCATGAACATGTTCTAGAAAGATCTATACTACTCAACCAACTTCATGGTTAGAAATTGGCTTATATTGAGTCATCTAGCCTACAAAATATAGAATTCATAGCATGTGTGTTTGCTTGAGCTGCAACATTCTCTTCTCTAGTCCACTCACTTCTCCACTTGATTTCCTCTCCTTCAATAGTTTCAATAGGACAACTCCAATCATTTTCAACGAAAGCCCACACATTCTCAGCATTCAATGCTCAATCAATTTTGGCCTCTTCTATCAACAAGAAATTGATGAGGAACCAGCTATGAAACTTTTTAGTTTTCAAGTCTCGAATTGATTGTAAACTATTCTGGCATTTATTTTAGAATATGATATAGTAGTGTAATGGAACATGAACCTACTGAAAAATAGAAGAGGACCCACAATATGGAAGCACAATTCAGTTCATTCTGGATTTAAATATGAGGGGCTTCCCCCAAAAATTATTGCTAACAATTGTGTTAATCCTACACAGAGTAATGTCACTCCCAACTAGCTAGTTCACACCTTTCTAGCTTTGTACCAATAGCAACCTTCACCCAAGGTTGGGCCAATGCCCTTGGAAGTAAGCAGACATGGATCTTTACATACATTATCTCAATCATTTAATCCAACTCTTTTGAGAATCCACCTTCAATCAAAAACTATGCAGTATATCAAAGTATAGTGCATTATGGGCATATCAAGGCACTTGTCCAAATTTAATGTCCTAAGATCTTCTAGAAATCACATTCTTTAAGTGCATTGGATAGTGGTTGGGCTATTTTGGCACTATTGGAAGTTTAGTGGGTGTTGGTGTAATATTGGATGTTTATATTTGAACCCATCTACAGGCTCTTACCATTATACCAGCAAACAAGATATGCTTAGACACTATCAAATTGTGGCACAAATATCTCCATGATAAGAATGAAAAGAAAATGAAAATCACAAGTGTGGCTTGCTTGGTATTATTAGCGTTGGAGATTACAGGTTGTGGGGCATACATCTTTGGACTATTTTGAGTTGTGTTCATTATGATTCTTATAGGTTCTCTAGGACAAAATTTATCCTTCAAAAACAGTACTTTATGACCCTTATTGATGATTGTTCACAAAAAAATATGAATCTATTTCCTCCGTAGAAAGGATAAAGCACTTTACACAGTTTAAAAGTGAAGTATTAGTGGAGAAAAAAACCAAGAGATCCCATGAAGTTGGACATTGATTGGAAGTTGAGGCATTTTGTGTTTCTCATGTACTTGCTAGGCATAAGACATCTGCCAGTTTAGGAGCAACAGCTACAGCATAATCTTTTAACTATTCCACGGCTCTATCTTTTGGTTTTAAGTATGGAGATCTATCTATTGGCATTGGTAAACCCCACAAAGAGATTTAGTCCTATACAGTACACTAGGGGCATCATTAGAACATTCGCATTGACTGTTGCATGAGAGATTTGAGGTGTATGGTGAGCCTTCCAGAGTTGTTGAAGCTATTTAATGAGTGTGAAGACATTGACGAACCTCGTCAAAGTGATTAGGCCATCTATACAATACACTAAGGATATCATTCAAGCAGTTCCATTGACTATTGCATGAGTGATTGAGGTATATTGCAGGAGTTGAACAAATTTTCAAGTTATTTAAAGTGTAAACTTGTAGCTAATGAAAGGTATCAGTGAAGAAAGAACCTTCAAAATATCAGACTCAGGGCTTTAAAAAGTTGTCCATGGGCAGATATATCATGTCTAGAAATGATTGTTAGAGTTGAAGACCCATGATGCAAGCCTTGTGATAGGATTTAGACAATATAAAAGTGAATTTTTAATGAAATTATCCATAAATTCTTTGCCACACTTCCTCTATTTCATCTAGAGTTAAAACACTTAAGTGCAAAAATAAGATTACTACATGTCAAGCTTAAAAAAGAAGCCTTACATGGTTTAGCATGAAGGTATTCTTGAAAATAAATATTTAGGACGAAGATTTAGTTATTCATGGCTTGAACCAAAATCATCATCAGTTGTGTACACTTTGCACAGTTATGATTGAAAGTGGGTATTCTCATAGTCACTTTCAGTATAATGATTGAATTTGTTTTGCAGTTTGGTGATTATTTCTTACTTTCTTTTACAAATTGCATGGCAATACCTTAATTGCACCAGCAACAAACAAACTTATTGGCAAGTTCAATTGCTTGAGTGTGGATGAAATCTAATTAGGTATGCAAATCATTGTGGCTAGTGGTTGTGTGGCATTCTGAAGGCCAAAATTCCAAAGTTTTGTTTTTTCTTTTCGTTTTTTATCAAGTTTTTTACTATTTGAATTCCAAATATATATATATATATCTACACACATTTTTATATATACATATATACACACATTTTTTCCTCTAAAAATCATCACATCAAATATTATTTAAATCAAAAAAATCCAAACCTCCGAACCCAATCCAGACTGAAAACATATTTTGAAAGGGAGATTGAGAAACTACAATCTCAATATTACAGAGCTTGAAAGATTCATGAACGTGTGATGGCCACGTTTCATACTCTTTTGAGCCTCCTTGAAAATTTACAATTTTTATGCTTTATCTAATGTTTCTCAACTCAAAACATACCAACTCAATTCACACTACATGATGCAATTCCAAGCTATCAACTGCTTAACATTTAGAAAAATAAGGAACAAGAAGTATAGGGATGTCAATGGATATCAACAAATTCTAGTAAAAAGATTCAGATAATAACACATGGTTGTTATATCTTTAATCTATAATGACCCCTTTGAATATTATTTTGAAGATGATCTAAATAGAACGAAATAAAGCATATATACAAACCTGGAATAGGGCCAATTCTTTTCTCAGGGTACAATGTAACATTGAGTCTCTTCATCTGCCATTTCAACAAGTAAAGCAAGCATGATTAGATGTTAATGAAAGAGAAAAAAACAAAAAACAAAAGCAAAGCAATAACAGCAACAAGAGAGAGGGAGAGTTGAATTTGGAAAAATTTAAGTAGAAAATCCAAATATTCCTTTTTCTATCATTCATCAAATGGCACAGATAATTAGGCATTAGAAGATACATTAAAGCACATGTCAAAATTTTCCAATTCTTGTTCCAATTGATAACCCCCCAATTACATGGTGAGTTCTTACACATTTGAGGCGCAATCAATTAGATTAGCATTCTCCTTTAAGTGATGTATTCATTAATCAATAAGTAAAAATTGGTCCTTAGAGAAACCAAACAGACAGAAGAAAAAATAAAAATAAAATAAAAACAATAGCTATGTTTACATAGACACTTCTTCAAGTTTTGGTATTATTTATCGGACAGCAAAAAAAAAATTCAGAAGCATCCAATCAAATAATTATTTGCTCTCACAAAACATAACATCAAATCCTAATTGTTATTTTTTATTCTCAAATTCTTTTAAAACTCCACGAGTATTTGTGAAAAGATTGATCAAGTGATGTATTCAAAAATCAATAAGATTTATCACTTAGAAAACTCACTTATTGAAGTTTTGGTATTATTTATAAGCAGCAAAAAAAAATTTCAGAAGCATCCAATCAAATTATTATTTCCCCACAAACCATAACATCAAATCCTAATTATTTTTTTAATCTCAAATTCTTTTAAAACACCAAGGGTATTTGTGAGAAGATTGATCAAGTGATGTATTCAATAACCAATAAGTAAGATTTATCACTTAAGAGAAATCACTTATTGAAGTTTTGGTATTATTTACAAGCAACAAAAAAAAATTCAGAAGCATCCAATCAAATTATTATTTCCTCTCACAAACTATAACATCAAATCCTAATTGTTTTTTTTAATCTCAAATTCTTGTAAAACTCCAAGAGTATTTGTGAGAAGATTGATCAAGTGATGTATTCAATAACCAATAAGTAAGATTTATCACTTAGAGAAATCACTTATTGAAGTTTTGGTATTATTTATAAGCAGCAATTTTGTTCAGAAGCATCCAATAAAATAATTATTTCCTCTCACAAAACATAACATCACATCCTAAATTTTTTTATTCTCAAATTCTTTTAACACACCAAAAGTATTTTGTGAGAAGATTGATGAAGTGATGTATTCAATAATCAATAAGTAAGATTGATCACTTGGAGAAACCACTTCTTGAAGTTTTTGGTATTATTTATCAACAACAATTCTGTTCGGAAGCATCCAATCAAATAAATATTTCCTCTTACAAAACATCCCATCACATCCTAAATTTTTTTATTCTCAATTTTTTTAAAAAAAAAAAACTTTAAAAGCATTTATCTACACAAACCCAATATTTTCTTTGATTCTTGAGATCAGCTAGTCACATTCATTAGCATATGGTTAAACAAAAACCCCTAAAAAATGCTTCATTATATACACAATTGACATGCCTCAGAGATAGCCTTCAGATCAGGTCGCTTAGAAGTCCTTTTGACATCACCCTGCACACAGTTAAACTTAAAAAAGTCAGAAATCAGCTCCAAGAAAACAAGGCAGAAAAAACAAGGGCAACTATCCCAAATTTGCCATTGATATCGACAACATTGGGCCCTTGAGATTAAATGAAGTGGTTGCATTGCAGAAACAGCACAGATTACAAACAAACAAAAGGCTGCAGACCAATGGTAAACTGCAGGAATACAGAGAATTTCACATTAAACGAAAATTGAATAGAATATCTTAAAACCTTGGAATTCAAATTCACGTTTGCTGCCTGAGCTCGGTCCTGAGCACATCTCTTCTGCTCCGCCTACAATACACCACAATAAATGCTTGCACCATTGATTTTCCAAACACAAGATGCATATTTACTTGATAAAAAATCAATGTCCACAAAGCAACCAATAAACTAAAGAAAATAGAGAGGAATAAGGCTGAGCAAGATACCTGAACAAAATGCAAGTAAAACTTATTGAAGGTCCTAATGGTATCCGTCACCATTGCATGGGGATTCATATTTGTGCGCGGCACCACCTCCGGAAGAACCGGCACCTCCTCCGGCTGTTCTTCCGGCTGCTTTTTTTGCGGCGATTCCGGCTTAGCTTTTTTCTTCTGATTCTTCGGTTTCTTTGAGCTGGGATTAGCTTCCCTCTTCTTCCGAGCAGTTTCGACGCTGGTTTGCATCTGCTCATTAATCTTTTTAATCCGGGCGCTGCTTCTCCGTGCTGAAGCTACTGCAACAGTAGCGGAGGGGGAAGCGGAGCCAGATTGAGCGGCAGCGACCTGAGAAGAGATAATCGCCATGGGAGAAGAGATCGAAGAAGGGCAGAGGGGCGGAAGCAAAGTAGGGTTAGGAGGAATTGGTAGGAGGAAGTGAGAAGACAGAGGTGGAGGTGATATTGGGAGTGAGTGAGTGACTCTTGCAATCCTCCGCATACGCGTGTCGCTGTATTTCGTGTCGGCTAACAGAATTTAATTATTATAATAGGGATTTGAATTTACACAATCTCCCGCCTTTTGCTCTTCATTCCTCCTTGTATTCTATATCAATGGAAATGGTTTGTCTTTTTTTTTTTTTTTTTTTTTTTTTAAGGATGACAATGGTTTCGGGTAGATTCGGTATTCTATCCGAAATCAATCTATTTATTTGGGATTGAGTCTAATTATTCGATATCAAACTTGATATAAATTGAGTATTGTATAATTTTTATTGTGTTTAATGTAGGCTGGATTTTGTCAAAATATAAATTTGATTAGTATATTATAGTTTTCTCTCAAATTCTAATATGTTATTAGAGTCTACACTTCTTTAGTACATACAATATAATAACACGTGTTTCTCTGGTACATTCCACCTGGAATGTCCCTCGGAGGTCTCCAATTTTGAGATATTTATTTATGATTTTATTGTGTCAACGGAAGTCTTTCGATTTTGATATCTATATGCAATTAGTCGTCCGTCAAGTTTATTTTTAATTTTGCGTCCGAGTTCGACCTTTGATCGTTTGTTATGGTTCAGTACAAAGCGTTGCTTCCAATTGCGTTAAGAGTCCTGTTGTTTTCCAACTCCGGTGCGAGTTCCGTATTTTTTTGCTCCAGTGAGTGCTCCATGTTTCCGACTTCGGTGAGAGTCTCGTCGTTTTCTAGTTTCGGGTTTTTTTGGCTCTGGTGAGAGTTTTAGCATTTTCCAGTTCCGTATTTTTTCGGCTCAGGTGAGAGTCCTGTATCCATATTTTCCAACTCTTTGTGAGAGTTTCGTGTTTTTTAATTATGTGTTTTTCAGTTCTTGTGAGAATTCCTTATTTTCGATTCTAATTTTATTGAGGACACTGCTTTTGACTCTGGCATGATAGATGACTATGTCTACGTCATCTTCGATCTCTCCTTGCAAACTCAATTTGGTTTCTATTATACCACTTGAGTTTGAAGGAATGTTAACATATTTTAGATATTCTGATTTAAATTTAGTAGATTTAGATTATATTTGTTGTTACGCATATATTAGATTATTTATATTTGAGTATATCGAGTTTGTTTTATGTTGCTTATATATATAACCTTTTTATTTGATGATCAATACAATATAATTTTCTAATCTTCACAACATATCTTTGTTGGGGACTCCCGTTTGTTAGAAAAATAATTAATGGCGCGTATCTCTACTGGTTTAAGCTTTCAGGTGAGCGGTCATTTCGATAATCTAACATGGTATCAGGGTTATAGGTCTCGAGTTCGAGTCCATAGGTATATGATTAAAAAAAAAAATTATTCCTAACAATATACATTATATTAAAAATATTTTCTAGTTTAATTTATTTTCTATTACTCCCTCCGTCTCATAACAAAGTATCAATTTTTCCATTTTTGTCGGTCTCATAACAAAGTATCAATTTTTCCATTTTTGTCGGTCTCATAACAAAGTATCTATTTTTTTTTTAGTAAATGTATTATCTACCTAATATTACAAATACCTTTACAACTTCCAATATAGTACGCAAATATCATTACTTTTATATCACACAATACTAATAAGGTCATTTTAGTTATTTTTATTTTATTCATTACCTTTATATGGGACGGAATGAGTATTTTATTATAATATTTTTGATAACATACATAAATTTTAATATATGTCAAGTTGGATTTATGTTCAATTTTAAGTTATGTATAAATTGTACAAGTTTTTTAGGTATATCGGATCTTGTCAGATATAGTTCGGGTCAAATTCATAGTGTGGTCGGGTCTAGATATAATCCGATTCAATTCGGGTCTCAAATTCAACTAACCTGACCTATACTCGACTCATTGTAATTCCTATATATTTTTTAATCTCAATACCGTTAGAATATATAATTGAAATTTTATATTTTAATAGTAAGAACTCATATATATTTAAAATAACATATAAATCATCTAAATAACTCAAATTATACAAATCTTTTGAATTTGATAAATACCATAAATATAACGTATAAATATTTTTTTTCAAATATATTTTAACACTTTTCCAAAATTCAAGGCAGAGTCGAACAAATTTTAGTTTGCCAAATGTAGCTTAAAGTCAAGTAATCAAAATTATCTACTAAATTAGAATTAAAATCATAGCTCTCAACGTCACAAGAGTTGGAGTTGAAATGATTTGCTCACAATGGTCGATGAAGTTAGAATTAAAAATGAAATTCGCTCATAAAGAAATCAAAATTGAAAATATGACTAATTGAAGTTAAAGTCAAAAACAAAACTCGCTTACAAGAAAATCACGATAAAAAATAAGACTCACTCACAATAAAATTAGAATAGAAAACAGAAATCACTTACGACAAAGTGAGAAGCAGAGATTGCTTAATTAAGAAACACAACAACAATAATAATAATAATAATAATAATAATATATGCAATCACAAGTCATTCTTTTATCCACATTTTTCCTCCACCATTTTTATTTATGTTTATTTTACTTTATTTGTCATTTCATTTTTCATAATATAATTATACATTTTAATCACATTTAAAATTTCATAATTTATAATTTTTTTTAATATAATTATACTATTTAGTTATCTTAATATTAATTTATAATTAATTTTATTATACAATTATTATTTTTACTGATACACTTTTTAATTATTTACTAATATTTTACTTAAATTCTCATATCTATAATAAACCGGACACAAAAGATGGAACAAAAATGACTAATACCTTATATTATATGTGTGATAAAATATTACTCCCTCCGTCATCCAATTGTGTGCTCATTTGATCGGGCACGAATTTTAAGAAAAATAGATAAAAATAGAAATTTTTACTTTTTTGGTAAAGAAAAGTGAGGTATTTTTTACTAAAAAAGAAAATGGGAATAAATTTGGATAACAAAAAAAAAAAGTGATAATAGATTTGAATGACGAGAGTATATCAAAATTCTTACTAAAAAAAGAATCAACTCAAATCAAGCTTTACAAAAATAAAAAATAAAACATTTTCAATGTTTGTGTTCGATGAATAATACGTTTATCTATTTTATTAACTTTAATAATATGATTTATTAGTTTTCATTAAATTTTGTACAATGAATCTATGTTAAGGTCGATTCAATTAACATGATAAATATTTGTGCGGGTTATTAATTCAGTTAAATTAATCACTATCACGTTAATGATTAACGCTGTAGCATAAGTTTATTTTTTGTACTTCATTTCTTTATATTCAATATATTCATTTTATTATTCTTTTGTCTCGTTCACTAAAAAAATATATTCCTTCTTATCCATAACAAAGTATTTATTATTTCATTTTAATCCGTTCCATAACAAAGTATTTATTTATTTTTAATAACTGTACTATCTACCTAACATTACAAATACTCTTACAATTTATAATATATTACACAAATGTCATTATATTTATATCACACATACTAATAAGGTTATTTTAGTCATTTTTACTTTATTCATACTTATATATCAATATAATATTAATATTTCTAAAATTACGTACAAAAAATAAATTGATATTTACTTTTGGGACGGAGGGAGTATATTTTTTATTATCGTAAAAATAATTATATACAAATCAAAATACTTGTAATTTTTATAAAATATTTTTTTTTTACTTAAAAAATCATATATATATTTATATTTTCCTACTAACAAATAAAATAAATGTATACATTTGATTGAGATCGAGAAGTATCTGATGATATAACGGCAGTTATGGTGTTGACGAGGTCAAATCAGCACTGTGCTGATTTGATAAAATTAACAAATCAACATGAAATAGTTAAGAATTCGTCAAAAAATATATACCACAACACATTAACTTAAAATACTTAGTGTAGGGGTTGGACTTGTGACTGTGAGGTCATAGGTTCAAAACCCCGACGCCTCAGGTCACCTGCCACACATGGTTCGCCTAGTTTGACTTTCCCGTCGGGCCTGATTTACAGGGTATTAAGCCCGGCCGGGATTTACCCAGTGCGCGCTTTCGGGTAGCGGCTGCGGGGAGTTAAATTACTATTATACTGAAAAAAATATATATTTTGCTCAAATCAAAATATATTTTGTTATATATAATTGTATATAATGTGTATGTGCTATATATAATATAAATATTTGTTTCTTTCTTTATAGATATTTGTTGATTGGAGTTAAATGAGTATCATATTGATTTGATCAAATCAGTACGATAACCGAAACAATATATTTTTATATATTATTCTTGATTTTTGATTTAATAATATTTAATTGTGATATTTTATAATAAAAATAATATTTTCATTTAATTGATGATTGAGTATTAAAGAAAAATAGAGAAAATAAAAAATAAAAAGATTTTTAGTATTTTTGTGATTAATTTATGCTCCATTTAATTTGATGGATTTGAATTCGAAAATGAATTTGAATTAAATTCACTTGATTATTTCCAATATTTTGAAGGTATTTGACATAATATAATAAATAAAGTTACTTTGAAATTCACAATCAATAATAGATATTTAAAATTCATTATACTGCCAAACAAAATTAATAAATTTAATTGAATCATTTAGAATACATTTAATCTAAACCCCTTAAATTAAATGGAGCCTAATATTTCTTCCATAAGAGTTTAACATCTTTCAATTTCATTATTTCCTTACACAGATTTCCTTTCATAAGGATTTATGCCATGAAACATTGGAAATCACATTTTAAAAAACAATACATTGTTGAATATATACATATATATATATATATAGAAATATATATGGTATATAGTCGACAAAAATAAATACATAAAAAATTCAATCTTAATACGGCACGAAAATAAGTACATGAACCTCAAATTTAAGCCTGACAAATTTTTACATAGAAATATATATTGTGTATAGCTACAAAAATAAATACAGTTCGTAAAATTCAACCTAAATGTAGACATAAAAATAAGTACATGGGCTTCAATTTAGGCCCGAAATTTTTTTGGGCAGACTGGCACGATTAAAAATCTACCGTGCTTAGCCCGGTAAAAGATATACTACTATTATATATATATATATATTACTATAAAAGTAAAAACAATGCCAAAAAAGCTTCAATCACAACCAACATATTAAAATCCTTACAAAAAAAATTTTGAAACAAAATTAGGAGACAGGGAGTAAGAAAAAATTTAAAATAATAATAATAATAAAAACTTTATAAATCAATTGAACCAATCAAACATAGTTTTAGTTTTGGTTGTACTTGGGCTTAAGATTTCAAATCCAATTTAAAAGGGCGGGCATACCACAATATGAAATAAAAATTGGGCCGGCTTGAAATTGTCACGCCTAATTTGTACCTAAAAAAATATTAAATTAAATATTTATTTTTATTTTAAATTATATTTAAAATTAATCATGTATTGAAAATATTATATCAGTATTTATTTATATCACATTGTACAATTATTCAAATTAAACTTTTTTACTATTTAAAACCTATACTCAAAATCAAATCCTATGAACATATGCAATTGACCCTTATAAAAAAGCTTTAATTTTTCCGAACTCTGTTTGAGTTGATGTTTGGAGTGATGCTTTGGGCCTTAATATTTTCTTTATTATTATATGATTTAATTGGTCTATAGGTTGAGATGATAACTTCACATACAATTTATTTGTTTTGAAATTTTTGGACTAAAAATAACATTATATTGAATATTATTGAGTTATTGAGCAATAATCAAATCTCACTCCTATATGGATAGACAAATAAATAAATAGAGATTTGCTTGAAAGTTCATTTAATTTGGCTTCAGTGGGAGTTTGGCCATCATGAAAGTCATAAGGGTGCAAATTTGCATTTTTGTTTGAAAGTTACCAGGAAAATTACAAGTAATAACAATTTTAATCTTTTTAACTCATCTTTCTTAGAATTTTTTCTTTCTACCTCACATTAATTTTTCAATACTTACGAAGGTTTTAATTTTAAAATCATAACTGTACTATTAATGCATATAATTAGTTAATTAATTAATTAAAAATAATAATTAACGGTAGTCAATCGGGGCATTTGCAGAGAGTGAGGCCGTCGCCTCTGGAGAGGTGGGTGAGCTCGACGTGGCGGTTGGCGGAGAAGAATGTGTTAAAATTCGTAATATGGATTTCCCATGCGTTCATAAAATCTTGTATCTGCACCTCTTCCTCCGTGGTGGCTGCTACTGACCTCAACCAGAGCGTGTTGTCGTGTGTGATATCCCCCTACCCTCACTAACTCAAGGAATATGTGAATATTCTGTATTGAATTAAAAAATGCAATTAGTTAATGCAATCAAATGAGCTGAAAATAGACTTGCATAATTCAATTTAACTGAAGCACGTTACTATTTATAACGAAAAGGATAGAATGAGGTGTTTTTATCTGAACTGAGAGTTCTTAAATGGCTAGATCACCTTGGAGGAAATAAGTGGGATGTTAATAGTATGTCAACAAATAATATATGTATAATTGTGAGGCGATTCAGAGGAATAAATATAATCAAACTTGTTTGCGTAAGCCCAACTCTTGACTTGATTGATACTTGACTTAGAGGATTAATTGTGATACCTCCGGAGTTGGGCCGGTACTAGGCCAACTCATGTGTTTGGATGAACCGGTGTTAAGTTATTCAAAATTGAATAGAGGTTAAATGAATTAAATAGACTACTTATGTTAAAAAAAAAAAAAAAAAAGTCCACATTCATTTTTGGGAGTCCACTTGAAGAAAATTTCGAGTTAAACGTGATTATTTTAGAGTAATTTGAGGATGAATGACCACATAAAAAGTCTCACAGGAAGCGACGTGAGTAAGGACAAAACGCGTTGGAAGGACTCGTGTTATTTTGTAGGGCCAGTCTAATCCTGACAAGCCTATCACTGGACATTTCTGAGACCCAATAGAAGAACGCCTATGTCTAATAAATCATTACTTTAAATATTTCGCTAGTGGCTCTACCTCTTTGATACATTTCTTTAATTGGGGTTAAATTCAACTTAGAACTAATCAGATCGAAAATGCTTCTGCATACTTAAGTACTACAAACTACCTAATATTTGTTCTTTACGCAATCTTAGGCTTAGATAATTACCATTCAAACCGGAACCCGAGATTTTTGAACCGCAACAAAATCGTCAAACCGGAATGAAATTATAATTCAAAATATTCGATTTTGATTTGACCTTTTTGATAAATCGAAACGAACGATTTCAAACCGTAATCGATGGTTCAAACCATTTGGTTAAATCTACCCCAAACATAAATTGTCAAACACTCTTTCTTGCTACCAACTACAAAAAAAAATTTTGAAAGAACAATCGGTAAGTTCGATTTCAACTGGAACTACAATCAAATCGAAATCGAAAGTAAATTTTTCATCGCTTCAATGTTTTTTAAACTTGAAACTGCCGAAAGAAAAAAAGAATACAGGGAAAAGATTCAACGAAGAAGAGGAAAAGAATAGGTCGGGAAGAAAAAAATAGTTGGAAGAAAAATTATAAGAATGGAATGACAGTTGTGGATTGAATAAAATATAAATTACATGTATTTGTTTGTTTATTTACTAGCGGTTTGATCCGTAAGTCGTACGAATTTTATTAATTATTAAATTTATATCGTATAAATAATATATTATAAAGGAAAATGTCAAAAAATACAAATATATTTCAAATCGGTTAATCATTTCTATAAAATATTATACAAACATATATATAAATGTGTAATAAAATAATAATATTTAATGAATGACAATATATAAATGTACTATATGACAATTTTTTTGGTTGTCATAATAAATAATTGGTAGTTTAAATATATAAACACATTGAATGTACTCTCATTTAGATAATTCATTTAATTAATCGTTGTTGTAAAATATATTACGAAACGTATTTGGAATAATAATATCGTCATCGTTGACATTAATAAAGTAACTACATATTTTAAATAAAACTTTTCACTTTTCATAAGATAAAGGTAATAAATTTGTGTTAAGATAATTTTATATTTTTATATTTATATTTATATTTATATTTTTATTAAGCAATACATTTTTATATAATTACATTTAATTTAAATTATATTATCATCTACTATTTATTTCAATTATTATTCCATAGTCTAATAAGTACGACAATTGAATTTATTAGTTGATTCATCACAATTTATTTAATGTATATAACACCCAATACCATTTAGATAATATGATGATAAATAAAAATTTCATTTAGATAATATGATGATAAATAATAATAATTTTTTATGTAATGAAGTTTATAATTTTTTTTTTTCATTAAGCAATCATTTTATATATAATTATATTTTATTTAAACTTATATTATTATCTACTATTTAAATCGATTATTATTCCTTAATTATATTTTTAAAAACTTATATAAAAAAATATAAATAAATTATATAATTTAGAAAATATAAATAAATTTATATATATAAATGAATTATATATATATGAATGATTGTTATGAAATATTTTTATAATTCTTCTATCTCGGTAGAGGAAAAAATATTGGAAAAAAAAAAAAGTACATCTTACATAAAATGTAATTTTAAAATATAAAATTATTATTAATAAAAAATTGCCAACATCTTGATATCAATCCAAGACCACCAAATACACATACCAAATATTCTCTGTAATATCTTCAATTTGTGGCGCAATGATTCCAAAGGTATAGTAGTAATTTATCGTCTCTGAATTATATGACATTCCAATATTGCAGAACTTAGACGAACTAAAAATCAAACACTAGAGCCGTATTAGAAGAAATGACAGTTGCCGGAATATCAAACGGAGACTCGCCGAAAGTAATGGTGGAAAAGAGGAAAAAAAGAATAAAGGAATATGAGAGATAAGAAGTGGTCGTGGTGTGTATAAAATGGATGGTCAGAAATGTTGGAATATATGAGTATTGCGAGAATAAACGTGAAAGCGAGTCGATGATGGATCCTCTTTTCGAAAATTAGATATGCCTTGTTAGTGCTTCCGGTGGATGGCGTTCTAACCCCAAGATAAAACGGTTTTCATTTCCAATGAGAGTGACACCTCTAATCGTTGGAGCTCCGAAGAACAAAAATGAGAGAGAGACTGAGCTGGGGAGGCTGCCGGAAAGCTAGAAGTGAGGAGAAAAGGACGAGATGATTGTTTTGTTGTTGGTAATTAGAATGAAAGAGGAGACCCTTTATATAGGCGTATCCACTCCGCCAAAATGGCAGGGGATTAATTACGATTTTAATTATTGATGTAATTAATTATAAATTTAAGCCTTTAAGCAGTCGTAATTGATTCTAATCACAAACCTTCCGTTTGTGACGATCGTAATTTATTCTAATTTTAAACCTTTCGTTTGAAACGATTGTAATTTATTCTAATTTCAAACATTCCGTTTGAGATTATAATAAATTTATCCAACGGATAATATTTTATCCAAATAATATTGCGACTTAGGCTATATACCTGGTTTAATTTGGGGTTGCACAATTTGGTTTGTCTCGAGACAACCAAAATATTAACTAAACCCCATACACAATAAATAAATAGTATTTATTTATTTCTTTCAAATTAATATAATTAATTTGGTACACCGGCCCGTTGCATTTTCACTCATAAAATAATCGATTGCAAAATAGTTGATTATCCAACAAGAAAGATTTTTTATTGAGCGTAATCACGTCTTTAATTTTCGATAACCTTTTGTCATAAATGTTAAAATTTATTTAATTCATAATGATTAAAATTTATTTATATCTAAGATAAATTTTATTATTTAATTATAATAATTAAAATTTTATTCAAATAATTTTGCAAATATAATTTATACATCAACATATACATGTATAATAGAGTATATATTAATGTAAATTAAATAGATTTTCAATTTAAACAAATTATTTAATTTTAAAATGAATAAAAAAAATATTATCTAAATATTATACCATAGATTTAATAATTACATCAAAAATTTTATTTTCAAGAATATTTATTAGTTGTATTATAAAAAATAAAAATAGAATGATGTGACAAATATATAATATCTATAAGTATTGTAAATTTTAAATTTTAATAAATATATTTATTAATTATGATTGCATTAATGATATTGAATTAAATATATTTATTAATTATAAATATCTTATTATAATTTTACTTAAATTTAAATGTTAATATTATAATTTTTTATACTATATTTTGTAGAATATATTAATGTATTGTATAATAATAAATTTTATTTATAACTACTTTAACATTACGTAATTAATAAAAAATAACTAATTAAAATGTATTGACGATGATCAATTAGTATTAATAATTATAATTGCCATTAATTTGAATTTAAATGTAAATTAAAAAAAAATTAAATTAATTTTAAAATTATTAAAACAATAAAAAAAAATTTGATTATGTGGAACTCACCGACGTTAAATACATAATATATAAATTATAATTATTGTTTATAACAAAAAATTAATTTATAATAATAAAATAAGTAGTTATTATTGTGATATGAAACATAATCAGTTCAGCGTTTTAAATAAAATTATGCGTTGTATGATTGACTTTTTATAAATGAATAATATATATATGATATTAATGGTAAATTATATAACATTTTTAGTAAAAATGCACAAAACACTCTACGTTTTATTTATTACTTGTTTGGCTGGGGGTTTACTCATGACGTACTTTCGAGTAAAGAATGCGGGTTCTCACGTTATCAAGAAAAATTGCACGAAACATTTTCATTGTCCAAAATTGATGTACTTAAATTACAAAATTTTTTTTGAATAAGATAAATAAATAAATAATTGATCAATTATTTATTTTTATATTATTGGTAAAAATCATATAACAATTTATCTCCATAAAAACTATAAAATGAATTACTAATCCATTATTTATTAAATATCCTGCAAACTAGTCCAACAAGACAAGTCACACTAGGAGAACATGTGTGGCAGGTGGACCCGGAGGCATCGGGGTTTGAACTCGTGCAAATTTTACATTAACACAAGGGTTTCACGCAATAAATAAAATATATGGCATTTTATGCATTTTTACTAAAACACAATTGAGTGTTATATAATTTACCCTTATATTAATGTGTGTATATTTGTATTTTTTTTAATAATATTTATGGAGAATTATTTCGTTAACATACCTGAATAATTTAATATTATTTTTATATATTTAATATTTTAATTATATAAAATAATTTTTTTTTTATTTTGTAATATTAATTATTTTAATATCCTGCAAACTAGGCCCAACAAGATAAGTCACACTAAGAGAACATGTGTGGCAGGTGGACCCGGAGGCATCGGGTTTGAACTCGTGCAAATTTTACATTAACACAAGGGTTTTACGCAATAAATAAAATACATGACATTTTATGCATTTTTACTAAAACACAATTGGGTGTTATATAATTTACCCTTATATTAATGTGTGTATATTTATATTTTTTTAATAATATTTATGAAGAATTATTTCGTTGACATACCTGAATAATTTAATATTATTTTTATATATTTAACATTTTAATTATATAAAATAAATTTTTTATTTTGTAATATTAATTATTTTAATTTCAATTATATAATTATATAATATATTAATAACTTTTACTTATATTAATTTATGTTATGATTGATTTTGTAACAATTTGTACTCTCACACTTTTAGAATAATTTATGCTATTTTTCTTTCTTTTTTTTTTAAATAATTCAAATCCTCGAAATATTTTCGTGACTTATTTCGACACAATTTGTGCTCTTGAAACTTTTTCGTGATTAATTTTGAAACAATATATATTCAAAGATTTTTTTTTCGTGATTCGTTTTGAGACATTTATACTATTTGGAATACTTTCGCGACTTAATTCAAAACAATTAAAAGTCGCAAATTATTTTTTGCGACTTATTTCGAGATAATTCAAAATCTCGGAATATTTTTCGTAACTTATTTCGAGATAATTTATACTCTCATAATATATTTGCGCTTGTTTGGAGACAATTCAAACTCTCGAAATATTTTTTACGACTTGTTTGGATATAATTCCAACTCTCGGAGTATTTTCGTGACTTTTTTTGACACAATTCATGCTCTCAAATTTTTTTCGTGTTCAATTTCGAAACAACATATATTTACCGAGTATTTTTGTGATTCGTTTAGAAACAATGCATACTTTTGGAATTTTTTTGCGGCTTATTTGGAGACAATTTAAAATCTCGAAGTATTTTTCGTGTCTTATTTCAAGACATTATTTACTCTCAGTGGTGTTCCCGAGATAAATATGCGACAATGCATTGTTATGAAATAATCTTTGAAATTATGGTCGATATAAAATGTCTCGGTGATGTTTCAAACCATAGTTGAGACACTAATTTGTCTCGAAAAAAGATTCCATGATACAATATTGTATTGGAGGTCTTTTCCGAGACAATTTTCCGAAATAATTCAGCATTTTTGTGGTAGTGGTATTTTAGGTAGTGTAGATCGGTAAATTATTAATAATAAGTTACGATATTGGTTTTTTTATGAATAGTATCATTAGTATTATAAGTAATTTTTACTTTATATCTTAATAAAATATATACAATATAAATATTATTTTAGATAATAATTTTTTATATTATACAAATAAAAAAACATTTATTTATTTATAATTAATTTCATAAACTATGTAGAATTTGAAATATAGATAAAAATTTTTGTTTATTGATAAGACCAATTCCAACCCACTTGTGCACAAAAAATGGGGGATGGGCTCCAATTAGGGCTGACAAAAATTAACCCGACCCGAACCTGACCTGAAATAGTTGGGTTTGGGTTGAGATTTTCGACCCAATTATAATTGGGTCAAATCCGTTTAACCAATTTAATTAAATGAGTCAGGTTAAGGTCTACATTTTCGATCTGAAAATAACCCATCTAACCTGTTTAATTAATATTATTTTAAATTTAAATATATTTTTTTAAATTTTATCAATTCAATTCAATATTTATGACCAATTTTATAAAAATAAATAATAAAAAATAAAGGATTGTGTTGTGTACTATTATGTAGTGTTTGTTAATTCAATTCTTGAATATCGGTTTCATGATATGAATAAATAATTTTTTGCTTTAATATGTATATATATTATGCATTTAAAAATTTTGTTAGTATAAATTTTAATTTTAAATTAAAATTTAAAATTTTTAAATTAAACGGGTTATACGAGTTAGATTTAGGTTAACCCGATTAATAAAAGGTCATGTTAAAGTTGCAAATATCAACCCATTTAATTAAATGAGTCAAGTTCAGATCAAGGGTTTTGTAACTCGTTTAAGCTGACCCAAACCCGAATCCGACCGGACCTGATCTGTTTGCTAGGCCTAGCTCCAATCCACCCTCAAATTCCCCTATTTTTAAAGTTATGTACAGTACCTTCATTTCATTTTTTGAGTGAAGTTTTTATGGTATTTTGTGGTGTGTTTTTGTATTTTTGTTTTTTTTAGATGTATTGTGTAATTTTATTTTCTTTGAAGATATATATAATTTTATATTTTAAAAAGTTTATATAATTTTACTTTTTGAAAAATAATGTATAATTTTATTTTTTTAATATGTAATTTTTTTAAATTTATTTGTAATAGTTATTAATTATAAATGTTAATTTTCATATATGTAATTTTTAAATAAAATATAAATTATATGTGTATGAATTATAATGTAAAAATAATTAAAGTTCAGGTGTAATTTATAAATATGAAAAATTATATAAAATAATATAAAAGAAAAATATATAGGAAATTTACTTTTTAGAATAAAAATTGAAATTTATGGTTGGAGTAAAAATAGGGTAGATCAACTGTATTTGAATAATAGCAACTGCAAAAATGGAGGGATGAGTTGAGATGATATCAGAGGTATAAAAAATAAAGGAATTTTTGAGTGAATTTTACCCGTAAAAGATTAGAATTTTAATTAATTTTATTTATATTTATTAAATATATTTAAAATAAAAAAAATAAAAAAAATCATCTTTTATGAAACTTTTGTGTTTGTTTGGGGGATTGTATTTAATTTCCATTATTCATCCTATTTTTTCCACCAAAAAACATCAAATCAAACGCATATTTTTTATTTTTTATATTATATTAAAAATCAATTTTATATTCAAAACATCACATTAACGCCTATTTATATAACATCATACAACTATTTAAATTCAAAATTTTTACTATTCAAATCTCAACCTCAAAATCCAATTTACGAAGGAACGGAAAAATTGTATTTTTAATAGGAATTTGGATATATAATTTTATAAGAGAAATTAATGCTCTGTATTCTTATAAAAAAAATTATAAAGTTTATAATATATTAAAATTTAAAAATAAATCGGGCAATAATATCTGTCTTCTTTCTTTACCGTTGCCATTAATGTCTCCTTCCCAATTTCTCTGTCTATTTTTCTTTGTTGGAAACCAACAAGTTTTCTGACATTTTTCTACTTTCTATTCTATTTTTGTTGCTTTTATCGGTGGCTGTGCTTTTCAATTCAAACATTTTATTATTATTATTGTTGTTATTATTATTAATATTTTTTTTTTTAAAAAATTATCCTAAAGTATATTTGCACAGTTTTTTAGGTAATTATTTTTTTTGTTATGAATGAATAAATTTACCTTTAACTGTATAATAGAGATTAAAAATAATAAATTAATGAAGAGTAAAAATATAAAATTTATATTTTAAAAAAGATAGGACAATAGTCGTCGACGTCCCAAATAGCATGGCATCTATTCACTCAATTGTATTATTATGTTTCCTGATCATCCATGACTGCGGGTATTTGTTGTGTATTGTGTATTTTGATCGTTTTTCCAGTGCAGGATCCATAATTTTTTTTTACTGCTTGTACAATATATAAATTTAAAACTAAAATAAATTGCAAAACTCCGATTTATTAAAAAATAATAATATAATATTATTATTGTGTATACTTATGTTTAAAAATATAAATTAATTATTTTTATTGAATTGAATTTTAATTATTTTGAACATTGATAATATTTTAAATTTTAAAATTTATATAATTCACCTAACTTTTTGGATAACGATGCAATTTTAAATTTTAAGAAGGACATTAAAATTTTTTAGTAGTAACACATTTATTAAATTATAATTTTTTTTTGATATAATAAAATCAAAGGTGGATCCGCTTTTATCCGATCTGGTCTAGTGATGGATCCGACCCGAATCCGATTAATATATAAAAAAAAATTAACCAAATAAATTATATTAAAAATATTTTTATTTTTATTTATTTATTATAATATTTTTGAATAAAAACATAAATTATATATATATATATATATAGGTTCTGATTCATGATTCGAGTCCGATTTTAAATTAAAATATAAGAATTGTAATTTTTTTTTTACTGATCTATCGAGTCTATCAGATTTTGTCCTGTATTTTCGGGTCCAATTCCAATCTCAAATTCAACGATATGTAAACGAATCGGATCTTAAATTTGGATAAACCGATCCATACCCAATCACTTTCTATCTCTATCTCGAGCATCGCATTTACTTGCTCAATTGTAATTGGTTTCCTCATAAGGCGGATTGACCGTAAAACTATTTACTAATGGGTCATAGGACCCCATTTAAATATTTTATATAAATATATATTTATTTTATTATTTTAAATTTAAATAACTAAAATGGTAAATTTTACCAGTAAATTCATTTTTATAATTATTTCAAGCTCATTTAGACTTAAAAGATAAATAATTGGCTATATAATATACTTTTCCCACTTAATTTGTCCATTTTTTTCATATGTTCCATATAATTTATTATTATTTTTTTTGGAAATATAATTATACATTTTAATTATATTTTAAAATTCATAATTTATAATTTTTTTATATTTTAATTAATCTATTTAGTCATTTTAATCTTAATTTATAATTATTTTTTTAAATCATAATTATTTTTACTAATACATTTCATAATATTATATTTGTATGTTGGTTTGATATACTGCAACCTATTATTTTTACTTCTATTTAAAAATAAACTCTTTTTTATATGAATTCTATCTTTGAAATTGCTAATAATAATAGCTTTCTTTCATGTATTTTCTTCTATGTCTGTTTCATCAAAATGATATCAGAACAATTTACGGTTGTTGATTTTCAAACAAATTCAAATTCCAAGATGGATTTCTTTTTGCAAAATTGATTGATTCTGCAAGTCCTCTATGCTATGGCGCATTAAGCAATTTGGATTCCAACACAAATCCATCGAATCTTTATTTTCTTCATCCCAGCGAGAATTCAGCCCTAATTCTCGTAACTCCTCTTCTCAATGGCAAAAACTATCATTCTTGGGCACGAGCGATGAAATTTGTATTGCGATCGAAGAATAAGATAGGCTTCGTTGATGGAACCCTAACCGAACCAACAACTACTAGTCCTCTTCATGAAGCATTGTTGAGGTGCAACACCATGGTTCTCTCGTGGATCCAACACTTTGAACATTCTATTGTGAAATCTATTATGTGGATTGATCACGCTGCTCAACTGTGAAAGGATCTTTATGATCGATTCTCACAGGGCGATATATTCAAAATTGCAGAATTGCAAGAAGACTTCATAAATTAAGTCAAGTTAGCTATTCAATCTCCAATTTTTTTTACTCAATTGAAATCTATTTGGGAAGAAATTGAGAATTTCAAGCCTATTCAAGAATGCAAATGTGCAACTCCTTGCTCTTGTGGTGCGATTCAAATTATGAAAACTAATAGAGATCAAGATTATGTGATTCGATTTCTTAAAGGTCTAAATGATCAATATGCTCAAGTCAGATCCCAGATTATGTTACATGATCCTTTGCCTAGTGTAAACAAGGTTTTCTGTATGCTTATTCAACAAGAAAGACAGTTGAATGCATTGTCGATTAATGACATTAATTATGATCTTAAGGATTTTGCCTTGAACTCTAATCAAGGATCACATCATAGAATAAATTCCAGTTATGGAGGTTCCTAGGAAAGAGGAAATTCTTCAAGTAGAAGGAATAAAGGTCGATATCAAAGGACAACTGCATCTAAAGGAAACATATTCTGCACTAACTGTAAACGAAAAAATCACACAGTGGACACTTGTTTTGTTAAGCATGGATATCCACCTGGTTATCATTTTAGCAGCTTTAAAATGGCTAACAATGTTTCTAGTTTCCCTCTCGAGAATCCATGTTCTGAATTAACTGAAAATATTTGCTCTTCTCAAGATATGGCTAAACAAGGAATGGTTTTTACTCCAAAACAGGTTCAAGGTATCCATGAACTATTGCAGTAGTCTAAATCAATTACTAATTCTCATACTGTTAATGCTGCAGTAAATACACAATTCCTACTTATGCTCAAGGTAAGGAAATCTCCGCAATGGGTTCTTGATATAGGTGCCTCTGATCATATTACATTTGATATAATAAATTTGTTTACTTATAGAAAAATTTCCACTGTCCTTATTACCCTACCAAATGGAGAGAGAGTTTCCACTTCTATATTTGGAACAGTGCAATTATCTTCTTCCTTAACTCTGCATAATGTTTTTTTTGTGCCTCAATTCCATATAAACCTTATTTCTGTCAATAAATTGATTTAGTCCTTGAATTGTCATGTGATCTTTTCTAACCCATCTTGTGCTATTGTGCAGAATTCTACTAAGGGTGTGTTTGTTTGAGGAATTTGTTTGGATTTCCACTATTCATCCTATTTTTTTCCCCCCAAAAATATCAAATCAAACACTTATTTTTCATTTTTTATATTATACTAAAAATCAATTTTACATTCAAAACATCACATCAACACCTATTTATATCACATCATACAACTATTCAAATTCAAAATTTTTACCATTCAAATCCCATCTCAAAATCCAAACCCTCAAACAAACACACCCTAAGAAGATGATTGGTTCAGCTAGTCTGCAACAAGGATTGTTTGCGATAAGTCTACCTCAACTCTATACCTCTGTTAATCATGTGTCTATCACCAATCTTCATGTAAACACCTTATGGCGCTTACAGTTAGGCCACTTATCTCCTTTAGTTACTAAAATTATCTCTAAGCTGTACTCATATATTCTATTTTTGTTCTTCTTTTGATCTCTCTTCTTGTGATATATGTCACTATACCTGACAAAGAAAATTGTCATATTTTACTAGTGCCACAAAATCGAATAAACCCTTTGAATTACTTCATGTTGATATATGGAGCCTTTATTCAATTACTTCTATTTTTGGACACAAATATTTTTTAACTCTTGTTGATGATTTCTCTAAATTTACTTGGATTATTCTTTTGAAAACCAAATCAGAAGTCAGAAAACATCTTATTAATTTTGTATCATTTGTTGAAACTCAATTCAATACCAAGTTGAAATCTATTAGAAGTGATAATGGTCCAGAGTTCTTGATGTCTGAATTTTTTAATTCTAAAGGTATTATACATCAAGGACTTGTGTTGAAACTCCTCAACATAATGCTAAAGTTAAAAGGAAACATCAACATATTTTAAATGTTGCACGGGCTTTGTTTTTTCAAGCCAACTTGCCTTCCAACTTTTGGAACTTCTCTATCCGTCATGCCGTTCATATCATAAATCAATTACCTTCCCATACTCAATAATCTGATGCCTTATGAATTTCTTTACAAACAACCACCAGTTTTCACTCATTTTAAAGTGTTTGGTTGTTTGGCTTATACTAGTACTCTGCTTTGTCATAGGAATAAATTTGAGAAAAGGGTTTGGAAAACTGTCTTTACTGGTTTTAGAAGTGGAACCAAATGGTATGTTCTTTATGATTTGCATAATCATCAATTTGTTGTCTCTTGAAATGTCTTATTTTATGAAAATGTCTTTCCATTCCATACCACTCCCACTTCTGCTTCTGATAATACGTTTTTAGAAAATTCCACACCCAAACATACTCCTGATATTTTTCCTCTAGAATTCATTGATCAATTCCCTTTATCTCCATCTCATTCTCTTGTTTCTTTTTCACCTTCCCATTCTTCTTCTAATCCCGTTGATAATTCTTCTGTCTAAGAATCCTCTCATGTTCCACATGTTGAACCTAGATATCCTTCTGGACAAAGAAAACCTCTATCTAATTTAGTTGATTATCACTGCAACCTTGCTTCCACGTCAGCTAGCTCACCAATTTTATCTTCAGGTATTTTCTATCGCATTTCTTCTGTGCTTCACTATGATAATCTTTCATCATCTTACGAACACTTTTGTTTAAATGTCACTTCCATTCATGAACCTACCTCTTAAAAACAAGCTTTTGAGTTTGATTGTTGGCAGACAGCTATGCAAACAGAATTGCAAGCACTTGAACACAATACAACATGGTCTATTATCGATTTACCTCTTGGAAAGGTTCCTATTGGATTTAAATGGGTGTACAAGATGAAATATAAAGCTGATTGAACCATATAAATGTATAAAGCTAGACTTGCTGCAAAAGGCTATACACAAATAGAAGGTTTGGATTACTTTGATGCATTCTCACCGGTTGTTAAAATTACTACAGTACGGGTAATTCTTGCATTGGTTGCATCTCAAAATTGGTTTTCGGAATAACTAGATGTCAATAATGCTTTTCTCCATGGAAATTTGCATGAAGAGGTTTATATGCTGCCACCTCCTGGTTTACTTGATTCATCATCTAAAATAATGCGAAGTTGAACAAGTCTTTCTATGGCTTAAAGTAAGCAAATAGGGAATGACATGCTACTTTGTCTTCTGCCCTGATATCTATTGGTTATACTCAATCTTCTTCTGATCAAGTCTTATTTTTTAAGTTTACTGGTTCTTCTTTCACAGCCCTTTTAGTCTATGTCGATGACAGTCCTGGCTGGCAATAATATGCAGGAAATTATTCATGTGAAACAGTTCCTTGATCAACAATTTAACATCGAGGACCTCGGTCCTCTTCGATTTTTTCATGGGTTGAAGATTGCCCGGTCTAAATCCAGTATTCATTCAAATAAACGAAAATACTGTTTGGATTTGTTAGAAGATTCGGGTTCCCTTGCTGCTAAGCCTGTTAAAACCCCTTTTGATCATTCTGTTAAACTGCAATCTGATGTAGGGGTTCCATTTCCTAACGTAGCATGTTACAGACGATTGGTTGTCAGGTGACACTGCCCGACCGCGTAGGATTATGCCCAAAATAATTTTCTTACCCACAAAGTTCAATAAAACAAATGGATTAAGAATATGTATAAAAAAAAGAGAAAGAAGAAGAAAAGATAGTGCATAGAATGTGAATTTAGTATGGTTGATAACTAACCACGAGAATAAGTCTCGGACCTGAAATCAAACCATAGTTAAAACAAATACAATAGGCTAAATCCCACTGCATAGGATTGGAAGCCACGAACCGATGGAATCACTTCAAAGACCCGATTTGAAAGAATGAAGGGTAAAGAAAAAAGGATAGTGTAGAGAATATGAATTAATATGAATGATAACCAACCACGAGAATAAGTCTTGGACCTGAAATCAAAACCATAGTTAAAACACAAACAATAGGCTAAATCCCACTACAAAGGATTGTAAGCCACAAACCGATGGAATCACTCCAACGACCCGATTTGAAAGAAGGGTGATAAAGAAAAAAGGATAGTGCAGAGAATGTGAATTAATATGGATGATAACCAACCACAAGAATAAGTCTCGGACCTGAAATCAATCCATAAATTAAAATACAAACAATAGGCTAAATCTCACTGTAAAGAATTGGAAGCCACGAACCGATGGAATCACTCCAAAGACCCGATTTGACATATATAAGTGGGAGAAAATCACATTCTAGCACTAGACAAATATTGAGAGGGAATAATAAAGAAATTTTATTTAAGATTCACTCTACTCTATTACAATGATAGACAAGGACCTTATATAGAGGTCCTTGAGGAAAATAAAAGGCAACAAATAATAAATGAAACAAATAAAAGGTAAGTCTAACTATAAAGAAACAAATAATAACTATAAAGAAACAAATAGTAAGAAAGTTCTAAATATAAAATTATACTATATGAAAACTTATAATAAAAGGTAATATGTAATTAGATAACCTTGAGATTCTTCCATAATTATTTGTTGTCTTAGTCTTGAAGTCCCGACTTTTGTGATCCTGGCCTCGGGATGACTCGGTTGGGTGACCTTTGAGTCGGATAAAAAAGAATTGTAATGTCTAGCACATCCATCTTCAATAATCGTTTTTCTGAGCTTGGACGGCCGCGTCATTCCCCTATTCTTGAAAAGTACTATTGTTATCCCGAACACAATATTCCTCGACTCTACGGCTCACAAGAAGACTCAATTTTCCAAAAGACAATAACAAGAAAAATTCGAAACAAAGTAGACAAGGAAAATATTATAGAGAACAAAACAGTTAATGAATACCACAAATTGATTTTTTTTTCTTTTTTCGGATTTGTTTTTTGCCTCTTTTTTCGACTTTTTTTTACGTTTTCTTTTTTCTTTTTTCAAATAGAACCGTGATATCAATCAAGAGATTGTATCAACTAGCTCTGATACCAGATGACACGGCCCAACCGCGTATAATTATACCCATGATAATTTTCTTAGCCACAAAGTTCAATAGATAACCAATTGTTCTGAATATAAATATTAGAAAAGAGAATAAAGAAAAAAGATAGTGCAAAGAATGTGAATGAATTAACATGGATGATAACCAACCACGATAATAAGTCTCGGACCTGAAATCAATCCATAGATTAAAACACAAACAATACGCTAAATCTCACTGCAAAGGATTGGAAGCCACGAACCGATGGAATCACTCCAAAGATCTGATTTGACATATCTAAGTGGGAGGAAATCACATCCTAGCACTAGACAAATATTGAGAGGGAACAATAAAGAAATTTTATTCAAAGGACCTTATATGGAGGTCCTTGAGGAAAATAAAAGACAACAAATAATAAAAGAAACAAATAAAAGGTAAGTCTAACTATAAGGAAACAAATAATAAGAATGTTCTAAATATGAAATTATGTTATATGGAAACTTATAATAAAATGTAATATATAATTAGGTAACTTTGAGTTTCTTTCATAATTATTTGTTGTCTTAGTCTTGAAGTCCCGACTCTTATGATCCTGGCCTCGGGATGACTTGATTGGATGACCTTTGAGTCGGATAAAAATGAATTGTAATGTCTAGAACATCCATCTTCAATAATCATCTTTCTGAGCTTGAACGGCCACATCAACAAGCTTTTGTATATTTTGATATCCATACCTGATATTTCTTATGCTGTACAACAACTTAGTCAATATCCGAGCACTCAAACAAATATCTAAGTGCAAAGGATTGGAAGCCACGAACCGATGGAATCACTCCAAAGATCTGATTTGACATATCTAAGTGGGAGGAAATCACATCCTAGCACTAGACAAATATTGAGAGGGAACAATAAAGAAATTTTATTCAAAGGACCTTATATGGAGGTCCTTGAGGAAAATAAAAGACAACAAATAATAAAAGAAACAAATAAAAGGTAAGTCTAACTATAAGGAAACAAATAATAAGAATGTTCTAAATATGAAATTATGTTATATGGAAACT
Organism: Andrographis paniculata; assembly: GCF_009805555.1. Lineage (NCBI taxonomy): Eukaryota > Viridiplantae > Streptophyta > Magnoliopsida > Lamiales > Acanthaceae > Andrographis > Andrographis paniculata. The sequence goes on from NW_026137424.1 coordinate 1,105,333, forward strand.
TATAATAAAATGTAATATATAATTAGGTAACTTTGAGATTCTTTCATAATTATTTGTTGTCTTAGTCTTGAAGTCCCGACTCTTATGATCCTGGCCTCGGGATGACTCGATTGGATGACCTTTGAGTCGGATAAAAATGAATTGTAATGTCTAGAACATCCATCTTCAATAATCATTTTCTGAGCTTGAACGGCCACATCAGCAAGCTTTTGTATATTTTGATATCCATACCTGATATTTCTTATGCTCTACAACAACTTAGTCAATATCCGAGCACTCAAACAATATTCATTATAAGGCTGCTCTAAGGGTTCTTTACTATTTGAAGACTTCGCTTGCTCAAGGCTTAATTTTTTCATCCGACTCACCTATAAAAACTATCTGGTTTTTTGATTCTGGTTGGGCATGCTACCTTGAAACCAGAAAGTCCATCACTGGTTATTGTGTTTTTCTAGGTTTTTCCCTAATTTGCTGGGAAACTAAAATGTAGAACACTGTTTCCCAATCTTCTTCAGAAACAAAATATTGTGAATTAGCCAGCTTATCATGTGAAATTCAATGGCTTCCGTATCTTTTCATTGATTTACGCATACAGCTTCCTGGCCCTGCTTTAGTTTACTGTGACAACTGATCTGCTATCTATATTGCCTACAATCTCGTGTTTCATGAGCGTATAAAACACATCGAAATCGATTGTCATGTTACACGTGAGAAGATTCAGCAAGGCCTGCTTCATCTCTTACCGATTTCTTCTTCTGCCTAGTTAGCTGATGTTTTTACTAAACTTCTACACGTTACTTCATTTCAAAGGTTTCTCCCTAAGCTTGGACTCTGTGATCTCCATCGTCCACTTTGAGGAGGAATATTATATTTGTATGTTGGTTTGATATACTATTAGCTGTCATTTTTACTTCTATTAAAAAATAAACTCTCTTTGTACATGAGTTCTATCTTTGAAATTGCAAATAACAGTAGTTTTCTTTCATTTCTTTTCTTCCCTGTTTGTTTCATCAAGACATAATTTGTAGCTAAACTAAATAGGACAATTAGCTGAATGGATGAAATATTAATTTTATATTATATCTAAATCATAATTCCTTTCCCCTGTTTTCATTCTATTTTTTGTATTCAAAAGACGACACAATATCGTATTGATTTGGGTATCAATTTGGCATTTTTTTTTCTTTATTTGGATTATAGTTTTGCAAATGAAACTCATTTTTTCTTCAAATTTATCCTTATTTGTTTGGATTGTAACTCTAGATATTGATGATTGAGGATTGTTGATTTGAATATATATATATATATATATATTATTTTAGTCACGAGTGTTTGAAATATTACAGTTTGAGCATAATTGTCACTTATACGAGACAATTATAATTTATTTTATTTATATTGTGATGATAATTTAATAAATTGTGCATTCATTTAAGAAATAGCTAGATCTGTCACTACATCATCTCTATTTCCTGACTCCATCCATCTAGACCTCTCTCTCCAGCCTCCGAGAACTCACCTTCCTCTATACGAGGGTAGGTCCTAACTTTTATAGGGCTGTGACGAAACAAAAATAAAAGATCATAAATATATACATAATATTTTTTTACTTATAATAAAATATCAATAATAAAATAAAATAATTTTTCCTGATATTTTTAGGTGCAAAAATATCAATAATAATATTAATATTAATTTGAAATAAAAATTCATAAACTCGCAACGATAAGTTCATATTCACATCATTAGACCACGTTCTCTTAAAATTATATATATAAAAAATAGAATAAATTTTATAACACTTCCTCGTGTTTTAATAAAAATTGTATAAAATACTTCATATTTTATTTATTACGTGAAACCCCTTTTTGTTAATGTAAATTTTGTATAAAACACCATTTTCGTTTAAAACTGATGTTTGGTTGTAAATTCGGATATAAATTATGTAAGTTTTATACAAATAAAAGAAATAAAATATTTTAAATGGTATTTTCTTTTAATAAATAAATAAATGATCAATATTTTATTTTTATAGTTTTGTAAAAATTAGATAACAATTTATCTTCAAAAAATTATAAAATAAATGATAAATCACTTTTATTACATAAAAAAAAACATTTAATATATCTTACCTCTTTTTTCTTTTTTCTTTTTAATATAAAACATGTATAATTAGGTTCGTATTTACAACAAAATATCATCTTTGTACAAATAAAATATTTTGTGCAAAAATAAAATATTTTATATTAACACAAAAAAATTTCACACAATAAATAAATTAAAAAATATTTTAGATATTTTTGCTAAAATACAATAGAATATTATATAATTTATCCTAAAAATTATATAGCAATAGCAACTAGAAGGTAATTTGTCAAAACAGCACTGAGTTGTAAGGCTCAAACTCTTTGTTTGGTTGTAGGTGAGATTTATTTGTAATTTCTCTCATAAATAAATAAATATAGTGAATATGTGGTTTTTAATAATTTTTTTTTTTTTCTTAATGGATTTGTTCATCTAATTCAAATTTTTATAACACAATTTTTAATATATATAATATTTATATTTTAATTTCTCATAAAATTATTAATTTCATATAAAAAAAATATTTTTATATTATCGACACGTTTTTCTATTTTATTTTTGTATTTATTTGTATTATATAATATTTTATTATTTATACATTGATATTTATATTACACTCCCTCTGTCTCGTTTCAATGGGGTCTTTTGGGATTTTGTAGTAAATTAAAAAATAATAGTATTTTATTAGTTACTGGAAGTATCTAAGAGTTTTTGAATTTTTGTCGTTTGATTTTATATATAAAATAATTGTATATGTAATGGTATATTTGTAATTTAAATAAAAATTAATGATATTTTGACATTAATGTATAATTATTTTTTTTTAAATAAAAAATAAATACTTTGAAACGAGACAAACACAAATGATAAAAAAAATACTTTAAATTGATACAAATATAATTATTAAAATATTAAACACATAGTTTCAACTTTTTTTAATCTTATATATATTATATCATAAATAAAATATTAATTAAATAAATTATTTTTATTTCAACTTTCAACTTAATAATCCAACCAGTAACAAAATGCACTTACTTATTTTTTATTTTTTTATAATATTATAATATACTCCCTCCGTCAAATTTCTATTATCCTAAAGTATATTTGCACGATTTTTTAGGTGATTGTCTTTTTGTTATGAATTGACAAATTTGCCCTTAATTGTATGGTAGAGATTAAAAATAATAATTGAATGAAGGGTAAAAATGTAAAATTTGTATTTAAAAAAAAGAAATAATCCCAAATAGAAAAATAGGACATTAGTTTGTGAGTATTTATTTGTGAAAAAATTGATATGGCCCAATCCGGCTTCAAAAGTCAATTTATTTTGGGCCCAATCTAAAGTCGTCTTGGTCAAATGGGCCTATGCTAGTCGAGTCCGCCTCCGTCCACTTAGGGTGTGTGTTTTTTAAATATATATATATATATATATATATATAAATTAATTTCACTTTAATACTTTAATTCTTTTATTGCGCGTCTTTTAATACATAAAAAAAAGTTGTTTTTACTTTAGTATTTTTATTTTTATTATGTGTGTGTGTGTTTTTTTTTATTAATTTTTTTTATTCTTATTATATATATAGATATTTATTTTTTTAATTGATTTGATTTGAGAATTTTAATATAATTTTAAAATTTTTAATTTATCTCGGAATTTTGAATATATTGATTTGAAGAAATATTTGAAAATTTTATACGTAAAATTATAGTAAATTTTAATATATATAATTTTTACTTTTATTATACTACTTTTATTTTTATTATGTATGTATTTTTTAAAATTATCTATAGTGTTATCTATATTTTATCAATGAATTTACTTTTATTTTTATTGTATATGTCAATTTTTTCTAATTATTTATTTTTGAATAATGAATTCTATTTTTTTTTTTAGATTATATCCAAATATAAAGTCTTCTAATTTGAAAGAATATTTGATGAATTAATACAAAAAATTATGATAAGTTTTACTATATATATAAAAAAATATTTTATTTTGAATTTGTTTGTTTTGTATTTTTGAACTAATTTTTTTAACATTATGTATAAAGAATTATGTCAGTAATATTAAAATAATATTTTTTGTTTAACAATTTATTTGTGAGTATATATTATATATATAATCATATATATTTGTGATACTCGAATTATCTATGTCTCATAATTATTTAATTATGTAATACTTTAATTAACAATTTATTATTATTATTATTTTTTTTTTCGATTTATGATTATTATTATATATATAGTTTTTCGATTTATTTGGTTTCAAATATTATATTCTAATACTTTCTTTTTTCAATTTTGCATATTATGTTTAAATTTTGAGTCATACAATTTTTTTTGGTAAGTTTAAATATTTAAAAAATATTTTTATTTTACTACTCCATCCATCCCACCTAAATTGTCCATTTTTGCTTAGCAAAGAATTTTAGGTAGTAGATAATTAGTAAGTAATTAAAAAATGTATTAGTATAAATAATTACGATTGAATAAAAATAATTATAAATTAAAATTAAGATAACTAAATAGTTTACTTAAAATAAAAAAAAATATAAATTATGAATTTCAAAATGTGATTAAAGTACATATTTATATCTCCAACAAAAAAAAAATACAAATTATATGGAACAAACAGAAATAGAAAGAATTGACAAATTAAGTACGACGAAGAGAATATTTCATTCTTATTGTGTATATATAAAATTATTTATTGCATTATTTTTATTTTTTACTAATTAATATATATATTTTTATTCTTATTGTGTATGTATTTTTCTAATTGATATTGTTATACTTATTATATTTTAATATATTTTTTTAATTTGGTAGATTATTTTCGAATTTCGAGTCTTTTGATTTAAATGAATATTTGAGGAATTTATAAAGAAAACTACGGTAAGTTTGAATATAAACAATTTTTATTTTTATTTTTATTTTGATTGTGTATGTATTTTATTAATTATGTATTGTGTTCTATCTAATTGATTTGATTATGAGTGTTATATTCTAATATATTTTTCAATTTTGTAGGGTACGTGTGAATTTCGAATCTTTTGATTTGAAAAATTCATAAAAAAATTATAGTAAGTTTTAATATTAAAAAATTTAATTTTTTTTTGAACCTGTATTTTAAATTGTGTAAGAATATATTGAAATGCATAATTTATTTATTTATTTTTATAATTTGCATATTTTCGTGTCATTTTTTCTACTAATATTGTTTTATCGATTTTTTATTGACTTATTTTTATTTATAATATTTATCGTAGTTAACCTAATAACATTTTGTAATATTTCAAATAGGAGTATGTATGACGATGATATATTAGTAGAGTAAATAATAACAGTAGTACTATATATTATTTGATATATTTAATTTAAAATTTATTTTTTATTATAAAATATATTTTTTAATTGTTGATATTATAGATATATATGTAGCTTTTTAAATAGTATGTCATAATATTAAAATTCATATTAACTTAATATTTGGTAGAATGTGAATAATTTTTTTTTTTATTTTTTTTCAATTGCTTTTTTATTTTGTGACAAATAATCTATTTTAAAATATGATTCATATTTGAAAATTTGTTAAGAATAATTTTTTATATGTCATGATAATGATAATGGTAATAACAAGCAAACTAAGGTTCCTATAAACACAATGTATTTGTCTGGTTTTCAAACAAAAAAAAAAGAAGTAATATTTACATATTTATAGACATTATTCTTTCTATTTTTTTCTACAAGAATATTTTTTAAAAGTACTTTTATTTATTGTTCTATTTTTTTCTACAAGAATATTTTTTTAAAAGTACTGTTATTTATTGAATTTAAATTCATCACAGTGTGTTTAATTTACTTATATTTCTAAATTTTATGCTTTTATTTATTTAATAATTTTCTTTTCTTTATCCAATTTTTACTATTTTTTCTTTCAACAAAAAGTGATCATTATTATTATTTATTTAAGTATATTAATTTAATTATATCTATAGCGTATATATATATTATTAGCATATATATACAAAATATATTATTGTTAAAAGATTATTTATTATCTATAATTTAAAATTAATTAAATCTCATATTACATAATAATCCGTACATAACACACATTTACATATTAGTGTTTAAACACATATTCTAAATCATATTTTAGTTACATATATTAATTTTTATTTTAGATTTAAAACAATACTATTCACATTAAAAATAAAAAAAATAAAAATCTCAATTTAATATTATTAATTACTTAAACCTAATTATCTTAAATACCATCAACTATTTCAACCGGAATGGAAGAAATATATATATATATATATATATATTAAAATAGTAAATTAGCTAGAATGAGAAAAATGAAGATTTAATATAAATTCATAACTATGAATTCTCATAAATGCCAGTGGCTTGTGTAGAAAACTTTAATGATAATGACTACTACAAAAATGAATTTTAATTATAATTGATTCATTTATACTTCTATTTATGTTGAGCACAACATTAATATATGTCTTACACTAGCCAGATTCTGCCTATGACAGAATATTTATTGACAATGTATTTATACAGTAAAAATCTATTATATCTCTATTATTGTAAACGAAGTAGCTGCATAGATACTACATTTATATTAATGTGGATGCTCAATAAAAGAACGCGTCATAGAATGATGGCTGAATAGACACTTTTGTTTTACTCACTCAATATCTATAAATATGTATGTGAAGGCATTCTTGAATGGAATATTCATTTTTCAATGAAACATTATAAATTTACTCTACTCTCTCTATCTTGTTTCCTGTACTTGATATATATATATACATATATTTATATACCTACCATTTTGCATCAAATATATATATCACATACACGTTAATATATATATTATACTTACCATTATATTATATTATTATTACATAATACGTTATCAACACGAAGACTCTTGTCTATTTTATTTTTGATAAGTTTTATTTTTATATTATCTGTATTATCTATTTTATACATTATAGAAAATCTTGCAAAATTTTCTTTTAAACCCCTGTCTCTCACCGGCAATAATTTTCTGACTCGATCCCTGAATGTAGAAATGCATCTGGTTTCAATGGGCATTATTCATACAATTGCCAGTGAAAATGCGGTACAAGCCAAGATCGGGCTAAGACTATTATTTTCATCCGTCATCATTTGGATATTCCTCTACAGTTTGAATATTTAACGGTGAAAGATCCACTAGATTTGTGGAATGAATTGAGGGAGATATTTGGACACTTAAAATATATCACTCTCCCCAAAGCCCGACATGATTGGCTTAACCTGCGGTTGCAAGATTTTAAAACTGTTACAGAGTACAACTCTGCTATTTATCAGATTACATCTCAGTTGAAACTCTGCGGATAAATTACTACTGAGAATGATAAATTGGAGAAGACTCTCTCTACCTTTCATGCTTCTAATGTTGTACTGCAACAACAGTATCATGAGAAAAACTTTCAAAAGTACTCACAGTTCATTGCATGTCTTTTGTTAGCTGAGCAAAATAATGAGTTACTGATGAAAAATTATCATTCCCGGTCCACGGGTTCCAGTCCGTTCCCTGAAGTGAACGTGATATTTTCTAAACGAGGCCGATGACGTGGTAGAGGCCGTGGACGTGGTCGCGGTCGCGGTTGTGAGAGTCAACGCGGTCGATATACCCCTTACAATCACCGCGGTTTTGACATTAACAAGAAGCAGAGTAAATCCCAATACGGGGATATAGCCAAAAATCGGCATTTGTAATCGCTGTGGCATTGAAGGCCATTGGGCCAATACTTGTAGAACAACTAAACACCTAGACGATCTTTATCAAGCCTCACTGAAGAAAAAAGGGGAAGGAGGTCGAGACTAATTATGTTGATAATGATGACGACCCCGATGATGATCTTTTGGATTACGACACAAAGCATATTGATATAGCGAATTTTGTCGTAGATCCAGCAAACCCTCAGTGATAGACATATTATGTCATTTTACATTATGTTTTGTAATATTTAAATTATCGCATAATACATTTTTGTAATGCATTTTGTAATATTTATATTTGCCTTTATTAATACTGCGTTCATTTATATTTGAAGGTTAAATGGATGCCAATCAAAATGATGCAAATATGTGTTTCATTGACAATGCTACGATACATACTATATTGAAACACGAAATTTATTTCTCATATTTGAAAAGGGAAAAGATGAATGTCAATACAATAAGTGGTAGTGCAAAATTAATTGAAGGCTCTAGAGAAGCCATTATAGTTCTCCCCGCGGGGACGGAAAATTGTGATACAGTATGCACTGTTGGCCATTAAAAGCTCAAAGAAATTTATTGAGCTTTCAGGACATTCGGAAAAATGGTTATCACATTGAAACTATGAGTGATACCAATGTGAATTTTTATTGATCACCAATATCATTGATAAAAAAAATGCATCATTGAGATATTGCCCTAACTCTATACTGGTTTATACCATGCCAGATTAGGTGTTGTTGAAACACACCTCACGGTAGATCAAAAGACTACCGATTTTAAAATATGGCATGATCGCCTTGGGCATCATGACAGTATAATGATGAGGCAAATAATTGAGAATTTGTATGGACATTCATTAAAAGGTTAAAAAGTGTTAAACTCAAATGAGTTAACCTGTGTTGCCTGCACTCAGGGAAAATTGATAACTAGGCCATCGCCAGCTAAAGTAGGTATTGAATCACCTACATTTTTGGAAAGAATACATGGGAATATATATTGACCAATAGACCCACCATGTGGGCCATTTAAATATTTTATGGTGCTTATTGATGCATCTACGAGATGATCCCATGTCTGTTTATTATCTACTCACAATATGGCATTTGCGAGATTGCTTGCCCAAATTATTAAATTACGGGCACAATTTCCTGATAATCATATTAAGATTATACGTCTGGATAATGCTGGTGAATATACAGCGAATGCATTTGATGATTATTGCATGTCGATTGAAATTAATGTAGAGCACCCAGTTGCTCATGTTCATACACAAAATGGTCTGGCAGAATCACTTATTAAAATATTGCAATTGATTTCTAGACCATTACTCATGAGGTCTATGTTGCCCGTTTCAACTTGAGGGCATGCAATCTTACATGCAGGAACACTTATAAGAATGAGGCCGACAAGCTTATCATAGCTATTCCCCAATGCAGTTAGTATTTTGTCACGAACCAAATATATCTCATCTACGTGTTTTCGGGTGTGCTGTTTATGTTCCTATTCCACCCCGAAACATACAAAAATGGATCCTCAACGTAGATTGGACATTTATGTCAGATATGAATCGCTGTCAATTATAAAATATCTTGAACCTATGACGGGTGATTTATTTACTGCAAGATTTGCAGATTGTCATTTTGACGAATCATATTTTCCGACATTAGGAGGAGACAGAAATGAACCAAAAAGGGATATTAATTGGAAAATCCCATTGAATTTTTGTGATCCTCGTACAAAGCAGTGTGAACTAGAAGTTCAACGCATTATACATTTGCAAAGACAAACATCCTTGAAAGAAAAGAGGAATTAATGATGATAATCATGAAAATATCAGGAATGACATTAATAAACCTCCATCTAATGAGAAAGTCAACCCTGAAATAATTGCTCCAGAAGAGCACGATCTTGAAGAACATGATGAGATTATTGAAAACTCAATTAACAATGTTACTTCAAGAAAATGTTGGAACCGTAGAGAGGCAATTATTGATAATGCCTTCGCATACAGTTTAACACTTGATATAATGGAAGAAAATGAGGATCCATAGCCAAAATCGGTTTATGAATGTCGGAAAAGAAATGACTGGCCAAAATGAGAACAGGCGATTCAATAAGAGCTTGACTCATTAAACAAAATAGAGGTCTTCGGACCAATTGTTCAAACACCAGATGGTATAAAACCAGTTGGATTTGTACGAAAAAGAAATGAGCATAATGAAATTGTGAGATATAAAGCCCATCTTGTAGCTCAGAGATTCTCACAAAGACCTGGAGTAGATTTTGACGTAACATACCCTTCGGTTGTTGATGGAATAACATTTAGATACCTTGTGAGCCTAGTAGTGCGAGAAAAACTCGATATGCATCTTTTAGACGTAGTTACTGCATATCTTTATGGCTCATTGGATACTGATATTTATATGAAAGTTCCTGAGAGATTCAATATGCCTGAAGCATACAAATTAAATCCAAGGGAATCATATTCCATCAAATTGAAAAAGTCATTGTATGGACTTAAACAATCAGAGCGAATGTAATATAACCGTCTTAGTGAATGTTTAATAAAAGAAGGTTATACTAATGATCCAATATGCCAGTGCGTCTTTATAAAGAAAAATGGATCAAATTTTGTCATTATTGCAATATATGTTGATGATCTCAATTTAATTTGAACTCCTTAAGAGATCCAAATTGCAGTTGAATATCTAAAGAAAGAATTTAAAATCAAAGATTTTGGAAAGACAAATATTGTCTGGGATTACAAGTGGATCATGTAAATAATGGAGTATTTATCCATCAGTCCACATATACTCAAAAGGTATTAAAATAATTTTACATGGATAAATCTCACTCTCTGAGTACACCAATGGTGGTCAGATCCCAGTAAAGATCTATTTAGGCCAAGAGAATAAAATGAAGAAATACTTGGCCCCGAGGTACCATATCTCAGTGCTATTGGCGCATTAATGTACATTGCAAATTGTACAAGGCCAGATATATCATTCTCAGTAAATTTACTGGCCAGATTTAGCACATCTCCCACAAAGTGCCATTGGAATGGTATCAAGCACATTTTTCGTTATCTTCAGGGGACTCATGACCTCGGTCTATTTTATTCGAGTGAATCTCGAAATGAATTAATTGGTTATGCTGATGCTGGTTATCTATTTGATCCACATAAAGCAAAATCTCAAACTGGCTATTTATTTACTTGTGGTGGAACCGCAATCTCTTGGAGATCTGCAAACATACAATAACAACAACTTCTTCAAACCACACTGAGGTTTTAGCAATTCACGAAGCCAATTGTGAATGCGTTTGGTTGAGGTTTATGACTCACCATATTCAGAAAAATTATGGCTTGATTTCTAATGATATATTACCTCATACAATATTATTCAAAGACAATGCAGCTTGTATAGCTCAATTAAATGGAGGATATATTAAAGGCGATCGGACAAAGCACATATCTTTGAAGTTCTTTTTCACTCACGATCTTCAGAAAAGTGATGAAATTAATCTGCAACAAATTCGATCGTCTGAAAATTTTGCAGATTTATTTACGAAGGCGCTACCGACTGCAACATTGAACAAATTGGTGCAAAGAATTGGAATGCGTCGGATGAAAGACATCAAATAAAGTCCAAAACAGGGGGAGCACAATAAAACAAGAATGATATACTATTTTTCCTTCACTACGATTTTTTCCCACAAGATTTTTTCATAGTAAGGTTTTAACGAGACACATTCTTTGTATAAAAATATCTAAGGGGGCGTATTGTAAACGAAGTAGCTTTACACTAATGTGGATGCTTAATAAAAGAACGCGTCATAGAATGGTGGCTGAATATACACCTTTGTTTGACCCACTCAATATCTATAAATATGTATGTGAAGACATTCCTTAATGGGACATTCATTTTTCAATAAAATATTATAAATTTACTCTAATCTCTCTCTCTTGTTTCCTGTACTTGATATACATATATATACATATATTTATATATCTACCATTTTGTATCCAATATATATATCACACACACGTTAATATATATATATATTATACTTACCATTATATTATATTATATTATTATTACATAACACCTATTAATTAATTTATTTCTATTTATTAAATGTAATAATTATATTTTTACTTTTTATACCGATAAAATTTAGTTTTTATTAAAAATATAAAATTTATTTTCTCATTAAATATAACCGTTATATTTTTTCTGAATAATATATTTTACATTTTTTAATAGCAATTAACAATTAATTATGTAGTTTTATTTGTCCTTTTTAAACTAACATTCTTTCTTCAATTTTAATATATCAATATAGATATCAATATAACAAATGTTATATACTATGATTAATTTGGTAGGGATTTAGAAGAAAATGATCAATATGATGATTTTTAAATGGATGACATCGTAAATGAAGATATTCAAGCGCAAGCTCTTGTTGACCTAAATCCCGAACTTGATGTTTAGTCCGTTAGTATATTAATTGATATTTTTTAAGATGAATAAATTTTTTTGAATATTTTTTTCTCACACATACACGTTTTTCTTCTTATTTTATTTTTTATACTGTACTTTTTTTTTTAAAAATTTTATGCTGATTTTATATATGTTTATTTGAATATATTGTTTATATATATTTTTTTCTAATGAATTTATAATATCTGACAATATATTATTTATTAAAAACAAAGAGATTTTTTTTTTTAGATAAATGTAAAAATTAATTAATCAATGATACTAATATTTAGATTATTAGATTTTAGAAAGAAAGATAGTTAAATTTTTTTTTGGAGGATTGTTAGTGAAAAGACTTAGAAAAAGAAATAAGAATAAGATTAGAGATATATGAAAAATATTATTGATAGTTAGATATTAGAGATATGTGAAAAAAGAAATATTATTTTTTCAAATACATATATAAATATTACTTCATCTGTCCCGTATTGGATGTCCGCGTTAATGTAAACATGAGAATTTAGAATTTGGGATAAGTATAATTAGTAAATAAGTAAGAATGTATTACTAAAAATAATTATCCTATAATATAAACACTACAAGAAAAAATCATTTTTGTAACAAAATATTTGTGTCTCTAAATCTACTTTTTCCGTTACTAATGACATTAGAGACGGAATTAAGAATGGAATTACGTTAGCTACGTGAACTTTAAGAACGGAATTCCGTTACAAATATATTATTTTTTTTGTAGTGAAATAATTATAAATTAAGATAAAGATAATTAATTAGTTTAATTAAAATTTAAAAAATTTAAATTAGGAAATATAAATTGAGATATAGTGTGTAATCATTTTTTTTAAAAGAAGAAAGTAACATGAAATATGGACTGATAGAAACAAGAATATGGACATAGTAAGTAGGACATATTGAGTATATTAAAATAAATAAGAACATAATATAAAAATATCATAAATTTTTTTCAAAAAATAAATGAAAAAATAAAAATTTTATTATAAAACTGAATTTTTCAATAAAAAAAAAATCAATATATAATAGTTTTGAAAAAGATTTTAGCCCCCCTCCCTAGAAGAAAGAAAAACAAGACAGAGAAAAACCACTAATTCTGAAAAGGTTAGATTTCACATCTTTTGGATACTTAACAACAAGACCAATAAGGACAAAATTTGACTATGAAATTAATTTAATGGAATATAGTTTTCCTAGCTAGAGAAGGCAATATATATTTTTTTATAATTTAGTCCATTCATTTAAACCATTTTGATCATTTTATTTTTAATATGTATAGAATATTAATTAATTATATATTGATTAACAGTTTTCGTAAATAACATATTTTATTTTTTTAATAGCAATTTTTAATTATTTTTTTTCGTTCTAATAATGCATTTGAGTCCATATTAACGTCACTTATCATAACAATTATATTATTATTATTAGGCAAAATAGCATAAAATTTCCTGTGGTTTGCCGAATTGGCTGAAAACCCCCCGTAGTTCGAAAATTCCATAAAATCTACTTGTGGTTTCGAAAATGTTGCACACTCGTCCCTCCTTCTAAACTGCACTCACGGTGTTAAATATTTACATAGACTGACCGTTATGCCCTTTCTAAATCACCATTCTCTTCCCTATACACACAGTCTCTTGCACTTTCTTCTTCTTCCCCATGTATTTTTTTATTTCCTTCCTTCTACATCTTCTTCCTTCACCGTCTGTCTGCCTAATTCTTCATCTTCTTCCTTCTCTATTTTAGTCATTTTATCTATTAAAAAAAATCTGAAAAAAAAACCTAAATTGTTAAATTAATTTATTCTCCAATTTTCCAACCTCAAAACCAGTTTCTCTTGGGCGAACCAAACAAGTTCCACAACGTCACTTGTGTTCTCACCGAATTGTTCACAACATTGCATCGAAATCCGCCGACTTCAATTTCAATTTCAATTTCTCCAGCGACTCTGGCCAAGACATAGAGTACGCCACAATTTCCGACGGCTTTCTGCTCGATTTCGACCTGCATCTAAACGAGGAGTTTAGTGAGAGCTTGATTAATGATTTCACTGGCCGTATGAGGTGATTGGGAGGATTAGAAGATCTTACCCAGTGTCATATTTTATCCTAATTATTGATTCTCTGTTCTCGTGGCAATCGACGTTGCCAAGAAATACAAACTATGTGTTGCGCTAAAATTTGGGGAAGATTAATCAGAAATCAAAATATCACAATTTTACTATTTAAAAATAAAAAAAAACTCAATCTCTCGTCTCTACCCCCACAAATATAAATTTTAAAATTGACAGATAAAACCTGATGAAGAAGACGATTGATTAACAGAAAAACAGAAAAGAGAGAAAAAGTGAGAGAGAGAAAATAATTTTATTAATATATGAGGGTATTTTTGTAATATTAGGCAGTGATATATCAGTTTCTGCACAAAAAATCGCAGCCTGAGCGCGTGAGATTCAATCACTGTTAAATCCTAACGGAAGGAGGATTTTCTGCAATATTTTAGAAACCGCGAGTAGGTTTTTTGGAATTTTCAGAGCACATGTGGGGTTTTTAGCAAATTCGGCAAACCACAAGGAAATTTTATGCTATTTTGCCTTATTATTATTATTATTAAGTAGTCTTAATTTTATTTTGATACTCTTTAAAATTAATATTAATACTATATCAGGAACCTATGAACATTGATGCAAATCTAAAAGAAAATCAAATTGAGCAGATTGATGAGCCATGTACAGGAATGATATATGATAGTTATGAAAGTATATTTCAACACTATCAAGTGTATGTGAGAAAGTCTGGATTTAGCGTTTTAAGGAGAACATTAACAAAGAAAAAATATGCGTATATGGCATGTGAAAAATCACGAGTACCATCTACACAAGATTTCCAAACGAGTAGGATATCCCACTCATCTCAATGCCATAAAGAAAGAAGATGGATTATGGATTATTTTAAAAACAGTTACTACAAAAAATCATGATCTTGATCCAAATATGTCGATTTTAATGTCGGCTCATAGAAAAATTGGTGTACACATGAAGAAGCAATTGGAGGCTAACGATATTGCAGATATAAGGCCAAATAAGAACATTCGATTGTGTGAAGTTCAAGCTGGTGGTCCTGAAAATAATAAATGTCTTCCAAAAGATTGTAGGAATTTTATAGAGAGTATGAGAAGATTGAGATTGAGTGATGGAGATGCAGAAGCCATTCGAAAGCTTTTTGCGAGATTGCAACATTTTTTTTTTATTTTTTTTATTTTATTTTTTATGTGATAGACATTGATGATGAGGAAAGGTTAAGAAATGTGTCGTGGATTCATCCGAGAAGTCAAGTTGCGTATTGAGACTTCAATGACGTAGTGAGCTTTGATACGACATATCTTGTCAATAAGTATGAAATTCCGTTTGGAGCTTTTGTTTGGATTAGTCATCATGGCCAATATATATTGTGAGGGTGTGCTTTAGTGACACGCAAAAACTCGATTTCATTTAAATGGGTTTTCGAAAATTGGGTTCAAGAAATGGATGGGGTGCGATCTAAAGCCATATTGACCGATCAATGTGAAAGCATTAAAATAGCAATAAGGGAGGTGTTTCCGGACACTATACATCGATATTGTTTTTGGCATATAATATCAGAATTGCCTTTGAAGTTTAAGGGTATTCAGAAGTATAATAAGACGATGGTCGAATTCAAATGAATCGTATTCGACAGTATTACGGTTCTTAATTTTGAAAGAAATTGGGATAAATTTTTAGTCAAATATGGATTGGAAAACAAAGTTTGGCTTCAAGATTTATATGCTGAAAAGGAAAAGTGGGTTTCGGTTTATTTGAATAACATGTTCTGGGCTGGTATGATTTCGACACAAAGAAGTGAACGGATACATGCATATTCTGATGATTATATCCATTCAAGATGTACACTGAAGAAAATTATGAAGTGACAATTGGCAAGAAAATTTAAAAAAAATTATGACAGACTTTGATTCAAATACAAAGATTAAGGTATGTAAAACTGAATTTCCATGGGAAGCTCAATTTTAAAAATTCCATATTTGGAAAAGTTCAAAAAGAAATTGATCGAATACTATATTGCAATATTATTCCGGGTCCTGAAGATGATGTTGTTGAAGTTGGTATTGAGAATTTTTTTGTGATGGAGATGAGACTTCGAAATGATTTCTTTGTGAAGGAATTCACTTTTAAAGTTGAATATCGTCCAAATGAAGAATATTGTGAGTGTGAATGCAAGAATTTTGAGTTTAAGGGAATAGTTTGTTCTTATATATTTAGAGTAATGACACTGAAGAACATACAATTTATTAATTGAAAATACATTTTAAATAGATGGAGAAAAGACGTGCAAAGGAGACATTCTTCGATATTTTTTAAAGAAGGATACCCACATATGACGAAAGAGTTCAAGAAATTTCAGCAAGTTGAAAAATATTTTCAAGAATGTGCTGATATGGCTATGGACAATCCTCAGAAGATGAATTTTCTTGAGGAAAAATTGATTGAATTGATAGAATTTTATTGTGGGAAGCAATTTTTGAGCCAAATTCTTCGGAAGAAGAGCCACTGATGAACGCTTATGATTTATATATAGAGGTTGCCGAAGAGAAGAAAAAAAAAGACATTCATGTTATTGTTCTGTCTGATTCTACCAGTATTACTCCTAAAGTTTCTACCAATCGCGATGATATTCCATGAAGAGTTGTTGGAAGAATTTCTTAGTTTATTTTCTATTGTTCTTGTTTTCTGAAGTATCGTTTTCCTATGATTATGAATAAAATTTGTTGTTGTTAATTTGTTGTTGTTAATTTTTTTTTTTCAATTTTTTTTATATGAGTAATGCGGGCAAGAACAAATAAAATTATACTTTTCGAAAAAGAAAAATTTGGAATACATGATGAATGAAGTTTAATTATGAATAAAACTATGAAGCAATCCACTTTACTTTTATCGAAATTGAAATTGAAATATTTTCACTTAGCTGAAATTGATTCATGAATAGAAGTCAATGCTTAGTCATCAGAACTAGAACTTTGTAAAACTCTAAGCGCATAAAAAACAACATTAATTTTACTAAAATCGGAAACGGGTATTCGTTCGTCAGCGGTTCCAGTTCCAAGCGGAACTGTTCTCAAAGCTAAACTGATTTTTTTTTCTCTGACCGTAAACCGCCGGTTCAAACCGGAGGTTTCGGTTTGAACACAGGCATATTGTATTTTTATTTTTTATTGTTGAAAAAAGATACTCCCTCCGTTCCAAACACCCTGCAACATTTTCTTTTTGGTATGTCTCAAACACCCTGCAATATTTCCAAAATAGAAAATAATTAATTATACTTAATCTCTACCCCACACTTTATCTCCTCACATCATCCAAATAAAAAAATAAAATATATATTTTTCTCTTCATTACATCACCTAATTTCTAAATTATCTTACTTAATACTACCCATCTAAAATCCGTGCCAAAAGTAAATGTTGCACTAAAATCCGTGCCAAAAGCAAATATTGCACCTTATTTGGAACGGATGGTGTAATATATATTAACCTGGTGCGTAGTTGGGACGGTGGGTGAAGATGAGGAGGGAAAAAAGAAGAAAGGGGGAAAAATAAAAAAAAAAAGGAGAAGATTGGGAAAAAAAAGAGGTGATAGAGGAAGAACCTGAGTGTGGGCGGCTGATGCTGTGCTTGAATATGTAATGAATTAGGGTAAAAATTTTCATTACAGTATTAAAATTTTATAAAATTAAAATAATATTAATATTAGTGAAAATAAATATTTATAATGATGCATATTGTATAATTATATTTAACTTAAATTATATATTATTATTATTTAATATAATAATATTTTTTAATGATATTTACTTTAACTACTTATTAGATTTATTATTTTAATTATTTTTTATACAATAAATCTAATCGATTAATGTTATTTATATAATTTTTACACAATAAATAAACAATATATATTTAAATAAAATTAAAATTGAATTAATTGTTTTTTACTAAAACTAAAATTTAGAAAAATTAGAATATATAAAAGAAAATCACTAAAAATGCATAAATATAAATCAGCAATTCAAATCGAAACTGGCGGTTTTTAAATCAAAATCGTCGGTTTTGAAATCGTAATCGAAACCGAAACCAAAACTGTAATTTAAAAGGTTCAGTTTCAATTTGACTTTTCAATAAACTGAAACGAGCGGTTCAAACTGTCTAAAGAAATCTATATTAGGATAAGTAACAAGAAGATTTTTTAAAAGTTTTGAAGTTTCTAATTGCTTATTTCATTTGACACATATAAAAATAAAAAATATTGAACATTATTATTTATCTTTAAAAAAAATAAAATAATATTGTTCACTTGTACCTTCAAGAAATCAAGTAAAATTTTATTTTGGATATAATTTGTGAAAATTTCTCTTAAAATAAGATCATCAGTAAATATTTATATTTATTTTATTTTAATTTTGTGGTTTTGTGTTTAAATAGATCGCAATATAATTATCATTATTTATTTTATGTTAAAATGCAAAAGTTAAGAAATTTTGAAACAAAAAATAAATTGAATAAATTATTTTTATAACAATTATTAAATTGAATTTATCAAAAATCAAATTGACAAAAAAAATATCTAATAGATATAAACCTAAAAAAAATATATATATGTCAAAAGAAATAATATTAAACAATAAACATATAAACATTAATAAACTATATATATGCATATGTATATAATATGATATTAATAAATTATACAAATAAATATACTCCATATTAATAATTATATCTCGTATTGATAACTAATTATTATTGATAAAAATATATAAATGATTATCCAATCATTTATGATAATATAAATAAAAATTTCTAATCAAGGTATAAAAATAATTTATTAATTAATATTTTTAATATTTCTGCTTAGACCGAATCTGCCAAACAAGAATTTACAATAAATAAAATAGATTCTTATTTATATTGGGTCTCGCACTAGCTTAAGATCATTTATGAGTATGAGTTTGGATTTATTTTTATATTCTGATAATATGGAAATCTGTAGTTACTATTTGACGAGTGTGTTATGGATAAACTTTCGATCGAACTTAATAGTCTGTAAGTTAAGTCCGACAAAGTATATCATACTAAGCGAACCATGTGTGCTATGCAAGATTTGGAGGCATCGGAAGTTTGAACACATGATTTCACAATTACAACCACCAGACCATCCCTCACTGGATAAGTTCGGATTTATTCTTATAATGTAATGATATCATTCTTATGTCTTTACTTCTTCTTGTTGTTATTTTTGAGTTTCTATTTGTCTTTTAAAACGAAGGATAATTAATCTTTGTTCGTTCCTATTCCTCATGGAAGACAATAATTGAAGAATAAATAATAATCAACTTGTAAAAAACATCAATAGCTTACTCATAATTTAAATGAAGTTAATTTAAATATTTCACTTGTAGACATACAATTGATGATCTATTTGGCTATTTAGATATGTAAATTAGGTCGGTTGGAAAAGCCACTCTAGGCAAATATTAAGTGACAAATAAAAATATTGGAGATATTCAAATAAGTGATCTTTTAGTCACTAAACAAACACTACACCAATTCAATCACTTATTGTAGGACAATATATAATATACTATACATTTTTAGGAATAGGGTTAAAGAATATATATTGTAATATAGAAAATTATATACTCCCCCCGTCTCATAACTAAATATCAATTTACGTTTTGCTTGTTGATCTTTGGATATTATTATATCAAAACATATTACAAATCGAGGAAAAATTATAAAAATATTTCTATCAGTGTCTTATAATATTAATATAATGACATTTGTATAAAAAATTATACAAATATAAGGATATTTTTAACGTTAAGTACAATAACCCAAAAGGTAAATGGATACCTTGTTATGGGACGGAGGGAGTATATAGAATCAAATTATTATTCATTTCGTTCCACTTATCCTATCATCTTATCATTTTGACTGTCCTATATCTCATGTCAATCTCTTTTTTTTAGAAAAAATAATTATACATCTTAATCTTATTTTAAAAATTTTAAATTTATAATTTTTTAAATTTTAATCTATAATTATTTAGATTATAGGATAATTATTTTTATTAATACGTTTTTAATTATTTACTAATTATATTTCTCTTAAATTTTTGTATATACAGTAACTCGACAATAGCCAGAACAGAGAGAGTATTTTACTATTTAATATTATTAACTTTAAAATTTTAGATTGTATATTCACTTAAATTGAGCTTTACATGTGTTAGCGTATTTTTTATATGTTGTTATTTGAGACCTGCATATATGGCTATTTTTTTGGTTAATAATACAATATTTATTTTTACGCAAGTTTTCAAATATAGTATCAGAGCCAATTTAGGGTTTCTTTTGCCCCACGCATCACTACCTCGTTTCACCACCAATCGCCACTCACCGGACGACACTGCCGGCACCACCGCCTCTGCCTCCTCGAGACTGGCCGGCCCCCGAAGTTTGGTCACCATCGGCGGTGCGTCGCGCCTCCACGCGCCGGCCGTGCAAATCAGCGTCGGGAGCCTTTACGCCGCCTCCCTTCTTGCTGCGTGTGACGGTGCATCTAGTGGTATTGTCGGTTTTGACAATCTGATTTGAATTTTTTTCGCGACTATTACTAGGTTGGGTTGCCTCTTTTGATTTTCTGCACGATTCCTTTGCGCGCTATATTATTTTTTATCTTCTCGCTTCATAGTATGACTCTTAATATGGATTGTATAGAGGCTTCCGAGATTACTATTCCATCTTATGGTGATAATTATTATTTGTGGGCTAAATCCATGAAGAGATTTTTTATTGGTAAAAGATTATGACGATATGTTACTGTGACCTTTCTGCACCGGTTACTTCTATTGTCACTTTTACGGCGCCTCTCACCAATAAGGAGCTCACAGACTATTGGAATGCCTTGGATGAGTGGGATAGTAAGAATCACATTATTTTTAATTGGATTTGGAATACCTCTTCGAAGTCCATTCAGATTCATTTTTCGCTGCATGGACACTGCCAAGAAAGATTGAGATTATTTGCAGCATCGATATCAGGCCACTGGAGGGATGCATTATTATCAGTTTTATCAGGTCATTGAATTCATTGACACATAACTCGCGCCAGGATATGAATAAGTTCTTTTCTATTATACAATCTATGTGAGATCGCATTAATGAGACAAACATATAGATCGAGCACTTTCGGTTGATTCAACTCTTGAAAAAGCTTGGTCCAAAGTATCAGTTTAGGCGTGCTTCCTTACTGTATCGCCATCCCCTGCCTTACTTGGAGACAACAATGAAGGAGATTTTGTTTGAGGACACCCACCTCAAGGCGCTCAAGGCTCCTAGCCTTGATTCGGCCTTGGCAATTTCCTCTTCTACTCATTATCTCCGAGATAATCGCAAGGATGCCCGACCACTTTAGTCTGATAAATGTCGTGGTTGCCCGAATGATGATCATCTTTATATCTACTTCCTTAAGGTTGAGTGTCACTAATGTCATCAAAAGGGTCATATCCGTTTGTATTTTCCCAAAAATCCCAAGGTTGGTCAGTCCTCTTCCGGCTCTTTCTTTGCCATTTTTGCTGCCACTAGCGTATCATAGTCGCCTCAGCCGTCTACCACTCTTGAGGACCTCCATCACATGCTCACTCGGGTTTTATCAATCCATCATTCCTTAGCCTCGACATCAGGTAACAACACATAATATATCGATTCTGCCTGTTGTAACCACACGACACCTGACCGTCGTCTTTTACATTTCTCCCAACCCATCACCTCGCCCCTTCCTATATTTACCGCCAATGTCAACTCTATGTGCATTACCTATACTAGCCATATATCGTCCCCCAACCTCAATGATGCTTATGTAATTCCTAAATTAGCCCTAAACCTTGTGTCTATCAGTCAGTTGGTTGAGCATGATCTTACTGTAATTTTCTTTTCTTCTGGTGTGCAGGTTCAGAACACACAGATGGGTCAGATACTTGGGACGGGTCGCAAGACAAACTGCCTATTTGAGCTTGACCATCTTCGCCCTCGCCAGACACCATCTCTTTCCGCCTCAGTCTCTCATTTATCTTCCTATCACTGGCACCTCAGACTTAGTCATGTCTCCCTATCTAAACTCAATCTCTTGCAAATACAAGTGTTTTAGTTTCAATTCGTTTTTTAGTCTTTTGATTGTTTGCATTGTAAACTTGAAAAACAACTAGCTATACCTTTTTTGAACAACTTCTCTATTGTTGAGAAACCTTTTTTGTTAATACATTATGACATTTAGGGGCCCTCTCCTGTTGCTATTTTTACTAGGTTTCATTACTTTGTGTTTTTTTATTGATGATTACTCTCACTTTACTTGGATTTACTTTTTGCATAAGCGGTCTGAACTTGCCTCCATTTACTCTGCATTCGCTAAAATGGTGCAAACTCAATTCTCGTGTCTTATTCAGACTCTTTTCACTGACAATGCCCTTGAATATAATGATTATGTCTTTTTTAGTTTTCTGTCCACCTAAGGTACTCTTGTCCAAATTCCTGTCCCTACACATCTCAACAAAATGGTAGGGTATAACACAAGCATTGTCATATTTTAGACACAATTCGAGCCATGTTGTTATCTGCCGGTTGTCCAGATCGGTTTTGGAGTGAAGCTGCTTTTATTGTTGTCTATAATATTAACCGTTTACCCTCTTCTTTCCTTCAGGATATCACACATTTTGAGAGACTTTTCCGCCAGGTACCTGATTACTCTCATCTTCATTCTTTTGGTTGTGTCAGCTTTGTTCATCTTCCTCCTCATGAATGAAATAAATTAGAACCACGCACCTGTCTGTGTTGTTTTCTTAGGTATGAGATAGAATATAAAGGTTATCAATGTTGGGAACCTGTGTCAAATCATCTATGTATCTCGGGATGTTACTTTTGGGAGCATAAATTCTTTTCCTCTGAGTCTAAATTTTCCATTCCCTTTGAGTCAAAGCCCCCGTTCTTTGTTCTAGATTCCTCTCATTCTCCTGTAGGTCCCGAACCCCGTCCGTTCTTGCTGGTCTGTCTGATGTTGATCCTTCCCCACCAGCTGACCCACTTACGCCTCGTGAGCTTGTGCCGGATCCTCCGGAAGTTCCAGTTCCTGCCGCCACTGATCAGAAACTCACCCGTGTAAGTCGCCCCCATCTTATCTACTTGATTAACATTGCTTTTCTGCCAATTTATCTCACCATGAACCTAGGACCTTTCGCAAGATATATTGTGATCCCTTGTGGTGTGATGTTATATCTGAGGAATTGCAGGCTCTTGAGAAGATTAACACGTGGGATATGGTCGATCTTTCTCATTGCTAGAAACCTATTAGCTGCAAGTGGGTGTACAAGATCAAAAATCACTCCGATGGTTCTATTGAACAATACAAGACTTGCCTTGTAGCCAAGAGTTTCTCGCAATAGTATGGTATTGATTATGAGAAGACATTTGCTCTCGTTGCTCTCTTGACATATGTTCGTTGTCTCCTTATTGTTGCCGATGTTTGATGTTGGCAGTTATTCCAGTTGGATGTGAAGAATGCGTTTGTTCATGGCGATTTGTATGAGGAAGTCTACATGACTCCTCCATCTGGTTCAAATTTTTCAGGAAAGTATGTAAGCTGCGACGTGCCCTTTATGAATTGAAGCAGACACCCCGAGCTTGATTCGCCAAGTTTAGTATTGCGCTCTTTCAGTATGGCTTTTCTACATCTCCTTATCACTCTACTCTCTTTATTCATCGTTCTCCTACGAGGATCATCATTCTCTTGTTGTATGTGGATGTCATGGTTATTACCGGCGATGACACTTCTGGTATATCCGATCTACAGACCTACCTACATCGGCACTCCGACATAAAGAGTCTTAGTCAGCTCTGCTATTTTCTCGGACTTGAAATTTCTGACTCTCCAAATGGCATATATCTATCTCGGGCGAAATATGCATTTGATCTCATATCTTGTTCAGGTCTCACTGATAGCCATATTGCATCCACCCATCTCGAAGGGAACTGCCGACTTAATTCTTTCGATGACACTCCAATAAAGGATCCCTCCCGCTATCGATAGTTGGTGGGTTCCCTGATCTACTTGATGGTCACTTGCCTGACATAGCTCATGTGGTTCATATTGTTGCTCAGTTCATGACTAATACCCGGACAGTTCACTATATTGATGTGTTGTGCATCTTTCGTTATGTCAAGGGTACACTTCTACATGGTCTTCACATTTTAGTTGATTCTCCATTGGTTCTTGCTGGTTTCTCTGATGCTGATTGGGTAGGTGATCCGACTGATCGACACTCCATCACAGTTTATTGTTTTTTTTGGGGAGTTCCCTTGTTTCTTGGCGTAACAGAAAACAAACTCTCGTTTCTCGCTCTAGTGCAGAGTTTGAGTATCGTGTTCTTGCGGATTTGATTTCAGAGCTCATTTGGCTTCGTTGGCTTCTTTATGATCTCGGGGTTCCTTAGCCTTCTTCTACTTCCCTTCATTGTGACAGCACGAACGCAATCCAGATCTCCCATAATGATGTATTTTATGAGCGCACAAAGCATATTGAGATTGATTGTCACTTTGTTCAACAGCATGTTCGTGCAGATACTGCTCACCTATCTCCTGGCCTTTCCGAGGATCAGACTGCAGATATTTTTACCAAGTCCCTCTTTCCAGACCGGTTCTCCACATTGTTAAACAAACTCAAGTTGGTTTCTATTTTACTACATTGAGTTTGAGAGGGTGAGGGTGTTAGCATATTTTTTTATATATTGTTATTTGGGGCATACATATATGTCTATATATATGACATTGAAACTCTCATTTTTTTTTTGTTAATAATACAATATTTATTTTTTTTGCAAATATTCAAACAACATGAAATTGATGAGACAATGTTTTTGTATTAAACAATTGAAATTATATATTTTTGCATAACTCATAGCAACTTAACGCATCAGATCCCATCATAAATTCGAAGTTAGACGAATTTAAAGTAATCTCCTATGAAGCCCTCCTATTGCACAAATATATATAATTTTATTATTAATTTTTGTTAAGAAAAAACATATACTTCATAATAAATTAATTTAATTTTAAGTATACCATATAAGAAAAATGATAAAAATGATGTCAACGGTCTTCTCACCACACTTAAACCAAAGCTTTAATAGATGTTTATGGAGGTTTATATAAAGTGGTCAAATTGACCTTTCGAAGTATTTAAATGCTCCATCGCTCCCAAAACTATAGTTTTATTTGAAGCGAAATTTAAAAAGTATTAATATTATATTAATAATTGATAAAAAAATATGAGTAAATTTTTTTTTTTATCCTTGTCAGTGTAATAGATGCAAAAAATAAGGGCATTTGTATAATAATAATGAAAAAAGATGGATAATTTTACGGTGATACGAATATTTATAAAATGAGACTATTGTTTTGAAAAACAGACAAAAATGATAAATAAGACTGTTGTATTGAAATGGAATGAGTACATCATTTTTG
Source organism: Andrographis paniculata (assembly GCF_009805555.1). NCBI lineage: Eukaryota > Viridiplantae > Streptophyta > Magnoliopsida > Lamiales > Acanthaceae > Andrographis > Andrographis paniculata. The sequence goes on from NW_026137424.1 coordinate 1,131,334, forward strand.
TTATTTTCAACTAAATAATTTTTTTTTAGTAAAATTGTATCTTATTAGAGTCAACAAAATCCAAGGCCGTAGATTATAATATATATATATATTTAAAAAAAATTCTTTTGATAAATAATAAAATAAAAATTTAAAAATAATTAACATACCCTATTTTATTATTATCATTATTAGTTTTTTTTTTATAATGTGGGAATCCGCAACCGTTATTTGACGAGTGCGTTATGGATAAACTCTGACTGAACCTAATACTCTACAAAGAGCTCGACAAAATAAATCACACTAGGCGAACTATGTGTGACAGATGAATTTGGAGGACGTCGTGCGCGTCGTTCAAAGCCTATTTGATCAGTAGATACATATCCTTAATTTATACTATTATTTTGAGTTTAAATAAACATACGTTTTATTATGTTTATTATTTACTGTTAATATGATTCTTACATCTTAATAAAAGATTTCTTGAAATTTATTGGTATTTTATTAAAGTCTATACAAAGATCAATATTTCATTAATTTGGTAAGTTTCTTGATTGCGATTGAGACTAAGCATTTTTTATTTTATTATTATTATTATTATTATTATTATTAACGAGGAAGAATTTTGATGATGATTATTATTCGATTTGGATTTGTGTTTACATAACAGTAATTTGATATACTATTTTGGGGTAAATTATAAAAATTTGTGCGTTTTAATAAAAATACACAAAATATTTTATATTTTATTTATTGTGTAAAATTTTTTGTATTAAATTAAAATATGCATAAAAATTACTTTAATCCAAAATTGATATTTAGTTATAAATAAGTACCTTATTATATAAGTTTCATACAAATAAAATATTTCAACTAATATTTTTAAATAAAATTAATAACAAAATAATTTATCAATCATTAGTTTAATAATTTTTTTGAGACAAACTGTTATCTAATTTTTATAAAAATATAAAATATAAAATTATTTATTTATTTACATTATTGAAATAAGATTATTTAATATATATATTATGTATATAAAATTTGTATAATTAGATTCGTGTTACAATCAAATATCAATTTTTGGAAGAAAAAAATATTTTTTAATATAAAGAATTTTCACACAATGATAAAATACAAAATATTTTGTGTATTTTTATTAAAAATATAAGGAAGTATTATGCAATTTGCTATACTATTTTACAAGAAAAGAAAATCTATTTTTATATTAGTAATCTTTATTGAACAGCCATTTGAAATTTTATAATAGATTAAAAAATAATATTCCTTTTGTCCCGATTATGGCATCCTATTTACTTTAAATATGAAAATTTATTAAGATATAATTAGTAAATAATTAAGAATGTATTAGTAAAAATAATTATCGTACGATAAAATTTATTTTAAATTAAGATTAAGATAATTAATTAGTCTAATTAAAATTTAAAAAAAATAAAGTAAAAGATGTAAAATGAAATTAAAGTATATATTTCTTTTTTTTTTTTAAAAAAGTGACAAAATAAATTAAATAAACGGAAATGAAAAAGTGGACACAATAAATGAGAGATATTAGTATTTTATTGGTTAATAAAATGTGTAAGAAATTTTGGAATTTTTGTGATTTGACTTTATATATAAAGTAATTATATGTGTAATGATATTTTTGTAATTTAAATAAAAATTAAACTATATTTTTTATATTAGTGTATAATTATTTTTCTAAAATAAGATATAGATACTTTTGAATTAGATATAAAAAAAAAATGATAAAAAAATACTTTGACGTAGGAGAGTGAGTAAAATTCTACATTAAAAATAATAATTTAAGTATAATATAAAAAATAAATATTTAATTAATTAATTAATTAATTTTATTGGAGATTTTTTTTTTTTTTTAAATAACAAATTCAGATAAAAAAAACCTATAAGCAAACACGGCCTTAATTCACTACAATCATTCAACACATCTTGCACAGCCTAATGGAGTTCAACGTCTAAGATTATACTCCCTCTGATCCAGATACCGTCTCTACTATACCGTAGACACAATATTTTAGGAGGGCTATAATTAGTAGATAATTAAGAATATATTAGTGGAAATAATTATTCTATAATATAAATAATTATAAATTAAGATTAAGATAACTAATTAGTTTAATTAAAATTTAAAAAAATAAAATAAAAAAATTTAAAATGAGATTAAAGTGTGTAATCATTTTCCAAAAAATAAAAGTGACATGATATGTTGGACGGACATAAACGACAACGTGGACATGGTATCTTGGACGGAGGGAGTATTATACCCATACATATATGTAATTATTTATTTATTTATCCATTATTTCATATATATATATATATAATTTGTCCAATACAGACATGTGGAAGTGCTTGATGAAGAAAGTCCACTCACAATAATTAAATTGTAATCCCAAGGTTTGTATAAACGTGGTTTTATTTACTTGAGGTCAAATACTATTTTCAAGATGAAATAATATTAAATATTTTTTAGAATAAAAGAATAAATATTATTTGAAAAATACAACATGTTAATACCATACATATATATATATTAGTATAATTTATACATTCACAAAAAATCAATAATTCATCGTAAAAATATTATTTTTTATAATATAAACACAATTCTTTATATATAATATAAAGAACACATTCATCTAAAAATACATAATTTTTCTTTTTTTTTTTTTTCTGGAATTGATACTTTAAAATTAAATAATAAAAATTAAATTTAAATAAAACTGAAAGTTGATAAAAATAATTATTTAATAATAATAAAAAAAATAATAATCCAGAAGGTTCCAACACGAGGTTAGATAACCCATTGAAAAAGCTAAGTTCACTATGTCTATATACATGTCTTTATCGACTTCCACTAATAACGCAAACATGCATGCAATTCTAATGCAAGAATTAATTACACGTCAAGAAACCCACCTACTATTAATTAATTAATTAAATAACTTATATACACCACAATTACACACATGTACATATAAATACTTTTATATAGAAAGAGTTTTGTGGCTGAAATTTTTGTTGAATTCATGAAAATATTACAGTATTAGATTAAGGGCATCTTTGGCAATTAGCTGAGCCGACAGCGGTTAGCTGAGCCGGTAGCGGTTAGCTGTTAGCTGATTCAATTAGCTGGTTTAACTAGCTGATTTGATTAATTGTTTGTATTAAAATGTTTGCTAAAATAACCGTTTCATATTAGCTGTTTATACGTAAAATGACAATCGAAGATATTTCTATTTTATTTTTGTTTCTAATATATTCAATTATGTTCTTTTGAATTTAGAATGTTTAAAATTTTTTGTTATTAGCTATTGAAAATTGTAAACGTGTTATAAAAGTATTTATTTTTATTACAGTTAGATTTAAAAAAATAATATATTTTTATTAAAATATATAAATAATTTTTTCTATTGAAAATGATGTAAAATATAAAATAATAAATTTTTCGTGTATATATTTATTATGTTAGTTATCGATTAGTTTATTATATTTATAATTTTCAATAAATTTAATTTATTTTTAGTATAAAATTTATATAATGTAATTTTAATATAAAAATAATTATTAATATTTATATTTTCTATTTTATGTCGATTTTAATAAATTTATATATTTTACAATTAAAATAATTTTTATATAAAAATTAATTATTTTAAATTTATAAAAGTAAAACTATATTATAATAAAATATTCTAATATAATTAATAAATAATCAAAATATATTTATTTGTGTAAAATGTATAATAAATTTTTAAGGGCATATAAGAAATACAGATTTTTTTACAGAAAAAATTATTTCAAAACGCTGGGTAAGTTAGCTTTTCGAAAATTAGCTTTTTGGGTCCAAAAAGTTATTCCAAAAAGCTAATTTATTAAACACCTAAATTAGCTTTTTGACTGGTCAAATAGCTAAAAGCTATTCAATAAGCTAAAAGCTCTTCAAAAAGCTATTTGCATACCCCCTAAATATTGGATGGGTTCACTTTGTGTGTTTTTTGTCTCTAAATATAAAAATTATATCTGCAATATAAAAAATAATATATTTTTTTTTTGTCAGTGAAACGTTTGATTCTGATTACGAGAATTTAGATACTTAATATTAAATAGAATAAATTGGGAATTAGGTGATGTGATGAGAGATGTGTATATATATATTTTTTCATGTGAGTGATGAGATAAATTAATTATACGTATAATTATATTTTTTTCTTAATTATTTTTTAACAATTTTTTATTTATACTTTATGTATAAATTAATTATATGTATAATTATATATTTAAAATTTATGTAAAAAATTAAAAATGTTTTAGTATTATTATATTATTAATTTAACTATAATAAAAAATAAATACACATTTTAGTGAAATATACTAAAATAATAAAAATGACATTTTAGAAAGGAACAAAGGGAGTAGAGGTGGCAAAAAATTCGAATCGAACCGCCGAATAGTTGAACCGAATTGAATCGAAACAAATTTTTAGTCAACCGAGCAAATTCAGTTTGAATAAAAATACTACATATTTGATATTTGTTCGGTTCGGTTCGGTTCGGTTTCAGTTTTTGATATTTTTTCGGTTCGATTAACCGAACTGAATATTTTTATATATTTTTATTATTATATTTTAAATTTTATATTAATAATTATATTCGATTCTGTTTCAGTTCGCATATTTAAAATATTTGCAAATATTTTTATTTAATTAGAATTTTAATTGTTTTAATATATATTTTTTAATTTCGGTTCGCTTTGAATTATTTACAAATATTACAAATATTTTCGATTAAGCGAAATTTTTGGTTCGGATACGGTTCGCAATTTCGGATATTTGTTCGATTTAAATATCAAATACCTGCGTATTTTCAAATATCCGAACTGTACTCACCCCTAAAAAGAAGTGGTTATTTTTTATTTAATATAATAAAAAATTAAATTTTATCATTCAAAATATGGTATTAAATATTATTTTAATTTATAAATTTAGTACTCTAAAATTCAAACCTTATAATATGTGAGTATGTTTGTTTGGTATGTATTTGACTTTGATTTTTCTTTTATTTAAAATTTAATTTATTTTTAAAAATAATATTCTTTCTATCACAAAAATATATTTATTTTACTATTTATTTTTTTATAAAAATTATACTTCTTTTGTCCGTTTCTAAAGGTTACATTTAACTTTTGCGTACTGTATTTAATATTAAAAATATTCTAATTTATGTACAAATGTCATTCTATTAGTATTATAAGACACTGATATAAGTATTTTTTTTTCAATTTTTTCTTAATTTACACTACGTTTTGATATAATAATTAATATTTAAAAATCAACATTAAAAATCGCTTTGAATTATTTACAAATATTACAAATATTTTCGATTAAGCGAAATTTTTGGTTCGGATACGATTCGCAATTTCGAATATTTGTTCGATTTAAATATCAAATACCTGCGTATTTTCAAATATCCGAACTGTACTCACCCCTAAAAGGAAGTGGTTATTTTTTATTTAATATAATAAAAAATTAAATTTTATCATTCAAAATATGGTATTAAATATTATTTTAATTTATAAATTTAGTACTCTAAAATTCAAACCTTATAATATGTGAGTATGTTTGTTTGGTATGTATTTGACTTTGATTTTTCTTTTATTTAAAATTTAATTTATTTTTAAAAATAATATTCTTTCTATCACAAAAATATATTTATTTTACTATTTGTTTTTTTTTATAAAAATTATACTTCTTTTGTCCGTTTCTAAAGGTTACATTTAACTTTTGTATATTGTATTTAACATTAAAAATATTCTAATTTATGTACAAATGTCATTCTATTAGTATTATAAGACACTGATGTAAGTATTTTTTTTCAATTTTTTCTTAATTTACACTACGTTTTGATATAATAATTAATATTTAAAAATCAACATGCAGAAAAGTAACGAGATGGATCACGTGCTGATGCCTAATTAATGGTATAATTATATTACATAATTAATAATTAATTAATTACATGATTAATGATTGTATTAAGACATCAACACAGTTGCTGAATTATTTTAATTCAGCACCTCATCATGATATGTGACCCTTAGAGCCAGACCGGTAATACTATTTATAAGTTTGTATACCTTTTTTATAGCAAAAAATTATACTGTTATTATTTTTAACTATTTTTTTTTACTATTCTTATAATAATGGTAAAAAATATATACTACTCCTTCCATTTTATCTTTTATGTCCAGCGTTCGGCAAAAAAGAATTTAGATAAAATATAATTAGTAAATAATTAAAAAATATATTAATAAAAATAATAATTATACAATATAAATAATTATATATTAAGTTTAAAATAATTAATTAATTTCATTAGAAATTTTGAAGGAAAATAATGTGATTGTATCTTTGATCATCAAAATAAGAAGCCTATACATAGACAATACAAAATAAACTCAAATCTAAGTAATCTAATCTATGGATACGATCAAATCTAGATATAAATCTACTAAATCTAAAATTGAATATCTAAAATATCTCAACATCCTCCCTCAAACTCAAGATAGGGCAGTAAAGACCAACTTGAGTTTGTCCAAGAGTAATCGGAAACGGCCTGGAAGAAGAGATTTAGTAAAGATATCTGTTGTCTGATCTTCAGAGGATACTGGAATGAGATGAACTACTCCATTGACAACATGTTGTCGAATAAAGTGACAGTCAAGCTCAATATGCTTGGTGCGCTCGTGGAAAGTATCATTATAGGCCATCTTCATAGCACTCTGATTATCATAGTGAAGAGCCGTAGAAGATGGCTGAGGGGCACCAAGGTCAGTGAGTAGTCGTCGAAGCCATAAAAGTTCTGAAGTAGAGTCAGCAAGAGCACGATACTCTGAGTCGGCACTCGAGCAAGAAACTAAAGTTTGCTTCTTGTTGCACCAAGAAATGAGAGAATCACCCAGGAAGAAGCAGAAACCAGTGGTCGAGCGTCGATCGGTAGGATCACCAGTCCAATCAGCATTAGAGTAACGACTGAGAGTCAATGACGAGTTAGAGGAGAACTGTAAGCAATGCTGAAGAGTACCTTTCACATAACGAATAATATGTAAGACGACAGAGTGGTGAGAGGTCCTCGGAGCTGCCATGAACTAACTCACAATATGGACTGCATGAGTGATATCTGATCGAGTGACAGTCAAATAGATCAAACTCCCAACAAGTTGACGGTAAAGAGTAGGATCATCAAGAAGAGAGCCATCATGAGGGGTAAGTCGAACGTTGTAGGCAAGTGGTGTAAATGCTACATGGCAGTCTGTGAGACCAGCTCGAGCAAGAAGATCGGAGGCATACTTAGCCTAGGATAGAAAGAAAGCATCGGGAGAATCAGAGACTTCAAGCCCCAAAAAGTAACGAAGGGGACCCGAGCTCTTCATCTCAAACTGCTAACTAAGATATGCTTGTAGATCAGAAATACCAGATGCATCATTTCCTGTGATGATCATATCGTCAACATAAAGCAAGAGTATAACTATCCCTGATGAAGAACAACGAAGAAATAAACTAGAGTCGTAAGCACATGTGGTAAAACCAAACTCCAATAGTGCAGCGCTGAATGTGGCATACCAAGTCCGAGGGGCCTGCTTCAACCCATATAAAGCACGGCGTAAGCGACAAACTTTTTCAGAAGACAAGAAACCTGGAGGAGGGGTTATACAAACTTCTTCAGAAAGTGTGCCATGGAGGAATGCATTCTTGACATCTAACTGAAGAAAGGACCACTGACGAACAGCCGCAATGGCAAGAAGACAACGAATAGTAGTGAGACGAGCAACAGGAGCAAAGGTCTCCTCATAGTCAATTCCATACTCTTAGGAATAACCTTTGGCCACCAGATGAGCCTTGTAGCGCTCAATGGAACCATCAGAGTGTGTCTTAATTTTAAAAATCCACTTGCACCCAATAGGGGTTTTTCTTGAGGGCAAATCCACTAAATCCCAAGTGTGAGTCTTTTCCAGAGACTACAATTCCTCGGTCATAGCTTGCTGCCATAATGGATCAGCATTCGCCTCACGAAAGGACCTAGGTTCATGTTGAGATAAAATGACAGAGTAACAATGGTAATCATTAAGGTGTGAAGGAGGTTTACTTACACGAGTGGAGCGAAGACAAGTAGGGAGGAGGCGCAGACGGATTAACTCCAGGAGACGGTGACAAGACAGATTGATCAATGAGTTGTTGTGAAGAAGAGGAAGAGGTGTCTGGGAAGAGATCAGAGAGAGAAGACGAAAAGAAGGGAGAAGATGAGTGAAACGGTGTGCTAAACTTGGATAAGGTGGAGAAATAGGTGCGGTCCCAAAAGGTGATATGACTAGATATGCGCAACCGATTAGAAATAGGATCCCAACATCTATAACCCTTGTGTTCGTCGCCATAACCAAAAAAAAAATATAAACGAGCTCGAGGTTGAAGCTTTGTCCGCTCATGGGGAGGGAGGAGGACAAAGCACACACAACCAAATGGATGGAATAAACTATAATCAGGAGACTGACCAAATAGATGCTCGAAGGGACTGACATCATGGAGGACTGACGAGGGTAACCGTTAATGTTGTAAACAACAGTTAAGGCTGCTTCCCCCCAAAAATGATCAGGACACTTAGCAGAAAGAAGGAGGGCACGAACAATATCGAAAATGTGACGATGTTTGAGTTCTGCCCGCCCATTCTGTTGGGACGTATAAGGACAGGAACGTTGTACCAAGGTACCCTAACTAGATAAAAACTGCAAAAATGATGACGCATTGTACTCACAAGCATTATCAGTACGAAGGACTCTAATAGGACGGGAGAATTAAGTGTGAATCATCTGAGCAAACTGAGCATATATAGAAGATAATTCAGAACGATTTTTCAAAAAATAAATCCAAGTAAATCGTGAAAAATCATCAATAAATATAACATAATACTGAAAACCACTGACGGACGCAATAGGAGAAGGACCCCAAATGTCAGAATGGACTAAAGGAAAAGGTTCAGTAGCAATAGATGAACTTTCTGAAAAACTAAGAGCAGGTTGTTTGCCAAGTTTACAATCGACACAATTAAAAGACTCAAAACGACCTGGACCTAAAAGACCTTTAGTATGGAGTGACTGGAGCTTACTGAAAGACGCATGACCTAAGCGAAGATGCCAATGAAGACTAAAGGAATCAGAGGTAAGAGCTGCAGTGTAGGGATATGCGCAGGAGGTATGGAGAGACTCAAGCTCAAATAACCAACCCGTTTTGCGTCCCGTCCCGAGAAGCTGACCCGTCTGAGAATCCTGAACCTGCACACCACCAGAAGAGAATGTAATGGTAAGACCTTATTCAACTAATTGACCAATATAGATAAGATTTAAGGCTAAATCAGGGATGCAATATGTATCAGGAAGATATAGGGAAAGGAAGGACGCAAGACTGGTGTGGGTAATATGCATGGTAGTACCATTGGCAGTATGTATAGGTGGTAAATGGGAGACAGGGGACATATAGGTCAGGTTACGAGGGTTAGAGGTCATGTGGTGACAACAACCAGAATCAAAATACCAAGTAGATGTACCTGGAGTGGTAGACATAGAAGAATTGGTTTGCATAACCTGTTTGATGATGGCTTCTATGTCGTGAGGATTGTAAGGAGAATACTGAGTCTCATCAGTAGTAGCAGCCGTAATCGTAGAAAAAACAGTCGAAGAAGACCCACTAGGCTCCCGAGGTTTGGGAGCAAAGCTACTGGAATGTCTAGGAGCAGAACTACCTGAACGATGAGATCTTGTGGGACAGACCGGAGCAATATGGCCACGTAGATGACATGAGTGGCACTCAATCTTCGGACAGGTGGACCAAGTGCGATAAGGAGACTTGCAAACTCAACATCCAGTACGAGCAGATCGGGACTGACGAGACACAGCTAAAGCAGAATCAGAACTCGGTGTCTTAGCCAATTGGAGATGGGTCTCCTCAAAAGTAATCTCCTGAATGGCAGCATCAAGAGTAGGCAATGGATGTCGATGTAGGAGTGAGGCACGAACAACCTCATATTCAGGTCGAAGGGCCATCAAGATCTGAATAAGGTCAAGATAGTCCTGACTAATTTGTGACTGCCGGAGACGATAACGAATAGGCTGAACTTGAGCAAGAAACTCATTAACAGACTGACCGGGTTGCTGTCGGGCGGAGCTTATCGTGGTCCAAAGCTGATAATAATGAGCAAGACCTGTAGTCTGAAAACGAGCAGCGAGGAAATTCCATGCCTCCTTTGCAGTATCAAAAAGAGTCAATTGTACCTGAATCGCAGGTACAGAAGTATTGCTCAACCAAGTAAGAATATGATGATTCTTACTATCCCAATCTTCCAATTTGGCAACATAATCTTCATGCTCCCGAGAGGTGGGATCAACATGCACAAAATGAGATGGAGAGACAGGTGGCCGGATATCGCCAATGACAATTCTTCATAACTTCCTAACAATCAAGAAATTTTTCATTGATGCATCCAAAGATCATAATTATCGCTGGACAAGATAGTAGTAATAGATAAATGAACGTCCATACGGTCTATAACAAAAAAACGTATAAAAATATATGAATCACAAAATCAAAGCCCAAATCAAGAAAGTAGATCGAACAATCCAATAGGTAACAGTCGCAAAACGAGATCAACTCTGATGACAAAGCCAACCACACCACGACGTAGAGAACCAAAGCAGGAGGCGGCGACCGAAAAAAAAAAAAAAAAACGACGACCGGAGAAGGGCGGACGATGGATGGCGAACATCGGCGGTGGAGATTAGGGTTTTGGTTTTGGAAAACCGTGCTCTGATACCATGTTAGAAATTTTGAAGGAAAATAATATGATTGTATTTTTGGTCATCAAAATAAGAAGCCTATATATAGACAATACAAAATAAACTCAAATATAAGTAATCTAATATATGGATACGATCAAATCTAGATATAAATTTACTAAATATAAAATTGAATATCTAAAATATCTCAACAAATTTAATTAAAATTAAAAAAATGGATTGTATAATATTTCTCTTTAAAAAACGAAAAAAAATAAATAAGATGGAATGAAAATAAAAATAATAGTAAGATAAAATGAAATGGAGAGAGTATATAAAATTCATGCTCAAATTACATAAGTTTAGTTTTACATAATTTATTAAAAATAATTTAAATTGAATAATAAAGATATTAAGTTGAAATAGAAAACAAGACAAATATATATTCCACTTCTTGAGTGGATTTGTGGGTTGGCCAACACATTATTGCCATAATCATGATAAGGAAAATAAATAATTAAATAAATAAATAAATGATGAGATGCTACTCCATGCCTAGCCTAGCAGCTACTTTTTTCTAAGCTTCAGTGTTACTTCATCTTTTCTGGTCCACAACTCCACGCTGTCCCCACCGCCAGATCACACGCCATCAACGGTTTGGATTTTCTCTCGGCTTGACCGCCCAAGGGGTGCTCATCGGTCAAGCTGGGTTTTGGGTGTGTTTCATTGGATTTGAATTTTAAGTTAGAATATGAATAATAAAAATTTTAAATTAAAATAATTGTATGATATATTATTAATATATGTTAATGTTAATTATATTTTAGTATGATATAAAAATTAAAAAAAAAGTAAAAAATAAAATGATAGTTTTCTTAGAAAACAATTTTATAATAGTAAAAATTGATTGAAATTCTTGAAACAAATTATTAGTATTATTTTTTTAAAAAAGTTGTAGTATAAAATTGTGTTTGATAATTAAAAAAAAATTATATTCAATTATTGATTTTTATAAAAAGAAATAAGTAATATACTACATGATATATATAAAGAATTGTACGTAAAAAAAAGTTGCACTTCTTCCAGTCTCATTGACTGTGTTCATTTTTTTTATTTTTTTATTTTTTTTCTCACTTATTTTATTATTATTTTTTTTAGGAAAATAATTAAGTAATTTAGTCTCATTTAAAAACAAATTATTTATAAGTTTTTAATTTTAATCTATCATTTTTTTATCATACGATAATTAATTTTACTGATACATATTTAAATAGTATTTACTAATTATACTTCTTTTAAAAATAAAAAGAATATTGTAACCGGAACGAAGGGAGTATGCGTGAACACACTTATTTATATATTTTTCTAATTTATATGAAATGATTGTCAATAAAAATATACAATTATTTTATTTTATAAAATATTTTAATTTATTATTTAAATTAAAAAATTAAATAAATATTGTTGGGGTGAAAGTTCAAGTTCCATATTGGAATATGCGAAGAAAATCTAACACGTGTCCCACAGCTAGTACTTAATATTTTGAAGGAAGTCCAAACATAAATTCGTGCGAACTCAGCCCAAAGCGGATAATATCGTACCAGTATTGAGTTGTTTAGTCCCAACAAATACATTGTTCTGATTTCGTTTTGAGAATTTTAAAATAAAATAAATAATATCGAATGCAATATTTTAAATAAAATATGGATAATTAGTTAAATATGGTATTTTTCGGAAGGAAAAGCAAAAAAGCAAATCATGTTACCTTTGTTTTGGGTTTTAAAATTATTTGAAGTAAACATAAATGGTTTATACTGTTAGAAAACGTATTAAGTTGTGTTTTTTTTCTTAATTACCACAAATTTTTACTATTTAATTTTTTTTTCTTTTAAAAATATAAAATCAAATAGTAATTTTTTTTTATATATATATTACACTATAAATTTATTTTTGTTGTTACAAATTCAAGATCGATAAGCCATATATTCACAAGAAACACACGAATTTAACAAAGAACTTAAAAATCTTTTATATTACGAAAGCTACTACTCGGACTTAGGTTACCCAATCGAAAAACAATACCAACACCTACTGTAATGCACAACACCAACCAAACACAATCGACATTCACAAAAACGCAACAATCATGCGGACCAAACCTCGATCTAAGGAAAACATCAACGATCTAAGTCTAATCTCTCCCAAACAGACAATATACACAATACACTGTAAGGAATGCTCAAATCAGTACATCAAACCGAGGAATAGCCTAAGCACAGGCTGTATGTCAAAGAACTCAGCCAAAACCTTCACTTCGCCGGACAGATTACCGGAAAAAACCCAAGGAAGATTGATTGGAGTCGCCGTCGCAGGTTAGGGCTCTTAGAGAGAGGAATCGTGAGTCGGAGAGAGAGAAAGTATCAATCTGTGAGTGTGGGAGTGTGAGAGGGTATTACACTTAAACCGGGCCCCAACCCTTTATATAATTATCACTGTTTCGGACCGGGTTTGGCTCCGAATGGGGCGGTTCAGCATCAAACCGCCGGTTCCTCAAAAAACCGGATTTGCTTCGCGGTTACTGGATCCGGGTTTCGGGTTGTGCTGGTCGAGTTTGTGCATCACCGGCCTCACATGTCATTGGCCAAAAATAACTTCACAATCTCCACCTTTTTGGACATGGAGAAAGTTATAAACATGGGTGTCATCACGGTCTGAGCTTCGATCGCTTTCAATCTTTTAACCTGCAAACTTACTTACCATGATTAGAATTCTCAAATTTTAATCAACAAAAAAATTTCATGCCAACACAGCAACAAAACATAAAACAGTGTAGCAAAAAAATATTTTAACTTACAGTTTCAAAATAGTCCTAATCAAAAGTATCGATATACACTGTTTTCTTACACAAGTTGAACTTTGAAAAAGACAAAACCTTAGTTCCCATGTCCGTAGGGTTGTATTCAGTTGGAATTTTTTCAAGTTTCAAAAGACCTTTAGACACAATATCACGAATAAAGTGAAACCTAACGTCTATATGTTTAGTTCGGTCATGAAAAACTAGATTTTTACACAGCTGGATCCCCGATTGACTATCTGAAAAAATAGTGACATTATTTTTCAAATACCCAATTTCACTTAATAGGCCTTTTAACCATAATGCTTCTTTTAGAGCTTCCGTTATAGCCACATATTCAGATTCGGTAGTAGAAAGAACAACTATATGTTGAAGTTGAGACTTCCAACTAACACATGAACCATATAGTGTAAAGATATAAGATGTAGTTGATTTCCTAAAATCTCTATCATTAATAATTGGAATCCACATACCCATTTAGTTTAATCTCACTTATGCGTTTGCGAAAAACTAAACCAACATCAATGGTACCAACCAAATACCTAAACACACATTTTAAAGCATTCCAATGTTCCACACCCGGATTAGACATATAACGACTCAAACAACTAATGACATATGCTAAATCAGGTCTAGTACATACCATTAAATACATGATTGAGCCTATGGCATTAGAGTAAGGAACATTCTTCATGTAAATCACATCATTTTCAGATTTTAGACACTGTTCTTTAGACAAAATGAAATTATATGCTAATGGGACTGGTGAGTATTTTTCATCACGCATTGAAAACTTTTTTCAGAATTTTCTTAGCATAAGTGAACTGGTTTAGAAACAACACATTATCCCTTCTATTCCTTACTATATTCATGCCAAGAATTACTTTTGCATCCCCTAAATATTTCATATCAAATTTCTTGTTTAAACAATCCCTTACATGATTTATTGTTTCCAAACTATGACCCATTAACAATATATCATCAACATACTGCAGTAAGAATGTGGGATGTTTACATGCTATCTTCTAATGAATTCCACAGATCTCATACACTCATCAAATTTTAAGTTCCATTGCCTAGGGGACTGTTTCAATCCATAGAGTGATTTCTTTAAAAGACAAACATGATTTGTTTTATTTTTATCAAGATAACCTTCCGGTTGTTTCATGTATATCTTCTCAACCAAATCACCATGTAAAAATATTGTTTTTACATCTAATTGTATCAATTCCCAATCAAAATAAGCAACCAAAGTAAGCATGCATCGTATAGTGGAATGCTTAACAACATGCGCAAATATCTCATTGTAATCTATACCTTCTTTTTTAGTATACCCCTTAGCAACTAACCTTGCTTTAAATCTAACTCCATTTTCATCTTGTTTGACTTTATATAGCCATTTACATTCAATTACATAACAATTAGGCAATCTTTGCACCAAATTCCAGGTATTGTTATCTTTTAAAGATTTCATCTCCTCATCAATAGCCTTAACCTATTCATCTCTATGTTTTGATTTCATTGCCTCATTATATGACTTTGGTTCATTCCCATCTAAAGACTCAAACACATTATGAACAAATGAAGTCATATCAAAGTCATTTAACCTAGATGGAAGCCTAATGTTCCGCTTACTTCTATCCCTAGTTAGTTGATAATTCTCAAGATTATAAGGTTCACTTCCATCAAGATCAGAATTTGAATCCTCACTCAAATCTCCAGGGCTGAAGCCTAGATCAGATTCTGCCTCCCCAGTGCTGTATTCTGATCAGCATTTGCTGGTTCATAAACAGCTTTATCTGGAGCCAAATTCTCACTTAATTCAGCCTCTTCTTTGGCTGAATTAGAATGAGTCTGCTCTACCTCACTTTGAGTATTATTTGAGTCACTTATCACAGAATTATCATCAATTAAGGACTGATTTTCCTTCAAACAGGGCATTTCTCTTTCATTAAATGCTACATCTCGGCTAATAAATGTTTTAAAACCAGAATTTGAGTTTAATCACAACCTATATCCCTTTACTCCTTCGGGATATCCTAGAAAGACACATTTCTCAGCCCTAGGTTCAAGTTTATCATTTAAAACACGTATAAACGCTGAACAACCAAAGACCTTTAAATTTGACAAATTTATATCCCTACCACTGCAAATAGACTCGGGACAAGCACATTATAAAGGTATTGAAGGAGATCTATTTATTAGGTAGGAGGCTGTTTTAACAGCCTCACCCCAAAAGCTCTTGGATAAACCCGAAGAAGCTAGTAAGCTTCGAACTCTTTCCAATAGAGTTCGGTTCATCCTTTCAGCAATCTCATTTTGTTGGGGAGTATAAGGGGCTGTCCTATGTCTTCCAATTCCATTTTCAATACAAAAGTTATCAAACCAAGTATTGCAAAATTCCAAGCCATTATCGGTTCTTAAACACTTAATCCTTTTTCCCGTTTGATTTTCAATTCAAATTTTTCAGTTTTTGAAAGTTTCAAATACACCAGATTTCGGTTTTAGCAAGAAAACCCAAACTTTTCTGGAAAAATCATCAATTATTGATAAAAAAATATCTTCTCCCTCCATGTGTGGGTACACTCGAGGGGCCTCACACATCCGAGTGAAGATATTCTAAGATATCTTTTGAAAAAATTCTGTTTTCAGTGGTTTTTTAGGAAATGAAACCTTATGGTGTTTTCCATAAATGCAATTTTCACAGAAAGGCAACGTTGAAAGTTTTTCAGGCCCAAAGTATTCAGATTGTTGTAAAATCTCTAATCCTCTATTACTCAAATGACCCAACCTTCTATGCCACAGCTTAGTGTTGTCTTTTACAGCATTAACACACATTTCAGATTCAATTACATGCACAACAGTCACTACATAGAGGTTATTCCTCAAAACAACCTTGAAAACAACTAAATAACCCTTTGTAATTTTCATAAAATTCATTCTCCATTTCCCCTCGAAGACTAGTGAAGACAAACCAACACATGAAAGCAAGTTGTTTGACAGATTTGGTACATATTTCACATTGCAAAGTTTCAACACATTTCCTGAGCTAAATCTTAAAAGTAGTCATATGATAGGTACATGCTGAGTCTAACAACCATTCATTTTTGTTAAAATCTGTTATGTTTGAACAATCAGCTGTTACAGCAAATACCTCGCCTACACAATCATCATGTAATATCAAGTTTGTTTGCTCATTCAAAGTAGCATTCACAGGGGTTGTTCCTGTGTTTATATTGCTATTATTGATAGCATTGCTTCTACCTTTCTTAGGGCAATTCCTTATATAATGTGAGGGATCCCCACAATTAAAACACTTCCTAATGAACTTAGAGGGTGTTTAAGACCTATTTCTGACTTACTCCTAAGGTTCTTCTTATTTTGACTATTATAGGAGCTCTTTCCATGCTTATTATTATTGAAAGAAGAACCATTCTTGTTAGGCCTAAAAGGAGATCTACCCATAACATGCATGACTTCACCACGTGACTGTTTGTTAGATTTATAAAGTTGCAAGTCTACTTCTTTACTTTTTAGACCATTTATAACCACATCAAGTGTAATGACATCCCTACCATATTTTATTGTTGATTTTACATATGAATATGAATTAGGAATGACATTTAACAAGACAATAGAGCTGTAATTATCTATTGTTTTATCCCCTGTTAGTTTAATATCTTGTATTAATTTGGTAAAAACATCTAAATTTTCATCTATTGTCTTTGAAAGGTCTAATTTGTAACTAAAAAACTTTTCTAAAAGATGTATTCTATTTGGAAGAAAAGTTTCAGTAAACATATCATTTAACTTATCCCACAAGTTCTTAGCTGATTTATAAACTCCTAATTTTCTTATTACAAAATCAGCCAAGTTCAAAATAATGCAAGATGATGCAAGTTCATCCAGCTCATTCCTCTTTGCAGCAGGAATATCAGCTGCTAGATCAACTTCCACAACTTTTATTAATCTTTGAGTTACAAGAACACTTCTCATTTTTTGTTTTCAAATAACAAAATCAGTTTTTTCATCAAAGAACTGTATATTAAAATATGTTTGATTTACCAGTTTTCAGATTTTAAAGAAAATCTCACTGAATTTTCAAAAAACAGCCCAGACTCACGCAAATTGATTTAAAAGGACAAGCAAATTCTGGTTTTGCTCACCTAAACCAGAATTTGCAAACAACCTCAATTTTGACTTATTAATACCAACTAATCCTCGAGTTAGTTTCTTTTGAAAACTAACTTTTAGGGCAGTTAATATTTCCAATAGAAAAACAGTTATCTAACTGATTCAACCAAGACTTGACAACTAAACACATCACAACCACAACAAATCACTTAACTACCAAGAAAACAAACACAACACACAACAACACGTTAACATCTTGTATTTAAAGCGAAATTTTACCCACTCCTTGCTCCGCAACAATACTTTGACTTTCTTTTCGTAATCCAAGTCACTCCACCTGTCAAACCTTGTCCACTGCGCACTTAATACACAAATTAGTAAAGTTTTGATGGTTTACCTAAAAGAAACCATACAAATCAACCATATATGGGTGGTTTTAGTTCTTAATCTTCTACAAGGCTAATTTCAAACCTTTACAAGGAGAAAACAAACTTTACAGTGGTGGAGAGGAAAAAAAAAACGCCACAAAACCACGTTTTTTCACTTCAACAATGTTATCAAACAAGATTTCGCACAACCTTGAGTCTATTTACAAAAAAACTTTTGGTTTTTACACTGAGAACAAGTTGTTCACCATTAAAACTCGATTTTCAACTTTCCAGTAAACTAAAAATGGCTTATAAGCTCTGATACCACTTGTTGTTACAAATTCAAGATTGATAAGCCATACATTCACAAGAAACACACGAATTTAACAAAGAACTTAAAGAATATTTTATATTACGAAAGATACTACTCGGACTCAGGTTACCCAATCGAAAAACAATTCCAACACCTACTGTAATGCACAACACCAACCCAAACACAATCGACATCCACAAAAACGCAACAATCATGCGAACCAAACCTCGATCTAATGAAAACATCAACGATCTAAGTCTAATCTCTCCTAAACAGAAAATATACACAATACACTGTAAGGAATGCTCAAATCAGTAAATCAAACCGAATAACAGCCTCAGCACAGGCTGTATGTCGAAGAACTCAGTCAAAACATTCACTTCGCCGGACAGATCACCGGAGAAAACCCAAGGAAAATCGATTGAAGTCGCCGTCGCAGGTTAGGGCTTTTAGAGAGAGGAATCGTGAGTCGGGGAGAGAGAAAGTATCAATCTGTAAGTGTGGGAGTTTGAGAGAGTATCACACTTAAACCGGGCCCCAGCCTTTTATATATATATCACTGTTCCGGACCGGGTTTGGCTCCGAATGGGGTGCGGTTCAGCATCAGACCGCCGGTTCCTAAAAAAACCGGGTTTGGTTCACGGTTACTGGATCCGGGTTTCGGGTTGTGCGGGTCGGGTTTGTGCATCACCGGTCTCACATGTCACTGGCAAAAAATAACTCCACAATCTCCACATTTTTGGGCATGGAGAAAGTGATAAACATGTGATATTTTGAATGTAAAATTGATTTTTAGCATAATTTAAAAAATGAAAAATAGGTGTTTGATTTGATGTTTTTTAGAGGAAAAAATGGGATGAATAGTGGATTGAAAATCCAATCCCCCCAAAAAACACACCCTTAAGTGGATCATATTTAAAAATAGTACCATAGTAAAAAAAATTCGCTAAAATAATCATCCGATGCTGGATTCGCTACACTGGCCCACGTAGGCTAACGTGGCGCTAATGAGGCTGACGTGGCGCTGACATATCATGGCCACATAGATGTCACGTCAACGACATGTGATTTTTTATTTTTATTTTTAAATTTTATAACATATCTTGGTAACTATTTTTTTAGTCTCGTATATGACTTCCTTATTCATTTTTAGGATTTTAAATGGACTATGTCTGAAAATAGTTTTGCAAGTAAAATTTTTTCGCTAAAATGGTTCTCCGACGTGACATCTACGTGGCGATGACATGTCAGCTGTGTCAGCACCACGTTAGCAACGGGTGGGCCAGTGTGGCGAGTCCGGCACGGAGGACCATTTTAGCGAAAAAATTTTACTTACGAGAGTATTTTCAGACATGGTCCACTTAAAGTTCTAAAATGATAAAGATGATTATATATGGAACTAAAAAATAATTACCCTTAAAAATAAGTATGTGATTTAATACTCCCTCCGCCCTGGCTCAATTGACACTTTTTTATTAGTGACACGGTATTTAAGACAATGATGTTTAATTAATTGAAAATACTTAATTATGATACTCTATTATTTTATTATTTCTTATGTAATTAATAATATTAGTAATTTTAAAATAAATTTAATATATATATGATTAGAAGAATTAGAATATATATTTAAATATTTTAAAAATTATATCGCAATAAAAAAAATGCAATACGGATATTATTTTGTAGATAATAAAATTTCCTATAAATAAAAAGAGTACATTTATTTATTTATAATTAACATAAACTAATTTTATTAAAGATGTGAAGTTTTAAAGAAAGATAAAAATATTTATTTTCTTATAAGAGAGATAGAAATAAAGAGGTTTTGAGTGGTTACTACATGATGTATGATATTATATAGTTAATTAAGTTTATTTATATTTGTTAAGTATATTTTGATTTAGCAATTTTTAAAAAATATATATATAAAAAGGTATGTGTCAATTAAGTTAAAACATAGAGAATATTTTTTTTAAAAAAAAAATTGAAATTGGAAAACTACTACAAAAATCTCACAAGTAAACAACAGCTAATATTTTGAAAAAAAGTATTACAATATAAAGTAAAAAATAAATAAATAAATAAATAAAAAAAGTCAACACTCACTTTACCAAACAAACAATCCCCACTCACTTCATCACCACCTATAAATACCTTTCCATTGTAAGTTCTTCCACATATTACTCAAACACACTCATTCATATACATACATTCAGACAAGAAGCAATTCTTGATTAAGTTAAAAGTATTCAACCATGGCCAAACCAATCAAACCCTATGTTCTTCTTCTCTTTCTTGCCACGTCAGC
This sequence comes from Andrographis paniculata, assembly GCF_009805555.1. Lineage (NCBI taxonomy): Eukaryota > Viridiplantae > Streptophyta > Magnoliopsida > Lamiales > Acanthaceae > Andrographis > Andrographis paniculata. The sequence goes on from NW_026137424.1 coordinate 1,152,153, forward strand.
AATTCTTACACCGATGTCCGAAAGCCGAGTTGCCCGAAAAGATCTCGGCTTAGACCTAGGCGGCTTGGGCGGCGGCTTGGGGATCGGCATAGGAACCGGGATCGGCATTGGCTTAGGGGGTGGAGGTAGCGGCTCCGGAGCCGGAGCTGGATCAGGGTCCGGCTCAGGAGGGGGCGGGAGCTCCAGCTCCAGCTCCAGTTCAAGTTCAAGCTCAAGTTCAAGTTCGGGTGGCGGAGGAGAAGCCGGCTCGGAGGCGGGATCTTCTGCCGGATCATTTGCGGGGTCGAGGTCGGGCGGCGCCGGCTCATCGGCGGGGTCACGTGCAGGGTCACGTGCTGGATCAGGGGGCAACCATGACTGAGGATATTGTTGTTGTTAGGGTTCGGTTTGGTTTGTTTGATGTGTTTTTTTTTTTTTTAAATTTAATTATTATAAGGTCTGTTTGTGTATGTTTTTTGTTGTCTGTATCTGTGTGTGTGTTAGTGTATTGAAGAATAAAATGGTAATGAAAACATGCATGCATGCATGTGTGTAAGGTGTAAAACTAGTAAGTGTTAGTAATTATATTGTCTAAATTAAATAAATTGATGAAGGCGTGTTCCTTTGTCTTTTATTTTTGGTTGTTTTTTTTAGTGGTTACAAATTTTTAGGTATAGTTTGGAGGAAATATTTTAATTTTATTAAAAATAAAAGGCTAAATTGCATTAAAACCCACGTATCGTTTCACGAAATTGCGTCAAATCCCCAGTACTTTTAAAACTGCTATAAATTCCTTTGTGTTTTTATGAACTCTGCATCTAACTCACTCGGCGGTCCTGTATTTGACCTAAATGCGCTCAAATTGCGAATAAATTTTAGAATGTCAATATCTAAACTACTAAAATTATAAATATATTTATTTTTCTTATATTTAGCTTGAAAAAATAGTAAAAATAAATTCTTAAAATTTGAGAAAAATAACTATTTTTTAGTATATTTATTATTTTTTTTAGTCTAAATATAAGAAAAATAAATATATTTGTAATTTTAAGGCTTTAAAAATTGATATTAAAAAATTCCTTCATAGTTTAAGCGCATTTAGGTCAAATACTATTAAATAAGAACCGCCGAGAGATTAGACGCAGAGTTTATGAAACAACAAGGAAGTTTGACGCAATTTTAGAAATATAGAGATTTGGCACAATTTCGTGAAATCACGGATGAATTTTTGTACAATTTAAAAAAAATGAATATAAAAAAAAAAAAAAAAGTGAAAAATGATAAAATTGAGCACCGCTGCTCTGTGCCAACTCTGAAACAATGTTGCTGTTGTTTTTTGTTGTCATATGTTCCAATTAAAATTAGACACTTAGCTAAAAAAACAGATTACTATGTTTTATTATTATTATTATTATTATTATTATTATTATTATTATGTTTTTGTATTTTATTTGATTTATATTTACGTATATTAATATTTTTGTATTTTTATAATTTATAAAATTTTATTTTCGAAAAAATAATACTCTCTTTGTTCCGATGCGCAATATTGTCATTTGCTTTTAGCACGTAGATTTTTTAATATTAGTATTATAATGAGTTGTAGTAAAAAAGACGAAAATACCCCTATCAGTATTGTGTAATATAAAAGTAATGACATTTGTGTAATATAGTGTAAGTTGGAAGGGTATTTATTATCTTAGGTAGGTAGTACAATTACTGGAAATGATAACCTTGTTTTGGGACAGACGAAAATGAAAAATAACAACCTTTCAATGGACGGAGGGAGTGTCAATATAATTTTAACTAAATATAATTATTTTTTTAAATAAATAAATAATCTAATATTATTTATACTATTTCAAAATTATAATGATGCCAAGAAAAATGAATTTAAAATTTTTGTAAATGAGGAATGTTGGTTTATTATGTAAAATAGTTAGATTTTTTTTTTTTTTTTTTTTATATATAAGTTATAGAGAATTGCGTAGATAATATGAAGATAATAAAAATGTATAATTTATTAATTTTTTTTTAAAAAAAGTATATAAAATAATTAAAAAAGATAATTTCTTTTTCTAAAATAACCAAAAGAGAATACAATATAAAAGAGAAAAAATATTAGACCATGTGCAACTTATCTGTACTTACCTTAGGTGTGTTTGTTTGGAGGTTTGGATTTTGAGTTGGGATTTGAATAGTAAAAATGAATTTGAATAGTTGTATGATGTGATACAAATAGGTATTGATGTGATATTTTGAATGTAAAATTGATTTTTAATATAATATAAAAATAAAAAATATATATTTGATTTAATATTTTTGGGGGAAAAAATGGAATGAATAGTGATATTAAAATCCAATTCCCCAAACAATCACACATTCTTCAATTGTCACTTTATCATCCGAGAAGGTGAGGCAGAATTGAGCTGAACTTAAACTACCTCTCAAGTGAGAGGGTGTTTTTTTGTTATAATTTTTAATTATTTATTAATTAAAATATATGAATAAATTATACTTTTTTTGTTTCTTTATTTTTAAAAAGTTTTTTTCAATGTTCTTTTTTTATTATTTATGAAATAATTTATTTTTTTATATTTCTATATTTTAATTTTTTAATTTACATTTATATTAAGTATTTGATATATTTGTGAATTTTAAAAAATTATAAAATAAATTATATAAAAAATATTTTTTGACTCTAAAAAAAAGAGTACAAGGATCTTTGCGCTCTCTTTCTTTCAACTTATACTCTCTTTTCTCCTCATTAATAAAAAATTACATATATATTTATATTTATATCATTATTATTTATTTTAAAATTAAAAAAATATATCGATATACATATTATTGTATAAAAAACAAAGTTTCATATAATACATATATATATATAAAAGTATACAAAAAATAAATATATAAAATAAAAAGAAAATAAAATATTTCTAGGCATCTCTACATATATATCTATGAGATTTTTTCAATTTTTTTTAGTTATTGCTTATTTGGTGCTGCTTATTTGGTGCCGAGGTCTCTGCATAGGAGATGTCACCTAGGTGTATAGTCTAAGATTATAAGACAAAAATTAAATAGAAAAATATATTGGGTTTGTTTTTATTTTTTTAATTTTTTAATATATTTTTTCACAAAAATTAATATATTTATACATAATTATTTTTATATTATTTACGCACTTTTTATATTTTCTCATCAAAAAATTTTATTTGAAATAAAAAGACAAAATAAACACACCCATTATAAATCCTAAAAAGAATATAGTTATGAATTGTTTACGGATGTCTTTGATTGGAGAGAAAGGACGGCTGGTGTGTTTACCTATGAGATTTTTGTTTTATCTTTATGATTTTAAATAATAAAATTTTGAATTTAAATATTTATTTAATATGACATAAAATATGTACTGTGATATTTTAAATATAAAATTAAATTTTAATATGGAAGTAAAGAAAGCCGTTAATGTTCATTATTTATTTATTTTATTTATTTGTTCTAGTTTTTGTTTTCTAACTGCAATCCTCTTTCTTCGAGACAACTATAAGATCAAGATCAACGCACCACTTCACTTCTCCTCTTTTGATTCGTTTGAGCCATTTGAAGCAGAGATCTCCCGTCGATCGCCTCTAGCCGAGGTAAATCCCATCCCGACGCAAATTTATATTGCGAAATGTCAGTGCTATTGTTTTGTTGATGCGGCGATGATTTTTTATTTCATGTTGTTGCAAGATGTTGAATATGTAACACCCCCAGTTGGCTCATACTGGAAATGCTACCGCCACACTGCATCATGAGGTCGTCACCTCCTACTTCGGGCCCCACAACACAGTGTTAAGGCTAAAATTAATTATATAAGCATTTTATTATTTCCAAAAAAACAAGTTTATAAATATTTACAAAAACATACTCCCAAAACGGGAGGTTTTTCTAGTTAGAATTTACATATAATACATCAGATGCAGTTCACTCATTCAGCCCGTCTTTCTATCTCCCGAGACGTCCCCTGTCCCGGAGGTGCCATGCGTACCTGAATCAAATATTTTTCTTAAAAGCAGTCTAGAATTAAATCCATTTTAAGAACTAACATAAAATATGCCATGTCATGCTCGAAAATAGAGTTTAATTTCCGTCATTTGCAAAATAAATGCCATGCCATGCTCATACTGAAATAATGTAACAATAATGTCAAAATCGACAACTCATGCACATATACCTATATACATATGTCAAAGTGAGCAGCCGGAATAACCTCGGCTCCATAATAACGGCTCACTAGACTATCATCAATAAATAGCCGGAAAATCCTCGGCTCAAGGAAGGACCTGGTAAACTCATAATAATATAACGGTCACCCGGTCACTTCCATATACCCACCATACGACTCCCGCAATCAATACATGGATAGCCGAGCGTTGTCGCCATTAACCACAAGACACCCCATAGTCTGTGATAGCGAAGATAGGACCCTCCTGTCTAGCCCTACCCCGTGTAACGTAGTAGAATCCGTGCAACCTGGAATCACCCGAAGGAAACCCGGAAACTCTACTCCTCCTCGCACGCCCTAACGGGATCGCGTTTGGAGTTTGGCATCTGATCCTAAACTACCGGTAGACCTCACTAGTAGCTACTCCAATGAGTGGAACAACACCGAACCCGAATGATTAGACCAAATACGTCTCAACTGCAATGGGTCTAATCCCTGAATGACCGTGCGACTAAGTCACCCAGTTGTCCGACTACTATCGTCCCCTATCGCCAAAGTGTTACGGTACATCGGGGTCGAATATCCTAACCCCAGATGATGCCCTCGCCTAGCACTACCGCACACGGCGACTAAACGATAGATCCATAAAACATATCCGATAAATCGTGCAATGTGTGCAGCATGTCAATAAGTGAATTTAATGAAAAGGGCTGGTGAGACGGCCCACCTATCCTCCTTTTTATAAATTCACCAACACGATCAAATACGTATATCAAATATCGTAAAACGAAGTTTCACACATGCATATACACACACATATATATACATATATAGATGCACTGACCAAATGATTCCACATAATATCATATCAATATCAGAATCAGAATCACATACAACATAAATACCTAATTTCTTAAAATTAGATTTAATTCCCTACTGTTTACCTCCTACCGATACTTTCTGGATTTTTATAACTTCACTCAAATCTCCTCCAACGTACACCTGTTCCATTATTTACTCAAATCAGATGAGCTTTATGCTTATTCTCAGGAGCTACCTGCTTATTCAAAAGCTAATTTCTATAATTAACTCGTCGGGCTCCAAACTTTTATATTTAGTAGAATATGATATTCTAGCTATAAAATCCTTCTACCTCATAATATTTATATTGCCCGATTATTAAATAAAAATACGCAAAGGTATGAACAAGCAGGCAGGTGCAATATACTGCCGTTTTTTATTCGACTTGGATTGGTACGAAATTCTCAAAATATAACGTCGGCGCTACGAATAGGTTATTAGCTAAAGAAATTCATCGATTAAATAGCTAAATAGCCAATTTTGAATTTTTGAAGAATTTCTAATTTAATACTCCAATATCAAAATTCGTATTAAAATTTATAATCGGACTCTACGAATAGCAAGGAATACCATACCCAAGTCGGAATTGGAATCGAACGGCTAAATCTTTTTCTTTCTTTCTCCTTCTTCTTCCTCCCTTCACGTTTCTTCCTCTGCCTTCCTTCGCTTCGCAGGTAAGTTTGCTTGTTTTATATATATAATTATATTATTATTATATATATATTATATATATTTATATTATATTATATTATTATTATTAGCGTTATTATTATTATTATTATTATAAATATTACCTTCATCATCATTACTTTTATTATTATATTATTATTATATATTTTATATTTATATTTATCGATATTTATCCATTTAACAGTTTATTTAATTATAATTAATATACAAAATTGGAATATAATTTATCCCAAAATATTAATTTCTTGATTCCATTACTATTGTCAAATATTTATTTGCTATAATAATATTATTTTATACATTCCGAAATCGGGGCATTACAATCCACTCCCCCTTAAAAAGATTTCGTCCCCGAAATCTAAACTCAAACACATAACAAGGCAACTTAATTAAACAATTGTGGGTATGCCTTGAACATTTCTTGTTCTACTTCCCACGTGGCCTCTTCCGCTCCATGTCTGGACCACATTACTTTCACCATACGAATATCTCGATTCCTCATGGCTCGGACCTTTGTGTCCATGATCCACAGAGGCTTTTCTTCATACGAAAGATCTTCATTCAGCTCTATCTCATCTGGAGATAAAATATGAGAAGGATCTGCAACATACCTACGAAGCTGAGATATATGAAACACATTATGGATACGCTCCATAGAATTTGGAAGTGCCAACCGATAGGCCCAATCACCAACTCGATCGACAATTTCATAAGGTCCAACATAACGCGGACTCAATTTTCCTTTAATCCCAAACCTTCTAATACCTTTCATTGGGGATACTTTCAATAAGACAAAATCTCCACTTTGAAATTGACCCTCACGTCGGGCTCTATCGGCATAACTCTTTTGACGATCTTGAGCTGCCTTCATCTTTTCTCTGATAATTCGAATCTTATTTTTCGATTCCTCAATCATTTCCGGACCCAGTATCAGTCGATCACTCATATCGTCCCAACTCAAAGGAGTTCTGCATTTTCGACCATAAAGAGCTTCAAAAGGAGCCATTCCGATACTTGCTTGATGGCTATTATTATATGAAAATTCCACTAAATCCAAGTGGTCTTCCCAACTCCCTTGAAATTCCATAGCACAAGCTCTTAGCATATCTTCCAGAATACGGATAGTTCTTTCTGACTGACCATCAGTCATAGGATGGAATGCAGTACTCATATGCAACTGAGTACCAAAGGCTTCCTGCAATTTTTGCCAAAATCGAGATTGAAAACGTGGATCACGATCTGATATGATCACCTCAGGAATACCGTGTCGTTTAACCACATAACGAACATATAATTTGGCCAATTTCTGCATACTCCAAGTCATACGTACTGGAATGAACACTGCTGACTTGGTCAATCTGTCTATAATTACCCAAATTGCATCTGTTCCCGACTTTGACCTTGGAAGTCCTGTTACAAAATCCATTGCGATAGAATCCCATTTCCAGAGTGGAACTTCTAAAGGTTGTAGCAACCCCATTGGTCTATGATGTTCTGCTTTTACCTTTTGACAATTTAAACATCGTGCAACAAATTTGGCTACATCCTTCTTCATGCCCTTCCACCAAAAATGTTGACGTAGGTCATGTTACATTTTATTTCCCCCCGGATGCACTGAGTATGGTGTATTATGAGCCCCACTCATAATCTGCTCTTTCAAATCATTTCGATCCTTTGGGATACACCACCTCCCGTGAAATCGAAGACTCCCATCTGGAGCAATATTAAAATTTTGAGTCTGACCGTACTGAACTTTCACTGCAAGCTCAACCATTTTATTATCTTCCATTTGAGCCGCTCTAATGCGATCATAAATTTCAGGCTCAACTTGTATCATTTGCAAATATCCCCGAGTCATACCCCGTCCAAGTACCTCAATTTCCATCCGCGCTAAATCTTGACACAGTTCATCAGCAACCGACATGAAGCCCAAGTTATGCCTTGGTTTTCGACTTAAGGCATCGGCTACAACATTTGCTTTGCCTTCATGATACACAATTTCAAGATCATAATCCTTCACCAATTCTAACCATCTTCTTTGTCTTAAATTCAATTCTTTTTGGGTGAAGATATATTTCAAACTTTGATGGTCAGTAAATATTCTGCAATGGGCTCCATAAAGATAGTGTCTCCAAATCTTCAAAGCAAACACCACTGCTGCCATTTCCAAGTCGTGTGTCGGATAATTCTCTTCGTGAGGTTTTAGTTGTCGTGATGCATAAGCAATAACTCTTTGATTCTGCATTAAGACACATCCCAATCCCTGCTTCGAAGCATCACTATACACTTCAAACTCCTCACCTTCCACTGGTAAAGCCAAAATTGGCGCTGAAGTTAATCGATGTTTCAATTCTAAAAAGGATGACTCACACTCGTGATCCCAGTTAATCTTTGCATCCTTTTTCAGCAAATTAGTTAATGGTTTTGCAATCTTCGAAAAATCAAGAACGAATCGCCGATAATATCCTGCCAAACCCAAAAAGCTTCTTACTTCTGATTGATTGGTAGGTCTTGGCCAATCCAAGATTGCCGCCACTTTAGAAGGATCTACTGAGATACCCTTTCCAGAAACAACATGCCCCAAGAAAGCAACCTCCTTCAACCAAAACTCGCATTTGGATAACTTGGCATATAACTTTCTTGCACGCAATATGTTTAATATTACATGCAAATGTTTTGCATGCGTCTTTTTATCTGGGGAATAGACCAAGATATCGTCAATAAATACCACCATAAACTGATCGAGGTATGGTTGAAAAATTCTATTCATCAACTCCATAAACGCAGCCGGGGCGTTAGTCAACCCAAAGGACATAACCGTGAATTCATAATGCCCGTATCTAGTCCGAAAAGCTGTCTTCGGAATGTCATGCTCTGCAATCCTTAGCTGATGATATCCAGATCTCAAGTCAATCTTTGAGAATATAGTTGCACCTCTCAGTTGATCAAATAGATCATCAATCCTCGGAAGAGGATATTTGTTCTTCACCGTGACTTTGTTCAGTCCACGGTAGTCAATACATAACCTCAAACTTCCATCCTTCTTTTTCACAAATAAAACTGGAGCTCCCCAAGGCGATGTACTAGGCCGAATGTAACCCTTATCTAGCAATTCCTGTAGTTGCAATTTAAGTTCAGCTAGTTCTAAAGGTGCCATCCGGTATGGAGCCATTGATACTGGCTCAGCACCCGGCACAATATCAATAGCAAAATCCACCTCACGAGCTGGTGGCATACCCGGAATGTCATCAGGAAATACATCAGGAAAATTTCGGACTACAGGAATATCTTGCAATCGCTGCTCCCCTTGCGTCAAATCTCTTACCTCACACAGATATACTGGAAACCCCTTACGAATAAATGATTGAAATGATAGGGATGAAATTACCTTCATAGAAGGTTGTCTGGCAGATCCTGCATAATCCACCTGTTCGCCCATCGCTCCAACCAGCGAAATTGATCTTTTTCGACAATCAAATTGAGCTTGATATGCCACTAACCAATCCATCCCCAATATTACATCGAACTCGGATAGCTTGATGCCCAACAAGTTAGTAACAAAATCAACCCCTTCAATACTAACCGGAATCTGCATATAAAGCTCTCGGCATTCCAACACTTCTCCTGATGGAAGTAAAACTTCCACTACCACTTCAACTGATGAATTCAGACCCAATCGTCTAACTAGACGCTTAGATATGAACGAGAACGTTGCACCCGAATCGAATAACACAAGAGCAGGAAAACCGCAAACCAGAAATCTACCCGTTAAAACCTCACCTGGATGATAATCAGCTTCTGCTTGGGTAAGAACATTTATTCGTCCACGCTGGTCAGGTCCTCTGCCTGGCTGCCTAGATGACGAACGTGACTGACTTCGTCCCCCTCGCCAAGATGATCCTAATCCTCTCCCTTGTGACTGCGAAGACGGCGGCTGCCATGGCCTAAACCTCGGTTCTGGAAACTCCCTTGCAGTTACCACACTTGGACATAACCTGGCAATGTGACCACTACCACCACATTTAAAACATGTCAATGGAACTTTATCACAACGAGTACCTGGGTGGCTTGTTCCACAACGCCGACAAACAGCCCCCGATTGCTGAGACCTCTCCTGACTCGGTTCATTAATCGAAATCCCCTTATACGATGGCCCAGACCTGAACATTTGCCACCATTTCTTTTTACCCTTGGGCTCATCCTCCACTTTAGCTTTTCCCTTATCTCGAACCTGATGTTGATAACCTATTTCCTTCTCACTCTCCTTTTGTCTGACTTCCTGCTTCTGATAAAATCGGGCAGCACGCTCGTAAGCCTCATACAATGAACTGATATCCAACACCGCTAAAGCTTCTTGAATTCTGTGTTGCAACCCGTCTACAAAATGGTCAATTCTGTCTCGCTCACAGGAAAAGTAGTCAGGAACATACATCTCCAACTCATTAAACTTCACAAAATAATCCTCAACTGACATCGAGCCCTGCTTTAAGTCCAGCAATTCTTGCTTCTTCGCTTTTCGAATATGCGACGGTATAAACCTAGCCTTTAACTTTGCTTTAAATTCATCCCAAGTCATATCCACTTGGTCTACACCTGCAGCTTCTTCACCTAACCACCACCGATTTGCTCGGCCTTCCAAGAAATAGGCTCCAATATTAACTCGTTGATCTGGCGGAACCTGAACAACACGAAATATCTTTTCCATCTTTTCAACCCAAAACTCAAGGACTCCTGGCTCCACTGAACCAGAATATGTTGGTGGGTTATGCCGCATCACAGCATCAATGAAACTCCTCTGTTGAGGCATCATCGCGGCCATAAACTGCCGAAAGAAATCCTGACTAGGTGCCTCTGTTGGTACATGCGCTGGCACAGGATACTGTGACTCATCAGACGAAGGATCAAACTCTGGGCCTTGAATAGCCCTACGTACACCACCACCTCGAGAATTCGACATACTGCCCCCAATTTTTCCTGATTCAATATCAATTCAGCACACAGCTAAACCAAGCATAACAATAAAAGATAGATCACATTAACATGAATGCACCCGCAAAACCCAAACCTCACCAAACCAATTCAATATCATTATTATTTTCAAAACCTTTTTAATTCAAAGAGCCAAAATCTATCAAACCTAGGCTCTGATACCAACTTGTAACACCCCCAGTTGGCTCATACTGGAAATGCTACCGCCACACTGCATCATGAGGTCGTCACCTCCTACTTCGGGCCCCACAACACAGTGTTAAGGCTAAAATTAATTATATAAGCATTTTATTATTTCCAAAAAAACAAGTTTATAAATATTTACAAAAACATACTCCCAAAACGGGAGGTTTTTCTAGTTAGAATTTACATATAATACATCAGATGCAGTTCACTCATTCAGCCCGTCTTTCTATCTCCCGAGACGTCCCCTGTCCCGGAGGTGCCATGCGTACCTGAATCAAATATTTTTCTTAAAAGCAGTCTAGAATTAAATCCATTTTAAGAACTAACATAAAATATGCCATGTCATGCTCGAAAATAGAGTTTAATTTCCGTCATTTGCAAAATAAATGCCATGCCATGCTCATACTGAAATAATGTAACAATAATGTCAAAATCGACAACTCATGCACATATACCCATATACATATGTCAAAGTGAGCAGCCGGAATAACCTCGGCTCCATAATAACGGCTCACTAGACTATCATCAATAAATAGCCGGAAAATCCTCGGCTCAAGGAAGGACCTGGTAAACACATAATAATATAACGGTCACCCGGTCACTTCCATATACCCACCATACGACTCCCGCAATCAATACATGGATAGCCGAGCGTTGTCGCCATTAACCACAAGACACCCCATAGTCTGTGATAGCGAAGATAGGACCCTCCTGTCTAGCCCTACCCCGTGTAACGTAGTAGAATCCGTGCAACCTGGAATCACCCGAAGGAAACCCGGAAACTCTACTCCTCCTCGCACGCCCTAACGGGATCGCGTTTGGAGTTTGGCATCTGATCCTAAACTACCGGTAGACCTCACTAGTAGCTACTCCAATGAGTGGAACAACACCGAACCCGAATGATTAGACCAAATACGTCTCAACTGCAATGGGTCTAATCCCTGAATGACCGTGCGACTAAGTCACCCAGTTGTCCGACTACTATCGTCCACTATCGCCAAAGTGTTACGGTACATCGGTGTCGAATATCCTAACCCCAGATGATGCCCTCGCCTAGCACTACCGCACACGGCGACTAAACGATAGATCCATAAAACATATCCGATAAATCGTGCAATGTGTGCAGCATGTCAATAAGTGAATTTAATGAAAAGGGCTGGTGAGACGGCCCACCTATCCTCCTTTTTATAAATTCACCAACACGATCAAATACGTATATCAAATATCGTAAAACGAAGTTTCACACATGCATATACACACATATATATACATATATAGATGCACTGACCAAATGATTCCACATAATATCATATCAATATCAGAATCAGAATCACATACAACATAAATACCTAATTTCTTAAAATTAGATTACCTCCTACCGATACTTTCTGGGTTTTTATAACTTCACCCAAATCTTCTCCAACGTACACCTGTTCCATTATTTACTCAAATCAGATGAGCTTTATGCTTATTCTCAGGAGCTACCTGCTTATTCAAAAGCTAATTTCTATAATTAACTCGTCGGGCTCCAAACTTTTATATTTAGTAGAATATGATATTCTAGCTATAAAATCCTTCTACCTCATAATATTTATATTGCCCGATTATTAAATAAAAATACGCAAAGGTATGAACAAGCAGGCAGGTGCAATATACTGCCGTTTTTTATTCGACTTGGATTGGTACGAAATTCTCAAAATATAACGTCGGCGCTACGAATAGGTTATTAGCTAAAGAAATTCATCGATTAAATAGCTAAATAGCCAATTTTGAATTTTTGAAGAATTTCTAATTTAATACTCCAATATCAAAATTCGTATTAAAATTTATAATCGGACTCTACGAATAGCAAGGAATACCATACCCAAGTCGGAATTGGAATCGAACGGCTAAATCTTTTTCTTTCTTTCTCCTTCTTCTTCCTCCCTTCACGTTTCTTCCTCTGCCTTCCTTCGCTTCGCAGGTAAGTTTGCTTGTTTTATATATATAATTATATTATTATTATATATATATATTATATACATTATATTACATTATATTATATTATATTATTATTATTAGCGTTATTATTATTATTATTATTATAAATATTATCTTCATCATCATTACTTTTATTATTATATTATTATTATATATTTTATATTTATATTTATCGATATTTATCCATTTAACAGTCTATTTAATTATAACTAATATACAAAATTGGAATATAATTTATCCCAAAATATTAATTTCTTGATTCCATTACTATTGTCAAATATTTATTTGCTATAATAATATTATTTTATACATTCCGAAATCGGGGCATTACAGAATAGGTGTATTTTACAGTGATTTTGAATTGATTTATTTATTTACCTTTTGCTTCGCTTGGCTGTTGATTTCTAATGGCTGAATAAAAGTTTGTATCATGATTGTTACACAACTATCGGTTTTGATTTAGGGTTGCTACGCCGGAGTCATATATCTCGTTCATTTGTTGTTCCTATTTTTTGCCGGTGATTTGCGAATTCGTTTACATCTGACATAATTAATTTGTGGATTTTTTTTTTTTTTTGTCAGATTGAATTGAAAACTGCGCCTGCAGATGTTCGTTTCCCGACTACCAACCAAACGAGGCATTGTTTCACCCGCTACATTGAGTTTAACACGTTATGTGGATTTTGTTGTCTTGCATTATGATCAAGCTTTTGTTACTGATATATCTATAGTATTTTGTGTATTCTAACAAACTAGTGATCCTTTTGAGAATGTGTATTAATTTAGTTTTGTGCTTAAATCTGTTCATTAGAATGAGATTTAATTGTGTTTGCTTTAATGTTATTAAAAACATCATTTTGCAATTATTAAAGAAGTTGAGAGAATTCACTGGAATCTATTGGTACGTGCCTTGTGGATATGGGAAGTATTCCTATTTCAATAGGAGTCAGTCCAATTTCTATTTTGAAGCCATGCGCCTGCAAACCACTGTTGTAAGTGTCAAATGATATATATTTTTTCTCCTAGCTTTCCTTTCATTTAATCATGAGTTTGTGACATATTTTTTGGCACTATGGATATCTGTCATCATTAATTTAAATTGATGGATTGAGCTGAGTTGAGATTACAGACCTATGGATCTATTTCCCCTTGTATTTCTTAATTTTGTCTTAAAATGAGTGTTACTCTTGTACTGTGATAGCATTTCTGGTATTTTGATTATGAATTTCATAAGGACTAATACATTTTCATGTGAAATGATTTTGCTCTATTAGTTGCTAGGAAAGAAGACTCATGATGATATATTTTTCAGGTGTGTGGCTGCAAAGGGTGAAGGGGCTGGTGACTGCGAAAAATTCGCCAAGTACTACCGTGCTCTATGTCCTGGAGAGTGGGTGAGTTATGATGACTATGTTCACATTGGGCCATTATTCTTTGTATTCCTTCTACGTTCTTGTTTTCCAGCTTTCTTTATTTTCCAGCTTTCTTTATTTTCCTTAATTTGGTGTATTACATGAATAAATTACTATAAGTTTCTGTATTCTATTGATCATTTGCAGATCGAAAGGTGGAATGAGCAGAGGGAGAATGGAACTTTCCCTGGGCCCCTCTGATCACATCACCGTGTAAGGGTTTTAGTCCTTCTCCTCTTGGAATTTTAAGCTGCAGTTGAGATAATAAATTTTCGTTGCAATTTTCTTTCTGTGCATTTTTATGCTTCCCCAAAACAAATAAGAAGAGTTGCTGAATCAAATGATGTTTTTCAGATCTTCACTGTACCTTTTTCGTTGATATCATCCTTTGAATTTCTTGAAATTTTCTGTTTAAAATATCTCGAAGTGCACTGTCTAATACTATGCCTTTTCTAACTTATTTAATGTGGAAAAATGTATAGTTAGAACATGATGTTTGCCATGTTATCATATGATAAAGGTTAAGTAATTTTCTACTCTATGTGATTTCAGAAAATGATGCCCAAGCTAGGTCGTCGGTGTTTACTTTTTAACAAATTCAGAAATCAAAACCGGAATTACATGTAGAACACTATTTGGATTGAAGGTGAAAAGTATTTGGTGGACAAAATGAAATGTCTTTTTTTGTTATTATGAATGACTAGAAAGAGCATGTGATACCGATTGTTTAAAATTTTCTATCATTATATGTATATTTATATTGAATGAATAAAATTATTGATATATTGATATAGAATTATATTTCAAATTATTTTATTTATGTTGTATAAGTTAAAGAAAATTCTAGTTGAATTCCTTGGCCAAAACTTTGTATGCTTTGAAATGCGAGAATTGAATTATGTATGTATATGTCTATCTTATTATTTATTGAAAAGTGTTAAGTTTGTTTTCAATAGGTGCTTTTTTCAAAAGCAATCCCAACAAACTTTCGAAAACCTGCTTTCTAGATTTTATTTATGATTTGACTCCGTAAAAATGAATTCAAACGCCCCAGTTTACATAAAAGTTTCTTCCATTTCTCTTTTTCTTGGCTGCATACTTAAGAAACCAATTCAAAGGTTCATTTATCAGGTACTATTATAAATTTCTGTTCAAATTTTATTAGATCGATTATATATGGGATTCGATCGTACCAACTAAATATGGCCTACTGAGTTTGCTATTTTTGTTGTAGTCCTTCACCGTGGATGATATATGTACCATATATTGCTTCTTTTGATTTAAAGTTTTGCTTTAATTTATGTTATTTATGTAATAACAATGTTTACGACTTGCATTGCAAGTATATTTGTCTTGAAATTTTGTGACTGGTTATGTAATGCACTCTCGTCCTGTTAGAAATTGTTGTGAAAATCCTATCCTAAAATTATTCAGTTGATGGTTTCATTTTGAAAATTGATAGTCAGAGGATGGCTATTATCTTGGTTTGTATGGATTGTGCTTAAGGTTACACTCTTGGCATTATTGCAACCTGCTTTTATTGTGTGATCAAACTGATCAGGAACCTGCAGATGATTTTGACTTACTGGCTTCAAATTTTGAGTAACTTAGAAAGTTTCTATCATCTTGTAACTTAGAAAATTTAGAATCATAATATATATTCTTTTAAAGTTATAGTTCATGCTAATATCTGTGTTGAGTATATAAGAACATAAGAAACTATTTTTAAAACAATAATATATATTACTGTACTGACCTGACAAAATTTGCAATATTCCCATTCCATCAAGAAGATGTGAATAATTAAATACATATATATATATATGTGTATGTGTCGAAAGGAACACTAATCCAGGATAGATTTAGAGTCTTGTTATTCTAATTACTCACCTTTAATTCTGCTGAAATCTGTTCAGACAAAAGCGGCTCCTCTAAATCAATTGTGCAGCCACAAATGTTGTCTGAATCTTGATTAGTCTTCAACTGGTCTTCTGTGTGTTCTTCATCTTTCCCTTGATGCTCTTTTGCTTTGCCCCACAGTACAATGTATAATCCGACTATCACAATCAATCCTCCCACAATACTACACAAGAGACACATGTTATTGCCGGGTAAAAGAATCTGTCATAAATAGGGTAAATTCTATTAGGCTACCCTACGATTTACTCAAAAATCACCCCCCAGTCCCACCCCACAATTTAGAAATGGAGGGATTCCAGTTTATATTTTGTATAACTGTGCACAGAACCTCCTATGTGTTAGAATTTAGTGAATAATACGTTTCACAAGCTAGGATTCCAGCTAAAATTGTATATTTTAAACTAACCCCTCGATTTTAGTTGCAATCCTGGTACATGACACACATCTTTAGTTAATTTTGATGGACAAGAGATTAGATTTTTACAAAACATAATTATCTTAAACAACTTCTATGTTCAAAAGGGAAATAATAATTTCTTATTATTACACTAAAGATGAGCATAATTAAATTTATCATAATAAGTAAGAAAATTAGAAATGCTCGCTTGTTTGTGCCTTAGGAGTGTTTTGGTCTTTCGATGATAGCAATTCTTTTGAATTGAAAATATGTTTTGGGCATGATATTTCTAGTGAGAAGCCGATGCTAGATTTCCTATTTTTTAGGAGAAAAAAATTATGTTACTGGATAATGAATAGTAGCAAAGTTATTTCTGAATGAGAATGTAATAGAATAATATGCTATGATTCCAACTAAATTGTATATTTTTAACTAACTAAACCCTCGACTTTAGTTGCAGTCCTAGTACATGACACATACCTTCAGTTAATTTTAACGAATGAGGGATTAGAGTTTCACAAAGCACAATTATCTTGAACAACTTCTAAATTAAAAAGGAAAAATAGCTATTTAGTTTCATAGTAAAGATGAGCATAATGAAATTTACTATAATAAATCAGAAAATTAGAAATGCTCGTTTGTTTGGTGTCTTGGGGATGTTTGATAATGGCAATGCTTTTGAATAGTAAACATATTTTGGACGTAGTATTTCTAATGAAAATAGATGTTAGATTTCCTTTCTTTATTTTATCGGAAAATGAATAGTAGCAATTTGATCTTTGAACGAAAGAATGTAGCGGGAATATAGAAATTGAGTAGGTTATTACCTCCAAGTGTAGAGCTCTTCATGCATCAAAGTAGAGGACACAAGTGTGACTATAACAGTGCATAAAGGGCTGAAAGAAGCAGAGAATAGAGGTCCTCTTCTTGCAACACACCAGGTTTGTCCAAATATTGTTACTGCTGTTGACAATCCCTGTTGCACTAACACTTCATTAAGCTCCAATCCATAAAAAAGAAAAAAAGAAAAAGGAAAGTGTTTTTGATTTGTTTATGAGATGTTTTGGATTTGAAAGGTTTTGAATTGAAAATAAGGGGTGGATATGAATGAAGATTAGGTATTTTATTTGGTGTTTATGGATTCTGGATGCAATATTTTCTAGAAGAAAAGATTTTTCACTGTAGAATGATTTTGAAAACACAATATACAAGTGCTTTTTGTGTGTATTTAAGTGAAATAGTTGTATGTTATGTTTTGTATAATATGTAAAGGCTTTGTGTAGGTAGATGTTTTTGGAGTTTTGAAAAATTAAATAGTAGTATAATGTTAGTATTTGATGTGATGTTTAGAGAGAGAAAATAAGTATATGATAGTAATATATTTTGAAAAAAACTGGCAATGATGAATAATGTCAAACTTTTTAATATATATATATATATATATGTGTGTGTATGGATATGGAAATGGAGCTAAATTATTTTTAGTGAAATATATTTGATGTAATGTATTTTGAAAAAATTACCGATGATGAATAATGTCAATGTTTTTAAAAATATGTGTGCAAGTATTACGTATTTTTACGGGAATTTGTAAAATAAATGTTTGATATTATATTTAAAACTAAAAACTATTTTAATAAATAGTACTCCTACCGTCTCATTGAAAGATTATCATTTTTTATTTTCGTCCGTCCCAAAATAAGGTTATCATTTTCTAATTTAGTAATTGTACTACCTACATAATATAATAAATACCTTTTCAACTTACAATATATTATACAAATGTCATTACTTTTATATTACAACATACTAGCAAGGGTATTTTTGTCTTTTTCTTCACTACAGTCCAATATAATACTAATATTTAAAAATGTACGTGCAAAAATCAAATGTCACCCTTTCAATGGGACGGAAAGAGTATCAAAATTTTTTAAAATATGCATCATATAACAAAATAATAATAACAATAATAATACTCACAGCAAAGCAGCAGGAAAAAAGTTGGAAAGATGAATCGAGTTTCCAAACATGTGTCCCTGGGTTGATCAGGGCCGTCAAGAGGCCGGTTTGGACGGCTGCGATCAAGCACATCCACGCTGTCAATGCTAGATGGTCTGGGTACTGCGCACTCACACTAGGCTGTTGTCAATGTGATTATATCATTAGATTAGTATTATCCATATCTAGTAATAATACAATATAATTATTATAATAATAATACTTTTTAAAAAAATAAAAAAATAAAAAAAATTATACTTTTTAAAAAAATAAAAAAATAAAAAAAATTAATTATTTACCTGTAGAATGAGCCAAAAAGACCAACAAAAAGTGCTTGCCAAGACCAAGAGACAACCCAACAGCCATGTTGAGGTTGCAGCAGTAAATAATAGATTATTACTATGATGTAATAATAATAGTGAGTATGTGTTATTGAGTAGCTTTTGGCCCCTGAGAAGTGTCATTGCAGCAGCACCACTTACACACAACACTGTCCCACCTATCTTTGCAACACTTCTCATACTTCTAACATTCACTTTCTCCAACCTATCATAGTCATAAACAACTTTTGATTTAATTGATATATGGTCAATTGTGTTAATTATAGTTGTCAATCCTAAATTTCGAAGAGGCCCATGACTTTTATGCCTACAATTTCAACCCTGTACCACCGGATCATTCATAGTATTTTATATAAATCAAACAAATTATATATATAACAGGTTCCTATTGGGCCTTAGGTATTCCTTGGGCTCAGGACCGACGCCATTAATAGTGGTTATGTATTTAGGTTAATCAATATTGTATTGATTAACCCTAATTGATACACTAAAAGAGAACATACAACATATGATTTCACTCAACAAAACAATATTTGTTGGTGTTGATTGAAATCATGCACTAACAATTTACTCCCTCCGTCCCAGAAATAAGTATCCATTTTCTTTTTGCACGTAGTTTTAGAAATATTAGTATTATATTGGAATATAGTAGGAATAAAATAAAAATGACTAGAATAACCTTATGTGTGATATAAAGGTAATGACATTTGTTTAATATATTGTAAGCTGTAAGGGTATTTGTAATGTTAGGTAGATAGTACAGTTACTAAAAAAGGAAATTGATACTTTGTTATGGGACGGACTAAAATGGAAAAATGGATACTTTGTTATGAGACGAAGGGAGTATATATTTTACTATATGTTCTATAAATATATTTTATGTGTTGAAATCAATGATAACATATGTACAGTATAATTATTGTTATGTACTATCAATTTTTATCTAACACTGAAACTGCAGTTCACATCTATATGATATTGGATTAAAAATCTAATTGTCGGTTAAATGTAACTATTTGGATTATGAGTCAGGTTAAGTCTATATTAAGTGATCTATTGATTTATTGGGCTTAAATTTATTTAGTAAGTACGAGTCTCTTATGTGTAGAAACCAGGTAACTTATTAATTGAGTGATGAAACCAATTAATAATAAGGGATATAAATAGGGTTGTGATCCCGACGCAACATCCATTATTTTTCATATCTCATCGTGAGAGTAATGGCAGAAACCCTAGCGGTTTTCTCAAAAGGGGTTGCGTCATAGGCTTGAAAAATACAAAACCCTCAATTGATTTGTAGATTTGAATCCGACTATGCTGATGAATAAAGTTAAATTTATTTTGCTTTAATTTATTTTGCTTTATTTTTATCTCAATTATTACAATACGGTAAATCCCGAATTTAGGATTGAATTTCTGATAAGTTTCAACGTATGATAGTATAAGTAGCACCGTTTAAGAATGAAACGGTACAACAAAAGCACTGTATACATGTATATGCATTTATCCCGTGCCATTTTCATGTTAGACTATGTTTTTATACAAGAATGTAAAGAAGTGAATGAAAATGAAGATGAAGATCCTATAATAGTATTTTGATACTTTTAAAATAAATTATATATACATGATTTTAAAAAATTAGAATGTGTATTTAAATATTTTAAAAATTATATTGTAATAAAAAATATATGTAATATATATTATTTTGTAGAGAATAAAATTTTCTATAATACAAATAAATAAAAAACACTTTTATTTATTTATAATTAATATAAATTAATTTTATAAAATATGTAAAATTTTAAATGTAGATTAATTTTTTTTTTAGGAAAAAAATAAAAATAAGCAGATTTTGATTGGATCCCAATTGATGTATAATATTATATGTTATGTAGTTAATTAAATTAATTTAATAAATTTACCAAAAATAGAAATATGTCAATTGTTACGTGACCGTGACCGGGCAGAGTATAATATAAATTTTCTAACGGTATCTATTATAAGCAATTTTTCCTACTATTTATTTTAAAAATAATTAATTAATTACTTAATAAAAGTTACCCGAAGGTATAAGCGAGGAGGAAGGTGACGGCAGGCGTCAAATTGGATAATGCACTTGCAGCCGAAGAGGTCGTCAGATACAATCCTTCGCTGTATATGTTCTGGTTAGCCGTTGCTCTGCAAATTATATAATAATAATAATAAATAAATTAATTAGGATTTGTTTGTTATTTTTTTCTTTCAAATAAAAAATAATAGTCTCTCAATTGGGGCAATCATGTGGGTGTGTTTTTTTTATTGATTTTTTTTAAAAAAAAAAAAAAATTAATTTGAATTTGATATAAAATTATTTGATAAAATATTTTTGTTAAAAAAATTATATTTTTTTTGGAGAATGCGATATCCAAATATAAAAAACACGTAATTTTGGTAACAAGAAACACACTAGATGTTACCTAAATTTAATAAATAACTTATCAATTCACAATTCATAATTCATTACTTCTATTTTAGTAAATAATAACAATCAATTTGTCATTATATTTTCTAATTATCTTTTTCTTTTTTTATATTAGCTATTTAATAAATTTTTTATAACATTCTACATTAGCTTTTACTTATCCTATTTTTATATTACTCACTTCGTCTCACGTAAGTGTTTATTTTTTTTTAGACACGAGAATTTAAAAGGAATATAATAAGTGAATAATTAAAAATTTGTTGACTTTATTTTTATTTTTAATGTAGATTTTTTTTTTAATGTAGATACATGAAAATATGTTGGTAATATAAAAATATATTCTATATATATTTTATTAGCGTGTATATGTTGTATTTGTTTTTTTTTTTTTTTTTTTTGGATAATATTAATATGAAAGTGTGCCAAAAACTTTTATTGATGTACACACTTTAAAATTATTATTATTTTATTTTATTTTTATCTACAATTTGAAATTTATTTTTAAAATAGTAAAAAAATTGAATAGAATCTAAATATTAGATATAGAACTTTTGGGAGATGTCACGTGCCAATTTGACCAAACACACAAATAGTATTCCCTCCGTCCCATAACAAAGTATCCATTTTTTCATTTTAGTCCGTCCCATAACAAAGTATCTATTTCCTTTTTTAGTAACTGTACTATCTACCTAACATTATAAATACCCTTACAATTTACAATATATTACACAAATGTCATTATTTTTATATCACACGTAATGTCATTACTTTTATATCACACGTACTAATAAGGTTATTTTAGTCATTTCTATTTTATTTCTACTATATCCCAATATAATACTAATATTTCTAATACTACGTGCAAAAAGTAAATTGATACTTCTTTATGAGACGAAGGGAATATATAATTTCAATTAATACAAAACAAACGCAAAATAAGGTGTACTATATGGATATATTTTTTGTTTTAAAATCAATTATAATGTATGCATTATGAACAATTATCATATATTTCATCCGTTCTTCTCTAAGGGTTATATTTATCTTTTGCGTCATTATATTTAACATTAAAAATATCATTATATTTGTATAATTTTTTTTTTTTTGTATAAATATCCTTCTATTAGTATTATAAAGCACTAATAGATGCATTTTTGAATTTTTTTCTTAATTTGTATTACGTTTTAATATAATAATTACTATTCAAAGATCAATACGAAAAAAATAAATGAGACACTTAGAGTCGAACGAAAGTAATAATATATTTGTATATGTTAACGATGATTAATATGCTGACACTAACATAGATTGTGTTTTATCTGTCATCATATTGTGCGGATCATCATTCATAGATGTTAGTGTCAGTATATTAATCATCGTCAAATTTTTTAGAACAATTTTTTAATAAAAATATGAAAATAAAAAAGAAAATATATAAATAAAAAACACTTAGGTTCTGTTCACCCAATTTTTTTTTTTTTTTTGTATGAATTGATTTTTCTTATATGTTATAGAAAAGTGTTAAGAATATGCGTATAATATATCTTAAATTTATATAATTATATTGATTATATTATTTAATACTATAAATTATGATAATACATTTTTACTCATTTAGTATCTATGCTGAAATTATAATACTCCTTTCGTCCCGCTGCAAGGTTGTCATTGGCTTTTTGCACGTTGATTTTCGAATATTAATTATTATATGAAGACGCAGTAAAAATTAAGAAAAAAGACAAGAATATGTTTATTAGTCTCTTATAATACCAATACAATAATATTTTAAATTAAATTATTCAAATATAAAGATATTTTTCATGTCAAATATAATGACGTAAAAACCAAATGACAACTTTGCTACGGGACGGACAATAATTAATTTTTTTATAATCTTTTTTTTTTATGTATAATATAGAAAATTTTATAAAAGATATAAATATTATTTTTAAAGAATCATAATTCCAAAGAATACTTGCATAAATAGACCTTTAATTTTCGTAATATTTTAAATTAAAAAAAATTATATACTCATTAATATAATATATAAAAATTCTAATAAATATATAAAAAAAAAAAGTTAAAATTATAAATAGAGAGAGAGAGAGGTTACTTGCCCAATAAGGGAAAGCATAAATATCATTCCAAAGCTCTTCCACCCCAAAGCGCATGCCTTTTTTCCTCTCCTGCAAACAACAATAACCCCATATTTAATTAAAATAGTTATATGTTTACTTCACAACTTTATTTTATTTTATTTTAATTATAAACATATATTTCATCGGTCAGTCCGTCAAAAAATATATTTTTTATATACGTGTCGTATTAAATGATATAAATAATAATTTTATTTGAAAATCGAAACAGGTAGATATACATATTATTTATTAATTTATATTTTATGGAATCAATCGATACTATTTATAATAAAATATTTTATCAATTCATACTTTTATATTTTTTTATTTATAGTAAATAAAAATTTTATTATTATTATTATTTCTATTTTTTCATTATAATTTTATTAATTTATTAATATATACATATTTTTATAACATCTCCGCATTAAATTTTTACATATCTTTTTTAGGGTACAGATCAGGTGTGCTGAATAGATGAGGTCAAAATATCATATAAAGATATTCAATATATATTTTTGTATAATACAATATATGTGTTATAAAATATTATATGCTGAGTTATAACATAATATATACTGTATCATAAATATGTTAGGATAGTATACAATATCCGTTGATTATCTTTATAAGATATATTGATTCGATCAAATTAACACCATATTATTTAATTGGATAACACAGGATCCGCAGCCCCTCACTTTAACATTATAATATCAATATTTTTTTTTAGTTTTTAACTAATACTTTTTCCGTCAATTCACAAAATATACATATTTTTATTTTGTGTTGGTCAATTACATAGTAACAATTTTTAAAAAATTCCATTTTTTTCTACAAATACTTCTATTTTACGTCACATTATTATTTTTACACCAAAAAACTAAATATAAAATTATTTTTACACTACTTTTAACTATCTGCTACAATTAAATTATCCCCTCCGTCCCATAAGAAGAGTTATTTTTTTTTGTATGTCCCATAACAAAGGTGTCGTCATTTCCTAATTTAATAATTATACTACCTACCTAACATAATAAATATTATTACAAATTATAATATATTACACAAATATCATTAATTTTATATTACACAATACTTACAGAGGTATTTTTATCTTTTTACTACAAACTAATATTAAAAAAATTATGTGCAAAAAAAATGGTATTCTCCTTCCGGAACAGAGTAAGTACTATTATTTCTTAAACTTCGTGCCAAAAGTAAATATATATTTTCAAATTGGACAAAGATATTATTATATAATTTTTCTGGACGAACGAGGTATTATTATTTTGAATGTTAACTTTTAATGTGAAGTATAAGGAATCGTATCGCTAATATAAAAATAATATTTTATTTTAAATATTAGTTTTATAAGACAATAATATATTACAAGTTGTGTAAAAAAAATTATTGGACAAATAGAGCCAAAATTATCAATTAAACGATAAAATCATATGCTGACTTGCAAATGCATTCAACATTCAATCCCTACCTTTAATTTTAAATTTAATCATGTTAGTCAGATAAATAATTTAGTAATCAATGGTGTTACTTAAGCAATGCTGAATTTTATAAATTCAGCGTCCCATCCATTCGGTCATCTCCAACTCATTACTTTATTTTTGCAACAGCTATAGTAAAAATACAGTTGGTCTACTACAGTCATCTTATTCAAACTACAAATTTCAATTTTTACTCTAAAAAAATATATTCCTATATATTTTTCTTTTATATAACTTTTCATATTTATAAATTACACCCTAACTTTAATTTATTTTTATATTATCACTAAAAATATATAATTCATATTTTATTTATAAAATTATACATCACTTTTAAAAAAATAAATTATATATTATTTTTTACAAAAATAAAATTTTATATCAATTTCTAAAAAATAAAATTACATAAAACACCCAAAAATTATAAAAAATAACAAAATACTCTACTCTAAAAATAGTGTAGAGTTACAATATTACTCCAAAAATAGAGTAACACTATAGTTATCCAAAAAAATGGGGCAGAAAATGGGGTTGGGTTGGAGCGCATGGTATTCTGATTAATTAAATGCACATGCATGTTTGCTGCTTTTTTTTTTTTTTTTTTTTTAAAAAAATTGATCTAAATAATGAATTAGATATTTATAGAATAAAAATATTCATTTATAGGACACTGTAGGATTTACAGACTAAAAAAATTAATATCGAAAAAATAGAATACATAATAGAATAAGTGTATTGATAGATAGTATATGTTATATACATAATCAATATATATTTATATATAATATAATATACGATTGAGTTATAATATAATATATACTGAATTATAATATAACAGATGTTGTATTATAAATATAATAAAATATGTATAAATATATACTGATTACCTATATAATATATATGTTGATTTGATCAAATCAATATTATACTGACTTGACCTGACCTGAGCAGCGGCTAATCTATGTTCCTAGTTATATATATATATATATATATTTTGGTACTATTTATCAATAAGAAAAAATTCCATCTTAAAATACATATATAACATTTGATTTTTTTTTTATTAAATTCATTTTAAAAATTATTTTTGTATTTAAATATTAGGTAACATCTATTTTCTATTTAATTTTCTTATAACTTCCAAGCATATCTAAAACGCTTGCTATGTTTGTTCAAAAGTTTTTCAAATCGAAATTTACTATTGACTAATTCTTCTCATAAAAATCTGTCAAAATAAATTACTATTTTTTTTTTATAAAAATATATTACACAAAAATTTAATTTTATATTATAAATATCGTATTAACACATATTTTTATCATATCAAATAATTATTTTAATTAAAAAAATTTGTTATTTAAAATCCCAAATTCACCTACATGAATTTTGATGAATCAAAACTGCATATATACACATCCAAATTGAATTAACATTCTTTTATTATTATTGTTATTTTGATATTTTTTAAAAATGAAACTATTATTCAATTTGATATTTTGTACTAAAAATTAATATCAAATCTGATATTTATTTTTTTAAAAAAATTATATATATTATATAATAAAAAATGCAAAAAGGAATTTGTTGGCTTATGCTTCAAACCAAATATTTTATTATTCAATCGATGAGATTTTAAATAAAAATATATTATTTTTTGTATATAATATTATGTTAAAATACTATTTAAATAAAAAAACCCAAACTCAAATATAAATCTAACAATATTTTATATATTTTTGTTAATAAAACTATTTTGAACTAGAAAAAGAAGAATTAAAATCTTAGAATATATTCATATAATTGAATTATTCACCCAAATGTTTTGTCTGGTTTTGGTTTAAAAGTGAAATTTGATTTTAATTTTAATTTTAATTTAAATAATATTCGTAATATGATATTTTGTAAAAAAAATAATATATTTTTATTTATGAAACCATATGTATTGAATAGTGGTAATTTGCTTTTGAAACTCAAACCAAACATGTGAAAGTTTGGATTTCCAAAATCAAATTTGTTTTATTTTGTCGTCGAAGTATAGAATAAACATATAAGTATTATTATATTTTTTTTAAAAAAAAGAATATCAAAATATTATTATTCTAAAATCCAAATAAAAAACTATAAAAAAAAAACCCATATATGTTAACTGAGAAACTAAGCTAAAAATATATTGTAGCTAATTTTAATTTTTTATTATTTTTTTGTTATTATTTTCTTAATTTTTTAGTTATATTAATTTTAATTTTCTATTTATTCCTCCATTTGTCCCATCTAAATTGTCCTATTTACCTTATACACCGAGTTTTAGACATTGTGTAATTAGTAAGTAATTTAAAAATATATTAGTGAAAATAATTATGATTTAATATAAATAATTATAAATTAAAATTAAGATGACTAAATTGTTTAATTAAAATAAAAAAATTATAAATTATGAATTTTAAAATGTGATTGAGTGTATAATTATATTTTTAAAAAAAATGATGGATAGAAGTAAATAGAAATAGGGAATGGAGGAAGTAATATTCTACACTCTTAAATTTCTATTTGAAATTTTCTCATGTTATATACAACTGCTTTTTTTTTTTCTTTTATAACAATACATTATTTTGATTATTTATTTTGTAGATAAAAAATTATAATATAATACTCCATCCTTCCTATATTTTTCGTCAACTATTTCTATTTTCGTCGGTTCCATCTTATTTATCTTTTTTTTTTTTTAAGAAATATATTTATACACTTTAAAATCATATTTTAAATTTCATAATTTATAATTTTTTAATCTCAATTATAATATTTAGTTATCTATTTTTTTTTAGGAAATATATTTATACACTTTAAAATCATATTTTAAATTTTATAATTTATAATTTTTTAATCTTAATTATAATATTTAGTTATCTTAATCTTAATTTATAATTCATTTTATAATATAATAATTATTTTTACTAATACACTTTTAATTATTTACTAATTATACTTTACCTAAAAGGTAAAACAATATAACTTTCAGTATATTAGATGACAAATTAAAATTATATTCAAATTTTAGTTTACATTAACAATATATATTTAAGCTATGTTTTAACTCTACAAAATATTTCTCATATAAATTAGTTATAATTTAAGATTATAAATGAATTCTTTATTTAAGTTTTAATGTGAACGCTACAAATTAATTTAATTAAAAATATAACTTAAGTTTATAAAATAACTATTTATTTAAATTTATGAAATAATTATATTAATTTATTCAGACAAATTCATATACATATATTTGTAGTAATATGAGTTAAATTACAATTTTATCTTTACATTATCCATGACCATTCATTTATTTAGTAATTTTAAAAGTATGTAATTATTTTAATAGTAGTTAGCTTTTTTAATCCATTCTTAAGAAAAAAAAAAATAAATTAGAGTTTTAAAACTCTTGTATTCTTAATGTTAACATTTACCTTTTCGTCATTGTATTTAATATTAAAAAGATTTTTATATTTGTTTAATTTTTTTTTTGTACAAATGTTCTTTTAGTATTATAAGACACAAATAGAAGTATTTTTGCAATTTTTTTTAATTTGTACTATATTTTGATATAATAATTAATATTCAGATATTAACAGACAAAAAGTAAATAAGACTTTTATAGCCGGACGAAGATAGTATATATTTTCCTTCTAAACTAGAGTTGCAAAACTTGTTTGCAAGCTTGAGTTGCTTGATGTCGATGAAAGTTTGGGTGTATTTGTTTCATGCTTTAATTTGAGATTTATTTAATTTTTTTAAATTTTAAATATGATGTATGATGAATTTTAGTGATAATATAAAAAGTAATATTAGTATGTTGAATTATTAAGTTTTGGCGATATAATATGATATATATTATTTATAATATATGAATGTATGTACATTATATTTTTTATTAATATTTATTAAAAATTGTATCAATAAAAAATTATTAAAAAAAACAAATCCTTCATTTGTTAAGTAAAATGAGATAAATATAAATACAAAATTCAGCTCTTTATACAAATGAGTTGGGGCTTCGTTGGAAAATGTTTAATTCAAAATCTAATTTTACATTCAAAATATCACATCAAATAATTATTTTAATTCAAAAGTTTACCATTCAAAGTCAAAGCCCAAAACCAAAACTTCAAAGTAAACACACTCATGTAACTCTTGCAAGCGGACGGAAGAAATATTAAATACCGTTCATTGTGGAATTGAATTGATATTTTTATATTAAAAAGATACACTTTATAACATTATACTTAAGTTTATATATTAGACAAAATTCACTAATAAAAATTAATAATAATAATAATAATACATTTCTTATCAATCAATTAATTATTCAAATGTAACTTTACAAACTTATAATAAAAACTCAAGATGAGTCGAACTCAAGTAAATTTTTAACGGAGGAGATCCGGTGCTGAATGAAAAAATTCAGCACCGGTGCTGAACCTCATTAAAATTAATTTACATGATTATAATAATAATAAAATTTAATTATATAAAATAAAGTAATTAAGTTTCATGTGTTCAGCATTCATGCTGAACAATTTGATTCAGTATCTGATCCCACTTCAATTTTTAATTCATATATGCTAACAAGTAATTACCAAATGAAAAACAACTTTCAAATTAAAGTAGAATCATCAATAATTACTCCCTCCGTCCCACATAATTTGTCTTTATTTTTTATTTTCGTCCGTCTCACGTAACTTGTTCTTTCCTTTTTTGGAAATATGATTCTTCACTTTAATCACAATTTAAATTTTAAATTTTATAATTTTTTTAATATTAATTAAACTATTACTTATCTTAATCTTAATATATAATTATTTTTACTAAATAATAATTACTTATACTAATACACTTCGTAATTATCTACTAATTATATTTTATCTAAATTACCGTATCTACGTAATAGACTCAAAATATATGGTAGTAAAATCTTTACCAAAATAAAACATAGATGTGTGTGCACATATATATATATATTTAAGTGAATAAATCACACTAGACGAACTATGTTTGGTTATTTGGAGTCGTCGGGGTTCAAACTCATGACTAATGATCACAAGTTTACTCCCCACACCACCATGTCATTTCTTACGGACCTAATTTATTTTTTGTTGTTATATATATATATATGTCATATTTTTATTTCTTGATACATAATGTGTTTTCAACACTGTCCTGAATTAAAATCTCAAAACACATGAAATAGAAAATAAAGTTAGATAAAAGATTGTAGAGAGAGAGAGAGAAATAAATACCTAGGGAAGAAAGCGAAAGGAGCGAGAAGGAAGAAAGCGAAAGACTGTCTGTAGGTAACAAAGACTGTGGAGCTCATTTCTTGCAGAAGAACATATCTCGTTGTAAGAGTCGTTGCTGCATACATCAATTGGCACCCAACCATCACTATGTATTCTTTTTCTATTTCTATTTTCATTCTTCTTCTCTTTTCTTCTGTTCTACCAATTCATTACTTTTTATTTCAATCTAATCACCATATATATATAACTTTTTTTTAAAAAAAATTAAATATATAAGTATAGATATATATGATATATTCAATGCAGCCAATCATGTGAAGTGTGCCCATTCTAATTCGATTCGTGTATCACGACAGATCATCCATAAATAAATTAATTTGATTACGGTGATTGAATTATTAGCTCATCCATTGTTGGCCACACCTACTTGGCTTAATTAGATGCACGTGACGTGAAGTCAATGCCTAATAATTTTTAGTTCCGCTTGCGTGAAATATTTTAAAATAGTTAAAGAAAAGTTGAATATTTTGATAAAATTACCTTCGGCAATGTTATAAAATTACTTTTTTTTTTTGGGCATATTACATTAATTATGCAGCTTGTCAAGACTCGAGGTCGACACAAAATAAATATAAAAAATAAAAAATAATAAAAAAATAAAAATCAGTGAGAAAATTAATGCTGAACATATTTTTCCTAAACACACTATAAAATCTCAAATTTATCAACTTTCTCAAACTTCTATTATTTATCAATTTTATTTTTTCAAAAATATCAAATCAATTATTTATATTTTATTTTTTATATTATTGTTAAGTATAAAAAAATGTATAATTAGGATTTTGGCTCAAAATAAGAAGGAAAGTGGGCCCATTGGTGGGTCAGGAAATTAGGGGATTGCGTCGGTTGTAGTTTGGATCGGGCTGAGTTTGATTGATAGGCAGGGAAACACATCCGTTGTGAGAAGGTGGGACAGTTGGAGTGTACAAATGACAGGAACTGTCAGTGGTCGGTTGAGGGTACGTGTGAAGATTGGTTTTTGGGGTTAACTAATAGCAGTTTGGTAACCGATTTGGTGACAGTTCAAGGCGGTTCCGAAGAGAATATTTAAATATCCAGGGGAATCAGGGGAAGGATATCTTCAATCAGTCAAAAAATTAAGAATTTCCTGTTGGGGATCACCCTTTACTTATTTGCTTATTACTTTAACGCATTGAAAAGCTTATGTATATATTTATTACACAAATTCGATAGTATTTCTCGAATTTTACTTTGTATTGTTGGAAATATCTTCAATAAATTGGCGACCACAGTGGGAGAAGAAATAAGATTGCTGATTCTACTTTTAACGAAGGCTTCATACATTTGCGGTCCGGTCGGATCATTAGCAGAAACATTATGGCAGGCTCTCAATCTCAAACCACTACCACCGGTGTCAGAGTCTCCGCTGTAACTTCAAATTCGGCAACATCCGTTTCAACTACGGGGGGAACGCCTTAAGTGCAGCCTGAATGGTTAATTTATGTTCAGCAAATGAACAATCAACAGATGACAACCATACAAACAATGTTGCATGATCAACATAATTTAATGCAGAATATGCTGGACCAGGCTTTGTCAAGGGTTACGTTGCATTCAAACACGCCCCCAACATTGTTGCCTTCGCATTTCCAGGCAACTTTTGCAGGGCCAACATTTGCAGGGCCGTCATACGTTGATAGTACGATCCCTAGTGCTACGGCTCCCAACCGAACAGAAAGAGGAAAGAGCCCTCTAACATTTCCAAACAATGTTCCTTTGGGACTAAGGGTTGAGAATATTCAACCAAACGTTCCAAGAAAAAGAAAGACAATGAGGGCATATATATGATCCTATTCATGTCCTTGATCATCAACCTTTCCGGTTGGATCCCGAAGGAAACGCGCATGTCTTGATGGTTCATTTCGTTATGAATCCTCACGTGGCTAATCGCCCTGCCTATCAAAGACTCTTTCCAGAAAGGATTGTCAACGAATATCCCCTTCTAAGGAATTATCTACCGCCCGAATTTCATGCTTTTTCAGGAGAAGACGGATCTTCTACTATCGAGCACATAGGTCGTTTCACAGCACAATTAGGGAGGATTAGTAATAATCCTTTTTACAAGTTGCAGTTATTTGTCACTAGGACAACATTTTTTTGGTTTGTCAACCTATCACCGGGGCAAATACAAACCTGGGAGGGATTGGAAATGGCATTCCATACCAGATTTTCAATCCACTACCAACAATATCCCTCACTGATTTGCTGGAGATGAAGCAAGTACCAGAAGAATCAGCCGCACAATTCATCGAAATGGTGCGTTTAATGAAGGGGCGATGTCCTACTGCTATTGATGAGAAAGAGATGACCAACTTGGTTGTCAGAAATATGCATTTACGCCTGAGAAAGGCACTTACAACACATGATGTGGAAGATTTAACAAGTCTTGCATCTAAGGCAGGGCATTTGAAGTCCCTTTTAAAGAAAATGATCAAAATTTCAGGCGCAACAAAGTTCAGCAAATGGCCAGCATGGAAACAGAACCATACAGTCCTGATGTTGATGAAATGGAAGAAATGACGGCTGAGATTATCTCTAGAAAACTGTATCTGTGCCCAAAGTTAAAGCCCATTGCCAGGAACTGAAAGGAGGGATCAACCTACATTTGATAGTTCTAAAGCCGATGAAATCTTTGATATTCTACTGACAGATGGATAAATTTGTATTCCGAAAGGCCAACGACTAGCCACTAAAAAGGAGATCAAAGGAAGACCATATTGTAAGTGACATAATTATTTTACTCATAATACGAATCAATGTACGCATTTTCGAAAATAAATTCAAAGGGCCATCAAGACAGGGCGACTCAAATATGTTACTTTAGAAGTCGAGCAACAACCATTTCCAAAGGCTACGATGGAAATGATGGATGCTTTGGCAAACCCTAAATCAATAAAAATACATCAATCAAAGAGACATCGAGAAGGAAAGTTCAAGGTTGGTGAAAAACCGGTAGCAGAAAAGTGGGATAATTAGGATGGCTCTTTCGACGTAGAAATTGAGGAACATATGATGGTTCGGGATCATCCCACTCGAAGGATTGGTTTAGTCAGAGACAAGTAGGCTCGGAATCGTAAACCTTTACCGATTGACATCGACCCTCGGTTTTCAGGTATGAATCGTACTCAAATTCGTAATGCCAAGCGCAGATACGCTGTGATATATGGGAAAAAAGGAAAAGGGTAATCTTCTGCACCAAAATAGCCGGCTGATATTCAAGTAGTCTTCGATAATCAGTAGAGAAGCCGATCCATACAAAAGAATAAAGAGGAAAA
Organism: Andrographis paniculata; assembly: GCF_009805555.1. Classification (NCBI taxonomy): domain Eukaryota; kingdom Viridiplantae; phylum Streptophyta; class Magnoliopsida; order Lamiales; family Acanthaceae; genus Andrographis; species Andrographis paniculata. Next base: position 1,185,873 of record NW_026137424.1, read on the forward strand.
TCTTAACGAGAAGGCCGAATGTTTCAGATGTCAGTATTGTAAGCGGATCAATGTTGATCAAAATTTTGAGGAATTTCGTTTAGGACATCGAAGGATTCGGTCCGGGAATTGGTTAGGGGAGGAGTTACAGCCGACAGAACCTAAGCCAAGGTCTATCAAATCTCGCATAGGCGCACGAGTCCAATGTCGAATGACAGAAGTACATTGGGTTGAAGAAAAACCTTTGTGGGCAAGTTTAGTGAATGGTTCCTTGGAGGAACCAGAATGGGCTGATTATCATACCCCAATTTTCAGACAGAGATTCCCCCTATAGTTTTTTCTCCTATTCCAGAAGGAACAACTCCTTATTTGAAGCCTCTTTATGTTAACGCACATGTTTGCGGGAAACCAGTTACTAAGTTTTTCATAGACAACGGAGCAATTTTCAATGTTATGCCTTTGAAAACTCTTAAGAAGTTAGGAAAAGAAAGTCACGATTTATCTCCCGTGAATTTCGAGATGACTAGTTTCACAGGACAACCAACAAAGCCGGAAAGTATGATTGTAGCTCTGATTGAAGATGGGTCAAAGACAATTTCTACCGTGTTTTTTGTGGTCGATGCAAATACCACGTATTCAGTTCTATCGGGACGGGATTGAATACATACATCTCAATGTGTACCATTATCCTTACAACAACAACTAATGATAACCAGGTCTTTAAGATGGAAACAAATGATAACCCTTTTTTGTGCCTCAGAGAGGGTTGAAGAATCAGTATTTTACTCAGACCACTTACCTCCAATGTCTCAGGCAGTACTGATGAGTGAAAACCCAAGAAAGGGTTACAAATTCACTATTCAGAATTCAATGTTCTTCTGAAAGAACATGCGTCTTTCATGGCTCGTAAGATAGCCAAATTTCGTTTATAAATATTCTAATGGGTAGCACAAGTATAGAATATTGTAGAGTACTTATTAATCAATATTATTTAGAACAACTATTGAAAAAGGTAGAGAAAACTAAAAAAATGTTTGATGTTCACTATAAAGATGAACAATTCCGATGGCCAGATTTGTTAGAAAAAACTGAGCCTACCTTTTCAGCTCAAGAACCTCTAATTGAATTCAATATAGGAACCGATTTGGTTCCAAGAATGGTTAGAATAAGTGGTTGCTTATCCGGAGAACAACAAGCAAGGATGCTCGAAGTCATTAGGGATATATCGATTGTCTGGCTTGGGATTATTCAGAAATGTCCAGTTTGGAGCGGAGTCTAGTAGAGCATCGGTTGCCTATCAGAGAAGGATTTAAGCCCTACAAACAACCCCCACGTTGGATGAGCCCAGACCTAATGCCTCAAATCAAGGAAGAGATCCAGAAACTCCTCAAAGTTGGTTTTATTAGGCCTTGCCGTTACGCAGAATGGTTGGCAAACATCGTACCGGTAACCAAAAGGAACAGAAAAATTAGAATATGTATTGATTTTCGGGATCTTATTTGGCAACTCCCAAAGACGAGTATGTGATGCCTATGGCCGATATGTTAATTGACTCAGCGCCATGACACAAAATCCTTAGTCTTATGGATGGCTATGTGGGGTATAATCAAATTTTCTTGGCAGAAGAAGATATTCACAAGACAGCTTCCAGATGTCCAGGGGCCTTGGGAATTTATGAATGGGCAGTAATGTTGTTCGGATTGAAGAATGCCGCGGCAACCTATCAAAGGGCCATGAAGTCAATCTTTCACGATCTCATCGGTAAGTCCATGGAAGTTTATATCGATGATGTAATCATCAAGTCATCTAATTTTGATTGCCATCTTGATGATCTAAAAAATGCATTTGATCGGATGAAGAAGTATAATTTAAAGATGAATCCGACTAAATGTGCTTTTGGGATATCGACTATTAATTTTTTGGGTTTTTTGGTCCATGAGTATAAAGTCTTTTGGGTAAGGTAAATTATTTGAGAAGATTCATTGCTAATGTTGTTGGAAAGATTAAACCAATCACTAAATTGCTGAAAGCGAGAGCAACCGACTTTGTTTGGGGACCAGATCAACAAGTCGCCTTGGACATTATAAAGAAGGCTTTGATTCAACCTTTAGTCTTAATGTCCCCTTAGGAAGGTCAGCCACTTAAGTTATATCTGTCAAATACTCAAGAGGTGGTCAATTGTTTATTGGCACATGATGGCGATGATGGAAAAGAAAGGGCAATTTATTATCTGAGCAAGTCCGGATTTAAATTATACTATGCCAAAAAAGATGTGTTACTTGCTGGTATTTGCATGTACCAAACTCGAGCATTACATGCTTCCTAGGGAAATACAAGTCATCTCAAAGGTTGATCTCATCAAATTAATTTTGCAAAGGCCTACTATGCAGGGTAGACTCATGAAATGGGCCATAAAGTTGTCCCCTTTTGCCTTAAAACATTCTCTCTGTAAAAGGTCAAGCAGTAGCAGATTTTCTGGCAGAGTTTTAAGGAAGTGATCAAAGGGAATCAGAGTATATTCCTTATGTAAGTACTCGAACTTGGAAGGACCAAATGGTCAAAGGATTAAGTTGCAACTTCAGTTAGAAGCAATGACTCAGAATTCGGCAGAATACGAGGCTTTAATCTTGGGGCTAGAGGCTTCGATAGCGAGGAAAGTCCAATCGGTAGTAATACGAGGGGATTCTCAACTAGTGATCAATCAGGTAACCAAGCAATATGTTTGTAACTACCCTCATTTGCATAGATATAGGATATCTGGTATACCAATTGTTATCAAAAATCTCAGAAGTAATGATTGAATTCATTCCTAGAGAAGAAAATCAACATGCAGATGAGTTAGCTCAAAAAGCATGTAAAAGAATTCCACAGTTAGTTTTGGAGAGGTCGGATCAGGAGGAGAGGATGTGACCGGTTGGAGGACTGAAATTATTATCTGCAGATCCAGGCGCGAATGTTCCGGTAGGGATTCGATTGAAGGCTTTACGGTTCCAATTGATCGAAGGAATTTTGTATAGAAGTACGTTTGAAGGTTTACTCTTAAAGTGTCTAGGATCTGAGCAAGCTTTGGAAGTTATGACAGAAGTTCATAGTGGGGTTTGTGGGGTCTATCGAGCAGGTTTGAATATGAGATGGGCTATCGATCGATTGGGATTCTTTTGGCCAAAGATTTTCGAAGATTGTACCCAGTTTGCAAAAGGATGCCAGGAATGTCAAAGGTACGGGCAGTTGAGTCATCTACCAGTTATTGAATTCCAGGCTATGGTAAAACCGTGGCCTTTTTAAGTCTTGGGTGATGGATATCATCGGTAAGATACACCCTCCTTCATCCAAACATCATTTTTTCATTTTGGTTGCTACAGCTATTTCACCAAATGGGTTGAGGCAACTGCATTAAAAAATGTGGATAAAAAAAAAAGTAATCGACTTTGTATTAAATTAGATTATCTATAGATATGGTATCCTTCACTTTTTGACTACCGATCAGGGATTGGCTTTCACCGGAGAAAAAATTGTGAAACTCTTGGCAGAATATAGTATTCAGTTAAATCATTCTTCGCCCATATTATCCTCAGGCCAATGGGTAGGCAGAAGCAGCTAATAAGATTATTATCGGAATTATAAGGAAAATGGTTGAAGGAAATCCGAGAAAATGGTATTTGTTACTACCTCAAGCTTTATGGGCACATAGAAATAGCAGAAGCACGACAACTGGATTTTCGCCTTACCAGCTTACTTTCGGACAAAATGCCGTTTTTCCGGCCGAAATCCAAGTATCATTAGGTCGTACATATTTTATCACTGGAGAATTCACTGAGGAATATCACCAGGTCATGTTGCAACAGTTGGAAGATTTGGATGTCAGTCGACTCCGTGCAGTTGACCAGATGGTAAAGCAGAGTGAGATCAGAGGTAAACATTACGGAAAAAAGGTCTCTTACAGGACTTTCAAAGATGGAGATTTGGTTTGGAAAACCATTTTACTTACGTACAAGAAGGTTGATCAATTGGGAAAGTTGTCTCCAAATTGGGAGGGACCATTTATTAATCATTAGGAAATTGGAAATGGTGCTTTCATTATAATAAATCAAGAAGGGAAAAGAGTACATAATTGTATTAATGTCATATATCTGAAAAGGTATTTTTCTTCCTTTTTAGGTAAAAAGAATTCATAAATTATTATTAATTTATTTAGAACCTAAATAAAAGGGTTCGAACCCGAGAGAAGGTTCATTCGTTGTCAGAGAGGTGAATGCATGTGGGTCTCTCTTCTTCCGAGTTAGAGTCTTCATCCCAATTATTGGAGATTAATTACAGTTCTTCATCAAGCAGATCTTCGAGATCATGTCGGTATCGCTCCCATTGATTTTGCATTTCTTCCAGATCGTGATTAGTATGAGCTTTCATGTCTGTTATTGCTTGGCGTTCGCAGTGAACCAGAACACGTAGTCTGGAAAAGACTGCTCGTTGGTTGGAAAATACATGGTCCCAGCCAAGATTTGGAAGTATGGCTATTACATGGTGTTCAATCAGGTCCATATGATGGTCAATATCAGGAAGGCGGCTAAGGATGTCATGAAGAGTCTCACATCCGTCAAGGACGTGTTCCATTAGACGAATTACGCAGTGAATGGTTCTTCTCCCTCGTTGAGAGAACCCGAATTTAAAATCCAGTTGTTTAAGTACATGCACTAAGTCTTCTGCATGACCACCGGCAGGATGATTACCTACAAGGAAGGGTTGCATGGCAGTTTCCCAGTTGTTAGAAAGAACATGGGGTCGATGTTGTGACATTTTATTAATACCTCAGGTATGTTCTAGTTTTAGGTTTGAATTGTTTATTTATCATGAGAGGGTTGTATTATTTATCAAGGGGAATGAGTTAATATAGTTACTTGAGATTCGGAATTCATAGAGTGATCTTTATTGATAGAAGAGGAAATTTTACTAAGTCAAAAAGAATTACATGGGTCAGTTTAGTAAGAGGCCCCCAGGGAAATTTTAATTTGGGACCACTTCTCTTCGGCCCTGGTTACTCGATGATTCCTGATGGCGGTTTGATATCTTCTAATAAACTGAGACCGGGCTTGAATCTTCAGTTCTCGATCCAAGCTGGCCTCATCACGTTGGCACCCCTCGATCAGCCGCCGTTCTTCAGATATATGGCCAGTCAGAACGGTCTTTTCCTGCCGAAGTGCCTCCAATTCTTTTTTCTTCTGTTGAATGATTTCATCAATTTGAGTTTCAGTCTGAAGAAGGCCGTTCAGCCGCTCAGTAGCTTGTTGGAGGGATTTTCTAGTTTTGACCTGAGAAGCCTCCAGATCGGTCGGTTCGGAGCTTGGCTGGGACGGCTCGGCCGATGGGTGTCGGATGGATGGAAGATCATTTTGAAGTTCCGTTAACCTTTCCATCAGCCGATGAAGAATTGGAGCAGCCGCCGAATCTGACGAAGTCTGGAATAGTAGGTCGCCAACCGTCTAAGTAAGGCCTTCAAGGGATTCCGGCCCTACGTCCGCAAAACGACGGTTGACTGCTTGAGCAATGACGACCTGAACTTCATCAAAAATTGAGACAACTGATAGTGAGGCAAGGTCAAGGCGACCTTGAATGAAGATAATTCAATAAATTATCAGTTTGATTAATGGAAAGTTGGCGGGGAAAGGTATTTGGAAGATTTACACTTACCTCCTGATGAACCGTGGAAACGGATGACACAAAGGAAGTCGAAGGTCGAGGGCGTGGAGGTCGGACGGCCAGGGCCCCTACTACCAATTCCTTACTGGCAGACGGTTGGCCTGGTAGAGTAAGGATTGGTCCAGAGCTCTAAGATCAAAGGACAGAATAGTTAGCAGCCGACGTAATATACATACATATGTAAAAAATGTGGTAAAGGCCTTACGACCACCTCCAAATTCTGGTTGACGGAGGTTTCCCCCGATTCGGAAGAAGAAATATCCTCAAAAAAATGTTGCGGGCCCTCAAGACGGCTGGCAGCCGGGTCGGCAGGTTGATCTTCTGCCGGTTCTTCCCCAGCCTCCGGCTGGGGGGCGGCTGCAGTGGGGGCAGCCAGCTCCAAGTTCGGACTTGGTGAAAATGGGGGTCGGACCACTTCCGCCATCGGTCCACGTATAGGTCGAGCCGCCACTTCAAGGGTTTCTGCAACAGCCGCCGTCACCTCCAGTTCATTCGTGGGTGGAATCTGCGAAGGCACTTGGAAATTATTCCAAGTGTGTATTATTAATACATCCAAGTATTAGCAAGTGTATAATATATGAGAGGCTTACAGAGGTTCTTGACATCGGAAAGGGGAAAGGTTGCCTCCTAGTCGGGTTCCTCTCTGGACTAATTACTAGCAGGGAGGGAAGAGACGGCCTCTTAGTCGGATCTTTCTCCCGACTAATCATCGGCGGTGCAGCTTGGACATTGGCGGGAGGAACTTATAAGGAGTATGGTGAGAACTAAGAAGGTTAATCTAAAAAAAGATGGAAGTACAAGTAAGGTACCTGGGGCTGGTCGGATGGATGGCTTGGTAGGGCGGCCAGAGTAGAAGTCGGTTGATCGGCAGGAGCTGCTGCTTGGGTAGGATCTGTCATAAGGTATAAAGTACAAGTCAAATATTTGAAGAACTTTAAAGTAAATAAGGAATTCAGATGCTTACTTAGGTGAAGACGGATCCTTACTGATATCGTGTCCAGAGGACGGGATATCGAATATTCCTCGACGGCCTGCTGGTCTATTTTTGGGGTCGGAACAGCCTGGGTTAGGGACATCTTTCTTTTCTTCTTGGGAACACTGGTCCCAACACCCGGGGCAGCTGCTGTCTTTCGGGGGGCAACTTGTGGTCGGGCCGCCCCTAGCACTAATGTAGGTTGGGGCAAGAGTATGCCCAGCAACTGATCTTTTGCAGGGACCAGGAGGGCCCACATATCCGATCACTAATTTCGAAAGTTCTCAATGGTTTGGGGGAAGACTTGAAACGGAATATAAGAGTTGGAAGAAATATAGGTTCTAAATTAGTTAAGGTAGACGAGTATAAGTTCGAGGATAACCTTGTCGTCCGGGCTTTGGGTTATGAGATGTGGACGGGCAAGAGGACCTGGTAACCCCTGACAACAGCCGAATTGCCGCGCCAGGAACTGGGGTTGATAATTAAAAGTATAAAAATATTTTTGCCCTTTTGTTTTTATCAAACCTCTTACTGGCGAATAAAGATCTAGGCTTGAGGGATGCATCCCAGGAAAAATGGTAGGTCGAATGAGGAAAGGGATCTGGATTGGCTATAAGGGAAACTACAGGGAAAGGCCAGAACAAGCCGACTGCATAGCGGGCATATCTCTCATATACATAAAATTGGGAGTTATTACGATTATCAGAAACAATGGCCGTAATGATAGGGTCTGATGGTTGTACACTGGCGTGAATGGGACATAGTTTGGTCAGAGCTAGTCCCAAAGAGAGTTCGGGTGAAGGATTTCTAGAAGGGCGGCCAAGACAAAAAGTGTCAGGAAAATATAGACGGAATCAAAGTTCTAAAAACCAAAAAGGATATGACGTAGCCGTATCTAGTTTTTTGGTATCTGTAAGGCGGGTGCTAACTCGAGACAAACCCTAAAAAAAGTTAGCAAGGAAAAGGGTGCCTAGTGAGAAGAAACGACCTGAGGCCAAGTAAATGGCTAGATCTAAGTGTGAAGAAAGAACGCATTTAGAGGGAGAGACGATGACATACCTACATAGCCAGAACAAGAGAAAGGCGGTGTGGTCGCGGTCAGTTACAGGGGTCCTTTCTGCCCCCTATTGGTCGGTTGTGAACTTCGTCAAGCTCCATTCTTTTATTCCTGCCAGCGACCACCCGAGGTGGTCTGCTGCGGGCTCCCGCCCGTCCAAGGAGCCCGATACCAGATCCTCACCCACGATAGGGAGGTGGGCGATCAGGGCCACGTCCATCAGGGTCGGGCCAATGGGGCCCAATGGCAGGCAGAAGGCCCCTATTTCCGTATGCCAGAAGGCTGCCATGGCCAACAACACCTTCTCGTGCAAATGGAAGGGGAGGGTGGATAGGAAGATAGCTTGGTCGATATGTTGGAGTTTCCATTGTTCTTGGAAACGTTCAGCTACCCTGGTGTACCAGGTACGATAGGGCTCTTTGGGATCGTTTATATGGGTTTTAATACTGTCGTTTATACGGACAGAGTTATAAGCAGGATTGTTAATGGCTAAAGGGTTTCCGCCTCCTAGCACTTCCCTCATCCGATTAGAATCTTCGGGGTTAGTACAGTAGGGTCGAATGGTTGGGGTTAAAGCCTTGCATCATACGAAGGAAATTTCTGGGTCTGATCCATCGACAGGTAGGGGTGGAACGTATTGGTTGGCCATTGTTCACTTTGGATGCAGATCGAAAGAAATTTGAAGAGCGTGAGGGAATGCAGATAGAACGAAAAGTTTTATTGTTGAATGAGATATATGGGTTCGAATTGGGGTATTTTAAACCCCACTGATGGGACCTGAAACGGCATCAGAGCAGTACTATCACTTAAGCTACATACTCTCAAACGTCTTATCATACGGCGATCGAGGAATGACGTTTGGGAGTCAGGCGACGGGGCAAGTTATTAAGTATAAAAAATGTATACTTAGGGTTTTGGCTCAAAATAAGATGGAAAGTGGGCCCATCGGTGGGCTAGGGTGTAACACCCCCAGTTGGCTCATACTGGAAATGCTACCGCCACACTGCATCATGAGGTCGTCACCTCCTACTTCGGGCCCCACAATACAGTGTTAAGGCTAAATTAACCATAAAAGCGCATTATTATATATACCAAAATCTGATTTATAAATATTTACAAAACACACCCCTTAACAAGAGGTTTTTCCGGTTAAAAATTTACATATAATACAATATACGTAAGTTCACTCACTCAGCCCATCTTTCTATGTCTCGAGACGTCCCCTGTCTCGGATGTGCCATGCATACCTGAAACAAATATTTTCTTAAAAGCAGTCCAGAATTAAATCCATTTTAAGAACTAACGTGAAATATGTCATTTCACACCTTTTTAAAATAAAGTCTAATTCCCGTTAATCATAAAATACGTGTCATGTCATGCCAATAGTGAAATGATGCAATACAGATATCAAACTCGACAACAATGCACACTCACATATATATATCCGCCAAAGTGAGCAGCCGGAATAACCTCGGCTCCATAATCATGGGCTCACTACATCTGTCTAAGTGAGCAGTCGGAATACCCTCGGCCCCGTAATAACAAGCTCACTAGACCATCGTCAATAAGTAGCCGGAAAATCCTCAGCTCAAGGAAGGACCTGATAAACCCATAATAATGTAACGGTCATCCGGTCACTTCCATATACCCACCATACCACTCCCACAATCAATACATGGATAGCCGAACGTTGTCGCCATTAACCACAAGACGCCCCATTAGTCTGTGATAGCGAAGATAGGACCCCCACTGACTAGCCCTATTCCATGTAATGTAGTAGAATCCGTGCAACCTGGAATTACCCAAGGGAAACCCGGAAACTCTACTCCTCCTTGCGCGCCCTAACGGGATCACGTTTGGAGTTTGGGATATGATCCTAAACTACCGGTAGACCTCACTAGCAATCAGTCCAATGAGTGGAACAACACCGAGCACGAATGATTAGACCAAATACGTCTCAACTACAATGGGTCTAATCCCTGAATGACCGTGCGACTAAGTCACCCAGTTGTCCGACTACTATTGTCCACTATCGCCAAAGTGTTACGGTACATCGGGGTCGAATATCCTAACCCCAGATGATGCCCTCGCCTAGCATTACCGCACACGGCGACTAAACGATAGATTCATAAAACACATCCGATAAACCGTGCAATATGTGTGTAACATGCTAAATAAGTGAATTTACCGAAAAGGGCTGGTGAGACAGCTCACCTATCCTCATTTTCATAAATTCACCAACGCGATCAAATACGTATATCAAATATCATAAACCGTGAAGTCTCCCACATGCATACGCACACATATATATAAATATATACATGCAACAAAATGATTCACATAATATCACGTTAACATATTAATCAAAATCGTATGCACATGCATACCTAATTTCTTAAAATTAGATTTAATTCCCTACTGCTTACCTTTTATCGACACTCCCTAGCTCCCGCAATTTCACCCAAATCTCTTCCAACTTACACCTGCCCCATTATTTACTCAAATCAGCTGAGCTATATACTTATACATAGGAGCTACCTGCTTATTCAAAAGCTAATTTCTATAGTTAGCTCGTTGTGTTTCAAACTTTTATATTTGATAGACTGCGATATTCTAGCTATAAAATCTTATACCTCATAATATTTATATCGCCCGATTATTAAATAAAATTACTTAAAGATATGAATAAACAGGCAGGTGCAGTACGCTGCCGTTTTCAATTCGGCTCGGATCGATACGAAATTCTCATAATATAATACTAGGATTAAGAATAGGCTATTAGCTAAAGAAATTCATCGATTAAATAGCCAAATAGCTAGTTATTAATTTTTGAAGAATTTCTAATTTAATATCTTCAATATCTAAATTCATATTAAAATCCATAATTAAATTCTACGTATAACAAGAAATACAATACCGAAGTCGAAATCGAAATCAGACAGCTAAATCTTTTTCTTCCTTTTTTTCTTCTCCTATCTTCTTCTCCTTCGCGTTTCGTCTTCTGCCTTCATTCGCAGGTGGGTTGGTTTGTTTTATATATATATAGTTATATTATTATTATATATATTATATTATATTATTATTATTAACGTTGTTATTATTATTATTATTATTATTATTATTATTATAAATATTATCCTTATCATCATCACCATTAATATTATTATTATATATATATTATATTTTATAATTATCCTTATCGATATTTATCCGTTTAATAGTCTTTTCAATCATAATCAATATATAAAATAGGAATAAAATTTATTCCAAAATATTAATTTCTTAATTCCAAAATATTATAAAAATATTTATTTGCTATAATAATATTATTTTATATACTCCAAAATCGGGGTATTACAATTCACTCCCCCTTAAAAGATTTCGTCCCCGAAATCTAAACTCAAACGCATAACAACACTACTTAATTAAACAAATGTGGGTATGCTTTGAACATCTCTTGTTCTACTTCCCACGTGGCCTCTTCTGCTCCATGCCGGGACCACATTACCTTCACCATACGAATATCTCGGTTCCTCGTAGTTCGAACCTTTGTGTCCATGATCCCAAGAGGCATTTCCTCATATGAAAGATCCTCATTTAGCTCTAACTCATCCGGAGATAAAATATGAGAAGGATCTGCGACATACCTACGAAGCTGCGATACATGAAACACATATGAATTCGTTCCATGGAATTAGGAAGTGCTAACCGATAAGCCCAATCCCCAACTCGATCGAGGATTTCATAGGGTCCAACATAACGTGGACTCAATTTTTCTTTAATTCCAAACCTTCTAATACCTTTCATTGGAGATACTTTTATCAGGACGAAATCTCCACTTTGAAATTGGCCTTCACGTCGGGCTTTATCGGCATAACTTTTTTGGCGATCTTGAGCTATCTTTATCTTCTCCCTGATAACTCGAATCTTATTTTTTTGATTCTTCGATCATTTCTGGACCTAATATCAGTCGATCACTCATGTCATCCCAATTTAAAGGAGTTCTGCATCTTCATCCATAAAGAGCTTCAAAATGAGCCATTCCAATACTTGTTTGATAACTATTATTATTTGAGAATTCCACTAAATCCAAGTGGTCCTCCCAACTTCCTTGAAATTCTATTGCACAAGCTCTTAGCATATCTTCCAGAATACGGATAGTTCGCTCTGATTGACCATCAGTCATTGGATGAAATGCATTACTCATATGCAATTGAGTACCAAAGGCTTCTTGCAATTTTTGCCAAAACGAGATTGAAAACGTGGATCACGATCCGATATGATTACCTCAGGAACCGTGTCGTTTAACCACATGATGAACATATAATTGGGCCAACTTCTGCATGCTCCAAGTCATACGTACTGGGATGAACACTGCTGACTTAGTTAATCTATCTATAATCACCCAAATTGCATCTGTTCCCGACTTCGCCCTTGGAAGTCCTATCACAAAATCCATTGCAATAGAATCCCATTTCCAGAGCGGAACTTCTAAAGGCTGTAGCAACCCCATCGGTCCCTGATGTTCTGCTTTTACCTTTTGGCAGTTTAAACATTGTGCAACGAATTTAGCTACATCATTCTTCATGCCCTTCCACCAAAAATGTTGATGTAAGTCTTGATACATTTTAATCCCCCCTGGATGCACTGAATGTGGTGTATTATGAGCCTCACTCATAATTTTTTCTTTCAAATCGCTTCGGTCCTTTGGGATACACCACCTCCCATGGAATCGAAGACTCCTATCTGAAGCAATATTAAAGTTTTGAGTCTGACCGCCCTGAACTTTTATAGCCAGCTCGACCATCTTATCATCTTCCATTTGAGCCGCTTTAATATGATTATAAATTTCAGGCTCAACTTGCATAATTTGCAAATATCCCCGCGTCATGCCCCGTCCAAGTACTTCAATTTCCATCCGTGCTAGATCTTGATACAGTTCATCAGAAACTGACATATAACCCAACTTATGCCTTGGTTTTCGACTCAAGGCATCAGCTACAACATTTGTTTTACCTTCATGATATACAATTTCGAGATCATAATCTTTCACCAATTCTAACCATCTTCTTTGTCTTAAATTTAATTCCCTTTAGGTGAAGATATATTTCAGACTCTGATGGTCAGTAAACATTCTACAATGGGCACCATAAAGATAGTGCCTCCAAATCTTCAAAGCAAATAGTACTGCTGCAATCTCCAGGTCATGTGTAGGATAATTTTCTTCATAAGGTTTTAGTTGTCGTGACGCATAAGCAATAACTCTTTGATTCTGCATTAAGGCGCATCCCAATCCCCTTTTCGAAGCATCACTATAAACTTCAAAATCCTCACCCTCTACTGGTAAAGCCAAGATTGGTGCTGAAATTAATCGATGTTTCAATTCTAAGAAAGAGGACTCACATTCACGATCCCAATTAATCATTGTGTCATTCTTCAGCAAATTAGTTAATGACTTCGCAACCCTCGAAAAATCAAGAACGAATCTTCGGTAATACCCTGCCAAACCCAAAAAGCTTCTTACTTCTGATTGATTGGTAGGTCTTGGCCAATCCGAGATTGCCGCAACTTTAGAAGGATCTACTGAGATACCCTTACCAGAAACTACATGCCCCAAGAAAGCAACCTTTTTCAACCAAAACTCACATTTGGATAACTTGGCATATAACTTCCTCGCACGCAGTGTATTTAGTGTCACACGCAAATGTTTTGCATGTGTCTTTTTATCTGGAGAATATACCAAGATATCATCGATAAATATCACCACAAACTGATCGAGGTATGGTTGAAAAATTCGATTCATTAATTCCATAAATGCAGCCGGGGCGTTGGTCAACCCAAAAGACATAACCGTAAATTCATAATGACCGTATCTAGTGCGAAAGGCTGTCTTAGGAATATCATGCTCTGCAACCCTTAGTTGATAATATCCATACCTCAAGTCAATCTTGGAGAATACACTTGCACCTCTCAGTTGATCAAATAAATCATCAATTCTCGGAAGAGGATATTTATTCTTTACCGTTACTTTATTCAGCCCACGGTAGTCAATACACAATCTTAAGCTTCCATCTTTCTTTTTCACAAATAAAACTGGAGCACCCCAAGGCGACGTACTAGGACGAATGTAACCTTTATCCAATAATTCCTGTAGTTGCAATTTAAGTTCAGCGAGTTCTAACGGTGCCATGCGATATGGGGCTCTTGATACTGACTCGGCGCCTGACACAATATCAATAGTAAAATCCACCTCACGAGCAGGTGGCATACCAGGAATATCATCAGGAAATACATCAGGAAAATCTCAAACCACAGGAATATTTTGCAATTGTTGCTCCCCTTGCTTCCAATCTCTTACCTCACACAGATACACCGGATACCCCTTACGAATAACTGCTTGAAATGATAGGGATGAAATTACCTTCATAGAAGGTTGTCTCGCCGATCCTGCATAGCTCACTTGTTCACCCATTGCTCCAACCAATGAAATTGATCTTTTTCGACAATCAAATTGAGCTTGATATGCCATTAACCAATCCATCCCCAGTATCACATCGAACTCGGATAACTTCATACTCAACAAGTTAGTAGCAAAATCAACTCCCCCAATACTAATCGGAATTTGCATATAGAGTTCTCGGCACTCCAGTACTTCTCCTGATGGAAGTAAAACTTCCACTACCACTTCTACCGATGAATTCAGACGCAATCTTTTAACCAAACGTTTAGATATGAACGAGAACGTTGCACCCGAATCAAATAACACAAGAGCTGACAAACCGCAAACAAAAATCTACCCGTTAAAACCTCACCTGGGTAATGATCAACCTCTGTTTGGGTAACCACATTTATTCTGCCACGCTGGTCAGGTCCTCTGCCTAGCTGCCTAGATGATGGACGTGACTGGCTTCGACCACCTCGCCATGATGGTCCTAATCCTTCTCTCCCCTGTGACTGTGAAGATGGCAGCTGCCATGGCCTAAATCTCGGTTCTGGAAACTCCTTTGCAGTTACCACACTCGGGCATAGCCTGGCAATATGACCACTACCACCACACTTAAAACATGTTAATGGAACATTATCACAACGGGTACCTGAATTACTTGTTCCACAACGTCGACAAACAACCCCCGATTGCTGAAACCTCTCTTGACTCGGTTCTTTAATCGAAATCCCTTTGTACGATGGCCCATACCTGAATATTTGCCACCATTTATTTTTACCCTTTGGTTCGTCCTCCTCCTTGGCTTTTCTTTTATCTCGAAACTGATGTTGATACCCCATCTCCTTCTCACTGTTCTTCTGCCTGACTTCCTGCTTCTGATAGAATCGAGCAGCACACTCGTAAGCCTCATACAACGAACTGATATCCAACACAGCTAAAGCTTCTTGAATCCTCTGCTGCAACCCATCTACAAAATGATCAACTCTATCTCGCTCACAGGAAAAGTAGTCAGGAACATACATCTCCAGCTCATTGAACTTTACAAAATAGTCCTCGACTGACATCGAACCCTGCTTCAAGTCCAGCAGATCTTGCTTCTTTGCTTTTCGTATATGTGACGGTATAAACCTAGCTTTTAATTTTGCTTTAAACTCATCCCAAGTCATATCCACTTGGTCCACTACCGCAGCTTCCTCACCTAACCACCACCGATTTGCTCAACCTTCCAAGAAATAAGCCCCGATATTGACTAGTTGATCTGGTGGAACCTGAACAACACGAAATATCTTTTCCATCTTTTCAACCCAGAACTCAAGAACTCCAGGCTCTACAGAACCAGAATATGCTGGCGGGCTATGCCGCATCACAGCATCAATAAAACTCCTTTGTTGAGGCATCATCGCAGCCATAAACTGCCGGAAGAAATCCTGATTAGGTGCTTCTATTCGTACATGCTCTGGCACATGATATTGTGACTCATCAGAAGAAGGATATAGCTCTGGGCCTCGAATAGCCCTACGTACCATCACCTCGAGAATTTGACATACTGCCCCCGACTTCCCTGATTCAATATCAACTCAGCAACACAACTAAACCAGATATAACATTAAAGCATAAACCACGTTAACATGAATGCACCCACAAAACCCAAACCTCGCCAAACCAATTCAATATCATAATTATTTTCAAAACCTTTTTTTAATCCAAATAGCCAAAATCTACCAAACCTAGGCTCTGATACCAACTTGTAACACCCCCAGTTGGCTCATACTGGAAATGCTACCGCCACACTGCATCATGAGGTCTTCACCTCCTACTTCGGGCCCCACAATACAGTGTTAAGGCTAAATTAACCATAAAAGCGCATTATTATATATACCAAAATCTGATTTATAAATATTTACAAAACACACCCCTTAACAAGAGGTTTTTCCGGTTAAAAATTTACATATAATACAATATACGTAAGTTCACTCACTCAGCCCATCTTTCTATGTCTCGAGACGTCCCCTGTCTCGGATGTGCCATGCATACCTGAAACAAATATTTTCTTAAAAGCAGTCTAGAATTAAATCCATTTTAAGAACTAACGTGAAATATGTCATTTCACACCTTTTTAAAATAAAGTCTAATTCCCGTTAATCATAAAATACGTGTCATGTCATGCCAATAGTGAAATGATGCAATACAGATATCAAACTCGACAACAATGCACACTCACATATATATATCCGCCAAAGTGAGCAGCCGTAATAACCTCGGCTCCATAATCATGGGCTCACTACATCTGTCTAAGTGAGCAGCCGGAATACCCTCGGCCCCGTAATAACAAGCTCACTAGACCATCGTCAATAAATAGCCGGAAAATCCTCGGCTTAAGGAAGGACCTGATAAACCCATAATAATATAACGGTCATCCGGTCACTTCCATATACCCACCATACCACTCCCACAATCAATACATGGATAGCCGAACGTTGTCGCCATTAACCACAAGACGCCCCATAGTCTGTGATAGCGAAGATAGGACCCCAACTGACTAGCCCTATCCCGTGTAATGTAGTAGAATCTGTGCAACCTGGAATTACCCAAGGGAAACCCGGAAACTCTACTCCTCCTTGCGCGCCCTAACGGGATCACGTTTGGAGTTTGGGATATGATCCTAAACTACCGGTAGACCTCACTAGTGATCAGTCCAATGAGTGGAACAACACCGAGCACGAATGATTAGACCAAATACGTCTCAACTACAATGGGTCTAATCCCTGAATGACCGTGCGACTAAGTCACCCAGTTGTCCGACTACTATCGTCCACTATCGCCAAAGTGTTACGGTACATCGGGATCGAATATCCTAACCCCAGATGATACCCTCGCCTAGCACTACCGCACACGGCAACTAAACGATAGATCCATAAAACACATCCGATAAACCATGCAATATGTGTGTAACATGCCAAATAAGTTAATTTACCGAAAAGGGCTGGTAAGACAGCTCACATATCCTCATTTTCATAAATTCACCAACGCGATCAAATACGTATATCAAATATCATAAACCGTGAAGTCTCCCACATGCATACGCACATATATATATATATATAAATATATACATGCAACAAAATGATTCACATAATATCACGTTAACATATTAATCAAAATCGTATGCAACGTGCATACCTAATTTCTTAAAATTAGATTTAATTCTCTACTGCTTACCTTTTATCGACACTCCCTAGCTCCCGCAATTTCACCCAAATCTCTTCCAACGTACACTTGCCCCATTATTTACTCAAATCAGCTGAGCTATATACTTATACATAGGAGCTACCTGCTTATTCAAAAGCTAATTTCTATAGTTAGCTCGTTGGGTTTCAAACTTTTATATTTGATAGACTGTGATATTCTATCTATAAAACTCTTATACCTCATAATATTTATATCGCCCGATTATTAAATAAAATTACTTAAAGATATGAATAAACAGGCAGGTGCAGTACACTGCCGTTTTCAATTCGGCTCGGATCGATACGAAATTCTCAGAATATAATACTAAGACTACGAATAAGCTATTAGATAAAGAAATTCGTCGATTAAATAGCCAAATAGCTAGTTATAAATTTTTGAAGAATTTCAAATTTAATATCTTCAATATCTAAATTCATATTAAAATCCATAATTAAATTTTACGTATAACAAGAAATACAATATCGAAGTCGGAATCAAAATCGGACGGTTAAATCTTTTTCTTCCTTTTTTTCTTCTCCTTTCTTCTTCTCCTTTGCGTTTCGTCTTCTGCCTCGTTCGCAGGTGGGTTGATTTGTTTTATATATACATATATAGTTATATTATTATTATATATTACATATTATATTATATTATATTATTATTATTAACGTTATTATTATTATTATTATTATTATAAATATTATCCTTATCATCATCACCATTAATATTATTATTATATATATATATATATTATATTTTATGATTATCCTTATCGATATTTATTCGTTTAACCGTCTTTTCAATCGTAATCAATATATAAAATAGGAATGAAATTTATTTCAGAATATTAATTTCTTAATTTCAAAATATTATAAAAATATTTATTTGCTACAATAATATTATTTTATACACTCCAAAATCGGGGTATTAAATAAGGAATTAGGGGATTGCATCGGTTGCAGTTTGGAACGGACCGAGTTTGGTTGATATGTAGGGAAGCACATCCGTTGTGAGAATGTAGGGCGGTTAGAGTGTATAACTGACATAAACTGTCAGTGGTCGGTTGATGGCACGTTTCATCAGAAAATTGGTTTATGAGGTTAACTGATAGCAGTTTGGTAACCGATTTGGTGACGGTTCAGGGCAGTTCTGACGATTCAGGGCGATTCTAAAGTGAATATTTAAATATCAGGGAAATCAAAGAAATAATATCTTCAATCAGTCAAAAAATTAAGAATTTCCTATTAAATGGTCACTCTTTACTTATTTATTTATTACTTTAATGCATTGAAAATCTTATGTATATATTTATTACCCAAACTCGATAGTATTTTTTAAATTTAATTTACATTGTTAAAAATATCTTCCATAATTATACTTAAAATTTAATTTTACACTTAAAATATTATATTATATCTTATAATTATTTTAATTCAAAATTTTAATATTCAAAATTCCAATTCACAAATAAACAGACATGATCAAATTGAGATCATAATTGAAACGCCCACCAAAACAGCTAAATTCGTGCAAAACACGTGACTCGAGACCATCTGTGCTGGCAAACACTGTTAACCATGTTGGCATTATTATCCATTGTAGTAGTAATAAACAGACTAAACATGTAGAGTCATGCCTACATAGGATCTGACTGTATTCATGTGCCCAATAGCTATAATCATTGCTTTAATCATTGCATCCAAATCTCACTTAGATATTTTATTTTTATCGACTAATATGTATATATTTTTTTATTTTGAATTATTTAATTAAAAAATAATTATTATAAAAAATATTTTATTTTTTTCAAATATTTTTATTTTATCATTATATAATTATATTTATAAAAAAATAAAAAAAAATATTTTTATACTCTCTTCATCATTCAAATCTATGCTCATTTTCTTCTTTGAATTGTCATTGAAAAATATTCTAGTTTCCTTTTTAAGTAAACATTATTACATACTTGTATCTTTTTTAAGGGAAAGTAACCATTATTACTTATTTTTATTAAAATCCGTACTTGGTCAAATGAGCACACATTTACATGACGGAAAGAATATTATTTTTAATTATCCTCTATAATTAAAATACTATTATTTTTTTAAAATTGAAAAAAATAAATAGTAGTTTTAAATTGAACAGACAATAATAGGTAAAATTTGGTCTTGATTGATTGATTTATTTATTTTTTGTTTCCCGCATAATTTCTTTTTCTGAAAAATATTGTGCACTAATTCTGTTATTATTATTAGTATTATTTGGACACTTAATTTTTTATTGATATTTCACATTTACAAAAATATTTGGTTGGTCGATTTTATTAAATATATAATATATATATTTTAAATGTATATAATATAATTAATAAATAAATAAAATTATAAAGGATACTAATTTTTAAGGGCGTGTTCTTTTAATAAAAAAAAACAAACACGCTTATTTAAAAATATTAATATACTATACATATTAATTATTTTTATATTTTTTTTAATAGAGATTTAGAGCAAGCACCCAAGAATGAAAATGGCCAAAACCCTTATTCATCTACAGAAGACGGGGAAGGGATTGAATTTGCCTTCCAAGCTTAGGATTTTAGTATTTTGTTAATTATTAATAGTTGGACCTCTATTATATTGGAGTTTTCTTATTTATACCTAGGCTACCGTTGTTTTTTGACATTCATTGGGATTTCAATCAAGTTTTGGGATTTTATGCCGTCAGCTATTTTGGCCAAACGAGGATTTCTCGTTTGATTATTCTTGGTTCTATTAATTTGTCCGACCTTCCATATCCGTTCCCGCCGAAATGACGAATCGCAGAGCGAATGACTCGATAGGATAGAAGCCAACCAAAAAAGAGATGAGAGATAAGTAAGGTGAAACTAATGCGCGACTGGTGAAAAATAGTGTACAGTTAACTGAGATTGCAGCTTCTCTGGCTGAGTTATCATCAACGCTCCAGAAGGTGATGCAAGAGAATTCCGTATCTGCCGAAACATCCCAGGCAGCGTCAGGAGAGCATAACGCGCCCAGACTGTGCCACTGACGAGCCTGCAGACCCATTATGAGGTTGTGGTATCGCCAGTCTATGCTTCTGGCCACAAAGGTGTGGTTGTGACACCGTTGCCAACATTTGATGGAGGCGATCCAATCAGTTGGGTAGCAAGGGCTAAACAAAAAATTGAATTAAATTGTATTCCACAGGAGATGAAGGTAGCATCGATAGTGATGGCCATGGAAGGCCCAACCCTGTATTGGCTGACGTGGCGGAGAATGCGGAAGTGAGGACTATCGTGGGAGGAATTTTTGCAAGCTGTGGTGACACATTTTGATACGCAATTCAAAGAAAATCAATTTGAGAGATTTTCGGGGTTAGAAAAACTGGAACAGTGGAGGAGTATATTACATTGTTTGTTCAATTGGCGAGTCAAGTACCTGGCCTCATTGATGACCATTACCTCGGCTACTTTATGAATGGATTGAAGAAGACTATATGTGGCTCCTTGCGACTATTGCACCCGAATGACCTGGAAACGGAAATGGAGTTGGCTAGGGATATCGATGACAATTTGTTTATTTCAAGCGGCGGCCCCGGGAATTAGTCCTTCAGCACCTCCACGCCATGCATAGGGCCCTCCCCGCGGCTGTCTGCAAGAAGGGGGTTGGCGGCATCCAGTGGAGGCATTAAGGCGATGCATAATGGTTCCGCCAAATGGGTGAAACATTTGTCTGGAAGTGATACTGGGGTGCCCGGGCAGCCAGTAGCTCGCCAAAAATTCACCTGTTTGCCACCTAAGGAGTTGGCAAACTTGCAGGCTAAAGGCCTTTGCTTTCGTTTTCGGAAACCATTCACTTTTACCATGATTGCCCCCTAAAGCAATTGAGAGTAATGGTAGCTGAAGAAGGAGAGGAATTGGACCTCCAACAATATGAGTATTGTGAGGTGACTAAATCGGAGGATGCCCTTGAGAGCCAAAAAAATATGAACGAGGTGGAGGTTGATTTTTCGATTTACTCTATGGCTGGAATTTTCAGTTCCCGGACCATGGGCCTATGCGGGGTAAGTTGAGATATGCCCCGTCATAGTTCTAATCGACAGTAGTGCAACACACAATTTTATATCTTCTTCGCTAGTTTCCCTACTATGGCTCCGTCTGGATTAGACAAGCAAATTCGGTGTACAATTGGGTGATGGCCACAAAAAGGAATCTGAGGGTGTTTGTAGACAGCTCCCAATTTCACTACCAGACTGCAATATCAGAGCTGATATCTACATGTTTTCCTTAGGGGGCATTGATATCATTCTCTGAGTCGCATGGCTCGCCACATTGGGTGAGGTCCGCACCAATTGGGAGGCCCTAACAATGAAATTCGCATGGGACGGATGAAAAATAGAGTTAAAAGGGGACCCATCAATGTGTCGGAATTTGGTTAGCCTGCACACCTTGATCAAGATTACTGCGGTTGAATTTTGGGCAATATTACTTGAAGGTGAGCCGGGAAAATTGTCTAGCGCGTCTTCGAAAGAGTTGGATGACATTTTCGACCAGCACGCAGAGGTCTTCGCGGAGCCAAAAGGGCTGCCCCGTTGCTGTCCGGCAGATCATAGGATATAGTTGACCCCAAGGGGCACTCAAGTCTCTGTTCGACCCTACTAGTACGGCCATGTCCAAAAGGATGAGATCAAGCGGTTAGTAGATGACAGGTTGTAGGTAGGTATCATCCGCCCGAGCTCCAGCCCATTCTCGAGTCCAGTTCTTTTGGTTAAAAAGAAAGATGGTAGGTAACAATTTTGGGTAGATTATAGGGAGCTCAATAAAGCCACAGTGCCGAACAAGTACCCCCATGCCAGTAATCCAGGAGATGTTATGAGTTTTCAGGAGCAATTGTGTTCCAAGATTGACTTGTGCTCCGGCTACCACCAGATTCGGGTGGCCACTTCTGACATCCACAAAACGGCATTTCGAACTCACAGTGGACACTATGAGTTCCTCGTAATGCCTTTTGGGTTGAAGAATGCCCTGACAGACCTTTCAATATGTCATTAATGATTTGTTTGATTCTATCTACGCCGGTTTGTGCTGGTTTTTTTTTTATGATATTTTGGTGTACAACCGTTCTTGGGAAGACCACCGCGATCAGCTTTGGTTGGTCCTGCGCATATTGTTAGAAAATCAATTTCGCACTAACCAAAAAAAGTTCGCCTTTGGATGTCTTCAGGTCGAGTATTTAGTTCATATCATTTCGCAGGTTAGAGTGGCGATGGATCCTGCTAAGGTTAGCGCCGTACTTGATTGGCCGCACCCTCATTCCGTCCGCGCGTTTTGTGGGTTCTTGGGTTTGACGGGCTGCTACATGTGCTTTGTGAAGGAATACGGTCTTATCGCCATCCCTCTCACATCGCTCTTAAAGAAAGAGGCGACTGATCCGTTTAGGTGGCCCCCGACGGCCGAGGAGGGGTTCCAGCGCCTCAAGACAACATTAACTGAGGCACTGGTCCTTGCCATGCCCCAGTTCAATCGAGAGTTTTTGGTTGAGTGCGAGGCCTTCGGTATTGGACTCGGTGTCATGCTCACGCAAGAGCGGCACCCTATAGCATATTTCATAAAGTCCCTATCTGACCGCATCCTCTCTCGATTAGCCTACGAGAGACAATTAATGGGGTTAGCCTTGGCGATACAGCACTGGAACCCTTACCTGGTTGGCCATCGATTCATCGTGCGAATGGACCATCGCAGCTTGAAACATTTGCTGACACAGCGCATTGGAAATCCATCGCAGAAGTTTGGGTGGCAAAGTTGTTGGGGTATAATTTTACGATCGAGTACAAATCGAGCAATTCCAACACCGCAGTCGACGCCCTTTCACGACGCAATGGGGAGCCGTCTCTGGCAGCCCTTAGCATGCCTAAATAGATCGGACTGCCTGAGTTAGAGGAAAAACAGCAATGTGATAAGTTTTTACGCAGCATCGTGCAAGCCCTGAACAACGATCCTGCCAGTAAGCCAAGTTTCAAGTTGGTCAGGGGACAGTTGTTCTTCAAGAGGGTCTTGTGCTAGCCTCTGATTCGTACTGAATCCTCACTCTATTGGCCGAATTTCACGACACACCTTCAGGAGGGCATGCAGGCGCTTATCGTACTTATAAGAGGTTGGCGTCGAATGTCTACTAAAAATGGATGTTCAGGAGGGTGCAGAATTATGTCGCCTAATGCCTCACTTCCCAGAAGGCCAATTACGAGACATTGTCATTACGCGCAACGACCCAACTCTTGGTGAAATTGATAGGACATTTTGCCGACGATGCCACGTGGATGGACAAGACTAACTTTCAGAGTCAATTTCAGGTGTTCAACCTTGAGGACAAGATTGTCTCAGAGAATGATGGAATTAATAGAGAGTCAGAGCAAATACCCAAGAATGAAAAAGGATCAAGGCCCTTACTCGTCTACAAAAGACGGGGACGGGATTGAGCTTGCCTTCGCAAGCATAGGACTTTAGCATTTTATTAAATATTAATAGTTGGACCTTTATTATATTTGGGTTTCTTTATTTATACTTAGGATATAAATAAGATAAACAGTTTTTTTTTTTATTTTTTTATTTTACATTCATTGGAATTTCAATTAAGTTTTGGAATTTTAAGTCGTTGGCTGTTTTAGGCAAACAAAGTTCTCCATTTGATTATTTTTTGTTCTACCAATTTTCTATACAATTCTTCATACTTCATATAAAAAAATTTCTCCTTCAAATTATCTCACAAAATAAATACACCTTAAATTTTCCTTTTCATTGTAAGAATAATTATATTTGGAAAATTAAATTTAATAATTATAATATATATATATAGTAATTTTTATTAAGATAATAATAATAGGGAAAAAAAACTTAAAATCGTTAGAGACCAAGATCCCCGCTCCTCTTGGCTAAGCCGTTAATAAACTATACTTTCTCAATATGAGTAAAAGATTTTATTTGAATTTTGTGCATGAATTTAAGTATATTAATTAATATTTTATAATACGTAGGTGTAAATTTTTTTTTAGCATTTGACATTAATGGTAGGGAAATAATAACGACAAAAAGTAAGAACATTTTGATATTTAGTTATGAGTTATTTTTACTAAAAAATAAAAACGGATATTTTACAATTGGACATATAAAAATGACAAAATGAATAACTTTAACTCAAACAAACGAAGAGAGTATTTTTAATGAAGTTTATATACAACTAATATAATAATTTAATGGGTAAACTGTTTTTTTAATCCCGTAACTGGACCTCTTTATCATTTTAGTCTTATAAGTGGAACCTGTCGCAAACTAGTTTCAAAAGTGAAAAATTTTCGTTGTTTTAGTCCTCCGGCGCCGGAGACGTCCGTGTGGCTTGCCGGAGGCTACGTGTCCGCCAAGTCAGCGACACCTGGCGGACACGTGGATTTTATTGTTTTTTTTTCATTTTTTAAAATTTTTTTTTAAAATTGATTTAAAATTTATTTAAAATTCTATTTGTCTTTTTAAATTTTTTTATTTGTCCAATTGAAAAAAAAATTAAAAAAATAAAAAATAAAATAAAATCCACGTGTCCGCCAGGTGTTGCTGACTTGGTGGAACACCTGTCGGACACGTGGCTTCCGGAGAGCTACGCGGACGTCTCCGGCGCCGGAGGACTAAAACAACGAAAGTTTTTCACTTATGGAACTAGTTTGCGACAAATTCCACTTACGAGACTAAAATGATAAAAGGGTCCAGTTACGGGACTAAAAAACAGTTTACCCTAATTTAATTGATATTCCTATTTCAACATTTCCAAATGTTATATATATTAATTACTTCTTCCGTTCCGGCTATTATGTCCACTTTCCAGTAGACACATGAATTTAGGAGAGATATAATTAGTAAATAATTAAGAATATATTAGTAAAAATAATTATCGTATAATAGAAATAATTATTAATAAAGATTAAATAACTAATTAATCTAGTTAAAATTTAAAAGATTCTAAATTAAAATTTTAAAATAAAATTAAAGTGTATAATTCTTTTCCAAAAAAAGAAAAGTGACAAAATAAGTGGGATTAACGGAAATAGAAATATGAACATGATAAGTGGGACGAAGAGAGTATTACATATAAATATTTACAAATTTAACAACATGAATTATGGGGCCGGTTAGGACGTTGATTTGGTCAAATCAGTATCATATTGATTTGACGAAAATACCACACTAACTTGAAATAATTAGTATTTTATCACAACACATATTATCATGTGTTATATGGAAGCATGTGTTGTATAAGTTATGTATTGTGTTGTGCTATATATAATCTGTTAGAAAGTGTGTTTGTTTGGGGAATTGGATTTAATTTTCACTATTCATCCAATTTTTTTTCCCAAAAACATTAAATCAAACACATATTTCATTTTTAATATTATACTAAAAATCAATTTTACATTCAAAACATCACATCAATACCTATTTATATCACATCATACAACTATTTAAATTTAAAAATTTTACTATTCAAATCTCAACTCAAAATCCAAACCCTCAAACAAACACACCCTTATAGTAAACAAACACACCCTTATTGTATTTAAATTATAATATATAACATCATATATTGTATTAATATGTACTACTGGATATGTATTACTTTTGGTATAAATATATACCGATTTGGTCAAATTAACAGTGTTCTAATTTGACTCAAACAACACAAAAACCAAAGCCAAGAATTATATACGGTATACATCATAAAATATCTAGTATGTTAAAAAATTAAATTCAAGAATTATATACCGTCTATATCATAAAATGTCTAGTATGTTAAAAAATTAAAATTCATTTTTATCAAGTTGCAATAATAAAATATTGCATAGTTTTTTATATTATATATTGTGTATTATAGGATGGTTTCTTCAACTTAGTTTGGGGGGTTTTTCACGTGCAAACTCTTAAATTGAGGTTGTTCCTTGCCTCCCGATATTGTCTGCACGACAGTGTTTTTCTTTTTTCTTTTTCTTTGTAAAACTAAAATAGTATTTTCATCCGATTTTAAAGGTCTCAATTATTTTTTGAGTGTTAATTTTTAAATATTATTATTATATCGAAACATAGTATAAAATAAGAAAAAATTGAAAAAAAATACTGTCATCATCGTCTTATAATACTAATAGATGGACATTTATTAAAAAAATTATACAAATATGAAGATATTTTTAATATTAAGTACAATGACACAAAAAAGTAAATGTAACCCTTAGAGATGGACAAAGAGAGTATAATTTGATATTTATAATAATTATAACTTAAAATATATACAATAAATATGTCATTTTGTATAAAATAATTTTTTTATAATATAAATAAATAAAAATTTAAAAATATATATGTAGATAGGGTGCGTTTGTTTCGGGGATTCTCCCCAAAATCCACTATTTATCCAATTTTTTTTTTCCAAAAATATATTTGTGTGTTTCTTTTGATGGGTTTGGAAAAAATTTGGTTTGAATTTGATATGAAAATAATGTTTGATGGGATGTTTTGTTAGAGGAAAACATGTATTTTTTTTCGGGAAACGCAGAGTCCAATAAAATTTGGGAAAATTATGCTAAAAAAACATTATTGGCCCCTATTTTTTATATTATACTAAAAATTGTTTTTATTTTCAAAGCATTACATCAACACGTATTTATATCACATCATACAACTATTAAAATTCAAAAGTTTTACTATTCAAATCATAACTCAAAATCCAAAGCCCAAACAAACACATCCTATAATATAAATTCATAATCAAATTTTACCCTTATTTAAAATTAATACATATTTATATTATTATATTTATTACTCATCAAATTAATCATATCAAAACTCCCTAAATCCCAACCAAACCCAAATACAAAAGAAACATCAAAATTCAAATATATCTTAAAATTTAAATAAAACTCAAACTCAAACCCAATTTTGCCAAACTATCTCAAAAGAAACACACCCAATTTTGTGCTTTGATTTTAGTTTGTAAGGATATTTTTTTATACTGTATAAGATATAAAAAATGATATACGTAATATAAAAATAATGAATATGTATAATATATTAATATTATTAAAAAAGATGTGTTGAGAAAATTTAATGAAAAGATCACACCCCTAATTTTATTTTTACTTTAAAACTTATGAAATGAAATTTTTCAAAAAATTGTCACTTTAAATGACAAAGACTGGAAAAAAAATCGCCAATTGAAATGAGTCAAATGACGAATTACATTATTATTGCAATTCTACTTTTCTTTTTTTAATAATATTTTAACCAATATTAAATAATTTGCTCCCATTTTGCTATTCGATGCACAAATTCTCTTTTAAAAAATAAAAAATTATATTCAAATTCACATGATTAATTCAAATTATCAGGTTTTTTCGCTAGTATTTCTAAAGGAAATGATTCTCTATTAATGCTATTTTTTTTAAAAAAAAATACAATATACACATAAATAATAATACATTCTTTCATAGATAATTTAACAATTCAATACAAATTATTATTATTATTATTATATTCAAATATTAATTTTTGATAATTTAGAAATCTGCGGTCGTTATTCGTCGAATACATTTTCGGTAATAATACAAAATATTATTTTTTATATTAGCAATATAGTCTTTATACCTAATATAAAAAAAATATATTCATAAAAAAACACAATGTGAATAAACCTTTAATAACTTATACTTCCTCTGTCTCGGTCCAAATGGGTCATTTGGAATTTTGTGATAGATTAAGACATAGTAATAATTACTTAGCGGAAGTGTAAGAGGTTTTGACATTTTTTACGATTTTACGTAAAAAATAATTATATGCGTAATTATATGTTTGTAATTTAGATAAAAATTAAGAATATTTTGGTACTGATATATTATTACTTCTACCAAAATAAGAAATTGATACTTTGGAGTGGGATGGATGAAAATTATAAAAATGATACTTTGAGTTGGAACGGACGAACTATCATTTAAATTTTTTTTGGTATAATTACACAATAATTAAACAACTCTGTCTTTTACTTTCAAGAGAAGAAAAAAATAATACTTAGAATAAAATATGTAAAATATATAACACTCTTCTTGATAAGAAAATAAGAAGAAATTGGAATAAAATAAAAAGAAGTCATACCACAATCTCTATGGAATATTTGAATCTCTCTCAAACTTACAGCCTTATATTAAATATATGTAGACCTCAATTTATCAAATTAAAGATACCACAAATCCAGTCGGGCTAGTTTGCATTGTATTAGATTCGATCGAGGGTTTATCCAATACGTACTTTCGAATAGCGATTATGGATTCTCATGTCATAAAAAAATATATATATAAATACCACAAATCCGAAGAAATATTTGACATATTACATATTATCTTTATTGAAATACTCAAATTGTATCATATCATATTCATATTGGTTAGATGACTTCTTTTTTTTTTTTTTAATTTTTTTTTTAAATGTTATTTACTTTTATTCAAACAATGAAATGAAAATAGCATACAAGGACGGTGACAAGTGGGTTCTGAATGAATTTTGTAGGCCTCGGAACATGACCGATCTATATTCTGCCCGGTGATGACACGTGCCACCAGTGATTTATTCTGATAAAGAAAATTTGTTATGATTTATTAATTGTGCTACCAATAAAAAATTGCAGTGCTCTCATTAAAAATTTAAAATACATTGTTATTCAAGAAAAATAGATAAATTATTTAAAATTTAAAATACCTAACGTATCAAAATAAGTAAAAATTCAATTCAATTAAAATGATTAATTTATATTACATAACATAATAAATATAAAAAATAATACTATTATGTGATTATTTTTTCTATTATCAATAATAATTTTTAATGTTTCAAATGAAGCCGTAAATTGTTAGCTAGTACTCCCTCTGTCCTAAATATGGTGCAATATTTTCTTTTTGGTATGTCCCAAATACCTGTAATATTTTCAAAATATAAAATAATTAATTATACTTAATCTCTACCTTATACTTTATACCATCACATTACCCAAATAAAAATAAAATAAAATATACATTTATCTCTCCATCACATCACCCAAATAAAAAAAAATTAAAATATACATTTATCTCTCCATCACGTCACTTAATTTCTAAATTATCTTACTTAATACTATCCACCTAAAAACCCGTGCCCAAAAAAAATGTTGCACCTTATTTGGAACGGAGGGAGTATATTTTTTTTTTCTTTTTTAATTAATAAAATTAAAAACTTTATTTATTTTATTTTAAAGTTGATATATTGTGTGAGCAACTAATAACTTTTGTAGATCCACCTCTGATTGGAATGATGCTTCTGCCAAAAAGATATAGGCCTATGAAATCGTATGTTACAAAATTCGCTTTGTTTTGGACCCAGTCAGATTTACACCCAATTCAAAAAGTTCATCTTATTTTGTAAAATATATTTATATTTTGATTCTATGTTTATATAGGTTATATAATAATATATAAATTAAAATTCATATATTAAATATTGAGTATTTTACTTTTTAGAAATGTTAATATTAAAAAGGACAATATATTGTCAATTGAAGTTACATAGATGAATAACAAAACAATGATGAGTTGGAAAAAATAGTAAATTGAAAGGGTTTGAAAGGGTTTGTTCATTTTGTTTTTTTTTTTCTTTTTTCTTTTTTTTTTTTTATTGTTAGGTATGAAGAATTGTGTTAGTAATATAAAAAATAATATTTTAAGTTCAATTGTTGACTTTGTTTTGAATATATAAATTATATTATGGTATTTTTATTTTATATTAATGTGTGTGTATAATACTTTCTCCGTTCCACGTATCATGTCAATTTTTCTATTCTCCTCTGTCCCACTTATTCTGTCATTTTCCTTTTTGGAAAGTATTATACACTTTAATTTCATTTTAAATTTTTTAATTTAATTTTTTTTAATTTTAATTATACTAATTAGTTATCTTAATCTTAATTTAAAATTATTTTTATTAAATAATAATTATTCTCTCTAATACATTCTTAATTATTTATCGATTATATTTCTTCTAAATTCTCGTGTCTACAGTAAAAGGGACACTATATTAATAGGGAATCACTCTATACAAAAATATTAAGTGAACAAACTCAAAAGTACAATACAATTAAAAATTATACAAAAAAAAATTAAAATAAAAAATCATAATAAAAGTATGAATTTATAAATTTAGATAATATAAATAATTATATAAATATATAATATTAACTTAAGCGGGTTTGGGGCAAATTTTTTATCAAACTCGTAATTCGCTCTAGACTCGGCCGTATTTAAAATCTTAAAATCTATAATTCACCCCTCAATAAAATTTTCAACCTGAATCTGCTCTATTAACACCGGATCCGGGTAAGACCCGTCCCAATTGTCATTCCTATACACATGCAAGTGTTCGAATATATTCAAAATTAGTGTTCTAACAAAGAAATAAATAAAAAAAAGAAGAAATGTTTAGATATATCTGTATCATCACTTATTTAAATATCATTCAAAAAGAAGAAAAGATAGACGAAAAAAATTGAAGTTTCTCGAATAAACAACAAAAGATAAACCTAAACAATAATATTCATATTAATTGCAATAATTCGAATCCCAAGAATTAGGTTAAATTGTTATTGCTAAAAGCATGCATTAATAGAATAATGTTATTATGTAGAACAAAAATAGAACACAATTATCAGAGTGTTAGATGTTAGGTCAAAATGTCTAATTTAGGTTTTGTTTTAATTTATTGATAAAAGTTTGAAATAACTGTAGACTAATTTTTTTGTGTTCTTCATGGATAAAGGTTAGAAGGGTGCAAACTAGTTTATTGGGCATATAATTAATTGATACTCTCTCCGTCCACAAAAAAAAAAAAAAAAAAGTATACAATTATTTTTGGAGCTGTGTTTAAAAAATAATAGTATTTTAATTATAGTGGGTAGTTAAAAGTAGTGTAATGACATTTTTGCCCTTGCTTTTTAGTGTAAAAGTAATGATGTGATGTAAAGTAGGGGTATTTGTGGAAAAAAGTAAAGTATTTAATGAAATGTTTACTTTGTAATTGGACGTCCCAAAATAGAAACATGTATACTTTTTAGCTGGACGGAAGGAGTATAAAATTTGTATAATTGATATTGATTTACTATCATTGAAAGAAATTCTCTAAAAATAAATTTAATTTTAATCAAATTGGGTTATCTTATGAATGCGTTATCGTGTTGATTGGATCAAGTCAATATGATGCTGGTTTGACCCAATTAGTAAATGCCTATAAAACAAAATTAAAAATATCGATATAAAATGTAATACATATTTGAATAGCACATTATATATTGTGTAATGATTTGCTAATTCCTTTAAGTTAGTTTGTTGATTTAGTCGAATTAGCATGATCAAATTAATCAACACCCTAACTGCTGCCTTCACGAGTGTCAGGGTCAACTCAACACTAGTATGATATTGTCCGCTTTGGGTTGAGCCCGCACGGATTTATTTTTGGATATCCTTCAAAAGGCCTCATTCTTGTGGAGTTCACTTGGGACTTAGGTGTGTAATTTTCTTCACAACTTTCAATGTGGAACTTGGGTTTGCACCCCAACAATCCTCCCCTTAAACCAAGGACCAACTAATGGATCTTCCCTGCCCACCTTGTACCGCTTATCACAAAGGGATCCGTTGTCTAACCACCTTAATCGGGACCGACCCAACACCGCCACGAGACTTTCGACACAAGGCACATCCGCAGGTCACGAGGGCGAGCCCACCACCACAACCAATGCCCAATGCCACCCAATCCACTTAACCATCTAACCAGACTCTGATACCACTGTTGTGAATTTATTCCCGGATTTTTTTGAATTTATCGAACAAACCTCGTATACAAAAATACAAACAATTAGTAGCGAAAGTGAATTATCGAATAAACCCAAATTGAAATAAAACCGAATCGAAAAGAAATTAAACGCATTAATCAAGGTAATTATGGAAATTAGAAGAAACACAACCAAATAGGCCTAACTTGGAATTCTAATTGACCACGCAGGGTTTGGTTGATCCAGTGGGTCGGGCTACGGAGTGGGTCAACTAATTATTTATCGAGGGACTTGTCGAGTTAGGCCTCGAACGGCCAAAATTCCCAACAATCTTCACCTATTTTGGTCGTGATTTAACGAAATCCCAAATAAGTATTTACTAGATATAGACTTACCTAGTACCAATGGATTTCATCATAGCCTTTTGTCCCTCGCTGCATCTACGAACAAACGTTATGCAGAAAAAAATTATATATATATCGCACATAGAACACACAAGTCCTAACATGCACCTAGATTGATCACTCAACAACCTAGCACGTAGTATACAGAAGCTACTACGAAAACAAGCATACAAGCAAGTTTAAACAGATTCAACATAATGAACCTACAGATTTTAAGCGAGCAAACAAGCTACTACACAATCCAGCAACATACATGCATATTCACAAATGAAACGCAACAACATACTGAATACAAAACTTAGAATCACATAACATGAGCTCCACCTTATTTGATATCAACTAGAGAACGCATGGGCACACCAAACTACATAGTCACATAACTCTATGTTTTAGACACACAACTCTACAGCTCAAACACACAACTCTCCATCTTAGACACACTACTCTATAGCTCAGACACACTACTTTACAACTTAGATACACTACTCTACGACTTAGACACAATACTCTATGCCTCAAACACACTACTTTACGGATTTAGACATACTACTTTATAGTTTAGACACACTACTATACAACTTAAGTACACGGCCCTACAATTCAAACATGCAGCCCTACAACCTAAGCACGGAGTCCTACAGCCTAAGTATAAAGTCCTACAGCCTAAGCGCAAAGTCCTATAGCCTAAGCGTGAAGTTCTGCAACCTAAGCATAAAGTCCTACAACCCAAACACAAAGTCCAATAGTCTAAGCACTAAGTCCTACAATCTAAGCACAAAGTTCTACAGCCTAAGCACAAAGAACTCACAACCTAAGCGCAAATATACAGGCACGATAACCACAAATAATCAAATAAGGAGACAACATGCTTTAATCAAACAAAAACAACTAGAGCACAAAAACATGCAATCCAAGTAACAAGCATGATCACCAAATATCAATGCTACAATCTAATGTATAGAACAGTTCAGGATCACATCAGCAAGATAATCCACATAATAGGATTACATCACAATCCACATAGCAGGATCACATCAGGAACTCAATCCACGTAATACCAACTAAACAATCAAATCGCAAAGATATCAAGGAATACATGCAACTCATCACACATCAAACAACATCATGCACCAAAGTATTCCTAACTTTCAACAATTAGTTCTAATTTTAGCATCTCATGTATATCTTCAACTAATTCTCCACAAGAAACATGCAATTTAATTTTCACACTTTGACATTTTATTATTTTCACAAAGAACCTATAGAGGAAAGACTAAATCAATCACATAGCATACAAATCAAGAATCTAATACATGCATTTCAATTATTTCACCAAGGAAACACATAATGCAACAAAATCGTTTTATTCTTGATTATCCTCCACTTTAGAATCATTTTTAGGCATTTTTTAAATAATACCTAACATGCATTTTCTATCTCACACAGAAATATCAACATGCATCTAACGATCGGCTAAAGCAACTCAATTTCTCAAGACTAACACAAACATAGCCCAAGAAACTACACTCGAAATAACCAAGGAATCAAAAACAATTTCCAAAAAAAAATAATTCACCAAGAAATACAAGAAATTCCGACAAATTCCAAGATTATTCAATCAATCACCAAGTAAGCATAGCCAATCAACACAAAGAATTTCAGCATATTATCAAACCACAAATTCACCAAGAATCGTAATATAGCGAAATTAAAGAGAGAAGAGTTTAGCCTTTTACCACGATTCAAGTCCTACCAAACTCGAATCAATTTTTCTTTCAATTTCGCAATCGATTGATCACCTGGGGCTCTGATACCACTGTTAGGACTGGGTCAACTCAACACTAGTATGATATTGTCCGCTTTGGGCTAAGTCCGCATGGATTTATTTTTGGATATCCTCCAAAAAGCCTCATTCTAGTGGAGTTCACTTAGGACTTATAAGGTGTGTAATTTTCTTCACAACTTCCAATATGGGATTTGGGTTTGCACCCCAACAATTAACTTAACTTGTATTCAATCCCTTAATTTTAAGATATACGTACCTATATAACTTATTGTGAATAGAGTTCACTCCAACAATTTCTTTTTTCGTAATCTTATTTTTCTTTTTAAAATAAAATGTGATTGTGGGTGTATAATTTGTACGTATTAAGATGTACTTTTTAATGCTTATGTGTATATTATACATATGTATATATATCGTTACATGAGTATAAATGATAAATAAGTTGAAAATAGTTATAACAAAAAAAAGAAAAAAAATACAATTTTATTAGCGCATAGTTTCGTACTTTATTACCTTGTTGTATTGTAAAATTATTCAAATGTAAATTATAAAAATCATAAAATGCTCCAAGATAAATATAATTTCATTTATAATGTGAATACTATTATAACATAACTAGTTATATGGAGTATTATATTTCTCAATAAATCTAACTATGTGCATACGTTATTATACAAAGTTGTATATCAATAGCATTACAATACTTGTACATAATATCCGCAACTAGTGACTTCAACTATTCTATCATAAATTTGATATCAATTAATATTTCGTACATGTAGGTTCATATATGATATGCGAAACTTAGTAAAATTCCACATACAAAAGATGTTTGCGGCTTTAATTATTTGGAAAAAGTTACAAATGGTATAAAATACTTATTAGGATATGATTTCCTCAAAAAGTTTACAAAGGTATAAAACACTTTATTGAAAACCTAGTAGTATATGATCTAAAAAAATTTACAGAGTACCTTTTTTTTTTCAATGATGAGTTGGATGATTACTAATTCCTTGTAATTTTACAAAGTACCATTTTGTTATTTTATAATTTGGTATTTCATTGGTGTGTTGTAGAACATCGTTGGATATGTAAGATTAGGACGGTAAGACTCAAATACAAGACCTATATGATACCATGTAAGATGATATTAAATGACACATTTTGCCTAAAAGTTTAAGCTTGTAAGAATATGTATAATTTTTTTATTAATATTTTACGAGAATCACCCAACACTATAAATGGTCAAGTTTCCGATAGTGAGTTTCGGTCCCACACAGTAATGTATTGGAAATATGCGAGCAAATTTAATTGATATTTACTACGTGGGATTATGTTGAATCATTTAAATTGTATGTGTTAATATAAACTCAAATGATAAACAAACTATGTATGTGCAGTAAGATTAAAAATTCAATTGTGGGTTAAATATAACTATTTAGGCTATCAAATAGATTAATCATATATTAAGTGATCTATTAAATTTATTAAGCTTAAGATTTATTCAGTAAATGCGGGTCTCCTATATGCATAAATCCGAAAAATTATTGAGTGAGTGATGAGGTTAATTAATTATAGGGATAATATAAATATATTAGGATTGTGATCCCAAATTTAGACACAACATCCATTATTTTCATATTTTTAGCTCATATTGGAAGTAATGACAGAAACCTAAGAGTTTCAGTAAGGGTTACGTTATAGGTTTGAACAACACAAAATCTTTTATTAATTTGCAGATCCAAATCCGACTTGTTATTGTATTTTCTTGTATCAATTATTTCAACACAACAGATCTTGGGTTTAGGATTTAATTACTAATAAGTTCCAATATGTGCATCTCCAATACATCCCAAAAGTCTATTATCGAAAAACCTTACAATCCAAGAGTCGATCACACGACTAGATCTCACTCCAATTAGCTTAATTATTCCAAGGAATCTTCAATTTCAGACATCTAAGTTTGTTGGATCCTTTTTAGACAAGAGAGGATCTTCCAAACCATTTTCGCTACAATTGCAAATTATATCACTCGTCAATTGGCTGCTGCTATCATTTTCTTCGTTATTCATCACTTGATGCTCTGTAGCCTTGCCCCATAGCACAATGTATAACCCGATTATCACTATCATTCCACCCATCAACCTATATATTATCGTCGAAAAACATTAACTTATGTATATATGATATGGAAAAAAAATTGCGACAATAGAAGATATTTTAGGAAAATAAAAATTAATTGCTATTCTTGCCTTGATCATCGGAAACTTGGCACTTATTCAATTTTTTATTATTCAACTCTGCGATTACATATAAAAATATATTATATTTTTCACAATATATTTCATTCAAACTCCTATTCCCACTAAAAAGGGAACAAAAAACTAAACACACTTTATATTTGTTAGAATATGAAACTGAAATTCTCTATTTCAATCATAAGAATACGTACATATTTATAGTGATATACAAGTTTCTGTGTATATATATATATATATTGTTGAAAATATAAGCTTGGTATATTATTCTTGACTACCCATTTTATTTATTTATTTTTATCCAAAGAGTGTTAATCACCAATCCCTAGTTTCAATTAACATTGATGTGTTGAATAATCTTTCAACATAATCACCAATCCCTAAGGTGTGTTTGTTTGGGGATTGGATTTTAAATTCACTATTCATTTTATTTTTTTCTCTCAAAAACATCAAATAAAACACCTATTTTTTATTTTTTATATTATAGTAAAAATCAATTTTACATTCAAAACATCACATCAACACTTATTTATATCACATCATACAACTATTCAAATTCAAAATTTTTACTATTCAAATCACAACTCAAAATTCAAAACCCCAAACAAACACACTTATATGTATTTAATAAGCACAACACGCAAAACTTTTACAATCTAAATAATTGTAGAAGCAAGCCTAAGTATTTTTTTTTTTTAAGGTTCGATTAGATGTTCTTTTGCCTTTGAATAAAGTTGTGTTTTTATTATGTTCAAGACCTTTTTCGACATATAAATACATATGTATAGATGCATATAGAAATGCAAGAGAAAGACGAGAAAGATAAATGTAATAAAGTACGTACCCTCCAAAATAGAGCTGTTCTTGCATAAAAATGCAGGCAATAGTGGTGACAATGAGAGTAGAGAGTGGATTGAACAATGCAGCAAAGAGAGGTCCTCTTCTTGTGGTGCACCATGCTTGGCCATACAATGTTGCTGCTGAAGCCAAACCCTAGACGAAACAAGAAATGCATGTGTTTTCAAAATATCTTTAAAATTTGGATTTCGATTTAGAAAAAATTGAAATTTGAATAGTCGTGTTATTTTGGTGTTATTTTGAAGAGAGAGTATGTTTCTAATGTAATATTAAAATAAAAATAGATTTTTAATATGATATTTTTAAGAATATATATTATTGTGTCAATAAATAGTACAAAAAAAATTGAAAATATAAGTAATCAAAGAGTTGAAATTTTGTGTATTATATAATGAAAGGTTTTATTGTACTCTCTATATATCTATCAAAAGTATAGTAATAATAGCTGAGCAGAAGTTTAATAATAAATATAATATTATATTAATTGATTGTAATATAATGTAAAAATACATTAAAAAGTAAATTGATTATTTATGAGAATAATGTTTTTTTTTTCTTTCAATAATTAGATGTGTAAAAATATATTATGATTGTGAAAAATTTGTAAATAAGTATAAGATTCAATTATATAAATTAAAAGTATACAAGAGTTTATATATATATATATAGATATATAAGTGCATATATTTTGTAAACGGAAAAAAGGAAAAAAATATAAATTTTGTAAATGGAAAAAGTAATTGTTTCAACTATTTATTTAATTTTATTGTTTCCAAACACGAGATGCAAAAGAATCACCCTCTAGTAAATATTTTCATGTTAAACATCTCAAGCTTAATTGAAAAATAAAAATGAAAATAGGTAGGATTTTATTGGAGAAGATTACAAATTTAGTCATGCACATATAGCATATTGTCACTTAAATCATAAACATTGTATCATTGTATGTTCGTTCTATAATTTTCAAAAAAGTCGATCTTTATATCATTTTGATCTATGTTGGTCTTATACTTTTCAAGAAAGTCGCTCTTTATATTATTTGGTCGATGAATTCACACATTAGAATTCAAGCATATATAACTAATGAAACATACAAAATATTCTGATAAAAAAATGAAACATACAAGATATAAAAGTGATAATTTGTCATAAGCATATGAATACAGTTGTTACTTTTTCAATGTAAGTTGTTAGGACATGTGTTGTTTATTGTATTACCATATATATTTATTTGTATACTGCCTTTTACATTTTTGTGCTAAACCATATTGATTTGATCAAGTACGGAAATTGGAGTGTGCATCCGTCCGTCCCTTTGAAAGAGGGCATTTAGAGTTTTGTAGTAGATTAAAAAATAATACTCCTTACATCCTATTGAAAGGTTACCATTTTTCATTTTCGTCCGTCCCAAAACAAGGTTACAATTTCCTAATTTAGTAAATGTACTGCTTATTTCACATAATAAATACCCTTTCAACTTACAATATATTACACAGATGTCATTACTTTTATATTACACCATACTAATAGGAGTATTTTTGTCTTTTTTACTACAATCTAATATAATACTAATATTCAAAATTCTACGTGCAAAAAGCAAACGCCACCTTTCCAACGGGACGGAGGCAGTAGTATTTTAAAAGTTATTGGAAATGTGTAAGAAATTTTACATTTTGCACTCTGATTTTTTATATAAAATAATTGTATGCGTATTGGTATGTTTGTATTTAGATAAAAGTTAATGGTATTTTGATATTAGTGTATAATTACTTTTACTAAAAATGAAAATGGGTACTTTTGAATGGGACGGACAAAATAGTAAAAAAGTTCGTTGAATTAGGACAAAAAGAGTATATATATATGTATATATAATGCAACAATGGAGAGAAGTTTAGGGTTTGTAATACTCACAGCAAAGAAGCAAGAAAATAGTTGGAAAGAGGAAGTGAGTTTCCAAACATTCATATCTGGCTCGACCATGAATGTCCAGATCGCAGATTGCACGGCTGCGATCAAGCAAATCCACGCCGTCGATGCAATGTGATCTGAATAGGAAGCACTCAAATGAACCTGTATTTGCCCAATCCCCACAAAAACAAGAAACACAACAAAGTTCATAGTCATAATTTCTAATTTATATTACCAGAATTAATTAATTGTCACACACACACACAATTTATTGCATGAAAGATTAGATCATGAGAGAGAGCGAGAGAGACCTGGAGAATTAGCCAAAGAGACCAACAAAAGGTGCTTCCAAACAAATATGAACAGCCCAGCAGCCATGTGTCTTCTTGTCCATAGCTAAGTAGAAATAAATTATGTTTTGGATGTAATGACAGATTAGTTATTGTAGGGTTGATCAGTAGCTTTGGACCTTTGAGCAGAGCCATTGCAGCTGCACCACATACACACACTATTGTTCCCACTACCTTTGCACCACTTCTTAAGCTTCTCCAATTCACTTCTTCTAACCTAGAGAGAGAGGGAGGAACTTAATTGAGTGGCTGAACAATTATTAGAAGCCGTTCGGTATAGAGAATAAAATTAAGAAAAAAAAATAGTAAAAAAAAAGAATTATAGATAATGAATTCAAGTAGAATAACTGATTTTTTATTTGATAAAAGTAAATAATTCAATTGAGAAATAAATTGTAGAATCATATATTTGAGAGATAAAACAATATATATTGCAAGATGATTGATAAAGAGAAATGATTAATCTAATAGAGTTTCAATAGAATTGAGATTAACGAATAAATATTGGCGTATTTAATTGACAATCATTTTATTTTTTTTTAAATTACTTGAATGCTCGTTTTAATGCAATATTTTGTAAAATAAAATAATATATTTTTATAAAAAAAATCATAAATATTAAAAGGTAAAAGCAAAATATTAAATGAACAAATTCAATATTTCTCACTTTTTATTTCTTTCAATTTCTCTATATATAAAAGATAAAATGATATCAAAAAATGAGAAATTTTTTAATTTTCAAATCTTAATTATCTGTCTCCAAGAAATAAGGAAAATGAAGACATCTTCATTTCACTATCTATCATTTTTCTATACCAAAAACATATTTAATTCTAAATTTCAAAGAAAATACGACGCCTAAATAGGTTCGTTTGACACTATATATAATGTTCTTATTTTCACAACCTAGTGGGTAAAAATGAAAGTGGTATCAAAGCAAGTGTGTGTGATAAAGTGCAAAGAGTTTTGAGAATAATTTGGCAGTTCTATCAAGCATGTGTTCTTTTAATAAAAAATACATATACATTTTTTTTTTCAAAAATATTAATATATCACACACATTCAATATTTTATATTCTCTATACATTTTTTCATATCTTACGTAAAAATATACTCATTCAAATTATCTCCTAAAACAAACACACCCTGGAGTCTGGTTTCAATTGTTTTGTTTCATTTATTTTTCCCAGCGTGCGATCATCGTGATTTTCTATTATAGTTTTCTCACAAAATATTATATTCAAACAAAAATACAAAAGCAAACCCCAATAATCAAATCAAAAGATTTTCATTCTTGTATTCAATCTTGTTCCATTTCTTCTCTTTATAACCAACAAAGGCAGAAGTTGAACAACAATTTGGGGTATAAATAAAGTGTGGAAGAAAGAAAAATAAATTAATTCAACACGTGCATGGATGGAAAATGAACATGAGAATAAAATTGTTATGGGTAACTAATATCTTTGTTGTGAAAAAAATAAAATAAAATAAAATGATCGTTTACCATTTTTTCTTTAATTAAATCATGTTTTAAAATGATATTCGTCTGTTTACTTGCGGGTGTTTTTACATAATTTTTCTATTTCAACTTTTTTTTTTCCTATCGAATCAAACACCTTCCTATCGAATCAAATACCTATTATTTATTTATTTATTATATTATACTAAAATTTTATTTTACATTCAAAACATCACATCAATACATATTTATATCACATCAAATAATTATTACAATTTAGAATTTTACTATTCAAAACCAAATCCCAAAATCAAATAAACACACATATTTCACTCGTTGTCATTTTAAAAGTTCTAACCTAAGTAGAATACTTACTCATAGCACATACATGTCAATATCATGAGTATATATAACACATGAAATAATGAGAAATTATGTAAAGATAAGTGAGATACATGATTATTTTTGGACTGGATCTCATTAAAATACTAAAAATAATAAGAAATACCATGTATATAATCAAGATTTTATTTAAATAATTAAAAAAAAAAAAAAAACGTAAATACCCAAAAGTATAAGCCATGATGAAAGTGATGGCAGGCACCAAATTGGTTATTGAACTTGCAGCAGAAGATGTGCCCAACTGTAATCCTTCATAATACATGTTTTGGTTTACTGTCACTCTGCATATATATAATATATATATATATATCAAAACCTAATAGTATTAATTATTTCTACTTAATTAATTAAATTATTTATTTTGAAGAAGATTAAATTACATATATAATGTCAGCTCTTTTACATTTATATATGTAATGTCAGCTCTTTTACATTTATATCTTGAGATTATTTTGAATGTGTTTTAGCATATTGTTTCTTCACTGTCACTAGAAGAACAAATTATTTTTGTAACAAAATGTTTTTGTCTGTAAATCTATTTTTTTCGTTACTAACGACATTAGAGACAGAATTAGGAATGGAATTACGTTAGCTACGTGAACTTTAGGGACGGAATTCCGTTACAAATATATTATTTTTTTGTAGTCACTACAAGAAAAAATCATTTTTGTAACAAAATTTTTTTGTCTCTATATCTACTTTTTCCGTTACTAATGACATTAGAGACGGAATTAGGAACGGAATTACGTTAGCTACGTGAACTTTAGGGACTGAATTCCGTTACAAATATATTAATTTTTTTGTAGTGTGTATGTAAAGATACCATTTTTAATCTTTGTTTAATTTTTATTTATTTATTTTGTGCTTCGATCAGTTTTGTTTTGTTCCTTCTTCATTTATTATATATATATACACTATAAGAAAATATCATTTTTGTAACGAAATTTTTTTATCTTTAAATCTATTTTTTCCGTTATTAAAGATATTAGAGACGGAATTAATGATGGAATTAAGTTAGCTACGTGATCTTTAGGGACGAAATTCCGTTACAAATATACTATTTTTTTTGTAGTAATATATATATATATATGTTGTTGTAACTTGCCCAATAAACGATAGCAAAGATATCATTCC
Organism: Andrographis paniculata; assembly: GCF_009805555.1. Classification (NCBI taxonomy): domain Eukaryota; kingdom Viridiplantae; phylum Streptophyta; class Magnoliopsida; order Lamiales; family Acanthaceae; genus Andrographis; species Andrographis paniculata. The sequence goes on from NW_026137424.1 coordinate 1,228,681, forward strand.
GAAGCTTTTCCATCCTAAACCATATTCCCTTTTCCCTCTCCTGCACCAAATCAAGGACAGCAACAGAAACAATAATTTAATTAATAAATAAAAATTGAAACAAAAAAAAAATGATAATAATAAAATAAAATCTTGAAATAAGGTAGTATATTGTTTTTGTCTAGTAACTAGAACCATCATTTTAATATTTTATTTGTGTTTTTTCTTAAAATATCTCCTATCTTATTCATAGTAGCTGTTTTTATGTAATGGCCAATTACAAGCATATGATCATAGAGATATGTTATAAGTATTTATGTGCTCCTATGGCACGTCAATCTGATCACCCTAACCAATTTTGGGCACGAAAAGACTAAACTTTCGATCGAAAATAATATATATAAGATTATTTCCAGACAGATATTCAACTTATAAGAAATATATATGTATATATAATAAAAATATTAAATTCGGGTTGAATTGCAATTTGCATAATTTCCAAACAAGTTAATATAAAAATATCAAACCGTCAAAATCACTAAAAAAAATAATATATTTGTAACAGAATTCCATCCCTAAAGTTCACGTAGCTAACGCAATTCCATTCATAATTCCGTTTCTAATGTCATTAGTAACGGAATTTTGTTATTAAACTGATTTTTTCTTGTAGTGAATGCGTATATGTACCTCATTAGCAACCATAGAATCTCCATTATTATTATTAAATGTTTCTTTAGTCTGTACATAGCATATATATTCTTTATGATCATTGTAGTTGTTTTTCAATAAAGTTTGTATGGAAATAGTCTTATAATCTTTACTTCTTAAAGTTGTTATATAATACCCCATTTGTTTCCACATAGGAAGTCCATGTTACTGTAGATATCAAAATCTATGATAAGTATAATTAGTAGATCATTAAAAATTTATTAGTAAATATAATTATAAATTAAGATTAAGATAACTAATTAGTTTAATTAAAATTAAAAAAAATTAATTAGAAAATTTAAAATGATATTAAAGTCTGTAATTATTTTCTAAAAAGGAAAGTGATATGAGACGTGGACGGGCAGAAACGGCAATGTGGATATGATATGTGGGACGGAGGGAGTACTAAAATCTTACCACACGTGTATGACACTACGAAACTGACATAGACTTGCGGCATATTAATAATTTTCCACAAAATATTGATGTAAATTTAAAATTTGAAATAAATAATAAGTATATATTTGTAATAAATATACGAAATTAAAGCTACATTGAAATTTGATATAAGAAATGATATGTGGCCTACTTGTATCATGTTAGCACATATGGCAAAGTTCTACTAAGAGATAACAGTTTCAACAATTATTAATTAAATATAAGACTAATATATATGCTTTAGTAGAGAAAGATAAAAAGGACAAAAATTTGTGCCACAGTTGGAACTAAAAATATATCTATTGATCCCTTAATTTTGTGTACTAAAATGATACAAAAAAAGTACTAAATAAAATGCAATAAAAAAAAAAAAAAAAAAAAAAAAAAAAAAAAACAAGAGTCACTCTTATAGGATCAAAAAGCACAAATGTTCTCTTGAAATAAAAATTAGGGTTTTCTTATCAAAATGCTGTCCAATATAATGAAGAACTAAATAATACCTAGAGAAGAAGGCAAGGGGGGCAATGAGGAAGAAGGCAAAGCACTGTCTGTAAACAACAAAAACCTTGGAACTGAGGCCGTCGAGAAGTACGGCTCTGCCGGAAAGTGCCACCGCCGAATACAGAATCTGGCATCCGATCATCGCTATCGTCGGAATCTTATCTTCGAAACCCATTTCAATTCTTTTACAAAAGCTGGTTTTGTTATATATATTCTCTGGCCTGTTGATGCAGCAGCCATAGTACGTCCTGTATTTATATTTGCATTCCTCGGACCGAATTCGATCGTATGTTTAATGATTGGGGATATGTGTGGTGTAGTAATTTATTGAATCATTGGGACATGAGGTGCCCATGAATTAAGGAACCATGGTTGAATATTGAAGGGATAGGTGTAGGGTTCAAATTGGTGGGATTTTAGAATGTAATTGAATATTAATTGTGTAGTGATTTCAATTATTGTACTCTAATTAATTTATATACAGGATCGACACTCGACAGACAGCTATATAATATATATATATATATATATATAAATTAAGGTGGGATTGGAAAAACCTGCGAAACATCGAGTGATGATTGTAGAGTTGTGCTTGCATTGGAGCTGACTGTATATCATGTGATCACACACACACATATATATATATATATAATGGATATATATCTTTACTAAAATGCTCTTAATAGTGTAACATTTGATATTTACATCAATTGCACTTACCGGTAATATTGTGGGCAAGTATGATTACTTGAAGAAATTTAGCTTAAAGGAAATAAACAGGGCAGCAGCACCATGAAGAAGAGAAACAAAGCAAAAAAAAACTAAAAATATATTCTTAAGTCGTAGGAGAATATAAATACAGAAGTCTAACTAACTCTTCCAACAGAAGAATATACACCTCAATCTATTATAACAACTTTTTGGTTGTTATGCCATATGTAATCACCAAAAATACTTAATCTCTAACCTGGTTCTAGAGTTATCTTTCGGACCTCCATCTTCTTTTTATTCTTGGACTGGGATTCATCATCCAATTTCTTAACTATTTTCGATGACTACAGTAGAAATACCTGGATCTTCTTGTTGCCATTAAAATCTCAAGTCTTGAATGTCTTTGTTGTGTTCATCAAATTGCTCATTATTCTCCATCCTGCAATTCTTCTTCTTCTGATACTGCAACTGAATCCTCATCTGTGACACCTTCTGCACGACCTCATAGAGAGGTTAGAAAACCTGGTCGGCTTCAAGACTATGTTTGTCATTGTACTAACAATGATGATGAGCCAACATCTTATCTAGAAGACGCATCTGATTCTCATTCTATGAAAGAGGAGCTTGATGCTCTTGAGAAGAATCATACATGAGATGTAGTTGCAAAGCCCAAAGACAAAAAGGCCATAGGATACAAATGGGTATACAGATCTCGGTGAGCTTAATTGGTGAAGTCAAGAACTATCTCAATGATCTCGGTGACGCCAATTTCTTCTTGGATATTGAGATTAAGCAGTCTCATTCTGATTCTGGTTTGATATTATCTTAGCAAAGATATATCTGCTTCAGTTACTACCACCCCTTTGCCACCTGGGATCAAATTATCCGCTTCTGATGGTGATCCTTTGGCTGATCCTGCCTCTTACAGACGTCTTATTGACCGTTTGTTATATCTTAACTTCTTTCGCCCTGATCTCACCTTTGCAACACATAAACTAAGACGGTTCATGTCACATCCCACTTCTTGCCACTTGAAGGCTGCTCTGCATGTTCTATGCTACCTTAAAGGTTCTGTCAACAATCTCATTTTATTGGAAAGCCAGGAAATCTATCTCCGGCTATTGTATCTTTGTTGGCAACAATCTCATTTCTTGGAAAATCAGGAAATAACCTACTATTAGCATCTCTTACGCAAAATTCGACTACCGGAGCATGAGCTCGTGTACGAGTGAGCTTGTGTGGCTCTCTTATATTTTTTATGCCTTGAAGCTTGAGTTTCACAACCCCATTCCACTTTATTGTGACAACCAGGTTGCTATTCACATTACTGAGAATTACGTGTTTCATGAACGGACCAAACATATCGACATTGCTTGTCATTTCATCCATCATCATTATGACAAAAAATTCCTTGTTCCTGTCTATACGCGCAGTGGTGATCAGTTAGCCGACATTCTCACGAAACCTCTTCCCGGTCTGACTTTTCTCCGGTTTCGCTCCAAGCTGTGCAATGACACGCTTGGCGTGAGGGGTGGGGGTGAAAAGCTACTTACAGAGAATATCGTTGCAGAAAAGATGCAGCCATCGAAGGTTGAAGACAACTCTCATTTGGGCCATTAGTTCATCATTTTTTTAGGCCATTTAATTAAGTTTAATATGGCTCATTTTCTTGTGCTAGGCAATTAGTCCGTTTCTATTTTGTCTCTCTGTTTTGTCTTTGTATATATACACACTCTAAGTCTGTACCTCATTTCACTAATCATTCAATATATTGAAAACTCTTCGTTTTTGCTTTACCTAAATCATCAATGTACTTGTCAACACAGTGCTGAATTTTAAATTCAACAATATAGTCAATGCCTATCTATATACTTAGAATTATCATTTCCATAAATTAACCATACATACCTAATATATATATATATATATATATATTATATAACTTAAAAATAATATATACATAGATAAATATGACATCCCCAAAACTCAATTAAGACCAACTACACTAATTTGGTGAAAGAATGAATTTGATCCATCATTCACTTTTTTCATTTACTTTCTTTCACTCCTCGAATTTTTCTGAAATTTTTTCAGACAAAAATGGCTCTTCTAAATCGATCGTAACAGCGTATTCCAAAATATCGGTTTCATCACTCTTCAATTGGGCAATGTCATCCTCTTCTCCGTCCGTAGCCGTATTCTCTTTAGCTTTGCCCCAGAGCACAATGTACAGCCCAAGTATCACAACCAATCCACCCATCAACCTATATACATACATAAACTATTCATCAATATTTTCTGCCTAAAATTATCAAATGTTCATATATATATGATATATATGTGTACTTTTTTATTTAATATATTATATGAAATACTTTTTCTGTCTAAATTTTTTATATCGCTATAACTGAATAAAAAGTGAAATATTATGAAAAAATTATTGCAGAGTTAATAAGAAGTAATGAATTAATTGAAAATATAGTAATAAATTGATTATTATTTGTTAAATAATAATTAATAAAATTGTGAATAAATAAAGTTGTTTATTACTCGCTCCGTCCAGTTATAAAGTATACATGTTTCTATTTTGGGACGTTCAATTACAAAGTAAACATTTCGTTAAATACCTTACTTTTTTGCACAAATACCTCTGCTTTACATCACATCATTACTTTTACACCAAAAAAACAAAGGCAAAAATGTCATTACACTACTTTTAACTACCCACTATAATTAAAATACTATTATTTCTTAAACGACAAAAGTAATTGTATATTTTTTTGTGGACGGAGGGAGTATAAAAGTAGTATTGATTTTTCATTAAAATGGCACATTAAGTAATACTAATGTACATATTTTGAAAGTTTTGACATTATTTAATTATAACAATAATTTTTAAAATATATATCATATCAAATATTTATTTTAATTTCTCTTACAAAATATCGTACTAAATATTCAATCTTTTTATCATTGTAAAAATTTTCAAATCCGCAAAAATCTAAAAATATTTATATAAATGGAATAGAAATTTATGTTTTGTATCTATTGTTTTATCTATTCTTTTGCAAGTAATATTACACATTTACAACATTAAAATACTTTTTAAAAGTATTATATTGATAATTAATGCAAAAATGTTGATGCAAAAATATTTTTGAAAGATCAAAATAACCTTATATATGTAAGTATTTTGAAAAAATAGGGATAATTTTGTAAAAATGTGAGAGCTTGTTACTAAAAATAAAAGTAAAAATAAAATTATTTTTTTAAGGCTGAGTGATAAATATTTAATTAGTTGAATTCAAATCATTTTTTCAACACCTTTTTTTAATAGACAAAAAAAAAAAACAATTCAATTCCGCTAGACAATTTTGATTAAAAATTATATATATATAAATAATAATATTATTTATTATTATTATTATTATTATTATATAATATGAAAAATAGAGGAAGTGTACGTACCCTCCCGAGTAGAGCTCTTCGTGCATAAAAATGGAGGCAATAATTGTGACAATAACAGTGCAAAGAGGATTGAACAGTGCAGCAAACAGAGGCCCTCTTCTTGAAGTGCACCACGCTTGACCAAAGAACGTCACTGCTGACGTCAATCCCTACGTAACAAATACTATTAATTAATTAATTATTCATTTTTAATAAATATAATAAAATAAAATAAATACTAGTAATACTTACTGCAAAGAAGCAGGAAAAGAGTTGGAAGGGAGAAGTGAGCTTCCAAACACTCAGATCAGGCTCAACCAGGACCGTCCAGATCGCAGATTGAACGGCTGCGATCAAACACATCCACGCCGTCAATGCCAGATGATCTGGGTACCAACCACTTACATGAGCCTGCACTTGTCCCAATATCCACACTTAATTTTGCTTCTTTATTTTCTTTTACAACTTAAATAAATTATCAAAATTAATAAAAATAATAATAAAGTTGAATTACACAAAATTTATATGCAATTTTATAAAAATTGCACAAAATTCTTTATATTTTTAAAATTATGTCAAATTTTTTTTATAGTTTTATAAATTCTACATCTAAATTCCTTAGTTGTTCTTATTTAACGGCACGCGCTTAAAGTGCGAATAAATTTTAAATATTAATTTCTAAATTTCTAAAATTTAAAATGTATTCATTTATCTTATTTTTAACTTCAAAGAATATTAAAAATAACTTTTAAAACTAGATATAAGCAACTATTTATGATATATTTACTTTTATTTAGGTTAAATAACAAAAATAATTAGTATATTTATAATTTTAAATATTTAAAAATAAAAATTTTAAAATTTATTCGCATTTTGAGTGCACATTGTTAAAATTGTTAAATAAGAACGATTGATGGGTAAAGCACAAGAGTTTATAAAATTATAAAAAAATTTGACGCAATAATAAAAATATAAAAAATTATACGCAATTTTAAAAAATCACATATGAATTTTATACAATTCAACATAATAATAATAATAATAATAATAATAATAATAATATATTCTTGCCTGTAATATGAGCCAAAGTGACCAACAGAAAGCACTTCCAAATAAGAAGGAACAGCCGAGCAGCCACGTGTCCTCGGGCCCACTTAATAATAATAAAAAATTGTTTGTTGTGTTGAGCAGTTTTGGGCCTTTGAGCAGCGCCATTGCGGCGGCGCCGCCCACGCACAACACCGTTCCGACCACCTTTGCACCGCTTCGTACGCTTCTCCAATTCACCTTTTCTAATCTGTACAACGTATACAAATCATCAAAAATAATAATAATAATAATAATTTATATAAAATAGTTATTCCTCCGTCCACTAAAATTATCTATTTGAATTTGGCATAAATAATAAAAATAAATATTCTTAAAAATTTAATTAGAAATTAAAACAAATGTTTAGAAATTAAAACAAACGAAGGAAGAATGTAACGAAAAATAATGACATTTATTGTAAATAACTATTGAATAAAGTGTACTAATTTAATTTTGATTTATTGACTTTGACAAAATTAATAATATAATAAATTTAACATAAATAAGTTTGGCAAACCAAAAGAATATTTATTTATGTCCCATTGTAACTTTATTTAAATTTAAAAGTAAATTGTTTTCAAACTTCAAATTCAATTCCTAACATATAAATTTTTTTTATATGTTATATTTCAATTTTTATATAAAAATATATATATTACAAAAATATAAAATATAAAATATCATTGAAATCCAAATTCAAATAAACCCTAAGATTAAGGTGGGTTTGTTTGACATGTTGGGCATATGATTTATTTATTTACTTTTTAAAGCTACTTATGGCTATTTATTTATTTCCAAACTTTATTATATTTTCCAAAAACTAAAGTATTATTTTAGCAAAAATATTATATTAAATATACAATTTAAATCAAATCATCTCAATCCAAACCGATAGAGACACACAAACCTTTGATTTTGGAGTATATTATAAATATTAATTTAATAACGAGATATGCTTATATAGATTTGTTGAAATATTTTAAAATTATATCTCAACAATATATATGAGTGTTATTAAACATAAATAATTTTATCAAAAAATAAAAATATCATATATATATATATATATTTATTAAAAAGAAAAAAGATGATTTAATTTAAAAATGTATACCGTTTGCATAGTGCAAATGGGGCGGGTTAGCGCCGGATCCACTCTTAATGAGGTGGGTTTGGATCTAAATAATATGTTTCGAGACGGGTTATGAATTTAAAATTTTAAACCCGGTCGGGTTCGGGGCAGGTTACGGGTTTTACTAAAAACCCGCCGCAACCCCAACCCGGATCCAAATATTTTTTAAAATTATTATAACTAATATATATGTACATTTATATTATAAAAATATATTATTTATTTTCTTAAATAATTTTAAATATAAAATTCAATTAGTCGTCTGCTCCAAATAATTTTTTAAAATTATTATACCTAATATATGTATATTTATATAATAAAAATATATTATTTATTTATTTATCTTATTTTTATGGATCAATATTTGATTATTTTTAGATTTTTTTTGTGCTTTTAATGCTATTTGTTTTAGCATTTGATTGTTAAAAAAATATTTATTATTATATATTTTTTTTAAAAACGGGTCTGGGGCCGGGCGGAAGCGGGGTGGGGCGGGTCTCGGAGCCTAATATTTTCTAGCGGGACGGGTCTCGGGTCTCGGAGCCTGCAGAAACCGTCCTGAACCCGCCCTGTTGACATCCCTACTCCTTACGGCTATATTACTTTAGACGCGAGAATTTAGCTAAAGTAATAAGTAATTAAGAAGTGTATTAGTAAAAATAATTATTGTACAAGATTAAGATAACTAATAGTTTAATTAAAATTTTAAAAATTATAAAATTTAAAATAGGATTAAAGTGTATAATTATATTTAAAAAAAAATGACAAATTATATGGGACGAACTAAAATAAAAATATAAACAAATTATGTGGAGCTGGATGAGTAATAATTTATAAAATTATAAAAATTTAAATAACAAAAATATAAAAATAATTGTGAAATAAATAAATTTAGATATTTATAATTACCCAAAAGTGTAGGCAAGGATGAAGGTGAGAGCAGGCACAAGATTGGTGATGGAACTGGCAGCAGAAGAAGTCGCCAAATACAGCCCCGAATAATACATATTCTGATTCACTGTCACACTGCACATTAATTTTATTATAATAAATCCAATTATCAACACAAAATTAAATTATTATAATTAAAATAAAATAAAATAAAATAAAATAGTTTTCTTCCTCCCTTCTCTGCAAGAATTAATTAAAAAAATTAAAAAAAAAAAAAAAAGAGAAGATGTCAGTTCTATTACATTTGTGGTCTTCGGATTTTGTAATTTAAAATATTTTTTTCTTTCTTTCTTTCTTTCTTTGTTTCTTGGTTATGTTGTTATAACTTGCCCAATAAACGACAGCAATGATATCATCCCCAAGCTTCTCCACCCCAAACCACATTCCTTTTTCTCTCTCCTGCAAAAATAAAAGAATAAAAATTAAATCACACAAAATACACCTGTGTGTTTTACGAAATTAAATTCCTTTTCTTTTGTGGTTTCTTGTATTTGAAATAAATGCGCCTAAATTGAGAATAAATTTTAGAATTTCAATTTCTAAATTCCTAAAATTATAAATATATTTATTTTTTTCTAAAAAAACAGTAAAATAAACTCTTAAAATTTAAGAAAAATAATTATTTTTTAGTCTATTTACTATTGTTTAGGTTAAATATAAGAAAAATAAATATATTTGTAATTTTAGGGATTTAGAAATTGAGACTTTAAAATTTATTCGCAATTTGGGTGCATGTCAATTTAAGAAACCACGAGCGAGTTTGACTCAAGTTTTAAAGGGATTTAGCACAATTTTACGAAACTATCAAATAGGTTTTGTGCAATTTAGTCAAAAATAAAAATCAAATCTTGAAATTCAAATTAATAAGGGTAAATTATATAACACCCTTGTGTTTTACTAAAAATATACAGAATACTTTATGTTATATTTATTGCGTTATTGTAAAATTTGGGCGAATCATCTTCATTGTCCAACATTGATATTTAATTCTAAATAAAGACTTAATTTATACAAATAAAAATATTTTAAATAATTTTTTTTGAATAAAATAAATAAATAAACAATTGATTAATGCTTCATTTTATACTATTTTGGAGACAAATTGTTATCTGATTTTTTATAAAAATTATAAAAATAAATAATTGATTAATTATTTATTTATTTTATTTTATTCAACAAAATTATTTAAAATATTCATAAGATGTTGTATAATTTATCCAATTTATAATAAATTAGGGTTTTGTGTGCAAGAAATTAATTACCTGGAGAAGAAGGCAAGGGGGGCAATGAGGAAGAAGGCAAAGCACTGTCTGTAGACGACAAAAACCTTGGAACTGAGGCCGTCGAGAAGTACGGCTCTGCCGGAAAGTGCCACCGCCGAATACAGAATCTGGCATCCGATCATCGCTGTCGTCGGAATCTGCTGTTCGAAGAAGCCCATTTTTTATCTGATTATCGAACTGGCAGTCACTGCAGACAGAGCTTTGCCCTAATTATTAATTTAATTTAATTATTGAATGATCGATTTCTGCTGCTGCGGTGGCGTTGGAAAGAAGAAGATTGGGTCCTATATATATATATATATATGTATGTATGTATATATCCGCTTTTGGATGTAGTTTAGAAAGCGCTGGTTAAGGCTGTGTTTGTTTGGGGATTTGAATTTTGGGTTGAAATTTGGACAATAAAAAATTTGAATTGAAATCGTTGTATAATGTGATATAAATATGGATTGACGTGATATTTTGAATGTAAAAAATAAAAAATAGATGTTTGATTTTATATTTTTGAAAAAAAAATTCGTGTAAATAGTAAAAATCCACCAAAATTCTTCAAACAAATACACTATATTGATAATAATTATTAAAATATATATATATATTTATATTGTCACATGTATTATCTCCATATTTTACTTGTGCCTATTGGAGAATTCAGCAAATTCTTCCGAAATATTGAATAATAAGAATCAAAACAAAATTCTAATATTGTGATTAATGTTAAATATTTCTTCAAAATTTTTACTATTTTCTATTTTTTAAATATAATTTTTATTTTTCATATTATATTAAAAATTAATCTTATATTTAAAATATTACTATCTAAAATTCAACCAAATATGGATTTCAAATCATTATGTAGTGTCGAGGGCATTGTTCGGGTAATTAATAATTGAAGAAATGTTGGGTACAGCTGCACCTGCCAAACAAGATTATGGTGGTCCCGTCCCTTCAAGACCCTTCTACGCCTGTTAGGCTGACGGGGCGTTAGAGCACACACGGGTTAGACGGTGTTCCAAAAAAAAAAAAAAAAAAAATTGATTTGAATTTGATATTCTTTCTATCCAACATAATTATAGGTAAAATAGCAAAAAATTCCTCTGTGATATTAAGAATTCGCTGAAAATTTCTCGTGGTTTTAAAATTCCACAAGGGGTTCTTTTAGATTTTTAGAATCACGGGGGCTTTTCAGCAATTTCGAAAAACCATAGGGATTTTTTTTCTATTTTGCCTAATTTTTTTTATTTTTATTTTTGTCCATTCCAAGTAATTTAATTTCTTATTAGAAAATTGATTATACATTTTAATTATATTTTAAAATTTAAAATTTAAATTTTTTTAATTTTAATTAAACTATTTAATTATTTTAATCTTAATATATAATTATTTTTACTAAATAATTATTATTTTTACTAATACACTTCTTAATTATTTACTAATTATACTTTACTTAAATTTCTGTACGATTCATTTTATTTAGAACGAGGAAAGTATTAAATAATATTTGATAGGATATTTGTGTTCGAAAACCCACAAATCAAATAGTAAAAAATTAAAAATTTTGGAATTAGAAAACACACCCACAGGAGAGGGGATCCTCAGTATCATCTACTCTCTGCCTTACTCTCAACATCGTTACACACACATATATAAATACATATACACCCATGTATCTATACATGAATATGTATGAAGCAGATTGGGCAGGGAGAAAATGATGCTGAGGATCCCCTCCCCATCCACACTACCAAAACACAAAATGCCTTGGTCTTCCCAGGCTACCTATGATTTTGGAAGGATAAAAAAAGGGATACAATAGCTTACGAATTTATTAGATATAAAACACTTGTGTGTTAAATATATGATAATTATATATATATTTTTTTCATGTTGACTTCAACACAGTCGTGTATATTAAATGCGATTGTATTTTAAAAATAAAATAATATATTTTTAAATACACCCGTGTGTATATATATATATATAAAATTAGGAAAAATTAGAACATAAATAACAATGAAGCCGTCTCACCTGCACCCGCCTTTTATATGTATATATATACTTCCTCCACCACTTTTCAACGTACTTTTTTAAATTTTGGTAGTAAATTAAAAAGTAATATTTTTATTTTATTGATTAATAAAAATGTGTAAGAGAATTTAAATTGTCATTTGATTTTGTATATATATGTACTATTATTATATTTGTAATTTTTCTAAAAAAAATTAAAAGTATTTTGGCATTAATGCATAATGATTTTTATTAAAAGTAAAATAATATTTTTAAGTGACACAAATAAAAATATAAAAATAATATTTTGAGTTGAGACATAAAAAAATATATATTAATACTAGATCTGTTTTTCCAATAGACTTTTTTCCGATACATTCGCAATATAATATATATATGCATGGATCTTATTATTTCATAAAAATTTATCATTTAATAGAAAATATTATTTTTTTATATAAATCAAAACCCGAATGAGGGTTTGTTTGGCGGATGGAGAATATATATATTATCGCCATATTAGTTAGTTTCATAAATTATATTTGTTTTTGTCCGTACAAATTAGAACATTTAAATCTTACACGGAAATTTTAAAAAATATATTTGATTAAAAAAATAATAAAAATATGAAGCTAGTTGGAGGTCTTTTTTGGGACGAAAAGTGTATGTGTCATTCTTCTTTTTCAACAATGTTCGTGAAACTCGATTGCTGAAGATCTACCTCTAGCTACGCTTTTTATTTTAAAAAATATACGAATATTATTTAAACAAATTACATCGATTTATTATACTAAAATTAACAATATATTAAATAAATACATATTTGATTTGATATTATTTAGAGAAAAAAAATTGAAAATTAATTTCAAACGAAATATGTGAACAAACAGAGCTCACATCTAATCAAAACTAAGATGATCTTATTTAAAAGTTTTGACAGAATTTATAATAGAGTAATTATTAATATTATTTTTTAAAAAAAAGGAAAAAACCAATAATACTATTAATATATGATGATATTTTTTATAAACACAAATAAGAGATGGACAGATTAATAATTTAGAATAATAAACTATTTAGATGGGTATTGGGTAAACCTCTGGCCGAACCTAATACCCTGCAAACCAGGCCCGACGGGAGTGTGTATCTTCACGAGAGAGAGGGGAATTATTATTATTATTATTATTATTATTATTATTATTATTATTATTATTATTACTATTTACATGCTCCCTCCCCATGATAATTGATATTGTTTTTTCATTTTTATTTATATAATAATAATTGATATTTTTTTATTTTTAATAAAATTTACTAAATCAAAATATATTTAAAAAACATAAATTAATTTAATTAATTATATAACATATAATATCATAAATCATGTAGTATTCAATTCACTCAAAACATTTTTATTTTTATATTTCTTATAATAAATAAATATTTTTCTCTATATTTAAAATTTTGTTTCTTTTATAAAAATTAGTTTATATTAATTATAAATAAATAAAAATATTTTTATGTGATTTTTTCTCTACAAAATTATATACATACTATATATATTTTTTTATTGCGATATAATTTTTAAAATATTTACAAATATATTTTAGATTTTTTAATTATATATAGTATTAGATTTATTTTAAAACTATCAATATCATCAATAATATAAAAAAAAATAAGATAATATCATAATGCATTACTATTATTATAATTATTATTATTATTAGGCTAAATTGCACAAAATCTTAATGTGGTTTCATGAAATTACACAAAGTCTCTCGTACTTTTAAAACTGCGTCAAACTCCCTCGTGGTTTCATAAACTTTACGTCTAACCCCCTAAGCGGTCCTTATTTAACGGTATCTGACCTAAATGCGCTAAAACTGCGAATAAATTTTAGAATCTAAATTTCTAAACCCCTAAAATTACAAATATATATATATATATTATATTTATCCTAAAAAAATAGTAAACATACTCAAATATAGTTATTTTTTTCAAATTTTAAGAGTTTATTTTTACTATTTTTAAAGCTAAATATATAAAAAATAAATATATTTGTAATTTTAGGGGTTTAGAAATAAAAATTTTAATTTATTCGCAGTTTGAACACATTTAGGTCAAATACCGTTAAATAAAAACTGCTGAGGGGGTTAGACGCAAAGTTTATGAAACCACGATGAAGTTTGACACAGTTTTAAAAGTATGAAAAATTTAGTGCAATTTAATGAACACGGATAAATTTTATGCAATTTAACCTTATTATTATTAAGTAATTAAGTATAATTTCTTTAAATAGACTTCATCGGATATGCATTAATTTATCTTTTTACCCACAAAATTAAATTGTCATAATTTGGGTGGATGGACATACAATAATTAATGTACCCATTTTGGAAATGCGTATTCATTCAGTCCTATTCAATATAATTCTTTTTAAATAATAATAATAATAATAATAATAATAAGGGTAAACTATTTTTTTTTAGTCCGGTAACTGGACCCCTTTATCATTTTAGTCCCGCGTAAACTAGTCCCATAAGTAAAAAAATTTCGTTGTTTTAGTCCTCCGGCGCCGGAGAAGCCCGCGTGGCTCGTCGGAGGTGACGTGACCGCCAGGTGTCGCTGACCTGGCGGACACGTTGATTTTTTTTTTTTTTAAATTATTTTTAAATTATTTTTAATTTTATTTGTATTTTTATTTTTTTATTTGATCCAATTAAAAAAAATTAAAAAAAAATGAAAAAAAAAAAAAGTAAACCCACGTGTCCGCCAGGTGTCGCTCACTTGACGGACACGTCACCTCCGGCGAGTCACGCGAGCGTCTCCGACGCCGGATGATTAAAACAACGAAAAACTTTCACTTATGGGACTAGTTTGCGACAGACTCCACTTACGAGGCTAAAAAGATAAAGGGGTCCAGTTACGGGACTAAAAAATAATTTAACCTAATAATAATAATAATAATAATAATAATGTGGTGACTTGTTGCCAGGTCATGTTGAGTCAGATATTTAAATTTAGAGGAGACAAAGACGTTTCAAAATTCAATTTCATCCGAAGATTCTTTTTCCAAAATTTCCATTTCAATAATTGAATCCATCCAATATATATGAGTTGTATCCACCTTTACAACCATTTACTACAACAATTTCAAATCATTTTTTATTAAATCTACTTGTTTTATTTCGATAATACATATATTTTTTTAATTAAATCATTTTTTTTTCGATAATACATACTCCCTCGTTCTTATAACTAGATATTCATTTATTTTTTCACATAATTTTAGAAATATTAGTATTATATTGGGATGCAGTAGAAATAAAGTAGAAATGATTAAAATAACCTCATTAGTATGTGTGATATTAGAGCCGGCAATGAGTCGATTCGTGTCGGGTTGACTACTTTAAACGGGTTAAATTACTCAACCATAACCCGACCCATTTATTATCGTGTCGGGTTCGTGTTAACCTGTTTATTATCGTGTCGGGTTTGGGTTGACTCGTGTTGACCCGTATATATAATTAAGTCTAATTTCTTGATTCAAATTAAATAATTTTTTGTTTTGTTGCCGTGTTATGTTAGTTTTTATTGGTTTGAGCCTAAATTAGGTTGAATTATTTAAAATTAAACTTAGTTTAAATTAATTTATGAAAAAATTATTAAATTATGATTATTATACATATATATAATAAATATATTAATCAATATTAATATATTATAATCGGGTTGTCGTGTCGAGTTCGAGTTGAGAGTCTCAACCCTAACCCGACCCGTTTATTATCGTGTCGGGTTCGTGTCAACCCGTATACATAATCGGGTTGAAATCTTTGACCCAAACCCAATTATTTCGTGTCAGCTTGTCGTGTCGGGTCAGTTTTTGTCAGCTCTATGTGATATAAAAGTAATGGTATTTGTGTAATATATTGTAAGTTATAAGGGTATTTGTAATGTTAGGTAGGTAGTACAGTTATTAAAAAAAGGAAATTGATACTTTGTTATGGGACAGACTAAAATGGAAAAATAGATACTTTGTTATGGGACGGAGGGAGTATTTGATTTTTAATCTTTAAGGTTGTGTTATTTTGTGGTTTTTATTTATTATTCTTTTTTTTTCTTTAAAAAATATCACATCAAACAATTACTTTTTTTTATATTATACTACAAATTTATTTTAACTTCAAAATATTACATCAATCTCTATTTATATCACATCAAATATGTCATATATATACAAGAAACACACGAATTAAACCAAAGAACTTAAAGAATCTTTTACTAAACGAAAGCAAATGCTCGGACTCAGTTTACCCAATCTAATATCGATCCCAACACCTACTGTAATGCACAATAACAACCCAAACACAACCGACATCCACGGAAACGCAACAAACATGCGAACCAAATCACGATCTAACGAAAGCATAAACGATTTAAGCCTAACCCTTTGCAATAGACAATCTAATCAATACACTGTAAAGGAATGCTCGAAATTGTAAATCAAACCGAGGAACCGCCTCAGCCCAGGCTGTTTACCGAAGTACTCGGTCGAACCAGTCGAATCGCCGGACAGATTACCAGAGAAGACCCAAGAAGATCGCTGGAAAACGTCGTTGCAATTACGGCTTTTCAGAGGGAGGATTTGAGAGTTTGGGAGAGAGAATGCGAGAGTGAGAGTGAGAGTCTGGGTGAATATCTCAAACCCGGGCCCCCTGCCCCTTTATATATAAGCCACTGAACCGGACCGGGTTCGGTTCAGCTGTGGACCGCCGGTTTCACAGAAGACCGGCCTCACTTGTCATTGGCCAAAAATAACTCCACAATCTCCACCTTTTTGGGCATGGATAAAGTGGCACATCATGGGTGTCATCACGGTCCGAGCAACGATAGCTTTCAATCTTTTAACCGGCGGACTTACTTACCAAGATTAGAATTCTCAAAACAACAAAATCATGCCAACACAGTAAAATAAAACAGAAACAGTGCTGGAAAAACAGAATTTTAAAAAAAAAATTAAATTACAGTTTTTAAAAAACAAATTCTAATCAAAAGTATCAATATACACCGTTTTCTTACACAAGTTAAATTTTGAAAACGACAAAACTTTAGTCCCCATGTCCGCAGGGTTATATTCGGTTGGAATTTTTTCAAGTTTCAAAAGCCCTTTTGACACAATATCGCGTATAAAATGAAACCTAACATCTATATGTTAAGTTCGGTCATGAAAAACAAGGTTTTTACAAAGTTGGATCCCCGATTGACTATCTGAAAAAACAGTTACATCATTTTCCAACTATCCAATTTCACTTAACAGGCCTTTTAACCATAAAGCTTCTTTTAATGCTTCTGTTATAGCCACATATTCAGATTCGGTAGTAGAAAGAGCAAATATATGTTGGAGCTGAGACTTCCAACTAACACATGAACCACATAGTGTAAAGATATAAGATGTAGTTGACTTCCTAAAATCTCTATAATTAGCATAATTGGAATCCACATACCCATTTAGTTTAATCTCACTTATGTGTTTACCAAAAACTAAACCAACATCAATAGTACCAACCAAATACCTAAACACACATTTTAAAGCATTCCAATGTTCCACACCCGGATTAGCCATATAGCGACTCAAACAACTAATGGCATATGCTAAATCGGGTCTAGTACACACCATTAGGTACATGATTGAGCCTATGGCATTAAAATAAGGAACATTTTTCATGTAAATCACATCACTTTTAGATTTTGGACATTGATCTTTAGTTAAAATGAAATTAAATGCTAAAGGGATTGTTGAGTATTTTGCATCACACATTGAAAACATTTTCAAAATTTTCTTAACATAAGAGGATTGGTTAAGAAACAATATATTCTCCCTTCTATTCCTCACTATATTCATGCCAAGTATTACTTTTGCATTCCCTAAATGTTTCATATCAAATTTCTTGCTTAAACAATCTTTCACATGATTTATTGACTCCAAACAATGACCCATCAACAACATATCATCAACATACAACAGCAAGAATGTAGGATGTTTACATGCTATCTTAAAATATAAGCAATGGTCAAAGTTACTTCTAATGAATTCTATAGATCTTATGCATTCATCAAATTTTAAGTTCTATTGCCTAGGGGACTGTTTTAATCCATAGAGAGATTTCTTTAAAAGACAAACATGATTTGTTTTATTTTTATCAAGATAACCTTCCGGTTGTTTCATGTATATCTTCTCAACTAAATCACCATGTAAAAATGATGTTTTTACATCTAATTGTATCAATTCCATATCAAAATAAGCAACCAAAGTAAGCATGCATCTTATAGTGGAATATTTAACAACCGGTGCAAATATCTCATTGTAATCTATACCTTCCTTTTGAGTATATCCCTTAGAAACTAATCTAGCTTTAAATCTAACTCCATTTTCATCTTGTTTAACTTTATACAACCATTTACATTCAATTACAGAATAGTTTGACAATTTTTGCACCAAATTCCAGGTATTATTATCATTTAGAGATTTCATCTCTTCATCCATAGGCTTAACTCATTCATTTCTATGTTTTGAATTTATTGCCTCATAGTATGACTTTGGTTCATTCCCGTCTAATGACTCAAATACATTATGAACAAATGAAGTAACATCAAAGTCATTTAATCTAGATGGAAGCCTTATATTTCGCCTACTTCTATCCCTAGTTAATTGATAATTCTCAAGATTATAAGGTTCAACATCAGCAAATTCAGAAACAGAAACTTCACTTAAGTTTCCAGGGCTGCTGCCTGGTCCAGATTCAACATCTTCTGTGCTGTAATCTGGATCGGCACTAGATGGATAAAAAACAGTCACATTTGGAGCCAAATTCCCATTTAATTCAGCCTCTTCTTCGGCTGAATTAGAATGAGTTTGCTCCACCTCACTTTAAGTATTATTTGAGTTATTTATTACTGGATTTTCATCAATTATGGACTGATTTTCTTTCAAATAGAGCATTTCACTTTCATTAAATGTTACATCTCAACTAATATATGTTTTAAAACCAAGCTTTGAATTTAACCACAACCTATATCCCTTTACTTTTCGGGATATCCTAGAAAGACACATTTCTCAGCCCTAGGCTCAAATTTATCACTTAAAACACGTATAAACGCTGAACAGCCAAAGACTCTTAGATTGGACAAATCTATATGCCTACCACTCCAAATAGACTCGGGACAAGCACCTTTTAAAGGTACTGAGGGAGATCTATTTATTAGGTAGGAGGCTGTTTTAACAGCCTCGCCCCAAAAACTCTTGGATAAACCCGAAGAAGCTAATAAGCTTCAAACTCTTTCTAATAAAGTTCGGTTCATCCTTTCAGCAACCCCATTTTGTTGGGGGTTGTAAGGGGCTGTTTTATGCCTTCTTATTCCATTTTCAATGCAAAAATTATCAAACAAAGTATTGCAAAATTCCAAGCCATTATAAATTCTTAAGCACTTAATCCTCTTTTCCGTTTGATTTTCAATTGAAATTTTCCAGATTTTAAAGGTCTCAAATACATCAGATTTCTGTTTCAGCAAAAAAACCCAAACCTTTCTTGAAAAATCATCAATTATGGACAAAAAATATCTTCTCCCTCCATATGTGGGTTCACTTAAAGGACCCCACACATCCGAGTGAAGATATTCCAAGGAATCTCTTGAAAAAATTCTGTTTTCAGTTGGTTTTTGAGGAAATGAAACTTTATGGTGTTTTCCATAAATGCAATTTTCACAAAATGGTAAAGCTGAAAGTTTTTCAAGACCAAAATATCCAGATTTCTGTAAAATCTTTAACCCTCTATTACTTAAATGACCCAATCTTCTATGCCACAACACAGTGTTATCTTTTACAACATTAACACACAATTCAGATTTAATTTCAGGCACAGCAATCACCACATAGAGGTTATTCTTCAAAACAGCCTTGAAAATAACTAAAAAACCCTTTGTAATTTTTATAAAATTCATTCCCCATTTCCCCTCTAAGCCTAGAGAAGACAAACCAACACATGAAAGCAAATTGTTTGACAAATTTGGAACATGTCTCACATTGCAAAGTTTCAACACATTTCTCGAACCAAATCTTAACACAACAGTCCCTATTCCCATGACTCCAAAAACCCTATTATCAGCCATTGTAACATTACAATTTGAAAGAGTTTTGTAATCACAAAAAAATTTCTTAAAATGAGTCATATGATAGGTACAAGCCGAGTCTAACAACCACTCATTTTTGTTAAAATCTGTTATGTTTGAACAATCGGCTGTCACAACAAATACTTCACCAATACATCGTTCATCATGCAATATCAAGTTTGCTTGTTCATTCAAAGTAGTATTTATAGGGGTTGTTCCTATGTTAACATTGTTATTATTAGTTGCATTGTTTCTACCTTGCTTAGGGCAGTTCCTAATGAAATGTGAGGGATCCCCACAATTAAAACACCTCCAAATAAACTTAGAGGGTGTTTGAGACCTATTTCTAAACTTACTTCTAGGTTTCTTCTTATATTGACTATTATATGAGCTATTTCCATGCTTATTAGTATTAGAAGAAAAACCATTCTTGTTAGGCCTAAAAGGAGATCTACCCCTAACATGCATGACTTCACAATGTGATTGTTTGTTAGATTTATTAAGTTATAAGTCCACTTCCTTACTTTTTAGACCATTTATAACCACATCAAGTGTAATTACATCCCTACCATATTTTATTGCTGATTTTACATCTGAATATGAACTAGGAATGACATTTAGCAAGACAATAGAGCTGTAATTATCTATTGTTTTATCACCTGTTATTTTAATATCTTGAATTAATTTGGTAAAAACATCTAAATTTTCATCTATTGACTTTGAAAGGTCTAATTTGTAACTAAATTTTTTTTCTAAAAGATGTATTCTATTTGGAAGAGAAGTTTTAGTATAAATCTCATTTAACTTGTCCCACAAGTCCTTGGCTGATTCATAAAACCCTAGTTTTCTTATTACAGAATCAGCTAAGTTCAAGATAATACAAGATGATGCAAGTTCATACAGCTCATTCCTCTTTGCAGTAGGAATATCGGCTGCTGGATCAACTTCCACAGCTTTTATTAATCTTTGGGTTACAAGAACACTTCTCATTTTTTGTTTCCAAATAAAAAAATCAGCTTTTCCATCAAATGACTGTATATAAATAGGTTTGACCTGCCATTTTACAGATTTTAGAAAAAATATCTCACTGTATTATCAAAAAAAAGTCCAGATTTTTCACAAAATTGGTTTTAAAATGTCAACCAGATTCTGGTTTTGTTTAAATAAAATAGAATTTTGCAAACAATCTCAATTTTGACTTATTAATATCAACCAGTCCTTGAGTTAGTTTCTTTTGAAAACCAACTTTTAGGGTAGTTAATATTACTAACTGAAAAACAGTTATTTAACTGATTCACAACAAGACTTGGCAACTAACCACTCAACAACCACAACAAATCTCTTAACAAACAACTAAGCAACTAACAGCCAACAACAATTCACTCAAACAGCCAACTAAAACCTCAAAACAGTCAATTAAACTCTCAATCAGCCAATTAAAAAACAAGCACAGCACAACACTCAATTAGTACATTAACAGCTTGTATTTAAATGAAATTTTACCAACTCCTTGCTCCGCAACAGTTCATTGGCGTTCTTTTCGTAATCCAGGCCACTTCACCTAACAAAACTTGTTCACTGCGCTCTTAATACACAAATTAGTAAAGTTTGGAGGGTTTAGCTAAAAGGAAACCATAAAAATCAACCAATATCTGGGTGATTTCAAGTCTTAATCTCCTACAAGGCTAACTAAAGCCTTTTCAAGGAGAAATCAAACTTTTCAAGGGTGTTTAACACCACTTCACAAACAACTTTTCAATTTGAGTAATGTTCGCTAACTAGATTTCGCACAGCCTTGAATCTATTTACAAAAAACCTTCTGGTTTTTACAATGAGAACAAGTTGTTCACTATAAATCTCGTTTTTCAACTTTCTAGTAAACTCAAAATGACATATAGGCTTTGATACTACTTGTTGTTACACATTTAAGATCAATATGTCATATATATACAAGAAACACACGAATTAAACCAAAGAACTTAAAGAATCTTTCATTAAACGAAAGCAAATGCTCGGACTCAGTTTACCCAATCTAATATCGATCCCAACACCTACTGTAATGCACAATAACAACCCAA
The DNA here is from genome assembly GCF_009805555.1 of Andrographis paniculata. Classification (NCBI taxonomy): domain Eukaryota; kingdom Viridiplantae; phylum Streptophyta; class Magnoliopsida; order Lamiales; family Acanthaceae; genus Andrographis; species Andrographis paniculata. The sequence goes on from NW_026137424.1 coordinate 1,251,171, forward strand.
ACACAACCGACATCCACGGAAACGCAACAAACATGCGAACCAAATCACGATCTAACGAAAACATCAACGATTTAAGCCTAACCCTTTGTAACAGACAATATAATCAATACACTCACTGTAAATGAATGCTCGAAATCGTAAATCAAACCAAGGAACAGCCTCAGGCTGTTTACCGAAGTACTTGGTCGAACCAGTCGAATCGCCGGACAGATCACCGGAGAAGACCCAAGAAGATCGCTGGAAAACGTCGTCGCAATTAAGGCTTTTCAGAGGGAGGGTTTGAGAGTCGGGGAGAGAGAATGTGAGAGTGAGAGTGAGAGTCTAGGTGAATATCTCAAACCGGGCCCCCCTGCCCCTTTATATATAAGCTACTGAACCGGACCGGGTTCGGTTCAGCTGTGGACCGCCGGTTTTATAGAAGACCGGATCTGGTTCGAGTTACTGGATCCGGGTTTCGGTTGTGAGGGTTTGTGCATTACCGGCCTCACTTGTCATTGGCCAAAAATAACTCCACAAATATTACATAATAAAAAAAATAAAAAAATAGTGTTTTTTTTCTAAGAGAATAATAGTGAATAATAAAATTTAGGTTGAAAGTTCATAAACAAACAAAGCTCAACCTTTTTCAGAAATTAAATTAAATATTTATCTTTTATACAAAATATAATTATTGTATCCAATATTTATTTCATTTCACTGAAAAAAATAAAATAAAATACAAACATACAAAAAAAAAAAAATGGAACAAAAAGCACAAAAATATTTTAAATTTGAGGCCGATAAATACATTTATTTAAATCCATCACATTTTAGTATTGTAAATACTTTTTAATAATATAATATTTCCAAATTCTTCTCAATAGTAAATATTGGATTTAACTTCAAATTTTTTTTAAATTTGAGGCAAATAAATACATTTTATTTAAAACTCCATCGCAAATCCATTTTTTTATTGAAAAAAGTCATAGGTATATTAATACCAGTCATTAGTGATTTTAGTATTTTTGTGGTATTTTGATTTTTTTTTTCTTAATAAAAATAGTTTAGTAGGGAAAAATATGTTGAATATTGTAATGTTTTAATGAAAAAAAAATAAAAATTCTTTTGATGGCATATTCTAAGTATTAGATATATATTATTTCTAAACATTTATATATGAAAAGTTTTATGATCGACTATATGGATTTTCATATGTACTTTTACTTTTTCACGTGCAAGTGGATGTCCTCTTTTTCTTTTTTTTTTTTTCCGAGTGGAAAAATGAGTAATATTGAGGGATAATATGGCTAAATATGTCAATTGTTGTCCCTGTTTATTTGGCACGTAAATCCAAAAAAATTCTGTATTCGATGTATAGGGAGAGAATTTCCCCGCATCTAAAAACTTGTGAATGACCGATTTATATAGGATGTGATTATAACTCTTTTTATGAATAAAATTCAATATACTTTAATTATAAAATAATTTAAAATTAGGATTAAAAAATCAAAAGTATATTAATATGCATATTATTTTGTATAGAATAAAAAAAAATCAAATTAAAAAATATATATAATTTGAAAAGAAATTTTTCCAAAGAATAAAAGTAAATTTGGTAAATTATTCTGCTCGTCAATTAAAAAAAAAAATACAAACTTGAAATTGTGATTGGTAATAGCGATCCGTGTTTTTTCTTTTATAGATGGCCAGAATTTCACTTCAACTCAAATTCTATATAGAGGAGATTAAAAAAAATGATTTTATTTTAAATAATATTTTATGATAATTTATCATTACAAAAGAAAAAAAATGTGATTTTAGTTAAACAATTTATAAAGTTACAAAATAATGAATAAACCCATTAATTGTACGTGTATTTATTGGATTTTTTTATAATATTTCCAAAATACGTATCTTCTAAAAATATAATGGGTAAATAAACTCAATATTTTTATAATTTTTTTTAATAATACTTTTTTTGGATTCTCCTTCCACCGTCAAGCTTGGATCCCCATGTGCTCCCCCCCGGCTCACATAAGCGTGGACCCGTGCCCGTTTTCGTGCCGTTGCATCTACAGAAACTCTTTCATCCTGCCTCCTTTTTGCCGTCTTCTGCTTCGGAACTCCGAGCTGCGCCGACAGATAATCGATTCAAATCCGATAGGCTGTGATTTCTCACAAGGTCAACACCGATCAAAAAGTATTATTTCCTTTTTTTTTGTTAGTTGGGGGCTCGCCTGATTTTTATAGCCTTAACCATGACCTCGTTTTAAACTCCCAAAAATTAGGATGGCCGATTGATTTTGATTAGATTTCGAGTGTGAGGATAAGGCTGGCCGATTGATTTTGATCAGATTTCGAGTGTAAAGATAAGGCTGGCCGATTTCAACTTCTTTAGAGTGAAAGTATAATGTGTATTACAGTGATAAGTTGTGGAAAAATAAACAAAAAAAATTATACTACATTATATGTTTTTTTCTTGGATAATCAATAATAGTTATTTGGGGTCAGGCCAATTTTTAGCATTTTGGGTGAAATAATCCCCATAGCTGTATTGACAATTAGGTTAAATAAATTTGTTTAAAAAGTACTAAAAGTATTTACGTTGGATAAAATTGCCCTAGTGGTTAAGGAAATAGGCTGTCCGATCTTGAAACATTTGGAGCGAATGAAAAACAGTAAATGTAGTAGTATGTACCTTAGATCAAATTGCCTTAATTTTATATGGGAACATAATAATTATACCCAAAAACAAGAAAATGTGGTGTTTACAGAGATTATTTGTATAGAAATGACAAAAACTTATATATGTTAAAAGAATTTTAGGTTATGGTCGATTGTTTTACTATGGGAGAATGATTCTGTAGATGTCAATAAGCAAGGATTGACGATTTTGAATTTTAGGCTAAAGGAGCCACTTCATCTTCTGTGCCATTTACCGTACGTAACTTTTACCCTTACACCATCTTTTTACGTTGCCCTCGCGACCAAAACATTTCTTTTAAACCCCCCGATGGCCAGCTGAATATCCGACGGTGTTATCCCCTTCAATGGAAGTGAAGTGGAACCGGTGCTTAAAGCCGACGTTGATGCCACCCCAGTGCTAAGACCATACTTTACGACGACAGAAGACGCATAATAATTATCCTTGTTTTCCCTAATGAGCTTCAGATAGCCATCAACGTTTGTCGGTTTGATGCCGAACACATTCTCGATGAAATTAAAACTGTATCCCCATCGATGGAGTTGTATTGGGACTGGTATTCAAGAGTGGCCGAAGTGTACGAAAGAAAGTGGAAAGTGCAAGGTATAGACAAGTCTATTCAACTGTCTACCTACATTTTTCATGTGAATAAAGAGATCCTTACTACAATGGCAGTATTTTGGGACCGAAAAAATGTCTTCCTTCTGCTTAGTGGGCATTTGTCTCCCATGTTACTAGATGTTGAAATGTTGTCAAATTTTCCCATTATGGGGCTAGACCCAGATCTCGGATCGTTGCAATGTAATTCTCCTCCAAAAGACCATGTAGTCTACAAAGTAAAGTCGAAGGTGGGCTTGTGGAAAAATCAAGGTTTCCGAGGCCGAGCATACAACTTTCCTTCTCTATTGGTTAAATTGGTACATCATCTTCCTATCTTCAAAGTGCATATCATATGCATATTTAATTTTAATGATTCATATTGCATATGAGTAATTTTTTACGTTGGGGACCCTCTTTTTTGCTAATATTTATGAAGGTTTGTCGAAGAAACGTAACAAGTTGTATGAGAGGCTATCCTTTAATACAAGTTCTTATAATTTGTTCTGGTGTCTATAGTTAAGGTTTAACTTATATTTTCCACATTGTTTTTACGGCATGATGCTCATTCGCATGGACAATACACGGATGATTGGTTCTCGGCTTTTTCGCCTTTCGGCCCGCTATGAATAGACCTTCCGGTTGGTGAAACCGTTAGATCAATTTTGGACTATAAAAGACTACTTAAAAAACAAACAACTTAAAAAATACTATACGTAAACACTTTACTCTCATTATGCATTAGAGCCGTTGTGGTGTCCCCCTAGCTACAATTTTCCATACGATTGCCTTAAAACCTTACCTTGTCCCACATATAAAGTATCGTGGGATTCGGTGCTGAAGCCTAGATCTATTTTCCTAAGCCATTTAGTCCTAAGTAGAAAAAACTTCTTTACGTTTTATGTACCAGCCACATCTCGTTGCGCGGCAGCTAAAGAATATCCTAGATGCTCATTTCTCCAAATATGATGGTGCAAGGAATAGTCGGAAGTCTAGGCCCATCTTCTATCCAGTTTTACCTCCAAAAAATGGATGCATATCTACTTCATAACAGTTATATTCTTTTCAAACCCGAGCCTCAAACTATAGAGGCATTTGATCAGTGGGCGACGTTATGGAGAGAAAGAGGTCGATCGGTAGATAAGTGTATGTCAATCCTGTTCTCTAAAGAGTTAGTGGGAAGTGTTCCAGAGACGGTGTCATTTGCTGAAGGTGATACACGCATGATAAATTGCATACTGGCGGAGAGTTCATTGACCTGGGAAAAAAAAAAGCTTATAAATCCAAAAAAACTACCAAGTGATGTAAAAAAAAAATTGATTTTGAGCCCGAAGATGAGCCCATCTGAGGAAGATTCCCAAGAACCTCTAGGTAATCACTATTTCATGTTTCCTTTATTAATAGAAAATGTCTATAGGAAAATGCAGGTACACTCTCGTTCTACTGCTATATTTTTTGATAGTTTAAGGGAGGAACAACATTTGTAGAAGTGCTCAGCATCACCATCATCATATGTTATTATCTGTACATTTACTTTTAAAAAAATCCAACACAACTTGTCTTTTACGTATATCTAGCTGCTGCATACAACTACACTTTTATATATAAGTGTTTGTTTATTTATTTAATAGTTTACAATATATTCATCTCTTTGTCATATAACTTGAGGGATGGTTCAAATAATGAGCAAGCTACCATAAGGGAAAAAATAAACACTGAAAACAAGTCTATTTCTATTTGCATAATTTTTTATCTTTCCCCTTAAATCTTTAATTTGTACTACGTTTTGATATAATAATTAATATTTAAAAATCAATATGTAAAAAATAAACAGGACCGTTAGAGTCGAACGGAACTAATATTAAATATTTTAATAGCAAATTATATACTTACATATAGCATAATATAATTTTGATTTTAGCACAATATATTTTGACTCAATCAACAAAGATTTATAAAGAAATTAACACATATTCTAAAAGCAAATTATATAATGGTATATATCAAAACATAATTATGATTTCATCACAATATATTCTAATTTTATCACTATAGTACAATAAGTAAATTATACAATACAATATATAATTCATACAACAAATATTTATACAATATATAGCATAACACATTATATTATAATTGCATATAACACATATGCTTATTTAGGATGAATGTAATCCACATAACACATATTTTTATATAACACAACATACATTATTTGTTTTGATTTATTAATTGTTTCAAGTTAATGCACTAACTTGATAATGTATTATATATCTTGTGATGATTTACTAATTATTTTAAATTAATTTACTAATTAACACGACCCCACTTATACTATAATACTAACGTCAATTCACATATAAGTAAACGATAAACATGCTATAATCCCTCTTAATTACTTACATATATAACAATTTGTTAACCTGCTATAAATTTTTTTTCTCAGCAAAACATAACATAACTCAACAGTAACTTGTTAACATTTACCAAAAGGATCTCAAACCATATCAAAAACTACACAATCGACATACTATTTATAACACCATACAATTTCTAAAATAGACGTAATATAGAACAACGGAAGCAAAACAAGCCACGGTCCTGCCCACAGGTCGTCATCTATGTACACAGTAACTCAAAATGCCTGTAAGAGCGCCACGGCTACTCCAGTCTGACCATCAAGTCATATATCATCAGGATTACCTACAATGCATAAACTGAGTGAGATTTATAAATCTCCGTAAGTAGAAATTATGCATGATGTGAAATTTATCTCAAAATTCTCAACATGCAGAATGTGGTCTCGTTTGAAATTACCAATTTATTTATGAAATACTCTCCAGGGCCCCTAGACACACTGCTATACATCGGAAGGAGCTCAATATCCACATATTCAAATCAAACGGTGGCCTACACCAGGTAGCCTACACCGGGTTTCCTCGCAAGGTTTTCCCGGGTTGCTTCTTCCCAAGTCCCCTCTTCCGAATGCATTGTTTAAACATTGTATGTAAAGTCACAATAGACGGTGGCCTACACCAGGTAGCCTACATCAGGTTTCCCCAGGTCGCCTCTCCCGCCCTCGGTGTATAATCAGCGGTCTAACATAGTAAAATCATCTTATTTCATTTCAATGCATGATATGCATACTTAATGAAAATGCAATGCAACATATTTCACAATATTCTTATATTATTGAACTCACTGGTTCAAACCACATCAATTTTGGAGCTCACAGAATCCTTCAACATCAAATATAGAGTTCATAAGCTCAACCATATCACATACAGAGCTCACAGGCTGAAACTAATTTATATATGGATCTCGCAGGCTCAAACCACATAATCACAAAATATTAATCACATATTACAGTTTTCTGATATTCACCTACTATCAATCAAACATAATTAACTCACAAAATAATATATTTATGCATTGTAGTTGCAAATGAATTTCTACTTACCTGAAATTCGCCAAAAACGTCAATAACTCTAACTCTTAAAGCCCTTTTCATGATTCCAATATCGTATCTAACAACAATTCATTACAAATATTACCCCAATTTACTAAATAATTATTTCTACTCAAAACTTCATCTACTTAGTAAAATAACAATAATTCATGAACACGGAAAAATACCTGAATTCGGCATAATTTTTTTTTTCTTTCTTTCTTCTTCGCGTTGCCTTTCTCCCGTTTTGATGAGGTTTGATTGAGGTGGGGGTGGGATTATTACCCGTCTCCACCGCCTTAATTTTATTATTATTATTATTACTATTATTATTATTTTATTTATATATATATTTATTTAATTATTCTATTTATTTTACTTTTTATTTAATTACTATAATTAATTTTCAAGTGATCTATATTTAACTTACACCATTAATATCCAAATAATTTATCCAATCTATTTGTATTCTACTAGAATCTAAGATAAATTATGATAATATTTTCTTATTAATAAACAGGTAAAGCATATACCAAATTATAAATAATTTAATATTCAAAAGTAAAATAAATAACCTAACATCACCAGTGACATATAAATAATATAAAGTGCACTCAAAACATGAATTATAACTAATTATAAATTAACACATAAATAATATAAATAGAACATATAATTAAACATTAATACTCAAGTAAACTAATGTATGCAACTCATGAAGTATATTTAAACTACCACAAATTAACATATAAGTAGTTTACCAATACCTAAAATATGAAATATATATTGGCCAATGAGTAGTGAGAAACTCGAGTATCACACTAATTTAATCAAAATCAGAATAATGGCTAAATTATCCTGAATACGTTCGTTTAAAGGATTTGTCCAAAATTATACTATTCATCTAATTTTTTTCTCCAAAGAATCAAATCAAACACTAATTTTTTATTTTTTATATTATACCCCCTCCGTCCCAAAAGAGACGTCTTGTTAGGTGTTGGCACGAGAATTAAGGAATAATAATATTTAATTGAAAGTGGATATAAAGTAGAATATAAAAAACTATAATGCCCTTGCTTTTTTGAAGGATTTTAAAAAGTAGGTTAGAGTAATAATTAGAGGTAGTTTGAAAAATAGGGATAATTTTGTTATAAAGTGGGGACCATGGTTACTAAATAAGGAAACAAGACAATTGTTTTGGGACGAACGAAAATAAAAATAAAAAAAACAAACAACTCTTTTGGGACGGAAGGAGTATTAAAAATTAATTTTACATTCAAAACATCACATCAACACCTATTTATATCTCATCATACAACTATTACAATTCAAAAATTTTACTATTTAAATCCCGACTCAAAATTCAATACCTCAAACAAACACACCCAAACCAACTCAAAATCCAATCCCCAAACAAACACACCTATATGAACTTACGTCTTTGTCTATCTTTTTCCAATAATAATAATAATAGTATAAACAAATATGGAAAATAATTCCAGTGGTTTCCGACGGAATATCCCAAATTCGATGCTGGATGGTTGGGTCTATAATATTCCCTAAAATTTAGCTCGATTCGTCAATTAAAAAAAAATTATATATTTTATTAAAAAAGTCAAAAAAATAATTAAGAATATTTTTAAAAAATTAATTAGAAATTAAAGAGAATATAGATAGAATGTAACAAAGTGAATTGTATTTATTATAAATAAGTATCAAATAAATAGTAATAATTAAATATTGATTTTTTGAATTTTTCAAAATATAGTATTGAAGTAAATTTGATGGACAGACAAAAAAAAAAAAAAAATAGTAATAATAATAATATCAAATAAATAAATTTGGCTTCAATTAACCAAAGAAAAAAAGAAAAAAAAATCAGTTTTGTCGTGTACAAATATATTAATTAATTTTAATAAAATAGAGACATTAACTTTAAATGAAACACGATCATGTACAATGATGAAAGTCACGTTTTGAATAATTAAGGTAGCGTTTGTTAAGCAACTGATATCATGTAGTATATTTTTTATTTATTTATAAGTGGGATTTCAGATTTTTTTTTTTTTAATAAATTAATGATTTGTTTTTCAATAAAAATAATTATTATTCGGTCAACATGTTTTTTTAATAAAATCTTATTGTTTTTATAAAATATTATTGAAATTAAAACAAACAGTTTGTTTACTTGTAAGATTTTTGGCCTGATTTTATTATTTTAATTTTTTTTTCTTCCAAAAACATCAAATCAAACATTCAATTCTTATTTATTTTACTACACTAAAATCTAATTTTACATTCAAAACATCACATCAACGCATATTTATATCACATTAAACAACTATTTCAATTCAAATTTTACTATTCAAAATTAAAACCCAAAACCAAAACCTCACAAGTAAACTTTTAACAAGGCAAACAAATACTATTTCGGAAAAGTTTGGTCTTCCTATCCTCTCCCCTATAGTTTTTAATTTCTTACTCCCTCCGTTCCGGAACTAAGTATCCATTTGCTTTTTGCACGTAATTTTAGAAATATTAGTATTATATTGAGATGTAGTAGGAATAAAGTAAAAATGACTAAAATAACCTTATTAGTATGTGTGATATAAAGGTAATGCATTTGTCTAATATATTGTAAGTTGTAAGGGTATTTGTAATGTTAGGTACATAGTACAGTTACTAAAAAATGAAATGGATATTTTTTTATGGAACGGACTAAAATGGAAAAATTGATACTTTGTTATGGGACGGAGGGAGTATTTCGTTTGCAATATTTCTTAGAATTTCTATTATTTATCTAAAAAAAAAAATTCAAAAAATATCAAATCAAGTACACATTCTTTACTTTTTTTTATATATTATACTCCCTCAGTCATGCAAATGTGTGCTTATTTGACCGGACACGGATTTTAATAAGAGTGAGTAATAATTGTTACTTTTTCCTTTTATAGTAAAAAAAATACAAAAATATAATAATTTTTTATTTAAAAAAGAAACGAGAATATTTTTCAATGACAACCTAAAAAGGAAAGTGAACATAGATTTGAATGATGAATGGGGTACTAAAATTTAATTTTACCTTCAAAATATTACATCAACACCAATTTATATTGCATTATACAACTATTCTAATTCAAATTTTTTACTATTTAAATCTCAATTCAAAATTCAAATTTCCAAACAAACACACCATTTATGTATATTACTTTCATTAGCCGTTCTTTCGAATTTGTGAGTTTTATCAGTTTAGACAAATTACGAAATATTGGCTTTTAATATTGAAGTTGTATTTTGAATTTGGAAATAATAAATTTGAAGAAGAATAGTGTTTGATTTGATTTTCTTTCTTCTTCTTTTTTTTACTCGGGGTTGGAAGGGATTATATATATAGTACAATTTATATGTAACTTTTAAAAACAAAGTAAAGAAAACAAGAGAACGATTTTTTAAATAAACCTACCATCTCACAAAACAAACACTAGTTTGTTTATGTTCGTATGCAAAATTTACGATTAATCCGAACCAATCAACAACTTTTCCGTATTGTATCACAATTTTTGGCCGTTCGAGATCATTTAGGAATTCAGATAGACATTTTTCTATTTCTCGGAGTTTTTTATTTTTCGATTATCTTATTTTAAGTTTATTTTTGACCTTATGTTTCTGATTCTATATACCCAAAAATCCAACTATATCTATATATATTGATTAATATCGTAAAAAAATATAATATATGCACCCTCACATAATATATATTATAAATCAACGATTTAATAAAAAAATTAATTTTTATATTAATGATATGTTTTCTAGTATTTAATATAAAAATACATTAAATTAAGAGTTCCTTTTGATTGATTTAAACAATAAGCAAAGCCAAAAATAGAAGAAGAAGTAGAAGTCAAAAGCAAAGCAAAAATAGAAAGAAGAAGTAGAAGTCAAAAGAAGAAGCCAAAAATAGAAGAAGAAGTAGAAGTAAAAAACAGAAGCAGTTTGATTTTATATTTCGACGAATTTATAAAAGTAATTTTTTTTATAAAAAAACAGTTTAGATTTAGAGGGGTGTATTCAATTGGGATTTTAATGAATTTTTTTGGATTTTAAAATTTCTATGGATTTTTGTGATTTAAAAATCTACAGAGTCAGTTTGATGGATTTTAGTAATTGATTTAGATGGATTTCTACAAATTTTATTGAATTCTTTATGGATTTATATGAATTTCGTAGGATTGTAAAATAATTTTTTTATAAATATATATTAATTATATAAATTTATATCCAACACAAATTTTATAAATATAATATATAATTATTAATAAAATAAAATTTAATATTAATAAATAATATATAATTATTAATAATGTAGAAATATTATAACATGTGTAACACTAATATATTGTAGATTATTAATTTTAATTTTATAGTTTTAGTATTATATTATTATTTAATATATCAAATTAGTTTTATATTTCTTTATTAGTTATAATTATTATATTTATATAACTTTTTTAGATAAAAAATAAATAAGTATATAAATAAAATAAAAAAAATATAATATACGTTTTTTGAAAAAATATTAAAATAAATAAATAAATAAATAAAATTATATATTTAAATATCTATTCAGCGTCATCGAAATGATAATATTCTGTCTTCGATAATTGAAAAAAATGAGAACTACACCGCGAAATGACAATATATTATATTCGATAATTGAAAAGAAAAGTCGTCAGTAATACATATTTATTATGATAATAATATTTTTTAAAATTACATTTATAATATAAAAGTATATATTTGAATAAATTCATAATAATTTGATAATATATTTTAGTTTTAAATTATTATTTTTATTAAAAATTATAATAGTATTAATAAATATCATATTATTTATCACAAGAACAACAACAATAACACCAATAATAATAATAATAATAATAATAATAATAATAATAATAATAATAATAATAATTTTAAATGGTTAAAATTATTCAAAAGGACAAACGGTTAATATAATTATATTTTTCTATAAAAAAAATTATAATTTATTTTTAAATCTTATTAAGTGGTGTATTCAATTGGGATTTTAATGGATTTTAAAAAGTTTATTAATTTATATGAATTTAGAAAATCCACAGAGTCTACGTTGAGTTTGATAGATTTTAGTAATTGATTAAATAGATTTCTACGGATTTGATTGAATTCTTTATGGATTTATATGGATTTTGTAGGATTATAAAATAATTTTTTTGTGAATATATATTAATTATATAAATTTATATCAAACAATAAATTTTATAAATATAATAAATAATTATTAATAAGATAATATTTAATATTAATAAATAATATATAAGTATTAATATATACGTATTTACTTTTTATGTAAAAAGTTATATTAAAATAAATAAATAAATAATTTACGATTTTTGAAAAAAATATTAAAATAAATAAATAAATATAAATTAACGATTCAACAAAAAATATATATTTAAATATCTATTTCACCGTTATCGTAATGATAATATAGTGTATTCGATAATTGAAAAGAAAAGACGACAGTGATAATAATATTTTTTAAAATTATATTTATAATGTAAAAATATATATTTAAAAAAAATCATAATAATTTGCTAATATATTTTAGTTTTAAATTATTATTTTCATTAAAAATTATAATAATAGTATTAAATATTATCATATTATTGATCACACATACAACAATAATAATAATAATAATAATAATAATAATAATAATAATAATTTTAAGAATCCATAAAAAATCTGTGATGGTAATGAGAGATTCTTTCGTATACAAAATTTTCACAAAAATCCATTAAAATCCATAGACTTTTAAAGTTTATGAATTGTTGAATATCTCAAGATTTTAAAAAACTTTTAAAAGTTTAGTCTAGATTTTGATAGACTTTTAATGATTCAATACACCCAAATTTTGAAAGTCCAACAAAATCCTACAAAATCTATATTGAATACACCCCTCTAAGTATATTTAAAAATTTTAAAATTAAAGTATAAAAATATATATTTTCAAATTTGGGCATTTCTATTTTAAAATGTTAATTTAAGGATAATATATAAATTAAAAATAAAATTACAATATAATATTAAATTATTTTTATTTCACAATTTATTTCAAAATTTTATAAATTATATTTAATAACTTTACTATAATTAAAAATTTTAGATACTTAAATATAACATATAACTTAAAAATAATAATATAATTATATTTTTTAATTTTTATTAAAATAGAATATTTAAATTAATTATTTTTATATTATATATTATTATTATTATTATTATTATTATTATTATTATTATTAAGAATGTCAAAACAATAATTTTAATCGAAAAGTACTTATTCTTATTTCAAAAATCATGCTTTTGAAAAAATTACTTTTTAACTTAAAAGACTGCTTCTGCTTTTAAACAAAAGTCGATGCAATATATATAGACTTTTTTTTTCTAAAAGTAGAAGTCAAAAACTCATATAAAAAACAAATCTAAACAGGACCTTAAAACACTAAACAAGCACACTCCTATTATTATTATTTTTTATTTTATAACCAGTTTTAATCGAAAATTCTTTTATTTGATTACCTCTATTTGTTCATTGATATGGGTTTGTTTCTTTTATTCCAAATCTCCAGGTTTCTATTATTTAGATTCTGTATTTTTCAAAAAAATTATACTTTTTTCTATTACAAAATATCTTATCATATATTATTTTAATACAAAATTCAAACCAAAATTTTTTCAAATTCAAAAAAATAAAATAAAATAAAACAAAACTCAAAAACATACCCCAAATTCTTTTTCTACATATTGACCTCATTAATGCAAACTTTTGGAAGTTTTTCAATGGGCCATCAATTATCAAGAGAATATTAGCCCAACTTTCAATATTTTTACCATGGGCTTTCAAAAGAAAGTGACCATGTCATTATTAGTTTAATCAATATTTTAATTGATCAAAGATTAATTTTGATGAATTTTGATTGTATTAGGTTGTCGCAAATATATTATTATGAGCTATGTAATTTATTATTATTATTATTATTATTATTATTATTATTATTATTAGTTTGCCATCAATTTAACCTTATATCGCTCATAATTTTAGTTTTTTTTTTAAGATTATTATTATTTATGATTTTGAAAAAAATCAAATCAAATAATTTTTTTATATTATAATAAAAATTATTTTTCTCATCCAAAATATTAAATTTATACTTATTTATATTATTATAAAATAATTATTTCAATTTAAAACCCAACACTCGCAAACAAAATTATTGACAATTAATAATAGTCTGCATTTATGTCAACAATTCTAAAAACATCCACCACCAATAACGTGTAATTCTAGAGTTTTGTTTTATTATTATTATTATTATTATTATTATTATTATTTTCGTTTGTTTTATTTTAAAATATTATTTTTTTATTTTAATAAAAATAATTATATATTAATATCAAAATATTTATAACTTTTACCAAAATTATTTACAAGTATACTATTAACGATTGTTTTATACATAAAATCAAAGAACAAAAATATCAAAATCTATTACGCACTTTCACTAACTAATAAAATATTATTATTTTTTAATCTATACAAAACTCCAATTAGCCCTTTTGGAGATGGGACATAGGTAATAGTTTATATATTTTTTTTCTAAAGTATAGCGTAATCTTATTGATATAAGTAGTCCAATAGATTTTTTAAATAGTCGGAAAAATCCGAATATTAGAAAATGTGTTGAACCATAATTTGAATGCATTTAACTTATAAGATCACAATTGTATATTGTGGATTTATTGATTATATATGAAACTTTTTGTACTTCAAATGTTGGACAAAGACCATTAATCATAACATATTTGTTCACATAATTAAATTTTTATGATACGATTTTTAATATATATATAATATTTTTATATTATTTTTTTAAAAAAGTAGTAATTTAATAAAAAAAATATTATTTTTTATATTATCGAATACAATTTTATATACCACATTCAAAAAAATAATCTCAAACTAAAACACTTAACACACATTCCCAACCTTCTCTATTGAACCTTCTCTATTATTATTAGTTTTTTTATTATAATTATTATTATTATTATTTTGCACTTTACTCCCAAAATTTACCATCTTTGAAAATTTCTTGAATAAAATAAATTAAATTATGACTAATTTATTATCTTTTATGTTTGATTCTCTCAAGTAAATAAATATATTTACATATTCTTTTTCAAAATTCCCTCTATTATTTTTTATAAAATCAATTTGTATTGATCATACATGGATGCATTTATGTTATTTATCTATATTGTATATATTTATTTGTATTATATATAATTTTATTTTTTTATAAAATACTAGATATATTGAATATATATACTTGATTGGGATAGGACTATTAAAATATATTAATGCAAAATTTGAATTTGTTTTTAATTAAATATATTACATTATATTTCAAAACTCTTCGGCAACATTTTATAACAGTTGTGAGTTTTTATTTAATACTCCCTCCGTCTTACTTCTCATGTCCACGTTTCTATTTTTGTCCGTCTCACCTATTTTGTCATTTTTTTTAAAAAGAATTATACATTTTAATCTTATTTTTAAAAAATTAATTTATACTTTTTAAAATTTTAATTATACTAATAAGTTATCTTAATCTTAATTTATAATTATTTTTTTATACGATAATTATTTTCACTAATATTTTTTTAATTATTTAATAATTATACCCCTTATAAATTCTCGTGTCTACAGTAAACCAGATAAAATATCCTGATGGACGGAGGGAGTAAAAAAAAAAAAAAGTAAAAATAACAAATATTTGCTTTGTTTGTAATTAAAACAAAATTCTCTATTAGTCAACAGTACAATTTTCAAACAATAATTTTATTTTTTTTTCAAATATTATAATTGACCAAGAATTCAAAAATAATTTAGATGGCAACCACACACTTTAATAATAACCTTTCTTATAATTCATTCCCTCATTAATCTAAGAAATGAGAAATCATTGCATTAACTAGAGTAATAATAGCTCCATTTACACACACATCTTTGAATAGTTTGAGTTGGGTTAGACACGAGATTTAAGGAATATTGGTATTATATTAGTAGTAAGTAAAAAGTACGAGTAAAATTTTTTTTTGCCCTTGTAAGTGTATTAGTGTAAAATGTAGTAGCAATTGTGTAATAATAATAAAAAAGTAATTGTAGTTTTATAGTCATATAGTTATTTATGGACATGAGACTATTATTTTGGGACGGACAAAAATGGTAAACAAGACTATTGTATTGGGACAGAGGGAGTATGATATTTTATGAAAATAAATAAATATTAAATTTAATATTTTTAAAAAATTACTATTAATAAATAATATAAAAATTTCTAAACTATATGTTTATAAAGAGTGGAACATAAGATATATATATATATATAATACTTTCTCTGTCTCATAAAACCGGTACTTCCTCGTCCTATTTATCATGTCTATTTTTTTATTTTTGAATGTCCCACTTATTTTGTCGGTTTTTTTTTTTTTAAAAAAGAATTATATACTTCAATTTCATTTATCTTTTTTTTAAAAAAAAAATTTCAATTAGATTAATTAGTTATTTTAATTTTAATTCATAATTATTTTTACTAATATATTTTTAATTATTCACTAATTATATAACCCCTAAATTATCGTGTTTACAGTCAAATGAACTCCATAGTCGGATGGAAGAAAATACTCCCTCCGTCTCATAACTATGTATCAATATATTTTTTACACGGAGTTTTAGAAATATTAGTATTATATTGGGATATAGTAGGAATAAAGTAGAAATGATTAAAATGACCTTATTAGTATTATGTGATACAAATGTAATGGTATTTGTGTAATATATTGGAAGTTTTAAGGGTATTTGTAATACTCCCAACGTCCCTTAACAATCTATCAATTTTTTCATTTTGGTCCGTCACATAACAAAATATTCATTTCCTTTTTTAGTAATTGTACTATCTACCTAACATTACAAATACCATTCCAATTTACAATATATTACACAAATGTCATTACCTTTATATCATACAATACTAATAGGGTTAATTTAGTTTTTTTACCTTTATTTCTACTTTATCCCAATATAATACTACCTCCGTCCACCGTCAATTTATCTATTTGCATTTGGCGTCATTGTTTTTAATATTAAAAATATTCTTATATTTGTATAATTTTTTTGTACAAATACTATTATAAGACACCAATAGAAATATTTTTGTCATTTTTCCTTCGTTTGTACTACATTTTGATATAATAATTAATATTAAAAGATTAACATGTAAAAAGTAAACGGATAGATTGGCGGTGGACGAAGGTAGTACTAATATTTCTAAAACTCCGTGCTAAAAGCAAATAGATATATAGATATGATACAAATAGAGTATTAGGTGGATAATACATGTACTAAAAAAGAATATGGATACTTTGTTATGGACAAAACCTAAATAAAAAATAAATAAATACTTTGTTATGAAACAAAAAGAATATCATTCTTCATTTATATCCGTCTCAAAACTGAGTGTCCCAAAAAATTATAATCTTATTTCAGGAAATAGTAAGTAGTATAAATTAAATTTGGCCATGTGTGGATAGTGAAATGTCATGTGGTGAATTAAATGAGGTGCACGTGCATGGCCACCCTAGATTCTTAATTCGTACAAATATATTAATGTGCCAAGTCCCCATCTTACCCTAAAATCATCCATGTGCTTCTGCAATTTTTGCACCTCTAATGTTTACTTTTTCCCGCTCCAATTAAAGTATTATTTTTATTTATTTTATTTAAAAATATTTTTATATTTAAAAAAAAAAAAGTTATTATACACTGATGTTAAAATGTTCGTTAATTTTTATTTAAATTACAAATATACCATTACATATATAATTACTTTATATTATATAAAGTCAAAATGATAACAATATCCAAATTTTTTTATAAATTTTCGCTAATTAATAAAATATTATTTTTTAATTTATTACAAAATCTCAAATGACACATTTTAATTGAGACAAATAAAGTATATTCTTTCGTTGGAGCTAATTATGCTAGTTTTGTAGTATTCATTATCATTTGTATACTACATACTCTTGCTCCTCTCCATCTATTTGTATTTTTTGGAGTATAATTTGTGGAGTTTTGATTTTGAATAATAAAATTTTAAATTAGAATAGTTATTTTGATGTGATATAAATATATACTGACGTAATATTTTAAATATAAAATTAAATTTCAATATAGTATAATAAATAACGAAATAATAGTTTAATTTGATATTTTTTTAGAAAATTTTTTTTTGAAATAGTAAAATCAAAAATCAAAACCCAGGGTCTTGAATTGTTTTGAATTTAATTGTTTTCAAATATTTTATATGTCAAATGTATATCTAATTTTTATATAATTCTTTTTATATTTATGCTATCAATAATCACAGTAGTCGAAAACAACGAAACTCTAAATAGAGTAAAAAATAACGAGACTCTCAATGCAGTATGACACATAGTTCTAAAGAAATATGACAACGAATCGCGGAAAGATACGCAAACAGGATTCCCAAATTCAAATGCAGACGAAACCAAGACTTTAAACGAAAAGATTAACAACTACAGACAAAATCTTAGATTTTGAGACCTCCGGGTACATTATATGTTGAATGTACTAGTAGAAATACATGTTAGTATACTGTATCTACTCCAGAAGAAAAATAGGTTCCGATATCATTTTAAAATAAAATTTACGAAAACTAAACAATTGCATTATTTTCATAATTAAAATATAAGCGTATAAATAGATATAACATACCGACTCGATAAGTTCAAACCTAAACAAGCTAAACAATCTAATCTATGGATAACAAATCCAAATCTAAACTTAATATCTAAAATATCTCAACAAAGTTGAAAACAAAACTTACTTGTTTGCTCACAATGTTCACTCAGGAATTGGAAACAGAACTCAAAATTTTGTTAGTAAAGATCGAAGTGGTAGCAGTAGGGATGAAATAAGCCACATCAAGCCAGACCAGAGACTATGGTCTATCTGCTTGTTAAAATATATCTCTAAGCCGTGGATCTTGCCTACTTTAAATTTAAGCATGACCTTCGAGCCTATTTAAAAATCTGTATAATATTTTTTATTTTTTATTTTTAAACTTAATATTTGTAAAAAACTAAATACAATTGTTTGTTATATATAATAAGTCAGTTAAAATAAATTAACTTTTATATTTTTTATTATCACCAAATATAATTTCTTTTTGTGAATTATAAACAATTAAAACATCTAATATTTGTATATATTATATATAAAAAAATATATATAAATCTATAAACAGATCAGCCTGATAGACCAAAAAGGTTTTTTTTGTAAAGTCTAAGCATGTTCTATTATTTAAAAAGACTTATATCTGAATTTAATATCTTTAATAATGATAGAAATAGAAACTAAAATTCTCTATTTTAAACGTAAAATCATATACATATTTATAATAGTTCATAATAATTTCAATAAAATGAATATCATAAATATAATATATATTTTAAATACTTTGTTTCTTCCATTTTAATTGTCTCATTTTTTTAAATAATATTTTAAATATAATATAATAAATTTAAATATAATTAACAAATATAAATCAACTTAATTAACTTCATAACACATAATATCATATATTATGTAGGATCTACTCAAAATTCTTTTATTTATATATCTCTCATCGATAAACAAATATAAATATTTATAATTAAAACTCATCTTTTTTTTATAAAATTAATTTATCTTAATAATATTTTTTTTTATAAATATAAATATTTTTTTTTATAAAATTAAAACTCAAAATTCTTTTATTTATATTTGTTTTTATTATTTAAAATTTTATTTTCTTCAAAATAATATTTTTATTACATATATTCTTATTATGATATAATATTTAAAATATTTAAACACATTTTTTTAAATTTATTTTAATTATATATAATAATTTTTATTTTAAAATTACAATAATACTACTTACATAAAAAAAATAAAATAAAATAATAAAATAATATTTTAATTCAATATTATTAACTAATTAAATCATATTATTTTAAATATTGCACCACAATCAAAACGTGTCAAGAGTCGCCTCCTGGTAGTGATTTGTCAACCACATTTTCCCTCCCAATAAGTTTATAATACTCTATCCGTCTCATTTTCATCTGTCTCACTCCAAAGTATTTATTTTTTATTTTAGTAAAGTAATTATACATCAATATCAAAATATCTTTAATTTTGCATATTTGTGGGTTTTTTTTATCCTGATTTTACTATTACGACTTTTTTTTTCCTCCCAAAAAGCATCAAATCAAACACCTATTATTTGATATTCAAAACATCGCATCAATACATATTTATATCACATCAAATGACTATTTTAATTCAAAAATTTATTATTTTAAATCAAAACTCGAAATCAAAATCTTACAAGTAAATACACCCTGCAATTATTTTTTACATAAAATTAAATGACAAAAATATCAAAATCTATCTTACACTTTTACTATCTAATAAAAAATTATTATTTTTTAATCTATTATAAATCTCAAAGTGCCGTCTAGACTAGGGGTGAACAAAATATCCGAAATTCAAAAATCCAATCCGAACTAAACCGAGTTTAAAATTTGGTTCGGATTTTTCAGATTTTCGGATTGGATCGGATTGAATTTTTAACAAATTTTGGATTTTCGGATCGGATCGGATCAGTGTACTTAAAATCCGAACAAATCCGAAATCCGAAATATAACATTTTAATATATTTTTTATTATACATATTTAATATTTTATTAGAAAATATTATATTTTAATATAAAAAACTCAAATTTATTAATTATATTTTAATATATTTAATTTTTATATATTATATATATTTAATATTATAAAATAATACTCCCTTCGTCCCAGATACCGTGACACGGTATTTTAGGAGGGGTGTAATTAGTAGATAATTAAGAATATATTATTGAAAAATAATTATCCTATAATATAAATAATTACAAATTAAGATTAAGATAACTAATTAGTTTAATTAAAATTAAAAAAAAATAAAATTTAAAAATTTAAAATGAGATTAAAATGTGTAATTATTTTCCAAAAAAAGGAAAGTGACATGATATGTGGGATGAACAGAAACGGCAACCTGGACATGGTATTTGGGACGGAAGGAGTAATAAAATATTAAAAATTTTAAAAATTAAAAAAAATAATAAAAATATTTAGAATTTCGGATTTTTCGGTTTAGTTCAAATTTTTTAGTTCGGATTACGAATTTTCGGATTTCGAATTTCGGATATTTAAATTCGATTCGAATTGATTTTTTGAATTGATTTTTTGAATTATTTTAAATTTTCGAATCGATTCAAATTTGACAAAATCCGAATGGTCACCCCAAGTCTAGACCGAACATGCAGAATATATAGAAATGTCAAAAGGACATCTAGCGCCTTACAAATAGTTGCGTGCACGGGAAAGATGAATATTAATGGAGTCAATATGTGTACTTGGTTTTTTTTTTTTTTTTTCCATATATATATAACAAATATATTTATAATAATTTATATTTATTCATAAGAGAAATTAAACCCACTAGTTAAAGAAGCATTTTTAATTGCTCCATTCGAAGTTGTTACAATTTACAACAGTAGCCATCTTTTTTTTTTTTTTTTCGAAAGTGCGCACTGGGTAAATATTCGGCCGAATCTAATATCCTGCAAACCAAGTTCGACGAAAAAGTTACATTAGGCGAACCATATGTGGCAGGTGACCTGAGGCGTCGGGGATTTAACCCAATGACCACGGGACAACAATAGCCATTTTTGTTGATTGGTAGAGTAAGTATAGCTGAACGGCTTAGCTAAATTATGTCAATATAAGTTGGTGTTCGAATAGATATTTAGATTAGTTTGATTTTGTAATTGGATAAATCTTTATAAAAATTGTTTTTTGAAAAAAGTGTTTGGATATAATAAAATTTAAAATAATTTTGAACTGTGAAAATTACTTTTAAAAATATGTTGTTAATATAATTATATTTTTATAGAACCTTCATAATTTATTTTAAATTTTATTAATTATATTTAAAAAATTAAATTATATAATATAGAAATATTTTTGAATTTGGTAATTATATTTTAACTTTTTTTTAAAAAAAAAGATGAAATTAAAACAATGCAATCCAATGTTAAACTATTTGTATTTTTATAATTTATTTTAAAATTTTATTAATTATATTTGATAATTTTAAGGTTTTAGTACAATTAAAAATTTATATTTTTAAATTTAGCATTTTAATTTTAATTTAAGTATAATATGTAAAATAAGAATAAAACTACAAATTATATTTTTAAATTTTATTAAAATATAAAATAACTATTTTTATATTATTATTATTATTATTATTATTATTATTAAGAATAAAAATATAATTTTAACTGAAATATATTTTTGCTTATATCAGAAGTTCATCTTTAAGGTACTTTCAGTTTCAAAACTTATTTTAATTTTAGTACATAAATCAATACAAATATTCATAAAATAATTTTTTAGAAGTAGAAGTTAAAACTCCTTCATAAAAGCCAAATCAAATGAAGCCTAAGTAGATGTGTGAATTACTTTTTTTAAAAAAAAAAAAAAAAACATTTTATGTCAAACAATATATTTATAAGTGTTGAATCAAATGTAACAATTTAAAATTTGTATTTGATTAATAATGATCAATATTCAAATTCGAATAACAGATCTTTGAATATGAATATATATATATATAAATTAAAATCGACAAAATTCTTTGATTTATTTAAAATATATTTATGGTTATTATCATTCACACCTCAATTTTCTAATTATTGTAGATCTAATGGTACTAAGACTATATATCACATGTAAGATTAGTTTTTTTCATATAATGTGGGAATTCACATCTACTACTCGACGAATGCATTTTAGGTAAATATTCGGTTAAACTTAATTGTCTGCAAACTTGGTCCGACAAGACAAATCACACTAGACAAACCATGTATGACAGAAAAGACCTGAAAGTTTCACATATAAAATTAAATTTTTTAATACTTGATATGATTTTCGGGGCACACACATCTACCAACACAATGAATCATGAGACATATATAAGAAGTTGGTAACTCAATTCAGCAACATAGTCTAGGCACAATAATAATTTGAACTTACAATAAAAGTAATCCCAAATGTATACAATGTTCTTTTACTCGGATTTTTCGCTCTCACACTTGCATAGTGACAGAACTACATGGGGTCCGGGGGAACTTAAGCCCCTCGAGCAATTATTCTCGTTGTATGTGTCGATTATGTTGCCAACTACATAGATTGTATGTCCTGGCCAGATTCAGAGATTTTTTTTTATTGAACTATCATTTTTGTGTTGATTGAATATGTCAAGATACATATTTTTATCATTGATTCGGTTGAAAATGATAATGATGTCTGAACGAACTTAACGAAAATTTTCAACCCACTCGATGAAATAACTCTGGCTCTACCACAATGCTTACCAGTCACATGGCTAAATCCCTTCTCTCAATTCGATCACAAGTGCTTATGCGATAGAATGGACGGATTTCCATTGATGACATCGTTCTATAGGTCCATCCAAAACATCAAAGATCAACAATGTTGAATATAGTTTTTTTTATTCAAAGAATCAAAGTAGTGTTAAACTTTGTTTGATTTGTGTGTGTTTTGTATTTAACTATTAATTGGACATAATATATTATGAGATTAAGGCCCCTTTGGATTGGCTTCTGGCAGGAGCTTTTGGCTTCTACTTCTAAAAAAAAAAAAGCAATTTGCACCTGTTTGCATTGGTTTTTTAAGTTGAAAAGTGCTTTTTTCAGAAGCTCATAGGGGTAGCTTCTGAAATAAGCATAAGCATTTTTCATTTAAAATTACTGATTTATCCTTAATAATAATAATAATAATAATAATAATAATAATAATAATAATAATAATAATAATAATAATAATAATAATAAATATAATAAGTTAATATAATATAATATAAAAATAAATAACTTATATATATTATATTTTAATAAAAATTAAAAAATATAATTAATTTATTATTGTTAATTTATGTATTATATTTGGATTAAAATTTAAAATTTAAATAAGAGTATATAAAATTTTTAATTATACTTAAATTACTAAATATAATTTATAAATTTTAAAATAAATTATAAAATACAAATTATTTAATATTATATTGTAATTTTATGTTTAATCGATATATTATCCTTAAATTAAAATTTTAAAATATAAATAATCAAAATTTAAAAGTACAATTTTTATACTTTAATTTAAAATCTTTAAATAAAATTTAAATTAAATTATAAAAATGTTATAGAAAAATACTATTATATTAACCGCATGTCCTTTTAAATAATTTTAACAGTTTAAAAGCAATTTCAACTATATAACTATATAACGTCCAAACAGTTTTTTTTCGAAAAACTGCTTTTATAATGATTTATCCAAACACAAAATCGAACTGCTTCTGCTTCTGGCTTCTCTTTATTTTTTAAGTCAATCCAAACGGACCCTAATCAGTAGTATATTTTTTTTATAAAAAAAAGTATAGTAAAAAAAATCAAAATGACATATATTCTTGAAAATATTATATATATAGTTAAACATATATACGAAACTGAAGTGGAATTTTTTATAAAAAAAAAAAAAACGCCTAGTTGTGTCAAAGAATCGCCTATTTTGCATAATGAAATATGGCTTGTGGTATCCCCAGAGATAATACGACAACAATCAATCAAGGGAGCATCGCTATTGGAAAGGCGTAGTAGAGCAAGATGGCCGGAAAATATACAAAGGGTGTGTTTGTTTGGGGGTTTGGATTTTGAGTAGGGATTTGAATAGTAAAAATTTTGAATTTGAATAGTTGTATGATGTGATATAAATATGTGTTGATGTGATATTTTGAATGTAAAATTGATTTTTAGTATAATATAACAAATGAAAAATAGGTGTTTGATTTGATGTTTTTGGGAAAAAAAAAATTGAATAAATAATGTAAATCCAATCCAATCCCCTGAACAAAATGTAAAGATGAGAACTTGATTTTGAGTTAGCCGTAAACCTTTTCCGACCCAAAAATGAAAATTAGAAGGACCTATTTACAATAAGATCAATGAGATGGTATTGGAGATGAATTTCAAATATAATGTAGTATATTTGATTAATTTAAATTTAGAATATGCTTGAAAGTGGTTTAAATATTATATTTTAGTAAAATATATATAAATAAATATGTTATTTTGTAAAAAATAAAATAAGATTATATATAATATTTATTTATATATGATTAATATCAATAAGCTTTATAAAAGTTATGAAATTTTAAATATCTATAAATATATTTATTTAGAAAGGAAAAAGAAAAAAAATATTATAAATGAGTTCTATTTTGAGAAAGTACTTTTTTTTTAGTTTTATTAGTGTTAGGTACGATAACATTAGTAATATAAAAAATAATAATATTTTGTGCGTTCAAATTATTGAATGTGAATATCTATATTATATACTATGTGAGTTTGTATGCACTATAGAGTAAATTATATAACACTTTGTATTTCCGTACAAATATACAAAACACTTTGTATTTTATTTGTTAATGAAATTCTATTGTGTTAATTGAAAAGTTTGCACAAAATATTTCATTTGTTCAAAACTGATGTTTGGTTCTAAATAAAGACACATAACTTATGCAAGTTTTATATAAATAAAACACGTAAAATATCTTTAAAAAATATTTTGAATAAAATAAATAAACAAATAATTGATCAATCATTTGTTTTTATAGTTTTTTTTATAAAAATTAGATAATAGTTTGTCTAAAAAACTATAAAATGAAGGATTAATAATTTATTTATTTTATTAAAAAAATTATTTAAGATATTTTATTTATTTTATTTACAATCAAATATCAATTTTTGACGAAAAAAGTATTTCGTGCAAACTTTACATTAACACAAAAGAGTTTCAGAGCATAAATAAAACAACGTGGTGTTTTTATACATTTTTACTAAATTACAATAAAGTGTTATATAATTTACCCTACATCCTATATTATATAAGTATTATATTTGTTGGATAATATTTTGGAAGGGATTGTAGGCTCTGGGTTCTTAAAATTCTGGTTAAACTGTTTTTAGTCTTTTGACTTCCATTATCATTTTAGAATTATAAATAAACTCGATATGCAAATAGTCATGCAATTATTTTTTTTTTTTTAAAAAGAAATGATCCTTCATCACCGAAATTGACACATCACCGATGATGTGGCTTACCGGTGCTGATTTGGCATCGTGTCAGCGTCACATGGGTGACAAGTGAATTTTTTAAAAAAAAATTGAATATTTTTTAATCCACTTGTCACCCAAGTGGTGCTGATGTGTCTAACACGTCAGCGCCAAATCAATATCGACGAGTCACATTATCGGTGCATCAATTTTGGTAACCAAAGATTATTTCTGAAAAAAAAAAAAAAAAAAAAAAAGAAGCGAAACTAACAGTTTTTATACAAAGTCCCTTTAAAATTCTAAAAATAATAATATGGGTTACATACTACATTAGAAAAATAGTTTACCTTAAACTTTTTAATATTCATCAACTTTTTTTTAAAAAAGTAAAGAAAAAAAAAACATAAAACTAAACATTTATTTCTTGTTATTATTTTAAAAATAAATTTTAAATATAAATATCATATTAAACAAATATTTTAATTCAAGATTTTAATTTTCAAAATCCATACATAAAAACTCAAACCCCACAATACATCTTAATCTTTTTGTTTTTTTTGTTTTTTTTCTCCCTCAGCAAATTACTAATGCTTCTTGGCTGGTTTGGATAATATGGTTGGAAAGAGAGTGGAGAGGAAATAAGGTGTTTGTAATAATATATATATATATATATATGTATATATCTGTTTGTCCTCAAATTAAAGAAGCAAGCATTAAGTAGAAGATTCTCTCCTCTTCCTTTAGCTAGGGTTAGCTGCATGTGCCAGCATGTGCTGTGTCTTCCATTCATGGCCATGGCCCCATCCTTCATTCATTCTTCAAATTAAATAGATTTCCGATCCCTCTTACCCTTCTGCAATTTCCTCCTCTCATCATTCATCTCTCTTTCTCTCTCTCTCTCTCTCTACCTCTCCCTCTCTCTGAAATTTTGTTTGTTTTTGGATTATCAGAAGTTTCTTCACAGGTTAATTGCAGCTCTGTCATGACAAGGTATGCAGGTTTTTTATAATCATATGTATCAATATAGTTTTGTTATCTAATTTCATTCAACCTTTGGAATCGATATTTATATATATATATATATATATGTATGATAACAATTTGATTAAGCTTGTCGAAATTTCAAATGGTTACTTTCACTATTTCAATGTGTTTTTGAGGTTGATAGCCAAACATTTGCAAGTGTTTCGATTTCGATTTCAAATATGTGGGTTGTAATTTTGTAATAGTCGTTATAATTATACGTCTGTTTCTTTGGAGTTTATTTTCAGTATTTTTATTAGTCGGTTATTATTTTCTTTTAATAAAAATATACTCTTTTGTCCCGAAATAATAAGACCATTTGGATTCGGCATGAAATTTAATTAAGAAATAATAATATTATATTGAAAATTGGTTTAAAGTATATAGTCAAAGACTAAAATATTTGTGTATTTGTGTAAAAAATAATGTATAATGATAATGAAAAAATAAAAATAATTTTATAATGATACGATTATTTATGAAAATTAGAGTATTGTTTTGAAATGGAGGAAGTATTATTTCTTCTCACAACATTAAATCATTCACTCTTTAAATCAAAACACAAAAGAGCAGACACTATATAGTTTAATAAATATTGGGGAAGAAGATGTATTGAATAAAGTCTGATTTTAGATTTGTGAAGCAATAAAATGCCTAATGAGTAATTTAATTTGTATTTGAATAAAATTTCCTCACATTTTTTGGGTTAATATATGAAGAAACTATTGTTTTGTTCTTTTTGTTTTTATGATCTTTTAAAATTTTTGTTGATAGTAATCAAGAATTGTGTAAGTGTTATTAATATATATTTATTCTTTATTTTTAAATATTTTGTATAAAAAAATAATATATTTTTATTGAAAACAATCTAAATTGAATAAAAATGCTCTATGTTTGTTCGTTGCACGCTCACGCTCTTGTCTATATTATTTGTTTGAATCTTGTGTAAGAATTGAATCGGTAACATAATTTTCTCCAATTGTGTCCAAAACAACCTGCAGATCAATGCATAATTCATCAGCATTTGTAAAGCAAGATTTCCTCAAGAAATGGCTAAATTGTCTCAAAATATACAACAAATTCAAAACAAAAATGACCATTTTGGAAAGGAAAAGAGCGATAAAACTATCCGCGGACATGGCCATTGCTTCCACAAGAAACCCGACCACTCATTGGAGCCGCGCAACAATGGCCGGTGCTACAATGGAAAAACACATATTAACAAGCGAGGAAATTAGCAAGAATGTCTCGACAAACAATTATAAATGTAAGAATAATAAGAATTTCCAAAGAACTCGAGGTATTCTAACATGCGCTTGTAAGAAGGTGAAATCAAGGCGGAGAGTGGTACCCCGGAGAATGAAATCGGTCCTTCGGGCCCGAAAAGTTGTGAAGAATCGAACCCTTGTGCTTAAAGGACTTGTACCGGGTGGACATGACATGGATGAAGTTTGTTTGATTAAAGAAACCCTAGATTATGTTGCTTCACTTAGGGTTCAAGTGGATGTAATGAGACACATTGCTGCTGCTGTTGTAGCTACAAAGGGTTTGGATACTCAAGAAATTATTGATTAGGTCTTTTTAATAATATTTTATGTCATTCATTTAACAGTTTGTTGTGTTAGAAATATTTGATGTCTTTGGAAATTTGTGTTTGTTTAGATGATTTAGGAAGTTAGATATGCAATAGAAGAATGTAGTTAATTATGAATGTACATATGAAGAATTGGTGTTTTTAAATCTTGTTGGTTGGGTACCATTGCATGTATTGAATAAGCCTACACGCATTTTGGGGTCTAGTTTGTTTATGGGTTTTGGAGTTGGATTTTGAGGTTTTGAATAATAAAATTTTGAATTTAAATAAGTGTTTAATGTAAAATTTTAAATTAATTTTAAATATAATATAAAAAATTTAAAATAGAAATTGATTTGATTTTTTAATGGAAAAAGCAACAGTGAACTATAAAATTTGGATTGAACACTTACAAACAAAATATATAGAAAGATGTTTGTAAATGGGTCGGATCCTATCCGAATTCTAAATTTTCAGATTTGAATCCGACCTTTCAATTCACTTCATAGATTAAGTTTCAATAATGCGATGATGGATTAAATAAGAACATTTCGCTCGAATTCCAAAACCAAGATCAATCTTATTTTGTAGGAAAGACTTAGCTTTAAATAGCCTAATGAGTAATGCACTAATACAGAAAACATAAAAATAGGAACATAATATTGAGAGATTAATTTTATTTTGCAACTGCAGGTACTTTATTCAAACAATTCCTCCCTTTAAACTGAAATGTTTCATGAAGCATTAGTTTAAACTTCTTGTGCTTGAACTCCAAGTAAACTCATCAGCTTGGTGAATGCATCCAACATCAATGGCTTACATTATATCTGCAATTGGATCTTCAGTACCATAGAATACTAACTTCACCACTCTTTGATTCACAAGCTCTCGTAAGTAATGGTATCTAACATCGATGTGCTTAGTCCTTTTGTGCATCACAGGATTTTTGGACAGCTTGATAGTTGAGTTGTTGTCGCAAAACACTCACTTTTATTTTTGTTTTTCCTTGATATCATTGAGCAGTCCTCGTATTCAAATACAGTGGCATGCACACGAGGTTGCAACCACATATTCAGCTTCCGTTGACGACAATGTAACAATAGGTTGCTTTCTTGAGCTCCAACATGTTGTTGCTCCGCTTAAGAGAAAAACATAGCCCGATGTGCATCTTCTGTCTTCAATGTCTCTTGCATAGTCGCTATCGGTGTACGCCTTGAGTTTAGTGGAAGAATTCTTTTTATACCAGAGACCATAGTTAAGTGTGCCCTTCAAATACCTCAATACCCTCTTTGCTATCTTCATGTGTTCTTCCCTCGGTTTATCCATGAACCTAGATTTCAAATAGGCCACATACACTAGATCGGGATGTGTAACTGTGAGATACATTAAGCTGCCCACTAATTTTTGTTCCTTTTTCCATCTTTCAGGAGAATTGTTCCAGGAACAATGGGATTCTTAACTGGATTACAATTCCACATTCTAAATCTCTCAAGTACATCTCGTGCGTACTTTCGCTGACATAGGTGAATTCCTTTATTGTTTTGATAAACTTCCACACCAAGGAAGAATCTCATCATGCCCATATCTGTCATCTCAAAATTTTGTTGCATTGATCTCTTAAAATTCTCACAGAGTGCATGGTTATTTCCTACGTAAATTAGATCGACATAAAGGCTCACTATGATAAGCATTTCTCTTATGTCTTTTATGAATAAGGTGTGATCGTGGCTGCTCTTTGTGAATCCTTCGCGTTTAAAATAACCCTCAACTCGACTGAACCAAGCTCTTGGGGCCTGTTTCAGTCCATATAGGGCTTTATTTAAACGATAAACTTTGTGTTCTTCGTCCATTTTAACGAACCATTGTGGATGATTGACGTACACAACCTCTTTAAGTTTACCATATAGGAAGGCACTTTTCACATCGAGCTGATATACTACCTAATTTCTTTGAGCAGCCACAACAAGCAGTGTTCGCATGGTATCCTATCGTGCCATCGGTGCAAACGCTTCATCGCAGTCGACTCCCTTCCTTTGGGCATATCCTTTTACAACCAACCTGGCCTTGTATTTTTCGACTTCCCCATTCTCATTTAGCTTGGTCTTGAAGACCCATTTTACTCCAATTATCTTTGCATCTTCGGGTAAATCTACAAGTTCCCATGTTTTGTTTCTCTCAATGGCTTGTAGTTCACTTTCCATTGCTTTCACCCATTTTTCTTCTTTGACAGCCTCCTCGAAGTTTACCGGATCGTTAAGAGAACTAAACATCGCAAAACCCTCATTCTCATTTGATAAGCCTTCTCCACTTTGATAATCACCCATCCAGATTGGTTCTTTTCTAACTTTTCTTGCTAATTTTGTTGTGTTTTCAGGTTCTTCATGATCTTCTATTCCTTCTTTAGTGTTATTCAGGGGTTCTGCTTCATCCCGAACATCTTCAGTTGCTAGCTTTTATTCTTCTTCCCAAACCAATTGTTCGCTGCCTATATTAACTTCATCTGCATTCCAATCCCACTTTGAATCTTCGTCAAAGATAACATCTCGACTTATTATTATCTTTCTCTAGATTGGATCAAATAATCTATATGTCTTTGATTCAAAGGTCACCCCAAGGAGGACACACTTATGGCTTCTAGTACCGAGTTCAATTATTTGTTCCTTGGGTATGAGCACATGCCCAATGCAACCAAACACCCAAAATTAATCCACACTCGGCTTTATTCCACTCCAGCATTCCTCCAGCACCATGTCATTAAGAGCACTTGTGAAACACCTGTTTAGTACATGGCATGCCCAGTTTGCTGTTTCTCCCAAAAGTATTTGGGCATTCCGATCTCTGCTAGAAAGCATCGAACCATGTTAATTATAGTCCGATTCTTACATTCGACCACACCATTTTTAGGGAATGTAAGCAGCAGTTACTTGCCTTTTAATCCCGTGTAATTCACAGAATTGATTAAACTCATTATATGTGAATTCTCATCCCCTATCACTTCTTAATCCGAAAATGGGTTTTCCTGTTTCCTTTTCTACTAGAGTCTTGAAATTCCTAAACACTTTAAATTTCAAATGCTTCATTCTATTCGGAAAGGAAATATAATCACGTTTTACGTAAAAAATCGTCAAAAAGTACGAAGATGTACCTTTTGCCGCTTAAGAAGGTAGAGGATATGGGCCCACAAAGATCCATGTGAATGAGCTAAAGCTTCTCAGATGCTCTCCATGTACTTTTCTTGGGTATGGTTTTTCGATGTTGTTTCCCATTGTTGCATACTTCACACACTTTGGTCTGCTCATTCACTCGAGATAGTCCTTTCACCATGTTCTTGTGTTGCATTCTCTTGATAGTGTGGCAGTTTACATGCCTATAGCGCCTGTGCTAAAGTTGTGTGTCTTCATCATCGACCTTGAAACATCGAGTTAAAGGCGGTTTCATAGTTGCAGATATTGTAAACATTCGGTTAGTTGTCATTTGAGAGACTACAATCAACCCTTTTGTGGATGGTATACTTTGCATGCACATGTTGTAATGACGAAAGTCATTCCTTTTTCTTGTAGTTGCCCAAAACTCAACATATTGGTTATAAGTTCAGGTACAAAGTAAACGTCTATGATGGCTTGAATTATTCTGCCTCAAATCTAATATTTCCTTTGCCTTTGACTGTCAGTCTTGAATTGTTTCCTAGCTTGACAATATGACTAAAACCTTCATCAAGTTGAACGAACCACTCATTTGAACCTGTCATATGGTTAGAACAACCTGAGTCAAGAAACCATATCCCTTTACTCGCATTATTTATCTCAACATAGGCCATCAATAGCAATTCATCCCCTTCATTAAATTCAACATAATTTGTTGCTCTTCGTTCCCCAATAGGACACTCGTATTGAAAGTATCCAAGCTTCTGACACATGTAGCATTCAATGAGAGATTTATCGAAATCAGATCTCCCTCTTCCTCTTCCTCACCCACGATTACTCGCTCTTCCTCGACCACGACCAGGACTGGAGCCATGTTCAACCTTTCAAACTTGCTCATTACTTTCACTTTGTCTCACCTTTTGTTCATGGATCAATAGTGAACTTTGTAACTCATCGACCATCAATTTATCAATGTCCTTCGACTCCTCAATAGAACACATGACAAAATTGAAATTTTTTGTCAGTGTTCGAAGGATCTTTTCGACGATCTTCACATCATTCATATATTTTCCACAATTTCTTATATCGTTAGAAACAATCATGACTCGTCCAAAATAATCAGTCACTGATTTTCCTGTCTTCATCTCCAAGGTTTCGAACTTCCTTCGAAACCGTTGCAACTGAGTCCTTTTCAATCTTGCACTTCTTTGGTACTTAGCTTTCATTGAATTCTATAGCTTCTTCGCCGTTGCCTTATGGGTGATAGTCTTCAAGATAGTCTTATCAAGAGCTTGAAAAAAATAGTTTTGTGCCTTCAAGTCTTTGAGCTTGGCTTCATCCAAGGCCTTCTGTTGAATGGTTGTCAGCTCTTCGGATCCCGGTTCCGTATATCTTCCTTCGACCACACTCCAATATTCTTTTGATCGAAGCAAGTTTTCCATGACCAAAATCCAATGATCATTGTCTTCATCGAACTTCGGTACACAAGGATTTTGGAAGTTGCTTGAGTCAATCGCCATCCCTCAACCACTTGTATGTTGTTCACTAAAGTGTAATGTATTTAGAATATTTTCTCTGATACCAATTGATGGATTAAAGAAGAACACTGCATTCGAATTCCAGAACCAAGATCAATCTTATTTCGTAAGAAGAACTTAGCTTTAAATAGCCTACATAATGAGTATTGATAAAAAAAAAACACAAAAATAGGAACAGAATATTGACTAGGAGAAACTTTCAAACTCTAACTGATTACTAAATGACTGCAGAGATTAATTTTATTTTGCAACTACAGATATTTTATTCCAATATGCGAGAACTTAAAAAATGTTCACCGGATTCGATCCGGTTGGATTCGATTATATGATACCTTTCTAAGAATCTGTTCAGATCTGCATTAAGATCAATACATAATTCCCACAAATATATGTAAAATTTCATTAATTGAATTTAATCAAACATTGCTTGCAATTTAAATATAAAAAATATCATCTAACTAATAATATAATATATTATAATGCTAAAGATATAGACTAAATAGAATTTTAAATACACAAACTCGTCAAATTAAAGAATAAAAACCCCAAATAGAATAATACAACAATTCGAAATAGATTTTAGAATGACCATATTTTAAATATCAAAACAAACTATAAAAATTTCAAACATAACAAGATTCATACAAACGTAGAACATTTTTAGTGACTCTAAAGGTTACATCGATTAAGCATCCATTGCTAATTGCTTTGAATCTAATTTGCCACTTTGCCGAGTCTTCACGGGGCTTTGGAGTTGGCATTGGGTTGAGTCCGTTTGATGTATTCTCTTGATTTATTTAGATAGACTTAGGGATACAAAAACCTAGCCATCCTCAATGAAATATGTTATATGTTCATGCTCGTAGATATAGCCAACACGTTGTCGATGAATCACGTAAATTTGTGTCTTCTTTACGTTTTTTTTTTTTGTTATTCGATCATTAACTCTAATCCGTCACAACATCCTTATTAAGAATTGTTTCAATAAAATTTCAAACTACAGCTTAAAAAACTAGAATTTCGCCACTCAAATCTAGGGGACAAAAGAAGACAACATCTCCAACTCTATCCTCAAGCATTATAACACAAAAAGTTCAGTCACCTACACTTTTGCACTTTTGGAGTAATACAATTATAACAAAAGTGTACTCGTAGTATTAAAAAATATCAATTTTAGTGATATTTTCAAACAAAGTTGATTATGTAAAAGACTTTATGACTTTAAATAAATTACATACTTTTGGGTATCTAAGTAAATATTTAACACCCATCAAATTTTGTTCAGAATAATATTAGTTAGTATACGGGTAATTAGTCAAATTGCGGAAAATGTGTAAATATATGTCATAATTACATTTTTATTGGTCTTTAACCATTTAAAAACAATAAAATTTAAGATAAGTGAATATACTATAAACCTCAAAGATCATGTTAATTTTTGAACTTTTAAATTTTGAACAAGTGTCTGAATATTTTTCAATATGCCTTGAAAAATATCATTGCATAAAAATTGTATGTTTCAAATTCTTAAATCAATCTTTTTTAAATTTAAGTATTTGAATATTATAAATAATAACTTTTTTTTTGTTACCAATTATTACGAATGTTTTAAGAATATAAGGAATCAAACAAGTATGATTTTCATCGATCACTCATTCAAGAATGTCACTTACAATTTTTTTAGGAATAGAAAATTTTGGAGTATTTGTTTTTCACTAATTCTACATATTAAAATAATTTGTTTTAGGAAAGACATGCTATTCGGATTTTATTCAGGCTTCTAGACAAAAAATAAAGTAGATAAATGAGCAATTTTATGCCAACTATGAAAATCTCGCAATGTATATTTCTTCTTGCAATTATAGTTCATGTGCTCACAATGTTTCCCCTCAAAGTTGTCTATGTGTCTTGAAAAGTATAAGTAAGATCACCTTCAAACTCAATGAACAAATTATTCAATGTTATTTGGATCATATTTTTATAACTTGTTTTATTTTTTCCATAGATTTTTTTTATAATCATATTATACCAATGCATGCTTAAAGATTGGGTCAAGTACTATTGCAATTTACAACAACAAAGAACATTCCTCTCAATATTCTTCAAACCTTATTTTAGGGATAGTTATTTCACTTAAAAAACTAACGTTACTCGATTTTTACTGTTTCATTCGAATTCGCAAATCGCATATACAAATAAAAAATATTGAATGTAAGAAAATTGCTTCTGCCATAATTACAAGTAGCATCATAGAATCTTTCAAGTAATTACGCATTAACCTCACCACTTTTCAATCACTTTATAAAAGACTGAATTTATAATCTCTATTTATTTTTTCAAAACAAGTAAATGTTTTCTTCAAAGATAAAGCAATATCATACATCAAGAACGTCGAATTCCATCTATTTTGCACACTCATGCTTATTTTTTTCTTATTTTCAACCTACAAACCTAAATAACACAAAGATTCGAACTTATTTTAAAATTCAGATCTACTCTAAGCTTAAACTCAAACTCAATTTTTTTTTAACTATCTCAAAAGAAACACACTTTAAATTCGGATCGAATTTGGTGAATCCCATTAGAGCAAACACAGTGATTTTAGGTAAGAAAAAAATAATAATAAAACCAGTTATTTTTAGAAGAATTTTTTTTTATTATTATAATAGAAAAAAATTACACAAACTTTATTTTAGAATTAATGGAGATGTATTTTTTAAAAAAAGCCACAATATGGGCATTTTATTTATTTCTATTTGAGACTGAATAAATAAGTCAATGAATATATTTTTTTTAAGTAAAAATTTGTCCTAAATAAACCTATATATATAGATTATGTAAACGATTACGATGTTGATTTTTTAAAATAACAGACAGAAGATATAGAAACAGTTTGTCTTTGTTACATAGAGTATGTACGGTTTATAATAAAGTCATGTCATATTTGTTTATAATTACAACTTGTGTTATATAAGGGTATATTATATACTAAAATCAATTATTATATATGATGTATTATATTTGTATTATATTAATACAAATAATGTACAATCAATAGTAAACCTATTTGTTGTTTGTTAGTATATTGAATATTATTCGGCAGCGGTAGCCGAAGCCATATAATATATATATAAATTATTTTTATTAAATTAAAATATATTAATTGTAAACAATCAAAATAAATAAAATAATACTATATTAATGATAAATAAAGAAATTATACATATTTTTAAATAAATAAATAAATAATATTAACTTTTTAATATATATAAATATATATATATATCTATTTCAATTTAAAAAATTTATATTTAATCCGATCCAACTTGATTAGCTTAGAGTAAACTTGTTCAAATGGTTCAAACCGTCAGTTACTATTACTGTTATAAATCGTCGGTTATAATTTTTTAAAATATCAAATCAAAATCAAACATTCTGAATGAATATTTCATTTACGATATTAAAACAAACGGTTACAATTTGAACGGTCATTTTATGTATGTTTATTTTAAATATTTTTTTTTTATTCCCTATTTTTTAAAATTTAAATTTTATTCATAAATAATTAATTTTGATTTTAATTTTTTAATTTTATTTAAATATATATTTAGAATTTTTATTGTATAAACATTTTATAAATCATAATTAATTAAATTATTACTATATAAAAATAATTAAAATAATAAATTTAAGTAAGTAATTAATTAAATTTTAGATTAAAATAAATAAAAATAAATTATAAAATATCAATGTATTAAAAAATAAAATAATTTACATTAAATATACCTATATAATAAAAAATTATAAAATATAAATATAAAAATAATACTCCCTCCGTCCCAGTACAATAATCATATTTACTATATTTGTTCGTCTAAAAAAGCAATAGTCTTATTTTCATAAATAACAATTATCACTATAAAAGTACTCTTATTTTTTTATTATTATTAAACAATTGTCACTATTATTACACTAATACTCACAATGGCAAAGAAGTTTTTACTCATATTGTTAATATAATATCAATATTTCTTAAATCCAATATCCAACACAACCAAAGTTATAGTTTTGGGATGAAGGGAGTATTATATTATTATTAGTATTCTATATATTAATAATGACTTATTATTAATAATATTAAAATTATTTTTACTTTTATAACAATTTAATAATAATATGGTGTAGATAATAATTTTAATTATAAATATATTATTATTATAAAATACAATCTCACTTATCATGCCAAGTTTTTTATTTTTATTTATTTTTTTTTAAAAAAATTAATTATACATTTTAATTTTATTTTAAAATTTTAAATTTTAATCAAAATAATTAGTTATCATAGTCTTTAATATATAATTATTTGTATTATAAGATAATTTATAAATACAATTTTGCCTAATGGCTGATACATCCCCTTAGCCGCCGCCGCCGCCGCCGCCGCGGCGGCAGCCGCAGAAGGTTTTTCCCCATCTTCTTCTTTCTTTCTCAATCTTTTCGTTTCTTCTTCTTTCCTTCTCCTCTAGTGGTCCGCCGCAGCCGAACCAGGTTTTTTTCTTTCCAAACCGCCGGTTCAAACGTAAATCAGCGGTTCGCGGCTAAGCCGAAACCGAACCGTTGGATCGATTTCGGTTTGAACCAACCGGCGGTTCGGAACTGGATGTCAAGTCTATTCTGACCCGACTTGATTAGCTTCTGAATGTTCACCCAAAATCGCCCCTTCCGATCGCATCGCGGCGCAGGACTCTGGAAGTTGGAAGTTGGAAGTTGGAAGTTGAGGGAATGTTACGCAGGAGAACCGCTCCAATCGAATCGCCGTCCGACGGTGATAGAGGCAACGAATTTAATTCCCAAAGCCCTAAGCTCGATGATTCTTCCCCATCTCTGGCTAGAGTATTCGCCCTGTGTTTGGCTATGCGAATGATTAATTCGTTGCTTGTGCAAACATATTTCAACCCGGACGAGCACTGGCAGGCACTTGAAGTAGCCCATCGCATTGCATTTGGGTGAGGGGAGATGCGAACATTAGCAGTTTCGTTCTAAGCCAGGCTCTGCTAATCTTTCCCATTTTTGTTCTTTTTGTTATTATTAGTATTATTATTATTATTTTTAAATGAAATTTGATATTTCAGGTATGGTCATTTGACGTGGGAATGGAGAAAAGGTATAAGGAGTTACTTGCATCCGCTTCTGTTTGCAGCTCTTTATAAAGCTCTGGCATTTCTCCGACTGGATTCTCCTTGGTTCATGGTAATCGTGTGTTTCTTGCTTTTCTTTGCTGAGGAGAGTGTCGATGATTTGTTTTTGGAAAAAACAATCTTTTAATTGCAATTTTAGTTCAGTGGGCCTGAGCAAAACTAGTAGTCCCATGATCTTTATATATATATATATATGTATGTATGTATGTATACATACAATCGGTTCTATTTCAAACGAATTATGGGAGCATCTGTGCATTAAAGACGAATTATGGGAGCATCTGTGCAATAAAGACGTCGTACGACCATGTTATTTATACATGATTGTCCATTTAAAAAACACAGCCATGTTTCTTAATAAAAGAATGCATATCTAAAAAACTTGACAGTGCTACCATGCTACTTAATATACGGCTATGTATTAAGTACCATGACTGTTGTTTTGACATATACGACCGTGTTCTTAGACACATGGCCATGTAACAAGTAACACGACTAAGACTTGAGATACATTGTCATGGCCATGGGTATGTACATGGTCGTATTTAATGTTCGTTAAAATTATAATAGAAAGATGAATTTTGCTTGAATTCATTCGACATGGAACCAATTTTTGCATATATATATATATATATATATTATGGGACTAATATTGCACATACTAGCTCATTGTTGGACTAAAACTGCATTTGTTCTTTGATATATTTAGTACAAATTTTTTTGTGATATGTGTTTCTTTAGGATTTTTCTTCAGATTTTGCTGTGTCAG
Source organism: Andrographis paniculata (assembly GCF_009805555.1). NCBI lineage: Eukaryota > Viridiplantae > Streptophyta > Magnoliopsida > Lamiales > Acanthaceae > Andrographis > Andrographis paniculata. The sequence continues at coordinate 1,290,562 of NW_026137424.1, forward strand.
AATTTGGAGGAATGATATGATTAGAATTTGATTAATTTATTAGTTTACTATTGTGATCCTATGTAATGAAAAGACACAATGTTTTTATTTCTTGAATAATTATTTATGCAATTTTATAGATTGATTATGATGTATTGTTTGAGTAGCAGTGTTATGTTTTTGCAATATGAATATGTGTCAATTTTTATCGTCTTCCACAGATAAGAGCTCCACGGTTATTCCAGTCCATGATTTCTGCCATAGGTGATCTGTACCTGTACAAACTTTCGCGTGTTTTGTTTGGAGATAGTTCTGCAATTTGGGCTGTATCCTTACACTGCATATACAATGCCTTTTTCTTTTCTTCCGTTGAACTTTCCCTCGACAGTTTTATGGTTTTCTTATTGCTTATTTGATTGATGAATAGATAACATTTTGTAGTTACTTAACTCTGTTGCAGTTATTTGCGCAGCTAACCAACTGGTTCATGTTTTTCTGCATCAATCGAACATTGTCAAATAGTTTGGAGACAGTTTTAACGCTTGTTAGTTTATACTATTGGCCCTGCTTGAGACCGTCTCCAAGTGCAGTTCCATCAGGTTATAGATATTGTGCATTGTTGGCAGCAGCTGTAGCATGTGCTATCCGGCCAACAAGCGCGATCACATGGATTTATATTGGCATTCTAGAGCTGTTCACGACACGCAACAAGCTAAAATTTGTTTGTCTTGAAGTGGTTCCAATTGGGTTAGTAAGTCAACTGCCCCTTATGTTTTCTTCTTGCTGTTTCTTTTGCTTATTTCCCTTATTTGGAAAAACTTTACTGTAGGTTCTGCAAGCAATTTATTTCTATGACATAGTTCATTTTTATCTTATTGTTCAAAGTTTATTGCTAGGATAGTTATGTCTAGTAACTTTAGTCCAATAGATTTCTTAGGTTTTCAGATTAACAAAAGAAGTATGACATGAAATCTAATATACCTGACTGCGGTGTGTCTCATGCAACATGTGTCCCATGAATATTTAATGCCTTGAAACCTAAATAATAAAATATGAAATTACTAAAAATTTGATCTACTAATGTAGTTAGTTAAAATATTAATAATAATAACAATAATAGTAATAATATTAAATTTTATGACAATGAAAGTGCAATTTTATCCTCTTATATATTTTACTTGTCTTCGGGGCTATTGGATCAGTGCTTAACATTCTTGACATGTAACTATAGCAATTAATGAATTCTTTATTCTTCATTGTTTCCTTTTCTAATACCTTACTAGAAGATGCCTATTGGCAGCATTTTCTCTGTGGACCATGGTTTTAATTTCTTTTCTGAATCTTATTTTACTTTTTGGCTTTTATTTATCCATTGGAATTTGGATCATAATTTTACTTCTTATTTCGTCTGATTCACTGTACATGTGTTCTGAAATCTGGAATACATATTGTATCCTCCAAATGCATGTATCAGGGCGCTTGTGCTTGGTCTCACATTCTTATTGGATTATCTATTATACGGGTCATGGGTCGTTGTCCCTCTTAATTTCATGAAGTTCAATTTCTTTTCCTCTGGTGGAGACTATTACGGGACGCATCCATGGCATTGGTACATGACCCAAGGATTTACCGTCATGCTTTTTACATTCATACCATTTTCCATAGCTGGCATTGTTGAATCGAAAGAGTGGAAGCTTGCTGGTTTAATTGCATGGGTTTTGGGAGTATATAGTCTTCTTGGCCACAAAGAATTCAGGTGCTTTGCTTACTTTTAGTTTGTGTGCACAATATGTCTATATACAGTGCTTTTAGTACATTGTCTTTTAATACCTCTCATTATCTTCAGACTCAAAATATCAGGTTCGTTCTTCCCGTGCTTCCTATAGCACTAATGTTTTCCGGATATTCATTATCTGAACTTGGACAATGTGAGCTCGCAAAAAAGAAAGTGAATGGAGGTGTGGGCTATCGTGTCAAGCACTCTCGCAAGCTGAAAATGGCACTCTTATTCTTGCTTGTCACAAATGCTCCAATGGCAATATATATGAGTATGGTTCATCAGGTACAAGGTTACTCTTCTCTTGCAATTCATGATCTTGATGTAGCATGAATTTCTATATTCATCTTCTTTATTCATCGTGTCATGAATTTCTTTATTCATCTGCATGAAAAGTGAAATAAATTTTGATGACAAAAGGAGTATATTATAACTAAAGGCTTAATTTCTTTCTTTCCCCACTTTGTTTAAATTTAATTTGTATTTTCTTTTTTTATTTTATAGTATGTTTTATAGTGTTATTCCTATTTGATCACTTTGCTTCTAAATTTTAAATAATTATTAAATATAAGAATAGGTAGGGTAAACGTTGAATTGTTCCTATTAAATATGAAATCTTTTATGTGCTAATTGGGATTATGTGTATGATGGCTTTATTTACTCATTTTATTCTTTGAGAAAATAATAAAAATGAGATGCATGAATCTCTTACTGCATGTATTGCTTACACCAGTTCTAGAAAGTAATTGTGAGACGAACTAGAGAATTGAATAGTAACAAACATACTTTCGTTCACCCAACAATTTTTTGATGGCACAATGCCCCATAAATATTACGAAAAAAAAAAATACAATATAGACACACATTAACACAACATATATTTATCTACTCACAAAAAGTCAACAACTCAATACAAAATATTACTTTTTACATTACTAATACGATTACTCATACTTAACATAAAAAATACGTACATATAAAAACACAAAGTAACACACTATTAGAAATGAAAGGATTTTGAATCCTACTTCTTTCAAATTGTATTTGAATTGAATTTTGTCTATTTCAACTTCTAATGATAACCGATTAATCCTTTTATGCTATGTCTAAAATAAAAAATAACCAACTCCTTGAAGAAAGGTAATTTGCAGTACAAAAACAATAGGAGGTTCTTTTAACGTTTTGTTTGATGGGGTATTCTGGTCTATTTTATTTTATTTTCTTTTATTTTTTTATTTTTCTTTTTATAAGTTTATCAAAATATATAGTATAAATACTGCATTGTAGTTATACTGCTTTATCATTTATTTATGTATATGTATGTGTCAAAATCAGTAATATACATATATATGCCTTTGATATTTTTGTGTATGCGTTCTATTTAACCCAGAGAGGAGCCGAAGATGTCATGAACTACCTCTCTGAGGCTGTTCGAGACAAAGAAAATACGATCAATCATATCCTCTTTCTAACACCTTGCCATGCAACACCATACTATTCAACTTTACACCAAAACATTCCTATGTGTTTCCTGGATTGTACTCCAAGGTACTCCTCCCTACACGCATAATTCATTTCTCACTATCTCATAATATAAGCACAAATTAGCACATTAATAGCCTGACCTAGGATTGATTAGGACCTTACATATTAAAGATACACATGATTATGTTGGATAATATTATACATTTATCTGAAATGCATTGTAAACATGGTCCAAACATTGAACTGAAGTGTAAAGTGTTATACACATGAATTATTCTATCCTATTCACGAAATGTGGCTATGAATCTAGGGCATTTATCTAATCAAGGGTTTTCGTCCATGTTCATCCTTAGCAGAAACACTTGAATGTTTGGATATATTGTTTAAACGATATCTGGCTCATATTTATTTATCAAATTTGTACGCAGCGAAGAAAGGGTAACAATGGATGAGTCTGACCAATTTCTAGCCAACCCTTTAGACTTTGCAACAAGATTTGCACAAAATTGGACTCGACCTAGCCACATTGTATTATTTGATTCGCAAGAAAATCTACTCAAGGAGTTCCTACACTCACATAATTTCTCTGAGGTCTGACATTCAAGCATCTCCTTTTTTCTTATCTTTTTGGTGCTGTGAATGTGTAAGGATTCTTCCCTGATTCTTAGATTGATGTGGTTGCATACTGGATTTTTAACCCGCAGATCAAAAGATTCTTTCATGCTCACTTCAAAGTGGATCGGGAACTTCAAGCATCAATTGTTGTGTATGGTTTTCGTGATTGTTAAATGAGGTATTAAATGATGATCACTGATTGTTCATGCTTGTTCTTACCAACTCATGAGCTTTATGTTGAAATAGACTCAAATTTCATTGTCTTTTTCATGTTCAGGTTTTTTGAGTTACTATTCTGCCTGCTCTGTTTGTTTTCATTGCGCGTGAATTTTATTGGATAAAGTTATCGATGTATGTTTGGAATCTCAGATGGTTTTTGAGTTTTGGGGGGATTTTTAATTTTGAATGAGGTGATGAGATGTTTGTTTAAGTATTGAGCTATATTTGATTTACAATAGAGGTATGTTTGTTTTGTGTCTTTGGTTCGAAGTATTTATTATGTTAGATACGAGGAAGTGTAGGTAATATAAAAATTGAAATATATTAATATGGAAATTTTCATATTTATATCTATGTGTGATCAAATATATTATAGTTTTAGGAGATAGAAATAGCAGATTGTAGGTGGATTCTATCTTGAGGAAATTTTTTGAGATAATTTTGAGATGTATAGTGTTTGTACTGTATGAAATGCCAAACAATCTAACCCTAAACTTTTAGGCCAATGAGAAGTGAGTATTTAAATATCGCCCTTATCTTAGGCGATGATTTAAATTTGCATGAATGTGCCAATTATTAAATTTAATTTGAGATACATGAAACATCTATGTTAAATTGCTTACATGCTTTTGTTAATTCTAACAACTCTGTGAGTTATTATAAATTATAAAGAAAATGATAGGTGATCATAACCAACTTGAAATAATGAGCATTGATATGATGCAAAGAGCTATATTATACTACCACCGTCACAAATTAATTGCTAGTTTTTTGTTTTTGCATGGCTTTTTAAATTGTATAATTTTGATAGTTTTTGACCATTTTGTTCTTATTTTTTGTGGTGATTTTGTAAATTGTATTGTTAGGGGTAAAAGAGGAAAATGGGGATAAAGAAAGTTACAAATATTTTGAAACATCTCAAAATAGAAATACTAGCAAACAAATTAGGACAAATGCAGTAGTTATTAAGAAGTTTAGGTGAGTTTATTTACATTTGTGTCATTTAAAGATGTGATTTGGAGTAATCATTAGTTACACCACAAGTTTTGTAATTTAGATGATATTTTCATAGTCTTGGGTTCTTTTTATAATTAATCCAATGAAAAAAAAAAATTAAATATGCTCTGCACATGGTTAATCACACAGGCATCTCAATTTCTCATTTTGCTCTCTTGTTTTAGATCCTTCATCTCCTCAATAATCTCTTCTTTTTTTTTTTTTTCTTTTTCTTTATCTTTTTTAAATATATAATTAGATGGAATTGTATTGCTGTGCATTCTTTTAAAGTTTGCTTTTGTGTTTTTATTTTGATTTTTGTTTTGAATGGTAGTTGGATATGATATTTTGTGTGAGAAAATAACATATGCTTATAAGGAAATGTGATGGCCGTACATAAAGACTTAAATCAAACTTCAAAAGAATAAAGTCTAATGTTTATGTATGTACATACATATCTACACTAGATATGATTGAATGCCAAGTGTAGTTTACTATGTAAATTGTAACATAATCCTAACATATTTTCTTCGTCTATTTAGTATGTATCATTCTGGAATAATTTGAACTTTGAAATGTTGTAGATCCTGGCGTTACTATTTAGTATTCAAATGATCTTTGGTGTTGCTCTTGGAATAGTTGGAAAGACCTTCAAAATGTATACTCGAGATGCCCTTTTCATTATTGGGTTGAAAACGCGAACTGCAACTAATTGTCTGTCGGTGCAAAGAAATCTTATTGTTCCTTCCTATCTCTTGAGTTCTCCAAGAGTTCCTCAAAGTCTTGGAAAAATTCGAAAATATTATCACTTGGTTGTAGGGCTCTATTTAAGATATACAACGCAAGCATATTTATGTATTCCATCTAGCATATGATTCGGTTGTTGAGCTATTATTCTCATTTCAGTATGAGGTTCTCGTCTTATTTGAATATTATAGTTGAAAGTCAAAGTCGCGTGATTGTTTTCTTAAGTATTTATTGAGTAATTCCTCATCGTTGTGCCTATTTTTGCAGGCACTTTAGACACTATTGTAATTGATATCGAAGTGGCTAACCCCTTTTTCGAAGCAATGTGACTTCATCAGGTCAATATTTTGTTCCCTTGCCATTGGAGAGTGATTTCTGTTGTAGAACTTGGCATATCTTTCTGACAATGCATCACATTTTTTGTTATCATTTGACAATGAGATTTCTGACTTATTGTGACAAATGATCTGGCTAGGAGTTCCTACTCTTACTTAGTCCACTTTAGTGACTTTTGAGCCTCGTCAATTGGTGTATTGGATGAGTAATATACATCTAGTCTCTTAAGTGGGGGTTAAAGGGGGAGCAAGGTATGGTTTTTTTTTTTTTTTTTTTTTCAATTACAAAATAATTATTTCGAAAATATATATATATTTTCCAAATACTTATATTTTATCATTACATTTTTACTTTTATACAAAAAGTAATATTTTATCATTACATCTTTATTTTTATACAAAAAGTAATGATAAAATTGTCTTTCAATTACTTTTAACTATCCATTACAATTAAAATATTATTATTTTTTAAACATGTGTCAAAAGTATATGTTTATTTTCAAATTGGGCGGAGATGGTATTTATTTATATCAAATCAAATGATTTGTTTAGTGTTTTGATTTGAAAAAAAAAATTATGTGATATAAAAAAAAATGTATTGATAATAGAAAAATAATATTTTTTGTTGAATGTTGATTTTTGTGATCTTGTTGAAAAGAAAATGTTATGGCAAACAAACCCAAAATACTATACTAGATCAAATTTGGTTATTGTGCTAAATTTTAGAGTGTTGATTGCATGCACATAAGATTATTACATACGTCACATTATTTATATTAACATAACATAGGGTTTTGGATTGGGATTTGAATAGTAAAAATTTTGAATTTGAATAGTTATATGATGTGATATAAATAGGTGTTGATGTGAAGTTTTGAATGTAAAATTGATTTTTAGTATAATATAAAAAATGAAAAATAGGTGTTTGATTTGATGTTTTTGGGAAAAAAATTTTGGATGAATAATAGGATTTTGACAAAATCCTACAAACAAACACACAACAATCACAGGAAATATGTCTCAAACCAAGTAGTATTTATTTAGATTTTATATTACATTAGACAAGTATTTAATTTATAATTTTTATTATTCATGAATCATCATAATATAACAAAAACAAAAGGTATGTTTGTTTGTGGATTTGATTTTTTGGATTTGAATTTACATAATAAAACTTTAAACTTAAATAATTATATAATAAGATAGAAATTTGATATTAATGTAATATTTTAAATATAAAATTAATCTTATAATAGAATAAAAAATATTATCTCCGTCCCACATTTTTCGTTCAATATTTTTATTTTCATATATCTCACCTTATTTGTACTTTTTTAAAAAAATATATATAATTATACACTTTAATCGCATTTTAAATTTTATAATTGTTTTAATCTTAATTATACTATTGAATTATTTTAATTTTAACTTATAATTAATTTTATTATACAATAATTATTATTACCATACACTTTTTAATTCATTATTAATTATTCTCTCCGTATCAAACACCCTGCAATATTTCATTTTTTTTTTTTCAAACTCACTGCAACATTTCCAAATTTAGAAATAATTAATAATATTTATATATATATATTAATATATACTTCACTTTATTCCATCACATCGTTCAACTAAAAAAAATAAATAATCATTTCTCTTTCCCCACCTAAATTCTCGTATCAAACACAAATATTGCACGGTATTTGGGACGAAGAGAGTATATTTTACCTAAATTTTTATATTTACAAACCGAACACAAAATGTGAAACAGAAGAAGTAAAAAATAATTATTTAATTTTAATGTTAGGTATAAAAAATTGCGTAATATATTAATTTTTTTAGAAAATGTATCGAAAAAGTATGCTAAAGGAACAAAGTCTTTTGTACTTCGACATCTATAATAAATTAAAAAATGAAGAAATAATTTCAATGTCCCACCTTCATCAACAAACTCACAATCAGACATGAGACATCATATAACAATCAATATACATATAAAAATATATATATATATATATTAAAAAATAAAAATAAAAATAAAAACTTTCACAGGCGACGGTAACATTTTTAACATACATACAGTATAGTATACCTTCCCCTCCGCCTCTCAGTAGCTGCTTTCAGTCTGAGTGAATGAGCAGAGCCATCTCCGGTGCCCGTCGTTCTGCGAACCCGACTTCCGGAAGCTCGAGCACCGCATCCCCCGGGCCTCGGGCTCCCCAGATTTTGCCACGAGGGCCGGGCTGGCGGCATCGTCAGGCGCGCCGAGGCAAAGAATCGGGCTGAACTTCACGGCCGGGAAGCTCTGGCAGGTCAGCGTCCCTCGAGCGCACGGGAAGAACGGCGTCTCCATGGCCGCCTGCTCCGGGGCTTCACCCGAGCACGCGCAGAACGGCAGCGACTTTGTCCTTGCCATCGGTTGGGACGACGCCGGATGCGTTTCGGGAAGTTTGGCGAAAGAAACGATGCCGTGGCGGCAGAGGGGGCACGGGATCGAGCCGGGTTGAACTTGGGATGCCCCCGACGGCGTCGTGTTTGTGGAGCATAGGTAGAGCGCGCAGCACGTGCAGAATTGGTGGGAACAACCTGCAACGGGGTAGGGAAAATGCCGGTGAGACAAACTGAACCTCGATGATTTCGAAATAAAATTAGCAAGATCGTAGATTTTATGAACAATTGAATCGGGCAAGTGAACAATTGAAAACGATGCCGTGCAATTAAAACATTTAAAAACTATAAATACTAAACAAACAAAGATAACATACACAGATAACATCATTCTCTATAATACTTTCACGATTTGACCGTTCTGCACGACAAAAACATCTAAAACAATAAAAACTAAACAAACACGCTAAATGATACGGAATAATTGTAGGTGTTCTTCGATTGTGTTTTCAAGTCTTTGTTCGGACTTAATTTACTGTAAAGTGTTGTTTCCATCCACAAGTATTATTTTCAACGCTCGAATTATATACACTATTGTGCATCCAACCACTATTTTTACCCCAAAAGCCTTCGATGAACAATTGAATCGCCAAGTGAACAATTGAAAACGACACTGCGCAATAAAAATATTTACAACTATAAATGCTAAACAAACACACTGATAACATCATTCTCTATATTACTTTCACGATTTCCAGTCCTTAAGTGACCAATACAGCTAAAACAATAAAAACTACACAAACACACTAAATGATACCGGCTAATTGTAGGTTTTCTTCGACTGTATTTTCAACATCTTTTTTTGGACTTTAATTTACTGTAAAAAGCATTGTTTCCATCCGAAAGTATGATTTTCAACGCCTGAATTATACACACAATATTGTGCATCCAACCACTATTTTTTACCCCAAAAGCGTTTGATGAACAATTGAATCGCGCAAGTGAACAATTGAAAACGATACCGCGCAATAAAAATATTTAAAACTATAAATACTAAACAAACATATTGATAACATCATTCTCTATAATATTTTCACAATATGCCCGTTCTGCATGACAAAAACATCTAAAACGATAAAAACTAAACAAACACACTAAATGATAACGGGTAATTGTAGGTCCTCTTACCCCAAAAGGTTCGATCCAAAATGAGCAAAAACATCTCAAAACGCAAACATACCCGTAATTTTTCATCACATTCGACAGCTTTGTCTCACAATTTAAAGTTAGTTGCAACAGTAGACACTATTCGCTGAATAAGCACATAGCACCGAGACAAAATTAATAAAAGCCAACCTATAAATAAATGCGCCAAGACTAAAAAAGTCGAAAAATCTCAATGAAATAAAGGGTTGGTCTATAGAAGCAACAAAAACATACCTTCGGCAACGATGGTGCATTTTCTCTCCAAACAAACAGCACACGGGTCTAAGCATGTGGATGGCGAATCATAACTTTTCAATCCACATTCTCTGCAAATTTAACCGGGCATAGATTATTGCTTCGAGCCAAACATGATAATAATTCAATATAAAACCTTAAAACCGAAATAGGTTTTTAGCGTACCTAGCTATATTAATTATGCTCATGAGAGGAAGACATAAGTAAGGTGTAGGGCCAACTCTTAGTTGCCTCCGACGTTGTTCGGTTAGAATGTCCTCAAGCCAATCTCTATGCCACGAACGAGCAACCATCAATGGAGTCCACCTTCGACCACATATCATAGAGTAGTTAGAGAAAAAAACAAAACCAGGAGCCTTCAACTGACAATAAATTCAATGGTACTGGAGTTATATCGACAAAAGCGGCCTAACAGAGTAATTTTCTCCACAGATTAAATCCCCTTTGCTCTTAAATAAAAGGCATTTGAAGGGTAGTTAGAGAAAAAACAAAACCATGAGCCTTCAAGTGACTATAAATTCAAAGGTACTGGAGTTATATCGACAAACGCGGCCTAATAGAGTAATTCTCCACAGATTAAATCCCCTTTGCTCTTAGATAAATAAAAAGAATTTGAAGAGAAGACGAACATAAGATCATATAGGGTTTATCCATCCAACTTATTTTTAGGTGGCACGGTTCCCTATAAATATTACAAAAAATATAATATATACATTTAAACACAATATATATAATATATTCGCCCGCAAGAAATCAACGATTTAATACAAAATATTTTTTTTTATTTTCGATACAATTTCTCATACCTAAAAGAACACATTATCTTATACAACCCATAGCCTCGGTTGCTTTCTTAAGGACTAAACCTACAAGAAAATCTTTAAAATGTGAAATGACGACATACACCCATAAAAAAGGATCAAAGCAAACTAATCTTTAGCGGGCTTCATTTAAAGAAACACAGAAAGAAAATAAATAAATAAAAATAAAAAAGAAAGTAACATACCCTTTGGCATTTTCTGCAGTCAGGCTGGCGCCAATGGCTATCAGAAGCTGAAAATAGCCAAAACGAAAGCATATCTTTTCAGCACATTGACAAAGCACAATGATAGAATTTGTTAAAAACACCGACCTGGCAACACTGTGCATTGCCGCCGCATGCGGCATAGTGGAGCGGAGTGCTACCGGCACCTGCAGGGGATGATATGACAGCACAGATTAAACAATAGAGAGAGCCATTTTCAAGATTTAATGCAGAAATTGATCACAAATACTCGCCTAAGGCATAGGAGAGGAGAAGAAAATGCGATATTATTAACACAAAGCAGAAAGGAGAGAAATCTCCGGTGTCTTTAGGTCTGAGTTTTTTTCCATCTTTTTACTATCAATCTCTCAATTTTCCTTCAAAAATACTTCTTCTGTCATCCAATTATGTGCTCATACTTTTGGGCACATAAAAAAATACGAAAAAGTAGTACAGTGTTTTACTAACAAAACAAACTAGAGCATAGATTTGGATAGATTTGAATGACTGGGGACGATTTCTTCCAACAACTATTTTTCATACAAAATATAAAATCTAACAATTATTTCAGCTAAAAAAAATCAAATCAAAAAACACAAAACTTAAAAACTAGATAAATAAATAAAATCCAAAAGTACAAACCCTTTATATTTGTTCTTTAATTAGCCAAAAAACAACAGGACAAGATCATGATGTTTCAAACAGCAAAAAATAACGTCGAAACCAACATCATTTGAAGAGCAATAGCAGAAGATTCATAAAATATATTTACAATTGTCACAAAATGGCACAAGCAACGTGTATAAAGAGAATAGAAAAAAAAATCAAACCGACGAGAAGAACTGTTTTCTCAACCATAACATTCAGCGAATTACTGCTCATCAAGCGCACTTTCGGCAAACATTCTAGGCACAAAATAAATAAAGAAAGAAAAGAAAATAATATTTACCTATTAGATCAATCGTAGCCCCATCTTGAAGTGTGACCTCAGACACAGATGCACCCAGTTCCAGAAGGAGGTGAACGGTTTCCACATGGCCGTTCAGGGCAGCCATATGAAGGGCAGTGACACCGCCATCAGCAGGTTTATTAATTATTGCACGGAGAGAACTGTTCAACAGAACGATACAGGAACTTTGCTCGGTATAAGCATGGTTCTATTTCAGAAATGAAAAGAACAAAATAAAATTCAGTCATACCCCACATCAAATTCAGAAACGGATTCATTGTGTGTCGATCTTTTTTTTAAGATACTGTATGCATTAGGGATGCTAGGAATATGATCGGCGAGGAGAAGCCGGATGCACTGAGTATGGCCATTTAGGGCAGCTAAGTGAAGCGCAGTTCCTCCATTCAGGTAATCTGTTTTGTGAATCTACAATGAAAAAACGAACGCTGATAAAGTGTGCATCGTCACAATAATTTGTTAAGATTGAAAAAATAAAAATCATAACACGTCATACATTGGCTCTGAAAAGCATTAGAATCAGAACAACCTCCCAGTGACCGTACTGACAAGCTTGCATCAAAGCTGTCTGCAAGTGAAGACGAATTAACATTTATGATCAGGTAAATAGCTGGTTTGGTCGATAAATCTATAGGTTGAAAATAAATCTATCGAAATACATGGGGAAATCAGTTCTAACAATTCAGTAATACTGATTTTCAATTTCAATCGGCATTTGTATTAAACTGAATAACTTATTTCATTTTCAAACTACTTCTATAATAGTTTCGTGCAGGATCAATTTTGGACCAAACTCAATAACACAGTGAATTCAATCTGAATTCTAAAATCTAAATTCATATACCAAAACATGACGGTATAACCAATTTCAGAATCGGATTTGGTCATCTGAGTCAATGCAAGCTACAAATTGCAACATTCGAGTTTCCATTTTTGATATTGTAGGTGCAATGCAACAAACACAACTACATACATAACATAAAAAACGACGCAAGGACAAACCAAAAAAGTAGAACAAATTATACCTGTCCGCGATAGTTCCTGAGATCAATATCAACTCCAGATTTGAGCAACAGTGAAACAATCTAAAAAACAAACAATAAAACCAACAACCGTGACAAATGATTCGAGATTAAATATATATATACATATATATATATATTCAAAAATTGAACTGCAGCACACCTCATGATGACCTTGAGCTGCAGAGTAATGCAGCGGCGAATTCCGGACACCGAATGTGGAATACCTCGCGAGACGAGGGTTGTAGTCCAACAAAGCCTTGGCTTCTTGGAGATCACCGTCTCTAGCGGCGGAGACGAGACGTTCACCAGAAGCAGTGCATCCAAAAGAATTACCCACAAGACTCAGGAACCTCATGGTTCGACACAACTAACCAAAGAAAAAAACAGAACTAAAAAGAAAAGAAAAGAAAAAGAAAAAGAAAAATGGATGAAACCACAGATTCTCTAATTCAACTCAACAAGTCAACCAAAGATCAAAGTAGGAACACGTTCGGTAGATCGATGAGTTTCTGTACAGATGTATAGCAGATCAAATCAACAGCGCTGACAATTTCTCAGAATTTTTCACGCAGAAATCGAATCCAAATTCCTGTAGAATCAACCACAGCAAAAATCCTGCAATTGTAAGAATACGGAGAACATCGATCGCGAATTGCTCCAAAGTTCAAATTCGAGGCAACAGACAATCAACATCATTCATCAATTCCAACAGATTATTCAATAGATGCAGAAACAGTAAGCAGTTCTACCTTGACAAAGACAGGAACAACACAGGCGGCTTCAAAAGGCTTTTCCAAATCCGAAACGCCAAAAGATTAAAAAAATAGAGAGAAGAAAAGAACACAACAGCTGATTTTCAATTCGAGGAGAAGAAACTGAAAATTTTCAAATTCAGGCAATTCCCCCTTTCTGAAACCCCCGGAAAATTCAATTCAATTCAATCCTTCAATACCGCAACCTAAATTCGCCGGAAAATCCAGGAGTTCCAGCGACAAGGTTCCGATACTTCCCAGGAATCACAGAAACAAGTTCCACAAATTAGGCCCCAAAGTTTCTCTTAATCAATTCTCGCGAACCGCAGAAATCCAAAAATAATTCAACGACGGACAATCGTTCGCCCAAAATCTCTTCGCCTTTGCCCCATTTTTTCAGTCGTCCTAAGAAAGTTAAAAAAAAAATCCCCAAATTGAGGCCCAATCCCTAAAATTGGGGGTGGACATCAATCAATCGCCACAACCACCATTCGATCACCAAATTAAATGCGGCATTCATACACTAATGACAATACGGGAGAGTTTCATTTCATGGATATGGGAAACATACAAAGAGGCGTTCGACAACCTCGAAAGGCGAGCATGCAAGAAAAGTGCATCTTCTTCAACATTGGCAATTCATACAGATTCTTGTTCACTGTCATCTCGCCTGTTCCGACTTTTTTATTAATATGTTTTTTTTTTGTTTTTCTTTTACTCCTACATAAATATACTTAGGACGTGTTCCACAATTAGTCGATGATAGCTGTTGTTAACTGAGTTGATTCAATTAGTTGGTTTGACTTGCTGATTCGATTAGCTATTTGTATTAAAATATTTGGTAAAATAATTTTTTGATATTAGTCGTTTATACGTAAAATGACAATTTTTATTTGATTTCTAATATATTCAATTATGTTCTTTTGAATTTAGAATTTTTAAAATTTTTTGTTATTAGTTATTGAAAATTGTAAAAGTGTTATAAAAGTATTTATTTTTATTATAGTTATATTTAAAAAATAATATATTTTTATTAAAATATATAAATAGTTTTTTTTATTGAAAATGATGTAAAATATAATATAATAAATTTTTAGTTTATATATTTATTATGTTAGTTATCGATTAGTTCATTATATTTATAATTTTCAATAAATTTACTTTATTTAATTTATTTTTATTATTGATATTTATATTTTTTATTTTATGTTAATTTTAATAAATTTATATATTTTATAATTAAAATTATTTTTATATAAAAATTAATTATTTTAAATTTATAAAAGTAAAACTATAATATAATAAAATATTCTAATATGATTAATAAATAATCAAAATATATTTATTTGTGTAAAATGTATAATAAACTTTTAAGGGTAAGGAATAAAAAAAAATTATAGAAAAAACTATTTCAAAACGCTGCGTAAGTTAGCTTTTCAGAAATTAGCTTTTTGGATCAAAAAGCTATTCCAAAAAGCTAATTTACCAAACACCTAAATTAGTTTTTTAACTGATCAAACACCTAAAAGTTGTTCAATAAGTTAAAAACTTTTCAAAAAACTATTTGTCATACACCCCCATAATCGGGTTAGTTCAAGTATGGTTATTTTGTAATTTTCTTTAACTTTTTATTATAATTAACATTACATTAGAGTTAAATTTTTTTTAAAAAAAAAAAATAGTGTGTTTATCAAACTTAATTTTTTAATTTTACTATTCTCTATAAATATTAAAATAATATACTTCTTTTGTACCAAATTAAGTTGTCTTTGGGGTTTTAGTTAATATTTCATCTTCAATTGTATCTTATAGGGTCAAATAATATTTTATCTATTTTTTATAATTTTTAAATTTTATAAATAATATCATCAAATATTTTATTATTTTTATATATTTAATTTTAAAAATATTTTAATATTATATTAATAAAGTAAATTAAAAAATTTTATTATTTGATCAAATAAAATAATAAATATTTTTAAAATTAAATAAATTAAAATTTAATATTATTAAATAATATTTATACAAAATATAGATAAAAATATATAATATTATTTGATTAAATACAGTAAATACAATATAAAAATTAATACTAATTAAAAAATATAAATATAGATATAATTAATTTATTTTATAAATAATAAAATAAAAATCACAAAAAATAAAGAGCATATCGAATTCTTGCAAACAAAAACTCCATCCAATAAACAAGGAGCTGATCAAATATTCCAAGTTAGCACTAATAAAGAGAAGTAGTGTTTACCAACAATCAAATAATTGGAAGCTTAACGTTGAAAAATCGGTTAATTATTTAATTGATAGAACTTAATTTTAAATTAAAATTTATAATTTTTTAAATTGATTATTCGGTGAGTTAAAATACATATGAGTTGTATGATGGTAAGCTACGGGTACGCGTCTCACCTGTCCGGACCAGGTATTTACGTGCAAATATGATAAATAATTATTTGAAATTCAAAATTCAAATAATATATTTATGATCGAAATTAAATTTGGTGTTTATAATCGGAACTAAGTATAGTATTTATTGTCAGACGTTACCAAAATTATGACCGACGATTACAAATCACTAAAAGTCGACGGTTTCGGCTTGATATTAAATTTCCTAAGGTTGGAGTGCCTATATAAGGCCACTTCCACCATTCCAACCACACCACACCAAGAGAAAAAGATTTTTCTTCCTCTATAGTCCTCTCCATCCCAAACAATTTTCGGCGAGTTTTTCGGAAAGCTCCGGAAGCTATATTTGCCTAACTTTCTGACATAGCTCAAGTCCCTTCATTTTAGTTTGCCGGAGCTCCGAAATATTAGGGTACCACCTAATTCGGAGACGAACGTTGTTTTATCTTTGGGGACGTTACGCTACAAACCGGAGGCACTACCGAAGCGTATTCGTTTTTACGGAAAGAGGTTCTACTTCGACTCGACGTGATTATCGAATTTATTTCGATAACTTAATATTGATTGTCAAATGTATTTCGATAAAATTATTGTAATTAACAAATTTATTTCGATAAAATTGTCGCGATTATCGAATTTATTCAATAAAATTGTTGTGATTATCGAGTTATTCCGATAAATTATTATTGGTTATTGAATTTATTTCGATAATTTTTTTTTTTTTCCGATAATTATTTGATATTGTCGAAATAGCAACTTAAATCGAAATAGCCCAAGTCACCCAAATCGAAATAGCACAAATCAAAGTTGGAATTCCAAATCAAAATCGACGCTCAAATATCGGATTTTTGCAAAATAGATGTGTTCATCTTCTTGAACACGATAGACGACATCATGATCGAAAATGCACTCACCTTACGATTCGCCCAAAAAACCGAGGTTCAAGAATGGTGGATATTGGAGTGTTTGAGGGAGACGAGCATGAGAGACGGCAAGAAAACAACTTCTGCTGAAAAAAAAAAAAAAAAAAATTGCAGGCCGGAGGTCACGGTGGAAAGAGAGAGAGGTGAACGGGTCGGCGGAGCCGGAGCTAGGTTGCGGAAGAAGTCGAATAAAAGAAGAAAAGAGCAAGGCAAAGGAGAGAGAGAGGACGGGAGAGAGAAAATTTTGGCCTCAACTTTGCCTCGCCTGCACCAAGCACCATGGGAGGCGGGTCGAGAAGATGGCTTGGGAAAGACGGTTGTTGCACAGTTAACTTTTCGATGAAGGGGAAAAAAGTCAAGGAAGGGCCTCAACAATGAGGTCATTTCGGTTGCTCTTAGGGTATGTTTGTTTGAAGGATTTTGGAGGATTTCCACTATTCATTCAATTTTTTTCCCTAAAAATATCAAATCAAACACCTATTTTTTATTTTTTATATTATACTAAAAATCAATTTTACATTCAAAACATCACATCAAACCCTATTTATATCACATCATACAACTATTCAAATTCAAAATTTTTACTATTCAAATCCCAATCCAAAATCCAAACCCCCAAACAAACACACCCTTAGTAAATAGTTAAAATATATTAATAAAACTAGTTATAATATAATAAAAATAATTATGAATTAAAAATAAAATTATTAATTAATATAATTAAAAAATTTTAAAATTATAAATTAAAAAATAAAAATATAATTAATTTTTTTAAAAAAAAAATTTTAAAAGTGACATGAGATGAACACGACAACATTGATAGAATATGTGAGATATAAATAGTATTTTTCATATTAATTCATCATATCTAATAAAAAATTACATTCATCCAAAAATGCAAAATAAACCCATTAAATTTAATTTTTCTAATATGTAATTTAAATTCAAACATAAATCAATCAAACAAATGCATGTAAAGAAAAAACTTTAAAACTGTATTTTTATACTTGTACATTCTCCATCTGCTAGGAACTCTTTCCCCCTGATGATTCAGATTGTTCCTCCAATCAAATAATTTTCACCAAAAATATTAGTAGGTTAGTATCAATTAATCAAAATAACAAAGAAAACAATGTTATAATTAAAAGGAATATCGGGAATAATTCAGTAGGCTCAAATCACAGTCTATTCCGTGATAACTCCAAGCCTTTCAATGAGGAAACACCACAAAGGGGAGTAATCAAGGGTTTCGACACTGAGTAAACCGTAATCCCACAAAAACCAAAGAAGCACACAAAGGCAAAGAAGGGAGGAGGTCCAACAGAACTCCGACGAGCACTAAGTAAGGAAGAACACAATGGATCGGCACCAAACAACTAATCTCTCCCTCTCGGTTCCCACACTCGAAAAATAATAAACCCACCAACATATTTATACCGGATGAAGAAAGTAAATAAAACCCAAGGGTTTACGAACAAACCTTGTTGATCAATCACAAAGATGTAGGAACTGATTTCCAATTTTGAAATCGCAAAGTCGTCGGAACGAAAGAAGAAGAAGCGAGGACCTATTCATTTTCAATTTGATTGAATCGAAAATGAGAGAGAGAAGAGGGATCCAATATAAACAGATCAAATCGGTTCAAGTATAAGGTTGGATCAGGTCGGGTGATTCGGGTCGAACTAGAAATACAACCCAACAATCTCTCTCTTGTTTTTGGTCTACCATCATAGTTGCTTTGAAGGGCATAACAAAAGTAGGGAACATGCTTATATCATCGCCTATATACATGCAACTTACCATATAGATATTGCATACAAAAGTATATATATAAGCACAAAGTAAATATATACGCAAACATTAAAACAACACCATGTTTTAAAATCAATCCATCAAGTTTCTAAAGTTAACATATAACAAAAAACTTTAAACTAAAATCATTTGTACCAACAAAACTATGCGAGATAGAGTTACAAATCGAAAACAAAGTTCTCAAGGGCAATATTAGGTAACCATTCAGTTTCCTACACCAGGTCAATAGTAGAAATATTATCTCTTACCATAAACACGTTACCTATAACCTTATTTTTTGTAGTCACGTTCGCTTCTCATGTTGTTGGTTTTTAAAGTTCTCCATAGGATATAGACATTGATTCATAAAATAATTCTTACTCCCACAATTATAGTAACTGCTTGTTTTTCTTTTTCATTAATCTTCAAGTATAATGATTTACTCTTTAATTCACTCATAACCGTTTCAAGAGTTATATTACTACATCTATCATACTTAATAGCATATTTGACATCAGAAAAATATTCAGGAATAATATTCAAAAGCATAATAGGAGTGTATTCATCAATATTTTTGTCTCATATTTGTTTAATATCTTGAAGAAGTTTAGTAAAAATATCAAGATTATTCTTTCTATTGACATTAAAAATATCAAGATTGAAGAAGTTTAGTAATATATATATGCATTTATCTTATAATATTAACATTACAATATGACAGCGACTAGGGTGCTGATTTGATTTGTACAAATTAGCAAATTAAACTGAAGTAATTAGCAAATCATCACATGACAAATAGTATGTTACTAAGACAGCTCATTAACTTGAAACAATTTAGTAAATCATCATAAGACAAATAATTATATTGTAGTATATAATGTGCTTTATATTAAATTAATATTTACTACTACCTTCGTCCGACTTTAAGGGTTCATTTACTTTTTACGTGTTGATCTTTGAATATTAGTTATATATGAAAAATATATTACAAATCAAGGGAAAATGAAAAAAATACTTTTATTAGTGTCTTATAGTATTATTATAATGACATTTGTACAAAAAATTATACAATTATAAGAATATTTTTAATGTTAAATATAATAATGCAAAAGATAAATGAGACTTTTAGAGCCGAATGGAAGGAAAAAATTTTTTTTATAAAGATTTGCTGATTGTAAGATACCATAAGAAAGGTACCAGATCAAAAGCTGCTGCAGAAGCAACAGACAAACATGATGAACCAGAAAGAAGCAATTGTGATATATTCTGGTAATTTAAGATATATTTTGTTATATATAATTATATAATCTTTTATTTAAACATATACTATATATTATATTAATATTTATTTTTTTAATAAATATTTTCTTGATAACTGGAGCATTAAAAAATATACTCCTTCTTACAACTAGATATTCATTTATTTTTTTACGGAGTTTTAGAAATATATATATTTTTTTTGATAACTTGGGAGTCCGCAGCCGCTACCCGAAAGTATGCACTGGGTAAACCCCCGACCGAATCTAATACCCTGCAAAACAGGCCCGACGGGAAAGACACACTAGGCGAACCATGTGTGGCAGATGGACCTGGGGCGTCGGGGTTTAGAAATAATAGTATTATATTGGGATGTGTAGAAATAAAGTAGAAATGACTAAAATACCCTTATTAGTATTGTGTGATATAAATGTAATGACATTTGTGTAATATATTGTAAATTATAAGAGTATTTATAATGTTAGGTAGATAATACAGTTACTAAAAAAAGAAATGAATACTTTGTATGAGACGGATTAAATGAAAAAATTAATAGTTTGTTATGGAGCGGAAAGAGTACATGCAATTATATTATTTTGGATGAAAGGGATCATATACATAGAGAGAATAATTGTAGTTGTGGCAAGCATAAAGTGTGACCAGTATGTTTCTTTTTGTTGAATTTGAAAAAATTTGATTTGAATTTTGATATTAAAATAATATTTAAAAAGAAAATATTTTTTTTATTCTATTGAAAGGTTTTTTTTTACGTACAAAAAGTAAAGATAATCTTTCTACGGAATCGAAGAAATATATTTTTTTCTGCCCAGGTGGTTCGGGCTATAGTGGATCAAGAAATACTGCAAGGTGTTGAAATCACTTTCGATTCCTTTGAAATTTGGCGAGCATCTCAAATAACAAGTGAATTATAATTATAATTCAAATAGAATTCAAATAATTTTTCCTTCGTGTATATACCAATTTAATCTGATTATAAAACAAGTAAAAATATAAATATTTTCTTATGATATAAAAAAAATATACTCCCTCAGTCCCTTAACAATCTATCAATTTTTTCATTTTGGTTCGTCTCATAACAAAGTATCCGTTTCTTTTTTTAGTAATTGTACTATCTACTAACATTACAAATACCCTTCTAATTTACTATATTACACAAATGCTATTACTTTTATATCATACAATACTAATAGGATTAATTTAGTATTTTTATCTTTATTTCTATTTTATCATAAATAATATTAATATTTTTAAAACTCCGTCAAAAAGCAAATAGATAGATAAATTGGGGACCGAGAAAGTATATATTATTTTACTGAAAAAAAAAAAATTATAGTAATAACTTTGAACAAAAAAAAAAGAAAGAAAAAACATATTTAAATGAAAGAGAAATTGTAAAATTTGAAAAAACTTGCCTAAAAAAACATATTTTGACCCTAAAACTGTGTGCCCGATCTCAATTAACACATTTTTCCCCACCCGACAAAACCTACGGCGCCTCCTCTCACTATCATCAATTAATATCATCATCATCTTCATCTTCTTCTTCGTCGCCCATTCCCAATTCCCAAACCCTAATATCAAAAAATTACCGTCTCTTCAATTTCAATTTCAATATCAATTCCCACGCTCTCTTCCTACATACATGCCACCAACCGCCGACTCCCCGCTCCGCCCGCGATACCTCACCCGCAGCCAGCGGAAGCTCCTCTTCGTCTTCCTCCAAGGCGTCATCATGCTGCTCGTCATCGCCATCTTCCTCTTCTTCCTCGGCTTCGCCGCCATCGTCCTCCTCCACTTTCTATTCATGTCCAACACCTTCAACCGCCGCTGCTCTCGCCTCTTCCAAAACCACCCCCACCACCGCCACCGCCACGGCAACGGCAACGCCGCCGAGGACGAGGACGCCGCGGCGGCCCCAGCGGATCCGCCTCTCCTCCCCGACGTGGCGTACAGCGCCGCGGCCTTTTCCTGGGTGTCGGACTGCGCCATTTGCCTGGAATCCTTCGTGGAAGGGGATGAGTGCCGGAACATCCCTGCCTGCAAGCACCTGTTCCACGCCAAGTGTTTGGGCCGGTGGATTAGGAAGAACCCGACTTGCCCCGCCTGTCGGACCCGGGTCGACCTGGATCCGATTCCAGGTTTGAGGGCATGCGGCGATGAACAGTGGAAGAGGCTTTGGGCTGTTAATTTGGAGCAGGGCACATCTCCTTGAAGCGTTAGCTTCTGTAAGCCGTCTATGTTATGTTGGGAATTGTGTTTATATTTTGGATGATATAGTCGGAAACGTTTATGTATATATATATATATGTTACTGCAGGATTTGTTACTTATTTCATACTAAAAGGATCAATTTAGAATAAAATTTATGTTGCCGGAAATCTGATATAAGTATAATATATATATATATATATACACTAACTGCAGTTAAGATAGTTGTTTTGTACATATGAATCTCCTGTAAGAATTTTTGAGGTATTTTAATCAATGCTGAGGTTTAAAATCTAGGAGAAGGTGCAGGGCGTTTGTTTGATCCTCTAGACGTCGATGAATGTTTTGAGTTTCGATTATTTGATTGGTTTATGGCTTCATATAAGAGTCTAGAATGAATGACTAATGTGTGGAGAAAAGGAAATGAGGAGCAACAACAGATATTCCAATTAGGAGTTTAATATGAACAATTTTCTATACTTGAGAGGAAATGTCGAACAATCGTATTTGAACGGGTTTTTGTCATAACTAAGGTTCAATTCCATCCATATCTTCCATTAACTGTTTGGACAATTTTTACTTATTAGAAGGTTTTTCCTCTTCTGTTTTTTTTCCCTCTTCATTTCCATTATTAAGACACTCAAATGATAGGAACTATAATCTTGCCTTCAAAATTTGATTTTTACCGTGCATAATTTCAATCCTTGGAGCAGCCATGCGAAACTATGTGATAAAAAGTAAGACTTTTTAACTTGTATTCTTATAAGAAAAGGCAATGGGTACTCTGCACGCATACACTCTCAAATGCACCTTTTAATGAAGCCAAGCCCCACAACATAAGAACGGCATCAGAGGAGTGCCACTATGTGATATATGCATCATATCCCGCCAGATTCTTCTATGTTAAAACTATATGTATGTAGAGTGGGTCTACTTTCTTAGACTTTTTGGTAGGAAGTTTATTCTTCGGCCATCTGTATGATTTACTATACCTTGTCGCTAACTTGACTGTCAAAAGAATGTATTATACAGTTATACCCCGTAATTTTAATCACCAAAGTCGCAAGAAAATCTGAAAAAGGGGGTGAAATTTGGTTAAGAATACCTGCCGTAAGGCTCAATCCTGTCACAACAGATGGCCTGAAAGCAAGAGGCTGAATACAGGAGCATTTTTGTAAGGAAATTGATCTTGGTGTCATCGGGCTTGTTGTAACAGATGCTGATTTTTTAAGGATTTGGTATGTCGTATCATCCCCTAATGACAGAGACAGAGACTTGAAGACTTCCAATTAGATTTTGAAGAGTAAGGGCTTTGGATAGTGAAAAGCAGTATGAAAGTATTCATGGCAGCGTATAAGGGTATATAAATATAACTGTACTCGATGAAATTACTTTAAGACCTGCTCTCCATCTTCATCTTCCTCCCTAATCACAGCTGCTACAGGTGAATTCTCATCTTGAGATTTCAATGTTCGAACTGTAGCCTATTTATGATATTTTAACAAGAGTAAGTATGTTTTGCAATTTTCAGCTTTATCAAGCATGTTTACATCCTCGGCTGTTTGTTAACAGAGATTTTATTTCTTGGAAACATAATAGCATGATAGATCTATGTGTTAGCTGCAGATTTTACAAAAGTTCATGGATCAGTTTTGGCTTTAAAATTCTTTGGAAAATTGTGAAGAAATTTTATGATTTTAACCATGAGTTTCGAAATTAATATATCCATTTTTAGACTTTTGGTAATTTGAGTGCGTAAAGCCTCAATGGGGCTACGCATTATACAAGTTGGGTGATGTGATAACGTAGTATGTTGTTTCTTTTTTGGTTTACAATTGTGTTGTCTATATAATCGTTGGCATGGGAGTGAAAGCATATGGATAGTATTAGGTGTAACTCTTCTGATCAGTTCGATCCCTAATGAAGTCTTAACTATGAGGTCATAGGTAAGAGTAGGCAGGGAGACCTCCCTTCTTGCTGTCAAGGTTTTTGTAAATACTGGTTAACGACAATAAAGTCGACTATTCTTGGTAAATTAGCTCGACTCTTCCCTTGGAATCCTACCCTCCGTAAATTGAAATAGGATGCATGCTGGCACTCCTCAACGAACATGGCAAAATCTAAGAAAATCAATTTGGTAAAGTGTTCTACACTAGTTTTATTATCTGTTTCGGTTATACATGTTTTATGTTTTTATTTTTCCAGTTTTAATCTTATACGGTGTCTTAGATGATCGTTGTGGGTGAAGGCAGGCCTTCAGGTGCATTATGGCTGTATTATTCCAGTGTGAGCTGACCTACAGAATGACATAAACCTCCGGCAAGCAGATCAGATATATGGTGTGGTTTGTTTAGAAGATGGAAATGAGTTTCAAGTGTCGTCTGCCTCATCCAGGTTGCATTCCCTTATTGTTTGCTGTTGTCTTACATGCTCTGAGACGTTATGTTTGATCAAGTAAAAACTAACGTAGACTTTTATAGTACAAATATTATTTAGAATAAATTAGTCTCGACTGTCGAGATGGTTATTATTATCATAGATTAGTGTAATTTTGAGCGAAAAAAAAAAAATTATGAATAGTACGAGACGAAAAAGAGACCGTTAGATTTTAATTACATTGCTTTCATTGGTGTCAAGGATAGTGTGGTTGAAGCTGCCATGTATCGGGAGCTTGTTTATCTCTGATATTTACTTGAATCTGTGATTCTTTGGAGCTTGGAAAATTCTTAGCTGAGTCTCCTACACTTCTTGCAAGAACTGCTCGCTCTGTATTGACAATGATTTATGTTGTTCTGCTGTTTTTTGGCTGATTCACTGTGCTTATGGTTTAGTAGGGGTGTGTTTGTCCGAGGGTTTGGATTTTGAGTTAGGATTTGAATAGTAAAAATTTTGAATTTGAATAGTTGTATGATCGTGATATAAATAGGTGTTGATGTGATGTTTTGAATATAAAATTGATTTTTAGTATAATATAAAAAATAAAAAATAGATGTTTGATTTGATGTTTATGGAAAAAAAATAGAATGAATAGTAGAAATTCAAACAAATCCCTCAAACAAACACACCCTAGATTGACTGTCAGATCTTGCAATAAAATTCATCATCATTATTATTATATATTATTATTATTATTAGTTTTTTTTTTTAATAGTAGTAGTGTAAATTGTATAATTCTTCGTATGTTTTTAGTAAAAATGTAAAAATACTCTGTTTTTTATTTATTGTTTGAAATATTTTATGTTAAATTAAATTAGGTACAAAATATTCTCTTTTTTTAAAGCTAATGTTTACTTGTAAGTACCCTCTAAATTATGCAAATTTTATATAAATTAAAGTGTCAAATCTTTTAAATAGTCTAATTTGAATACAAAATAATAAAAAATAATTTATCAATCATTTATTTTATAGTTTTTTTTTTAGTTTATTTGCAAAAAATTAGTATTAAATTGATAATTGATAAATTATTTATTTATTTTATTTTATTTAAAAGACACTATTCTTATGTCTCAATTCAATGTATGTGTTTTACTATTTTTGTTTTTTCTATTAAAAAAATATTTATTTTAATTGTAGTAAAATAATTGTATCTAAATGTTACAATACTCTTAACTTTTACGAAAATATTTATTTTATTTGTATTTTTAAGGCAAAAAAATGTTAAAATAATTTTACACACTTCTACTGACTAATATAATATTACTATTTTCGTTCAGGTAACAAAAGTTATATTTACTTTTTGCGTGTTTGATTTTTTCAGCAGAACCATATGTGGCACACGTCCATCCCTCGTGCGACCAGGCTATTCCTTATCGGACCTATTTTACATGTATTTTAATATGACACAAAAGAGTTTTATTATTATTATTATTATTAATGTCTTAGAATACATATAGGGTGTGTTTGTTTGGGGGATTGGATTTAATTTTCACTATTCATCTCATTTTTTTTCCTCCAAAAATATCAAATCAAACACCTATTTTTTTATTTTTCATATTATACTAAAAATCAATTTTACATTCAAAACATCACATCAACACCTATTTATATCACATCGTACAACTATTCAAATTCAAAATTTTTACTATTCAAATCTCAATTCAAAATCCAAACCCCCGAACAAACACAGCCATAATGTCTATTGTGCGAAGTGGAGAGATTTGTCTGGGAGATATGTGCTGATTATATCCATAAATTTTCACATGCTTTCCATTGTTGTATTATTTTGAAAATTTTGATTTTAGTTGTGAGGTTTGAACAGTAGTTTAGAGCAAGAACAAACCGTATCTTGGAAGGCCTCTCCCTATGTTCGAAGCTTTCTTATAGACATTTAAAAATTTTGGCTCGTAATAACATAAATTTGAAAACTTCAAAATTGACGTCTTATGTATCAGGCCTCGTGCAGTTGAAGTATCGTTCCTCCCTTTTTCTCTCAAACACACCAAAATACAAACATCTCCAACATTGATCAATATTGCAACTTCGTTGATTCTTCATAGGTGAAATTGTTCGTGTATGAGCACATCATCGACTTTGACTGTAATCTTCATAGCTTTGTTCGGCTCATAGGTTTTTGTTCAGCTCTTCTTTATCTTGTTTCGAGCTCGCGGAAACAAGCTGCGTTTCCTTGAAAACCAGAACATTTTCGAGCCTTGCGTACATATTATTATCATACTTTTTAAGAATTAGTGTAATGGATTTTAGTGAATTTGATGACAAAATTTTTGGGTGCACTGTTTAATCAAGTTGAAATACAAATGAAGGAGACTAACTATTTGCATTTAATATTTATTAATGAAAATAAAGGATTTACAATCGTGTATCTCACAACATCGGTATTTACAACTTGACCATACTAACAAGACTTAGCTGCACTAAGAATGACAGTCCGATAATCATCAATGATGGCTACTTCTTGTACTTTTCTTCTAGTGTCTTCGGTATCGTATACATAACACTCAGTCCACAAGCACACGAATGAGGTTTAGGTGTCATTAATGGCTCTAGTTCGAACATAATCGATGAGAAAATATGCTGTGGTACATCGAGATAAAATTGTAGTGTTATGACTATCTTCTTTTTCGATAGATTTTTTACAAAATTAAAAAAAATATATATATGTATTTTATAAATTGAGTACATTTAACGTAAACAAAATAAAAAACCAATCTATTCTATTTAACAAACCATCAAACAAGCGATTAAATTTTCAATATTTTTAAACATAAATAACCAAACTAAATAACTAAAATATTGACATATATAACTCAAGAAACCGAATAATACTACAAAATAAGAGTATGATAAGAACATTATGTAGGAGAATAAAACAAAATTTAAAACAAATTTACTTTTGATAGAGAGCCATTGTGACAGACGGGCAGCGGCTGAAGATTGACCGGTAGAAGCAGACGGTTCGGCAGGTAGAACTGATCGAAGGTGAGGCAGCAGTACAAATTTGGCTAGGATCAAGGACAATAATACAATATGCGACTTTTGTAATTTTTGAAATAAATTTGGTATTCTTGTTATTTTGTAAACAATAGAATGATAGAAAAGCCATTTCATAGTTACGAGTAATATAATTTTATATTTAGAGAATTTTAAGGTATTTAGAGAATTTTTTTTTAAAAAAAAAATAAAGAAAGTTTCGAGCAATCTCACATTTTAGAGATTTATGTAACATTCCTGTTAAAAAAATAAATTATATAAATATTGATGTATTAATTAATAAAATAATTGAATTAAATATAATCATATAATGAAAAATTATAAAATTTAAAATATAAATATAATAATACTATATTATTATTTATATTATAATTATCTTTATTATTAATATTATTATTTTTTTATAAAAATATATATTAAATTTAGTTATAAATATATTATAGCAAAAATCATTCAATATCACAAATATCAATTTTGGTGATTGTGCATCCCAGAAGGTGCCTGGGCATCCCAGACAGCCAACACGGCCGTGTTGATTACCTTTCACTTCTGAACACGGCCGAGTTCCTGGCCGTGTTCTGAACACAGTCGTGTTTTGCCCGTGTTCTTGCCCATGTTCTCAACACAGTCATGTTATAGGCCAGGTTCTTGCCCATATTCTCAACACAGTCATGTTCTAGGCCAGGTTCACGACCATGTTTTCAATATAATCATATTGTATGTCATATTTATTATTATTTTCATTTTTTGATTAAAATTATTTAATATAAATATATATATATTTATAATTCAACAAAAATATTTTTTTACAATTATTTCATAATATAAAAAATAATTAATTTTTAATATTTTAAAATATATAAAAACAATAATATATTAATATATATTTTTAATAATCATTATATATATTTTTAAAAATTTATAGTAAAAATTTTAAAATATTAATTATACTTCCTCCATCTCACGTTGGATGTTTGGGTCACTATAACACGAAAATTTATGATAAATATAATTAGTAGATAATTCAAAATATATTAGTGAAGATAATTATCATATAATATAAATAATTATAAATTAAGATTAAGATAACTAATTAAAATTAAAAAAAATTAAATTAAAAAATAGTTAATTATTTTCCAAAAAAAAACAAGCGACATGGGATGTGTGACAGACAAAAATTGCAATATCAACGTAGTATATGGGACGGAGGGAATATTATTAAAAATATATATTAATATATTATTGTTTTTATATATGTTTAAAATATTAAAAATTGATTATTTTTTATATTATGAAATAATTGTAAAATATATTTTTGTTAAATTATAAGTGTATATATTTATATCAAATAATTTTAATCAAAAAGTGAAAATAATAATAAATATGACCTACAGTATGATTATATTGAAAATATGATCGTGAATATGATTTAGAACATGGCTGTGTTGAGAACATGAGCAGGAACATGGCCATGATTGTGTTGAGAAATGGGCAGAAATATGGCTGTGTTCAGAACACGGGCAAGAACAATGCCGTGTTCAGAAGTGCAGGGTAATCAACATGGCCGTGTCCCAATCGATTTGGGACTAAAATTGATAAATTTTTATTTGAGTGGACCAAAATTGATAATTTTTCTTAATGAGACTAAAATTGATAATTGTGATAATAAATGAGACAAAAAATGATTTTTACTCAATATATTATTATTATTACAAAATAAGAAATACATCAATTTCCCTAATCGATACATTACACACGTCGACAGACCATAGCCGCCGCAGCACCAGGTTCTTCTTCTTCTTCTCCAATTCGTTCTTCTTTTCCTTCTTCTTTCTTTACCCTCCTTCTTCGTCACCTACCCTCGCCCTGCACCTCCTACTCCGCCGCGCCTGCGCCGCCCTGGCCGTGGTGACTGCTAGAATAAAATAAATAAATTTAATGGACAATCCGCCGGTTCTAAACTTAAACCGGTGGTTTGAACCGGAGGATCCGAACAGAATGGGCAACTCTTAGATTTAGTCGAATTCGATAGGGTCGGATCTAAAATCGGGTCCGGGGCCGATCCAATTATTAGGTACCGTTGCGATAGCCGGCCCTAATTTCTACGTCTTCTTCAGTCCAACGTCTTCTTCTTCAGTGGAATCGCACGCAGCGGAAAATGGTACTTATGTTGCTTCTCTTTACGCATTTTGATTTGATTTGATTTTATATGATGGTTAAAATGTAGGAGCAATGTGTGAATCATTCTGGCATTTGCTTTACTAATCAATTAGGAAGTTTGAACTGATCCAATTTACTCGAACTAGATAACTGAAATGGCTGCTTCTCTGCGTGTCAATCCATGGAAACCTCTGCCACTCTGTCCCAAATTGACTGGCAGAAACGGCCGCCAGTTTTCCTGCATACGCTCTTCTGCCGATGTGCCATCGGGGAAGAAATACAATGTCGTAGTCCTCCCCGGGGACGGAATTGGTCCGGAAGTCATTTCCGTTTCGAAGAATGCGCTAAAGCTAGTTGCCTCCATTGAAGGTAATGTACAAACTGAAGTTTGAAGTTGCTGGTGGATGATTTGATTGCGTTCTTCTGTTTAATTTAGCATTTTCAAAAAATGTGTTTATGCTAGGATTTGCAATTGATTTCAAGGAGATGCCGATTGGTGGCTGCGCCTTGGATTTGACCGGAGTGCCGTTGCCGGAGGAGACACTTTCTGCTGCAAAGAATTCCGATGCAGTTTTTCTAGGAGCCATAGGAGGGTATGTATTGCAGCAATGTGATGAAGATGAATATTTGAAACAATGTTTTAGGTGTTTATTTTCGATTCATTTATTTTTCATGATGATTAATGCATTTTCGATGGTCTATATTTATAATTGAAGGTATAAATGGGATAATATTGAGAAACATCTTAAACCTGAGACAGGGCTTCTTCAGCTTCGATCAGGCCTAAAAGCATTTGCAAACTTGAGACCAGCTACTGTCTATCCACAGGTGAAAATGTAAATTTTTATGGACAGACTGTTTGTTTTTATTTATATTCTGTTTAAAATACTGTTTTGTACTTTTGTTGCTTTAGAACATGGCATGGATCCGAAAGTTGTTTGTCTTTGAAAGATTGAGAATTTTAAATGTTAATGTTTGACAGCTCTTTTAGTTTTATGATGCCGTCATTTTACTAATTAAAATACATAAAGTTTGTAAAAGTATTGAAGAAAAAGAAAAGGAAGCATCAATCACATGCTACTAGGTTAAAAGGGTCAGCAGATATGTTAATCTTATCTTCTTGACCTAATGATATAAATTAAAGAAAGTAATTTTTGTTACTTTACCGCTTGAGTGATTATTAGTCACTAATAATATTTGGCAAATTGATACCAGATATCGAAAATGTTGGTTTTGTTAAAATATGTGTCAAGTTCGGATAGATGTTTGGACATGCACACATTTTTATTTAGATGTATCTAGTTGCATTTACTTGATGAATTGACATGAAGTATTGTTTACTTAACGAATCTATTTGATTGGTAGGTTGTGTATGGCAGCATGATCTGTTTATATTAGCAAAGCATGTCTCTATATTACATAGGGGATAAGATTACGATTGCGCATATTTAGTTTTTTGCTCTGAATTTGTCTTAGTTAGTGGATGCTTCGACCTTGAAGAAAGAAGTTGCAGAAGGTGTGGACTTAATGGTTGTAAGGGAACTGACTGGAGGTAGTTTTACTTTCTGGTTGTTTGAATATTGTCCTTACTTATATCGTGTAATGGTCTAAAATCATTCTTGAAAACTTTAATACTTAGGTATTTACTTTGGTGAGCCGAGGGGTATCAAAACGAATGACAATGGTGAGGAAATTGGATACAACACTGAGGTGTATTCAACTAAAGAGGTAGTTCTGTTGGCCCATTTCTTATTTTTTTATATGTATATATTTACTGTTAGATTCTATTGGTGACAAGGGTTTGTTTACTCAGTGATTTTTATACCACTTTTTTTTTTTTTCTTTCTCTCTTTTATTGAATTTACCAATTTGTTTATAAAACATCACACTTTACTTTAATTCTTTATTCAAAACATCGCATTCACGATTATTCCACTCCAAAAACATCAAAACTAGAAAACACAAAATATGACAGTTTTAAATGTTAATGTTTGACAGCTCTTTTAGTTTTGTGGTGCCGTAGTTTTAATAATCAAAATACATAAAGCTTGTCAACTAATTATTATATCATGTTTTTATTCAGAATGTTTATATTAATATCCACTTGGTTCATATGATATAAATTCCTTTCACTTTACTTTTTCTTTCAGATTGATCGCATTGCTCGTGTTGCATTTGAAACTGCTAGAAAACGACGGAGGAAATTGTGTTCCGTTGACAAAGCTAATGTTTTAGAGGTAATATTATCACAAATTATTTATCTTCAAGTTTGTATCATTTGCAAGAAGTGTCTTAAGATCCATATTACTTTATTGCACTTCACGATCGTTTGCGTTTTGGTTTGGGTCTGCCACAAACAATTGGCTTCCAGTGAGAAAGCTTCTTCAATTGCTATCCCAAACTGACGAGTTTATATTTTACTATGTTTAGCATGCTAATTAGAGATTCAAATGTAATCTCTGGTAAAAAATAATTCGTTTGTTACTTGCTATCGGAATGTTTTGATTATAAAATTTGTTCTGCTAGTAATTTCATCGAGGCAATATTTTCTTTTGTTTTATTTGTTAACGGATTGAGCTAATTCTAATATAATGTGATGCAAATGCCATAATATTCAGTCTTCTATACTATGGCGAAAGAGGGTAGAGCTCATAGCCTTGGAATATCCCGATATCGAACTATCACACATGTATGTTGACAATGCGTCTATGCAGCTTGTTCGAAATCCTAAACAGGTTTAAATCTATTTTGTCCCACCCTTTTGGCTTCTTGAAATACATAAATGATATGTCATTTTCGCCTATCATTATGCAGTTTGACGTGATTGTAACAAACAATATGTTTGGGGATATTCTTTCTGACGAAGCATCAATGATTACTGGAAGCATCGGGATGCTACCATCTGCAAGCCTAGGCGAATCGGTACGTACGTTAGTCCGCTCGAAGAAACTCTTATTCCTTTCAATGTTCTTAATACTTGAGACATTACTGTGTAGGGACCGGGATTATTTGAACCGATACACGGCTCCGCTCCTGACATTGCCGGTCAGGTATGTTTGATGCGGTCGTACATTTATATAAGAAATTAGATAAAATTACGTATAATTCACAAATGGTTCGAAAAATTTGCACTATTCTTCTTCATAATTTAAAAACTCTGTACGAGACTCACTCATATTTTCAAAAGTATTACATAAAATCTTTAGAGTTGATTTATGAAAAAGCCTCGTAAAAGTTTTTATATCATGGTGTAGACTTTCCAAACTACAAGTGAATTATAAGCAATTTTGCGTATAAATTTAATTAATGAATTGCTGGCACAACAACAAAGCACATATATTACATATATACAGGACAAAGCGAATCCATTGGCAACGTTGCTTAGCGCCGCGATGCTTTTAAAGTACGGGCTGGGTGAGGAGAAGGCTGCCGAGCGAATCGAAGCAGCTGTCTTGGACATTCTAGATAGAGGATATCGCACTGGCGACATATTCTCTGCCGGGATGGTAAAAACAGCGCAATCCCTGACTGATCGATTATTTTCTGTCCTAGCTAGTTTTTTTCACGTGTAAAAGTCTCTAGATTTGATTTATTATTTTCGTCGTTTGCACAGAATCTAGTGGGGTGCAAGAAAGTGGGCGAACTAGTGTTCGAATCCATCGAACAAAAAGCTACTGCTGCTGCGTGAAACAGATCCTGCCAATACATACGCGAACTTGTGTTATGTATATCCACATGAGAGTCGGGATTGAGGGCGTGGCAGGAAATCGGGTACCTTGAAGAACTTGCGTTTTTGTATTATTGAACTCTCTTAAATTTTATGTTCTAGCTGGCTGAGGTTGATATATTTTCGACTGCATCTTTTGAGGCCAGCTATGTCAATCGATCGCGGGCTGAATTTATTTTAAATAAATAAAGGAAAATATTTAAACTATTTTCTAAATTTTATTATTAGCAATGTTTAGGTAATACTAGTATAGATTTAGGATTGTGCGTGACAAATGAACATTGATGATTGTGTGATTATTTGTTTCTATTGTGTCGACTTTTGCTCATATTATAGGTTCTTCGGATTTGTTTGGTTGTATTTTGAAATAAAGCTAATTTGAGTTTTGTTTAAATAGTATTTTGATACCATATATATATATATATATTTTTTAAAAAAAAAACGGAAATGAGTGTATTTTTATTCAAAATTGTTAGAGTTGGATTTGAAATGGTAAAGTAACGTCCCAGAAACCATTGCTGAAGTATTCTACTCGCCGAGGTTCTGTTATATTTTATTATTATTATTATTATTATTATTATGTATTTTTCTCGTTTTCAATAAAATCATAATTCATAAACATGATTTGTCAGGTTTTACCCTGATTTTACTATTTTAATTTTTTTTTTCTCCAAAAATATCAAATCAAACATCTAATTTTTATTTATTTTATTATACTAAAATTTAATTTTATATTCAAAACATCACATCTTATATCACATCAAACAACTATTTTAATTCAAAATTTTACTATTTAAAATTAAAATTCAAAACCAAAATCTCACAAGTAAACACACCTTTACTATTTCACAGTTTCTTGTAAAAAAATGACTAATTATTAAAATTGTTTTCAAATCAAAATTAATATTCACCTGATATAAATTTTATAAAAGTACAATATTTTTTCTCATAAAATATCATATAAAAATACTGTTTAAACCAAAATTTAAATCATATTTCGTTTTAAATCACAACTAAGAGATCCTACATCCTATAAAATAAAAATCCAAACAAACATATCGACTCTTCTTTTTTTTTTTTTTTTTTTTTAATTTCAAATTTCATACCATTTTAATTTTTTCTTTTAATTTGAAAATAATTTAATAAAAATTTTACTCAAATTATGCAAGTAAGAACTGAATTTACACATGTTAATACAACTTGTTTTGTCAGACATAATTTACCTGGTATTAGCTTCAGTTGAATTTACTCAAAGCGCATTCGAAGAGTAGCGACTACAGATTCTCGTGTCATAATATATATATAAACTTTATCATTAAGCTATAATTTTTTATTATTATTATTTTATTAGTTAATATATATATATATATATAAAAGTATTAAAATTTAAAATATTAACTTTAATAAATCGAGTCGGGCAGCACAGTCCAGTTTAGCATTCCAGGCCAAACACGGTCCGAAAATTTTCGGCACGATTTTTTTGTATTGGGTTTAGATCCGATTTTTAAACCTTGCTTAATTTTGCTAGCTCTAATTAAAAGTTAGAACATAATTATAAATGTACTAAGAATATAAAAGAATATATTAGTATACAAAATAATCACAACTGAGTAAAAAATGATTGACAAAACCTTCCAAATTCAATTATTTTACCTTTTTTTTTGTTATTATTTATTGGCTGTTGATTTTATGTTGATCTGACCAAAATAATATAGAGCTAATTTGACCGGATCAGCAACATATGCTATAAAGATCACCAATATATATTTGTATATATTTTATTGTATATATTTTATCATATATTATGTTATAAAATAACATATGTTTATGATATAATATATATTAGTATTATAATTATGTTGAGATATGTATATATATATATATATATATTAGTCATCACCGTAATCTGGTAAAATTACGTTGACTTGACCGGATCAAATTCATGCCCTTACTTATTTTATATGTAATATATATTAACTTTATTTTCATACTATTTACTAAAATTTGATTTCATTGTTTAAAAGAGACAAAATATTACCAAGAAATAAAGGTGTATGTTCAAATTCTTACCTAAAACTTTTATAAAAATATCACAAAGTTTCCATATTTTCATATAACCCCGACAAAACCCAATAATATCAAATTTACACCCCAAAACTATACCTAAATGCAACTTCTCATACCAAGATGATACTAGGCAACCACTCTCCATTGCATTTGCTCTTCCTCGGCCCGTCGCGCCGGTCGATCTCGACCACAAGTTGAACCACGGGAGCAATCCCGACTCTCGCATGTAGTCGTGGCTTCAGTTGATCCAAACTTGGCGCCAAAACGCTATCAATCCATTCATCAAGGCTCATCTGGTCGAGCCATAATCCTGAAAAAATCTTCTCCAAAACTCGATCCTCTACCTCTACTGACAAATTTTCATCTACAATCACTGAGAACTTCGACGAGATCTTCTTCTTGATCTCCCGTAAAGCCAAACGAGTCTCGATTGGCTTGAACACGATGAATTCATCCACATTGTCTATAAGTTCACTTGGCACTGACGTAAATGAGCATTGTTGCCCGACTTCATTGTCATGATCAACAGTAATATCGCTCGTATTGTAATCACAACCGTCCATCTGATCATCCTTCGGAGCCAAAGTGAGATCCAACGACACGGTAAATGTCCCTACCTCTTTTCGAGGCTTCAATGGCCTTGTTTCTTCGCTATGTGGCGAAATCGCACGACGTTTCGCGTTTTTTGCTTTTACCACTATCCCTAATTGCCAATTCCGGCTCGCTAAAGCAGCGAGCTTTTCCTCGTCTATGTATCGAGCTTCGAAACCACTTCTCGACCAATTTCCCAAGAGGATGAACACTACATTCCCGAGAGTAACGCTCCGACCGTAGAAATCCACAAGCCTACCCGTCTCGATCGCACGTACGACACTTCCACGCACAAAAACATTTGCTTCGTCGACGTCATCTAGCACGATCACCGAAAACGGATTTCGTTGAACCACCTCCGAAATTTGATCGATCACCGTTTTCCCACGATGGGTCGCGCAAACTTCTTTGTCATCCCGCGGCGAGCCGAGGCTTATCACTATGGGGCTTGTCCCGGACACATGCTCGCCTACGACCGACGCCATTTTCTTCTTCGCGGCTCTATCGGGTCCTACGAACAATAACCATAGATCTCCCCTAGTTCCCGCACCCCGGCGCTTACTATCACCTAATTTCCGTCTCGAAATTATCGACGCCACCGCCGAGGCGGCCTCCGCTTGCCACCAAGCGTACGCCGTAAGGTCTTTGAGAAGTTTCTTATAAACATCGATGTCGAAAGCGGCGACTAACTTATCGTTCGACTTGGTCCAAACATCGGAACAAATGCAACCTAGTAAGTCCTCTGTCACCTTCTTCGACAATCTTTCGCCTTCTTTTCGTCCCAAGACCAAATCGGTCCTTACGGGACTTTGGGGCGGGCTATCGCGCCTAAGTATTCCTCGGGATGTTTGATCAGTGTTAAGTTGTCCAAAGGGCTTCATTGCCGGCAATGTAGGCTGTAATGACATCAAGCCGGCGATTGAATTCGAATCGTACGAGGTTGCCATGAACATCATCGGCGAAGGAGATCGATGAACTTTCTGGTGAAAGTTTGGATGAAGATGTAAGCATGTATCCTTCCATTTTCTTCGAAGCTCCTGATCCTTCTTCTTCGAAAGAACCGCGCCATCGTTCCTCTAAGATAAAATACATACCAAAATCATACAAAAAGATTCGATTTTTGTCGACTTAAAACATCGAATCAAAATCGAAAAAAAGTCCGTACTTGTGATCGATGATCATTCTTCGGCTTGGTATCCTGCATCCACGGGGGCAAAGTCGATTGCGTCGCTTCACAAAACGAATTCTCGACGGCCATCAGCTTCGCGAGATCTTTTTCGTAATCCTCGCGACATTGAGAGCAAAGCTCGATATTTCGCCCGAAATCAGACAACATATGCCACGATTGTCCTAACGCCGTCGTCGGAGGATCCATACTAACTCTGTCGAACAAGCACGGAAAATTTGTTAAACTCTATGATCAGAATGTTTGTTTGTTCTACTTTAGTGTCGATGAATTCCGACATGAAAATACCTCGGAAACATCCCGGAAAGCGGCCATCGAGACGACATCGGAACAGCCTGAAGATCCCAATCAGTTTCCATGGAGGAATGGTAGACTTGGCACCTCAAGTAAGTCTCACTGCTTGCAATGCCAATGAACCACAGGCTGTTATCTTCGCCGGCGCCGATGCCGGAGAATTTTGCTAGTAGTTTCGAAAGCTCGGCCGCCGCCGGAGATTGAATCTCCGGCGGATCCACCAGCCACTTTAAATCCCCTAAATCAAGAACAACTGTCCCTCCATTGTTGATCATGTCCTCAATTTTGGTACCTAATTCTTTGTAAGAACATTTCCCAATTGTAATAACCTTTGCATTCTGGAAAATCCCCAATTCCTTGTTTTCGATCCTTTTGATGAGGGATTTCACGACAGCCTCGGATTGGTCGGAACTGCCGACGAGAATTGGATTTCTTTTTTTGGCTCTCGACATGATTTCGAGAACCCTTTCTAGTTCTTCATCCAGCTTTAAATTGCGTTTCTGCAGCCAAAACGGCGTCGTATTGGCCGCACAGTGATTCAGCAAAAACGACGTCGTGTTGGCGTTGGACGGCTTGCCGGCGATGGATAATTGTTCGACAGTGGCTTTAACGGCTGGGCTTGAGAAGCCGGCTTCCCTCATCACGCGGCTCACGCTGGGGTCGTCGAGTATGGAAATGATGAGCTGATCGAGCTCTACTTTCACGGCGAGGAGCTGCGGCGGCGGCTGTGGAGGCGGCGGCTCGGGGCAGCCGCGCCGCTGATTGGCCTGCGCGCGCTTGAGGGCGGCCATTAGAGCGTTGGACAGCGGCGGCTCGGCTCCCGCCGGCGGCTCCGGCATGTTCTGCGCCGCCGTGGCGAGCCGCTCAAGAGCCACACTGAAGCAGAGCTCCAGCGCCCGGCACTGCAGCGGGTGGCTCGAATTGGGGTGCGATCGGATGCACGCCTGCCGGAGAAATCCCGACGGCGAGGCCAGGAGCGTCGCCGCCACGTGCAGCGGCGTCGTCTGGCCGTGGTTGCGGCGGCCCGCCTCCGCGATCGACTGATTCACAACTCCGGCGGCCTCCGGCGATAGGGTGTGCTGAATTGCCGCCAATCCCGCCGCCGCTCTCATATTCTCAGATCCTTAATTTTATTACATACAACAAAACCCTAAAATTATTATTTTTTTTTCAAAATCAGACGATGAAATTCAAAAATCAGATGATGAACAGAAATCAATTTTCTTTTTTTTTTTTTGGTAATTTGTTGAAAAATGAATCATCGATCGAATTTCGATATGTTGTTGAGAATAATGAAAGGAATGAAATGATCATAAAAAGGGAAATGGTGTGTAAAAGGTGGAATATGTCAGAGAAAGAAAGCAAAGCAAAGCAAAGCATGCATTGTTTGGTATTCAGATTATTATTATTTTAAATTATTTTTATATTTGGAGAGCAGGTGGTGAAGAGGAAAGGGATTTATGGGAAAGTGAGATATAAAAAAATAATAAAATAAATAAATAAAAGTTTGGAAGTTGCAAGAATTTCTGGAGAACAAATTTGGTGTCGTGTCGGGGAGGAGACAGATCTGCACAGCTGTTCTGTTTTTATGTACTCTATATTTTCACCATAATTTTTTGTCACGTTTCATTCCATCAACTTTCTTAGTATTAAATAAATGGCAACTTTCACTATGTTCTTAATTCTATGTTCGTATTTTTATTTACTCTTTATATATTAATTTTATCTTCTTTACTCTCTATTTTTATAAATTTATTTTTTTTTACTCTCCATTCATGTAAAAACCTATAGTACCTTCGTTTAATTTCTTTATCATTTTTTCTTTTTATTTTCAACTACACTGTAATTTTTATAGTTTATTTCTACTTTGTATTAATTTAAATATAAAATAAAAGATTACAATAACAAAAATAATAATTGACAAAAAATAATAATAATAATAATAAAATATATAATACAAAAGTATTCATAACTCTTACATTATAATTATATAAAATATTTATAAGAAAAATATTGATTTCAATTAAATATAAGTATGAGTAATATAATAAACAGATTGAAAATAATGAATTTTTATTTGAAAAAATATTTTTCTATTATAAAAATTAAAGGTATTGTAACAAATTCTGCAAAAATTATTGAGCTATAAGTAAATAAATTATATATTCAAAAATTTATTAATATAAAATAAATAGATTTGTTCCATAGATAAACAAATAATATAATTAAATATTATTTACCTAAGGGTTTTGGATTATATTTAGTGGATAAAAATATGAATAAAAAGTTATTTAAAGGGTAAAATGGGTAAAAATTTGTAATAATTACAAACAG
Organism: Andrographis paniculata; assembly: GCF_009805555.1. NCBI lineage: Eukaryota > Viridiplantae > Streptophyta > Magnoliopsida > Lamiales > Acanthaceae > Andrographis > Andrographis paniculata. Next base: position 1,330,763 of record NW_026137424.1, read on the forward strand.
GGAATGATATGGAATAAATAGGAAGCTAAATGGAAAAATTATATGAATAGAGACCGATAAGGAAAATGATTTAGAAATTGGGGATTTTAGGAGAATTAACCCTTAAATAAAATGTAGGGTCTTATCTTTTATACTCCCTCCCTTCCGGAACTATAGTCTTAATTGTGTTAATACGATATTTAAGGAATATTGATAGTGAGTAAAAAATATAGGTAAAAGATATTTTTGTCATTGTGAATGTATTAGTGTAAAAGGCAGTGACAATTGTGTAATAATAATGAAAGAGTAAGGGTAATTTTATAGTGATATGGTTATTTATGGAAATAAAATTATTGTTTTTGTATTGTGACGGAGGGAGTAGAATTTTACCAAACTATTTTTATTCATTAAATTTTTTTCTTAAAAATCAAATCAAATATTTAGTTTTAATTTTTTATATTCTAATAAAAAATAATTTTATTTAAAATATCACAGTTACTTATATAACATTATACAATTATATATTTTAATTCAAAATTTTTATTATTTAAATATCAAATCCAAAATTCAAATCCCCAAACAAACACATTAAGTGTCTAGCTATAGCAAATTCCTCTACTATTTTCACTCGAGTTTAGATAGTAATTTTGAAATTTTAAGCATGATTTCAATTTTTTATTTTTTTTATTTTTTTAAATATCATATCAACATTTTAAATTTTTTAAAATCCCAAAACTTTCAATTTTTTTTTTAATTTTTTATTATCTAACCAGTGCATTAATCTTTTTTTAGTATAGCTTACTTGAGTGAAGTAATTTGTTTGCTATTACCCTCAATTCAGGAATAATTTCTTTCTTCTACAAAAATTATACTCAATTATATATATATATATATTTACTTAGATCTTAAATGAAAATAAATTTCTCTTAATTAAGCTAACATAATAAAGAAATAAAGATTTTTAACTCAATACTTATGTTGGCAAGAGCCCTATTCAATTTATACGGTTCTTGATAAAAATATATATATATTATTTAACCTTACATAATATTATATCGAAATACTATTTAAATAAAAAAATTAAATAAAAACTCATTTTCAAAATATTACATAATTAAAAAAAAAAAAAGAACTGAAATCAAACCCTAAAAGAACATAGCCTAAGGAACATAGAATCAACACACAAGGTATTTATATGTGCAAGAATTAGTGGAAAAGGATCCCAAGTGATATGGTATGCTTTCGAATTGTTGAAGTCGCGAGAAATGAATTTAAGAACATAAATATAGTGATCGACCTATATATGCAAATTTGGCTCTAGCGTGTTTATATAGATTCTTTTCATTGCCTTGAGATTGTAGAAAAGATCAATCTTCATGTAAAAAGACCTAATTTTGAATAATGATTTTGATTTTAGAATTCTTGGATTGATCCCCTAATAGCAACTAGTGTATTGTTATAGCGAAGAATAACAAAATAAGGGTGTAATCGTTGTATTTTGCTTTTATTTTGATATTTTGGTTTATTTTAGCGAAATATAATATTTAGAATAGAAAATATAAATTAACATAATTATTTTTTAAAAGAAACAAGATCCAAATTGTAAATTAAATAGTGTTAAAAATATATAACAAAAACACGAGTTAGTTTTCCTAACAAGCCATTCAAGCTAAGGTACTCATTTACCGTATGGAGTTGAACTTACTCAACCAAATGAATAATTAGGAACTAATTGAGTTCGAACTCCATCATGTGAGTAACGGATGCGACCATTCTTGAAGAACTTATGTTATGAGAAAAATATATTTTCTATGTCCGCTCTTAAATTAATTGTTTGCTTTTGACGGAAAGATTAATTAATATTGTATTTTAATAGTAGTTGGTATTACAAAGTATGTGTATTTTTTTTTTTTTCCCTTGATGTAAATTAATATGATAATATTTATATAAATGAGTATAAATTTGAAAGTGCTTTTATAATGTATTGTAGGATCTACATTTGCTAAAAAATAAATATTTTATTGTATACGAAGGATTGAAAATGAGAAAATAATATATTTTTGAGCCGATAGGAGAGATATTATAAATATAAATTCTCAAGCTCAAAATTCAGTTAACACAACAATCAATGTCTAAAAGTCAGTTTTGAGGTGACGAGTGTTGTGAATAAAAGAACTATTGTTGTGTTTACTTGTATTATTCAATCCACATTGCAATTTTATTTTTCTTCAAAATTATTATATTCACTACATTTTTTATTCAAAATATTACGTCGTTGTCTATATGTTTTCTCGTGTGTTTTTAATTATTTTTATTTTTTACTATTCAATTTTTATCTTAGTTTATATATATATATATATATAACATCATATCCAACATCAAATTGTCATTAATGACATCCCATATAAAACTCATATTCACCTAAAAGATTAAAAAAATAAAAAATAATACAAAAAAAAATAATAATAGAACCCTTGATGTTTCACCTTATAAAAAATCAAATCTTAAATTAATGGAAAGTATCAAAACAAAACCAAATGACAAGTAAATTAACTTTAGTTCAAGGGCTTATGTCACTTATTTGTGTCTTAAATCTCATTTTGTCATGTAATGAAAAGAGCATATTGTGATAATGTGAGGAGGAATCATGCACATTCATTTCTTGAGATACCAATTCAATATGATTGAAACATTACACAATTTAGTTTCTAAAAAATAATATATATATATATATATATATGTGTGTGATGACTTTTAGGATATTGGAATTAAATTATCCTAATGTTGTTATCTTGATGATGGTGTTGTAATACTATTATTATTACTATTATTATTATTATTTCCATGAAAATGAACTCATTGTTTCTATATTGCCACTAAAGAGTGGATGACCAAATGATTTAACAACATCATTGCCGTAAGAGTAGTCGAGTTGGTGTGGTAAATTGATTTGTAATTACAATATTACAATTTTAATTTCTACTAAGGCCTTCTGGATCAAGTCTATCACACAGAGCCTGTCTAGTGTAATTTATCTACATAGCGTGTCTTGCAGACTATTTTGTTCGATCTGAGGATTTATTCCGCACGCATTTAAAAAATAACAACTACGAAATCGATATATATATATACATATTCATAAACATCATCACCTATGTGCAGCGGCGGAACTACATGGGGACTAGGAGGGTCAACTGACCCCCACCCCTCAATATATATATATTTTTTAATGTAAAATAAAATAAAATTATGTATTTTATAGTAATTTGTCCATCTTAATTTTTTATTTAGTAATATAAAAAATCATAAAAATTTTATGTGTATGTTGATTTATATTTTTAGTCTTTAAATTTTATTTGTTATATTAAAAAATATTAAATTTTATGTAATTTTATTGAGATTTTTTCTAAAACATTTAAATTTTTCAAAATTTTTTATCTTTTACAAAAAAAAAAAAATCGATTTTGCCCCCGAACTTTTACGGCTGGTTGTCACTTCCTATGTGCACAAATATTGTTGATATAATCATGTCAAATGATAGTGTTATAGTTGTTCCAATTATTTTATATATTATTATTAATGATATCAAATGATATATATATATATATTTTTAATTAATGCCTTTTATTTCAAATGAATTATTTTTGTTTTAAATATATCTTTGATATTTTTCCCATTTTTTACAATATGATTTTTCATGTTATACTATGTGCATTTTTTATTGGATTGAGATTTTAAAATGACAAGTAACTTGATATTATATAGGAGATACTTATAGAAGTTCATATTTGTTTATTTGGCTGTGATTTCAGTTTAAAATTACTATTATTTATTTTGTACGATTTTCAATAAAAATAAATTATTTTATTATTTATAAAATATCACATTAAAATATTATTTAAATAAAAATTCATATTATAACTATATTTTAAATTAATTTTAAACTAAATCTATAACATGAGATATTTTTTTATATGTATCTTGGTTTGTTGTTCAAATTTCAATGAGTAATAAAATTTGAATATCATTAAATTAGATATAGTTTGGTTTATTTGTTTTTTTTTTTTTTTTCATATGTTTTGAGATACTAAACAATAAATAATTTTAAATTCGCAAAAATAGAATTTATAATATTGTGGTAATTATAAATGCCACTATTTTCTTCATCCTTCAAAATTATATAATTTGGTAACGGCACAAACTAAGTAAATATAATAAATTATTATTATTATTATTATTTATATTGCATCTTTAATAATATATTTTATAGAACTTTTTATTGGTAGAATTAGAACAAACGACTTTATAGTTATTAAAGACCTCTCATATCAATTTAACTATCTACTATAATTGTTTATTTTGGTTTCATTTTATATTATAACTATATAAACATTATTAATTATAAATTTATTATTAACAATATATACATACTTATTTAATATATCATCATAAATTTTATAACAAAAATTCGATATTGTCTATTTAATATAAAATAATTATTAAATTTATTTAACAATTTTTACGATAACTTCTTGGATTCTGTCAATTGTTCATCAATTATTTCTATTTTTATTTTTAAAAATCAATCATTTTCTTATAAATATATCACATGAAATTCAAAATTAACAATACATTTATTAAATTTATTATGTAACTATAAATAGTTAAATATTCAATTACATTAATATATGCAGCCAATTACATTAAATAAATTATTTACGAGATAATTGTAAGTAATTACAATATTTTTATAAAAATAAATGTAGAATTAAGACTTTGTGAATATTTCGATATTTATATAATCATTTTAAATAGTTATGTATACTTATAAAAACTATTCAATTACAATACTAGTAAAAAATAAAAATATTGAAGATAATTTTGTTATTTTGTTGTTACTTTAAATAACTACGAATGGTAGTAAAAAAATTATGGTTGTTTTTGTTACTTATGTCATGACTTTAAAAAGCCACATAAATTTATCATGGCAATATCTGTAATAATTTAAAATATTACAAATATTTTTATTATTCACAAAAAAATTTTGTGACAATATTTGTGGCGAAACTTGTGACAAAATAAGAAGTTGTGATATATATTTATCATGAAATTGCTCTATGTGACTTTTAATTATGGTAAATTAAAATCTAAGGTAAATTTGCAACTATCAACTTTTTTTTCAGTAATGATATAAAATATGTGACTTTGCTTTCGTCTATCATTATCTTGTAGTTTTCTTCATTTATAATTTTTGATTGATTTGTAGGTTCAATTCTTATTTATATTTGTATTATTTGTATTTAATGTTTTGAATCAGTTTTACTTTAATTATTTGTATTTAATAATTCGGTTATACATTATATGTATTTTTTCTTGAATATTTAGATGTTGAATAATAATAATAATAATAAATATTAGATAAGATTTTTCTTCTTTTTTTTTTAATGGTAGTTTATAATTTTTACTTTTTTCATCTAACTAATTATGTCATTTTGTTTGGAATATAGAGAGTAAAAAATAATAATATTTTAATATAATGTAGAGTAGATAAAAAAACAAAATAGGGTATTATAAAAAAATTATTAAATAATTAATTAAAAAAGATGCGATAAGTAAAAAAAAAAATAGTGACAAAATGATATTATTTGCTAAAGTTGATGTAATAAATTATGTCTAAATAAAATTATTTATTATAAACGAATTATGAATAAATTTGACAGAAAAAAAAAAAAAAAAAAAATTGTCCTGATTATAGCGGATTGAGAGAATAATATTTATCAAACACATATCTATACATATATACAGAGCATTTTGATTTGAGTGCTAATTGGATCAAATTAATATATGCATAATCAGAATAGACAACACATATTTGATAAGAAGTGATATAATTTCATATAGTACATATTTGACGGTATATTTTATATAATTTAATACAAATCAGTGTATTATTAATTCAGCATAATAAATATATTTATACAACACAAATATAAAATTTTACAGCACATGCTTCTACACAGTGACGGAACCGGCAGTAAAAGTTTGGGGAGGCAAAAATATCGATTTTTTTATCATTTTTTTTTATCGATTCAATTTTTTTTTTTTTTAATTCATAGCACATCCGGGCAAAAAAAAATTTAAAAGAAATTCAACAAAACTACATAAAATTCAATATTTTTTTATTATAAAAAAATAAAAATTAAAGGCTAGAAATATAAATTAACAAAATTATAAAATTTTTATAATTTTTTACATTATTAAATAAAAAAATAGGAGAGACAAATTACTTAAAAAATATATATATATATATTTTACTATTTTTTACACTAAAAAATAGATATATTTTGAGGATTGGAGGGTTAGTTGACCCCCTAACCTCCATGTAGATCCGCCCCCGCTTCTACATGATATATTATTGCATTGTGTTTATATAGAACATTTGTTGTTTGCCTTGGTTATGTTAAGTCAAAATAACACGGTATTAATTTAACCCAATCAATCGTGCTAATTTGAACCAATCATCGCCAAAACTACTGCCATATATATACATATGTAGAATTACTTTGGAATTTTATTTATTTTTCTAAAACTCTATAACAAATATATCAAGAAGTATCCCATAAAATAGTTAATTAAGTTTCCAAATTTCACATAAAAACATATTCGAAAAGATGTTTGGCCCCAACATGATTTATCTATAACTTTTTACATCAAAGTAGTGGGCATTTGGAAATTCTTTAGGGTATGTTTCCTCCAAAGTCGGTTTCCATTTTATATTATTCTATTGATTTTTTTAAAAAATTTAAAATCAAATACTCCCTCCGTTCCATAACTAGATATTCATTTATTTTTTGCACGTAGTTTTAGTAGTAAGAATAAAATAGAAATGACTAAAATAACCTTATTAGTATGCGTGATATAAAGATAATAACATTTGTGTAATATATTGTAAGTTGTAAGGGTATATGTAATGTTAGGTAGATAGTATAGTTACTAAAAAAATGAAATGAATACTTTGTTATAAGACGGACTAAAATGAAAAAATGAATACTTTGTTATGAGACGGATGGAGTACTTATTTTATTTATATCACATTTTCAAAATTAATTCTAAATTTATTATTTTTAATAAATATATCGTTTTTTTTTTTCATAAAGTGGAAACTCGCAGCGCTATTCTTCAAGTGTACTTTATCTTTAAACTAGACTCGACAAATCACACTAGATGAATAATGTGTGGCAAACAAGATCTAGAGGCGTCAAGACCATATATCCAGGGACAGAACTATACTAGGACTTGGGGGATAAATTGACAATTGACCCCAAGCCCAATTTTTTATAATTTTTTTAGTATTGAAAATATTAATTTTCATGTATTTATATACGTACACAATTTGTCCCCCAAAACTATTCAAAATCATATATAATTATGTCATTATTTTTTATTTAAATTTATTAGTTAAATATTAAATAAATTATAAATTTTTGTCCCATTGGAATTTAGATGTTAATTTGGTCACTGCATATATCATTTATTTGGAATGCAAAAACCATAGAGTATATATAGTGCAGAATTTTCAAATCACAAGTGAATCATAATAAATTTTATTTTTTTTAAATAAATACACTGTTATATATATATGTATATATAATGTGATAATTCAAAGTGCTATTTTCAAATTTATCGCAATAGCTTGCAAATCATGCTAGCTAATCGAAGAAGCTATACTAGAAAAATTATGTGTAATAAATATTAACAGAAATTTTGAACTCATAATTTTACGATCATAAATTTAGATATCATATAAATTACACCACAATTATATCTATTTTTTTTTTTTTATGGCAATTATATTTTTTTATTTATTGATTTTATAGAAAGTCATTGGAAAAAAAAATAATCATGATGGTCTACTTTTTGCACTTTGGACACGCACGCTTTCACTTACCTTTTACACCGTTTTTCATGCTTAATTCCCACTTTTCCAATTATTACTACCATTTTATAATAACTATGATAATTACAATTAAATATTTTTCAAAAAAAAAAAAAAAATTTATTTTAGTTATACCAAAGTATGATACTTTCAATTAATTAGGACATTTTGTTTTGTGGTTGGAACAAAGTACTCCCTCCGTCCCAAATATTGTGTCTGCTACACTGTAGACACAGTATTTTAGTAGCAGTGTAATTAATAGATAATTAAGAATGTATTAGTGAAAATAATTATCCTATAATATAAATAATTATAAATTAAAATTAAGATAACTAATTAGTTTAATTAAAATTTTAAAAAATAAAATTTAAAAATTTAAAATGAGATTAAAGTGTGTAATCATTTTCCAAAAAATGAAAGTGACATGGTATGTGGGACGGACAGAAACGGTAACGTGGACATGGTATCTGGGACGGAGGGAGTATTATACTTTCATTTTTTTTAATTTTATTTTGATCTTAATTATTTTTTCTAAAAAATCAAATTTAGTTATAACATCTTGTTTCTATCATTTTTCAAAAAATATATACTTACAAATCATTATCTTTATTAACTAATTAGGTATAAATAAATATGCTTATTTATTTATTTATATAATATAAAATTTTATTACATACAAAATAATATCCATATTTAATATACAAGCATGGTTTAAAATTATTCAAAAAATATTTTTAACTTTATTATTAATCACATATATAAAAGAAATTTTAATTTAGCTTATAAACATCTACCATTTTGTTAAATATGTCCAACCTAACAATTAATACGCAAATTGATTATAATCCACCCATAGTTTGAAAAATCGGCGTCACACCCTTCGTGATTTAAAAATTACATAATTTTTTTTTTTTTGTATTTTAAAAAATATTGCACATAATTTCTTAAAAAATATATAAGACTCTCTTGTATTTTTAAAAATATTAACTAAAAAGAGATCTGGTGTAATATTATGAAAATACAATAGAGTCTCGTATTATTTTTAACTATATAAAAAAATAAAAAATAGTTGAGATTTTTCAAACCACAAATGAATTATAAATAATTTTATCCAATTAATATATAAGTATGTCGTCAACCAAAATATAATATTTATCTAATATACATAAATATATATTATATAATTGTTTTAAGATAAGTAAAAGCAACATTCAACCTCTCGAGCATCGATCGAACTTAACTTAGGGTTTTGACAAAATTGGGTTGTCCGTACAATTTATTTGACCGCGTGTTAAAATTTTGACCTATACTTCTATATATATATTTGACGTATTAATTTTGTAATTTACATTTAAATATAAAAGTACTTGATTTTGCCACATTCAGATGTAAATCATCGTGATCGAATTGAGTAGCCAAATATTTATATTATTGTATGATTTCTATTTTTATTGATTTTCTAATTTTCGCAACAAATACAATCCATAAAATCTTCATAAACAATAAGTAAGTGTAAATATTATATAAATTTTTTTATTGATACGAAAAGTAGATAATATATAGAAACGAAAATAGTAATAAATAAATAAAAGACAAAAGCCACTTTCACATTATTCTTTATGAACTACAAATGAAAAGGGGGAGTGTAAAGGGGACTCAAAAGTCCACATGCTTTGAGTACAAGAAAGCAACTAAAAGACCCTTTTTGGGGTGGGGTGGGGTGGGGGGTAAGGTGGGTAGCCCACCCCACATGTGTGTGTAAAAGTTAAAATGTTTATGCTTGAAGGATTTGAAATCTCAATGGCATGAGTAAAGGAATAATGATGCATGCATAAAGTGGATGGGCCTAACCTCATAATGTAATGTAATGTTCTACTAATAATAAGATCGGACTAATTTTACTGCGCACTTTCGAGTAGCGATCGTGGATTTTTACAGTCATAAAAAAAAAATAAAAAAGTAATAAAATTGGAGTTCTCACGTTGAGTTAAACCTATTAAAATGCTTTCTTTTACTTTATTTTTTATTAATTTAATTTTTTTTATATGAAATATGAAAAATCATGTCACTAGTATATAAAAAAATAATATTTTATAATAAATATTAATTTTTTATGAGATGATAATATATATTATATATATAGAATTACGATGATAAAAAATTGCTTGGCAAACAAACTCATAATTTTGGTCCTTCGGCATTTATTTGGTTGAGTTTGTTGAATTTGTGTTATAATTATTAGTGTAATATTTTTGTGAGCATAATATATATTTTTAATAAAATCTTTGTGTAAAAGTAACTATTAGACATTATAAAACCTTAAACACAAGATTTCTTTTATTTATGTTTTTCCATTTGAAATACTTCCTCCGTCTCATAATTATAGTCTGAGTTGTATTTGATACGAAATTTAAGGAATATTGATATTATATTGATAGGGGATAAAAAGTACGAGTAAAAGGTTTTTTTGCCCTTGTGAGTGTATTAGTGTAAAAAATGGTGGCAATTGTGTAATAATAATGAAAAAGTAAGGGTGGTTTTTATAGTGATATGATTATTTATGAAAATGAGACTATTATTTTTGGACGGACAAAAATGGTAAATAGTACTATTATATTGGGACGGATGGAGTATATATTTTCATTGTTTTTTTCAAAAAAAATAAAAATAAAAATTGTTTGTTTATGTAGCTATTTGGAATTTATTTTTTACTGTTCAATTTTTTTTTTCTTCTTTTAAACACGATGACCTCTCTCTCTCTAATCAGAACTATATATATTTATTTATTTTTATAATAAATACAATAATAGTATTTAATTGAGTGGAAATACATTAAAAAAAATTAGTAAATTTGTCATTTGTCATTAATGTATAATATAATACTAATATATTTATAATTTATATAAAAATATAAATTATTTTGATAATAGTATGAGAACTACTTTTAATACAAAAAGAATTAATTATATAGATTAGTGTGAGAAAAAATATATATATTTTACTGGATCAAAATAATACTTTATCTAAAAAACAAAGAATTTGTTGGGTTTTGGCTCAAATTTGAATTTTTAATTTAAATTTTACTTTCAATAATATTTTGATATACAGTTTTATAAACAAAAATAATAATTTATTTTTATCGGTAAATAAACTAAAATTCCCATTAGAATATTAATTCATTCAAATCATTGTATTTATTCTATATATTTATCTCATTTGAATTTTCTATTTTATCATATAAAATAATTAATTTTCATTTTATATTCAATTTATTTTTTTGCAATTCTATTATCTACTATTATGGAAATGCAATTCCCTTTTCGATATCGAACACACTATAAATTGTTTTGTTTGGTATCTTTTTAAAAATAATAATGGTTTATATTTTTCAACCTTTGCTTCGACGGAAAGAGGGGAGTATAATCATGTCTATATATATAATCATAAGGAGAAACCTTTTTTTTCCCGTAAAAAGATGTTTGATCCAAAGCTTGTCGATTTGTCAATTTGTAAAAATAAAAATCTACGATGCATTTTATATGATATTTTTAATAAAAAATAGATATGTTTAATATGATATTAGAAACATAAATAATACAATACTAGTTCAAGAACATAAAAAATAAAAATAAAAATAAAAAAATTAGTTATGTACCTTTATTTTATGACGTGAGAATTTGCAATCGTTAATCTTGCATACTCGAGATAAACTCACGGTCAAACTTAACAACTTGCAAACTAAGCTTAATAAATCAAGTTATACTAGATGAATCATATGTGATAAGTAAGATTTGGAGGCGTCAGAATCTTTTAATTGTGACAATGAGTGATGTTTTTTATACATAATTCAATAATTTTTTTTTTCAATATATAACATATTTAAAAAATTACACTATCTAATTTTCATTATACTCCTATTAAAAACCAATTAACTACTCAATAGTTAAAATTATAATTAATACAACATTCAATTTTTTGGTTCAATTTTTGATTTTATTGTGTTCAGTTTACAAAATAGTATTAGAAACATATATAGAGTTTGTTGGGTTGTATGTTTGGTGAGTTTTAGAAATATTAAAATTGTAATTTGAAATTAATACTTGAAATGATATAAATAAATGTCGAAATGTTGTTTCAAATAAAAATTATTTTTAATGTAATATATTAAATATAAAATAAATACTCCCTCCGTTTCGAAATTAAGTATCTATTTGCTTTTTGCACGTAATTTTAGAAATACTAGTATTATATTGGGATATAATAGGAATAAAGTACAAATGACTAAAATAACCTTATTAGTATGTGTAATATAAAGGTAGACATTTGTGTAAAATATTGTAAGTTGTAAGGGTATTTGTAACGTTAGGTAGATAGTACAGTTACTAAAAATAGAAAATGGATACTTTGTTATGGGACGGACTAAAATGGAAAAATGGATACTTTGTTATGGGACAGATGGAGTATATGATATGATATTTTTTGAAAAAAAAAATATATATATATATATATCATAAGTCAATAGTAAAAATAAGTGGTTGAAAGCACAACCAAACAAATACATTAGGCTTTGTTAATTGACAATCATTTTCACAATTTTTATTATTCAATTACTACGGTTAGAAATCTTATTTAGTTTTGTACTGATGATTCCATAAACATTATATTTGGTTATAAACTGAACTAGTTGAGAAGATCATAATAAAATCAAAGTAAAAAATTCAAAGAAAATTCTACTTTTAATTTCAACTATGAAAGCAAAATTCGGTTTGAATTGGTATTCTCTATAGTAGGATTTTAGATTCGAACTAGGTCAACGAATCGTATCGCCATTTACAATCTACTTGTTATTTTTCTGTCAAACAAAAATGATAACAATTTACCTGAAAGTCAAGTATTTGTTTGAAACAATCTGTTGTACAAGCGCAAAGGCAAGTACAAATACTCGATCATACAATACAAACAGTTCCGATTCCTAATAAAAATATTATTAAATTTTTTATAAAATCTCATATATAAAGTATTATTCAAGGTGTTAGAATGCAAATCCAAGTCCCACATTGAAAGTTGTGAAGAAAATTACATCTTGTAAATCCTAAGTGAACTTCGCTAGGAAGAGGCCTTTTGGAGGATATCCAAAAACAAATCTGTGCGGGTTCAACCCAAAACGAACAATATCATACTAGTGTTGAGTTGACTCGGTCCCAACAAGTGGTATCAGAGCCCGGTTAGATGTTGATGTGGACTGGGTGGCATTGGACATTGGTTGTGGTGGTGGGCTCGCCCTCGTGACCTGCGGATGAGCCTTGTGTCGAAAGTCCCCTGGCGGTGTTGGGTCGGTCTTAATTAAGGTGATCAGGTAGCAAGTCCTTTTGTAATAGGCGGTACAAGGTGGGCATGCAAGGTCCATTGGTTGGTCCTTGGTTTGAGGAGAGTATTGTTAGGGTGTTGAGTTGGCTCAGTCCCAACACAAGGGATGAAAAAAAGAAACAAAAACTAAACACAGTCATATAAGGAAACCATTTGGCAGTATTTTTGCTATCATAATCGTATCGCCGTAATATTCTTATATTTTGTAATGTCATTTAGTAGTATTTTCTCACATCGTACAAGTTTTTCGTTTGCGAAATGATTTTTTTAGGTTATTATTGAAAAAATAAGGAAACTTTTTTCGTTACGAAAAATTGGTCGTTACAAATACTGGTACAAAAAATATTAACTAGTTTTCTGACAACCAACTATTGTAACGAAATTACTACCGTAACAAAAGCCGTAACAAGTGGATGAGCATATATTGTAACGATTCTTTTATAACGATAAATGTCCGCTGCAAATAAATCGAAAGTACAATGATAGCGTTACAAACATTGTTACAATAAATGCGTTGACCGCCCATTTTTTGTTGCGGAAAAAGTCGATACATAAATTTTTTGTAACTTGAGTATATATACTGGTCAAAATCCGACACAAAATCTTTACAAATAGTTTTTTGTAAAAAACAAAAAAAAATAGTCATTTATAGCGGTCTTGAACCGCTCAAATGACCATATGTTTTTGTAGTGATACTTAATTGTCCTATTGAAGAGTTTACAATAATCTGTCTAGACTAATGCCAAAGAAGTGATCAATCAAATCTTGATTATGATATACAATAACGAATGATAGAATATGTATTTTATTTATCATTTTTAAATAAAATAGTACACTTATTATTCATTTAATTAAAAAGATTCGTAAGAAATAAATAAATATTTTCTATATAAAATCAAATCGCAATTATTACATAATAAAAAAATATTAAAATCGAAACAAAAAACATATTGCCATCGTATCTAATAATATTTTCATCTAAAATGGATACCAAAACAAAACTATAACCCAAGCCTATTTTATTTATGAGTTTTTTCTTTTTTTTTTTTTTTTCAATTTCTTTTACTATGTAATCCATATAATACGCCAACTTTGCCAAGAGAAAATTTTATTATTATTATTATTATTATTATTATTATTATTATTATTATTAATCTTTTTATCAAAATATTATTTGTCTGTTCAATTAATATTTTTTAATAGAATAATTTTTCATAAATATTATTAAAAAATATATAAATATACACACACAATAATATAATACTCCCTTTGTCCCGGCTGTCTCATTTACATTAGACAGAGTTTTACGTATTGTATAATTAATGAGTAATTAAAAAATGTATTAGTAAAAATAATTATAATTTAATAAAAAAATTTATATTAAAATTAAGATAACTAAAGAGTTTAATTAAAATAAAAAAAAATTATGAATTATGAATTTTAAAATGTAGTTAAAGTGTATAATTGTATTTTTTTTAAAAAAATGACAAATCAAGTAGAACAGATGAAAATAGAAATGGTGGACAAATTAAGTGGGATGGAGAAAGTATATATTATCCACTCATAAAAAGTCAACAATTCAACAAAAAAATATTATTTTTTATATTACCAACATAGTTCCCCATACTACAAAAAAAAATAATAATAATAATAATAATAATAATTTATTTAAAAATGTTGAGTGTAATAAATCAAAGTCATTATTTGAATCAAAATTTTAACCCAAAATCCTTTGTTTTGTTGAACTTAATTTTGTATTAGCAATGAAGAAAATGAAAACTGGTGCAAATAATTTAGAACTTGACACTTGTTCAGGCATGTCTAGAGCTGGCAATGGGTCAATTCTTATTAAATTTGTATTAGATTGAATACTTTAAATGAGTTAAATTAATTCGATTCGTTTATTATCATATCGGGTTTGTGTTGACCGGTATACATAATTAAGTCAAAATTCTTGATTCAAATTCAATTATTTTTTGCCGTGTTGTCGTATTATGTTAGTTTTTATTGGTTCGAATGTAATGTGCACAATTAATTAGGTTGAAATATTTAAAATCGAATTTCATTTAAATTAATATATGAGTAAATTATTAAAATATAATTATTTTACATATATAATAAATATAGTATGAATCAATATTAATATATTATAATCGGATTATCGTGTCGGGTTCGAGTTGAAAGTCTCAAATATAACCTGACCCATTTATTATTGTGTCTGGTTCATGTCAACCCGTATACATAATCGAGTTAAAAATTTTGACACAAACTCAATTATTTCGTGTCGAATTCGTATTGAGTTATCGTGTGAGGTCAATTTTTACCAACTCTAGGCATATCCATGCCTATGTTACAAATCAAAGAGGAAAGAGAGAGTTTGGGTAAAATTTTATTGGTTTTGATTCCTAATTATGTTTAGCGGCTAAACTTTTTTTCGAGTGTAAGATTGGATTATGATATCGGGTTATGAATTTGTGAGATTTTTTTTAATTAAATATTTTGATTGATTGATATTCATATTATTTTATGTTTATTGTATCTACAATCGTTAGATGTAATTTGTTATCTTGATCAAATTTTAAATTGATCTATCAATTATGTATTAATTGAATAATTATATTTATAATTGTGTAACTATTATATAAAGTAGTAAATAGGTTGATGAACTTAATCTAGAAATTACACGATCGAATAATAAATTTTGTGTAATTGATTAAATATTCAATTGAATTTTTCTTGCATTATTTTCAAAATTACACATATTGTATCTTGATAAGTAAGTATTACAAGCTATCACTAAAATATATTCCCTCCGTTCCATGTAATATGGGTGTATTACTGTAGACACGAGAATTTAGGTAAAGTATAATTAGTAAGTAATTAAGAAATGTATTAGTAAAAATAATTATAGATTAATATTAAGATAACTAAATAGTTTAATTAAGATTAAAAAAAATTTTAAATTTTAAATTTTAAAATACGATTAAAGTGTATAATTAATTTTTCAAAAAAGAAAAGGACAAATTATATGGGACGGACAAAAATAGAAAATATGGACAAATTAGGTGGGACGGAGGGAGTAGTTTTTTTCTTCTTAATATTTTTCTCATGCGTTTTTCCAAAAAAATTAAAAATTAAATACATTTATTATTTTTATATTTCCTACGCAATTCTCTCTATCTCGTATATAAAAAAATTTCTTTCCAATTATCTTACAAAATAAACACACCCATAATATCTATTAAACTCTCCGTAAAAAATAAATGCCCACATTTCAAATTGACAAATGGAGCATTAATAATATATTCCCTCCTACTTGTAAAAATAATTTCATTTAATTTGGACACAATTTTTAATATAATGTGTAACTTTTTATTTTTAGAATAAGAAAATTAGAAATAAAATAATTTAAAAATTAAAAAATAGTATAATTTGTACTAAAAAATGAAACAATACTTATTTTTTTTATGACAAACAAATAAGGAAAGTGGCTTTGTTCGGTTGATAATTTGGATTTTGGGTTTGAACTTCGAATAATAACAAAATTAAATTTAAATAGCTGTATTATGTGATATAAAAAGATATTGATATTGTATTTTGAATATAATTTAATTATTAGTATAATATAAAAAAATATTTGATTATCTATTTTTGGAAAAAAAAATAATAAGTAATAAAATTTGGGCAAAATCCCCTAACCAAACACCCTATAGTAGATAAGGATAGGCAAAAAAATCGAACCGAATCGTCGAATCGCTGAACTGAATTGAATCAAATCGAATTTGCAATTAATCGAGCAAATTCGGTTCGAATACAAATACTGCATATTTGATATTTGTTCGGTTTGGTTAATCTAACCGAATATATTTTTTAAGATATACTATATCTTTTTAATTTTGGTACGATTCTAATTATTTGTAAATATTGCAAATATTTTCGGTTAACGGTTCACAATTTTAGGTATTTAATCGGTTCGATTCAGATATCAAATACCTGCATATTTGCAAATAACAGAACTATGTCGAGACCCCTTATAGTAATAGTAGGTATATCATATTAGGTATATATTTATGTCACATCACATATTTATTTTTCATTCGATGTTTTAAAATAAAATTGTGATGTTTCATCTCGTGTCTTGTCTGCCCCTAATTCGTACAAAAACAAATTTTCCGACCACATTGGAGAAAACAAATTATAAAAAGACAAGTAGGTGTCTACTTTCAACTTTTTGATGTTCTATTTTTACTTTTTTAATAAGTAATTTATAATAATATTAGTATTAATAAAATATTTTATTTTAAATTTCTTTTGTTTATTCATAAAATATATATATTTGAATTTTTTTATTCAATTATAATTTCTTTTTATAATTATGGATCCCATTTTTTTTTTCTACAAATATCCTAATTTTACTATCACATCATTATTTTTATACTTAAAAATAAAGATAAAATTATCTTTATATTACTTTTAACTAATTATAATAAATAAAATACTATGATTTTTTAAAATTTTGTACCAACAATAAATATATATTTTAAAAATAGACGGAGAGAGAAATATCAATAAATGATTGAGTAATAAATTTTATATATTCTCTCAATAATAATTAATTATGAATGAGACATAATTATTAAATTTTAAATATTAGTTTTTTTCTTCAAAAAATATACTCCCTCCGTCCCATAATAAAATATCTATTTTTTCATTTTAATCTGTCTCATAACAAAGTATTCATTTTATTTTTAGTAAGTGTACTATTTATCTAAAATTACAAATACCTTTACAACTTACAATATATTACACAAATATCATTACATTTATATTACACAATACTAAAAAGATTATTTTTAGTATCCAACAATTTTTTTAGACTTTAACAGATTCTAATACCATTATACTAATTGATTTATTTTTTATTTTTTCTTTAAAGAGAATTTCGCAAATAGGGTGAATATATATATTTTTTAAAATGTATCCAACAATTTTTTTTCAAAAGAAATTAATATGTTATACATACTCATTATTTTTATATTATTTATGTAATTTTTTATACCTAAAGAATTTATCTGTAAACCAAAATACAAAACAAACAAACCTATATTTTTAATTTTTTTTTTCTTCTTGATGGTAAAAGTGAACAACATAATTGAGTTTGTTTACCCAATCTATTTTTTGGTGACATAATTTTCTATAATATATTATAAAAATTATTATATAGTATTTATTCATAAAAAATCAACAGTTCAACAAAACAAAATATTAATTTTCATTTTAAAAAAATATTCATAAAAAATAGAAAGTGAACACATATAAATAATAATAATAGTAATAATAAGAAAGATCTTAAAAAACTACGAGCAATAGAAAAAATAAAAGGATGATTTGGCGATGTGGGTGTGAACTCGTGACCGTAAGATTATCCCTGACGCCTCTAGAATTTGTCTATCACACACGATTTATCGTCTAATGCAAATTATTTTAGAGCGCACTCGTCAAATAACGTTGCAGATTCTAATATTATACTCCCTCTGTCCCTTAACAATCTATTTATTTTTCTATTTTGGTCGGTCCTATAACAAAGTATTCATTTTATTTTTTAGTAACTGTACTATCTACCTAACATTATAAATACTCTTCCAATTTACAATATATTATACAAATATCATTACATTTATATCATACAATACTAATAGAGTTAATTTAGTCTTTTTTACCTTTATTTATACTTTATTCCAATATAATACTAATATTTTTAAACTCTGTATAAAAAATAAATTGATATATAGATATGAGACGAAAAAAGTATAAAATAATAAAAAAGGCCAAAAAGGAGTAAAAAGCCACTTTTTTCACCAACAGCCTGAGGAAATTTTGGAGGGAGTCATCAAATCAAAGCCATACTTTACACACAAGCATAAAGAGGATAACACAAAAGGTTGGCAACAAGTTTCATTTTTTGAATTCTTTTTTTCAAAATTTTATTTATTTTTTATTTTTTCATTTAAAGATGAACAAATATAGTATTCCTCCGTTTCACATACTTTGTCATTTATTTTTTTTTAAAAAAAATATAATTATATATTTTAGTCACATTTTAAAATTTATAATCTATAATTTTTTTATTCTAATTAAAATATTTAGTCATCTTAATCTTAATTTATAAGTATTTTTAATAAATTATAATTATTTTTATTAATAGATTTTTTAATTATTTACTAATTATACAATTTCTAAAACTCTGTGCCTAAATTAAAGTGAACAAATTAACCGTGGGATGATTTACTAATTTTCTCACTTCATGTATATATTCATTCAAACCTTTTACTGTTATTTGCCTCAAAAAAGCAACTATTATTTGCCAATTTTTTTGTTTAATGATAATATTTTGCACCTAAATTTTACTATTTATTTTTTTTTCTTTAAAAATATCAAATTAAATATCAATTTTTATTTATTATATTACATTAGAATTTTGTTTTATATTCAAAATATTATATAAATATATATTTATATCATATCAAATAATTATTTCAATTTAAAAATTTATTATTCAAAATTAAAACCGAAAACCAAGATTTTAAAAGTAAACACACCCATGAATTACGAGTGTTGTGAGTTTATTTTGTGTGTTGGTTTTAAAATTTTTTTACCTGAAATATAAGAATTTTGTAAGTAATACAAAAAAATAATAATAATACTTATAATATTTCCTATGTCCAATAAGAGTTTTATTTCTATTTTAGTTTGTCTCAAAATAAGATATAACTACTGTACTACTTATTTAACATAATAAATACTTCATTCGTAAATATTAGTATTATATTGGAAGTATTATATTAGAATATATTAGGAATAAAGTAGAAATAACTAAAATAACCTTGTTAGTATGTTTGATATAAAGATAATGACATTTGTGTAATATATTGTAAATTGTAAGGGTATTTGTAACTTTAGGTAGATAGTACAGTTACAAAAAAAAGAAATAAATACTTTGTTATAGGACGGATTAAAATAGAAAAATAGATATTTTGTTATGGGAGGGAGGGAGTATATATTTTATTTTATTTTTTACTATAAATATTCGTGCATAGATGCCATAGAGATAATTTTATTTTTTACTATAAATATTCGTGCACGGATGCTATAGAGATAATTTTATTTTGTTTTTTTATTATAATTCAATATAATATTAATACTAAAAAATCTTTTACTACTATTCAATATAATATTAATATTAAAAAATGTTCGAAAAGTAAACTTGATGGACGATGGATGAAATATATTACTCTCTCCGTCCCAAAAGTATAGTCTTATTGTTTTTTGCACGAAATTTAAGAAATATTGATATTATATTGGTAGTCGGTAAAAATAAGTATAAATATTTTTTTTTTTTTTGTCCTGTGAGTATATTAGTGTAAAAGTAGTGACAAGAGTAATTTTTTTTTTAAAAAATATGTAGAAATTTTTTTTATAAAATAAACGAACCCGTGGAGCCCAAATTAATACACCCGTGGAGCCCAAATTAATACGGGCTTCTATCAAACCAAGTCCAAAATCGTGCGATTCATTAAAATCAAAATCCTATCTGGAACAATAGAGCGTAGTTCAGTTGGACTGCCGGAGTAGAATAGGGATCCATGGGGAGCGCGAAATCGCCATGGCTGCTGCAGCTCTCCATCACGTTTGCTGTGGCTTCGGTTTCAGCTTCGGCGGCCATTTCTCGTAAGTTTTAATGGAACACTGACAGAGATACTATCCCTCAGTTTCTATGTTCATACATTCTTTTGTTTTTGGGTAGTGTATTTGTGGAGAAGGAAATCGAAATCCGCTTCAATTGGGGAATCGAATAAAACAATTCAACAACTTGAAGCCTCCGTAAAAGCCGCCTTGGAAAAATGCGCTGCAGAAAGGAAAGGCCGCATTAGGGCACAACAGGTTTGCTAGACTCAGTGTTTGTTTATTTGTTTATTCTTTTTTTATTGTGAGAATCCATTGCTGGAAAGGTTGAAGTTGCTGAAGTTTTGGCTTAGTTGAATCTGACAAACCTACCAATTCATTGTTTTTGTCCTGCACTTTAATTATCTTTGGCGCCATTACGCTTCTTCTTGGTGGAATGAATTGTATACTTAATACTTGAGTTGCTTGAATTAAAACTTAAGTAATAAGGTAGTCAGGATGATTTCTATCTGTTATTAAGTAAGTTTGACTTGTTTTCATTCAATGATTCATGAATATTCCTCCGATTCTTTCATTGTTTTTGTTGTTATTATGGTCATTGATCGATTTGTTCTTATACCTTTCAGTTGTAATTTTGCACACATTTTATTGTGCATACCATTATGTAAACGTAGATTTCTGAAATATGCGTCATTGTTTCCTGTGCCTTTCCTCCATTTAGTCTACAACAGAACTTTATGCAACTGAAGTTAGTGCATAGTGATGATAAATTGCATGTATTTCAGGCTTTGAGGGAAGCAATGTGCAGGCAAAATCAGGACAAACCTGAATTTAATTCATACCCCATGACGCCTATTGCAGTTGTCCGATCCTGCTTCTCTACGCGGTAATCTGTTAAACATTGACACCAAATTTTCTTAAAGACATTATGTTTGAAAAGCACCCTTTGAAGTTACTCTGTTATTGGCAGTAGTCATCCCTAGCATCTAATGACATGATTTCCATATTTGAAGATTCATACTGGAATGTGTGCAGTAATGGAACTCCAAGACAGCCTTTGCTTGTGCCTCTAGCAAAGGCATCCTTGCTATTTGATTATTCTCGAGTTCCTCAAGCATCGCTTCAGGGTCTTGAAGGATATTCTCACTGCTGGATTATCTATGTGTTTCATCTAAATACTGATCTTAATAAGTTGTGGAAGCACCCATCGCAGTCAAGATTCAAAGCAAAGGTTTGTGCTCACATTTTGATTTTCTTGATAATATAGTTAGTGGCATCTTTAAGGTTAGTGGATGAACAGGTAAGGGTACCGAGATTAAAAGGTGAAAGAGTTGGAGTCTTTGCTACAAGGTCACCCCATCGTCTGTGCCCTATTGGATTAACAGTTGCAAAGGTATGGTGATATTGATTAAAAAAAATCAGATCTTTCAAATAAAGGTTTCTTGTTATATTTGAAGGACCTCTTCAAGTAATCTATTAGAATGCTCTTGCAAACCTTATCCAATTATAGAACTCAGCTGAGGCTTCTCCCCAAGATATATTTTGAGTGCGACCCCGCAAATGTCTTTGTTTGGATTTAAGCAACTTCAGCTCGATGGAAGTTAAATTTGGATTACAATACTTTGGGGCTTCATTTCGAAATGTGGTGCCTAGACACGCAAACTCATGGGCAGACCTTTTTACAAAAAGAGTAGTTCACACTTTGTTACTTGGCTTTAGTCTCAGTATCAATGTAGCTACTATCCCCTATATGCTCTTGTCTAGTCTCCTTTCCTCTAAGCTTCCTATGTTTCATATTTCTATGCTGTTAATTCTTCTATAAATAATATACTTCTACTTTCCGAGAAACTTCTGAACCCATAGTGATAATCCAAATTTTATATGTAAGACTGACATTGAATCCCCGGAATTATTGATCTTGTTTTGCTGTAAAATTTTGGTTTGCATTCTGATCGATTATTCTTGTGCAGTGTCATTGAGTCTTTATTCTCCGGAAAGGGGTTCCATATCCGAGTCTGTCTGAATATTAGTTATGAAAATTCTAAACACGGGTAATATGTTTTACTACCTAACCCTTCCAAGTGCATCATTTGCATTTTATTATCCAATACATTTACAAAGTCTAACCATAACAGCAATGATGCTTGAGATAATTAACTTTCTAGATTACTTAGTCCTGAGTCCAAATTTTTGGCCCCTTAAATTTTTAATTTAAAAAAAAAAAAAAAACTGATCCCCAGTTTTATTTTAAGAGCGGTGAAACACCTGGATTAAAATTTTCCATGTTGTTGACGCCAGAATCCTCCCCTTCCGGAGAAAAAATGTTATGGACAATTTGCTTTGTTGCTCTTTTAGGTGGAGGCTGTCCACGGGCATGTTGTATTACTATCTGGTGTTGACCTGGTTGATGGGACTGTAAGTTCTGTGTTCCCTTTTGGTAGGAGTTTTGTGCAAGAGAAAGTTCCTTCATAATTTGTCGCTCTTACTAGAAAGTGCATCATAAACGGTATTCTGTAATACAGCATAACTATGTCAAAACTATTGCAGCCTGTCTTGGATATCAAGCCTTATTTGCCATACTGCGACAGCATTCAAGATGCCACAGTTCCTGACTGGGTGAAGGTAATTTCCTACTTATTGGTAATTATCTGGAGTGTGTTGTCTTTGTTATTGTTGTCATTTAATGGATTCTATGGTTTTAAAAATGGTATCACTTATAAAACTTGATGTCAAGCTAAATCACTTTAGATTTATCAGCATAGACAATATTGATTTCACTTTGAGATGTTATTTTCAACATACGGTCTTAAAAGTCATATGCCAATTAAATTACCACCCATTCTGTTCAGTGAATTAAAAGTATGATGGTTTAGTGTAATGACGTTCACATTGAATAAAGGAAATTGCTCTTTTTAGTCTTGTACCTGACCCCTCTTATCATTTAGTACCGTAACTAGACCATGTATTGGATTAGTTTCAAAACTAAAAGTTTTTTGCAGAGATTGTCCTCATGCGTTAGAGTTGGTGGTGTGGTAGTGTTGTGGCACGCCGGACTGTCTGAGGATCATTTCTGTTAATTTTTTTTCCTTTTTATTAGCTTTAGGACTAATCCAATAAAGTAGTTATGGTCCTAAAATGATCCTCAGGTAGATGTCCATCAGTCATTTATGTAATTTTTGACATGCCACGATGCTGCCACCTTAGCAAATAGCAAATCTGACACCTGAGGATCATTTCTGTTAATCTTGTTTTAATTGTGGGCCTAATACAATTAAGTTCGAGATATGGTCCTATGATGATAAAAAAGTCCCATACGGTACTAAAAAATATTTTTCTCTTGAATAAATAGTGAAGTATGGTCCAATTCAAAATCAAACAAGAGCGTATATCAAACCATATACGGTTTCTACATGATATTAGAGCAGGGCAGATCTGGTGTTTGAGTTTTCACCATCATCCACTGACCAAAAAAGGTTCATGTATAAAGGCTTTTGAAAGAAATGGGTATCATGCTGAAATAATAGAAACTATGAGAAAGGGAACTAATGTCCTACGTCAAATAATTATGACTTTTAGATTGACTTATATAGTTACACCTAATTATAAGCTTTAGACCGTAAGTTTTTTATGTACCATATTCTTGAACAGGTGGATAGCTTGCTAGCCGTATCTTCTGTAAACTTCTCGGAAAGCTTTTTCTCCAATCTTAATGATTGTTGGTTGCGTATGGTAAGACCCTGGAACCAAATTTTTAGAATTAGGCTGCTTGGTTTCTGATTAACACTTCTTTACTCTATTTTTTTTCTTAAACATATATTGTTAACTTTACATGGTGGTTGGCCTTTCTCTTGTTTGGTATCTTGCTCTTTGGTTCCCTTCAGGAAAATAATAATGAAAGTTGAAACCCACTAAAGCCTCTCTTTTGGATTCCCTGGTAGATATATCATTTGCTCCTAACCATTGCGAATGCTGCAATATCTTACCCTTATTCACAGATAGGGTTTGCTTATGGATATAGTTGGTTGGGTAGAAGCAATCAAATGTTCCCATAGTCATGATTGTTGACTAAGCTGCTCTCTCCATTCCTGTTAGTAAGGCCGGCGTGTTAGTTGAGGGAAGAGGGCATTTCTTTCGTGAATAATTTGATTGATCCTAATTCTATATATTTCATCATAGTTCGGTGAAGTCAGTTTAGTCCATCCTCTGTAAATTGGTAATTATAAAACAACTGCCTCTCTACCATGTAGTATGTAGGGAAGTTTATTGTGTGACAATGTGGCTCTAGTCTCTACATATTTGAGCCCTAGAATAACCTGTTATGCAGCTGCAAAAAAAATAAAAATAAAAAAAAGGTTCCCTAAAGATCTTGGTTTGAGTGCATAAACATACTGCTATGGAGTGGCGGTGGCGGTAGACAGCCTTGTTCTATCGACTGCTATGTTCACTAATAATTGATATTTTATGTTGCTTTCTTAATTTGATACTTGAGACTTTGTATGCTTTTTCTATTAAATATATGCATTGGATTACTAATTGTATATAGGCATAAAAACATTAGCAACTTATTTAATTTTATTTATATTTTCTTTGTACTAACTTATGGTGTGCCCTGTGTGCCACGCCCACAGAGACCCTATTGTCCTAGCCATGCACGGCCAATTTCCATGGACGGTAACATTATTTGCAATCTGATGACTCTGATTTTGGAACAACCTCAACCTCTACAAATATGCCTATAGCAACACAAGCCACCTTATTAAACATGTGACAAGTTCAATTTTCCAACTTTTGAAAATGAACATAACTCCATTTTAAGTACTCCTAGGCGTAAATTTCATTGGTAAATATTATCTACAATAATCATGGTATGTTACAAATTTACCATAACAATTATTATCATTTATGTAAAAATTTGATCGATGGCATCCATATATAATTCTTGTGGATTCATTATCAACTTGATTTTTCTAACTTTTTCCAGGAAAACAAGTCACTTTATTCTTCTCCAGACGAATTTATGTCTTTGATAAGGCAGGTGCTCTCGTGGGATATAAGATCTGTATCCCAACGAAACCGTACAGATCAGTCCTCCATTATAACAAAGGCTGCTAGTTGTGGTTATGAATCAGAAAGCACTATTGCCAGTGCTAGTTCGATCGTTGGAACTTGCTTGGACGATGAAACAATTGAAAATGAAGGTGAACTACATTCCCCTCATGTTGTTTATCATGTCATTTTGGAAGGTCTTGATGTTTCTTACAGGATTGATTCGAGTGCTAACATACATGTTGAGAAAGTAACCTTTGCATCATCTCGAACTAAAGGACAGTAACACAATTGCTTGGTGATGTTTTGTTGTTATTTATAGCTTCTCTAAATAGTTTGCAATCTGAAAAGATCATTGAAGTGATTTAGATGGGATGCTGATTTGGATTTTTGCAGCTTGTAAGAATTGGTTTTGGATCATTAGATTTGGAGGATTATGGAATATATGATTTGAGTTAGATTTATTGTTGAAACATTGATAAAAACATTGCTGAAATAGATCAATATTGTTGTTAAATTATCATTCATATTGTTGATGGAATATTGTTGATAAATTCTCATTCACGGTCACAAGTTCAACCTCTACACAACCAGGCCATCCCTTACGGAATTTGTTGATGTGTTGTATTTGTATTATATTAACATATATAGTGTGTTGTCTGTAGTAATTTTAAATTCAGTGTTGTAGCTGCCGCCTTATGTCATAGGCGCAAAAAGTATATGTATGTTTGATTTAGATATATTGTCGAAATAAATCTATGTATGTTATTATTATCTTCTGAGCTACCATTAAAGTTATAAGTTGTTCTTTAATCTTAGGGGGTGTATTCAATATAGATTTTATAGGATTTTGTTGGATTTTTAAAATTTGGGTGTATTCAATCAAGACTTTTAAAATCTTTTAAAATTTAGAGTATTCAATCCAAAATTTTAAAAGTCTTTTAAAATCTTTTGAGGTATTTAATATAGACTTTTAAAAGTCTTTTAAAATATTGAGATATTCAAAGTTTATGGATTTTAATGGAAAATTGTGAAAATTTTGTATAGGAAAGAATTTCTCATAATCTTCCGACAATTTGATGGATTCTTAAAATTATTATTATTATTATTATTATTATTGTTGTTGTTGTATATATGATCAATAATAATAATAATAATAATAATAATAATAATTTTAAGAATCCATCAAAACATTTTAATATTAGGAGAGATTTTTTTATATACAAAATTTTAATAATTTTTCATTAAAATCTATAGAGTTTAAAAGTATATGGATTGTTGAATATCTCAAATCCTTTGCAAAATTTATATTGAATACACTTTTAGTCTCAATAAAAGCAAATTACAAATACAATAATTGCAATTTGATTCAATGGGACTAAATTGCAAAAAGAAAAAATTAATACAATCAAACTATTTGGTTTTACATATCCATGAAACAAAATTTGCCCCAAAAACAAATAAGCAAAGAGTTATGGCCACCGTCATGGGAGAAAGAGTTGATCGGAGAATCGGCTGCGACGTAGGAGGCGGAACTTCCAAAGGTGGAGGCGCCATCGATCGATAGTCGAGCAAAGTAGTGGAGAGCGGCGTAAAGGTGTTGAAGCAGACAATAGTGCCGGAAATTGACCAGAAAATCAACGTCGGAGCTGAATGACAAAACACCACGTATAATATTAATTAAAATTTTATAAGTAAACACACGTTATTATTATTAGTATCTGAAGTGTTAAAAAATACTCACGAATAATAGAAAAAGTACAAATTAATATTTTTTTAACGGACAATTGGGCAAAAATCCCTCTGTCCATTTATCATTTGGGATTCAGTCCCTAATGATAAAAAATTGTTCTGCACTCCCCCCTTTTTCCTTCTTCTTCCTCCCTAATCGTATTTCTCTTCATTCTGTTTCTCTTCGCGCAAAAAATTCTTGTCAAGCCGTTGTCCTCTTCCGTGAGCTCGAAAGCCACATCCCGCACAGGTAAGGTTCGTAATTGTTCGCCCGATTTTACATCGCCGCTTCTTGTCTGGTTCGTTTCAAAAATTTCCTAGGGCACTCTCCGAATCCTGTTCCGGTTCCCTGTCGTCGGCGGTCGGTTGATTCGGTCGAAGAACTACCGAAGGCTGTCACCGGTTCCGTGGCCCGTATTTCTTGGTCTCCGGTGAAATTAGATGTACCAAGTGTGTTTTTGTGTCGGTTGATTCGGTCGAAGAACTACCGAAGGCTGTCACCGGTTTCCTGGCCCGTCTTTCTTGTTCTCCGGCGAAATTAGATGTACCAGGTGTGTTTTTGTATCGATATCTTAGTTGAAAAATTATTATCTGGAAGAAAATGTTTGGGTATTATTTAGGGTGATTTTGATAATAAATTTTGTTGCTATTTAGGGTTTAAGGGTAATATTTATTTTGTGAAATGGGTAATGTGTTGCTATTGAGGATCAAGACATTTCTAGAATTCCGTAAGAACATATGATTTTAGTGTATTTTGTGTAAGATTATCTAATCGCCCATACGACCTAATATAGTTCATACATTCATCGGTTGGATCGCTAGGCTCCGATGGACATGGAGCAAAGTAGTCTGAAATTATTAATTATATGTTCCTACGAGGGTGAGCATCATGTAATTCGTTTAGAAGAGGGCACCACGCTGGAGGATCTTTACCGGAATATATCGAAAAGATGGAATAAAGTGAGTATTGAGGCGGTAAAACTCCAATATATTGCACCTATTCAGAAAAGCTACGTGACATTATTGTGTGACGATGATGTCGCCAATATGTGGAGAATGCATATCTTGTTAAAGGTAATGTTTGTGGATATGATTGCACGGTGCAGAAGCGAGCACCAGAGCGTGCCTCTCCGAAGCACGGTTGGACGCAGGTACGTTACTCATCATTTGTAATTAAGTAGTCTTTATTAAACTTTGTTATAGAATGCAGTCACAATTGTTCCTTATGAAAGAATGCAGTCTGTAAGCACTTATAATGCAGTATGTAAGAATGCAGTCTGTAAGCGCTTATAATGTCATGTTCAACACATGTAAAAACATATTGTTTATAGGTTACGTTAGTAATAATTCTTTCATGATATTGGCATACAACAATACCGTGGTATATTGTTGCGATGTTGTTTGTAGGTAGTAAGTATCCACCTCCGCGATTTTGTAGTAGCGCGGTGCAGAACGAACCACTGAAGAGATTGTAAAGATATGTAGTGGGGCTATAACGTCTTGAAGGTATTTAACGATTTTCACTCCTTCTTCACACGCCACTGTCAATATCCTCTAGCAATCCGGTTTAGGTAGGTGTACCATGATCGATGCGTTGAAATTTCTGTAGCCCATGGCATTTACTGCATCACGTAGCATGCTGCGGTGAATAGATGCAGTTGTTCTTTTAAATACCCTGGATGACACGGTAGGTAACCATAGACACCGTGGACATACTCGGTTGAGTAAGATGGGTACCCATGTTTTTCCATTTACTCTGAAAATATCTATTACCATATAAAATTAGAACTACTTACATCTGATATAATTTTCATTCTTATTATTGTATTTGTAATGTAGGGGCGAGGCCGAATGTTCTGGATTGAACGAAGATTGCGCCGATGGTATCTTTATTCCCGACGAAAGTACTAGTCTAATTGCAATGCAGAGATGCATTGTCGGGGAAGGGCAGACATTCAAGGGACCGCAGGAGTTTAGAAAGTTACTGAAGAATTATTCTATTGCCACTCAGAAACACTTCAGGTACCAAAAGAATGATTCGAGCAAAATTATTGCGGTGTGCATCGACAAAGGCTGTGGTTGGCGTATTTATGCATCCTTCCATGCTCGTGATGCATCATTCAGCATTCGTAAGTGCAATTTACATCACACATGTACTATGAGTCTATTGCAATCAAGAGATCATCCAGCAGCCGATGCGAACTGGATTTCTGAGGTCTACAAAGATAAGATACGTTCTATGCCAGCGTATAAGGCATCCGACATCCGGGAGCATATCCAAACAGATTATGGGATTGACGTGAAATATCATAAAGCATGGCGTGGCAAAGAGAATGCGATAAGGGCAATTAATGGTGGAGGTAGAGACAGTTTCTCACAACTTCCATGGTACTGTCATGCACTTCGGGAGTCAAATCCGGGAAGTATTATAGACTGCGAAGTTGAGCAGGCAACCAAACGTTTCCAACGCCTTTTTGTTTGTTTAGGTGCATGCCGGCTGGGTTTTTTGAGGGGTTGCAGGCCCCTACTCTTTCTTGATGGGACACATATAAAAAACAAACACAAAGGGTGTCTGCTAAGTGCAATTGCAGTGGATGGGGATGATGGGATGTTTACTTTAGCATTTTCTGGTACGTAATTTGATATTAGCTACAGTTGTCATTTTGTTAGAATGCTGGGTATAGCTGTTCGTGTATGCTGTTTTCCATGCTCTCTTTAGGCACGTATGTACCCTTATACGTTGGAAACCTTTGTAGTTATTTGTGTTCTTATTTGTTGACTTGCAGCTGTGTCTACGGAAAATGATGAAAATTGGGAGTGGTTTTGCTGGAAGCTGCGATCTGTTTTAGAATGTGAGGGACGTACGGATTGGAAACAGTACACATTCTTCTCGGATCGGCACTCGGGTTTACTAAAGTCAATCTCGTGCGTCTTTCCCGGAGCACATCATGCGTACTGTCTCCGACACTTAGTGGACAACTTCCGTACCCAGGTATATGTACGTCAATATTAATCTGTAATGAACATCACTGGTTATGATCAGCCATAAAATGTCTTTTTTTTAGGTTATGCGGAGATACCCAATGCATAATAAGAAACGATGGACCGTTGTCTTCAATAAGGCCGCCTATGCTCCGTTGAGGAGAGATTTCGAAAACCACATTAGTTCTGTGGTCGAATCAATGCCATTGGCCAGGGACTTCATTACCCAATCACACCCAGAATGTTGGGCAAATTCACTATTCAGAGGCACTCGTTGGGGAATAATAAATAATAACATTGCTGAGTCATGGAATAGTTGGGTGAGATCCGCGAGGTCAATGCCATTCGTTGGGATGTTGGATACCATTAGAAGGCAAGTGATGGTAATGATGAATGAACGCCGCGAAAAGTCGGAGATAATGCACGGAAGGCTCTGTCCAAAACAGGAGAGCAAGTTGGCACTATCGTACATGGCGTCTCGACGGCTACAGTGCAGTTCATCCTCTAGAACTGTATTCGAGGTAACAGATTGTAATGAAAGATACGCAGTCGATTTGGAGGCGCGCAAATGCTCTTGTCGAGAATGGTAAATGTTCCGATTGCCCTGCAAGCATGCCTGCGCTTGCATTGAAAAATGCAGTATGTCAATTTATGATTTTTGCGATCTTTACTATAGCATTGAATCTTACAGAAAAACGTACCAGGAGCCAATAAATCCCGTACCGACGCATGATATGGACGTGATTGTTGAAATTCAGGCGGACCAAATTCACCCTCCTCCGTCGTCTGTCCAACCAGGCCGGCCAAAGAAGCGAAGGTTCGAGTCCCAGCAGGTAAAGAATGCACGGAAATGTGGTCGTTGTGGGCGTCTTGGACATAACAGAAGAAGTTGCAAGCAACAAATAGCTTAGCGAACCTTTTTTTCATTGTACATCTTTTTGGCTTCTAGGAGTATATATTAAGACAGTAGGTACATATTCAATAGCTATATTGTAATTGTTTTTTGTGTCTCTAGGATGTAACCGGTTGGATCCATCGACTTATTTGCAGTAGTAAGTGGTATGTAGCCCTCTCACGCAGGTATATGATGAAGTTGTGAAGGTTCATAGTTATATTCTGCAGGTATATTTTTCATGTACTGAGGCATTTGATGATGTAGCTCTGTAGGGACGGATGGTTAATGTAATCTCTAATTGTTTTGAAAGGACATGCTATCCTATTTTTGGGTTATTACTAGGAGGTATAGTTGTTGTATTACACTCGTCATACTAACCAAGTGCATGTGTCATACAACTTAAGTATTTGTTGATGACTTCTTTAACCATCAGCAGTAAATACATGCTATTTGAAGAAAAAAAAAAAAAAGACCGTTTCCCCAGCCACAGGTAACCAGGGCATACATAATTGCAACTGAAGTATAATGTCACGGTTGTTGTAAGTACGCAATAGCTTACAGAGGGTATATGAATAATGATTCCAACATATAGGGTTGCGGTCCGAGTACAAACCATATTTTATTTTGTTTATACAGTATTCTAATTGTATTACCGTGTAATAACTTGGAGGCGTAGCATTGATTAAAATTCAGCACACAGCTACGTACCAGACTTCCATATGCCACACAACTATATTGCGGTTTTATTATCGTGTCTATTCTATTGTGTTCTAATTCAATTAACGGGTAAGCGATGTAAGTATAATCTGTGGCCTAAAACACGCCATTCAAGATTATGGGGTTGACGAGCAACACTACCATGGTTAAGCCAATACACTCTTACCATCAGTTCATGAATATTTTAAGAGAAAAGGCCGAGTCCCCACCCGTAGGGTACCAGAGCATTTGAAATGGTAACGGAAGTATAAAGGCTATTTCCGTAGGTACATAATAGATACTATAGGGTATTTGTAATAATGACTCCGTTACTTATGCATCCGAGCTAAGTACCAGACTCGCTGAACGAGGTACACAGATTGCGTATGCGGGCATCTGTGTTGTAGTTGTAGGTATCCTAGTTGTAGGTATAGTAGCACTTCTCTGTAACCACGTGTTGCTTAGCATTCCGCAGGAAATAGTTGATTGTAATCTAGACGTTGGCCCACACGCAATTACCAGACACCTATGTCCCGCACAAATATTTTGTTGTAATATGATCATGTTTTTTTAGTATTGTTTGTTTTAAATTAACGAGTAAGCCCTTGCAGTATCTCCGGTCGATTAAAACATGGCGTCCAGTAGGGTTTTATGAGAAACGCCGACACGGTTGAACTGATTCAAAGTGAACGCTATTTCAGTGATCAGTGCAAAAGAAATGACCAGTCCCACAAACGCAAATGACTGGAGCATGTAATATATAAATGGAAGTACATACTAGTTTTCCGTAGGCACATAAAAGCTATCAACGGGTATCACCACACAACGCAGGTATATAATGAAGATGACAAATCAATCCACATAAAAGACATTTACCAATTCCATCACCTCGATACACAATGCAATAACTTCCCAGATCAATCCAAATTGAAGACATTAAACAAATCCATCACCTCCACACAACACAATAACTTCCCAGATCAATCCAAACTGAAGACATTCAACAAATCCATCACCTCGCCACACAACGCAAAAACTTCCCAAATCAATCCAAATTCATTACATGTGTTAACCTGCCCTATTTTTCCATCGGGGTCTACGTTTCAGAAGGGGGGACCTTTCAATATCCTCGCCGCAATCGTGCCTCGGTAGCTCTTGACATCGCCGAAGTCCTCGCCGAGGACACCAACGAGATTGACATCTGGACCTGCCCGCGCATAACACTCTGCGAACATGCAGACTAAAGGTCCACAGTCCAACGTTTCACCCTGGTGTCGGCATCTAATGTACTCGGGCATGTCGCTGACCATAGGCCATAGTCGTGACGCGTTCATATACAACGATAAAAATCGCGTCTGCACAAATAACGTTACTCTTTCGTTAAGGAATTCACCCTACCCATAGGCAATTAATTATGATCATTCGAAAGACGTACCAATTTCTTTGCATTCCCCTGGCCGAAGGGGTCGCGCATTGAGTTACACTCCAACACAACACGTTTGACGGTATCCAGTATGCAGAGATGCCAGTGGAACCGGGTGTGTACGGGTAGAAATATGTACCGGCACCCAGACCGGATTTTGTCCATGATTCCGGCAATCTCTTGGCCTACGGTCACTTGCAGCGAGTTGGCAAACGCGAGTACATTACCCTTATTGATGCTCGGCTTTTTCGCTCCCCTGCTTGGTCGTGATAGCGCGTCGTTCACGGCTTTCTGAAAATCGAGCACAGCAACCAACGCAATAATAACAATGTGATTTGTAATACTAACCGTATAAATTCCAAACAGGATACTCACCGCTACGAACCATGGCACACAACCACACCGCACCTGCGGATTGTGTTGGAGCTGATATTCATTGCTGCATAGATGATATAGGTACGCGTCGATGACTTCGCCTTTCACAGCTTCGTCAAACAGTAGTTCTAAAACGGCATCGGACGATACAGACACGACGCCCTGCTGCCATACAGTGTCCCTACAACATGATAGTCGCAAACGGATAAAAACATCGATTGAGAAAAATATATAAAGCCTTAATAGTGAATAGCAATACCGGACAGCGAATGACGCGAGAAAATGTTCAATGGTGTTCGTCTCATCCTCAGATAAGGAACCCTTTCCACAGTAGCTGTCATTATTGCGATATCCCTCCCACTTTTGTGCTCCAGGGTCTGCTACAACCTTAGCATCCGAGTCCCCATCGTCGCCGACGACAAATGGTTCCTGAACCAACAATGAAGATAATCATGTTTCCGTAGGTATCTGTATTTATTGTACAGGTATTGACGCAGAAACACTAGGTATTTAAGAATCTATCTGAAGTATTTTGAGCCAGACGACTTATATTTGTATGGAACTACGTACCTGCTCACTATTGACGTCGACCGCTGACTTTCCTTTCGCCCTCCGTGTTTTTCTCGCTTTCTCAATTCGCGGTGTCGACACAGGTGTCACGAATTCAGGCTTCTTCTTTCTCTTCCGATCCTTACGTGCCATTACACCACGTACAATCGATGAATCTGCGGCCCTGCTACAAGTCTCACGGTCGGAGTCATCGCCCTGCTACAATTTCAACAAAGCAAATAATCATTCAACAGATAGACAACTACGACCTACAAATTGTACTTACTATATTAATTAGCTTACCTTGACATCTATCGGTGCAACATAAGGAACAATGGCCATCAATTGGTTAAACTCTAGCAGGCTACCAACCCCTTCGTCATCTGACTCGTTTATCGGATCAACTTCGGCCAAAAGGATGTCCATTTTTTTTTTTGCTTCGGCGCTCGGTATTCGCTTGCTCTTCCGCTGCCTCCTCGGGATCCTCCTCAGTCTGACTCTCCTCCTCCCCAGTTTTTTCCTCCTTCTCCTCCTCCTCCTCCTCCTCTTCACCCTGACTCTCCTCCTCCTGACCTTGCTTCTCCTCCATGTTGGCCTGCTTCTCTTTCCTCTCAGACTCCACAGCCATCCGGTCTGCTGTCTCTTCATCCCCATAGTTTGCATCACCCTCCTCGCCATCGCTCTCGTCCTCACCCTCACCTTCACTGTCGTCATCGACAACACCGGCTCTAGATCTTTGTAATTTATGAGCAAGTCTGGCAATTGCAGTGTCTTTCTTCCGCAGCTCCACCTTCAATGCCGCAATTTGCTGCGCTGCTTCCTGCAACATATGTTAATAATGTCATATAAGAAATTATTTTATCCATTTACAACGGTAGCAACATTGAATAATGCATTTACCTCTGAAGCATGACAAATTGCACGAACGAACTTTTCTTCCGTGCCTATTCGATAGAATTCCTGAACATCTGACCGCTTTAGGGATGTCAATTCACCAACTGCATGAACCCTGGACATTGGACCGAGGCTATTCAGCCACCGAAAGAGACGCGGTACCTTCGGAAGGCACCGTGCCTTGTCCAGAGTTGGGACCCTCTCATTGAACCACGCCTGCACATATTGTAATAGACATTACTGCCAACAATAATACATATTGTGCAATATACCAAAATAAGTAGAAAAAATTAACAAATCCGATATTACATTGCTTACCAACAAACCCGCGGTGCAGCCTGTCAAATATTTTTTCCCGGACTTGAAGTCGCTTATAGACTTCAACAGATAACGGTGACTCGCGGGTCCCCACGCGTAGTCACCAATCGCACTCAGGTCTTCCACATACGGTAACAAAAAAAGGGGTACAGAATAATTCGCAGAACAAAATAAAATATTTGCAAAAACAAACATAATAAAAAGACGAGCAACATCCGCAACAGAAAGAGGCTCCAGCCCCTGAAACAGAGCCTCACGCAGCTTCTGCAACACCTGCCCGCGGGTTACAGAACGTGGCTTGCTCCCAAAAATTCGAACAAACCATTCGCTTTCGACCGATGTATTTTCGGTCACGTAGACTCCTTTCGCGTGTAGTCCTAAGACTACAGAATATTCTTCAACTTCAAACGGAAGCTCAATGTCACTTCCAATCTTGAAGGACATAGATTCCGAACTGAAGCTATTGACGAGGGCAACAAGTCGGTGCCATGGAAACTTCATTTTCGGGCAATCCAGAAAATGCCCGAATGGTGTCATGTTTATAGCTGCGATGTGTTGGTCTCTCATGTGTGGCTTCAGTTTGGCCAGCTCATTATGAAAAAAAGGTAATGCAAATCGGCTGATCACCGATTTGTGCTCCTTGCCTGGCCTGTAAGTAAAAACCATAAGTCCACGTTATCCAAATCTCTAATTTAGTTAAAAGTTTTTCACAATTTAGCAGGAGTAAAAACGCATTCCGAGTATACAACAGTGCCGTTCAGGTATATTAATTGGCAAATTAGACCAAACAAATGAAACTCCTGGTGCCTAATATTACCGCATTTATCAACCCACAAATATGACTATTTACCGAACAATCCACCAAAAAACCTAAAATATGCAACTTCGAGTAACTAAACAAAATATACATCTCCAAAATTAACAAAATCAAAGATAAAAATAGATAAAATCACCCAAAATCGGCCGAACCGGGTTTCCTGGCCAAAAATTCGAACAATTTCAAACCACCCGTTGAACTAACACAACACCGAACACCCAGGGCTCCTCATCACTAAACCGAGGCATACAAACACGGGACCAGGGCTTCTACCCCAAACAATCGAGTAAACTACGATATAAAATTCGATTGTCAACAAAATCATAAAACGAAAAGGGTTTCGACCAGACACTTACTTTTTTGAACTCCTCGTGGGGGATCGCGGCGGATTCGCGGTTTTTCTCACAATTTCGCTGAACAAAATGTCTTACTGCTGATCGTCGAGTTCGCGAGGGACGATTTCCTTCTCGAAGAACTAGGGCTTGAACGGAGAGTGAGTGAGGGGAGTTAGGGAATGTTTCAGTTTTTAAATCGTGCATATTTTCTGTGATTTTTTTTTAAAAAAAATCACAAAATAAGGTACGCAGTATTTAAATGGAATTATCTAATCGTATACTGGGGGTAGAGCGGGAGGTAATGTAGGTATATATTATAAAATTGAGAGTATTTATTAATCAATCGTAAGTACATGTTGCATATACAATTGTGATTGAGTAGAAAATACAAGAAGGGAGTTATAACATATCTAATCAATAAAGTAGGGACTGCAGATCAATTAATTTACAATGGAGACTGAATTGCAAGCAAAATACACTGACAGGGATTTTAGTCCAAGTCTCCCTTTTTTTAATTAAAAAAACAAACAATTATATATATATATATATTAATGTTTTGGTTGAGAGTGAGTGACAGGTTTAAACCGTTGAGAGTGAACAGGCAATTCCGTAATTAAACACCATTTCCAAACCCATTCTCGTAACCCCTCACCTCACGCCACCGATCGCCGTCGCCACCGCCGGACGGATACGATTTTACAAACGAACGATCGTCAATCTATACAATGGACTCGCCGCGCACGCCTAATCGGAACAGCATTTCGAGCCGGTCCTCAGTAATCGAATCCCTGCGCGGCTGCACCCTAGCCGGCGTCCGAATCCCTAAGGAGGACCTGAAGAGGAAGATGACCTTCCCCGACCACATCAGGCTCGCAATGCGGGAGGCGATTCGAGCCAACGACGTCGATGCCGCCGCCGGGGAGCGAGCCTACGCGGCGGGCCAGGCCCAGGAGGAAGGGGCCGAGCCGCCGGAGCCGCCCGAGTGTCCCCTCGTCGTGTTTATCAATGCCAAGAGCGGCGGCCGCCATGGCCCGGAACTCAAGGCCCGCCTCCAGGACCTCATGGGCGAGGAACAGGTAATTCAATTTGACCACCAAACAATACGGCCGCAGCAGTAAATTTCAATCAATCTGACTTTTTCACGTGCTGTGTGTGTGGGAATGTATAGTTTTTTGGGAACTTTTTGCTGGTTCTTGACAGATGTGAGTTTGTGAATTTTGTTCCTTTTAACTTTAACTGTCTTGTTCTTTTGGTTTTTTAAATCCTCTTTCGTTGCTTGCTTTGAAGGCATGTTGTTGTTACCGTTTTCAGTAAGGTAATTTATTGGTTAGAGTTCACCATAATTCCAGAGTTTTACCCTGATAATGAAAAACTAAGTTAAAAAACTAGGGTTTGTTTGATTTTTATTTACATTTTTGTATAAATAGTATTTTGAGTGCGGTTTAGGGAGGTAATAGTGTAATTTTATTGGAAATTGCGGGGATTGGTGTGTTTGTTTGGGAGTTTGGATTTTGAGTTGGGATTTGAATAGTAAAAATTTTGAATTTGAATAGTTGTATGATGTGATATAAATAAGCGTTGATGTGAAGTTTTGAATGTAAAATTGATTTTTAGTATAATATAAAAAATGAAAAATAGGTGTTTGATTTGATGTTTTTGGGGAGAAAAAATGAGATGAATAGCGTATTTAAAATCCAGTCCCCCAAACAAACACACCCTTAACTTCACATTTTTTTTTTTTTTTTTTTTTTTTGTGTTTGTGTTTTTGCTTCAATGTTTGTTCGGTGACTTTGAAGTGAAATAATTGATGAACCGATGTTTTTGGCAAAATATTGAAGGTGTATTTGGTTTTGTGTTTCGGTTTAATAGTTGTTGGAGGTAATATTTTGTGAGAGTATATAATTAGTTAGTACAGTGAATTGTGAAAATGGTATATAAAAGAAAATGAAACAAAAAAAAAAAAAAACTCAAACATAATAGAGACCGAATGATTCATTTATTCTGAAACAATCACAAGCACTTTTTGAATTTGTAATATTATTTGTTTTGCTAAGAAAAAAGACCTTTTTCCTATCCTTTGGCGAAAAATAAAATAAAGGGTGGGGGGAGGGAATGTCAAGTGAAGATAGTGTGAACATAGTGGATGGATATAATGTTTTGTATAGAATTTAAGGATTGAAACTGATGCTTCGAGCAAAAAAAAGAAGTGCGAAAAGGGTATTGAAAATATAAATCAGCGGATGACATTTTGTTATCTTTGTTTTGAATTTGAATTTTTTTGGCAGAAACTAGTGGTTGAATATAATTCTTTTGTATATAATTTGAGCTTTGAAATTTATATTTTGGGTGAGAAAAAAATAGTCTGAGAAAGGGTATTGAAACTATAAATTAGTGTAGGACAGTTTGTTGGGAGCTTTCTTTCATGAAGAGATATCAAGTCATAATTCATTTGTCATGCTCGCTCCTGTTATTGGTCCTGTGATACAATACTAGAAAATACAAAAGATTTTAATGGCTATTAATAAAATAGTGAAGATTGTATACAATTAACATTTTTAAGGATCAATGCGGTGCTTTGGTACGAAATTCCATTTGATGGAGAGCATATTTATGCACTGATGAGTGATTGCTTTGTTCAGTAGACAGGGTTACGGCAATCATTCAAATAACTTTTTCTCCAAGTTCATCACATCCACATTTTGTTGTAATCCGTCCTCTTTTTCGTGTCGAATGCTCAGGTTTTTGACCTTGCAGAGGTGAAGCCTCATGAATTTGTTCAATATGGGTTGGGTTTTCTTGAGAAATACGCTGCTTTTGGAGACAACTGTGCGAGAGCGATTCGTGAGAAACTTCGGGTTGTGGTATGTTTTCCTTTTTCCCACTTATAAATTAATATACAGATTACTACTTGAACAGCAACTGCAGTGCAAATTATGCTTATACTCTCTTTACTAGGATGTCTGTCATTCATCTGATCTTTGACAGGTTGCAGGAGGTGATGGTACTGTCGGCTGGGTCCTTGGATGCCTTGGAGAGCTTAACAGGCAGTCCCGATTGCCGGTACCATCAACTGGAATCATTCCACTTGGTACAGGGAATGACTTGGCAAGGAGTTTTGGTTGGGTAAACTTTTATGGACTTGAGCCTGGCATTAGTTTATAAGTTGGGATTTGAATAGTAAAATTTTGAATTGGAATAATTGTATGATGTGATATAAATAGGTATTGATGTGATGATTTGAATGTAAAATTGATTTTTAGTATAATATAAAAATTAAAAAATAGATGTTTGATTTGATTTTTTGGGTCGAAAAAATTCGATGAATAGTAGAATTTGGAAAGAATTCTCCAAACAAACACACCCTTATTTTCTCTTAGGGTCTGTTTGGTTTAACCAAACAAGGTCATTGTAATTTTCTTCTCCCCTCCCCTCCCCTCCCTTCCCCTCCAAATTCCTCAAACCAAACAGATCCTTGAGCCGCGTGGATTTGATTGATCTCTGTATATTGCTGTTGCTTTCAGGGTGGTTCATTCCCGTATAATTGGAAATCAGCTATTAAAAGAAGTCTTGACTGTGTTATTCGTGGGCCAATTGCTAATCTGGATAGGTGAGGTATTTGGTTTTTTACGTCTACTAAGCATTCAGATGTTGCTAATGATTCTAACTGTATCACTCTTCTAAGCATAGTGAGCTGAATGACATAAAACATCTAGGCAGATATAAATCCCTTGAGGACGAAACAATGTTTCAATGATCAAAGTTCTAGGTAGTTTTTTGGTGGGTTGCTAAAGCCAGATGCAAAAGGCTGATAATGTATCTGCTCGTTTTTCAATCTATGTTATTATTACCTTTTTTTTTTTTTCAATGTAATTGAAATCAGAAGATAAAAGGAAGCTTTTTCAGATCATTTTTCTATGCATATTTGGTGTAACCAGAACATGAATTTTGTGAAACTTACTTACTCTACGCCAATTATGAAAATAATTTCATGTGTATTCCACTGAAGCAAGATGAGTCAACACTACAGGCTCATAAACAAGTTGCAAAGATTGTTTTTATTCTTCTTTAAGCTGCCATTGATTGTCTGATCGGGCACCGCATCTATTATTGGTCATCCGAACAATTTTTGGCCTGTTCGAGATGCTTAGATATGCTTCTTATTGCTACTGACTATACAGATCATGAAATCGAATTCACACCTTTTGGTATATTCCATTCATTGAGGGATTTTTGTTGCAATAATTCCGTGGTTATGATTATCATCTATATGCAAGACCTTTTCATTTTACATTAAAATTTCTTTAAATCAACATTCAGATAGTTACTTTATTTTACTTTCGCTCGAGTTCATAGTCTTGGAAGATTTATAATTCACACCTCTCAATGTAATATGCAGTTGGAATCTTTTGATATTAATGCCAGCTGGTGCGGAGTTAGAGGTGCCGTATGCTATCAAACAAACAGAAAAAACTCCTCTTGATCCGGTTTGTGGCAGAAGTTTTCTTGGGATATATATATATTTTCCTTGTGTATGCAGTAGATTCACGAGTTTTGTTGTATCAAACTTCATTTTTTACTGCTATTATCATTGCTTTAGATCGTTGCTCGTTCCTATGCATGTATAGGGAGTTGATGCTCAATATGTTAATTACTTTGTTTAATTTTGTAGCAGTTGAAATATAAATTATTCATTTATGCTTTGTGTTCGTTACTTATTTCACTGCTTACTTGGTAGATTAGCTTTTAAATTTATATCACATAATAGAAGTATGATCGCATCTAGTTAAGAAGGTATGCTACATAGAGGCGTAGATAAGAAAGATCATAAAATGTATGGTAAGTGTTTCTTGTGGGTAAGACTATGGTGGTAGTTTATCAATGCTGATGAGCTTTTAATGTGATCAGTTGTTCGTTTGTGCTTTTTTCAGCATTTAATTGTAGGCTTCACCACACTTGTGGCACAAAATGTACGACGTAAAACCTTTGGCTTTGGTTCAAAGAGATAGTCTTGTTTATAGGGGCCTGTATAGTTTTTGATATATAGATGATAGTAAACCACAATGGTGATTTCATGTAATATTTGGGTATCCTTCTGTTAAATATACTAAGTTTGCTTTCTCAAAATTGTTGTGCTTATGATTTTGCAGGAATTGGAAGTTGAAGGAGACTTACCGGATAATGTTTCTTGCTATCAGGGCGTCTTTTATAATTATTTTAGCATAGGTCTGGATAGGGATTTTGTTTCTTGTTTTGACTATTACCATAGAATATATCTCGAAAACAATACTACTTGATGTGGATACAGGAATGGATGCCCAAGTCGCCTATGGTTTCCACCATTTGCGCAATGAGAAGCCTTACCTTGCTCATGGTCCTATTGCAAACAAGGTGCATATTGTTTTTCCCATCAAATATTGCTTCTCAGATTTATGTTCCTTGACTTATCATTAATTGCATTGAAAGCTTCTTTCCCTGCTCCTTTCCTTTTTTGTGTTTTTGAAAAAAATTAATTATCTATAATAGAAGATGACGTAGATTACAATGAGGGGATAGTAGCTCTGGATAGATACAATCATAGAAACGCATAGAGGGGCTGAAATCATAGGGATACTAAAAACATAGGAACAGACTGAGCAAAGGCGTTGAGTTTTTGGTGTGATGGCCTCGGAGTTGATTAGATTTTAAGTGGGCCGATTAGACTACTTATGTCAACAATGCGTGCATTCCTATTCGTGAGGTCATCTGAAAGAATTCTAGAATTTGTGCATGCTCTTGGATAATTTCAGGATGCGTGACCCTTAAGAAGTCTTAAGGTGCGGATGAGTGGAGACAAAGCACCCTAGAAGGATCTGTGTTAGACCTGTGGTGTCTATCTCGATACGTCCGACTTGGCGTGGGTTGCAAGCCGGGGGTGTTACAATGGAGACTGGAACTAAGCTAAATAAGATATGAAACTGATTAACTGAATAAAAGAAACTTCTTCCTTTGATATTGTGACTGATCAATAAAAATTGTTTGGAATATAAAACTGAGTTGAAGGTGAGTGGATTTGTAGAGGCCAACTTGAGTTTGCCTAATAGATCAAGAAATTGAGTAAAAATTTTGTGTTGATACTGGCAAGTTGATCAGCAGATTATTAGGTACAAAACTGTCCACAAAGTCAACTGATTATCGAATGCAAGACCTCCATGAGATAGATCATCAGGTAGGCTTCGAATAGCAATGATCAGACGAAACCCTTCATAGGATTATAGCATAAATTGTCAGACAGGACACTCTTAGGGTTAGAGCATGAACAAAACCCTCTATGGGTTAGAACAGTAACAAAACTTTCTATGGGCAAACAAATTCTGAAATGGAGACTATCAAAATCCTTCATGGGTCGGAATCAGCACAAAATAAGCTATAGGATTAAAACATAACCCTTTATAGGGGTAACAAATTCGATGGATGACAACATAAAACTAAATCCTATGTTTTATTCATAAGATACCGTACATATTTATAATGAGATAAAAATCATTCAATTTAGAAAATAGTGCAAATCTCCGAAATAAGACTAGTACTATAAGTATAAAATACACAAATGT
Organism: Andrographis paniculata; assembly: GCF_009805555.1. Lineage (NCBI taxonomy): Eukaryota > Viridiplantae > Streptophyta > Magnoliopsida > Lamiales > Acanthaceae > Andrographis > Andrographis paniculata. The sequence goes on from NW_026137424.1 coordinate 1,374,379, forward strand.
CTATTTTACAAATATAGATTGTAACGGAAATATTACGGCATGAACATATTCTCTGTTCAAAGTATCACATCCAACATTTATTTACATCAAACACTTCCAAAATATATCCAAATATACCCTTAGAATTTATCATGGGTTGTACCCACTTCGGTTATTTTTACACCACAAATGCACAAAAATATGCGAGCAAATTTCATTGAAGTAGTTATTTCAATGACAAAAGTAACATACCTTCTCTGTTTACTTGCTGCTTGTAAGGATGCTAAATAGTTAAAATTTAGTGCAGATAATCTATTCTGGATACAGTTGCAAGCAAGGGTGGTTCTTCACGCCATGCAGCAGTGATCCAGGTTTGAGGTCAGATATCTTGGCAAATATTTTGGCTCGTAAATGCACCTGTTGAAGAGTATGCCTGATCTGAAGCTATTCTATCATTTCCAGGGCACACACACACATATATATATGGACTTAGTTTTACTGTTCGACCTCATTAATTATGAATTCTCCGCTATAAATTTCCACTACATGCTCTAAGTTTCTGATTCATAGAACAAATTATCTGTTCTGCTCAGATTATTTGAAACATCTTATCATTATCCCACCAATTTGTTACCTTATCCCAATTTTTTCTCTTCTGAATTTCTTACACTCCGGAGATCCTGTTTATCCATATTCAGTTATTGACTCAACCATATTCCAAATCATTTTGAAAACTCCCTCAATCGAATATGGGATGTCTGTTAGTTAGCCATCGGGTAGTGTCCCTTAGGCTCTGGGGATGTGACCATGTACATGTTTATTTTGGTTAATAATAAAGTTGTTGGACTTGTTGTGTTTCTAGAGTTCTTTCAAACTAAATATACTTCTTAAAGAGAACATTGCCGTATATTTGTTGTGCAGGAGTTTGAAGAACATTTTGAGGTTATATGCTAAGAAGGTCAATAGTTTGATCTGGGAACAAATTCATATACCGTCAAGGTTATTCTCTTTTTTGTTTTTATTTGTTTTATTTTTTTTCCCTAAATTTATTTGTAGTGTCTAAATGATCTATAGTTTTGTGCTACATTGGCCATAAAGAAGATCGGAATGCTACCTGAGTATCCACTGCTGTTTCACACTGCACTTTTTGTTCACAACTTTCTTTTTTAAACGTTTTAGATTTCATTGGCCGCATTTCTATTGATTTTTCAGTGTACGATCATTGGTTGCTCTCAATCTTCCTAGTTATGGAAGTGGTCGAAATCCATGGGGCAATTTAAAGCCAGAGTATTTAGAAAAGGTATTGCAATTGTTCTAATCATTTGGTTTGCTCTTATAAACATGGGATCGATGATTCTAATTCATTTTGCACGTGGTTAACGTTCAACGGGAACACTCGTTACAACATTTAAGGTAGCAATATGTATTGGATTTCAAATGTCGAGTTGTTAAAAAATGCAGTTAGTCGATTTGCTTTTGCATACATTCTTCCTGCATCGCTGCTACATTTTACCATTTCCCTGCATCACATTTACCTTTTAAAACTTCTTCGTGTTCGTTCATATTGTTAGTGATGGAAGAAATATGAAACACCCGGAGCACACGGCTAGTTGCTTGTGTCCAAGTTGCTGCATCTCCACCCATATATCTCTCACGATGTAGTCTTTCTCGTCTCAAATGTATTTGTTTGCTCTGATGTCTGTTTAATCACCGGAACTTGAATTGCGCAGCTCGTAAGAAAATGAAAGTTTCTTTCGACAATGTTTTATTGCAGAGAGGATTCGTTGAGGCCAATGCTGATGATGGTTTGCTCGAAGTTTTCGGTTTCAAGCAAGGATGGCATGCTTCAATGGTTATGGTTGAACTTATCTCCGCAAAGCACATAACGCAGGTATATAGCAATCTCATTCGAACCTTCATTTCCATCTCTAATCGAATCACCGTAAAATTAACTATAACAATCATTAGTACACCATTTTCCTATATATTGTTACCATAGACGATGTTAGATCTGCGATGTTCTTTTTGGAGTTTGATTTTAGTTTCTTAACTATGCAATCATTGCTATACCTTAAAAAATATACTCCGTGCGTCTCATTTTTTACCATTTTCGTATATCCATTCAAAAATATCATTTTTCTATTATAATAAAAGTAATCTATATAAAAATATCAAAGAACTCTAACTTTTATAAAAATACCTTTCTCTCAATACCATTTTACATAAGCCAATAAAATAATATTATTTTTTAATTTACTACAAAAAAAGAAAAAAAAAAAACTACATTCCATTTGGACGGATGAAATATTATTTTTTCTCAAAATATTATATCCAAACTACTGTTTAAACATAGAAACAAAATTAACATTCCAAAAGAACACCTGTTTGCTGGAGATGTTAGATTTTGTTCACAACTTGTATGTGTTTTATTGATTCACTTCTTTACTCGATGGTTCTTTCTTGTCGAGAAATTGCTTTCCATCTCGAGACAAAATTGTTCGGTTGGCCTCACTATTCCTTTATTGGATATATTACGCATAATATATGTTATCTAAATGAAATGCCATATCTACATCTTTATTGCATAATTTAGCCTCATCTCCGTGCCAGCAAAAAATGCGCAAATAATCCCAATTCGGTCAGAATTCCCATTATGTTCGGCTTTGTACATAAATATGGATATGTTGATATGCCTAGAATCTAGTTTGCTATTTCGCTGAGTTTTCCCATTATTTAAATAGACTTAGAGATATGAATTCTGTAATGTGTAATGTATCCGTCCTGAATAAATTTGTTCTCCATTTCTATCCGTGGATGTAGCCAATACGTTGTTGGTAAACCACGTAAATATGTGTCTTCTTTACGTTTCTGTTTGTTATTCGATCACTGATCTTAATCCGTCACAACAGGATATTCTATGTGTACTTATACGTAAATAGATTATATAATTGTGGTAATTTTAATTGTATTAACTTTTTTAGCAACAAGAATGATGGAACTATGGTGGCAAATATTACGAACAATCATATACTCTTGATTAAAACCTAACAATGATGCTTATTTCTTTCTGTTTAGTCTCTAAGACTAAGGCAATCGATTGAGCTGATGCCTGAAACTAATATTTAGCTGAAAATTCATCTGCTGCAGGCGTCAGCCATTCGGTTTGAGCTCCGAGGAGGAGAATGGAGTGAGGCGTACATGCAGGTGGACGGCGAGCCATGGAAACAGCCTATGGATGCGAGTTTCTCTACGTTTGTCGAAATTAAACGAGTGCCGCATCATTCCATTATGATCAGGGGAGAATAGTTTTTTCTTTTGTCCGTTTTTCGACATATTTTTTGGCTGTCTGAATCATCTCGTCGTTGTCTTCTTTTGTTGAGGTAATTCTTTTTTGTGTTGATGCATTCGGCCAATGGCTCATACATAAAGTTTCTTGTTAGTTTTGTACATATGAAGACACTATTCTCAAATTCAGAGAAATGAATTTGATATGTACGAGTATGTTACAATTTTTAGAAATTCATTTTATTAAAAGTAATGACATTTGTCTAATATAGTGTAAATTGAAAGGGTATTTATTATATTAGAAATGATAACTTTATTTTGGAACGGACGAAAATAGAAAATGATAACCTTTCAATGAGATGACACTATTGAATATTTAAATCGCCTTGGCATGAACGTCACTTGTATTTTTATTTTGTTGGCGACTTTCATTTTTTTTTTTTTTTTCCGACCAGAAACATACAACCAAAACCTCATGAATTTGCTATATGTAAATCGAGACATAGCAACGATTTTTATATAAAAGACATCGACCATCAATATGTCAAATGTATACAAAGTTAACTAAATATTCTACATGTTACAATATTAAACTCAAAATATAAAAGCAAACGAAAAAATAACATATTTATATAAAATAGATAAATTAAGCCTAGATGAACATATTTTTCGGTGTAGATGAAGGCTAATAGCACCCGACAGATGCAATCACACAACATTCCCGTTCTAGCATCCGAGTCCGGCCATTGGAGCCTTCAGAGCATTCTCACTTCCGATTTTTCGAGACTTCTTCGAGGTATTATTTGTGCCGAAGCAGATGGTCTACCGAGCTTTATATTTAGATGATGGTCGATTTACTTTTGGACAATGGACTTTTAGATAGTTATAATTTATATTTATTGTATAGTTGGTATGATCTAGTCGAGTTTGATACTAGTAGCCTTTTGTACAAGAATTTTATGGTGTTTATTTTGTGAAATAGTTTGAATTTTTTTTTTTTTTTGAGGTATATAAAATTGTGTAGGTAATATAAAAAAAAATAAATATGTGTAGGGTGTATTCTTTTATAGGATTTTACACAAATTCTACTATTTATAAAAAAAATTTCTTCCCAAAATATCAAATCAAATATCTATTTTTCATTTCTTATATCACATTATACAATTATTCAAATTTAAATTTTTTACTATTTAAATCCTAACTCAAAATTCAAACTTCCAAACAAACACACCCGTAATGTATTAATTTTTCTAGGATAGTATGTGATATGATTTTTAAAAATATTACATTACACACAAATATTAGATCACATAATACTAGTACAAATATTTATAAATATTGATATGATTTTTTTTAAAAAATATAAATATTGTATAATTTAAATTTATAAAAGAAATATTTTTAGATTAATATATAAATAAATAAAAGTTGAATGAATGTTAATTTGTGCTATTATTATTTTTTTACTGTTCAATTTGATTTTATAAATATATGACATCAAATATGCATATTTAAAACATTAAATTATATCACATAACTATTTTATCTTTTAAAAAAAACTATTTCTCTGAAAATCAAATAGACTGGAACTCATATTTAATTTATAGAGAATTTTTTTTTGTAAAAAAGGTAGATTTCTATAAAGTGAACAAACATATGCAAAAATTTATAAATTTTGAACTAAAGAATTATCCATCTCATAACAAAATAACTATTTTTATATTTTAGTCTGTCCATAACAAAGTATTTATTTTTTTATTTTTTTAGTAACTGTACTGTTTACCTAACATTACAAATATCCTTACAACTTACAATATATTACACAAATGTCATTACTAGTTATTTTAGTCATTATGTTTGATTTTATATTTATATCTTTATTTTAAAGTTTTGATTAAACAATAATTGTATTTAATGTTACTTGAGAAAAAATATAGTAAACAAGTCGAAGGCTTTGGAGGTGCTCACTTTGAGTTAAGATGTATATATATATATATATATTTATTTATGTTGAATGTTAATTTTTGTAATTAGATAAAAGATACAGATATTATATATATATATATATATTGTGTAAGTATGTATATATTATAGTAGTATTTTTTATAATATTTATTAAGAATCAGATCATGACAAAAATATTGAATGAACACATTTTTACTTTTTTTGTATTGTTTTACTATGTAACTATTGTAATTTCTATAAATTAAAATGCATATCTTATATAAAAAAAATCACTTATAAACTATCACTCAAATAAAAAATAAAAAATTAAAAAAAAATAAAAATAAAAATTAGGAGTAAGATCATTTTCAATCCATAAACTTTATTTATACAATTTTTACTCAAAAAATGCCGTTGTTATAATATTTTTTTACATCCAATTCAAAATTTTATTTTTCACTCTAAAAAAAAAATTTAAATACTTTATTGTATATATTACTTTAAACAATTTTTTATATTTACAATTATACTAAACTTTTATTATTATTTACATAATCATTTATTGTTACTTTATAATATGTTTATAATATATATAGATTCGAGAAAATAATTTTAAAAGTTAATACAAAAAAATAATATTATATTAAATATAAAAATATATAGAATGCTAAATTAAAATAAAAATTACATTAAATACAAAAAAATTATATATGTGATTAATTATTATATTGCTCTCTATATATAATTGTTCAAAATATATATGTTCAATAAAATAATTATGAAGTAATATATGAACTTATAACTTGTATGTATCGTTGAAAAAATCTTTTATGTTTCCGAAGAAAATGTCGATGAATAAGAACTTTGGCCTACCACATTGTAAAGCCCTTCCATATTGAAATTTATTTTTACAATAGAAAAAATATTTTGATATTAAATTGAAATATGTAATATATGCTATAAATATAATAATTTATAGAACAATGTGTATGATATTTAAGGATAATGTTAGGGTAGATCCAACGGCACTAAATTGATCGATGATGTTAGGTACATCCAATGGCTCTAAATAGATCTATCATGTTAGGTACATCTAACGGCTCTAAATTGTTGGATGATGTTAGGTACATCTAACGGCTTTGATTTGTCGGATAATATTAGGTACATCCAATGGCTCTAAATCGTTGAAATTATTATAGAAAACTACTTTTGATATATATTTGAAGGGTTTTGTTTTAAATTATCATTTCACACTACATTTGTGTAAAATTCTAAAAAAATAAAAATGTCTTCTAAACGTTCTACTGGATTCATCAACGCTGAAGATCAATTACTTGTTGAAAAATTTCTTGAAATTTCTCAAGATCCAATTACATCCACCAGCCAAACATCCGTAGTGTTTTGGAAAAGAGTGGCCGAAGCCTATAATGTGCAGAAGAAAGAAGAATGGGTTCCACGCAGTTTCCGATCTATACAGACTCGGATGGGCAAACTACAGAAAGAAGTCGGACAATTTCTTGTTTTTGAGAAAGAAGTCGAGAATTTGCATCGGAATGGTGTGTCGGAATCGGATATAGTAAGTATCTTTCTAAATTTTTATTATTCTAAAATCTTCATAAATTTAATATACTAACTATAAAACTTTTTTTTTTCCAGTTGAGAGACGCTAGACGAGTGTTTGCGGAAAAAAACAACAAGAGTTTTAGATTTGATCATGTTTATGATCAACTAAAAGACTTTGGAAAATTTAAAGATCACAATGAGTGTGTGCCTCCTAGAAAAATTCCCCGAAAACATAATGCAATACTTGTGTCGTCGTCATCGGAGAATTCAACTCCTGATTCTCATACATTGAGTTCATTTTCTATTCATTTAGATCATGAGGGTGACGCTGGTGGATCTTCGTTCAATTTTACGGATAATAATTTTGAAACTCCACAAGAACATTTACGTCATACGGGAAAGAAATATAAAATGAAAAAGAAGATTGATGAAACCTTATATTCTAATGTTGAAACCTTAAAAAACTACACATCACAAGTTGTCGAAATTATGAATAAAACATGTGAACAAATGAACGAGTACAATGTGCTTCAAAAACAAAAATTAGAATATAAAATGCTCAGACGTGAAGATAAAATTTTGGCAATGGATCTTAATGATATTCTGGACACGAATCTTCGTATGTTATATTATAATCAACAACAAGAGATCATAAGAAAAAGAACAAAATAGTATTAACAAAATTCGACTAGTCGGTACTTGCATTTTTTCCGATGGTATTGGTGCCGGTGACTTAGATCCGTTCTAAGTATTGTATGTTTTATTTTTAATGATTATATTTGTTTATTACTCATATAATTAGTTTTGTAATGTATTTTTTCTTTTAATCCAATGAATATTATTGTATACTTATACAATATTGTTATTTTTAATTATATTAACACGTTAAATTTTATATTTGTATTGATCAATTTTATTTAATTTAAACGTACATTTCATGTAATCAAATATTTACTTTTATGTATATTTACAAAAATATTTATACATTTTTATGCATAATAAAATATAAAATATTATTATGTGATAAATATGTAAAAAAAATATATATAAATTTTTTGATATAAAAATTACTTCAAATTTAATTACAAATACTGTAATTATTTAGTATAAAGTTTTTATGAATTGAATGTGTAATTTAAATTATAACAAATTGAAAAACTATAAATATTAATAATTTATAAATAAAAAAATATACCTAATTAAAATATAAACATTGTAGATTGGCCTCTCCATAATTATAGAGATACCAATATTCAAATTAAAAATAAATAAATAAAATGGCAACGCCATATCAATCTCTTTTAGCAATATGACGTGTATTTACTTATTTTTTTAATTTTTATTTGGTTTGAATTTTAATATTTTTTAAACAAAAATAATTATTAAATAGTATAATATTTGATTAATATATATATATAAATATATAATATTTTTTAAAGTAAAAAAAATAAATAAAAATGTATGAAATAAATTTAAAATACAAATGAAAAACCCTTTGGTACAGAGGAATTGCAGAGAAATGAGGGTAGAGAATGGAATTTGAGAGAAAGAGAATTGAGGAAAGAATGAGAATTAATTCTCTTGTCTGGTACAATAGAGAATTCAGTTGAAAAATTAAAAAAAAAAAAAATGAATGGATCGGACAAAAATAAATGATTAATCTAACAAAAGAGAATTTTAGCAAGTGAGAATCATGAAAAAATATTTATGGTGACTTTTTTTAAAACAAAAAATTATAAATTATATACGAAGTTTTGTAAGATCATATTTTAGTATAAATTTTTGTAAAAAATTAAATACTTGAATGATAAATTAAAAATAATTTTTGTAAAACTGAAATAATATAATATAAATAATTATAAAAATTAAATATTACAAAAAAAATAAAAAAATAAAAATACATATACTGAACATCATTTCTCTCTATTTTTTTGAATATATGAGAGAAATGAAAGTAGAGAAATGAAAATGATTTATTTTTCAACTTCTATTTCTCTGATTCAAACAAACAGAAGAAATAGAAACATTTCCATTTTTCTGTCAATTCTCTATACCAAACACACCCTAAAAGTATTTTCTCATTTGGCCTGGTTGAGAATAGTTATTTAACGAAATCTAAGTAAAACTTTTGGAGAAAAATCCAATTCAAGAATAAAATAATTGCATTTTAAATAATTAAATTAATAATTTATTACAAATAATTTATATTTTTAAATTTTTCGTATTGTTATAAATACTTCCACCGATAAAATATCTAAATATAAAATAATTTGTGTTAAAATCAATTAATAAATATATAATTCATAAAACAATAAACAAAATTGAGGCGATTATATTTAAATAATAAAAAAAAAAAAACTAAAGTCCAAAAAATTAGAGCCAAACAATCGGCCTCCTAAAATTGTCATTTATATGTTTAATTTTACTAGTGATACAATCAATCTGTTCAGTGTTCACTCATTATTTTTAAATTAATTAATTTTTTTGTGTGATATAAAAAACTGTGTCGATAATATAAAAAATAATACTCATTCCGTCCACTAAATAAATATACATTTACTTTTGGCGCGGAGATTAAGGAATAATAATATTTTAATTATAGTGGGTAGATAAAAGTAATGAAATGACATTTTTGCCCTTACTTTTTTGGTATAAAAGTAATTATGTGATGTAAAGTAGGGGTATTTGTGAAAAAAATAAGGTATTTAATGAAATGATTACTTTGTAATTGGACGTCTCAAAATAGAAACATGTATACTTTATAGCTGGACGGAGGGAATATTTTATATTAAATAATTGATTTTTTACTAAGAAATGATATATTTTATATTAATATGTGCCTATATTTATATTTCTTTTAATAACATTTATGAAAAATGGTATAAATGTTATGTGAATAGACTGATTAAAAAGGGAAGCTAATTAATGCCGTCAACTTAGGCATGTTGGTGGTTACAAGTAGGTTTGGAAGTTTTGAACATTAAAATTGAAATTAGAACAATGGTTTGATGTATTATTATTCCCTGCAATTTTATTTTATTTTTTTAGTGTAATAAAAAAATAAAACAAATAGTGCTTTATTTGATGTTTTTTTAAAAAAAAAAAAGAAAAAAAAACATTCCCTTCATCTCGGCTAAAAATCAATTTTAGTTTCAATATAATCAAAATTTAACAGTTTTGGTCATAATATAAAAAATTCATTAATTTTAGTCTCATCATAAACTATTTCAATCAATTTTAGTCCAATTATAAATAATTTCAATAAATTTTGGTTCCATCATTAAAAAATTAACGAAAATTGCTGACATGGACGTAACGGAGGTGACGTGACAGTTAACCTAGAAACTATAAGAACATGTACAATTATACACGGCCATGTTGTCACACGACCATATATATTTCAGAGTACAATTATACATGACCATGTTGTTACACGGTCATGTATAATTTTACATGCTTGTGTAACTTTCTGTTTTGGTATAAAATTTTATTTATTTATTTTTTAAAATTATTTTGAATTTAGAAAAATTGATATAGTTAAAATGAAAAAAAAAATTTAATCCTAATATAATTAAAATGTATCAATTTTAATTCAAATAAAAAAATTATATGATATGTTGTTTTGAAAAATTTTGCCTAAAATTCTATTATTCATCGAAATTTTTCTCTTACAAACTTCCAATTACACAACTATTTTTTTATTTTTGCATATTATAATATTAAAAATTAATTTTACATTTCAATACATTTATATATGTCTACGTTGAAATTGTATTCAAATGTAAAATACATTTTTAATAATAATATAAAAAAATAAAAAATAATTGTGTATTTGAAGATTTGTAAAAGGAAAAATTTGATGAATAGTAGAATTTTAGGCAAAATTTTTCACAAAAAAAAACATATCCTATAATTTTTATATTTGAATTAAAATTGATACATTTTAATTATATTAGGATTACATTTTTTTGTTCATTTTAACTATATCAACTTTTTTAAATTCAAAATATTTTTAAAAAAAATATATAAAATAATATAAAATTTTATACCAAAACAGAAAGTTACACGACCATATAGAATTATACATAGTCGTGTAACAACATGACCATGTATAATTGTACACTGAAATATACATGGCAGTGTGACATGTCGTGTATAATTGTACATGGTCGTGTAGTTTTCAGGCTAGCTGTCACGTCACCTCCGTTACGTCCACGTCAGTAATTTCCGTTAGTTTTTTAACAGTGTGACCAAAATTAATTGAAATTGTTTATAATGGGACCAAAATTGATTGAAATGGTTTATAATGAGACTAAAATTAATGAGTTTTTTTATATTGGGACCAAGATTGATAAATTTTAGTTATATTGGGAACAAAATTGATTTTTTTTCCCTTTATTTTAATTTACGATTCGAAAATTTAAATAAAGTATAGTTAGTAAATAACTAAGAAATATATTAGTAAAAATAATTATTATAGTACGTATAATACAAATAATTATAGATTAAAATTAAGATTAAGATAACTAATAAATTTAATTAAGATTAAAAATATTATTGATTATGAAATTAAAATATATAATTATTTTTACTCAAAAATAAAATAGTCGAAAAATAAAGTAGGACAAAATAAAAATAGTGAACAAAAAAGATGCCAACGGAAAGAGTACTGAACAGTAAAATTTGAGTTTGAAGCTCTTGGTGCAAACCCAAGTTCCATATTAGAAGATTAGAAGAAGACTGAACCAGGAAGTTCATCTCAATTCAATTAGGCTTAATCCTATTTGTTTGTATTTTGATTTTCAATTCCAGTATATCATTTCTTTTACATTCGACTTTGGTATTCTAGTATTTTGGATTTATTTGATTTAATTGCTTATGTTACTAAATAATTCGTATTTTTATATACGAGGTTTGTACGATAAATCCAAAAAATTCAGGAATAAATTCACAACAGAAACCAATGAGTAAATACAACTTGTCCGAGCAAACTTTCCTATTTGTTTTTCCAACACAAGCAAAACACACGTCTTCTTCGAATAATTTTTTTTTTTTCAAATTTATAGAAAAACTTAGCACATTCACCACCTTCGCTAATCATATTCAGAAGACACGTCATCGGCAGAGGCCGATGGAGAATCAGCCATGCCCGAGTCATCTTGCTCGGGAGCCATGCTCGATGCATCATCGGGAGCTGAAGCAGCGTCGTTATCTGGAGGATCGGCATAATTAGCACCCGGAGGATCGACATAAGCATTTTCCGGAGCATCAATGCTCGATTCAGAAGCTGGAGGAACGGCAGTGCTTACATCGTCATCGTTTAAATAAACTTCTCCGGTCGCTGTAAGAAGAGAAAAATCAAACAATGAAAACTATGAGTCGCGTTAACTTTAGGTACAAATTTATAAGAAAAATATTGTTCATGTTATTATTATTATTATTATTATTATTATTATTATTATTATTATTTTTTGTAAAGAGCATCGCAAAACTTATTTATCATTAAAAATATCATATTCAACAAGAGTTTTTAATTCAAAATATTACTGTATGATACTTATTTTTTCTTATATATATATGTATATATATATTTTAATTTAAAAATCCCAACATAAATAAACACACCCTTAAATTTCAAATAATAATGGTTGTATTAGTACTATATTTGTATGTGGTACAAATCAATAGAAAAAGACTAAAATACTCTTATTAGAATTGTGGAATATAACAATAATGACATTTGTATAATATATTATAAGTTTTAATGATATTTTTAATGTTAAGTAAATAATATAATTACTTAAAAAAAAAAAACAAATACTTTGTTTTGAAACAAACGAAAAAAGATACTTTCTTTTGGAACGGAGAGAGTATTATTTTTTTGATAAAATATCTAAATAAATAAATGTTTTCATAATACTTTCACAATTCTCAATAACTAATAACAAAAACTTTAAAAACTTCTAGATACTAAAAAAATACAACCAATATGTGTTTTTCAATTTTTCATGGAGCATTAGATTGAAAAACTTAAAAAGCAACGAATACACAAAAAATGTGTGTTCTTTCGGAGTTTGATTTTATTTTTTAATTTTGGCTTTACCTTGGTTTGAACAATGAGTTGGATGTAGCGTATTGTGAGAAAAAATAATATAATTTTACAAAATATCATAATAATTGTATAATAAAATTAATATTGGTACCAAATTTCAAAAGAATAGAACCTAAACATCGAATGAATACTACAAGAAAATATCATTTTTGTAACGAGATTTTTTCGTCTTTAAATTCACTTTTTCCGTTACTAATGATATTAGAGACGGAATTAATAATGGAATTATGTTAGTTACGTAATCTTTAGGGACGGAATTCCGTTACAAATATACTATTTTTTTTGTAGTGGAAGATTTTAAGAACATTTTATTTTTCAATGTGTATACATATATATATAATACACACAAGCGACGCGACGCACCTATTCCCCGGGCAAAGAGAGCGCAAACAAAGAAGAGAACAAAGGACATCTTCATGGCATAAGCCATTTTGTCTTTCTCACGAAGGATCAAACAAGAAAATTGGCGCGCGTCGAATTTCGACTTCATTGTAAACATAATATTGAACCAAAATAGAAACATAAAGACAATGAGATTTATGGATGAATGTCAAATTTAGATATTGTGTTGTTACAAATGAATGGCCGAAGAAGTTTAAGGAGGTTGTGTCCGTACATATATTAAAAAAAAAAAAAAAAAGTAAACAAGTGAAAGTTAATCTTGAAATTAAAGTCATCAATCATCCCAAATTATCATGGTTAAAAATATTTAATTTTATTAAGAATAATAAATTTAATTGTTACATAAATTTTTAATTAATACTATAGTTTTATATTAACAATCATCTATCACATAGCACAACAATAATCCATAAGTAATAGTGATATATTCAGAGTTCGGAAAATTGCAAACATATCTTTCACGTATATAATTATCATTGGTTTTTTAAATATTACTTAACATAATATTCTAAAATTTAAAATTTAAAATGAGATTAAAGTGCATAATTATATTTTCAAGAAAGAAAATAACAAATTATATGAGATGAACGAAAATAGAAAATATTAACAAATTATGTGGTACGGAGGGAGTACTATACTAGATTAACTTTTAAATTATTAATAGCATATATAATTTTTACATAAATAATTAAATAATAACCTATGAAAAATAATTTATTTAATACTTCGTCCTTCTCAATTAAAATTACTCTTTTTACTATTTTCGTTTGTTTCATTTCAAAGTATTCATTTCCTTTTTTTTTAAAAAAAAAATAATCATATATTAATACGAAAATACCATTAATTTTTACTTAAATTACAAATATATTATTATACATACAATTACTTTATACATAAAGTTAAAGAGCAAAAATGTCAACAACATCTTACACACTTCCACTAACTTATAAAATACTACTCCCTCCGTCCCATATACCGTGTGTAGACACGGTATTTTAGGAGGGGTGTAATTAGTAGATAATTAATAATGTATTAGTGAAAATAATTATTCTATAATATAAATAATTATAAATTAAGATTAAGATAACTAATTAGTTTAATTAAAATTTAAAAAAAATAAATTAAAAATTTTAAAATGAGATTAAAGTGTGTAATTATTTTCAAAAAAAGAAAGTGACATGGAATGTGGGACGGACATAAACGACAACGTGGACATGATATGTGGAACGGATGAAGTATTATTTCTTAATATACTACAAAACACCACTGGACCCTTTGATAAGGAACAAAAGAATTATTGTATTAATAGAAAATAGTATTATATTCTATATTAATATGTACAATATTTAATACTACCTGCGTCTCACATACCTGCTACACTGTAGACACGGTATTTTAGGAGGAGTGTAATTAGTAGATAATTAAGAATGTATTAGTGAAAATAATTATTCTATAATATAAATAATTATAAATTAAAATTAAGATAACTAATTAGTTTAATTAAAATTAAAAAAAATTAAAAAATTTAAAATGAGATTAAAGTGTGTAATCATTTTTCTAAAAAAGAAAGTGACATGGAATGTGGAACCGACAAAAACGGTAACATGGACATGGTATGTGGGATGGAGGGAGTAATATTTATGCAAAATCATTCTACACAAGAATATTAAAAATAAACAAATCCATTATAACATACAATATATATATATTAATTATGTGAAAAAAATATAACAAAATATTAATATTAATAATTATAAAATTTATTTTATATCATTATAAATAAATATGATAAAATAATTTGTTTATACTTTTTACATTTATACATTTGAGTATAAATAATTAAAAAAAAAAAAAAAACCAAAAAACTCCTGCTGCTTTCTCTCATTTTTTTTTTATTCTTCTTTTCATCGATCTCTTCTCTCCCTTTCTTCATCTTCCCTTTCTTCATCTTTATTTTTTTTTGTCGGTAGCATGTTTATTACCGGTCTCAATGCCGCTCTCCGATTAAACTTTTAAGGGTTGTCTTTTTCTCTCCTTAAAATTCACAAAAAAGACACATGGAGTCAATGATCATCCTCAAATATATATATTAGAGATTGATAGCGCGTTAGACTTTGAATCAGAAGGTTGAGTGTTTGATTATAAGGTCAATTGTTTTAACAATTCAACTAAATTTAATTTATTCCGATTTCCTTTCAAAATCTTTTTTTTGTCCCTTTATTTAGAAATGTTTTTTTTTTTTTCCATAATAGAGTGGTAGAGCATTCGACTGCAGATCACAATATTTTGCATTCATGAATAATAATTTTATGTGTTTAATTATTCGAATAAATTGAATTATCCTAAATTAATTTTTGAATTTTTTAATATTCTTTTGTTACTGAAATAGCAACGTTTTTACTATTATGTAATTTATTTTTTTTTCTTTCTTTGCTTTTTTTACTGCACTAATCCTTTCTAATCAATAAAAATGTAAAAAATTAAAATTTACAATAACAAAGTATAATTTTATTTCAATTTCAGGTTTAATCATTTTTATTATTTAAAAATATATAAATATATTATTGTTTATACATGTGTGTGTTACATTGATCATTTGATTTATAGGCATTTAATTATATTTGTCACAACTATGAACCAACAACTAAAATTAAATTGATCTAATCGTCGTAACTCAATTCTTAGAATTTTCTTTAGAAGTATCTAAAACTATTATAACTAAGTATTCAATCACTAAAATTTTCTAAAATATATAAGAGTTTTAAATAATAAATTTACACATAGTTGTTGTTTACACTTTTTTTTTTTTTTTGATCGATTGGACTTGTTTACACTTATTTATATTTGAATTTGTTTTAAGCTTCTGCATATAATAATAATAATAATAATAATAATAATAATAATTAATTTGAATAAAATCCGTTCATTGCAAATTACGCTTCATCCAGAAAAAAAAAAAAAAACACTATACATTCCTTATTTTGTAAATAATAATAATGAAAAAAAAAAACCAAACAAATCACTGTTCATTCTTTTTTATTTTCGTATTTATTATGTCAAAATGAACAAATAAAAGACTTTTAGTATCAGTTATTAATCCGTAACAAATGCTCATTTCGTACAAAATATCATTTTTTTTTCGATTTTGTTGTGAATTTTGACTATAAAGTGTAAGTAATAAAAAGTACTTGTAGCAATAATTTTACTAACAAAATATGGTACTCAACGCTCTTAATAGGCATATGGAAAATATTTATTTTTAAAAAATTTTGCTACACAACAAAATGTTTGAATACTTCTTTGTTACGAAATCAATTTGTAACAAAAAAAAAAGTACGGTACAAATGTCTCTTTTGCATAAAAAAAAAAGAATAATAATAAAAATCGGTACACCTAAAAATAGAATAATTTTTATGGTATTTGTAATAGTACTAATTCCGTGACAAATAACTTAAAAGTCCATTTTTTTTTCTAATAAATACAAAATTCTTAATCAAACCTACTGGAATTTTTGTGAGTGTTTTGCTAAAATATTTTGTAATGAGATCAGTGCGGCATATAATCTATGAATTATTACAATGTGTGGTAAATTTATATTATGTATTTGTATTATGTTATACATGTATTCTTTGTTAATTTATATGTTATGTATTGTCAGTTTATATTGTATATGTTAGTTAGGCTTCTTAGTGTCTGAATCCACGATCTCGCTGTCACGGATCCATCTCTATACTACTAGACTATCATTACGGGCTTCATTCTCTTTTTTTTTTTTAAAATAGAAACAATCGTCGTTTTGCGTAAAAAATTCCAAACTTTGGTACCGTTAAGATTTTCAGTTTCTTTCCTATGTTTCTATTGATAATTTTTTTTTTAAGAACTATTAGTGTGTTTGGCTTTCTCTTTTAATTTTAAATGTTGGTTTAAATAATAATTTTATATAATATTTTTTCAAATAAAATAAAATATTTTTCAAAGTTACCAATTTAAAAAAAATGATTTACGGGTTACTATTGTGGTAGAAGTTTAGGCAATTTCTATGTTATTTAAGCAAAAATGCAAATCTAACACTTCATTTCAAATCAATTTCAAACCATAATCAAATAAACCTTAAATTTTCCAATATATATATATTTCTTTTAAATCTAAAAATAATAATTTTTCCATGAAAGCAATTAATTTTTTAATCTAAAAATATATTGTAATTTTCTATAAATTTTAATTTTCCATAAGAAATATATTAAATATTTTTAAAATTTAGAAATCCTAAAACTATATAATTTTCTATAAAAATTATTTTTTAATTTAAAATTATCAAATTACTCATTTTCCATTAAAAAAAATAGTTAATTTTTTCTAAAAACACTTAAAAATCCCAACTTAATATAAATTTACATAAATAGCACTCCATGAGTTCCAATAGAAAGAATATATTTGTCTTTTTCACGTACATTAGGAAATAATAGGATTTATTAGTCACTCAAGATGTAAGATGATTTTGATACTTTTGTCCTTGAAATTACAAAGAAAATGGATAGATTTGTAACAATCAGGAGTATTTCGTATTTATAAATATAATTATTTTTATTATAATTAGAAATCAATACTTTTTAATGGACAAACAAAAATGATAAAAATAATAAATTGAGTTGAAACGAAAAAAATACCCTCTTCGTCTCATAACAAAGTATCAATTTTTTTATTTTAGTTCGTCCCATAACAAAGTATTCATTTCCTTTTTTAGTAACTGTGCTATCTACCTAACATTACAAATACCCTTACAACTTACAATACATTATACAAATGTCATTACGTTTATATCACATATACTAACAAAGTTATTTTATTTCTAAAACTAATATCCCAATATAATATTTATATCACAGGTACTAACAAAGTTATTTTATTTTACTTTATTCCTACTATATCCCAATATAATACTAATATTTCTAACGTGTAAAAAACAAATAAATACTTCTTTTTGGGACGGAAGGAGTATTATTTACCAAAATTACTTTTTTTTTTTAATCCAAAAAACTCCACAAAGAAAATATGTTGTGAGAATTAAAAATGGGGGAACTCATATCATTCTCAAATATTATATAATTTTATTCTCAATCCAAAATATACTTATTAATGCTATTTCCGTCTCAATCCAAAATATACTTAGTAATTTTATTCTCAAATATTATACTCCCTCCGTCCACGGATAAAGTAACTGTTTAAAGAATAATAATATTTTAATTGTAGTGGGCAGTTAAAAGTAGTGTAATGACATTTTTACCGTTGCTGTGGAAAAAAATGAGGTATTTAATGAAATATTTACTTTGTAATTGAACATTCCAAAATAGAAATGTATATACTTTCTAGTTGGACAGAAGGAATATAATTTTATTCTCAATCCAAAAAATTCCTTCTGTAATGCATACATATACTTATTAATACCATTTTGTCCATAAAAATTGTGTTTATTTTACTATTTTTGTTTATCACCAAAAATATATTTATACTATATTTAATAAAATATTAATTATTCATTAAAATTTCTAACCACTAAAATTTCGCTTATTTACATTATTGTCATTGATAAAAAGTAGTTATGGTCAGTTAAAAATAAAAATATTATTAAGTAAACTTAGTTTTTATACCTTTTTTCACTAAGTACAGTTTTTCATAAAAATACATTATTTCGTCTTATAAAATATTATATTAAAATACTTTTTAAATGAAAATTGAAATCAACTATTCATTTCAAATTCATTACAAATCACAATTTGTTTTTAAAAATTTATTAAAATTATTCTTATAGATACATTGAAATATAAAAAAGAAATTACTTATTTGTGTCTGTTTACTCAAAAATATCTCTTTTTTATTTTAGTAAAAAGTAGTCATAAATTACTTATTTGTGAATGTTTACTAAAAAAAATATCTATCATTAATTTTAGTAAAAGTAGTCATAGGCTTGGTTCACCCATCATTTATTTCAATAATTGTAATTTTTTTTTAGTAATTGACTTATAACAAATATTTTAGTTTTTATTAATATATAATCAAGATAAATATAAATATAATAATTTATAAAAAAATGAAGTAAAATAAATAAACAAAATTAAAGCATAAACAAGACTTTTTAATTTTTTGATAATTAAATAAAACTATTTAAAATACATAGTTTAAATGTATATGTGATATATTAAATTTATATATTTAATATTAAAAATGAAAATATATGTAATTAATAAATAAATTTTAAGTAACAAATATTTCATATTTATAGGCATAAATATTGCAACTTATTCTATTTTAATCTATATTTAAAAAAATCAATTAAATATAAAAATATTATTTATTATAAAAATAATTAATAATAAACTGTAAATCTAATAATAAAAAGTAAAAAATTGTAATTACAAAAAAAAAAAAAAAAAGAAAAAAATTCAAAATGGATTGCAAAATTTTTAGTCTCTTTATTTAGTTAGGTTTTTTTATTCGCAGCGGAGTGGTAGAGCATTCGATTGCATATCACAATATTTTGCAATTTTGGATAATAATTTTATTTGTTTAATTGTTCGAATAAATTGAACTTATTCTACATTTATTTTTTAATTTTTTAATTTTTTTGGTTGCGATAGTAACATAAATTCATTTTTTATTTACAATAATGAATATTTTTTTCTTTGCTTTTTTTTTACTGTACTAATAATTTCTAATCAATAAAAATAACAAAAAAATAAAATTTACAATAACAAAGTATAATTTATTTCAATTTCAGGTTTAATACTTTTTATTATCTGAAAATGTATTATTGTTTATATATATATATATATATATACACACGTTATATTAATCATTTGATTTATAGGCATTTATATTTGTCACAACTATGAACAAACAACTAAAATTAAATGATCTAATTGTCATAACTCAATTTTTAGAATTTTCTTTATATCTAAAACTATTATACTAAGTATTCAATCACTATAATTTTCTAAAATATATAAGATTTTTAAATAATAAATTTTACACATGAGCTTGTCACTTATTTATATTTGAATTTTTTAATAATAATAATAATAATAATAATAATAATAAATTTTACACATGAGCTTGTACATATGAAGTAGGGGCATTTTGGTCTTTTAAAAATATTTTTACATCCATTGTCAATATAATACTATTATTCTTAATTGTATTTATTTCTAAATGTCTATATTGTTTTAGAACGAAGGAAGTATATGTCAGTTAGGTTTTGAGTGTCTGAACTCACGATCTCACGGTTATGAGTCCATCCTCATCCCACTAAACCATCCTTACGGGCTTCATTCTCTCTTCTTTTAGAAATAGAAAGATTGCTACTGTGCATCGAAAATTTCACTACTGTAAAGATTTTCAGTTTTGTCTTTCCCACAGTGGCTATGTTTTTATCGATAATATATATATATATATATTTTTATGAACTATTAGTTTGTTTGGCTTTGTGTTTTAACTTTAGTTTTTGATTGAAACAATAATTTGAATATAATATTTTGTAAAATAAAATAAATTATTTTTTTATAATTCCCAAAAAAATGATTTACAAGTGATTGTGCTCAACGTAGAAATTTACCCAATCTCTACTTTATATTAATATATATATATGAATGTCTATTAACAATTTGACAATATACTAATAATCTATCTAATACTTATTATATATATTGTTAACATGTGTATTTTTTTTTTCTTTATGACGTGGAATGTATTGTTTATTTTATTTTATATATGCATTTTGTTAAGATATATCTTATTTGATAGATCAATTACAGTATGTTGTTAATTATGTATTTGTATTTTTATTAATGAACTTATATGTATTATGTATAGTTTATTTAACGGGTGAAATTAATTATAATATCTATTGTACAAACTATTGTTATGTATCGTGTTGTTAGTTTATATGTCACGTGTTGTCGGTATATATTTTATTAACATTGTATCAATTAAATTATAGTTAGTATAATAACAATTAATTATATCAAACACTATTCTTCCCCGTGATTTAGAAACTACTTGGGCTTCTTCATATTTTTTAAAATATTGAACATAATTTCCTAAAAATTATGCAAAACTTCTTCGTATTTTCGAAAATATTGCACATAAATCCTTAAAATAGAGATTTTGTGCCATATTTTTTAATACATAAAGAGTTTTCATGCTATTTCTGAACCATAAAAAAGAATGACACAGACTTTCCAAATCATATGTGAATTATAAACAATTGGCAAAATAGCAAAAAACTCCCCGGTGGTTTTTCGAAATTGCTGAAAACCCCCCGTGGTTCTAAAACTCCCCGGTGGTTTTTCGAAATTGCTGAAAACCCCTCGTGGTTCTAAAACTCCAAAAAATCTACTTGTGATTTCCAAAATATTGCAAAAAATCCCCCTCCGTTAGGATTTAACGGCAGTTGTATATCAAGCGCCTGAAATGCGATAGATTTCTGTGTAAAATTACTAAAATACCCTAAGACTTCTTCTTCCTTATTCTTCTTCTCCCTCGTTCTTCTTCTTCCTTATTCTTCTTTTTTCTTATTGTTATCGATACTTTCAGAATTTAATCTCAATTCATTTTTTTTTTATTTAAAATCCGCTAAACACAACCAAATTTGAAACCGATCCCAAATTTATCACAATTAATCGATTTTACCAAACCCAAAAATATTTCTTCTTGTGTTTTACAAGACCTAGAAATACTTCTTTTGTTTTAGCAAACCCAAAAATTTAAGAAATCAATTTGACATCAAGATTTGAAATTAATCTAAGAAGAAAGAAAGAATCTGTTGCTGGTTGCAACGGCGTACGGAAGAATTGGGGAGAAAAAATAAAGAAGAAAGAAAATTGGGGAAAAAGAGATAGAGAAAGAAGAAAGAAAAACCTGCTTGCTTCTGGTTGCAATGACGTACAGAAGAATTTGAGAGAAAAAATAAAGAAGAAAGAAAATTGAAAAAAAAAAGAAATAGAAAAATAAAAATAAAATTGGAGAAAAAAAAAAAAAACTGGTGTCGAGCCCCTTCTTCCTCCTCTTCTTCTTTTCCTTCTCTTCTTTCTTCTCTTTCTTTTCTTCCTTCTTTCTTCCCTACTCCAGCCGCTTCTGCCCGTCATCTTCTTTCTATTCTTATTCTTTTTCAATTCTTCATTTTTCAAAGAAGAATTGGAGATGAAGAAGAAGAAAAATAAAATTGAGGAAAAAGATGTGTGAAGAAAATTTGGGGAAGAAAAGAAGATGGAAGAAAGAAGTCGGAGAGAAGAGAAAAGAATGAATCGAAGAAGAAAGAACAGAAGAAGAGAGATAAATAAACTAAAAAATATATAAGTAAGGGTATAACTGTCAAATTTGATAAAATTTAACGTCTGTTAGTCAAATTTAAAAAGCGGGAGAGTGTGCAACATTTTGGAAAACACAAGTATGTTTTTTGGAATTTTAGAACCACGAGGGTTTTCAGCGAATTCGTAAAACTACAGGGGGTTTTTTGCTATTTTGCCTAAACAATTTTATCAACAATCGCCGTATATGTATATACGTGTGTGACACATAACTTTTAGCAAGAAATAGGATACCCATTTTCACTAACTATTCACTCTATCAATTGAACAGCTGCAATGGTTGGTATTTTTTCTCTAAGCTTTTGTGTGAGAGCCACTCTCACTGTCATCACCCCGGCCGCCGGTCCGCCAAGCCGTACTTTTACAATATAGTCTATGATCTGAACGAGTTCGAGTTCCCCACCACCGGTGCCGGCAAGATATGGTCTGATCTCAGATAGAACCTGTAGATTAAAATAAGTGAAGCTCGCCCCATAGCGCTATGGTTACTAACATATAAATAAATCGATTTCTTGAATGTAAATGAAAGACCGCAAAGTGTTTCTTACCTAGGGCTGTTATTCGAGCCAAGTATCTCATTTTCAAACTCGACTACTGAGCTTAAAGTCAAATTTAAAGCTCGTTAGAAGTATCCTATTTTTATCAAACTCGGGTTTTATTTATTACATACACCCTTCAATTTCTAATTTAATAAACATGGTCTACACACAATTATAGAATACCTTGTTCACCAAACCTATTTTTGAGTAGCACAATTTCCAATAAATAGTATAAAATAATACAATGTATATTCTATTCACCCACAAAAAGTTAACAATTCAATAAAAAAAAATTAATTTTTATATTATCGGTACGATTCTCTATACTTAATATAAATGTAGGTTCATCCAAAAACACAAAAGTGAACACATATTTCACCTAAAATTAATTACCAGTAACCAACTTATCAATTGTATTTTCAAGAATATTTTAATCAATACACTTTTCTACAACATCTACTACAAATAAAATACTCTTTCATCCAAAAATATTTTGCAACTTTTCCTCCTTTTTAAGTAGGTTTTTCTTCCTTACCCTTATAATTTACAATTTTTATAAAATTATTTAAAATAAAAGGCATAGACAAAATTGTCAAAAAAAAATCAAAAAATATACCTTTTATCATTTTCATCCATTCAATGACAATGGGTATGTTTGTTCAAGCCTTTTCCGGAATTGCAATTTTCAAAAAATATATTTAATAGTAATTTTTTACACAATTCTCCGTACTGTATATTAAATATAAATTTTTTTTAAAAAATTAATATTTATTATAAAAATTCAAAAAAGTCAAAGATTCCATTTAAATAATATATTTTATATTTTTAGCATAATTTCTCATACCACATCTAAAAAATCAAATTCATCTAAAAGTTGGTTGAAGAGAGTCAATATATATATATATATATTTGTTTTTAGTAAATTTGATATTAACTATATATTATAAATACCCTCAAATTTATAATTATTTACATCAATATTGTTACACGAAATTTAAAAAATTTAAAAACAAGGGCATAAATATCCTCAAATCTATACTTACTTACATCAAATTAAGAAACGAAAGATTTTTTTTTTTTCAAATTTTATGTTAAAAATAAATGTATAGACATGGACACAGAGAGTATCATCTAAAAAGTACCGAATCAAAAGTAAACATGCCAAAATTATAGGATAAAGGAAGTACTATTATTCTTTAACCTATGCAGCAAAGTAAATCCATACGTACATAATCAATGGAGAAAGTAGTAAATATTTAATAAAAGTATAAACCGAATACCTTTCGAGCCTTATTGAGTCAAGTATGCTAAACTCAATTTTTCGAGCTCAAACTTGACTCATTAGTATGCTTATAAACATACGAGTCGAGCTCGAATTATTCCCCTACACTCGAGAAAATTCACAATCAACCAAAGCAATCGCTATTCGTTTTCTATGAAAATTCGCGTCTAATCCCTTAATCGAGCACAACTATTCAAAAGATTTTCATCTTCTTTTCATCAAACCGTTTGTAAATAAACACAAACACAATCAAGTAGCCACTTCACAAGAGATTTGGATATCATATCGAAAACCAAAGATCCAAAATTCGTATTAAAATAGGAAAGAAGAAGAATGAATTTTATTACCTTCTCTATATTCTCTTCATTCAACTCTAGGCCTGTTTCTGTATCGAGGATCTGCTCAACAGCTTCGATTTCAGGAATTTTATCACGAAGACGAGTTTCAATCCCCATTTTGAGGGTCATTGTTGAGCTCGGGCACGATCCGCAGGCGCCTTGGAGTTTTAATACCACAACAAGGCCATCAATCTCATGTAGAGCTACATTCCCTCCGTCGGCCATGAGCCCCGGCCTCACCTCATCCAACACTTGCTCGACGTTCTCCTCCGTCAATGGCAACACACATTTTGGGGAAACTACACAGCCTTTAAACCATCAAACACCATAGCCACGACTTACTACCAAATTCAACAACAAAACAAACTCAATCAAATATATTTCAACCAACACTAATGCACCATAATCTATAATATTACATTTTGCAGAATTTTCAAAGTTGCATGTTATTAATAATGAAATCAATGGCCGAGAAATAGGTGTGATACTTACTCGATAGATTCAAATTATAACAACATAATTTAATAAATATAACTAAATAATAACGACTTAATCTATATAATAGAAATTTAATCTAAACTAAAATTAAATATCTAAAATATCTCTAACATCTCCTCAAACTCAAATGGTATCACAGAAACAACTTGAATATACTAAAAAAAACAAAGATGATATAATCAAAATCGTCTACTGAAATCTCAATTGAAATAGAGTCAGAATCATAATTCCCTTATAATGCAGCTAGAGTTGGAAACAATATTCGCTTACAATGAAGTTAAAGTCGAAAAGATAACTCGCTAACAAAGTTAAAGTCGAAAATAATATTTTTTCACAATGAAGATAAATTCGAAACATCAATCGCTCACAATTAAGTCATAGTCGAAAACAAGGCTCTCAATGTTGTTTGAGTCGAAAACAGGACTTCGAATTAAACATAATATGGAGACAATCGAGGGCCAAACATCAAATTACAAACAAATTTGATATAAAATAAATTGGGCAAATGGGCAATTACATGCATCACAAAATTGAAAGACCCCGTATTATATTCGGGGATGATTGTACCTAGAGCACATAGTTTTGATACCATTTTAACTTTTGCATAATTTTTTTGAGTTTCTTTGTCGGATTTAGTTTGCAAACTATTATATTTGACTGGAAGTTTATTTGGACTCACTATAATAATAATAATAATAATAATAATAATAATAATAATAATAATAATAATAGGGGTAAATTATATAATACTCCCACCCTATTTTTATTTATTGTGTGAAACTCCTGTGTTGGTGTAAACTTTGCACCAAACGTCCTCCTTGTCCAAAACTGATATTTGGTTCTAAACAAAGACCTAAATAACGCAAATTTTATACAAATAAAAAATGCAAAATATCTTAAATAATTTTTTTTAATAAAATAAATAAATAAATAATTTAATAATCCTTCGTTTTATAATTTTTGAAAACAAATTGTTATATTATTTTTATAAAAACTATAAAAATAAATTATTGATCAATTATTTATTTATTTATTTTATTCAAAAAAATTATTTAAAATATTGTATGTTTTTATTTGTATAAAATTTGCTTAGTTTAAGTCTTTATTTAGAACTAAATATCAGGTTTGAACAAGGACGGCGTTTCGTGCAAAATTTACACTAACACGGGGAGTTTCACCAAACAAATAAATACATAGTGTTTAGTGCATTTAAAAAAAATAAAAAATACAAGGGGTTATTATATAATTTATCCTAATAATGATAATAATAATAATAATATAATGTAATGTAATAGATCAATAAAACACGTAAAAGTCCTCAATCAGTTGCACAAATTTACAGATCAAATAATTTCATCACATGTAATGGACGATTTTAAACAACAAATCTCCAGAAGCACATAAAAACTAATAAAAATCAATGTCTAACCAGAATTGCTGGATCGAATTTTCCTTTGACGAACTGTGCTGAATCTAAGCAGATGTTTGCTATGGAATTGGCCTCTGAGAAATGTGCTCCGCTCCGACCATGGATTCTGTAAATAAATTGCGCGATGTCAAATGAAATCGAAAATCAGAGCGATTGCCAAAATCTCGAGCATAAAATTGTTAGTTCAAATACCTGGTAAAAGGAGGCAGAGCCTACGAAGAGCCTCAAACAGTGAGAGGAAAGTGCAATCATTTTGCACTTTGATTCTCAGGTCTTAGGGATTTGCTTCAACTCCCATAAAAACTTGATTTAAGACGGCTATGGTTCGCCGGAAAACAAACTTTAGAGAGCAGAGAATTCGGTCGGAGTATTTGTTAGTTTCGATTTGCTGCTGCAAATGATGGAGAGTCGGCGCTGGTGATGAACAAAATATGAAGGAACGAGTAAGCTTGGTATTGCTATGGCTGCCATGTTTGTGGATAGAATTGTGCCGGGCGACCCATTTTGGATGGCTACGGGTCGGGTTCACCCGTCATAATCCGACCCGCCCCAAATTTGGGATTTTATTATCACTACTCGTATTTTTTTTTTATGATCTTTGGGATGAAGTAATAGGCTTTATATAATTTTTATCTAATTTTTTATTATTTAAATTTTACTTTATTCCAAAATATATATTGTTAAAAGTTAGTACTCCCTTCCTCCTAATACAATAGTGTTATTTACCATTTTTGTCCATCCAAAAACAATAGTCTTATTTTCATAAATAACCATATCACCATAAAATTACCCCTATTTTTTCATTTTTATTACACAATTGCCACTACTTTTTACACTAATATACACACAAGGGCAAAAAAATCTTTTATCCATATTTTTTACCAATTATTAATATAATATCAATATTTTTTAATTTTGTGCCAAATATTTATGGGACGGAGGGAATATAAAATAGTATTATTTAAATTCAAATTCAAATATCAAAACGTATTTAGGAGGTGTTTGGCAATGAGCTGTTAATTATTAGCTTTGAGTTAATTCGATTAGCTGGTTTAACTAGCTAAACGTATTAGTTGTTTGTGAAGTGTTTGGTAAAATAATGATTTTGTATTAATTATTTATACGTGAAAATAATTAAAGATATTTTATATATTTTTTTAAAAATATGTAGTTTAATATTTTCGGTGGATAAGTTTTTTTAGAATTTTATTATTAATTATTAAAAATTAGGAGAGGTTTATTAGAATCTTGTTTTTATTTTTTAAATGTTTTGTTAAAAATTAATGTAATTTTATTGAAATATATACCCATTTCATTAAAAAATAGTATAAATATATATATAAAAAAAAAATGATTAGTATATATTTTTATTAGATTAATTTTTAATTAATATATATTTTCATTAGACTTATAATTTTAAATAAACATATTCATTTTTTAAAAAAGAATTATACGATAAAATATATAAATAAATTAATAATATTAATATATTTATTTTATTTTTATTTTAATAAATTTAAAATTTTTATAAAAAATATTAGTAATATAAAAAATTAATTATTTTAAATTTATAAGTTATTAGAAAGAAATATATTTAAATATTTAATAATTAGTATAATAAAAGTATATTAATATATGTGAAAGAATTAATTAATTTTAAGGACAAATAAAGAATAAAAAAAATTAAAATAAAAAAGTTAATCTAAAATTATTTTCAAAATTATTTTTTTTTGGGCTCAATAAGCTAATTGAAAATACTATTTACCAAACATTAAAATTAATTGATTCACTGGTTAAATAGCTAAAAGCTTTTCAACAAGTTAAAAACTGTCGGTCAAACAGACTCTTATATTGAAAAGAAATACACATGACTCCTTATATGTGTGCTGATTTAATATTACAAGCTCTTCAAAAATATTATTTAAATATATATATATATATATATATATAATATATACAATAAAAGTTGTCGGTAAGGGATGATTTGGAATTGGGTCCTGAATTCAAACTCCGACGCCTCAGGTCACCTACCATATATAATTCACTTAGTGTTTGGAGAATTATCCCTCAAACTTTACTATTCATCTAGTTTTTTCTTTTTAAAAATATCAAATCAAACATTTATATTTTATTTTTTTATATTATACTAAAAAACAATTTTACATTTAAAATATCACATCAACACATATTTATATCATATCATACAACTATTTCAATTCAAAATTTTTATTATTGAAATCCTAACTCAAAATTCAAAAAGTTTGTTTCTTTAGTTACAAAACTCCAAGTTTTTACTATTTTGACATTGTGTTTCCCGAAAAAAAAATATATATACATTTTTTCTTCTCACAAACATCCAATCATACATTATTTTAATATCAAACTCAAAACAAAATTTTCAAAAAATTATCAAAAGAAACATACTTAAGTATTCTCTTAGCCCATAACAAAAATGTGTAAAATTATATGTTTAATTGGAAGTTTTGTTGTTTTGAATATTTACAAAAATAGTAATCCTTCAGTTCCACTCCAAAGTTTTGGAATTTTGTAATAAATTAAGAAATAATAGTATTTTATTGGTTAGTGTAAGTATATAAAAAATTTTGACATTTTTGTCCTTTGACTTTATGTATAAAGTAATTGTATGTGATATTATTTTTGTAATTTAGGTAAAAATTAAGGACATTATGATATTAATGTATGATTACTTTTACTAAAATAGTAAAAAAAATACTACATAGTGAAATTAAAAAAATGGTAAAAATGGTACATTTGAATTAGAACAGAAAAATATAATATTTACTACGTGAAATTTTATAAGTTAAAAATGACAGTGGTCTAAAATAAATAAATAAAAAAACCTCTAAAAATGACGTGTCGAGATAAAATCAAAATTCTTTTCTTTCAAATCGATTGGACAAACACAATGGCTCAAAATCAATCTATGTTCTTCCTTTTAAAATTTTATAAATAAATCACAATAGCCTCATTCTCCTTCCCCTCTCTAACATTTCTTTAGGAGTTTCTCCTAAATTCAACTCAAAGTCAAACCCTAAAGCAAAATACAAGTCATAACATATGAGATTAATTAGGTTAAACTATAAAAAATTTATCCCTTTTGAAATCCGATAAACAAACAATCAAAATTGAAATTGAAATACCCACAAAAGAGAGAGAGAGCCGTGTAAATAGGCATACCCCGACATAGAGCATCGAAGTGGGAGAGAAGAAGAAAACACAAGTCGAGACAAATACTCCTCATTTGATAAAAAATCACCTCAAAGCTCTGGCAGCCGCATATTGCTTGTTCGGCTTGCGTGTTTGAGGAATGTCCGTGTGAGAGAGAGAAGAATGAAATTGGAGAGAAATTATTTTGGCAATATCTTGATTACATTAGGCTTTTGTCTAAAGAGTTCAATTTTTTTACCTAAAATTTTAAGCCATTATGCGGTGGAATTTTGAAAACTCCGCCAAAAAATCTTTGTTGTAGAAAGGAGAGCTTCTAAGAAGTTGTCACTCTAATTGCACTTAATGTTGATTACCGTCGTAAATTTTGAATTTGCTATCATTATAATTGTAAAGAATTAGAAATAATTAGGATGTGCTCAATCAACATAAAATTTACGATATGTTTTTCAATTAATATTATCAAAAAATATATTTTCTCCGTCATATAAATATGTACTTATTTGATCGGGCGCGAGTTTTAATAAAAGTAAATAATAATTGTTATTTTTTCTTTTTATAGTAAAAAAAAGTACAAAAAATATTTTTTACTTAAAAAGAAAATAATAATATATTTTGATGACAATCCAAAAAAAAAAAAAAAGAGTATAAATTTGAATGACCAATTAGGTATATAATTCATATATTTACACAAAATATATAAGATATGTAAATATTTTATTGACTCACAAGTCAATGATTCAATATAAAATATATTTTTTTTTTTGCTTATATTACGGTTCTCATTACCAAACAAATATAAAACACATAAAATGTAAACTACAATATAAATACCCTTACAATGTGGCGTTGAAGTATTTTTTTTTTTTAAATTACTTGAATTTATTTCTATAATATCAATTACTACGTCTGTCCAAGACTAAATTTTTTATTTATATTTGGCATCATTATTTTTAACATTAAAAATATTCTTATATTTGTATAATTTTTTGTACAAATGTCGTTACATTAGTATTTTTGTCATTTTATCTTGATTCATCAACTGATAAAGTATACACATTTTTATTTTGGGTTGTCTAATTACAATCTAATTATTTTTTTAGTAACTATGAACTCTAATTTTATTAATAAAAAAAAAAAGTAAAATTATCTTTACACTACTTTTAACTATCAATTATAGTTAAAATACTATTAGTTCTCAAACTTGGTACCAAAAATAAATGTATATTTTCTGGCTGAACAGAGAAAATACTCCCTCCGTCCAAACTAAAAGTATACAATTACTTTTGGCGCGTAGATTAAGGAATAATAGTATTTTAATTATAGGGGTAGGTAAAAGTAGTAAAATGACATTTTTGCCATTACTTTTTTGGTATAAAAGTAACGATGTGATGTAAAGTAGGGGTATTTGTGGAAAAAAATGGGATATTTAATGAAATGATTACTTTGTAATTGTACGTCCCAAACTAGAAATATGTATACTTTCTAACTGGACGGAGGGAGTATTAATTTTTATGAATTAGGGATTCTTGGCGAAGCGGTCTCAACAGAAATGATCACTAAGTCTTTTACTTGTATATCACACATAGTATATTATATGTAAAGTGATATCGTAGATAAAAAATAAAGTACAATATTTGAAAATTTGTTAATTCCGCAGCGACCATGAATTTACAATACGTATAATGATCAAACAACGTACGTATTCTGAAAATAGTGGAAAATAAACACAAAATAATTATTAATCCAATTTAGTTGCACCAACCTACGTCTGGGTCCAATCCATGCAAGATTTGCTATAAAGACTATTGAAGCATGACGACTCATTTATACAATTCGAGTATCACAAAGAAATTTATACACTCAATTTCTTGAACAACCTCAATCCAAACCTATCCTTCTCGTTCTCATTTTCACATAATCTTTGATATACAGTGCACTTCACAATTTATTCTTCTTGCAATTTTTTTTTCTCGAAAAACCTTACCGCTCGCTATCAACACACGTAATTCCTCGTGATTACATTGAGATTTTTCTCTCCAAAGTCTCTCACCTCATCTATCACTATGGTCGTATTTGCCCAATTGACACATCTGAGGGAACCAATGTTGGACTTATTGGATCCTTAGCAATTCATGCGAGGGTGGGTCCTTGGGGATCTTTAGAAAGCTCGTTTTATGAAGTTTCGGAGAGATCAACAGGGTTACGAATGCTTTATTTATCTCCGGGTGGAGATGAATACTATATCTTAGCGGCGAGAAATTCGTTGGCCTTGAATCAGGCTATTCAGGAAGAACAGGTTGTTCCAGCTAGATACCGTCAAGAATTCTTAACTATTGCATGGGAACGGGTTCATCTTCGAAGTATTTTTCCCTTCCAATATTTTTCTATTGGAGCTTCCCTCATTCCTTTTATAAATCACACCTGCAACTCTAATTTCCCTATATATTTGATGACCTCCCTCCCGTAGTTATTTTTCTTCATGAAGATTCTTCAACAAAATCTCAATACATTTATTGTTGCATCATCCATATATGATCAATTTTATTACAGTTGATTTTGGGATTAACACATGAATTGGGGGACCAACAATTTTAGGCCAATTATGTTCTGAACAATTTTAGGTCCTCTTCTTGTTTGGTTGGGCTCAAGACAAATTGGTATGGGTCCGCCACTTATTGTTCAATCAACCCGCAGACAACATCAATCAAAATCCAATAACAAATACAGTTAACTTTTAATAAAAACTTATTATAGGATTAATAAAAACTTACGTGTGGTTTCAAAAAATAAAATAGGCCAAATTGCAAAAAATTTACGTGTGGTTTCAAAAAATTGCGTCAAATCCCCTATACTTCTAAAACTGTGTCAAACTTCCCTTGTGGTTTCATAAACTCTGCCTCTAACCCCTCGACGGTCCTTATTTAACAGTATTTGACCTAAATGCGCCCAAACTGCGAATAAATTTTAGAATCTTAATTTCTAAATCCCTAAAATTATAAATATATTCATTTTTTATATATATATTTAGCCTCAAAAAATAGTAAATATACTCAAAAATAGTTATTATTCTCGGGTTTTAAGAGCTTATTTTTACTATTTTTAAGCTAAATATAAGAAAAATAAAAATATTTGTAATTTTAGGGGTTTAAAAATTGAATTATAAAATTTATTCGAAGTTTGAGGGCATTTAGGTTTGAGGGCATTTAGGTCAAATACCATTAAATAAGAATTTCCGAAGCGATTAGACGCAAAATTTATGAAACTACGAGGGAGTTTGACACAGTTTTAAAAGTATAAGGTATATGGTGCAATTTCATGAAACTACACGTAGATTTTGTGCAATTCAGCCTAAATAATAATAATAATAATAATAATAGCAAATTGAATATTCTTTATTTATATAGGGGTAATAAAATTATATATGTAGATAAATTTGTTTAATATAAATAAATTATGGATAAATTTAATGGAAAAAAAATATTAATATAAAAGTTTGGTGGGCAGAAGTAATATATATATTTTTTACTTTATTAAAATGGTGATAATAGAAAATACTTGATCATAATCAATTATGTGATATCAGCAAAAATAGACACTTCAAACGAAAATATTGTCTAAATTGTTATTATTTTTAAATATATATTATTCTCTTCATTCCACATAAAGGGTTCATTCATCCTATTTTCGTTCGCCCTACATAATTTGTCCTCTCATTTTTTGAAAAATTATTATACATTTTAATCGCATTGTGAACAAAAGATAATTTAATTTTTTGTAAATGAGTTTTTTTATATGACTATAAAATGATATAAATTATAAAATTTAAATATTTTATACATTCGTTTTGTAATAAATATTTTTATGTTATTTAAACAATATAATCTAAAATATGTGTATTTAATATATATATATATATATATATATAAATCAAGCTGTCATTCCACAACCAATCATTTTAACAGTAGTACCAATAGTTGATGATCAAAAGGTGATTTGTCAAAAATACTTGATGTAATATATATATATATTATTTTATAATGATAACTTAAAAAATAAATATAAAAAAATAAAAGCTTGCAAAAATGATCACCAATAATTCATTGTTGGTTTAGGAAATAATTGCATGTTCACAAAGACATCATAAAAAAAATCAAATGTGTCCCAACATTGAAGTAACTTAACAAATATAAATAAATAAATAAATAAATATATATATATATATATATTATAAAGTGCTTTTTGTGTAGATAGTTTCCCTCAAAGAATTCCTTTGATGATAATGTGAGGGTCACCACTTCCCATATTATACAAGTAGAGATTAATTGTAATTTACCTCATCATATTAACTATGATTGTTATTATCACATTTGCATCTATTTTATTTTTATTATTAAACAAGTAGTAGTTTAATATTTTAGAAATAATAAAACATTGAATATAAAATATGTGTTCCATTCTCTTTTTGCTTTTTTTTTTTTTTTTTAAAAAGAGAATGAGATATTAAATAGTACTCCTCCCGTCTCATGTTGGATGTCTGGGTCACTGTAGACACGAGAATTTAGGATAAGTATAATTCGTGGATAATTAAGAATGTATTAGTGAAAATAATTATTCTATAATATAAATAATTATAAATTAAGATTAACATAACTAATTAGTTTAATTTAAAATTTAAAAAAAAAATTAAATTTAAAAATTTAAAATAAGATTAAAGTGTATAATCATTTTCTAAAAAATGAAAGTGACATAGGATATGAAACGGACAGAAACGACAATTTTTTTAAACATAAACAAACAATAAGATATTTTTAAAAAAAAAAACACATTTCCAATAAAAATACGATTATTTTTATCATTTTAATATGTCCAGAAAAAATAAGTTCATATATACAGTATGTAGTAAAAATTCAATAATTATTCAAATTTTTACCTATTACTATTTTTCATTTGTTAATACCATTGTGCGCATATTTTTCACAATCAAGCTATTTTAATTCAAATTTTTTATTACCAAATCTATAAAAGCGTTAACTCTTACAATTTCAAAGAAGAATTTAAAAAAATATATAGTAAAATATTATTCTCTTCATCTTTGTGTCATGTCTTGTGTTATATACACGGTAAACATAAGAATTTTAAAAAGTATAATTAGTAAATACTTAAAAAAATATATATTAGTGAAAATAATTACAATATTATATAATAATTATAAATTAAGATTAACATACCTAATTAATTTAATTATAATTTTTAAAAATTATAAATTATAAAATTTTAAATGTGATTAAAATGTGTAAGTCTTTTTAAAATAAAATGAAATATAAGATGTGAAAGTGAGAGAGTATTTTTTTTTTAGGGTTCCTAAAATTTAAACATGTTTTTAGGGTATGAAAAGAGTAATAAAAAAAATGAAGGGGATCCCCGCTGATTGAGTTAAATCTAACACCGTGTTGATTTGACCTAATTAACATATATAATAAAGATAAACAATGCATATTTTAAAATAACAAAGTATATATATTATGTTATATAATAGAACAATATATATTTTGTATTATAAATATATTAAATTATACTCCCCCCGTCTCACTTAATTGGTCCGCTCTTTCTATAGTTGTCCGTTCCGCATAATTTGTCCACTCTTTCCATATCCGCCAGTTCCACATAAATTGTCTTTTTTCTTTTTTTTTTTGAAAATATAATTATACATTTTAATCACACCTAAAAATTCATAATTCATAATTTTTTATTTTAATTAAATTTAATCTATAATTATTTTTATTATATCATAATTACTTTTACTAATACATTGTTTTATTACTTATTAATTACATAATACCTAAAACTCTGTGTCACAGCTAAAGTGAACAAATTAGCTAGGACGGAAGGAGTATATAATATATATTTCTTATTACATACGTATGATAATTGAGTCAAATATGTGGAGGATCCCGATCCTAATATACAAGCGGTGGCTACAGTGTTGAATTTAAAATTTAGGACAGTGCTGAACACGCACGCAATTTGCTAACAAACAACATACAATATTATCATTATTAATACATCATTTATATTAATATATTACAAATACAACACATGAACTAACAACACATAGGATAGTCTCACAAAATATATACAACAATTGATTTTAATATATGACATATTTTTATACCGCACATGTTGTAATTATAAACAAACAACACATATTTTTATTACAAAGAACATATATTATATGTAATAAAAACATGTGCTATTCTTATATATATTTTCATATTCTGATATGAAAAATCAACACGGTAGCCGTAACCCTTCCCTAAGATACAACAATGTTAAACTTACAAGTAAACAAAATTAAGTTTAAATAGATCCATAAATAGAATACATAGCAAAAATTTGCACAAAATAAAATTAATGAAAATAAAAAAACAAATAATACTCCCTCCGTCCTACTTACTGTGTTCATATTTCCGTTTTTGTCTGTTCCATATCTCATGTCATTTTCTTTTTTAAAAAAATTATACACTTTAATCTCATTTTAATTTTTTTTTTATTTTATAATTTTTAAATTTTAATTAGACTAATTAGTTATCTTAATTTTAATTTATAATTATTTATATTATAGAATAATTATTTTTTCTAATACATTCTTAATTATCTACTAATTATATTTATCCTAAATTTCTGTGTCTACAGCAACTCGGACACGGTACATGGGACCGATGGAGTAATATATACAAATAAAAATAAAAAAAAGAAAAGGCAATAATGGATGATGACTTGTATTGTCTTGACTTGACTTACGTGTGAAGACAAATCATTATGAAATAATAATAATAATAATAATAATAAAAATAATAATAATAATAATAATAGACACCTTTGCTTATCCCCCAAAGCACCCAACCATGCATACCCACTTAATTGAATTGAAACCCCTAATCACTCTCTTCACTCACTCCACGTCTCTTTTCTGTTTTTCTATTTTCATTTTTTTTTTAACATAATAATAATAATAACATTTAAACACAATATTGGGAATTAAAATTAAATTTCAATTTTAGGATTCATTTGTTTGTTTATTTATTTTAAACATAAATTAATATTATTCGGTT
This sequence comes from Andrographis paniculata, assembly GCF_009805555.1. Lineage (NCBI taxonomy): Eukaryota > Viridiplantae > Streptophyta > Magnoliopsida > Lamiales > Acanthaceae > Andrographis > Andrographis paniculata. The sequence continues at coordinate 1,411,413 of NW_026137424.1, forward strand.
TATATAATTCTCAATAAAAATATCACATCAATATACTATTTATATTAAAATAAAAAAAAAAGAAATTATTTCAAATTAAAATCAAACAAATTCTTATACTTCTTTCGTCTCATAACAACGTATTTATTTACTATTTGCGTCGTTATTGTACTTAACATTAAAAATATCTTTATATTTGTATAATTTTTTTTTGTACAAATATCCTTCTATTAGTATTATAAGGCATTAATAGAAATATTTTTTTCATTTTCCCTCGATTTGTAATATATTTTTATATAATACTTAATATTAAGAAATCAACAAGTCAAAAGAAAATGAATACTTACTTACAGAATAAAAAGAGTATTTTAAATTAAAAATATATTTCATACACCCTTCGTCACAGCGCAATATATTTATTTTATAAATTTGTTTCTCTCACTAAAATGTATCTATTCTTATTATAAGAATAAGTCAATACCAAAATATACAATTTTTATAAAAATACTTATTTTTTGTATTTGCATTGACAAAAATATTAACATCATCTTAATATTTTTACGAATCAATAAAATACTATATTTTTTAGTAATAAAAAAATAAATGTATACCTTGAGTCAAGACGGAGGAATAACTATATTATAAGAGATTGTTTTCTATTTTCTCTCTTATTTTGAAGATAATAAAAATAATTGATTCATGCGTTATTTTAATAGAAAAATTATTTGATACATTTTTTTATTTTTTTATTTTTAAAGAAACTGAATTTAATGTAGTGTGTATATCACACAAAATGAAAAAAATAAAAAAAAATGTTTTCTTTTTAGTATTTTAGTAATATCAAGGTGTTTGTTGCTAGTTATTAGGAATTATGAAAGTATTGTGAAATAATTTTTGTTACATTTTAAATATCTTGTGAATATAATAGTATTTTTATTTAAAAATATAGATAAAAAAAATTATTGGTAACTCAAAAGATGTGTTTAGTTTTTAAATGATGAAATAATAAAATTTCACGAAAAATCATAATAATTGCATAGTAAAAAAAAAAATGTCGAAAAAAACAAGAGTCAAACAAGCAAACTCTATTATGGTAAAATAAACAAAGGAAAAGGCTTTCTCGACCAAACCCTATAACTCACTATCCTTTCACTTGCTTCTCTTACAAGACTATTTGATCGATCCTATGTGGTCTCCATGCCTTCTTCTTTCATTGTTCTAATTAATCATACATACATACATATATATATATATAATCTCCATTTCTTCGACATCAACTCCAAACTTCTTACATAGCCTTCTATTCATATACCTTAAGTACAAATCATGCTTCTTTCCAAATTACCCGCAAAAATTCTTGTGGGCATATCTTCCGATGCCGCCGAGAGCCACGACCTTATTTCTTGGGCTATTCGAGTTGTGGCCCGACCGGGCGACACTGTCGTCGCATTTCATGTAATAGGTGAGTCGGGCTCGACATTATTGTGTACTTACATTTGTTTGTTAAGGTTGAGGTTAAGTTGTGTTTTTGGAAGTTTGGCTTCTATTTTGTTTTTTTATTATAGGACCATTACGGTTTTATATATATATATATTATTTTTATCTTATAAAACATTACATTCAAACCGATATTAAATCAAAAATCCAAACTGAACTCACACATTTTCAATTTCTTACAAGACATTGGAATCAAATAAGGTGTTTTTTTTTTTTTTTTTTTTCCTTGTGTGTATAATTTATTTAATGTTTTATTATTTTAAAACGTTACATTCAATATCTATTTTTCGGAGGTTGTTTGTGTTTTAATAAAAAATATTTAATACGATGCTGACAACACTTTAAATATTGACAGTCGTCGTATAAAATATGCCTATGAATGCTTTAAAATCAATTTATATTAATTTATATTATTTAATTATATTTTAAATATAATTAAGATAGTTAATATTATAGTTAATCACCACAACTGCTAAAAAATAGTTTCAGCACATGATCTGTGCTGATAAAATATAAAATAATGATACAAAGTTTGTATTTATATAATATAAAAATAATAAATGAATAAATAACACATAACAATAATTCATACAATAAATCTATTATACCCAGTGCCAGTGGCGGACCTATTAAGGGGCAAGGGTGAGCTCTACCCCAACTCCACTTTTATCCTATTTTATTAAATTTTTTTATTTTTAAAAGAATAATATATATATATAATTTATAGAAAATATTTAAAATAAATAAAAATAATAAAAACTGAGTGTTGATTTTTTTTTAATAAGAAAGTGCATTAGTTTTATTTTTTCCAAAATATAATATATAAATATTTACTAATAAAAAAGATTATTTTTTTTATTTGGACTATATTTGATGTAATAATTAACATTTAATATTAGTATGCAAAAAATAAATATAAAATTATTAAGTGGATTATAGTAGTATTATTTTACAAATAAAAAATTTATTTTGTAAATTTAAAAAATTGCCCCCTCTCTATTAATATTCTAGTTCCGTCACTACTCAGTGCAATAGTATAATTATACTCAGCACAATATATATATTTATACAACAATTTCTATAAGTATAAACTTTCAACAAATAATTTAAATTAATACATTGTGATGTACTCCCTCTGTTCTAAATGAAAGGGTCATTTGAAGTTTTTTAATAAATTAAAAAATAATAGTATTTTATTAATTAGTGAAAGTACGTAAGAGTTTTTGATACATTTGACTTAAGTAAATGTTTGTAATTTACGTAAAATTTAAGGTATTTGATATTAGTATATAATTATTTTTTCTAAAATAGAAAATAGATATTTTGAAGTGGAACATACGAAAATAGTAAAAATGATATTTTGAATTGAGACGGAGGAATTATTAATTTAAATTATGTATTAACCCTATGTTTCTTGTGTGCTAAATGATGCAATAGCACGCTAAGATCCCGCTATTTTTCTATTTAAAATATAGCTATCATTTTACCTAAAAAATAAAAATACAAAGCAACACTCCCTTACAAGTCTAAGGAACAAAATTTGCGAAAATGAAGCAGGGGCGACGCCGGAGAATAAGTCTATCGAATCAAGAAAAGAGAACAAAATCAAGAAGGAATCATCGAGAAAGATTCAAAAGCAAATACGGCAAGCCAAATCGTACGCGATATCAATCACAGGAGAACTCGTCAAGACATCCCAATCCCATGAGGTAATAAAAGCACAATAACATTGTAATACTTCGTCTTCCTTTTGTTCGCCATTTTTTCCGAAGATTTTATTGCCAAAAATAGGTGAATCTTGAGGCAAGAATCGGAATAAATTCTAGTACTGGTAAATGTCTAGTACTCGAAGCCACAGCCATGGCAGCCGACTATCTCGTCATAGGAGGCCATCGAAGGAACAGGTCAGACCGCAGCGACTCATTCATAAACATTATGTGGAAGAAATTTACGAGAATTACATTTGGCATGATTTTCTCGACTAGAACAACCTCGTCGGTCTCCAAGTACTGTTGCGAGCATGTCCCCAAGGACTGCTCGTTGGTTATTGTAAGAAGAACTCGACAGGATCATTTTTCCGACACCTCTTTGCTTCTTCAAGGTTCGACCCCAAAGATTTTTTCCTGTGTAAATTGGATTATCGTTTCACTTAAAAGTTTAACCTATATAACATACCAGTCGTATAATATGAGTCATATTCTATTCAAAATTTTACTAAAATGGTAAAAATTAAATCATCGATTGTATAGGAATAATGCAACATAAAAAAAAAATAATAATAAAAAAAAAAAAGAGAGAAAAAAAAGAAAGAATTGAGTCAGGTGTAGTTTTAGGGAAGAGCAAGACACGGCCAACTATTCGATATAAAAAATCAAACTGAAATTAAAAATTTGGTTTGAAAATTTTAGACATTTGGATTGGATCGATTTGAAAATTTCTTAAATTTTGAAATTTCAAATTGGTATACTAAAAACCTAAATAAATCTGAGATCTGAAACATATTAAAATATTAATATATTACAAGGACACATTTTATAAATTTTGAAATTTTTATTCAGAGTTTTATGTATTTAGTATTTTTTTTAATATATTTCAATGATAGATGATCCTATCTTGTGTTTGTATTTTGGTTTATTGAACATTATATATTTATTATTTAATAAATTTATCTAATTAAAAAAATAAAATAAAATTTTCACTTTGATTTGGATTTTATAATTAGAATTCAGCATTTTGGATAATTTTATTTGTTCAGATCAATTTTTTATAAAATTTTAAAATTTGAATCCGAATTGAAAATCTGAATGTTCACCCTAATTATAGATTGTAAAATAGAAGGTGAACATTAAAATTTTGTCCTAACATTTTTTACTTTTGTATACATTATACACTAGATTGTCCCGATGAATCGAGCAATAGATGGTCCGAAAAGAACTCGGATGTCGAAAGCTCATTTTCATCCGATGAAAATGAAATATCAACGAGCATGAAGTGCAAAAAGCCATCTCCGCGAACGGTACTCTCCATATGTGAGGAAGATTCGCAAAGCAATACAGACGAAGATAGTTCAAACTCAAGCGAATCACTCGCCACATTTTCAACATTAGTGACCGAAGATAAACAAGAATCGAGAAAGCCCATCTCACCATTCAAGATTATTTCGTCATTCTTTCGCCTCCCATCATTCGATGGGAGTGCGAGAAAGCAAGAAAAGGACTTGCTCAAGAACCAAAAGGATCAACCTTTGCTCGAGTGTTTTAGCTATCAACAACTTGCCATTGCTACTAGAAACTTTTGCATTGGTAACTTACTCTCTTCCCTTTCATTCATCATCGAGATAACTTGGCAATTATCTTCACTTTTTTTCACTATTCAATTTTTTATAGTTTGCGATAAAAATGCATTCTCTTTCTTACAAGACACCATATCCAAATTACTATTCAAACAAAAAGTCATAATCAGAATTACAAAAATAAAAGGGTAAACTGATATTTTAGTTCCATAATTGGACTCCTTTATCATTTTAGTCATGTAATTTAATTTTGTTGCGAATTAGTCTCGTAAGTGAAAAAAAATTACAATTTTAATCCTCCGGCGCCGAAGATGCCTACGTGGCACCCATGTAGTTCGCCGGAGGACACGTGTCCGGAAGGTCAGCAAAACCACAAGTGAATAGAGGATTTAATACAGCATTGGAAGTTAGTTTCTTGAAAAATTTGAACCAAATGTATTGTTCTATTAAGCGACGAAACGAGCGTTATTGTGACAGAAAACATGGTGGGACAAGGAGGATATTCGGAAGTTTACAAAGGAGAAACGGCAAAGGGATGTAGCATAGCCGTGAAGCGTTTGGCGAAGGACAATGCGAATCCGGAGAAGGAAAAGGAGTTCCTCATGGAGTTAGGGATTATCGGACAAGTCAATCATCCCAACACCGCGAAATTGCTCGGATTTTGCGTCGAAAATGGACTTTACCTTGTCTTCGAACTATATCCATACGGAACTCTTTCATCCGCACTACATGGTAAAGCAAGATCGAACAAATCTTTAAATGTCTTTTAAAACAAAACTTTGCGCGTAAAACACTTTGTCAAAATGTTTGTTCTTGCAATGTTATAGAGGCGACGAGGCCATATCTCGATTGGCCCATAAGATACCGTATAATACTCGGGGTCGCGAGGGGTTTGCATTACCTTCACAAGTGTTGCAAGCACCGGATCATCCATCGGGACATCAAGGCATCGAATGTTCTTCTTGGCCCCGACTACGAACCTCAAGTATGAACTTGTTTTAACCTTCTTTTTTTTTTTGATCCATTTCTTTTTCTAAGGAAATTAATGTTAGTGTAAAAAGAGAGAGTTCTTTATTTTTCGCGATGATTTTTTAAATAATTATATATACTTATTTTTTTGTTGTAGATATCGGATTTTGGGCTCGCAAAGTGGCTTCCAAGTAAATGGACTCACCATGCTGTAATTCCCATTGAAGGAACATTTGGATACTTAGCCCCTGAGTACTTTATGCACGGTATTGTTGATGAGAAGACCGATGTCTTTGCATTCGGTATACTTCTCTTGGAAATTATTACGGGACGAAGGCCCGTTGACTCGACAGGACAACACCTACTTTTATGGGTAAAGCAATTAATATGTATTTTTTTGAATTATATTATCTTAAGTTATGAGAAAATTAGATGTAATTCTAGAGTCGTCGAAGGCTTGAACTTATGACATAATAGTCGCGAGTCTACTTCTACATTATTAAGTCATCTCTTACAAAACAAAATATTATTATTATTATTATTTGAATTCGAAGAAGAAGAAGAAATTATATTATTTTAATTTTATTCCATAATTTACTACTAAAGTCAGGATGATTATTTTATTTTTATTAGTATTATTTGTGATGGATAGCGGTTAGGGTGTCAAATCAACAAACTACCCTGAAAGAATTATAAAATCATCACTCGCCCGATAACATAATACTAGGTTAGGATATTAATTTGAAACAATTAATAAAATTAATATTTTCTACTTTCTTTATAGACGTTTGATAATTAGATCAAATTACTATAGGCTGACATCATAATAATATTTGTTGAAATCAAAATTTGTTTTACTACATGTAATTATATAATATGTTATTCAAAAATATGTTATATATTATATCAATATTTTATTTTTATTTTTATTATTATTATTATTTTTTTTTATATATATTTGTTAATTGAATCAAATCAACACTCTGTGATGACGTAGAAATAAATTAAATAATAAATATGGTAAATGGTACAGGCAAAGCCATTGATGGAAAGTGGAAATTTGAAAGAATTGGCAGATCCAAAAATGGAAGGGAGATTTGAGATGGAGGACTTCTACAGAGTGGCCCTAACGGCGTCGTATTGTGTTAGACAGTCTTCTATATGGAGACCTTCTATGACCGAGGTACCTATATATATATATATATATACTTCTTAATTTAAATTAAATTAAATTAAATTAAATTAAATCCTAAGTTAATATAATAATTTTTTTTTTTTTTTTTGTAGGTTTTACAATTACTAAGATATGGGCAAGGATTGGAATTATCAGAAAGTTGGAGGATACCAAAATTCACAAGTGATGAAATTGATGATTACTCTATGGTCTTTGGATATGAACTTCCTTCTGATTTGGCTTTGGATGATATCTTGTTCATGCAATAGGATTTTTCTTTTTCCTTTTTTTTTTTTTTTTTTTTTTTTGAATTTTCATTTTGAATTCTAATTTTAATTTTAGATGAATGAAATATATATATATATATATGTTACAATAACTTATAGATTACTTAGTATTGTAGTGATTGTTTTTTACTCTCTCTCTCTCTACATGTATGTATTTGGAATAATTGTACTCCCTTCGTCCAAGATATTTTTGACTTATTACTGTAGATACGAGAATTTATGTAAAATATAATTAGTAGGTAATTAAGAAGTATATTAGTAAAAATAATTATAAATTAAGATTAAGCTAAGTAAATAGTTTAATTAAAATTAAAAAAATTATAAAATTTAAAATATGATTAAAGTGCACAAATATATTTCTAATAAGTTATATGAGACAGAAGAAAGTAAAAAATATTGACATATTATGTGGGATAAAGGAAGTAACGTTTTAGGACAATGTGTGAAACAAGTTTGGGGGATTGTAATACATACTCTGTTTTTTGTAATATAGTTCAATGTTGTATCTATTTTATTTTTATTTTTTCCAATTTAATTGTGTGTATTTTCATATTCCACTCCTTTTGTTCCATCCAAATGTATTTGTATTAAATTGAGGGAGTGTTTCTTTAATTAAATTTTATGGAAAATTATTATTTGAATTCTGTATTTTTTTTAAAAAAAATACTTTAACTAATAATTGTCTATATATTGTTATATAATCAAAATCGGTCTGGATCCTACATCTAATATTGTTTTTTTTTTCGTATTTTTTACATTCTATAATTTAATTATTTTATAATTAAAAACATATTAGTAATAAAGCTATTATTAACACAATTAATGAATATTTCTAATTGGTTCAAACTCCCGACGTTTTAGATCTTGTATTCACCTAGTGTGACTTGTCTAATCAGGTCTAGTTTGCAAACTATTAAATTCGACTACGAGTTTACTCCGAGCGCACTCAATAAAAAAAAGAATAAATACTTCTATATTTCGTTGCGTTGTTGTTTTTATAGTTTTAGATATTTTTATCGAAAAGTATAAAACGTTGTAAAATGATTATAAAGAATAACATTTTGTAAGATATGAAGAATTTCAATTGTATTATAAGAAATGAGATGGTTTTTTTTTAAAAAAAAAAAAAAAAAAAAAAAAAAGACTTTTGTATGCTTCTATTGATATTTCATATAAATGAACAAATATATTTTATTAAGTAAATACTTAATAAAATATAATTCTAAAAAATATTTTAAATTTATTTTTAATTAAACATATATTACACAATAAAATAATTTATAAAAAATAATATTTTATTATCTAACAATGTACCGCAACTTCCAACTTACAACCAAACATATCCTAAGTAATTATATAAATAAAATATGTATATTTAATTTCATTTTACAACTTATTTTATGTAACAAATTTACATTATTTTTTATTAAAGCATGAATAATTTTTTCAAGTGTAATTCAGTATGTATAAGTAAAAGAGACAAATTATTGGGTTGAGGAAATAAACAATGGCATTATAATTTTTGTTCATATTATAATAAAAACAATTTGTGTTCGAAGTTAGTGCTCGGTTAAATTAGAGCGGACAACAACTAATCATAATGTGACATATAATTGAATTTGGATAAACAAAAAAAGAAGAAAATTTGATTTAATTATATATACAAATCAACACGTATTAGAGTTGTTCTTAACTAAACCCGACACAAAAATCCGATTTTATATTAGTATTAATTAATTAATTATATAAAATCATTCTAATTTAATAATTAGTTCATATATTAATTTAAATTTAATTTAATCTTAAATAATCTATTCACTATACACATTACACTACAATCTATACATACAATAATTTCAATCCAATACGAACCTGACGCAAATCGATCAATTGTCAACGATTCATCGTAGGTACACAATTTATTTATAGTTTAAAAATATCAAATAAAATCCTTATTTTAAAGCAATTTTTTTATTGAAAACATCTAAATCCAAATTCAAAACAGGCTCGTTTTCAGAATGGATGCAAGCTGAAACTTAGGGGGTTGGGTTGATCAAGATTCATGATCGGATAAAAAGACAAATCGAGAGTAAATATTCGATATATATATTTCTTTGAACTCCCAAAAAAATAAAATTCAGTCGACGACATGCGTAACAATTACAGGAAACATAAGGTATCGAATAGATATTCTTGTCTTAGAAAAACTCAAAACATTCTATCGAGTATCAGAAGACATCCTAAAGGAATCTCAACACAAATCATACCGATAATTTGCAAGATTTTGTCGATCGCACCAGTCCCAAGCTGTCCGAATCCAAAAATTTAGCCGCCTCCGGATTTAAGAGTATTGCTTAACCTATATTAAATTAGCAATGCCATAAAGAAATCAGTCAACGCGCGGATAAACATACGAGAGTAAATAATGTCGTAAAAGTTCTCTAGAGAATATCATCTTAAGCAATTGCAAGTAAAATCCGTTAACTTTGGCAGCCAGCCAATAACCTCGTGCAACTAACTTTGGCAGCCAGCCAAGAACCTCGTGCAACTAAAATTGCCACAATAAACTTTTATGAACAATAAAACTAAACCAAATAATTAACGTGATCGATATCACCAACAAAGTGGCTTTTGTATGACTCGTAGTCAGTTTTAGAGAGAGCCTTATTTCCGTAAGGCAAAATAAATGATCTAATAAGTGTAAAACCGAATTGAATCTCTCTAGGGGGACCATAACGCCGATTTTACGTGACCTAACTATATAAGAGCAATCAGAACTGTGAAACTCAAAACGATACAAAATACAGTGATCAATATGTGCAGGAACTCTAGTAAGCATATCCAGAGTGTGTTTTTCCGCCAATTCCAAAAAACACATTTCTCCCAAAAAAAAAATTAATATGTTACACACACTCATTATTTTTATATTACTTATACAATTTCTTATACATTACATAAAAAGTATCTCTTCAAACAATTTTACTAAACAAACACACCCCAATTTTATGTTAGCTCTACAAGTGATACCAAAGTTCACTACTTTTGCTAATTTCTCATGTCCTTAATTCCATATAAAACGAACAATAATTTATATGTTAAGGGTAAATTGCATGAACAAACTACGGACGTGTCACTCGGTGTAAAGCAACGAACCGATGTGCAGCCTGAATAATAATTTTTGGCAGTAGATTTTTCAATAAGAAACTTATTGGCCAGTCTAGGTATCAAGTAACACATATTTAGCATCTATTTCAGGTGTGTGTTATGAAGATTACCAGTCCAAGCCCTCGAAGAGACCTTCTCCTTTAATAGCAGAAGTCTTAAAAATGGCCCATTGACGGTTCTTTATCTTGTGCAACTCCAAGGACTCGGTTATAGCAGCATCATCAAGTGCCCCAGGAAGATCCTGCAAAACAAGACACATAGGTTTTTTTGTTTTTTTAATTTCAAACTCAAACCTACACTATTCAGCCCGTACGGTTTTCAATAAAAATACATTATAGATAAAAACACTTATGTAAAACAAAACTCAAATCAAAATCTCAAACTCAAATTAAAACCTCCAACTCAAATCAAAACTAAACACACACATTAATGCAAATATTTTCTCTCCATTGGCATGGGCATTGTTCTGAGTGCTTGCAATCACGGGCAATCAGAAAATTTGTTTCTAAAACACAATGGAAGAACAAGTATAAGCAAAGTGGGCCAAATACCTGCTTGTTTGCAAATATGAGGACCACGGCACCTTTAAGCTCCTCCTCCTGCCACCAAATTGCAGGCAAATGTCAATGAAAAAGTTACAGAATTTTTGTTTGACTTTGTGATCAAGATACTATAAAATGAAGCATATTATAGTCCGTTAATTGAAAGAAACAAAACAGCCATTGTTAAACTACCATCCAGTAAAATAAATAGAATATTCATGAATAAAGGCTCATGTCCACCTCTAAGTCCCATCCGTAAAACTCATGTCATGTAGCTAATTGAAGCCTTTTAAACCAAAACTATCCCCTTTCAAAGGAAATAATTCGATCCACTTCTGTCTTTTATAAATAAAATAGGACATTGCAAGAAAGGAAAGGTTTAAGGCCGCACGATAAAAAAGAACTCTTGGGGCCAATCATTAGCTCATGGAAATGATCAAGATTTTTAATATGTACTGATACATGTGGCAAATATTTTTAATAGTTCAATGGAGTGAGGGACTTGTTGGCAAAACTCATATGTATCGCTTGTTTGTTACTCTCGTGACAGATTGACGCCAACCACATCACTATCATACAAAGAAAACACCACTCTATGCAAACAACTCCCTTTGACGGTAGCAACTTAGGGTGTATTTGTTTTGTAAAATAGTTTAAAGGGATATTTTTTTTATATGAGGTACAGAGAATTGTGTAGGTAATATAAAAATAATGAGTGTAATATTATTAATTTTTTAAAGAAATGTGTTAGTTTGGAAAACAAAAAGAACACACCCTTAGGCTCTTCGCTTTGATTTTTTTTTTTTTTTTCAGTTTATTTTCTTATAAAAGTACACTATTTTTTCTCACAAAAAATGACATCCGATCACTATTTAAATCAAAATCAACAAACCAAACACACCATTAGAATCATATAATATAACTGATATATTCATATCAATAATATATAATCTAACAATTTTATTAAAAGAACGATGGAAATTATTTATGACCTAAATATCTTTATTTTTTATTTTTTCTGGGGAGGGGGAAAGTAAAATAGATTTAGATTAGATGATAGAGATATAGAGTTAAGGCCCCGGGAAGGGAGAATGAGTTACAACGAACCATTACGTATTCCATACTTCTAACACTGTGGAAGTCGTCTGCAGATTCAACTACGGGAAGATATGTTGAAAAATGATAGAAGGGGAATTTTCAATAGCGAGGCATAGCCTATTAGTTTTGAAATTAAGTCTCCAAGGAGAAGCCGGACCATGAATCAAACTGAGCATTTGCTAGTCACTCTAATTAGACCATGACCTACATAATTCTATAAGTTTGAAATTTATGTAATTAATAATGATAATAATACATCTTTTCACAGATGATTTATATCTAATAATCATGTGATGATCTACAAAAAAATACAAGTGCAGGTTTTGTCTCAATATGAACATTATAAAATTGAAAAACAAAAAGTAAAACATGTTCTATTTTTAAAAGATTGTATAGCAAATTAATGAATGCTTAATAGTGTTTGGTCCATCGTTAACATAGATGATTATTAATGTGATGATTTTATGCACTTTTTACTAACTATGATGCTTTGAATTTCTATAGTGACGTGCAAGGAGCATTGTGCATTTCACGCAGAATCTGAGAATTCACGAATATTCTGTCGTATTTAAGCTCTTATGATGCATACGAACGATGAAGTTTAAAGTGATACGCTGATCTTAAACTTAATAAACTACAAATGAGAAAGCCATCAACCAAAGGAAGATTTGAAGCAGCACAGACAAAACAAAAGTGCAGTTTCTGAGTTATCAAAGCAGTAGCACCAGCTATGCAGAGAACAATGTAGCTGTTGCAATCCAGCAAATTTCCATGTCCTAGGATTTGAATTTGGTAGACTTTTTTAGATTCTTACAATGCTAATGGAAGTTGAATTGGTGAGGAATCCGAAATTAGTAGCACAGATACACAAATTCATATATAGGTTACATATTGCACTTTCAATTGGTTTCTTTGTAATGTTGGTAACTTATTGCGCTAAGGCTTTTTTTATCAAATTTCTTCCTAGTTAACACAACTGTTCAAGCTAACTCTAAACCTTAAACCCCAAATTTTGATATAGCGCCGGATGCACAATTGCTAATAGAGAAAGAAGAACAAAAGTCCTGTTTCAAATTACATGTATTGTTTCGGGTCAAAGGGGCCAATAAAAAATCAAAATCATATTTCTTTATAATCATCACTGAATGCACATAAACCCTCCACTAGGTTGTAAATTAATCAAATTATTTTGTTCAATTCAATATTCGATTCAAAATTTTGATATTCGTATTCTAAATTTTATAATTTGAATTCAAACATAGATATTCAATTCAATTTGAATATCAATATGGATCAAATATAAATATAAAATTTAATATTCGGTTTTATATTCGAAAATATGCGATTCGATTATAAAATATATATAATATACATATATATATTCCAAAGTTAAATAAATCAAACTAAATTTATTATAATGTTACTTTTGAACTTTTATATAGATAAATATATAATGTACTAAAACTGCAACTATATGATAGTTTATTTTGTTAGAGGAAGTTCCGTGTCAATTTGAAATTTTTGATAAATAAGGGATGGATGTATTTTTTTCTATATCACAAAATTTCGAATCGAATTGAATTTTGAATAGAAAATTAAAATGATATTTTTAATATTGTATTTTAAAAAATAAAATCAAATGCGTGAAGGTGAATCGAATCAAATAATTTTAAAATTATTTCAAATCAAATACGAATATCATTTGAGATTCAAAACAAATCGAATAACGAATAATTTAATGAATATCAAATTGAATATTGCAGTATTCGCTTCGATTCGATTAGTATACAACCCCACCCTCCACCCACTAAAAATGACCATTGCCTAATATTTTTCTATACTTGACACAACATTTTGTAACATAGTTGACACTGTACTTCGTTGGCCCCTAAACTAATAGCTCAAAAAAAATGATATTTGCAACTTTCATTGTGATTCAACAACCAATACACCCGATGCAAGGATATTTCTAAATTACCACATGCCCAATTTTTCTGCACAGTTATTTATCATACTGTCTCTGACAGCTACAGCAATGTTACAGTTGACTTAAGTATCTCACTAAAATTGCAAATAAAATAGATACCAGAAAATATAAACAAATTAGTATTACACTCCCTAAACTACAAGGTCAAGAAATATTTCATGCAAACACATCCAACATCACTTGGATACAAGCGTAAGGAGTAAAAAAGCAAAGAGTACCTCCAATATTGAATGAAATTCTTCTTTGGCGACAACTAGTCTGTCTGTGTCGCTAGAATCAACAACATATATTATGGCTTGAGTATTAGGAAAATAGCACCGCCAGTAAGGCCTAGAACATCAAAACCAAAAGTAAAATGAGCATCAGCGATGAATTTCTAAGGAAGATAATATCAAATCCATCACAAGACTAAGATTATAAGTAAAGTTAGAAATTTCACAAAGCAAGTTCCAGACTAAGGATTTAATGGGATATGTAGTGCTGATTACCATGACTTGGCCAGATATCCATAGTAAACTGCATATACAACTAGAGCACAATTGGCGGTAAAATATTCATCATCAAGATCAAATCTTCCTCCCCAAAACTTAGTCAATAGGCTATAGTTCATTGTTTCACAAAAGATTCGACTCCAGCATTACTTGATGACAAGATCTTATCTAATCTACGTAATCATCTAATAGGTACAAGAAATGCAGTCTGCAGAATTCTAGGTTCATAAGTCTTGTAAACAAGATAAAAATGCAGAACATACAAGCCCATAGCCGGAAAGGTGCCAAATGGAAATTGGACCACAGCAAATTACGCAACTTGAGTTTCACTTTGAGGGTCAAGCATGGTTATGGGTGCTTAAATTTGGTCATTCATGATTTATTATTAGATATAAATTTATCCTTCCATCTCTTGTATTTTTTTATCCTCTAAATAGAGCCCTGCTTTGTTAAATAGAACTCGCCAGGTTTGTTTGTGTTTTCGATATTTTTTTCACCATATAATCTACAGTAAAATGTTATTACCAAACATCTGTTTTTTATACAAAATATCAAATACAAAACCTACTTTTCATTCAAAACATCAAATCCAACACCTATTTCTCATTTAAATCATTAAACCCAAATCTTATTTTTCATTCAAAAAATTTCAAATCCAAAACACAAGCAAACACTCTTTTCCTTAAGTGAAAATGTTTGAAAATTATTCATTTAGATGAATATTGCCAATTGGGTCTACATGATGTGCACTTAAAATTTGCCATCCTTACAAATCTAGGTGAAAGATTCATCTAGGGATTCATCTAGGCCCAGTTCTGTTGGAGAGTAAGGTTCACATCTATTGTGAGGAGTTAGGTTCTTTGTTTTAATTGTATCTGATCTGTTCTCACTTCATTGTTTTCTTTCCTTCCTTTTGAGCTGACCTATCCACTCTATTCTTCACATTTTCCAATTTTTGCTATCATATAATTAATTAAACTTGACTGAGAACTAAGTTAGATCTCTTTCATCGTGGTCTCATTTTCCTGCTTTTGTTTTCCCTTTATAGTGAAGACAAGTAACGTGATCCTTTTTCTACATTTCTATCTTCAAAGTTTGAGTCTTGCATGCAATTTTTCCGCCCTTACATTCATCTCATGCATGTCAATGTTGTGTCAAAATTTAGTTTGTCGAATCACTCCCTCCGTCCACCAAATATATGTTTCTTTTCCTTTTTTTGTTTGTCCACAAAAAATATACACATTACATTTATAGCAAAAAACTATTACACTCCTTAATTTATATCTCTTATACACTCAATCTATCAAAAAATTTCTCACTTCATTAACTCACTTATATACTTCCCAAAATATCCCTACTTCATATCACAATCAACCAATATTATTATTAAAAAAAAAAAGAAAAAAAAAGGACTTTTCTTACATTGCTGGTCTTATTTTATTTCATTATTGGTGTCTTTAATCGACTCATCTTTTCTTATTGTTTTCCTATGTAAATTTGTCATTCATTACTATTCATTAACTTTACTTCCACTTGGATTTCTCAAGCAAGAATTAAAGTAGTGAGCATATTTTTTGCACCAATGCTTAATATATTGTAGTATCTACCCATGGCGCAGAACACATGAGAATTCCAATTTCTTCTTTTTCTTGAGTAGAATGCTTAGAGATTGTTCATTTAGTTGAACACTAGCAATCAAGTTTGTAAGAAAATTTCACTTGAGGTTTGTCATCCTTACAAATCTAGGTAGCACAATACATCTTAGATGTTACAATTGATCCTCATCTGTTGGGAGTAAGGCTCCTGTCCATTGTGATGCACTGAATTATGCCTCATATATTGGATGTTTCATTTAATTACATCTAATCATTTCTAGTTTCCTTATTTTCTTTCCTTCCTAGGAGTTAAACTGACCAGTTAGTTCATCACACTTTCCACTTTATGTCAAAATGTATTTGAGCTTATTTACTAGTTTTTTCATTTTTTTCATTCAATATTCTCTTTACCAGATCTCAGCCCTATTAACCTCATCATCTAAAGCAACACGGTGTAAACCCACGGAAAGAGATTTTATCTAAGACAACAAATAGTAAATTCATCAGTGAGATGCAAGCAAGTAAAGGTTGGTCATAATAACTGTACTATACAATAACCAAAAAAAAATGGAAAAAGAGAGTATGTTACCTGATACTAGTTTGTCCACCTGTTATGAGCAATAAAAACCAGTGTTAGATATGAACTTCAATATATATTCTTCCATCATAATGCAAATAACTAATATGATAACAAGGAACTATATGAAGTGATAATGAGAACTAAATAAAATGATAACAAGGAACTATATGAAGTGATAATGAGATAAATGAAAAAAAGAAAGAGCTTCCATTGTGTGCAAAAAAACACCTAGATCCCACACTTGAAACTTTATGTTGTTATACTGCACGGTCTCCACATTGAACCCGATCGCTGCAATCAAATGTATGCATAATTTGTTAATCACAATACATGGAAAGTTCCATTCAGTTAATCAAGAAATTTACCTACTCATGTTATCAAGAAAGAAAAAAAAAAAAAAAAAAAAGAAATTTATCTACTCACTCATACCAATTACCATCCACACCAATCCATAAACTCAGATAGATACATTAAGACCAAGTTTATGTTGCTTCATGGAATTAATACCCTAAATGATAATTTTAACCGAACTCTGGTATTAGATTAATCAATCACATACGAATATATGATTAGATAACCAATCGAAACAGAGCCCAAATCATACACTTAACTAGCAGATAAAGTGTAAGATCCAAAGACAACTTCAACAACAGCACTAACCATCCAGTAGCTGTAGTTGTACTTACTCCTCTTAATAATGATTGATTTACAGAAGAAAACACAAAGAAATTCATCAAATGCTTCCACAAAATCTTTAAAATCAAAAACTTACTTGGGATGGTGGATACTACTTCACCCATCTGAAGTCGGTCTGCGAAAATTAAAAATCAAAATAAATAAACAGAGAATGCATCACCGGAAGAAAGTAAGCTGTAAACATAGAAATCACTCGACGAATTTATTTATCAAAGTGAGAATTCATACAAAGAATTGTGGTTTTCCCGGCATTGTCAAGGCCTAGAACCAGGATCCGAGCTTCCTTGTTCCCAAACAACGACGAAAAAAGCCGCGTAAACACTATTCCCATGTTCCCCTCCTCACCAAAAACAGCTCAATTACGAAACAAACGCAGAAACACGAGAAGCACAAAAACACCAGATCGAGATCCAATAACAATAGAACTGCCCAATTACACTTCCTGCGGACGATTGAAGCCAAAAGTTAACAGCGATCCTAAATCTACAAAACCACAAACTGAGAGAAAAACAAACAAACAGATATATATACCCTCAGAAACGTGAAATCAATTCCTGGCGGAAGATGGGGAAGCCTGCCCGTGATCACGCGAATAAGGAAATGGGGAGTAAAGTGCATCTACGTTTTATATGCTTTGATTAACTACCGATGAAGCGCTGTGTCGCCATGAACATTTTTCTTTGGTGGAATCTCAGGAATTTGTACGAATGTCGATTTTTTTTTTTTTTTTTAACTTTTGCAGGTTGGGAATTGAGAATTGAAATGAAAATGAAAAGTCAAGAACGAAGAACCCGACCCGTATAGTAAATGGGCTACTCCTTTAAAATAAATATTAATTTAGTGTTTTGATTGGAAATTAATGTAAAAAAATATATTTTATTTGAATATTAATTTTAGGAAAAAATATAATATATATTGAAAATGTGTATCATAAAAAAAATTGTGGATAAACAACTATAAATAAATACAAAAAATTGTTATAATATACGGATGGTCCGGTCGTGTAGGGGTTGCACATGATTCGCCCAGTGTGACTTTCTTATCGGGCCTAATTTGCTATATCATCCCCGTCCTTTAACAAATTATCTATTTTTTTATTGTGATTTGTGATATAACAAAATATTCATTTTTATTTTTAGTAAATGTACTATATACATAACATTACCAATACTCTTACTATTTACAATGTATTATACAAATATTATTACATTTATATTACACAATACTAATAAATTTAGTTAATTTTTTCACATTTATCTTTACTATGTACAAAAAGCAAACGGATACATATTTATGGGATAGAGAGGATATATATATATATATACACATATGAGTATCTATACACACATGTGAAGAGGAGACAGAGAGGGAGGACAACGGATTCTATCCCCTATTAAGGGTGTGTTTGTTTGAAGGATTTTGGTGGATTTTCACTATTCATTCAATTTTTTCCCTTCAAAAACATCAAATCAAACACCTATTTTTTATTTTTTATATTATATTAAAAATCAATTTTACATTCAAAACATCACATCAAACCCTATTTATATCACATCATACAACTATTCAAATTCAAAATTTTTACTATTCAAATCCCAACTCAAAATCCAAACCTCCAAACAAACACACCCTAAATGGCACTCGATCCGATGTCCTTCTCCCTTTGTATCTCAATGTGTTCTCTTTCAAATGTGTATGTATAAATTATATATACATGTGTATATATGTGTGTATTTAGATACACATATGTGAGAGATGACACAGGAGGAGGGAGACAGTGGATCTCATCCTCTATTACATGACACCGAATATGTTGTTCGACTCACTATGTGTCTCCTCTCACATGTGTATCTATGTCCACATGTGAGTAAGAGTAAGCAAAATATTAGAAAATTCGATTCAAATCAAATCAAAAAATTTACCGCTAAATTATATAATATTCCCTTATATTTTAGTAAAAATGCATAAAATACCTTGTGTCTTATTTATTACGTGCAACTCCTTTGTGTTAATGTAAAATTTGCACGAAACACCTTTTTTTTTTTGTCCAAAAGTGATATTTGATTCTAAATAAATACCTAAATTATGCAAGTTTTATACAAATAAAAAATGCAAAATATCTTAAATAATTTTTTTGCATACAATAAATAAATAAAGAATTGATTAATCCTTTATTTTATAGTTTTTGGAGACAATTTATTTGATTTTTATAAAAACTATAAAAATAAATGATTGATTGATCATTTATTTATTTATTTATTTTATTCAAAAAATATTTAAGATATTTTGTACTTTTTATTTGTATATAACTTGTATAGTTTAGCTCTTTATTTAAAACCAAATATCAATTTTGGACATGGATGGTGTTTTATGCAAACTTTACATTAACACAAGGGGGTTTCACGTAATAAATAAAAACATAAGGTATTTTGTGTATTTTTACTAAAATACGAGAGAGTGTTATATAATGTAACCAATTTAAAATTTGATTCGGATTGAATATTTTATAAATTTTGAATTTTGAGATCGATTCGGATCAGTATATTAAAAATTTGAACCAATCCTAATATACTATTTTAATATATTTTATTATTATATATTTTTAATATTTTAATAAAAATATAATGTTTTAATAAAATAAGAAGTAAAAAATATTAATTATATTTTAATATACTTATTTTTATTTATTACATATATTTAATATTATAAAAATATTAAATAAAATATACATTTTTTAAAAAATAACAAAAAATATAGAATTTCATATTATTTGATTTGGTTCAAATTTTTTAATTCGAATTTTGATTATTTTAGATCGGTTCGGATTAGTTTTTGCCAAAAATTTGAATTTTCAGTTTAGCAAAATTCAAATCGAAAATCTAAATGCTCATCTCTACGTATAAAAGGAGACACAAAGGGAGATGGACGGCGGATCTCATCCCTTAATACATGGCACCGGATCTGTTGTCCCTTCCTTATGTATCCTACCTTGTCTCATCTCATATGTATGTATAAATACACATATATATATATATACAAATACATACATATATATTATACATATATGTGTAAGTGGACACAAAAGAGGAGAACAACGTATCCAGTCCCCTATTATGTGGCACCAAATTGGTTGTCCTCCTCCCTTTATGTCCTACTGTGTCATCTTTCAAATGTGTATATAACTACACATGTGTATATATATTATATACATTCAATGTGTGTACTATATACACATGTGAAGAGGATTACGGAAAGTGGGAGGATGGATCTCATCCTTTATTACATGGCACCAGATCTGTTGTCTTCTTCTTTCTGTATTTTATTTCACATGTGTGTATAGATATATATATATATATCACCTCTTATATGTGTATATTTGTGAATGTTACCCGGAGAGAGAGGAACCATGAATTTCATATCTTAATACATGACACCGTATCTATTGTCTTCCTCGATCAGTGTTTCATCTCACGCACACGTGTATGTATATATACTACATACATATATATAGTTATACATACATGTGCATAATATATATTATAGATACACATATATGCATATATATTACATACATATGTGTGTATCTATACACACATGTGAAAGGGGATACAGAGGGATGGGGACAACGTATCTCATCTCCTATTACATGGCACCGGAGCTGCTGTCCTCTTCCATGTGTGTCCCCTCTCATATGCGTGTATGGATACATATATGTGTATATATATATGTATATATTATACATATACATGTGTACATACATACACACATCAAAAAGATAACACAAAGGGAGAGGGGGAGTGGATTTCATCCCTTCTTATATGGCACTAGATTTGTTGTCTCCCATCCTCTTATTCTCACCATATCCCCTTATATAAGTGTGTATAGATAAATCATACATGTATATTTATAATATATACATACACATATATGTATGTATCTATAGACACATGTGAAAGAGGACATTGAGGGATGGGGACAATAGACTCATCCCTTAATACATAGGACCGGATCTATTGTGTTTCTCCCTCTGTGTCCCATTATGTATCCTCTCACATGTGTGTATAGATACACACATACATATATATATATATCTTAATGTGTATTTATACACACATATGAGAAGAGACACGAAGGAAGTAGGACAGTGGATTCCATCATCTATTACATGTAGGTACACATACACCTGTGTGTATAGATACACATGTGAAAAGGGATACATAGGGAAGGGGCAGCGCATCCCATCCCCTATAACATGAAACCAGATCCGTTGTCTCACTCATTCTGTGTCCCTTTAATGTGTATCTATACATTATATATGTGTGTGTATTTATACATATATGTGTGTGTATAGATACACACATCTGAGAGGGAGCACGGTGGGCGGGGGACATTGGATCCCATCCCCTATTACATGGCACTAGAGCTGTTGTACCACACCTTCGTATCCCACCATGTCCCCTCTCACATGTGTGTGTATTTATACATACATACATATATGTGTGTATTTATACGAAGGGTGGGGGACATGGCACCGTATCTACTATTCTCCTTCCATGGTGTACCTTCATATGTGTGCATGTGTGTATTTATACACACATATGAGATGAAAGATGGAGGGGATGGGAGAACGGATCTCATCCCCTAATACATATCATCTTATATGTTATCCTCTTAGCTCAGTGTCCGCTCTCACATATGTGTGTCTTTATACATACATATATGTATGTGTATCTATACGAATGGTGGAGGACATGGCACCGTATCTACTATTCTCCTGCCTCAATTTACCTTCACTTGTGTACATGTGTATATTTATCCACACATATGAGAGGAGAGACGGAGGGAATGGGAGAGCGGATCTCATCCCCTAATACATGGCACCTTATCTGTTGTCCTCCTGGCTCAGTGTCATCTCTCACATGTGCGTATATGTATATGTATTATGCATATACATACATATTTATACATATATATGTATATATGCGTGTGATACCTTTGGAGTTGGGTCGTTGCTTGGCCAACTCCTGTGTGTGGATGAGCCGATGTTAGGCTATCTAAGATTGAATAATAATAAAATGGATTGGATAGACTATTCATGTCAACGAAAGAAATTTCTAGTTAAGCGTGCTTGCTCTAAAGTAATTTGAAGATGGGTGACCCCTTAGGAGGTCTCTCAAGGTGCGCATTAGTGAGGACAGAAGGGTTCATGGTAACCTGTGGGGCCAGTTTATGATCCCGATATGCTCGGATTCATGTGGCTTGCGGGCTGGGGTGTCTTAGTTGGTATCAAAACCGACCTGCGACAGCCCACAGTCGTTGACCTGACTGTTGAGGGGCTTAGCAGTTGACAATCCTTGGGTGCAACGTAGACATTGCATTCTAAAGTGGAAGATGATGTGATACCCTCGGAGTTAGGTTGTTGCTTGGCCAACTCCTATGTGTGTATGAGCTGGTGTCAGACCATCCAAGATTAACTAGTAATTAAATGAATTGAATAGACTACTCATGTCAACAATGTGCACATTCCTTTTCAGGAGCTCTACTAAAAGAACTGTAGAGTTAAGCTTGTTTGCCCTAAAGTTATTTGAAGATGGGTGACCCTAGGGGAAGTCTTTCAAGATGCGCATGAATGGAGACAAAAGCGCACTAGAAGGACTCGTATTGACCTGTGGGACTAATCTACATCCCAAAATGTTTATCTTCGCGTGACTTGCAAGTCGAGGTGTCACAATGTGTGTGTATAGATAAACACATTTGAGATGGGACACGAAGGGAGGTGGACATCGGATCTCATCTTCTAATACATGGCACTGGATCTTATATCCTCGTGCCTTAACGTCCTTTCTCACATGTATGTATCTATACACATGAGAAGGGACAACGTATTTATATTTATATTTTGTCTCATCGGAATTTAGACGCTAGTTTCACCAGTAACATATGTATTTATATTTACTTGTGTATATATATTTGTATTATATATATATATATATATACATATTTCAATTTTCATTTTCTTTTTAAAACAGCACAAATAATTAACCTAACGTTGACAAACAAGTGATGGTAGAATTAATATGGTCAAACCAATTTATTCTAGTCCAAATCATTCAAATGTATTAAAAATGATATTGGTCCAATTTTATGCATAATGAACCACTTTGGCCCAAATTTTGATTAATACTATATATGTTTTGTTAATTGACTTATTAAACAATTTTTAACTTATTAAATATTTGGTAAATTAATTTTTTTAAGAGATTATTGAACTCTAGAAACTAAATTTCTAAAACATTATATATCCCGTGTTTCATAACAAGGTTTTAATTCTTTTTTTTTTATTTCTAATTTGTTTTATACATTAATCTCTCATTCACACTTATATATTAATATATTTTTTATTATATTATTTATTAGCTATAATTATTATTTATTTGTAAAATATTCAATTTTGTTCAAATATGTACAAAATAAAAAATATTAATATTATTTATTTATATATATGTATCACATAATTTTTTATTAAAAAATAACCATATAGTAGAATAAATTTACTTAAAATTATAAGTTTATTGAAAATTTAAATTAATCAAAAATTAATCTAATTAAAAATAAATATATGAATTTTTGGTTTTTTTTTTCAATTTATATTTATTTCTAATGAAAAAAAATGTTCATATTTTTCAATAAAAAAAAAATACATCAACTTTTTACAAAATATTTGAATAACATTTCAATAATTTTCAATAATAAAAATTTTAAAAATCCTAGCAATGGAAAGAACACAATTAAATATTTTTAAAATACAAATATAAATATAAATATTTTTAATTGTTATTCTAATCGAATCAAATAAAAACTAATTGTCAAATACCTTGTGTCAATCCACATGAGTGGATAAGCAAATTGGCCCAATTGATGCAATCTAGCCCACAAGTATAAACTGGCCCAAGAAATAGACTTATAACCTACAAACCAAATGTGGAAAAATGAAGGGGGTTTAGTCTACCACTAATATCATTTTTTTAGTTGAGAGGAAAAAAATTAAATAAATAGTAGAGAATTATTGTGAATGGGAGAGAAGTTCAAAAAATGGTTTCAAATAAAGATCCAAACAACCTCATGTAGAAGAAGACCATGCCACAATCAATCCAAAACTTATTTTCACAAATTTTTTTACTATTTTTTTAATACTTCCTTTTATATAATATATTTATAATAAAATTATTATAAATTAAAATATAGAGTATTGGTGTGTTTGTTTGGGGTTTTGGATTTTGAGTTGGGATTTGAATAGTAAAAATTCTGAATTTGAATAGTTGTATGATGTGATATAAATAGGTATTGACGTGATGTTTTGAATGTAAAATTGATTTTTAGTATTATATAAAAAATAAAAAAATAGATGTTTGATTTGATGTTTTTGGAGGAGAAAAATAGGATGAACAGTGTATTGAAAATCAAATCTCCCAAAAAAACACATGGAATTCAAATATGGAGGAAGGGCAAATCGCCATATATAATGAAAATTTAAACTTAAAAAAATACTATCAATTTTGTATAACTTTGGGGGTCAATTGCGCCGAGATCTATAGATTCGTCCATGGATGATTAGAGCAATTGTAGTGACTTTTTCATAAAAGGACTTTTTGTCAATAGAGAGGTTTTGTGTTGAAGATTTTGAAAATAAGTAGTACATTAGCTTTTATTTGAATATAAAAAAATAAAAAATACTTGACTGATTGATAAGTGTTATATATGATAATATTTTTTTATATTTTAGGCAATTTTTTTTATGCGAAATTTTATATATATACTCCTAATTGTGTGTTTTTGGATTGTTCACCAGGCATTACGGAATTGACAAATTTTGGATATATTGTGCAAGCAAGGAGCAGAACGCATAAAGGCCTTAGGCTTGATCACGTAAGTGCATAATATGGGAAATGTGGAATTTACAAAAAGGTCATTCGGGATAAATTGATAATATAAAGAGTATTTGGAATTTAATTGTAAAGGGGATCTTGGGATGAAGAATTAATAGACACGATTTGCAATTGAAGAGGATGAGAGAAATGGACTACCACGTTCTACCATGAAATTATTTTTCTTAAATGGGAGAAGGGAGAAAAGAGAACACGACATAGAGAAAAACTTGGAGAATGAGTGCAGATGACTTTTCGGGGCATTCTTTTTCCATTTTTCGTATTGTTCTTCATTGTCTATTTCAATTGAAAGCATGATGAACTTGTTTATTTGTTTTGCGTTTTTTATTTCTATGAATTGCGAGTAATTTCATTTCTGATGTAAGCGTGAATTGATGTTCGGGATTAAATTTGCGAGACTTGGTTTTGGTTGAATTTGATGTTTATTGATATTGGGTAGTTCTAATTATTCTAATTTACGAGTTTAAAAATTTTAAATTGATTATTGCGCACGTGTTGATTTGAGATTTCGTAGCTAAATTAAAGATTGGCACCCGTAATTGTATAATTTTTCAATTGGTGTAGCAACCTAGAGGAAGAATACTTTATGGAAGAATTAGAATCAACTTTAAACAAATCCGCATAGGACTTTTGTTAAATTAAATTGGATCTTTCTAGTACTTAAAGCTGTCGAGTCAGTAAAACTACGGTCGTACCTAAGTTTCTCACTCGATTAGGGAAATAGCTAACGATCATACCTTAGCTATCGACAAAGTTAGAAAAGGTTGGTTGTGAACGTGTGTAGATCAATTATAATCAATTTATCCAACTAGTCAATGAATTTGATTTTTAGTCGATGAACAAAATTTATACCCCGAACAGAAAATTCATAATTCATGTCTATGCTAGAGTTTAATCATCTTTGGTATTCCGCCTTGCATTTTATTTTATTTTATTTAGTTGAGCGAATTTATTTTCTCCTTATTTAGTGCGATAATCAAAAGCCCTCATTATATATATATATTAGTATAATTATATTCAACCGAGTGTTCAAGTCATTTCTGTTTCCTGCGGAGATGACCTTACTCACCAAATGCTACATTTTTCAAATTTATTGTGGTGTAGAAACTGATACTTTATTTATACATCTGTGCGACACACTTGCACTGACACATGGTACAGAAGAGGTCATCGGGAAGCTGGTCTTTCTCCTTCTCTCTCTTCTCTTTCTACCTTCTCTTTTCTCCTTTTTCATTTTCTCTCAATTCTTCTTCTTCTTTTTTTTTTTCTCTCTCTCTTTCTTCTCTTTTTCTTTCTTTCTCTCTCTCAGATAAAGCTACTAGATCATTTTTCGAATAATTTGGATCATTGATAAAGATTATTCAAAAATTTCCAACACCATCAACAAAGAACTAACTTGATCTATTCTTTTCCATTCAACTTGGTATTAAAATAATGTTTGATGGGATATTTTGTGAGAGAAAAAAATATTTTTTTTCGAAAAACGCAAAACCTAAATAGTAATTACATACCCATTGTTTTTTTTTTTCAAAAAATGTAATATTAAAATATAATTAAAACCAAAATTTATATAAATAAAATAAAATAAAAAATTCAATCTCAAATCAAAACTAAACAAACACATTGTTTTATTTTTTTTAAAATTATCATAATCTTATTTCTTCGATAATGCTCGAGATAATATTATGGTTAAGAGAGGTGAATGATATATAATCAATACTTCGTCTATTCAGACTAATTATGTTACTTTACTTAGGTACAAAAAATTAAAAAATAATAATATTTTAATATAAAAGTGAGTAGATAATTTGGAGTATTATAAGAAAATTAATTATTATTGATCATAATTGTGTTAAGAAAATTAGTAAGGTCATCCGCTAACACTTCGTATCAGTATTTAAAAAAAAAAAATGAACAAAAAAATAAATCAACACAAAAAATATTAAAAAAATATTTAATGTATTATATTGTAATAATTTGTTTTATTAAAAACTATATTATAATTTAATGTTCTTTTAATATTTATATTTTTATAAAAATACTAATATTTTTTATAATTATAATTTAAAATGTATTCCCTTCGTCCACTTAATAAGTTTATATTCATTTTTTGTGTCATTATATTTAACATTAAAAATATTTTTATATTTGTATAATTTCTTGTATAAACGTCATTCTATTAGTATTATAAGACATCAATAGAAATATTTTTGTCATTTTTCCTTAATTTGTATGACGTTTTGATATAATAATTAATATTAAAAAATCAACACGCAAAAAGCAAATATAAACTTTACAGACGGAATGAGTATTATTTTGTATTCTAAATATTTCTAATATTTTTTTAAAAATATATTGTAATACTATTATGTATTTTATTATGAAATTTGATTTTAAAATTTTAATTTAGATACGAGTGTGATACATAAAAAAAATATGTTTTATTTATCAATAAAAAAATAATAATTTTATTTTGATTAAATATTATAAAAATAAAATTCAATGAAAAAGTATAAAATTTTATTTTCTAAATATATGAAATGCTTAATAATGTAAAAATTGTAGATGTTTTAGGTTGTTTTTTTTTTTTTTTTATATGAGTGTAAAATATAATTGAGGTTCTCAACTATATTTTGCATATTATGAAACTATGTCATTTAAACATAACTACATATGATCCATCTTTTTAGTTATTTTGCACACATATTTTAGAATACTAGTATTTAATATACTTTTTGTCGAGCATGAAATTTAAGAAATATTGATATTATATTGATAATTGGTAAAAAATATGAGTAAAAGATTTTTTTCCCTTATGAATATATTAGTGTAAAAAGTAGTGGCAATTGTGTAATAATAATGAAAAAGTATGGGTAATTTTCTAGTGATATGGTTATTTATGGAAATGTAACTATTGTTTTAAGACTACAAATATAGTAAAAAAGACTATTGTATAGATGGAGTATTAGTGATACAATAGATTTAATTTTTTTTTTTTTTGAAGTCAAATTTATGCCTAAAAAGACATTAAATAAGAGAAAAAAAAAGTTATTTTTGATACATTGTAAATCATAATGATCAGTTTTACTCCAATTATTTATTTATTTATTTATATTAATTTGAATCATTTAAACTAAAATTAATAAATTTTAATTTCATGCTAATTGATACAGTTTGAACACGACCGTATTAGATGATTTAGAAAGCTGTCTAAGCTACGGAGACAATTAGCACACGTATTCATAATTACATAAATTTTTAAAATTTATAATAATAATTTTAATTTATAATTTTAATATAAAAAATATAAATACTCCCTCCGTCCCATAAGAAGAGTGTAATTTTTCATTTCAATTCGTTCCAAAATAAGGGCATTATTTCATAATTTAGTCATTGTGTTACATAAATACTCTTACAACTTACAATATAATATATAAATGCATTACTTTTATATTATACAATACTAATAGGAATATTTTTATCTTTTTAAATAGAATTTAATATAATACTAATATTTAAAAATTTATAAGCAAAAACAAATGACATTATTCTACTCGGACGGACGGAGTGTATTTTTAAGCTAGTATGACTTTGTTCAATCTATGTCAATTATCATGACTGTTGATACTTTTTGACTCAATTCAATATCAAGTCCAACCCGCAATCCAAAACCCTTTAGCCCAATCCCTTTTTTTGACCCGACCCGACCCACACCTTATAACTCTCCCTTCCCTTCCTTTCTCATGAGAGACAGTGTGTATCGCGATTCAGTTTTCTCTCTGGTTCATCTTCATCGTCATTCTTCTCGGTAAGTTTGGGAGTTTTTTTTTTCGTCGAAATTGCAGTCGTTCTAGTTAGATTCCTTCGATAAGTTGTTCATCTGGGTGTTCTTTGTGAGGTTTTGGGGGAAATCCGTCGATTAGAGTTTAGGATCTAAGATTGATCCCGGTTAGATGGTGAAGTGGACTGGGTGGCATTGGGCATTGGTTGTTGTGGTGGACTCGCCCTCGTGATCTGCGGATGTGTCTTGTGTCGAAAGTCTCCTAGCGGTGTTGGGTCGGTCCGGATTCAGATGGTCAGGTAGAGGCGGTACAAGGTGGGCAGTGAAGGTCCATTGGTTAGTTCTTGGTTTGAGGGGAGGATTGTTGAAGTGCAAACTCAAGTCCCACATCGTAAGTTGTGAAGAAAATTTCATACTTTATAAGTCCCAAGTGAACTCCACTAGTACGAGGCTTTTTGGAGAATATCCAAAAACAAATCCATGCAGGCTCAATCCAAAGCGGATAATATCATACTAGTGTTGAGTTGACCCAGTTCCAACGATAACAATAAAATTGATTAATCTTAGTTTAAATGAAAGCAGAATTGATAAAAAAATTTAATTAGACTAAAATTGATAATGGTGATTTACAATAGTACCAAAAATTACTTTTTTTTCCATTAAATAATTACAATAATAATTTTGCAACATTATATATTGCAAGATTTTTTAAGTCATCGGAAGTGTAGAATATTTAATTTGATTTCTAGGATTTTTATCCAAAGAATTAATTAATTTTCAAGGATTTATATGATTCATCAATTTTTTAAAAAAACAGCATCAAATTAAATACCTATTTTATATTTTTTATATTATACCCTCCATTCTACAATAATTGATACTATTTCTATTTTCTTATGTTTGGTACCAATTGATATATTTTGATTAAAATTTACTAAATCAAAACATACTTAATAAAGATAAATCAAATTAATTAACTATATATAACATTATACATAATGTATGACCCACCCAAAACCCATCTCTTAAAAAAGAAAATATTGTTATCAACTTTTAAAACTTCTCATTTTATAAATTTAATCTATGTTAATTATAAATAAATAAAAATATTTTTTATTTACATGTATTATTGAAAATTTTATTATCTGTAAAATGATATCAATATTCAATATACTTTTTATTGCGATTAATTTTTAAAATATTTAAATATATATTTTATTTTTTAATCATATACATCTTAAATTTATTTTAAAACTATCAATATTGTTAATTATACAAAAAAATAATACTAAAAAAATATCATAATTCACTATGATTAACTAATTGAATGCTCTCTCCGTCCCACTCCAAATGAGCCATTAACTCCAAATGAGCCATTTGAGATTTTGTAATAAATTAAAAAATAATACTCCATCCGTCAATCTGTAAGAGTCACATTTACCTTTTGCGTTATTATACTTAACATTAAAAATATCTTTATATTTATATAATTTTTTTGTACAAATGTCATTTTGCCTGTATAAAGTAATTGTATATATAATGGTATATTTGTAATTTAGATAAAAATTAAGAGTACTCTGATATTAATATATGATTACTTTTACTAAAATGAAAAAATTAATATTTTGGAGTGAGACAGACAAAAATAATAAAAATTATATAGTATTTTTGGATGAATTTATTTTTTATATTAAGTAATATATTTTATGTTAAATTATTAACTGTTTTGAGTGAATAAAAAAATATATTCTCTCTGTCCAACCATAAAATATATATATTTTTATTTTGAATTGTCCAATTACAAAGTAACTATTTCGTTAAATACCCAATTTTTTTCACAAATACCCTCATTTGACCATTACATCATTACTTTTATAAAAAAATAAATAAATAAATGAAAAAATTATCTTTACACTATTTTTAATTACTCACTACAGTTAAATACTATTATTTTCTTAAATTTTTACGCCAAAAGTAAATATATATACTTTGTCATCGGATGGAAATAGTATATAATATATTGTGTTAATATGAGTATATATTGTAAATTTTATAATATTTATAAAAAATCATGCCACCAAAAAATTATTGGGTGAACAAACTCAATCTTTTATGTCACAAAATATCACATCAAAATATTATTTAAATAAAAACTCAAATTAATAATTGATTTAAAATTAATTTCAAATCACAGCATAACAAGATTCATAATATTTGTTTGTTTTTATTTCAAATAAAATACCATTATTTAGCAATATAGTTTTCAATAAAAAATATTATTTCATCTCACAAAATATTTTATCAAAATATTATTTAAACAAAATTTAAAATTAACACCCCATTTTAAATCACAACCAAACGAACCATAATTTCTCGATTCATTTTCAATAACTTACTATGTTACCAATTACTTTTTATTT
Organism: Andrographis paniculata; assembly: GCF_009805555.1. Lineage (NCBI taxonomy): Eukaryota > Viridiplantae > Streptophyta > Magnoliopsida > Lamiales > Acanthaceae > Andrographis > Andrographis paniculata. Next base: position 1,442,912 of record NW_026137424.1, read on the forward strand.
ATCAATACAATTATATACGTAAAATCGCTTTATTAGGAGTATTATAATTATGATTGTTATTTAAAGAAATTAACATTAATTATTTACGCTCGATTTGATTATAACACGGCCTATGTTCATCGACAAAATAATACACCATATATGTTTTCTTTATTTTTATTTTGTATTCGAAAAAATATACGACAATGAGTCATAGGTTATATTGTCTTGCAATGACAACTATGTCAAATGACTTTATTGTTGCCGACTTATCGACGATTTTTTTGGTTTTGATTTAATTTTTTTTATTTAAATAGTATTATAATATAATATTTATGAAAAAAATATCTGGTTGAATAGAAAAAATTTTGGTTTTAAATCAAAACCAAACAAATCTGATTTTATGATTCTATTTTAATATTTATTTATTTGTCATGTTACATATGTGTATATATATATATCCAACAAATATGAACCTTTTGTGAGAATTAGTTATAAATAAAATATTATAATTATTAAAACTTATAATTCTAAATTTAAAAATCCCCACATTAATTTAGTAGTTGAATTATGGTTAGGGATGTCAAATGGGGCCGGACCTGCCCCGGATCCGGTCTTAATGGGGCGGGTTCGGGTCTAAAAAAATTTGGTTCAGAGCGGATTGTGGGTTTTGAGTTTTAGACCCGGCCGGGCTTGAGGCGGGTTACGAGTTTTATTATAAATCCGCTCCACCTCGGACCCGAATCCGAACCCGGATATTTTAATAATTATGATAATTTATTTATATTTTTATACAATATAAATTATATTATTATTTTTATTTAAAAAATTTAAATATAAAATAGAATCTTAGTTCTAAATCAAATTTATCTTCTCATTTGTTTCTCCTATAATTCTCTTTATAGTCGGGACTACTGCTGACCGCCATCGCTATGGACTATCGTCAATATTTGATTGTGCTTATTTTTAGAACTATTATTTTTTGGTACTTTGACGCATATTTCTTTAGTATTAAATTATTTTTTTAAAAAATTATTTTATTTTTTTTAAAAAAAGCAAATTTGTCGGGTTGGCCCTGAACCCGGAGGGTTCGGAACGGGACGGGTCTTGGGGCCGGGTTGAAGCAGGGCGAGACGAGTTTTAAATCCTAATATTTTCTAGCGGGGCGGATCCCGGAGCCTGCAAAACCAGTCTCAAACCTGCCCCGTTGACATCCCTAATTATGGTACTTTTCTCTTGGGATGTAAATTAGTGAGAGTTACATTTTGCTAATATTTTCCCTAAACAATTTTATTTTCTCTTAACTATTTATTATATATTTGAAATTATATCTACAATATTGGCAAAGTCACATCATTATTTATTTATTTTTATTTATTTATTTATTTATTTATTTTTTTGACGTAGGATTCATAATTCTCAAATCAAATACAATAGCCTACAAATTAAAATTTTACTATATAGTAATTTATTTAATTCTTCTTTCGTATGTGCATTAAGAATGAAATAAATTCACAAACTAACAGTGCAATAATAAATTTAATCAAATTGATTATTAGTTCTTCAAAAAAAAAAAAAACTATAAAATTCATATATTCATGACGGAATTACATGGGGCTATAGGGTCAACTGACCCTCCAACTCTCAAAATATATGTATTTTTTAATATAAAAAAAATAAAATTATATATTTTAGAGTAATTTGCTCCTTTTAATTTTTTATTTTGTAATATAAAAAATTATAAAAATTTTATCCTTACGGTGATTTATACTTTTAGTTTTTAAATTTTATTTTTTATAGTAAAAAAATATTAACTTTTATGTAATTTTATTAAAATAATTTCTAAAACATTTAAATTTTCCAAATTTTTTATCTTTTGCCGCAATGTACTATAAATAATAAAAAAAATAACATTAAATCAATAACAAAAAAATCGATTTTGCCCCCCTCCTCTCTAACTTTTATTGCTGGTTCCGTCACTGCATATGATCACCAAAGTTTTAATACATCGTGACGTCCAACAAGTCTTGAATAATTTTTTTTTACAATAGCCTTACTTTTTGTATATATAATTTCTTATTTATTTTAATATATAAAATTGTAGCTAAGTAAACAAGAGATCGGCAAAGAATTCTGATCCGAAGAATCTAGAACTATGATAACATATACATTACATTTTCAAAACGATGCTTTGAGAATGTGACGTACATGTCATTCTAGTTCTGATTAATCAGATCGGAATTCTTTGACGGTCCCTTGTTTGCTTAGTTATTTTTTTTTTATAAATTATAATATATAAGTAATTAAATATTTTCTATTTCTACTTTTATTTTTTCTTTGATTATTTTAACGATGACGAATTGGATGAATTATTGTTTTTTCGGTCAAATATTTTAAAATTTTACTATTTAAACTATACTAATATATATATATATATTTCTTATAAAGTATCTCATAAATATTATTTTAATACCAAACATAAACTCACAAAAAAAAGACAAAAAACACACTCTAGAATTAAGAATTTAAAATTTAATAATATATTTTTCAAAATATTTATTTATTTTAAAAATTTGTTTGTGTTAGATACAATCCAATATTATGAGCCAAAATCCATAAATTATAAAGATATCATTACATATACAATTAATTTATATATAAAGTGTGCGTAAGAGATGACATGTTTGTTTGGAAGTTTAAATAGCAAAAATTTTGAATTTGAATAATTATATGATTTGTGATATAAATAGGTATCATGTAATATTTTGAATGCAAAATTAAATTTTAATATTATATACAAAATAAAAATAGATATTTTGATTTGATTTTTTTTTAAAAAAATAATGAATAGTAAAAATGGGGGGAAGTTGGTAACAAGAACAGCTTTAATAGAAATAAATACTTCAATTTTTAAATTTCAATTTTCTTACTCAAACTTGGAGTGTATTTTTTTGGGTTTAGTTTGAATTAGATATTAAAATAATATTTGATAAATTGTTTCGCAAAAAAAATTATTTTTTTTTAAAAAAATATTAGGGTGTGTTTGTTTTGTGTTTTGATATTTTTATGTAAAAAATAAAAATTATATAAGTAATATAAAAATAAAAAAAATGTGTAATATATTAATATTTTTTTAAAAAATGTATTAAAAAATTTTGTCAAAAGAAAGTAGCCTAAATATCTACCAATTCTCGTACCAAACAATATCAAGCTTTAATTTATTTATTTTTGTGTCTGGCTAGATTCCGGCCCATCCTCATTTTTTGCCTGCTCAATTGAATGTACATATTGGGCCAAGATAAGGCCCAATACACAATATTGGGCCGCTTTAGGTACAATTAATTCTTAAAAGGCCCAATCGCCCCAGTAGGACATATATAATGACAGAATCACGTTTCACTCGAATTAGGATTAGGGTTTCTGCGTTTCGTGCCGGCGGGACAGAGACGACGTTGCCATGGGGAGAAGTAAGCTTCGATTCTGTTGTATTCGATTTGTAAAATCATTCATGTATTTTAAATTAAGCGTTTGTTGTAAGATTTGTTCGTGATTTTTACTTTGCTCTACGCGCGGCGTTAAGTTTTTGTAATTTTTGTTCCTGGTGGAGAAGGATGCTTCTTAAATTGTTCTGGATGATGTTATGTAATTTTACCTGATTTGTTCTTTGTTTGTGTAGACACGAAAAAAACTCACGATTTACATATATATGTGTATACTTATTAATTTGTCGCATGATTTCCTTTCTAAGCTCTCTGTGGATTATGAAGTCCTGAATGAAAGAAAATAAGAATTGGTAAATACTTGAGAATGTTAGTTAATGATATCTAGTTTACTCTACTGGATGGATATTTGAGAGGTCGGATGATACGTTTTTGTATGAAGATTATTGTATCTCATCTCTAGGATATGAGGTGTTAGATCATGTGTTTTGTGGCCTGGCCTTAGTGAAAGTGAAAATTGGGAATTTTTCATGGACAAAGATATTTGTTTATGTATCTGATGTCCTGATTTTTACATGAATGAATAGTTGGTGTATGCTATATTGCTCGGTGGATTATCTCTTTTACAAGGCAAGCAACCTAAAGGAAAATTAGAATTAGTGCTAAGCTTGTGCCAGAATTTCTGCAAATGAACCATTAATGACATTCACGATCTATCTATTGATGTGTATTGTATTGCTTGGCTGATTCTCACTTGGGATTAGATGATCTATCTATGGTTTGAGATGTGATTTTGAGTCTAGAGGAAAATGAGAGTTAATGAATTCTCGACCAAGAACATTCTGTCTGACACAAACTTGCCTAAATAATATTTTCTTTCTTGTCTATATCGACAGATGTATGTTTGATGTGTTTTGTGGCTAGCACTTACAACACTCCCTCTCCTACAGGACCTGCTAGGTGTTATCGCCAGATCAAGAACAAACCATACCCCAAGTCGCGGTATTGTCGTGGTGTACCGGACCCAAAGATCCGTATCTACGATGTGGGCATGAAGAAGAAAGGTGTCGATGAATTCCCCTTCTGTGTGCACTTGGTGAGTTGGGAGAAGGAAAATGTGTCGAGCGAGGCTTTGGAAGCTGCACGTATCGCCTGTAACAAATACATGGCCAAGTTTGCTGGGAAGGACGCCTTCCACTTGAGGGTCAGGGTTCATCCTTTCCATGTCCTTAGGATCAACAAGATGTTGTCGTGCGCCGGGGCTGATAGGCTCCAGACTGGCATGCGAGGTGCTTTCGGGAAGCCCCAGGGTACCTGTGCCCGGGTGGCCATCGGGCAGGTGCTCTTGTCTGTGCGCTGCAAGGACGGGAACAGCCATCATGCACAGGAGGCCTTGCGCCGTGCTAAATTCAAGTTTCCCGGCCGTCAGAAGATTATTGTCAGCCGAAAATGGTATTCATATATTTCTTCTGTTTATGAATTTATTATGTCTCCTATTGCCTTACCATTCCTTCTCTGGTTCAGCTCTAGTCGTCGGGTATTATATCCATTTATATATATATATTTTTGTTGACTCTGTCAGGGGATTTACGAAATTCAGTCGCACTGATTTTGTGAAATGGAAGTCTGAGAACAGGATTGTCTCCGACGGTGTGAATGCTAAGGTAAGGTTATTTCGATGCGGTAGTTCTGTCTTAATCTTGCATATGTATGCTGACTTAATGCATCTATCTGCTATTACAATGCAGCTTCTCGGATGCCATGGACCGTTGGCTAACAGGAAACCCGGAAGGGCGTTTTTGTCGGGGCCGGTTCAAGGATGATGAAGTTTTCGCTTCGGTTTGAGGTAACTTCTTACCTTTGGAATCTCCTACCTCTTTAATTTTAATTTTAGCTTCTGCCCAAGTTGTTGAATTGAATTCACTCTTTTGTGATTTATCAAAGTTTCAAACTTTGTTTGTATTGAACCAGAGTAGCCTTATGATCTCTCTCTCTCTCTCTCTCTCTATATATATATATATATATACTGTTTGTTTGTGTTTTTTTTTCGGCTACATGATGTTGGTTTGGTTTGGTTTGCATAAATCAAAATTCTACTGTGGCGTAGGTGAATATATATAATATTGCAAATTTATTTACTTTTAAGAAAATTAAATATATATTTTTTTTATGACAACTAAAAGATGAAAATAGGTATAAATATAAGTGACAAAAGGAGTATTAATTTTCCGGTGAAGTCATTGGTAAGGGCGAGCATTCGGATTTTGCCAAATTCGAGCCGATTCGAAAATCCGAAAATTTTGAAATCCGAACCGAAATCCGAACTAAAAAATTCAAACCAAATTGAAAAATCTAAAATTCTAAATATTTTTATTATTTTTTTTAATTTTTAAATTTCATTTATATTTTATTTATAATATTAAATATATATATATAACATATAAAAATTAAATATATTAAAATATAATTAATAAATTTGAGTTTTTTATATTAAACTATAATATTTTTTAATAAAATATTAAATATGTATAATAAAGAAATATATTAAAATGTTATATTTCGAATTTCGGATTGGTTCAAATTTTAAGTATACCGATCCGAAATTCGAAATTTGTTAAAAATTCAATTCGATTCAAATCGAGAATCCGAGAAATTCGAATCAAATTTTAAATTTCAGTTCGGTTCGGATTGGATTTTTAGATTTTGCATATTTTGCTCAACCCTGGTCATTGGTGAGGTCCAGTCGGATTTTACTTTTTACTTATTAAAATTTAGTCAAATAGTATAAAGAATATTCTAAAATATTTTGAGGCTATTATATTATTTTCTCTGTATATATTTATTTTAATCTGGCCATTTTTTTTTGTAACTATGTTTGATCGTAAAATTTAAATTGTAATTAAAATATGTCATTATTTTCCAGAAAAAAAAAGTGATACAAGAATCCTAAAATATTTGCAATTTTTCTTTATTTATATCCAATTTTTAACCTTTTACTCTTATAAATACAATTTATGAAATCGTTTCTAACAAAACATAAAGGAAAAATGGTAATATATATATATTAAAATTATTTACTTTAAAAAAAAAAACTATGTTAAAAGTAAATAAAACAAATATTTGGAGGTCATGATAGTAATTTTATATTATATTAAAAATTAATTTTAAATTTAAAAATCATATCATATTTATTTATATCAACAGTAATGCTTAATGTGAGTATTTGATAGTGGATTGATAGCATATTAATTAAATATAGACGGAGAATCCACAAAATATAAATTAACATAATATTTCTATATTTTTTTATTTTTATTACATAATTGCTATTATTTTTACACTAATACAGTCGTAAGAGCAAAAAATCTTTTATTTATATTTTTTACCCACTACCAATATAATATCAATATTCCTTAAATTTCGTGCATAACTCAATTAAGACTATAATATATTTATAGGACGGAGAGAGTATAAAATATTATATGAATTATATATATATATATATATATATGATAATAGTCCATATAATACATAATAGTAATAATTTTGTCACAAAAGGTATATTCACGCAACACACTATAAAATATACTCCCTCTGTCCCATATAATTTGTCCCTATTTTCTATTTTCGTCCGTCCCACGTAACTTGTCCTTTCTATTTTTGGAAATATAATTATGTACTTTAATCGCATTTTATAATTTTCTTAATTTTAATTAAACTATTTAGTTATCTTAATCTTAATCTTAATCTATAATTATTTTTACTAAATAATAATTATTTTTACTAATACACTTTTTAATTACTTACTAATTATACTTTACCTAAATTTCCGTGTCTACAGTAATACACCCATATTACATGGGACGGAGGGAGTATATGATTTGTAAGCACGTGATAATAATCTATTCGATCCCTTTTATTTGAAAGGTTAATTTGGGATTTTGTAGTTGATTAAAAATTAATAATATTTGATTAGTCAGTGAAAGTATGTAAGAGGTTTTGAAATTTTGTTATTTAAATTTATATAAATTGTAATTGTATGTATAATGATATATTTTTAATTTAAATAAAAATTAAAAGTATTTTTATCTTAGTTTATGATTATTTTTACTTAAAAAAAAAATGAAAGAAATATTTTTAAGTGAATGAAAAAAAATGGTAAAAATATTACTTTGAGACAAAATAAGTATATTTTATGCACTGATTAGTTTTAATCAACTTCCTAACCATTCCATATTTATATAATACTTTCTTTCGTTCCACACAATTTGTCAACTCTTTATATTTCGGTTCATTAACATAATTTTTCTTTATTTTTTTTGGAAATATAATTATACATTTTAATCATATTTTAAATTCATAATTTATAATTTTAATTCAACTATTTAATCATCTTAATTTTAATCTATAATTATTTTTATTAATTATTTACTAATTATATACTGCTCCCTCCGTCCACAAACTAATATCCTACTTTTCTATTTTCTATTTGGGATGTCCAATAACAATGGTCCTACATAAATTTTACATTTTTACCCCTTATTCATTTATTACTTTTAATTTCTACCATACACTTAAGGACAAATTTGTCAATTTATAACAAAAAGACAATTACCTAAAAACCCGTGTAAATATACTTTAGCACAATAGAAATTGGACGGATGAAGTATAATATCTAAAAGTTCTAGCCGGACAAATTAACTAGAAGAGAAGTGTATGAAAATTAAAAAAAAAAAAAAAAAAAAAATCCAATTCAAAATATTTTATTTTATATATATTATCATCAACGTTTTAATAACAACACATAAAATCACCATTTGCATTCATTCATTCAAAGATTTCATTCTCTCTGAAGCCATGGACAGAAGAAAATCATATTTCAATTCCATCGCCTCGCCGCCGGCGAGAACTTCTGCGACCTCCACCGGCAAGAAGACTCCTCATTCCGACAAAGAAGAAGAACTCACCGGAAAATTCAGCCCAATGACGAATAATATCGTCTCCCCAGACAACAACAATGGTTATGATTCTCAAGAAAATACAGGTAAATTAATTCAAGAAATGTAACAGTAAAAAAAAAAAAAAAAACTATTAAAACTGAATTCAGCTAGTTAATCACTTCTTAGTTCTTGAATAAACTACCTACATTTTTCATTTCTTGATCATATATATATATTCTAACACTTCGAATTATTATTCGTCGTGATTTAATGAAGCGGGCCGCGAAGAGAGCTCCGGCTATGAATATTCACCATTTTCCTTGCGCTCTTTTCATGAATACAATTGGGACGAGTTGGGAATTTCCACGGATAACAATGATTTTACGGTGCCATTACCGAGTTCAGAGGCTGAATCAAGGAATAGGATTAGGGTTAGGGTTTTTGTTCGATGATCGATCCCTTTTTACATCATTTTTTTTTTCCTTTTCTTTTGAATGATTTTTTTCTATGTATATTTTTACGTGATTTAATGTATGTTGATTTCTTGGATAGGGGATGATCAAGTGGAAGAATCTTTGAGTCCAATAGTGTTAGGGTTAGGGTTTTTGTTCAATGATCGATCCATTTTTTCGTCAATTTTTTTTTTCTTTTTTTGAAGTTTTTTCGATGTATTCTTTTTCTTGAATTAAATGTATGTTGATTTATTGTATAGGATGATCAAGTGGGAGAATCTTCGCATCCAAATTTAGCTGAGCCGGAGAATCGGCGCGAAAGGCAAGAGTCGAGGCTTAATCATCAACAGCCGATAAGAGGGTTAGATCCACGGACAATGCCGTATTTTCCAATATGGCTCTGGCGCCGTTGAATAGGGTTTGAAAAAATTTCTTCATCTCTAAGTTTCGACGTATAAAAATCAAGATCGAGACCCTTGATCCGATCGAATTTGAAAAATATCATTGTTTAGATTGCATAATTAGCTTAGTTCGAAATTTTCGATTCTTGCATTCAATCGGGTATGAGTTTCATTTGTTTTGGGATCACATTAGAAAATGTCTTAATCTAACTGCAATAGATATGATTTGTTTTCATGACTAGAGATTTTGTTCTTTCTTTCTTTTTTTTCCTTTTTTCTTTCTTCCTATTATTATTACTAACTTGAATTATCTTTTGATTGTATAATTTATTGGTGGAAAATCTTTGATCTCAAGAATGTATTTCGAAAAATCGAAGTAATTTTTTCGAGAAAAGAATATGTTTCTCGGTTGTGGATCATTGATTTTCTTTTGAAACAAACAAAAAAAAAAGAATCCTAAATAACTATATCATGTGAATTGATTTATTATTGAGAAGGGAAAAAGGAGATATAATGAAATAAGACGAGATATAATCACGGGTGGGCAAAAAATTCGAACTGAACCGTTAAACCAAACCGAATTTTCAGTTAACCAAACAAATTCGTTTTGAATACAAATACTGCATATTTAATATTTGTTTGATTCGGTTCAATTTTGGTTTTTTATATTTTTTTGGTTTGGTTAACCGAACGGAATATATTTATATTATTATATTTTAAATTTTATATTTATAATTATATTCGAGTCGATTTCGGTTCGGATATTTAAAATACTTGCAAATATTTTTTATTTAATTATTTTTTAATGTATATTTCTTAATTTTGGTCCGGTTCAAGTTATTTGTTAAATATTGAAAATATTTTCGGTTCGAAGTTCGCAGTTTCGAGTATTTGTTTGATTCAGTTCGGATATCAAATATCTGCATATTTATAAATAACCGAACCGGACCACCCCTGGATATAATATAACATATTGTACCTTTGTAATTATATATGAAGGCTTATTTGGTCATTTGCGCGCCTTATTGAATAATGAGTCTTAAATTATAACACTACATTAGAAATTTGTTCGCCGTACTTTTTACCTATTCTCAGTTGATTAAAGTTAATCAATTCTTAAATAAAATATATACTTTCTCCGTAGCCTCCAACGGTCATATTTATTTTTTGTGTCATTTTACTTAATATTAAAAATATTCTTATATTTATATAATTTTTTTGTACAAATATCTTTTTATTAGTATTATAAGACACTAATGGAAGTATTTTTGCAATTTTTTCTTAATTTGTAGTATGTTTTGATATAATAATTAATGTTCAAATATCAACATGTAAAAAATAAATGAGATCCTTAAAACCGGACGAAGATAGTATATATTATAGTAAATTATACAACACCACACCTCATGTCAAAATCTATTTCATTAAATTAAATCATACACAAAACATCATACTCGTCCTAATCTAATATTCAAATATAGTATTTGGTTCTACATATGTTTAACACAGATAAAAATACTAAAATATTTTAAATGGTTTTATTTGAATATAAATAAATAAAATAAATAATTGAACAATACTTTATTTTATAATTTCATTTTTTTGTAAAAATTAGATAACTTGTCTCTAAAAGAAAATTTATCAAATAAATAAATAATCATATTTTATTCAATGAAACTAATTAAAATATTTTACCAATTTTCTTTGCATTAGTCTACATTAATTTTACGTGTGAATTTTAAGTAAACTGCGTAATAAAGTGAAACAAATTTTAGAGGTTGAAATGAAAACTCACTCACACAGAAAATTTGCAATATTTTATATATTCACCTACGACATAGTAAAATTTTGATTTATGCAACCAAACCAACGTTATGCATAAATAAAATAAAAATAATAAAATAATAAAATAATAATAAAATAAAATAAGTACTACGAGCATCTCCAACCATGCTCCATATCTGACGTTCCAACACCATTTTTGCCGCCGAATTGCTCCAATCCAGCGCCATTCCCAGCACCAAATTTAGAGTTTGCTACAGTGCAACACCATTTTTTTTAAAAAAAAAAAAAAAAAACTTTTTTTAAAAAAATTATAAATTTAATATTTAAATTTAATTTTTATTTTTTAATTTTTTTAAATTTTATTTTAAAAATTATAAAAATAAAAAGTTGTTTAAAATAATAGAAAAAATTGAATATTCGAAGAATAATAGTAAAAAATAGAGTTATGGTTGAAATAAAATTATTTTAACAACTGCATAGTTGAAATTAAAATTGGATAAATAGATATGATGGGTTGAAAATGGCCTAATAAAATAGATAGGGAGTGTGGGCATGACTGCTCCCTTTGCCTCTACCAGTACAGCTCCTCCTCTAGTCCAACTTATTATGTTCATATTTTTGCATTAGGGTCCGTATTAATTTAAAAAATAAATAGAAGACAAATAAAAATATTTTGTATTTGGATGAATCATTATAAAAAATTGAAAGTACTTTAAAATTGTTATAATTACTCGGTAGGACATATTGTTAATATAATTTTTAAATTTGAAAATAATATATATTTAAAATAAAATTACTAGGAATATTAAATTAACATACAAATTTAAAATAATAATATAATTATCTTTTATTTTTATTTTTATTAAAATTGAAATATATAAATTAATTGTTTTTATATTATATTATAGGCTTGTATTTATTATTAGTATTAGTATTATTATTAAGGTTAAAAAAATAATTTTAAGTGAAAATTACTTCTGCTAATTTCAAAAGCTACGCTTAATATATTTCTGAAAAGATATTTTTCAGTGTCAAAGACTGCTTCTGACTGATGCTAACAGGTACAAGATATTTTTTTAAAAGCAAAAGTCAAAAACTCATACTAAAATTCAATCCAAATGAGGCCTTCTTAATCTCATTTAATTTTTTTAATTTATAACTATTTTTTAATTTTAATTAGAGTACTTAAATATGTAAATATTAATTTATAATTATTTATATTGATATATTCTAAATTATTTATTAATTATATTTTTTAAAAAATTATTGTATCTTGAAATATTACTTATATTTTTATAATAATAATAATAATGGGCTGTGGATCCCATCAGCTGATTCAATTTCAGTCATCGATTAAATTTAATATAATAATGATGGTAGGGCGAGATTGTATTTTTGTATAATTTATTTTATACAATTTAGATTTTAGCTATGACAATTATTTTCAGCGTCTTCTTGTTGTTATTCAAGCGATTGTTATTGACCCGCTGCTGCTGTTTCAGTGGCCGTGTGCCAGTGCTCGCCCACCGTGGCCGAGACTGGACGGCACCGTGTGCCACAGGCCGGCCACCATGGTCGAGACTGGGCGGCACCATAGGGGTGAGTATGGTTCAGTTATTTGCAAATATGCAGGTATTTGATATATGAATCGAATAGATCAAATACTCGAAACTGTGAACCATATTCGAATCGAAAATTTCGATTAATCAAAAATATTTGTAATATTTGCAAATAACTCGAACGGAACTGAAATTAAAAAAAAAAATACATTAAAAATAATTAACATTCTAATTAAATAAAAAATATTTGCAAAAATTTCAAATATCCGAACCAAAATCGAACCGAATATAATTATTAATATAAATTTTAATAATAATACAAATATATAAATATAACCGAACCGAAAAAATATAAAAAACCGAAACCGAACCGAACCAAACCAGACCAAACAAATACCAAATATGTAGCATTTTTATTCGAACCAACTTTGTTCGGTTAACCGAAAATTCGGTTCAGCTGTTTGGCATTTCGGTTTGATTTTTTTGCTCATCCCTACTACACGATGGTGGATGGGCGTTTGTCATTCTAGTAGTACGAGATGATTGAGCGGAATGTGGTGGCGATGGTTGAAGAAATGTGATGATGGTGATCGGAAGAATAATAGAAAAGCTTGTGTCGACGACTGATACTCTTCATCCACACGTAAACGTTGAAATCTTATTTATTTTAATTAACAATAATTGAAATATTTTTAAATAATAATGAATGCTGAAATTTTTATGCATCTTAACTTTACTACTTACTCCTATTCAATATGGCTACTTTTTTTAAAAAAAAAAAAAAGAAAATTAGATTTTCTTTAATTTTTCAATTTGAATCTAAATTAATTATCTTTTCAAAAAAAAAAAAAAAATCCTAAATCTTTATACTAATGAGAGATCCCTCCAGAAAATCCTCCCAAATGATGATTATAAAGTGGGTTCCCCTCCCCAGGGAACTTTTGAAAGTATAAAGTGGTAGAATTTTTTTTGTAGGGTGGTCATTCGAATTTTCGGTTCAAATTTTGCCAAATTCGAACCGATCCGAAAATTCAAAATTTTTGAAAAAAATCAATCCGAACCAAATCGAAATAATCAAAATCCGTAATCCGAACTAAAAAATCCGAACCAAACCGAAAAATTCAAAATTCTAAATATTTTTATTATTTTTTTAAAATTTTTAAATTCTTTTATATTTTATTATTATTTTATAATATTAAATATATATAATCAATGAAAATTAAATATATTAAGATATAATTAATAAATTTGAGTTTTTTATATTAAAATATAATATTTTCTAATGACATATTAAATATACATAATAAAAATATATATTAATATATTATATTTCAAATTGGTTCGAATTTTAAGTATACCGATCCGATCCGAAAATCCGAACCAAATTTTAAATTTCGATTTGGTTCAAATTGAATTTTCGAATATTTTGCTCACCCCTAAATTTTTGGAAATCAACATATTCTTTGTTAATTATAAATCATTTTGTCAACATTGTATTTCAAATTCCACCAAAATTGACAACATTTGGCAAGTTATCTCTGCCTTTGCAATTCAAATTCATATATTCTCCTACAAATGATAAATTTAGATATTGTTTAATTTCTTCCATTGTTTTACTTTATTCAATATTTTGTTCAAACACAATATAACCATTGATGAAAATTGCCAACAACAAATAAAGCCAACTAGTGTGATGGTGAGTCCTACAATTTATATTTTTTTTTAACAGAAGAATTTTTTCAATTCCGAAAAGGCAATAGTTATAAATAATTATGGTTAGGAAAAATTGTAAATTTTATATTGTATGTAAAATTCAATATCATTTTAGATCTTCAACCGAACAAACTGACAAAACAAAAAGGCAAATTTAACATATGGAGAGAGTATTATTTTACCACTGTAAAATTTTTACCCTTTAAAACTATAAAAAAAATACTAACATTTTTATAAAAATTAACAGTATTATACTATTTAGATATAAATATTGAAAAAAAGAACTTTTAAAAGTGGGATAAAAAGTGTATAAAGGAATATTAAATATAATTAAAAGAATAGAACAGTAAAAAAAAAAAAATTAAATTTAAAACACAACCATTTCTTTTTCTTTTTCTTTTTCTTTTGTAAACAAGTCGTTGGAAATGCAGCAATATATATATATATATATATACACATATATCTGAGAATTTACCAGACTCAAAACTAAATAAAATTTTGAAAACAGCTAAACTAATTCTGAAATTCTGCAAGTCCAAAACCATAACATATATATATAAAGCCACAAATAGAATTCCAAAAAAATAAAAATATGCAGATTCAAATTCAACAGCATAATAAAGAACAATGCAAAAGTCCAACATAAATTATTAAAAAGAAAGCAAGTGCACCTCATGTGTCCCTCCATCAAATCATTTTGATCCCACCGCAGTCGTTAAGAATGCTCTTCCCGGTTTCCTGTTCGCCAAAGGTCCATGGCATCCAAGAAGCTGCAACATTCGAAATATACACACACACAATTAGACGAATATAAGAACATAGCATAGAATATTTTTGATCGAACAAATTTATAGACATTAACTCAAGAGTAGGGTGTTTAACAAAAAACTAACCTTTGCATTCACTCCATCAGAAAGAATCCTATTCTCAGACTTCCACTTCACAAAATCAGTGCGGCTGAATTTGGTGAATCCCCTAAAATATTAACCCACGAAAAATCAGCAATCGGATTTACCGTATAGAGCTTTTTTTTTTCCGTCTTACTTTATTAGATAAATTAAATCTCAGATAGGAACAATACTCTATAAACCACAAAACGATATTCAACTATAACAGAAACCAGAAACAAGATGAGAATGGAAAAATCAATCGAATTAGAAACAGCATAAACAAAAACATCAGCATCATAAATAAGTGTTATACCATTTTCGGCTGACAATGATCTTCTGACGGCCAGGAAACTTGAATTTAGCACGACGTAAGGCCTCCTGTGCATGATGGCTGTTCCCATCCTTGCAGCGCACAGACAAGAGCACCTGCCCGATGGCCACCCGGGCACAGGTACCCTGGGGCTTCCCGAAAGCACCTCGCATGCCAGTCTGGAGCCTATCAGCCCCGGCGCACGACAACATCTTGTTGATCCTAAGGACATGGAAAGGATGAACCCTGACCCTCAAGTGGAAGGCGTCCTTCCCAGCAAACTTGGCCATGTATTTGTTACAGGCGATACGTGCAGCTTCCAAAGCCTCGCTCGACACATTTTCCTTCTCCCAACTCACCAAGTGCACACAGAAGGGGAATTCATCGACACCTTTCTTCTTCATGCCCACATCGTAGATCCGGATCTTTGGGTCCGGGACACCACGACAATACCGCGACTTGGGGTATGGTTTGTTCTTGATCTGGCGATAACACCTAGCAGGTCCTGTATGTAGGAAACATTAACAATTGGGAGGGAGAGTCGTCATAAGTGTGTGTTAGCCTAGCCACAAAACACATCTCAGACATTTATCTATAGACTACAGACACAAGAAAAGAAAATATCATTTAGGCAAAATTGTATTATGCATTCTCAGGAATGGAATATCAATGTCTTTGTACATGAGCAGCCTTCTTGAGAATCAACTAACTCTCATTTTCTTATACACACAAAATCACATCTCAAACCATAGATAGATCTAACCTAAAGTGAAGTGAAAATCAGCCAAGCAATATCACAATACACATCAATAGATCTTCGTGAATATCATTGTTCATTAGCATTTTGGTAGGAGGTTTCCACGAATTCGAATTTTTCTTTAAGTTTCTTGCCTCAAAAAAGAGAGAATCCATCCTTCAAGCAAAATAGCATACACCATTTAAAAAAATATATATATTCATTCTTAATAAATTCTCAAATCTCACTTTCATTAAGGGCACAAAACACACCTAACACCTCACATCCTATCCTATAGATGAGATGAGATATAATCTACAGAAAAAAAATAAAAACATAACAAATATCCATCCAGTAAACTAGTGATCATTAACGTTCTCAAGTAATTTTCATGAGGTAAATCTTAATCCTTACCGTGACAGACACACAATCAGCCAAAAATCCAACCGCAGCATAACAAATCAAGTAAAGGCACAAATATTTCCATTCAAATCAGCTTAAAAATCAGCATCCTTCGAGTAAAATAACAATCACGAATATAAATGATGAATCCAAACTTACTTCTCCCCATCGCAACGTCGTCGTCGGCACAGTAAAGTGGATCGAAACGCAAGAACCCTAACCCTAATTTCAATAAACGTGAGAGTGTATATATATTTGTAGAATGGGCTATTGGGCCTTTCAGGAAAGTGTTCATAAAACAGTCCAATCATCGGCCCAATATGTAGAGTTAGACTTGCCATTTAGACTTGCCCATTCGGTTTCGAACCGTCGGTTCGAACCGGCGGTTCGACGGTTTATGAACCGGAGGTTACGGTTTGAACCGAACCGGATGCAAACCGAACCGAAACCGTAGTTCCGACCGTTCGGTTTCGGTTTGTAGTTTCTCCAAACCGTGAACCGTCGGTTCAAACCGCGGTTCGGCCGTAACTTTTTTTGTTTTTTGTTTTAAATCTAGCCGTCCGTCGCGCAAGAGCAGAGCAGGCAGGAGAAGAAGAAGAAGAAGAAGAATCGGAGAAGAAAGGAAAGAATCGGTGAAGAAAAGAAGAAAGAGGAAGAACCTGATGGCTGCCTTGGCTAGTGCGGCTGCGGCTGCTGTGGTGTGGGTGTGTAAAATGATTTATTAGGTCTTAGGGCATTAGGATTTTGGACAAATTTGTATGTTTTAAAATTATAATAATATGTTTAACTTAAATTTTTTATATATTATCAATTTTTTTATTAAATAAAACATTATTAATAATATTAAAAAATACTAATACTAATACTATAATATTTTTTTTATTTATATTTTGTAATTTTTAATTATATTATCAATATTTTTATAATTTATTTGTATTTTTTAATTTATAATTTAATTGCTTTTTAAATTTATTGTTTAAATTATTTTTACATTATAACAATCTAATTAATTATTATTCATATAATGAATATGTAATAAATAAAATTAATTATTTTAAAATAAAATTCAAATTTTAAAAAATAAAAAAATAATAATAATAAAAAAAATTATTAAAAATAAATATATATAAACCGAAACCGACCGTTTATAAGAAGATGGTTCTAGTATAGACCATTACACCAAAAATATCCTCTCTCGATACGCTCTTGCGCTTCGAATCGTAATCGAAATCGTCAAATCGAAATCGAAATCGTTATTCAGAAGGTTCGATTTCGATTTGATATTTTGACAAACCGTAATCGACGGTTTGTAATCGTAATCGGCGGTTTGAACCGTTTGAGCAAGTCTATTGTCATTCCGTCCGCCGGTTCGCCGATTTTCGAACTGACAATTATGGTTCAAACCGAACCAAAATCGAAAACCGTCGTCTGACGGTTCGATTTCAATTTGAGAAGGCTGTTTGGATTTTTTTTGTCACCAAGAAGAAGAAAAATATGTGCATGCAGATGTGTACATGTAAATGTATTGATTAGGTAAATTGGTAAATTGTGTCTATTTTATAATAATAATAATATTATATTTATAATTAAATCTTTTTATATATTATTAAATTTTTATAAAAATAAAATAGAATAAATTTAATAAATATAAATAATTATTAACGATATTATTTTTTATTTATATTTTAATTTTGTAATTTTTTATTATATAATTATATTTAATTTAAGTTATCTTATTATCTATTATATCCATATTTTTATAATTTATTTTATTTACTTTTTAATTTAAAATTTAATATAATTTAGTAAAAAAAAATTAATTTAATTGTTTTTATATTATAACAATCTAATTATTTATATATAATTTTTACATAATAAATAAATAAATAAATAAAAAGTATATCGGAATAAAATTAATATCATATTTAATTATTTTTAATAAAATTTAAATTTAGAAAAATAAAAAATAAAAATATTAAGAATTAGAAAAATAAAAAAGAAGAATATTAAAAATAAATATATACAAACCGACAGTTCAAACCGTAATCGGCGGTTTATAAATCGTAACCAAAATCGTCAAACTATAACCGAAATTGTTATTCGAAATGTTCAATTTCTGTTTGATATTTTGACAAACTGTAATAGATGGTTTGAACCATTTGAACAAATCTATATAGAGTTGCACATAAACTAAGAATTAATTAGGGTAATTTTATTTTATTTTTTTAATTTTAAATTTAGATTATTTTATAGCGTTACTTATATTTTTATAAAATAATACTTCATTCGTCTTATATAATTTGTTTATTTTTTTTTATATTTTGGTTAGTTCTACATAATTTGTTTTTTTTTTTTGAAAATATAATTATACACTTTAATCGTATTTTAAATATTTAAATTTAAAAACTTTTTAATTTTAATTAAGATATTTAGTCATTTTAATTTTAATATATAATTATTTTTGCTAATAAATTTTTTAAGTACTTAATAATAATTATATAATAACTAAAGCTTTGTAGTTAAAATAAACAAATTAGATGAGACGGATGAAATAATAATAATAAAAAAAAAGTTATTAGAAATATATAAAAATAATAATATAAATTGTAATTTATAAAAAAATTATTAACATGTGTTTAAACACTTAAATGATAATTTTTATTTATTATAAAGTAAATAAATGGACTTGAATTATCAATGATATACCTTTTTAACAAAAATATTCACTTTGAAATTATCTAACTATTGAATTAAAAAATAATAGTAATTTTTTATTTAATTCAATACAAAATAAAACATTATAAACTATTAAATTTGTTTGTTTTTAAGTGATTTCAATTATATGGTGAATATTGTATTAGTGATTGGTTTATAGGTATGTTTCTTTAGACAAATTTTTTCAAATTTTACTATTTGAATTCTGTGTTTTTTCGAAAAAATTACATTTTTTTTCTCTAACAAAATATTTCATTAAACATTATTTTAATATTAAACTCAAACTAAATATGACCGTTTAAAAATATGTTGAGTTATATATTGTATTTGAAAGATTATTTTTATTAATTTAATTTTTGTCACATTTGTCCATGAACATAGGTGGGAGGAAAAATTGGAAAATGAATAGAAATATATATTAGGGTGTGTTTGTTTTGGGGGATTGGATTGGATTTACACTATTCATCCAATTTTTTTCCCCTAAAAATATTAAATCAAATACCTATTTTTTATTTTTTATATTATATTAAAAATCAATTTTACATTCAAAATATCACATCAACACCTATTTATATCACATTATACAACTATTCAAATTCAAAATTTTTACTATTCAAATCCCAACTCAAAATTCAAACCCCAAACAAACACACCAGACGAAACCATACGAGGTTAGGGTACCTAATCTAGCCGCAAATTGTGTATTTTTAGTTTAAAAAATAACAAATTATGTATTTTATAACATTAGCTCTTCAAGTTTTGTATTTTATGTTTATTTATTTATTTATTTATTTGTATAAAAAATAGTAAAATTTACGTAGTTTTATTGATTTGCTCTTTAGAATTAAAAAAATAAAAAAAACTATAGAATTATAAGAACTACTGGCGTTATATATATTAGGATTACAAAATATAATGACGTGGTTTTAATTTTATTGATTATCAATATAATTATTTTAATTATGAGAATAATAAAAAGTATATTTCCAAAATTACTAAATTTTCACTACACTTGATTAGGGTATCAATGGACATAAATTATATTATAATGTACTATAATCATAAAATTAAATCAATTATTTTATTATTATTAAAAATATATTAGTTATAATTTTATTAATTATGATATACTTAATAGCATTTAATACATACTATCTCATGACTCTAAGGGTTTCATTTACTTTTTACGTGTCGATTTTTGAATATTAATTATTATATCAAAACGTATCGCAAATTAAAAAAATACTTTTATTAGTGTCTTATAATACTAGTAGAATAACAACATTTGTATAAAAAATTATATAAATATAAAGATATTTTTAATGTTAAGTACAATGACACAAAAAGTAAATGTGATCTTTTGAGGCGGATGGATAGAGTATTTATTTTATTAAAAATTCAATTATTAAAAAAATAAAAAATAATAACAAAAAAAATAGTTGATGGAGTGAACCCCACACCGATCTCTTATTTATATATATATATATATATATATTATTACAATACACCTAAACCATTCTTTATAGATAAATTGTAAAGATTCTCAAATGTCGATTGTTACAACATTCAAATTTCATTTCCCTCAATCAAATTAGAAGTTGAAAATGAAGGGCTGATATTGAGCACCGGTGACCTTGGAGAGGTAGGGATATCAAATGGGGCGGGTTAGTCCCGGACCCGCCCCGGACCCACTCTTAATGAGGCGCCTTCGGGTCTAAATAATATGTTTGGGGGCGGGTTGTGAATTTAAAATTTTAAACCCGGGCGGATTCGGGGCGGGTTACGAATTTTACTAAAAACTCGTCCTAACCCGGACCCGGATATTTTTTAAAATTATTATAATTAATATATATGTACATTTATATAATAAAAATATATTATTTATTTACTTAAATAATTTTAAATATAAAATTCAATTAGTCGTCTGCTCCAAATAATTTTTTAAAATTATTATACCTAATATATGTATTTTTATATAATAAAAATATATTACTTATTTATTTATCTTATTTTTATGGATCAATATTTGATTGTTTTTAGATTTATTATTATTTTTTTGTGCTTTTAATGTTATTTGTTTTAGTATTCCATTGTTAAAAATAATATTTATTATTATATATTTTTAAAAAAAAAAAAACGGGTTTGTCGGGTTGGCCCCGAACCCGGAGGGTTCAGGGCGGGGCGGGTCCTGGGGCCGGGTGGAAGCGGGGCGGGGCGGGTCTCGGAGCCTAATATTTTCTAGCGGGGCGGGTCTCGGGGCCTGCAAAACCCGTCCCAAACCCGCCCCATTGACATCCCTACAACTAATATCAAACAGTTGTTTTACTGAACATTTTAATGCAAACAGCTAATCGAATCAGCTAGTCAAACCAGCTAATTGAATCAGCTAACAATATCACCTAATTGAATCAGCTAACAGCTAATTCCCAAACACGCTCTAATTCTCCAAATAAATTCACAATCGTCTTCTATATGTGATGTGTTCTTCATGACTGGACGATGACGATAATCACACTAGAAAAATTGTCGGCCATGTACATAATCACTAAACTCTTTTCATTATGTTTTTGGTGTGATAAGACAATCATTTTTGTAAGTTTCTTTATTTAGACATAAGCAATAGCAACTTTCCCTTTATTGTGAGAGATTAGATTTGGGATTGGATCAAATCTAGTTTGTTTAGATTTTATCAAGATATTCTTGGACAAATTTTTCTTATTATATCCTATCTTGTTCTTGCTAGTTGATATTTTGCAAGTCGTGGGCGAGGAGATAACATGTGATGGATTTACCGTCAACCACCATAATTATTATCTGTATTCTTTTCTTCTCGAAAGTCTTATTCGATTATGTTAAAAAAATTTTGTCAATGAAATTTGTATCGAAGCAATATTGTTATACATACACCAAATACATGCAAACCTATAATTTGTGGCCCAATTTGAATCTTGGCCTTATCGTTTCCTTATCCCACGACCTGGACTACCAACCTGAGACCTGGTCTTTGACCCGCGCCTTTATTTGAGAAGCCTCATTTACCGTCCGATCCAAGGATTGTTTCTTGGCCGTTGATTTGTTTTGATCTACAATATATCTAAAGATTGAGGGGGAGAGCGCCGCGGACAACACATGCATATAATCATTCATTTATATCGTCCCGTAAGGAATGATCTGGTGGTGTAGGGATAAACTCGTGACCGTGAAGTCATTGGTTCAAACTCTGACGCTGATTTCAGGTCTTACATGTCACACATGGTTCGCTTAATTTGCAGGTCATTAGATTCGGTCAGGGGTTAGCGCACTCGAAGGGTAGCGGCTGCTTATTTTTTTTGTAAATTTTTTTATTAATAAAATTGTTGATCTTTTGATTTACTTCATTACAGATTATTTAATTAATGGCTTTGAAATCTTATTAGATTTGCAAAGTTATTTAAATATATGTTTTTTTCAAATAAAATAAGATAGCAATCTGTAAAAAAAAACAAAAAAAAACTAGACCAATGCATACAAAACGCAAGTAAATTTACGCAACAAAAACAAAAATAAACCAATATACTTAACATTGCAAAAAGAAGATTTAGAGTGATAGATTTGTTAAGCCGATTCTAAATATAATAAAAATATACTTAAAAATACTTGGAAGTTTGAAATTAATCAAATACTCAAACAGCATTCATAAATTTAATAAGTTATTATTATTATTATTATTTATTTAAAGGGTAAACTATTTTTTTTAATCCAGTAATTGTATCCTTTTTTTCATTTTAATTTCGTAAATGAAGCATGTCGCAAATTAGTCCCATAAATGAAAATTTTTTGTTATTTTAATCCTTCAGTGCCGGAGACGCTTGCGTGGCTCGCCGGAAGCCACTTGTCCACCGGGTGTCCCGCCAGGTCAGCGACACCTGGCGGACACGTGGATTTTATTATTTTTTTAATTGGACCAAATAAAAAAAATTAAAAAAGCCAAATAAATTTTATAAAAATTAAAAAAATAATAATAAAATCCACGTGTCCGCCAGGTGTCGCTGACATGGCGGACACGTAGTCTCCGGCTAGCCACGTAGGCGTCTCCGGCGCCGGAGGACTAAAACAGCGAAAAACTTTCACTTATGGGACTAGTTTGCGACAGACTCCACTTACGGGACTAAAATGATAAGGGGTCCAGTTACGTGACTAAAAAAATACTTTACCTTTTTTTTTTAATCTAATTTGTGGTTTCTACTATATATACGAATATTTGTATTTATTTCTCTCTCTTTTTTTTTTTTTTTTTTTTATCAATATTTCAAAGTAGTGTTTCTTGAATCTTATTTTAGAACAGATGTATAGGAATAGCAAATGCAAGTTCAAGTTCAAGGTTGATCATTAAATAATAAAAATACACCATAAAACATCTCATATTTTAATTATTGTATCAAACTCTTTTGTATTAAATTTGAAGTATGCACAAAAATATTCTTTTTGTCCACAGCTGATGTTTGGTTGAAAATATAAACCTAAATTTATATAAAATTTGCCTAATTTAGTTCCATATTTTCAACCAAATATCAATTTTGAACGGAAAAAATGTTTTGTACAAATATTAATTCAACACAAAAAATTCATGTAATAAATAAAACAAAAAGTATTTTTTTGCGTTTTTACTAAAATAAAAGAGAGTTCTATAATTTACCTTAATAAATATAAAAACTTCAAAGTCCAAAAAAATCAAACATTAATTAATAATAATAATAAATTTTTATAAGAAATTTCAAGTGTTACATAACAAAAGATTTGAAAAAAAAAAAAAAAAACTCCAACAAAATAGAATCTCGTAATAAATTCAATGAAATTAATTCTTAATCTATTTTTAAAAACTATAACTACATAGTCACTGAAGATTCAATGCATCATGCATTCTACTAGCTTTGAATTTTTATTTCAATAGTCTTTACTTAGTTTTATATTTAATTACTTATATATTTTAATTTATAATATAACGGCGAAAAAAACAAGAGGCCGTCAAAGAATTCTAATCCGATGAACCAAAACTAGGATAACATATGCATCACATTCTCAAAGCAGTGTCTTGATCTTTACAAGGAGCCGATTGAGCTCTGGAGCATTTGGAGTATTGATATTATGGTAATAATATATCTACTATTTTCCCGACAACCCATATCAATACTATAAAATGGTGTTGAGCTCGATCATCTTCTTATAAAGATCAAAACATTGCTTTGAAAATGTGATATGATATCCTGCTTCTAGATTCTTCAAATCAGAATTCTTTGCTAGACATCTTGTTTGCTTGATCACTATTTTATAAATTAAAACATATAAGAAATTATATACAAAAAGGTAAGGCTATGGCCAAAAAAGTTGAATGTGAAAATGCTTTGAAGATGTGATATACTCCCTCCGTTCCGGAAGTAAATATTCATTTATTTTTTACACGTAGTTTTAAAAATATTAGTATTATATCGGGATATAGTAGGAATAAAGTAGAAATGACTAAATGATATAAAGGTAATGTCATTTGTGTAATATATTGTAAGTTGTAAAAGTATTTATAATGTTAGGTAGATAGTACAGTTACGAAAAAAGAAAATGAATACTTTGTTATGGGACGGACTAAAATGAAAAAATGATACTTTGTTATGAGATTGAGGCAGTATATGATATCCTGATTCTAGATTCTTTGGATCGGAATTCTTTGCTGACCTCTTGTTTGCTTGGTCACTATTTTATAAATTAAAACATATAAGAAATTATATACAAAAAGATAAACTATTGCAAAAAAAATATTCAAAACTTGTTGAATGTGACAATGCATTAAAAATGTTATTATACACATGATCTCATATATGCATAAGATATATTGAGTGATAGACCTACTGGTGTGGGACGACTCAAGGTCATGAGTTCAAACTCTGACGTCTTCAAATCTTATCCCGAAAATTTATTCAGTACGCACTCATAGAATAATATATGTGGGTTCCTATATCATAAGAAAAAAAAAAATGTGGAATAGACGTAACAAATAACAAACAAATAAATATTACAAATAAACTACAAATAAAATAACTCACCAACAATAGTCATTTGGCATAGTTGCCATTGCAGAGCAATATAACCGATGACTTATTGTTATACATTGCTTAGAATATAAATATATATATGTTGTATATTATTATCTCAACGTATAATGGATGAACATCGTTCTTTATATAGGCCGCGTCAAATTGAACGCAAGTAATTTATGATAGTTTCTTTAAATAACAATAATAATTATAATCATAAAGCGATTTTATATATATGATTATATTGATAAATAAAAAGTAAGGGCTAGAATAGTAAATTCTCGAAAATAAATCGAAGAATTATATTTTATTTACATTTTGATTTTTTATTTTTCATATTACTTTTTTTTTTTCTCTTAAAAACTATAATTTAGTTGTTCAAAATAAATGTGAGTGCATAAAAACAATGTAGAATTTCATCAAATTCAATCAAATTACTAGGTAAGGATTTTAATATGTATATGAAGTTGTTTTTATTATGATTTTTTTTTAAAAATATAACTCCGACTTTAAAAAAATACTCCCTCCATCTCACTTACTGTGTCAACTTTTTATTTTCGTGTGTCATACTTATTCTGTTACTTCTTTTTTTGGAAAAGAATTATACACTTTAATTTTATTTTTAATTTTTTATTTTAATTAGACTAATTAGTTATCTTAATTTTAATATAAAATTATTTATTATACAATAATTATTTTTACTAATATATTATTAATTATTTATTATTCCTCCTAAATTATGTGTCTATGGTAAATGAGTCATCGGGACATAGGCAGTATTAATCATTGTTAATTTATAAATTAATTATATAAGATGATTACATTCTCTAAGTTTTTCATTATATGAGCAATAATTAATTTTATTATTATTTTTTTGGTGTGTGTGACCATATATTATTATGATTATTATTATTATTATTTGAAGAATCTAAATTAATTTTTGGAAATTATTATAATTTTGGTTGCAATCACTTTTCATGGGAAAGTAAATTAATTATATTCACCAATGTATATATGTATAGTATGTATGACATAATATCCAAATTTAGAAAATTTAAATGGGGATTTTGAAATTAAGTTCTTACCGTTGTATTTACATCATCATGGTTTCAAATTGATTTCAATTTTTATTTAAACATTAATTTAATATGATGTTTTGTAAGAATAAATAATATATTTTTATTGAAAACTAAATGAAAAATAAATAATATTAATTTTGATTTGAAATGATAAAAGAATAAAGCCCATAATTTTGACATGAGAAATGCATTTATAGAATTGAAAAACTAAATTAAATACAATTAATTATATGCAATTGTATATAAGAAATTGGCATTAATTTTTAAATATATTTTTTAAAAATATTAGTTAAATATATATTTTTTAAAACATTACCTATTAAACATGTTAATACGAATCATATGTTTAGTTATTTTCAAAGTTATATTGTTCCACAATTTACAAAATATAGTTGATAAATAATAAATCTGTAAAATGCTTAACACAATCTTGATCAATAATTAATTAAATTCTTAATTGATTAATCATATGATTTCATTTTTAAAGTTATTGTATCTATCATTTTATCATTTTAGTATTTTAAATGGACTATATTTGAAAATAGTTTTGTAAATAAATTTTTTTCACTAAAATAGTCATCCGGTGCTATATTCGCCATGATGTTCCGCCGTTGCTGAAGTAGCACTGACGCGACTGACATATTATCTTCACGTCAGCAACACATGCATTTTTTTTAAGAAAAATTATTATTATCTCCGTCACATATAAAGAACATCATTTGTCTTTTGCATCATTGTATTTAACATTAAAAATATCCTTATATTTGTATAATGGATAAACTTTTTTTTAGTACCTCTTTTATCATTTTAGGATTTTAAGTAGACCATATCTGAAAATAGTCTCGTAAATAAAAAAATTTCGTTAAAATGGTCATCCGGTGTCGGACTCGCCACATTGGCCCGTCGCTGCTGACGTGGCGCTGACACGGCTGACATGTCATCGCCACGTAGATGTCACGTAACGACACATGATTTTTTTTTTATTATTTTACAAAATATCTTGGTAAACAATTTTTTTAGTCTCGTATATGACCTAATTTATCATCTTTAGGACTTTAAATGTACTTTGTCTAAAAATAGTTCTGCAAATAAATTTTTTTCGCTTAAATGATCCTCCAACGTAGCATTTACGTGGCAATGACATGTCAGCCGTGTCAGTACCACATCAGCAACGGAGGGCTAGCGTTGCTAGTCCCCGGCACTGGAGGACCATTTAGCGAAAATTTACTTACGGAACTATTTTCAGATAAGGTCTACTTAAATTTCTAAAATGATAAAGGGGGTCAGATACGAGAGTAAAAAAATAATTTTACTTGTGACACCTCGGCCTGCAAGTCATGCAAAGCCAAGCATGTTAGGATCGTAGACTGGCCTATAAGTCAATACGAGTCTTTTCAACACGCTTCTGTCCTCACTGGAAAAAGGAATGTGCACATTGTTTCAACACTCATCCTCAAATTACTTTAGAGTAAGCACGTTTGGGTGTCGGGATTGCAAACTGAGGTCACCCATCCTTAAATTACTGTAGGACAAACACACTTAATTCTATAATTTTTTCAGTAGGGCTCCCGAAAAAGAATGTGCACATTGTTGACATGAATAGTCTATTCAATCAATTTAATTACTATTCAACCTCGTATGCCCTGGCACTGACCCATTTATACACGGGAGTTGGTCAAAGCAACGACCAAACTCCGGGGTATCACATTACCCTTGTATAATTTACTTCACAAATGTCATTGTATTTTTTTATTATAAGAGACTATTAAAGATATTTTGGTATTTTTCTCTTGATTTATACTATTGATATAATAATTAATATTCAAAGATCAACACTCAAAAAGTTCATGGTACTTTTCTTATGGGACGGAGTTATATTTTTTATAAAAAATTTAAATTGTGATGTTGACTTTGGTCAACATTGGATCAACTTGTAAAATTCAATTTTAAATTTTGTAAAATTAGAAAAATAAAATAATTTCACATGTCGCTGACGTGGCGCCGATGTGGAAATGACATGTCAGTCACGTCAGAGTTATATCATCAATGGCGGGCCAACGTGGCGAATCCAGTACTAGAAGATCATTTTAGTGAAAAAAATTTATTTACATAACTATTTTCAAATATGATTTATTTAAAGTTCTAAACTAATCATAAAAAAAAAAGTCGGATATGAAACTGAAAAAACAGATTACTTTATATTTTTTTACCCACATACGCCCATCAAATTCATTTCAACTTATTAAGAACATAACCCACAAATTTTGATCTAATTATAAATATTAATGAGGTCATGTTACTCTTTTAACTTTTTTAAAAAATAATTTAAATAACTAATATCTTCTTTGTTGTTCTTAATTACATTTTGCCTATTCATTTGAAACTCAAACAACAATTTATGAAACTCTCCACATTACTCTTCTCTTTGCCACATAAGTGGATATATTATTTTCTATTGTATATAAACAACAAACAAATTCATCTTAAATTTTTTACTTTTATATTTATATATATTGTGTTTTTTAAACTTATATTTTTATTTCATAATTAATTAAAAAATTATTGTTATTATTATTTGTCAATATTTTAATTTAATAACTTATTACAACAATAATTTATCTAATTTAATTTAATTTTTTATTATCAGAACAATTATTTGTAATATTAATATGTTTAATAAAATTAAAGGTATATTTTTTAGAAAAATAATTTGAAAAGATATTTTTTTTTATGTAAAATATAAAAATTTGTGCAAATAATTTAAATATAATGCATATATATAATATATTATATTTTTTTGAAAAAATATATATGTTTTCTTCCAAAAAAACACATCCTAAATAATATTTGTATTTATATATTTTAAAATATATAGTATTTAATATTAGTATTATTTTGAATAATATAATATTTTATAATAATAAAAATATTATAAATATAAAGTATAATAATATATTTAATATAAATTAGGAAAACAATTTATATGCATATATAATGAACATATCATATGTATACGTTATCTGTTTCAATTAAAATGAGACATGACAAAAATGCAAACTTCTTTCAAGCATCTCTGCATTGCACCGATTGCGGAGCATCCGCAACGGCGCATCTCCTCCGCCACATTATCATTTTTTTTTTTTTTTAAAAAAAATTAATAGAACCGTGCTTCCAAGCAGAGATACTGGGAAGATGTGATTCCATTGATTGGGACAGATGACACTTATGTATGTATATATATGTATATATAATATATATTATATATATTTTATTTTTTAATTTATATTGAATTTATTGTTATATTTAAATTTTATAGTATTTTTATAATTCATAATATTTTGTATTCTACAAAATAATACCAATATTGAATATATTTTATCAATTTGAAATTTAAAATATATAAATACAAATATTATTTTATTTTTTCTTCAAAAAATTTAATTAATTATTTTTATATTTTATTTTTTAATTAACCAATAATAATTATAACAATAAAAATACAAATTTGATATTAAAATTAAAATTTAAAAATAAATTAAAACTAAATTTAATTAAATCATAAATAATATAATTTTTTTTCCATAATTTTTTAATCAATCGAAATATTGACAAATAATAATATAATATAATATAATATAATAATTAATACTAAAAATTAAAAGTATAATTTAAAAATTATATATATTTAATATGAAAATAAAAATTTATTAAAAAATTAGGATGAGTATCTTTGTTGCGAATATAAAATAAAAGAGAGTATCTCCGCCGACGTGACAGAGAGAGAAAGTGACGTAGATAACAAAAAGTAGTGGAGATACCCAAAAGCGGGTATCTCCATTGCGGATGGTCTAATACAGTGGTTAGAGAACTGATTGAATCAAATTAATATCGTGTCGATTTGACCCAGTCAACACATATAATTAAAAAAAATATATCAAATAATTTTATATATAGTCATACCATATAGAAGAATCTATTGTGCAATTTTATATATGTATTGTACTGTATAAATATGTTTATTGTACTTAAACCAACAATATATATATTATGTTATGT
Organism: Andrographis paniculata; assembly: GCF_009805555.1. Taxonomy (NCBI): domain Eukaryota; kingdom Viridiplantae; phylum Streptophyta; class Magnoliopsida; order Lamiales; family Acanthaceae; genus Andrographis; species Andrographis paniculata. Next base: position 1,473,434 of record NW_026137424.1, read on the forward strand.
AAAATTATATCATATGCTATCAAACTATGTATTATACAGAATTATATATGCGTCGTCAAACATGTGATGTTTGCCTTAATTATATGTGTTAACTGGATTAGATCCGCACCTGCCTATACTAGCTATGAGTTTGAAGTGTACTTTGGGTGTGTTTGTCTGCGGGTTTGGATTTTGAGTTGGGATTTGAATAATAAAAATTTTGAATTTGAATAGTTGTATGATGTGATATAAATAGATGTTGATGTAATGTTTTGAATGTAAAACTGATTTTTACTATAATATAAAAAATGAAAAATAGGTATTTGATTTGATATTTGTGGAAAAAAAAAATTGGACGAATAGTAGAAATCTAATCCAATCCCCCAAACAAACACACCCAAATGTTCATTGTATATGTTCAGTACCCAAATGTTCATTGTATATGTTCAGTTCCTAAGTAAGATAATAGACATAATAATATCACATAAATTTTAAGGCATTTGAAATTTTGTTTCACACCAAACTTAGCAAAATTCAGTAACATACATGAATGGAATAAATTTAGCTTGTTGAGAGCAACTAATCATATTTTTATTTATTGGTGTTTTCTTTTGATTATGAACAGATTGATTTGACTTTTAAAAAGAAAATAGAAAAAAAGTACTCATTTCGTCTTATATTTATATATCAATATACTTTTTGCAAGGAGTGTTAGAAATATTAGTATTATATTGAGATGTAGTAGAAATAAAGGTAAAAAGACAAAACTAACTTTATTAGTATTGTATAATATAAAGGTAATTACATTTGTGTAATATATAAAAAAACCAAAATAGAAAAATCAAGTTAAGGAACAGAGAGAAGGAATAAACAATTCAATTTTATGTTTGAATGAATCATTATAAAAACATATTTTTATAAAAAAATTTGTTTAAATATAATAAAATTATAAGTGTTTTTAAACTGCTAAAACTACATAATAGTACATAATAATGTAAATATATTTTTTATTAATCTTTTCAAATTTATGTTGACCCAAACAAAAATAAAAAACAATACAACTCATTCGGGACGAAGAGAGAGTAATATTTATACTTTATTATATTAAAAAAATAATAAATTTAGTAAAAATATTATTTTTTATATTAATCGATTTTTAGCTAGTTAAAAAAAAAAAAAGAAAACTAGAATGAAACGCCACCTATTCAAACATACCCAATGAAAAAACTAAAATAGAATATATTAAGAATATTCTTCCAACTTATGTATGTAAAAGAAAAAATAGAAAAAAAAAAGAAAAAGAAATAGAGATGTAATGCAAAAATGGAAAGTACACCTCTTGAACAAACGCACACTCTCTGATCTCAAACGCCCCAACGTGTCCAAAGTTATCTAATAACCTATTTGCTTGCAATTGCGTGATTGCCATACTCGACGCGCAAAGCTTCCTAATTTTTGGACAGGAAGGAACAAGGATTGGAATAGCCCCCGCCCCCACCCCCACCCTTTTTTGTTCTTCGGATTAGGTTACGATGGATCTGTAAGGTTTCGTAATTTGTGGTTTGAAACGGGAACAAATTAGGGTTCGTCAGAATCCCCATTTTCAGGTAATCAATCCCACCGCGCAATTTTCACTTTCTCTGATTTTATTTTTCAGGGATTTAATCAATCAATCAATTAGTTTGTGGTTTGGCTCAAAATGACGAATTAATTAATGATTCTGGCGATTGGGCTTTTGTTGTTTCTGTTTTCAATTAGATTGGTCTGTCGATGATTTTTTTTTTTTTTTTTTTTGTTTGCCCTTCTCATTTTAAGCCTTGTGATTCTATAATTCTGATGAACTGATTGAGATGAAACTATGTGTATAGCGTACGATGCTTTGAGAGGAATGACCGAATGAGGGATTGAGAACAGACGATTCTTGGCAAAAATCCAATGGGGATGAACGTCCAATGTGTGACTTTCATGGCGGGGTGAAGAATCTGACCCAAGTTGATCAGCAACAGGAGGAAGCGGTGCAATTAATGGATACCTCTGTGGCAGTCCCGGGATTCGATCCGAATGCCAGTGATGAATCTCAACGAGTTAAATTCCTTTGTAGTTTTTCTGGTACAATACTGCCTCGTCCCCAAGATGGGAAGCTTAGATATGTAGGAGGCGAGACACGAATTGTGAGCGTCCCTCGCGACATTCGGTATGAGGACCTCATGGCGAAGATGAGGGAGCTTTTTGAGGGAGCTTCTGTATTGAAATACCAGCAGCCTGATGAGGATCTAGATGCACTTGTATCCGTTGTGAATGATGATGATGTCGCAAATATGATGGAGGAGTACGAAAAATCGGGAACTGGTGATGGATTTACTAGGTTGAGGTTGTTTCTGTTTGCGCATCCCGAACAAGATGGTTGCTTATTACATTTTGGAGATGGAGATGAAAGGGAAAACGAAAGGAGGTATGTCGACGCACTGAATAGTCTTAATGAGTCTCCTGGAATGGGTTCCTTTGATGATATCCATGCTGCCGAGCAGTACTTTAACCAGATGAATTTAGGAAACCTGACGATTCCACATCTGGATTCAGGACAGCTCCAGCAGGCCGTTAATCAGAGGTATAATGAAATGGAGGCTCCATGGAGTCCGGCTTATTATTCTCCTAGACAGCACGGAAATGTAGATCAGAGGCATGTTTTAGAGTTTTCGACTTCGCCTTCATCTTCCCGATATCAAATGCCGTATACTGAGGATTATAATCGGTCTTCAATCAATGCTCATTCCTTGTACGAGCATCCGGCGCCGTACACAGACAATTTGGCATTGGCTCCACCTGTTTGTGTGGTCAATGAAAAGGCTGGTTTTCCAGGGAACATTCTTCAAGCACCCAATGTTTATGAGGGAAACAGCAGTGTCTGCGACCATTGCCGGATGCCATATCAACGTAATCCAGTTTATCCCGATTCTTCTTGGAAGCCCGGTGATCAGCCACATGTGGAGCCATCAAATGCGGGGAATGGATATCTTCATGCTTCGAGTGCTTGCGCCGAGTGCCCCCCAAACCGAGAAGCATACTTGTTGAACTCAGATTCCAATTTGCCTCCTCAGTACTATTACAGGGACCAAAATGATCCTCGATCCTTGTATACTGAGCTTCATGGTCAGGAAAGAGGATGGGTGTCACCGCATCCTCCGCCAAGTCCTTGGGCTGATCAGGAGCCTATACGACATATATCTGTATCTGGAAGGTTGCCTGATGGTTACATTGTGGAGAACGGCATCAACATTCCACTGGGACATGTTAATGCTTGCGATGGTCTCCATGTGCAATCCCATTATATGCATCACGATAATCCACGGTTTACTCGTCCTGGGGTTGAGTTTGGCAGTCAAAATTTTCAAGAACAAGCTTTGGCACCTGGATCACAGGTTCATCCGCCATCTGTGGAAGATCGTGGAGGCATTCGATATGGAAATCCTGCATATGCATTCCAGGGGCCTCATGGACATATTCATTCAGCACCTGTATGGAGAAATCCTCATAGCCCCATGCCCGGTGGTCCCTCTTATGACACACCTGTTTCGAATCAGCTAGTTAATGGGTCTGTCCCTGTGGGATTCATCCGAGGTGCAGTTGAGGTTAATTCCACCGTGAGACCAGTCTTGGAGAATCAGAATCCTTGGGGAGAGTCGTTGCAGAAACCTCTGGCCTTTGATGGATCACCGGCAATGGATTATTCTCTTACCCTTGGAAAATTTGCACCCGTTGCTTTGGAGGGTCACCATCCGCAACAAGTTGAACCCATTCAATCAACAGCTTCCCCACTTCGGCCTTCCATTTCAGGAAATTCTCTGCCTATGTCTGTTCCAACATTATTAATTGATGATAAATGTTCGAATGTGATTGATCCTGAGGCGGGCTCTAGGAATGATACTGAATCTACTATGTCAGTGAGGGTGAATGAGAACCATTCATTAGAAGGGGGAGATGAGAAAAGTAATGGAACAGTGGGCAAAAGTTCTCCTGTCATCGAAAATGTTGATAAGCGGTCAGATGATGCAGCATCTTCAGCCTCTATAAAGTCAAATGCTCCAGAAGCCGTTGATGACAACAGTGATTCTCTAAAAGTCCATGAAGTTACTCCTAGCATTTCTCAAAAGCAACCGAATGTTGAACTTGATTTCTTGCCTGAACTAATAGAATCTGTTAAAGAGAAGGCTGTGGAGAATTTGAAAGAAGTGAAAGATAAAGTTCAACAAGAAACTGGTTTGGACAGTGAACAAAAAGACGCTGCTATAGAGAATGTTGAAAATAACAAAGACGGAGTGGTGAGAATGATGTTTGCAAATTATTGTGAGGTTTTTTTACACATTCTTGACGTATCTTTCTGTTCTGATAGGACACCAATGCTGACTTGGAGTTGGATAATGATAATGATGTTGACCACTCAGAGATAGAGCTGACAAAAGCCGAGGCAGAAGCACTTGAAAGAGGATTGCAGGTTCTCATCTTGATTCTTGAGTCCATGTTACATTTGGTCATGATTTCATGCCATGCTATACAATACTTTCAATAAGAGATTCATATTTGTTGGGTTTGTTGTTTTCCAATATGTTCCATTTGTAATTTATATTCGATTATTCTTTTTAGACAATAAAAAATGAAGACCTGGAGGAAATTCGTGAGTTAGGTTCTGGGACATACGGCTCTGTATTCCATGGCAAGTGGAAGGGATCTGATGTGGCAATTAAAAGAATAAAAGCCAGCTGTTTTGCTGGAAAGCCATCTGAAAGAGAACGTTTGGTATGTACATTTTTTGGTTTTTTGTCTTTCGTCTTTTAAGTTCAGTTACACTGATAATTTTAGAGTGTGTTCCGCTGGATCAAAGCACAAGTATCACTGTCTAATTTAAGCATGATAATGTGTATTTGTATTTCATATCTGATTGATGTTCAGAGAATTCTACTTTTCCTAGAATACAGGTTAAATGATTTAATTCAATAATAATTGTTGTCTACGTCACGAAAGTTATCTACGCAGTGGTATCCTTCAAATTTAAAGAATCAACTTGAAAATGGTAAAGGCGCACAGATTGGATTGTATGATTTACCAAACGAAAGCTCAAATGGGTTTTTTTACTTATTTATTTATTAATATCCTATTACTTTATTGTTTTTCTTTAGTATCCTAAAGACCTGATAGTTGGGTCTAATTATCTTTTAGTCCTCTATTGGATGTAATTGTTTGTCGTTTGTTTTTCTTTCCATTATTTGGGCACACAGCTATATTTGTAAGTGGAAAGCAAGAATGAAGATGAGTGGAAGTTAATAATTCTGAGATGAATTGGTTGGCAGATGGCGGTCTGTGACATCTGTGATCATTTGAGCACATTCATTTCTTAACATTTTTCTACAAATTAATTATACACTACATGTTCTTTTCGTTAATGAGAATTATGTGGGTATTAAGCTCTTTACAAGTAGTTTTTTATGACACAATAGTGGGTATTCTAAAATTGCAATGAAACTAAATGAGTAAAAGTAGACACTTGCACTTGGAATGACATTTTTAACTCAATGGAATCTTCCTCTATAATGTCTTGTATTCTCAAGAGTCGTGGCAGTGCTTTTAATAGCATCTGCACTTAAAAAAGGGAGAGTAGGAGGTTAGTTGTGCACTACATTTTCAGCCTTATAGCCGTTCTGATAGGACTTAGCAGGAAATGCTAGTCAGCTATGCCTCTGAAGTCTGAACAGAACACTATTACCATTTCTATCTAAAAGTTTCGTAATAATAATAATAACAAAAATAATAATAATGAGATGCTTTTAAAATTTCAATAGAATCAAAACCTTCCTTTAACACATATCATCCCTACTGATTTAGAACATGTCCTTTCTATGGTTCCATTTTATACTTCTTTCTATTTTTCTCTCAATGGATTACGACATTGTTTTGGTCTCATCATCAACACCGAATTTTGATGTTACTTTCCTGTTGTATAGATTGCTGATTTCTGGAAGGAAGCCCTGACTCTAAGTTCATTGCATCATCCAAATGTTGTATCATTTTATGGAGTAGTTCGTGACGGCCCAGATGGATCTTTGGCAACCGTGACAGAATTCATGGTTAATGGATCTTTGAAACAATTCCTGCAGAAAAAGGACAGGTGTTATTCTGCACCCTTCCTGCCTTATATGCACAACCCTGATTATTAATATCTGCGTATATTTGAACAGAACAATTGATAGGCGAAAGCGACTCATAATTGCAATGGACACTGCATTTGGTATGGAGTACTTACATGGGAAGAATATTGTCCATTTTGACCTGAAATGTGAAAATTTGCTGGTTAATATGAGAGACCCTCATCGTCCCGTGTGCAAGGTAGGTATGGCTGAACTTCAACTTTAGTTATTTATAACGTTTTTGCTGCATGTAAAATAGGACATGCATATGAATTATTTTTTTTACCCTAGGAAGGAGATTTTTATTAGACATGAGACAAAATCTTAGCTGTATGGATTTAATAACAAAAAACTGAAGCATGTTAGATCTATAGTAGTTTAAGGTCACTAGTTAAGGAGCCTTATAGCCAAGCGACAAAGACCTCTTGATTTCCTACTTGCTTTGTTAAGGAGGTCAGCCTGATTGTTGTCACTTTTAGGAAGTGGTATAAAGTGATAGTTGGGCATCTAAGTACGACGAGCCTTAACTTATTTATATTGAAGTTGAGCTTGCATGCTTGGGCATTTGCGAAAGCCATCGGCATTTTTGTGTCCCATTCCAGTATAATTCGATGTAGAGCTCTGATCTGATCTTGAACAAGATGGCCCAGTAATTGGTTGATAGCAAGAATTTTTAGAGATTTGTTTTTCCGTTTTACTATTCTAACTTTTTTTTCACCCCAAAAGAATCAAATCAAATACCTATTTTTTATTTATTATATTACACTAAAATTAAATTTTACATTCAAAGCATCAAATCAATACATATTTATATCACATCAAACAACTATTTCAATTCAAAACCAAAACCAAAAACCAAAATCTCACAAGTAAACACACCCTATATGATTTGTAGATATCTACAATGCTTATCACCTATCGATTTGAATATCAACTTACTGGTGGTGATCCTTGGTAGCGCTACATATGCCTATTGGATTGGGCTTACCATCGGCCGAGCTGTTAGTATTTATTTACCACCCTCCTTTATTTGGAGACACCTGATCTATATGTTACTAGTCTTTTATATTTAGATTTTAGATTGAAGGTGGTAACTTCATGTAGTATATAGCTAGAAAGGTAATCGATAATCGTTTGGAATTTTGCTCAATTCTCCTACCAAGTGGTATCTGCTGAAGATGATCTCATTCGAGGAGAACTCTTTGTTGTTGCTTCGAGCCCATAATTATTCTTTGCAAAGTTTGGCCTAGATTTCATGAATGGTGAATTTGGGTTGAGTTGTATCCATTCGTGAATAAGACCTTCCCAATTTGGAGGTCATGCCAAGTGAGTTACCCCGTAAAGTTAAAGATGCTTCCAAATGGGAACCAAGAAGGGATAAAAATATAGAAATAGTTGGAACACCAGTTTTTGCACAAATAAGACAAAAAACTATGATAGTTAGCCATTCAAGATTGGAGATCTTCCTTAGTAGTTTTCTCTGAGATTTAGTCCATATAGTGATTCATGAGTATGATAACCTTTTCCATACTCTTCTTGAGCAACAAAGCTGGACGGTTACTCCAGATTTACTTAATAAACAGTAGACATGGAGGAAGGCATTTTTTATATCTAACTGAAGAAGAAGTCAATTATAAGTGGCTGCAATGGATATAAGCAGGTGGATTGAGGTTAATTTGGCCACAAGAGAGTCTCAAAATAGTCAGTAATGTAAACTTGAGCATAACTCTTAGCAATGAGATGGGCTTTGAGGCGAGCAATTCAATGTGAGATGCGATGGTAAAGTATTAATGACTGAAATTGGTAAGACATGCACTCCTTACAGTTATCTAGAATAAGTGTACGGATGGTGACACCCAACTGAGTTTGAATTTCAGTGCAAAAGTGAAATAAAGTGTTGAAAGAACCTAGAACGAAATTATCGATAAATGTAACAAACTATTGGAAGCAAAGTTTAGACAACAGGACATGGACCCAAACAATAGAATGAACTAAATCAAAAGGAAGAAACATCCTGCATAGGAGTTTAGAACTCAAATGTGTTCGGGATTGTTTAGTGAATTGACAAGAATCACAATGTAAAGATATGATACTAGAAAATTGGGAGTTTGGGACAACTTCTTAAGAAAGATAGGGGAAGGATGGCCCAAATGACAGCACATTTCAAATTGGGAGGATTTTGTGGAACACATGAAGGAGTGAGGCCCTAAGACTGCCATGAGATTCAAATCCTTTATTAATGATCTGCTTCATCATTAGATCTTGAAAAACACAAATGATTAAGAAACAAAAAGACAGCAATTGTAAGGATCGAGTGAATTAACTCACAGATGATAAGTCAAATGACAAATTGGGTGCACTTAACACATAATTTAAAGAAAGATAAGGACTGAGATCAGTAGTTCTAGAACTAAGAACATAAAAGTGAGGACTGTCTGCAGTTGCAACCTTGGTGGATATTGGAGTGGTTCTTATAGTGGAAAGAAGGTTAAGATTACCTATCCCTAGCAGAGGTTTGCCAATCAACTATTGGCATATGTTTAGTGTATCCAAATTCATTATAGTAGAGCATTCAAGATTGGAGAATGAGAAGTCTGACCACCACTAGAACCGCTCTATGAGCCCTGAGGGGTACCACAAGAATTTCCCGACCACAAAGAAGGCACTAGTTTGAGCAATCAAAAAAGAGGGCTGAAGCTCCTCCGTGCATAGCAATCTGGACAATGTCTTAAAGAGAAAGAATAATGGAATAGAAACTTCCGTTAGAATCTGCAACTGCAAATCATTGAGGAAACTGATAACGGCTGTCTATTAAGGTTGTTGATGCATATTTCTGATGTTTATACTAACAGAAATGAGAGTTCCGGCCTTCATATATTGCTGATCTTGTTGCTCCCCAGTCAAATGATTTACAAACTGAGCAACAGAATCTGGGCCACATCATCTTGCCCAAATTCATAAACTCCAGATAATTAATCAAAGCTTTCATAAATTTGTAGTGATAAACTAAACTCATAATGTCTTGCTCAATAAAATTTCGCATTTGAACAAATTGTTCAGCACCATCCCAAATCCAAGATTGCTGCGGATGGGGATCTAAAGCAAGGTGGCCATCTTTATTAGTACTTCAAAAATGCACCCCCCTCCCCCCGACTGTAATACTCCAACCAAGATAGTTGGAACTATTTATCTATTCTCTGTGAGTTGTGCATAACTGGAATAGAATCCAATGATTTGCCAGAATCGATTGCTAGCGGCCATCATTAATCTGATAAACCAAAGCAATCAAAATTGATTGCAGTCCAAAAAGAATTTGGTGGCTGGCGGCAAGTTAAGAGGCAGCAATGAGTGGATGTGGAGGTAATGAAGCAGAAATGGAATCAGTTGATTTGCAGCATCAAAATCCAGAAACACAGATAAAGAAATCACATGCAGTTGCAACCCTAATCAAATAACCCAACCTAATGACCCGATCCGCCTTAATAAACTCTGAAAGCCTTACTGAGCATTCCAATAAAAAGAAACATGGCAAGTAGTGATGTTCTGTTCCCAAGTCATGTTAGAATCAAGAGCAGGATATTTCATATTTACCATAAGTGAGGATAAACATATATATATATACAATTAGAAGTCTAATCATTCTATCACAATATAACTCTATCTAACCTATATGTGTAAACTATAAAGTTAACACTTTCTATACGATTCATTTGATATGTTATTTTCTTTGAGTGATTGGTCTTTCTGGAGAACTAACTTTTTCTGGTTTCGTTAAATGGAACTCTAGATTGGTGATCTTGGATTGTCGAAGGTGAAACAACATACTCTAGTGTCAGGGGGTGTCCGTGGGACATTACCATGGATGGCTCCCGAACTCCTTAGTGGAAAGAGTAACATGGTAACAGAGAAGGTACCGATCAGCCCCACCTCTGTCAATGTTTATTTCAATTTTCGGATGCCAGGTTGATGTGTATTCTCGATGTTAATTTCTATTTATGGATTCCAGATTGATGTGTATTCATTTGGGATTGTCATGTGGGAGTTGCTTACTGGTGACGAGCCATATGCCGATAGGCACTGTGCTTCTATAATCGGTAAGAGCATCAAAATTCTGAAAGTAACTTTCGGCTTAACACTCCTTTTCGTTCCTTTTGGTTAAACGGAAATTACCTCGTCTGAAATTTGGGGTTTCTTTTTTTCATATGCTTGTGTTTTAATTTTTGGGGGTAAGACTCATTAGATGTGATGTTTTTTTTATGTAAAATTAATATTTTGTAAGAATTATAAGGGTGCGAGTAAAAAGATAAAAAAAATAGCCTTGCAAGAATGAAATATACAAGTAATCCCCCATAATTTTCCATATAGTACTCCCTCCGTCCCTTTTGAATGTACCCCTTTGGAATTTTGTAGTAAATTAAGAAATAATATAAATTTATTGGTTAATGGAAGTGTGTACAAGGTTTTGACATTTTTGTCATTTGACTTTATGTATAAAATAATTGTATTTGTAATTGTATGTTTGTAATTTAAGTAAAACTTAATGGTATTTTGGTATCAGTATATAATTACTTTTACTAAAATAGAAAATAGATACTTTTGAAGTTGGACAAACGAAAATAGTAAAAATGATACTTTTGAATTGGGACGGAGGGAATATAATTTATCTCTCACCATGTAAATCGCATTGTTCGACTACTTTATACCCATCTTGGTAAAAACTATCTCGAAAAATCACGTGCAGGGGGGATTGTGAGCAACACATTGCGCCCACAAATTCCAACATGGTGTGATCCCGAGTGGAAGGCATTGATGGAAAGTTGTTGGGCTGCCGATCCAGCGCAGAGGCCGTCATTCACAGAAATTTCACAGAAGCTGAGAAACATGGCTGCAGCGATGAATCTAAAATAACACAGATCGAACAGGACTCCCCCCCTGACCCAAGAGTACATGATCTTACAGATAATCATTTCTTGCAAAAACTTTAAATCTGTCTCATTGTTTTATTTATTTAATTTTAGGCTTTCACTATATGTGCTGACAAGACATTTCGATTACGCAGGTCATGGTTAAAGTATACCATAATACGGTCGTTTGAGCAGCTCTTAATACTTCCGGGGAGCATGTACGTATATATGAAACCAACAATTATAGGTGAAATGTTGACGTATATTGTTAAAACCTTGTGCATTTAATCCTATGTCATGTACATTTTTCGCCCTTATGTACGTTCTCCTCGTTTTTCTTAAATCATATCCCGGGATCTAACCTTCTCGAGTTTTTGGAGTAGAAGGTAATTTTTGTTAGCTAGACGTCGTCATGTTCGATGTTTTAAAAGAACGCGATGTTTAGGAAGCTCTTTGGTGGCTAATGAGGATAGATTATCGTTGTTTGCTCATGTTCTCGTCTCCTTATAACTAGTGAGTAGTTGTATCGATTTGTTTATTTAGAAACTGGTCAATATGATTGGAATTTTTCGACTATTAGTAATTTTCTCGACTGAATTTCATCGTTGTTTGGGCTACGTGATCTTAGCTAGCATTGTATGCATGTTTGTGCGCTCGAATGGATGGTCGTTCGATCGGTTTTTGTCGAGAGAATAGGATTTAGAACAACTGTGGTTGATTTGATTATTGCTGATCATCATTATTTTCATCTTTTTTTGATGATCTATGTAGAGTTTGCTACTATGAATACTTTTGTGTTTTGGTGTTTTATGAGGTTTTGTATTTAAGTTTTTATGTGAATAATTAATATTTTTTTGGAGAAAGTAATTTATGTCACATGAGAATGAAATAAGTAAATGCACAAAAATTTGATGTGGGGTTTTGATTTTTAGGTTTCATTTGAATAATAAAAATTTAAATTTAAATAGTTGTTTGGTGTGAAGTTTTGAATTTAAAATAAATTTTTAGAATTATATGAAATGTAATATTTTTTTAGAGAATTTTTTTTTAAATAGTAGAAATAAAATAAAATCATTCAAACTAATACATCCTATTAACTTTTGTTTTTTTTGCACTATTATTCTTTGTATATATATATATATATTGGTCCTATAAGTAAATAATTTTTATATGCAATCAAAGATTGAATGATCTAATGTCACGCTTCCAAATATAAAAGCTCACTTCATATACAAATTTTGGTTTAGAATTGAACTAATGTTTGATACAGTATAAATAGGTATTTATATTTTATACTCCCTTTGTCCCACCGGAATTGAACCTTTTGATTAGGGATACGATATTTAAGGTGACGATGTTTAATTAGTTAATAATAATTAGTTATGATATTATTATATTATTTTTTGTATAATTAATAATATTTATAATTTTAAAGTAAATTTAATATATATGATTAAAAAAATTAAAATATATGTTCAAATATTTAAAAATTATATATCAATTAAAAAATATATGCAATACAGATATCATGTTGTAGAGAACAACGGGACAGACAAAAATGAAAATAGTGTCAATTGTGGTGGGATGTAGTATAAAATTTTGAATAAAAAATTAATTTTTTAATATACTATTAAATGTTAATTTTATGATTTTTGAGGACTTGTTAATTTTATAAAATAAATAAATAGTGCCATACAAGTCAATACTATCAAAAGAAAATTTATACCAATTGAATAAGTTATACTCCCTCCGTCCACTCGTAAAGTATACAATTACTTTTGGCGTGGGTAGTTAAAAGTAGTGTAATGACATGTTTGCCCTTGTTTTTTGGTGTAAAAGTAATGATGTGATGTAAAGTAAGGGTATTTGTGGAAAAAAGTAAGGTATTTAATGAAATGTTTATTTTGTAATTGGACAGAGGGAGTATTAGGTAAGTCTTGTGTGACAATTTAGATCGAGAAGACATTAGCAAAATTAGAACCAGTAATCTTAAGGTTAAAAAGTTTCCTAGCACACCCGTGTCTATGGAGCCGACAAGAAACTTAGCGGCAGATTTAGAAATTTTTATTTTACTGGTTGCACAATATATAAACTTAAAAATAAAATAAATTACAAGAGTCGATTTGTTAAAAAATAATAATAAAGTAATATTATTTTGTATATTTATGTTTTAGAATATAATTTAATTATTTTAATTGGATTGAATTTTAATTATTTGGGTGTTGATGATATTTTAAAATTTAAATTTTAAATAATCCACCTCATTTTTTTAGATAATAATACAATTTTAAATTTTAAACGAGGGCACTACAATATTTTAGTGGTAGCACATTATTAAATTATAAAATATTTGTTTTGATATAATAAAATCACTGGTGACACGTGTCACCGTTCCACCAAAGGTGGATCCGCCCCTGATGATACTATTGTTCTTTGGAGTGCCGGTATTATTTTATATTTCGGTCAATTTTTACTTTGGGTTATGAAAGTTAGCGTTATGATTTTAATAATCTTATCTTATCATCGTATTTAAATAATATACTCTGATTAAATTTATAATTTTACGGTCATAAATTTATTTGATAGGATTATCATATTGATATTACCTTTTAGATACATATGATTATTATTAGAAATTTGTCAATGTATTCTGAAAAAAAGTATTACATCCAATATTTATATTTACAATATATGAAAAGCAGCAAATTGATTTTTTTTTAATTAAAATATTACATTAAAATTATTTTCTATTTAATATATCATATCGACCATTTTTTTTTTTACTATTATTTACCAAAATAACTTTACAACACCACTAAAAGTACTCTAATTATTTGGACCAAAGAATCAACATATTCTTGGAGAAAATGATAAAAACTCAATTCGTTTTGTGTTTATTGGGGTTTAATTTCTTTTTTTTAAAAAAAAAAAATATATGTAATCCTTGTAATTTTAATATAAATTATATTATTTTTTCTTACAAAATATTAAATCAGAACGTAAAAACACTTATATATCAAAGATGCTCCTTCCGTCCCATGTAATATGAGCGCGTTATTGTAGATACGAAAATTTAGGCAAAATGTAATTAGTAAGTAATTAATAAATGTATTAGTAAAAATAATTATTGTATAGTAAAAATAATTGTAGATTAAGATTAAAATAACTAAATAGTTTAATTATAATTAAAAAATTATAAAATTTAAAATGAGATTAAAGTGTATAATTAAAATTTTTTTAAAAAATAATAAATTATATGAAATAAATAAAAATAAAAAATAAAAAATAAAACATAAAGTATCTAATTTTGGAATCACATGTGAGTTGTCGAATTGTTTAAATCAGGCAACCACACCACACAAACAGCCAATTAATGCCAACCACCGGCCGCCACGTGTCCCTAATTAGAAAGGGTAAGCCGCTCACGGGCTTATGTGGACCACCCTCACCCTCATGTGATCCTACATTCCCCTATTATTATTATTATTATTATTATTATTAAACCTATTTTTTTAATGTCGTATTTAATTTATTTTTTTTTTCTCCAACTAAAAAGTATACATATTTTTATTTTAAAACATTTAATTATAAAGTAAATATTTCATTACATATTTCATTTTTTTCCACAAATACTTTTACTTTACATTACATCATTACATTACATCATTACTTTTACACTAAATAGTAAAAACAAAAATGTAATTACACTATTCTTAACTACCCCTATAATTAATATATTATTATTTCTTAAACATCACGCCAAAAGTAAATATTTACTTTGTCCGTGGACGGATGGAGTATTATTTTACAACTCTAAATGAACTATGTCTGAAAATATTTTCGCAAGTAATTTGTCTTTTGCTAAAATGGTCGTTCGGTGCCGAATTTGCCATATTGGTCCTCTTTTGCTGACGTGACGTTGACGCGACTGACATGTCATCGCCGTGTCAATGCCACATCAACGACACATGAAAATTTTTATTTATTTTTTATTTTACAAATTGCCTTAATAAACTGTTTAATTTCATATCTAACTTCATTTATCATTTTAGGATTGTAGATAAACATTGTTTGAAAACAGTCCCCAAAGTAAAAATTTTTGGCCAAAATGTTGTCACTGACGTGGCAATGACATGCTAGTCGCGTCAGTACCACGCTAGCAACGGAGGACCAGCACAGTGAATCTGACACCGAAAATTATTTTAGCGAAAATTTTATACATGCAAAATTATTTTCAGATAAGGTCATTTAAAATGCAAAAATAATAAAGAAATTAGATACAAAACTAAAAACACAGTTTACCATATTATTATTGTTGTTGTTGCTGTTATTTTTTATTTATAACAACTATTGAATGTGATATTTTTATATAAAAATAATTATTAATTAGCAAGTCTTTTTAACTTCTCAAATGAGCACACATAATAATATTTTAGTACTCTTTTCAACTATTACTAATTACATACTCCCTCCGTCCCTTAACAATCTATCCATTTTTTCATTTTGGCCCGTCCCATAACAAAGTATCCGTTTCCTTTTTTAGTAATTGTACTATCTACCTAACATTACAAATACCCTTCTAATTTACAATATATTACACAAATGTCATTACCTTTATATCATACACTACTAATAGAGTTAATTTAGTCTTTTTACCTTTATTTCTACTTTATCCTAATATTTCTAAAACTTCGTGCAAAAAGCAAATTGATAGATAGATTGGGGACGAATGGAGTATATAATTATCTATGTACAATCAATACTTAAAAGACCCAAAATAAAAGAAGTGTCACTTGCAAAATTAAAAATATATTTTATTTTTGTATTAAAATAGGAACTGATTAGTTTATATACAATAATAATTTTGCATTAGAGCATCCATTACCGTCAGTGTCTTTTGTGCATTACCTTTTCTATCACTCTCCTCCAACATTCAAATTACTTATTTTAACACCCGTTATATTATCATTACTTTACTTATTACCTTTACATTTTTATAAAATTCATCATAATTATTTATTTTTATATATTTTTATTATCTAATAATATATAATAGTAATATTTTTTATGTAATATTATATTTTATTTTTAAAATATTAATTTATATAAAATATAATAAAATTATATAAATTTTTATATTATGAAATATTAAAATGATTCGAATTTATAAAATTAGTTGCATTTAAAAATGTGAATGATTGAAATAAATTTGAATTAATATATTATCGGAATAATTTTTTGGTTTCCGATAGTATTGTTAAAAAAGTAGTTGAAAATAAATTGAATATAAAAATTTAAACACTAAAATTGGATACATATATATATATAAAATTATTGAAAAATATGTTGGTGAGTCTTGATCTTTTGAAATAAATTTGTATTTGTATTTGTATAAATAAATTATTGATAAATTTAATTTTTAAAATTTTAAATTTTAAGTTATACGTAATTAATTAACCAATTATTTATTTATTATTTTTATAGAGGTAATGAAATCTTTATCGTAATAAATTGATATTAATTGTATTTTTTAACAGAGGTAACACACTTTGTTATAATAAAAATTGAGAAGGTATCGAGACAGGCAATGAATAAAGTAATTGTACCGGATGCTTTTAAATAAATTGAATATTTGGCTAAAAATTTGGGCTGAATTTGTCTTTCCAACAATATCTTCGGTTATGTTCTTTTAGTAATTTTATTATTTTTATTTATTTACTCTACAATATTTATATTAAAATATTACATAAAGTTATTATACATAATACAAAAACAAGTGAAATACACCCATAAAAAGCACAAATTAGTTAGGTAGATATGATGTTTGTTTAATGATTAAGTTTGAAATATTTTCTTGGTATGGAGTATGAAAAATCGTATCGGTGATATAAAAAATAATATTTTAGATTAAATTATTTATTTTTGTAAAAGAATAAATATAAATATTATATATTGAGAGTCATGTTAAAAAAAAAAAAATTGATTAGATGAACAAACTCGTGACCCTTTGTATTACATTACAGAGACTAAAAAATAACAATATTTTGATAGAAAGTTGGAATATGTAAAACATAAAGTAAGAATATTGTGAAAAAATTATAAAAAAGTTGATAAAAAAATAGTAGAATAAATAGAAAAAAATAATGATAAATTAGTTATTATTCATTAATTTATAAATAATAAAATTATGAATAGATAAAAATATTTATATAAATAAATTATATATAAGTTTAACAGATAAAACATAGCATAATTATTCCGGACAAATAAAGTAATATTTTATAATACTTTCTCCGTCTTTTAATAATCTATCTATTTTTTCATTTTGGTCCGTCTCATAACAAAGTATCCATTTCTTTTTTTAGTAATTGAACTATCTACCTAACATTACAAATATCCTTCAAATTTACAATATATTATACAGATGTTATTCCCTTTATTTATATCATACAATACTAATAGGGTTAATTTAGTCTTTTTACTTTTATTTCTACTTTATCCAAATATAATAGTAATATTTCTAAAATTTCGTGGAAAAAGCAAATGAATATATAGATATAGAAGGAGTATTATTTATTGATAGTAATAAGTGCATCCACTAAGTTTGTGCCACCTATCATTTGGCTCCATTCTAATTATAAATAGGTTTGAGGACTAATAAAAAAACAAAATTTTCTTTTAAACATATATGGAGGTGGATCTTTTATTAAATTGAAAAAATCAAAATAAAAGATTTTGTGCTATTATATTGCCATTTTTATTTCAATATATCCAATTCATGTATGCCATATGTCATTGAAATGTTTGATGCATTTAAAGAGTAAAATCACAAAAATAAAAAATAATAAAAAACAAAAAACTAAAAGTGTGTTTAGTTAGGGTGTGTTAATTTTGTCAAAAAAATCCCAAATATTTATATTACATACACAATTTTTTATATTTCACCTAAAAAAAAGTTATTTAAACTATTTCACAAAACAAATATACTCTCAGTAGTTATAGTTTTAAGTGTTTTTGGTGTAATGTACAAATAATTATGAAAATATTATTCCATAAAGAATGATGTTTTGTATATTTTTACTTACCGTATATTTTATATATTGTAATTTTGGATAATATTTTTAAAAAAATATATATATAGAAAAAAAAAAAAAACTAAGTGATGAGAAAAAATTGGGAAGGGTTGGTTTAAGTTTTTTAATTTTAAGATAGTTTTGGAAAATTGTATTCTTTTGGGTTTTAAAGATTTTGATATACATTAATTTGATATGTAATAAATATAATGATGTAAATGTAATGTAATAAATATAATGATGTAAATGTATAATGTAATAAAATAAAATAAATTTTTAAATTTTAAATTAAAAGTAATTGTTGTGAATTGTATATATGTATATTATATACACACATATTTTTTTTTTAAAAAAAAATTAAAATAAAAGTATATGAAATAAAAAGTGGGATATACTCCTATTATGTAGTGATTTATTTTGTTTCCTTTACATTATAGTTTTAGGTATTTTTTTTAAAATAACGTATCACTAATGAAAGAGTTCAATGATCCTTAGATTGAAAGAGTTTTACATATTGACATGAATTTAATCTTTTATATTTATTAATTTTTTTTTGTTATTATATTTTAACTATATAAATATTATTGATTATAAATTTATCTTTTAACAATAAATATATATTTATTTAATATACCATCATGAATTTTTAACAAAAAATTGAATAGCTACGAACAATATTGAATAAAGATATTGAAGATGATTTTATTATTTTGTTATTACTTTGAATAGCTATGAACGATAATAAGAAAAATTTATAGTTGTTTTTGTTACTTATGTTGTGACATTTGATTTTAAAAATCACGAAAATTATACTATGACAATATTTGTAATAATTTAAAATGTTGCAAATATTTTGGTTATTTTTGCCGCAACTTAAAATAATCAAGAAAAAATTTTGTGCCAATTTTTGTGACAAAATAGTCAAAAGACATGGAATAAAAATATCTTGGACATTTTCATTACATAAGCCGTTACTTTAAATAGTCACGGAAAGTTGTTTGTAGCTTTTTTTGCAAATATTACTTACGGAATAGTCAAAGCAAAAAGTTGTAACATAAATTTGTCACGAAATTACTTTCCGTGACTTTTAATTGTCACGGATTAAAATTTGCGACAAATTTCTGCAATTATCAACATTTTTTCTAGTAGTGCTAGTCTATTTAACTTGTCAAGTGAGCACACATAATAATATTCTAGGAAAAAATAATATATTAATAAATAATACTCCCTCTGTCCCAAAAGAAGTGTCTTATTGAGAGTTGGCACGAGAATTAAGGAATAATAGTATTTAATTAAAAGTGTGTATAAAGTATAATGTTAATGACTAAAATGTTCTTACTTTTTTGAAGGATTTTAAAGAGTATGTTAGTGTAATAATTAGGGGTAGTATGAAAAAGTGGGAATAATTTTGTTATAAAGTGGGGACCACGACTACTAAATAAAGAAACAAGATAATTGTTTTGAGACGGACGAAAATGGAAAAACAAAACAAATCTTTTGAGACAGAAGGAGTATATATTTACATATTATAAAATAATTAAATTTTGGTCTAAACTGAACTAATTAACCGAACAATCTAAACAAACAGTCTAAACCGATTTTATTTTATTTTCGATTTGGACCGACGAATGCTCACCCGTGCTATAAAAGTGTCAAAATACTAATACTTTGTTTACTCAAATATCTTGAAATTTTCTTAGGCCATCTCCAACCGGCAACTACAGTAAAAATGCAATTATTTACATAATTTTACTTTAATCATAAATTTCAATTTTTACTTTTAAAACGTATATTCCTTATATATTCTCCTTTTATATTATTTTATAAAAATTTTCATATTTATAAATTACACCATAATTTTAATTTGTTTTTACATTATCACTAAAACATATTACCTCCGTCCGGCTCTAAGATCTCATTTACTTTTTGCATGTTGATCTTTTAATCTTAATTATTATATCAAAACATGGTAAAAATTAAGAAAAAATTACAAAAATACTTTTATTAGTGTCTTATAATACTATTAGAAGAACATTTGTACAAAAAAAATACCAATATAAAGATATTTTTAAGATTAAATACAATGTTGGTAAATGTAACTTTTAGAGGCGGACAAAGGGAATATATAATTCATATATTTATTTATACACTTACATATCACTTTTCTAAAAAAAATAAATTATATATTATTGTTTATAAAAAAATAAAATTATATATTATTTTTTAAAAATAAAATTACACAGTATACCACAAAAATAACCAAAATATACAAAATGCTCTACTCCAAAAATGAAGCGAAGCTATCCCCAAAAATGGATGAGGAAATAAGGTTGGGATGGGGTAACACTGCATTTATGCAGTGGGTTGAAGATGTCTTATACTATTTTCTCCGTCCCATATTTATATATTCATTTGTTTTCTGTAAAGTTTAAAAATATTAATATTATATTGGTATAAAGTATAAATAAGGTAAAAAAAACTAAATTAATCATATTAATATTGTATGATATAAAGGTAATGATATTTGTGTAATATATTGTAAATTGGAAGGGTATTTGTAATATTAGGTAGATAGTACAATTACTTAAAAAAAAAATTAATACCTTTGTTATGAGATTGACCAAAATGTAAAAATGGATAGATTGTTAAGGAACGGACAAAGTATTTATTTAAAATAATTTTTTCTTAAAAAATGTTACCACAAATATTTTTTTCCTATATTCCTAAAACTCCAAAATTTCAATTTAAATGGAGCCTAAATGTTTTGTAATAAAATTTTAACTAAATTATTGTTCAATTGGGGTATAATATTGAGAAATACTACACATTTTGTATTATGGTGTTATAATATCAAATACTATTCTTTCCTGATAAATTAATTTATATTTAAGATATATGTATTTATATATATATAAATCATAATTATACGAAATGTTTTAAGTATTGAAAATATTGAATATTAATCAATATAGTGCCGATAAATATTTATTAAAACATAATCCACATTATAAAATATGTTTGTTTTGTATTTTGGTTTCAAGGATTTTTTTTTTTAATATAAATTATAGGAAATTATGTAAATATTATAAAAGTAATAAATGTATTTTTTAAATTTAATTTATTATTATGAAGTAATTAAAAAGTCAAATTACGTTTTTGCCCTGCCATAGCCGACCATGTCCCCACCTAACATGTCTAAAAGTCTATGTTTAATTGTGTGCTTGAATTTCTAGGTGGATCTATATACATATATTTATTGCTCCATTTTTATTTTTTTTTTATATTATTTTATTTTATTTTTTTACAAGTTGAGAAATTTACAATTATTATTTTTTAAATGTGTTATGGATAAACTCCGATTGATTATAAGAAGTCATACTAAATAAATTATACGTCATGAAAAAAAAAAAAAAAAAAAAAACTTTACATTCTTGGAGTGGTGAGAGTGCTATTTTAAAATTTATTTATTTTTATTTAAACAGTAATTTAAATATGATATTTTATGAGATATTATAATTAGAATATACTCCTATTTATTGACACAAAACATGTTTGAGCTCACACACAAGCATAACATTTCTCACCTTTTTGTTCCCTAATGTAATATGTTTTAGATTAATATAATTTTTATATTATATATATATATGAAGAATTACGTTGGATATATAAAAATAAAATTTTATGTTGAATTATTGATTTTTTGTGAATCGATAAAATATATACTCATTTTGTTGTTTCACATATCGTGTCTATATTGCTGTTTTTGTATGTGTCACATTTCAAGATATATTTTTTTTTTTCAAAAAAAAGTTTATACTCTTTAATTACATTTTTTAACTTGTAATTTTTTAAAGTTTTAACAGATTAATTAATTTATTATTTTAATCTATAATTATTTAGAATCTATTACTCCCTCCGTCCCAGATCTATAATATGGGTTGTGTTTGACACGAGATTTAAAGAATATTGATATTATATTGGTAGTGGATAAAAAATACAGGTAAAAGATTTTTTTGCTCTTGTGAGTGTATTAGTGTAAAAAGTAGGGGCAATTGTGTAATAATAATGAAAAAGTAAATGTAGTTTTATAGTGATATGGTTATTTATAGAAATGTGACTATTGTTTTGGGACGGACAAAAATAGTAAACAAAACTATTGTATTGGGACGAAAGAAGTATAATTTATTTGAATAATACATTATTAATTATTTACTAATTATATTATGTTAATGCGTGTTTATTTTTTTAATACCCCCTCCATCCAAATGAAAGGTATCCATTTGGCTTTTGCATAAGAATGCAAATATACTACTTCCTCCGTCTATTTTCTAATGTCCTATTTGATATTTACACGCATTTTTAGGTAATTAGGGTTTTTGTTATAAAATAACAAATTTGCCCTTAATCTTGTGTATAGAAAATGAAAGAGTAAATAAAGTAAGGGTAAAAGAGTAAATTTTGTGTATAAAAATAGAAAGAGGACAATAATTATTGGACATTCCAAATAGGAAAATAGGAAGTTAGTTTGTGGAAGGAGGGAATAATATTTTATAAATGTATAATATAATAAAAAAAGTGTAAAGTCTATTTTACCCTTAAAGCTAGTGAGATTATATAAAAAACACACCGTTCACGCAGCGTTTGGATGAAATAATTTTTTGTGTGTAATATGGAGAATTGTGTCAAAAATATAAAATTATTATGTTAGGTTGAATGTTTGGCTTTTTAACTTTTTCATAATGACTTTTTGACTTTTTATAACGAGTATTTTTATTTTTTTATTTTTGTAATAAAATATTTTATATTTTATTATTATTATTTTTGGAATATCGTAATTGAAAAATAGTGTTAGAGAACATAACGTGAATATTTTGGTATTTAGTTGAAAGTTATTTTAACTAAAAAAAAAAACATATATATTAGGTTTGGACAAACAAATGAACTGACAAAATAAATACATTTAACTTGGACAAAAGAAGTACTCCCTCCATCCCAAAAGTAAGTATCTATTTGCTTTTTGCACGTAGTTTTAAAAATATTAGTATTATATTGAGATATAGTAGGAATAAAGTAGAAACGACTAAAATAACCTTATTAGTATGTGTGATATAAAGGTAATGATATTTGTGTAATATATTGTAAGTTGTAAGGGTGTTTGTAATGTTAGGTAGATAGTACAGTTACTAAAAAAAAGAAAATGAATATTTTGTTATGGAACGGACTAAAATAAAAAAATGGATACTTTGTTATGGGACGGAGGAAGTAATATTTATAAAAAAAAATTATTCCACTTAAAAATGCTAAATGAACAAACCATTGTGTGTATTTTCTTTTCTTTTTTTTTTTTTTAAAAAAATAAAATCTAAAGAACAAAAATTTAATTAGATAAGTTTTTAGTAAATAATATAATCATATTTTAAAAACCTACAAAATCTAAATTATTTTTTTAAAAAAATATTTATATACTGTATTTAGTAAAGCATATGAGTTTAACCATAAAAACCAAATAAATATTTTTGCATTATTAATGAATTCAAACAACCATACTACTTTAGTCAAAATTCCATTTAACACTATACATTAAATTGCACTTGTAGGTTTGTTTGGCTCACTTTCTAAATTTTCTTTTTTTTTTTTTCTTAAATATTTACTAGAACATAATTTATTTATAATTTATATTTTTTATATTTTTAATCAATATAAAATATATTTATATGTATTCAAAATTCTTAATTCTTTTATATAATTAAATATTTATATTAAGTAATATTTTATTCTCTACGGAATAATATCTCCATTAAATATATATTTTTAAAATGAGTATTTGTCCAATCACTTTTTTATGAAAATAATTTTCAATATATAATATCTATTTTTATTCTCTCACAAAAAAATTACATTCAACAAAAATTTTATTATTTTTATATTACATATACGATTTTTTATATATATTCCATATAAAAAAATATTTCAAACTAAAACACTAAACAAACGTACCGGTCTTTAAAACAATTAGACATACTTTAAATTTCTTATAACAACATATTTTTCATCATAAAGAAATACTCCATCGGCTCAAAATATCAATTTATTTATTTATTTTTTTATAGTAAAATAAAAAATAATAATACTTTATTAGTGGTAAAAGTGTGTAAGATGATTTATCATTTTTGTCTTCACAAGCACAAAGAAAATGATTTTTTTTTTTAAAAAAAAAAGTGAAAAATATTTTAGTATTTACATGTGAATTACTTTTACTATAATAGAACATAAATATTTTTAAATAGGACAGAAAAAAATAAGACAAAATTGTTCATAACTCCCTTGTGATTTCTAAAGTCAGCGTAAATCTTCCCTCTACTTTAAAAATTGCATGACGCCGCCTTATACTTTAAAAAATATTGCATGAAACCACTATGTGGTTTCGAAACTTAGCATAAATCATCACTTTACTTAAAAAAATTGCATGACGCTCCCTTATACTTTCAAAAATATTGCATGAAATCCCCGTGCCATGCAAAACATATAGATAGTAAATCATTTTTTATCACATGAGGAAAATTTCATGGTGGTGGGGTTTCATGCAACGTTTTTTAAAGTATAAGGGGGTACCATGCAATTTTTAAAGTATAGTGAGATTTTACGCTGAATTTCGAAACCACATGAGAGTTATAAGCAATTTTACCAAAAAATAATACTCTCTGTTCGACTCTAATAGTTACATTTACATTTTACGTCATTATACTTAACATTAAAAATATTCTTGTATAAATTTTTTTACAAATATCATTTAATTAATATTATAAAACACTGATAAAATTATTTTTTGCCATTTTCATTGATTTGATTATGTTTTGATATAATAATTAATATTCAAATAAACACGCAAAAGATAAATATAAGCCAAAAAATAGTAAAAAAATAGATTGAATTGAGAAGAAAAAAGAATCAATTAAATAAATTCCATCCCATGAGATCTCTAACCACAAATCCAACCACACACACATATATATATATATATATTTATATATTATACCACACATTATTCCATTCCTACCACAAGCCAATAACATGCTTCTACTCATCACACTACTTCTCACCACCACCACCACCACCCACTCCCACCACCTCCGGCCGGCGGTGCCGCCCATCGCTACCAAACAACCGCCACCGGAAAACCAAACCGAAGACTCCAAGCAGCTCTGCTGGCAGTGCACCGGCGAGCCGGCGCAATTCCTCTACGGCCACAACCTCGTCCGGGCCCGGAAAATGGAGCCGCCGTTGGCGTGGGACCCGCAGCTCGAGCGCTACGCCAAGTGGTGGGCCGGGCAGCGGCGCGCCGACTGCGCCCTCGAGCATTCCTTCCCGGACGGCGACTTCAAGCTCGGCGAGAACATTTATTGGGGCGGCGGCGCGTCGTGGACACCGGCCGATGCTGTGCGCGCTTGGGCCGACGAGGAGAAGTATTACGATTACCGGAGTAATAGCTGCGTCGGCGGAGAAATGTGCGGCCACTATACGCAGATCGTGTGGCGGGCGACTCGACGGGTCGGGTGCGCCCGGGTGGTTTGCGACTCCGGTGACGTGTTTATGACTTGTAATTATTATCCGCCGGGAAATTATATCGGCGAGAGACCGTATTAAGTATGGTTCTAAATCTTTTGTTATTATTTCTATTTTGGGATAGTTGAATTTTTTTTAAAATAATTATTTATTTATATATATAATTTTTAGAATAAAAAATAGGGATAAAATTGTTACTTATGTTGTCATTACTTATGTTGTCATACATAAATCGTTATTATTATTATTTTTTTTTCATGTCGGATGCTGAATAATCGCTCAAACTATTAGGGAAATGCAGCAATTAATCATATATCTGCAAACGGGAGTCTTCCCGCTCTGATACCATATTTGAATATTTGCGAAAAATAGAAATTATTTTTTTCAACTTAAAAAGAGAATGCATATATATATATATAGACGTATATACGGGGGCCTCAAATGCAATATATATAAAAAATATGCTAATATATTTTTTAATCATATTTTAAAATTTATAATTTATGATATAATTTTTTTAATCTTAATTCTTAATTTATAATTATTTTTACCAATATATTTTTTTTAATATTATATATATATATATATATATTACATAATTTCTGTA
This sequence comes from Andrographis paniculata, assembly GCF_009805555.1. Classification (NCBI taxonomy): domain Eukaryota; kingdom Viridiplantae; phylum Streptophyta; class Magnoliopsida; order Lamiales; family Acanthaceae; genus Andrographis; species Andrographis paniculata. The sequence goes on from NW_026137424.1 coordinate 1,499,739, forward strand.
CCTACATTACCGTTGAAAATTGATCCTGAACGGAGAGAGTATTTAATTTTTATTATATCATGGAAAGACAGCTCGACGGATAAAAATATGCCCACATTTAATTTTAGGAATGGGGAGAGTAGTTCTTTTGTAAAATATTTATTTTTATTGAATCATGATTTTGATACGATTTTGTAAGAAAAAATATTCTATTTAATCTTATAAGAAAGTATGATGATTGAATAAAATATTAAAAATAATTGTATATTAATGTAAAATAAAATTTGCCATAATTATTTTTTTTAAAAAAAAAATAGATAAAACACTAATATTCAATTGATCATATTTTCAAATATAATAATATTATATTTTTTTATTTAAAATAGTATAATAATCATTAATTTTATATAACAAATACAAATCTTTTTTTAAATAAAAACAATTATAAAGTATAAAATATATTTTCTATTTAAAATATTATACTATCTCTTCGTCCAAAATAAAAATATCATTGACTTTTTGTGATATTTAAATATTATTTATTATGTCTTTACCATTGTATCAATATACATATCTTAGAAATAGTATTATTATTACTTCCTCCGTCCCATAAAAAATTATTTATTTTTTCATTTTAGTTCATCTCATAACAAAGTATTCATTTCATTTTTTTTTAGTAATTGTACTATCTACCTAATATTACAAATACTCTTACAACTTACAATATATTACACAAATATCTTTACCTTTATATCATACAATACTAACAAAGTTATTTTAGTCATTTTTATTTTATTCCTACTACATCCCAATATAATATTAATATTTCTAAAACTCAATGCAAAAAATAAATGAATATATAGTTATGAGACAGAGAAAATATTTTTTTTTTACTCTAAGATATTTATTAAATAATAGAAAATTAATTAATTGATTAATTAAATAAATCAAAGTGCCTTGTAATAGAGGCAGTTTAGCAGCAATTAGTGAGCCACCTTACTCACTTTATCGAAAATAAATGAGTTAGTGACTAATTATTTTAAAATAGGGATATTTCACTACATTATATTAAAAATTTTATACTCCATTATATTTTTTTCCGTCCCATTAAAAAATTTATGTTGTATTTTATTTATTCCGTTCCATAACAAAATATTTATTCATCTTTTGCATCATTGTACTTAATATTAAAAATATTCTTATACTTTTATTATATTTTATACAAATGTTGTTACAGTTGCATTATAAAACACTAATAAATACTCTCTCCGTCCAGCTAAAAAATATACATTTATATTTCGGGACGTCCAATTACAAAGTAAATATTTCATTAAATACCTTACTTTTTTCCACAAATACCCTTACTTTACATCACATCATTAATTTTACACAAAAAAGCAAGGACAAAAATGTCATTACACTACTTTTAACTACCCACTATAATTAAAATATTATTATTTCTTAAACACCGCGCCAAAAGTAATTGTAAACTTTATGAGTGGACGGAGGGAGTATATTTTTTTCCTCTTAATTTGTACTACGTATGAATATAATATTAATATTTAAAATTCAACATCCAAAAAAATAAATAAATACATAATTACGAGACAAAAGAAGTATATCTTATTAAAATTTTTGGTATGCAAATAATTTTTAGTTTATGTTGTGTGAATTTATATTGTATGTTGCGATTATTTGTAATGTGTATTATGTGGACTTCTATCGTATATTATATTTTTATTATATTAATTATATCTTATATTGTTTGTTTACATTTATGTGTTGTTTGTATATATTTTATGTACTATCAGTATTATGCCGACTGATTATAGTTAACATTAAACAACAGACATATCAAACATATAAAAATTATAGACTAATATTATATTGAAATTTTTTATACAAAATATTATAATATATACAAAAAATGTTTAGACTTTGTTCATCCAAATAAATTTTTTATTGACACAATTTCAATATATATAATATATATTATATTCTTTTGTAAAAATTTTATACTCCCTCCCTCGTTCAAATCTATTTTCACTTTCTTTTTTTAGTTGTCATCCAAATTTATTCCATTTTCATTTATTAGTAAAAAAATACCACTTTTCTTTACAAAAAAAAAAAAGTAAAAATTTTTATTTTTTACATATTTTTCTTAAAACCTGTGTCTGGTCAAATGAGCATAAAATTGGATGACGGAAGGAGTATTAAAGATAAAATATTATTTTTTATGCTGTCAACATAATTTTCTCTATCTTACGTAAAAAAAAAAAAAATATCTCAAACTAAAACAGTAAATAAATATGCCCTTGATCAATTGCATATTTTTTTATATGATATACCAAAAAATTTTACTCCATTCGGTCCTTCACAAGTTATCTATTTTTCTTATTTTGGTATAACAAAATATATATATTTTTTAGTAATTGTATTATCTATTTAATATTACAAATATCCTTACAATTTACAATATATTATAAAAATGTTATTACATTAATATTATACGATACTAATAAGATTATTTTAATCATTTTTGCTTTATTTCTATTACATATCAATATAATACTAATATACATAAAACTTTGTGTAAAAAGTAAATAAATATTTAATTAATAGACGAAAGGAAGATATTTTATCTATTGGTAGATTTGGCATTGGGGCGCCAATTTTTTTGCATTGCCACAGTGCAACGCCAACGTTTGATTCATTTTCTTTTATTATTTATTTTAAAAAATTTTAAATTTTAAATTTATTTTTTATTTTTCTAAATTAAAAAAAATATATATTTTAAATTATATTAATAAAATTTTGTTTAAAATAATAGAAAAATTGAATATTTAAAGAATAATAGTGAAAATTAAATTATGATTAAAATAAAATTACTGTAATAATTGTATATTTAAAGTTAAAAATAAATAAATAAAATTGATGAATCGAAGATGGTCTTATTAACCCCATGGACCTCAACTCCTATGCACATATATATTATTGTGTTACTCTGATTGGAGTTAGTGTCATAGAAGCTGATAACTGGGTGTATTCTTTTTATTTTATTTTATTTTATTTGGATAAAGTTTAAATAGTAAAATTAAAATAAATAAATAAATAAGTTTTGAAGTTGCTGGGCATCTTCACATCCAGAAGAGGGGCAATAGATTATCAATGGAAAAATGGGACAAAGAAGATGTAGAAAGATAGAAGAAACAAGACAAAAGAGGGATGTAACTAAAAAATACCGAAAATTTTGATATACCAAAATTTCTGTACGATATGTTACCGTAACAATTTTTTTTGGCACGGTAACAGTATATATATTATAATTTTCGGTATATACTGAAAATGCGGTATATTATTTTGATAAACTCGTTTGTTTATTATATTAAAAGTAATTATATATTAATATTAAAATACTATTAATTTTTATCTAAATTACAAATATACTTTTATACGTACAATTACTTTATATATAATTTAAAGAAAAAAAATATCAAAAACACTTTTAAATACTTTAACTAATTAATAAAATACTATAATTTTTTAACCTACTACAAAATCTTGTTAGCTTATAAATAGTGTATGAGTTAACAAATTATAAATTATTTTATAATAAGATATAATGATATATTTTACTCATTTATTTCTTAACAAACTATCTAAGTATGTTATACTATTAATTTTTTTAGTAATTATGATTTCTATCTAACATTAAAAATACTATTACAATTTATAATATGTTATACAAATGTCATTATCTTTATATCACATAATAATTATAAAATTATTTTAGTTATTTTTACTTTGTTCATATTATATATCAATATAATCCTAATATACATTAGATTCGAACGCATATTCACTTAAGGGGGGAATATAAAAATTATTATGACTTTATAAATTAAAACTAATGTTATACCGAGAATATTTTGCTATCATATTTGACATGAATATATATATTTATGGCTAAAAGTAGGAGAAATTTACTACAAAATTAAAATTGCTCATAATTCTCACGTGGTTTCGAAATTTAGCGTAAAATCTTACTATACTTAAAAATTTGTATGACACTTTCTTATAATTTAAAAAATATTGCATAAAACCCCACCGACATAAAACCTCCCTTGTGTGATGAGAATATAATTTTTTATCTATATTTTTTGCATAACATAAAGTTTTATGTAATATTTTTTTTAATATAAAAAAAGTCATACAATTTTTTAAGAATAATGAAAATTTTCGCATTTTTTAAGGTATAAATAAGCGTTATACAATTATTAAAGTAAAATAAAATTTACGCTGAGTTTCAAAATATTGCCACCAATTTGCTTTAACATTATCCAATAAAAAAATTCACAAAATTTACTATATTACGCTACAAAAATGTCAAAATTGAATTGATAAAATAAAAATTCTTAATTAATTAATTAATCAATAGGGCCTCTCCCCAACATAATTCCCAGGTGGATCATAATTGCAGGTGATGAAAACCCCCTTTCCGCCGCCGCAGACCACCCTGGCGCAGCCCACACGGCGGCTCTCCTTCCACACGATCTGCGTGTAGTGACCGCACTGCCGCCCCGCCGCGCACCTGTTCGTCCGGTGGTCGTAACCCCGCCGCTCCGCCACCCACGCCGCCGTCGCCTGCCCCGCCGTCCACCGGTCGCCGCTGCCCCAGAATATGTTCTCCCCGTACGGACCGTCGGAGTGCCGCAGGGCGCAGTCACGCCGGCGCCGGCCGGCGTACCGACGGGCGTAGCCGGCGACTGTTTGGTCCCACACCAGCGGCGGGAGATTCAGGACCGACCGGGCGGCGTTCTGCCGCGCTAGGAACTGCTGCTGCGCGGCGGCGGCGGCGGCGGAGGAGGTGAGGCTGAGGACGGCGGAGAGGAAGAGGATGAAGGAGAGAGAGGAAAGTTGGGCCATTTAACTGAATGTGGCTGTGGAAATTCTGTCTATCTGTTTTTATTAATAAGTGGGGGGTGGGGTGGGGCGGGGTGGGGTGGGTGACCATGTGATATAAATGATTGGTCGATGGCACAACCCCATGTTATTACATGGAATTTCTTACAAAGACTGTACGCACATACATGCATATATATATATATATATAATATACTCGCTCCGACCTCAAAATGTGTCGAGCATGCATTTTAAGAAAAATAGATAAAATAAAAATATTTGTTTTAGGGTAAAAAGAAATAGAAAAAATGGTATCTCATTTTCTTTTCCTTTAAAAAAAAATCAGAATAAATTTAGATGATAATTAAAAAATATATATATATTGAATGGCAAAGGTGTATATATATATTGATTTTGATACTAATTTGACATAATTATTATACGGGCATGGACCTCATATATTCTATATAGCACGATACAATATTGTGTCATATAAAAGTACTCACTTCGTCCATTTATAAGGGTTACATTTACTTTTGGCGCGGTGTTTAAGAAATAATAGTATTTTAATTATAGTGAGTAGTTAAAAGTAGTGTAATGATATTTTTGCCCTTACTTTTTTGTGTAAAAGTAATGATGTGATGTAAAGTAAGGGTATTTGTGGAAAAAAATAGAGTATTTAATGAAATGTAAACTTTATAATTGGACGTCCCAAAATAGAAATATGTAAACTTTGTAAGCGGACGGAAGGAGTATTTAATATAAATGTTTATATTTGTTCTGTACTGTATAAATATGTTTATCATATTAAAATCAATAATATATTATAATATGTGAAATTATATCGTATTATATGAGATTATATCATATGCTATATATCTTGATTATATGTGTAGACCGAATCAAATTAATACTATATAATATGACTCCATCTCACAAAAATATGCATAAATTTTAATATTTGAACCTTTGATTGAAATTTTTTGATACTTTTTATTTTTTATAGTTAAAAAAAATATTTGTAAAAAGTGGTATTCCCTCCGTCCCATAACAAGGTATTCATTTACCTTTTGTGTCATTGTACTTAACGTTAAAAATATCCTTATATTTATATAATTTTTTATACAAATGTCATTATATTAGTATCATAAGACACTAATAGAAATATTTTTGCAATTTTTTCTTGATTTGTAATATATTTTGATATAATAATTAATATTCAAAGATCAACGCGCAAAAAGTAAATGGATACTTAGTTATGGGACGGAGGGAGTATATTTTTTTTTAAAAAAAAAGAAAAAATTTAAAAGATAAAGAGGATATTTTTTTATATATAATTGAAATTAAAATAATATATATTGTGTGAATTATTAACCTAAGTATAATTATACTATGAATTTTTATTATACTAGCATGCATTTTATGTTATAAGTGACCCCAGAATGTGGAATATTATTATTACTATTATTTTTAATTCAATACAATAGACTTATATATAAAATGTGTTATTTTATTAAAAATTAAATTTTGCTATTTTCAAAGTTTAAAAGGATTAAAAAAAAAAAAACTACTTATATATGTATGCATGTATTGATTGTAATTGTATAATATAATTAGATTTTGACATATAAGATGATCTAAAATGCTGAATTCTATTAACATTGTTTAATAGTAATAATTTAGTTTATTAAATTATTGTTCACGTGTCATTTTATATTATTGAATATGCTGTTTTGGTAATATTTAGGGATGGGAATATGTTTTGGCGGCCTGCCCTATGGTCTAACATAAGGTTTAGCCTGGTCCGATTTATTTACTGAAAAAGTTCAGTCAATTTTTTTTTTTAAAGTTTTTTTTTATCTAAATAAAACAAATTTAGGCTTAAAAAAAAATCTTTTTAATTAACAGGCAACCTACTTAATATTATTATTTTTTTTTATAAAAATACTTTTTATAATTATATATTAAAAATTACTTTTTATCTAATAATAATATTTATTAAATAATTTTAATTATAAATTTATTATAAAGAATAGAATTTTTTAACTTTTATATATATTAAATAATTGCTTATACTTTATTTATTTTTTAGGGTAAACTGTTTTTTTAGTTCCGTAATCCGTAAGTAGAGCATGTCGCAAACTAGTCCCATAAGTGAAAAATTTTTGCCGTTTTAGTCCTCCGGAGCCGGAGACGCCCGCGTGGCTCGCCGGAGGTAACGTGTCCGCCAGGTCAGCGACACCTGGCGACACGTGGATTTATTTATTTTTTTCAATTTTTTTTATTTTTTAAAATTAAATCAAATTAAAAAATTAAAAATATATAAATAAAATTAAAAATAAATTAAAAATAAGTTTTAAAAAAATTTAAAAAAATAAAAAATAAATAAAAATAAATAAAAAAATCCACATGTCCGCCAGGTCATCGCCAGGTGTCGCTGACCTGGCGGACACGTCACCTCCGGCGAGCCACGCGGGCGTCTCTGGCACCGGAGGTCTAAAACAGCGAAATTTTTTTACTTATGGGACTAGTTTGCGACAGGTTCCACTTACGGGACTAAATGACAAGGGGATCCAGTTACGAGACTAAAAAACCAGTTTACTCTATTTTTTTATTTATAACTAAATTTGCAGATAAATAAATAAATAAAAATGTTATATAGTTTATTAAATAAACTTGTAGGCCAAATTAGGCTTTTAAAAAAACTAGACTCAGGCTTTAAAAAAAAAGAAATTCAGGCTTACAACCTATTTAACCAAAACTTAGCCTGATATGGCTTATTTCCATCTCTAGTAATATCAATATAGAACTACAAAATCCGATCAAAAAAAAAAAATATATAGAACTACAAAATAAAATAATTTATAATTTTATATTATTGAATATGTGTTTTGGTAATATCAAATAGAATTACAAAATAAAATAATTTATAGTCAAAGTATTAATTTATCATGTGCTAATCATATTTGTGAAAAGCTTGTCAATTCCTTATATAGTCTTCATTTTGTCGTCCAAATCTATTATCACTTTTTTCTTTTTTTTTTGTCATTCAAATTTGTTCATTTTTCTTTATTTAGTATAAAAATATTCTTTTTTATACTTTTTTTTTATCCAAAAAAGTAAAAGTTTTTATTTTTACTTATTTCTCTTAAAATCAGTACCCGATCAATTGAGCACCCAATTGGATGACGAAGGGAGTAAATACTATCACATATAATTAATAATACTCAATTTGTTCCGATAAAAAATATTCAATTTTTATCTCGTACGAGATGATCTGATAGTACGACAATGAACTAGTGATAGCGAGGTCGGATTTCGACATCATAAAAATAATAAATAATACTCAATTTGTTGGAAATGTGTTTAGTTAGTTGTTTTTTTTTTTTTTGGAATTTTATTTCGAATAATAGTATGAATTTGATATATATTTTATAAGGAATTTTTTTTTTAATAAAATTTATATTAAAGAATAGATTAAAATTGTAAAATAAATACACCCAATTATTATGACTTTCGTATCAATTTTAATTCAAAGTTAAATTTAAAAGTTTCATTTGTTATACACACAGTGAAGGTGCTGCGTAATAGCTATGTCTGCTTTTCTTTCCTTCGTGTAGGGGTTTGTTCGCCTATAAATATATCTGTAGACGAAATGAAATTATTGACTCCAATTTTTCATTCTCAATCTCTGACTCCAATTTTTCATTCTCAATCTGTGCTCTCTCCATTTGGTTACTTCTATTATATGATATTATATATATATATAAATCTTTGCATACATACATACATATATATACTATACGTCTATATTATATATTATAATATACGTACACTTATTACAAATATATATATTATATACAATATATAAAATAGTGGTTAGCGGTATGAATAATTAATATTTCTATTGGCTAATCCTATAATAATATTATATTTTTATTTCCGCAAGGTAATATTTCATATTTTATCTTTTTATTATGACTAACCTTGCCAAACAGGAATTTCTTCCTCTCATCGTTTATGGCCAAAATTATATGGCATGGGCTCGTGATGTTAAAATGCATCCGGCATCAATGGACTTGGAAAATACCATTGCCCGGGATAAAAACTCCCCGAGCCAAGATCGTGCAAAGGCTATGATCTTTTTGTGCCATCACATCGATGAGGCACTGAAAATGTAGTATGTCACGCTGGAATCCCCACTCGAATTGTGGGAGAGATTGAAAGAAAGATATGATCATTTGAGGCTGACATCGTTTCCAAGGGCACGAAGCGAATGGCAAAGCCTACGGCTTCAGGACTTTAAAACAGTCAAATGATATAATTCTGCCATGTTTAAAATAACATCACAGCTGCGCCGTGTGACGAAAATGTATCTGAATCTGATATGATGGAGAAAACTTTCTCCACTTTTTATGCCTCTAACATGGTTTTGCAGCAGCAGTATCGCAAAAGAGGCTATGAGCTGATCACCTGTCTTTTGCTGGCCGAACAAAATAATGAATTGCTGTTGAAAAATCACGAATCTCGACCAACATGTGCAAATCCATTTCCAGAGGCAAATGTAATACAACCGGCAAATCCGGTGCGTGGTCGTGGCCAAGTCAGAAATCAGCGAATTGATCGCGATCAAAATCAGAATCGCGGACGAGGCTGGGCAAACGCATACAGTCACAATAATTATCAAAACAGGCCTCGATATGTGCCAAATCAGCGATATAATGACAGAAGGCCGTACAGATCTCAACAGAGGTTCAACACCGGGAGAAACAGAAACAATGACGAGGAATACACCCGGTGTGGAATCAAAGGCCATTGGGCCCATGTTTGTCGCACAGCCAATCACTTGGCTGAACTGTATCAAGCCTCAAAGGAAAGGCAGGGAAGAGTTGCTGTCGAAACAAATCACGCTGCCCACGATGACACATTTGACGATGTGATGAATGAAAATATCACGCACCTGGATGCCGATGATCTGCTTCATATAGCTGATGATGTTTAATGATAAAATATTGTTGTATCTATTTTGTTATTTTGATGCTTTTTGGCCCCCCTTTTTGTATTACCCCCTATAATATAAGTCTATTTTGATTATGTTACTAATACATGTCTTTTATTATTTTTACCATCTTGCAAAGATATAGATGCCAAATATTTTGGAGCCGATGACAACATCTGCCTTATCGACAGTGCTACGACTCACAACATTTTGAAAAACAAAAGTTATTTCTCCCATCTTAATATGGGAAAGACCACAATTGTTACTATGAGTGGTGCATCGAAAATGATTGAAGGCTCAAGAAAAACTACTGTATTTCTCCCAAAATGGACAAAAATGACAATTGAAAATGCCTTGTTCTCGAGCAAAGCTCGAAGGAATTTACTGAGCTTCAGTGATATTCGGAAAAATGGGTATCACATTGAAACATTGAATGAGGTAGAAAATGAATATCTTCTGATAACTCAGATGTGAATGGCAAAAGAATTGTGAAAGAAAAATTATCATCATTTTCTTCCGGCTTATACTACTAAAAAATTAGTGCTATTGAAACATATCGCCTAGTAGACCAAATGGCTACTAGCGAATTTAAAACTTGGCACGATCGACTTGGGCATCCTGACAATGTAATGCTGAGGCGAATTGTTGAAAATTCAAATGGCCACTCATTGAAAAAGAAAAATATTTTGAGTTTGAATGAGTTTGCTTGTGCTGCCTGTTCCCAAGGGAAGTTAATAATCAGGCCATCTCCAACAAAGGTTGGATTTGAATCCCCAGCCTTTCTGAAAAGAATTCAGGGTGATATTTGTGGACCAATAGATCCACCGTGTGGACCTTTCAAGTACTTTATGGTACTAATCGACGCGTCAACGCGATGGTCACATGTATGTCTGTTATCTACTCGCAATCTAGCTTTCGCTAGACTACTTGCACAAATAATTAAATTGCGAGCACAATTTCCAGATCACCCGATAAAGAAAATACGTCTAGATAATGCTGGAGAGTATTCATCACATACATTTGATGATTACCGCATGTCAATTGGGATTACTGCGGAAGATCCTGTTCCCCATGTACATACGCAAAATGGCCTGGCTGAATCTCTTATCAAAAGATTGCAATTAATTGCTAGACCATTATTGATGAGGTCTAAATTTCCTGTATCATGTTGGGGACATGCTATATTGCATGCAGCAGCCCTCGTGAAAATAAGGCCGACCAGTTATCACTGTTATTCCCCCACTCAATTGGTTTCTGGAAAAATACCAAATATATCTCACCTGCGAATATTTAGGTGTGCTATTTATGTTCCAATTGCGCCACCTCAACGCGCGAAAATGGGACCTCAAAGAAGGTTGGTTATATATGTCGGGTATGAATCACTCTCGATCGCAAAATATCTTGAACCAACAACGGGTGATTTATTTACTGCGAGGTTTGCAGACTGTCATTTTGACGAATCACATTTCCCGACATTAGGGGGAGACAATAATCAACTGAAAAAAGAAATTTCGTGGAAAATACCACTTGAATTTGATCCTCGTACGAAACATAGTGAACTTGAAGTTCAAAGAATTGCGCATTTACAGAAAATTGCAAATCAATTGCCTAATGCTTTTAATGATGCTGCTAGAGTTACGAAATCATATATTGCAGCAACAAATGCTCCGGCTAAAATAAATATCCCATAAGGGAAAGTGCCGAGTGCTAATGAGCATACTGCCCGCGTAAAATGTGGCAGACCGTTGGGTTCCAAGGACAAGAAGGACAAAAGAAGAAAATTGTAAATACTGTTGAAGAGATCAACAATGATCAGATACCTGAAAAGGTCAGTACAACCCTTGAAGAGGTTGATACTAAAAATTTTGATGAGAGTGATGATGAAGTTATTGAAACTTCTGTTAACTATACCACCAATGGAAAATATTGGAACAGAAAGAAAACAAATATTGATAATGCATTTGCATATTCTGTAGCACTCGATATAATGGAAATGACGAGGATTATGAACCAAAATCAGTTGATAAATGTCAGCAAAGAGATGATTGAGCAAAATGGAAAGACGCAATTAAGTCTGAACTGGACTCATTGAAAAAACGGCAAGTATTCGGCTCTATAGTCCAAACACCGGAAAATGTGAAACCTGTTGGTTACAGATGGGTGTTTGTGAGAAAAAAAATAAAAATAATGATATTACAAGATATAAAGCAAGACTTGTAGCCCAGGGTTTTTCCCAGAGACCGGGTATTGATTTTGAAGAAACATATTCTCCGGTCATGGATGGAATAACATTCAGGTATCTGGTGAGCCTGGCAGTACACAACAATCTTGATATGCGATTAATGGATGTTGTTACTGCCTATCTTTACGGCTCTTTAGACAATGACGTCTATATGAAAATCCCAGAAGGGATCAACATACCTGAATCATTTAAATCAAAGCCAAAAGAATCATATTCCATCAAATTACAAAAATCTTTGTACGGGCTCAAGCAATCAGGCCGAATGTGGTATAATCGTCTCAGCGAAAGCTTAACAAAAGAAGGTTACATAAATGACCCTATCTGTCCATGTGTTTTCATAAAGAAAAATGGGTCAGGATTCGTAATCATCGCTGTATGTGTAGATGATCTCAATTTAATTGGAACTTTTAATGAAATCCAGAAAGCTGTTGAATATCTGAAAAAGGAGTTTGAGATCAAAATTTTTGGAAAAACTAAGTTTTGCCTTGGTCTACAAATTGATCATTTGGAAAGTGGAATCTTTATCCACCAATCAAATTATACCAAAAGGGTACTGAAACAATTAATGATGGATAAATCACATCCGCTAAGTACCCCAATGATCGTCAGAGCACTCGATCCAATAAAGGATCCATTTAGACCAAATAGGAAAATGAAGAAACACTTGGCCCAGAAGTGCCATATATGAGTGCTGTAGGCGCATTGATGTATCTTGCTAACAGCACCCGACCTGATATATCATTTGCTGTAAATTTATTGGCAAGATTCAGCTCATCGTCTACTCGACGACATTGGAATGGAATTAAGCACATTTTTCGCTATCTCCAAGGAACAATTGATCTCGGGTTATTTTACTCGAAAGATTCTCGACATGAACTGATTGGTTTTGCCGATGCAGGATATTTATCTGATCCTCATAAAGCCAAGTCGCAAACTGGCTATATATTCACTTGTGGTGAAACAGTGATCTCTTGGAGATCGATGAAACAAACTTTAACTGCCACTTCTTCAAATCATGCTGAAATATTAGCAATACATGAAGCTAGTCGAGAATGTGTTTGGTTGAGGTCAATGACTCAACATATTCTGAAAAATTGCGGGTTAATACCTAACGATAAAATTCTCCCAACTACCTTGTATGAAGATAATACAGCTTGTATAGCGCAATTAAAAGGGGTTACATTAAATGAGATAGAACGAAATATATTTCACCAAAATTATTTTTTACTCATGATCTACAACAAAATGGTGAAATCAATGTACAACAAATTCGATCAGATAATAATTTGGAGGATATATTAACCAAGGGATTGCCGACGGCAACATTTGAAAAACTGGTGAAGAAAATTGGAATGCGTCGGTTAAGGGATCTCAAATAATGCTCAGATCAGGGTGAGCGAATCGATACAAGAATGTTGTACTCTTTTTCCTTGACTAGGATTTTTTGTCCCACAGAGTTTTTTCCTAGTAAGGTTTTAACGAGGCACATTCTCTGTATAAAAGTATCCAAATGGGAGTATTATACACGCAGCACCTTCGTAGGTGCTACGTAATAGCTATGTCTGCTTTTCTTTCCTTCGTGTAGGGGTTTGTTCGCCTATAAATATATCTATAAACTAAATGAAATGATTGACTCTAATTTTTCATTCTCAATCTCTGCTCTCACCATTTGGTTACTTCTATTATATAATATTATATATATATAAATCTTTGCATACATACATATATATACTATACGTCTTATTATATATTATAATATACATACACTTATTACATACATAAATATATTATATAATATATTATATACAATATATAAAAAAATAGTGATTAGCGATAGGAATAATTAATATTTCTATTGGCTAATCCTGTAATAATATTACAACATCATTACTTTTGTTTGCAGTGACAAATAATTTTTTTTTTCCTTTGTCAATATTATGCCCAACGTAAACTTTCTTTTTTTTATCCTTCTTTTTTCCTATATTGTTTAAAGATGAACTGTATTTGTTTCTTCATAATTCACTTTGAACTTATTTTAATTATTCAAATAATATATAAATATAAAATAATTTTAATACAAATATAATGACAAATACGAAATATATTTTTTAATGAACAAAATAATGAAATTTGTTTAAAAAATTATAAAAAATATTAAAATATTTTTAATGTTAAGTACATTGAGATGAAAAAAATATTATATATATAATGATATATATTTAATTTATATGATACAATACAAACCAATTAGTTAGAAATCAATAATTAAATTCAATAGTGAGTGTGACACGTATTAAGAGCAACTGCAATGGTATAGATAGAAAAAAGCTTCGTTAGCTTACTTGTCCAAATAACATTCTATATTTTTATAGGTAAAGAAAGAGAAATTGAGCAACAGCTCTATTTGAGAGAAAAAAATAAAGAGAAAGCAAGAAAGAAGTGGAGACACAACGAGGAGAGAGAAAGTGAAAAGATGAAAGAAGAAAATAAGAATGTGGAGAAAGAGAAAATGAAGAGGAGAGAGATAGAGAGAAGGAAAGTAAATGTATAGCCTGAATTGGGCTTTGCCTGTACCAAGCACGATCAAATTTTTTCATTTTTTTTCAATCAAAATATAAGTTATTGCATTGTATTTTTTGAAATGTCCTGAAATAAAGCTTCTAATCTGACAAAGAAACTGTTTATATTAAAGCTATTGCAATTGCTCTGAATAATAAGTTGAGCACGTGATGCCCAATTATATCACCTAACCGAGTCTATAATTAGTCACGTGACGATGATGATGCATTTAATTTAAAACTTAATTAATATATATATATATATAATTAAATATATACTCACTTTCTCCCATCTTAATTGAACTATTTGATTATGAAACGGTATTAAAGTAAAAATGTTTAATCAGTTAATAACAATGAATTATAATATTAGTATATGATTTTTTTATGTATTTAATAATATTTATAATTTTAAAGTAAATTTAATATATATAATTAAAAAAATTAAAATATATATTTAAATATTTAAAAATTATATAGCAATTAAAAAATAATTATATAACAATTAAAAAATATATACAATATGAATATTATTTTGTAAAGAATAAAATTTTCTATAATACAAGTAAATAAAAAAAATATTTTTGTTTATTTATAATTAAGATAAATCAATTTTATAAAAGATGTGTAGTTTTAAATATAGATAAAAATATTTATTTTTTTGAAGAGATAGATAGAAATAAAAAGGCTTTGAGTGGGTCTACATCATTTATGATATTATATGTTATTTAATTAATTAAATTTATTTATATTTGTTAAATATATTTTCATTTAATAATTTTTACTAAAAATAAAAAAGTGTCAATTGTTACAAAACAAACAAAAATAAAAATGGAGTATGACGTGGGAACCCGCAACCATGTGTGGCAGGTAATCTAAAGGGTCGGAGGTTTAAGTTCATGACCTCACGGTCACAAGTCCAACCCCTACACCACCAGGCCATCCTTACGGAACTATTTTCAGCCCCACTTTAAAAATTGGAGAAATAGCTGAAATGATAAAAAAAAAATAATAATAAAAATGGGAGCATTATAAAACAATGATATATCTACTATCTATCTATATATATATATCAAACGATTTTAAAAACCACAAAAAAATAATAATAATAAAATCCACTAAACTATATTCCTTCAGGGCCTCTTGAAAGAGGTCATTTGAGATTTTGTAAAGTACTCCATTCATCTCAGAACTATAGTTTGAGTTGTGTTTGGTACGAGATTTAAGAAATATTGATATTATATTGATAGTTGGTAAAAAGTACGGATAAAAGATTTTTTTGCCCTTGTGAGTGTATTAGTATAAAAAGTAGTGACAATTGTGTAATAATAATAAAAAAGTAAGAATAGTTTTATAGTGATATGGTTATTTATGAAAATGAGACTATTATTTTGAGACGTACAAAAATGGTAAATAGGACTATTGTATTTGGACAGAAGGGGTATTAAAAAATAATGGTATTTTATTGGTCAATGAAAGTGTATAAGTGATGTTGATATTTTTGTTATTTGACTTTTTGTATAAAGTAACTATATGTGTAATGATATATTTGTAATATTAAGTAAAAATTAAAAGTATTTTGGTATTAGTATGGAAATATTTTTTCTAAAACAAAAAAAAAAATAATAAAATACTTTGAAATGAAAGAGACAAAAATAGTAAAAACATATTTTAATTGGAACGAATGGAGTAATATCTAGGGCTGGACATTGGGTCAAAGTATTTTACTTTACGTAATTCAGATGGGCTATTTGAAATTTTTAAGTAGTATAAAACACTATTCGAATTCGATCTAAACTTTTTAGGTATTGGAACTTATGGGGTACCACATTATTTAATTTGGAAATTCCAAGTTTTTTTAATTTTTATTTTAATTCATTCGTCCCACTTATCATGTACACCATTCCATTTTTCGTCCATCTCATTTCTCCTGTCATTTTTTTTAAAAAAAAGAATTATACATTTTAATCTCATTTTTTTTAGTTTTTAATTAAATTAATTAATTCTCTTAATCTTAATCTAAAATTATTTTTTTAGACAACAATTATTTTCACTAATATATTCTTATTTATTTACTAATTATAAAAAAGACACAGTAGCCTAGACGGAAAAAGTATTTTATTTTTTGTGTTTAAAAGATAGTTTTTAGTACTATTTTTAGTATAAATGTAAGTTTTTAGTGCATGTAAAAATTATACTTCCTTCGTCCCCTAGATTATGCTACTCTTTTTTTCTTTTTTTTGGTTATTAAAAAAATTGTGTATTATAAAATCAATTGTGTTTAGTTTAATTGATGTGATAGATGTAATAGAGTGAAATATATTTATTTATTTACTTGATATTTTTATGAATGAAATATATATTAAATAATTTTAGCACAAATAATTTTTGTATTTAAACAAATAATTTATATAATTATTTGTAATAATACTATTTTCAAAAATATAATTTAAGTTATTTATAACAAATTATTTGTAATTACTTTAAATACAAATCAAAAAATTTGTTTGGTTGAATTTACCCAAAGAATTTTAAGTATTAAAAAAATTTCAATATTTAATATTTAATCATAAATAACTAAAGAGTAAGTAAACAAAATAAGAACAAATATAACATGTATGTTAAAAATATATTATAAAAATATAGGGATAAATATATCTTACACTATTAAATATATTACTCCCTCCGTCCCAGATACCGTGTCTGCTACACTGTAGACACGGTATTTTAGGAGGGATGTAATTAGTAGATAATTAAGAATGTATTAGTGAAAATAATTATCCTATAATATAAATAATTATAAATTAAGATTAAGATAACTAATTAGTTTAATTAAAATTAAAAAAAATAAAATTTAAAAATTTAAAATAAGATTAAAGTGTGTAATCATTTTTCAAAAAAGGAAAATGACATGGTATGTGGGACGGACAGAAACGGCAACATGGACATGGTATCTGGGACGGAGAGAGTAAAAATTTTATAAACAAAGCTTTACGATCTATCAGTTCTAATTACTATTACCATTAAAAAGCTAAAAAATATATATTTTTATCCCATATAATTTGTTTATATTTTCTATCAGACTTGATTTTTATATTACATACCCAAAAATCGATAACTTTATACTCCCTCCATTACAATACAATAATCTTATTTACTATTTTTGTCCGTAAAAAAACAATAGTCTCATTTCTATAAATAACTATATCATTATAAAACTACCCTTACTTTTTCATTATTATTAGACAATTGTCACTACTTTTTACACTAATATACTCATAAGGGCAAAAAAGTCTTTTATCCGTACTTTTTATCCACTACCAATATAATATCAATATTCCTTAAATCTCGTGCCAAACTATAATTGTGAAACGGAGGGAGTATATTCTTTGAAAAAACATTGACCCAATTAACTAAAACTCTATCGAATCGGGTTGGACCCGACTGCCAGATCCCAACACCCACCCCTAATAGTATCTATAATGATATGTACTTTCTCTGTCCCGTTTATGATGCATTTTGCTTGAGACCATAATTTAGGTAGTATAGATTAGTTATTTAGATAAAGGATTAATTATTAAAAAATTAAAATATATATTTAAATATTTTAATATTAAATATTAATAAAATATATACACTATAAATATCATTTTGTTTTGTAGAGAATAAATTTTATAAATAAATAAAAATTATATTTATTTATTATTATTATAAATTAATTTTATAAGATCATCTCCAACCCACTGCAAATGCAATGGGTTGTACAAAAAATGGGGGAGGGGCACCCCCAAATTCCCCATTTTTGCAGGAATAACAGTGTTACTCCATTTTTGGAGTAATACTGTTACTCCACTCCATTTTTGGAGTGAAATTTTTGTGGTGTTTTTTATATTTTTGGTATTTTTTTTGTGTATTGTGTACTTTTAATTTTTTAGTAGATGATATATAATTTTATATTTTAAAAAATTGTATTTAATTTTATTTTTTTTTGAAAAATAATGTATACTTTAATTTTTTAAAAGTGATAATTTTAGTTTTTGAAAAGTAATATATAATTTTATTTTTAAAATGTTAATTTTTATATATTTAAGTTTTTAAATAATTTATAAATTATATGTGTATGGATCTAATGTAAAAATAAATTAAAGTTGGAGTGTAATTTATAAATATGAAAAGTTATATAAAATAATATAAAAGAGGAATATATAAGGAATATACTTTTTAGAGTAAAAATTGAAGTTTATGATTGAAGTAAAATTACTATAGATCAAAATATTTATAAATTAAAAATATTTGTTAATTGAGGAAGGAAAGATAAAAATAAAAGAGTTTTTAGTTGATCTACATGTGTTAGACGTAAATTAAATTTATTTATATTTGTTAAATATATTTAAAATTAATAAATTTACTAAAACAGAAATGATCATCCGACGGAGAACCAAAAAATGAAGAAAAAAAGAAAGTCATTTGTAGCTGAGTATTAAATAATAAAAAAAAAAACAGTAATATTAGATCAAAATAAAAGTAACAATTTTCTCAAATTTAGGGAAGTCACGCACACACATCAGTGACAATGTGAATATTCGACTGGGAGGATTCTGAGCCGGTAATTAAACGAACCGGACCGGTCCAGTCCGGTCTGGGTGTATAGGGTTTCGAATGACATAAGCATTCATTCATTCATTCATTCTCCTAACTGATTAAACTGCCATGGACAAAAATTCCGATTCCGATCGAATTCCAGAAAAAATCGATGCCCTCAGTCTACAACTTCCGCCGGCGCCGGCGAGACTCACCGGAGAAGATGCAATCACCGCCAGGCCGAGAATTTCCAGCGACGACTACGACAAAAAAGAAGCATACTTCAGTAGAATGGAGAGTTTCGTGCAAATGATGAGTGAAATCATCGGAAATGATAATTCTCAAGAAATCACAGGTAATGATTAATGTAAAAGTATATATGTAACAGTAAAAATTATTTACAGAATTCAGTTAATTCTTTGGTTCGTTGAAATTACACTGTTCATTCATTTCTTTGATCATATATATATATTGACATTTTTTAATTTTACATAATTAATTAAGAGAGGTGGGAAGATAGCTCCGGCGACAAATTTGCGTCATCGAATGAGAATGTGTCGAACATTTTATGCAATAATGCCGATTGGCTTAAGCCGGGATATGAAGGCAATAAAGATGATCAAGAACAATCAAGAAGCAAAATTAGGGTTAGGGTTTTTTGTTCATCTATTTTTACCTCAAATTCATTTATTTTATTTTTTTTTTATATGTCTACCTAAATGCATAAACAAAATGTTGTTTGTATCGATTTCTTGGTTAGGATGATCGAGTGGAAGAACCTCCAAGTCCAATTTTAGGGTTAATTGAGTCGGGAAATTATGTCGAAAGGAAAACACTATTTGTGTCAACGGAGCTAGTGCTTGATTCAGCGGAGAGTCATCAAGTCGATTTAAATCCAAATTCACAGCCGGAGCAAAAAAGAATGTCGAATATAGTAAAAAAATCTTCTTCGTCTCTAACTTTCGACCTATAGAATCATGATCGAGACCCTTGAGATTAATTGAAAGTATAACATGGATTAGAATTGTGGAATTTGGCATGGATATACATTTTTTTCTTGCATTTGAGATCGGGTTTAAATTTCTTTAGTTCGGGAATATGTAACATTCGACGATGTCTTGATCTATAGCTTGCAATTTTTTTCTTCTTTTTCTTTTTTTTTTTTAAAAAAAAAACTCTATAAGTAGAATAGGTATACCATGTTTTCGTTCAATTTGAATTTTTTCTTGGTTAAAATATGGCTAAAGGTTCGAAGTTGGAATTGAGTTGACCATTTTAAAAAAAAAAAAAATTACTATTCAATTTTTTATGATTTTATGTATTCTCATAAAACATAATATCCAAACTATTATTACAATAATTTTTTTTTTTTTAAAAAAATATACATCGCCAAAACCTTATGAATTTACATATTTCAAAATTATAGTTTATATGGATTGTTCAAAATTGTTGATAGAAATTCTTTTTTTTGATCGGTTTGTTGATAGAATTTACTGTTCTTTTTTTTTTGATCGGTTTGGAGGTTTAAATTTTAAGTTAGAATTTGAATAGTAAAAATTTTAAATTGGAATAATTGTACGATGTGATGTTTTGAATGTAAAATTCATTGTTAGTATAATATATAAAATAAAAAATAGGAATTTAATTTGATATTTTTTAGAGAGAATATTTTGAGGAATAATGTAAATCCTCACAAATCCCTCAAACAAACACACTCAAAATGTATCTTAAGAAAATGTTCTTTTCTCTATGCCATGGTTTGATCTTTTGGAAACTATATATATATATTATTTATTCATTGTTATTTTCGATAAAAATATATTATTTTTCTTTCAAAACATCACATCAAACTAATAATATTAAAAAACACACATAAAACTCATAAAAACTTCACGAACCAAACACGGATTTTTAAAATGTTCTTGTTTGATTGTGTTTGAAATTGATTTGAAATAAAGTGTTGATTTGAATTTTAGTTTAAATAGTATGATATGATATTTTGTGAGATAAAATAATTTATTTTTATTAAAAATTGTATATAATAAATAGTACTATTAATTTCAGTTTGATATTACAAAAGAACAAAACCTATAAAATGATAATTTATGTGTAATTAACCAAAATTATTATATCCTACAAATTGAAATATCAACTTATTTATGAAATTTGCAATAATATATATTCTATCAAAGTTATGTTCGACAAAAATTAATGGCATGTGCTTAAACTATAATATAGAGCTTGTCTAAAAAAGTTTTGTGTTTTGTAATGTTGGAATATTATTTATTTTGTTTGTTTATTTTATTATTTGTTTTTATCAGTTTTGGGACCATGCCTATAAATAGGCTCCGGCTTTATGGTTTATGAATACAATACTATTTTCACAATTTTTTCGATGGTATCTGAGCATCTTGTTTTTTTCAAAGTAAAATTAGTTTGCTAACTCATGTTTCTCCCGGAGGTCTCTCAAATTTTCGTTTTTGTTTTTTATTTTAATTTTATGGTGTTAATGAAAATCTTCTGATATTGAGATCCATCTGCAATGGGTTCTTTTATCAAGTTGATTTTTTAAGTTTGAATTCGAATTCGAGATCAACCTTTCATTGATTGTCATTGTTTAGTACAAAATGTTACTTCCGATTGCATTGAGAGTCCTGTAGTTTTCCTGGCTCCGGTGAGAGTTTTGTATTTTTCAGGCTCCGGAGAGAGTTTCATGTTTTTCCGCTCCATCTTTTCTGACTCTAGTGAGAGTTTTGTATTT
Source organism: Andrographis paniculata (assembly GCF_009805555.1). Classification (NCBI taxonomy): domain Eukaryota; kingdom Viridiplantae; phylum Streptophyta; class Magnoliopsida; order Lamiales; family Acanthaceae; genus Andrographis; species Andrographis paniculata. Next base: position 1,521,761 of record NW_026137424.1, read on the forward strand.
TTCGGCTCTGGTGAAAGTTCTGTATTTTCGACTCTAATTTAACTGAGGACACTACTTCTGATTCTGGCATGATGGATGATTGTGACTATATCATTATCATCTTCGATCTCTCCTTGTAAACTCCTGTTATATAACATAAACTAAAAATATAAAATGACCACCGTTTAGCTTAGTTGAGTAAATTTTTCTCCGCAGAGTTATACCCTCTCCGTTATATCTATATATCTATTTGCTTTTTGAACGAAGTTTTAGAAATATTAGTATTATATTATAATAAAGTAGAAATAAAGGTAAAAAGACTAAATTAACCCTATTAGTATTGTATGATATAAAAGTAATGACATTTGTGTAATATATTGTAAATTGGAAGGGTATTTGTAATATTATGTAGATAATGCAATTACTAAAAAAAAATAAATATTTTATTATGAAACGGACCAAAATGAGAAAATGGATAAATTGTTAAGGGACGGAAATTCTATATTACTCCAGAGAAAAAAGGTAACCAGCAGAATCGGAAAGTTGGCCATGATTGACAGTGTAATTGCTGCTCTCTTGACTCAAAGCTAGCCAATTGAGCATTTAATCTAGGACTCGATACAAATAAGGGACATTATATATATATACTAGAACACGCTCTTGGGCGGTATACCGCGCGACTATTCTATAATGTAATGTAGTGAAACATTATTTATTTGAAATATAAACTGTAAAACAAAAATGTAATCGAATTATTTGCGCTCAGGTCGGTGGGTCAGGTCGTTTGGTTTGGTCGGTTGGTCTGGTCGGTTGGTTAGCGGTCGGATAGGCAGGTCGGAAGGTCCTCAGTCGGTTGGTCTGGTCGGTTGGTCCTCGGCCGGATGATCAGGTCGGTTGGTTAGCGAATGGATGGGCAGGTCGGAAGGTCCTCGGTCGGTTGGTCTGGTCGGTTGGTCCTCGGTCGGATGGTTAGCGGTCGGACAGACAGGTCTGATGGTCACCAGATCGGACAGACAGGTCTGATGGTCTGCGGTCGGATAAAGTAGGTCGGCTGGTCTGCGGTCGGATAGGCAAGTCATCTGGTCCGCAGGTGGATAGACAGGTTGCTTGGTGGGTGCGGCCAAGGAGTCTTTTGGTCTAGCGATTGGTCTCTGGATTGGTCGGTTGGGCTATTTGAGTTCTGGAACTGGTGGAGGCGTTTGGCGAGGCGGTTGATGTAACCGACCAGACGACGTTTCAAAATGTTTCGTCTTGGGCGGTTGACGGCGGTTGCTGGCGACGGTTCCAAAACGTCTTTTCAAGCCAGTACAAAGGTAGGGTAAGAGCTAAATTGTCATATTCGAAATGAGGGGCATGATAGACTTTTCAAGTGACAAATCCATACAATCTCGTGTATAACAACATACAAGTTTTAATACCCAAATCAACTAATACATAAGGTCTTGTTACGTACAAAAATAATAATAATAATAATAATGGTAGCAGTGTCTTGAAGGAAGGTAGGACCCGAAGTCGGGTAGAAAAGTAGAAAAATTTGCGCTCAGGTCGGTTGGTCAAGTCGGGAGGTCCTCAAGATGGAAAGTCATCAGGAAGGAAAGTCCTCAAGTCGGTTGGTTAGCGGGTCGGAAAGTTTGTAGGTCTGATGGTCAGTAGGTCGGACAGACAGGATGGTCAGCAGGTCGGACAGACAAGTCGGAAGGTCTGCGGTCGGGTAGTCAGGTCGGTTGGTTAGCGGGTCGGATGGTCCATAGGTCGGAAAGTCTGCAGGTCTGATGGTCAGCAGGTCGGACAGACAGGTCGGATGGTCAGCAGGTCGGACAGATAGGTTTGATGGTCAGCAGGTCGGACAGAGAGGTGCGATGGTCAGCAGGTCGGACAAACAAGTCTGATGGTCTGCGGTCGGATAAAGTAGGTCGGCTGGTCTAGCAATTGGTCTCTTGAATGGTCGGTCGGGCCAGTTGAGTTCTGGAACTGGTGGAAGCGTTTGGCGAGACGGTGCAAGACACGTGTCAATAAAGGAGGAATTAGTGGGCAGTTGATGTAACCGACCAGACGACGTTTCAAAGCGTTTCGTCTTGGGCAGTTGACGGCGGTTGCTGGCGACGGTTCCAAAACGTCTTTTCAAGTAATATTTAAGGATTTAGATTTTTTATTTTCAAGCATCTTCAATCAACTTCAACAAAGCAAAGTCAGATTTGGGGATCACCACTTTAAATTTTCAGCATTTTAATTTTCCAATCAATTTCCTTTTATGTACCGTACAGTGTTTAGAGATTCCTAATCTCAGACGCTAAAAAATCAAATTTAAGGTGTTACGTACAAAAATAATAATAATAATAAAAATAATGGTAGCAGGGTCTTGAACGAAGGTAGGACCCGAAGTCGGGCAGAAAAGTAGAAAAATTTGCGCTCAGGTCGGTTGGTCAGGTCGGGAAGTCCTCAGGTCGGGAGGTCCTCAAGACGGAAAGTGGTCAGGTCGGGAAGTCCTCAGGTCGGGAGTTCCTCAAGACGGAAAGTGGTCAGGTCGGGAAGTCCTCAGGTCGGGAGTTCCTCAAGACGGAAAGTGGTCAGGTCGGGAAGTCCTCAGGTCGGGAGGTCCTCAAGACAGAAAGTGGTCAGGACGGGAAGTCCTTAGGTCGGGAAATCCTCTGGTCGGGAGGTCCTCAAGACGGATAGTGGTCAGGTCGGAAAGTCCTTAGGTCGGGAAGTCCTCAGGTCGGGAGGTCGTCAAGACGAAAAGTGGTCAGGTCGGGAAGTCTGCAGGTCTGATGGTCAACAGGTCGGACAGACGGATGGTCAGCAGGTCGGACAGACAGGTCTGATGGTCAGCAAGTCGGATAAAGTAGGTCGGCTGGTCTAGCAATTGGTCTCTGGAATGGTCGGTCGGGCAAGTTGAGTTTGGGAACTGGTGGAAGCGTTTGGCGAGACGGTGCAAGGCACGTGTCAATAAAGGAGGAATTAGAGATTCCTAATCTCAGGCGCTAATTAATCAAATTTAAGGATATTTTCCATATCTTTGAATTTTACTTTTTGTCTGTTGAAAAAATACATCAACACTTTATTTTCATATTTTATTTTTTATTGTTGAAAAATTGCATCAACAACAATAAAAAATAAAATAGAGGAGAATATAGATGAAATGTTTGAGATAAGAAGGGTGACCCTGCATCTCTTTATGAGTTTTGAAATGTCAAAAATAGCAAGGATATTTTAACTTTGATAATTGTTACGCACAAAAAATAATAATAATAATAATAATAATAATAAGGATAGCAGGATCTTAAAGGAAGATAGACACGAAGTCGGGTGGAAAAGGAAAAAAAAATTGCGTTCAGGTCGGTTAGTCAAGTCGGTTGGTCCTCGGTCGGATGGTCAGGTGCGTTGGTTAGCAGTCAGATAGGCAGGTCGGAAGATCCTCGGTCGGTTGGTCTGGTCGGTTGGTCCTCGGTCTGATGATCAGGTCGGTTGGTTAGCGGTCGGATTGGCAGGTCGGAAGGTCCTCGGTCAGTTGGTATGGTCGGTTGGTCCTCGGTCAGATAGTTAGCGGTCGGACAGACAGGTCTGATGGTCAGCAGGTCGGACAGACAGGTCTGATGGTCTGCGGTCGGATAAAGTAGGTCGGCTGGTCTGCGGTCGGATAGGCAAGTCAGCTGGTCCGCAGGTGGATAGACAGGTCGCTTGGTTGGTGCGGCCAAGAAGTCTTTTGGTGTAGCGATTGGTCTCTGGATTGGTCGGTTGGGCTATTTGAGTTCTGGAACTGGTTGAGGCATTTGGCGAGGCGGTTGATGTAACCGACCAGACGATGTTTCAAAACGTTTCGTCTTGGGCGGTTGACGGTGGTTGCTGGCGACGGTTCCAAAACGTCTTTTCAAGCCAGTACAAAGGTAGATTAAGGGCTAAATTGTCATTTTCGAAATGAGGGGTTGGATAGACTTTTCAAGTGGCAGATCCGTACAATCTCGTCTTTTCAAGCCAGTACAAAGATAGGTTAAGGACTAAATTGTCATTTTCGAAATGAGGGGCAGGATAGACTTTTCAAGTGGCAGATCCGTACAAACTCGTGTTTATAAGATATAATATATGACCAAAATCTTTGAAGTTGCTAAATAAGTAACAATAAAGTTTTTATTACTTTTTTTCCGGTATTATTTTAACTATTTTCGTATATCCAACTCAAAAATATTTTTTTTTAAAATTTAAATAAATGTAATAATATATTAATAATATTAAAATAATTTAAAATTTTTATTTAAATTACAAATATATATCATTATATATACATTTATTTTATACAAAAAAATATATTCAAGTTCTTTTTCTTTTTTAACAAAAATTAAAAACATTCCTCTATTACTCAAAAAATATTCAATATCATAAAAAAAAAAGTCAAAATAACCCTCGTGATCAATGTAGATTTGCTCAAACGGTTCAAACCGCTGATTACAGTTTATCAAAATATCAAATTGAAATCGAATATTTCGAATAACAGTTTCGATTACGGTTCGACCGTTTATAAACCGCCAGTTTATATATATATATATATATATTAATTTTTAATCTTTTTTTTTCTTTTTTATAAATTTATATTTTAATTAAAAATAATTAATTTTAATTTTAATTTTATTTAGATATATTTATTATTTATTTATTTATTATATAAAAATTATATATATAAATAATTAGGTAGATTGTTATAATATAAAAATAATTAAAATAATAAATTTAGTAAATAATTTAAGTAAGTTTTAAATTTAAAAGTACATAGAAATAAATTATAAAAATATTGATGTAATATAAAAATAATTTATATTAAATATAATTATATATTAAAAAAATTCAAAATTTAAAATATAAATAAACAATAATATTATAGTATTATATTTTTTAATATCACTACTAATTATTTATTTTTTTATAAAAATTTTAATTATAAATATATTATTATTGTTATAAAATACACACAATTTGAATATTTACCCTAATCAACATTTACACATTCACGCACCGTAATATCTCTTTCTACCTGTGCTGCCCCGGTGAGAATTTTATTTTTAATTATTTTTAATTTCATTCAATATTATAATTATTAATTTTAGTTTTTTTTATTTTTTTTTATCAATTTTAGTTTCATAATTATTGAGACTAACACGACTCAAAGAGTGACTAGACATCCCAGCCAACACAGCCTTATTAGCCTCGGCCATTAAAATTGATAAACTTTAATTCAAGTATGATCAAAATTAATAGAAAAATTTCAATAGGACCAAAATGAATAATTATGACATTGAATTACACCAAAAATAATTTTTGCTCTTGTTTATTTTTTATTTTTTAAAAAAACCACCGGTTCAAATCATAAATCGGCGGTTCATGGTTTCGGAAATTACAGAACCGGATTCGGTTCGGTTTTACACCCGTGTTTTGGTTTAAACCGTAATCGCCGGTTCGAAAACCTGCAAACCGGGTTCGAACCGACGGTTCGAAACCGAATGGGCAAGTCTAGCTCATCTACGGCCTCTTTTGTAATTCTCGCTGCTGCCATAGCCGCCGGCGCCTTCACACTTCAATCTGCACTGGGCTCTAAACCCTTGACGTGCTCTGGAAATCGATTTTTCAAGACTGATCCTTTTGACGGAAAATTCACAATCAGCTCCAGATCCATACAGATCGACCGGAGCCATGGTTTTGATGTATTTAGCATCGATTTGGTTGTCTCTGACAGCGACCTTAATATTGGCGTTCATCATCAGAATTGCATCCATCGTGCTCTATAACCGGAGAAACCGGAGGAATTCCGTCGGATTCTTTCATCCGTACACGAACGACGGCGGCGGAGGTGAGCGGGTGCTGTGGTGCGCCGTCAAAGCAGTTCAGGAAGCGTTTCCAGATCTTGAATGTGCTGTCTATACAGGGGATCATGAAGCGACGCCTACGTCGCTCAACACTAGGGCAATCGATCGTTTTGGTGTTCGACTTATTCACCCTCCGAAGGTATATACAGCTTGCGTTGTTATCGTAAAGATCTATTATCTTTTCTGCTATGAATTTTTAAGGAGTTTCACTGATTGATGAATTATACAAGTTTGTCTGCAATATTTCGTTAATCATCAAACTTTTGTAGCTCAGTAAGGTGAAATGAAGATGATGTTAACTAATCTATTTGTTTCAGTTTTGGAGCTAAATCCTGAGGTCGAATCTCAAATTTTTAGATTAGATGTAGAATGTTGTTGATGATCCTCTGCTTTGTGTATATATATATATATTGAAATGGTCATTTTGCTTCGTGTTAATTGAATTGCTTGTGAATGGAAATCGAAGGTGTTAGAGTTTAGACAGGATTCAGGATTTTTATGATCCAACTTTTCTAATTTGTTATGCTACTTGGAGTTCTTGTATTGAGCCATTTCTGTTGTATTTTCCATTTCGGTTACAAGTGTTTTCGCCTGTGAGTTTTAGAAACTGTAAAAAACTCGCTTAGTAATCGTTATGGTTATGCTTTCCTTTGTTAGGTAGTGCATCTGCATAAGAGGAAATGGGTTGAAGAAAGTACGTATCCTCGATTCACGATGATTGGCCAGAGTCTAGGTTCAGTGTACCTTTCATGGGAGGCTTTGTGCTTATTTACGCCGGCATATTTTTTTGACACCAGTGGATATGCATTCACGTATCCTGTTGCTCGTATGTGTGGATGTAAAGTTATTTGTTACACTCATTATCCGACAATTAGTTTGGACATGCTATCACGGGTGCAAGCGCGAAGCTCTCTGTATAACAATGATGCTTTGATTGCAAAAAGGTATTGATTTCCGCTTCTCTCATACATTCCATTTCATCACACAGATTTCTAATAATGCTGATTTAATTGCGGAGATATTCTTGTTTCTACGATATTTATTGTGATCTTGATATAAGATGTTTTATCCTATGTACTAATCATGATACAATTATTCAAGTGTATTATATAGCTGTAATTTCTACTAAAGTTACCGATTCACTTTTCATGATTTTTTTGTTTGAACTTTGTTGGTGCCAGCATCTTCTTCTCGCATTGTAAAGTTATCTATTACAAGATTTTCAGCTGGATGTACGGAATTGTAGGCTCTTGTGCGCATCTTGCAATGGTCAATTCTTCATGGACTCAAGCACATATCGAGAAGCTTTGGGGAATCCCTTCTCGTATTAAGAGGGTCTACCCTCCCTGTGATACTTCTGGTCTCCAGGTTTGTATTTAAGAACCTCTCGTACGTACCATGTTTGAAGCTCTCATTTGTGATAAACGTGTGGAGTGAGTTAGGAAGAAGGATTATACGTAGTTTCCTATAATTGGTAGGCGTTTATGAATGGTAGTTTACTATGTTTGATGAGTGTCTCGCTTAGCTGTTTAAAGGCTACGACTGTTTAAAAAGTTCATTCAAAAAACTGTTTTGAGTCTAGAAATTTTGGCGTGGAGTCTAGGAAACAGCATTGTCGTATAATTATATATACTATTTTGCAATCACATTTTTCTCTTTAGTTTGTCCTTCATCCAATTTGGTAAAATTGATGGTGGAAATGTGAAAAACATGGACCAAAACCTGCTTAGGAACTCTGGTGGCATTCATCAGTGTAATAACCGAGGGCAAATGCAGATGAAAGGAAGTGCCAATAACCCTTCTGTTTTACTATGAATATAAGTTGAATTTCATAGCGAGTAAGGGAATCAGGAAATCAGCAATTTTGATGCTAGAAAATTGTGCAATTGTTCATCTTCGGCATACTGAGGACAAAAGGAAGTTATCCTGCATGTTCTTGGCTGTCGATCTCTTTGGTGTCGTTTTCATTTATTTTGCATGCTCTTGGTGTATATGCTGATTGATCACTGAGCTCTAAACAGAAGCTACCCTTGGAAAGATCGGTGGAGCCAATGAAGATAATTTCTGTGGCTCAATTTCGTCCCGAGAAGGTGGGCATTTTGTTTGAGAGGTATCTGTAATTATATATTACTTTTGTTTCATTATCTTCGGATATATAAAGAAATTAAACTTAACCGAATGTTTCCCTTCACAGGCTCACCTGCTTCAACTTGAGGCATTTGCGGTTGCTATTGAGAATCTAGATTCACATCTCCCCCGGCCTAAACTCCAGTTTGTCGGTAGTTGCAGGAATGAAGCAGACGAGAAGCGATTGCTTGTTTTAAAAAGCCGTACGAATGAGCTAAATTTGGGCTGTCACGTTGAGTTTTACAAAAATGTGCCCTACAGGTTAGTGACAATTTTTTTTCGGCTACACATTCCAGAAACTGATACCAAATACACAACCACCTAAATATTTACTTGTTTTTGTGATTTCTTTGCTATCGTGTTCTTCAGTAAGCTGGTGATTCTCTTGGGTGATGCAACGATGGGAATTCATTCCATGACAGACGAGCATTTTGGTATCAGTGTGGTGGAATTCATGGCTGCCGGTGCTATACCAATCGGTTTGATCTTCATACTTTCATCTTCTAATATAATCTTTTAACGAGCGGATTATTTAGATAACCTTGTATTGCCTAAAAATAATCATTACAAAAATTCTAGAGATAAAGGTATATTTAGTCCTGCATTTGATACTCATTATCATTTTAGTCTTTTTAAGTGAAGTTGTATAAAAAAAAGTCTTATATTTAATTCGTAGTCGCTGAAAAGGTTCTCTAGTATCGGAATATTGTCACGTGTGTTGATATGGCACATCCAAAGCTTTACATGGACTAGCCGCATGATAATTTTTAATATCAAATATTGACATGGATTTAATTTTGTGTATTCATTTAAAAATTAAATTCACATCAGAATTTAGTGCTAGAAATTGTTACGTGACTAGGTGTCATGTCAGTATGCGTGACAATATTCCAATACCAAATGATTTTTTCAGCGACTAGAGATTAGATATCGGATCATTTTTATAGAAACATTGCTTAAATAGCCAAAATGACAACGAATGCCACACAAGACTAAAAATATATTTATCCCGAATTTCAAATATGAACATCTATTAGGTGAAAGCTCATTTTCGAAGGTTGTCAACATTATAGGCACGCGATCTTAGCCGTAGTTATTTTTGGGCATGAAAGAATATTTCATTCAGACATTAAACTAACATAAAGAGATTTTATGCAATAAATAAAATATAGGATATTATGTACATTTCTAATAAAATACGAGAGGGTATTTGTAGTCGCTTACTTTTATCATACATTGCCTTGGAGTTCTCTTGATAGCATTCTTTTATACTTTTTCAGCTCACAATTCAGCTGGCCCCAAAATGGACATAGTTTTACCCGAAGATGGAAAGCCAACGGGGTTTCTCGCCCAAACTGTCCAAGAATACGCCGATGCCATTCTTTCGGTTATCAGAATGTCAGATTCGGACCGGCTTGAAATGGCTGCAGCTGCAAGAAAACGAGCTTTACAGTTTTCAGGACAAAGATTCGATCAAGATTTCAAGGCTGCAATCGAACCACTCATGTCGGGTTCTTCTCAATCTCAATGACAAGAAAACTCGGTAATTCTAAACTCCATTTTGTTAACAAATTTACCCTATAGTCGAGTTAGAACATACTTCTCTGACCATAATTTAGGATCAATCCCTTTTATACGACGTAGTTTTGGGCTTTGATGAATCTTGATAACTCGAAATGCATGGCCTGTTTCTTTATTGCATGTAGGATACAAACATAGTCTATTTTCAGAATGACGGTTAGAATACTGATTAGGGTTAATCAACGATAATAACATAACGTAAATTCTGATAGCATGCGGCAATAGTTCATACAGTACATAAACGACACGATTGATCTCATTACATACTCTATGTTAATATAGCACAAATATGTTGTATGAACGACAATATTATTACCATATGGTAATTAACCCTAATTAGCATTGTAATTGGCCTTTTATTTTCAAATATTGTGTTAAGTAGGAGTGGGTATGGTTCGGTTATTTGCAAAGACGCAGGTATTTGGTATTCGAATCGAACCGAATAAATATCCAAAATAATGAACTATATTCGAACTGAAATTTTAGTTTACTGAGAATGTTTTTAGTATTTGTAAATAATTGTAATCGAACCAAACCAAATAAATACCAAATACACAATATTTGTATTCGAATCAAATTTGTTAGGTTAACCAAAAATTCGGTTCGGTTCAGCTGCGGTTCGATTTTTTTGCCCACCCTAGTCTTAAGGGTGTTTTTATTCAAGAGTAATGACTTTAAGGGTGTGTTTGTATTTGTCCTTGCATTTTGTGTTTTATGTTTAAAATGTGAGATATGAAATGATATATTTTTATAGAGAATTATCAGGATTGTATAGTAAATAAAATTAAGGGAAAAAAAGATCAATATTGGCTCCAATCCAATAAAAACTCAATAATTTTTGTCTTAATATAAAAATTTATCAATTTTATTTATTAAAATAATTAATCAATTTTGACCTCATTGTTAAAATAACGAACAGAAAATGCTAATATGGATTAAACGAGGATGAAACACAGTTCGCATAGAAAAGGTCTTACAACTCTTCGGTCCTCGCCCATTCCCCGACATCCTATAAAAACTGCCTGAAATCTCTCCAATCCTTGTTCGACCTTGAAATCAAATATCGGGGCCAAGACAAGTACGTGGCGGGTTAGCCCCGGACTCGGTCTTAATGGGGCGGGTTCGGGTCTAAAAAATTTAGTTCGGAGCAGGTTGTGGATTTTGAGTTTTAGACCCGGTCGTGTTCGGGGTGGGTTACGGGTTTAACTATAAACCCGTCCCACCCCAACCCGAATCCGGATATTTTAATAATTATTATTTTTATACAATAAAATTATACTAGTTATTTATTTAAAAAAATTAAATATAAAATAGAGCCTTAATTCTAAATCAAATTTATATTCGCATTTGTTTCTCCTGCAATTCTCTTTATAGTCGGGATTACTGTTGACCGCCATTACTACAGACGGGTTTGTCGGGACTACTGCTGACCGCCCAAAGGGTTCGGGGTGGGACAGGTCCTGGGGCCGGATTGAAGCGAGGCGGGGCGGATTTTGGATCATAATATCAGAGCGGGTCCCGAAGCCTGCAAAACTCAGTCCCGAATCCGCCCGTTTAACATCCCTATGTCGTACAAGATATCCTCAGAGCAAAGCTCCAGATGGAACATTCCGGCCACTTCGGCGAGACTGGAAAATCCGGACTTACATCGACTGCTAACTATGCCAATACGGCCGTGACATAACAGTGTTTATTTCAGATTAGCTGATTTCGTTAGGTCCAGATTAATATTTTCTTTTGGTTGATTTTTCAAATACAAGATCTGAATTAATTAAAACTTTATGAATTAAAATTGATAATCTTTTTATATAAACTAAAATTGATGGATTTTTATTGCATTGAACCAATATTAATTTTTTTTCATAAAATGAATATATAATATATATATATATATTATAGTACGAGATGATCAGATGAAATTAGCACCATGTTGACTTGACCTTAGCAATATATGTATATATATATAATGGAGAGTTCTCTCGGATGCATTTCGATAATGTGTTTCAGCTTAGGCTTTGTCTTTTAAAACAGATTTAATAGTATTTATCATTTTTTTTTTATAAATCTGTAATATTCAATACATATATTTTTATTTAAATATGTTATATTTTTTTTGTCATCGGGTGAGTGTATATTTTATTATTTTTGTTGTTCAATTACAAAATATCTATATACATATATATATGTATATATATATATATTTTTTATGTATGAACTTCAATATATATTACCAGTAATTCATATTTATATCTATTTAGATAGATACTTTCACATTATATTGTAATGACTTTACAATAAAATAGTCTTTTCAAAAGGTTATTAGTACTCCCTTCACTTAATTGAAGCAAATGACTCTTTTAATTTGGCTATGATATTTAAGGTAATGCAATTTAATTAATTAATTAATAATATATATTATAATTGTTAGATATTAAAATATTTTAGAATTTTATTGGACCTATAGATGGATTAAAAAATGTGGGCCCACAGACAAACTAAAAAGGGGTGAGCTTCCCACACATCAATTAAGGGAATCAATCAACCAGTCGGTAGTCTGTCTCGTCGATTGGTCGGTTGGTAGCATCAGAACAATCAGTAAAGACGGTTCCTCACACGATCCAATAACCGACTTGGAAGGTAAATAATGGGCACCTTGCCAAAAGTCATTTTCAATCCGCATCAATTTCAGAGAAATTCGCGTTGGGATCATCCTTTTCATCTTTCAGTATCTGTTGCTTTTATTTTTCTTATATTCTGTACGGTATTTAGGGATTTACAATTCCAAATATTATTGTAATTAAATTCGAAATTAGTTTTCGAATTTTACTTTTTATTGTTGAAAACAGTATCAACAATAATATTATTTATTATTATTTTTTTTATGTAAGTGGTATGGTATTATTAGTAGTTTTAAAATAAAAATTAATATATATATGATTAAAAAAAATTTTAGAATATATATTTAAATATTTTAAAAGTTATATCACAACAAAATATAAGCAATATATTTATTTATAATTAATATAAACTAATTTTATAAAAAAATAAAAATATTTTAAATCATATATAAAAATATCTATTTATTAAAGAGATAAAAATAAATAAATTTTAAGAGAGTCTTACATAATATATAATATTATATGTTCCGAAGTTAATTAATTTAAATTATATGTATTAAATATATTTTAAATTAGTAAATATTGAAAAATACCATTTGTTACGAGACAAACTGAAATAAAAAATATACATTTATTATATTACGGAAGAAGTACTATTTAAAATATTATATCTAATATTTATTTATTATTTTCACATTGTTCTTAAACTTTAAACTACATCTAGACTCACATGAACAAATTAGTTGCCCATTCATCAATTTAAAGTGAAAGAATTTGGTAGTTTAGATAACACTTCGTTAGATTTAGATTTTAAATAATAAAATTTTAAATTAAATAATTGATTGATGCGATGATATAAATATGTATTAATGTAATATTTGAATATAAATTTAAAATTTAATGTAAGATAAATATATAATAAATAAAATAAATATTTAATTTAATTTTTGTTTAGAGAGAACAAATATATATATATATAATAATAAAATCACGTGTAAAATCTTACTAATTAAAATTACTCTCTCCGTTACGCCCAATTATACCATTTTTCTATTGAGCATGATTATGAAGGAAATGTGTCGTTTGGATCCGTTTTTTGCGGCTGCTTTTGGCTTCTGTTTTTTAAAAAATATTTTGTACCTATTTGTTTTGGCTTATGTCTAAAAGTAGGAGCTTTTAAGGCTAAAAAGTGTTTTTTCAGAAGCACAGTGAACGTAGCTTCTAAAATAAGTAAAAGCACTTTTAAGTTAAAACTATTGTGTTATCCATAATAATAATAATAATAGTAATAATAAATACAATACTATAATATATTATAAAAATAATTAATTTATATATTACTATATTTAAATATATATATAATTATATTATTATTTTTAATTTATTTGTTATACTTGAATTAAAATTTAAAATTATAATTGATATACCAAATTTAAATAGAAATATATAATTTTTTTATACTAAAATTATTAGATCTAATTATAAAAATTTAAAAGAAATTAAAAAATACGAATAATTTAATACTCTCTTAGATTGTAATTTTATTTTTATTTTTAATTTACATATTTTCTTTAAATTAAAATTTTAAAATATATTTTTATACTTTTCTTTAAAATATTTAATAAAATTAATAGAAATTTTAAAAAAATATATATATATATATAAATTTTATAGAAAAAAATACCATATTAACAATAAATCATTTGGAGTAATTTTAACTGTTTAAAAGCAATGTCAACTTTATTACATACAAACAATTTTTTTTTTTTTTTTTTATGAAAAACTATTTTTATAATGTCCAAACACAAAATCTAACTGCTACTTTTGACTTCTGGCTTCTGCTTATTTTTTAAGCCAATTCAAACGAGGCCTAAAAAGACACGTTTGGATTGGCTTCTGAGCTTCTAAAAAAAACAGTTTTTACCTATTTGTATTGACTTCTATCCAAAAGCACAAGCAACTTTTGAAGTAGAAAAATACTTTTTTTTTTTTTCAGAAGCACAGTGGGATAACTTCTGAAATAAGCAGAAGTATTTTTTAGTCCAAATTACTATTTTATCTTTAATAATAATAATAATAATAAGTAAATAAATAATAGTACAATACTATAATATAATATAAAAATAATTAATTTATATATATTATATTTTAATAAAAATTTACAAATATAATTATATTATTATTTTTAATTTATATATTATATTTAGATGAAAATTTAAAATTGAGATACCAAATTGATATATTATAATTTATAAAAATATATTTTTAAAATATAAAAAACGAACAGTATGTTCTTTTGAATAATTTTAATTTTTAAAATATAAATAATGAAATTTTAAAAATATACTTCCTCCGTCATTCAAATTTATTATCATTTTTTTATTGTCATCCAAATTTATTCCTGTTTCTTTTTTTAGTAAAAAAATAACACTTTTTTTTAACAAAAAAAAAAAAAGTAAAAATTTCTATTTTTACATATTTTTCTTAAAACTTGTGCCCGGTCAAATGAGCATATAATTGAACGACGGGGGGAGTATTTTTTATACTTTAATTTAAAATCTTTAAATATAATTAATAAAATATAAAATAAATTATAAAAGTTATATAGAGAAATACTATTATATTAATAGTACGTTTTTTTTAGTAATTTTAACACTTTAAAAGCACTTTCAACTCTTTAACGTCCAAAGAGTTTTTTTACAAAAAGCTGCTTTTATAATAATTTATTCAAATACAAAATCAAACTGTTTCTGCTTTTGGCTTCTTCTTATTTTTTAAGCCGATCCAAACGAGCCCTTAGTTTAGTTGATATTATAATTGTAATTGTAATACCCCCGAATTGAGTCGGTGGGAGGCCAACTCTCATGGACGAGGTCCTCCAAGGTTAAATATATGTTAAATTGATTTAATAGACTACTCGTGTCAATAATGTACCCATTCCTTTTTGGAAGCCATACGGAAATAATTCTAGAGTTAAGCTTGTTTGCCCTAAAGTACTTTGAGGATAGGTAACCCTTAGGAAGTCTCACATGGTGAGCGTGAGTAAGGACATAAGCGCGCTGGAAAAACTCGTGTTGACTTGTGGAGCTAGTCTACCATTCCGATATGCTCGACTTCGCATGGTTTGCGGGCCAAAGTGTCACAATAATAGAGTAAATATATTTATTTATTTAATATTTTACGAATGAAGAGATTAAATAATTTGGCACAAATATTTTTGTATTTGGACAAATAATTTATGTAATTATTTGTAATAATACTATTTTTAAAAAAATAATTTGAATTATTTATGAAAAATTATTGTATAATTACTTAAAATTTTAATTAAAAAAAAATATTTGATTGGATTTACCCAAAAGATACTATTCACCATTTTTTTTTCTTAAAAATAACAAATAAAATTCATATTTTTTATATTTTTATATTATATTTAAAAATAATTTCACATTTAAAATATCACATAACATATTTATATAACATCAAATAAATTTAAATTAAAAAATTATAATATTTTTTAAACTCCATATTAGAGTTTATTCACATAATTTTTTTTTTAAAAAAATATCAAATCAAATTTTTTTTATTTTTATTTTTATATTATAGTATTAAAAATTACATTAATACACATTCACGTAACATTGGGTGTATTTGTTTCGTGTTTTGGTTTGAATTTTTTTTATATGAGTTATAATAAATTGTGTAAATAATATAAAAGATAATGAGAATGTGTAGTATATTAATTTTTTTAAAAATTAAAAATGTTGAAAATATTTTGGAAAAGAAACAAACCCCTAATCATTATTCAAATTAAAAAATTTTACTATCATACTCAAACCCAAAATCCAAATCCCAACCAAAACGTATTGTTAAATTTATTAACTGAATTTTTTCTTTAAAAAATATTAAATCAAACTCTTATTTTTTATTTTTATATTATATTAAAACTTAATCTTATATTCAAAATATCATCTAAATCAATATTTATATTATATCAAAAAAACTCATTTACTTTAAAAGTTTTATTATTTAAAATCCAATCCCTAACCAAACATACAATTAGAATCTATTTACTAATTTTTCTTTTCGAAAAATATCCAAATTGAACTCTCACATTTTAGTTTTATATTATTAAAAATTAATTTTACATTCAAAACATTGTAAATACATATATATTACAACATTGTAAATATATATTCAAAACGCAAATTCAAAATTCAAATCTCAAACCAATTACACCGTTAAAGTTTATTAATTATGGAATATATTATTTATAAATATTAAAATTTAAATTATTTTACCCCCTCCGTCCCAGCTAAATTATCCTATTTAGCTTAGGCAAGGAGTTATAGGTATTGTGTAATTAGTAAGTAATTAAAAAGCATATTAGTAAAAATAATTATAATTTAATAAAAATAATTATAGATTAAGATTAAGATCACTAAATGGTTTAATTAAAATAAAAAATTATAAATAATGAATTTTAAAATATGATTAAAGTGTATAATTTATTTCTAAAAAAAGAAATGACAAAGGATGCGGGACGGGTGGAAATAGAAATATGAGACAAATTAAATGGGACGGATGGAGTATTTTTTTTTAAATTTTAGGTTGATTTGGCCTAAGTTCGATTTTTCATATTAAATCTACATCGCTTTTTTGGATTTTTTGGCCATATTTATTTTTATCAATTCTAATTTAACGTAATTAAAAATAAATTTTTGAAATAATTGTAAGTAAAAAACTAAATAGATTAATTTCAATTAATTAAGATTTAATTGTTATTCAAATTTATTAATTTTCTTTTTATTAAAAAAAATTATATTTTTGAATGAGCAGCTAAAAAAGAAAATATAGCGTAATTTAGCAGGAGGTAGAGAGTAAATGACTTGGCCGAAAAGATGTATTTAAGATTGATGAAGAGAATTATATATTATGTCATTTTTTTTTCTGTTAAATTTATATATAATTAAACAATTTTATCTATCAACAATTTATTAACCCCTATTTTTATAAATAATAACTAATTTGCCACTCATTTTTATATTTAACGTACTATTTTATTATTAACTCTTTAATAATTTTCTGTAATTCATTCTACTTTATTTTTTACCTAACATATTTTTATAATTAAAATACTATTCCGTCCATCCACTTGATAATTTTATATTTACTTTTTGCGTTATTGTACTTAATAAATTTATATTTATTTTTTGCGTTATTGTACTTAATAAATTTATATTTATTTTTTGCGTTATTGTACTTAACATTAAAAATACTACTCCCTCCGTCAATTTAATAAGTTTATATTTACTTTTTGCATTATTGTACTTAACATTGAAAATATCTTTATATTATTTGTATTATTTTTTTTTATCAAAATGTCATTATATTTATATTATAAGACATTAATTGAAGTATTTTTATTATTTTTATTTAATTTATTACGTTTTGATATAATAATTAATATTCAAAACTCAATAACCAAAAAAACAAATGTCAACTTTGTAAATTAACAGTTTTAGTATTTTTTTTTTTTTTTTTAATACTCAACAATTGTTCCATAATTTGCATGACTGGAAGGAGTAAGTTGTTACTCAACATTTGATTAATGTTCCAAAACTTTTGTAATCTTGTTCTATTTATACTCAAAAAAATAAAATTATAATAATCTTTTTCTAATTTATAAAACATTCCAAAAATATCATAGGGGGCAAAATAGACCAAAATAATACTACCTCCCTCCCGGAAGCAGTGACGGAACTAGCTTCGACACTCCGAGGGGGCAAAATTGTCCTGATAGATTTTTTTTACAGTCCAATTGATCATATTTCGAATCATGAATTGAACGTAGTTTCTTATTTGAACCAAAAGGTTTAATAGTTTTTTTTTTGTTTGAAAAAAAAAATTGTAAGAATTTATACGTTAGTTCACTTCCACAATTTAACGTCATCTTAATATCTTTGATACCACTTGACAATATAGTGAGGTTATAAAAAAAATAATCGAGAAAAAAAAAAAAGAAAAAGAGAAAAGATGGTACGGAGTTAATATTATTTTTTAAAAAAAAAAATTTTAGTGTGTTTATTTAGTATTTTATTTTGAAATATTTTTTTTTCAAAGTTACAGAGGATTATATTATATAAAAATTAATATTTAATATTGAATATTGATTATTGTGATAATATATAATTTATATTATATATATGAAAAATTGTATCAATATAAAAATTATATAGATGAACAAAACCTATGTTTTTTATATAATATATAATATATTTATAGTTAACAATATTATACTCTCTCGGTCCAATTTCTATTATCCTAAAGTGTATTTGGACGGTTTTTTAGGTAATTGTCTTTTTGTTATAAATTGACAAATTTGTCCTTAATTGTATGGTAGAGATTAAAAATAATAAATGAATGAAGAGTAAAAATATAAAATTTGTGTTTAAAAAAAGAAATAGGACAATAGTTGTTGGACATCCTAAATAAAAAAATATGACATTAATTTGTGGACAGAGTAAGTAGATTATTATAAATTTAAAATAATAAAATAAAGAGTAAAATAGAGTAATAACCATAAATTTGGAAAAAAAAAAAAAAAGGAAGGGAAGGGGAGGGAAGGGAAGGGGGAGGAGCAAATTACATATTAGAATTAAAAATTTTATTTTTTATGTTAAAATTTATATTTCCTCCCGTCCCTTGAGAATTTATTCATTTTTTTATTTTGGTCCGTCCTATAACAAAGTATTCATTTCTTTTTTTTTAGTAATTGTACTATCTACCTAATATTACAAATACCCTTCAAATTTACAATATATTACACAAATGTCATTACCTTTATATCATACAATACTAATAGGGTTAATTTAGTCTTTTTATCTTTATTTCAACTTTTCTCAATATAATACTAATATTTCTAAAATTTCGTACAAAAAACAAATAGATATATAAATATGAAATGATGGAGTATTTTTTTGGGGGGCTTGGTGACAAGTATCCTCCAAGCCCCTTGCTAGTTTCGGCCGGAAGAATAGACTGATTTGTGTTAAGTACATAATTAAAAAGAATATTAATTATTGGTAGTTATGGAAATATGAATAAAAACTTTTTGTCAATTGTAAGTATATTTATGTAAAAAGTAATTGATATAATTATTTATGAAAATAAATCTATTACTTTGAGATATGGACAAAAATTATAAAACAAAAATATTGAATTGGAACTGAGAAGTAATAATAATAATGCTCCTTCCGTTTCATAACAAAGTATCTATTTTTTCATTTTAGTCCGTTTCATAATAAAATATCTATTTCCTTTTTTAATAATTGTACTATCAATCTAACATAACAAATATCCTTACAACTTTCAATATATTACACAAATGTTATTACCTTTATATCGCACAAAACTAAGAAGGTTATTTTAGTCATTTTTACTTTATTTTTATTACATTCCAATGTAATACTAATATTTCTATAACTTCGTAAAAAAAAAAAATGACTAAATAATTATGAAACAGAGAAAGTAATAATAATAATAATAATAATGGATTAGTTACTTGCAATTTCCAACCACCCTACTAATTAGTGTAGACTCAATCGAGCGGCAAAATGTAGAACACGACTTTTAAATTATTGCCAAAGAACCAGTCTTTCATTAAATTGGGTGTGTTTGTTTGGGGGTTTGGATTTTGAATTGGGATTTGAATAGTAAAAATTTTGAATTTGAATAGTTGTATGATGTGATAAAAATAGGGTTTGATGTGATGTTTTGAATGTGAAATTGATTTTTAGTATAATATAAAAAATAAAAAATAGGTGTTTGATTTGATGTTTTTTGGGGGAAAAAATTGGATCAATAGTGAAAATCCACCAAAATCCTTCAAACAAACACACCCGAAGTAGACTTGGACAAAACTTAAAACACGATTTTGCAATTATTCCCATTAATTATCGACCCTTTCAATGTTGAAAATGTCAGGGCGTGTCTCTTTAAATAAAATTTATTGTATTTTTATTAAACGAAAATAATAATAAATCCCTAAAATAATAAGACTATTCTTAGGTATCTGCCCAGATTTGGCAAAAATAGGTATAGTACAAATATTCATTTGAATTGACACGAAATAATTGTGTTTTTCTCTGTTCTATAACTAAATATCCATTTGCTTCTTTACACGTAGTTTTATAAATATTAGTATTATATTGGAATATAAGTAGGAATAAAGTAAAAATGATTAAAATAACCTTATTAGTACGTGTGATATAAAAGGTAATGACATTTGTGTAATATATTGTAAATTGTAAGGGTATTTGTAATGTTAAGTAGATAGTATAGTTACTAAAAAAGAAAATGAATAATTTGTTATGAGACGAACTAAAATAAAAAAAAAAAATGAATACTTTGTTATGGGACGAACGAAGTATTTAGACCTAGAAAAATAGGTTAAAAAAATTTATGCCGTGCCAGCCTTACATGACAGTGAACCGAGCTGGGCCTGAGCTATAAAGGTCGGTCCGTATCTGACTTGGTCCGATTTTAAAGATTAAATATTTTTAAAATAAATAATTATATATATTTAAACAAATGAATACACCTCAAATATAAAAAGTATATAGTCTAATGGTTTAGGTCTTAGTTTGCATAGGGTAGATCATGGGTGGGAATGACAAAAATGGTAAAATATGCATTTTGAGTTGAGACGAAATGAGTAATATGTAAATGGCTATATGCAATATTAAATAAAAATAAATATGTAATTT
This sequence comes from Andrographis paniculata, assembly GCF_009805555.1. Lineage (NCBI taxonomy): Eukaryota > Viridiplantae > Streptophyta > Magnoliopsida > Lamiales > Acanthaceae > Andrographis > Andrographis paniculata. Next base: position 1,542,683 of record NW_026137424.1, read on the forward strand.
GAATGGTGGAATCCATATAATGTGATTGTAGGTTGAATGAAAAGTTTAACAATCATAGAAAAATAATTGTTTGAACAGAATGTTGATATAATATGTGAGGAGATCATTATTCAAGTTTTTTGTTTTCACTCAATTTACTTTTGGTTAGTACGATTTTCTATAAATACTACAAAAAATATAATCTATACATAGGTTTCGTTCACTCAATGTTTTTAGATGAATTAATTTTTGACGTGAGATACGAAGAATTGTGTCAAAAATATTAAATACTCCCTCTGTCCACTTAAGAAGTATACGTTTACTTTTGGCGCGAAGTTTAAGAAATAATAGTATTATAATTATAGTGGGTAGTTAAAAGTAGTCTAATGATATTTTTGCCCTTGTTTTTTTTTATATAAAAGTAATGATGTGATGTAAAGTAAGAGTATTTGTGGAAAAAAAATAGGTATTTAATGAAATTGTTACTTTGTAATTGGACGTCCCAAAATAGAAATATGTATACTTTCTAGTCGGACGGAGGGAGTATATTATTTTAAGTTGAATATTTGACTTTTTGATTAGTATTTAATTTTTTTTATGACTCGACTTTTATAAAAAATATTTTGTATTGTATACTCCCTCCGTCCACTTACAAAATAAACATTTACTTTTGACGGGTGTTTAAGAAATAATAATATTTTATTTATAGTTGATAGTTAAAAGTAGTATAATGATATTTTTGCCATTACTTTTTGGTGTAAAAGTAATGATGTGATGTAAAGTAAAAATATTTATAAAAAAGAAGTAAAGTATTTAATGAATATTTATTTTGTAATTGATCGTCTAAAAATATAAATATATATACTTTCTAATTGGACGAAAAAAGTATTATTTTAAAAAAATCGTAATTGAAAGAACAGAGTATGTATTAACCCAATATATAATATATATATTCTATTCACAAAAAATAAATAAATCAAAAGTTCAATATAAAATATTACCTTTTATATTACTAATAAACTGTACTTAACATAAAAATAAATATTGATTTAAAAATACAAAATAAACACAGCTTTATCTCTGCAAAATATATTTATTATTATTATATATATTTTATATTATTATTAACGACCATCTCATAATATATATATATATATATATACACATGTAAACACTTGGTCAACAAACTCTAAATCACACATCACAAAACAATGTCAAAGTCAAATGGTCCAACTCTTGACATAATACTTTTTCCACATTAAAATGCCTATAAATATATACAACTCATTTGCTCATAAAACATCCTCAAGAAAACACTAATCAGTCGAGCCTAGTTCGCAAACTATTAGATTCGGCTAAAAATTTACTCAGAGCATACTCGAAAAAGCTATTAGGTTCAGCTAAAAATTTATTCAAAGCATACTCGAAAAGTAGCGACTGTGAGTTCATTCTTAAAAAAAACACACATGCACACAATGACAATGTTTAAACCATTTTATCTCCTTGTCCTGATTATCACAATTTCTCATTCAACAAGTGCCCAAACCCCATCACCATTTAACTTCATCGAAGATCTTCAAGGTTGTCACAAAGGCAACTCATCTACTAAAGGCCTCCATGGCCTCAAACACTACCTCCATCAATTTGGCTATCTCAATTATCTAAACCAAACTCATCTCGACGACGACGACTTCGACAACGCCCTCGAATCCGCCCTCAAAACCTACCAAAGAAACTACCGTGTCCCCCAAACCGGCGCGTTGGACGCCGCCACGGTCGCTAAAATGACCTCACCACGATGTGGAGTTCCCGACATTGTCGATGGCATCAACACTATGGCGAGAAAGAAACATCGCCGTCGCCCGTCAAAATCTATCCATGTCGTTGCCAACTACGCCTTCTTCCCTAATAGCCCCCGTTGGCCGAGTTCCCAAACACACTTAACATACAGGTTCGAAACTTTTGATAATAGTATCAGTTTATATCAAATGCTGACGTATAATTTTATCGATACAATGCTAATAAAAAAATAATTATATAGTTTTTTTTTAAAAAAACAAATCTCACTATTCTTTTGATGATCTTATAAGTTTGTTAAACATTGTTATATCAATACATGCCTATCATATTTTTGTTTAGATATAATTTGTAAATATTTCCGTATAGTAAAAAAAAGAGAATTTGATGTGATTATTGAAATTAGTACTCCATTCGTCCCACGTAATTTGTCCACTCTTTCTATTTCGATCTGTCTCACATAATTTGTTCTTTTCTTTTTTGAAAATATATACACTTTAATCATATTTTAAAATTCATCATTTATAATTTTTTATTTTAATTAAACTATTTAGTCATTTTGATTTTAATATAAAATTATTTTTATTATATCATAATTATTTTTACTAATACACTTCTTAATTACTTACTAATTACATAGTACTTAAAACTCTGTGTCTCAGCTAAAATGGATACATTAGTTGGGACGGAAGAAGTACTATAGATGAATATAATTGTGCAAAGATTAATCCTTGAATATATGTAAATAGAAGATAATCACTCATTCAATGTTGACATATTTTATCGATACAATGCTAATAACAAAATTTCTATATAGTTAAAAAAAAGAAAAAAAATCGGTCTATTTTGTTGATGATCTTATAATCTTGTTAAACATCGCAATGTCAATAACACCTATCATATTTCTTTCTAGATATAGTTTTTACAAGTTCGGAAATTTTGTGAATGTTGACATTTACAAAATTTGACGTGATTATTGAAATAGCACTGCAGATGAACACAATCGTGCAAAAAGTAATTCTCGAATATATGTAAATAGAAGGCATTATTTATTTATTTAATTTTTACGAATATATATATATATATTCGAAATTCCAATGGTATAGGTTCGTTGCCAACACTCGCATTGATGCTATTGCTCCGGTGAACCGAGCATTCAAAAAATGGGCGTCGGCCACACACTTTACTTTCTCGCGCGTCGCAAGAAATGCAAAATCCGATCTTGTAGTCGGGTTTTTCTCTAAAGACCACGGCGATGGTTTTCCATTCGATGGCCCGGGTGGAACCTTAGCGCACGCTTTTGCGCCGACTATTGGAAGCTTTCATTATGATGGCGACGAGAATTGGGTGAATGGAGCTGTTGAAGGTGGATTCGACTTAGAGACGATCGCCCTCCATGAGATCGGACATCTCTTGGGGCTCGGACACAGCGAATTTCCGGCCGCCGTCATGTTTTCCGTCGTCAGCTCCGGCCAAACCAAATTAAATCTTCACCAAGATGATATTGAAGGAATCAAAGCTTTATACAATGTCTGAAACTAGACAACACATCATAGGATGGATTATATACTGTTTGTTTGTGTTTTATACGAGTGTTCACGATATATTATACTCCCTCCGTCTACTTACAATGTTTACATATTTATATTTTGGGACGTCCAACTACAAAGTTAACATTTCATTAAATACCCTACTTTTTTCCACAAATATTCTTACTTTACATCACATCATTACTTTTACACAAAAAGAAAGTAAGGGCAAAAATATCATTACACTACTTTTAACTACTCACTATAATTAAAATACTATTATTTCTTAAATACCGCGCCAAAAGTAAATGCCAACCTTCTAAGTGGACAGGGGGAGTATCATATACTTCTATTTTGTCGGATTTTATTTTATTTACTCATGTCTTTTCCTTTTTATTTATTTATTTTTTTTTTAATTTTTTATGAGTCGAAGTATAATTCTATTTTAGAATAAAATATTACTTTCATCCCGGGATGGTTGGACTTATGGTTGGTTACGTATTTAAGCTAATAGAGTTTAGTAAATTAATGAAAGTATATTATATTATTTTTAACGAAGTGGTGTTTTATGATACTTTTAAAATAACAATTAATATATATGATTAAAAAAATTAAAATATGTTTAAATATTTTAAATATTGTATCTCAATAATAATATATAATATTATTTTGTAGAGAATAAAATTTTATATAATACAATAAATAAAAAAAATATAGTATTTATTTATTTATGATTAATATAAATTAATTTTATAAAAAATAAAAAATTATAAATATAGATAAAAAAATTATTTATTAAGGAAAAAAATATAAATGAAAGAATTTTGAATGGTCATACGTATTAAAATTTTAATTAAAATAATTTATTTTTGTTAGATATATTTAAAATAGATAGAGTTACTAAATATGAAAATATATAAACTAACACGAGACAATCTAAAATAAAAATGGTTTCATTTGCTAGGAGATGGTGGAATACTTTCTTTCCTCTTGATTTATACTTCCTCCGTCCCACGTATCGTATCTGCTACACTGTAAACACGGTAATTTTAGGAGATGTGTAATTAGTAGATAATTAAGAATGTATTAGTGAAAATAATTATCTTATAATATAAATAATTGTAAATTAAGATTAAGATAACTAATTAGTTTAATTAAAATTTAAAAAAAAAAATAAAAATTTTAAAATGAGATTAAAGTGTGTAATCATTTTCCAAAAAAGTAAAGTGACATGGAATGTGGGACAGACATAAAAGGCAACTTGGACATGGTATGTGGGACGGTGGGAGTATTATTTTCAATTTAAAACATTATTTTTAAAATAAAAATTATTGAAAAATAGGAGAGTGTTGAATTTTTTTAGTAAAGTGACTCCGATTGTATCCATGAATTTTTATGATTCGAATGCTTTGATAGTATGAGAATTGCTCTATTGTTGCGTGGGGACTTAAGGGCGTGTTTGGCAATTAGCTGTTAGCTAATTCAATTAGCTGGTTTGACTAGCTGATTCGATTAGCTGTTTGTATTAAAATGTTTGATAAAATAACTGTTTGATATTAGTTGTTTATACGTAAAATGACAATTGAGGACATTTTTATTTTATTTTATTTTGTTGCTAATATATTCAATTGTGTTCTTTTGAGTTTAGAATGTTTGAAATTTTTTATTATTAGTTATTGAAAATTATAAAAAGTTTTATAAAATGGAATAGTATTTATTTTTATTATAGTTAGATTTAAAAATAATATTTTTTATTGAAAAATATAAATAATTTTTTCTATTGAAAATAATGTAAAATATAAAATAATAAATTTTTCGTGTATATATTTATTATTTTAATTATCGATTAGTTCATTATATTTATAATTTTTAATAAATTTAATTTATTTAAATTATTTTTTAAGTATAAAATTTATATAATGTAATTTTAATATAAAATAAATTATTAATATTTATATTTTGTATTCTGGGTTGATTTTAATAAATTTATATATTTTATAATTAAAATAATTTATATATATAAAATAATCATTTTAAATTTATAAAAGTAAAACGATAATATAATAAAAATATTATAATATAATTAATAAATAATCAAAATATATTGATTTGTGTAAAATGCATAATAAATTTTCAAGGATAATTAAGGAATAAAAAAATTTAGACTGAAAAAAGCTATTTCAAAATGTTGGGTAAGTTAGCTTTTCAGGTCCAAAAAGCTAATTTGTCAAACACCTAAATTAACTTGACTGGTCAAACAGTTTAAAACTATTCAATAAGCTAAAAAATTTTGAAAAAACTCTTTGTCAAACACCCTCTTATCAATTTTGAGACTAATAAAAGTAGTAGCCGCCAATATTGACACCTTTATTTTTTTATAAAAAAAATAATAAAATAGGTGCAAAAGTATAAAAAAAAATAATAAAATAGGTGCAAAAGTTGGTCTTTGAAATTTTATGGCAATAAATAATTATTTTTAATATACTTTTTTATTTCCATCTTAATTGATATATTTTTATTTTTGTATATTTCATAACAATTGTCACATTATTAACATAACATATAAATACAAACCATTATCACTTCACTTGCTGGTCATAATTAATACTATGCTTCGCTAGCTAGGGGTGGGCAAAATATCCGAACCGAACCGCAGAACCGTCGAACCGAACTGAATCGAACCGAATTCTCGGTTAACCGAGCAAATTCGGTTCGAATACAAATACTGCATATTTGGTATTTGTTCGGTTCGGTTCGGTTTCGGTTTCTAACCTTTTTTTCGGTTCGGTTAACCGAACCGGATAATTTTATAATAAATTAATTATGTTATATTATATATTTATAATTTATTTATATAAATTATCATTAATAATATACATTACAGCCACTCTCCCAGTGCAGACCCGGTTCAAACCTAGTGCAAACCGCCAAACCCCATCTCCCAAATCTCAAACGCGATTTCACAACCCTAATTTCTTCGTCTACCTCCTGGACATCGGCGGTACTTCACCTGTTCACCATCTTGCGATTTTTCAGCCAATTAGCGGCGGCTTCATCTTGTTTCTGCGATTTTTTATTCCATCTCTCAGCACGGCTTCACCCCCTCTTCTGCAGTTTGTGTGCAACTATCCAGACAATCGTTTTCAACTCTTCGCGCACAATACAACTACAAAATCTTTCATGTAACAACTACAAATAGTCGATTCAAGATTATAAAATCTTTTCCATTTTATTTACATTGTGCAGAGTTTTTTATTGTTTTTGTAGTGGACCATTTTTTTTGTTCAAAATTTTTTTCCAAAATATAAATATAATTGTGCAGGTTTTATTATTATTATTTTTAACAATTAAAATGCTAACTTATTTATTTTGAATCCAAAATTGGTAATGAGTGTTAATTGAAGCTTATCTATTATTTATATTTTTTTCCGTTATTTCTCACTAAATAAATTTATTTTTATTTATGCAGGTTTAATGGAATCAATGGGTTCAAAAACAGACGGGTATCCTATGGAATCTTTTATGCCAGAAACACAATCTCAACCAGAATCAAAGGATTTTCAAACTCAAGCAGCAGATGATTGTCCTGCTCCTAAGGTACCTAAATTTCGATCTGTTGCTTGGGATAATTTTAAAAGGACTGAATCTGGAGATAAGGCAAAATGCAATCATTGTTCTACATTGATTACGTGCAAATCTAAACTAGGCACAAATACTAGTGCTATGTTGAATCATTTGAAAAGGTGCAAGGCAATTCTGAATGAAGTTGAAGATGATGGGCATATGGGTAAAAAATTGAAACAAACAACAATGCATTATCAACCGAAAAAAGAGAATGAATGTGTTGGTGTTAATTCTTTTTTGTCATTTGATCAACAACAATGTCGTAAAGCTCTTGCTAAATGGATTATTGTTGATGAGATGCCATTTAGAACTGTAGAATCAGAAGGATTTCGTGATTGCATGAGTGTCATTCAACCTCGATTAGGAATTCCGTCCCGAAGAACACTTGTTAGAGATTGCATTAAAATTTTTCAATATGAGAAGTCAAAGTTGGAGACCTTTATCAAGAATTACAAGGGTAGTGTTTGTCTGACTACAGATATTTGGACATCTTGCCAAAATTTGAGTTATATGTCATTAACTGCCCATTTTATTGATGATGATTGGAATTTGCACAAAAAAATTTTAAACTTCTCACCAATTCTTGGTCATTCGGGTTATGCGATTGGAAAGAAAGTTGAGGATTGTTTGGTGGCTTGGAAAATTAAAAATATTTTCACTATAACGGTTGACAATGCAAGCGCAAATGATGTTGGTTTAAGATATCTAAAAGATAGGTTGAAGAAATGGGGAGGGGTGACTTTGGATGGAAAGTTTTTACATATGAGATGCGGTGCACATATTCTGAATCTTATTGTTAAGGATGGATTGAATGAAATAAAGGGTTCAATTGAGCGAATTCGGTCTGCTATTCTTTATGTGAGGTCTTCTTCAAATCGCACACAAGCATTCAAAAAATTGATGGAAAAACAAAGATTGAATACGAATGCTATTGCTTCATTGGATGTCGATACAAGATGGAATTCAACATATAAAATGTTGGATTCCGCCTTAAGAGTAAAAGATGCGTTTGATTTGTTGGAATGCGAAGATGACAAATATAAGGATGAGTTGAAAAAGAACGACAAAGTGCCACCTACAAAGGATGATTGGTCTTATGCACGTGGATTTCTACCATTTTTGAAATGTTTTTATGATATAACTGTTAGAATCTCAGGCTCTAAGTATGCAACTGGAAACTTATATATGAAAGAAATTTTTCGTGCTGCATATAATATTCAATCAATGGTGGAAGATCCGGATTCATTAGTTAGATCAAATGGTTTCCAAGATGTCTGGAAAGTTTTTTAAATATTGGGGAGATTGGAAAAATGTCAATCCAATGATTTATCTTGCAACTATTCTTGATCCGCGCCATAAAATGCGTTGGGTGAATTTTACGATAAATCGCGTGTATGTAGAGAGTGAAGCAAAAGAATTGCTTCAGTCAATTCAGGATGTTTTGAGAATGATGTTTGATGAATATAATTCCACTTCAATATCTAACATTGAAGTGGAACCTTCTAGCATGGCCTGCTGTAGTACTACACCAAATTTTTCTCAAATTGATGACTTTGAGAAAAGATTGCAGAAAGAGTTGGAGGAATTTGAAGCAATTGAAGTGCATGGTGTGTTAAAATCTGAGTTGGATAAATACTTGGATGACGAATGTGAAAAGATGACCCAATCGAATTTTGATATCTTATATTGGTGGAAAACAACGGGATCAAAATATCCGACCCTTTCTCGTATGGCAAGAGATGTATTGGCCATTCCAGTATCTACGGTTGCTTCAGAATCAGCTTTCAGCACGGGAGGTCGTGTTATTGATCATTTTCGGAGTTCTCTTACCCCAAAGTTGGTTGAAGCATTAATATGTACACAAGATTGGATTCGAAGAGGTAATCCAAAAATTGTGGATGAAAATGAGCGTGAAGATTTTGAAAAAATCGAAGCAGGTATTTTATTTAATTTTAAATACTTAGTAAAAATTTAAATTTAAATGTAAAATATATGTTTTTTTATTGTTTCTTAATTTTTTGTTTACAGCATGGGAAGCACATCTTCTAGATTTAGATGAATAGAATGAGGTAAACTTTCTTTGTAGTATCAGTATTTTTTTTATTATAAATTATTTCTTTTGTCTTTTTTTTTTAAAAAAATTTTTATGTACAGTAAAAAAAATAAATATTATTACTCTTGAAAATTCACTTTTAATTTTAATTTACAGGTTGCTTCAATTACAAATTACTTTTGTTACTAATTCCAGAAAATTTAGATTATTGAGCTTTCAACATCTTGTGATAAATAAATATATTATTTATACTTGTAGCTTATTTCTTAGTTTTATTGATTTTTTTTTTTAAAATATTATATTATTATCATTTTTTTTTTCAGGAATTCATGTGTTTGAAGAAAGCTTGAATCTCTACTCAATTTAGTGTGCAGTTTTTTTTAGTAAATAAATTTTATTATACTATAATTGCAGTGCATTATTATTGATTTTTTCTAAAAAGAATTATTTTATTATCTTATTTTTCAGGAATTCGACGGTGAAAAGATGCACACGCAGATTTATTTTCGTGGATATTGTAATTTGACTTTTAAATATACTTTATGTTTCATGTTAATTTGTTTTTAATTGAACTGATATTGTGTTGTTGTTTACGAGTGTTTCAATTCCAAAAGTAGATTTATTTGTCAATATTTGTTTGAATTCGGTTCGGTTCGGATATTTGCAAATAGTACAAATATTTTCGGTTAACCGAAGATTTCGGTTAAGTTTCGGTTCGCGGTTTCAAATATTTGTTCGGTTCGGTTCGGATATCAAATACCTGCATATTTGCAAATATCCGAACCGTGTCCACTCCTATCGCTAGCCTCTTGCATTGATGTCTTAATTAGTTAAATCATGTAGGCTTTGTTTACTTGTAAATTTTATGTTTGATATTATTATGTTTTTTTTTTTCTCTAAAAATATTAAATTAAATATTTAATTTTTATTTATTTTATTACACTAAAATTTAATTTTACATTCAAAACATCACATCAATATGTATTTATATCACATCAAACAACTATTTCAATTAAACATTTTAGTATTCAAAATCAAAACCCAAAACCAAAACCTTTAAACATATAATTATGTGAAGTGAGTTTGTTAGGCTATAAAAAGTGGCATCACTTATTAGCAATAAGTTTGCCAGGGAGATTGGATTTTAAATACACTATTCATCCCTTTGTTTTTCCCTAAAAATATCAAATCAAACACCTATTTTTTATTTTTTATATTATACTAAAAATCAATTTTACATTCAAAACATCATATCAATACCTATTTATATCACATCATGCAATTATTCAAATTCAAAATTTTTATTATTCAAATTCCAAAAAATCCAAACCCCAACAAACACACCCTAATTTTTTAAAATTTCATACTCACAAATTTCAACTTTCAAAATGTAATTGCTAGTTTTTTTTTTTTTTTTTAAAGCAAATAATTTAATAATTTCTTATTTATAAAATGATACTCCTTACAATATGTAAAAATAAATTTATTTAATTTTATCACAAATTTTAACGTGTGTGGTTGTTCTATCTCTTATAATAAAAAATAGTAAAAAATAATATAATTATTTGATAAAAAAATGAAATAATCCTATTTTTTATGACATGGAAATAAGAAAAATTAGAGTGTGGATCAGGTAGTGATTAAGTCAAATCGGTATCATACTGATTTGCATAATATAGTACTAATTTGATCTAGGGCGTGTTTGGGAATTAGTTGTTAACTGTTAGCTGGTAGCTGATTCAATTAGCTGATAGCTGTTAGCTGATTCAATTAGTTGGTTTGACTAGCTGATTCGATTAGCTGGTTGTATTAAAATATTTGGTAAAACAACTGTTTGATATTAGTTGTTTATACGTAAAATGACAATTGAGAATATTTCTATTTTATTCTTGTTTCTAATATATTCAATTATGTTCTTTTGAGTTTAGAATGTTTAAAATTTTTTGTTATTAGTTATTAAAAATTGTAAAAGTGTTATAAAAGTATTTATTTTTATTACATTTAGATTTAAAAAATAATATTTTTTTATTAAAATATATAAAAAGTTTTTTTATTGAAAATGATGTAAAATATAAAATAATAAATTTTTCGTGTATATATTTATTATGTTAGTTATTGATTAGTTCATTATATTTATAATTTTCAATAAATTTAATTTATTTAATTTATTTTTAGTATAAAATTTATATAATGTAATTTTAATAAAAAAATAAATTATTAATATTTATATTTTTTATTTTATGTTGATTTTAATAAATTTATATATCTTACAATTAAAATAATTTTTATATAAAAATTAATTATTTTAAATTTATAGAAGTAAAACTATAATATAATAAAATATTCTAATATAATTAATAAATAATCAAAATATATTTATTTGTGTAAAATGTATAATAAATTTTTAAGGGCATATAAAGAATAAAAAAAAATTTTACAGAAAAAGCTATTTTAAAACGTTGGGTAAATTAGCTTTTCCTTTTTGGGTCCAAAAAGCTATTCCAAAAAACTAATTTACCAAACATCTAAATTAGCTTTTTGACTAATCAAACAGCTAAAAGTTGTTCAATAAGCTAAAAGCTCTTAAAAAAACTATTTGCCAAACACCCCCTAATCAATATATATATCAACAAGGCATATAATATATATTTTGCATAACACAATATATATTGTATTATAAGATATCATATATGAGTATCATAAATATGTTATAATAGTATATAATATATGTTGATTACTTGTATGCGACATGCTGACCATCGAATCATATCACGTTGATTTGATTGGATTAGAACGGGATCCACAACCCAAACTTAATTTATTTTTCATGACGGAGAAAGTAATAAATAAATCATATTTAGGAGTTAAAACCAACAATTTCGAATCAAAACAACTTAAATGGAAATAAAAGTTTTTTAATTTTTATTATTTGGATTTTGTATTTTTTTTAGAACAAAAAAAAAAATTATGGTTGTATTCTTTTGTGGGTTTTAGCACATATTTTTACTGTTTAAATTCTTTTTTTTTCCTCCAAAAATATTACTTTACTTTTTTTTTATATACTATATTATACTACAAATTTATTTTACATTTCAAAACATCTTATCAACATCTATTTATATCACATCAAATAACTATTTAAATTCAACTTTTTACTATTAAAAAATTCAAACTCAAATTAAAACTCACGAACAAACACACCTTATATATTTTTTGTCAAAAAAAAACCATTAAACATTATTATAAAAAAAAAATCAAATATTTCCGATACAAGCCTAAAGAAACACACAATTTGACTATTTAAGTAAATATAGGGTGTGTTTGTTTGGGGGTTTGGATTTTGGATTGGGATTTGAATAGTAAAAATTTTGAATTTGAATAGTTGTATGATGTGATATAAATAGGGTTTGATGTGATGTTTTGAATGTAAAATTGATTTTTAGTATAATATAAAAAATGAAAAATAAGTGTTTGATGTGATATTTTTGGGGGGAAAAAATTGGATGAATAGTAGAAATTCTTCAAAATCCTTCAAACAAACACACCCATAATGTTATTTATTAAAAGTTTGCGCCATTTTCTCCCACGTGATTGAGAAATTACATCGAGCTCCCTTGTGTTTTTAAAAAATAATGCACAATATTCTCTAAAAATAGCGGGCAAGACTCATTTCTGTTTATGAAAATATTACACAAAAATCTAAAAAATGATTTTGTGAAATATTTTTAAATTACGACAGAGTTTCATACAGTTTTTAAAATAATGAGAGAGAATGATGTAGATATTTCAAACTACAAATAAATTATGAGTAATTTTTCCTGTGTAATAATAATCGTTTTGGTTACTGTGCTAATTTGATTTAATCAATATATATATTTATAATAAAAATAACACATATCCTACGACACGTAGTAATATAATATATAAATATATTTTGATAACACATCATATAATTACATGCACAATATATTTTTATTTCATCATAATAAGCATATTATATATCATAACACAATATATAACTCACATAGCAAAAATTATTATAGTATATAGCATATCACATTATATAATTCAATGCAGTACAATATATTGTAATTTCAGAACAATGAACATATTATTCAGTATAACACAATACATGTTTCTATATATTACAATACTATATTATATGTCTTAGAGTAAACTGTTTTTTTAGTCTTGTAACTGAACCCCTTTATCATTTTAGTCCCGTAAGTGAAGCATGTCGCAAACTACTCTCATAAGTAAAGAATTTTCGCTGTTTTAGTCCTTCGGCGCCGGAGACACCCGCGTGGCTCGACGGAGGTGACGTGTCCGCCAGGTCAGCGACACCTGGCGGACACATGAATTTTTTATTTTTTTTCATTTTTTAAATTTTTTTAAAAACTTATTTTTAATTTTATTTGTATTTTTTTGTTTTTTTTTTTATTTGATCCAATTAAAAATAAAATAAAAAATAAATAAATCCACGTGTCCGCCAGGTGTCGTTGACCTGGTGTGACACCTGGCGAACACGTCACCTCCGGCGAGCCACGTGGGCGTCTTCGGCGCCGGAGGATTAAAACAGCGAAAATTTTTCACTTATGGGACTAGTTTGCGACAGGCTCCACTTACAGGACTAAAATGATAAAGGGGTCCAGTTACAGAACTAAAGAAATAGTTTACCCTATGTCTCTTATAATAAAATAAAATAATTATTTTTACTAATGTATTCTTAATTACTTGCTATTTATATACCGATCATAAATTCTTGTATCTCCGATAAAATGGACACCTTAGTCCGAACGAAGGGAATATCATTAAAAAAAATGAATGAAACTTTTCTCGATAAACCAAAATATTATATCAAAATTGGGTATATTTTGTTTATATTTTGTAGATTTTGATTTAGTTGTTTCCAATTGAAATACTCCAGTCGCTCTTGCTGCAAGGTTGCAATTGACTTTTTATAGACGTTGATATTTGAATATTAATTATTATATTAATATGTAGTATAAAAATCTAGATAAGAAGACAAAAATAAGTTTATTAATCTCTTATATTACAAATACAATGACATTTGTAAAGTAAATTATTCAAATATAATATTATTTTTAATGTCAAATATAATGACGCAAAAATCACATGACAACCTTACAGCGAGACTCGGAGAAAGGTGTTTGTTTGTGGGTTTGGAATTTTGGGCTTGGATTTTGAATAGTAAAAAGTTGAATTTGAATAGTTGTTTGATGTGATATAAATAGACATTGATGTGATGTTTTGAATGTAAAATAAATTTATAGTATAGTATAAAAAAAAGTAATTGTTTGATGTGATATTTTTGGAGAGAGAAAAAAATCTCAATAGTAAAAACTCGTGTAAAACCCACAAAAAACACAACCTAATAGTTTTATATAATATTAATATATTTTTATTGGTAAATATAAAATTGATAATGTATTTTTTTTATAAGAAAAATAATTGTTTCCGTCTGTTAAAATGATGTCACTATATGTTAATATAATACAAATACAATACATGAACAAAACATATATGCAATAATCTCAACAACACACCATATTACTACAGATAACACATCATATTTGTTAATATAATACAAATACAACACATGCTATTGTTTTATACAACACACGTAACAGTTGATTTTAACACATGACATACTTGCATACAACACACTTGTTATTATTAAAAAACAACACATATATTTATTATACATAGTATGTACTGTGTGTAATACTAAAATGTGTTATTTACTATTTTTTTAAGGCTAAATATAAAAAAATTAAATAAATTTGTAGCTTTAGGAGTTTAGAAATTGAGATTCTAAAATTTATTCACAGTTTGGGCGCATTTAGGTAATATACCGTTAAATAAGGACAACCGAGAGGGTTAGATGCAGAGTTTATAAAACCACGAGGGAGATTGACGTAGTTTTAGAAGTACGAGAATTTGACGCTATTTCGTGAAACCATAAATGGATTTTGTGCAATTTATCATTTATTAATTAAACAAAATTTAAAACTTCATACTCCCCCATCCCATAAGAAGAATACAATTTTTTTTTTTGTCTAAAAAAAATATATTATTTACTAATTTAGTAATTGTACTACCTATCTAACATAATTAATACCGTTGCAATTTCCAATATATTAGATAAATACCATTATTTTTTTTATTGCTCAATCTAATAGGGGCAATTTTATTTTTTATTTTTAATATAAATCAATATAATACTAAAATTCAAAAATCTACGTCGAAAAACCAAATGTACTCTCTCCGTCTCATAACAAAGTATCTATCTTCGTTTTAGTAATTGTACTATCTACTTAACATTATAAATACTCTTACAACTTACGATATATTACACAAATATCATTACTTTTATATCACACAATACTAATAAGATTATTTTAGTCATTTATATTTTATTCCTACTATATTTTAATATAAGACTAATATGTCTAAAACTCCGTGAAAAAAAAAAATGCATAGTATATGAGACGGATGGATGGAGTAGTATTTAAACTAAATTGGCCAAATTAACGTTAAAAAAGTTTATTAAAGAAAAAATCTTACTAATATCATCATAATTGCATTGGAATTTTCCACGTGGCCAATCCGGTCTCCTTTCTTGGGCAAAAACAAACACATTCACATTTATAGTCAAATCACAGCACACATTGCGTGCACTCCATCTTTTCCACGACCTAAATTTTTTTGAAACAACACAAATTAAAGCCCCACCGACCCCACGCCGCGACAAACCTCGCATCATTATGCATCTCCAATCCATTGAAGCAATCCACCTTCTCAAGCAACTTTAATTGATTAGCTTAGCTACTGACACTGATTAACCATATTTTTGTTTTGTTTTCAAGTTTTCGTTTCTTTCTCATTCCGGTGGAGGAGTGTTGCGAGAATTCGGGAAGATTAACTGCCAGGCAGTATCCAATTGACTGCTTCTCTCTGGACGCTGGAAGCTTGAGAGATTGGATTCGCGGTTCGCTTCGATTCGATTCGGTTCTCCTTTGAGAGGTATGTATGTAATGTAAATTTTTAGGGATTTTGATTCGATATATGACGGCATGCTTTGTTGTTGTTGTGTTGATATTTACTTGCTAGCTTGTTGATTGATTTGTAACTGTATGAATTCAATAAGTTGGGTTAGATTTCGAATTCAACCTCTAAATCGATAAACTCGTTTAATTAGGGACTTGAAGTGTTAATTGCATTACGTACGGTTGAGATGAGTAGTTACTGGAAGGATGAGTTGTATTCATCCCAATCCCAATCCCAATGATTTGTGGGGATAGATAAATCGTTGATATTATTAGTATTTTGATACAGGAGAGAATATTAGACAAGAATTCAGCATCCAAAGATTTGGATTTTGAGTTGGGATTTGAACAGTAAAAATTTTGAATTTGAATAGCGGTATGATATGATATAAATAGGTGTTCGATGTGATGTTTTGAATATAAAATTGATTTTTAGTTTCATATAAAAAATGAAAAATAAGTGTTTGATTTGATATTTTTTTGGGATAAAAAATTGGATGAATAGTGAATTTAAAATTCAATCCCCAAACAAACATAACTTGTTATGGAATCACACAAGGAGTTTGATTAATCGAAAACATTTCATTCACTATCATTTTTCTATGTTATAAAGCTGAAATTCTTGTGTGTAACTGTGTAAGTAGAACTCAAATGTGGAGTTAGTTAGCTGAAGTTGTTTGTCAGCTCTGTTTTGACTTGCTTTTGGCGGGAGTTTTTGGTTTATATTTCTAAAAAAAAGAACTTTGTGACTTCTAAAAAAGACACTTTCTGATTGTTTGTATTGATTTCTGTTAAAACAAAAGTGAAACTGCTTTTGAGGTTGAAAAATATTTTTTTTAGAATAGCGTGGAGAGTAGCTTAGCTAATAATAATAATAATAATAATAATAATAATAAATATAATATTATAATATAATATAAAAATAATTAACTTATATATTATACTTTAATAAAAATTAAAAATTATAATTATATTATTATTTTTAATTTATATGTTATACTTGAATTAAAATTTAAAGTTATAATTGAGATACCATATTTAATAAGAGTATATAAATTTTTTAATTATAATAAAATTATTAAATATAATTTATAAATTTTAAAATACAAATAATTTAATATTAAATTGTATTTTTATTTGTAATTTATATATTATTCTTAAATTAAAATTTGAAAATATAAATAATTAAAATTTAAATATATATTTTTTATACTTTAATTTAAAATCTTTAAATATAATTAATTAAATTAAAAAATAAATTATGAAAGTTCTATAGAAATATACAGTTATATTGACAACATGTATTTTTGAATAATTTTAACAGTTTAAGTAGAGCTGACAATTGGTCGTGTTGGGTTGAATACTTTAAACGGGATTAAATTACTCAACCCTAATCCGACCCGTTCATTATCGTGTTGGGTTCGTGTTGACTCGTTTATTATCATGTCGGGTTCGTGTTGACGCGTGACCTATATACATAATTAAAGTCGAAATTATTGAATCAAATCAAATTATTTTTTGTCGTGTTATCGTGTTATGTTAATTTTTATTGGTTCAAGTGTAATGTGTATAATGAATTATGTTGAATTATTTAAAATTGATTATTAAATTATAATTATTTTACACATATAAATAAATATATTAATCAATATTGTTGTCGTGTCTTCTAGTTGAGCCTCAACTATAACCTGTTTATTATCGTGTCGGATTCGCATCAACCCGTATACATAAGCAGGTTAGAATATTTGACCCAAACTCAATTATTTCGTATTGGGTTCCAAACAATTTTTATAAAAAGTTGCTTTTATAATGATTTATCCAAACACAAAATCTAAGTTTTGCTTTTAGCTTCTGTTTATTTTTTAAGTCAATCCAAACGGACCCTAAATTTGAAAACAATTAAGAAGCAAACATGAATCTTGATGTGAGATTGGATATAACAAGCTCGATCATTTTCTCACTCATTCTACATGTAGCTTTGTAAGAAAATGTGCAGTTAGTTTTAACAATAGTTTTGTTACTTGTTTCAGCAAAAATGATGGAAATTATTCACTGTCATGGTGCACACCAAAATTATGTCATAAATTCTTGTGGTGTAAGCAGCTCTAAACCACTTCGATCAAAGCTTCCTATTAAAAGGGAAAGATTTTTTTGCCCTGTAATAACTGGTTTAGCATCATCACAAAAATTTTATCCGAATCACGGAAAATTAAAGAGACGTAGCCTCAGCAAACCTTCTTCGGCAGTTTGCGCTCTTGAGAGATACGAAAATGTTAATTCAGGTGTCTTGGATGAAACATATGAATCCTATGTACCAAGGGTTTCGATTCCTAGTTTGCCAGAAGAAAACAACGGTAATAATGCAGCTCGGATAACAAGTTGTTTCTGGGAATGGCGTCCGAAACTTAAGGTTCATTACGAGATATCAGGGTCATGTAATGAGGATTCCCCACCGATTCTTTTGCTTCCGGGGTTTGGTGTAGGCTCGTTTCATTACAAGAAACAACTGAAAGATCTTGGTCGTGATCATAGAGTGTGGGCACTCGATTTTCTTGGTCAAGGCTTGTCCTTACCTTATGAAGATCCGACATTACAGTCTAAAGATGGACAGAATGGTATTTGGGGTTTTGGAGACGAAAGTGAGACATGGGCAGAAGAGCTCGTTTATTCTACCGACTTGTGGAAGGATCAAATTCATTACTTCGTGGAAGAGGTACGATGAAGCTTCTTGTCGTATACTTATGTTATGTGTGTATATATATATAGATTTTAACCGATAGCTAAGAACAATGATTTTTGTACGTATTTGATGGAACGATAATTTTCTTTAGGTGATAAAAGAACCCGTTTACCTTGTGGGAAATTCTCTCGGAGGGTTCATGGCGCTGTATTTTGCTGCTTTTTATCCTCATTTGGTGAAAGGCATTACTTTGCTTAACGCAACTCCTTTTTGGGCGTTTGTCCCTAATTCTATACGATCTCCAGCATTGTCGAGACTCTTTCCTTGGGCCGGAACTTTTCCTCTCCCTTCCACAGTTCGAAAGCTTGTAGCAATTCTGTAAGTACTATTCGTTAGGGGAGGGCAAAAAAATTGAACCGAACCGTCGAACTGTTGAACCGAACCGAATTTTCGGTTGATCGAGCAAATTCGATTCGAATACAAATACTGCATATTTGATATTTATTCGGTTCCATACGGTTTAGGTTTTTGATATTTTGTTCGGTTCAGTTAACCGAACCGGATATATTTATATATTTATATTATTATATTTTAAAATTTATACTCACTTTGTCCAGCTACATTGCAAGGTTGTCATTGATTTTTTGCATGTTGATTGTTGAATATTAATTATTATATCAATATTGAGTACAAATCAAGAAAAAAAGAAGAAGACAAAAATGTGTTAATTAGTCTCTTACAGTACCAATACAATGACATTTATAGAGTAAATGACATTTGTAAAGTAAATAATTCAAATATTGTCTAAGTACAATGACGCAAAAATCAAATCACAACGTTTCAGCGGGACATAGGGAGTATTATAATTATATCAGTTTCAGTTCAAATATATGAAATATTTGCAAATATTTTTATTTAATTAGAATTTCAGTGTATTTTTTCTTAATTTCGGTTCGATTTGAATTATTTGCAAATATTTTCGGTTAACCGAAAGTTTCGATTTCTGATACGGTTTGCGATTTCGAGTATTTGTTGGGTTAAGATATCAAATACTTGTATCCGGAACCGTGTCCACCCCTACTATTCGTTTAAATCACTTTCAATATGCATATATATATACACTTAATAAACACTCAAATGGGACTAACATCGGAAATGTGTTTTTTCTTTTTGGCATTGTAGATGGCAGAAGATTAGCGACCCAAGAAGTATTGCAGATATACTGAAACAAGTGTATGCAGACCACTCGACGAATGTAGATGATGTGTTTTCTCGTATAGTCGAGACTACACAACACCCGGCCGCCGCTGCATCGTTTGCTTCGATCATGTTTGCCCCCCGGGGAGAGTTGTCCTTAAATGAAGCTTTATCCAAGTAAGGGTGTGTTCTTTTAACAAAAGAAACACCGCACATTTTCTAAAAAATATTAATATATTACACACATTCATTATTTTCATATTTCATACACAATTCCACGTACCTCACGTTGAGAATTAAAAATTCTCCTTCAAATTATCTCACAAAACAAACACACCTTTAAGTTCAATGAAATATATTTTGTTTTGTTTTGTTTTTCTATATATATATATATATAGATTTCCATTGACAAAGCTTGGAAATGCAGGTGCCAAATGAACAACATACCCATTTGTCTCGTGTATGGAAAGGAAGATCCTTGGGTATTGCCTTTCTTCGGTTTGCAGATTAAACGTCAAGCTCGGGGCGCTCCTTATTACCAGATCAGCCCGGCGGGTCACTGCCCCCACGACGAAGTTCCTGAGGTAAAAACATTTTCTTTATGTAGTAAAAATAAAAGACCACTTCGAATTAGAGCTGTTAAACGAGCCGAGGGAGCTCAAGTATTTGTTGTTCGAGCTCGACTTGAACTTGTTAACGGTACATACACGGCTCGGCTTGTTAAGAGTTCGAGCCAAAATAGTGGCTCGAGCTCGGCTCATTAGGCTCGAATTCAAGCTCGAGCTCGGCTCGTAAGGCTTGAACTCGAGTTCGGTTTGAATTTTATACATATTTCGCATACTTCCTCCGTCCCGGTCCAAAGGGTTCCTTTAGAGTTTTGTAGTAGATTAAAAAATAATAATATGTTATTAGTCAGTGGAAGTGTGTAAGAAGTTTAACATTTTTGCCCATGTAAAAAATAATTGTATGTGTAATGATATGTTTGTAAATTTAGATAAAAGTTAAGATAATGATTGTTTTTAATAAAATAGGAAATGAATACTTTAGTATTGATGTATGTTTCTAAAAGGGGTACTTTGAGTTAGAAAGGAGAGAGTATTTTTTAATATATAAATTAAATATATTTAATTTTATTCATAGTTTTTTATAATATAATATTCAAATTTTAATAATAAATGTAAATTTTAATATAAAACATTATATATTATATTATTATATAAATAATATAAATATATTATTACTAACGAGCTCAATTGAGCTACTTGCGAACCGAGCTCGTTTGTTAAAAAAATAATTTTCGAGTTCGAGCTCGGCTTGTTTATCTTTATCAACGAGGCTTGCGAGCTACTCGATTTGTTTAACAGCTCTATTTCGAATTTAATTTATAGGGTGTGTTTGTTTGAAGAAGTTTGTAGGATTTCCACTATTCCTACAAAATTTTCCCCCCAAAACATCAAATTAAACACTTATTTTTTATTTTTTATATTATACTAAAAATCAATTTTACATTAAAAATATCATATCAATTATTATTTATATCACATCATACATCTATTCAAATTCAAAATTAAGCTCACGAGATCTTCTAATATGTCATAGAAATTCATGTGTTCGTTCCTACTACTGTCGTGTTTTTTCTCAGGTGGTGAACTTTCTCGTGCGCGGTTGGATTAAAAATGTGGAGACCGGTGGCTCTGCTGCGCTGCCTTTGCTCGACGACGAGCCTGAGAATACGCTTGGCGAAGTCATAAAAGATTTAGAATTTTCGAGAAATGGAGGAAGAAAATCAGTTAGGGTTCAGTTCCATGGATCAAAATTCTCTGCATGGAATTTGGTTCAGCTCTCACTGAAACCTCTGATCAACAAAATGGCTGGATAATCAACATGTAAGAGACACTGTAGTTACTTATGATAACCATTGTTGTAGATTCTAGTGTATATGTATACACATATGTATATATATAAATTATAGTCGTATATTGGGGCGGTAAAAATAAGCACGTCACGAAAGAAACGGTGCTTGAACCTTCAAAAATAGATCCGAAATTTAAATTTATACTATATTAAATTGAAATTATTTAATGTGTATAATATATATTAATTAATATTCGTATATTATTAACAGGTTGTCATGTCGAGAGTTCGGATTGAAGGTCTCAAGTCTAATCCGATCCGTTTATTATTATTGTGTCTGATTATCTGTATAGATAATTAGATCAATCTTTTTTATTATATACTCTCTCCGTCCAGTCAGAAAGTATACATATTTCTATTTTGGGAAGTCCAATTACAAAGTAACCATTTCATTAAATACTCCATTTTTTCCACAAATATCCTTACTTTACATCACATCATTACTTTTATACCAAAAAAGTAAAGGCAAAAATGTCATTTTACTACTTCTACCTACCCACTATAATTAAAATACTATTATTCCTTAATCTCCGCGCCAAAAGTAATTGTATACTTTTAGCTTGGACGAAGAGAGTATAATGTAACTAGTGTGGCTTAGATTGTATTTATTGCATGTATAAATATTGTTTTTACATCAATTATGAAAAGTGAATTCAATAACTTTTTCCTAATTTCTTTTCTAGATTTCTTGTCATTTAAAGTCATGTTATTTGAAATGAAATATCGTTTTTGAAATATCTTAAAAGATATATATTCATATTCCTTCTATCATTCAAATTTATTCACTCTTTCTTACCCATTGAAAAAAAAAAATACCATTTTATATATATTTTTTTTACCTTAAAAAGTAAAAATGTCTATTATCCATTTGTTTTTAAAAACTTGTGTTCAATCAAACGAACATACAATTAGATTTGGAAGGGATAACAGAGATTCAATATTGCCGTATATATGATTCAATATTGTAACAAGAATGAATGCTAAGAATGTCCTCGGATTAATTTGGATTTGAATTTGAATTTAGAGTTTGAAATTAATAAAGGATCGTTAAGTCCCGTGCACACACACATGTACATATCCTCCATAGAAATAGGCCAAACAATTTCTATCACTCAACATGTGTATATAAGTTGTGGCCATATATAGCATTCTTTAGCAACATCGAATGCAACTAAAGGGGGAGTCGAGCGAAATCCCGTAAATGATGGTCTGCTGGTGTGGCGATTGGATGTATGACCTTAAGGTCATGGGTTCAAACCCCCGATATCTCAGATCACCTGCCCCACATGGTTCGCCTAGTTTGCAGAATATTATATTCGGCCGGAGATTTACCTAATGTGTGTTTGTTTAGGAGATTGGATTTAATTTCCACTATTCATCCCATTTTTTCCCCCAAAAAACATCAAATCAAACACCTATTTTTCATTTTTTATATTATATTAAAAATCAATTTTACATTCGAAACATCACATCAACACCTATTTATATCAGGTCATATAACTCTTTAAATTCAAAATTTTTACTATTCAAATCCCAACTCAAAATCCAAACCCCCAAATAAACACACCCCTAGTGAGTACTTTCGGATAACGGCTGCGAGTTCCCACATCATAATAAAAAAAAAAAAAAAAAAGAGAGTCGAGCGAACGCACATCAACAGATTTTATTTGCAGGTGGCATCGAACATCTCACAAATACTATGTCTTAAACCATGCAAATATCAAATATGGAGGAACTTCCTTCCAACGCACAAAAAATTAACACACTTTTCCAAATATAACGAGTATCACTGATCATGGGTTTCGAATTCGTTGAATACCTCTAGTCGAGCTCATGGTCGGTGTTCCGTGTAGGGTTAGGTTGAGTAGAGCAGAAAAGGGACTGCAAGAACGAAAGATTTAGCGTCGTTTCAGTGGGCATAGGATGAAACAAATCAATACCCCTAAGAGTTTGAATATTCCATTGAAGGGTAAAGTAATGGCATCGATAATTACAAGATTTATTACACAAAAGATAAATATTCATGGTTCATGGCTACATAAAACCTTCGGGACTAAAAAATAAGGGAATTAGTGTTCGACTATGTGAGGCGTCTTCTTACATTCTTGATTTTAACTTATAACTTTGTTGTCGATCGATTTTAACTCCAAACACTTACCCTTTTCCATATTATGAGTATATGTGCAAACAATAACACTTAATTCTAATATAATTACACAATCGGATTTTAACAATGCATTTTTTGCACTATACAATCTACTATAAAAAGTTCATTCTCTCCCAAAAACAGAGTACGCAACATTACAACGATCCACTATTTTCCATTCTAAAAAACTAAACATCCAAAAAATTCCAAAACACAAGCAAACACACCAAAAAGTTTGCCTAATGTCCCGTAAAGGATGGCCTGGTAGTGTGAGCGTAGACTTATTACCGTGAGGTCATAAGTTTAAACCCTCGACGTCTCTAAATTCTGTTTGTCACACATAGTTCGCCTAGTGTGACTTATTTTATCAGATCTAGTTTGCAGGCTATTAAGTTTAGCTGGAATTTACCTAGAACGCTATAAAAAAAAAAGGTTTGCCCAACAATATTATTTGCTGCTTAGTGAAGACTGTCATGCTGACCATTCAGTTTATAATTAAAAACAAGAAAAATTGAGGATCATTTTCACTATTCCACTAATTCAAGGTCTAGTTGACAAGGTTAGATTTTTTGCAGCAGTAAAATTCAAAGCAATTAGCAATAGAAATCAAATTATAACATTTAAAATAAGAAAAAAAGTGCATTATTAAATTAATCAATGGAATAGAGAATACCGGCTAAAAAAATGATTAGCATCAACGCCAGTATGTAACGTTTGGAACTGATCAATAATGCCGGAGACACTTGCTGTTGTCTACGACTTCTATAATCTCCTCTCAAGTGCTGCAAAATCACGACAGAATATTAGCATATAAATAATGAATTATACACAAGGACTATCAAAATAAAGCAATGAAAAGTGGATAAATTCATTCTTTTTTAATCGAATCAGTAGAGCTTTGTAGCACTTCTGTCCCTATAAAATAAAGATGAACACATACAACAGCACGGTGGTCCATTTTACACTCTCCCAGCTGTTTCTCCGGAAAGAAATATTAATTCAGCATATATTACCACGTAAAAAAAACAGCGTTTCCGCACACAATATTAGTTTCTACGAAAACACAAAAAAAAAAATTAAAGGCAAAATTGCTCATAACATCCTTGTGGTTATGAAATTAAGCGTAAATCCTCATTTACTCTAAAAAATTGCATAGCGCTTCTTTATACTTTAAAAAATATTACATGAAACTCCTTTGTGGTTTCGAAAGACAGCGTACATCCCTATTCTATTTTAAAAATTGCATGACAATTCCTACTTTATTTTATAAATTATATAGCGCCCCCTACTTGGAAAAAGATTGCATGAAACCCCACCATGCAAAAAATATAGATAGAAAATCATCTTCTCATCACACAAGGAAGGTTTCATAGTGGTGGGGTTTTATGCAACGTTTTTTTACAAAGAGACGCCATGCAATTTATAAAATACAGGGCTGAATGTCGAAACCACAAGAGTGTTATGAGCAATTTTACCAAAAAAAAAAGAAAAAAGAAAAAGACATCCTAAAAAGTTTTAAAATTGACTGTCATGTAATTATCACACCTTTTTCAATAATTAATGACCAAAGTAGCCGGAGGACTCAAAATTGACTCGCCAAATAAAAATTTAAGTGTAAAAAGCATGAAATCGAAACAAAAGCCTCCAACTTCATCTAGAACTATATACATCAAAAGCATGAAATCGAAACAAAAGCCTCCAACTTCATCTAGAACTATATACATCGTGATGGTTGTTAAATTGATTACCTGATTTATCCAATTAATAATCTTCATTCGTGTATGTCTCTGCATTCCTTTACCTCCATGATAGCTTTCTCTCAAACTCCTAAAAACATGTTTGGAACCCTTCTCTTTAGGCGTCGATTCTGTCAATACATCGTTCTGTCTATCATCGTTGATATCAATAACAATCTCATGAGCACTCCCGCCTGCCAAACTCCATGAATTTTTATTACCAGAGACTTGATTGTCCTGATGGTTAATTTCATCAGTCACTGCTGAAATCTCACCCTCTCTTAGCTTCGTAAGAAGCTGTTCTGAATCTTTCCCCAGATTTGCCATTGGCATTTCCGAAATACTTTTGGACTCGAGACTGCAACTTTCTTCAACACCGCATTTATTACTGGAGTTAGTTTCTACTGCGTTTTGATTTATGTTTTCACCTTCGATCCTTTTTGATGTTCCTGGAGTTCCAGAAAGAAAAAGAGCCAAATCGTGGCAGTCTTCTTCATCCAAATCTACCCACCGAAACTGTTTCTTCCCTTCCACAAACAGCGATTCTCTGAATGCAGTTTCGATACGGGAAATCTGGTCTTCTATAGCGGAAACAAATTGCTTGTGTCGGATAATCATATTTTTGTCGCTGTTTTTTTGGTAGCTTAAGCGCACAGCCCTTTCAAACTCTTCCAACTACACATACAGCATCAAATTATTGGGAATATATATATATCCACACTAAATCAGCAAAACAAAAAGATCACAAAATCAAATAAATGCCTAATTCTCTATAGTTAGAAACAAACTAAATCGTAAAATCACAAATGGAAAGGCAAATTAACAGCAGGGAACACAAATGAATGGGCTAAATTATATGAGGACTTCACATAAATCGAAGGATCGTAATTTTAACCTGCCATTTTGCAGTTCCTAAGGCCATTTGAAGCTCTCTACCAAGTTCACCTAAATGCCGCGGCGTTAATCCTTCTCTCTTTGCTTTCAGCCATGTCCGATAAGATGATTCCATTCTGACAACACCAAAAGATCATAATGATATTCTTCTAATAGCCTTTGCTTGAAAACTTGAGAAACATAAAAGATAAAAGAAATTATCAATTTCAATTGTTCTACTAACACTATTAACCCTGTTCACAACAAATGCTCGCCAGCATTAATCGAAACATATCATATAGATCAAATTATTTAAACAAAAAATCATTGAAAAGAAACAGCTGCTTCTAGCTAAAAGTTTTACAACTCACCAAATCCAGCATTATTTTTCGAAATATAAAAAATCGAATGGGAAGAAATCATATTTTATCCCAATATATACAGTTCATTTTAGTCCTAATATGATTTTTGTTTTTATCAAAACAGAGTATTGGTGTAATTAAAATTAATCAAGTAAGTTCCATTGTTTGCCACGCAACAGGTTTTGTTGACATGATCATTCTGGGATCCAACGACGTCACCTAACATGACATGGTAGATACACGGCTGTGTTTGATATTGTCGATGAAATTCAACAAATTAAGACTGAACACCATCATATGATAAACACAACCTTCCTTATTTCCAGCACATCTGTGTTCAAACAAATAAGACTGGAAAATTTCAAAAACAACTTTTTTTTTTACTCTTTTTTCAAACAACATTAACTAATACAATGTCCGTCATCATCAGTTGCAGTGTCACCAAAACTCATTAGGGTGATCAATGGCGGTATCAATTTTAATAAACTTGGATTAAACTGACACTAATTTTCACCAAAAAAAAAAAAAAAAAAAATTATTGGACCTAAATTTCATATGTTGGGGGAAAAAATGATTTCAACAAATTGAAAAAAAAAAAAAAAGGAAAAAAAAGAAGTAAGATCAAAGAAACAATAGTTAGATCAAAGCATAACACAAAAAAAAAAAAGCAAACCAGAATTCACCAGAACTTTCCCAAACCCTAACCAGAGCTACAATTCTCACTACACCACAAACGGAAGAAAATCAAAATCAAATCACAGAAACAATTGCACAGAACCAAAACTAAAATCAACAGCATATCAACAGAAACAACAAAAAAACAAAACCTAGATCAATCACAACGAAATCGAAGGAGCAAAAAGATAGTTCGAAAATTGGGGAAGGGAAGCGAAATTCGAACGCATACATATCGGCAGATTGCTGAACTTCCTCGGCAGCGGAGAAGAAAACATCCTTTTGCCATAAATCAAAAGTGTTCGCAACTAACATCTCCCCCGCTTCTCCTCTTTCCTTCCAGCAGTCTTCCAAACTAAAAATTAACCAAAAAAAAAATAAAAAGATAACATAACATCAGCACAATTGATCAATCACAAGTATGAGGAAGTGTTGAAATTAGTGCGATTAGGTGTATACCTGAAGAGAATTGGTGGGGGATTGTTTGTTCTTCCTCTCGCTGCAATGGAAGAGGAGACGTCGAAGCGAATCCAAGTATGTTGTTTGCTTAGGTGCTCTATTTTATATTTATTATTATTATTATTATTATTAATTAATAATTGGTTGGCGGTAATAATTGGGTTTTGATTAGGTGTTGACGGGTGCAGGTGGTGCTATCTAGTAGTCAACTTTGTAGATTTGACTTGCCAACTAATGGCCCTATTAATAAATTCAATTAATTATATATATAGATGAAAAAAATAAATAAATAAACATCCCTCTATCTCAGTACAATAGTCTTATTTACTATTTTTTGTCCGTCTCAAAACAAGTCTTATTTCCATAAATAATCATATCACCATAAAACTATCTCTATTTTTTCATTTTTCTTACACAATTGCCACTACTTTTTATACCAATACATTCACAAGGGCAAAAAAGTCTTTTATATGTACTTTTTATCAACTATTAATATAATATTAATATTCCTTAAATTTCGTATTCAACCCAATTAAGACTATATTTATGGGACGATGGAATAGTAAATATAATAAATGTAATTGCATATGGTAAAATTAATTATATATATATATAAATACTCCATCCGTCCCATTTCTCATGTCTACGTTTCTATTTCCGTCCGTCTCACTTATTTAGTCACTTTAATTTTTTGGAAAAAAAAAATTATACACTTTAATCTTATTTTAAAAAATTTAATTTATAATTTTTTTAATTTTAATTATACTAATTAGTTATCTTAATTTTAATTTATAATTATTTTTATTATACTATAATTATTTTTACTAATATGTTTTTAATTATTTACTAATTATACCCCTCTTAAATTCTCGTGTCTACAGTAAATCGGACAAAATATCCGAGACCGAAGGGAGTAGTAAATATAGTAAATATAATTGCACATAGTAAAATATATTCTAATTTTAGTATAATAATAATTTGATTGAATCATTAAATATTTGTAAAGAAAATAACAAATATTAATATAATATTATTAATGGCTTCGAATTAATATGTCATGGTGCGCCTTTTGTTATTAATTATTAATTATTTCATTTTTATTTGCTAATTTGGTTAAATTATACTGATTTGATCTCGTGAACAACCTAACGGGCCCTATATAGTTTATATAATGTTTTCAATAAAATTTAATCTTTAATAAAATATATACAAAATAAAATATTTAGTTTGATATTAGAAATTTAAAATAATATTCTCTCCGTCTCACTTACCACACGTCGTCGTTTTTGTCTGTCTCGTATGTCATGTCATTTTTCTTTTTTCGAAAATGAGTACACATTTTAATCTTATTTTAAATTTTCTAATTTAAATTTTTTTAATTTTAATTAAAATAATTAATTATTTTAATATTAATTTATAATGATTTATATTATAGGTTAATTATTTCTATTAATACATTATTAATTATCTACTAATTATACTTATTCTAGGATATCTAATGTGGGACGGAGAGAGTAATAATTTGGTACATCAAATACACTTTAGGTTGTATTTGCTAAATTAAGGAATATGATAGAGTTTGGTTTTTCTTCTTAATTTTTTTATTTATTTATTTATTTAGGTTAAATTGCACAAAATTCATACGTGATTTCATGAAATTGCACCAAATTTCTCATACTTCTAAAACTGCGTCAAACTTCCTCGTGGTTTCATAAACTTTGCGTCTAACCCCCTCAGTGGTCCTTATTTAACGGTATTTGATCTAAATGCGCTCAAATTGTGGATAAATGTTAGAATCTCAATTTATAAACCCCTAAAATTACAAATATATTTATTTATTTTTATATTTACCCAAAAAATAATAAATATACTAAAAAATAGTTATTTTTCTCAGGTTTTAAGAGTTTATTTTTACTATTTTTTTAGGCTAAATATATATAAAAAAATAAATATATTTGTAATTTTAGGGATTTAGAAATTAAGATTCTAAAATTTATTCGCAGTTTGAGCGCATTTAGGTCAAATACCGTTAAATAAGAGCTGTTGAGGGGGTTAGATGCGAAGTTTATGAAACCACAAGAAAGTTTGACGATGTTTTAGAAGTATGGAGAATTTGGTGCAATTTTCATGAAACACGGGTGGATTTTGTGTAATTTAGCCTTTTATTCAAATTGTGTTTTTTTAAAAAATGAAGTGGCGTGGTTGTTTAGTGAAATTGTTTGAAAATATATTTTTTATGAAAAATATAAATAAAATTGTGCAAATAATATAAAAATAATAAATGTATACAATAAATTAATCTTTGGGAAAAAAAATATATATTTTTGAAAAATTGTGAAAGAACAAATTCAAAATTTTTTACATTAAATATCATATTAAATACAAAAAATTTTCATTTCAAATCAAAGAAACATACGAGTATAGTTAATTGAGTTTTGGAATTTCTAGAATAATAAAATTATGAAATTATAATAATTATTTGATTTGATATAAATAAATATTAGATGAAATATCTTGAAAAGAAAATTAAAATTAATAAATTTGATTAAAAAAAAAAGATTTGTGATAAAATATATTGAATAATATTATGATAATAACATAACACATAAGCGAAAATATAAAAATGGACACAAAATAGCGAAACTTGAGTCGCATCCATAACCTTTTATCGATCTTTTTGCAAATGGATTCATCAATCTTTTTATGTTTGTCTTTCAACACTATTTCTAAATCCTTGTTAATACAAGTAATCTTCGATATGCATTTTCCAAAATTCAAAATCGACTCCATCAAGTTATTTAAACCAAGTCTGGCGTCACGATGAAATTTGATGAATGAATTATTTAACTTCTTAAGTCAAAGGGGTTGTATTCATTTGAAATTTTATTGGATTTTAAAAAGCCTATAGATTTTTGCGAATTTAGTAAATCCACAAAGTCTACGCAAGACTTTGATAGATTTTATATATTTAATTGGATTGTTTATGAATTTATATAGATTTCTTAGGATTGTTATAATAATTGTAGCATAATTCAATTTTTATATATTAATATTTTAAATTTTATCATTCAATATATTAATTTATTTTAATTGGTTAGAATTTTAACATAATTGTATTATATATGTATATATATATTATTAATTTAACAAATTTAATGTGAAATAACAATAGGATAAAATTGATATGGAGACGAATAATATTTCATTGTCAAGTGACCCGGGTTCAAATTTCTCCATATATTTTTTATACAAGAAAAAATAAGAATTAATTCTAAATTTCAATTAAAAAATTATATTTTCAAAAAATTTGCTAATAATTTGCTATTATAGTAGTATTTTAATTTCTAAAATTGTTATCAATTTTCAATAGTATATTTTAATTTGTGAAATTTTTATTATTTTATTAAAACATTAAAATAATATTAATAAATCTAATATTTATTGCTAATAATAATATATTTTTAAGAATCCATTAAGGGTGTGTTTTGTTTGAGGGTTTGGATTTTAAGTTAGTATTTGAATAGTAAAATTTTTGAATTAGAATATATTTATGATATAATATAAATAGATATTGATGTGATGTCTTGAATGTAAATTTAATTTTTTTTAGTATAATATAAAAAATAAAAAATAAGTATTTGATTTGATATTTTTAGAGAAAAAATTTGATGAACAACGAAATTTGGATTATTGAATAGTTGTCCAACTTTTTCATAACTTTCCATTAAAATCCACTTACTTTTAAAATTTATTGATTATTGAATCCACAATAATAATAATAATAATAATAATTTTAAAAATGCATCAAAATCTCTACTTATGAGAAAAGATTTTATGCTATACAAAATTTTCACAATTTTTCATTAAAATCCATAGACTTTCAAAGTCTATGGATGGTTGAATACCTCGAAATTTTAAAAAACTTGTAAAATTTTGTATTGAATACCTTCGTATTTTAAAAAAATTTTAAAAGTTTGAATTTAATACCTCCAAATTTTAAAAAATTGAATATACCTAAATTTTAAAAATATAATAAAATCCTACGGACTGAATACACTCCCCATAAGATGTAGGCAATTTAATCCAATCTACTGGCGAATGCCGAGCTAGCCACCTAGGGACTTTCTTAAAATAATTAAAAACAACTTTTTAAATGTATTTAATATATAAAAATAGTTATATTGTAGATTTCAAATAATAAAAAGTTCAAAACAAACCTAACAAAATTTAATTCCAAATTTTAAATATTATTAATGGTTATATTGAATATATATTTTATTTGATTTTTTTTTTATTACTAAAATTACCAAGATATCTCTAAACACAGCAGCAGTTAGGATTCTGACTTAGTTAAGTCAACACCATACTGATTTAATTAAGTTAGCAACACTAACGTGTTGTGTTCTATAGAAGCATTTGTTGTGTGAATTATATATTATGCTATGTTGTATAATATATTTATTGTGCTAGAATCACAATATATTAAAGTGTGTTTGTTTTGGGGTTTAGATTTTGAGTTGGGATTTGAATAGTAAAAATTTTGAATTTGAATAGTTGTATGATGTGATATAAATAGGTGTTGATGTGATGTTTTGAATGTAAAGTTAATTTTTAGTATAATATAAAAAAATAAAAATAGGTATTTGATTTGATTTTTTTGGGAGAAAAAATGGGATAAATAATGTAAATCCAATCCAATCTCTCAAACAAACGCACCCTAAGTAGATTATATGATCCATATGCTATCAAAATATGTGTTATTTAATATTGTCGGATATTTTCTATTTTTTTATAAATAATTGATTACACTTATTAGGGATAATTAATTTTAATAAATATGATTTTAAATTTTGAATATTTATATAATAATCTCAGCTGTGTTTTTTTTTTTTTTTTTTGGGCCTCCGCAAATGTAGAAAATGCATTTTCATTCATTAACAGTCTTGGCCCAGTGTTTCTTTTTATTTTTTTTTTATTTTTAAATTCAATGCTATTTTATAGTAGTTGAAATATGATTTTGTTTTCGAATTTCTGTCAAGCAAAAAATATTATTCCCTCTTAATCCAAATTTATTTTCACTTTTTTTTTTTTTGTCATCTAAATTTATTTCCATTTTTCTACTTTTTCTTTACCTTAAAAAGTAAGAATATTTATTTTTCTTAAAATTTGTGTCGGGTCAAAATGAACACACAATTGAATGACGAAGAAAGTACAATATAATATGTTGGTTCACGCAGAGTCCAACTCATGAGTACTAAACTATCGAATCGATCAAGTTGAGTGTCGACGAATCTAATTTCATTAATTCATGGTTCTATAGATACACAAACTTGTGCCAATTCATTCCATCTTAGGATTTTACGAATCTTGGGGAAAAAAATTATTGTAGATGGGGTAACTATGATAATAGCCGAAAAACTTTTCATATCGTGAAAGAATCACTTTCCACATGCAATATTTTGAAACATGAAATTCATATTGAGATAATATAAGAAGACAATCTCAATTTCAGACAAAAATAAAATAAAATAAAATAAAACTTGTGAAATAACTAGGCGTAAGACATATATTAAAAAATATAGGACGAGGAGTTGAACCCAAGTCACGGGAAATGGAACATTTAATTCTTCTCCATATTCATTTTGTTTCGTATTAAATTTGTCAAAATAAAAACACATATACACATATAACAGAATATGCTAAAATTTCGACAAAAATAATGTCCATTAGTAAAGAATGAGGAAAAGATCGATAAATGACAAAGTTTTGGTCCAAGATTCTCTTATATTTTAAGGGTATGATTGGCTTGAATTAATGCCCTTTTGAAAGTGTCATTTTTAGTCTAAAACACGTATTCCTCTTTAGATATAAATCCTACAATTATTATAGGATCAAAGACATTTAGTGGTCAATAAAAAGAAAGAATCTCTCAATTTGGGGTTAATTTAAATTGAACTAATTTATTCCAATTGGTTTTTTTTTTTTCGAAAACAATGAATTTGTTGCTTTTCGAATAACATGCAAACCAACAAATTATCTCGGTCGGGTAAGACATATAGGGCTAAAAATGTGTCACAAATTCTGAATAATCGATTACAAGTTCATTCTTTGTACCAACTTAGGTATCCTTTATTATAATTATCTTTTATTCACATATATTTTTGTGTGCCTTCCATATTGGAAATAAGCATTTTATATACTTAGTATTAATATAGTTAATACATGAATAAATAAATATTTTAAATATAATTAAATTTATTTAGCAATCATATATTGATATTGTAATATAATTACATCATTTAAAGACAATATATGTAATAATATTGAATAATGTATTTTGTAATACAAATGCAATGTATTAAATTTCATTTACAACATTCAAATTATACTACATCCGTCATCGAAATTTATATTCATTTGACCAAACACTTTTTAAGAAAAATGGATAAAAAATAGAAAAAAATTCTTTTATAGTAAAAAAATACTTTTTTTACTAAAGAATTATAATATTTTTTTATGATAACAAAAAAAAAATTATACATAAATTTGAATGAAAGTAGGCGTAGAATTTTTTAAGTAAGAGAAATTAAAATAAAAAATACATAAACATAAACAAAGACATCTATGCATTTAATCTTGAAAAGGGAATGAATGATTATAAAAACAAAAAATACAAATAAAAATCATCAACCTAATTCTTGAATCTTACCTAACAATCCATTTATGGGAATAATTGGAGGACTTTTGGAGTTTGTTTTGTTTTTATTAAATTTGAATTTGAATTTAAATAGTATTTGATGTAATATTTTGTGAGATAAAATAATATATTTTTATTAAAAATTATGTAGACTGAACAATAATTTTAATTTAAAATAAAAATCAACACACAATTTTATAATTTTTTGAGGAATAGTAAAAGTTGAATGAGTTTGATATATCTATACATTCTAATAAAAGAAAGTTAAAATACTAAAACAAAGAAAAGACATAAAGCTCAAATTTCAAATAAACTTCAAAATTTTATGTAGTAACAAAAAATTTGATATATTCTTTACACTAGTAATCTCATCAAACTCTTAAATCACTGTTGAAAAGATTGGTCGAGCAAAGACTAAAAAAAGATAGTTAATTAAGTCTACATCAAACGATATAGGTAACTCACACACACACACACAAGGTAAGTTATACGAGCCAAAATTTACATATTTTTACAATTTTTGTCCGAAACACACAAATAGTATCACCCAAAAGGTTCATCGTCATCTTCGATTGCTATATTCACATAACTCAATTGTATAAACATATAAATAGCAAAATTATTCTTAGATAAGAACACCTAGCATGTGCTTATACACACAATAAATAGTATAGGTAAAAATTGAGTATTATAGGTATGTTTCAAACTTTGATATAGGTAAAATTTCATTTCCATATAGATAATAGCATTGTCCTTAAAAGGTATCATATTTCAAATGAAAACGAACAAAGATACAAAAAAATAAGAAAAAAAAAATTGGATAAATTATGTAATATTCCATTATGTTTAAGTACAAATGTATGAAACACCTCGTGTTATTATTGTGTGAAACTCTTTTGTATTAATGTAAAATTTGTACGAAATACTTTTTTTCGCCTAAAATTGATATTTGATTGTAAATATGAACTTAATAAAATAAATAAATAAATAATTGATTAAATTTTCATTTTATAGTTTTTTTAATACAAATTATTATTTGATTTTTACAAAAACTATAAAAATAAATTATTGATCAGTTATTTATTTATTTTATTCAAAAAATTATTTAAGATATTTCACGTATTTTGTTTGTATAAAATTTACGTTGTTTAGGTCTTTATTTAAAAGCAAACTTGTGTTTTGGACAAATAAGGTATTTTGTGCAAATTTTAAATTAACACAAAAGATTTCACACAATAAGTAAAATACAAAATATTTTTTACATTTTTACTAAAATAAAAAAAAAATATTATATGATTTATCTAAAGTATTTTACGATAGAGCTTATTATTATTATTATTATCACCAAGTTTTAGCACTGGTGGCCCAAAGAAATGAAGAAGCCCGAGGTATTTTTCGGTACAAATGATGCATTCCACAAACTCATGGTTGTTTGAGTCAAAAAAAATTAAATTTATAAAATAATTATTTTTATTTCTCTATCTTTATTTATCTCAGATATCAAGAAAAATAGAGAGAAATGCATATGATACAATATATTTATTTATTTATTATTTTAATTTTTTTGTATTATTTAATTTTTATAATTTTTTAAAAAATTATATTATTTCAATTTTACAAAATATCACATTTTATTTATTATCCAAATATTTTATTTTTACCATTTTTAAAAAATATTACATTAAAATCAGAGCTTACAAAAAATCAAGAGAACTTTATTGCAGCATTTCCGACAGAAACATCTCCTAAAGTGGCCATGAATATAAACATAAAAAAAAAAAAAATAAAGTCATCAAAAATACTTTTTCATAAATTCTCACACATTAAAATATCTCTTGTCGGATTAGTTATTTATTGTTGATTCATCCATCCAGATAACTATAACTGTATTTTTTTTTTATGTTTCTAAACTGAATTTTTTATTTTACCTATGTCTGGATCTGCTGCACGCTGAGTTTTATTGCGAGACCAAACCTGAATTTTTTCTTGAGGAGATTGGTGAACTCAAATAACGTCAATTTAGACAGACTTAAATTTATTGAATTATCATCTACAAATTTCAGCGACAACACTATAACAGCATACTCATATTTAGCCGTAGATAGAGTAACAAATGTATTGTAATTGAAAACTTTAGTTAATAGAAGAACCACATAGTGTAAACATACCAAATAATACTCATTCTCAACTCAATATAATTTTTTTATTTTTTTTTACAGTAGATTAAAAAATAAAAATATTTTAATAGTTAAGTGTGTAAAATGATTTTAATATTTGTGCCTCTAAAAATACAAAGAAAATAAATATTTTTGAATGAAACGAATAAAAATTATAATAAGAATACATTGATTTGAAACAAAATAAGTAGATTTTACGGTGTCTTTATGTTGCATATTTACAAAATGATAATTCCAAATTAACAAAACCACACAAGTATTTTAGTAACCATTTTTAAAAACGAAAACAATAAAATAAAAGAATAAAAAAAAATAAAATCTAATATTCAATGTCCTGATAATTGAACCTATATAATCTCTCCGTCTCGCTACAAATGACTCATTTTTCTTTTTAATACGTCCCACAAAAAATGACTTATTCCATTTTTTTGTAACTTGATCATTATTAAACATACTTAACAAATATAAATCAATTTAATTAAACTTCTAATATTTTACCCGTAGATCCACTCAAAACCCCTTTATTTCTATCTCTCTCCTCAACTAACATAATTTTTTTTTATCTATATTTAAAATTCTTAATTTTTTATAAGACTAATTTATGGTAATGATAAATAAAAAAAATTATTTATTTGTATTATATAAAAGTTTATAATCTACAAAATGATATCCATATTGCATATATTTTTTTCGAGATATAATTTTAAAAATTTTTAAAATAGCAATAATATTATTCATATAAAAAACAATAAACTAATATCATAATTTATTATTAATAACTTATTAATTTACACGACCTAAAAAACTGTATCCCTAATAAAAAAGTTCATCCCTCGCCAGATGAAGGAAATATATACTAAGGCAACTAACATAAGTTTGGACATGATTATATTGATCATCAAATATATAGACCCTATAATACTTGAATAGGGATTTTTTGTTTCATCATAATTAACATTTTTATACTAATCTTTGCAAAGCATAAAGTGAGCAGCTAGTGTAATATATCCAAAACATATTTAAATGCATTTCAAATCCAAAACAATTTACAACAAATATTCTTCAAATATTTTCAAAATTTCAAACATCCCTCAAAATACATTTAAATGATTTTCGGTCTATTTCAATTTTTTTACTATACAATGATTCCAATAATACATTATTTCATTTTATAAAATATCAAATTAAAATACTAGTTAAATTAAAATTCAAATTAAAAAAATACAAACTCATATACAAACCAAGTAAACCCTAAAAATCAGTGGTGATCACCGATAGTTTGATATATTGAATTATATGGAATATGCATTATATATTGTGGCATGGATCAACATATGTTATAGGGATGATCAATATATATTTACACATGTTTCGGTATATTTATAATATAGCATATATATTGTATTATAACTCAGAATATGTTATCTTATAATACTGTATATACTGAAATATATATAAATAAATATTGGTTACCCATATAACATATGTTAACCCGATCAAATCAGCATCATACTAATTATTTAGCTGGATAAGCACAAGATCTGCAACACACACACATATATATATATATATATTGTAAGGGATATACATCGGCGGAGCTAAGAAGGAATTTGGAGAATCTGTCATGTCTTATGGTAAAAGAAGACAATCTAATTTTAGCAGACTTAAATAAAACCTGTCTAATTTCAACACTCTCGTTTCGCGATATATGTTTTATTATGTAAAAATATATTGATTCACATCTTGCATGTGAACGACGCCAAATGAAGATGGTGAGACTACAGAATTTTTCGACTATGATATTATATTAGATGACGTTAAATAATCATTTCATTTAAAAACTTAAACTTGTAAAATTAATACATATTATTTACTTATTTATATTTTTACGGTAGTCAACCAACACATTGAAATATATATATATATATTATGTAAGGAAACCAAAAATGAAATATATTAATGACCTTCACTATAGACATTTTCTGTAAAGATATTCATCCAAATTTCATTTCTCATGTGTGGAATAGAATTAAGGGAAATTTGGAATACACATGAGGAATTAAAATGAAAATATTAGATAGTCAATTGCACAAGGTAATTTTATACACTTTTAAAATACTCCGTCCGTCCCAAATATTTTGGGCTTATTACTATAGATACGAGAATTTAGATAAAGTATAATTAATAAGTAATTAAAAAGAGTATTAGTAAAAATAATTATTATTTAGTAAAAATAATTATAGATTAAGATTAAGATAAGCAAATAGTTTAATTAAAATTGAAAAAATTATAAAATTTAAAATTTAAAATGTGATTAAAGTGTATAATTATATTTTCAAAATTAGTAAGAATAAGTTATGTGGGACGGACAAAAACAGAAAATAGAGACAAATTATATGGGACGGACGGAGTAAATCTCAACAAATCTTTAATTAAGAACAAGTACATGTGATATTTTCTTCTTATTATTTTTTTCTTCACTCTATATTCTTCTCATTAATAAGTGTGTCTATTAAATTTATCAAATTTTAATTAATCTATTCAAGATAGCTCTTGACGACCCTAACTATCAATATACTAGGGTTGTTGGGATGCAACTTCGAGACTTATTTGACATGTTTTTATTTTAGTAATATGTATATATTAATTTAAAAAATATAAATTAACTTAATTAACTTAATAATATATAAATGATCTAATCAAAACCTTATATTTTTATATGCCATGTTAATAAACAAATATATTTGTCTATTTTTAAAATTTTTTTATTTTTATAACATTAACTTAAGTCAATCATAAAAAAAAATAAAATTATTTTTTTATTTATTTCTATTATATAAAATTTTATTATGTACAAATAATATATATATTGTATATATTTTATTCACATGTAATTTTTAAAATAATATACACTCCTTTTATTCAATAAAATTTTTAATAAATATTTCAAAATTATAACCAACACCACTCACATTAGAAAATAAAAAAAATAATATCATAATCTACTATCATTAACCCATTAAACCATATTTTAAAATGTTGTGTTACAAACCAAACATGTCGATTGTTCTGAGATGGAGACGGAGTATTAATTTGATGCATTAAATAAAATTAAAATAAATTTATGATAATAATTTTTAACGTAGAATATGTAGTGATATAATATATTTTAGAGAAACAATACTTATGATGAATAATACAAAACTAATATGAAACGATATCCAAATAATCATATAGGATCAGCGGGCCCGAGAGTGATCCCGATCCCGCTATATCACCCTATGTGTATGGCACAGCGGGATCGGGTCTGATTCGGGATTGACGATCCCATGGGCCAAATAAGGTATTGGTTAGTTCATTTTTGTGAAACAAAAGAAATAAAAATAAATAAATATATAATCCAACAACAAATAAGTTTAATTTCTATATGCAAATATTTGTAGAAAGATTAAATTATTATTAAAACCAAAGAAGTAAAAAAATAAATATATAATCCAACAACAAATAAGCTCAATTTCTATAAGCAACTATTTGTAAAGATATTAAATTTTTATATTATCGACTAAAGTTATTAATAAAATAGAAATTTTTAAATGAAATTCATCAATTAAAAGAATTGTTTTTACTT
This sequence comes from Andrographis paniculata, assembly GCF_009805555.1. Taxonomy (NCBI): domain Eukaryota; kingdom Viridiplantae; phylum Streptophyta; class Magnoliopsida; order Lamiales; family Acanthaceae; genus Andrographis; species Andrographis paniculata. The sequence goes on from NW_026137424.1 coordinate 1,583,279, forward strand.
TATTTTATTCAATCCATTTTAAATTTATGATTGTATTGTACTTTTCTGTCCGAGATATTTATGTCAGTTTTTTTTTATTGTTTATTAAATGGGATTAGATCTGAAGTGCACATATTTTAATTTTTATTATTTTAATTAAATAAATAATTTTATAATCAAGGGTTTAGATTAACTTCAGCAATAATTCAACATAACATCCACCGGGTCAAAAAAACATTATTGACTTACAATTTCATTACCCCTAGCTTAACAAATGATAACTAACTTGCTACTTTTAATTCTTTCACTTACCAAACTTTTTTTAATTGATTATTTAATATTTTTTAATAATATCATTATTTTAATTTTTATCGACTTTATTTTTATATTAAAATATTATTTCTTTAACTTTTTATATTCAGATAATATGGCATAAAGAGTCCAAGCATAAAAAGTATTATAAAAAAATTAAATTGCCTAATTAAAGAGAGCGGAAGATGAACAAAAAAAAAATATCTATATATTGAAAACCTCCCTTAACTTATAAGAGTGAATGTTGCTCCACTTAATACCAAGTAATTTTAAATTGGAATAAAAAATCCTTCTTAAGATTAAAAACTTTATATGTGGATGACATTTATATGCCTTAACCATCAAAATATTAGTATTTTATTTTTTTTGAGATTACATGCATGAACTTAAATTGAAAATAATACTTCTAAAAGTAAATTAATGATATTTTGTAGTCTATAGTTGAGTTGTCAAAAAAATAAAAAATAACAAAAATTAATTGGATACAATAAGAAAAAAAAATAGTTGTATTCTTGGCTCCACATCTTTAAAAGTAGGAATAATTTCAATAGGCATTCTCATGTCATATAGAAATTTTCATATAAGGCCAAATTATATTATTTTGTATTTTATAATAACTTTTTCAAATAAATAAATAAAATAAGATTTTATACATTGTATAGACAAATTCAAACCTTACATCTTTAAAAGTAGGAATAATTCGGCATTGGTTTATTTGTATTTGAATTTTTTTAATGTTTAAAATTAAAAATAGTAACTAAATCAATATTTTAGGTTGGGTTAGTTAGAGTGTGTTGTACGTCGAACCAAAACAATTCTAACAATCTCCACATTATTTATGGTCGACCTTCATGGTTACATTGGAAGGCTTAATCGAGAGTGGAAACACCAAAATTCACATTCAGCGTATAATTAGATTCAACACAAGCAACATACAATTATTTTGTTTGACAACATTAAAAGCAACAAATGATCATTTTAAAACTTTCATACCGTTAGTTTACTACATTAGGTTCAAGTTTATCCGGTTTATACAAAACATATGTTGCGCAATCAAACACTTTTAAATTCAAAAAATCAATTTTCTTTTTGATGGTTACGATTTTCATGTGCCTTGAATGTATTTGAATCATTTAATAGAAATGAATTTAAGTCCTATAAAGAAGCTACTAAATCTAAACATTATGCTAAATGGTTAGATGCAATGCGTGCAAAATGGTTAGATCAATGCGTGATAAAATGAATTCTTTGAATGTGAAAATTACATAGATCGTTGTTCATATATATACTAGTTGTCCTCTTATCAATTGTAAATTAATTTTTACATTCAAAAGTGAAAGTGAAAATGAGGATATTAGATTTAAAGTTAGGTTAGTAGTAAAAGATTTTACTCAAGAAGGGAGGGAGATTTGTTATGATATAAACTCAAGTCCCAAATCGAAAAAAAAAATAGGAAGAACTGATTCTTTAGGAGTTAACATCTAACTTCGCATAGTGTGAGGCCTTTTGCAGAAGTCCAAAGGCAAATCCCTACATACTTGATCCAAAATGAACAATATCATACTAGTGTGGAGTTAGTCCCTAACAATAGGTATTAAAATCAAGTTTAAAGGGAGTTTGCTGGTGGATTGGGTTGGTTGGTTGGTTGTGGGAAGTCCTCGTTGATCTCGTGATTGGAAATCTGCGGTAGTACCTCGTGTTAAAAGTCTTCCTGACGTTTATGATAGTCAGATGGATGATTTGTCATGAGAATTGTTAAAGTCGAGCAACCGGTCCCTTTATTGCTAAAATGCACAACAGTTTTGATAGATGAAATGGAATATCGGCTATGAGTTATGTGATCCTTGGTTTGATGAAATAATTTATTGAGATACAAACTTAAATCCTACATAAATAATAATAATAATAATAATAATAATAATAATAATATTAATAATAATCATTGCTTATAAGTTGATATCTAAAATCCACATAGTATGAGACCTTTCGGGAAAGTCTAAAAGAAAATTCGTACGGAATTGACTCAAATTGAATAATATCATATTAGATACTATGAGAATAAATTTGAAAACATAGGTAAATAAATTATATAAATGTATTCACTTAGGACCACATGAATCATTCGTTTATGTGATATATATGTATCGTTTAACAAAATCGAATTTATTCAAGATATAGAATTTGGAACATTAATTTTATGTTTGATTGATGATTTTTTAATAATAATTTGAATGTGATGTTTTATAAGAATGAATAGTATAATTTTATAGCAGATTGTGAAAGTTAAACAGTACTCCCTCCGTCCAAGTCAAATGTATTCATTTTCTCATTTTTATCTAAGTAAAAATTATTTGTTTATTTTTTCAAGTAAAAATATCTCGTAACTAAATACTAAAATATTCTTATTTTTTGTCGCTATTTTTTCAATACCATTAATGTCAAGAGTAAAAATGACTTTACACCTACGTATCTATCAAATACTTATATATTTAAATTTATCTGCAAAAGTCAAATGAGTATATTTGATTAGGACAAAAGGAAGTATAATTTTGAAAAAAAATTACCAAAAGAACATTTGTATTCCAAATGTTTGAAAAAGCATATAGTTAAGACAAGAACTATTCCTTTTCTTACTATAATACTAATAACATCTTCGTCCTGCCTCAAGAATCTTTGGTTTGTTATGTTGTTAACATATTCCGACAACTAATTGCATTATCCTGCAAATCAACGCGAACCTTCCATGGTTTGTTCTCACTTGTAAGCATTCTGAAATTACTATTACCTTCATCCAGCTTTAAGAGTTTTATTTACTTTTTGCGTGTTGATTTTTTTAATATTAATTATTATATGAAAACGTAGTGCATATTAAGAAAAAATTGCAAAAATACTTTTATTAGTGTCTTATAATACTAAAAGAAGGACAATTGTACAAAAAAATTATACAAATATAAAGATATTTTTAATGTTAAGTAAAATAATGCAAAAGTTAAATATGACCCTTAGAGGCGAACGGAGGAAATATGAAATAAGCATATTTGACTAAAAAAAAAAATGAAGTAAAAACGTGCACATTACTCATATAATTAATATGATTGATATACTTAACTTAAAAAATGTGGGGCATCACAATACAAACTTAAGAAAAAGCATAGTTGGAACAATGTCAATGTTATGAAATATCAAGTAGATCGAACAAAGATAAAAAAGACCGAAACAATCTATCGTTGTAAGAGAATGCACAAATACTTTTCGACTTCATATTTACTTGTAGGATTTTACCTTTGATTTTACTATTTCAATTTTATTTTTTCTCAAAAAACATCAAATCAAACACCTAATTTTCATATATTTTATTACACTAAAATCTAATTTTACATTCAAAATATCACATCAATACATATTAATATCACATCAAATAACTATTTCAATTCAAAATTTTACTATTTAAAATCAAAACTCAAAATCAAAATATCTCGGGTAAACAATTTAGACAGTTATAGAGAGTGACTCGGTCATTCTTCTTGGAAAAATCATTTCTTTTGTTGAATTTCTAATACTCCCTCCGTCCCATTGGAAGGGTGGCGTTTTTTTTTGTACGTAGATTTTTTAATATTAGTATTATATTTGATTATAGTATAAAAAGACAAAAATGCCCCTATTAGTATGGTGTAATATAAAAGTAATGGCATTTGTGTAATATATTGTAAGTTGAAATGACATTTATTATGTTAAGTAAGTAGTACAATTACTAAATTAGGAAAATGGTAACTTTGTTTTGGGACGGACGAAAATGAAAAATGGTAACCTTTCAATGGAACGGAGGGAGTAATTAATTTGTATATTTTTGTGTGTTAGGTGTTTAATAATAATAATAATAATAATAATAATAATAATAATATTCATTATGTTGTACACGTAACACACACGAAGGTGCTACGTACTTAATATATATGCTTTTCATTCCTTCGCATCAAGGTTTTCGCATATATAAATATAGGCTGAATGAAATGAAATTCACACCCCTCATTCTCACACCCCTCATTCTCCCCATTTCCCTCTCGTCAACTTTCAACAATATCATACATACATAAAATTTATATATACATACACACATACATCACCTAATATATTATATTTATATACTACATACACAGAACACATATATATTAATTACGACTCACGTATATTATATATATATTATATATCATATGTTATAATATTATATATAGGATATTATATAATATATAAAATAGTGGTTAGCGGTAGAAGTACTTAATATTTCTATTGGCTAATTCTATAATAATATTACAACACATTATCAGCACGATTATATATTTTATTTTTCGCAAGGTAATATTTTATATTTTATCTGTTTATTATGTCTAACCTTGCCAAATAAGAATTTCTCCCTCTCCTCGTTTCTGGCCAAAATTATATGGTATGGGCTCGCGATGTTAAAATGCATTTGGCATCAATGAGCTTGGAAAATACCATTGCCCGAGATAAAACTCCCCGAGCCAAGACCGTGCAAAGGCCATGATCTTTTTGTGCCATCACATCGATGAGGCACTGAAAATGCAGTATGTCACACTGGAATCTCCACTTGAATTGTTGGAGAGATTGAAAGAAAGATATGATTATTTGAGGCTAACATTGTTACCAAGGGCACGAAGCGAATGGAAAAGCCTACGGCTTCAGGACTTTAAAACAGTCCAAGAATATAATTTTGTCATGTTTAAAATAACATCACAGCTGCGCCACTGTGGCGAAAATATATATGAATCTGATATGATGGAGAAAATTTTCTCCACTTTTCATGCCTCTAACATGGTTTTGCAGCAGCAGTATCGCGAAAAAGGCTTCCAGAAATATTCTGAGCCGATCACCTGTCTTTTGCTGGCCGAACAAAATAATGAATTGCTGTTGAAAAATCACTAATCTCGGCCGACAAGTGCAAATCCATTTCCAGAGGCAAATGCAATACAGCCGGAAAATCTGGTGCGTGGTCGTGGGTAAGTCAGAAATTAGCGAATTGATCGCGATCGAAATCAGAATCGCGGACGGGGCCGGGTAAACGCATACAGTCACAATAATTATCAAAATAGGCTCCGATATGTGCCAAATCGGCGTTATAATGACAGAAGGCCGTACAGACCTCAACAGAGGTTCAACACCGGGAGAAACAGAAACAATGACGAATAGTGCACCCGGTATAGAATCAAAGGCCACTGGGCCAATGTTTGTCGCACGGCTAGTCACTTGGCTGAATTGTATCGGGCCTTAAAAGAAAGACAGGGGAAGAATTTCCCCCGAAACAAATCACGCTGCCCACGATGACACATTTGACGATGTGATGAATGAAAATATCACGCACCTGGATGCCGATGATCTGCTTGGCATAGCTGATGATGTTAAATGATAAAATATTGTTGTATCTCTTTTGTTATTTTGATGTTTTATGCCCCCCTTTTTGTATTACCCCTTATAATATAAGTCTATTTTGATTATGTTACTAATACATGTCTTTTATTATTTTTACTTTCTTGCAAAGATATGGATGCAAAATATTTTGGAGCCGATGACAACATCTGTCTTATCGACAGTGCTACGACTCACAGCATTCTGAAAAACAAATGTTATTTCTCCCACCTGAATATAGGAAAGACCATTATTGTTATTATCAATGGTGCATAAAAAATGATTGAAGGCTCAGGAAAAGCTACTGTATTTCTCCCAAAATGGGCAAAAATGGCGATTGAAAATGCCTTGTTCTCGAGCAAAGCTCGAAGGAATTTACTGAGCTTCAGTGATATTCGGAAAAATGGGTATCGCATTGAAACATTAAATGAGGCAGAAAATGAGTATCTCCTTATTACTTAGATTGTGAATGACAAGAGAATTGTGAAAGAAAAATTATCATTTTCTTCCGGCTTATATTACTCAAAAATCAATGCCATTGAAACATATCACCTAGTAGACCAAATGACTACTAGTGAATTTAAAACTTGGCATGATCGACTTGGGCATCCTGGCAATGTAATGCTGAGGCGAATTGTTGAAAATTCAAATGGCCACTCATTGAAAAAGAAAAATATTTTGAGTCCGAATGAATTTGCTTGTGCTGTCTGTTCCCAAGGGAAGTTAATAGTCATACCATCTTTAACAAAGGTTGGATTTGAATCCCCAGCTTTTTTGGAAAAAATTCAGGGTGATATTTGTGGACCAATAGATCCACCGTATGGACCCTTCAAGTACTTTATGGTACTAATTGACGTGTCAACGCGATGGTCACATGTATGTCTGTTATCTACTAGCAATCTAGCTTTCGCTAGACTACTTGCACAAATAATTAAATTGCGAGCACAATTTCCAAATCACCCGATAAAGAAAATACGTTTAGATAATGCTGGAAAGTATTCAGCACATACATTTGATGATTATTGCATGTCAATTGGGATTACTGTGGAACATCATGTTCCCCATGTACATATGCAAAATGGCTTCGCTAAATCCCTTATCAAAAGATTGCAATTAATTGTTAGATCATTGTTAATGAGGTCTAAATTTCCAGTATCATGTTGGGGACATGCTATATTGCATGCACCAGCCCTCGTGAAAATAAGACCGACAAGTTATCACTGTTATTCCCCTACTCAATTGGTTTCTGGAAAAATACCAAATATATCTCACCTGCAAATATTTGGGTGTGTTGTTTATGTTCCAATAGCGCCACCTCAACACACGGAAATAGGACCTCAAAGAAGGTTGGGTATATATGTCGGGTATGAATCACCCTCGATCGTAAAATATCTTGAACCAACAACATGTGATTTATTTACTACGAGGTTTGCAGACTGTCATTTTGACTAATCACATTTTCCGACATTAGGGGGAAATAGTAATCAACTGAAAAAGTAAATTTCGTGGAAAATATCACTTGAATTTGATCATCGTACGAAACATAATGAACTTGAAGTTCAAAGAATTGTGCATTTATAGAAAATTGCAAATCAATTGCCTGATGTTTTTAATGATGCTGCCAGAGTTACGAAATCATATATTGCAGCAGCAAATGCACCAGCTAAAATAAATATCAGAAGGGAAAGTGTCAAGTGCTAATGAGCATACTGCCCGCGTAAAACGTGGCAGACCGTTGGGTTCCAAGGATAAGAATCCACGAAAGAGAAAAATTGTAAATACTAGTGAAGATATCAACAATGATCATATAATTGAAAATGTCAATACAACCCCTGAAGAGGTTGATACTAAAAATTCTGATGAAAATGATGATGAAGTTATTGAAACTTTTGTTAACTATACCACTAGTGGAAAATATTGGAATAGAAAGAAAAAAAATTATTGATAATGCATTTGCATATTATGTAGCACTCGATATAATGAAAGATGACGAGGATTATGAACCAAAATTACTTGATGAATGTCGACAAAGAGATGATTGGGCAAAATAGAAATACGCAATTAAATCTGAATTGGACTCATTGAAAAAACAGCAAGTATTCGGCCCTATAGTCCAAACACCTGAAAATGTGAAACCTGTTGGTTACAAATGGGTGTTTGTGAGAAAAAAAATTGAAAATAATGATATCATAAGATATAAAGCAAGGCTTGTAGCCCAGGGTTTTTCCCAGAGACCGGGTATTGATTTTGAAGAAACATATTCTCTGGTCATGGATGGAATAACATTCAGGTATCTGGTGAGTCTAGAAGTACAAAATAATCTTGATATGCAATTAATGGATGTGGTTACTGCCTATCTTTACGGCTCTTTAGACAATGACGTCTATATGAAAATCCCAAAAGGGATCAACATACCTGAATCATTCAAATCAAAGCCAAAAGAATCATATTCCATCAAATTGCAAAAATCTTTGTATGGGCTCAAGCAATCGGGTCGAATGTGGTACAATCGTCTCAGCGAAAGCTTAACCAAAGAAGGTTATATAAATGACCCTATTTGTCCATGTGTTTTTATAAAGAAAAATGGGTATGAATTTGTAATCATCGTTGTATATATCGATGATCTCCATTTGATTGAAATTCCTGATAAAATCCAGAAAGCTGTTGAATATCTGAAAAAGGAGTTTGAGATCAAAGATTTTGGAAAAACTAAATTTTGCCTTGGTCTGCAAATTGAGCATTTGGAAAGTGGAACATTTATCCACCAATCAAATTATACCAAAAGGGTACTAAAATAGTTCCTGATGGATAAATCACATTCGCTAAGTACCCCAATGATCGTCAGAGCACTCGATCCAGCAAATGATCCTTTTAGACCAAAAGAGGAAAACGAAGAAACAATTGGCCCTGAAGTGCCATATATGAGTGCTGTAGACGCATTAATATATCTTACTAACAGCACCCGACCTGAAATATCATTTGCTGTAAATTTATTGGCAAGATTCAGTTCATCGCCTACTCGACGACATTGGAACGGGATTAAGCACATTTTTCGCTATCTCCAATGAACAATTGATCTCGGGTTATTTTACTCGAAAGATTCTCGACATGAATTGATTAGTTTTACCGATGCAGGATAATTATCTGATCCTCATAAAGCCAAGTCACAAACTGGCTATATATTCACTTGTGGCGAAACAGTGATCTCTTGAAAATCGATGAAACAAACTTTAACTATCACTTCTTCAAATCATGTTGAAATATTGGCAATACATGAAGCTAGTCGAGAATGTGTTTGGTTGAGGTCAATGATTCAACATATTCTGAAAAATTGTGGGTTAATACCTGACGATAAAATTCCCCTAACTATATTGTATGAAGATAATATGGCTTGCATAGTCCAATTAAAAAAAGAAAAAGAAAAGTTGAGTGTATTTGTTTAGTATTTTTAGTTTAAAACGTTATTTTATGTAAGATATAAAAAATTGTGTATATAATATAAAATAATATTTTTTGTTTCAACTCAAAATATTTTTTTTATCATTTTATATGTTTCACTCAAAAATATTTATTTTTTATTTTAAAAAAAATAATTAAAAAAATAATCATATACTAAATTACAAACACATCATTACATATTCAGTTACTTTATATATAAAAAGTAAAATGGGCAAAATTATCAAAAATATATTCTACAATCAATAAAATACTATTATTTTTTAATTTATTATAAAATTTTAAAAGAATTCATTTGAAATGAAAAAGAGGGGGCATATTGCTTTGAGTATTGACTTTTAATAATATATATATAGAATCACACCAGATTGAATGAACAAAGCTAATTATATATAATCAATATTTTATATTTAAAATATAACACCAAATAATTTGTTTCATGTACATGATTTTGCTTTGCTACTATGCACATGCCCTGTGACCCCTACAAATAAATAACTATTATTCCTTTGTCCCAATGCAATAGTTTTATTTATCATTTTTTGTTTTTTTAAAATAATAGTTTTATTTTCATAAATAATTATATCACAATAAAACTAGCCCTACTTTTTCATTTTTATTACACAATTGTCACTATTTTTTTACCCTAATACACTTACAAGGGCAAAAAAGTCTTTTACATATACTTTTTTTACCAACTACCAATATAATATCAATATTCCTTAAATCTCGTGTTCAACCCAATTAAGACTATAGTTTTGGAATGAATGGAGTATATTGTAAAAGGGATTGTCAATATATATATTTAGGCTCTGTCTAAATAAAAATTGTGTTCTTTTGTGGGTTTTACCACAAGTTTTTACTATTAAAATTTTTCTTTCTCTCCAAAAACATCACATCAAACAATTATTTTTCTTTTTTATATTATACTACTCCCTCTGTCCCACATAATTTGTCCCTATTTTCTATTTTCGTCTGTCCCAAATAACTTGTCCCTTCTATTTCTGGAAATATAATTATGCATTTCAATCACATTTTAAATTTTAAATTTTATAATTTTCTTACTTTTAATTAAACTATTTAGTTATTCTAATCTTAATTTATAATTATTTTTACTAATACAATTCTTAATTACTTACTAATTATACTTTACCTAAATTTTCGTATCTACGGCAATAAACCCAAAATATCTGGGACAGAGAAAGTATAAATTTATTTTACATTCAAAACATCACATCAAATCATTATTAAAATTTTTTAAAAAATTACTTTACCGTTGAAAAACAAATCGAAATACCAAACAAACCTTTAATTAGTAACTCAATAATACTCTTTCTGCCCCAGCAAAGATGAGCCATTTTGTGTAGATTAGTAAGTTATGATATTACTCCCTCCCCTCCATCTAGGCAAAGATAAACCATTTTGTTTGGGTACAAAAATTTAGGCAGTATAAATTAGTTATTTAAATAGTAAAAATTATTATTTAATAATTAAATTTTTTTTGAAATATGTGTTTAAATATTTTTAACATTAAATGTAAATAAAATATATATAATATAGATATCATTTTGTAAAGCCTAAAATTCTATATAATACAAATAAATGAAAAATATACTCAATTTATTTATCTATTATTACAATAAAGTAGTTTTATAGAAAGTTGGAAAGTTTTAAAAGTAACTAAAAATATTTGTTAATTGATGATAGAGATAGAAAATAAAAGAGTTTTGAATAGGTTTTCCGTTTAATAAGTTAGAAATTTAACTAATTAATTTATGTATGTTATGGTAAACTGTTTTTTTGGTTCCGTATTGGACTCCCTTTATAATTTTAAGATTTTAAGGTGATCATGTCTGAAAATTGTCTCGTAAGTAAAAAAATTTCGCAAAAAATGCTCTTATGGTGTCGGACTCGTCACGCTGGCCCGTCGTTGCTGACATGACGCTGATACGGCTGACATGTCATCGCCACGTAGATGTCACGTCGGAGGATCATTTTAGCGAAATTTTTTACTTGCAGAATTATTTTCAGACAGAGTCCATTTAAAGTCTTAAAAATGATAAAAAAAAAAGATCATATACAGGAGTGAAAAATAGTTTAATAAGATATTTTGTAAAATAAAAAATTTTAAGAAAAATCCACGTGTTGCAGACGTGGTGGCATCTACGTGACGATAACATGTCAGTCGTACCAACGCCACATCTGCAACAGCGGGCCAACGTGTCGAGTCCGGCACCGGAGGACCATTTTAGCGAAAGAAATTTACTTACGAGACTATTTTTAAACATGGTCCACCTAAAGTCCTAAAATAATAAAGGGGTCAGATACATGACTAAAAAAATCAGTTTATCTTATATGTTAAGCATGTTTAAAATTGATAAATTTACTAAAAATATAAGGGGATCACAAGGACAAAAAAGAAAAAAGGGGTCATCTGTGGCGGGACGGAACGGGTATTTTATTATTATTTATATGAGTAGTATTGTTGATATTATAAATATTTTTATAATTATATCCCAATAAAATTTATGCAATACGGATATTATTTTACAGATAATAAAATTTTTATATATCGTACAAATAAATAAAAATAAATATTTAATTATTTATAATTAATTTAAAACTAATTTCATAAAAAATTGAGAAATTATAAATATAGATAAAATATTTGTTTATTAAAAAAAATAAAGAGATTTGAAGTGAACACGAAGTTAAAAAATTAATTAAATTAATTTATATTTACTAAAAATTAAAAATAAATAATCATCTTTTGTAGGAAAAATAAATAAATAATACAACCCTTACGGTTATTGTTCACGTGTTGCTTTTCTTTTTGTGATAAAATATGATGTTTGTAGACATTAATATATAGTTTTCATAATATCAATATATTATTGTTGGTAGATAATTTAGCAATCTTTTATATGATTTCTACAAATTTATAATACTTCTTTCGTCACATCCTAATTAATTTATTTCATTTAGCTTAGACATAAAATTTTAGGTATTATATAATTACTAAGTAATTAAAAGATGTATTAATAAAAATAATTATAATTTAATAAAAATAATTAAATAATTTAATTAAAATAAATAAAATTGTAAATTTTAAATTTTAAAATACGGTTAAAATATATAATTATATTTTTTTAAAATAAATAAAAAATTATGTGAGACAAATAAAAAATAAAAAAAAATTGATAAATTAAGTGGGACAGAGTAATTATGATTTAAATTTATTATTATTATTATTATTATTATTGACATCATGCTTGAACAGCTGAGCATGATGTTGAAGTTTCTAATGATTCAATATAATTTACACGTGGTTCAATATATATATATATCATATACAAATGTACATATATAAACTAAAATGAATAATTGATTAATTATTTATTACATATTTTATTTAAATAAGACTATTTAAAATGTTTTAAATCTTTTGTTTATATAAAATTTGCATTTAAAATTGTATATTTTCAACCAAAGATCACACGAAAAATGTATTTTGTCCATACTTTTATTTGCATAGGAACATTTCACGTGATAAATAAAAGGTTAAATTACACAAAATTTATTTGTAGTTTTATGAAATTATATCAAATCTTCTATACTTCTAAAATTGCGTGAAACTCTCTCGTGGTTTCATAGATTCTGAGTCTAACCCTCCTGCGGTCTTTATTTAACGGTATTTGACCTAAATGCGCCCAAACTGCGAATAAATTTTAGAATCTCAATTTCTAAATCCCTAAAATTACAAATATATTCATTCTTTTTTTATATTTAGCCACTCAAAAAATAGTAAATATACTCAAAATTAGTTATTTTTCTCAAGTTTTAAAAATTTATTTTTATTTATTTTTAGGCTAAATATAAGAAAAATAAATATATTTGTAATTTTAGGAGTTTAGAAATTGAAATTCTAAAATTTATTCACAACTTGGGCTCATTTAGATCAAATACCATTGAATAAGGACCGTCGATGGGGTTAAACGCAGAATTAATGAAACCACGATGAAGTTTGACACAATTTTAGAAGTACGGAGGATTTGACGCAATTTCGTAAAACCACAAATAAGTTTTGTGCAATTTAGCCTAAATAAAATAACAAAGTGTTGTATGCATTTATACTAAAACAGATGAAATTTTTATGCAATTTACCGTACTTATATCTGTATAATTACAACTTTTATTTTAAAAAGGCAAAACTATAGACCTTCAAACATGTGATTTTGGTGTTTAATTTGATTGAAATAGTTTTTTGCATACGATTTTTTACAAAATAAAGATATTATATTTTACAAAAATCTTGCTGATTGCATAGTTAAAAAATTGAAATTAAATTTTGAATAAATAAAATTTTGATTTTTCTCTCTTTTTAATTATTATTATTATTATTATTATTATTATTATTGTTTGACAGATTTAAAAGAGGGGTTGGTGCGTTGTTAGAAATTGGTTAGGTAGACGAAGTTTAGTCTATTCATAGTCGAACTTATGAGTTGTACTGACCTGACTCATTTCCATAAGTAGAATTAATAGAGACCACATGATAGTATAAAGACGTATAAAAATAGAGTCCATTCGAAAAGTATCGACAGCATAATTCTATATTATATATATATAAATACAGATATATTTCATGAAAAATAAAATAAAATAAAATAAGGTAAATTGATTAAATTGATTTTTTAGTTTAGTAACTGGATCATTTTATCATTTTAATTTTGTAACTAGAGATAGTCTCGTAAGTTTAAAATTTTCACAATTTAGTCTTCAATTTCTATGTAGCACATGCATGACATGTTGATAGACACATGTCAGCCAGATCAACGTCACGTGGCTGATATGTGTCTGTTACATGGATTATTTTTATTTTTCTTAAATATAAAAAAATTAGAAATATAAAAGTTAAATAAATAAATAAATAAAGGCGCAATGGACGGCGGTGCGGCCGCAAGTTTGGTGCTTTCGACTTTCTTGTCATGCATTTTTGGTTTGACCAGCGCACCGGCGACATTCAGTGGTATTTTGATCATTTACCCATCTAGAACCAATTAGTAACCCAAAATTTCATACACGACCCCGTAGAAAGACATCACAATTCCCTGTGGAAGAAATTTGAATTCCAACAGCCCACCCTGAACTTAGATAGGAGTTGCGGAGAGTAAAATTCGGGAAAAAGAATCCATAAAATTAAAAATTAAAATTAAAACTAAATAAAAAAATAAAAATTATCCATATGTCCGGGAAGTTAGTGCCACGTGAATTTTAATAATTTATATATTAGTATATTTTTTAACCATATTTTTAATTTTTTATTTTTAATATAAAAAAATATAAATTATCTGGCTATGTGACGGTGACCTGACGGACATTTGGATAATTTTTAATTTTTTTATATATTTATATTTTTAAATGTATTTTTATTTATTTTTTATTTAAAAAATAAAATAAATAATAATAATTGTCCACGTGGCGCTGGTCTGACCGATATGTGTCCACCAGCATGTCACGCAGATGCCACATAGACATTGAGGACTAAATTGAAAAAAAGAATTACGTACGGAATTATTTTAAGACAGTCTTCATTTACCGTACTACAATGATAAAAGAGTTCAGTTACGAGAGTACAAAAGCAGTTTACCTAATAAAATAGCAAAAAATAATATTGATTTTGTTTGGTTGTAATTTGAAATGAGGTGTCGATTTAAGATTTTCTTTATATAATATTTTGATATGATTTTTTATGGGAGAAAATAATACTCTCTCATTCCACTCACAATTTATACATATTTCTATTTAAAGTAAACTATTTTTTTAGTCTTGTATCTTACCCTATTTATTATTTTAGGACTTTAAGTGGACCATGTTTGAAAATAGTCCCGTAAGTAAAAAAATTTTGTGAAAATGGTCATCTATTGGTAAACTATTTTTTTAGTCTCGTATATGACTTTCTTTATCATTTTTAGAACTTTAAATAAATTATGTCTGAAAATAGTCCTGTAAGTAAAATTTCTTCGCTAAAATGGTCCTCCGACGTGGCATCTATATGGCGATGACATGTCAGTTGCGTCAGCGCCACGTCAGCAACGGTGGGCCAGCGTGGTGAGTCTGGCATCCGAGGATCATTTTATCGGAAAAATTTAACTTGCGGGATTATTTTCAGACATGATCCACTTAAAGTTCTACAATTATAAAGGGGTGAAATACGAGATTAAAAAAATAATTTTCCCTTCTATATTTTATTGTTCAGTTACAAGTAATCATTTTATTTTTTAGTAACTATGGACCTTACTTTTTTCTACGTATACTTATATTTTACCATCACATCATTACTTTTAGAAAATTATATAACATTCTCTTGTATTTTAATAAAAATACATAAAAATACCTCATGTTTTATTTATTACGTGAAAAACCCCCTTACGTTAATATCAAAGTTTGGACAAAACACTATATTTGTAAAAACTAATATTTTGGTGTAAAGATGAATCTAACTATGTAAGTTTTATAAATAAAATAGCTAAATATATTAAATAGTCTTTTATAATAAAATAAATAAATAATTCATTAATTTTTTCTTTTATAATTTTTTTTGAGATAAATTATTATCTCATTTTAAAAAAAATTATAAAAATGAAGGACCATAATTATTTATTTATTTATTTAATCAGAAAAGATATTATTTAAGATTTTTTTTACTTATTTTATACTAGCGTATAACCCGTGCTATACACGAGTTATTTTATATTAAATTATATGTTAATTTAATAATTTTTGTAAATTATATTTCTTATTAATCAAATTGAATTGAAAAAGAAAATTATATATATAAAATTATATTCAACCTAATGCATAAATATTTCAAATTTAAATTTAAAATTAAAAATATTTTATTATAATACTGTTGATTTAAAAAAAAAAAAAAACAAAAAATAATATTTTAAAAAAATAATTAATAGTGATAACATAGTATTTATTAAATACTATTTTCTTCCACCGGCAATCTATCCATTTAGATGTAGCGTTATTTTTTTAACATTAAAATATCTTTATATTTGTATAATATTTTGTACAAATATCATTACATTAGTATTATATGACACCAGAAGTATTTTTTTTTGTTTTTCCTTAATTTATACTACGTTTTGATATAATAATTAATATTAAAATATTAACGGACAAAAAGTAAACAGATAAATTGTCGGTGGACGGAGGTAGTATAAAATAATTAAATTATAAATATTCTTACCGTAATAGTATTGCATAATTTTTTATTATAGCGGATGTGGTGACTTTCCGACAATACCTTAAAAAAAAGAATTAAAAAGTAATATATATAATATTGAAATTATAGACTATGACAAATCAATAATAATAATAATACTAATTTTAAATAAATAAAAATAAAAAGATCAAACTATAACCGCGATCGCATATTCCTTTTTTTTTTCTTTTTTTTTTTCTTCTCCTCGTATTCTCTTACTCCCCTCTCTTTCTTCTCTTCACAATCTTCTTTTTTTTTTTTTTTCCATGTTATAAAAAAAAAAGGCTTAAAATAAATTGCATTATTCCTCATTTTTCTTCTTCATATTTTCTTTTACCATTCTTATTCTTTTTTTCAATTTTTCTCTTCTTCTCTTTTCTCTTTTACCAACCGTAAAGAAGAAAACAAAAGAAGAATAAGAAAAATCGAAAATAAAAAATAAATAGAAAAATAAAAAGAAGAAAGTAGTAAAAAAATCAGAATAATATGAAGCAAAAGTCCCATGTTTTTCGAGCGACGTGTTGGACGAAAATTTTATAATAATTTTTGCAGTGGCGAGTTTAGCTTAATATCTGACGTATATATAGACATACGAAATCATAATTTTATCCATATTTTTGTTACATATTATCTTAATAAATTTGAATTTTGTTAAATTATGTGTTATTCAAACAAATTTTAATTAATTATTCAAACTTATTATTTAAAAAATAAAATAAAAACTTCAAAATTATAAGAGTACACAAATTAAAACGTCTTGTCAAATATATATACATATATATGATATGATGTATAAAATTTGGATAATTTAGATACATATTTACAAATAAATATCAGTTTTTGGACGAAACTGGTGTCTTATGCAAACTTTAATATAACACAAGAGAGTTTTATGCCATAAATAAAATACTAAGTATTTTGTACATTTTTAGTAAAATATAAGAAGATATTATATAATCTATCTTTACTTTTACAAAAAAAAAAATAATAATAATAAATAAAGACAAAAATATTTTACACTATTTTTAACTATTACTATAATTAAAATATTATTATTTTTAAAATCTCGCGTCAAAAATAAATATATATTTTTAAAATAGACAAAAAAAAAAGTTATTTTATTAAAAAAAATTGAAACGCAAATAATGATATTGCTTTATTGATAATAGAAAACAAACACACCCACTATTATATATTGAAAATTTTAAAAGTTGTGTACATTTATGTTGTATTTTTTTATTATTATTATTACATTTTAAAAAATATTATGTATAATTTTTTCATTTAAATATTACATCAATAATTATTTTTATTCAAATATATATATATAAAGTAAAACCAAAAATGTAGATATAAATGAACACAATCGATCATCCTAAATGCATGACACAAAATTTAGGTATGAAAAAGTTGGGAATAGAATTTATCATCAACAATTAAAAATATAAAGTTGCAATAAGGAGAGCAACAATTGCATGTGAATGAAGAATATATGCAGAGATCATATGAAGCCAAAAATAATTTTTTTAAAAAACTAAATAAATAATTATTATTTTTATTATTTAAATTTATTTTTTTTATTATTATTATTGTCATCTAAATTTATTTATGTTTTTTAGTAAAAAAATATCATTTTTTTCTACTTTTTTATTATAAAAGGAAAAAAAAATTATCTTCATACATTTTTAAAAAAAATTGTGTCGGATCAAAATGATAGTAGAATTCGACAACGATGTAGTAATATATATATAGTAATAAAAAATAATAAATAAATAAAAAGTGGCCCTAAAATAGCAAGAACACACCACATGCTAAATTCAGAACAAATTATTTATTTCTTCATTACCAAACAAATTATAATATTGGAACTTACACTAAATCAACATCTGTTTACATTTAATTTTCCAAAAAGATAATGAAATAATTACTAGGGAATAATAATAATAATAATAATAATAATAATAATAATAATACTCATTGCTTTTCAATTTTTTGTTATTGTTTTAAAATTTTGAATATTTCAAATTTTTCATATAAATATATATATATATATTTGTTTATTTTTACTCTGTTACTCCATCCCTCCCATAGTAATATTTTTATTTGATTTTTCACGTGAATTAAGAAAAAATAATATTTTATAGATATGTCTATTTTATCCTTAAAAAGTAATGTGAAAAGTAAAAAATAGGGGTATTTTAGTATTTAGTTGAGAGTTATTTTTTTCTAAAAAAAAACAAATGGAAAAATTTAATTTGGACAGATGAAAATAAAAAATAAGAAGTTTAATAGTGAATGGACGGAATATATACTTTTTTTCAGTTCAAAATGTATTAGTTTTTTTTACTGTATCAAAATGAAGTATTCATTTCTCTTTTTTCCTAAGTATGAAATGTGTATTTGTTTTGTGTTTTGGTTCGAAAAAATATTTTTTGTACGAGATATAGAAAATTGTATATGTAATATAAAAATAATAAATATGTATAGTATATTAATTTTTTTTGAAAAAATATATAAGAAAATTTTTGTCAAGTGGAACAAACCCGAAATATTCTTTAATTCATACTTATTTACTTTAATATTTTTATTTTTTTTATGACGTGGGAACCCGCAGCCGCTACCCAAAAGTGCGCACTGAATAAACCCCTGGTTGAAGTCTTTGCATGTAAAAAGTATCACTAACCATGATTAAAATGCAATTTTCATTTTTATTTGTTTTACTCAATATATAAATTTTGCAATCTTTGTATATTCCATATTAATCTCTATATTATCTTATTATAATTAAAGTAGTTTCTACCCTACCATTAAAATACACTAATACAAGATGACTAATTAAGGATGTTTTTATATTTTATATTTTATATTTTTTAAATCTATATATATATTTTTTAAATCTTTATATATATTTTTTAAATATTGATTAATTTATTACTTTATTAAATTTATAATTATAAATAAATTTATTTTATTTTATGTATTTGGAATATAACTTTATGTGAAAAATTATAGTATATAAAAATAAATTAAGTATTTTAATAAATTTATAGATTTACAAATAAAATAAAAAGAAAATAATTTTAATGGCTTTAAATTTGAAAAACTAAAATTATATTTTTCTAACATTAAAAATATATTAAAATAATTATTAAATCTTACAATAATTTTAAAAAAAAAAAAATATACCATGGCAGAGAACAAAATAGAATACAAATAAAATACAACACACAAAAGTAGAAGAGAAATAAAAATAATGGATGATGCAAAAGACTTGAAAGAATGTAAGGGTAAATAAGAAAAATAAAATAAAATAAAATCATAACCATAATTCAAAATCTTGAGATGTACAAATTTTTTTAAATTGATTTTTTGGATTTAGTAAATTATGTTAAAATTTTAATTGACAAAATATTTAAATTATTTTTTTACTTGTCAAACAACTAAGAATCATTTAATAAACTAACAGTTATTTAAATAGTTATTTCTCAAGCATTCCCTTTAGTTTTATTTGAGTTTGCTTATGATGTTTGAAGTTGTGCAAACAATTATATGATTTAAATTTTTGAAAAAATTATTTATTTTCAATGAGAGTTATGCTTAAAAGTTTTTGTTGAAAAAATTATTTTGTTAAATTTTATTGCATGCTTTTCCTTATTAATAAAATATTACTTCATCCGTCCCATAAGAAAGTATCCATTTTTTCATTTTAATTCGTCTCATAACAAAGTATCTATTTCTTTTTTTAATAATTGTACTATCTACGTAACATTACAAATACTCTTACAACTTATAATATATTACGCAAATGTCATTATCTTTATATCACACAATACTAATAAGGTTATTTTAGTCATTTCTACTTTATTCCTACTACATTCTAATATAATACTAATGTTTCTAAAATTTCGTGTAAAAAGCAAATGGATACATAGTTATGGGACAGACGGAGTATTATATTTTAATTTTATTATATAATATAAATGCTTATATTCAAGCAAAACCAAGAGGTTGTTTGGTAAACAGTTGTTTCAAGAGCTTTTAGTTTATTGAAGAGTTTTTAGTTGTTTGACGAGTAAACTAACTAATTTTAGTGTTTGGTAAATTAACGTTTTCAATTAGTTTATTGGTCCAAAAAATTAATTTTGAAAAGGTTGTATATCCCAGCGTTTCATATTAACCTTTTCATTTTAGGGTGTGTTTGGCAATCAGCTGATAGTTTTTAGTTGTTAGCTGATTTAATTAGCTGTTAGCGTTTAACTAATTCAATTAGCTGATTTGACTAGCTGATTCAATTAGTTGTTTTTATTAAAGTGTCTGGTAAAATAATTGTTTGATATTAGCTGTTTATATGTAAAATGACAATTGAAGACATTTATATTTTAACTTTTAAAATTTTTTAATTATGTTTTTTTAGTTTTAAAAATTTTAAAAATTTTGTTTTTAGTTATTTGAAATTACGAATGTGTTATAAAATATTTTTTTTATTAATTTTAGATGTGAGAAAAATAAAGTATATATTTTTATTAAGAAATATGAATATTTTTTTTTATTAAGAATGATGTAAAATATAAAATAATAAAAAATTTGTATGTATATTAATTATACTAATTATTGATTAATTTATTAATTTATTATATTTATAATTTTTAATAAATTTATTCTATTTTATTTAATTTTAACATAAAATAAAATAATAATATTTATGTTTTTATTTTTTATTTTATTTTAATAAATATATATAGTTTACAAATAAAATTAATTATATATAAAAATTAATTAATTTGAATTTATAAAAATAAAATTATAATTTAATAAATAATATATTAAAATAATTTATAATTACGACAGTAGAAAATAGAAAATATATTTTATATGTATGTTGAAATAAATAATAAAAATTTAAGGGCAAATAAGGAATAAAGAAAATTAAATAGAAAAAATTCTTCCAAAACGTTAGGTAATATAAATTTTCAAAAATTAGCTTTTTGTTACCTAAATTAGCTTTTTGACTGGTCAAACAACTAAAAAATTGTTAAATAAGCTAAAAGCTCTTCAGAAAGTTGTTTGTCAAACACCCTTTTTAATTTTTTTATTCTTTATTTGCCTTAAAAACTAATTAATTCTTTCACGTATAGTAATATATATTTTTATTACATTATTTATTATTTATTTTGATATATTTTCTTCTAATAACTTATAAATTGATACTTATGAATTTAAAATAATTATTTTTTTATATGTCAATTATTTTTTTAAATTTTTTAATTTTTTAGAATAAAAATAATATAAAAATATTAATATTATTGATTCATTTATATAATATTTTTTATTACATAATATTTTTATTAAAAATTAATATATTTATTTAAAATTATAAATTTAATGTAAATATATATTAATTAAAAATTAATCTAATAAAAATACATATACTAATGATTTTTGTTCTTTTATATTTATATTATTTCTAATAAAAAAAATTATATATTTTGCAATAACTTTGCATTAATTTTTTACAAAATATTTTTAAAATAATAAAAATAAATATTTTAAAAGAATTTTTAATTTTTAAAATTAATAATAAAATTTTAAAAAAATCTACCCACAAAAAAAAAAACTCAACTAAATAAATTAAAAATAACATATAAAATGTCTTTAATTGTTATTTTACGTATAAACAACTAATATAAAACCACTATTTTACCAAACACTTTAATACAAACAACTAATCGAATCAGCTAGTCAAACCAACTAATTGATTCAGCTAACAGCTAATTGTCAAACGCACTCCGAAAACATAGGTTGTGTTTTTTTGTGGATTTTAGCTCATATTTTTACTATTCATTTTTTTTTCTCAAAAAATATTCAATCAAATATTTTTTTATATTATATTAAAAAATTTATTTTACATTCAAAACATTACATCAATATCTATTTATATTACATCAAATAACTATTCAAATTCAATCTTTTACTATTAAAAATCGAAACTCAAAACTCCAAACTCACAAACAAACACCCTGTAAATATCACATGGGTTCTTTTTGTAATTTCTTTAAGTTTAATTTTTTGATTGAATATTCGTTTGAGCATTGTGACAAAAAAAAAATACGAATATATTTTTATAAGAAATAATTGTAAAAATTTAATGGAAAAAATTTGGGAAAACCAAATCTAACCAAATTTAATGGAAAAAATTTGGGAAAACCAAATCTAACCAAACACCATCACAATTTATATATATATATGTATGTATCTATCTTTTGTGTTTTATATTTTTTTATTTTATTTTTAATATGATACTTATTTATCCATTGTCTTTTAAATAAATTGCTTGATTTCGACAATAATAATACTCCCTCCGTCTCAGATACCGTGTCTGCTACACGGTAGATAAAGTATTTTAGGAGGGGTGTAATTAGTAGATAATTAAGAATGTATTAGTGAAAATAATTATTCTATAATATAAATAATTATAAATTAAGATTAATATAACTAATTAGTTTAACTAAAATTAAAAATAAAAAATAAAATTAAAAAATTTAAAATGAGATTAAAGTGTGTAATCATTTTTCAAAAAAGAAAAGTGACATGGTATGTGGGATGAACAGAAACGACAACGTGGACATGGTATCTGGGACGGAAGGAGTAATAATTTGAACTATGAAATAGGATAAGTGCTAAAAAATTAATTCTATCTAATACATAATTCTCTTCTTATAGTTAAAGAATACTAGTATTATCCCGGTGTTATATAAAATTTAGTAGTATTTTAATTTTATTTTATTGGCCATGTAACAATTGATTTTAATTAGAGGTATTAAAAAAAAATAATTCAATGATATTTAATTAAAAAGATCAATTATATTAACTACTCCTTATACATGTGAGAAGTTAATTTTAGAGGTGGTTTGGTAGACAATTTTTTTTAAAGAATTTTTAAGCTTATTGAAGAGCTTTAGTTATTTGACCGATAAACCAATTAATTTTACTGTTTCGGTAAATTAGCGTTTTCAATTAGCTTATTAGTCGTTTCAAAAAGCTAATTAATTTTTTTATTTTAATTTTTTATTCTTTATTTACCTTTTTAAAATTAATTAATTCTTTTAAATATATTAATATATTTTTATTATACTATTTATTAATTCTTTGGATATATTTTCTTCTAATAACTGTTATAAATTTAAAATAATTATCTTTTTATATGTCAATTATTTTATTTATAAATTTGTTTAAATTTTTTAGAATACATGTAACGTGATTAATTTATATAGTATTTTATATCACATAATATTTTTATTAAAATGAATATATATATTTAATATTATAAATTTAATGTAAATACATATTAATTAAATTAAATTAATAAAAATACATATACTAATGATTTTTGTTCTTTTATACTTATATTATTTTTAATGGAAAAAAAATATTTTTTAATAAATTTGCATTAATTCTTTACAAAATATTTTCTAAAAATAATAAAAATAAATATCTTAATAAAATATTTTTTTTAATTTTTAAAATTAATAATAAATTTTTAGGTCTACCCACCGAAAAACTAACTAAATATTTTGAAAATAAAATATAAAATATCCTTAATGGTCATATAAACAGCTAATATCAAACCGCTATTTTACTAAACATTTTAATACAAAAAACTAATCGAATCAGCTAATCAAACCAGCTAATCGAATCAGCTAATCAAACCAGCTAATCGAATCAATTAACAGCTAATAGCTAATCGGCAAACACGCCCTTAATCAAAATTAAAAACATCAGCCAATAATTACTTTTCAAAATATTACATATTCAAAAATATAAGGGTAAACTGTTTTTTTTAGTCCCGTAACTGGACCCCCTTATCATTTTAGTCTCGTAAGTGGAGCCTGTCGCAAACTAGTCCCATAAGTGAAAATTTTCGCTGTTTTAATCCTCCGGCGCCGGAGACGCCCGCGTGGCTCACCGGAGGTGACGTGTCCGCCAGGTCAGCGACACCTGGCGGACACGTGGATTTATTTTTTTTTTCAATTTTTTTTAAATTAAATCAAATTAAAAATTTTAAAAATATATAAATAAAATTAAAAATAAGTTTTAAAAAAAATTAAATAAATAAATAAATCCACGTGTCCGCCAGGTCAGCGTCAGGTGTCGCTGACCTGGCAGACACGTCACCTCCGGCGAGCCACGCAGGCGTCTCCGGCACCAGAGGACTAAAACAGCGAAAATTCTTCACTTATGGGACTAGTTTGCGACAGGCTCGGGACTAAAATGATAAGAAGGTCCAGTTACGGGACTAAAAAAACAGTTTACCCAAAATATAATTATGTATACAGTTATCACAAATAATGTCTTTACAACATTGTTACGATGTTTTATCATGAAATGTCCTCCTATATAGTTTACTAAAATTATGTTCAAATAAATGCATTATGATGCATCTTTTTAACTCGCGAAGTATTTATTACTCCATTCGTCTCAATACAATAGTCTTGTTTACCATTTTTGTCCGTCCCAAAACAATAGTCTTATTTTCATAAATAATCATATCACTATAAAATTATCCTTACTTTTTCATTATTATCAAATAACTGTCACTACTTTTTACACTAATACACTCACAAGAGCAAAAAAGTCTTTTACCTGTACTTTTTACCCAATGCTAATATAATATCAATATTTCTTAAATCTCGTGTCAAACTCAACCCAGACTATAATTCTGGGACAAGGGAGTATAATAAGATAGATTTGATTTTATATTTTCTAAAATACAAAATTTTTTTGGAAAAATTTAATCCCCTTATTTATAGAACGCATTCTCTATATAAATATCACAGTTTCCATACGCCATTCTTTAATGTTTTTTCTTCTTCTTTATTTTTATGTTTGTAATTTTTTTACATGAAAATATTTAAATATGATATATTTAATAATTAAATAAATAAATAATATTAAAAAGGATACAAACAAAACTTCAATTTTCAAAATTTTAGGACTGGAGAATGGGCCTAGTGCACCCTAGTAAGTGGACCCCACATAAAACTTAGCCAATATGGTTTGGATTGGAAAATTTTAATTTGAGTTTATATTTAAATAATGTTTAATTTGATAATTTGTAAAACAATATTCTTCGTCTCGTATATTATTTTTTTGAAAAAAATTATTTTTAGTCTCAATATAATTAAAATTTATCAATTTTGGTCCCAATATAATCAAAACTCATCATTTTTATTTCAATATAACTAAAATTCATCAATTTTTTATCATAATATAAAATTTTTATTAATTTCAGTCTCAATATAACAAAAACTCATCATTTTTTATCTCAATATAATCAAACCTTATCTTTTTTTGTCTCATCGTCAACAAACCGACGGAAAATGCTAACGTGAAAAAAAATCAAACCTCATATTTATATTTGAAGAAATTGTTCAATCTTGCAAGTCTACGTCAGCATTTTCCGTCAATTTGTTGACGGTGAGACCAAAAAAGATAAGATTTGATTATATTGGGACAAAAAATGGTGAGTTTTGGTTATATTTGGACTAAAATTGATAAAAAATTTATATTTGGACCAAGAATGATGAGTTTTGATTATATTGGGACAAAAAATGATGAGTTTTGGTTATATTGGGATCAAAATTGATAAAAATTTTATATTTGGACCAACATTGATGAATTTTGGTTATATTGAGACCAAAAATGATATTTTCCCTTTTTTATCATTTTTTTGTCATATTTAAAAATATTTAGTAAAAATAATCATACATTAATACCAGAATATTCTCAAGTTTTAATTAAATTATAAATATCCCATTACTATATATAATTGTTTTATATATAAAGTTAAATGACAAAAATATCAAAATATCTTATACATTTTCACTAATCAATATAATAATAATTATTTTTTTTAATATACTATATAATTTGTCCTAGAAATAAAAAAAGATACAAACTTCAAAAAATAGAATTTAAAAAGAAAAAACGAAGGAACGCCTATTGATTATACCTTGTTATCCATTTTATATTTATATTTTTAATTAATGAACACAATTTCAGTGTAATAATATTTTTTATTTTACTAATATTTTAGGCAAAATAGCAAAAACCTCCGTGGTTTTAAAATTTTAAAAAATTTACTTATGGTTTAAAAAATATTGCACACTCTCCTCCATCTCTAAATTTGACTAATCGACGGTTAAATTTTATCACATTGACCGTTATACCCCTATTTATATATTTTTTAATTTATTTTTCTCTTTTCTATTCTTTCTTTCTTTTTTTCTCCCCAACATCAGATTCTTCCATCTTCTTCCTCAAATTCTTCTTCACACGCAGATTTTTCCCCAATTCTTTTTCACGCTCTCGCAATCTCACCATGTTCTTTCTTTTCTTCTTTTTTTCCAATTTTTTTTTTTCTTCTTCATCTCTCATTCTTCTTTGAAGAATGAAAAATTATAAAATAAGGAGAAGACGACGGGCAGAAGCGGTTGGAGCAGAGAAGAAGGAGGAAGAAGAGGAAGAAAAGAAAGAAGAGAAGGAGAAGAAGAAAAGAAAGAAGAAGAATAAGCGGATTGGACCACTTTTTTTTTTTTCTCCAATTTTCTTTGAGATTAAATTTTAAAAGTATGGAGAAGAACAAGGAAGAAGAAGATGTTGTAAAAAGTAGTCATTATCATATTTTAATAATTTTATACAAAAATATACTCTCTCCGTCCTATAACAAAGTATCAATTTTTTCATTTTAGTATGTACCATAACAAAGTATCAATTTCCTTTTTTAGTAACTGTACTATCTACCTAACATTACAAATACCCTTACAACTTACAATAAATTACACAAATGTCATTACTTTTATATCACAAATACTAATAAGGTTATTTTAGTCATTTTTACTTTAGTTCTACTACATCCCAATATAATACTAATATTTCTAAAATTACGTGCAAAAAGCAAATGGATATCTAGTTATGGGACGGAGGGAGTATCAGTTTATGGACAAAAAATCGCATAGTAGGCGCGTGACATACGACCACCGTTAGATCCTAACATATAGGGGATTTTTTGCAACATTTTGGAAACTAAAAGGAGGTTTTTTTTGGAATTTTAGAACCATAGGGGGGTTTTCAGCAAATTCGGAAAGCTACAAGGAGGTTTTTTAGAATTTTAGAACCATGGAGATTTTTCAAAAAATTCGAAAACCACGTACATTTTTTTATTATATAATAATAATAAGAGACTAAACTAAGGATTTGTTTGGTTTATATATATAAATAGTTAATAAGTATAATGAATTATTATAAACCAATAATAATAATAATAGGTAAAACTTCTAGAGTTGTTTATTTTGTATTTGAATGAGTATTTTAATTGAATTTTTATTTAAATGGTATATTATATGATATTTTACGTATACATATACTTTATTTTTTATTTGGAATCATATAGGATTTTTTTTCTAAGAAAAAAAAATTCGAAATAATTTTAAATATATATATATTTTTACAAAAGTTAACATTCAATATAAACTTATTGAAGCGTTTTTAGTTGTTTGACCAGTCAAAAATTAATTTGTTTAGTAAATTAGTTTTTTTAAATAACTTATTGGCCTCAAAAGCTAATTTTTGAAATTTTGTATATTCATTGTTCCAGAATAATTGTTTTATTTTAATTTTATTTATTTATTTTTTATTTGACCTTAAAAATAAATTATTTATTTTATACATATTAATATATTTTTCATTGTAGTATTTATTAATTATGTTCGAATATAATTTTAGTTAACTTTTCAATTTACTTTGTAAATTTTATATAATTGAAATTATTATTAATTTATTTATATATGTTATATATTATTTGTCACATAAATTTTTTTATTATTGATAAATATGTTAGAATAAATTTATTTGAAATTATAAATAATAAAAAAAAATATTATTTTATTCCTCATCTGACCTTGAAAATAAGTTATTCATTTTACACATATTAATATATTTTTCATTATAGTATTTATTAATTATGTTAATATATATTTTTATTTAGCTTTTAATTTTACTTTTATAAATTTGATATTATTGAAAGTAATATTTATTTATTTATATATACTATATATATTGCTTGTCACATAAAATTTTTTTATTACTATAAATATATTATAATGAATTTATTTAAAATCATAAATAATAAAAGAAATTAATTAAAAAGCAATTTAATAAAAAAATATATATACAATTTTTCTAATATTTAAATAAAAAAATAAATATTTTAATAAAATTTTCATAATTTTCAATAATTAATAATAAAAATTCTAAAAAGTCTTATACAACGAATAATAAACTAAATATTTTTAAAATAAGATACAAAATATCCATAATTGTCATACGTATAAACAACTAATATCAAACCGCTATTTTACCAAACACTTTAATAAGCTAATTGAAAACGCTAATTTATCATACATTAAAATTAGCTGATTTACTAGTTAAATAGACAAAAGCTCTTGAAAAAACTGTTTACCGAACAAAACAAACCCCTGGATTCAACATTTTACTTGGATAAACATCCTATGATAATTGAAGCATACTTGAAACAATCTTTGGTATATTTTGGTAAATTGGAAATGAGCAACACAACAATTAAATTATTTGATTTTAATTTTTTTAATTTGAGTTTTAATTATATTTTGATGTAATATTTTATGAGAAAAATAATACTTCCTCCGTCCCATAACAAAGTATCTATTTTTTCATTTTAGTCCGTCTCATAACAAAGTATCCATTTCTTTTTTTATTAACTGTACTATCTACCTAACATTACAAATACCCTTACAACTTATAATATATTACACAAATGTTATTACCTTTATATCACACTATACTAATAAAGTTACTTTAGTCATTTCTATTTTATGCCTACTACATCTCAATATAATACTAATATTTCTAAAACTACGTGCAAAAAACAAATGAATATCTAATTATGGGACGGAGGGAGTACTTTTCTAGCCCGCTATAATGATGGTACTTTTTTTTTTTTAATTATTTTCATTTAAACTTACAATTCATTTTTAAACTATTTTTAGTCTCTCACAATTGTATTATTTTTAGCGTAAATTACGTAATATCTTCTTGTGTTTTAGTAAAAATGTATAAAATACGCTGTATTTTATTTATTGCGTGAAATCCCTTGTGTTAATGTAAAGTTTGCAGAAAACACCCTCTTTATCCAAAATTGATGTTTGATTCTAAATAAAGACCTAAATTACGCAAATTTTATACAAATAAAAAACGTAAAATATTTTAAATAATTTTTTGAATAAAACAAATTAATAAATAATTGATTAATCATTTATTTTTATATTTTTATAAAAATCAGATAACAATTTGTCTCTAAAAACTATAAAACGAAGGATTGATCAATTATTTATTTATTTATTTTATTCAAAAAAATTATTTAAAATATTTTACATTTTTTATCTGTATAAAATTTGTGTAATTTAAGTATTTATTTAGAACCAAACATCAGTTTTGGACAATAAAGGTGCTTCATGCAAACTTTACCTTAACACAAGGGGTTTCACGCAATAAATAAAACACGGAGTCTTTTATGCATTTTTAATAAAACATAAGGGGGTGTTATGTAATTTACCCTTATTTTTATTTCAATAAATAATAACTAAATATTTATTAGTTTTTCTACTTATAATATCATTTTTTTTATTAATTCTTTAAATAAATTTACTTTAATACTCTCATTTACTATTTTTTATCTATCATACTTTTATATGAAAATTTTTATAATTTTATAATCTTTATACCCAAACAAAATAGCATAATTAACTCAGATACAAAGAGTATTGTGAACCGTGTGGACAAAATAATTTCAATTTTGATTTGAAATTAAAATAAAACAAACTCTAAAATTTGATTTGAATATTAATTTGAATAAGAAATTTTTTTTATTTATATTTTAATTGTTGTACTATAATTCTCACCATGTTTTTATAATTTTGTATTTAACTTGTACTATATATTCTCACATGTGTACTAAAATGTGACATAGAAAACTACTTAAAAATTAGGACAAAGTTCTGAGGTACAGAATTAGATAATATTGCTAAAAACTTAGGCTGTGTTGGCCCGCAATGTTTTTCACTAAATTTATATTCCCTCATTCACTATTTATTTATTTATTTTTGTCGTGTATGCTATTGATACATAATTTTGAAATGACATAATTAATAAAAATAATTATATATTAAAATTAAAATAATTAATTAATTTAATTTAGATAAAAATTTTGCATATTGAAATTTTTAAAATGTGGTTAAAACATACCGTCTCTTTGCTCAACATTAACAATTTTCTATAAATATTATTAAAAAATACAAATATAAACCCGCATTAATATAATATATACATTATTTACTCATAAAAAGTCAATTATTCAATACAAAATATTATTTTTTATTAGCAACATAGTTCTTCATACCACACATAAAAAAATCAATTTATCTAAAAACGTTGAATGAAAAAACTGATATAATCCTTTTAAAATAAATAGATGAGAAATGAGATATGAGACATACTAAAACGACAATGTGAATGCAATTAAAGTACTATTTATTATTGTGACGGATTAAGATTTATGATCGAATAACAAATAGAAAATATAAAAAAGATACAGATATATGTGGTTCACCAAGAATGTGTTGGCTACATCCACATGCAGGAACGAATAGATTTTCATTCACGACGGCTAGGTTACAGATTACAGATTTGAGCTGCTTGGCCACCTATTAGAATTGGAATACATGTCTATTTATAGCGTAAGCTTATGTCAATAATATCCAAATCATATCTCTAAATCTAATTTATAATATCTAATATCTAAATCATATTCTTCGATTCTAGGCATATCAACAAATCTTCACCTTAACTTGAATCTCGCTTCAAGATATATCATTACAATGCCAAATGAACAAGTGGCAAACTAACTTCAAGGCATATCAACAAATCTCCACATTGACGTAAATCTTACTTCCAGATGCATCATTATAATGACAAATGAACAGACTTCTCCATTCTGCCTCAGATTTGCCCTTCCTCGGACAACTACCAGCTTGCAACATGTAACAAGTTTAAACAATGTCGAAACTTGCTATGAGGGGCCGCTTTGGTGAACATATCAACAATTCCTTCCTCCATTTGTAGCCTTAACAGACGTTATTTCAAAAACAACTTATTGGTTAGATATTTCGTCATGTACAAACTCTCCAACTTCTTCCAAAAGCCAACAGGAGTTTCCTGATTGGAAACTTCGACGATTACATCATCTGACAGACACAGTATGATAGTCAAGTGGGCCTTTTCCTCTACGGTATTCCACTCTTCATCATCTACGTTTGCACCTCTCGGTTTTTCAAGTAGCGGCGCCCACAAACCCTGCTGCTTCAGCAAAGATCGCATCTTGATCTGCCATAAGCCAAAACTATTCCTACTGTGAATTTGTCAACCTTTACGTTGAAAGCAGACATTGTTGACAGGGCCGTCCCTGGGCCCGGGCAAAAGGGGCGACCGCCTAGGGCCCAATCTAAATTGGGGCCCATTATTAATTTATATTATATATAAATTATTTATATATACAAATTATTTGACATTAATATATTAATATAAGAGCATGGCCTAGTGGTTAAGTTCTATATATACTTTAAAAATGACATGAACCCCTTATAATTTAAAAAATATTCCATGAAATTCATTTTTATATTTTTTTAGTGATGAAAAGATGACTTTTCATCTATATTTTTTGCATGGCGACGGTTTAATATAACGTTTGTTAAAATATAAGGGAGCGTTACGCAATTTTTAAAAATTATGCTAGAAATTTTTTTTTTATTTATATTTTATTATAGGTAAAAAAATATTATATATATATTTAAGGGCCCTTAATTTTTATTTCGCTCTGAGCTCTTCAAAAGTTAGGAACGGCCCTAATTGTTGATCGACTCATGAAACCCTAGCAAAGCGGAAATAAACAAAACCCTGAACGAAATGACCAAGCTCTGATACTAGTGTGTTTTGACGGATTAGGATTAATAATCGAATAAAAAATAGAAAAGATAAAGAAGACACAAATTTACGTGGTTCACCAACTATGTGTTGGCTACATCCACAGGAAGGAGGAACGAAGAGCAGATTTCATTTACGGCTATGTTACATATTACAATTTTGAGCCTATGCGAATAATATCAAAATCATATCTCTAAATCTAAAATATAATATATAATATCCAAATTATATTCCTAAATTCGAAGCATATCAACATTTATAATGCTTTTTAAATATTAATTTAAATATTTATACTTTATTTTTTTACGTTGTATTAAAAATTAATTTTATATTAAAAAATATTAAGATTAACAAATAATTATTTTAATTTAAAATTTTATTATTTAAAATTCAAAAAGTCCCGCAAAAATAAAACAAATTTGTACAAGCATCATGTGATAATTAAAGTACACTCGACACAATATTGCTAAATTTGAAATGAGAAAACATAACAAACTATAGGAATCTCTAGACATTATTTGATTTCGACGACTCATGTTAAAGTCAAGTGCATGCAATGTGTTGGCCTGATAATCTTTTTCGATATAAAAAGTCTCGATTAAGAGGATCTAAGTACAGATTCTTGGGCAACTCGACGCGAATCCCAAATGTTATATGAAAAAGGATAGTGTAAAAGACAACTCGATAAGGAAAAGGCCGAAGAAATATCGATTGAAATTGATTATATCAGAACTGCAAAACTACAAAAGAAAATGATAAAATAGAAAAAGATGAAAAATATATGTTTTTAACATCCATCCTTTCTTATTACACGTTACTGTGTCTTTTTTCTTTTCTCTTTTTTTTTTTTTTAAGCCGTAAAAATTCACAGCTGTTATTTTTTTAGTGCGCTCTAGGTAAATTTTTAGTTCGAACTTAATAGTCTGCAAACTAAATTCGACAAAATAAGTCACACAAGAAACGAATCTTTAACCCTATTAGACAATATATTTTTAACATCAGCACAGGTACTGAAGATTTTAATTATAAAATTGTCGTCTTATATATATATCTCATATATTTTTTATGGAACACATTTATGATTTTATATATCTAGCTTCTAAATATATTTATATTCTAAATAATTATTTTAATAAAAGTAATTTATATTATCTCCGTCTGGTTGTAAGGATCTCATTTACTTTTTGTGTATTGATTTTTTAATATTAATTATTATATCAAAACATACTATAAATTAAGAAAAAATTAGAAAAATACTTCAGTTAATATCTTATAATACTAATAGAAGAACATTTGTACATAATATTATACAAATATAAAAATATTTTTAATATTGAGTACAATTACGCAAAAGGTAAATATGATCTTTAGAGTCTGACCGAGGAAATATTAATTATATATAAACATCTATTTTTATTATATAGTATTGTATTTTATTATTTTATTTGTAGTGATATATATTATTGAGTTATAACTCTTAAAATAATTTATACATATTTTTAATTTATTTTTAATAAAATATACATATTATTTGTCCCATTTTAATATGTTTTTTTAGAATTTTATAGTAGATTAAGTATTTTTTATTATATTTTATTGTTAATAAAAGTATGTAAGATGACATTCTTACCATTTGCATTTTATGTATAAATTAATTGTATATATATAATTTATGTAAAAATTAAAGATATCAATATATAATTATTTTTATTATAATAATATTTTTTTTTGAATAAAATATAAAAAATAGTAAAAATGATAATTTCACTTAAATCCGGAGAAGTATTCTATAATACTCCATCCGTCCCAAACACCCTGCAACATTTTTTTTTAGTATGTTCCAAACACTGCAATATTTTCAAAATAGGAAATAATTAATCATACTTAATCTATATCCCACACTTTATCCCCTCGCATCATCCAAATAAAAAAATAAAATATACATTTCTCTCTCAATCACATCACTTAATTTCTAAATTATCCTACTTAATACTACCCACCTAAAAATTCGCGCCAAAAGTAAATGTTGCAACTTATTTGGAAAGAAGAGAGTATATTTTAATTATATAAAAAAAATGCTTATAATATTTATATATAGACAAATTATTTAATTACCGTAAATAACAAATATAAAATGCTTTAAAATATTTATAATTTTTTTTAAAAAAATTATGGTTTTATTAATTATGAATTTTATAAAAATTTAATATTAAAAATAAAAAATATATATATTGGAAAATTGACTAACAATGTGCTATATAAATATTATTTATTTTTATTTATATAATTGATATTATTATTTAAGGTAAGTGTAATTGTAGATTAGAAAATGTGATACACCATTAAATAATGAGATATGTATTATTTGATTATAAATTTATTTTTTATGTAATATATCTTTTATTAAAAAAAAATTTAAATATATTTTGAATGTTTTAAAATTTATATATTGTATAATAAATACTAATATATATAGATAACTAATAGTATAATTAAATTTTAATATGTGAAATTTTACCGAAAAATTCAAAAATTCACCAAGAATTTCATCCAAAATCACAAAAGAGTAAGGGGGTGTTTGGCAAATAGCTTTTTGAATAGCTTTTAGCTTATTGAACAGCTTTTAGCTGTTCGATCACTCAAAAAACTAATTTAGGTGTTTGGTAAATTAGCTTTTTGGAATAGCTTTTTGGACCCAAAAAGCTAATTTCTGAAAAGCTAACTTACCCAGCGTTTTGAAATAGCTTTTTCGAAAAAAAAAATTTATTCCTTATATGTCCTTAAAAATTTATCATGCATTTTACACAAATAAATATATTTTGATTATATTATAATATTTTATTATAATATAGTTTTACTTTTATAAATTTAAAATAATTAATTTTTATATAAAAATTATTTTAATTGTAAAATATATAAATTTATTAAAATCAACATAAAATATAAAATATAAATATTAATAATTTATTTTTATATTAAAATTACATTATATAAATTTTATACTAAAAATAAATTAAATAAATTAAATTTATTGAAAATTATAAATATAATGAACTAATCGATAACTAATATAATAAATATATACACGAAAAATTTATTATTTTATATTTTACATCATTTTCAATAGAAAAAACTATTTGTATATTTTAATAAAAATATATTATTTTTTTAAATATAACTGTAATAAAAATAAATACTTTTATAACACTTTTACCATTTTCAATAACTAATAACAAAAATTTTTAAACATTCTAAACTCAAAAAAACATAATTAAATATATTATAAACAAAAATAAAATAGAAATGTTCTCGATTGTCATTTTACGTACAAACAACTAATATCAAACAGTTGTTTTACTAAATATTTTAATACAAACAGCTAATCGAATCAGCTAGTCAAACCAGCTAATTGAATCAGCTAACAGCTATCAGCTAATTGAATCAGCTAACAGCTAACAACTATAAGCTAATTGCCAAACACGCTCTGAATAAAGAGGAAAAGGAGGTTTTTGGTGTGTGAAAATTGAGCGTGAAAATGACCTTTTTATATATACTTTTGGGATTGTGTTAAAATTAATAAAAAATTATTATTTTTTTTAAAAAAAATAATTAATTACAAACATAAATAAGAATTAAAAAAACATTAAATTAATTTTAAATTTATTAAAAAATTCAAAAAATTTAGAAATAATAATAATTTATTTTTAATTTCATTAATTAGTATTATAATCACCATTAATGATTTAGTTAAATGGGAATTAAAAAATATATTAAATCAATTTTAAAAATATCAAAAAAAAAAAGATTTAAAACGGCAGGATCCAACGTCTTTTATTTATTATAATAATAATAATAATAATAATAATAATAAAATTTAATAAATATATTTATTAGTTATAATTTCATTAATTATATCAAGAATAACTATATAATATTAATGATAAGTTATTAATTATTTTTATTTAAAAACAAAATTGATTATATGGAACACAACGAACTCAAATATATAATATATAGATAAAATTAGAGTTGACAGTGAATCGATTCGTGTTGGATTCGTATCGGGTTGAATACTTGAAATTAGTTAAATTATTTAACCATAACCCGACCTGTTTATAATCGTGTTTGGCTCGTGTTAACCCGTTTATTATCGTGTCGGGTTCAGGTTGACTCGTGTTGACCCGTATACATAATTAAGTCGAATTTCTTGATTCAAATTAAATAATTTTTTGTTATGTTATCGTGTTATGTTAGTTTTTATTGGTTTGAACGTAAATTAGATTGAATTATTTAAAATTGAACTTAGTTAAAATTAATTTATGAGAAAATTATTAAATTATGATTATTTTATATATAATAAATATATTAATCAATATTAATATTTTATAATCGGATTGTCGTATCGTGTTCGAGTTGAGAGCCTCAACCCTAACCCGAATCGTTTACTATCGTGTCGGGCTCGTGTCAACCCGTATACATAATCGGATTGAAATCTTTGACCCAAACCCAATTATTTTGTGTCGGGTCGATTTTTGTCAGCTCTAGATAAAATACAAGTGGTAAATAAATTACTCAAAAATATCATACCTCCAAACTTTTACAATTGCATCATAACCATTAACTTTTTAGGGACTGTTTGCTTCAGGTTTAGGAGGTGAGACAATTCTAAAATTTTTCATGTTTTGATTCAATTTTTTTCAGAGGGGAGAGGAAACAATTTTTTAAAGTTTTTTTCCCCTCCAATTTGGGAGAATTTGAAGCGGGGAGATTTTATTAATTTTTTTTTTATCTAATTACGCATTATATTCTTTAAATATATTATTAAAAATTTATTAATATCTTCACATTTTTAATTAAATATTTTAACCAAGTTTAATTATAATATTTTTTAACAAATCATATAAATTAATATATAATTATATCTATAATAATAATAATAACAATAATAATAATAATAATAATTTAATTTTGAATGAATAGTATTTAAAAAAATAATAATAATTTATTATCTTTCAAAATTAATTCCAATACAATCCTGCATTAAAGATATAAACAAAATGCTTAAAATTTTTATTTTATTATATTTGACAAATATATTTTAATGCCATTTTATGAATAAATTAATCGAAATTTATTAAATATTTTAATTTTTTTTTATTTATACAATATACGGACAAAATAGTAAAATTTTTCTATTTTTCCTCCCCTCACATACTTTCAGGAAAAAAAATTAATAACAAATATTCAATTCATCCAATTAGGTTGGATTTTACGTTGACATGATAATCTCATAATAATCTGAAATATAAAAATTAGGTCATCGGATGGGCCGAGCCCAAGCTGGACTTAGATTTAAATTTTTTTTTAAAAAAAATTATGTAAGTAATTTTTTTTTTTAGGTAAAATTGCTTATAACTCCCCTGTGTTTCGAAATTCGGCGTAAAATTTCTCTATACTTTAAAAATTGCATGGTACCCCTTTATACTTTAAAAAACGTTGCATGAAACCCCACCACCATGAAACTTTCTTCGTGTGATAAGAAGATGATTTTCTATCTATATGTTTTGCATGGCAGGGGAGTTTTATGTAATAATTTTTTAATATATAAGTGAGCGTCATACAATTTTTTAAAGTAGAATGAAGATTTATGCTGAGTTTCGAAACCACAAAGTGGTTTCATGGAATATTTTTTAAAGTATAAGGGGACGTCATGCAATTTTTAAAGTAGAGGGGAATTTACGCTGACTTTCGAAACCACAAGGGAGTTATGGACAATTTTGCTTTTTTTTTTTTATTAGATTGTTTAATGAAATTTATAATTTTAGATGTTTTAGTTTGTTTTGTATTTCGAGTCTATTATCTATTTGTCTTGTATCGTGTTTAAATTTGAAACTTTAGGATGAAAATCAAATTTCAAATCTTAATAAAAATACGAACTAATACACCTGTAGTAAAATCATTGAAAGTTTAAATTAAAAATTTTCAAATATGAATTAAAAATCTATAAAATATATAAATATTTTTTATAAAAAAAAAAAAAAAATTCCTCTTAGAAAATAGAGATAATTATAAAGCATTTTTTATTTAAATTTAAATTTTATTTTTTTACTCTTCATTAATTTATTATTTTTAATCACTATTTTATAATAAAAGATAAATTTGTCCATTCATACTATAAAACAATTACCTAAAATACCGTGCAAATATACTTTAGACAGTAAAAAATAAATGAAGAGAGTATAATATAAATTAATTACTATTATTATTGTATAAATTTATTTATCATTTTTTTCTTCAAAATTATTGCAATTTTCGTCTTCCGATGGATTCCCGGGGTAATCCAGAGGTCTTTTCTCCTGCTCCTCGTCTTCTACACCGCATCCAATCCTAGCCGTCGATCTCACTCTTTTAATCTCAGCCCTCGATTTCATCTCCTTCACCAGTTCCGCCACCGCCCCGCTCTTCTCCCTCCGGTGCCTTATCAGTACCTCGCCGACGTCCGCCGGCGTCATCTCCGCCGCACCAATCACCGCCTGCAACTCCTCCGGCAACTCCGATTCCTCCAATCCAAGGTAATTCTTCGCCAAAATCTTCACCGCCGGGAACGAACAGTAGCTCATATGAATGTGCAGATCCATCCGGCCGCTCCGGAGCAGCGCCGGATCGAGCTTCTCGATGTGATTCGTCGTGAAGACGAAGATCCTCTCGCTTCCGCAGCACGACCACAGTCCGTCGGTGAAATTCAGCAGTCCTGAAAGCGTCACCGCGTTTCCGCCGTCCTCCGCCGCGAGCTCGGCGGCGCTGCGGCGGTTCCCGGCGGCTTTTCTCCGATTGGTTAAGTTCACCGAACAGTCGATGTCTTCGATGACGATGATCGATTTGGACGTCGTCTTCATCAGTAACTTTCTGAGCTCGGAATTTGTACTGACCTCGCTCAATTCCAGATCGTAAATGTCGTAGCTGAGGTAATTGGCCATGGCGGCGATCATGCTCGATTTTCCGGTCCCCGGCGGACCGTACAGAAGGTAGCCGCGCTTCCAGGCGCGGCCGGTCTTCTGGTAGAACGATTCGCCATTGACGAAATCTTCGAGGTCGGAGATGATTTCAGATTTCGTGATCGGATCCATGGCGAGGGTATCGAAGGTGCTTGGGTGCTTGAACGGTACGGACTCCCATGGATGACCTCTGGAGTCTAGAGATCCGCCTCTGGAATTGGTGAAGAGGAGGCGGTCCTGGCTTTTCCGGCGGAGCTCCTCCGCCGTGTCGGAGACGAAATCGAGGTAGGAATTGAGGATTAGGTTTTTGTGCTTTTTTTTAATTCTGAGAGTGAAGCCTCTCTTCTCCTCCGGCAATGGCCGCCATGTGAAGGTCTGGTTTTGGCGCTGAGTGACGACGTGTTCCCACTCGACGGCGGCGCCGCCGAAGGAGTCGACGAGGCGGTCGTTGTTGGAGAGGCCG
Source organism: Andrographis paniculata (assembly GCF_009805555.1). Lineage (NCBI taxonomy): Eukaryota > Viridiplantae > Streptophyta > Magnoliopsida > Lamiales > Acanthaceae > Andrographis > Andrographis paniculata. Next base: position 1,623,249 of record NW_026137424.1, read on the forward strand.
AAGGTGATGGCGGAGGAGTTGAGGCCGCGCGTGAGGCTCAGGCGCGTGCCGGAGATGGAGGCGGAGGAGCTCAGGTAGATTTGGACGGCGTTGTAGAGCTCGTTGGTGTTGACGCCGTCGATTTCGGTGATGTCGTAGTAGCAGTAGGCGGAGAAGTAGCCGGAGAGGCGGTAGAGGAGGCGGAGCGCCGCCACCCGGAGCTCCGGCGGGAAGACGGCGTGGAGGATTCCCTGGCAGAAAGCCCAAACTCCCATCATCGACGCCGCCGTCGTCCAAAACTCCTTCATTTTTTGCTTTTTTTGTTTTTGGCTATTTTGGATTCTCCGGCGGTGGCGGTGACTGAGAGAGCGCTGCGCAGTTCGGTGGCGTTTTATAGAAGAAGGTGATGGATCTCGGGAGCTAATTTATTGAAAGCGCCGGGTTGATCTGCACCGTTCAATTTCAAAGGTTCATTGAATTAATGGTTTGGATTTAATCTGGTTCTGCTCCTGGGACTTTCTAAACTTATAAATTTTAAGTGAATATGAGAAGTGTTAACTCTGTTTCATTTATAGGATTTGTAATGATTTCAATTATTAATTTCATTTTTTTCACTAAAAAAATATTAAACCAAATATGTATTTTTTATTTTTTATATTTATTTAAAAATTAATTTTTTACATTTAAAATATTACGTCAACGTCTATTTATATTACATCATATAATTATTCAAATTCAAAATTTTTACTATTTAAATCTCAACTCAAAATTCAAACCCTCAAACAAACAAAGTATAATATGGAGTATTAATATTTGTTGTGTAAGTTATATATTGTATTGTGTTTATAATCTTCTTATTGTACTATTGTGCTAAAATTAATACTCGTCCCAAAACACAACAAATATTAAAATTAAAACTACGTGCAAAACGCAAATGAGTACTTACTTTTGAGACGGAAGGAATATAATATATTATATCATAGCACATTATACAATTGCATAACACAGTATATACTGATTTCAGCACAAAATATGACACACACAACAAATATTTCTATATAACACAACATACATCTTGTGATAATTTGCTAATTATTTTAAGTTAATGTGTTAATTTGAAAACATATTATCTATACGTTGATTATTTGTTAATTACTTCAAGTTAGCTCCCTAGTCGTCATCATTTCTTAAATACAGTGTCATAAAATATGCATAAATTAATGTCGTAAATTATATAATACCGCTTATATTTTTGTAAGAATACACAAAATATTCTATATTTTATTTATTGCAATCTCGTATATTAAATTAAAGTACACAGAAAATATTTTTTCGTCCAAAACTGATGTTTTATTGTAAATACGTACTTAATTATACAAATTTTACACAAATAAAAATATAAAATCTCTTAAATAGTTTTTTTTTTGGAATAAAATAAATAAGTAAATAATTTATCAAGCAAATATTTAATTGGTTTTTTAAGACAAACTCTTACATAATATTGTTTTTTTAAAAAAATCTGAAATGAATGATTTATTATTTATTATTTATTTAAATAAGACTATTTGATTTTTTTATTTATATAAAATTTGTATAATTAAGTGTATGTTTATGATCAAATATCAATTATGGACGAATAAATGTTTTATTTAATACAAAGAAATCTCACGTAATAAATAAAATATGAATTATTTTATGTATTTTTACCAAAATACAAAAAAATATTACACAATTTACTCATTAATATATGGAAGGTATATATTAATTATTAGTATTATCTTATTTTTTTTTTTATTAATTGACATTGCTTGGATGAATATAATATGTATTTTATTGATAGTACAATGTATTGTCATATTGTATTTTAAAGGTGTGTTATTTTTATATATTTTATTTATTAAGGTTATTTTTAACCCATAAATTTTATTTATACAGTTTCAATTCAAAAGACATAATTGTTACAATATTCTTATTCGAACTCACAATTTTATTTTTCACATTAAAAAAATTATTTTTCAAATATTTTATTTTATATATTAGTTTAAACAACTTTTTATATTTACAATTCGTATTCAACTTTTATTATTATTAACATAATTATTGATTGTTACTTAATACTCCATCCGTCCCACATACTATGTCCACGTTGCCATTTCTGTCCGTCCCATATTCCATGTCACTTTCCTTTTTTTGAAAAATAATTACACACTTTAATCTCATTTTAAACTTTTTAATTTATTTTTAAAATTTTAATTAAACTAATAAGTTATCTTGATCTTAATTTATAATTATTTATATTATCGGATAATTATTTTTACTAATACATTCTTAATTATCTACTAATTATATCCCTCCTAAAATACACTGTCTACAGTGTACCAGACCCGATATATAGGACGAAGATAGTAATATATTTATAATATAAATAAATAATTATTTAGTTAAAGAGTGGGAAAAGAAAAAAAGAAAAGAGTTTTATATTTGATCATATTTATGATCAACTAAAAAAATTTTAAAAATTTAAAGATCACATGCTTTTTAAAAAATTCTTCAAAAATATAATGTAAGACATATTTCGTGGTCATCGGAGCATCCAACTCTCCATTATATTGCATTGTCTTTATTTTTATATAATGGAGGAAGTAATTATTTAATAATAATGTGTTAGTACTATGAATAATAAATAAATATAAATTAAAATAGGTATATTTAATTTTTTATTTTTTATTTTTTTTTTTATGAAAAATAACTTTGATTTGAGATTAATATATATAAAAGGAATGTATCATGTGTTAAGGTATCTTCTGACAATATGCATTCAATGCATTCCTAGGAATATATAATTTAAAATAAATTTAGGAGAGGATTATCCGAGATTTTCACTATTCATCAAATTTTTTTTTTTAAAATATCAAAATTAAATACCTATTTTTTTTATTTTTTATATTATATTAAAAATCATTTTTATATTTAAAATATCACATCAACACCTATTTATATCACATCATACAATTATTTAAATTCAAAATTTTTACTATTCAAATCTCAATTCAAAATTCAAACTCCAAACAAATACAACCATGTATGTATTTGAAGGATTTCGGGTGATTTCTACAATTTCCATAAAATTTTCCCCCAAAAAATCAAATAAAACACACATTTTTTATTTTTTATATTATACTAAAAATCAATTTTACATTCAAAACATCACATCAATACTTATTTATATCACATTATACAACTATTTTAATTCAAATTAATTACTATTTTTGTTACAATGTTTAGTTTAGATAATTGACCTTTTGCATATTTTCATATGTAGTAAAAACATATTTAAGAGACAAAAATATTATTATCTAAAAGTTGTTTATTTAGTATTTTAATTTGAAATATTATTTTTTAAAAAAATAATATCGGTAATATAAAAAAAATATTTTTTATTGAACCGTTGACTCTTCTAAAAATATTAAAATATAAATATTATATATATTGAAGAACATATCAACAAAAAAATTATTTAAAAGAACACACATTAAAAAAATACTCCAAATTAAAATACTAAACAAACACCCTCATTATATTTCATAGTGAATTTTTATTTTAAATATTCAATTTAAAACAACTCAAGTACAAGTAAATAAACTAATATATATATATATATATTTATTGACTGATTTAGGAAATTAAATTAAAAAATTTAATTGAATGATAAATATAAACTTAAAAAATTAAAGTAAATGAAAAATAAAAGACACAATATAGTTATTGATGTATTTTTTCAACAAACAAAAAACAAAATTCAAAGATATGGAAATATCCTCAAATTTGATTAATTAGTGCACGAGAGTATGAATATCTAAACACTGTACGGTACATAATAAAATTAACTAAAAATTAAAATTCTGGAAATTTAAAGTGGTGATCCCCGAATCTGACTTTGCTTTTGTTGAAGTTGATTGAAGATGTCTTCTTCGGAAAAATTCAAATCCTTAAATATTCCTTGAAGAAAATGCTTGGAACCGTCGTCTGGTTGGTTACAGCAACCGCCGTCAATCGCCCAAAAGAAACGTTTTGAAACGTCGTCTCGCCAACTGCATAACCCAACCGACTAATCCAGCGACTAACTGGTCGCTAGACCAAAAGACTCCTTGGCCGCCCCCACCAAGCGACCAAACTACCGTTCACTTAAGTGGGCAATCAATTACCAGACCTTACTTCGCCCGACCTCCGTAGCATAACTTGGTCCGACCACGGACCAACAGACTTGTTGGTCTGACCACAGACCTTCTGACTTACTGGTCTGACCACAAACCTCCCGACTTGCAGATCATCCGACTTATTGGTCAGATCGCAAACCTCCCGACTTGCGGATCTTCCGACCTGCGGACCGTATGACCTGTAGACCGTCCGACTCGCAGACTATCCGACCTGCGGACCTTTCGACCTGCGGACCTTTCCATCTGGAAACCGTCCGACCTGTAGACCGTCCAACTCGCAGACTATCCGACCTGCGGACCTTCCGACCGGACCAACCGACCGAGGACCAACCGATCTGCCCAACCGACCTGAGCGCAAATTTTTCTCCTTTTCCACCCGACTTCGTATCTAATTTTCTTTTAAGATCCTGCTATCCTTATTTATTATTATTATTATTATTTTTTGTGAGTAACAATTGTAAATTAATTTTTAATGCATTATTACCATTCTTAATAAAAATAAACATATATTTTATTTATTTTTTATGTAAAATGAGGTATAAATAATTATTTTACTTATAACATAAAAATATCACAATATAAAAAACATACAAATTACACATCCAAAACATCCAAATTACAAATCACACAGTGTTGTCTGCTTCTTTTGTGCCAAACCTCTAATTATTTTCTATTATTTGAACTTTGCGTTGTTCGAAAAAAAAAAAATTTCTCATAAAATATTATATCAAATATTATTTTAATATTAAATTCAAATCGTATTTTTTTTCCAAACTAATCAAAAGAAACACACCTGATCCATCGGATTAATCTCATTTATTTTGGCACGAAAGTTTAAAAAGTATTTTGTTAATATAGTTAATTAGTTTAATTTAATATTTATAATATAGCTTTTTATTATTTTATTATTTTTTGGAAAGAATTTAAATTCAAGTTTAAATCTAACTTCTTACAAATTTTTTACCTAAAATATCAAATTAAATAATTATTTTTATTTTTATTATTACAGTCAAATTTAATTTAACATTTAAAATATTATATCAATACTTATTTATATTTCATCAAATAATTATTCAAATTTAAAATTTTATTATTTAAAACTCAAGTCTATATTTTTTTTTTAAAAATTAAATTCAAAATCAAAATCCACTGTTCACTATTTTTTATCTAACAAATCAAACCAAATATATATATATATCTTTTATTTTTACATTACATTAAAATTAATATAACATTTAAATATTATATTATATTATATTAACTTTCTATTTATATTACTTCCACTATAAACTATGCTTACGTTCTTTATTTATCTGCCATTAAAAAAAAAAAAAAAATAGGCCTCATTATAATTTTTTTTATAAAAAAAAATTATACAAATTTGTACTATTTTAATATTTTTTTTCTATTTTCTTATTATAAAAAACAAAACTCAAATATGTTGAACAATAAACATAAAATGAAACTAATTTAATGGCGCAGCAAAAAAAAAAATGATATAAAATATTGGTTGCAACATTTGGATTTGAATTGTATTTCTTCCTTAAAAAATATATATATATAATAATACTCTCTCCATCCCATATTTTATGTCTGAGTCACTGTAGACACGAAAATTTAGGATAAATATAATTAATAGTTAATTAAAAATGTATTAGTAAAAATAATTATTCTATAATATAAATAATTATAAATTAAGGTTAAGATAACTAATTAATTTAATTAAAATTAAAAAAATTAAATTAAAAAATTTTAAATGAGATAAAATGTATAATCATTTTCCTTTTTGAAAAATGACATAGGATGTAGGACGGACATAATAGGTGGGACAGAGAGAGAAATAATTATACGCTTGTTTAACTATAAAAAAAAACTTTAAAGGTATAAATATTAATATTTATAAAATATAGTTAAATTTTTATTTTAAAGTTATGATTGTTAACTTATTACTTTAAAGTAAAATAAGACTAATTAAATGTGACATCAAAATAAATAAATAAATCTTAAAAATAATGAAATAGTAATTCCTCCTTTCTACACCAATTTACACTTTTTTTTTATATATTTTTGAAATTTTTGCATTTTAGATCAAATTTACTAAATCAAATATATTTAATAAATATAAATTCAATTTAATTAACTATATGATATATAGTAATGTTATACATCATGTATGATTACTCAAAACTCCTTTATCTCTATTTATCTCGTAAAAAAAATAAATATTTTTATCTATATTTAAAACACTATTTTTTTTTATAAAATTAATTTATATTAATTATAAATAAACAAAACGTATTTTTTTCTTTACTTGTATTATAAAAAAATTTATATTCTCTAAAATTATATATATTGCATTATTTTTTTTATTACGATATAATTTTTAAAATATTTAAATACATATTCTAATTTTTTTAATTATATGTAATAAATTTATTTTAAATCACTATTATCAATTAATTAATTATTATTATTATTTTAAATATAGTGTGTGGTCAATTATTTTGCAATGGAAAAAGTATATCACAGCCCTAATATTATGCAATTGAAATATTATTAAATTATTGCGACAATAATTATGAGATAGGAGAAAATAAAATAAAATATTTTGGAAGAATAAAAACAAAAAAGGCTGTCAGGTCACCGGAATATAGGGAATGAAGAAATCAGTAGAATGAGGTTATAATATAAAAAAATATCATTTCTTTGTGACTTATATTCATTTTCATATTTGAAATATAACAAAAATTATTTTTGATCATATTCAATATTATAATTATCAATTTTGGTTTTATTAAAAAAAATATTAATTTTTGTCCCACTCAAAAGAAATTTATCAATTTTAGTCGCAAGATGGTTGACTGGGACTGAACACGGCCAACAACACGGCCGTGTTTGATGACTCAGAAGGTGACTGGGCGTCCCACGATCGTGTTGCTGCCCGTGTTCTGAACACAGCCATGTTCTAGGCCATGTTCCTGCCCATGTTCTTAACACAGTCATGTTCTAGGCCATGTTCACGATCATATTTTCAATATGATTTTTCAATATAATCATATTGTAGGTCATATTTATTATTATTTTTATTTTTTGGTTAAATTATTTGATAGATATATATTTATAATTTAACAAAAATATTTTTTTTACAATTATTTCATAATATAAAAAATAATCAATTTTTAATATTTTAAAAATATATAAAAATAATAATATATTAATATATTTTTAAAAGTGATAATTATATATATTTTTAAAAATTTATAGTAGAAATTTTAAAATATTATTTCAAAATAATTATTTTTATAAATTATAAATTAAATTTATTATTCAAAATAATATTTTAAAATAATACTCTTCCATCTCACGTTGGATGTTTGGGTTGCTATAGACACAAAAATTTAAGATAAATATAATTAGTAGATAATTAAAAATATATTAGTGAAAATAATTATCATATAATATATATAATTATAAATTAATATTAAGATAACTCATTAGTTTAATTAAAATAAAAAAATTAAATTAAAAAATAGTATGTAATTATTTTCCAAAAAAGGAAAGTGAAATGAGATTTGGGACGGACAGAATCGACAATGTGGACATGGTAAGCGGGACTGATGGAGTATTATTAAAAATATATATTAATATATTATTATTTTTATATATTTTTAAAATATTAAAAATTGATTATTTTTATATTATGAAATAATTGTAAAAAATATTTTTGTTAAATTATAAATATATATATCAAATAATTTAAAAAAAAATAAAAATAATAATAAATATGACCTACAATATGATTATATTGAAAACATGGTCGTGAACATGGCGGCGTTGAGAACATGTGCAGGAACATGGCTGTGTTGAGAACACGGGCAGGAACATGGCTGTGTTGAGAACACGGGCAGGAACACGGTCGTGTTTAGAAGCACAGGGTAATCAACACGGCCGTGTTGGCTGCATGAGACGCCAAGTGACTTTCTGAGTCATCCAACACGGCCGTGTTCAGTCCTAGTCAACCATTTCGGAACTAAAATTGATAAATTTTCTTTTGAGTGAGACCAAAATTGATAATTTTTGAATGAAACCAAAATTGATAATTATAATATTGAATGGGACCAAAAATAATTTTTACTCTTTGAATTATTTTAAAATCAAATAAAAAATTTATTTGAGTTTGATTTTATATTTTATTATTTTTGAATTTTGTTTTACATAATAGTAATAATAATAATAATAATAATAATACTTTCTTCATTCTACCTTATATGTTTAACTTCCGTAGATACTGAAATTTAATTAAAATATAATTATTAAATCATTTAAAAATATATTAGAAAAATAATTATAATATAGATAATTATAAATTAAAATTAAAATAATAATTAATTTAAGTAAAATTAAAAAAATTATTGATTATGAAATTTAAAATGTAATTAAAATGTATAATTATTTTAAAAAAAAGAATAAATTATATTAGACAGACATAAATAGAAATAATTAACAAATAATGTGGGACGAAAGAGTATATTTTTATAAAAATCACAAAAACTTCATACTCCCTTCGTTATTCAAATCTATGCTCACTTTTCTTTTTGGGTTGTCATAAAAAAAATATTCTCATTTTTTTTTAAGTAAAAAATTATTTCATTTTTGTACTATTTTTTTACTATAACATAATTAACAATTATTACTCACTTTTATTAAAATTTATGCTCGGTCAAATGAGCATATATTTGCATGACAGAGGGAGTAATAAATAAAGTAAAATAATATATTTAAAATATGTTGATAATATAAAAAATTAACATTATTAAATCAACACTGAACAAATTTATTAAGGGGCTGTTTGGTTCAAGGAATCCATGAAATTTGAATTTTAAAATCCCATAAAATCCATGTTTGATTAAAAAAAAGTGTGGAATTTAAAATGATAGAATTTGAAAAAAATGATCCAAAATCCTACAAATAAAGGATTTTTTTTGTAATGAGGTACTCAGTTACTTTTAAATTTCATTCTTAAGATCTGAGACTCCAATTGGATCCGATTATACTAAATCCGACCGATACTATACCCGGTAAAATTTGATGGATCCGAAAAAATCCATTTTTTTACAATTTTAAAATTTTAATTTAAAATTACACATGTATTGGATCCAATGTATATTAAAATTTATGTATTTTATTACAAAAATATTATAATAAAATAATGAATACGTTAAACTCAAAAAATATTTTTAATATAATTTATATTATTCGAAATTATTTTTTCATATGTATACTTGATATATTATTACTATATTACTCCGAACATGATCCGGATCCAAGCCTAAAACTCAAATAATTGGATTCAACTTCAAATAAATAGGTCGGGCCCGGTCAGGTCTCGAGTTTACGCGAATCTATTGTCATTCTATAAAATTATTGATATCTTTTCAATTTATATTAATAATGAATTAGAGGTTTAATTTATCAAAATAAATAAAATTTATAAGAGGACAATTATGTCATTTAGAATATAAAAAATCCAAATTCTTCAACTCATACGAAAAATAAACAAGACGTGAGAAATATAAATCCCACCACATTTTACCAACCAAACATAATATGAAATTCCAAATCCTAAATACTCATTCCATTCCATAAGTAAATATCCATTTATTTTTTCACATAGTTTTAGAAATATTAGTATTATATTGAGATATAATAGAAATAAAGTAGAAATAACTAAAATAACCTTATTAGTACGTGTGATATAAAGATAATGATATTTGTGTAATATATTGTAAGTTGTAAGGGTATTTGTAATGTTAGCTAGATAGTACAGTTACTAAAAAAAAGAAATGAATACTTTGCTATGGGACGAACTAAAATAAAAAAATGAATACTTTATTATGCGACGGAAGGAGTATAATAAATTTCATCATATATAAATCATATTGTGAAATCTCAATCCCATTAAAAAAGTCCATAAACCAAACAACCCCTAAATATATTTTAAAATCAACACTGAACAATATTATTAATTTTTTAATAAAAATACATTATTTTTTCTAATAAAATATCATATCAAAATACTATATAAATAAAAACTTAAATTAAACATCACAATTTGAAACAATGTCAAATTACAATCAAATAAATATTAAATCAATACTAAAATAATATTTATTTAATAATGAACTTATCCATTACTATTAATGGATGGTAAAAAGCCTTATAGCAAAGATAAGAAGAGATCTGACGTAACTCTGTCCATTGTTTTTCTCATTTTTTTGTCATATTACTCCTATATCTTTTTTTATTTTAATATTTTGTAAGTCCCATATCTATGTATCTGTTTATTTTTCCACTGAATTTTAAAAATATTAGTATTATCTTAAAATATAGTAGTGTTAAGCACAAATAATAATAATAATAATAATAATAATAATAATAATAATGATAATAATGATAGCAGGATCTTAAAGGAAGTTAGAACAAGAAATCGGGCGAAAAAAGAGAAAATATGCACTCAAGGTCGGTTGGTCCACGGTTAGTTGGTCCGGTCGGTTGGTCCGCAGTCGGATAAGCAGGTCGGTTGATCCTCGGTCGGATAGGCAGGTCGGAAGGTCCGCGGTCGGATAGGCAGGTCGGAAGGTCTGCAGTCGGATGGGATGGTTTGCAGTCGGTTGGTTCGCAGTCGATTGGTCCGCCATCGGTTGAGTCGGCCAATATGGAGTTTGGACCAAACGAAGGTCTGTTAATTAGTCGCCTAATTAAGTGAACAGTAGTTCAGTCGCTTGGTTGGGGCGACCATTAAATCGTCTGAAAAGACCAGAGGTTGGTCGCTTGATGGGGCGACCAAGGAGTCGTTTGGTCTAGCGACCAGTTAGTTTCTGGATTGGTCGGTTGGGTGATGCGGTTGGCGAGACGGTTGCCGTAATCGCCCAGAGGACGTTTCAAAAAGTTTCGTTGTGGGCGGTTGACAACGGTTGCTGGCGACGGTTCTGAAACGTTTTCTTGAAGAAATATTTAAGGATTTGGATTGATTTTGGAAAGGCATCTTCGAGAATTGCTTTTGGGGATCACCACTTTATTTTTCAGTCTTTAATTTTATTTTTCTATTTTATTTATGTATTCTACAGTGTTTAGAGATCCCTAATCTCAAACACTAATTATATCAAATTCGAAGATAATTTCCTATTTTCGGATTTTACTTTTTTATTGTTGAAAAAATACATCAAGTAGAAATAAAAGTAAAATGACTAAACTAACCTTATTAGTATTGTATGATAAAAAGATAATGACATTTGTAATATGATAACTAAAATTTGTTATTGTAGTTTGTATACAAATTCACAGGGAATTTTATTCGAAAATCAATGAGTAGATTTTTATAGGAAAACGATCAGATATAACAATTGTGTAGTTGTAGACCCTAAATAGTTATCACAATTATTTATACTCTTTTTACTGGTGAGTTTCCAGGTCGAACACAAGGATTTAAAGTCATGAATTTCAATGGTGAAAATCTTGGAGAAAGCGACGAAGGAATACAAGAGAGGGTTCGCTTGAAGCGGGCCTGGATTTTAACTACTGGAAGCGGTAAATAAAGCACTAAAGATGAGGTGAACGGAAACGAGCGAAGCGAAAGCGAGAGGTGGAATTCCAGTGGTAACCAGATGATCGGGACATGAGCGAAAATGGGGACCAGATGATCGGGGCATGGATGAATCGTGGTTATCAGAGGATCGGGGCGTGAGTGAGCGGCATATTATATATATATGTATATGAGCGAATTATAGTGAAGGGGAGGTGCTGTGTCTGATTTGTGCGTTACTAAATGGATAGATTTCCCTGAATGTAGTGAACGAATGACGTAAGTATGTTATCGGAAGAATATATGTATATTATGAAAATGATGAGAGAAAGATGTTGTAATTATATAAACTGGATTATAAAGAACTCATCACGCTGGTATTTTTGACTTGGGGGATTTACAACAAGACTTCAATGACGCCCAGAATTAAGACATTATAAGAAAGAGACCCTACTGTCACTAGGAATTTCTGCGACCTAATAGACCCCCCGTCTATGTCCCGTTAATTTTCCCAATTTCTGCCTCATTAGTGGCTTTACCCCCTGATGTTACTACTATTTCATCAGAATCGAATTTAGCACAGCAGTTAAGCAGGTCGACAAGGCTCCCGCGTACTTAACTACATTGAACTACCTTGAAACCGCTTTTGGCGCATAACAAGGCTTAATTAATCAATTCTTCTCTCGCTCTATACCAGTGATATGAAATTCTCTAAACTTGATTTATATAAGTATGGAAAATTGTGAAAGAATTTAATTCGAAGAAGTGAATAATATTTTTTTATATACTACGAAAGCGCAAAAAATTAGACTACAAAGCTGTAAATGAAAGCAGTAATCTAATCTAATAAAGCAATAAAGACGTGGCCAAGGGAAAGGGAAAACCCCTACTCCCTTGGCCTTTCCTGTGGAGAACTCCCTTACAGGGTTGGAGCTCTCGGAAACAGGAAGATGATGAATGCTATATGTATGCTGAAATCACCAAAAATTCGATATATTTACATAAAGATATCTGGCCCTATTTATAGCAGATGTAAAAAGGCGGTTGCAAGTAGCTGTTAGGCAGTTCCAACCGCTGGGCAGTTAGGCGGTTGCTGGTGGTTATTCTGTTGAAGCAGTTGCTGGCCATAACTCCCAGAGTGCCCGCTTCGCTTGCCTTGAAGGTTAAGGGCACAGATCTTCCTCGCTTGCTGGGGCGCTGGAGGGTATCAGCGCAGCTCGGCTCGCTTGTGCTGGCTGGAGTTAGAATGGCTGTACCGCTGCAGTTGAAGTACTTAGTTGAAATCTGGTGATAGTCTGCAGCGGTGGGTATCTGGACTGTCGCTTGCAAGTAGGAGAGGTTATCGCTTGCGGGCTGTGAAGGTGACCGCTTGCCTCTCATGCCTTAGTATTTTCAAAATATGTTCTGGGCGCTTGCAAGCGAAGGTGGTTGTCGCTTGCGGCGTCTGGCTTAGCTTTTCTGGTTCCAGATTACCGCTTACGAGGGCAAAAATCGTTAATAATCTCAACAACAAATTCTGGATCATGCCTAGTGATATAAATCAATATTGTATGCCGATCACGAATTATTTTGATGGTTCTTATGCAGAAATTCGAGTAATACACATTTTTGTCAAGCTAAGAATATGCTCATATTTGGAGTCATCATAATACAATATATTGTAAATTGGAAGGGTATTTGTAATGTTAGGTAGATGGTACAATTACTTTAAAAAAAAGAAAAAAAAAAGGAAATGGATACTTTGTTATGGGATAAATAAAAATAGAAAAATAGATAGATTGTCAAGGGACGGAGGGACTATTAAATTTATTTTTAGCCAATTAGCATTGAATTTTTTACTTCCTCGTTTATGTAACTAAATATTTATTTACTTTTTATCCATTGATATTTGAATATTAATTATTATATTATAACGTATTAGAAATCAAGAGAAAATAGACAAAATAAAATATCATTATATTTGTATAATTTTTTGTACAAATGTTATTTTATTAGTATTATAAGATACTGATAGAAGTATTTTGTTTTTTTTCCTTATTTGTACTATGTTTTGATATTATAATTAATATTTAAATATCAACATATAAAAAGTAGATGTAACTCTTGTATCAGGTCGGATGGAATACTATTTAGGTTAATATGGTGAAGACATTGTCGGATTTCCAATTGAAAATGACGTCCGATGGGTTATTATTATCTTTATGCTTTTTGCCGGGTTCTTCTCGTAGAAATTTTGCTCGAACCTAGCTACATTCACACCTTTGAATGTGCTTTACTTAATTTATACAATTGGGTTCTTTCGGATGTGTTTTTTTTTTTCACCTTGAAATAGTTATTAATACTCCATCCATCCGCTTCTAAGGATTACATTTACCTTTTGCGTCATTATACTTATCATTAAAAATATCCTTATATCTGTATAATTTTTTGTACAAATGTCATTATATTAGTATCATAAGATTTTGTAATTTTTTTTCTTAATTTGTTCTATATTTTTATATAATAATTAATATTCAAATATCAACACGCAAAGAGTTAATGAAACTTTTAGAGTCGGATTGTGGTCCCTCACGAATGGATAAAAACACACATGTGACTTTATATACCGGTGGATGATTACATTGTGGTCCTATATTGAATAGTAAAATATATTTGGGGGGGGGGGGGGGGGTTTGGTATTTTAGATGTTCTAGAATACGACTTCGAAAATATATATATAATGGTCCTCCAAAGGTGGGATGACGATGATAGCGACGATCAGGAGTGGAATATCTTTGTGAGTGATGAATTTGATAAGGATTTTAATTTTGACAACGAGGATGATATATATTCTAACATGATTGTTCGTTGATCTACGAGAGGACCTTCTTAGGGGAAAAGCTTCTTGAGGGACGACTACGAACCATGTCAAACTTGATGTTAGTGGATGGAACAACGGTAGTTGTAGTGAGAAGTCCCGCAAAATTGGAAGGAAAGCGTGGTTCATCTTACCTTATGATGAATGAGATGACTCAAAGATCTAGTACATATGAACTTGAAGATGGGATTAAAGTTTGTTAATCGGAATAAATATAAGAAAATACTCAGGGATTGAATTGTCTGAAAAGGTTGAAATTTGCTATAAATTAAAAATGAACGGAAGAAGATAAAATCATTTTACAAGAAATGGTGCATATGGTGCATCCGTGCTTTGTGAAGATATTGTATATCTCAGTATATTATAAAATAAATTGAAAAGCAACATTTGACTAATTGAAATTGCTTTACTTTATGGGGTGGTGATAACAAGTTCGAGGTTGTGCAGTTAAAAGCTCGAACTTAAGCATATGACATATTTCAAGTATGTGGCTATCCTTGTTGCCATGTTGTAGCTGTTATAGAATATCATATGTTGTCTGTTGAACTTTATCTGAACGAGTGTTTCAAATCACAAACATACAATTTGAGTTTGAGAAAAATATAATTCGGGCCCGGTTGCACCCCCATCATCAAGATTTGAACTGGGAGGCCCAAAAAAAATGTGACAACATGATGGAGATGATGATCGGAAAAACATGAAAGCATCGCAGAAAGGATTGACCACCACATGCTCTAAATATCGGCAAGAAGGTCACAACTGAATAAGCTACAATAACAAATAAAACAACATGAATAATTTAGGGTATGCAATGCACCTACATGAAAAATAATTTTAAATACTACTCCCTCCGTCCCAGATACTGTGTCTGCTACACTGTAGACACGGTATTTTAGGAGGAGTGTAATTAGTAGATAATTAAGAATGTATTAGTGAAAATAATTATTCTATAATATAAATAATTATAAATTAAGATTAAGATAACTAATTAGTTTAATTAAAATTAAAAAAAATAAAAAATTTTAAAATGAGATTAAAGTGTGTAATCATTTTTTCAAAAAGAAAGTGACATGGAATATGGATACGACAAAAACGGTAACATAGACATGGTATCTGAGACGGAGGGAGTACAATTTTGTAGCTAAAAATATATAACTCTCACATCTACCCAAAAGATGTACATTTTTTGTTATTTTTGTTTATGACTTACATATTTTTCTTTTAATAAATATGGACCCCACAACATTATAAATATCTTTTAAGTTTTCAATTGTTTTTTGTTGTGTTCTATTTCCAATTTTTTTTACAATTTTTACTATTTAGTTTCTTTTTCCTCTTTAAAAATATTTGTATTTTTTATATTATATTAAAAATTACTATTTAATTAAAAATATTATATCAATATATATTTATATCATATTAAATAATTATTCAAATTCAAATTCAAATTTTACTATTCAAACATTCAAAAAAAAAAAAAAAAAAAAAAAACTAAATCCACGACCAAACACACTCGACTTTATACGTAAAAGGTATCCATCCATCAACGATTATTTAAATATAATCTTTATTAAACATCATTTCAACTTGTATTTCTACTATTAAACTTCAGTGTTGTCTAAATTAAATTTTTTTTTTTATATAAAATATTTCACTATACATTATTTTAATATAAAATTCAAATCAAAATTTTTTCAAACCGAACATAAAAACATACTCTAAATGTATATCTTTTAAA
The DNA here is from genome assembly GCF_009805555.1 of Andrographis paniculata. NCBI lineage: Eukaryota > Viridiplantae > Streptophyta > Magnoliopsida > Lamiales > Acanthaceae > Andrographis > Andrographis paniculata. The sequence goes on from NW_026137424.1 coordinate 1,639,622, forward strand.
TGGAAATATATATACTCCCTCCGTCCCAATACAATAGTCATGTTTATCATTTTTTTTCGTCCCAAAACAATAATCTCATTTCCATAAATAATCATATCACTGTAAAACTACCCTTACTTTTTCAATATTATTACACAATTGTCACTACTTTTTATACTAATATACTCACAAGAATAAAAAAGTTTTTTATCCATATTTTTTACTCACTACCAATATAATATTAATATTTCTTAAATACCGTATAAACACAATCCAAATTATAATTTTAGGACCGAAAGAATATATCCTATCTAATAAAATATCATATTAAAATATTATTTGAATTAAGACACAAATACAAAGAAAACACATTGCATAGTGCACGCCTAAATTAAAAGACAAATTAACCCAGCAAAGAAGAGGACCATAGGACCAATGCTATTATTATTATTATTATTATTATTATTATTATTAAAATAATGAAAATAGGACCAATGCCATTTATAGTAACACATGACCGCTAATAAGCGGATAATGTGTTCACTATTATCCTAAAGTATATTTACACGATTTGTTAGGTGATTATTTTTTTGTTATGAATTGACAAATTTGTCCTTAATTGTATGGTAGAGATGAAAAGTAATAAATGAATGAAGGGTAAAAATTAAAATTTGTGTTTAAAAAAAAAATAGGACAATAGTTGTTGAACGTCCAAAATAGGAAAGTAGGACATTAGTTTGTGGACGGAGGAAGTAATTAATTAGTAAGATAATCATAATAAAATAGCTATATGGTGAGTTGGTATTTTACTATTAAGCAGTTTTTCATTTTAAATTAAATTATGATATAATATACTCTCTCTATCCCAGAACTATAGCCTCGATTTTATTTGACACAAGATTTAAAAAATATTGATATTATATTGATAGGGGGTAAGAAGTACATATAAAAAACTTTTTTTTGCCCTTGTGAGTATATTAGTGTAAAAAATAGTCGCAATTGTTTAATAATAATGAAAAAATACGGGTAGTTTTATAAAGATACGATTATTTATGAAAGTAAGATTATTGTTTTGGGACGGACAAAAATGGTAAACAGGACTATTGTAATGGGACAGAGAGAGTATATTACTTCATCATTCTTTAACAATTTATTTATTTTTCTATTTTGATATGTTCATAACAAAATATTCATTTTCTTTAGTAACTGTATTATATAAATAACATTATAAATACTTTTTAAATTTATAATATATTAAACAAATATCACTACTTTTATATTATATAATACTAATAAATTTAATTTTTTTTATCTTTACTTCTACTATATCTCAATATAATACTAATATTCATAAAATTTTGTACAAAAACCAGATAGATAAATATATATGAGACAAATAAAATATTATATTTGACTTACATAAATAAGTCTTACATTTTCTTATTTAGAGATGTCATATATAAGTCTTAGTCTTACATTTTCTTATTTAGAGATGTCATATATAAGTCTTTGTTTTTATTTTTCATTTATAATTTGTGTCGTTCTTGTCCAATTACTAATTCACTCAACTCTTATGTCTATTTATTATTTTTTTCCGTCCGTCACATTTATTTTGATTTCTCTTTTTAGTCCGTTCGTTAAATTTATCATATTACTAATTTTGGCAAAGCAAATAAATCGATATTTAATTATTATTCTTCATTCAATACTTATTTACAACAAATATCACTAATTTTATTATATTTTCTCTCTTTATTTACTTTAATTTTTAGTTAAATTTTAAAAAATACCCTCAACTATCTCATACTTTTTAAATAAAATATTAATTTTTTTAATCTCTGTACCGGACCAAAGTGAACTAATTTTAATGGAAAGAGAAAATAAAATACTACCACACATGCTATAAAGCTAAGGATGTTATTGTCTATTTTTTTTTTTTTTATAGATATACAAACTCACGTAACAATATAATATTGTTAACTTTAATTTACGACAATTCTTTTAGTGGTATTTACTTCGTGTTATACAATTTATTTATTTTTTTAAAAAATACTCCATATTCTTTTAGTGGTATTTACTTCGTGTTATACAATTTATTTTTTTTTATAAAAAATACTCCATTTGTCTTCGATAGAGTGTTAGTATGTATACAAGAATTTAAAAGAAATATAATTAATAAATAATTAAAAATATATTAATAAAATTAATTACAATATAATACAAATAATTATATATTAAAATATCAATATCTAATTAGATTAATAAATTAATAAATTATAAAATTTAAAAGGTAACTAAAATATATATATATATTTTAAGGATGTGTTTGTTTGGGGATTTGGATTTTGAATTGAGATTTAAATAGTAAAAATTTTGAATTTAAATAGTTGTATGATGTGATATAAATAGGTGTTGATGTGATGTTTTGAATGTAAAATTGATTTTTAGTATAATATAAAAAATAAAAAATAAGTATTTGATTTGATATTTTTGAAAAAAAAATAAAAATAAGATGAATAGTAAAAATTAAATCCAATCCCCCAAACAAACACACCCTAAAAGTGACATTGGAGGTGAAACCGAAATGTAAAGTGTGACAAGTAAGACAGAGGCAATAAAATATGTTTTGAAGTTTGTAAACAATAAGTCTCTCCAACTAACATTTCTCAGATAAATAATTCTCTATAAATATTATTAAAAAATATAAGGTCACGTTTGGATTGGTTTCTGCTTCTAAAAAAATAGTTGCTTTTGAAATAAACAGAAGTATTTTTCAGTTAAAATTACTGTTTTATTCTTAATAATAATAATAACAATAATAATAAATACAATAATATAATATAATATAAAAATAAATAACTTATATATTATATTTTAATACAAATTAAAAAAATATAATTAATTTATTATTTTTAATTTATGTATTATATTTGGATTAAAATTTAAAATTTAAATAGCGAATGTAAATAGGAGTATATAAATTTTTTTAATTATTCTTAAATTACTAAATATAATTTCTAAAATACAAATTATATAATATTATACTGTAATTTTATGTTTAATTGATATATTATCCTTAAATTAAAATTTTAAAATATAAATAATCAAAATTTAAAAGTACATTTTTTATACTTTAATTTAAAATCTTTAAATATAATTTATAAAATTTAAATTAAATTATAAAAGTGTTATAGAAAAACTAGTATTATATTAACCGCATGTCTTTTTAAGTAATTGTAACAGTTTAAAAGCACTTTCAACTATATAACGTCCAAACAGTTTTTTACGAAAATAATGATTTATCCAAGCACAAAATCGAATTGCTTCTACTTTTGGCTTCTGTTTCTGCTTCTGCTTTTGGCTTCTACTTATTTTGTAAGTCAATCCAAACGGGCCCTAAATATACACAAATATTAATATAATATATACATTATTCACTCATAAAAAGTAAACAATTAATCCAAATTATTATTTTTTATACTACCAACTACAATTTTGCATACCACACAAAAAAAAAAAAAAAATTACTTTATCTAAAAATGCTAAATGAACATATATTTAAATAATGTGAATTCAATATATATTATTCGACAGTAAATAGAATATTTTTCTAATAAAAATAAATAGATAAGAATTTTAGAAATTTAGAAATTTAGAAATACTAAGAATTAGATATTTGATGTAATATTTTAAGAAAAAAATTATATACTCTCTCCGTCCCATAACTAGTTATCTATTTGTTTTTTGCACTTAGTTTTAAAAATATTAGTATTATATTGGGATGTAGTAGAAATAAAATAGAAATGACTAAAATAACCTTATTAGTAATGGTGTAATATAAAGGTAATAATATTTGTGTAATATATTATGTGTTGTAAGAGTATTTATAATGTTAGATAGATAGTACAATTACTAAAAAAAAGAAAATAAATATTTTGTTATGAGCCGAACTGAAATAGAAAAATAAATACTTTATTATGGGATGAAGGGAGTATTTGATATAATATTTTAAAAATAAAAAATAAAAATTATTATAAATATATGGTGTCAAGATTTTCAAAGTACTATTATGTAAACCGGGCTTAAACACATTTGGCCACTATTTATCTAATATCAAATAATACTCCATTTGTTCCAAATAATTTGTGTATATTTTTTATTTTCGTTCGTGTCACATAATTTGAAAAATTGATTATACATTTTAATTATATTTTAAATTTTAAAATTTAATTTTTTTTTATCTTAATTAAACTATTTAGTTATTTTAATTTTAATATATAATTATTTTTACTAAATAATAATTATTTTTATTAATATATTTCTTAATTACTTACTAATTATACTTTACCTAAATTCTCGTATCTACTTGTAATGTGTCCATCTTATCCACGACGGAGAAGTAGTACTAATTTTTGAATTTTTCCAAAGCTTTTATCCAAGGGGTTCTATTTTTTTTTTGTATTATTTAATTTACTTGTTATCTTTGAAAATAATAATTAAAAAAATCAAATAATAAATATATTCCAAAATAGAATCTGACCTACTCTAGCCTACATGACTTGTCAATATCGATATATATCGATCTCGATTGCCCCAGGCTTCTATGGACCAAACGATTTTGAAATATACATTAATTATATATATATATATATATATATATTTATTTATTTATAGTTACCGATCAGGTGGGGAAAATATTTTCAGCTCTTAACTGAAAAGTTATAAAATTAATTATACTCTCTCCCTCGATTACTTAAATAAGTATTCATTAGCTTTTTGAACGTAGTTTAAGGTATATTAGTATTATATTGATACCTAGTATGAATAAATTAGAAATAATTAAAATAATTTTTTATTAGTACGGTGTGATATAAAAGTAATGATATTTGTGTAATATATTGTAAGTTGTAAGGGTATATGTAATGTTAAGTAGATAATACAGTTATTAAAAAATAAAATTGATACTTTTTTATGGGACGGACCAAAATTGAAAAATGAATAATTTGTTATGGGACAGATGAAATATATAATTATATTAAGGGTAAATTATATAACATATCCTTGTATTTTACTAAAAATGCACATAACACCCTCCTTGTCTAAAATTGTTGTTTGGTTCGAAATAAAGACTTAAATTATGTAAGTTTTATACAAATAAAAAAAAGTAAAATATCTTAAATAATTTTTTTGAATAAAATAAATAAATAAATAATTGATCAATTATTTATTTTTATAATTTTTATAAAAATCAGACAACAATTTGTCTCCAAAAACTATAAAATGAAGGATTAATAAATTATTTATTTATTTATATAATGCCAAAAAAAATTTAATTTATTTTGCGCTTTTTATTTGTATAAAACTTGCGTAATTTAGGTCTTTAAAACTAAATATCAGTTTTGGACAAGAAAGGTATTTCGTGCAAACTTTACATTAATACAGGTTTCACGCAATAAATAAAATAGAGTGTTTTGTTTTGTGCATTTTTACTGAAACACAAGAGGATGTTATATATATTAATTATAATATTTAATAGTATAAATCAACAGTAATTAATATCTAAGTACTATATTACATACTAAGAGCATGTTTGACAAATAGTTTTTTCAACCGTTTTAGCTTATTGAAGAGCTTTAATTGTTTGACAAGTAAATCAATTAATTTTGGTGTTTGATAAATTAGCGTTTTTAATTAACATATTAAGTTCAAAAAACCTAATTTTGAAAACATTGTAACGTTTAAATTAGCTTTTTCATTTTAATCTTTCTTATTTATTATTTGTCCTTAAAATTAATTAATTCTTATACATATTATTAATATATTTTTATTACACTATTTTTAAATTTTTTTTAATATATTTTATTTTAATAACTTATAAATTCATTATAATAAATTTAAAATAATTATTTTTTTATATGTCAAATATTTTATTTATAAAAAAATTTTAAAATTATTAAAATAGATAAACTAAAATAATTAATATTATTAATTTATTATATATTTTTTATCATATAAATTTTTTATTAAAAATGAATACATTTATTTAAATTTATAACTTTAATGAAAATATATATTAATTAAAAAAATTAATTTAATAATAATTATTTATATATTTATACTATTATTAATGAAACATATATCAATAAAATTACATTAATTTTCTACAAAATATTTAAAAAATTAAAATAAATATTTTAATAAAACTTTCCTAATTTTTAATAATTAATAATAAAATTTTTAAAAAGTCTATCCATCGAAAAAAATTTAATTAAATATATTTTTAAAAAAATATCAAATGTTCTTGATTGTCAAACAGTTGATACAAAACTTTTATTTTATCAAACACTTTAGCACAAACAACTAATACGTTCATCTAGTCAAACCAACTATTAAATCAACTAACATCTAATCGACTCAGCAGCTCTCTGCTAATTGCCAAACACCCTCTGAAAAAAATATTTTTAATACCTTTCTGAATAATTATAAATTAATTATATATATTTATATTAATTATATTATTCAATAGTATAAATAAACAGTAATTAATATCTAAATATTTAGCATAGTGCTGAATTAAAAATGATCACCATGTGATATATCATAAAGTTTACAATATTTATTTCTAGGCAATACAGGAAATAAATAAATGATGTCTTTCCGATCAAATAAATAAAAAAAAAATAAACTATTTACATTTTTAATCTGGTCTAAAATATTAGGGCGTAACGTGATTTTTAACTGTTGTTATCATTCAATGAAATACACACGCCATGCGAAGACAATAAATTTCATGCAATAAATAAAATAAAGATATTTAATGCATTTTTAATAGAATGCAAGGATGAGCAACATATAGGGACGTCAACGGGGTGGGTTCGGGACGGGTTCACCACGCCCCGAGACCCGCCCCGCCCCGCCCCGCTTTCACTCAGTCCCAGGATCCGCCCGGGCCAATCCGGTAAATTCGTTTTTTTTTTAAATATATAACTATAAATATTTTTTTAACAATCGAATACTAAAACAAATAGCATTAAAAGCACAAAAAAAATTTAAAAACAATCAAATATTGATCCATAAAAATAAGATAAATAAATAAATAATATATTTTTATTATATAAATGTACATATATATTAGTTATAATAATTTTAAAAAATATCCGGGTCCGAGTCCGGGTCCAAATTGGGGCGGATTTTTAGTAAAACCTGTAATCGGCCCCGAACCCAGCCGGGTTTAAAATTTTAAATCCACAACCCGCCGCGAAACATATTATTTAGACCCAAATCCGTCTCATTAAGAGCGGATCCGGGGCTAACCCGCCCCATTTGACATCCCTAGCAACATATGTGTATATTATTCGATTTGAACCAAAACTATATGTATATATGGAAGCTGCCGTAGTTGTGTTTTATTGTTTTAAATCGGGATATATACCTCATTTGTAAGTAGAGGCATTTTTCGTATCGATTGGTTTTCTTGTGCAAAACTATTACTACTGTTGAAACGTGACTTGGATTTAGCGGTCTACCCGATCCTAAACCAAAGCGAAAGGGCTGTTTCAATTGGCAAGGTTCCTTTTAGGCTTATCCTAATTAATAACAAATGGGCTTAAGGTGTAGGGTGTTTTGGGGTGCTTATAAATAGATAACTATGGTTCTTAGTCGGATGACATATTGTAAATCTTTAAATCAGTATAATAAAATCTCTCCGGTTCCTGCCCGTGGACGTAGGTTGACATACTGTCACCGAACCACGTAAAACCTCTGTGTTCTTTATTTGCTTTCTTTCTCGTTTTCTCATAACAAGTGGTATCAGAGCCATATCTCATTGATTGAAGATGTCCTCGTATAAGTTTGATCTGGAGAAGTTTAATGGGTCGAATGACTTCACGCTCTGGAAGGTCAAGATGAGGGCACTTCTGGTTCAACAAGGATGTGCGGCTGCGTTGGACGGAGAAGACAAGTTTTCTAAAGACACGAAGGATGAGGTAAATAAGGAGATTTTGGCAAGGGCTCATTCCGCGATCTTGCTGTCAGTTACTGATGAGGTGTTACGGGAGGTTGTAGATCAGACAACGGCTTTTGGGTTATGGAATAAACTGTGTGAGAAGTACCAAAACAACTCTCTCACGAACAGGCTATATCAGAAGCAACGTCTTTACACCCTCCGGATGTCCGAAAGTACTCAGGTAAAGGATCATCTTGATACCTTTAACCGTATCATTTTTTATCTTCAAGGAGTTGAGGTCAAAGTAGATGATGAAGACCAAGCCCTAATTTTATTGTGTTCACTACTGGTTCATATGAGAATTTTGTAGATACTATGCTATATGGTAGAACTACAATTTCTGTTAATGATGTGAAAGATGCCCTTATGTCCAAAGAATTGAAAAGAAAGGTTTCTCTGGAAGAGGGTTCTGGTTCAGGTTTGTTTGCAGGTAGGGGAAGACCACATGAGAGGGGTAACGGGAATGGGAGGTCGCGTTCAAAATCAAAATCCTCTAGCAAAGTTAAGTGTTATCTTTGCAAGGAGAAAGGGCACGTTAAAAGGGATTGTCCACAGAAGAAGGGAAATACAAAAGTTTATTCTAGTAACAGTAGCAGCAGTGCTGCTGTGGTACAAGACAGTTCTGATGATGGGGACTTTGGTGAAGTTCTGACAACGTGTAGTGCTAGTACTGCTGATTCCTGGATTATGGATACCGGTGCTTCTCACCATATGACGTTCTCTCGTGATCTACTCACTTCTTTTAAGGAATGGTGAAGTTAGGTGATGATGGGGTTCTAGCCATAAAAGGGAGCGGGATAGTGCAGATAAAATTGCATGACGGTACTGTCAGGAAATTTGACTGTTGGTATGTTCCTGAACTCAGAAAGAATTTGATTTCTCTTGGTACCTTAGCCAAAAATGGTTTAAAATATCATGGTGAAGATGAGTGGGTGAAAGTCCTGAAAGGTGCTCTGGTAATGATGAAGGGGAAAACTGCAGCATGAAATTTATTTTCTACAGGGCAGTTCAGTGATGGGAACGGCGGCGGTATCCCAGTCCTTTGATAAACATGATGACAGGACAAATTTGTGGCATTGGCGATTAGGTTACATGAGTGAGCTAGGGTTGTCTGTGTTGAGCAAGCAGGGTTTATTTGGTGGGGATGTGATAGGTAAAATTCAATTCTGTGAGGCTTATGTCAAAGGGAAGCAACGCAGGGTGAGGTTTAGTACCGGTCATCACACCTCAAAAGAAATTCTGGAGTATGTTCATTCAGATCTATGGGGTCCCTCTCGGTGAAATCGCAGGGCGGGTGTTCTTACTTTGTCACTTTCATAGATGATTATTCGAGAAAAGTCTGGTTGTACTTTCTAAAGACTAAAGATGAGGTGTTTGGGAAGTTCAAGGAGTGGAAGACCATGGTTGAAAAACGGACGGGTAAACAGGTCAAGACTCTAAGAACTGATAATGGGTTGGAGTTCTGCAACGCTCCATTTGATGATTTCTGCAAGAAAGAAGGTATAGTGAGGCACCACACTGTACAACACACACCACAGCAAAATGGAGTTGCAGAGCGAATGAATAAAACCCTCATGGCGCGTGCTAGGTGTATGCGTATATTTGCTGGCTTATCTAAGCAATTCTGGGCTGAAGCAGTAAACACTGCTAGCTATCTGGTTAATAGATCTCTATCAACTGCAATTGACTTAAAGACTCCTCAAGAGGTATGGTCCGGTAAACCCTCTGATTACTCTAATATAAGAATATTTGGATGCCCTGCATACGCTCATGTGAATGATGGTAAGCTGGAGCCGAGGGCGGTAAAATGCATATTTCTAGGGTATACAACAGGAGTAAAAGGTTATCGACTGTGGTGTACAGAAGGTAAAAATCCTGGTAAATTTCTTATTAGCAGAGATGTAACCTTTGATGAATCTGCTATGCTTGATCAGAGTAGAGGTTGTGAAAGTATTGCAGGTACAAAAGATTGTGGTGCTAACCAGAGGGTGGAGTTTGAGACTCCTGACAGAGTTGTGTTAGAGGAAAAGCAGCAGGATAATACTATTGATCAATCCGATCAACCAGATCAGTCAAAACCTCAAGGGAAACCGGTTGAGGGGGAAGCTGATGACGCTGGTACTGGGGTTGAAGATTCCATAGCAGCAAGAAAGGGAAAGAGAAATATTCAGAAACCAACTAGGTTTGCATGATGTGTCAATACGTGTGACATGAATTCTGTTGCTTATGCACTAGCGGTTGGTGATGATCTTGGCTCTGATGAGCCAAAGACATATAAAGAAGTTGTGGCGAGTAAAGATGCAGAAACCTGAGTTATGGCAATGAATGAAGAGATGCAGTCTCTTGAAAAGAACAAGACTTGGGATCTTGTTGCACTACCAAAAGGGCTGAAGCCAGTGGGATGCAAGTGGGTCTTTAAAAGAAAGGAGGGAATTCCTGGTGTTGAACCTGCTAGGTTCAAGGCGAGACTGGTGGCAAAAGGGTTTTCACAGAAGGAAGGAATCGATTACCATGAAGTCTTTTCTCCTGTGGTGAAACACAAAACGATTCGGGTTCTTTTGGCAATGGTGGGTGCTTTTGATCTGGAGCTGGAGCAGCTTGATGTAAAAACAGCATTCCTTCATGGTAATCTAGAAGAACAGATTTACATGTCTTAACCGGAGGGGTTCTACAGTTCTAACGGGGACCAGGTATGCTTGTTAAAGAAATCTTTGTATGGCTTGAAGCAGTCTCCGAGGCAATGGTACAAGAGATTTGACTCATTCATGGTGTCTAATGGTTATGCTCGTAATCAGTTTGATAACTGTGTTTACTCGAAGAAAGTTTCTACTGATTCCTTTGTGTATCTGCTGTTGTATGTGGATGATATGTTAATTGCAGCTAAGAACATGGCTGTAATTAATGACTTGAAGGCTCTACTAAAGGGTGAGTTTGAGATAAAGGATTTGGGTGCGGCAAAGAAAATACTTGGTATTGAGATCTGGCGTGATAGAGAAGCAAGACGGTTATGGGTTTCTCAAGAAAAGTATATTGAGAAAGTTTTGCAGGCATTCTCTGTTGATCAGTCCAAACCGGTAAGTACCCCTTTGGCGGCACACTTTAAACTTGATCGAAGCACTATACCGGCTACAGATGAAGAGGTTAGTTACATGAAAAAGGTTCCATATTCAAATGCAGTTGGAAGTCTTATGTATGCGATCTTATGCAGTTAGTGTGGTGAGCAGGTTTATGGCTAATCCGGGTAAAGCTCACTGGGGAGCTATAAAGTGGATCTTGCAATATTTGAAATGAGCGTCTGATATTTGTCTGGTATATGATGATAAAGGCCATGGTGATGGTCTTGTTGGCTATGCAGACTTTGATTACGGGGGTGACTTGGTGAAACGAAGATCACTAACTTGTTTTATCTTCACTCTGTTTGGATGTGCAATCAGTTGGAAGTCTACTTTACAACCTACGGTTGCACTGTCGACGACTGAGGCGGAATACATGTCAATGACTGAAGGTATTAAGGAGGGTATCTGGTTACATAGTATGGTGCAGAGTTTGGGTCTGATGGTGGAGAAACCGGTGTTATTCTGTGATAGTCAAAGTGCTTTGAGTTTGACTAAAAACCCAGTGTATCATGAGAGAACCAAACATATTGATGTAAGGTTGAATTTTATCCGTGATGTTCTGGAGGAAGACAAGTTTTCTATTCAGAAAATAGCTACAGAACACAATCCAGCTGATATGTTGACAAAGGCGTTACCGACGGAGAAGTTTGAGCATTGCTTGAACTTGGTGAATATTCGCAGGAGGTAAAGCCCTCTCGAGGCATCTGGCAGGAAGAAGACGACTGAGAAATACTGACGAACCTTTGGCGGTTGGAGAAACTCCAAGTCAAGGTGGAGATTGTTGGAACGTGATTTGGATTTAGCGGTCTACCCGACCCTAAACCAAAGCGAAAGGGCTGTTTCAATTGGCAGGGTTCCTTTTGGGCTTATCCTAATTAATAACAAATGGGCTTAGGGTTTAGGATGTTTTGAGGTGCTTATAAATAGACAACTATGGTTCTTAGTCAGATGACATATTGTAAATCTCTGAATCAGTATAATAAAATCTCTCCGGTTCCTGCCCGTGGATGTAGGTTGACACACCGTCACCGAACCACGTAAAACCTCTGTGTTCTTTATTTGCTTTCTTTTTCGTTTTCTCATAACAACTACAAATTAAAAAGTACGTGGAACACCATACCTCGCGTTAATACAACAATTCAGACGTAATTTGCCTAGTTCATAGAATCATAACTTAGCACGTAGACCATGTTTCTCGATCGAACATTGCTCACCAAACATCGCGTAAATATCTTCCGCTCACTTGCAAACTATTCATGAAGCTCTCGGCTTCGGAACCGCTTAGCACACCCTGCAATACGACGGGAGACTATTAGTAACCTCGCAATATTACAATTTTCTCATAGAGAATTTTCAAAATCTATGAATTCTTCTTATTGGTGTTTGGTTTTGTTTTCTAATTTTGAATTCTGATTTAGAACGTGTTTGGTAATCAGCTGATAGCTTTTAGCTGTTAACTGATTCAATTAGTTTTTTGTATTATAATGTTTGGTAAAATAACTGTTTGATATTAGTTATTTATATATAAAATGACAATTGAATATAATATTTTATAAAAAAATAATATATTTTTATAAAAAATCACAATGATTAATGGCCGTACAGGATTTTAAAAAAAACTCCAAAAGAGCTTAGCTTGTTTAGTGTGTTTGATCTATGCTTAAACAAGGGTTTGATATAATATTGTACGAGAAAAAAATATACTATTTTGGTCTTATTTACTTTTGCGTGTTGATCTTTGAATATTAATTATTATATAAAAATGTAGTATAAATTAAGAAAAAAATTGCAAAAATACTTATATTAGTGTCTTATAATATTAATAGAAGGATATTTGTACAAAAATTATGCAAATATAAAGATATTTTTAATATTAATACAATGACGTAAAAGATAAATATGACCCCTAGAGTTGGACGGAGGGAGTATATTTTTTTATCAAGAATTATATAGTAAAAAAAACTCTCGTAATTTTAAATTTGTCAAGATTGACAAGAAAATATGGCGCAAGACAAAAGTCCAGCACAATATTCTTTTCATCAATTTTGACTTCCCAAAAAAATTACGAGACTAAAATCATTAAAACAGGTCTCATATTGGATTCGAAATCCTAAGATGATAGAAATGAATGTATAGTACCAAAATCGCAAATTTTCATACGATCGCAACACAAGAGATAAAGTGCGAAAATTGCACAAAAAATGTAAAACCGAACCTGTTCTTGCACAATTGTGTGTAGAGTTCGATGGACATCGCGTGCCATGCCCTTAGCGTCGCCACAGACATAAACATAGCCTCCATCGGAGATAATTTTCCAAATATCCGAAGCCTAATATTAAACATCATTTTTTTTAATCTCTCAAATTTTTCGAACCAAACATAAATTCGAAAAATTAACTATGATATCAACAACTTACCTTTTCAATCATCTTATGTTGCACGTATACCTTGGAAGGTCCTTCGCGCGAAAATGCAAGCAGAAGCTCGGAAAGAATTCCATCTTCGACAAATCTTTTTAACTCATCTTCATAAATAAAATCCTAGGTCCAAATCGAAAATCTTTAGTCTAACATTCGATTGTTTAGACACATATATATATATATTTTGCAGATCTTGATTTGGCCAAGTCAACATGATACTGATTTGATCAGATCAATATATACTATAAGGATGACCAACATATATTTATATATATTTATAATTTAGCATATGTTATCTACGGATCATATATATATAAATGATTTTCTGTACTGTCTAACCATTTTTCGGTTTCTGCATCCGAAAAATAACATGGCTTGGCCGAGTTCAGCTCCGGCTTCCCTTAGAGCTAATCGTTCCTGAAAGAAAAATACTATTAAATGATCATCTCATCTAAAAGTTTAAACTCGTAGAAAATATATTATTAATTTTCCGACATATACATAATTTTACAGCAATATTCCAAATATAGGATTAAAAAATAAGGCAAGAGAAGAAGAAGCTCGAGATTTTTCATTTGAACCTGAAGAAATCCCCTAAACGGAGCCAAGCCGGTGCCGGGGCCAATCATTACGATTGGTACTTTAGGATCGGTCGGGAGTTTGAAATTAGATGTGCGAACAAAGATTGGAGCCGAACTACAGTCGAGGCTGTCATCCAAAGGCACGGCATTCTGGCAAGAAGCTGATCGTTAAGACTCGAAAAGTTAAAAAGATTCGAGTACGCTCCACATGGAAATTTTAAAAATACCTTCATCCATGTCGAGCAGACGCCCTTGTGGATTCGACCCGTGGGTGTTTTTTCGCAAACCAAAGCACACGTGACGTGGATTCGGGATGGCGCAATCCTGCAAAAGAACAATTTATCGACAAACCAAATTCGACGATGAATGAGAAACAAAAACGACGAATACGCACTTTGGGGAGGATGAAATGGAATAAAATCGAGGCTGCAGGCGAGGAGCGATGGCTGCAAAGAAAACGCCGAGCGGAGGCTTAGCCGAAGAGAAGTCTGCCATGACCTCAAGTAGACTTCTCTGACTTACAGTTACATACAGCTGATATTCTTTCTGAGCTCAAAAACACAAAATTCTTACATGAGAAAGCTAAACAAGAAGTTTCGACAATAAAGAAGGCGATTCGATTTGATCTAAACCTTTCCACGGGGGGATGCAAGATTTCTGAGTCGATATGCCTCAGCAGGGTCCGAAGCATATGCAGCTAAGGCAAGTAGAACAGACTGCAAAACAAATCGATTCCTGATTTAATTTCGCCGCAGGAAATTGACAAAAACGTGCAATAAGTGAAATTTCAAGTACCTTTTTCGGAGAATTCAGAAGATCTGCGTATCGAGTTAGAGCTGTTCTTAAGGTGCATGGAGGGAATGGAGTCGGCAATGAACCTCCGGCGAGTGGATTACCGTCTTCTTGATCGACATGAAGTGAGAAGAATACATTTGGGGGGAGATTTAGTAACTTCTCGGCTTCTTCCACGACTTCGATTGAATTCTCACAGTAGACGCCGACATGGTCCCCTGTTTCGTACCTGTGATAAAAAAAGTGTTGGAATTTTAACGATCGACCACCAATTAGACTAATATACGAAGCAGGATAATAACAAAGAACAATATATGTTGTAACGGATTAGGATTAATGATCGAATAACAAACAAAAACGTAAAGAAAGACACAGATTTACGTAGTTCACCATCAACGTATTGGCTGCATCACACACAAAAATGGAGAGCAAATTTATCGAGAACGGCTAGGTTACATAACACAGATACCGATTTTCGATACAGATTAACCTAAATTGCATACTGTAAGTCTATTTAAATAAACAAAAAAAATACATATTCAACTCAATACAAATTCAAAAGTCCAATACTGCATTAAACTCAAGCCAGGGCCACTCTGCGCCCCTGACCCCAAGCAAGGGGGACCCCTTGACCCCCCTGACTCGCTGACCGGGCAGCGAGACCCCGTAAAAACTCAACGAAGTGGCAAACTAAATTCAATACATATCAACAGTAAGGTTTCTCATTTTGCATCAAATCTAATTAAAGGCGACGACGATCACTAAAAAGAGGCTTACGAAAGTCCAGCGCCGGATATGTCAAACTCCAGATGAGTACACGAACGATCGGATGCAGGAGTGTGAAGCTCTTTTCTTACAGCTACATTGGCTCTTCAGGAAAGAAACATACAGTTGTTATAAAATGGATAATTTTAGACACAGAGAGAGTTAAGCAAGATTATTACCGGCAGGGATGTTGAGAATCATGGCCATTCGCTACGCCATTCTCCGAAATGGACACATCTCTGGTGTCGTGGTACACGACACGGTATTCCAAAATTGAGGCAGTGTACGGAGTAGAAACATCTGCATCATTCTCGCTTCGAAGCAACTTATCTAACACGGGCCACGCTAACTCGCGCCTACCTCGCCAAACGAGTTGGTAAATTACACTGTGTGAGGAGATCAATAGTAGAGAATCTATTTTTTCGACAATTATTACCATGCATAATAGTCATCTTCGAGGCATTGATCATCGTTTCCAAGTCCGACTGGCAGAAGCCGTATTGCTCCTGAAATTACGGAGACAGCAAGAAATACATGGGAAGAGAAGTAAGCAAAACATTGAAAAAGCCAACACACAACGAGAATGATTCGACTTAGATTATAAACTTCCCGAAAAATTGCTTATAAACACACATGTGGTTTGAAAATTCGGTACCATTTTCTATTGTGATTTAAAAGCTGCATGAGATTCCATTGAGTTTTAGAAAATATTGCATAAAATACTTTTTAAGGGATTCTATGCGATGCTTTCAAAATTATGTGTAATATTTTTTCTAAAATATTTCCACTTTTCCACTTCAAAGTATCATTTTTTAATTTAGAAAAAGTAATCGTACATTAACATTAAAATACGTTCGTTTACTTAAATTACAAACATACCATTACACATACAATTAGTTTATGCATAAAGTCAATAGAAAAAAATATCAAAAACTCTTTCACACTTTCATTGATCAATAAAATACTATTGCTCCTCTGTCCAGCTATTTTGTCTCATTTAGCTTAGGCACAAAATTTTAGGTGTTGTGTAACCAGTAATAATTAGAAAGTATATTAGTAAAAATAATTATAATTTAATAAAAATAATTATAGATTAATATTAAGATGACTTAATAGTTTAATTAAAATTAAAAAAAATTAATTATGAATTTTAAAATATAATTAAAGTGTATAACAAATTATGTTCGACGGACAAAAATAGAAAGAGTGGACAAATTAAATTGAACAAACAGAGTATTTCTTAGTCTATTACAAAATCTCAAATGACCCAATTGATTTGGGACTGAGGGAGTATAAGAAAACTTCTAAATCATGAAGTATGATGATTATAACAATTTTGCCTATCCTGCCTCGACAAGTGTTAAGAGTCCTAATTTTATTCTTTGAGAATTTCTTCTTCATTTTAATCGGATTAGAGTCTTGTTTTCAATTCTAATGAGATTGGGAATCCTGTTTTCAACTCTAACTTTGTCGAAAGCTATATTCTAACTCCATTCTTTTTTACTCTAACTTGATTGAGAGCCCACTTGGACCCGCTAACGATTTTGGCTATATTATCTTCAATCTTTCTTAGAAAATTAATTCTAAAATCCAGGCAAATATTATATTTTAAAACAATCGAATATGGTCCGAAACCGACGTACCTTGCTTAGCTAGCGATGCATCTACCGTTCTTCCAACCTGCACGACAAAGAAGATAAAAGTCGAAACATTATCAGTACAAAGTCAAGAACAGATTCTTGCCTAAATCTTCAAATACATCAACAGTACATACCTTATTGAAGTGTTCATGCTGCTTGTTCCCTAACCCGAATACGGCGTATTTGAGATTATTAAGCCATTCGCCCCTCTCATTCCCCTGCAACACAAAAGTCGGCGAATCAATCAGAAATCTCACTGCAGAACAAGAAGTGGATAGAAATACTTTAACCATTGTTGAGATTGTTTCACCCCAATAAGCCATTTATAGAATCGCGCTGCGTTATCAGTTGGAATAGCATCCCCATATCTGCAAAATCAGCAATCAACAAATTCAATGAAGTATGTGCAGAAAATGCAGAGACTTCTTGCTGATGAACACACAGAACAAATGCATTTGTCGATAAAGAAGACGCACGTGGCCATGAAGAAAATTGCTAGCGTCTCCTTCTTGAACTTCTCCTCGTACTCATCATCGTCAGCTGCATAATCATTCTGTCACGAGAAACAAGATGAATTTCAACTGTTACATCGTTGGAACAATTGTAGTTTCGCGGTAAACATAAGGGGAAATGACAAAAACAAGATTAAAACATCGAAAAAAAACTTACCAAGTCATAAACTTTAAAAGCAGCCTGATTATATCTAGACTTTGCTTCCTCAGCAAATGCCTGTTTATTGAAACATACAATTTTAAATCAACAGAATAAAATAAGGATCACTTAAGTTTGAGTTTTTTTATCCAGTTTTTTAATATTTGAGCTCTTTGTTCTTCGTTCATCCGGAAAAAAAAAAAAGCATTTTCTACTCTCATAAATATTGTTTAAATCAAAAGTCTAGGTATCCAAATTCAATCCAGAGTAAAAGAAACACACCGTTATAATTGTCTCATTTATGTACAAAATGATGCTCGAAGAATTGCATATGTTAAGTACAACAATCGAAAGGAATCTTGCAATTGGGAACATTTTAGTCTTATCAACTAGTGAAAATATGGTTTGTGTTTTCGAATTAGTTTTCCCCTTGAAAAACCACAAACAGTTTTTATAATGAAACACATGCCAAATATCAAATCAAATATGTTTACTTATATTTTCAAATCATTTTTAACAGTAATTATCAACGAACCTTTTTTTAAGAACAAAAGTATTTTATCAAATATCTATTTTTTATTTTTTTTTCGAAAATATTACATTAAGAACATAGTTTTTATACAAATTATCATATACAACACTTATTTACATTACATAAAATATTTAATTTTTTATTTAATTTTTTTACTATACAAAACTCGAAAATATATCTAAACACAACCATATTTTTCCATGTGCACATAGTTAAGATTAAATTTTTAGGATTTGTTCTGTTGTGTAACTAAAGTATCATTTTGAAATTTTATAATAGATTAAAAAATAATAATATTTAATTGGTAAGTGAAAATGTATAAAAAAATTTAATTTTTTGGTCATTTTACATTATATATATATTAATATGTACAAAAAAAATTCCCTCCGTCTGAGCTAATTTGTCACTTTAGTTGGGACACGAGTTTTAGATATTACTTAGTAAGTAATATTTATGATATAATAAAAATAATTATAAATTAAAATTTAAAAAATGAAAAATAGTTTAATAAAAATATAATTATATTTCCCAAAAAAAGAGAATGACAATTTATGTGGGACACACGGATATATATTTTATTTTAATTGAAACTAGAATATTACTCCATGAGTCTCTATCATATCTTTTTTAGTTATTGTACTATCAACCTAACATTACAAATATTCTTCCAATTTATAATATATTACACAAATATCATTATATTTATATTATAAGGTTAATTTAGTTTTTTTACCTTTATTTCTACTTTATCCCAATATAATACTAATATTTCTAAAACTTCGTGCAATAAGCAAATAGATATATAATATGGGAAGGAGAGAGTATTTTCCTTCAAAAAGTTATATCACACAATACACTTATTTTGTTAGGGTGTGTTTGTTTGAGGAATTTTGCCAAAAATCTACTATTTATCCAAAAAAATTTCGCCAAAAACATTACATCAAACACCTAATTTTTTATTTTTTATATTATTTTAAAAATCAATTTTTCATTAAACAGCTCATTCAAATCTCAAATGAAAATCCAAACCTCAATATATAATACATAAAATTTATTTTTATTCAAAATATCAAATCTATAATTCTTTCCATCCAAAAATTTTACTGTTCCTAAATTTCAACAAATCACAAGGAACGAAACGAACTCAGCCAATCAAATAAACACACGTTGTTGTAACACGAAAACACACAAAATCAAAAGTATCAATACTCTTCAACTTCTTAGCTAAATCTACCAAAAACCTTTCACCAATTTTCTAATTCCATTAAATACCTAAATCTCTACTTCCACAAAATTCTGCAAAGTTTCAGAAATTCGAAAATCCTTACTGTATATTCCTGATTTTACCGATGCATTTTACCTTAGCAAAGCCTTCAGCATTGCCAGTCTGCGTCCCAAAAAATACACTCACTCTCTGCTTTCCATCATCTTCCTCCCGCTCCGCCACCGCCGCCGCCGCCTTCTTTTTCGGAAGCTCCGCCGGCAGTTTTTCCCTGGATCCACCGAGCCACCGCCACACCACCACACACCCTAAGAGCACCGCGAAGGAAGTAGTAATCGCCATTAAAACGTCAATATTCGTCAGCAACATCGCAAACAGATCCAGCTGCGGCGGCGACTCCGATTCCATGACCTTCCGGCTGATTCCGACCTCCTGAAATTACTGAACCACTTGGAAACAGAAATATCCCCAAACTTACTAACTACAACTCCATTCGCTGCTGAACATCGACGAATGGCCGGAAAATGGAAGGGAAGAAGAGCAGGAAATGCAGTGCAGGCGACGAGTGATTGAAAGAGAAATAACTAAAAGAGTGCTACCAAACCACTTGAGCAGCATGAACAGCAGCTGCACCAAACACCGCTTAACCGTGGTAAGAAATTGGCAGCTCTGGTACTTACATATATACTTAACTATGGTTAGCCATTCCATTGCCATTTGCCAGCGCTGGCTTGTGCGTTAGGTGTGATCTGCGGCTGGAGTTTAAACTCGTTTTCTTTATTATATTCTAAGTTTTTCGTTTTGTTTTTTCTTTTACTTTGAAATATTTAAAGATATTTCTTTCGTCTCAATACAATAGTATTGTTTTATTATTTTTGTCCGTTTTAAAACACAGTCTATGTCACTATAAAAATTATCCTTATTTTTTTATTATTATTACACAAATCTCACTACTTTTTATATTAATACACTCACAAGGACAAAAAAGTCTTTTACCCGTACTTTTTACCCACTACCAATATAATATCAATATTCTCGTGCTAAACACAAGCCATACTATAATTTTGAAATGGAGGGAGTATTATAATACAATTCTACAAAGTAACCTCTTATGGTTTGTTCTTTTATCATTTAAAATTTGAATTAATATTCTTCACTTTATATAATTTTAATAAAAATATCACATCAAAATATTATTTAAAAAAAATTAAATCAACATTACATTTTAAATTAATTTTTAAATAATTTATTATTAATAACTTAATAACCTGAGCTACTTAAAATATTGTGTTCCTAACAAACTGGGTGTTTTTAGGAGGTTGGAGGGAGTAATAGTAATTGTAGTATTTCAACAGGTTTTTATTATTATTACCATATATATATATATCTATAAAAATAATTTAAACACATTTTTCATTTAGTTATATTTAACAAAAAATTAATTTTTCATTTTAAATATTATCCTAATACTTATTTATATTATACTACTTCTGTTTACTTTAAAATTTTGCATTTGATTTTTAGGGGTCGATATTTGAATATTAATTATTATATCAAAATATACTACAAATTAATAAAAAAATATTACTTCTATAATATAAATATAATAATATTAAAATTAAATATAAATTTATTAAGTGGATAAAAATTGTATTAAATAACTATTTTAATTTAAAAATTTTCTCATCAAAATCAGACCTAAAACTCAATCGACACAAGCAGACACGGCTTATCAATTCAGTCAAACTTTTTCAAATCAAACACAAGTATAACCATTGCATGATGTATGTATATTATTGTCCTGTAAGGAATGACCGGTGGTATAGGGGTTAAACTTATGATCGTAAAATTATGGGTTCAAATCTCCGATGTTTTAGGTCATCTACCACGTATGGTTCGCCTAGTGTGATTTTTCGGTCGGGCCTAGTTTGCAGTGTTTGATCATATACATAATTTTTAGAGTCCACATTTTGCTTTTAGTAATTGATTTAGATGGATTTCTACGGATTTGATTGAATTCTTCGTAGATTTATATGAAGATGGTAAAATAATTTTTTTATAAATATATATTAATTATATAAATTTATATCAAACAACAAATTTTATAAATATATGAAATAATTATTAATAAAATAATATTTAATATTAATAAATAATACTCACTTTGTTTCAATACAATAGTCTTTACCATTTTTGTCCGTCTTAAAACAATAGTCTCATTTCTATAAATAACCATATCACCGTAAAACTATCCCTATTTTTTTATTATTATTACACAATTGCCACTACTTTTTACACTAATATACTCACAAGGGCAAAAAAGTCATTTATCCTTACTTTTTACCGACTATCAATATAATATCAATATTCGTTCAACACAACAAGACAAGAGTATACTTTTGGGACGGATGGAGTATATAAGTATTAATAATGTAGAAGTATTGTAACATATGTAATACTACTATATTTTAGATTATTAATTTATAATTTATAATTTTAATATTATATTATCATTCAATATATCAAATTTGTTTTATATTTCTTTATTAGTTATTATTATTATTATGTATATAACAGTTTTACATAAAAAAGTATACGTATATAAATAAAATAAAAAATATAGTTTATGATTTTTGAAAAAACATAAAATAAATAAATAAATATAAATTAACGGTTCAACAAAAAATATATATTTAAATATCTATTTTACCGTCATCGTAACGATAATACAGTGTATTCGGTAATTGAAAAGAAAAGACAACAGTAATACATATTTATTATAATAATAATATTTTAAAAAATTATATTTATAATATAAAAATATATATTTAAAAAAAATCATAATAATTTACTAATATATTTTAGTTTTAAATTATTATTTTTATTAAAAATTATTATAATAGTAATAAGTATTATCATATTATTGATCACATATACAACAACAACAACAATAATAATAATAATAATAATAATAATAATAATAATAATTTTAAGAACTTATTAAAATCTCTTAAGATTATGAGAAATTTGTCCATGTACAAAATTTTCTATTAAAATCCATTAAAATTCATAGATTTTAAAAGTCCATTGATTGTTGAATATCTCAAGATTTTAAAAGAGTTTTAAAAGTCTATATTGAATACTTTAAGATTTTAAAAAGACTTTTAAAAGTTTTGATTGAATATACCAGATTTCGAAAATGCAACAAAATCATACAAAATCTATATTGAATACACCTCCAAAATATCAATTTATTAGAGCTAGTATTGTGTGAAATTACCGATTTTTGATTCACTGACCAAATTCGAATTAAATTCAAAATTTTGAATTTGGTAACTTTGTAATTTGGACGATCTTCAAATGTGCCAAATTTAATATTCTCGAAATTATTTGAATATAATTTTACTATTTATCTAATTCGAATGTACCGATTTCGAATTAAAATAATTATTTTATTTAATACTCCCTCCGTCCTAAAACTATAGTCTGATTGTGTTTGACACAGTATTTAAAAAATATTGATATTATATTGATTGGAGGTAAAAAATACGGGCAAAAGACTATTGTAAGTGAATTTGTACAGTGACAATTGTGTAATAATAATGAAAAAGTAAAGGTAGTTTTACAGTGATATGATTATTATGAAAATGAGACTATAGTTTTGAGACGAACAAAAATGATAAATAAGACTATTGTATTGGGACTGAGGAAATATTATATTTATATATCTTTTATTTTTCAAAAAATTATAATTTTATATTATTTATTTTATTTATATTTAATTATATTACTATAGTATTTTAAATAAATTAATAAGTTTAAATCATCACAATTCAAATTTATTAGGTTTATAATGAATTCGATCAATTCGTTGAATTTAAATTAATTTTGAATTGAGAAATTGAATGAAAAATATTATTCGAAATTGAATTTTGCATTTTCTTTCAAAAAAATCAAATTCAATTATCCGAATTACCAATTTCGATTCACACCCCTAATTAGAGCTTATTAATCTAATGCTTAGGGTTAACCTGCAGGCGAATAAGCAAATCCTATGCGACATATTAAAGTCGTTGTTTTCAAAACTACGACTTTAAAAAAACTTTATAAACACGACTTTAAGTGGCTGATATAAAGTAAGTCGTAGTCACTTGTTGCTGAGCATCCTTAACACTTTTTGCAGCCGTCGTTGGAGAGGCAACTCTGCCCCTACAGCTTTTCTCCGCCGGTTTCTCGCTTCGCGCTACAATGGATGCTGTTCAGGTAAGCCGCCTTTCACTCACGACGAGCTCTCGAGTTTCAGTTATGCCTGTTGTTGTTTCATCTGCAACGATTCATTTGATTAACTTGTTTTTTTTTTTGAAAGAGTTTATGATGTGTCATGTGATACGAATGTATTGGATGATTTCATATTGACTTCAACTGCTTATTGTAACCCTATCTAAAATTGTGGATGAATCTAAGCTACCTGCAGGTTTTGCTTGAGAATTATGGGAAATTATTGATTATTTTGTTTATTTCCGTTGATTTATTGGAAATGAAGAACTTGATGCTAAGTGGTTAATGCGTTTGTGTAATTATTTGTCGCAGCCTCAGAAGGATAATGAATATACATTCGTTCTTGAGCTTGCTGAAACTGATCCCTTCTATGAAAAAAAGAAGGTTTGAGAGTTCTGAGTAGCAAATTGCTTGTTAGATTGTGTTGTTAGTATATATATCCATGTATCTTTATCTTTTTTTTTTTTTTTTTTTTTTTTTTTTTTTCTGATCTCTAATCTTGGCGTAGAAATTACTTGAACATATGGATTTTGGTTCAAAGATATCGATGAGTCTTAAAAGATCTTCTACACCTGATCAGCAGAAGGACTTCTTAAACGCCTTTCTTCAATGTGCAAGAATAATAAAGTTAAATGAGGTATTATTCTTTGGTAACCATTTACTTTGAGTGAATTTTTCCCCTACTTGGTTAAGATTTCATATATATATGTATCTATAATACCTTTCTAAGGGGATATATATGAGAAATTCCACTTTTTTGAATCTTAAGAGGATCATAGATGAAGAGGGGTTTGGGAGATTAATATTGTTCGTGGGAGTATAACAGGCTATAAATGAGTCTAATTGCTATTGGTACAGCGTAGAACTTCCAGAAAATTTATCATTTTTTTAGAATTAAATGTATTTATTTTATTTTTTTGATCGGAAAAGTATTTTAAATTGGTTTTATGACCAAAGATTACATGGTTAATTGGTTATCCAGTCTAAGATTGTCATTACCAGTGGCCAGTGAATTCTTAACTGAATGTATTTTAATATTAGTATCTACTGTAATGTAGAAAAAAAAAAAAAAAAAGCAATACTCTGAAATAAAACAATCATTTAGACCAGAAATTCTGATTTATTATGTTGACCGAAACACTTTTACTTGTTTAATATGAATTCTTAGAGGAAAAAACTCTCACTGGCTCGTGTTTCAGGTAGAATTGTATTTTGCTAGTGATGCAAGTAATACAATGGAATCATGTAGCCCAGGAAATGAATTGGAAGCTCTCAATTCAATACTTGAAGCCATTGATAAGTCTACATCAGGAGAAACGATGAAAGATACACAACAAAATTTACGAGATGCAATTATTAACAGAATCCATGAAGTTGGGAGCACGTTCGGTGAAGAGAAAAAAATCTTAGAAGACCCTAACTCTGACAAAGAGAAATGCCTATTAGATTGGGGAATCCATAATGGTGTAAAAACCAAATTGGATATAGCTCGTGAGTATCAGCTAATACCTTGTTCTGTTTAGTCCTTGCTTGTTAAATGCTGGTTTCATGTGTTAGAGATTGTTTTAACTTCAGACCTAAACAAGTCTAAATGTTTTTGGTAATTTCAGATGAGGTTTGGTTGTGGTGTTTGATTTTCGCTCCTTAAATCTTTGAAGCTAATCTTTTTTCTCACTCAAAAAATCTCCTTACTTTCATAAAAAATTGATCATGTTTAATGTTTTGTACTTGATGGTAGATGTTGAAGGGGCAGGAAGAGGAGCCATAGCTAAAGAGGACATGAAAATCGGAGATATTGCCTTGGAGATCCCTATTTCTGTTATCATATCTGGGGATCTTTTGTATAAATCTGACATGGTAATCTTTTTGCCTTATAAGCTTTTGTGTATGTAAGGATTTTCTATGAAGTTCCTTATCTGCTTATTCTAAATAATTCCATTTTGAAGATAGTTTCCTATTCTTGAAAAAATTGATGGAATTTCTGAGGAGACAATGCTGCTCTTGTGGAGCATGAAAGAGAAGTACAACAGCAATTCTGACTTCAAATTATATTTTGATACATTGCCAGAAAAATTTAACACAGGTAAATTTTCTGCTATAAGTTCTGGTTCAGGTAACTTATAAATTATAGATTAGTTTGATGATCTTTTTTTATTTTTTGGTGACTCAGGTTTGAGCTTTGGAATTGATGCTGTGATGGCTTTGGATGGAACTTTGCTGTTAGATGAAATTGTGCAAGCCAAAGAGGTGTGGCGCGTTCAATATCTAAATCCTGATGGATTCTAACTTCAAACTATTCTTATTACCAAAACTGTTATTGTTTTAAGAAGAATATATATATATAATATTTCGACTCAGAATAAGAAGATGTGATTTCAAATTGAACAAACTTAGAAGAACTACCTAAATTTCAATATGTTTTGAGTAAATATATTCTGAGGGGCTTTGGTGAGTTCCCAGTGATAGGGCATATGATGAAAAGCATTCAAAGTTGTTAGCGCTGATACTCTGTTTTACACTGCATCAGCTTCTTGACATTTTCTAGTTATAAGCTTCTGTATCAATTTTACGTGAATAATAAGATGGAAAGAGTTATTGGCATGTGATTGCACTTTCTTTATAGATAAGGAGAAATGGTTTATAGTTGAACTTAGCATCCTATATGCAGGATATTGTGCGACTGAACCAGCATATCTTGCACAAATCATTCGTTTATAATTTGACTAGTCTCTTCAAACAATATAATCTTTGATAGGCTGCCAGGACATTGTTAACTATGTTGATTTATTTTTATTCTTCATTGTATATGAGTATTTAGGACATTTATGCAACTTATCTTTTGTTTTAGCACCTTCGCAGTCAATACGACGAGCTTTTCCCAGCATTGTCCAAGCATTATCCAGATGTCTTTCCCCCACATTTGTACACATGGGAACAGTTCTTATGGGCTTGCGAGCTTTGGTACTCAAATAGCATGAAACTTATCTTCGATGATGGAAAAATCAAGACCTGCTTAGTTCCTATTGCTGGCTTTCTCAATCACTCGGTAATTTTGGTTTATATGCTCCATACTTTTATGTTCCTCTAATGTAATTCTTTAATAAGTTTCAATTCATTGATTGATTACGGCGTATATGAATTTGTTTATGTACATTTCAGCTATTTCTTGATGCTGTCCAAGAAATTGTCTATACCCTCATTAGATTTCTATCATTCACAGATATGCCCACACATAACGCAGTATGGAAAAATTGATACATCTACAAACTCCTTGAAATTTATTGTGTCAAGACCCTGCCGTACCGGGGAACAATGCTTTCTTGGTTATGGGAAATTCTCCAGTTCTCATCTGCTGACGTTCTATGGCTTTTTACCCAAACGTGAAAATCCTTATGATGTTATCTCGCTAGGTATGTTTCTTTACTTGCCTTCGTGCATTATTAAGCATGACCATGAGAGATTTTCAAATTCCAAAATGAAAAACATAGATTTGTTCTTATCCTTAGGAAATAATTGGATGGGTGTTTTCCAATTACACCAGTTTCTTTTAGCTCAATCTCTATTGAAAAAAGCTCAAGCTCAACTATGCTCAAGTTTTTGGAGCTTGAGTTTGGAATATGCTATAAAAGTGGTACAGATACATCGGCAGAAAATTTGGTGGCACATAATTTGAGTGAAAGTTCTGGGAAAATATTATTAAGCTCTTTGAGCTCAATAATTAATTCGAGCTACTTGATGCTCAATTTAATTTTATATATTAATTCAGTTAATTCGACTGTGTTCACCTCTAATTCTACCCATTTGAAGGAAGTTGTTCTAAACTAAAAGTAGGGAAGTCTGATTTCTTGTTGGCTTGCTTAAAATGAAATCATTTTTATTTATGTAATTTGATCTATAGAAAAAAGATCTATTATTTCCCTCCCTTTTTTTTTTTATTTACCGGTTAAAAGGTATAAGCTCTGTTTAGATAAAAAAATTTTGAATTTTGAAAATTTTTAGTAATAATAAAAAGTTGAGTATGTGACTTGATGTTTGTTAAGATATTATAAATATTTTGATGTGATGTTTTAAAAGAAATTACTATTGATAAATAATGTTAAAATTTCTAAATCTTTGCACCTAAGTATTCTCATTATTTCTCACCCTAATTAGTAATTACTTTAGGCTCATCATATTGTTCTAGATATCGATGAAGATGCTGAAGACGGTGCACCAGCACCAGAATGGAGCTCTCACATGGTTAGAGGGACATGGCTCTCCCGAAACCACGGAATCTTTCATTATGGATTGCCAGCTCCATTACTCGACCATCTTCGCAGAGCTAGAAATCCGACATGGCAATCAAACAACCCGGTGAATTCTTGCTTACTCTATTTATAAGAATTTTCACATAATTTCAATTCTATTTCGGTCATTTAGTTGCTTATTTAAGTACCATTGTTGAACAGGTAGTTTTAGGATAATAATGTCTCGATTCATATTGAAATTTCGAACGAGATTGGACTTATAAATAAAAAAGCAGTGTTTACTTATTTTGTTGGACACTCTTTTATATCTAACGTTTACATACCACCTTTTTTTAGACACGGGAAATGTTGGAAACCGACCTAGATCTACTTAGAGATTTGAGTTCTACTTTCGAAGCAATGATAGAAGCATTTGGTGAAGAAAACCCCGAAAATAGGTATGTTCTACCTCCGTATAAATAGATTTGCTTGATTTTTTATTTTTGTGTGGTACGAGGAACTGTTAGAAATATAAAAAATAATATTTTGTGTTGAATTATTTTTTATGAGTGGATAATATATATACTACCTACGTCCTGAAAGAAGAATAATGTTTACTTTTTGCACGTAAATTTTTTAATATTAGTATTATATTAGTTTATAGTGAAAAAGACAAAAATACTCCTATTAGATTATATTATATAAAAGTAATGACATTTGTATAATATATTGGAAATTGTAAAGGTATTAATTATGAGGTAGTACAATTACTAAATAAGGAAATAATATCATTGTTTTAGGAGGGACAAATTATAAAAATGAATGTAGTATTATATTAATGTATGTGTATATATGTATTTTTTTAATAATATTTATGGGAAATTATTCCATTGGGAAATGTCGAGTGAATTTGCAGTGAAGGTGCGGCAGGTTGGGATGTAAAACTTGCAATGGAGTTCAAAATTTTGCAGAGAAGGATCGTGTCCTCGATTTTGGCTTCGTGCGAATCTGGCTGTAAGTTGTTAGATTCTGCACTAAATTAAGTTTAATATCCCTTAGATCAATCTTCTCTACTTCAAATATGAATTCATTTATTTGGCTAGATTGTTGTCGAATATGCTTTAGTTTCTATGTGCTTTGGGTTGTAAATTTGCATGCACCTATTAAGCTTATTACAACCTTTTAATCTCGAGGATAAATTATTTCCTTAATTCCAATACTTTTTTGTATTTGGATTTGAGTTTTTTATTTGAATTTTAATTTAAATAATATTTTAATGTGATATTTTATGAGAGAAAATTATGTATTTTTATTGAGGATCGGGCAAGTTGAATAATAAAAAAAAAAATTAGTTCCAAGAGCAAACCAAACTGTGCAACTTTTTTTTGTTTTTTTGTAGTACTTCTTCTGTTCTACTTATTGTGTCTGTCACTTCTCATATTTTTTTTTAAAAAAAAAACTATGCATTTTAATATTATTAATTTTCTAATTTATAACTTTTTAAATTTTAATTAAATCAATTAATTATTTTAAACTTAATTTATAATTATATTTATTATATGATAATTACTATCAATAATATATATTTAATTATTTACTATTATACACCTTTTAAATTTTTGTATCTATAGTAACAAATATACAATTTTTTTGCCGGCTTACGTCCCAGAAGAACAACTTTTTTGCCTTTTACACCCCAAGAATAGTTTTTTCTTTAGCTATGACCCACAAGAACAATTTTTTCTCCAGCTACGACCCCATGAGAATAATATATTCAAGATCAAAAAATGTTACGGAAATTCCTTGGAGACTTTCGACACAAGACACCTCCACAGGTCACAAGAGATTCCCACAACGACCCAATGTCTGATTCCTCTCAATCAACCCTACCAACGAACCAGACTCTGATACTACATGTTACGAAAATTTTCAGGAAATCAAGATGAGATAACAAAGACAAAAGAACACAAGAATTTGGTAACCCAGTTCGATCACGATGCCAAGCCAAAAATTTTACTATAAAATATGCAGGCACATGTTAAAGTGAAAATACATGGATATTTATAGTCTAAGTCTATGTTAATAATATCTAAATCCTATATCTAAAATTTAGAATATAATATCTAAATTATATCCCTAAATTTTAGGATATAATCAGGTTTCATATCTCAACAATCTCCCACTTGAAGACTAATTACATCTTCCACTTCAACATTATACTCCATCGGCAATGACAACACCAAGTCTCCTTCTTCACTCATCGAGGCTAATTGAAGTTGAACATAACCTCAACTCATCTAAGGTGGTGTCCTTAGAATGTCTTTTAGGATTGCTCATAAATTGACTCACTACTCCCACTACACATGCTTTTCACCTCCTAAAGGTATCAAAAACATCATATTTACACTTAAGGAAATATACTCATACCTCCCTTGTAACGTCGTCAATGAACGCGGTGTAGTACTGTAAGCCTCCAACGGTCGATACAAAAGCTGGTTCCCGCAGGTCCGTATGAACCAACTCCAACTTTTCCTTTTCCAAGTCTCTCCCACCCTTTGAGAACGCCACCTTTAGTTGCTTCCCAAAGATACAGTCCTCGCATACTCTAATATTAATGGACTTGAGACCTGACAATCTTCCCTTTGAAATGAGCTCCCCTATTCCCTTCTCGCTCATGTGTCCGAGACGAGAATGCCATAAATTTGTGTCATTATTTATGGCCACGGAACTGATTTCGTCTTGCATGGTTTTCGTCATGTAGAGAGTTTCATCTCTTCTCCCTTGGGCCACCACAATGGATCCTTGAGTTACCTTCCACGACTTAGTTTAAAAAACTGTCAAGTAACCTACCTCATCCAATTGTTCAACGGAAATCAGATTCCGTTTCAGACCCAAAACATGGCTCACGTCATTCAATCTCCACTCCCCACCATTCGGTGTTCTGATTCGAATAATTCCTTTACCTAAAATTTTCAGTGTCTCATCATTTCCACTCCCCACTGCATGAGTGAAATGACACTCGTGAGACCAAGATCCATGACTCTATTGGACTGCTGACGTTTAAAATCAGCACATCGGATATCTCATCCGTTGTGTTTGTCAAACCCTGATCCTTCTCCAGTGCCCTGCACTCTCGTTTCAAGTGCCCCTTACAATTCCAACATACCACCTGACTTGCATCTTCATTGTCCTTGTTCTTCAGCTTCAACTTTGACCATTCTTGATCTTCACCCTTTCCTTTTGCCTCGGATCTAAATTCAGTCGAGACATTCTCCCAAAGGGTTAGTTGAACCGCACTTATTGTCTTCCTATCGATCTTCTTGTACTCGACTTCATCCATCTTGACTCCCACAAACAAACCTAAGGTTCACTTGATATTAGAGCACATCGGATATCTCCTCCGTTGCGTTTCCCGAAACCCTTATCCTTCCCTGCCAACCTTGCACCACCTATCATAGAGGGACCCGCTGCCTAACCTACCAGTCGGGACCGACCCAACACCGCCATGAGACTTTCGACACAAGGCACCTCCGCAGGTCACAAGGGATTCCCACAACGACCCAATGTCCGATTCCTCTCAATCCACCCTACCATCAAACCAAGCTCTGATACCACTTGTTACGAAAATTTCCAGGAAATCAAGATAAAATAATAAAGACAAAAGAACACAAGAATTTGGTAACACAGTTTGATCACAATGATCTACGTCTGAGGGCGCTGCCAAGCCAGAAATTCTACTATAAAGTAAGCAGACACATGTTAAAGTGAGAATACATGGATATTTATAGTCTAAGTCTATGTCAATAATATTCAAATCCTATCTCTAAAATTTAGAATATAATATCTAAATTATATCCCTAAATTTTAGGATATAATCAGGCTTCATATTTCAACAAAAAAATATATTCAAGATCGAATAATAAATAATACTACCTCTGTCCGGCTCGACTCTAAAGATCTCATTTACTTTTTGCGTATTAGATTTTTGAATATTAATTATTATATCAAAATATTGTACAAATTAAGAAAAAAAATTACAAAAATACTTTCATTAGTATTTTATAATACTAATAGAAGAACATTTATATAAAAAATTATACAAATATAAGAATATTTTTAATATTAAGTATAATGACGCAAAAGATAAATGTGACCCTTAAAGACGAATCGAGAAAGTATATAAATTTTCTACACAAGTCAGTAACATGGACTTCATATTCATAATCAATAGTTGAGGGCATGTTTGACAATTAGCTCATAGTTGTTAGCTAATTCAATTAGTTAGTTGTTTGTATTAGAATATTTAAAAAAATAATTGTTTGATATTTAACTGTTTATATGTAAAATGACAATCGATGACATTTCGATTTTAGTTTTTTCTAATATATTCAATTGTGTTCTTTTGAGTTTTAGAATATTTGAAATTTTGTTATTAGTTATTGAAAATTGTAAAAGTATTATAAAATAATATTTATTTTATTATAATATAACACACCAAAGCCCGATAGATTGTTATGTCTAATTCAATAAACAACGTACAAGTATATGAATTGGCCGGGATCCTGTGTGATCCGGTCAAGTCAACAATGTCAGCATAAATACACATAGTACAACATATGTAAAGTTATAAAATATGTTTAATTATAATATAACACACCATGCTAACTTGACCAAATCAGCAGTTACCCATGCCGATATGAATTATTATATCAGAACATAGTACAAATTAAGAAAAAATTGCAAAAATACTTCAATTAGTGTCTTATAATACTAATAGAAGAACATTTGTACAAAAAATTATACAAATATAAATAAATTTTTAATGTTAAGTACAATGACGCAAAATGTAAATGAGACTCTTAGAGGCAGACGGAGAGAGTATAACACATATATCTAAACTCCTATGTCCATCTACATTTACGATGATTTGGGTCCCTTAAAAACACAATGCTAACAAACTCAATATTAATATAACTTTCAGTTTACCAAAAATTGGTATACCAAATAGTTCGATATGGTATGACCTTTTTCCATACCATATTTCAACACAGGATACAACAATCACACAACAATCACGCATCTTATGAGGTGTTGCTACAAGTAATGGAATTGCAGATAAATGAGATAAATAACGAAATTATAAACTGATCAATATAGACAGATGAAATAATAAGTTGTCCTCTGTAAAACAATCGAACCAAAAACCGAAAATTATTGACTAATCTAAACTCTAGTCCTGCAACATATACGTACATATCTATATGTATTCCAATCCCAAGAACGATGTTGTGGAAAAATCCGCAGATGAAAGATACTAAGCATGCGAAAGATTGAAACCAAAATGAGATTATTGAAACTCCTGAGTAGTTAAATAAATTACCCGTCAACCGCACGTACACTAAAAACAAGTAAAGGAAAAACACCATAAACACATTACATAAATAGTTGCGCATACAACGCAAAGTTCCATGCTTTCCATGTATCTACATATTACTCCCCCTCCTTCCCACATATAATGTCATATTTTCTAACACATCATATTTTAAATTTTATAATTTATGATTTATTTACTTTTAATTAGACTAATTAGTTATATTAATCTTAATTTATAATTATTTTATTATATTGTAATTAATTTTACTAATACATTTTAATTATTTGCTAATTATACTCCTTTTAAATTTCACGTCTACAGTAACTATGACATTATATCCGGAACGGATAGAGTAATACACTACTCAAAATCTACGGACAAAAAGTACATATTCATAGTTTGACATAGCAAACGCCCCAACTCGAACCATTTAACCTTGTAGACTATCCTAGTAATCAATACGTTGTGATTTCAGTTTGAAATTGAAATCATCACCTCTCACCTCATACGATTTCCAATAAAAATATGTTATTTTCTCTCATAAAACATCATATCAAAATACTACTTGAACAAAAATTCAAATCAACTAAAAATATCGAACCTCGCAAGAGCTCCAAACATATAGTTCTGTTTACTTATACTTTCGACTTTAATTTTTATACTATTCATAAAATTCTCTTTACAAAATGTCATATTTAAACTTATTTTCATGCAAAATATTAAATCAAAAATCTATCTTATATTCATACCATCACATGAGACGCCTATATTTCTTTCTGCATCATAAACTTACTTTTTATTCAACTTTTTACTATTCTCAAAATATATTTAAGTGTAATGCTTGCAAATCTAAAGATAGAACAATCGACCATAGAGAGTTATAGCCAACGCAAAGGTAAGGTATAAATTTTGTTATGGCATAATAAGTTTCCTAACACAACGGGCATTTTAATTTCGACAATTGACAAACATATTTCCCACTAGCACAACAAGCCATCATAACGAACTTCATAATTTCCCAAACGCATTATATAACTTCAAATGATTATAAATAACCCGAGAAACTGCTGTAAAGAATTCATGTGAATAATCAAACTCAAGATAAAGCATGAAAATAGAGATATGCAGATATACCGTCGCCGCAAATGGATTGTTTCGGTGTATACTTCATCGATTATTTTTTAAATTTCTTCTTTTTCTTCTTCCCCTTCTTTTGCTTCACCTTTTTCTCGACATCCGGAATCTCCACAACAGGCCCCGGCAAAACCCCCTTCTTCAATGCACTACCTCTTGGCATAACCGAGGGCGGCAATCTCAAACTTTCCGGAGGCAACGGATTCTGAGGCTTCCAAATTAAGTTGCTCTTCATCGAAAACCGGACCCTCTTCACACTCTTGTCCGAGCTCGTTGTCATCCCATTTTCGTTCGGACAACAATGATCACTATCCATCCTTTTCTGCTTACTATTTTTTAAAGAACTTTCGAATGAGTCGGAGTCTGAATCCGAGTCTTCATCCGTTTCCGTACCTATTTCGGCGCCAAACTTATCGAAATGCTCCCGAAGATTAGATATAACATCTTGATTCAAAGACAACGCAGCTTCTCCATCGATTTCATCTTCAAAACTACTAATCAATCGCACATTGCCATCGCCATTAACCCTATCCGAATCATCGTCATCACTCTTCTTCTTCGGCTTCATCTTCTTCTTCCTCCTCTGCTTATCGGTGATTCGATCAAAATTCATCGGGGCAATCAATGGAGGCATCTCAACATCGTAACGATAATCCGGCTCGACAATTTCAACTCCAGACGACACTAGATCGTTTTCCAACTTGAGAAACTCGCTGTGTAACCCCAACACAACCTTCCGATTGCCGGGAACGCAATCTGGCGATGATCCGAGGACGTAAAGCCTCCCCGAAAACCCCATTCTCAAAGCAACTACACCCAACAATGTATCCCCATCCTTCTCATCGAATTCCATTCCCATCTTCTTCTTCGACAGCAAATCCTTTCCCATCCTCAAAAACTCATCGAACAAACAGGTCTTCACCTTCCCCAACAATATCTTATCCTCACATCTCATCAGAACCTCCAAAAATGGCCGCAAAACCGCGTCCACAACCTCGATCCTCGCCGGAAAACCGCCGACGGCCTTCAATTCCTCCAGAAACACAGAAACCACGTGGTAATTCACACCGCTCCCCTGCAGAGCCGTTTTGTCGTCCGCCATTAAAGCATCGCTCTGCAAAACCCTAAAATACTCCGTCAATACATCTACATCCCAATTTCTCATCCTCATCAGCTCAAATAACGCCTTCACGAAGCGGCGAATCAGTAGGTAGAACTTGTCCAATCTCAATCTGTCGATCCCCGGCCACTCGCGGCGGAGAGTCTGCAGAAATCCTCGGAAAAACTCCAAACTGATGGGCGGATGGAGCGAGAGGAAGAGAGAGGCTAACCGATCGATGAGCGCGGCCTGATTGGAGGCCTTGTCGGCGTGCCAGAGGGAGTAGAAGATGCCTTTCCAGAGGCGTTTGATGTCCCATTCGGAGAGAGACTGGGAGTGGGAGGCGAGCCACGAGTGGATGAGGCGGAGCGATTGGGAACGGACCGACGTGCTGCAGGAGGCGAGATACTTGATCAGCGCCGGTCCGGTGGCGGATGCGAGCGCCGGGAGAAGGGGGTTGGGCTCTCGCCGCCGCTTCTTCATCGATCGGAGGAATTCTGGATTTGGATTTCTCGAATTAATTAGGGTTTCGATTTTGAACAAGTTACCGCTACCGTCTGTTTATTCCTAATTACAGTCAGTTGTTTTAGGGGTATGTTTTGGGGTGAAAAAAAAAAAAAAAAGACTAAAACATAACAAGCAATAGTATTGTTGTTTAATAAACTATTAATTTTTTTATTTTAATAAGTGTATTGTATATCTAACATTATAAATATCATTTTAATTTATAATATATTATATAAATATCATTACTTCATATTATACGAATATTAATAAAGTTAATTTAATATTTTTATTTTTATTTTTATTTTTAATATAATAATAATATTTCTAAAATTTTGTGAAAAAAACAAACTGATATTTAGATATGAGAGGGAGGGAGTACTATAAAAATATACTCCCATTCATCCAGGAAAAAGAATATAATCTAATTTTTTGAAATAAATCTTTGAATATTAGTACTGCCTCCGTCCCAAACATCCTGCAATATTTCCTTTTTGATATGTCCCAAATACCTTGCAATATTTCCAAAATATTAAATAATTAATTATACTTAATATTTGTCTCATACTTTATCCTCTAGCATCATCTAAATAAAAAAAATAAAATATATATTTCTGTCTTCATCATGTCACCTAATTTCTAAATTATCCTACCTAATACTACCCACCTAAAAATTCGTGCCAAAAACAAATTTTGCACCTTGTTTGGAACGTATTATTCTAGTAAGTAATTAAAAAAGATAAAAATATTTGTAAAAGTAATAATATTTTTATAATATATTGTAACTTAATAATATATTAATTATGTTAGTACAATTATTAAATTATAAAAAAAATATATATTCTCCTTATGGTGCAGGAGAAGTATATTTTTTTCTAAAATAAAAAATTAAAATTATTTCAAATTTATGTATTCAACATTAAACAATATAGATACTTATACTAATTTTTGATATGCTAACTTGTTATAGATATGGTAAAATACGAGTGGTGTTAATTGGATTAAATTATATAATCATATATAGCAAATTACAATTGCATGCCGTCTTAGCAAATATTTGAAAAGAAATACTCCCTTGTCATCCAAATGTGCGCTCATTTAATTATGCACGAGTTTTAATAAAAGTGAATAATAGTTGTTAATTTTTTCTTTTATAGTACAAAAGTGGAATGATTTTTTACTTAAAAGAATATTTTTCAATGACAATCGAAAAAGGAAAGTGAACATAAATTTGAATGAACGAAGGAAGTAGTACATATTAATATATTATATATATTAATAGCAAATTATATAATTGTAGTAGCAAAATGTAATTTTAATTTCAGTACATAACACCATAATATATAATTCACACAACAAATATTAATACAATATACAATATAACATATTATACAATTATATCTAACAATATAGGGTGATTTCAGTATGAAATACTTCTTTCTGTCGTTCACTCTTTCTATTTTCGTTAGTTCCACATAATTTGTCATTTTTTTAAAAAAAAATTATAATCTATAAAAAAGAATGTATTTTAATTAAACTATTTAGTCATTTTAATCTGTACCTAAAATGGGACATCCTATGCTAACTGAGACAAATTAGTTAGGACATAAATAATATAACTCACACAACACATATTAATATATAATAATATATGTTATTTGCCTTATAATAATTTGTTAATTATTTCGAATGAATGTATTAACTCAGAAATATATTATATGTACGGTGATAATTTACTAATTATTTCAAATTAATTTGCTAACTTATTCAAATCTAACTTGAACCTAACTTGATCAAATATAATTTTGGGTGTGTTCGTTTGTTATTTAAATAAATTTTTGTATTATTCATGTGGTACAGTTCTAAAAATATAAGTTACTTTTTCTCACAATACATAACATCAACCTGGTAGTGTAGGAGTTGGACTTGTGACCGTGAGGTCATGGGTTTAAACCCCTGCGCCTCAGGTCACCTGCCATACATGATTCGCCTAGTATAATTTTCCCGGAGGTTTACGGGTCCCCACTTCAAATAAAAAAACTAACAACACATTCTCGGGTGTGTTCTTTCAACCAAAAACACATATATTTTTTAAAAAATATTAATATATTACACATATCTATTATTTTTATATTCTCTGCATATTTCTCTATATTTCAAATAAAAAATATATCTTCAAATTATTTCACAAAATAAACATACCCCTAATATTTTATATACATATATTATCTATTATATTTTCATGTTATCTATAGTATTTCAATATGCTGACTACGACAATGAAGAGGATTTCTTGGCATGGCTCCACCGGAGACTGACAGTATCAGCGGTTCCGGTTACTTCTTCGGTGGACACTCGATTTTCAGTTCCTTCTCCGGCAGATATCGATTTTCGATGATAGAAAAACTCTTTTTCAACTGACTCGAATTCCGGCGACTAGAAGAAATCCTCTAATGCACACTCCTCTCCTCCAATTGATTTCCGGCCGCCGGTTGGTATGAAAGCGCCAAACAAATGAGAGTTGCTGATTTTTCTCAAGAAACGAAGGTGAGAATAGATTAAACAAATTGCGACCCAGAAGCTGTCGAGGTGGCTTCTACCGCACGAAGCCAATGCGATGGTGAATAAAAAATGATGCCTCTACTTTCGTCTCATTGCGTGGTGAGTTTTTCGAGTCTGACAACAAAATCGTTCGAGATGAAAAAAGAGGCTATCGAAACACAAGTCATTGTAACTCACACAAAACTCCACATAAATAAAGCCCAA
The DNA here is from genome assembly GCF_009805555.1 of Andrographis paniculata. Classification (NCBI taxonomy): domain Eukaryota; kingdom Viridiplantae; phylum Streptophyta; class Magnoliopsida; order Lamiales; family Acanthaceae; genus Andrographis; species Andrographis paniculata. The sequence continues at coordinate 1,678,706 of NW_026137424.1, forward strand.
AGCATTCTTAAACTTGAAGACTATACTTTAAATTATATAATATCGGAAATTGGACCGATGCTAAGCTAACTCCCCCGTATATAGATGATCTGACATTAGGGCATTTAATATTTAATAAAAATTAAATAGATTGAATAGACTATTCGTGTCAACAATGTACACATTTCTTTTTCGAAAGATCACTTAAAAGAAATTATAAAGTTAAACATGTTTATTCTACTTTGAGAATTGGTGCAAGCACGTAAGAAATACTCATGTTTACCTGTGGAACTAATTTAATCCCGACACACCTATCAATGTGGTTTGCAGGCCGGAGTGTTACAAGTTATCTCAACTCAATCATTAATTGACACCAAACTCCACAAACACATATTAGTAAGTAGTAGTACATATGTTTAATGCATATCTATTTTTATCCATATTGATGCAAATTTTCCATTGTTCCATAATCCCTATTGATTGCTCATAAAACTAAGCACACAACTATTTGAATCGAATGAAAAAAAAAAAACAACACAAGCTCAAGCTAGAAGCATCAATCAATTATTGATCATAACAAACAAAAAACACAATCAAAAAAAAAAAAAAAAGAAAAAAAGAAAAAAAAGGTAAAACACCACACATACATAGCCAACATTTTTCTCTCTAATTATTGATCCAAACTACACAGTATACTTATCATCATCATTATCATCATCTTCTTCATAATAATATCATCCTCTACCATTCCATTCCTATCAACTCTACCAGTAGCCTAAAGGAGAGAGAGCGAAAGACACAGAGAGCTACGGCCCCAGCCCGGCCCATCAATCAATCCCGACAAAATGAAATTAAAGAAAACGTACGTACCAATTCTCGTCGCGCTTCGTCCAGCAATCCCTCGTTCTCCGGCAATGATACAACAATGTGGGGCTGGCAAGGGACCGTTTAAATTTCTCAGAGGCCCCAAAAGAATGGCGTTTGATGATTCGGCTCGCGATTGTTCATATAACAGAGCTTGTTAGCGACAACTCGTGAATCTCGCTCAACATCCACTCTTCCCCGGTTTGGCCCCCAAGGACTATAGCTCGCGTCCCTCCGACCACACAAGTGCTGTGCCCCCACGCAAACCTAGGGGGCCGTCCGGGAACATTTAGAATTCTCCAAGTCGGTTTCTCTTCCGTCGGATCGAGTATGTAGAGTTGGGAGGCGGAATGTAGGCCAGCGACGGACCCGCCGAAAACGAGGATTCTCCCTCCGGGCAGGCTCACCGCCACATGGTCGAGTCGGGGCGGCGGAGCGACGCCGCCGGGATTTCCTGCGCCGGGCATCCCACTCCCCGTGACGCATCTCCAGCACGGTTCGTCCTCGCTTAAATCCATGGTGAATACGTCGCTGGATCGAAATCGGAGAGGCCCGCTCTTGGCAAGGCCCCCAAACATCAGGATTTTCCGGCCACCGTAGACGGAAAGCGTGTGGCCTAGACGGGAAGGCGGGGTCCACGCGACAGGTATTTCCCGCCAGATCGGCTTCTCCATCGATAGATCGAGCAAGAACGTGTCGCTTAAAAGCACTCCGGAGTCCGCGCATCCGCCGGAGACTATCAGCTTCGTCCCGTCGAGGGTGCACGAGCTGTGCCAAGATCGAGGAAGCGGAGGAGCCAAGCTCGAGATTTCTCGCCAGTTCGGCTGTTTCGCATCCAAGTCCAAGACAAAGACGTCGTTGAGTAAGCCCTGTCGGCCGCAGCCGCCGAACAGGACAAGGTGGGACCCGTTGACGCAAGAAAGCGTGTGCCCCCACCGTCCGGGAGGCGGAGAGGTCACCTTGACATGTTGCCACTCGGGATTAGTCGAGTTCAGGTCCAACACAAAGGTGTCGTTCATCGGCTGCATGTTGACGCCTTCCCCGCCGAAAAGGACGACTCGGTTGCCCACAGCGCACACGCTGAAGTTGCAACGAGATGGTTCGACTGCGCCTCTGACTATCACCTTTCTCCATGCTGCCGCTTCGAGGGTCGTCAGCTCCCTCGCCAATCTACCCCATCCAAGTCGTTTAGCACCCGGCACAGTCTCCAACACTCGAGTCGTTTCGCTTCCCCAAGCATTTTGGCAGACCATCCGCCAAAGATCGTCGTTCTTTGTTAGTTCATAGAAGTGGTGGCAAACAGAGCCGACTGATGCAATATCCCGAGGGGTCAGTCGAGAAAGAATCTTGAGAGCAATTACTTCGTCACTAAGCTGCATGATTCCGCAGAGCCCGCTGCGGCTGACATTTCGGGTACCATCCGAGGTTATGCCAGGAGATACATTAAATCTAAACCTATCAGCTGCTCGGGTGGAAACCTTAGTTGAAGATCCTGGAAGGGGCCCCAGATCAAGAGTTGCTTCCGTAAAAACTTGTATACCGATAACATGGGTAATAGTTTCGTCATCGCCATATATCGGTGTCATGCGTAGCTTATTCATTAGCGGAGATCCATCTTTCCGGAAATTTAGCAACTCCCCTTGAAACTCAATCCCTTCATCAAGACATTTTCTTATTTCAGCAACTATTGTGGGGCTCACTAATGGATGTCTTCGCTTGGCAAATGGACCTCGGCATTGCAGGAACCGGCTGCAGCATTTGGAAAACAAAAATAGAACTAAGTCGGGTAAAAGTATATGTAAGTCAAGTCGGTAACAGAATAATGAGGCGGCACGGAAGGAAAATTCAAACTCGTTAATTATCATTGAATCAATATGGTTATAGCTTAAGAAAGCAAAACATTATGTCTAAAAACAATATCAGGGCACAACCTAGAAACATATGATTTTGTCGCCAATAACTAGAAATTGAGAACCAAAACATTCATTCAATCTCAAATAGACAGCAATCAGATCCTAAATTTAAGAAAGACCTGACAAATTCATCGTAAATAGAGAACTGCCACCAAAGTTGTAAAAACCACCAGCCGTGTTTCTATACAAAAACTTCCAATGGAAGCTATGGAATATCCTCCCCCCCCCCCCCCTTCTCTCTTTTTGTTTGTCATGTAATCTAGCATGTTGTAAGGACTAGCATGTTGATTACGAACATTTAAATAGGTACCCAAAGAATTACAGGGAAAATACCAGAGTATGAAACCAATAGTAACAAAGCAATCTAAAGCTAAAAAGTCCATCGATATCTGACACTCTTCAAAGAGGAAATATAAAAGCTCCAGATTGATTTCAAAAGCTATAAAGTTCTTGTCTCGAAGAAATTGATTTTCTTCTAGCTCCAACATGTGGTAGCACTGACAAATAATCCTCAATCCCCAAAGAAAACAAATTAAATGGATAATGCATACTAGATTTTGATTTAATGAAATCAATACACCTATACACTAAAGCAGCATGCTACAAATAGTTGAACGCAACAAAAAAAGCCTTAGAATGAAAAACCACCTAATATGTGAACTTACATAGACTAAAACAATTTGTCATGCCTTTTCATGACCAATGAATTATATTAGTAAAACTCAATAAAATGATTAAAGCTTACAAATTTATAACAATAGCACCATTAATGTTGTCTAGCATAAAATGAGAGACTTTTTTTTAGTAATATTGTGGCAGAAAAACTCGTAGCATTGAACAAGAAGGTGCTACAATATAATCACTGCTCTTTTAAGAAAGCTTCTATATCGATTGAATATTGTCAGTGCCCAATTGGAAGCAGTTCCCTTACTGAAAATAAAGTTGCTAATGAGACAAAATGGTATTGCTAGGAAATTTTTATCGGGAACAAATTTAGTTGTGCATCAAATCAAGATAGATTGATCCTTGAAGAAAGTTAAATTAGGCTGAAAAGATAAAAAGGATCAATCACAATCAGTTCAGATAAATCTGCTACGGAGTCTCACAACTTCAACCAACCATTAGAAACCACAAACTAAAAGTTCTTAACTTACGATGCATGATATAACGAGCTCTTCCAAGCAACGTGAAAATACACTGATATGAATGGACCAATCCACCATTGTCTTACAAATGGAAACTACTTCATAGACAATGAGCATGTTTACTTTGGGTGATTAAATAATATTCACGATCACCCTTATTGAACATGCCCAATATGAATTAAACAAGAGTGCCAACAATAAATTATTATGAAAAGGGCAATATATAGCAACTTATGAAAGAATCTATAAGAGGGCATAACAGAACAACTCCCAAGCTAAGATCAACATTCTGCACAGAAATTAAAGAGAATGGCAGCATGATCATGTACTCGAAACAAGAAACGACTCATTGGAACAACTCATATGAATGAGCTAAACTGGGGATTTTTAAGTTTCACACAATTGAATTTGTGACAACTAAAACATTAGCTGTTAAAAACGATCTTATTGTGTGCAATTTTCTTGGGAGCCCTAATAACTAAACTATGATCCTAATGGTATAAATATTCAATATTAGGATCAAGAAAGCCAACTAAAACTGAAAGCTGATTACATTTCCTTATATCTTGGAAGCCCTAATAGCCTAACTATGATCCTAATAGTTTAAACATTGAAGATAGGATCAAGAAAGTCGACTTAAAACTGAAAGCTGGTTACATTTCCTTATCTCTTGGAAGCCCTGATAGCCTAACTATGATCCTAATGGTTTAAACATTCAATATAGGATCAAGAAAGCCGACTTAAAACTGAAAGCTGATAATACCTTGGAAGCCCTAATAACCCAACTATGATCCTAATGGTTTAAACATTCAATATTAGGATCAATGAATGCCGACTTAAAACTGAAAAGTGATTACATTTCCTTGTATCTAGGAAGCCCTAATAACCTAACTACGATCCTAATGGTTTAAACATTCACTATTAGGATCAAGAAAGCCGACTTAAAACTTGAAGGTGATAATATCTTGGAAGCCCTAATAACCCAACTATGATCCTAATGGTTTAAACATTCAATATTAAGATCAAAGAATGCCGACTTAAAACTGGAAAGTGATTACATTTCCTTGTATCTAGGAAGCCCTAATAACCTAACTATGATCCTAATGGTTTAAACATTCAATATTAGGATCAAGAAAGCTGACTTAAAACTGAAAGCTGATTACATTTCCTTATATCTTGGTAGCCCTAATAACCCAACTATGATATGATCCTAATGGGTTATACATTCATTCAATATTAGGATCAAAGAATGGCGATTTAAAAATAAAAAATGATTACATCTTTGCATCTGGGAAGCCCGAATTACCTAAATATGATCCTAGTGGTTTAAACATTCAATATTAGGATCAACAAATACCGACTTGAAACTGAAAGCTGACTAAATTTCCTTACACCTTCAAAAGACAGTTTGCAATGATTAATGTTAGCTTTTACATTGTTTCTTGGGAAGAAATAAATTAAGCAATCAAATCCATCCAAAATATTTAGCAAATTCACATCTATAATATGTTATAAAAACAACAAATTGGTGCTTCCAAAACTCGTAAACATTCTCTACCCAATAAATCCAAGGGATTGTGAGTGAAGGGCAAGCACCAGCGATGGAGAACCATATGAAATCGAACAATTTAAGAGATCATAGACAAACCAACAAGAACAAAACTATAAGCACAAATCCATTCTTATCCCGCAGAAAAACTCAGAAGCCAAACTGAAAAAAATAAAATAAAATTGAAGAGACAAAATCAAACAAATACTAACCAATTACGCCCGAGAACTTCCTCCGCTCGATAACCAGTGACCATCTCGAACACGGAATTGACGTAAATGATGGGATTATCAGGCTCCAGAGCATCCGTCACAACAAATCCACACGGCGCCGGCTGCAGAAGCGCCTCGACGGGGAACGGCAGCTGTCCTCCGCCGCTCTTCCTCAGCAGAAACCCTAACCCTAACCCTTCCTCTTCTTCCTCCTCCTCCTCCTCCTCGCCGCCGCTCATATCAGACTCCGAATTACTATCCCACTCCATCAAACCCTAACTTCGATCGGCAGACACGGCTCCGGCTCAACCCATAGCGAAAATCCAGCAATCAGCAGCAGCAGCAGCAAGAATCGGTAGAAATTGGGGGTAAATTAATGTGTGGAGGAAAATATGTCTAGTTAGGGATTGGTAAGGGCAGGGGTGCAGCAAGAACCGCCATAGAAGGACAAATTGGGCATCAGCGAAAATATCTGGGAAAGAAGCAAATGCCACTTTTGGTGGTTAGGCAAAAGAAATTATATATATATTATATATACATATACTGTATGTATAGGCGGTGTAGAGTGTTGCGTGTAACTGTGTAAGGTAGTCAGCCTGGCTCTGGATATTGTTATTGACTTTCAACAAAATATCCTAAACCTAAATAGTACAATGGCTCTCTCTATTTACAATTACAACCCCCAAAAATTACTTAATTCGAAATCAACCTGTTTATTTAGACGAATCAAAGATCCGATGCCAATTCGACATGTTCAAATTCAACAAATTCGAAATTAGAATGTTTATCTATTTTTTTTTTTTTTAAAAAAAATTAAATAGATTAAAAAATTCAACACAAACAAACTCGACTTGAGTAATCCGAAATCAAAATATTCACATATATAAAAAATTTCTAAAATTTATAATTTTTACAATTTCTTTTATACCGTGGTTAGGTAAAAGTAGTAAAATGACATTTTTGCCCTTATTTTTTTTGGTATAAAAGTAATGATGTGATGTAAAGTAGGGGTATTTGTGAAAAAAATGAAGTATTTAATGAAATGGTTACTTTGTAATTGGACGTCCCAAAATAAAAATATGTATACTTTCTAACTGACGGGGAGGGAGTATTTATTTTGATTTAAGAAAAAGACAAACATGAAGATGAAGGAGTTTAGGTTTACCATTTCTTTTCAGATTTGTTTCATTATTTTTATATAAAAATTTTCTTTTTTTATCTTACTATTTTGGGGAAGATATATAATCACAGTATTTATTTTTATACTTTGTTTAGTGTATAAATAATTTAATATTGTATAATATTTATTTATATTTTGCAAAATCTTATTTATTTTACAGTTATTTTTTTTTGTTAAACTTAATAATATTTATAATTGATAATTTATAGATTATTTCAATCTCATTTCTATTCTTATATTAGCTTTTTCTTATAAATTTTTTATCTTTATCGTTTTCAAAAATATTGAATTCGATAAGTATTAAAATATATTCCCTCCGTCCCGACAAATATGCAACATTTTGTTTGGGTATGAGAATTTATGTAGTATAAATTAATTATTTAAATAGTGATTATTATTATTTAATGATTAAAAAAAATAAATTATGTCTTTGAATATTTTAAAAATTATATATTTCAATAAAATATATATACCATATGAATATTAGTTTTTAGAAAAAAAAAAAAAAAAATTTATTAATACTAATAAAAAATTATTTACTTTATTTATCATTACTATAAATTAGTTTTGTAAAAAAAATAGAAATTTTTAAAGGTAAATAAAATATTTGTTACTTGAGAAGACATATAAAAATAAAGAGTTTTGAGTGGTCATACGTGTAAAATATTACAAATTATTGAATTATTAAATTTACAATAAGAAATTAAATGACTATCTACTCATTTAAAAAAAAAAATTAAAATTGAAAGTTAGTTTTTAAAACAAATTCTCCATTTTACTGTAGTAGTTATTCTAATTTGTATAAATAATTTAATTATGTCATATATTTTTTTATATAATAACTATATTAAAAATTGTTACATAATTATTGTATAATATATACTAACTTTATAATTAATTTTTCAACTTATTTAATGTTTTTATTTTTATATGAATGTTAATTTTTTTTATATTATTGGACGAATTGATCATATTGATGTTTAAAATATCTAAAGTGAAACTAATTTTACAAAGATTGTATGTTTATATAACTATAAATACATCATAATTTTTTATTTATATTTTATGTCCAATCTTTAATATAGATATGATGCTAATTAGACAATAAAAGACGATACAATTAGTTTATACGTATAAATATACATATATATTATTTCAAAATTTTAAAATTGTCACACAAAAATTTCAATTTATCTTTCTATTTCAAAAATTTACAAATTCAAGCATATTTTATACGTATAAATATACATATATATTATTTCATTGTTAATTATTTTGGTATACTAATATCTTTTTTAAATATATAACAGGAAATGATATATAATTAGTACGAGAATTTATTAACACTTTTATAAATTGTTTATATATATAGTACTAATTATATCTTCGTCGACACAATAAAAAAAAAATAGTCACATAGTAAATTTAGTATTAATTGTTGATTACTTTTAAGAATATTTGTATGCTTCTACAAAATATTTTCCCTATAATTAATTACTCCGTCGTCCCAATACAATACTCTTATTTACTATTTTTGTCCGTAAAAAAACTATAGTTTTATTTCTATAAATAATCATATAATTATAAAACTACATTTATTTTTTTCATTATTATTACACAATTGCCACTATTTTTTATACGGACAAAAAAGTCATTTATCCTTACTTTTCACCAACTACACATATAATATCAATATTTCTTAAATCCAGTGTCCAACGGATGGAGCATTTGTTTAATATTATTTCAACAATTTATACAAATTGTACATCGCACGGATTTACACATTAGTAAACAATAATTTTAAAACATACGGGAATTCATAAGTCACTGTGACCATGGACGGACCTAAATGGGGCCTAGGGAAAGCCGAACCCCGGCCCCCAAAATATATGTACTTTTAGTATAAAAAATAATAAATTTGTGTATTTTTTATTAATTTATCCCCATAATTTTTTATTTTATAGTATAAAAAAATAATAAAAATTTTGCTTATTGGTTAATTTACACTTTTAGTTTTGGAATTTTTTATATTAAAAAAATATTAAATTTTATGTAGTTTTTTTGAAATTTTTTCTAAACTATTTCATTTTTACTAATTTTTTCCTTTTTTAAACCCGGTTGTACTTAGAAAAATCGAAAAAAAAATAAAATTAATTGATAAAAAAAAAAAATTGATATTTTGCTCAGGAATCCTACGGTTAATTCTGTCACTATCGGTGACAGTGTAGGTATTATCATGTTCAAATCAACACTGTGCTATATGATCCAATCGGCACACATACCCAACACATACAACATATCTTCTATATAGCATAATACTTTAATCTCTTATATAGAAGTATGCATTTTACAATTTATATATTGTGTTATATTATATATATATATTACGCTGAAAATCAATAATATTCTTTCTGTCTCAATTCAGAGTACTATTTTACTATTTTTGTTTATCTAACTTAAAAGTATTTTTTAAAAAATAAAAATAAAATAAAAGTAATCATACAAATAGATCATTACAATACAATTATTTTATGTATAAAGTTAAAGGGTCAAAATATCAAAAATTCTCACACTTCCACTAATCAATAAAATACTATCATTTTTTAATCTACGCTGAAAGACCCTTTTGAAATTTGACGGAGGAAGTATAATGTATTGTCAGAATATATATTAAGGGGGTGTTTGACAAATTAGCTTATTGAATAGTTTTTAGTTGTTTGACCAGTTTGATAAATTAGCTTTTTGGAATAGCTTTTTGGACCAAAAAGCTCATTTCCAACATTTTGAAATAACTGACCCAAATAGATGATTTAATACAAAGCATCTATTTTTATTTTAAGAATACATTTTTTCATATCTAATATAAAAATATTTTAAACTCAAAGGGTTTATATAAAATATAATATTATATCTATTAAAAATAGATGATTTAATACAAAACATCTATTTTTATTTTAAGAATACATTTTTTTCATATCTAATATAAAAATATTTTAAACTCAAAGGGTGTGTTTACTTGTATGTTTTAACTTTTTATTTTATTATTTTAAAAAAAAATTCATTTAAAAATATCAAATTCAACATTCATTTTTTATTTATTTTATTACACTAAATTTCATTTTTAATTATCATATCAAAATATAGTTATATCACATCAAATAATTATTTCAATTCAAATTTAAATTGAGTCAATCTAATTTTAAAAACACACTTTCATGTTAACTTTGAATTTGTTCATTTTTAATTTTTGGATGAATGTCTTTCTATGTTAGATGTGAGGAATTAATTTGATAACATAAAAAATAATATCTTATATTGAATTATTGATTTTTTTGTATATATATATTATATATTGTGTTAATATATGCATATTTTATTTTTTAAATTTTTTCTTATGGAAGATCGTCTTAGAACAAACTCTTTAATTATTTTATTTTATGATCTTATTATAATTTGTCAGGTTTTACACCTGATTTTACTATTACAATTTTTTTTCAGAAATTATAAATATATATATCAAATAATTTTAACCAAAAAGTGAAAAAAATAATAAATATAACCTACAATATGATTATATTGAAAACATGGTCGTGAACATGGCCTAGAACATGGCTGTGTTGAGAACATGGGCAGGAACATGGCTGTGTTCAGAACACGGACAGGAACACGGCCGTGTTCAAAAGTGCAGGGTAATCAACACGGCCGTGTTGAGACCAACACGGCCGTGTTGGCTGCTTGGAACGCCCAGTCACCTTCTGAGTCATCTAATACGGCTGTGTGTTCAGTCTCTGTCAACCATTTTGGGACTAAAATTGATAAATTTTCATTTGAGTGAGACTAAAATTGATAATTTTTTTTTAATGGGACCAAAATTGATAATTTTGATATTGAATAGTACAAAAATGATTTTTACTCAAAGTAAAATATAAAAATGTGGCTATTATCTACCCCATAAGCTAGGCTCACCCCAATATGTAATACTATGCTAGCATAGTTTGTAAATTATTGTATTTAACAGAAAATTTACTCAATGGACACAAGTCTAAAAATAATGGTTGCATATTCTAACAAAATTAGAGTGTGTTTCGATTATTGAGGTGAAAATTGAGTTAAAAGTGATTATTTAATTAAAATTTGATTTATAAATATAATGTATATAATATTAAAAATTGAAAAAATATGTTTAATTATTTTAATAATTATATTTTAATAAAATATATACGATAATATGAATATTATTTTGTTAAAAATAAAATTTGTTATAATATAAATAAATAAAAAAATATAAATATTTATTTATGATTAAAATATAAATAATTGTTTATCAATTCTATATTTATTTATTTTATTATTTTTAAATTTTAAAATATAAATAATTATTTAACATGGTATTTTAAATATAAAGATTAACTTAAATAATTGAACATAATGATTTTGTTTGCCCAATATATTTTCCAATGTCATAAAAAAAATTTATATATACATTTAATACAAATATATTAAAATATATATACTTTATTCATTGGAAAAAAAAAAAAACATAATACTTTCCCCGTTCCAATTCAACGTACAATTTTCACTGTTTTCATATATTCTAGTCCAAAGTATCATTTTCTTATTTTTAGTAAAAATAATCATACATCAATACTAAAATACCTTTTAACTTTTACCTAAATTACAAACATATCATCACATGTATAATTATTTTTTACATAAAGAATGACAAAATGTCAAAACCTCTTACACATTTTCAATAACTAATAAAATATTATTAATTTTTAATCTACAGCAAAACCCCAAATGGCCCTTTTGAACTGGGACAAAGGGAGTATAAATTGTTATTTTTTATATTACTGATGCTTACTAATATAAAAAATATATTTATTCAAAAATACAAAGTAAACAAACTCATACTCCATTCATTCCAAACACTGTGCAATATTAGTGTTTAAAATGATAATTTAGACGGAGAATATTAAGTACGATAATTTGACATAATTTAAATATTAAGTGATGTGATTGAATAAAATGAAGTGTATATTAATATATATATATAAATATTATTAATTATTTTTAAATTTAAAAATATTACAGTGAATTTAACATAAATAAAAAAAAAAATGTTGCAGAGGAAGGGTATATTGTAAAATTATAAATAAAATAATTCTATTAAAAAAAACAAGGACACAGTGTTACAGCTCAAATTATTATTATTATTATTATTATTATTATTATTATTGTATGATTTTAAAGCCGTCCCATAAGTCGCTATTCGGCGTCGCTTGCCAATAAAATCGCATTCACCAAAACAGCGACAACTTTGAATTGTTCGACACGCTTTCCGCGTTTCGACGATTATATCCATGCGCCAATCCATCGTTCCATACAAAAACCACCAACAAGAGCCTTCATTGATTGTACATAGTACAACCATTGCTGTGGGGTAAGGTCGGCGATCTTCGGAACCATATATGCCTCGATTGAGGCTCCAAGGTATGCTATTTTACTGAATCGAGTTCGATTTTTGTCAGAGATTCGGAAATCTGATTCGATTCGATTATTGCTGGTGTTTTGGATTCCGATATCGGCGAATTAAGCGAGTTCGCCGTCAGGTTCGCTTGAAATGCAGGGCGGAGAGGAGAAGCATCGTTCGCCGGCGCTGTTCGTCATCCTCGGCGGAGTGGTTTTGCTTCTTCTTATCCTGCTGCTGGTTTTGTTTTTGTTTCGGAGATTTGTTAAGCCGGAGAATCTGCGGCGGCTCTTCGATCGGAGAACGAAGAAACCTGCAGGTTTTGGAATTTGATTTGGTTGTTCGCTAGGGTTTGGGAATTTTAATTGTTGATCAATTGAGTATTAGAATTTGTATTGGCTGGTGGTTGCAGTAACGAAAGATGTGCTGAGTGGAAATCTTCGAACGATTAGCTACTTCGATTTCGAGACATTGAAGAAGGCGACGAAGAACTTCAACCAGAATCATCTTCTGGGGAGAGGTGGATTTGGACCTGTTTTCATGGTAACTCTACTGTTCATCCACTATGCTTCATGCTTTCATAATCAATATTGAGTGTTTGTATGTATTATATATATAATTGAAAAGTTTAAATTTTCTCAAAAATATCTAGTTTCATATTTATTTTTTATATAAAATATTACCATTATATCTATATATATATATTTCTAATCATTCAGTTTGTTTAGTAATTTTATTTTTCATATAACTTTAAAAGATAAACTTTTTTTTTTTTTTATATAACGTTGAGAACTTGCCGCCGCTATCTGAAAGTGCATCCAACCTAAAAAGGCAAAATTATTTTAGAGTTTAGTTCAATTTTTTTTGTTATACAATTATTTCAATTTTTTTTTTTTTTTATAAAAAGTCAAAATCATTCATAACTCTTACGTGATTTCGAAACTCAGCCTGAATTATCCATATACTCTGTAAAATGCATGACACTCCCTTATGCTTTCGAAAATGTTGCATAAAATCTCTTATACTTTTTCGAAAATGTTGCATTAAATCCTTTTTACATTTTCTGTGTGATGAAAAGATGATTTATCATCTACAGTTTTTGCATGGCGGGGTTCATGCAATATTTTTGAAAGTATAAGACGGCGCCATTCAATTTTTAAAATGCAAAAAAGAATTACGCTGAATTTCGAAACTACAAGAGAATTATTGACAATTTTTTTTTGTAAAAATGCACCATATTACTTCACAATTTCGCATTCAAATCAATAAAATAAACAAACAAACTACCAAAGAATAACTCACTATTCATTAATTTTTCTTCAAAAAGATAAAACCAAAAACTTATTTTTTAATTTTTAGTATTTTATTAAAAGTTATTTATACACTTAAAACATTATATGAATATCTATTTATCAAATTAAATAATTATTCAAATTCGACTATTATTATTTCCAACCGCAAATGCAACTGCCAAACCTACTAAGACATTTTAAGGAACTCGTAAGCTTATCGAAAAATTATCATACGCACTTTCTTACGCAATGTCGAATATTTTCTTACAGGGTAAGTTAGAAGATGGTCGGACAGTAGCCGTAAAGCAACTCTCAGTCGAAAAATCTCAACAAGGAGAACCGGAGTTCCTAGCGGAGGTGAGGATGATCACAAGTATACAACACAAGAACCTCGTTCGCCTTCTAGGTTGTTGCTTCGATGGATCCCATCGCCTGCTTGTCTACGAGTACATGAAGAACCGGAGTTTAGACCACATCGTCTACGGTACTAATTGTCCATGTTCTTACACATATGCAACTTTCTTTCATTCGATGGTTTCCTAATACGAAACAAATTCAAATCTTCGTAGGAAAAACAAATATATATTTGAACTGGACTTCTCGATTCCAGATAATACTCGGGATTGCTCGAGGATTGCAATATCTCCACGAAGACTCGCATGTACGAATTATTCATCGGGATATTAAAGCGAGCAATATTCTCCTTGATGAGAAATTCCATCCCCGAATCGGGGATTTTGGATTGGCTCGGTTTTTTCCGGAAGATCAAGCTTATCTTAGTACTAAATTTGCGGGAACCTTGTAAGTTTACCTTCCCTTCTTTATTTGAGTAGATACTTTAGAGGATGTTTCTTTTGATTTTTTCTTTCTAATTTTGTTATTTAGATCCTAAATTTTAAAAAAAAATATATCGTTATCTTATAAAATATCACATCAAATATTAATTAAAATATAAAATTCAAACCAAGTTTTCTCAATCTAAACATTGTTGAATCACTTGAATTGAAAATGTTTGTCATATATTATCTTATAGTATTTGACGCAATTTGTGAAAGTTAATTGTAGTATTTAGAAGTAAGCAAAATATTTGAAATCAGAATATTCAATCCGAATTAAACTAAATTTTAAGTTTTGGTTCGGCTTCTTTTGGAATTTTAATATTGGATTTGGGTAGAACTATTTTTAAATTTTTTATTTTCGTATAATGAAATTTCAAACAAATTTGGAATAAATTACAATATTTAATAGTATTTGTTTGTAAGTATTTTTAAATTTTAACAATCTTGCCACATATTTGTCTTTTTATTTATTGGACATTATTTATTCATTAAATAGTTTATTTAATTTTAAACAAAAATACATTTTTGGATTTTTTTTACATGTATTATACAATTTTAAAATTTTCGATTTGGTTCAAATTTTATAAATTTGGATTTTTCATCTAGATCAATTTATTATTATTATTATTATTATTATTATTGTTGTTGTTGATGATGCGGTGATATGTTGTTGTAGAGGATACACTGCACCTGAATATGCCATTAGAGGAGAGCTGTCGGAGAAAGCCGACATCTACAGTTTTGGTGTTCTTGTGCTCGAAATTATTAGCTGCCGCAAAAATACTGACCTCACTCTTCCATCAGAAATGCAGTACCTCCCCGAATATGTATGTTTTTTTGCCTTTTATTTTTCCAGAAAATTATGCATATATTTTTTTTTTTTGGAAGTTTTTATATTTGGTTTTTTACTTTTTTTTTTTAAAAAAATACCCTTTCAATATATATATATATAAATATTACAATCAAATACTAATTATTTATTTATTTTAAAAAAAGTCTTCGAAATTCCAAAATCTATGTCTATATGTAAATAAAGGCTCCATTTACATGACTTTGTTTATTTAGTGTTTTGATTTGAATAATTTCTGTCAGACATTAAAAATCGTATCATTAATATAAAAAATAATATTTTATATTGAATATTTATTTATTTTTTTAAGAATAATATATATTTATATATATTGAGAATTTTATAGAAAATAATATTGTAGGCAAATAAGGTTTTAAAAATGTTTAAAAATAGTTGGGTGATGAGATATTTTGAATGTAATATTAATTTTTAATATTACATAAAAATAAAAAATAAGTATTTGCTATTATATTTTTAGGGAAAAAAAATTATGAATAAAAAATATTTTTTCAAAACCCCAACCAAATACACTTGTTAGTTTGAGTATTTTTTATATTAGGTAAAAAAAAGTGTCAATGTATTAAATTATATTATTTATTGTATTTATGTAAATGAAACGATTAAAAAGACAAAAAAAATAAAAAAATCGTAATTTTTTTTAAATTACTAGTAATTTTTTTTTAAAAATATATCTAAAATATTTCGTTCAAGCAGGCATGGAAACTATACGAGAGGGGCATGTTGGCCAACCTCATAGATCCGAGGCTAAAACAAGATGGCATTATCGAAAACGATGTTCTACAAGTGATCCGTGTAGCGTTTTTGTGCTTACAACCTCAGGGCGATTTGAGGCCACCGATGTCGGAGTTGGTGGCAATGCTGACGTGTAAGGTCGAAGTGGATCGGATACCGGCAAGGCCGACTTTTTTGGACAGGAAGCCAAGGATAGGAGACAAGATTTCATGGGATTCAATGTCGGAACCTTTCCCTTCGCTAAAGAGTGATTCTATTTCTCCCTCATTTCTTAGGGTTCCTAAGTAAAAAAATTGTGTTTGTTTAGTGAAATTATTTGAAGAGATATTTTTTTATGTGAGATATAGAGAATTGTGTAAGTAATATAAAAATAATAAGTTGTAATATATTGATTTTTATTTTTATTTTTTATTTTTGTATATATATTAATTTTTTTTGTAATAGTATATAACTTGGGTGTGTTTATTTTGTAAAATTGTTGGAAATAATTTTTTTTTTTTTTTATGTAAGATATAGGACAATGTATGTAGTGTATTATTTTTTTTGGAAAAATATAAAAAAGAAAAAAGATAAAAAGAACAAAGCTCAAGTTCTTGTGATCTTTTGTAAACCTATGTTTTGTAGTTCTTCTTACACTCATACTTTAAGGTATTCTTATATATGTATAGCAAAATTGTATTTTATTTATTTTATGACGTGGGAATTCGTAGCCGAACTTAATATCCTGCAAACCAGGTCCGACGAGAAAGTCACACTAGGCGAACCATGTGTTTCCTGAGGCGTCGGGGGTTTGAACCAATGACTTCACGGTCACAATAAAAGTTTCATTCTTCTATTTGCCACTTTGTATAATTTGATGAATATGTATCGTTAGTTATGGATAATCATTTTGGTAATATAAAAAATAATATTTTAAATTATTAATTTAGATAAATAATACAATTACTAAAATTAATAAATACTTTATTTTGAGACATTAAAAAAAAATAGATATCTTTTCTTTCAGAATAGATGGATTATATATCTTATATTGTTCTGAACTGTGTAAGTTGAATATTAAAAAAGTTTTTGTTCCTTCAACAATTGCTCAGTAACACAATTTTTAATTAATATTATTTGTATAATGCAATATATATATTATATTTTAATCATTAAAAAAATTAATAATTCGATATCAAATATTATTTTTTATATTACGTATGTGATCCTCCATAGTTAATATAAAAAAAATACATCTATTTAAAACTACAAGTATGTTTCTTTTTTAGTTCAAATAAAAAACACTATTCCTTTCGTTCCACTTTTTTCGTCAATTATGTCTATTTCTGTCTGTTCCATATTTTTTGGTCCATTATGTCTATTTTCGTTTTTCCCACTTTTTTTGTCCTTTCAATTTTACGAAATATAATTATACACTTTAATCACATTTTAAATTTCATAATTTATAATTTTTTTAATCTTAATTATACTGTTTAGTTATCTGAATCTTAATCAATAGTTAGTTTTATTATACAATAATTATTTTTACTACTACACTTTTACCTAAATTCTCGTGTTTACGGTACATATAACATGGGATGGAGAGAGTACTATTTAACTAGTACAATTCTTAATAAAGATAAATTATTTTTTTTAAATAAAATATTAAAATTAAAAAACTATTTAAGTAAAGTTTAAAAATACTACCATATTTCAAATTAATTTCGAGCTGCAATCGAACAAAGTTTGAGCTTAAACCATATTTCAAATTAATTTCTAGCTGCACTCGAACAAACTTTGAACTTAAACCAAACGTATAGGTGTTTACGTGTTTTTAAAATTAATTCCTATATTATTTAACATAACTATTTATTTTTAAAATGTGAAATTTTTGAATAGAAAAAAATCAATACTAATTCCAATATAATCAAAATATATTAATTTTAGTCTCCATATAAATAATTTTATTAATTTTAGTCTCCGTATAAATAATTTTATCAAATTTGGCTTTACTATTAAAAAATCAAACAAAGTTGCTCATATGATCATAAAGGGATCGATGTGGCAGCCGATTTTGACTAAATACGGTTGTGTACAATAAAATATGACCACGGCGGTTTCCATACATATGTACCGCAATGGAATGTACATTTCTGCTTTGATCTATAATTTTATTTTTATTATTTAAATCAAAACTCTAAACAAATACATTCTTAGTTTAATTTCGATGTATTTGGTTGTGCGATCAAACCGAATCACTACTGTCCACACTGTTTTTAAGAAAACTATATTAACTATCTATCACAAAATATTATATTAAAATACTTTATCCGTTCATTTTGAAAATATACATTTACTTTTAGAGCAAAAATTTAAAAATAAAACTAATTTTTCAATTGTAGTGAATAATTAAAAATACTGTAAAAGTAATTTTATTTTTTTATTTTTTGTATAAAAGTAATTATATGACGGTAAAATCGAGACATTTGTAACAAAAAAATAGAATGCATAGTTACTAAAAAAAATAATTATTTTATAATTGAAAATTCGAAATAAAAATATTTATATTTTGTGAGTGAAATTATTCAAACAAAAAAATTTAATTAATAACTCATTTCATATCAATTTTGAATCACAATCAAACAATTTTAAAAATTCAAACATTCAAACAAACACACTCATATCTTTTGGTATTTTATAATCATAAAATTAAAAATATAATACTATCTCTGTCCGCCAAATTTATTTATTTTTCGTCCATCAAATTTAAAATATTACTATTTTAAAAAAATTTAAAAAGTCAAAATTTAATTATTATTTTTCATCGGTATTTATTTACAATAAATATCATTCACTTTATTATATTATCTTTTTATTCTATTTAATTTTTAACTTAATGCTCAAAAATATCTTCAACTATTTTCTTTTTTACTTTTTTTTTTATATTTTTTAATAAAATATTTATTTATTTTTAGTTTGCATTTCAAATCCAAATAGGCAAAATTTTTCGGAGTAAAAAAAATTGCACTTTGAGTTGGGCCTAAAAGTTATCAATTGGGCCCAGTTAATGTCCAGAATATAGCCAGTGCTTCAATTCTGCTGCAATGGCGGAGGAGCCGCGGTGGCAGCTGGACAAGAAAGAAGAAGATGGAGATCGGAGGAAGTCTAGCGAAGAAGAATATGAAGAAGCAGAATAGGAGCATGCGACGGAAGCAGAATCAGAAGCTTTTCGCTATACTGTTGGCGGCCTGTTGTTCCGAGTCCCGCGATCCAATACTCATTAAGAAATGCCTGAACGAACTGCTCCGGCGCCTTCCTCGTGCTCCTCTGTCTCCATTCCTTTCCCTGCTTCCGGAGCTTCTCAAATCCAAGTACTTCTATTATCAATTTATGCTGGTTGCGACTTTTCATTTTCTGGGTGGTTTGGGATTGTGCCTTTCGATCTATGAGTAGTTTCGTTTAGATTTGATAAAATTGTTGTGTAAATTATATTATTGCTAGAATTTAGTATGTTAATTCCCTGTGTTTGCTACAGTTATACTGAAATTCAGCGTGAGAGCTTGGAGATTATCGGTGCTGCAGCCATAGCATCGATTGAGATGAATGAGAAGGTTGCCATGGAGGATGAGATAGTCGAGGGGTTAATATCGAACTGTGGAAGTACTAAACCAGAGATTGCAATGGCTGCCTGCAATGCAATGTTGGATTTATCCACAGCATCGATTGGACGTCGACGCTTGGTCGAATTCTCTGCAATCAAGAGTCTTCTGTGAGCTTCCTCTTTGGATTTAATCAAATAGATGCCAAAATATGAATTTGATTATCAGTAGAACCTAAGTTTTTGATCATTTGCTTTACTCAGTTTAGGCTATAGAGCCAATTCATGGCAAAAGCTTAAGCATAGGCATCAAATTCATTATTTGAACTGACTTTATGGGTAAAATCTTTTCTTTATATGGCTTGATTCGTATGGTAATCATCGATAATTGCTTATGTGTGATGTTTTTTGCAGTTCCCACAACTTAGGGTGTGTTTAGGATGTTTTCATCTTTCTTCGATTTGAATTTTTTGGAGAGGAAAATCCTGGGGTAGTATAATGCTTTGTATCGATTTTATGCGTTGAAAATGATGTTTTTGGATGAAAAAGTAAGGCTGTGTTGTAGTTTTAAAATTGTGCAAAAATGGTATTGAATATGCATGCGAATGGTGCCAATTTATTGCATTATGTATCTGTGTTTTTTGATTCGTAGTAGTCGTCGCAAGTTCAATTATTGGGCAATAAGTCTTCGATATATTAGTGAAGAATTTCATTGCTTTACAATGAAAAGAAAAGAAAAGAAAATTCTGGAACAATGTTCTGCTTGGATGAAGATATTGCAGGCTAGTCTAAGGCATGTTCGTCTGAGAATCGACAAAACCTATAGGAAAACTAGAAGAAGCAAGTGGTTCAGCGAAATTCACTGACATAAAATTCTTTTGTCTATATTATGGTACTTTTCTAATCAATTTCTTGAAGAATTCCGTTTTCTCTGACTTATTTATGTCTTTTAGTCTTTGCTTTATACAGGAATCCGAAACTCCGGTTTCCACAGTTTCTCTTGCTGAAGAACTAAAATTGATCGAGGAAGATGAATATCGAATTCTGCTTCTCCGTTGTGCTATCACTCTCGTCAATTCCTGCTCAGTCGAAGAACTTCATCATATACCAACAAAACTTTCTGAAAAATTTACCGAACTTTTGAAACTTGTATGGAGAGCAGCACATAGACAACAGCTATGCAGCATTTCTTCCGGATGTGATCAGATACGTAAGCTCGGCATCTCAATAAGTAGTTTGGCTGAAAGTATATTCAGGTTATCTCTAAAATATGATCAAGATCCGAGATCAAAAGATTTTGAAAATGTTAAGAAAAGCATTTTTGATTCGGGAGAAGTTAGCATTGAACAATTTTTGTCAGAGATATGGGAGGTGTCTCCGATGCTTATAGCGAATATCTCCGAAGCTGCAATGAGGTCGATGTTCAGTCCTTTTGTTAAATATCTTGGCCGAAAGGAGGAAATACCTAAATTTATTACCTCGATGCTAAAAGACACTATTTCTTGCCCGGCAATGGCCTCGGACGATCTGGATATTATTCATGTCATCGACGAATTAAAGAAAGAGCTCGGTTGCCGTATAGTCTACAATCAGGATATACGCGTTGTGAAAACATCGTGCGGGGGAAGAGAGTCGCACTATTTTCAGAATCAATTTGACTCTAGCTGCACCTCGACTCCTCATGTTTTCGGTATCGATGATTTGAAAAAATGTGAAGAAGCATTCAATCAAGGTTACTCGATAGCGCTGCGCGGCGTGGAATTTCGATTTCAATCTATTGCAACTATCGCTAATGGATTAGCGTCTCTCTTTGGGCAGCCTTCAGCCGGCGTCAATATGTACTTGACACCGTCGAATTCGCAAGGCCTCGCTCGCCACAGCGACGATCACTGCGTTTTTGTATGTCAACTTATCGGTGAGAAAAAATGGACAATATTTCCTCGGTCCAATTCCCAGTTACCTCGTTTGTACGAGCCTTTTGAAAGCTTGCATGATTTGGGAGGGGAAAGTCCGGAGATTAATGGTTGTCGACATTTTCTTCTGAAAGAGGGCGATGTTTTGTACATCCCTAGAGGTTTCCCACATGAAGCAAGAACTGGTGCAGCGGATGATCAAAATATTGACGAAAATATTGGATTCTCCCTACATCTGACCCTATCTGTCGAAGTCGAGCCTCCATTTGAGTAAGCAATTTGTATTTATGCATTTTTGGTTTTGTATATAATGTCGATGATTATATTAAACACTTTAGACTTAGTTTATAACATAGCTCTGCTAGACTAGAAACTAGAAACTCGAAACTCGAAACCTTGCTTTGCAATGGAAAATTATGTGTGTACCCTAATATATCAGTCAGCCTTCGTATTTCACATTTTGGAGAACCCGAGCTGCATTGAAAATTGAGTTTAGTCGCATTAGTTGCTTTTTGCGTATGAAATATATTGATGATACTTAGTGTAGATTAGCTTGTGTACATTTTCATTTCTTGTAGGCAAAATTACACAAAACTCACATGTGGTTTCACGAAATTATGCCAAATTCTTCGTCAAGACTCCTTCATGGTTTCATAAACTCTATGTCTAATCCTTTGGGCCGTCCTTATTTAACAGTGTTAGACTTACACACACGCGCTCAAACTATAAAAGAACCTTCATTTCTAAATTTCTTCATGGTTTCATAAACTCTATGTCTAATCATTTCGGCCGTCCTTATTTAACAGTGTTAGACTTACATGCGCTCTAACTGTAAAAGAATCTTCATTTCTAAATTTCTTTTTATATTCAACTTTAAGGAACAATAAATATACTCAGAAATAGTTGTTTTTCTTTGGTTCTAAGAATTTGATTACTTAAGGCTAAATATTAGATAAATGAATATATCTCTAATTTTTGGGTTTAAAAATAGAGATTTTGAAATTTATTCGCAGTTTGGGCGTGTATAGGCAACCATCTTTAAATAAGGACGACCGAGGGAGTTAGATGCAAAGTTTATGAAACTGTAAGAGAGTTTATCGCAGTTTTTTAGTATGGGGGTTTGACGCAATTTCGTGAAACTACAGGTGTGTTTTGTGAAGCTATGCCTTTCTTGTATGAAACTGGTTTAATTGTGTATATTCGATCGTGTATATTTAGATACTCGTTTAGTCAACAATGCACAGAGGGGTTTCGATATTATTTCATTATTCTGATGTAAGTTTTGGTCGTTTACGCGACAGATGGGAAGGCTTCATGCAAGTAGCAATGCATTGTTGGGACAAAAAAGTGTTGTCATTGCTCCGCAAATCGAACGATTCTATGGAATGGAACCTACACGTACTCGCCGTAAGGCTCATGCACGTCGCAATAAAATTAATCGGCGACAGTGACCTGGCGTTCCGGAAGGCTTGCTTAGTTGGCGCTACGGCACTGCCTTCTTACAAAACTCATCTTTCTAACAATCAGAACGATGTTTTCAAGAATTTGGTCGATAGAATTGCGAACGAGGCCAGATTTTCGGATGCCCTCCGACATACGGAGTCGGCTGCTCGGAGAAATGAAGATCCTCTCGAGCATATAAAATGGATTGCGGAAATGAAGGGGCCGGAGAGTTCGAATATTTCATCTTTAGATTGCGATTATAATCCCGAGTTATCGTCGTCGACACAAATAAACAGTGAAGCTGCGTTTTTGCAGGTGCAAGGGAGGTTTTGTAATGAAATAAGGTTGGAAGAGGTGGAACAACAGTACAAGGCTCTGCTGGAGAAGTACAAGAAGGTTAGAAGGCAATACAACGACGGTATGCTTTCGCTTCATTCTGCAATTACTTCTTCCTAATGCAGCATTTAATATTTGAGCCGGCCCGGCGCTTTAATCCAAAGATATTCTTGAGTGTACATACGTAACTGCTGAGTGTATTCGTGTTTATATTTAAATATTAATTATTATTTCAAAATATATTATAAATTAAGGGTGTGTTTGTTTGGGAGATTGGATTGGATTTACACTATTCATCCAATTTTTTTTCTCCAAAAACATAAAATCAAACACCTATTTTTCATTTTTTATATTATACTAA
Source organism: Andrographis paniculata (assembly GCF_009805555.1). Taxonomy (NCBI): domain Eukaryota; kingdom Viridiplantae; phylum Streptophyta; class Magnoliopsida; order Lamiales; family Acanthaceae; genus Andrographis; species Andrographis paniculata. The sequence goes on from NW_026137424.1 coordinate 1,702,382, forward strand.
AAATCAATTTTACATTAAAAACATCACATCAACACCTATTTATATCACATCGTACAACTATTCAAATTCAAATTTTTACTATTCAAATTTTCACTCAAAATCTAAACCCCCAAACAAACACAACCTAAGAAAAAATAATAAAAATATTTTTATTAGTTTTATAATACTAATAAAATGATATCAGTACAAATAAAATTATACATATTTTTAATATTGAGTACGCTAATAATAAATCGATATCCAACTGAGGGAAAGAATAAAGATTTTATTATTTTTAAAAGTATTTGAAATGGTAAAAGAATAAAGATTTTATTATTTTTAAAAGTATTTGAAATGGTAAAAGAATAAAGATTTTATTAATTTTAAAAGTAGCTTTATTTTTAAGATTTTTTTTTTTTATTTGTATTATAAAAAATTGTATCGGTAAATATTAATATTAAATTTTTGTGTGAGAGAGAGAGAGGCGCAGGCACCTTCCCCACAAGCTAAAACATCATATTCCTATTGTATTAACATTCATATTTTACAATTATTGACATAATTGTGATACAAATATATAAATTTTAGATAATAATTAATTAATAATATTTTCATATTATGGATCAATTTTTTTGTTTTTAAATAAAATGGATTTATTTAGTGTTATTAATTTTCTTTATAAAGTATTATTAAATTTTATTTTTTTTCAATTTCTCAACTACTCACTTCAGTACATTTTTCATTCATTTTGAGAGCAGATATGAGAGTATATAGTATTTACTTTTTTAAGTGAAATTTAAAAAATTGTAGTATTTTAATTGTATAAATTTTGGTGGTAAAATAAGAATATTTTTTTTTTAATAAAAAAAAAAATAGAATTTATATTACTTTAATACAATGGAAAATAAAATATATTTGACTTGGGACGTGGGTATATTCACACTATTCATCCCACAGTAAATAATGATATCCCTTGATAAACATACATAAAATGTAAATAAAATGCATACACAAGATAGATCAAAAGAGCACATACATACATACATGCAAACACAAAATCTGATTAACGAAATAATCAAAACACACATTTTATTGTCATTTCTGTACACACAACACAACAACACATAAAAAATTGCCTAAACAAAAACCAACTCTTCAAATGTTACACGCACACATATATATATATATATATATATGTATGTTTGTCCCTTCTCAATTCTCACTCACAATTTCTCAAAATCACACACCAAAAGGCAAAAACCACACAAAACCAAATCTCCCAAAAAAAAAAAAAAAAAAAATCCCATCAAAAAATTTCATACACTCCAAAAACCAAAACCGAAATCAGAATCGAAATCCAAACTAAAACAAACAAAGGAAAATGAAGAAAAGTCCATGCCCTTTCGACGGTTCTTCGCAAAAGAAAGCGTCGGAGAAGCAGCACCCGCAGCTTAAAATGCACCAATGGCGCAATGCTACTTAGCCGTAATCGAAACCCCGTCATCCTTCCCCATCTATCGCTCGCTCATCAACCAATTCTTCGATAAATATATATATATGTATATATGTATATATGTATCTTATGTGTGTGTTTTTAGCATACTTAGAATAGCTGAAGCGACATCTTGAGCTTGTTTTGTCTCCATTTCGGAAGCTTGTAGAACGTCGTCTTCGTCATCCCGAACTTCTCCTTGAACTCGGCCGAGGAGAGGTAAGTCTGTGCGGCAATTCGACGATAAATTTGTTAGAGAGATGTCGATGGAAGAAACGGGGAAATTCTCGGGGTCTACGGGCGTACCTCGCGCTTCGTCACGTCAATATCTTTGACAGGATCGGCTGACGTCGTTTTGAGCCGCTCGTACGGGTGTGTCGCAAGTCCTTCCTCGTCGTCGGCGACTTCGTTCTCCTTCACGTCTTCTTGTATGGTCTCCGGCTTCGGCTTAAGCTCTTCTACCGCCGAGTTTTGTCTCGACGGCGTCTCCGGCTTCGATTTCGGCGACTCTGTGCCTGCTTCGGAGAGACATTCGACAAACATCAGTCTGTTCACTCAGCATTTCTCAATTGAACAATTCCTCATAAATATTATTAAAAAGATACAAATATACAACATATTAATATAATATATATCATCCACTCATAAAAAATCAGCAATACAATACAAAAAATCATCCTCTAAGGTCACATTTACCTTGTTGTGTCATTGTTGAAAATATCTTTATATTTGTATAATTTTTTTTTTTTTTTTTTACAAATGTCCTTCTATTAGTATTACAGGACACTAATGAAAATATTTTTGCAATTTTTTTTTTATTTATACTATGTTTTGATATAATAATTAATATTCAAAGATCAACACTGAGACCTTAGAGCCGGACGGATATAGTATTTTTTATATTACCAACACAATTCCCTATACCACACAAAAAATCAATTCACCTAAAAACTGTATACCACACAAAAAATCAATGCACCTAAAAACGTTGAATGAACCGACTGAGTTTTTGTTTGTTTTGAAATCGAGAATCGACGCATAATCGCTCAATGAATTCTTCGAACGATTGATTTGATCGAAAACATTACCTTTGATGGAGCGCGGTATGAGTACCGGTCGAGCAGGTGCTGCAGACTGTTCGAAACCCGAGCTTATCGCAGCTATTGCGGAAGATCTTGAAGTCGCTTTTCCGGAATCCAGGGTTCCGGATTTCGGATAAACTTTTCTGACGACCGGAGGAGGAGTCGATAAGTTCCGCGAATTGGGATTCTCAAAGTTAGCTGCAAGAGCATTGAACGCCGGAGATCTGCCTCGCACACGGACTCGCTCGGGGCTAAAAGACATGCTTCTAGAACGTTGCGATTTTTCCGGCGCCGCCGACCTTCCGCTGTATGCGACAGGCGTTCGCCTCTTCGGTTTCTATAATGCCAAATATTGACGTAATATTACTAAACTCGACTCTCCGTTTATCGTATAGTAAAATCGACGCGCTAAAAGAGTGAAAAGAAACTTACAATCGATGCCGGAGTGCCTCCACCCTTAACGATAGACAACTTTCGTTGGAAAGAATTACCGTGCATCTGCAACCGTAAAAAAAATTACATATTATAGAAAACACCGAGTATATATCAAGAAGAGCAACGACCATAAAACGACAAAACTTACTGCAGATTTCGCCGAGTCCCACGAGAAAAATCGAGTGAAAAATGGCGGTTCGCTATCTTCCATTATCACATACAATGGCGTTTCTCGCGAAAGCTTTTCGTGTAGAAAATCGCGCTCAATAAATTTCTGTTTGGAAGGATTTGAAAAGAAATAAAACAAGATCATCGATGTTATTCGATGAAATTATATTGCGGAAAGTTTTAAATATAGTTCTCTACATGATATTCTTCGATAGGCAGGAAAAGTATCGAACATTAAAATTGGGAAAATTGAATAAAATCGTACCTCTCCAATGTTTAAAGCATTCATCTTATTCTTAGATTCGACCTGTTGCCCGACCCACACGAAGATATCCGAGTGCACGTCGAGAATGAATATATCTTCCGTCATTAGATCATCCTGGTCGAAATTATGCACTTCCACAACCTGCAGCCGAAGATAAAACGATAGTCGGGATCGCTGTTGTCATAATATATCGAAATAATGGATAAGTAACATACCTTAAGATCACCTGAAACCCGTTCAACACAATAACGATAGGAACAAGTTAGTCGAGTGTTGTACAATCGTAAAAAACGGGCAATACTGCAAGATTTTCATCGAAAACAAACATACCGTTCGATAAAGTGCAGGAGAAAAGATGCGGATCGCTTTCAGGCGCCCTCGTAATTTTCTGGCTCGGGTACTCCGATTTCCCGCCTAATAAATCCCAAAACTGGTCAGATTCCGCACCCTCCTTCTGCAGTTTTGACTGCAAGTTCGGCTGCAATTATAAAACATCGCTATGTAAGACAAACTGATGAACATGTCGTCAATAAACAGCATAAATCTCTCGGTAATAATTACGACATCGATTGGTGATTAACCTTTATAAGATCAAGCTGCCTCTCGACGAGCTCTTGGTCTTCCGCAGTCGTGAGATTTCCCGACCAGGTAAAGACAGATGATCCGCTGTGTAGTATGTAACAGTAGGAGGAATTCAGCGACGAAGCAACCTGAATCAGTTCAAAAAATCGGGAGGGGTCGGGTAGTGATTAACATTCAGCATCTTAAATACTTGAAACGAGCATATTGTATAACTATAATCAGCGCATACATAATTTGTTATTACGAAAACAACATAATTATGCATCTATAGAAAGCATATTTCCCTTATTTGGTAAGTGTGAATCTCGCGACATTAGTAAAATATTCTATCGTTTCATGTAAAAGTACCAAAATACACTTCCAATCTTACATACTTACACATTTTTATTATCTACCAGCGCTTCGATTTGAATGCTGATTGGGTCAAATCAGCACATACTAGACATACAACACACATATCTAATAGAGACTCGATATAATTCCATATAGCACATATCCTAACAGCACATTATATGATTTCATATTTCACATGGAACAACGTATTATTGATTTAAGCACAATAAATATATTTATACAGCACAATAGAAATATAAAAGTTCACATCACATGTTCTATATAAAACATGTTGTCTGCCTTGATTATATATGTTAATCACCACCGAAACCGCCAGTTATCTACCAGATATAAAATACTATCATTCCTTAATGGAAAAAATGATTATAAAAGAGCATATGAATAAATAATTCAGTAACATCTTTTATTCATTAACAGTAATTTTTTCAAAAACCATCACATCAAATAACTACTTTTTTCTGACAAAATATGATATGAAGTACTCAACATTTTATTATTCCTAAAATTTTCCAAAACGCTAAAAACTTCTATAAAAACCGAGCCTTGGATTTTTTAACCTTTTAACAATCTAGAAGTAGCATCGTTTCACCCTTAATAAAACAGCATATCTCATATATAAATTAAGCATCTTACGGGTTCGACTTGAATAGCTTGCATATTCTCGGGTCCGCTTCCTTGAATTCGAAATAGAGCAAGTCCATCCTCTGTATATGTATTGTCCGGGAGTCCTTTTTCAGCTATGTAACTTTTGTAGCCCTCGCTAAGACCACCCTGGTGTTGTACAAACAAAAATTTTGCATGCTCAAATACGGAAACAAAAGTTTTACCAAATGAGTGATGTTAGAGCATCTTTAGTACCTTAAAGACAATGAAGCTTTGGAAAATGGCGAAGAATTGGATTGGTTCGTTTCCCTCACAGACACGAGCCTAATAACGCATGGAAATAAAGTATGAATACATAGGTGTGTATAAGCAAAATCAAGTTATCGAAGAAAGTATCGTGTGCTTGCCTGAGTGGCTGTGAACTTCATCGACTCGACCATCTTGCTTGCCTGTGATGTTGCCGCTACCCTATCTTCCTATAAATCATAATAAAATATCGATGAATTCGATGGTCATTCTAACTGAACAACTATTCTACAGCTACTTCCTAACACTTTGATAATTAAAACAATAATCCTAGCATTCTTTTTTTTCTTGCATTGGAAGCATCGCGATTCCTATAAAAATATTTTTTACTCCTACAAAATATTACATCCAAACACTACACAAAGCTAGTTGTCTACAATAAAGATTATAACCCAAGAACATAGAAAAAGTAAGGACCTCAACACTTTGCTGCCCAAACCATGTCCCGATAAGATGTTCTTCCTTGTCTTCACCCGGAAAAGAATATTGGAAAATATAGCAATCTCCGCCGTGAAACTTGGATTGATCGGAAGTAGGAAGAAGAGACTTCTCGCGACCGTCTACACGCCACACCTGTTCATTCCAAGTCGAAGTAAAAAACAATCAGCCGAAAAATGGAGAAGTGCGACAAACCAATTACAAGATTAGTGTTTTGCAGCAGAATACATATTCCCATTCAATTGAATAATCCAACATTCGATGTTATATCCGAAGATACTTTTACATGACCTGCAAATCTCCTGTGCAATCTATATACGGTTGAGGTTCTTCCTTGGGCGATTCAGCTTTTAAAAGGCCCTTCACGTTGAATCCTTGGCGCTTTAAGAGTGCTGCAAAGAAACAAATTGAAAGAAACGATAAGAGGACACTACATCAACGAACGGCGTTAAAAATTAGTGTTTATGTAACACACATAATTACTTACAAGCAACTTTCCCTCTACTGTCCTCAGACACAGCTACGTTAGTCGACTGAGGCCAGGATTCAAACTTCGACTGAAATGTCACTGTCTCAAAGCCCTCGATCACTCTGATTACCTGAGCCGTGGACCTATCAAGTCCGCGTAGGAATTCCTATAAGAAAAAGGTAGAGTTAGTTTAATCGTAAGAACGGATTACAGAAACTCAGATGAAATAGTTATAGCAGCTCGACTTACATCAACAGCGCCACTTGCAGCTTTTCTTTCATCGAGAGAAGTACTTCTGCCCATCCAAACAAAGACTTCCCTTCCACAATCAAGGATATAGCACTTTTGTGTGTCTAATAAATCCCTCGTCAAAGAACCAGCCTCAACGGGCACCACTTCTCCCTTCTCAACACTTGAAATCGAATACAAATGTCAAATTCAAACCGCCAAAATGGTTTTCCCAACAAGTCGACTATCGTCATACACAAATAATAAATTGCTCAACATAATGGTACAAAATTCTCCCGTCCACCGAAACAACTTGCTTCTTCCGATTCTTTACATCAAACGGTTGTTAATAATCATACACGAAAACTAAATGCACAATGTACTTCCATGTTGTCAAGGCAAGCACATTACTCACACGTAGTCCCATGCCAATGAAAAAAAGTATCGAAATATGCAGTTGGTAGGCATCAGAATTCATATGCCAGCATAGTAGAGGTCAAGAATCATTGTAATCGAATGCATCAATTATAAATAAGTTATATTCAATTTAGATCCTTAGCACTCGATAGTCGAAATGTTAAGATTTCAGACAAAGATACACTTTTTGCATACCAGAAAAGCTTGGAAGAAGCAACAATGGTGCTCCGGGGTTCATCAACAGTCGATTTTCTTGGAAGTGGAGCAAAGCCACCAAAGAAACCCCAAAATTCTCCGGTCTCGGCATCAGCCATCAATTTTCCATCTTCTGCAGAAAAAAAAAAAAAAAAAAACAGGCTACATGACGCACTGGTCGCACATAGAAAAACATCCCAAAAACCGAATAATAGGAATAGTTACCAATAGCTGCTATTTCACATTTTCCGTCATGGTAAGTATCTTTAATGTACTGTACAACTTCCAAGGCTTTAGCCCTTTCTTGAATGGAGGAATTGGAGCCGTTGAATTGAAAAATCTTCGACTTTGTATCGAGAATAAAGATGTCATCATGATTGAGTGAAGATCGAGCAAATGGTACCTGCACAACCAAGAGAAAGATGTGTTGCAATGTGATGTGCACTTAGGAGAAGTATCGATTCATGTAAGTATGGGGGAAAAAACAAACCTCTTTCACGTTGACAACATGTTTTCCTTTACATACATACATACGAGTCGGGTGCTCTTCAGCCTCAACGTGCTTGAAGCCAGAGGCTACTCCGCCCGGTCGAGGTATTATACATGGCTTAAAATAAGAGAGAAACTTCTCTGTTTCATGGCCTTGGACTTCACGGAATTGAACAGCACGCCCTCCCAGCGCTGCATCTAATTCAACAGTTTTGATGGCTGCTGTGCCAGCTTCATCCTACATTCGACATTATTTGCAACATTAGGTTCATCACATTTTTTTTTTTCGTTTAATATATAAACATTCGATAGATTTACACCAGAAAATTTCTTATATGGTTCACCAAATTTCTATTGTCCTTCTATATATAAGCTTTCAACATCAGTTAAACTAATAGGAAGACGTACCGAGTTATATTTTGGTTTAGTTCTTCGTATACACTCTCCCACATTTAGGCATGATTTTTTTTTTTTTTTTTACTTTCATAAACTTTTGAATGTGAAATACTCTTCTACACAAATAGATCACCTGATGAATTCGAACATGGGCATCTTACTTCGACACCATGGTACTGGAAAAATACACTATTTCTTCTAACAAAACATTACATCAAACGACTACGTATACACAAAACACAAACACACCCTAAATTACTTAACATTTGCACGAAAAAAGTATATCACAAAAGGCATACCTGGCTCGTTTCTTTACCCAGCCAATAATGGATGTCATGATGCAGGACACCGCTTTTCAACGCAGTGGTCTGCAGAAAGGAAACAAGGCGTCACACTTGTATTAAACGCCTTCTAACCATATTCAAAAGTATAATAACATCACAGCATGATCCACAGCAAAAGCATAAAACCGTAACTATTTAGAACTCTTATTTTAAGTGCCAGCAAGGTACGAATCATGTGATACTTATTCCACTAAGATTAAGTGATTGCCTGTACAAAATGGGGGCTAGACGGTATATTCTTCTCTAACTTTGCGAAAACATAAAACATTGAAGATATGTCCCTGGGCCGATCATCCTATCATGAATATTTTCATTTTAAACCAAATCATTCTCCTTGGTTTAAAGTAGAATGTTATGACCAAAAACAAACTTTAACATTCGGAAACAGGATATGTGATTAGAACATAGAGCTTATAAACAGCCGAGTGAGCTTGAGTATGAGCTCAACTCGACTCGTTTAGGATTCAAGCTAAAATGATGGCTCGAGCTAACCCGTTAGGCTTGACTTCAAGCTTGAACTCTAGATCAGCTTGAATTTTATAGATATTTATGTTAAATATTTTCAATACATAAACTAAATATATCTAATTTCATTTGCAACTTATTAAATATATGTAATTTATATATAAATACAATATTCAAATTTCATTAATAAATGCAAGCTTTGATTTTAAAAAAATTACATATATTATATTAATATATAAAATGATATAAATATACCATTGCTAATAAACTCACTCGAACTGTCCAAGCCGAGCTCGAGTTTAGCTTGTTTATAGAAATAATAAAATTCTCAAGCTTGAGTTCAACTCATCTATCTCTATAAACGAGGTAAGTCAAGCTGTCAACAAACCAGGACAATTCATATAACAGCTCTAGTAAAATATGATCGGCAAAATGAGTACAATTACTGAAATCGAACATCTGAAAGCTATTTGATAACTCTTGAAATTCTATCTGGCTGTACTAAAATGCAGTATTTTAATCGAACATAAGGTAAGTAGTGAAATATAACTTGGTAGCAATAAACTTTATTTTATATTCGCCCAATTCCTTCTAAATTGCAGTATTTTTCTTGCCCGTTATGTTCTGCAATGAACGTAGTAAAAAATAAGCACAAGTCTCACCTTCAATATAATGTAGGAATCTCCAGTGAAGAATTTTCCATGCGACGATTTTGGCACTGGGACAGGTTGGAAATTTTCGATTCGCCATATCTCAAGGCCACTACACTAAGTCAAGGACACAAATATGTGTGGCCACAATTCTGGCGCTTCGATATGTTACGATATCAATATTGACATGGTGACATGAACTGGTAACCAAAAGCTTTCGAAGTCGATCCAATCGGAAAAGAATTAGGAAGTAGAGATAACAATAATGTGAAATAAAATATATTGGCACGAATGAGGATACGCCTTCTGCCCTGCCCCTTGGAATGCCGGATCCAAATCTCTCATTGAAACAGACATGATTTCTTTGTATCTTATGCCGAGCCAAACGGGACCTGGAAAAGAACTATGAAACTGCCTCAACAATTAAAGAACAAATAATAGAGAAGATTTGCAAAATGGATACTAAACCTTCATAAGTTTCAATATATTCATCTAAAAAAAGTGTCGACAATATGTTACTGAGAAAAATGATAACGAACAACACGAGAGAAATGTTTAAGCAAGCAAATGCTACTTTTAGATTTTATAAAATATTTCGATGTCAAAGTTTCATGTGGATTGAAATTTCGAACTTACACTTCAATTCATGTTCCATCGCCGGTGAATTCAAGAACACGATTGCTAACAGTTACACATAAACACAAATAATAAAACAATTTTAACTCGACAATTTCAGCTCACAATGCAATTTCAAATCTATTCAGGTTTCTATTGCTCGATTCATTGATAGAAAGCGAAAATCCCTATTAATCGGATACTCAACAATTCATTTTTACTCGAATCTATTCAGTTTTTTTATCGCTTGAATCATTGATAGAAATCTAAAATCCCTATTAATCGGATACTCACAATTCGTTTTTACTTTAGGTAAATGCATTCAACTAACAAACTATAGAATTCACAACAGTCAGCTTTGTCGAGTTATCGAACAGTAAGTTAAAATCATTGCAGAAAAAACTCCAAATCCATTTGATCAACATAGACAGGAAAGGATCACATAAACAAAAATTCATCATTCAAATGAATTCAAACAACAATCGAAAACAAACAAATCAAATTCAGGAAAGCAAATCCATGAACCAGGAAGTGATTACACAACTACATCCATGGAATCCTTTCTTCCTCAAAATTTTCTGAGGGTAAAATTGTTTCATCTTCAAACACAATCGAAAACAATTCATGCCAATCCAGAAAACTTCAAAATCAAAGCTCCCAAACTTCTAAACCTCATCAATGCCCAAAACAGTAAATCCAGATGAGAAACAAAACAGGTAACAACAAATTAGGGCAATAATTCGACCAAAACTGATTAAATTACCTCTTCAATTTGCAACTCGAAACAGAACTAAGCAGATCCAATCTAGTAACTTAATCCAACCTTATTCGACAAAGAAGCAGCAAAGAGTTGAGATTTTTGCCCCCAAATAATGAAAAAAAAAACGAAAATAAAAAATAAAGAGGGGCTTTCTAGAACAGATGGAAATACCAAAAGGAATAATCCATTTACAGAGAATCTTGTGATGTAAGAGAGAGAAAACCTAAGAAAGAGGAGTGAGAGAGAAAGCGAGGTGGAGGGAATGATGATTAGTTGCCCCAACAGGCGTGCACATCACTAAGTAACATGTAAAACAGCAAACTTAAAAAAGAAGATCCCTTTTTTTTTCTCCAACAATGAACTGTAAAGTCCCATTAAACCCTAATAAATTAAGCTCACTAAATATCCACCATTTTTACCAGAGATGAAAAAATTTTTTACAGAAAACTCGAGTAAAAGGTGAAATCTGCATCCAGATCAAGTTCCAGATGATACAGAGAATTGAATTGAATCGAATCGAGTAGACTTTCCCCAACTGTAATTTTGCAGCAGATGAAGATGGAGATGAATGGGGGGTGGGGTGGGGTGGGGGGCATTGAATCACCATTGGGATAATGTGATAAAGAACATTATCATTAACTTGATAGAGGTGCTGATGATTGGATTGGATGATGATCTCATATTTTGACTGAGATACGATCTTTTTAGACTAAATATGGTCGTTCAAGAAAGTAACAAACATGATTCACGACTCAAAAATGTTGTCTTTTTTTTTTTTTTTTTTAATCGAAGGGTAAAATAAGATTAACAAGTAGAGGTAAAGAAAATCCAAAATATCGACCTAATTTAAGATTGGAGCGTTGAAGATGAACAAGCCCTGATCAAGAACAGAGCTCACTGACATATGCTTAAGTTTATTAATTCAATATCTTTTTTTTTCTTTTGGTACAACGGTTAAAAAAAAAAAAAAAAAAGTTGAGTAAAAAAAATATAATATAATTATATAATTTTATTATTTTTTATTTAAAAAAATTAAATACTAAAAAAACAAATCAATAAAACTATATAAATATTAATATTAATTTTTTTACCCTTAGCTCCACTTAATATCGTCCCAGTCATTATATAATGCTACGGTAGATAAGAAAAATAGAAATAACATAATCAATAAATAATTAAAAAAAGTAACTATATTATAATACAACTTAAATATTTGTATTCAAATTTAAATCACAAAAATTTGAAGAAATATATCAAAAATTTAAACTATATATCGAATCAAATAAAATTATTTAATTTACTTATCATTCTATTTAATTTCAAAATGATTTCTTTATTCTCAATTTCAAATTCAGACCCAAACCTTAGAGAGACACAAACTAATTAGTTTTTATTATTTAATATAAAATCTGAGTTAAATAATAAGTTGATGAAATATTTTGTATTAGTTTTTATCAACTTATTATTTCATTCGGTAAGTTTTTATATTAATTTTTTAATTTTTGTTTGAAGCATGAAATGAAATATTTGGAAAAAGCATATTCTCTCTCGATGATTTTGATCTGGTTGATTTACAGTTGTCGTGTGTTTATAACATCGTCGTTCTTCTCATTTTTCTCTCGCAAAATCGGTAAGATTTTTAATATAGATTTTTTTTAAAATTTAACATGAAAGAAAAAATGTTGAAAAATATCCCCTCACTTCCTTGAACCTTCGATTTATAGTAATTTTTTTTTTTTTTTTTGGTTGATTTATAGTTTGTTTGTTTCAATTTAAATTTGTTAATTTTGAGAAAAAAAAAATTTAAGGGTGTAATTGTTTGGGGGATTTGGATTTTGAGCTGAGATTTGAATAGTAAAAATTTTGAATTTGAATGGTTGTATGATGTGATATAAATAGGCGTTGATGTGATGTTTTGAATGTAAAATTAATTTTTAGTATAATATAAAAAATGAAAAATAGGTATTTGATTTTATGTTTTTTGAGAAAAAAAAAATGGAATGAACAGTGAAAATCTTCACAAATCCTTCAAACAAACACACCCTTAATATCAATACGTTGCTTGGTTGAATTAGGATTTATGTTTTTTTATTAACTGATACTCCCTCCGTCCACTTACAATGTTTACATATTTCTATTTTGGGACGTCCAATTAAAAAGTTAACATTTTATTAAATACCCTATTTTTTTTTCACAAATACCCTTACTTTACATCATATCGTTACTTTTACACAAAAAAGTAAGGGCAAAAATGTCATTACACTACTTTTAACTACTCGCTATAATTAAAATACTATTATTTCTTAAACACCGCGCCAAAAGTAAATATAAACACTGTAAGTGGACGGAGGGAGTATTAATTTTGTCTATTTTCAAATTTGATACTGATCTACATTTGAATTGGAATAAGAGAGCTAATTTTTAACCATCATATTATTGGTTTTGTGGATTGTTTGCTTCTTGATTATGATTGTTGCAATATATTGAATAAATAAAGTAATTGTGGAAATGTTTGGTGTTTCTGGCAATAAAATTTTTACCTTAGTTAAGTAGGTAGATATGGCGGCAGGTACAATATTGACTGAGTCAAATAAAAATCGTATTGATTTAAAGTTAGCAAACACATTAATATAAAATAATTAGCATTTCATCACAAGAAAAATAACATAGAAACAATTTAACATACTAACTTGGAATAATTAATATTTTATTCACAAAGAGAAATAACATATTTCCTGTTATATAAAAATATATATTGTGTAAGTTCTATATTGTGTTGAAATAAACAAATATTGTAATGCGTAGAATTACATAAGTATTATGTTATATATTGTATTTACATTTGTTATGGATTGTATATTGTGATGTACTTTTTAATATGCTTATTATTCCAATGTGCTGAAATGTGCTACATGTAATTATATTTGTTTACAAATTTTTTTTTTTGACGCGATTCTCAAATATATATATTTTATCTTTTTACAAAAATCAACATTCAATCTAAAATAACATTTTTCTATATTACTAATATAATTTTTTGTACATCACATCAAAAAGAAAAAAAAAAAAAAATTCAAATCAAAACACTATACAAACAAACCTAAAATGTTCTATAAAAGTATGTGATATTTATAAATATGTGTTGATTTAGTCAAATCAGCATGTCCTACATGTATTTATATAATGCAGTCATATGTAATAATATAATATGCTATCAAAATTTGTATTGTATCATATTAATATATGTTACTTTTTTTATAAACTTGTATTATTTGTATCAAATCAGCAATATAACCAAGGTGACATTTGATACAACACAATGCTCAAATAAATTGAAGTAATATGTCTAATTTGCACATGTTTACGCAGTCTCTAAAATCATTTTAAATAATTTATTTGAATATATTGAATAAAATTATTTAAATATTGTTATTAAATATTACTTTCTTCCGTCTTAATTTAAAGTACATTTGTTATCATTTTCGTACGTCATATTCAAAAGTACTCATTTTTATTTTTAGTAAAAATAATTATATACTAATACCAAAATATTTTTAATTTTTATTTAAATTACATACATATCATTACACATACAATTACTTTATACATTTAAAGAGCAAAAAATATTCAAATATCTTACACATTTCCACTAATTAATAAAATAATATTGTGTTTTAATCTATTATAAAATCCCAAAAGACTCATTTGAAAAGAGATGAAGGTAGTATTTTTTAGTATGATGTCTTCTTCGATCAACTCGTTCAATTTGGGAAAGGTTTGTTTATGCAGTATTCTTGTTTGAGTATGGACGTCATGAACAAAACTTAATTTAGGCAGAAGGTTTTCACGACGTGCGGATTCTGATCCTATTGGTGATTGTCATTTTTAACCTTTTGTCTTATGAATTCTAAGCTATCTCGACTTCCTGCTTCTTTAATCATGAGATCGTGTGAAACTTTCGGCAAGTCTCACATATTTAGTCATATCAATTTGCGCAACATGAGCATCATATATCCTTATATGGGATGTGAAAAAATAAAATATTTGAGGATTGATCAAATCACGAGGATGTTTAAATACAAATAGAGATACTTTATATTTCACGCCATCTTTTAAACAAGTTTTTACCAGAGTCTTGCACTCAAAATTTGTTATAGCTTGTGGATGTTTTACATTGATTTTTTTTTCATTTTTTTTTAATATGCCCTCTACTTTGACACTAAAAGCAAACTGTCAATCAATTATCTTTCCACTTTGATCTCGATGAAACTTATATTTTCTTAATCCCAAAATCTACTTTCTTCGCATAAGATAAGTAGACATAAGCATCTACTTTCGAGTTAAATTTCATTTCAATTTCAGGCATTTCTTCCAAAGTGGTAGGATGATTGTTTGGTTGTGCATTATTTTCAAAAATATTTCCAATGTCATATTCCATATTCATAAACTCTAATCTACGAGATATTGGAAGTTTATTCATCGTTGAAACATTCGCTTTCATAGAATAAAACAAAATTACGATAAAAAAATTAATATCAAAATATTGATAGAAATATTTTATAAGTACGTAAGTTAGGAAAATAAAACTATACTAAAAACTTATCTATTTTGCGAGAGAATAATGTGAGAACGACAAGGTTGAAAACACACAATAATTGTAAATTAACCAAATCAAAATTGGCTAGAGAATATGTGTTTGGTTAACGGTTGAATTGTTAAGTTGAAAAGTGGATTGAAAGTGATTTATTTAATTCATATTTTATTTATGCTATAATATATAAGATTTAAAAAAATTTAAATATATGTGTAATTATTTTCATAAAATATATAAAATAGAAATATTATTTTATAAAAAATAATTTTTATAGTATTGTAAAATTAATTAAATAAATAAACATAAATATTTATTTATAATTAACATAAATTAATTTATAAATAAATAGAGAGTTAAAAAATTCTGAATCCATTTTAATGTAGTATTCAAAAAATAAAAAATTAATAGTATAATACCCATTGACAAGAAGGGTGTGTTTGTTTTGGGGATTTGAATTTTGAATTGAGATTTGAATAATAAAAATTTTGAATTTAAATAGTTGTACGATGTGATATAAATAGATGTTGATGCAATGTTTTGAAGATAAAATTAATTTTTAGTATAATATAAAAAATAAAAAATAATTGTTTAATTTGATATTTTCTTATAAAAAAATGAGATGAATACAAGCAAACACACCCGAGAAAACAAATCAATCATTTCCACGTTAAAAAAATAAAAATAAAAATTGCCATGCGACTAGATACCTTTAAAACCGCCTTTTGCTTAATTACTCATCTATTTGCAATAAAGTCCCTACACATCTTAAATTACGCGTTTGCCCCCGTCAATTTGTAAACCGATCAAATCACCTGCTTTGGAATTTAAAGCGCGCTTCGAGGTTCAGGTCTTTTTCTCCTTCGCTTCGAAGGAAGCGTCGCTCAGCAATGGGGTTCTCCGCCGCCGCGGCTGTTCAAATGTTGTTCTTTCTGGCAGCTCTTACCTCCGTATCGTCATTCGACGATTCCGCCTCAGAACTATCCGGTACTTGTTTCTTTCGCCGAGTTCGAGGGTTTACATGTGGTTGGTTAATTCTCAGTATCGATTTACCCGGAATTCGCTCTATATGATTTCTAATGATGTTTTTGAATTGCTGTATTTGTGATTCCGCGTGGAATGTAAGCTAGGGATCAGTTAACTATTAAGCGTGTAGAATAAGCTGTGTGATTCTGTTGAGATTGTTTACATTTTGGTGCTGTTTGGGAATTTTTTTTCGTTGTAGTGTTAATTTGTAAGTTTGCGATTGCTTCTACTTATATTTTTCATCGCCATTCTTATTGTATGCTTGAATTTATTTGAATACGAATGTATGAAGTATGGATTGGTATTGATGAGTTCTTCGAGACCAGGAATAATGGGTGATTTTGGAAATATTTTTCTTTCTTTATGTTTTCTCCATTAATTGAATTTTTTAAGTACTGTGAGCATTGACTGCTTGATTGTAATAGGAAACAGTTTTGAAATACAGCAGGTTTCTATGAAAATTTCATGTGTTGAATGTGAAATGTTCTTGTGTTATGCTAAGGAATTGTGTTTGATGCTTTCTCTTCGAACGTGCAGGCAATGATGTGGAGTATTATCAAGTAGTAACTGTCACACCCGAAGTCCTTGTGGAATCTCTACTGTCTACTGATGTGGTGCGGTGTTCACGAGTCACTATCTCTGGTCTATCCAGACTGAAACTTTGGAGTTTCTCCAATGCACACAGGATCACTTTGGTCCCATCAGAAGAAATCAGGGAGACATCATATAAGAAGATTCAGATTTGCTCGCACAAGTTAGTTGAAGAAGAGGACTACTATAGAAGTTCGATAGTTTTTATTTTATGCTTTCCTGTCAGTCTGCTGATGCTTTTATCTTCTTGGAATATATATTTTGCAGGAACTCATCTCTTGGATTGTGCCATTGCGAGAATGGTAACTGGGAAAACATCCAAAATGGAATATGGAGCTCTATTGTATCCCCATACGAACACAGCTACATAGATGTGAAGTTTGTCAATAACTTGTCCGGTTCTGTGACTGTCACTGTGAAATCAGGTAAGGGTTGTGTTCATACTTGCTCGAGCTTGCTGTAGTAATACTTCATGTTGTTCATAATCACCCCCTCCCTACCTCTTTGACACTGGAAAATATCATGAATGTACATCCTCTGATCTTCCTGTATTTTTATGAGTAGAGTTTCAAAAGTGGCGGCTTCTTTGTCTGGCAATTGGTACTGCTATATTGATACTAGCACCAATTGTTAGTAGCTGGGTTCCGTTTTACTATAGCAGCTCAATGGCTATTGGAATTTGTCTTGTGGTGATAATCCTTCTATTCCAGGTATTTCCACTGTTCTTAATTTGAATTCCTTTTCGGTTAAGTATTCATCATTGAATCATCACTGCTTGTTGTTAGTAAATATCTCTAAAATAAGGAGAAGAGAGTACACACTTGCTAATTTGAGGCTAGATAAGGTAGGGAAAACTGTAGTAGCACTGTTTGTTGCAGTAGGAGCCCTTGGGTTGGTAACGAGGCCTATAAACTTGTCAAATGGGAAAATCGAGCTAATGTAGAATACTTGATGTTATAATTTGGTTCAGAAACTTCTAAATGACTGTACACCTGCCTTCTTCTCCTTTGTTCTTACTATATATATGCACATGTATGGATAGATGTATATAGATATGGATTCTAGTTACCTTTCTTTCTTTCATTTTTTGTTACTAATGCCTATTCAAGAGTCGGGTGCTTGCCAGTTAGTTTCAAGCATGTTTGTACATATATTAATTTTGACCAGCTTTGTGCTTTTATTCTATATAAATGTAGTTCAGTCCAGACTCCAGTCCTTGGTTGATTCTTAACTTGTCTGCCTAGAAGCGGAATCATAATTTTGGAGTGACTGAACATGCTTTTGTAGGGGTCACTCAAAATCTTTTGATTCATTACATATCAAATTCATTTTGAAGAATTGCACTTGTGGCTTTGTACCATCCTCTTTATATGGAGTTAGATTTTGAATGCTTGTAAGTATTTTCTCTCTATGCTAGTTTGTTGATTATTATCCTAATGCGATGTTTCCTTATGCAATTATCATGCAGGGGATGAAACTATTGCCAACTGGAAGAAAGAGCGCTCTCTATAGCACGATATGTGGTTTAGCTGTGAGTATTCCTTATATTATTACTGTGTACATTTCCTATGATTTTAGCTGCTCATCGTATATTGGTTTCTCTTTGTTTCTATACTTTAAAACACAAATTCTTATATTCTAATTTGGTCCTTTGTTTGTCAGTTTGGAGCTGGTTCTTATTTACTCAATCGTTTCTCGATGTTTGTCAACTCGATTTTAATCAATTTTGGGATCAGCGAAGAGATGCACAATCCGGTAAGCACTTATAGCTACTATTTGGTGTAAGAAGCCTTGGAATTTTAGTTACGTGTAACACATTGTGAGCAGGCTTTTACATTTAAGAAGTGCTTCACTTCTTTTAATTTCTTGTGCCAATTTTTATCACACTAATTTTCTTTTCTTTTTTTTTTTTTTTTTTTTTTTTTTTTAACGTAACTCATTATTATTGTTACATTTTGGTCAACAGGTACTTGTGTTCTTTTTAGTTGGCATTGCCCTTGCTGGGGCTGCTTTTGGATATTGGCTTGTTCGGAGGTTTGTTGTATCAGGTGATGGAAAGGTGGATGATGGTGTAGCCCAATTTGTGAAATGGGCCTTACGCGTGATTTCTGTGACTTTTCTTTTCCAGGTTATTTCAGATACTACATTTAGCTGAAATTTTTTATATGGTCGTATCTTTTGTCTTACAAAATCTTTTCTGCTTAAAAAGGGTTGGCAAGATGATTAATTTTTTTTTATCTAGATGCATTCTAATGAAGTTTCATCATTCATTTCACCTAGTATGCTACATTTCCTACTTGCAAATTCTGTTGATAGAATATACAATTTCCAAGTGTAACAAAATGTTTGTTATTCACTTGTTTAGGTTGCTATTTAGTAATGTCTTTTTTGTATGTGACCGTCGACCATTGACTTGTGGGTTATTACAATATTTTAATTGTTTAAATATGAGGAAGGTGGGTGTGGTTTGTTTGGGGGTTTTAATTTGAATAGTAAATTTTGAATTTGAATAGTTTCTTTGATGTGATATAAATAGGAATTGATGTGATGTTTTGAATGTAGAATTTTTTTTTTTTATGTAATATAGAAAATGAAGATTAGGTATTCCCTCCGTCATGCAAATATGTGCTCATTTGACCGGATACGATTTTTAATAAAAGTAGGTAATAATTGTTACTTTTTCCCTTTATAGTAAAAAAAGTACAAAAGTAAAATGATTTTTCACTTGAAAAGGAAACATGAATATTTTTTGATGACATCCCAAAGGAAAAATGAGCATTGACGGAGGGAGTATTTGATTTGAAATTTTTTTTTGGGGGTTGGGGGCGGGGGGAGGGGAGTGGTGATTAGTAGAAACACAAAAAATCATCCAAACAAACACATCTTTAGTTATTTCTGAATGATTTCCATCTTCAATAATCTTTATATGTTATATACATACATAAACATATATCTATAGATTATGCTTCTGCTTTTACCTATCTTGACTTTTGCTTGTGTTCATTCTCTAGAGTACGCTTGATACTCCTCTGGCTATTGCGCTGCTGGTCTCTTTTCTGGGGATTCATCTTTCTCTCACTTATTTGAATTGGCACGGCACCGGCCAAACTATGTATGTCTTCTCTCTCTTGCTTTCTTCCTTCTTGTTGCAAGTTATAATACACTGATATTCCTTGATCGATGGTTGACACCGATATTGCATATTTATCTTCCCTAATACTCGAGGTTGAGGGCAGCTACTGAATATTTGAACATGTTCATGAAGTATTTATATGAGTTTTTGCTAAGAGGTTTGACAAACTGTTCATCCTAAGAATGACATACCAAACTTTTGTTAGTGAATCTATTTTAATCCTAACTGTAGTTCCATTCTGAGTCCTATTGCCTACAATAAATTTATTGCACATATGTGTTTCAGTGATTTTTCGTATTCTGGAGATGGAAGTTATAAACTGTGGAGTGGTAAAAGAATGAGCAAGAATAGGGGAGCCGAGTTTTTAAGTAAGCCCGGTAGTGTGGCTACTAGAGGAGGTTCAGGTTCATGGAGAAACCCAAAGAAGTCTCCTGCTTATTCAAACTCACCGTTGAAAGCCTCCGCTTACATGAGAAGTCCTTGGAGAAACTCCCCAATATCACCTGCACTGTCAAACTCTCCCTTGAAAGGTACCTCTTACACTCTCGTTCTCTCATTTTTAAAAAATATTCATAATCGTTACGTGTGTTTGTTTGAAGGTTTGGATTTTGAATAGTAAAAAATTTGAATTGGAAATATAAAAAATTAATTATTGATGTGATATTTTGAATGTAAAATTGATTTTTAGTATAATATAAAAAATACTCTCTCTCTCCCCACCTTTTTCGTCCACTATTTCTGTCCGTCCCACCTTATTTGTCATTTCTTTTCAAGAAAAATATAATTATACACTTATTCACATTTCTAAATTTCATAATTTATGATTTTTAAATATTAATTATACTATTTAGTTATTTAGCCTTAATCAATAATCAATTTTATAGTACAATAATTATTTTTACTAATACATTTCTTAATTACTTGTTAATTATACTTAAATTCTCGTGTCTATGGTAAATCGGACATATATTTTGGGACGGAGGGAATCAAAAATAGGTATTTAATTCGATAGTTTCGAAGCGAAAATTTTGTGTGAAGAGTGAAAATATTTCAAAAACCTTGGAACAAACACATCCGTAGTTTATTTTATTGGTTCTTGCTTGCATCGACGCACAAAATAGTTAGCATGCATTAAACCTTAATGTGTATATTCTTAGTTTTTGCCGAACATCCGTCAAAGGTGCAAACAATAAATACATAATGTGATTCGATCGATGGTTTGCAGGTGTCGTCGGCACGCCACCGCCAAGTCGACAGCGAACGCCAACTCCCGAGAATTACTACTCAACCTTCCACCGGACGCCAAACAGGAAGAGGTTTTCGAAGAAAGAGTGGAAGCAGTTCACGGAGGAGTCGACTCAACAGGGCGTGGCAGATCTCGCAGCTTCCCCGGAATTCTCGGACTGGATCATAAAAAATGCGGATCGGATACAACTCCGGCGGGAGGACAGCTCCGACGAATCGATTGGGAGCGGCTCTGATTCGACGGACGAAAATGGCGCGGCCCAGAGCAGCAGCGGTAAAGCTTTACTGTGGCAACTTCGTAAGTAGCGACGGGACTGAACCGGACCGGACCGGTCGGGTCAGGGTTGGTAGTTTGGGAGTGTAGTAGACGGAGGACGTTCTTGTACTTGCTGTTTTGTATATGGTTATGGTAGGAGAAGAAAATACTGTGTAATTTGAAAGGTTCCTTCCACTCTACAAATCGTAATGTAGCTTCAAGTAGCGCTATTTATTTTATTTTATTTTATTTTTAAGGGATATAATTTTTTGATAAATATTATTAAAAATATATATATAATACTATTTTTATTATCGGAATTTATGCACATTTAATTGAATGCTATCAGCTTATAAAAATTAATAATTTAATACAAAAAATTATTATTATTATTATTATTCATTTTGATTCATATCAAAATATATATTTTTTCATTTTATTCATTTTTTTTTCTAGTATTGGTATTTACAATATATTATACAAATATCGTTACTTTTATATCATTACCTTTATATCACATTATACATAGATGGAGGAAGTATTATTTTATTATTTTTTTATATATCAATGATAAGATTTTCATTGCTACTACTTCTTTCATCCATTTCCAAATGTTTATGTATTTTTATTGTCTGTTAAATTTAAAATTATATATTTCCTTTAACAAATATCTATTTGTGTAATTATACTATATACCTAATATTACAAATATAAATGTCATTACATTTATATATCATACAATATAATACAAAATTTAGTCATTTTACTTTGAGTTCTTCATTTTATTATACACTCATAAGGAAGGATAATTTTGATTTTACACTGATATAACTACATACTATTACTAAAATATTAATATCTTTTAATTCACGTAAAAAAAAAAATAAAAAATAAAAAAAAACAAATGTAAACTTAAAGCTGGGGAGAGAGTATAAAATCAATGTAATTTTACCTTTTAGTTTTAGTGATTCAAGAGATAAGGTATATATACTTATATAAAAGTAAAAGAAAAAGAAAACAAAGGTTAGTTATGCAACAACTATATATCCAGTTGATCATATTTGAGTTGGAGCTATTTTCACCTGTTGACAATTATATTCTCAAGCTTAGACTCGAAACTTAAGGGTATGTTTGTTTGGGAGACTTTCCAAACTTACACTATTCATCAAACTTTTTCCTCCCAAAAATATCAAATCAAACACTTATTTTTTATTTTTTATATTATACTAAAAATCAATTTTACATTCGAAACATCACATCAACACTCGTTTATATCACATCATACAACTATTCAAATTCAAATATTTTACTATTCAAATCCAAACTCAAAATCCAAACCCCCAAACAAACACACCCTAAATGTTCCGAACTTTATGTTCAAGACAACACGCAGGGTAGGCTGAATAGTATAGATTTGTGTTTGAAATCATAAATAAACAAGGGAATTCCATAACTTAAAGAGGTACATTATATCCAATGTCGCTTAGATGCATTCTTATCGAAACAACGACTAAGTAATCGTCATATACCATGGAAGCAAACGCATCATTACCTCGTCGCCAGTTGAACAAAGCTTAAGTGTCGATTACGCCAGCTGAATGTTCCGAAATAACTTCTCGGCTTCTTTTCTTAGACTAGACATATTGATCTGTATCTCGTTGCGCATTCTCCCCTCAACTAGTCGAATAGGCAACCACATTTTCGACTCCCCATTTGCAATGTATTCAAGTGTTGTTTGGGATTCTCCTCCGACTAGAGTATCACTACTCTGTAAAATTTCCACATTTCCCTTAGTAAGAATTAAGACTCAGTTTACATACGGATTTTTTTAAGTTTTGACACTAATTCATTGACCGTAATTTTTTCAAAACATGCCTATTGCTTCTTAGGAAGCATCACACCAAATACCTAACATCTTGTGTTTGTTTGCCCAAACTTTTCTTTCGGCACGATTCCTAATATATATATATATATAGGGTAAACTGGTTTTTTAGTCCACTTGACTAGATTCCTTTTATCATTTTAGTCCTGTAACGGGAGTCTATCGCAAACTAATCCCGTAAGTGGAAAATTTTCGCACTTTTAGTCTTCTGGTGTCGGAGATGCCTACGTGGCACCCGCGTGGCTCGCTGTAGGATACGTGTACGCCAGGTCAGCGATACCTGGCGGTCACAAAAAAATAATCCACGTGTCCGCCAAGTGTCGCTTACCTGGCGGACACGTGTCCTCTACCGAGCCACATGGGTGCCACGTAGGCATCTCCGGGGCCGGAGGATTAAAAGTGCGAAAATTTTTCACTTACGAAAATAGTTTGCTACGGAATTAAAATGATAGAAGAGTCTAGTTAAGGGACTAAAAAAAATCAATTTACCTTATATATATTTTATCATCTCACAAAAATCAAACATTCAACATAAAATATTAATTTTTATATTAGACACAATTTTTGTACTTCACATAAAAAAAAAATAATCTTCAAATCAAACTATTTTCAAAATTCTCCAAAACTCTTATCCAAACAAAGTATAAATATGCCAATATTATTAGCATGGAGATACGAAACATGCAATTTTAGTTCTATATCATTCTTCGCCCTATGCAAAATACAATAAAGAAAAAAAATTCCGCCCAATACCCAAACTCTACACAAAACATCACGTCTGATCACTATTTATCACTTCGAAAATTCAAATTTAAAACATTCCAAAGCATAAGTAAACTCAGCTTTAGTTTGATTGGGTACACTTATATTTATTCTAATCATGTGAGCCGTGACATAATCTTGGTCCGATGGTGTTCAAAGTCATCAAGATCTATGTAAAAAAAAACATGGCTCGATGATTTCCATCACTTTTAGCAACCTTACATACTTATTAAAAATTGGTAAATCAATTTTCAAACCATGGAATGAAAATAGCATGAAACTTGTCTCAGGGGACTAAATTTGCAATTTTCCCCACCGGGGCTCTTATAAAATGCATAGGCTGAAGAATGATAACATTAAGTGACATGATATGATTTCGGAATAAAAAATTTGAACCTGTTCGATTACAATCCATTTTCCTTCAAAGCGTTTGAAGTCACCTTCGATCATCTTGAACTCAATATCGCGTTTACGACCACAGGGAAGCATTTGAATATCCTTCTCAAAACAATCTAAAGTAGCTTTTGCATCAAATTTCAGCCCGAATGGCAATTTCTGCTTCCCAATCTGTTACAATGGATCAAGAGAACAAAATATAAACACACACACACAGATACATATATATATATATATAAAATTAGTACCCAATCATGGCCTTGAAATGTGGAGGAAAGCAATGTAAATGGAAACATCTGTTGAGCTTTTAGGCAATTGATCATTCGACACAAAGGGAAAAAAACACTTTCCCCTCAAGGAATTAAAGGGTCGGGACTTTACTATTCACTATATTTTTTCTTCTTAAAAAAACATCAAATCAAATTTTATTTTTTATTTTTTATATTACACTAAAAATTAAGCTTATGTGCAAAACATCACTTCAAATATCTATTTATATCACAAAAAACTATTTCAAATCAAGACTGTACTATTCCAAAACCCATAAGCAAACACACCTGTTAGAAGATGTTTTTCACTTTTCACTTCTAACTAAAGCTAGAATCGAAACTCAAAAAATCACGATAAAACAGCAACTGTTGAGATGCATACAGATATATACTGCAATCATAAAATAGTTCACCGCATTGGTATTCCACAACTAATTTTCAAGTTAAGAGACAAGTCGACCATAAAACAACAAATCATTGGAACACAGTGGAAAGGTACACTTAAGGAGATCAAAAGAAAATGAAAAAAATTAATGCTTATGTTTACTTTGAATTTTATTTTATTTTTTAAATTTATTATGCAATCCCTACTATTCTATATAAAACATACATTATTTCATTTCACAAAACATCACGTAACGACAAGAAACGAACAAATTCAAAAACCCATAACAACTTACATAATTACACAAGCAGGAAGGACATATAAACGAGCAAAAATCGCGACAGGACAATAACATAACATAACATCAAGCCAATGCATCGAATGACAAAAAAAAAGACAAGAATCATGCCTGTGATCATTCAACATAAGCAGCACACTACAATGCAGAACCAAACACGATCGATACCTGAAAGACACGTGCATATTTATCTCCCTTCTCGACTACCCGGCTGACGGCAAGGCCGGGGATGAAGTCAGGCAACCTCTCGTAATCAGTCAACACGTCCCAAACAGTCTGCAGGCTCGCCTGCACAACTATTTTCGAATGAACTGTCAAACTATATGGACCTGTTTTCTCTATTTCAAGCTCCACTCCATTTCCAGAATCCAATTCATCATCTTCTCCACCATTTTTGGTTTTCATCATTTTCTTCCACACACTTTCTGCAAATCCAATTCGTTGCTTTATATATAAAACAACTGATTTTCGATTCCGTAACGAAACTAACTACTTGAATTGAAATTAAAGAAGGCTTCTAAGTTGTTCTTTTTTTGCTATATGTATGTGATGTTCTTGCGTAGAATCAAATTCAAATTGGCTATTCTCTGCACCGTTTTAGCTACCAAATTGATGGAATAGCTTATAGCTGGCAATCACTGTGCAAAAGTATTAAAAAATTTCAGATTCTGCAATTATTTTAAAATAAATTTCCATCGCTTGGAAAGCACAACGAAAATCGAACCTAATTGACGGTCGTACCCCGCGAGCGTCGGCGTCTTTATCCGCCGCCGTCTCCGGCGGCTGCAGGAAGACTCGCCGGCGATGATTTCCGCCAGGCCGGCCGCTGCGAACAAATTTCTCTAGCTGCATCTTCTTCTTCAGTACTCAAAGCGGAATTAGAATTCCTTCAATCCATTCTACAATTTGGAAATCCGAATTCCTTCATTCGGTAGCAATTCGAGTTTCCAATTCAGAAACAACGGGAATCAGGCTCAAGCTCAACTCCTAGCAGGCAGCGACACATAAACCCTAAATCAGAGCTCCACGTTTGAATCTCGAAATTTCCATCTGATTTCTTTAATTCAGAGAGAAATCGCGTTCAATGCGGCCATGGAATCTTTCGTCGAGGCGACTGCCGCCGCATCGCTCCGGCGGCCGCAGTCCGTCGCCGGAACCCACCGGACGTAAATTGGGAATTTGTAGGGCAAAAAGGTCAATGCACATTATGCTTACCTGGAATTATTGTTTGCTTCTCGTATGGTCACGTGCCTCCTGCTAATCGCCACGTGAGTAATGAATGATTGCTAGCGGTTACCTGTAATTTTTGTTTTATTGCTTGTATTTTTTTCCGAATGATTTATTTTCAAAATAAAATAATAATGAACAAAGTATTTATTACAGTTTTTAAATTAGATAGTATTAATATTTTTTATTAAATATGTTAAATAATATTACATTTTACTTTATACTCGCTCCGTCCCATGTAATATGGGTGTATTACTGTAGACATGAGAATTTATGTAAAGTATAATTAGTAAGTAATTAAGAAATGTATTAGTAAAAATAATTATTATTTAGTAAAAATAATTATAGATTAATACTAAATAAGTAAATAGTTTAATTAAAATTAAGAAAATTATAAAATTTAAAATTTAAAATGCGATTAAAATGCATAATTATATTTTCAAAAATAGAAATGACAAGCTATGTGAGATGGACGAAAATAGAAAACAAGGACAAATTATGTGGGACGGTGAAGGGAATAGTAAATTGTGTATCAATATTGTTCGAATTTTATGTAACAGTAATGTGAAAGAATAGTTATGTACAGTGAAAGTAATAAAAATAATTAACTGAGATTTATACATATTGTAGATGGATTTTTTTTTTAATTAAATATATTGAAGGATTTGTATTGTGATTTTTTTATTTTAAATTTTTATTTGGGACATAATTTTTAGTTTTTTATTATATTTATATAATAATTATGTTTATAGTTTTTGAGTTTTTGGTAATAACTTTTTTTTTCCTATTATTGCATTTATCATATATTCTTATTTACATTAATGTATCTCTTAATTTTGCTTTAAATTTTTTATAATTTAAAAATACTATTGCATAATTGTAATAATTTTTATTAGAACATAAATTTTCAAATTTCAAAAAATACAATAATACAGTAAAAAATAACAAGTACACTAATGTGAAAAAAGAAATATGTCCTAATTTGGTAGACGTTATATATTATCTATATCATATTATTGTTTAGAGCAAAAATCAATTTTGGTCTCATTAAAAATTTTTTATCAATTTTAATCTCATTCAAATGAAAATTTATCAATTTTAGTCCCAAGTTGGTTGACTGGGATTGAATACGGTCGTGTTGGTTTGAACACGGCCGTGTTAGATGACTCAAAAGCTGACTGAGTGTCCCAGGCAGTCAACACGACCGTGTTGATTACCCTGCACTTCTGAACACGACCGTGTTCCTACCCGTGTTCTGAACACAATTATATTTCTGCCAAGGTTCTCAACACAGTCATGTTCTAGGCCAAGTTCCTGCCCATGTTCTCAACACTGTTCACGGCCATGTTCACGACCATGTTTTCAATATAATCATATTGTAGGTCATATTTATTATTATTTTCACTTTTTAGTTAAAATTATTTGATATATATATATATTTATAATTCAAGAAAAATATTTTTTACAATTATTTCATAATATAAAAAATAATCAATTTTTAATATTTTTAAAATATATAAAAATAATAATATATTAATATATACTTTTAATAATACTCTTCTGTTCCACTTACCATGTTCATATTGCCGTTTCTGTCCCTCCACATCTCATTTCATTTTTCTTTTTTGGAAAATAATTACACACTATTTTTTAATTTAATTTTTTTAATTTTAATTAAACTAATGAGTTATCTTAATCTTAATTTATAACTATTTATATTATATGATAATTATTTTTAATAATACATTCTTAATTATTTACTAATTATACTTATTCTAAATTCTCGTGTCTACAGTGACCCGGAGGGAGTATTATTTTAAAATATTATTTTGAATAATAAATTTAATCTATAATTTATAGAAATAATTAATTTAAAATAATATTTTAAATTTTTTTTACTATAAATTTTTAAAAATATATATAATGATGATTATTAAAAATATATATTAATATATTATTATCTTTATATATTTTTAAAATATTAAAAATTGATTATTTTTATAAATTATAAATTAAATTTATTATTCAAAATAATATTCCCTCCGGGTCACTGTAGACACGAGAATTTAGGATAAATATAATAAGTAGATAATTAAAAATGTATTAGTGAAAATAATTATCATACAATATAAATAATTATAAATTAAGATTAAGATAACTATTAGTTTAATTAAAATTTAAAAAATTAAATTAAAAAATAGTGTGTAATTATTTTTCCAAAAAGAAAAATGATATGGGATGTGGGATGGACAGAAACGGAAATGTGGACATAGTAAGTGGGACGAAGGGAGTATTATTAAAAATATATATTATATTATTATTTTTATATATTTTTAAAATATTAAAATTGATTATTTTTATATTATGAAATAATTGTAAAAAATATTTTTGTAGAATTATAAAAATATATATATCAAATAATTTTAAACAAAAAGTAAAAATAATACTCCATCTGTCTTAATACAATAGTCTTCTTTACAATTTTTGTCAGTCTCAAAATAATAATCTTATTTCCATAAATAATCATATCATCATAAAACTACACCTACTTTTTCATTTTTATTACACAATTGCCACTACTTTTTACACTAATACACTCACAAGAGCGAAAAAGTCTTTTATTTATACTTTTTACCAACTACCAATATAATATCAATATTCGTTAAATCACGTGTCCAACCCAATTAAGATTATATTTATGGGACGGAGGGGGTAATATATATGACCTACAATATGATTATATTGAAAATATAGTCGCGAACATGGCTTAAATCATGACTGTGTTGAGAACATGGGCATGAACATGACCTAGAACATAGATGTGCTGAGAACATGGACAAGAACATGGTTGTGTTCAGAACACGGACAGGAACACGGCCGTGTTCAGAAGTGCAGGGTAGTCAACACGGTCGTGTTGGCTACCTGGGACGCTCAGTCACCTTCTGAGTCATCCAACACGGCCGTGTTGGCTGCCTGGGACGCTCAGTCACCTTCTGAGTCATCCAACACGGCCGTGTTCAAACTAACACGGTCGTGTTCAGTCTCAGTCGACCAACTTGAGACTAAAATTGATAAATTTTCATTTGAGTTGGACCAAAATTGATAATTTTTTTAAAAATAAGATAAAAATTAATAATTATGATATTGAATGAGACAAAAAATAATTTTTATTCTATTGTTTAGCACACAGTTTTTTTTAAAACAGGGGATATAAAAACCTGTTTATGGTTTATTAGTATTTTTATGATATTCTGAACATATTATCTAAATAATATATTTTTTAAATTTGATACAAAATATTTTTAAATAGTGAAATGAGAAATATATTTACTTAAAATAATTTCTGTAATATAAATGTTAAAATGAAATTTTATACTCCCTCCGTCTCATTGAAAGGTTACAATTTTTCATTTTCGTCAATCCTAAAACAAAGTTATTATTTTCTAATTTAGTAATTGTACTACCTACTTAACATAATAAATATCATTTCAACTTGCAATATATTACACAGATGTCATTACTTTTATATTACACCATAGTAATAGGGGTATTTTTGTCTTTTTTACTACAATCTAATATAATATAATATTCAAAAATCTACGTAAAAAAACAAATGCCACCCTTTCAAAGGGATGGAGGGATTATTAGAATATTATGCAAATATAATATAATATATAAGAGGCTTGGTGTGAATTTGAAATAGAGCATTCTAAACATTACGAGGGTGTTTGGAAACAGTTTTTCGAAAAGCTTTTAGTTTATTGAATAATTTTTAGCTGTTTGATCAGTCAAAAGACTAATTTAGGTGTTTGGTAAATTAGCTTTTTGAAAGAATTTTTTGAACCCAAAAAGCTAATTTCTGAAAAGCTCATCTACCTAGCGTTTTGAAAGAGCTTTTTCATTTTAATTTTTGTTATTCCTTATTTACCCTTAAAACTTAATTATTTATTTTATACATATAAATATATTTTTATAGCAGTATTTATTAATTATTTTTAATATATTTAATTTATTAAATTTTATTTTTATTTTTTTAAATTTAAAATAATTACTATTATTAATAATTCCATATAAATTATTTTATTTGTAAAATATATAAGTTTTTAAAACTAAATCAAATAAAAAAACTAAGGTTATTAATTTATTTAGATATTAAAACAATAATTAACATAATAAAAATATATATATATATGAAAGATTTATTATTTTATATTTTACATAATTTTAATAAAAAATTATTAGTTTTTAGTATAAACAATTTTCTCAAATTTAAATAATAAAAATAAATATTTTATAATATTTTCATAATTTTTAATAATTAATAACAAAAAATTATCATAAATTTCAAACCAAAATGAATAAAATTAAGTATTTTAAAAAATAACATATCAATGTCCTTAACTCTCATTTTATGTATAAACAGGTAATGTCAAACCGTTATTTTACCAAACACTTTAATACAAACCGCTAATTAAATCAGCTAATCAAATCAATTAATTGAATCAGTTAATAGTTAACAGCTAATTGACAAACACACCCTAATAAACTAAAAAAGAAAAATTATAAAATATTTGAACTGTCTCAATTAAAATAGATAAATAAATAAAAGTAAGGGAATATGCATTTATTAAAAAATCTAGATATGAAATGATAAACTATAGAAAAAATACTAATAAACAAAACATTAATAATTTGTAATGCAAACAAATTTACTATAGTTTGTTTATATAATAGTATTTTTTATAGAGTGATTTCTCATAAATTTTTTTTAAAATTTATAATATATATTTTATTATTTATAATAATTCAATAATTGTCAACACAAAATATTATATTTTATATTATCAAAACAATTTTTTATACATAATATAAAAAATACATCAAAAAAAAATACATCAAAAAAAAAAAAAAAACAAAGTGAACAGACCCATTATTTTATGGATGTGATTGTATTATTTTATATTAAATAATGAATTTCGATTATATTATTTTATATTTTGTTACTTTTTAATTCAAATAACTTATAAAAATTTATTATGTTTTTTCACAAAATATAATACTATATTTGTCTCGTATAAAGAGTACTATTTGTTCTTTGCGTTATTGTATTTAACATTAAAAATATACTTATATTTATGGAATTTACTTCACAAGTGTCATTATATTAATATTAAAAATATACTTATATTTATAGAATTTACTCCACAAGTGTCATTATATTTGTATTAAAAGAGATTAATAGAAGTATATTTTTATATTTTATCTTGATTTATACTATATATAATATAATAATTCATATTTAAATATTATACGCAAAAAATCAATTGTACTGATAAAAATAATATAAAAATTAATATGCAAACACAAAATATCGAACTTCTCTTTTATCACATCATTCAAATAAAAAAAATATATACATTTTTTTTTTATCACATCATCTAATTACCGGTTTATTCTACCTTATACTATCCACTTCAGTTCCGTATCCAAATCCAATATTGCACTGTACGTGAGCCGGAGAGTATATATATATATATATATTTTATAAAGACAACAAAGTCTATATATACCAGAATATTTTTTGTTTGTATTTGATTTTTTGATTTTAAAATATAATTTAAGTATTTTATAAAGAATAAAAACATACTTTTTTCTATTAAATTCAAAATACTATCTTTATCATTTTTGTTTATCTCATTTAACATATTTCTTTTTTAATATAGTAAAATTATTTTATATACAAATACAAAATATTTATATTTTTACACAAATTATAAAAATATCGTTACTTTAATTGTACTTTGTAAGGATAAAAAAATCAAAATATATTATATATTTTCATTACCTAATAAAATATTATTATTTGTTAATTCACTAAAATGATCCATTTGGAATCTGACGGATGAAGTAATTTTTCTTTTAAGAAGGTGGGAAGGAAGTCCAATGCTTTCTTTCTTTAGACTTCAATCTTCATCATATATGGTAGCATATTTTGGGGAAAAAAATTTATACTCCTTCCATCCCACAAGAGTGATACTATTTTTCATTTTTGTCAGTTCCAAAACAAGGATACTATTTTCCATTTTTGTCAGTATCAAAACAAAGATATCATTTTCTTTTTTTAATAATTGTACGAGCTGAACTTCAAAAGCAAAAGCCTTGCAACATGCAATCCTAGGCAGCAATTTCCGGGGAGACTCCAACGACCACTGTTAACAAGAGGGGAAGCACTTGTACTTACCTAACATAATTAATATCCTAACAACTTCCAATATATTACACAAATATCATTACTTTTATATCACACAATCTAATAGGGACATTTTTGTCTTTTTAACTATAAACCAATATAATACTAATATTAAAAAATCTACGTGCAAAAAGTAAATGTTACTCTTTTTCCGGGACGGAGGTAGTATTCAACTTAAATAATACTTCATCCGTCCCTTAACAATCTATCTATTTTTTCATTTTGGTTCGTCCCCTAATAGAGTATAGATTTCCTTTTTTAGTAATTGTACTATTTACCTAACATTACAAATACTCTTTCAATTTACAATATATTACACAAATGTCATTACATTTATATCATACAATACTAATAATGTTAGTTTAGTCTTTTTACCTTTATTTCTGCTACATTCTAATATAATACTAATATTTCTAAAATTTCGTGCAAAAAACAAATTAATAGATAGATGCGAGACAGAGAAAATATATTTTATACTTTTCATACAATTCCTCGTACCACATATCAAAAATTAATTCATCTAAAAAACGTTGTGTGAATGGAGACGATATCTTTCTTACGGGTTTCGTTAATACAATTCATTTCACTAAGTTTTCATAAAACATAAAAATCACGCGTAGTTGCAACTACTTGGTTGTTCATGCCCGTCCTTTTTTTAAGGCATACCGTGCAATGCATGAGTTCATTTATCCTTACACTTTACAACAAAATGACCGAATAGATTATATACATAAGTACTTTCTTGAACTAACCCGAGCTCTACCACCTATATAAATATTGGGATTGAGCTAACTCAACACTAGTATGATATTGTCTACTTTGGGCCGAGCCCGCACGGATTTGTTTTTGGATATCCTCCAAAAGGCCTCATACTAGTGGAGTTCACTTGGGACTTATAAGGTGTGTAATTTTCTTCGGAACTTCCAATGTGGGATTTGGGTTTGCACCCCAACAATCCTCCCCTTGAACCTAGGACCAACAATGGACCTTCCCTGCCCATCTTGTACCGCCTATCACAAAGTGACCCGCTGCTTGACCACCTCAATCGGGACCGACCCAACACCGCCAGGAGACTTTCGACACAAGGCACATCCGCAGGTCACGAGGGCGAGCCCACCACCACAACTAATGTCCAATGCCACCCAATCCACTTCATCATCTAACCGGGCTCTGATACCATTGTTGAAACTGGGTCAACTCAACACTAGTATGATATTGTCCGCTTTGGGCTGAGCCCGCACGGATTTATTTTTGAATATCATCCAAAAGGCCTCATACTAGTGGAGTTCACTTGGGACTTATAAGGTGTGCAATTTTCTTCGGAACTTCCAATGTGGGACTTGGGTTTGCAACCCAACAATAATTGATATATCATGTTAATACTAAAATAATTAATATGTTAAGAAATGATTAGAATTAATCATGAATTTCAAATACAAAGAAATTTAACTTTAAATATACTATGGAGTCTAAGCATGTTTGGCTATTGAAGACAAGCTTGTCATTATCTTATTGGAGAGAAAATGAGAATGAGTCGAGAACCTGTTTGTGTTTTCTCGCATAATATTCAAAGAGAAAAATGCTCAACTCTTATGTTGTAATAGTTTGAGTTTACTTTTTGTTGAGGGAGAGTTTCCTCATTTATTTTGAGGGCTTTTTTTTTTTTAGAGAAATTTGTTTATGTATTGAAAGGTATAAATCTAGAAAAAAAATTGTGCATATTTTGGGTGGAAAACTGCTTGAAGCTTCTGGATTCGTTGAACCAAAGATGACATCCTAAGGAAGTTTTTGTAGTATGTTGTGTCGACGAACGCAGTGTGTTTGTTTGTTGAGCTTGTAGGAAAGAAATTCCAAAAAGTGTTGAAGGAAGAGAAGGTGAGTTGTTAAGATAGACACCCTGCGTCAAAGCACAAACAAACGGAGGTTGCGACTTTGCATGTGGTAGGAAAATCAATGCATTTAAGTTGAGTGTTTGTAGTTGCTGATTTGTAGAGTTTGTGTGTAGTTTACTGTCTCTTGCTCTTGTAATAATATAATGGAATATCCTTGGGTTGGTACCCAAACGTAGTAGAGTTGAGGGCCGAATTGATTAAATAAACACTGGCGTGCTGTTCTTTTCTTTTCTTTTACGCAATCATTTTTGTGGTTTGTTTGTCATTCAAATCACAATCAAACGACATCATCTGAACATAACAAACATTTAGTGTTTGTATTTCATTCCACTGCATTATTCATTGGTGTTCAGAATTGTATTTGAATGTGTAGAAATACATCATGTAGAACGTCATTTGACTTCATATGAACATAACAAACATTTATTGTTTGTATTTCATTCCACTGTATTATTCATTGGTGTTCAAAATTATATTTGAAGGTGCTGAAATACATTATGTGGAACGTCATTTTCGATACCTTGTGAACTTAATAGTGATATTTTGAATTTGAAATTGAAATCAAGCACACCATTTATTTGCTATATAGTATATATTACTAACAATTTACTTTTATTCAAATAAATTATGGTAAATCATTATTATTTTTTTTTTCATAACTATCCCCTTATTTTGAAATAGTTTAGCAAGTAAAAAGTTTTTACACATTTTGCCTTCCGATCCCAGAGATGCCTGCGGGCACCCACATGACACGCATGAGGACAAGTGTCTTTATTACTTTTTAAATTTTTTAAAATACATTAATTTTAAAAAATAAAACTTTAAAAATATAGTATATTAATTTTTTATAAAATTATAAAAATAGTTTATTTTTATTTTTTTAAATACATCAATTTTAATAAATTTAAATTAAAATGAAATTTTCATATGTACGTCAGGTGACTCTTACTTAGCGGACACGCGTCCTCCGGCGTGCCACGTGAGAGTCACACAGGTATTTCCCGCACCAGAAGACCAAATGCGTTAAAAACTTTTATTTACTGGACAAACTCTCGTTACGAAACTAAAATAACAAAAATTAAGAGTTCATTTATATACTCCCCTCGTCCCAATACAATAGTTTTGTTTACTATTTTTGTCCCAAAACAATAGTCTTATTTTCATAAATAGTCATATCACCATAAAACTACCAATACTTTTTTATTTTTATTACACAATTACTACTACTTTTTATACTAATACCCTCACATGGGCAAAATAGTCTTTTATCCATACTTTTTACCGATTACCAATATAATATCAATATTCTTTAAATCTCGTGTCCAACCCAATTAAGACTGTATTTATGGGACGGAGAGAGTATAAAATTTTGATTTTCTGAAAAAATAAAAAATAAAAAGTTAAATATTTGATAGGTTCATTTTGTATTTTTCTTTTAGTGTAAGTATTCTTTAATTAGATATAGAAAAATTTCTTGTAATGTAACAAATACTAATCTATATCTTTTGAATGGTTAGTTTTTCTGTGAATATATTACTCATTCCGTCCGATATACCATGTCCATGTTGCCGTTTCTGTCTGTACCACGTACTGTGTCATTTTTTTTTTGGAAAATGATTACACACTCTAATCTCATTTTAAACTTTTTAATTTTATTTTTTTAAAATTTTAATTAAACTAATTAGTTATCAGAATAATTATTTTTAGTTATACATTATTAATTACCTACTAATTACATTTCTTCTAAATACCGTGTCTACAGTGTAGCAGAGACACAGTATGTGAGACGGAAGGAGTATGTTATAATATAATGAATAATATTTTATGTTAAAATTGTTTAATTTTTTTAATGCATAATATATATTATATTGTGTAAATATGCTGATTATAAAACTTTGGCAATAAAAAAAGCATATTAATTTTTTTTTTTTTACGTGAATGATACTTATTTATCAATAAATAATTAATATATATTATACATGTTTATTATTTTTATATTATTTATACATTAATATTTATTTTATTTATACCAAAACACAACACAAACAAACCCTACTTATTTTTATTTATTCATATAAAAAAAAAAAAGTTGAAACATAAAAAACATGGGGTCCAAACAAACACTTAGCCATAAAATTTACAGATAGAAATGCAAGCTTGCTTTCCTACACTGATTCACTAATGGCTTCTGCCTTGTCTTCATCTGCTGCTGCTATTCTGGCGTCTGCTTCTTCTCCAAATTCAATCCTCAATTCATCGCCACCCAAATCTCTCTTCAATTCCACATGCCCCCAATTCATCGCATTAGACACACAATCTGCGTTGTTGGCAGGTGCGCTACGGAAATTGAATCCCTATGTTCGTTCTCTTCGGCGCGACGAGCCTTGTTCTATTTGCTTCTCCCGTGTTGTTTCCAGGTACGTTCTGGATTTTGGATTCAATTGAAGTTTATGGATGGAAATTGGAATGGTATATGTTGTTAGGCAATGAATGGTGTGTTGCCTGAAACTGCACTGAAATTGAAGTGTGAGAATCATCATAGTCATTATCGTGATTCATACTTCTTGTTGATTGATAGATTTTCTTAGATGTTACCTTCCGGCGTGGATTTTTAATTAACTGTTATTGAGGACATCTTGCTGCAATGATCCTTCTACTGTTTGAAGCATTTGTATTTCTGGTAGAATAATCTGTAGTTGCTTTTCCCAACATTTCAAAACCTTCCTTTTTAATCTGTTAATACGTTAATTTTTTCGTGGTATCGTTGTTGCTGCTGCGTATGGGGGGTGTGAATCTGAATTGAGTTTGAAACTTTGGAATTTTGAGTTAGAACTTTAGACTTGAGAGAATTCCTTCGAATTTGATTCCAATTTCAATGATTGTGAATTGGAAAAAAAGGCAATCTAAACTTAACAGTTGACAATTTTTTTAAGGATTTGCAGTTTGAGCAATGAGTTCTAGAGTTTTGTTGGTTCAAAAGGGTAAAAATCGGCAAATTTGAATAATTTATGTCCAATTTTAGTGTTTTGAGCTCTGATTGATTGCATTTTGAATTGGTGACTTCTATGATGTATTACATAATATTTTTCATTTTTAGATATTGTAATCATGATTGAATTCAAAGTTAGATTTCAGAAATCCTATACTTGAGTTCATTGCAGGATTTGAAAATGGAGAAATCAATTTTTGCTCTAAATTTCCAAAATTTCAACTTCGAATTTCTGAACTCATGTTGTAATCTATTAGTAAATTGAAAATTTTGATATTGCCATGCATTGATATTGATCTTTTTGATAGTTGAACTCTGAACTGTACATTCGACAACTTTAGCATACAATACGTATTTTTTACCTTAGAGTGAAGTATGATGCCTTAACACATTGCTTAGGTTAACTATAATAAGGGCATATGGTGGGAGTGATTCGGCGAACACTCCAGATAGGAAAGATGAAGAGGATGATGACCAAAGAGAAGAGGTTTTGTACGATACACCGCCAAGTTATGAAAGTTATGGTGATGGAGTTGAGATAGCAGTGGAAAAGATAGGCAGGAACCAACGGAGAATTAGATCAAAGGTAGCCGTGCAGGCCAGCCTTCAAACAGTTTGGGATATATTGACTGATTATGAAAGATTGGCTGATTTCATTCCAGGTCTAGCGGTTAGCCAGTTGCTTGAGAAGGGAGAAAAATTTGCTCGACTCTTTCAGGTATACTGATTAAAAGAGATGAGCATTGAGTAAATCAAATCCCCAACTTTCATTTTTGTCCGTGTCTTCGATTATGAATTGTTTTGGTTGTGACAGCATGCTTATCTTCAGCTCTTTTGTTGCATCACTCATGACGGAGATACCATTCTCAACTAACTATTTTTTGTTTCATCGACTATTTACTATATTTCCTATTTGTATACATGCTTATTATCTCCGATGCATGTCTGTTATTTTGTAAAACCTGTTTGCCATACTTTCGTCTACATATAAGTGACATTAGTGGACACAATGTGTGGTCTTTTGGTGTTTTGAGGTAAAATATTTGTTGGATGTGATGGTTTGGACAAAAACGTATGTTAAGATATAATGATTTTTCAGGAAAAATTGAAGAATTAATAGTACTAAAAAAATAAAAACATAGATAAGAAAAATCAAAGCCAACAAATCCCAATTTATAGTACCATATTAAATGACTAATTTACCTAAGAATTTATGCTAATAGAGAAATGTCCATTTATATGTTATTTATTTTTATTTTCGAACTCATTCATGCAACAGGTTGGTGAGCAGAACTTGGCATTTGGCCTGAAATTCAATGCAAGAGGTACTATAGATTGTTTTGAGAGAGATGTGCAGACACTTCCCTTTGGCCAGCAGCGCGACATCGACTTTAAGATGGTTGAAGGTGACTTCCAACTCTTTGAAGGAAAATGGTCAGTCGAACAGGTGAAAATTTATATTGTTTCCATTCTCATCTTGCATCATTATATTTTATGTCTCCTAATAAATAGTAAGACAAACTTACCTTTTTTTTAGTGTTTAACTACGGAAGAACAAAAAGGTTTGTATTTTGGAGAGTTTGGCTGTTTTGTGGTGTTTCACTACAATTTTTTGGAAAATATGTTTAGATGTGATGTTTTAAATATAAGATACGTGTTGAATATGATGTTTAAAGTTACGGATGCGATGTGTTTTAGAGGGGAAAAATATTTAATTTAGATAGATTCCTATGTGTGAAAAACACAAACAATTTCAGCATATGTCTCTTGAGTGTAAATTTTATTGCATCTAGATCAATTTGGACATTCTCTCAAATTCTGTATTGCGCTGTATCTCAAGAGTTCATGCGATATATATGACAAATCTTTGAGTTCTTTTAGGAGACGAAGAATCTGAATGGTGGAGATTTACGTAGTGATTCCAATATGGATCAAGAATTTCAAACAACACTTCACTATGTTGTTCGCGTTAAACCTAAAGTCTGGTTGCCTGTGCACCTTATTGAGGGTAGACTCTGCAAGGAGATAATGAAAAATCTGTCGAGCATACGGAAAGAAGCTGAGAAAGCTTTCCAGACGACACAAACGGCACTATAGACAGACAGTCGAATCTTTTCCCATGTCTTGTAAGTATCGTCTACCGAATTTCTTGGATATTCAAATCTCCGGTATTTGTTTAGCCCGAAAAATCTCTTCATTATGTCGTAAAAAACCTTTTAGTGTGATGGAATCTAATACGTTGTAAAATATAAATTTGTATTGAATAGAGAAAATGACAAACAATGAAATGTCTTCCATCCCAACAAAAAGGTCGATTCTCAAATACTCTAAATGATCCCTAAGACTTGTGACTCTAACCTATTTAAAGACTTTTTTATCGGACCCTATTGGTTCAATAATCTTATTATTAGACCCAACAATAGAATTAAATATAAAATCCAAAAGGCTACGAATCCTGTGCTGATCCGGCCAAGTCAGCATGGTGCTGATTTGACCGTATCAACGTATATCATATACATAACCAATATATATTTACTTATAGTACAACATATGCTGAGTTATAATATAACATATGTTGAATTATAATATAATATACGCTGTATTAAAATATGCTGAGATATGTATAAATATATGTTTATTGCCTGTGTAGCATATGTTGATCTATGCCAAATCTAAAATAGTCTAATTAAAGTGCTACTATCAACCCGAGTAGGTTGCTTCCCTCCGGATTCGCCGTGAGTAAACCACTGGCAATTGATCCTCCCGACATTGTTAAGATTCGTCGGTATGAAATCATTTGTGTTTTAAATTAAGATAATTTTAAGTTCGTGTCGATGAAAAAATTGAAAATGAACAAAATAAAATGATGAAAGTTGTATTGATCTTGTGCAATAATACCTTTTCATTTTGGCACATAATGTAACTTTGGTGATGCTGATTTGCTCCAATGAGGCTATAAAACATAAGCACACGGAACAATATACGAACATATTTATTGTGTTGAGATCAATGATATGTGTTGTGTGGACAATTATTATGCCATATATGTTTATATGTTGCATTTGTATTATATTAACATCAATCGCGTGCTTTCTGTCGTTGTATTGTGTTCAACATAGTAACTACAAATGAACTTTGCTGAGCTAAAATATCAGCATTCATGGCGCGACAATTTCCCTCGACTTCTGTATATTTATTTCCATTTACTTTTCTTCTTCGATGATCTTGCTGCAGTGGAAAGATTCAAATATGCTTCCGGGAAGATTGAAGACGCAGCCTCGTCTTGAAAGATCCTTCCTTAGCTTCTTTCAGAAAAGAAACATTCTTAATTTCCTCGACTTATGCAAGAATTTAAGGATGTCTCACATTGTCTTGTCCCCGACTGGCTCCATCCTGGTACGTGTCTATATGAAACTCAATCTATAATGTATTGATGGTGTTGTTGCTGCGCAGGAGTACTCTTGCCTGCAATGCTGGATTTGGACAGATGCATCGAATTTGATTGCGTTGCACGCTAGATCGAGACACCGGATTCGAACGGTAAGTATAGTGTTACAATTTAATTTTGAAGAAAAATGCTAGATGTTGTGTTGTTGGCCGATTCAACTATTTGGTTATGCAAGTTTATTCGAAAATTTGATTCGATTCGGCTAGTTAAATTTGAATGTGTTATTGAGTTGATTCAAAAATATAAAGGGTGTGATTGTTTGTGGGTTTAGATTTTTTAATAGTAAAATGTTGAATTTGAACCGTTGTTTAATGTGATATAAGCAGTAGATGTGATGTTTTGAATGTAAAATAAATTTTTAGTATAATATTAAAAAAAGATGTGATATGTTTAAGGATGTCAACGGGGTGGGTTCGGGACTGGTCTGCAGGCCCCGAGATCTGCCCCGCTAGAAAATATTAGGCTCCGAGACCCGCCCCGCCCCGCTTCCACCCGGCTCCAGGACTCGGGCCAACTAATAAATATTTTTTTAACAATCGAATACTAAAACAAATAGCATTAAAAACAAAAAAATAAAAATAAAAATAAATCTAAAAATAATCAAATATTGATCCATAAGAATAAGATAAATAAATAAATAATATATTTTTATTATATAAATATACATATATTAGGTATAATAATTTTAAAAAATTATTTGAAGCAGACAACTAATTGAATTTTATATTTAAAATTATTTAAGTAAATAAATAATATATTTTTATTATATAAATGTACATATATATTAGTTATAATAATTTTAAAAAATATCCGGGTTCGAGTCCGGGCGGCCGGATTTAAAATTTTTAATCTACAATCCGCCCCGAAACATATTATTTAGACCTGAACCCGCCCTATTAAGAACGGGTCCGGGGCTAATCCGTCCCATTTGACATCCCTAGATATATTTGAAGGAAAAAAAGAATTTGAATAGCAAAAATATGTGATAAAATCTAAAAAAAACCAAAGCTTTTTAGTGAACTAAGAGTAGGTTCTAGTCGATAAGAGTAGGTTCTAGTCGATAAAGAAGGATGTATATTATGTGAAATTTTGCTTTCTAGTTCAAATATTGTTAGTTGTTATTAGCATAATCTTATATATATATATATATATATATATATCTAAGTTTAAATACTTCGACCTTATGTTCTGAAGATATTTATTTTGCTATTTTCGGCCACATAATCAGATGTTCATTTTCATTTTTAATAAATATATATTCTATTGCACATTATAAATATTTTAAAATTTTTATTAATTTTTTTTAAAAAATTATTACATTAAGGTAAGATAATCTTGTATGTGTGAGAAGTACAACTAATTATAGTTTAAACAATTAGATTAAAAATAATAATATCAATTTATAAAAAAATACAAAAGAATATATTATTAAATTATAAATTAAAAATAATAATATCAATTTCAGAAAAAAATGCAAAAGAATATATTATTAAATTATTAATTAAGAAAAAAAAATTGATATAATATTTTTAAATATAAAATAAAATTTGAATATAATTGATTAGTTGGGTATGATTTTGGTCGCATTGGATGGATTAAAAATTATTTGACTCAATCTCACTTAAGGTGCGGATAATCTTATGGGATTATCTACTTTTAAATAGAATTATTTTAAGTTCAATTGTTTTTTTTTTTAAAAAAAAACAAAATATTAAATATTTAATGTGAGTTTTATAAAATAATACTCCCTCCGTCGCAGATACATGTCCACATTGTCGTTTCTATCTGTCCCACATGTCATGTCATTTTTCTTTTTTAGAAAATGATTACACATTTTAATCTAATTTTATATTTTTTAATTTTATTTTTTTTAATTTTAATTAAACAAATTAGTTATCTTAATCTTAATTTATAATTATTTATATTATAGGATAATTATTTTCACTAATACATTCTTAATTATCTACTAATTACACCCCTCAACCGTGTCTACAGTGCAGCACCCCTCTTAAAATAACAGTGTCTACGATGTAGCAGATACGGTATATGAGACGGAGGGAGTAATAATCATTCAATTTGATATTTTTTTATAAAATATTTATTTTTTTATAGTACTGTATATCAAA
Source organism: Andrographis paniculata (assembly GCF_009805555.1). NCBI lineage: Eukaryota > Viridiplantae > Streptophyta > Magnoliopsida > Lamiales > Acanthaceae > Andrographis > Andrographis paniculata. Next base: position 1,745,880 of record NW_026137424.1, read on the forward strand.
ATCATATTACTAGTTTTTTTGCCCATTGATCCACAATTTTATCATCATTTTTTTTCAATAAATAATAATAATTTAGTATTTTTTTTTTTTTCAATTACATAATAAATTATATATAATACTTACCATATTTTAATCTTAAAACTCGTTATCTTTTAATTTATGTATTAATCAAAAAATTTCATGTCGGCAATGAGAGTATTAAATACCCATTTTATATTTAAATTTTTGTAATAATATTGATTTAAATAACATCAATAAATTATTTAAATATAATATTTTATTATTCGAAATTCAAATTTAAAATCCGAACCTTTCACAAATATGCCTTTAATGTCGCCAAATCCAATAAAGATGGAAGAGCATGTTTGGAATTCTAGAACACGGCCGTGTTGTCTAGTTACTCATATAGTATATAAATGAAGATGGAAAAGCATGTTTAGAATCGTAGAACACGGCCGTGTTGTCTAGTTACTCATACAGTATATAAATGGTAAACTGCAATAAATTCTGGAACGCAGAAGAAGAGCAAGCAAGGAAAGCACAACAATGGATTTTGTCATCATCTCTAATGGCAGACGTGTTCCAACAACAGCCATCTTTACCTTCTGCTATCATCCTCTTCTTCTTCCCCCAATTTCGCCACAATTCTCCTCAATTTCGCCTCTTCCCCACTCAAATCAAAATAAAAATCAAATCCACCAATGGCGGCGCCACTCTCCTGCCGCAGATTCCTCACAATCGTTTCAAAATCCTCCGTTTCTCTGATAAGCGCAATCGTATTTGCTTTTCTGGACGCACTCGATGCCGTAATGTGCTTGTTCTTCAGAGTTCTGGACGAGCTATTGGAAGGAGAGTCCTCTCCCTGCTACTGTTCTGCTGCGAGGAAAGGGGATCGCGTTGAGAAGGAGATGTCGGAGAGCCTTTTTGGGAGGGGGAACATGATTAGGGATTTGGTAGGGAGAATTGGGGGCGGGAATTGGGGATTTGGATTTGGATTTGGTGGTGTGGGCAAATTAGGGAAGATCAGATGGTCTGATTGTGGATGCAGTTCGTGCGTTTCGTGGATGAGAATAAATGGGGAAGATGATGATGATGATGATGATGATGATGAATACAGACTGCATTTGGTCGTTCAGCAGCCGGAAAGAGGTAGCAATGCTTTACATTTATTTTTATATTTATTTATTTTTTATTTTTTTTGGTTTTACTTTGAATTGATTATTGTTGATTTTGTTGAAAATTTGGAGTTGATTTGATTTTGGTTTGAAATTAATTTGAAAATGAGTGTTATATTTCCCCATCTCATATTTATTTATTTATTTTTTTTTTTTTCACGGAATTTGGGACGCAGTATAAATAAAGGTAAAAAAGATTAAACTATTCTTACGATATAAAAGCAATGACATCGTCATAAAAAAATGAAATGAATATTTTGTTACTAAATAGACTAAAATAAAAAAAAAATTGATAGATTATTAAGGGAATGAGGGAATAATATTTTTACATGATAATTTGTGAGAGAAAGCAATGTAATTTTTATTAAAAAGTGAAGAGTGAATAATATTATTTTAAGTTTGAAATAAAGAAAGACCAAATTTAAGAATAAATAATATATTTTTATTTGAAAAATGAAAAATTTGAAAAAAAAGAAAAAAAGAAAACTTGTGAAAAGAAACAATGTTTTTTTATTAAAAAGTGAAGAGTGTTAAATAAAAAACAACAAACTTGTGAGAGAAACAATGCTTTGAGGGCTATATTTATTTTTTCTAATATTTGAATATTAATTATTATATATATATATATAATTCTTAGAATATTTGATTTGATATTTTATGAAAAAATAGATATTTATATGATTTGTTTAAAAAAACTTATTGCTAAATAGTGTTTACTTAAACTCTATCAGGTTTTTAATGATATTTATGGGAAGTCGTACTATCCAAATTAACTATTTCACCTAAAATATCATGCTCCCTCCGTCTTGAAACTAAGTACTCATTTGCTTTTTGCACCTAGTTTTAAAAATATTAGTATTATATTGGGATATAGTAAGAATAAAATAGAAATGACTAAAATAACCTTGTGTGATATAAAGGTAATGACATTTGTGTAATATATTGTAAGTTGTAAGAGTATTTGTAATATTAGTAGAAAGTACCGTTGCTAAAAAAAAGAAATGGATACTTTGTTATGAGACGGACTAAAATGGAAAAATAGATACTTTGTTATGGGACGGAGGGAGTAACTTAAAATGCGCGAAAAAAGAAAAAAGAAACATCATGAGCACACACAATGTTTTCAATTCTTTCTGTTGTAAAATATTTTTTCCTCCTAAAAAACTTAAAAAAACGTTCGAAATTTATTAGATAACATAATTTCATATATGTTTATCTAACATATCTTGTGATAGCAATTATCTATTTATCTTGTGATTATGTGCGGACGAATGTAGTTTCTTGTGCTTGAATTAATCATAATCACACATAGCTTCTCTCAAACCAAAATCTAAAAAACAGAACTTTTTTGGCCCTCTGACTTACCTATTAGAAGTTTTACATTGTCAGCTATGCAGGAGAATGACTCCGGCGACGCTGCAAATGTGCAAAATGTAATATTTATCCACGGCTTTCTCTCATCCTCGACTATCTGGAAGGAAACTGTGTTTCCTAACCTGTCTGAACTTTCCAGACAGAGCTACAGGTTATTTGCCGTTGATCTTTTAGGCTTTGGAAGAAGTCCAAAACCGAGGAATTGCTTGTACACGCTTAATGATCACCTAGAAATGATCGAGAAATCGGTTATTCTTCCTTATCGGATGAAGTCCTTTCATGTGGTGGCGCATTCCATGGGATGTGTTATTGCACTTGCACTCGCGGCTAAGTACTCAGCGTCCGTTAAATCAGTCACTCTAATTGCGCCGGTAAGTGATACTTTCAATATAAGTATATTTAGCGCACTTCTCTTAACATCGGTATGGATTTTTTTGGAGATCTTCTATAATCTTTTGTTGTTAGAGTGATAATCATTGATGTGCTGAATTTAATTTAAATTATGGTATTCGAATAATATAGAAGTTATTTTGAACCATTTAAGGAATTTGTTGTTCTGGCATAACTACAACAAATTTTTTATCGGAGAATGATACAGAAGATTAAAGATTTGTTTTATTTGTGCTGCAAATTCGCAATAAATTGGTATCAAAGCTTTGTGCAATTGTTTGACTGTTATGGTGAAAATTTATGACAAATTAGTTGAATTCATTGTTAATTAAGTAGAATATTAATCTAATGATATTTAGCTAAATTTTTATTGTTCATCTGTGGTTTATAAAAAATCTGCATTATTCCCTATTTTAGAAGATTTATTATAATATTTTTGAAAGTACGACGAATCTCGTACAATTTTTAGAGAATTTTATGCAATGCTTTTCAAAACATGAGGGAACATCGTCAGTATCTAAACCATGACGAAGAATTGTACAAACTTTCCAAATTACATCCGGATTATTTTTGCCATGATGATTTAAATAATGTGATTTCAGAATTGGGCGTTGTTGATCACATTTTCAATATGATTTAATTGAACTTTTAAGCTTAATATGATTAAACAGTATTGGGTTTGTTCACTGTGTTTTTGGATGGATGTGTTTTTTATGTTAGGTATAGAAAATTGTGTTAGTAATATAAAAAATAATATTTTGCGTTGAATTGTTGATTTTTTTGTAAAGATATAAAATACATATATTACGTGTGTATTTTGTATTTTTTTAAATAATATTTATAGAGAATCGTTTTACCTAAAAATACTAAGCGAACAAACCCATTATGTTTAATTCAGTCGTTATTAACTGATATATCTTCATAATTGTTCTATCCAACGGTACGGAAAATATGTCAAACCATAATAAAGATTAGCTGATTAACATTGGAACAACATAAGATATATGAGTTGCATAATAAAATATAATGAACCTCATACGAGATTGACTGTGCCAAATAATTATCTCCGATTGCTTTGTTATTTATGTTGGTTTCATAGAGGGATTCTATTTTCAAATTTAGTTCGTACCTTATAAACTCGAAAACTTTTGTATCACTTTCAATGGAAAACTTATGATGCCAATTTCATCGGGATCTTCGCTTAACTTGCATCTTATGTAATTTTTTGTTTCGGATTTCAGCCTTATTTCTCATCTTCGAAAGGGAATGCTAGTTTTGAAGCACTTAGACAACTTGCCCCTAGGCGAGTATGGCCACCATTGCTCTTTGGTTCAGCTTTTATGACATGGTACGAGCACCTTGGCCGGTGCGTGTGCTTCTTTATTTGCCGCAACCATAGGCTTTGGGAATGGTTACTAAAACGACTCACTAGAACAAGGTAGCAACACCTCTTAACTTTTCTAGCTTCGATTCGATAGATAGCTATATATGTGTGTGCGTGTTTTTTTATAAGTATATAAAATGTCGTTATGTAAATTTTATTACATAATTTACTTTCGTGTTAGTGAAAAATATATGCAAGATATTATGTTGGGATTTTGCTTAATACAAGGATGGATTATACAAGAAATTTTAAAGTGAATTTAGATCGATAAACATGTTACCTAATCCTTTCTGAATGTAATACTTTACTAATTCTAATATGATAAATAAGTTTAGGACTTCTACTATAGTCGTAGTAGAATTGCTATTGAGATTTTGAATAATTGTTTGACGTGATATAAGTAGACATTGATGTAATATTTTAAATGTAGAATTAAATTTTAGTTTAATATAAAAAATAAAATAGGTATTAAATGTAGAATTACTTTCCATGCACATATATATAGCTTTGGCGCGAATTTATTGTCATTCTATTTTGCGCATATTTGGAGGCAAATGATTTCAATACTCCCCGTAAAATTCTATGGCAATCGGTTATAAATGTTTTGTGTCGACTCTTTTCCTCCAGGGAACTCCATTTCTTGATAACCGATTTGGCGCTCCACACTCATCACTCGGCATGGCACACTATGCACAATGTGATATGCGGAGGCGCAAAAATGCAAGACGAGTACTTGAAAGCTATCATCAATGGTGGCGGCGTTAGGGTTCATGTGATACATGGAACGAATGATCGAGTAGTGCCGGTGGAGTGCAGTTACAATATGAAAGTGACGGCTCCGGCAATCGAGCTAGAAATAGTTCCGAATGCCGATCATAACAGTGTGATTATGGGCCGAGGAAAGGAGCTTACAAAAAGGTTAGAGGGCCTGTGGGCTTCGACTCTGTAATTCTTTATAGTTTGATTTTGATAAGTTTGCTCTGTTTATCCGGCATTTTTCGTATAAGGAATTGTGTTAAAAATATATAATATAATATTATTTTAAATTGAATATTTGATTTTTGTAACAGAGTATTTAAATTTTTTTGAATTTATTTTTAGTGTGTGGTAGAGAATCTAGTAAAAAATAGTTATTGCGGTTTTGCAGTATATTAAAAACACTAATATTTTTATTGAGTATAAAAAAAAAACGATGGGTAGGGTTTTTAAAAATGGGCTATCAAATTAGGTTAAAGAATGATGCAGAGTTTAATGAGCTTGTTAACAGTAATATGATCTTAAAATGAGAGTCCGAATATAAATCTGAGCGCGGTTAAGGAAAGGGCTTCCTCGGAAAAAAACAGAGATCGGGCAGGATAAGGTCGGGCACAGAGGTCAGGCATAGAGATCGGGCGTGATAAGGTAGGGCCCGGAGCTTGGGCGTGACAAGGTCGGGCGCAAAAGTCAAGCACAGAGATCGGGTGTGATAAAGTCGGGCCCGGAGCTTGGGCGTGATAAGGTCGGGTGCAGAGATCGGGCGTGATAAGGTCGGACGTTAAGATCGGATTTGATAAGGTCGGGCACTGAGGTCGGACGTGATCAGGTCGGACTCGGAGGTCGGGCGTGATAAGGTCGGGCACTAAGGTCGGATGTGATCAGGTCGGGTACGGAGATCGGACGTGATAAGGTCGGACGTTAAGATCGGATGTGGTAAGGTCGGGCGCGGAGGTCGGATGTGATAAGGGCATTGAGGTTGGGCGTGATCAGGTCGGGCATGGAGGTCAGACATGATAAGGTCGGATGCAGAGATCGGGCGTGATAAGGTCGGACGCGGAGGACAAACCTGATAAGGTCGGGCGTTATATAGGTCGGGTGAAATGAGGTCAGACAAGTGGAAGACAGATAAGAGGAGACTGAGCAGCAGGTGTGCAGGTAGGGTGAAAAAGTAGTTTTCGGGCGGTTGAAGGAAGTTTCAACCGATGAGCGGATACGAAGACACGACTTGGTAGTGTCAGTTGACATCAAATTCAAGAGAATTGCTTTTGGGATCACCACTTTACTTTTTAGTCTGTAGTATTTAATTTCCTATTTTACTTATGTATCCTACAGTGTCTAGAGATTTCTTAATCTCATGCATTTATTTTATCAATTTCGAAGATAATTTCTATCTTCGGATTTTACTTTTTTATTGTTGAAAAATTACATCAACAATTTTATTAATTAATGAAAGTGTGTAAGAGTTTTTGATTTTTTTTCCCTTCGACTTTATGTATAAAGTAAGGGTGGGCGTGTATGTTTGGAGGTTTGGATTTTGAGTTGGGATTTGAATAGTAAAAATTTTGAATTGAAATATTTGTGATATGATGTTTTGAATATAAAATTGATTTTTAATATAATAAGTACTACCTCCGTCCACCGACTTTTTGCATGTTAATCTTTGAATTTTAATTATTATATAAAAACGTAGTACAAATTAAGAAAAAACGACAAAAATACTTTTATTGGTGTCTTATAATACTAATGTAATGATATTTGTATAAAAAATTATACAAATATAAATATATTTTTAATGTTAAAAACAATGACGCCAAATGCAAATGGATAGATCGGCGGTGGACGGAGGTAGTATAAAAAATGAAAAATAGGTATTTAATTTTATGTTTTTGAGTAAAAAATTGGGTGAATAGTGTATCTTGGGGAAATTCTCAAACAAACACACCATGTATGTATATGTAATGATATATTTGTAATTTATGTAAAAATTAAAACTATTTTGGTAATAGTGTATGATTGTTTTTTTCTAAAATAGAAAAGAAATAGTTTGAGATGTGACGAGCGTAAATAGTAAAAAAAGTACTTTGAGACGGAGCATAAAATATTATTTTTTGAAAATTACAATTTCGAAAAGTTCTTGCAAGAACAGACCGATAGCAATGTGTTTTTGCGCAATTGTATTTTAAAATTAAAAATATTATTATATTTGTACAGTTTACTTCAAAAATATTATTGTATTTGTATTATAAGAGACTAATAAATGTATTTTTGTCATTTTCTCTTTATTTGTATTATATTTTGATATAATAATTAATATTCAAATATCAAAACAAAAAACTCTTGTGTAGTTTGTGGCTTGACGGAGGTAGTATTATTTTACCTTATTGTTCGTTATTATTGACAATTTGCTATAAGTAGTAAATTAAAATACTATTTTTTTTTAAAAAAATAATTATATATTTTAATTTTATAATAAAAATCATTTTAATTAAATTATTTTAATTTTAATATAAGATTATTTGTATTATATAATAATTATTTTTATTAATATAGAGTTTAAATATTTAATAATTATATTTTTAATTTACAGAAAAAAAAATTAATATACTTTTAGAACTTAAATAGAATAAAAAGAAATTAAAATGATATCCGAACGAATAAAGCCTTATATTGTTGTAATTATTTTTTTTGTTCTATTAATTAATAATCAAAATAAAGGTGGAGAGTGTTAGCATGAAGATATGAAGGTCATGTTTTTTTATCCATGTTAGTCATAATTTGTTTTTTTTTTATTTTTTATTATTATTATTTTTAAAAAAAATTATACATTTTAATTATATTTTATAATTTTTTTATTTTATTTAAATTATTTAATAAATGCGGAGATAGTTCAGTTGGGAGAGTATCAGACCGAAGATCTGAACATTATATTGGCACATAGGTAATATTATATTTCTATTTTCATTTGTACCTAATTCGTTTTTTAAATAATTATATATTTTAATTATATTTTATAATTTTTACATTTTAATTAAATTATTTAATAAATGCGGGGATAGCTCAGTTGGGAGAGCGTCAGACTGAAGATCTGAAGGTCACGTGTTCGATCCACGTTCACCGCACATAACTAATATTTTTTTTGTTTTTTGTTTTCTTTTTAAAAAAATATTATACACTTTAATTGTATTTTATAATTAATTTAATTTAATTTATAATTATTAAAACATTATACCATAGTTATTTTTAAATAAAGTGTTTTTCTCTTCTTTTTTTTTTTCAGATTGTTTTTTTAAATGATTATATATTTTAAACATATTTTGAATTTCATATATTATAATTTCTATTTTAATTAAATTATTTAATTATTTTAATATTAATTTTATTTATATTGTATAATAATTATTTTTATTAATATACTTATTAATTATATGTATTTTTAAAATTTTTATATATGCAATAATTTGGACTTTTAGTTAGACCAGCGAATATATCAACTTATGTCTTAAATTCACACCTCACGATTCCAAAAAATTTTGTAACGGGTGTCTATGATTGACAAGTTTTTTATTTAGATTAATAATAATTATAATAAATGATACATTAATTATAATTATTCATATAATACAATAATTATTTTATTAATATACTCCCTCCGTCCCACATAATTTGTCCCTATTTTTATTTTTGTCCGTCCCATATAACTTGTCATTTCTATTTTTGAAAATATAATTATGCACTTTAATCGCATTTTAAATTTTAAATTTTATAGTTTTCTTAATTTTAATTAAACTATTTACTTATCTATTTTAATCTATAATTATTTTTATTAAATAATAATTATTTTTACTAATATACTTCTTAATTAATTATTAATTATACTTTACCTAAATTCTCGTATCTACAGTAATACACCCACATTACATCGGACGGAGGGAGTACTTATTAATTATATATATATATTTTTTATATAAATAGTAATCATGATATTTTTAGTTAGACGAGCGAGTATATCGACTTATGTCTTAAGTTCTGACCTCACTTTAGATTCCACAAAATTTTGTAACGGGTCTTTTTGATTTTCTTACTCTAAATTACGGTCAAATTCAAATTTTTTATTATTTAAATCCCAAACTAAAATTCAAACCTCCAAACAAAGACACCCATAATATATAAGAAATTGAGTTAAAAATATAAAATATATTATTTTAAATTGAATATTTGACTTTTGTAACGAGTATTTAACATTTCTTTTGAATTTATTTTTAAGCGAGTGTTTGTTTGGGGGATTTGCGAGGATTTACACTATTCATCAATTTTTTTTCTCCCAAAATATCAAATCAAATACCTAATTTTTATTTTATATATTATACTAAAAATTAATTTTACATTCAAAACATTACATCAACACCTATTTATATCACATTATACAATTATACTGATTCAAAATTTTTATTATTCAAATCTCAATTCAAAATTCAAACCCCCAAACAAACAAACATAGAGAATCGTGTAAAAAATATAAAATATCCCCTCAATCTCGCAAAAAGAGCATCATTTTCTTATGCACTTAGATTCTTGAATATTAGTATTACCATGGTTTGCAGTAATATGTAAATTGTATGGTATATATTATATTAGGTAAAAAATACAATTACTAAATTTAAAAATGATATGCTTATTTTGGAACGAATAAAAAAAAATGATATTATTCTTATGCATAGAAAAAAAATTAGTTTTTGGAAATTACAATTCCAAAAAAGTCTTGGACTAACTGGCCCATACCAATGTATTTTCCAATTATATTATTATTTGAACTTATTGTTCGTTACTGTTTACAATTTGCTATAAGTAGGAAATTAAAATATGAATGAATGTAATATACTTCTTTTTCATTTTTTTTTTAAATCATATATTTTTTTTTTTCTGAAAAAATAATTATATTTTCAATCATATTTAAATTTATAATTTTTTAATTTTAATTAAATTATTTAATTATTTTAATTTTAATATATAATTATTTTTATAATATAATAATTAATCATATTAATACATTTTTTAAATATTTATTTTTTATTTACTGGAAAAAATAATATACTCTTAAAACTTAAATAGAATAAAAAGAAATTGAAATGATATCCAAACAAATAAAACGGGCTTTGTTTCAATTATTTTCTCGGGCATATTTTTTTCAAAAAAATTAATATATTAGACACATTTATTATTTTTATATTTTCTACATATTTTCTTATATTTTACATAAAAAAATTTACTTTACAATAATATCACAAAACAAACACATATTTTTTTCTATTAATTAATAGTCAAAAATAAAGTTAGGAGAGTGTTAGACCGAAAATCTGAAGGTCATGTGTTTGAAACTATATATATATTTTTGTTTTTATTATTTTTAAAAAATAATAATATAATTTAATTATATTTTATAATTCTTTTTTATTTTAATAAATTATTTAATAAATATGGGATAACTCAATTGAAAGAGTGTCAGAATGAAAATCTAAAGGTTGGATTCACCCCCACACAACTAATACTATTTTTATTTGTATAATTTTTTTTTATAAGATAATTATATATTTTAATTGTATTTTTTTAATTTTTTAATTTATAATTTAATAAATGCTAAGATAAAGGCGTCCGACAGAAGATCTAAAAGTCACGTGTTATTAATATTAAATGATTTTTACTCCTAATTTTAATGGAGAATTTTAAAAAATAATAGGTAAAATCAATATCTTAAGCAAAAATGAAAGGTATGATAATAATTTTTAAATGCTTATTAATAATAAATGGCAAATGACAATTAACATTCTAACAAACATTCTTTGATTCAGATTCAAACTATTCCAATTTCACTGCAGAAAAGGGGAAATGGCAGCGACGAAATTTCCCGCAGATGGAGGATCGTCCGCCTCTCCAGCTTCTTCCGATTCTCGCGCGCCTTGAAGATATGCAAGCGCAGAAATTCCAATCGATTCCAGCCAAGAGGGAGCAAAAGCGTGGGGGAAAAAGCCGACAGGAAGACGACATTGTTGAATACATTTGATTGGAACCCTGTCTTTATCATCGCGTCCGTTATTGCTTTATTCGGTGAAAGCCTTTACTCATTTCCCAATCTGATTTCGTTGTCTGTCTAGGTTGTGTTTGCTGAGCGTTTCATTCTATTTCGGTGAATTAGGAACCCTAATTTCCCCCCCGACGTGGCGGATATGTGAAATTGCAGTCTCATACGCTAATTAGATTAGGAATTCTCGAACTGAATTGAATTGATTGATTTGGGAATGGTGTTGGATGATTTGGCAGTGGTTTATTCTCATCTCCATGGATGACATTGCGTTTGATTTACAAATTTCAAACTTAAGTCCGACTCGAATGCTCTTCGAAGAATAGAAGGGGATTTTTGTCTGACATTTCTGTCTGGCTTTAGTCTTGTTATTGAATAATTGTTGATGTGCAAGCGTTTCTATGGTATGCTAGAATGTCGAAAATCGGGCACCGGGCGTATAAGTCCTGGTTCTGTTGGTTCACAGTCACTGCTGCATTTTTCGTGTTGTCTTGGTTCCTAGCATTCCGATCGACGAGCCAGCCCCGGACTGAATTTGATGTTCTACCGGACTCCAAGTTTGTTAGGGCTCCAGAATCGGCAGGGGGAGCTGCTCCGAATGGGAATTTAAGAAAATGTGATAAGACGAAGCCGATTCTCAAGGTTTTCATGTATGACTTGCCCGTGGAATTTCATTTCGGGCTACTGGGGTGGAAAGGGGATGGGAAGAGTGTATGGCCGGATGTTCATGGAGAAGTTCCGAGATATCCGGGAGGGTTAAATTTGCAGCACAGCATAGGGTATTGGCTGACTCTGGATCTTTTATACTCCAATGTCGTAGAGAATTTGAGTGGGCGGAGTGCCGTTCGGGTGAGAAATTCGAGTGAAGCCGATGTTGTCTTTGTTCCCTTTTTTTCATCACTGTGCTATAACCGGCACTCGAAGCCAAAGCCGGGCGAGAAAAGGAGTTTGAATGTTGAATTACAGGAGAAGTTGGTTAGTTTCTTGAAGGATCAGGAGGAGTGGAAGAGGTCGGATGGTAAAGATCATGTAGTTCTTGCTCACCATCCGAATAGCCTAATAGATGCAAGGTCGAAGCTGTGGCCAGCAATTTATATTCTTTCGGATTTCGGAAGATATCCTCCCACCATTGCCAATGTTGAGAAAGATGTCATTGCACCGTATATGCATGTTGTTAAAACTTACAGCGATGACACGTCGGATTTTGATAGTCGCCCGACCTTGCTCTATTTTCAGGGCTCGATATACCGCAAGGATGTAAGTTGTCATTCGTGTCTCAAAGATTTATGTGTTTTCTTTGTTTTTTTATTCATTGAAGTGATAAAGATTATGGTAATTCAGTTCCACTTTCTCTGGTGAATTTGGTCTTTACTTAATGTTTTGATGGAAGCATGCTTGTACTGTTATTGAAACAAAAATGCCGTGTTTCGATATTTGTTGATTAAAAAAGAATTTGTTCTTGAAGTTATGTTCATTTCTATTCTCTATGTGCTAATAGCCGAATGGTGTGCAAGAACCTACTGTAGTCCACGAAATGCTCGTATGTGCCTTTACTTGGTGAAATTGTGGTATCAGTTTTAAAGAATGGTTCACCTGATATTCGAAAATGAAGAAACTCTCTATATTATTTGTTATGCCTTGATGTTCTTCTTAATTGCACGGGTAGCGTAGCTTCAGCATATTTCAGATCTGTACTTTTAAGCTAGATGATATGACCGATTTTCCGGTGAAGCTAAAACGTATTTATCATAGTATTGAAATGGCTAGAGCAGTGGATCTGAATACTTCTGTGTAAATTGAATATACAGCATTTTTGTTTTTTGCTTTTGAAATGAGTTGTTCGAAAGCTTGGTTCCATCAGGTTTTCAAGTCAGCACATAGTGATTATATTCTTCTGTTTCCGTATGCAAGTTATTGTTCATGTACATCAAATGGGAGCCATTTGGGCAGGATACCGAAATCTAAGATTTAAAATCTTTGTTTGTTTAATAATTTTGTGTCGTTGGTATATTGTTTCTAAGATATGCCGACTTTTAGCGATAATCAAGGTTTTCCGGATGTAAGGGAGTGATAATTCGTATTAGCGAGCTAGCAACATATGTGGTTATTTACTCGAGTGAATTTAGAATTAAGTGAATTATAATATTTTCTCACTGGATTAATTTCAGGGTGGAGTGATTCGACAAGAGCTGTATTACATGCTAAGAAACGAATCAAATGTGCACTTCACTTTCGGAACAGTCCAAAAGGGAGGAATTACGCAAGCTTCCAATGGGATGCGCTCATCCAAATATTGTCTAAACATCGCTGGAGACACGCCATCATCTAATCGCCTGTTCGATGCTATTGCCAGCCATTGCGTGCCCGTGATTATCAGTGATGAAATCGAGCTTCCTTATGAAGATGTTCTCGACTATTCCAAATTTTGCATATTTGTTCGCACATCTGATGCCCTCAAAGAAAATTTTCTCATGAACCTCGTCAAGAACATTACCAAGGAGAAGTGGACAGCAATGTGGAATAGGCTAAAAGAAGTCGAGCTCTTCTATGAATATCAGTATCCGTCCCAAGAAAACGATGCTGTTCAGATGATATGGCAGGCCATTTTGCGAAAAGTTCATGCTATAAAAAGGAAAATTCACCGGGACAGGCGATATTCTCGGGCAAATTCCCGAGGAGGAGATGGCAGCTTTGCGTCAGCATCCTTGCCGAGAAATCTGAGCTTATAGTTCATTGGAGCACACAAAATCCAGAGGCTGCAACGCTTCATGTCGAACATTGTGGAACTTGCTCGCTCGGGTTGGGAGGTACATTGGCTTGACATTAGACATAATCTGCTCATTTGTTGATTCGTTGATTCTGCCTTTGAGTTGCGCGATTTTGTTGGCTTTAAGTCTCTGCTAGTCCGTAGTTTTAGAGTGCCCCGTTTCTGCGAATATGGTTATAAAATGGTACGTTTTGCTCGTTTCGGTGTGAAATTTGATTTTCTTACTCAAGCTACGTTGAAGCTACACATCTTTGTCTTTTGGGCGCATGATTATTAATTTTTTTTGACGTGAAAACGGACTATGGATTGCAACCTCGTTGACATGGTTCGAAACATGAAATGAAATTCGTGCTAGAGAGAAAATTATGATCATAGACAATAAAATCTATAGTATATTTCATATATTTATGTTGAAATATAGTTGATAATCTATGCTATACACTATACAATGGCATTGGTTCCAATCCTGTTAACGTCTTTTTGATTGAGTCTATCATTAAGGATTTTCTTAGGGTGGCTTTCTTGGCCGATGTGGTTTATAGACTATTGCGCCTGACTTAAGATTATTCGGTGCATACTAAAAAAATAGCGGTTTTGGATTTTCACGTGCAAAACTAAGAGGATGTTTATAATAAGAAAATATCTAGGATACACTACAAATTGAATGATAGAAGTAAAGCATGAAGACAAACCAAAAGAATACTAAATAAAAATGCAAAAGATCAAAAATGAGGCTAGAATTCATAGAATCGATATGGGATTAATCGTGCCAACATTGAACTATATACTACAAAAACTATAAAACAATGATAAATAAAAGCAAACGTAGGAGGCCTTTGGAGACGATCCATTCTTTCTCTCTTCTTAAAAAAATTACTATTCGTCGAGTGCACGACTGAACATAATAGCCTGCAAATTACATCAGTTAAGCTGTGTAAGAGATTAGGCCAAAAAGATGTCGGTATTCAAAATTGTCTGTCAATGTTGAAAGGTCGTATCTATTAGAATTATAAGATTGTAGCATGTATTGTATAGGATGTATTGCATACATATGGTTGTATGATTATCAAACAAGTGTATCAATCTGTTTCTTTTTATCATAGAAATCATTCAGATTTGTTTTTGCATATTCCCGATATTTGTGAATTTAATTTCTAACAACACCAACTCGATCACATATATTTGATTACCTATAACTCCTGCCCATTGATATCTCCATTGTGTAACCTTTGTCCGTCAAATTTCGACGTATATTTTGTGGTAGCTATCATCCTTTTTGGGCTAGCATCTTGGCCTTTCGGCCGGCTTTGGGCTTGATGAATGGACTCATTAAATGGGTCGTCGAAGCCTTGCTTCTTGGAATAAAAAATGATCGATTTATTACCTCTCAAAATTTGTAAACTTCGCACACTAGTCTGCATTTATCGAGATTTTTTTGGGCTGAATTGTCGACCGTCCCGGTTTAGATCAGGTTTGGACTATGTGGGCTGGTTTGAGCATGAGTTGAGTATGAATGGGCTGACCGGTGGCCCGGTTGAATTAATTTACTAACAAGATCGGAGTTGCTTGTTATTTATTACGATTGTTCGTATTGTTTAGAAATTAAATCTATTAAGATTAAGATATAATATAGGAAAATTGTTTATAATTTACTCATGATTTGAAAGATATGTACAATTTTCTTTATGATTTAGAAACTGCGCAATATTCCCTTTTGGTTTAAAAATATTGCACAAAATTCTAAGAACATCTAAACTAAACTTATTGGCAGATGTTGTTTTTGTTTGAGCACCGTAGTTTGAGGGGATTATGGTGAATGCTTTTTGAAAACACGAAGGAAGTTTGCAAAAACCGAATCCATTCGACCTGAAATTTTTCAGATTTGGGTTTGCAAAAAATCGGGTTGTCCCGAATCCAAAACGAAAAAATATTCGTGTCGTGTTCGGGTCGGATTTCGGGTTTACCTTATAACTCAAAATATAAATACTAGGTAAGGTTTTGGATTTTGTGTTTCCGATTGACTTGACATTATTTATTATTATTATTATTTTAATTTATAATATTTATATTATTTTAAATATAAAATAATATAAAAAGTAGAATAATTTTTTAGGTTAACTTCATTTTTAAAATTTTTTGGGTAGGTTTTGTGTTGAGTTCGTGTCGGGTTTGTTCGAGTTTCGGGTGACTTGAAACTAAATCTGGTCAATCTGAACCTGATCTGAAAGAATTAGTGTCGTGTTCGGGTCTAGGGTTTCGGATCAAATTTCGGGTTTGGGTCAGGTTCGAGTTGACAATTTTTGTGTTATCCCCGTAGTGAACCCGACAAGAACACAACCCGAAAATACGAATTGACACCCTCCTTAACCAGGTGATCCACTGTTGGACTTGATATGCATCGGGCAATTCAAGGAGTGAGTGTCGATGAGTTCAGATTCATTGATGATGGGCTGGTTATGAGGGCCGTTCTTGAATTTTGGATGAGCACAGCCAAAAATAGAAATCGGGTCTCATTTAATTATTTTATATATAAATAATAAAAAATTAATTATTTTGATAATTTTTTTTGGACTTATTTACTTCTATTACAAATAAAAATATACTAATTTTCATAAAATATTATATTACAATATATTTAATAAAAAATGAAATTTAAATACAATCAAATAAATTTTAATATAAATATTTTAATATTTTGCATATATTTATAATATTCATTTTATATATACATATAATTTTGTTTTTTTTTAATCAAAAGGGCCCCCAAAAGGCCCCCAAAAGTCTTGGGCCCTAGGCGTGGGCCCAGGTGGCCCATGCTCACGGCCGGCACTGGTTTCTATATATCTCTAATACTAATTCCAACTCGAGAACTCGAAGGAAAAAATGAGTATGAATTGCTCGTAGAGGAGAACTTAATTACCCCGACATCAATACCACAAAGGATGCTAAGCTCATTTGCTTTACTATATAGGCCATGGCGTCGCTTTGAAAATGTGGGCCTACATGTCATTTCGATTTTCAATTTGTTGAATTAAAATTATTTGACAACCTCATATTTGTCTAGTGGCTATTATTTAAATTGAGTGAGATTTATATAAAAATATGCAAAGAATATTGTAGGCAAATATTAAAAAATTATAGGTTGTGATGATGAATAGATCTTTGGTAACATCATTGGATTTTATTAATACATATAGTAGCATTAATAAATAGATGTTGTAATTCAATTAAATATTATATATTTGGGAAAAAAAAATTGAAACTTGTAAAATAAATATGTAATATTGAATTTTGTGTATATATTAATTTTTCTATAATAATATAAATGCAAAATATTAGTATATATTAATTATTAATGCAAAATTAGTGCAAACTATATCGTACAAATATTATACGCATGCATAAATAAAATAAAAATAATTTTATTAATAACGCAAATGAATCTCATTAATAAAAGAAGTTTATTTACCACAAGAAATTATCAATTTTGTAACGAGATTTTTTCGTTCCTAAATTCACTTTTTCTGTTACTAATGAAATTACGTTAGCTACGTGAACTTTAGGAACATAATTCCGTTACAAATATACTATTTTTTTTAAGTGATTATTAAGGATCGGACATAAAGAAAATAATATATAAATCTTGTTGCTAAAATAAAAGATATAATGAATCTCATCAACAAAGAAAGTAACTTTCAGCAAAATAAGAAAAATTATAAAATCTTTTTATCAACCAACTGGAGTCATTCGTAAAGGCAAAATCACACCTCCACTAATTATAGGGGTCTTTGGCCTAATCATATGACATACTAGGCTCTCTGTGGAAGACACACTAGTGTAACGTGTCCGGAAGCTGACATGCATGACGCTTAGGCCACGCTCGCGCTGAGGCCCAGACCAACCGTCCCCTGTGCGCAACACGTCCGGGATATACCATACAGTATGAGAGAATCATGCGGAACACGTTCCTAAACCAAGATATAGGTCATCAGTCGGCCGTACAAGACAGGGGCTCGCACACATGGGACGGACTATGGCCGAGAAGCTGGGGCAGGAACGTAAGCCCGTGACACTAGACTCCCTTTGTAATGTTCTTCGCATCATTCGAAGTATTCTTGAGAGTATGTCCCGTTGATGTATATCTGATAGTGATACTTTTGGATGAAGGATCCTCAAAATCGAACAGGATAACTTTATAGATTGGTTGAGATCGTATTGGGTAACTAACTATATCTTGTGTTTTGTGTCTGTTTTTCTTGTTTCAAGGTTCGAGATAGACTACAAACCATCATTAATCAAACTCGTTATTCAAAAAGCTCTAACAATTGTTAATCTTGTAATTCGTAGACTACAACAGTGGCCGATCAAATGGCACCCGCGCTACAGCCATTTATGATCTCAATCTTCCTCTAGACTCGGGCAAGAACAGCCTCGAACCAGGTGGTCCACTCCCGGACTTGACCTGCATCGAGACTCTCAACGGGTACCTCTTCCCACCAGCCTTTGGGGCGAGTGTCATCAACCTCATCAAGCCGCTTGTCCTTTTCCTTTATTTGGTCATTAACTTCTAGGATCTCATCGAGCTGCTGATTGCGCTGCCTGATTCGGTCCCTAGATTGAGCTTCGATGACTTGAGAATATTCACTGGAGACGGGTTGGTTTGGGTTTCGATATCTCCCTAGTAGCGACTCCATACTCGGGTGGAAAAATGAGTATGCATTGCCTGTAGAGGAGAATATAATTGCCCCAGTATCGACACCATAAAGGGTGCTGAGCTCATTTGCTTTATTATACAAGCCAAGACATTGCTTTGTAAATGTAGCGTACATGTTATTTGGTTTTGCGATTTGTTGAATTGAAATTTTTTGACGGCTCTTTATTTGTCTATCTGCCATTTTATGAACAAAAGTAAAAATTTAAATATAAGAGACAAAATTGTAATGGGGAATGCTCTAAATTACTTGTGAGATCATGAGATGGATGAATATATCCTTAGTGACAATGTATTTATAGTTAGAAAAATTTATAGCATGCATGCTTCATAACATTAATAGGTAAAAAGGAATTATATTGTAATGGTAGTTTTTGGTTAATATTTCAATAATTTAATGATATTTAGGTTATTTAGTCAATTTTTGTTGGATTCATACCAAAATATATAGAATATGCTCCAAGTTACCAAAATATTAGCATTTAAAATTTGTATAATATATATAAATGAAGAACCTATATTATTGGTAAAGTGTAACTATTACAAATTTATACCACAAGAATAATGATATCACTTAAATGTTAAATTGATACCTTGATATAATTCTAAATACTTATAATATTCTTTTTCCAAATTTCTTGAAAGGAAAATTCAAGATTGTTGGACAAAGAAATATATAAAGCATAAAAATAATGAATAAATAGATAAATAAATGAGCAAATTATTCAAATAGAATAAAATAACTCACTAATAATCAAATCATTTGGCATAGTTGCTGCTGCATGGCAATGTAGTTGATGAATTATCATTATGCTTGTATATAGGTGGTATATTTTTATATTGTGGATGATTGATGAATGAATATTGATCCTTTTATAGACGACACAATAATCATTTTGAGCGTAAGTAATTAATATTATTTTTATGGTAAATAATAATGACTATAATCTTTTAGGGATTTTATATTTAGGATTTTATCAATAAAAAGGATTCAAAAAATATTATATCGAGAAAAACAAATCAAAAAATTATTTTTGTTAATTGCCATTTGAATTTTAGGGGGTGTATTCAACATAAATTTTATAGGATTTTGACAATTTGGGTGTATTCATCCAGATTTTTAAAAGTTTTTCAAAATATTGATGTATTCAATCTAAACTTTTAAAAGTCTTTTTTAGAGGTATTCAACCATTATGCACTTTTAAAGTCTATGCATTTTATTGGATTTTAATGGAATGTTATAAAAAATTTGTATTGTACAAAATCTCTCCTGATAAGCAGAGATTTTGACGGATTCTTAAAAATATATTATTATTATTATTATTAATGTATGAATAATAAATATTATAATAATATTAAAATATTTTAATAAAAATAATAATTTAAAATTAAAATATACTAGTAAATTATTATCAATTTTTTTTTTTAAATATGTGTTTTTATATTATAAATATAATATTTAAAAGGGTAAACTGTTTTTTTTTTTTTTTTTTTTTTTTTTTGCCCTGTAACTAACCCATTATCATTTTAGTCCCGTCAGTGGAGCATGTCACAAACTAGTCCCCCAAGTGGAAAATTTTCGTTGTTTTAGTCCTCCGGCGCCGGAGGACTAAAACAACGAAAATTTTGTCAGAATAAATATGTATTACAATTATCATCTATTTTCAATTATCAAATACATTATTATTGTGTCATTCTTCGTTGAATCGTTAATTTATATTTACTATTTTTTTTTAATTTTACTTTTTCAATTTCAAATATTTTCTGCAAAGATCGTAAAATTTGGATCTTGATTTTATATATGTTTATTTTATGTAATAAATATATAAATCATAATACCAAATTTAAATTAAAATAAATTGATTTACTGAATTATAACAATATAAAAAATATTAATATACAAAAATAGTAATGAATTTTTTAAAACATTTATTAAATAATATCAGATGAATTTTCAATCGAATATGAAGTTTAAGATTTCTCACATCTCTACAAGGAAGATAAAAATTCACAAACAACGAAAGCTAATGCATGAAAAATGAATATTACTACTGCTATGTGGAAAATGAGACCGTAATATAATGGAAATGAAAATGATGATAATAATAATAATAATAATAATAATAATAATAAAAATAATAATAATAATGTATTTTTTAAAATTAAAAATTTGTATTTATATTTTTATTTAATAATTTGAATAAAAAAAATTATTTACAAGTGTGTTTTATATAAATTTATATAATTATATAAATTAATAAAAAAAATATTTTACAATCCTATCAAATCTATATAAATCCATAAGTAATCAATGAAAATCCATCTAAATCAATTTATAAAATCCATTAAACTCTACATGAACTCTCTAGATTTAGAAAATCCACACAAATGCATAGACTTTTTAAAATCCAATACTATTCTATAAAATCTTAAATGAATACACCCTCTAATATTTCAATTTTCTCATTGTATCTCTTAAAAATAGCAAATTACATGCTTAAAATAAATTTTAGTAAGTGAAATTATATTTTAGTGATCCAATGAAAATTTTCCGTAAGCATTTTTACATAAATTGTTGTCTATTCGTTTCTTTTCTAAAATATTATATTTTAATTATAAATTACACTTACCGCAATACTAATAAAAAATTAGTAGAAAACAATGAGATATAAACACAAATATTAAATATATATTAATATAATACAAATATAACGTAGAGATTCACAACATATAATACAATTGATATCAACATATATGCTATATTAACAAACCGGGCATATAAAATAGAAGAAAAACAATGGTAATAATCAATACAATCCATGATGTACTAATTTATGTCATGTGTTGTCAGATTCTATTTTAGGCGCAGGTGAACACCTAACTCTAATCAATACTCTAACTATTTCTTTATAGGGAGAGGATCAAATGCTGAAGAAAATTGTTTCAGCACATAGTTGAATGAGTAAAAATTAATTATCTTAATTTATATAATTAAATAATGTAATTAATATAATTATATATAATTAAATTTTAGTTATTTAGCATGGTGCTGAAATTGCTTTTCTATGTATAATTAAATTTTAATTATTCAGCATGTGCTTAAATTGCTGTTCTTTATATATGTATATTAAACTAATCGTTCTCTATATAAGATATATTTTTTTCCCCAGCAATTCTTACTATAGGGGCAACAAGCAATTAAAAATATTAACCTTATATATATAAATATATTTATTATTTAGATAATATTTTTGAATTTATTGTAATTGTGACAATTTAAATGCACATTATCATTTTTTTAAAGGAAGCTTTATTCACCAATTATATATGTGTTGGATATGTCTTATTATGAAATTATTTGTGTTAAAATATTTTGCGAAAATTCTAAAACTTGCGTTATTGATCATGAAAATAAGGAGCCTATATATAGGCAGCGTAAAACAGACTCGATAGACTCAAATCTAAATAATGTAATCTAATGAATGTGACCAAATCTAAATCTAAATTTAACAAATCTAAAACTAATTATCGAAAATCTCTCGACACCCCCTCTCAAACTCGAGTGGGATCGCAGAAACTAACTCGAGCTTTTAGGTGAGATGGTCATTCTGCATCCAACATGGTATCAGAGCCTAGGCTAGGTCTCAAGTTCGAGTTCCGTCCGTCCCTATTTGCGGCATTTGCATGTGCAAGTTTCACAGACCCCACTTGCACCTGAGGAGGCGTGATTACTGGCTGCGTTTCCTTAACAGTTCGAGCTTTTAGTGAGACGGTCATTCTGCATTTAACATGGTATCAGAGCCTATTTTTTTTTGGATAGACATAGTCTACTAACCCTAATTGCTCCGAGTACATTCAACCTGGAATGTACCCGGAGGTCTTTGATTTTGAGATATGTCTGCAATTTTGTCCGAGTTTGCGTTAGAGTTCATGTCTGTGTTCGAGAACAAGAGCTTAGTTGAGAGCGGCGAAGGCGACATCGGACGAGCAACTATTATGTGCAAGAATAGAAGCTCAGTCGGGAACGGTGGCGGCAACAACGGACAAAGCAACTGTTATTTGCGTTTGCATTAGAGTTCATGTCTGCATTCGAGAACAAGAGCTTAGTTGAGAGCGGCGAAGGCGACGTCGGACGAGCAACTATTATGTGCGAGAGTAGGAGCTCAGTCGGGAGCGGCGACGGCAATGATGGACAAAGCAACTGTTATTTGCGTTGCGTTAGAGTTCATGTCTGCGTTCGAGAACAGAAGCTTAGTTGAGAGCGGCGAAGGCGACGTCGGACGAGCAACTATTATGTGCGAGAATAGGAGCTCAGTCGGGAGCGGCGGCGGCAACGACGCACCAAGCAACTGTTATCTGTGTTTGCGCCTTTTGGTTTTTGTTTAACTTTCTTGTCAAACTCTAGTTGGTTTCTGCAATCCCACTCGAGTTTGAGAGAGGGTGTCGAGAGATTTCGATATTTAGTTTTAGATTTGTTAGATTTAGATTTAAATTTGGTCATATCAATTAGATTACGTTATTTAGATTTGAGTCTATCGAGTCTGTTTTACATTGCCTATATAGACCCCTTATTTTGATGATAAAAAACCCTTTAACAGTTGTTTTGTCCGTCGTTGCCGCCGCCGCTCCCGACTGAACTCCTATTCTCTCGACAATTTGTATATTTGAGATAAATTTTGAAATAAAGATCCATCACATTAAAATGGGCATCCTATTCGTGACTAACACCGAGCCAGTTTTCGATCCCAAGCCACAGATTAACGACCAGGAGAATCACTATGTTGTGACAATGAGCACACGCCACTTTCACAATTAGTTTAGGGGCGACGATGTATTTTCACCAAGCCGGTAGCACAAATACACACTCACGGAAATAATTATGAAGTCAATTTCAGGAAAAATGTAGAAACATATCAACCATGATCACAAGTTCTGCGACCAAGGAATAATTCCACCAGAGCATGGAATACAGTGGAAGGAAGAATGTCCCGACGGGATATTGAGGTGCAACACCCTAAACTTTCTCGGTCCCAGTTATGTCTCTAGATTCTCTCTATAATTTTTTTTTTCGTATCCTTCAAAGTATTCTTCAAAGTATGTTCTCATCCATGAGAGGATCAAGCTTCAAACTTTGTTTAAATCCGATGCGGATTTTTTCAAGTTTACATCAAAATTTCAAGATGTTCATCAATTTCTTCGTGCAAATCACCAGTTCGGCCCCTATGATTCCAAAATCAAAGGGACATGCCGACAAAAAATATCAGGGAGTACCAAATCCGCATCCACAAACATCCAAACCCCCAAATCTTTCAGAGAAATCATCAAAGCCAAGCCGGAGATCAAATTCATCTTTGAGATCAAATCTGTTGAGGTACTAAACTTGTAATAATTAAATAATATATCAAAAATAATTATAATAACTGCCATATTAAGATTAGGCAGAGTTATGGCTAGAATTATGGTGCCAATTATATGCAATCACTCAATGGCTGATTTTGTGGCTTATGTTTAGAGTTGATTAATGAGTCTTATATCTATATATTTGTGCAACTCTATGTAATAATCAGAGAGTGATGTAAGGAAAATAACGTGGGGCTGTGGACATCTAACGATATTCTCTAAATCAAATCGTTTATATTCTCCTTTACTGTTTTGATTTTTTTGATCAAGCTTCCTTCTAATAAAATCCTCCAAAATCCCTCAAAATTAAATTGAAGAATGAATCCCTCCAAATTCTTCAAGGAAGCCAAATTTAATATCACATATTCAAATCCTCCAAAGAATCCATTGATATTCAAACCAAAGTTCAATCAACTAGAATCAGATAATCCCTTCCAAGAATATGATCCACTTTAATTTAATCTGAATCAAATGTAATTTGTACAAACTTTTGTATTGATAAAATTGATACAATTTTTTTTACTACACATACACAACATAATTACACGATCAGATTGCACCCGCACTAGAGCCATATCACTACAAAAAAATAATATATTTGTAACGGAATTTCATCCCTAAAGTTTACGTAGCTAATTTAATTCCGACCCTAATAATATTTGGACTTGGGCAAGAACAGCCTCGAACCAGGTGGTCCACTCCTGGACTTGACCTGCATCGAGACTTTCAATGGGTACCTCCTCCCACCAGCCTTTGGGGCGAGTCTCGTCAACCTCATCAAGCCGCTTGTCCTTTTCCTTTATTTGGTCATTCACTTCTAGGATCTCATCGAGCTGCTGATTGCGCTGCCTGATTCGGTCCCTGGATTGAGCTTCGATGAGTTGAGATTCACAGCAGACGGGCTGGTTTGGGTTTCTGTATCTCCCTAGTAGCGACTCCATACTCGGGTGAAAAAATGAGTATGGATTGCCTATAGGGGAGAATATAATTACTCCAATATCGACACCACAAAGAATGCTTAGCTCACTTGCTTTATTATACAAGCCAATACGTCGCTCTGTAAATGTGGCGGCGTACATGTTATTTGGATTATCGATTTGTTGAATTAAAATTCTTTGTCGGCCCCTTCTTTGTCTACCTGCCATTTTATGAATAAAATAAAGTTAAAATTTAAAATACAAGGGACTAAATCGTAACGGGGAATGTTCTAAATTACTTGTAAGATCATGAGATGGATGAATTATATCGATAGTACCATGTATTTAGAGTAAAAAAAATAATTAATTTAAAGCATGCATGTTTCATAACATTAATAGGTAAAAAGGAATTATTGTAATTGTAGTTTTTGGCATTATAAAGTATATGACATTAATATTTTAATAATTTAAATGGTAAAAAGGAATTATTGTAATTGTAGTTTTTGGCATTATAAAGTATATGACATTAATATTTTAATAATTTAAATGATATTTTGGTGATTTAGTCAATTTTTGTTGGATCGTACATGGATAATGTGTATATATTGTAATGCAAAATATATAGAATATGCTCCCAATTACCAATTTGTATAACAATATATAGGGATGTCAAATGGGGCGGGTTAGCCCCGGACCCGTCCCGGATCCGCTCTTAATGGGGCAGGTTCAGGTCTAAATAATATATTTCGGGGCGGGTTGTGGATTTAAAATTTTAAACCCGACCGGGTTCGGGGCGGGTTACGGGTTTTACTAAAAATTCGTCCCAATCCGGACGCGAACCCGAACCCGGATATTTTTTAAAATTATTATAACTAATATATATACATTTATATAATAAAAATATATTATTTATTTACTTAAATAATTTTAAATATAAAATTCAATTAGTAGCTCCAAATAATTTTTTAAAATTATTATATCTAATATATGTATATTTATATAATAAAATATATTATTTTTTATTTATCTTATTTTTATGGATTAATATTTGATTGTTTTTAGATTTTTTTTTTGTGCTTTTAATGCTATTTATTTTAGTATTCGATTGTTAAAAAAATATTTATTATTATATATTTTAAAAAAAAACGGATTTTCTGGGTTGGCCCCGAACCCTCCGGGTTCGGGACGGGGCGGGTCTCGGGGGCTAACTAACATATTAAATTGATATCTTGATTTAATTCTAAATACTTGTAATATTCTTTTTCCAAATTTCTTCAACGGACAATTCAAGATTTGTTGGGCAAAGATAGATATATATATATATATATATATATAAAGCATAAAAGTAATGAATAAATAAATGAGCAAATTATTCAAATAGAATAAATAACTCACTAATGATCAATTCATTTGTCATAGTTGCTACTGCATGGCAATGTAGTTGATGAATTATCATTATGCTTAGGTGGTATATTTTTATGCTGTGGATGATCAATGAATGAATATCGATCCTTTTATAGACGACACAACAATCATTTTGAGCGTAAGTAATTAACATTATTTTTGTAGTAAACAATAATGACTATAATCTTTTAAGGATTTTACATTTAGGATTTTATCAATAAAAATGATTCGAAAAATATTATATTGGGAAAAACAAATCAAAAAATAAATTTTGTTAATTGCCATTTCATTTTTCTTTTTGTACTCTTAAAAATAGCAAATTACATGCTTAAAATAAATTTTAGTAAATGAAAATATATTTTAGTGATCCAATGAAAATTTTCTGCACTTGTTGTCTATTTGTTTCTTTTCTTAAAATATTATATTCTACTTATAGATTACACTTACTACAATACTAATAAAATATTAGTAGAAAACACCGAGATATAAATGTAAATAATAAATATATATATTAATATAATACAAAATATAATTTATAGATTCACAACATATAATACAAGTGATCTCAACATACATGGTATATTAACAAATCGCACATATATAAATAGAACATAAACAAATGCTAATGTTAGAAATTTTAGGGAAAATTGTCTTATTGATCATCAAAATAAGGAGCCTATATATATATATATATATGCAATACAAAATAAAATCGATAGACTCAAATCTAAGTAATCTAATATATGAATAAGATCAAATTTATATATAAATCTACTAAACCAAAAACTGAATATCTAAAATATCTCAACAATTAATAATCAATACAATATATGATGTATGAATTTATGTCATGTGCTGTCAGATTATATTGTAGGCGCGGATCAACACCTAAGTCTAATCAATACTATTTCTTTGTACATATATTAAACTCGTTGTCTATATAACATGTTCCCCATTGACCTTATATATCAATATATTTATTATAATTGAAAAATGATATGCATTTCAATCTTAATATTTTATTTCCATTTTTTTTATATCTTACAATAGCAATTTACATGCTTATGATAAATTTTAGTACGTGAAATTATATTTCAGTGATCCAATGAAAATTTTCGGTAAAAGTTTTTATATAAATTGTTGGCTATTTGTTTCTTTTCTTAAAATATTATATACTAATTATAAATTACACTTACCACAATACCAACAACATATAAAATATTAGTAGAAAACAAATGAGATAAAAACAAAAATAATAAATATTTACTCTCTCAGTCTGAAAAATTAAATTTCACTTTTTTATTTTTATTTTTTATTTTTGTAAAAATACAAAGTAAGTGAGCTAAATTTCCCAGGCGGAATGAATATTAATATAATTTAAATATAACACATAGGTTCACAATACATAAAACAATAGATCTCAACACATATGGTATATTAACACATCACACATCACTACAAGAAAAAATTATTTTTGTAACAAAATTTTTTTTGTCTATAAATCTACTTTTTCCGTTACTAATGACATTAGAGACGGAAATAGGAATGAAATTACGTTAGCTACGTGAACTTTAGGGACGTAATTCCGTTACAAATATATTATTTTTTTGTAGTGCATACAAAATATAACAAAAAGACATACTATTTGTAATCATATTTTTGTAATTTTGTAAAAATTAAAAATATTTTATTATTAGTGCCTCGTTACTTTTATTATAATAATAAAAAAAATGATATTTTGGAGTAATACAAATAAAAATAGTAAAAACATATTTTCTTTTTATTAATACATATTGTAGGCATTGAAAAATAGATGATGTAATTCAATTAAATATATATTTAGGTAGAAAATAAAATCTTAATAAAATAAAAATGTAATATTTAATCATGGGCATATATTGATTTTTGTACAATAACTATTAACTATTGATGTAAAATTTGGGCAAAAGAAAAAATATTGTAGAAATATTATATAAATAAATAAAGCACAATAATTATGGCAATAAGAAAATGGATCTCATCAACAAAAAAGTTTATAAAGGATGATAGGAAGAGAAGGAAAATAATATATATCTTGTTGAGAATGTAAAAGATATAAAAAATCTCGTCAACGTAACAAAAAAATAGCGTTAATAAAAAAGTAAAGATTATAAAATATTTTTATCAACCAACTGTAGTGGAGGGTGCTACATGACATCATTTGTAAAGGAAATCGAAATCACGCCTCCTCTAATATAGAGGTCTTGGCTATATTATTTGATATACAAAAGTTACATTGAAGATTCAAGTAACGGTTAAGCCTCTCTATATTTTCTCTGTAATGTTTTACGTATCTTTCAAAGTATTTTTCAAAGTTTGTTCTAGCCCATGAGAGGATCAAGCTTCTTTTAAAGAGCCATTCCGATTTCTTCAAGTTTACGTCAAAGTTTCAAGATGTTCATCGTATTATTCGTGCAAATCATCAGTTCAGCCCCCTATGATCCCAAAGTCGAAGGGACATGTCGTCGAAAAATATTAGAAAGTATCAAATCCGCATCCACAAAGATCAAAAACCCCAAATCCTTCAAAGAAATCATCAAAGCCAAGCCGAAGGTTAAATTCATCTTTGAGATAAAAACCCTCCAGAATCCTTCAAAGCTAACTTGAAGAATGAATCCCTCCCAATTGTTCAAGGAGGCCAAATTTGATATCAAATATTCAAATCCTCCAAAGAAGCCACTCATATTCAAATCGGAAGTCAAATAAACTAGAATGGTATCAGATGATCCCACCTTAATTTAATTAATCCAAATCAAATGTAATTTATAAAAAAAAATTGTGTTTATAAAATTAATACCATTGTTTGTCTACACATACACAAAACACAATTTAACCCACTTTTATCCTGAACGATCTATACCTGGGGACTCCAATTCAAATAATTAATATGATTAAATTATTTGACTCATGCAACAATTGACATCACACAAATACATTGCTCACTATTATTATTGTTGTTGTTATTATTATTCTTATTATTATTATTATTATTAAGCGTAAAAGGAAACCCTACACAATTATTTTCACATATTTCGAATTGGGTAACTATATATTGTGTTTTGTGTCTATTATATTTTTCTTATTTCTTATCCATACACATTTTATATACGGTTATGGTTACGGAATAAAGTTTGAGATAGACTACGAACTATCATCGATCAACTCGACAATCCTTATAAAAAATATTCTAACAATTGTTATTCTTGCCATTTGTGGACTCCAAAAATGGTTGATCAACTGACGCCCGCGCTAGAGACATTCATGATCTTCTCATTTGCTCTCGCCTTTGGACTTGGGATTGAAGGGCCTCGAACCAGGTGATCCACTCCTGGACTTGACCTGCATCCAGATTCCCAACGGGTACCTCTTCCCACCAGCCTTTGGGGCGAGTGTCATCAACCTCATCAAGCTGCTTGTCCTTTTCTTTCAGTTCGTCTTTCGATTCAAGGATCTCATCGAGCTGCTGATTGAGCTGCCTCATTCGATTCCGGGATTGAGCATCGAGGAGTTGAGATTCGTTGCTCATGGGCTGGTTCGGATTCCTAAATCTCTCCAGTACAGATTCCATACTGGATTGGAAAAATGAATATGGATTTCCCGTAGGAGAAAATATAATTATCCCAATATCGACACCACAAAGGGTGCTGAGCTCACTTGCTTTATTATAGAGGCCATGGCGCCGTTTTGTAAATGTGGCATACATGTCATTGCGATTTTCGATTTGTTGCATTGGAATTATTTGACGCCCTCTTGTTTGTCTAGCTGCCATGATAAACTTAAGTGAAGAGTTAAATGTGAGGAAGTGAATAGATCTTACGAAAATATTTTCAACTTATAATGAGATGATGAGTTATATGTTTAGTGATCATGTATTTATAGTTTTAAAAAAATGTTTCATAAAATTATTAGTAAATCGAAATTAATGTAATTGTAGTATTTTCCATTATATGGTATATTACATTAATATAGTAATAATTCAAATGATATAGAAGTGATTTAGTCAAATTTGGTCGGATCTTATGGATAATATATAAATTATAAAACAAAAATATTTAGAATATGTTCTGACTACCAAAACGTTGGCATTTAAAATTTGTGTACTATATATAAATAAAGGTAAAATATCATAATGTACCTCTTACAAATTTATAACACAAGAAAAGCAACATCACTTAAATATTGTATTGATTTCATAATTATAATTCTAAATACATAGAATATTCTTTTCAGAGTTCTTTTACTGAAATTTCAATAATTTTTGGACAAAGAAATATATGAAAGATAAAAAATAACAAAAAAATAAATAATTAAATAAGCAAAATATTCAAATAGCATAAAATAGCTCACCAATGACCAAATCATTAGGCATAGTTGTTACTACATGGCAAAATAGTCGATGAATTGAATTATCATTATGCATTGTCTGATTATATAAAATACCATTTAGGATCATATATGTTGTATATTATTTTGTTCGTTGACGATGGTTAGGTGGATAAACAAAGAATGTATATCGACTCTTTTATATACCGTGTCGCCTTCATTTTGAGCGTAAGTAATTAATATCAATTTTCTAGTAACAAATAATAACTATAATCCTTCAGTGATTTTATGTTTAGGATTTTATTAATAAAAAAGCAAATTATATTGGAAAATCAAATCGAAGAATGATCTTTAATTTTATTTGCATTTTAATTTTTCTATTTCATTTGGTTTTTCTCTTAAAAATAGTAATTTACATATGTAAAATAAAACTTAGTAGGTGGAATCACATTTGATTGATTCAATAAAATTACTTGTGAAAAATTATGTACATGAAGTTAATGTGTTCATTTCTTTTACTTAATATATTATGTTATAATTCTATATTGCAAAGTATAATAATTGTTTATATAAGATATTTTTTCAACAACTATTTCTATATGGACAACAATTAATTATATATATATATATATATATAGGAAAATTGTGAAAAATTTTCGTACATATTCCTAATTATCACTCTTGTCTTTTAATGTCACCATAACAAAACATATATTGGATGTGTCGCAGTTTCGCTATTTCAATACTATAAAATATAAAATATGTATCTGAAATATTTTTAGAAAAATTGTGATATATCCATAATACATTTTGTTAGGGTGCCCATAAAGTGCATCTGGGAGTGGTCACGTGCTGTCAATGTACTGAAATAGCAAAATTGTGACACGTGCATGATATATTTTGCTATGATGATTAAAAGACAAAAATGATAACTGAGTATACATACAAGATATATATTCTTTTATTTTGTAATTTTCCCTATAAACATATATATTTATTATTTAGAGAATTTTATTGAATTTTTTGTAATTGTGATAATTTCATAGTACATTATCATTTTTCTTTGGAAAGTAATGTGTGACATAGAAACAATTATGAAGCTAATGTCTTATTTGTTGTTTAGAAACCTGGCGGGAGGGGGGGTGGTTGTATGATTTAGTTCCTTTCAAGGCTGTAATCCAATTGACTGACATATCTGTTAGAATTTCAAAAGAAATCATTTTCACATCTTGGTGCAGTGAACAAATTCATTTTTTCCATAGGTTTTATTATAGGAAAAATTGCAAAAAATATCTTTTATATAGCTCCAATTATAATTTTCGAATATTTTATTTCTATTTTCGCAATTTTTGACATTATGTGTACCACTGACATAATTTTTGACTTCCGGCGCCAGAAAGACCGGCGCATACGTGGACGTCGCCGTTGCTGTATTGTTGTCCATTTGGTCGTCGGACAGGTGACGTGGAATTATATATATATTTTTTTCACTTTCATAATTTAGGATATTATGTGTACTCCGAGTAATATTTTTGCCCTCTGGTGCCGGAAAAACAATTTGTTCTAGGGACGTCGGACAGGTGATGTGGATTTTTTTTTTTAAATACATACATATATATATATTAATTTTAATAATATTTGCAATTTGGACCAAATTGAAATAAAATAAAACCTTAGAACACATTGTTTTTTTGGCGGGCAAAAATAATACCTGGAGTACACATAATGTTCTAAATTGCGAAAGTGAAAAAAAAATAATTTCGCGTCAGATGTCCAACGACCCCACGAACGACAACACTAACGGTGACGTCCACGTATATGCCGGCCATCCCACAAAGACGCACGTGACATCCATGTGCGTTTTTTCGATGCCGGAGGACAAAAATAATGTCCGGAGTACCCACAATGTCATAAATTACGAAAATAAGAAAAATGTTCAAAAATAATAATTGAATTTACATATATGACATCTTTTTTGCAATTTTTCCTTTTTTTTTAATAAAAATAAGTGAAAACTGCGATATTCTAATTATCCTCAATAGACCTCTCCTTGCCATAAAGAAAGTGAACATCAATTTTGCTGAAGGAAAGTGACAAATTCACATTCACCATGTAAATCCGGGTTGAATGTACTCGGAGAAATACGGGTTGGTAGGCTATATCTACGGCATGAGAAAAATAGGCTATGATATCATGTTAGAATTTTTGGATAAAAATAATGAAATTGTGTTATTAATCATAAAAATAAAGAGGTCTATATATAGGCAATACAAAACAGACTCGATATACTCAAATATAAGTAATTTAATCTATCGATAAGACCAAATCTAAATATAAATCTACTAAATCTAAAATCGAATATTTTGAAAATTTTCAATTACCAAAATATTAGCATTTAAAATTTGTATAATATATGTTGGGGAAGTGATTTATCGAACAAAACACATTCGAACACTTTAAAGGGCCAACTCCCGAAGCGTGGGCGGTTCACAGTTATAACTACGTTACAACAACGAAAAATAATGCAGAACATAAAAAACAATAAGACAATGTGTTTGTTGACCCAGTTCGATTATCAACCAATCTACATCTGAGGGATACCAATCCAGGAGGAATTCAACTAACCAGTGCTGATTAAGGACACAAACAACCACAACTCATTTCAATTTCATCATCCAACTTTTCTTTTCCTTTTCGAAGACGATCATTCTCATCTTTTAGCCTCAGATTTTCATTCCTCAAAGCATCTGATTCAGTTGATTTAACAACAACATCCTTCTTCAGAACTTCGATCTCATCTTCTAATTTATCATTCTGAGCTTCCAATCGATATATGGTATCAAGTAGCTTTTTGTTCTTCACCACAAATTTCTTTTGCTCTAACACCATCTCCTCATAGGCTTCAATCAACTCATAAACATCAAGTTCTATGGATTCCTCTGAAGCTTTATCAGTAGAAGCACCATCATCTTTAATAGATTCAGATTCATCGGCCATGAAAGCAACAACTTCATCATCTTCAGCTTGTTCCTCGACACAGACAGTTTCCTCTTCATCATTGTCACTCCATGTTGCTTGATATGCTCTTTTCTTCACCGTTGGACATTCAGATTTAATGTGACCAACTCCTCCACATCCATAGCAGGTAGACTCTTGAACTGATTCAAACAACTTCTTCTTGAATCCACCATTGAACTTCTCTTTTGGCTTGCTGTAATTTGATGGTTTCTGTTCAGAGTATTTCCGTTTTGAGCTAGACGTACTCACACCCTGATAACCACCACGGTTCTGAAGCTTCCCATATTTCATCTTTGCTGCACGTTTCTCACTAATCATCCTTGAAAGTTTTCGACTCAAG
The DNA here is from genome assembly GCF_009805555.1 of Andrographis paniculata. Taxonomy (NCBI): domain Eukaryota; kingdom Viridiplantae; phylum Streptophyta; class Magnoliopsida; order Lamiales; family Acanthaceae; genus Andrographis; species Andrographis paniculata. Next base: position 1,779,954 of record NW_026137424.1, read on the forward strand.
AATGCCATTTCCTCATCAGATTCGATCAGCTCCATGTCCTCCACACTTAAGGCCATGCTTTTTAGAGTTTCATCTTCAAGACAATTCATTTCATAGCTCACCAATGTACCATATAATTCATCCAACGTCATATTTTTCAGCTTTGGTGGTTCATCGAGCATAATCACCTTTGGCCTGAAATTTTTTGTGAGACTTTTAAGCATCTTCCTCACCAGCCTCTTTTCTTCAAAGTGCATTTCAAGAGCTTCTTCTTGATTGACAACATCCATAAAGCGATTATAGTAAACAACGATTGTTTCGTCTTCATTCATCTTCATTCATTCGAACAATGTCTCAACATAATCTAGTTTAGATTCACGGGCTTGCGCTGAACCTTCGAATGCATTTTCCAGAATGTCCTAAGCTTCTTTGGAAATTTTGCAATTTGATATAAGCTTCGCCTGAGTTTCATCCACAACATTAAAAATCGAAAACAGAGCCTTCGAGTTTGCTATTCCAGCAGCTTTTTCATTCAACGTCCATTCTCTCTTCGGTTTCTTCACAAGAGTAGTAACACCATCTTCATCTTGAATGATTTTCATAGGATGAGACCATGCACACTCAACAGCATCAGAAACGTCTTCACCTTAAAGCATCAGAAAGGCTTCCATTTTATTCTTCCAACTTGGATAATTTGTCCCATCGAACAATGGAGGTCTTGATGTTGAGCGTTCTTCCTTACTCGTGTCTGCAACTGTGACCAGATCTACTCAACGAATTAGAGAACACTGCTCTGATACCAGATGTTGGGGAAGTGATTTATCGAACAAAACACATTCGAACATTTTAAAGGGCCAACTTCCGAAGCGTGGGCGGTTCACAGTTATAACTACGTTTCAACAACAAAAAACAACGTAGAACATAAAAAACAATAAGACAAGGTGTTTGTTGACCCGGTTCGATTATCAACCAATCTACATCCGGGAGAAACCAATCCAGGAGGAATTCCACTAACCAGTGCTGATTAAGGACACAAACAACCACAACTCATTTAACTCTAATGCTAGTCATGGCTAACCCAGGAAAATACCTCCTAAGGTTCTCGTTGCTACAACCCGTACTAACAACGACCACACAACAGAGAATTCCAGAGCTTGATCATTCTCTCCGGTTGGAACTCCATTAATTCCGAACACCTTCGACCTCTCCGGCGAATTTTTCTGTCAAAAACTCATTCAAAACTAAAGGGAATCAATATGGATAGATGTATGAGAGCTTCAATCAATATTCTTCTCTCTAAAGTATGATCTCCAAATCACACATTATCAATCTTCAACCCTATCCGGTTGAGTAAATCACTCATATTCTGGAATAAAAGATTCCACACTAATTTTCCTTTGCACCGTAATGGAAGGAGTGAGTTTCCATATTTTGATATTTCTTCAAATATATCTTTTGTCTTTTGGAAAGTCTTTGGTGCAGAAATTAAGACACCATTAGTTCATATGCCAAAATAACTTATGGAAATTTCCATTCACAATATATATATATATATAATTAATTATACATAATATAGGTAAAGGTTTAGCAAAGTATAGCTCTTACTAATTTACCACAAGAAAAAAACATCACTTAAATATTAAATTATATGTTTGATTTGAATTTTAAATTTTTATAATATATATTTTTTGTGAAAATTTCTTTTATAGATAATGCAAGATTTTATGGACAGAAATATATAAAACATAAATAAATAAATGAGCACAATATTCAAATCATTCGGCATTGTTGCTGCTACATGGCTTTTATATAAATAAATGAGCAAAATATTCAAATTATTCGGCATTGTTGCTGCTACATGGCAATGGAGCCAATGATTTATCATTACGCATTGTATGATATGTAAAATACAATTAAGGATCATATATGTGGTATATAGTATTGTGTTGATAGATAGTTAGGTGGATGATTGACAAATGAATACCGACCTTTTTATAGACAATGTAACATTTATTTTGAGCGTAAGTAATTCATATATTCTTTTAATAAAATACAACAACAACAATCCTTAAACAATTTTACATTTCATATTTTATAAATAAAAAAACTATATTACATTAGGCAAAATAAATCAAAGAATGATCTTCTTATTTGCATTTGATTAATTTTATTTCATTTTGTTTTTCTATTAAAAGTAGTAAGTTACATGTTTGTAATAAATTTTAGTACACTACCAAAAAATTAACTTTTCATAGTAATTAATAAATCGCAACAAACACTCAAATTTAGTGTCAAATATTTTTTTGAGGATTTTGATCGTTACAAAAGGTTACATCAGAAAAAATATTTGTGGCGAGAATTTTCATAACAAAAAAGTGATGGTCAACGCCATTAATAGACAAAACAAGTATCGGATAGATTTGTAATGACAATCCCTCAAAACGTAAGCCATTTCACCAAAAAAAAAAAAAAAAAAAAAAGAAAAACATTCTAACAATTGCTATTTCATGGACTATATGGCTGATCCTGTGGCGCCAGTGCTCGAGCTATTGTTGTCTCGCCAATCTGTCTATCGACTCGGGCATTAAGGGCCTCAAACCAAGTGGTCCACTGCTTAACGTCACTTGCATCAAGGCTCTCAACGGCTACCTCTTCCCACCAGCCTTTGGAGTGAGTTCTATCAATCTCATCGAGCTGTTTGTCCTTTTCTTTCAATTGATCCTTCATTTCTAGGATCTCGTCTAACTGTTGATTGAGCTCTTTAATTCGGTCCCTGGATGGAGCATCGATGAGTTGAGAGTTATTGTTGGTGGGGTGGTTGGGGTTTCTATATCTCCCTATCACTGACTCCATACTTGGATGGGAAAATGAGTATGGATTGTCAGTAGGAGAGAATAAAATTATTCCGATATCAACACCGCAAAGAGTGCTTAGTTCACTCGCTTTTTTATACAGCCCAAGGCGTCGCTTGCTAAAAGTGGCGTACATGTCATTCCTATTCTCAATTTGTTGAATAGGGATTCTCTGACGACCCCTTGTTTGTCTAGTCGCCATTTTATAAATATAATTAAGTGAAAAATTAAATAAAAATAAGTGAAATATAACAATAACAAGATGTTCAAAACTTGTGAGATGTGTTGGTGAATTATATAGCTTTGTTAGCAACATATTTATAGTTAAATAAAAAAAATTTAAAAATGCACTATCGCTTATCACAATTAAATGTAGTTTTGCATTTTTTATTTGTGAAATTATTTCATGCAGACATATACGAAAAGAAAAAATTATATTTGCTATCCCAAAATAAAATTAAGCATGTTCTATATTTTTAATTGGTGATAAGAAATTAATATTTTGTTAATTGACATTATATAGCATATGATATTATTATTTTGATATCTTAAGTGACTATTTGAGTGATTTAGTCAAAATTAATTTGTAGGATCATAACTATAGTAATGCAAAAGATTAGAATATACAAATATTATTTAATTAACCAAATGTACTTCCAGTAATAAAAAAACTACACTTTTAAATAATAATAATAATAATAATAATAATAATAATAATAATAATAATAAAAAAAAAAAAAAAAAAAAAATGAAATCGATGGCAAAATGTTAGCAAAATGCAGCTCTAAGTAAATTACAGCAGAAGGCAAATTACATCATTCAATCATTTATTTGTTTGTATCTAATCTTTACTCGTTTAACATTTATCTTTAATTTTTATTTTTTATTTTAAAAAAAATGTTTTTATATTCAAAACTTATTCTTTATTTAAAATATATAATATATATAATATTCTTCTAAATGTTTTTATAAAAAAAAAATGAGATTTGTTAGAAATATATGTGTGTGTTTGGTTGTGAAACATAATAAGGATCGGCTAAGGGTTTGCATACTTTGTATTTAATTTTGTTTTCGTGTTTTTCATTTTTGAGTGAAATATTAGTTGAATGTGATATCTTATATGAAAATCGTGTGTTTTATAAAATTGCGCAAATATTAAAATAGAATAAGCATTATAAAGGAAATAACTTATCAATGATCAAATTATTTTGCATAGTTGTCATTCCATGGCAATATAGCCGATGAATTATCGCTATGTGATGTATGAAATACTTGTTAAGAGCAGATAAGTGGTATATTATTGTTTTGATGGTTTGGTGGGCGAGTAACGAATGAATATCAACCTTTATATAGACCGTATAACATTCATTTCGAGCGTAAGTGAATATTTTTCAGGTAAAAAATAATAATTATATTTGTAAACGATTTTATATTTAAGATTTTATTGATAAAAAAGTATACGACTCAAAATTATAGTGGGAAAGACAAATCAAAGGAAAATCTTTTTATTTTTCATTTTTAGTATTTTACATTCCTTTTTTTTTCCGGAGTAGTAATTTTTTTTTTAAAAAAAAAAAATAATTTAGGGCTTGAAGTTATCTTATTGCTCCAATTAAATTAGTAGTCAAGAATTTTATGTACATGAAATTGTTTAAGTTTACATTGTGTATTTAAATAAATGTATTTGCTGTTTTATAAAAATGTTTATGTAAGGTATATTTTCTATATTGTTTTGTTGATCCAATAAACTGTTTATTATTATTATTATTATTATTATAAATTAAATATGTTGCATGCAATTGTCATGATTTGGTTGTATATTATGACTCCTCTTTGGAAAGTACAATATATTCATCAATTAATTATATGGATTGCTAATTTGATGTGTGTAATTATTATAAAATTTAATTTTTAGAATTATATATATAGTCAATAATGATAGAGAAGAAATTTATAATACAAATAAATAAAATATGTATTGATAGAACGATTTTCCATAAATGTTATAAAAAAAATACAACATATAATATATATATATATACTTTATTCATCAATTAATAAAAGTCAACAATTCAAACAAAATATTTTCTTCGTCCACTTCTAAGGGTTATATTTACCTTTTGTGTCATTCTATTTGACGTTAAAAATATCCTTATAATTGTATATATATATTTTTTATACAAATGTCCTTCTATTATTATTACAAGACACTAATAGAAGTATTTTTGTTATTTTCTCTTAATTTGTACTACGTTTTGATATAATAATTAATATTCAAATATCAACACGTAAAAAGTAAATATGACCTTTAGAGCCGGACGGAGGTAGTATAATTCTTTTATATTATCGACACGATTACTCATACGTAACATTAAAAACACGTTCACCCTTATATTTTCTTTTTCACATTTCATATAAGTATTTTGGTTTAATAACTTTCAAATTTGTCATTATCAAAATTTAAATTTAAAATGAATCTTACAAACTTTTAATAATAATAATAATAATAATAATAAATTATTATTATTATTATTATTATTATTATTATCTAATAGTTTTTAGTAACGTGGGAACATGCAACGCAGTTCTTCAAATACGCTATGCATAAACTCTCCACCTACAATAGATGAAATAGCTCAGCAATGATTACGAGCATATAGATGATACATTATTATGTTGATGATTGGAAAATGAACATCGAGCTTTATAGATACCGTGTATCATTTATTTTTGGAGTAAGTAATCAATTTATTTATTTTTTAGTAAACAAATGTTAATTATAGTCGTAAAGAGATAGTACGCACTTACAATTTTATTGGTAAAAATTATGCGACACATATGTTAAATTGGAAAAAAATAAAAGAAAAATAAAGAATTTTTATGCATGATTTATTTCATTTTTATTAGTAATAATAGTAATTGCATTTGTTTAAATTAAATTTTAGTGCTTGAAATTATATCTTATTGATCCAATATATTACTAGTGAATTAATTTGTGCATAAAGTTATTGTCTTTTTATATCTTTTTGACGAAAATTCGTTAAATTGTATTATACATATAGGTAAAGTTTTCGCAAAGTTTTGCTCTTACTAATTTACCACAAGAAAAATAACATCACTTAAATATTAAATTGATATGTTAATTTTAATTTTAAATTTGTATAATATATATTCTTTTCAAAAGTTTTTTTACAGATAATTCAAGATTTTATGGATATAAAAATATGTGAAACAAAAATAAATGTTATTAAATATATGAACGGATCGAAAATTTTATTACGAAATCGAAAAAAATTTGAATTAGTTTTGATTAGACTCAGCCCCAACCAACTCGAAAAAAAACTAATGGGAACAAAACACACCTAACTAGCGACTACACAAAAGAACAGGCCACAACCCGCAATACGCACGAATATAACCCCACACACAAACAGACAAGGCAACCAAAGGCTTACAGCGTCGAAAAAACCCCTTGCGGCTACGAGCAACTACAAACTAAGGGGAAAAACATGCCACTGAAACTCCACAAAATTACAAGAGGAAAGGCACCGCCATGAACGGCCGCGAAAAGTCGCCGGAGGAATGGCCAGAGAGAGGTCGAGAGAGAAAAACTAGAGAGGATGAGTGTAGAGAGAGAGTGAGTTGATAACGAGAGAGCACCTCTCTCTCCTCTCTATATATAGGAAGGTTAAAAGTGAATGGATGACCAATATCAAAGACATAGATCGTACAGCTCAGATCACGTCTAGTAAAAGGACACAGATTTAAATCCGGTCATGGGTCGAAGCGCAGGTCATGGCATAGGCAAGGTAAGTGGGCGCAGACGCAGGTCACGGTTCACAAATCAGGGCAAGCGGGCGCGGGTTGTGGATCACGGGCTAGGCCCAGATTCTAATGGGCTGCATAGTAGGTGTATAGTGTTTTATATTGGGGTGGATCCAAATGACAAAAATTCAACAATAAATAAATGAGCAAAATTTTCAAATAAAATAAAATAACTTACCAATGATCAAATCATTCGGCATTGTTGCTACTACATGGCAATGGAACCAATGAATTATCATTATATGCATTGTATGATATATAAAATACAATTAAGGATCATATAGATGGTACAGTATTCTGTTGATAGATAGTTAGGTGGATGATGATTGACGAATGAATATCGACCTTTTTATAGACCATGTAATATTTATTTTGAGCTTAAATAATTAATATATATTTTTTAATAAATAATAATAACAATATTTAAGCGATGATCTTTTTATTTGCATTTGATTAATTATATTTCATTTTGTTTTTTTCACTTAGTAGTGGTAAGTTACATGTTTGAAATAAATTTTAATACACTACCTAAAAAACTTATTTTTCGTAGTAATTAATAATTCACAACAAATGCTCAAATTTAGTGTCAAATACTTTTTTGTGTCGACTTCGTTGAGTAATTTGACCGTTACAGAAAGTCATGACACAAAAAGTACTTGTGACAATAATTTTTATAACAAAAAGGTGAAGGTCCACGCCCTTAATGGGCACATGGGAAATGTATTTGTTACAATTTCTAGTACATAACAAAAGGTTTGAAGACTTTTTTGTTACAAAAGCTGAGGAGGCGTAGCTCAAGCAGTTGAGTACTTCTTGGTATGCTTAAGATAGGGATTCAATTTCCATAGAGTGCGTGAATGTGTGTGGGTAAAAAAAAAATTGTTACAAAACCAGTTGGTAACAAAAAAATGTTATACAAATGTCTCATGTGCGTACATAATGAATAGTAATAATTGGGATGAAAGTTCGCAAGATGTAGATATGTTAAGATCGAATAGATTATATATCTTTTCTATGACTAATTTTTTAGGTGCATTATCATCATATATTCTATTCCAAAATAAGGTATTGGATAGATTGCTAACGGCAATCCCTCAAAACGTGAGCAATTTTACAGAAGTAAAATAAAAAATCTAACAATTGCTATTTCATGGACTATATGGCTGATCCTGTGGCGCCAGTGCCCGAGCCATTCTTGATCTCACCAATCCGTCTATCGACTCAGGCATTAAGGGCCTCGAACCAAGTGGTCCACTGCTTGACGTCACTTGCATCAAGGCTCTCAACGGCTACCTCTTCCCACCAGCCTTTGGAGTGAGTTCTATCAATCTCTTCGAGCTGTTTCTCCTTTTCTTTGAATTGATCCTTCATTTCTAGGATCTCGTCTAACTGTTGGTTGAGCTCTTTAATTCGGTCACTGGATGGAGCATCGATGAGTTGAGAGTTATTGTTGGTGGGGTGGTTGGGGTTTCTATATCTTCCTATTACAGACTCCATACTTGGATGGAAAAATGAGTATGGATTGTCGGTAGGGGAGAATAAAATTATTTCGATATCAACACCATAAAGAGTGCTGAGTTCACTTGCTTTTTTATACAGCCCAAGGTGTCGCTTGGTAAAAGTGGCGTACATGTCATTCCTATTCTCAATTTGTTGAATTAAGATTCTTTGACGACCCCTTGTTTGTCTAGCTGCCATTTTACGAATAAAATTAAGTAAAAAATTAAATACAAGGTGACAAAATCGTAATGGGGAATGTTCTAAATTACTTTGTAAGATCGTGAGATTGATGAATTATATCCTTAGTGACAATGTATTTATAGTTAAAAAAATTTTATAACATGCATGCTTCGTAACATTAATGTAATTGTAGTTTTTGGCATTATAAGATATATGACATTAATATTTTAATCATTTAAATGATATTCAGGTGATTTAGTCAATTTTTGTTGGACCCTATACATGGATAATGTATATATATATTTATTATAATGCAAAATATATAGAATATGCTCCTAATTACCAAAATATTAGCATTAAAATTTGCATAATATATATAAATGAACCCATATTATTGGTAAAGTGTAACTATTACAAATTTATACCACAAGAATAATGACATCACTTAAATATTAAATTGGTTTTTGGATTTAATTCTAAATACTTATAATATTCTTTTTCCAAATTTCTTCAACGAAAAATTCAAGATTTGTTGGGCAAAGAAACATATAAAGCATAAAAATAATGAATAAATAGATAGATAAATACATGAGCAAATTATTCAAATAGAATAAAATAACTCACCAATGATAAAATCGTTCGGCATAGTCGCTACTACATGGCAGCGTAGTTGATGAATTATCATTAATATACTTGTCTATAGGTAGTATATTTTTATGTTGTGGATGACCGATGAATGAATATCGATCCTTTTATAGAGGACACACTGATCATTTTGAGCGTAAGTAATTAATATTATTTTTATTGTAAACAATAATGACTATAATCTTTAATCGATTTTACATTTAAGATTTTATCAATAAAAAGGATTCGAAAAATATTATATTCGGAGAAACAAATCGAAAAATGATTTTTTAAATTTGCATTTCAATTTTAATATCTTATTTGTTATATCTTGTAATAGCAATTTACATGCTTAAAATAATTTTTTGTAAGTGATTATATTTTAGTGATCCAATGAAAATTTTCCTTAAATTGTTGTCTATTCGTTTCTTTTCTTAAAATATTATATTCTAATTATAAATTACACTTGCCGCAATACTAATAAAATATTAGTAGAAAACACTGAGATATAAACATTGTTCTTCCAATACTTTTCTTTTCTTTTCTTTTTTTTTTTTTTACAAGATTTTCAGTATATATATTATATAGTATATTTTACCATTTCAATATTCAACATAAAATATTACTTTCATATTACTTACACATTTTTCTATAGTTCACATAAAAAAAATACAATTCAAACAAAAATACTAAACAAACAAACCCAATACTTTTGTGTGAAACAACAAAAAATAGTAATAAATGTATTTTCGATTGGGACGGAGAAAGTATTTAATTTGTGGAATATTTTATATTGATAAATGGTAAAATAAAATTAATGTTGTTTTATTAATACATATGGTAGGCATTAAAAAATAGATGCTCTAATTCAATTAAATATCATATACTTTATGAAAAAAATAAAATCTCAATAAAATAAATATGTAAAAAAAAATTAATTATGCTTATATATTAATTTTTGTACATTGACTATCAAGTATTAATTTAATTTGGTAAAAAAGAAAAATAATCGAACAATTATTATATGCATAAATAATATACAATAATTTTGGCGATAAAATAAATGAATCTCATGAACAATTTTTTATTAATGATGATCCCATGAGAAAGAAAATAATATATAAATCTTGTTGAGAAAATAAAGATATAAAACATCTCGTCAACACAGAAAGTAGCATTTGACAAAAAAAAAAAAAAGATTATAAAATATTTTTTTATGACCCATTAGAGTGAAGCAGGCCACATGACATCATTCGAGAAGGAAATCAAAATCACACCTTCTCTAACAATAGGGGCCTTGGCCATATTATTTGACACGCAAAAGTTACATTGAAGAATCAAGTAACAGATAAACCTCTCTAGATTTTCTTTGTAATATTTTTTGTGTCTTTCAAAGTATTCTTCAAAGTATGTTCTCATTCATGAGAGGATCAAGCTTCAAGCTTCCAGCTTCTTTTAAAGCCGATGCAGATTTCTTCATGTTTACATCAAAATTTCAAGATGTTCATCGAATTCTTCATGCAAATCACCAATTCGGCAACCCTATGATTCCAAAGTCAAAGGGACATGCCGTAAAAAAATATTAGGGAGTACCAAATCCGCATCTACAAATATCAAAACCCCCAAATCCTTCAAAGAAATCATCAAAGCCAAGCTGAAGGTTAAATTTATCTTTGAGATTAAGGGTGCGTTTGGCAATTAACTGATAGCTTTTAGCTGTTAGCTGATTCAATTAACTAGTTTGACTAGCTGATTCAATTAGCGGTTTGTATTGAAGTGTTTGGTAAAACAACTGTTTGACATTAGCTGTTTATACATAAAATGACCATTAAGGACATTAATATGTTATTTTTTAAAATATTTAATTTTGTTCATTTCGGTTTGAAATTTATGAGAATTTTTATTATTAATTATTGAAAATTAAAAAAAATATAATAAAATATTTATTTTTATTATTATTATTAAGATTTGAGAAAATTATTTTTACTAAAAAATAATAATTTTTTATTGAAATTATGTAAAATATAAAATAATACTCCCTCCGTCCCATGTAATATGGGTGTATTATTGTAGATACGGGAATTTAGATAAAGTATAATTAATAAGTAATTAAGAAGTGTATTAGTAAAAATAATTATTATTTAGTAAAAATAATTATAGATTAAAATTAAGATAAGTAAATAGTTTAATTAAAATTAAAAAAATTATAAAATTTAAAATTTAAAATGCGATTAATGTGCATAATTATATTTCCAAAAATAGAAAGGACAAGTTATGTGGGACGGACGAAAATAAAAAATAGGGACAAATTATGTGGGACGGAGGGAGTAAATATTTCGTATATATATTTTTATTATGTTAATTATTGTTTTAATATATATAAATAAATTAATAACCTTTGTTTTTTCTATATGATTTAGTTTTAAAAATTTGTATATTTTACAAATAAAATAATTCATATGTAATAATTAATAATAATTATTATTTTAAATTTAAAAAATAAAAATATAATTTAATAAATTAAATATATTAAAAATAATTAGTAAATATTGCTATAAAAATATATTTATATATATAAAATAAATAATTAAGTTTTAAGGGTAAACAAGAAATAATCAAAATGAAAAAGCTCTTTCAAAACGTTGGGTAGATGAACTTTTCAAAAATTAGCTTTTTGGACCCAAAAACTCTTTCAAAAAATTAATTTTACCAAATACCTAAATTAACTTTTTGACTAGTCAAACAGTTAGAAGCTTTTCAATAAACTAAAAACTCTTTAAAAAGTTCTTTCACGGACACCCTCTAAATCCCTCCGGAATCCTTCAAAGCTAAAGTGAAGAATGAATCCCTCCCGATTTTTAAAGGAGGCCAAATTTAATATCAAATATTCAAATCCTCCAAAAAAGCCACTCATATTCAAATTGAAAGTCAAATCAATTAGAATAGTATTAGATTATCCCACCTCAATTTAATTAATCCAAATCAAATGTAATTTATAAAAAAGTTTGTGTTTATAAAATTAACACTATTTTTTGTCTACACATATACAAAACACAATTTAACCCACTTTTATCCTGAACGATCTATATCTAATTCACATATTTATAGACAAATGAATACCGACCTTTTTATAAACCATGTAACATTTATTTTGAGCGTAAGTAATTCATATATTCTTTTAATAAGAAACAATAACAACAATCCTTAAACAATTTTACATTTCATATTTTATAAATAAAAAAACTATATTACATTAGGCAAAATAAATCAAAGAATGATCTTTTTATTTGCATTTGATTAATTTTATTTCATTTTGTTTTTCTATTAAAAGTAGTAAGTTACATGTTTGTAATAAAATTTTACTACACTACCAAAAAACTAACTTTTCGTAGTAATTAATAAGTCGCAACAAACACTCAAATTTAGTGTCAAATATTTTTTTATGTCGTATTTTTTGAGGATTTTGATCGTTACAAAAAGTTACAACAGAAAAAATATTTGTGGCGAGAATTTTCATAACAAAAAAGTGGTGGTCAACGCCATTAATAGGCAAAACAAGTATCGGATAGATTTGTAATGACAATCCCTCAAAACGTAAGCCATTTCACCGGAACAAAAAAAAAAAAAGAACATTCTAACAATTGCTATTTCATGGACTATATGGCTGATCCTGTGGCGCCAGTGCTCAAGCTATTCTTGATCTCACCAATCCGTCTATCGACTCGGGCATTAAGGGCCTCAAACCAAGTGGTCCACTGCTTGACGTCACTTGCATCAAGGCTCTCAACGGCTACCTCTTCCCACCAGCCTTTGGAGTGAGTTCTATCAATCTCATCGAGCTGTTTGTCCTTTTCTTTCAATTGATCCTTCATTTCTAGGATCTCGTCTAACTGTTGATTGAGCTCTTTAATTCGGTCCCTGGATGGAGCATCAATGAGTTCAGAGTTATTGTTGGTGGGGTGGTTGGGGTTTCTATATCTCCCTATCACTGACTCCATACTTGGATGGGAAAATGAGTATGGATTGTCAGTAGGAGAGAATAAAATTATTCCGATATCAACACCGCAAAGAGTGCTGAGTTCACTTGCTTTTTTATACAGGCCAAGGCGTCGCTTGAAAAAAGTGGCGTACATGTCATTCCTATTCTCAATTTGTTGAATTGGGATTCTTTGACGACCCCTTGTTTGTCTATCTGCCATTTTATGATAAGAATTAAGTGAAAAATTAAATGAAAAGAGGTGAAATATAACTATAAGAAGATTTTCAAAACTTATGGGATGTGTTGGTTAATTATATAGCTTTGTTAGCGACATATTTATAGTTTAAAAAATGCACTAACGCTTAAACGCAATTAAATTTAGTTTTACATTTTTGTATATATGAAATTATTTCATGCACTCATATACGAAAAGAAATAATTAGATTTTCAATCCCAAAATAAAATTAAGCATTTTCTATATTGTTAATTGGTAAAAAGAAATTAATATGCTTGTTAATTGACATTATATAGCATATGATACTATTATTTGATATCTTAAGTGACTATTTGAGTGATTTATTCAAAAATTCTAGGATCATATATGTAGTAATACAAAAAAAAAAAAAAAGAATATAATTATATTATTTAATTAACCAAATGTATTTCTAGTAATAAAAACATTGTTATTATTCGGTGATATAAATGACACGGATGGGACTCAGAACTCGAGATTTAAGACTATATTATAATATTAGATGATGTAAATAACCATAGTTTAAATTATTAGGGATATGCAATTATTTATTTATTATCTACAAAAGGGAGTACATCAAATATTATATATTATTTGTTATTATTATTATTATTAACAAAATTGAGGGCAAAATGTTGGCAAAATGCAGCTCTAAGTAAATTATATCAGAAGGCAAAACATCATTCAATCATTTATTTGCTTGCATCTCTTTACTCGTTTAACAATTATCTTTAATTTTTATTTTTAAACAAAATATGTTATATTCAACATTTATTCTTTATTAAATAATTATAATATTCTTTCAAAAAAAATTATTAAAAATAATGTGATTTCTTAGAAATATATATGTGTGTAAAGAATGGCTAAGGGATGTGAAAATTGCAAAAATATCCTACACGTATACATCAATATCACTTTTGTTTTATATTTATCTCGCTGATAAAATATATTCTATTTATTTACAAAAATTGTTATTTTTGTCATTTGGTTGCGCATGATGTTCGCACAGCCAAATGATAGAGATAGTGACTTTTGCAAACATGTAGTATATATTTTGCCAGTGAGTTAAATACAATACAAAAGTGATAGTAAGGTATACATATGAGATATTTTTTTTCAATTTTCTCGCTAAGGGTTTGCATACTTTGTATTTAATTTTGTTGTCGTGTTTTTCATTTTTTAGTAAAATATTAGTGGAATGTGATATTTTGTAAGAAAAATTGTATGTTTTATAAAATTGTAACAAATGTTAAAATAGAATAAGCACTATAAACGAAATAGCTTACCAATGATCAAATCATCATAGTTGTCATTCCATGGCAATATAGCCGACGAATTATCGCTACAGAATGTATGAAATACATGTTAAGAGTAGATAAGTGATATATTATTGTGTTGACGGTTTGGTGGGTGAGTAACGAATGAACATCAACCTTTATATAGACCGTATATCATTCATTTCGAATGTAAGTAATTAATATAATTATTTTTTGGTAAAAAATAATAAGTATAATTGTAAACGATATTACATTTAAGATTTTTATTGATAAAAAAATATACGACTCAAACATTATAGTGGAAAAAACAAATCAAAGAACGATCCTTTCATTTTTCATTTTTATTTTTACTTTTTTTTTTCGGAGTAGTAAAATTTGTTTAAAATTAATTTAGGGCTTGAAGTTATCTTATTGCTCAAATCAGATTCTTGACAATGACATGGGAACCAATAATCGCGTTCTAGGTGGCATTAACACTTAGAGGTGTCTGAAATTTAAATATATGATCTCACGGTCACGAGTTCATCCCTACACCACCTGACCGTCTCTTAGGAAAATAAACTTTTACCATCAAGCCATATCTTCGTGTCAAGAATTTTACATACATGAAATTGTTTAAGTTTAGATTTTGAATTTAAATTGATATATTTGTTGTTTTATAGAAATGTTTATGTAAGGTATATCTTTTATATTGTTTTATTATTATTATTATTATTATTATTATTATTATTATGAAAATATATGTTGCAATGCAATTGTCATGATTTGATTGTATATTATGACTCCTTTTTGGAAAATACAATATATTCATCAATTAATTATATATTTGATGTGTAATTAATTAGAAAAATTATTTTTTAGATCTTTAAGAATTATATCACAATAATATATAAACAATAACCGTATACTTGTAGAGAAGAAATTTATAATGCAAATAAATCAAATATATACAGATGACACAATTTTTCATAAATATTCCGTCATCCACCTCTGTTTCATTCCCTATGTAATTTACAAAAGAGAATAGGAACAAAATTGAATGACTAGTATTACAAATACAATATATTTTTTCTTTTTTTTGTTATATAATATATATTATTTACTCACAAAAATCAGTCATTCAAACAAAATAGTATTATATTTTATATTATCGATAAGATGTCCGTACCTATCATAAAAAAATACATTGATCTAAAAATACAAAATAAACACACTTATTTGATTAGTATCATTTAATATTATTAAAATAAGGCTCGAATGGTACGAATCCTCCGTCACCCGCTTTCTCTACATCTAAAACGGTAGGACCTCTTTGTCAGTCCTTTCTTTTCTTTTTTTTTTTCTTTATCCACACATGCACACTTGACGGAAATTTCTCTAAACTCGAGCTCGCACGTACCCAACGGGACGGGATCGAACTGAAGACTTAATTAGCCCTCAAGTGAGATATGTCTGGCAACTTATCTACAAAGATTTGATTTGTCAGTCCTCCTTGCATAAAATTTTAATATAATATATTCATGTTTAAAATTATATATAGTAAAAAATAATTAAAAATCATAAAAAATTTTGTATACAATACATTTTAGTACCAAAAATTTTTATTTATTTTTTATTATTGAAAATATCGAAATTTCGGTATAATTTAATACTATATCAATTTTTTTTGTTTTGATAACGATATATAATTTGATATTTTTAATATTTAAAATATTACCATATACGAATAATTTAATATATTGATAAAAGTATATATATTTTTAAATTTCACTATATGAGTATAAAACAGTAAATTTAGTATCACTATATTCATTTTTATACCACTTTTTTGTGTATAGTGAATTTTTTATAATTAGCCCCCCCTTAATTCGAATGCTAGTTCCGCCGCTGACCGAAGTTTACCCAGTGCGCACTTTTGGGTAGCGGCTACGGGTTCCCATATTATCAAAAAAAAAAAATACTTCCTCCGTCCCCGGTTAGATGTCTCCTCTTTTATTAAAGACAAGATATTTTAGATAGTGTCGATTAATAAGTTATATGATAGTATTTTATTATTTTTTATATGAGTAGTGTTTTTGATATTTTAAATATTTTTAGCATTATATCTCAATAAAATATATATGTAATGTGAATATTATTTTGTAAGTAATATAATTTTATATAATATAAATAAATAAAAATATATATTTATTTATTTATAATTAACTTAAAATTAATTTTATACTCCCTCCGTCTCACATACCATGTCCACGTTGCCGTTTCTGTCCGTCTCACATTCCATGTCACTTTTCTTTTTTGGAAAATGATTACACACTTTCATCTCATTTTAAACTTTTTAATTAAACTAATTAGTTATCTTAATCTTAATTTATAATTATTTATATTATAGGATAATTATTTTTACTAATACATTTTTAATTATCTACTAATTACATCCCTCTTAAAATACCGTATCTACGGTGTAACGGACACGGTACATGGAATGGAGTGAGTATAAAATAAGTAGTTTTAGATATAGATCAAATTATTTTTTTATTGATGAGAGATAGAATTAAAGTAGTTTTCAATAAAAGTTGGAAATTTTAATTAAATTTATTTATATTTGTTTTGTATGTTTAAAATAAATAAATTTAGTAAAAATTAAAAACGGTTATTTTTTACTAGACGGACAAAAAAAAAATGGTAGGAAGACAGGGTGAGTATAAAATAAAATTATAAATAATCATAAATAGAAGACTAAATTTATAATTATTTTCAAATTATATATAATAGTCAAGATCTTAGAGTTACGCAAATTAAATGGAGTTTATTGAATGTTGAGCAATGACAAAATCCCCGAATTTGATGATTCAATTCAGACAACCTATGTAATGTATATTTTTATTTTTTATTTTTATTTTTTCTTTTAAATTTAACAGCCTACACATATAAAAATTAGATTGTTTGACTTGTGAAACAATTATTAATAAATAAATTAGTTGACTTTTTTTTTAAAATTGCAATTAAAATTAATTCATTCGTACTTCATCGGTGCTTTGCTTTTCGCCTTTTTCCCATTGAATTAACTTATATACTTATACATCCGATTAAAAAAAAATTATATATTATAATTTTTAAGAAAACTATAATTAGTAATAATAATATTATATATTAAAATTAATATAATTAAATAACTTAATTAAGATTAAAAATATATAAATTTTAAAATATAATTAAATTGTATAATTATTTTTTTTAAAATATGGATAAATTATAAGACAGAACAAAAATAAAAGATATGAACACTTAGACAGAAAAAAATAATATTTTGTACTATTTCCTTGGAAATGTCATTACATTGATTTTTCAAATGGAGTTTGTTATGGTATTTTAAAATAATTTTATACCATTCAATCTTTTATTTTTTCTTAGACATATTGCATACAACATTTATTTTGTATATAAATATCACATCATTTTTATCTAAACTGTATACTGGTGCGGCTGACTAGGGTGAACAACTGTTCAGAGCCCCTAATTAACAGATGGCTCATATTTTAAAATTGTATTATCCATTATTATTATTATTATTATTATTATTATTATTATTAAATTTTAATTTTTAGTTTATATTTTTTTCCATAATTATTCAATTTAATTTTAAAATTAAATTTTAAACTCTAATAATATGTATTTTCATATCTCTTATTCCTAACTATATCTTACCCCATTTTTACAAATTTAATTATCGTCTACGTTTCTCTACCTCACACCCTGTCACACTGCTTCCACCAACTCAAAACCCAACCTACCCCACCTTCTCTTCTTTCTCTCTTTCACCCGCACTCATTCCTTGTTTTTCGAACCTTCGAATAGTTCATCTTTCATTTCTTTTCTCAAATACTACCTAGACCGTTGCATTCAACTTCTTGTCCAATCGACGTCAATCAGTGGTATTATTATTTTAAAAATACATTTTAATCATGTGTTTATAGAGACCTATAATTAATTTTTCATTCAAGGCCCCAAAAAAGTCCGAGACAGCCCTCACTATATATATTGATAAAAAAAAAAAAAGAACAAGACAAAAATACACACATCAAGTAGTATTAATTAATTAATTGAATATTATTATAATTAAAAAAAATATTATGAGTGGCAGAATAGTAGTTATGACTCAAAGAACCTAAGAAAGATTTGATTTATTTATTTATTTATTTGATGGAATTAATCGTGTAGTTGAAGGCAGATTATATTGCATGCACCTGTCGAATAAATGAGCTTCTCATTCAAAACTTTATGCTTAATTCACTTATCATATCACTAATTTATAACTATCTATATGCCTACTCATCATTCCCTTTATTTATTTATTTATATCTATATATTTTTTTAATCATTTGTGTTACATACTTTAAGTTTTGTCAAGATAATAGTTTTAGAAATAGTAAAAAATTGTGAATTTAATGTGGCCTTTTATAAAATAAAATAAGTATTTGATGTTGTTGGCACTAGATCAACTCAACACTAGTATGATATTGTCCGCTTTGAGCTGAGTCCGTTGTTTTTTAATATTCTCCAAAAGGTCTCATACCAGTGGAGTTCACTTAGGTGTAGAATTTTCTTCACAACTTTCGATGTGAGACTTGGGTTTGCACCCCCAACAGATGTGATATTTTTAAGAAATTTAATGCTGATAGATATTATCTCAAAATAATTTTATTTTAAATATATTTAAGTTTGTTTGGTTTTGATTTGATTTGAGTTTGAGGTTTTAATTTGTGTGTTGACGTGATATTTTATGTGAGAAAATTATATATTTTTTATTCGAAAATAAAAAATAAATAGTATTGAAATAAATTTAAAATCTCGAACCAGACTCTGATATCAATCGTTAGAATTGAGCCAACTTAATACTAATATGATATTGTTCGTTCACAAGAATTTGTTTTTTAATTTATTTCAAAAGACCTCACACTAGTGAAGTTCGTATGAGACTTATAAGATTAAATTTTTCTTCAAATTTGTCAATGTGAGATTTAAATTTGCATCCCAACACTTGAAATATATATAAATTTACAAATTTAATTAAGTTATAATCTTTAACTAATTTGTTAGAATATAAAACTGAATTTTATGTATATTTATCATAAGAAATAATAACATGTTTATAAAAAAAAATACAAATCATTTAAGAAGTATACTACAAATCTCATAAACAAGACTATTACCATACAATACAAATGTATAGTATTCACTCGTCCCAATACAATAGTCTTGTTTATCATTTTTGTTCGTCCCAAAACAATAGTCTCATTTCCATAAATAATTATATCATCATAAAACTATCCCTATTTTTTCATTATTATTACACTATTGTCACTACTTTTTACAATAATATACTCACAAAGGCAAAAAAATCATTTATCCTTACTTTTCACCAACTACCAATATAATATCAATATTCCTTAAATCTCATATCCAATACAATAAGACTATACTTTTGCGACGAATGGAGTATTTAATTAGAACCAAAAAAATAATAATAATAATGAAACTATAGTACATTGTTCATACCAACTGAAAAATATCAAAATACTATATTTTTGGTATATTGCATTAGACATTCTGTGTAATAACGATATAAAATTTTATATATTGTTGTATACCGTTACCTAATTAAAAGTTCAGTATATACCAAAATATTGATATATATATATATATATAGAGAGTAAACTGTTTTTTTAGTCCTGTAACTGGACCCCATATCATTTTAGTCTGGTAAGTGGAGCATGTCGTAAATTAGTCCCATAAGTGAAAATTTTTCGCTGTTTTAGTCCTCTGGCGCCGGAGACGCCCGCGTGGCTCGCCGGAGGTGACGTGTCCGCCAGGTGTCCCGCCAGGTCAGCGACACCTGGCGGACACGTGGATTTATTTTTTTTATTCATTTTTTTAAAAAATTTTTCAATTTTTTTTAATTGAACCAAATAAAAAAATACAAATAAAATTAAAAATAAGTTTTAAAAAAAATTAGAAAAATGAAAAAAAAAAAAATTCAACGTGTCCGCCAGATCGCGGGCATCTCCGGCGCCGGAGGACTAAAACAGCGAAAATTTTTCACTTATGGGACTAGTTTGCGACAGACTCCATTTACGAGACTAAAATAATAAAGGGTGTTGAGGACTCCCGTTTGCGGGATATGTGGCTTAGTTTCCTTAACAAGTTCGAGCTTTTAGGTGAGACGGTCATTAGCTTCCGACATGGTATCAGAGCGATGCCGCAGAAAGTAAATCCATGTAAAACGAGAATAGTCATCAATAAAAATCACAAAATAACGAGAACCATTCATAGACACAGTGGGCGAAGGTCCCCAAATATCCGAGTGAACTAAAGAAAATGGAGTATCCGCAATGGAAGTACTATGAGGAAACGACAGAGCAGGTTGTTTTCCCAACGAACAATCTACACAATTAAAAGACTCAAACTTAACAGAACCCAAACTACCCTGACTAATCAAGGACCTGACTTTATTGGAAGACGCATGACTGAGACGACGATGCCACTGAAGGCAGGATGGTGTAGAGGTGGTGGCAGCTGAGATAGAGGGACGAGGGACCTGGAGTGACGTAAGTTCAAATAAGCGGCCCGTCTTCCGGCCCTTCCCAAGAATCCGCCCGGTTTGCGCGTCCTGAACCTGCACACCAGTAGAAGAAAATAACACGGTGAGACCTTGATCAACCAATTGACCAACGGAAATCAGATTTAAGGTTAATTGAGGGATACAATATGTGTCAGGGAGGGATAAGGATGAGGTGGATGTATGTCCGGTATGGGTGATGCGCATATGGGTACCATCGGCAGTAAGGATAGGGGGTAAGGATGGTGCGGTGGATGTGGAGGTCATAAGGCGTATATCAGAGGTCATATGATTACTGCAAGCAGAATCAAAATACCAAGGAGAGTTACCTGATGTGGTAGACATGGCGGTATTGGAAGATAGAACCTGTTTAAGAAGAGCTTCCAGGTCCTGAATCGTAGGAGGCGCAGGCGCAGGCGCAGGCGCAGCAGAGGCTGTGACAGAGGAGGTACCAGACTGAGGTCCACGAGAATTCCGAGGCTTGTAGTTACTACTTCCAGAGCGAGGTGGTCTAGTGGGGCAATACTGTATAGTATGGCCTAAAATATGACAGTAGTGACACTCCACCTTTGGGCAATGACCGAAGTCATGATCAGAGGACTGACATCTTTTGCAACGATGAGAACGACTCTGAGTAGGAGTTCGGGCAGTGACTGCAAGAGCAGAGTCAAGCTGAGGAGCCTTAGCTAGGTGGAGACGAGTTTCCTCAAACAGAATCTCCTGAATAGCTGCATCCAAGGTAGGAAGTGGATGCCGATGTAACAAAGAGGCACGAACTGCCTCATACTCTGGACGCAAAGCCATTAAGACCTGAATGAGGCGAAGATGATCATGACTGATCTCTGCTTGATCCAACCGATGCCAAAGGGGTTGCACTTGGGCAAGGAAGTCGTTGATAGATTGTCCTGGTTCCTGTTTTAGATCGTGGAGAGTGCTCCATAACTGATAATAATGTGCCAAACCAGTAGCACGGAAGCGGACTGCCAAGAAATCCCACGCTGCCTTGGCAGTGTCAAATTGGGCAAGCTGAACATGGATCGCCGGAGTGGAAGTATTGCGCAACCAAGTGAGAATTTGATGGTTTTTACTATCCCAATCTTCCAATTTTTCAATATAAGATTCAACAACTGTGGCGGTAGGCGTAACTTCTCCTATAGAGACTGGAGCAATGGGGGCAACTATATCTCCCGTAACAATTCGCCACAATTTCCGACCTATCAAAAAACTTTTCATCGATTGTGCCCACAAACTGTAATTATCTCCAGACAAAACAACATTGATCGGAATATGTACATCCATCTTTTCCATAGAAACTCAAGAGAAAACAGAATCTCAAACCTCAAGCCGAAAGCCGAAACGAAAGAAACCGAATCAAAACCCGAAACACAAAAAGTCAACCGGATACAAAAAACTGCTCAAACCGAGGAAGTGAAGATACCATCGCGGAGGAAATCAAATTCCGAACACGACGGTGCAAAGATCGCCGCCAACGGCCGCCGCATATACACCATATACATACATATATATATATATACACATATACATATACATACATACATATACATATACATATACACATATATAACCCTAATTATTCCCAATTTCCCAAATCAAAACACACAAATTTAAATGTCGGAAGCTAATGATAGCTAATGACCGTCTCACCTGGAGTGACCTGGAGTGACCTGGAGTAAAATTATGAACAACTTATTTTAAATGTCGGAAGCTAATGACCGTCTCACCTAAAAGCTCGAACTTGTTAAGGAAACTAAGCCACATATCCCGCAAACGGGAGTCCTCAACAAAGGGGTCCAGTTACGAGACTAAAAAAACAGTTTACCCTATATATATATATATATATACCCATATATACAAATGCTCGGTATATATTGGTATAACGGTATATATCATCATACTACATAGAATAAAATAATTAAAATTAGAACTAAATAAAAAGAAATAAAAATATTATTATATTATTATTATTTTCAATTATGGTAATTTTTTGTATCATTACATATTTCTAGTATTCATGTTTTTTTGTGTATATCTATAATTTTACAGTATATTATTAATTTCGATATATTAATTTTCAATACGATATAGCAAAGACATTGAAAAAATTGGTATAGTATGTAAAAAATCGGAAGTGTCGATATAATTTTTTTATAATGTAATTTTCACTATATCAAATCATTTGACATTGTGTTAATATGAAATTTTCCCCTATTAATATTTTTAGTATGATATACGATACGACGTAAAATTTCTTAACATATCATATTGTGCCGACCTTATATTTAATAAATCTATAAATATATGTATGAACATAATTAATTAATTAATTTATTATAATAGTAATAAAGAATTAAGTCACTCCATGTATCAACCTTAAGCCAAGGGTCCCTTCACCAAAATTTAAGGGTCAACTCTTCCCTTTCCTTTTACCTTACTTGTTCATATACATACATATATATATATATATACACATATACATATACATACATACATATACATATACATATACACATATATAACCCTAATTATTCCCAATTTCCCAAATCAAAACACACAAATTTAAAACAATGAGGCCAATTTTCAAAACCATCTTCTCTATCATAGCCCTAACCCTAACCCTAACCCTAGTCCTAACCCTAACCCTAATCCCGACGACAACCACCACCACCGCCGCCGCCACCACCACTCCACCGGAAAACCCTCCTCCGGCCAAGGTGCCATCCCCACGGCAGGCGAGTCGCTTTCTCCAACAAAATGGCCACGCAAGAAACCCTAATGCGGCCGACCATTGCCACAAGGACGACCGGATTTGCGGGGTAGTGTTGAGCGACAGCAAGAACGCGACGTGCTGCAACAATAAGTGTGTCGATTTGGCGTATGACAATGACAATTGTGGGGCGTGTAAGAAAAAATGCGAGGTCACGGAAACTTGTTGTCGAGGGCAATGTGTCACCCTCGCCTTCGACAAGAGACATTGTGGTTCGTGCAATAACCGGTGCATGCCCGGGGGCTATTGTATATACGGATTATGCGACTACGCGTAAGGGCATCGTCAAAATATCGACATTTTTTTTAATTAATTAATATTTATATTATAAATTGTTCGATAAATATTGATTAATCGTACATAGTAAAAAAAAAAATAAGTTCAATATGTATACATACGTATAAATATATACATACATGTATTTATACACACACTATTGTGTGTGTGTGAGAGAGAGAAAGGATTTCTTTTGGTGGAAAAGATTGGGAATTTGATTGGAAATTCTTGGTTTATTAAATTGAGGGTTTCTTTTTCTTTTTCTTTTTCTATTTCTATTTTACTTAATAATTATAATGTGTTATTTGTGTGTCAATAATGAAAACTCAATTGGGTTTTCTCGATTTAATATTATGCATGGATATATATATATATATGTAAGAAAAATAAATAATAAATAAAAAATGTTTGTTGTATATGTTTTTTATTTTTTGGTTATCTATTGAAACCAAAATTTATTTATTTAATATATATATATATATATTGGATTGATCATTTATGTAAGTCAACATGAATTGTAAATATATTTTCTGATGTCAATACAACTTAATCATCATGTATTGAAAAACAAAAATATTTGAAAGAAATAAAATTTAAAATATATATATATATAAGTATGTTACTTCAGGTTATATTTAATAATGTTGTCTGTATTGTAGGTACTAAATATATAATTCTACTTGTACATACATTTATTGTTTCCTCACATGCAAAGGTTTTATTTTGACTCAAAAGTCTCAGATTTTTTTTTTTTTTTATTTTTTCAAAGCTCATATTTATGCATATATAAGTGAATCAATTTAATTATATTTTTGCCAAAATTACACGCTACAAATATTTATTCAAAATAAATATATATATATATATATGGTAGAAGTTAAATATGATGAAGTTTATTTGCATGAAAAATTTATGGAGAAAGGAAATGGTATGTTTTTTTGGTCTCGATACATGTTGTTTACCGGAAAAATATATACTCCCTCTGTCCCGTTAAAAGGTTGTCATTTTCCATTTTCGTCCGTCCCAAAACAAGGTTACCATTTCCTAATTTAGTAATTGTACTACCTACCTAACATAATAAATACCCTCCCAACTTACACTATATTACACAAATATCATTACTTTTATATTAAACAATACTAATAGGGGTATCTTCGTCTTTTTCACTACAACTCATTATAAAAAATCTACGTGCATAAAGTAAATAACAAAAGACTCTGATTCTTAAGAACCCAACGGAAGAAGTATATTTTTTTCATAAAATATTATATTAAAAGGTTTAGGAAAAAAATTTAAATTTCTAAAGTCGATGGATTCAGCCAAAAAGAAACATGTACACCCATTGTGATACAATCATGATTTAAATTTAATGAAACAATTTTTTTCAATGATTCCAAAATGAAAACAAGTCTTGATGGGTATGTTATTTTAGGGTTTAGTTTCAATTTTTGCAATATATTGTAAAATTTTATAAAATATATATATATAATTTTTTCTCACAAAATATTATCTTGTTATAACTATTCAAATAAAAAAATAAAATAAAAATCATATAACTTCAGAGTAACACATTTGTTGTTAAAAAAGTAATTGAAAATCCTTTTTGAAATCATTTTGGAATAATAATAATAAGGGAAAAAAATCTATTTTGATCCCAATATAAAATAAAATAAAATAAAATAAAATAAAAAACCATCAATTTTAGTCCAATTATAAACAATTCAAATCAATTTTTGTTTAATTATAAACAATTTCAATCAATTTTGGTCTCACAGTTAAAAAAAACTAACGAAAATTGATGACGTAGACATAACAGAAGTGATGTAGCAGCTGACCGGAAACTACACGGCCATGTACAATTGTACACGGTCAGGTTGCTACATGGTCATGTATATTTCAGTGTATAATTATACATGGTCATGTTGTTACACGGCGACATAGTTATGTATATTTCAATGTATAATTATACATAACCATGTTGTTACATGGCCGTGTACCTTTCTATTTTGGTCTAAAATTTTATTTTTTTGTTATATTTTTTTAATATATATTTTGAATTTATAACAGGTGATATAGTTAAAATGAAAAAAAAAATAATAATAATAATCATAATATAATTAAAATGTATCGATTTTAATTTAATTTAAATATAAAATATTTATGGAGTATGTTCTTTTGGAAGATTTTGTCTAAAACTCTATTATTTATCAAAAAAAATTATCTTACAAGCATCCGATTATTGTATTGAAATAATAAATTAATTTTTAATACTAATATACAAAATTAAAAAATAGTTGTATAATTGGATGTTTGTAAGAGAAAATTTTTTAATGAATAATAGAATTTTAGACCAAATCTTTCAAAAGAATATACCTTATAAATTTTTATATTTGAATTAAAATTGATAAATTTTAATTATATTATGATTACTATTGATTTTATCCATTTTAACTATGTTGAATTCAAAATAATTTTTTTTTAAAAAAATATAACAGAAAAATAAAATTTTAGACTAAAACATAAATGTACACGGCCGTGTAAAATTATACATGACCGTGTAACAACATGACCATGTGTAATTATACACTGAAATATACGTGGTCGTATAGTTTCCAGGTCAGCTGTCACGTCACCTCCGTTATGTCCACGTCAGCAATTTCCGTTAGTTTTTTAACAATGTGACCAAAATTGATTGAAATTGTTTATAATTAGACCAAAATTGATTAAAATTGTTTATAATGAAACTAAAATTGATGAGTTCTTTTATATTGGAATCAAAATTTTTTAATTTTGGTTATATTAAAACCAAAATTAATTTTTTTTTCATAATAATAATAATAATAATAATAATAATTATTGAAGAGAAATTAAAAAGTCAACAACTTAGAAAATAGGTTATTCATTGAATACTCCAAATATTATACATAAGTAATGGAACTTAGATTACAACTTTAAACTATTTTACAAGCTAACATATACACCTTTTCGTGTAGTTTAATTATATATATATATATATATATAATAATTATGGAAATAAATTCAACCCAAATTAAATTTTTTAAATCACTATTAAATGACATTATAATAATTAATAGAATATTAAATTGGGGCTTGATGTGTCCTCATATTCTCCACCTATGCTCCATTGGAGAATTAGTGCGTGCAATAATATGCTCTCTCTTACGTTCCATAACAAAGTATTTATTTTTTTATTTTAATCTGTCTCATAATAAAGTATCAATTTCCTTTTTTTAGTAACTGTATTATCTACTTAACATTACAAATACCTTTACAACTTACAATATATTACACAAATGTCATTACACTTATATCACGCATACTAATAAGGTTATTTTAATCATTTCTACTTTATTCTTATTATATCCTAATATAATACTAGTATTTCTAAAATTACGTGCAAAAAGGAATATTTGCTTATCGAACGGAAGAAGTATATATAATAACACTTCATGCTTAAAAAAATGGGTGAAAAAGTTTCTTTGGTTTTGATTTTGGGGTTTTTATTTAATTTTTAATTTAAATAATACTTCTTCAGGTTCCGTCACAGTTGACACGTTTAGTTAGTGTATAATATCTAAGAAAAATATAATTTAGTAAATTAATTATAGTATTTTATGATATTAATTTATTATTTTTATGTGCGTGGTGACTCTTATATATTTAAATAAAAATTTAATATATATTATTAAAAAAAATTAAAATATATATTTAAATATTTTAAATATTATATTTCCATAAAATATTTAATATAAAAATATTAATTTGTAGAGAATTTTAAAAAAGAAATAGAGAAATGTAGATATAGATTTAAAAATATATATATGTTTATTTATTAAATAAATAAATAAAAGTAAAAGGATTTTGAGTGGAAATTGAAAAAAATATAAAAATTAAGAGATTTTGAATGAAATTGGAAAGAGATAGAAATAAAGAGATTTTGTATAATTCTACATGTAAGCAATAAATGTTAAAAATTCAATTAAGTTGATTTATATTTGTTTAGCATATTTAATATTAATAAATTTACTAAAAAAATATAAACGCATCAATTGTTACGAGACAAACAAAAGTGAAAATTATGTCAGCTATAACGGAACCGAAGGAGTATTTTAATACTTCATTCGTCCGATTCTAAAGGTCTCATTTACCTTTTGTGTTATTGTATTTAATATTTAAAATATCCTTATATTTGTATACTTTTTCTTTTTTGCACAAATGTTATAATAGCATTATGAGACACTAATACAAGTATTTTTATTATTTTTCTTTATTACGTTTTCATATAATAATTAATATTCAAATATCAACACGCAAAAAGTAAATGGGACCTTAGAGCCGGACATAGGTAGTATGTAATTTCGTTGATAATATATATATATACTTATATCTATATCAATCTAATTTATTTTAAAATTAAATTTAAATAAAACATATTAAAATAAATTATTTTATAGAGAATAAAATATTCTGTACTATAAAATTATAAAACTAAATAAAATTAAAAAATATATTTAAAGTAAAAAAATGAAAAAAGAGCTGCTATTGAGTTTCTCGTGTCTGTGAAGAATAACCAACAGCAATTTTACCTCTCTTTTTTAATGGTTGAAAGCTACTTTCTCTTTAGTTTTTATTCACTTTTTTATTGTTTAGGTTCTAAGTTTATTGAAAAAAAATTTACTCATTTCGTCTTGCCTTAAGATATATTTAATTTTTTTAATGAGGTTTAAT
The DNA here is from genome assembly GCF_009805555.1 of Andrographis paniculata. Lineage (NCBI taxonomy): Eukaryota > Viridiplantae > Streptophyta > Magnoliopsida > Lamiales > Acanthaceae > Andrographis > Andrographis paniculata. The sequence goes on from NW_026137424.1 coordinate 1,808,849, forward strand.
AAATAAGAATATTTTAATTACAATAGATAGTTAAATGTGTTGGCTAATCGATTATTAATTTAATAGATATAATATAATTTTAAATTAAATTCATAATTTTTTAAACGGATTAATCTGTGAGGGAAAATACAACCTACCAAAAAATCGCATTAATTGGATTAATTTTGATTAAATATTTGAATTTACGCTAAGTATAGTCATTGGACTATAAATATTTAAGTGACAATTAACTAATGAGTTATTTATCCGATAAGTAGGGCATAAAGTGTGGCTAAGGCATGGCATAGCATGTCAGTGAGCCACATACGCATTGCTTGTCCGGACTGGATACGAAAACTATGAAATGGACTCAAATCAAATATTATTTTGTCTAGTATAAAATGATAAATAATGTTAGCTCGAAAAAGTCCGTGCATGCAGGGGGCAGAACTACATGGGGCCAGGGGTAGTCCTCAAAATATATATATTCTTTTATATAAAAAATAATAAAATTATGTATTTTATAATAATTTGTCCCTCCTAATTTTTCATTTTGCAATGTAAAAAATCATAAAAATTTTATCCGTTTGTTGATTTATACTTTTAGTCTTTAAATTTTAATTTTTATAGTAAAAAAAAATATTAAATTGTATGTAATTTTGTTAAAAATTTTTCTAAAACATTTAAATTTTTCAATTTTTTTCCAGGGTGTACTATGAATAAAAAACAACAACATTGTATCGATAAAAAAAAAAAAAAAAAATCGATTTTGCTCCCCTAAATATTTACTGCTGGTTCCGTCACTGCGTGCATGCATACATGATTATTTGAAATTTAAAATTCAAATATTATATTTATGACCGGAATTACATATGATGTTTATGGCCGGACATTACAGACATTTGTTAGTCGTCGGTTACTTGCATTTTCAACTCGCGGAATAAATCCTCTGAATGGTGGAGATGCCTATAAAAGATCCTCTCCACACCCACTTCAAACACACCAAGCTCTCATCTTCCTCTCTAATTTTCTCCTCTCCGGCAAGGTTTCCGACGAGTTCTTCGGTTATACTTTTCAGAAACTCTTATATCATTCAAACCTTCCAACATAGCTCAAGTTTTCTCATTTATATAGTTCGTTGGAGTTCTGAAATACTGGGTGCCACCTAATCTGAAGACGATACCTTATTTTATCTTTGGAAAAATTACGTCATGAACTAGAGACACTGCCAAAGCGTATTCTTTTTGCAGAAAAAATTTCTACCTTGATTCGACGTGATTATTGAATTTACTTCGATAAATTATTTTGTTTATTGAATTTTATTTTCGATAATTGTTTGAAATTCTTGCAATATAATAATTTTCTAACAAAAAGTAATATAATGTAAGGGCGTGCATTCGGTCGGTTCGGTTCAAACCAAACTGAACTTTCAATTATAATTAGTTTTCAGTTTATAAAAATTGAAACCGAAATCAAGCCAAAGTTTTTCAAAACCAAATAAATCAAACCAAACTAGTTCATTTCAATTCGGTTTAAAACCGAAGAAACCGAATTTTTATTTATTAATATAGAGTATATTTTACATATACAATCAAATACAAATACTAAAAATTGTAATATATATTATTAATTAATATATAAGTTTTTATTATTGTTAAAAGTTTTTTTTTTTCGGGTAAGCAAAATTAAAAATTAAAAATTATAACCGAATTGAAATCAAAATTTATAAATTTAGTTTTGAACCGAACCAAACCAATTAAGCGAATAGTCCATACCAAATAGTCCGAACCAAATAAAATTTCATTTTTTTTTAGTTTGAAGTGACCAATTTCACCCGTAGTAAAAATAATTTTACTCTTACTTTTTTTTAAATGTAAAAATAATGATATAATGGTAAATATGTGATAAAATAGCGATATTTGTATTAATAATGAAATCTACAATTACTAAAAAAAAGAAAACAATATATATTGTTATAGAATTGTTATGGGACGGATAAAGTATTTTTAAATTATAAAATATCAAATTAAATAGTCACTTTAGTTATCTAAATATGTGTTCAAATTTTTAGGTAGAGTTCTAAAGTGAAGGTGTACTTTTGGTTACTTTTTATTTTTTATAATAAAAAAAAATGGCATTTTTTTTTTGTGAAAAAAGAAATATTTTCTCCCCGTCTCAAAAGAAGTGTCTTATTGAAAGTTGGCACGAAAATTAAGTAATAATAGTATTTAATTGAAAGTTGGTATAAAATATAATATAAATGACTAAAATGTCTTTCTTTTTTAGAAGATTTTAAAGAGTATGTTAGAGTAATAATTAGGGGTAGTATGGAAAATTAGGAATAATTTTGTTATAAAGTGGGGACCACGGCTACTAAATAAAGAAACAAGACAATTATTTTGGGACGGACAAAAATGGAAAAACAAGACAAATCTTTTGGGACGGAAAGAGTAAATGACAAATGAAATTTTTCATTAATTAAAAAGTTAAACTTTTAAGTTCAATCTAAATTAAAAAAGAATGATTGGGTCAAATTAGAATGGTGCTGATTTGATCTAATTTGCAAATTTCTACAGAGAAAATAGTAATTAACAATATAATATGTAGCACATTATATTATTAATTGTAGCAAAATATATTTATATTTCAGTAAAATATATATTATCATTCAACATAATAATAATTTGATTTTATCAGATATGTCTATAAAGAAATTAGCAAATATGTAATATAATATATAACACATTATCTATTTTGTAGCGATTTGCTAATTATTTTCAAATAATGTATTCATTTAGTAATATGTTATCTGTTAAGTAATGATTTACTAATAATGTATTAATTTATTGATTTAACAAAATCAGTACTCTAATGGTCGCAAAGAAAGAAAAAGTATTTCGATCAAGAAACAATATATTTTCTTCGTATCATAACAAATTATCGTTTTTTTTTTTTTTTTTTTGTCATTTCAAAATTATATATACTCTTACAATTTACAATATATTATACAAATATTATTATATTTCTTTTACGTAATACTAATATGAATATTTTAGTTTTTTCCAATTAATTTATATTGTTCTGGAGAAGGTACTATATTTCCAAATCATAGATTCAATACCAATCGTAAGGAAAAGGAAACAAGGCCAATTGCAAATATGTTTGTTTGGCAGATTTTGTAAGATTTATACGGAGTACTATTTATTAAAAAAAAAAAAAAAATCTAAAATATCAAATTAAACAAATATTTTTTTATTTTTTATATTATATTAAAAATTAATTTTATATTCAAAATATCAAATCAATACTTATTTATATCACATTATACAATTATTTTAATTCAAAATTTTTACTATTCAAATCTTAACTCAAAATCAAAACTCTCAAACAAACACACCCTTAACTATAAGATCAACATTTATAAAATACGAAAAAAGAGTAAAAAATCGGAATGTTGATGCTTACAAACAGTCCAATAGGAACAAAAATTTTAAGAATACTTTGAGCATTTCGTATTTTTAACAGAATGATCGTTGTAAAATGAAACTACTTTTAGGATGTATTTGTTCGAGGGATTTGAATTTTAGATTGAGATTTGAATAATAAAAAAATTAAATAAAAAAATGATATGATGTGATATATATAAATATTGATATAATATTTTGAATATAAAATTAATTTTTAATATAATATTAAAAATAAAAAATAAATATTTAATTTTATATTTAAAAAAAAAAAAAAAATTACAGTACGAATCCTTCAAAATCCTCTGAACAAACACTGCATACCAAAAGAGAAGTGCCTTTTTAAGGTCATATCTAAGTCTAGCATTGTTTTTTCTTTCTTATTTGAATTAGACCTGCTTAAGATTTAAAATGTGTACACCCTTCAACGTATTCGAAAAGTTGTCATTTTTTATTTTTATTTTTAATTTTTATTTTTTATTTTTGTTCTAAAAGGTTATTATTTTTTAATTTAGTAATTGTACTACATATCTAACATAATAAATATTCTTCTAGCTTACACTATATTATACATATGTCATTACTTTTATATTACACAATACTAATAGGAGCATTTTTGTCTTTTTCACTACAATTCATTATAATACTAATATTAAAAAATTTACTTACAAAAAGTAAACGGAAATCTTGCACCGGGACGGAGAAAGTATATTGTTTTATATTTTTTCTAAAACAAATACTACCTCCGTCCACTGCCAATCTATCTATTTACTTTTTGTATGTTAATTTTCAAATATTAATTATTATATCAAAACATAATACAATTAAGGAAAAACGACAAAAATACTTCTATTGATGTTTTATAAGACTAATTAAATAAAATTTGTACAAAGAATTATACAAATATAAAAATATTTTTAATGTTAAAAATAATAACGTCAAATACAAATGGATAAATTGGCGGTGGACGAGGACGAGGTAGTAATAGTAATGTATTTAAGAAAAAATAGAAAAACGAAAAACGAAAAGCGCGGAGGCTCCCGAAGCAACGGTCATTTAATTTAAGGCCCATTTATATCTCTGCACAAACCTAATAAATAAATAAATCCAACGGTCACTTTTGCCAAACACCATAAAATAAAAATCTGATAGAGATGACACGACCAACCACTTTCTGCTGTCACATTATTCAAAGCACTTTTAAAAGTTTAAAAATAAATAAATTGTCCTATTGCAGGACAATGAAAGAAACCCGTAAACACTAAATTAAAATACTACACTAAGAGAGTGCACCAATCACATTAACTCAATTAATAATTATTATTATAAATAATAATTATTAGATCATGATATTAGAGAATCCGATCGGACTGCGGCGGCAGCCGCCGGAAAAAGTTCATCGCCGGCGACGGCATGTCGTCGCGGAACCTCGGGTGGCGGAGGTAATAAAATCCCGACGCCAACAAGAACGCTTTGAAGGACACGACGTAAAAAATCAACGAAGCGAGCAAACAAACGACGACGAAAATCCCCGTCGCCCTCGGGTCTTTCCAATTGAACAGTGCCTCCAGCCTCTCCCCTTGCGCTGCCACATCACCCAAAAGCGTTTGGGCCCGCCCCGCGAGGGCCCGCAGCCGGTCGTACCGGACCCGGATCTGGTCCACCGATCGCGACGTCGGGAACCCGTCGAACTCCTCGTCGAGCTCGTCGGCCCCGACGGCGTCCACGTGGGACAATCTCGGGTCCATCGTGATCGACGCACGCTGGCGGTAACGGAACCGGAGGACGACGATTAGGAACGCGTACATGAAAATCGTCGGGAGGACGAGGTGCGGGCAGAGCGCGACGGCGACGAGGAGGACGTGGACTAAAATCGACGTCGGGGGGTGGACCCACGTGCGGATCCCGTCGAGCCACCGTGCGAGCGCAGCGGCACGGGATAGGCACCCGACGACGCGGAACCAATTGGCCTTGCTCCGCCGCATGCTCCACATGTGGATGTCGGAATCGAGCATGAATTGGACGACTTCTTGGCCGAGGGGCGGTTCCGACCTGGCCAATCTCGCCGCGACGATTTTCATCGCGTTGTGCCGCAAGACGTCTTGTTGGGCCGGGCCCAATGGCTTCACGTAGTGCATCCGCGGCAACGTCGGGTTGGCGTAGGCGTGGACGAGGCTGATCCACGATGAGCACGAGAATCGCACGGCGATCTCGATTTCGCCCATTTTCTTCGCGCCACCGGGGAGCAATACGATTAAATTATACGTCCCGACATACACGCGATTCGTGTCGAGCGTCGAGAGCCGGACCCGGAGCTTCCCGAGCCGGACGTCTCGCTTGCTCCCGGCGTCGTCGTTTTTGTACCTCCCGTTGTCGAACACGCCGATTGTTAGCACGGTGCACGGATCGTACACGTCCCACGTGTATTGCTCGTTCCACCGGGGATTAAAGCGGTCGAGGATCGACCGCGTGCGGACCCACTTGGGCCCATATTTGGCGACCACGTAGGCGTCGGTGGTCCCGCGGGTCCCGTCTTTCGTCTTGACTGGGAGCAAATTGGCGGCACCACGTATGCCGACGTCGAGGAGGCCGATGGGGGGCTTGGAGAGCTGCTTGGCGGTGGGGCGGACGTCGCTGGTCACGTGAGCCGCCTCGTCGAGCACGTGATAGCCACCCTCGAGGCAGACGCGCACGTGGATCCTCCCGGCGTACGGCTTGCTGTTTTCATCTCCGCCAATCAGATTGAACCACCTGGACCGGGGCTCGGATTTGTCGTCCGTACGCCGGTCCACAGTGGATAACTGCACCTTGGCGTGCCCCACCGCGTGACCATTCGTAACGTCCTCGACCGTTACTATCAGAAACGGCTCAAACGGCTCGGCGGCTACGAAAAGCAGGTCCTCGTTCCACGTAGGATTGGATGATGAGCCGATTATTGTGCGGCTCGTTTTGAATAGCTGCGCGCCGAGCTGAGCTTTAACGTATAGCTCCGGGTTCCGAGCCTTAGGCTCGGAGTCGGAGCCGAGCTGCAGATCCTGGGTTTGGATGACCGTTAGCCTCAAATACCACAGCTTCGGAGACAAGTAGACTTTGGCTCGGGTTTCCGGTATCAGGCCGCCGGAATCTGACTGCCAGGCCTCCTGGAAGGCTTCGTCGGCCTGAGTCCCGATCCACACTGATAGCATGACGTCATTTCCCGGTGAACCTTCGCCGCCTTCCAAGCTGTACCACTGCGGCGCTAGTGGACTGTCTGGAGGAACGCGTTTCGGCACCTCCTGGAGGTCGAACGACACCGTTCCGGCGGAGACGTCGTTGACGGCGCCGTCGCCGGCGTTCTTATTCTGCGTCCAGACGGAAACTTCGAGAGAAGTTGAGTTCAAGCCTTCTTTATCGAAGGCGAAGACCTGATCCCATTCCTTGTTGGCTGCCTGCGATTTGGTCTTGATGCTGTGAGTTCCGATCACTAGCTTCGCGGAGAAGGAGGAATCGGCTTCTGGCTTCGAGATTTTGGCTTTGACGACGCGGACGTAGAGGAATGGCATCTTGTCGACGAGATCAAAGGCGATCCTTCGATCGGCGTTTCCGCCGGAGATCTTCTGGAACAGTTTAGATTCGATTTCGAGATTTTTAGAGTTCTCGAGAGTCGCCATTTTTTCGGAGTTTTGAGTGCTTTTCTGTTGAGCGATTGGTGGATGTTCTACTTCAGTCGACGCCGGCGGTGGTGTAGACGGTGGCGGAGGTTGAGGCGCCGGTGCAGTTTCCGGTGGTTTCTCTTCCTTCTTAGCCTCATCAGAAGCGGTTTTCTTCTCTTCCTCCTTTTTCTCTTCTGTACCTTCAGGCGGTGGTTGTTTATTCTCCTCCTCCTTCTCTGCAGGCTTCTCCGCCGCTACCGGAGCAGCAGCGTCGTTTTTCTCCGGCGCCGGCGCCGGAGGAGGCTCTTCATCCACATACGAAACTTTCAAGCCAATCTCGCCTTTAATCTGAGAAAAAACACTTCTCTTCTCCAACGGATAATACACCAACGGAACATCCTCACCGGACCGGCCAAAACTGCTGCCGGAGATCTTCACTTTCCCCAAAAACGTGCTCCGCCTACCAGCCTTCTTATCATTGTAAACGTTAAGCTCCAGAATCTCCGTCGCCATCGAACCAACGTCGTGCACCATAAATTCGAGCTTCTCATCCCACTGAGGATTCAGATCTCGAAATATCGTCTTCGTACGGCGCCGCTGGCCGTCGTAATCGACGATGACGTAGGCGCTCGCCGTTCCCTGGCCATCCTTCGGCATCAAATTCTTCGCATTGCAAACTTCTATAATCAGCTTCCTGCTGCAATTCTCCGCCATTGATGCCAAAATTTCCCCCAAATTTCTTCAATTACAGGCTTCGGATCCACAAATCTTCAGAAACGAATGTAAAAAATGTGAGAATCAAAAGGAGCAATGGGAGAGATGTGATACTGTTTTGAAATGGAGTTCGAGTGACCCACCGACTCCAACGCTATTTATAGTCGCGGAAAGATCTAGAAGCCCCAATTTTCAAATTTAAATTTTCAATTTAAAAATAGTAATAATAATAATAATACTTACCATTTTTTATTTTCCTTTATCTCAAAATAATTTTTTATCTTTTCTTAATTTAGTAATTATACTACTTAACTAATATAATAAATACCATTTTAACTTATAATATATTACAAATATCATTACTTCTATATTACACCGTACTAATAAGATATTTTTGTTTTTTTCACTACAATTCAATATAACACTAATATTAAAAAATTTACGTGCAAAACGCAAATGTCATCCTTCTAATGGGACAGACGGAGTAATACTCCATTACGGGTCTACCTTTCCATTTTGGTTTGTGCTACTTATTTTGTTATTTTCTTCTTTGAAAAAATATTACTCTCTCAGTTCCAGAATTATAGTCAGAGTTGTGTTTGGCACGAAATTTAAAAAATATTAATATTATATTAGTAATGGGTAAAAAATCTTTTTGCCCTTGCGAGTGTGTTAGTATAAAAAATTAGTGGCAATTGTGTAATAATAATGAAAAGTAAGGGTAGTTTTACAGTGATATGATTATTTATATAAATTAAACTATTGTTTTGGGACGAACAAAAATAATAAAGAGGACTGTTGTATCAGGACAGGGAGAGTATATATTTAAATTTCATTTTAAAATTTTTAATTTAATTTTTTTTATTTTGATTATATTAATTAATTCAAATTTATTTTTACTAATACGTTTTTAATTATTTCTCTTAAATATTATAAGAACGCGATACTTGTAATTGAGGGAGTAAGTGATTATTATAATAACAAAAATTAAACTGAACTGAAGCCATTAATTATTTAATAAAAATTTAAAAAACTTTCCAAGATTGGAGTACATTACTGTCAGATTCCACGTCAGAAAACCACGTAAGACAAAAGCGGTCCACGTAGGCCCACGTGGTGGGCCCATTTGGGATCATCTCAGCCGTCAGATCATATCGTAACGGTCCGCATCGCCTAGGAGCGTCCCGCTTCGTGATCTTGTCTGGCTATTTAATTAAGTGGTAGATAAATGGACATGGTAATAGAGAATATTTACGGAATGCCACTGAGTTGGAGGGTAAAATAGAGATTTCACATTTGTTAGGGCATAAGAAATGAATGAAGCAAGCATGGTCAAAATGGGGACTCCATTGACTTTCAAAGATGGATTGATTTTTTAAAGGGAGTCCAACGCCAGAGAGATCTGAACCGTTCGTCTGTGGCATTTAGAAAATGAACGGTACCGATCTGTTACGCATAGGAAGTCCTGATTGCTCCCGGGAGTCGATTAATTTCAGTGGGACTTCTAGCGTGAAGATGTGCATTGGCTTCATGTAATTTTGGTTGCAAAAAACCCCAACGATATGTTATTAATTATTGGTTTATTTTGTGTCTTTATTTTAAGGATAAAATTATTATTTGATATAATAGTAAAACCAATTACTTTAAATGTAATGATTATACAAAATTTATATATATATATATTTTTATATTTTATAAAAAATAATACTCCCTCTATCCCAAAACTATAGTCTGGCTTGTGTTCGTCACGGGATTTAAAGAATATTAATATTATATTAGTAGTAAGTAAAAACTACGAGTAAAATATTTTTTTGTCATTGTGAGTGTATTAGTGTAAAAAAGTAGTGGCAATTGTGTAATAATAATGAAAAAATAAGGATAGCTTTATAGTAATATGATTATTTATGAAAATAAAACTATTGTTTTGGGACAGACAAAAATAATAAACAAGACTATTGTACTGAGACGGAGGGAGTAATATATATTTTATATTAAAAAATATAAGTAATTATTTATCAAAAATAATTTAAAATACAAAATAATAAATCTCATATATATTATATTAATTATTAACTACTCCCTTCGTCCAGCTATAAAGTATACTTATTTCTATTTTGGGACGTCTAATTACAAAGTAAACATTTTATTAAATACCTCACTTTTTTTCACATACTCTTACTTTGCATCACATCATTACTTTTATACCAAAAAGGAAGGGCAAAAATATCATTTTACTACTTTTAACTACTCACTATAATTAAAATATTATTATTATTTCTTAAACACCGCGCCAAAAGTAAATATTTACTTTGTACGTAGACGGAAGGAGTATTTTACTATAATTATATTTTTCAACAAACTTATTCTATTTTATAATTTTTTAATATAAAGTTTATTACTCCTTTAGTTCTGGTTCAAATTATCTTTTTTATCATTTTCGTCCACTCCAAAGTATTTTTTTCGTTTTAGTAGAAGTAATTATAAATATATAATTACACATACAATTACTTTATACATAAAATCAAAATATTAAAATATCACAATTTCTTACACACTTTCACTAATTAATAAAATATTATTATTTTTTAATTAGTATAAAATCCCAAAATACCACCAAGAGAGTATATAATAAAAATTATGTATAAAATAAATTAATACTCTATATATTTATTAAATCTGTGCTTTTTTTTCTAAAAAATATACAATATTTTCTATTAATAAAATATTACACATTTTTTTATATTTTATCATTCAATATTAGTATATTTATTTACATTTATGCCATTAACAACTACATACTCAATTTATTTAAAATTTTGTCTTACCTTATTAATTTACTTCTATACATAATTTCCAAAATATGTCATTTTATATCGCAATCATTTAATATAATATTCCCACCGTCCAACTTAATTTGTCTCATATTTTTATTTTCGTCCGTCTAACATAATTTATCATTTTTTTAAAAAAAATATATAATTATACACTTTAATCACATTTTAAAATTAATAATTTATAATTTTTTTATTTTAATTAAACTATTTAGTTATTTTAATCTCAATTTATAATTATTTTTATTGAATTATAATTATTTTTATTAATTATAATTATTTTTATTAATACACTTCTTAATTATTTATTAATTACAAAATATCCAAAACTCTATGCATAACCTAAACATAACAATTTAGCTGGAGCGGAGGCAATAATATAATCATTAAAATTTGTTTTTAATTTATATAAGCACATTTTTCATGGACATAGGAATAATATTTATATTTTTTGTACTTTAATTTTAATAATTTATATATGTGTAAGGGAAATGAATAATGTTTATACACAAATAAAAAATAAATAAAATTAAAGTGAATTTGAAATATGGTTAAAGTAATATAAATGTAATATTAGCGTTAAATTTATTTAAAATAATTAATTAATTTAATTAAAATATATTTTTTAATATAAAAAAAAAAAGAAATGTAAAAATAAAGAATGGGGTCCACCTAACAATGATGTAAATAAAGAAAAATACTTTTTACAGAATGTTTGATTTATTTATTTTTTTTACTATATGACCATACTTAATATAGAAAAATAAAAATAAAAATAAAAAGCAAACTTCAATAAGACAGATGAAGTATTATTTAACAACATAATTTAATTTTATTTATAATAATACTTCTACCGTCCTACATAATTATGTTAGTTTAGTAGTTTTGTTTGAAATGTATTTTTATTTTTATTTTTTTTATATAAAATATAAAAAATTGTGTCGATAATATAAAAAATAATATTATATTAAAATGTTAATATTTTGTAAAAGAATATAATATATATTATTTAGGTCGTGGTTGGGAAAACAATACACACTCTATTTATTAAAAATTTATTCACTAATAATTTTATTACATATATTTTAATAATATTGTGTTGAATATTAACTTGTTGCCAATTAAGCCAATTAAGTGATCTATTAAATTTATTAGATTTAAAATATATTAACAGAGACCCGATAAATTATTAATTGAGTTATGATACCAATTAAGAATAAGAAATAATATTTAAGGTTGTGATCTCAGGTGTAAACATAATGTCTATTATTTTTCATATCTCATAAAAGGCAGACACTTAGGGGTTTTTTTCAAAAAGAATTGCGTTATAAACTTGAAGAACACAAAACTCTGAATTAATCCGCAAATTTGAATCATATTGCGCCAATGGAATCAAGTTAAATTTATTTTCTTTATTTTTTTTATATCAATTATTTACTACGATAGATTTTAAGTTTAAGATTTAATTCTTGATAAACTTTCAACACATTTTTTTTTAATACATATTGGATAAACTCTCGATCAAATGTAATAAACATATAAGATTAGAAGGATTTTGAGTTCACCATCCATACATCTACAAGTAGACTATCTCTTACAGAACTACTATTATTATTATTATTATTATTATTATTATTATTTAATTTGATTCTAAAAATGTTCACAATTTATATCATATTATTTTATCAAAAAACAAGTAAAGTTGAGGGAGAAAGTATTATACTTCTCCATTCTTTTTTAAAAGGGCTTTTGAAATTTTATAAAAGAGGAAGAAATAATAATATTTTATTAATTAATAAAAGTGGGTAAAAATTTTTGATATTTTTAACTTTTGATTTTTTGTATAAAATAATTATATGCAATGATATAGTCGTAATTTTAAAATAAAAAAACTTAAAAAAAATGTTGGTATTAGTATATATTTTTTCTTTTCCTAAAAAAAGAAAAGAACACTTTCAAATTAGACGGACAAAATTAATAAAAAGAGTACTTTAAATTCAAAAAAATGAAATGTTCCCTGCGTCCCAATATAATAGTCTTATTTACTATTTTTATCCGTCCCAAAAAAATAATTTTATTTTCATAAATAACCATATCACTGTAAAACTATCCTTACTTTTTCATTATTATTATACAATTGCCACTACTTTTTACACTAATACTCTCACAAGGATATCTTTTATCTATATCTTTTACCCACTACCAATATAATATCAATATTCCTTAAATTCTGTGTCCAACTCAATTAAGACTATATTTACGAAACAGAGATGAGAGAGTATATTGTTAGCTCAAAAGTCATTTTTGGAAAAATTACTCAAGCCTACAAGAAAAATAGTCGGTCCAGGTGTCCGAAAGGTCAAATCGAAGCCGCTCAATCGGAGGCCCAAAGCTGAGATTAAGGCCCGAGAAAAGTGAAGCACAAATGGAGTGACTATTTTATTTTTTGATATTGATAGATAATGGATGAAATTAAATCCTAATTAATTTAAATTATGGATAAAAACAAATTATAATCAATTTAGATTACATTGGAAATAAAAATATATATTTTGAATTATAATCAATTTATATTACATTGGAAATAAAAATATATATTTTGGCTTTCTAAGAGAGGTCCAACATTTTTTTCTCACAACCCCGTCCGACGAGTTGTCGAAAAATATTTTAAGCATATATATGTATATACTATATATTACATATACATACAAACAGAGCTGGTAACAAATCGAGCCAAATTTTAAGTGTTTGTTAACGTTTGCAAACAAGATTCGTGTTCGTTCGTTAAAATTTTCAATTCGACTCGTTAAAAATTTTTGTTGTTTAAACTCATGTCCGTGTTCAGTTCGATTAGACTTGATCATACTCCTTCAAGCTCATTTGTCTTTTTTCTATTATTATTATTTATATATAAATTAAAAAGAAAATTTAAAATTATTTTATTTATATATTTTAAATTAATATTTTATTTATTTATAAATTATAATTTTATATGTATATATAATATTTATTCGTGTTCGCGAACGATTTTTAATCGAACCGAATCGAGCCGAATAGAGTTTCCGAACGGCTCAGTTTGTTTAATAGCTCTACATACAAATAGTATATCATGCTTCATCCATCTCATATTTATATATTTATTTATTTTTTGGAAGAAGTTTTAAAAATATTAGTATTATATTAAAATGTAGTAAAAATAAAAGTAAAAACATTAAATTAATCTTATAAGTATTGTATGATATAAGTGTAATGACATTTATAATTATTATAAATTGAAAGGTATTTGTAATATTAAATAAATAGATAATATAATTACTAAAAAAAATAATTTATTATAGGACAAACTAAAATGGAAAAATAAATAAATTTTTAATAAATAAATAGAATATCACTTTAACTATGTGACCCACCACAATGAACCGAGACTGAATACTTTAAACGAGTTAAATTACTCAACCCTAACCTGAGCCGTTTATAATTGTATCGAGTTCGTGTTATGTTAATTTTTATTGATTTGAACCTAAAATAAATTGAATTATTTAAAATTTAACTTAATTTATGAAAAATTACTAAATTATATTTATTTTACATATATAAAAAATATATTAATCAATATTAATATATTATAATCGGTTGTCATATCAAATTATAGTTGAAAGAACTATTTATTATTGTATCGAATTCGTGTCAACCCATATACATAATCGGGTTAAAATCTTTGACCCAAAGCCCTATTTATTATCGTATGGATTTCATGTCAACCCATATTTTTGACCCAAACTCAATTATTTGACGTCGAATAAATTTTTGCGAGCTCTACTCATAAATACCAAAATCAAATTTCAAAATTAAATTTTTAAATTTAAAAATAATATATACATATATTTGTATCTCATTTTGAAGTCTATTAATTTTAATAAAATCAGAACAGAATAGCAATTTTTTGAAAAGAACTAAAAATTAAAAAGTTGGAAATATATATAGACGAAATAAATAAATATAAACCAAACATAAAAAATGAGATCTTTCTATCCAATTCACCGAAATGCATATATTTTATTTTCACGGGTGACTTATTTTACCGAAACATACTAGTGTGTAATTTCTTTTACAATTTCTTCTATTTTTTCAAACTCCCCTTTAACTCTTTAACCAGAGCCGTTAAAGATCCGAACCGAATCTGAACCAAATTTTAAGTATTCGTTAACGTTCGCGAACAAAACTCGGGTTCGTTCGTTAAGCTTTCGAGCTCGTTCGTAGTGTTCGAACTCGGCTCGTAAGAATTTTTGTTGTTTGAGCTCGTGTTCGTGTTCAACTCGTTTAGGGTCGATTAAGCACGTTCGAGTTAGTTCGAGCTTGTTTGTCTTATTTTTTTAAATTTATATATAAATTATATGTTGATCGGTTCGTTCCGTCGAACGAGCTTTAACCGAGCCGAGTTCACGATCAACTCGGTTCGTTTAATAGCTCTACCTTTAACAGATTTGGACGAGAAATTCAAACCAATCCGCAGAACTATTGAATTGAATTGAAACAAACCTAATTCAAAAAAAAAAAAATTAAAAAAATTGATCGATCTGTTTATTTGTAGCAGGCGGCGCCCCAACCAAACACTGATCGTCTTCTTCGTCTTGATTGAATAAAATAAAATAGAAGAGGATGGTAAGGAAATGGTAAATAAGAAAGGCGGAGGAGGCGCTCAGAGACGAAAACGAATGGATTTGGATGATTATCCTCATTAGATATGAATCAGATTAACGAGATTTATCGATATCCTCATCACAGAGCCTCCTCCGAACCGTGAATGTGTGTGCTTGTGTTATTCCAGATCTAAATATATAAGAAAAAGATCTGCAACAGAGATTTTCTTACCTGGCTGGCTCGCGAGCATGGAGATTAGAAGCAGGCCGAAGGCGGAGGCGTCCAGAAAATTGAGGCGGTCATCTGATTTAGGGTTTTGAATTTATAGAAGAGGACTGAGGGGTAGTTTCGTCAATTAAAAAAATGGCGTGTGTATGGAATTTCTTTTGAATTTATAGAAGAGGACTTAGGATTTTGATTATATTTTAATTTTTTTAATCATATATATTATTAAAATATATTTTTATTACACATATTTTTAAATAATTAATTTTTATTATTAATTAATTTTTTAAAAAATAGATTATATCAATGGACTTCCTTCATTCATTTCATTATAATTAAACCGTTGAATTGAAAATATTTTATTTAAAGTAATAATATTTAATTAATTAATAATATGAGTTTTATTTTATTTTATTTCATATATAATAGTTTTAGTACAACAATACGACTTTATTCTCATTCATTTCTTAAAGACAAACAAGTATGGATGCCTTAAGCATGTCTATTTCTTGCTCTTTATTACACCATTCATAGTTATATATGTATACTAGAGATTTTAAAAGACGGTCGAGAAGAAACATCGGCGAGCACGACAACAATAGAAGTCAATTCTAATACAAAGAATCGACTCTAGAAAGAAAAATTGTTTCACTTATATTATACGGGATGTAAGCCTCGTTGCCCGTGTATTTCACAAGTTTTGCGATTTTGGTAACTTGGAGAATCGATTGAATTTCGCCTTCGTAGTTAAGCAAGGCGCAACCCTTGACAGGAAGCTCTGTAAAGACCATGCATGTCGGGATTATAATATCTTCTGAAAAAGGCTCTTTATGCCCTTCCACGAAGAATGAGATGTTACCATCGACAGTGGTGGTTGTTTCCAAGGTATTTTTACCTGTTGAGAATTAATGTGTTAGAATAATTGTGAAATAAATCCTCAAAATTGAATTTTGAATTTGAAATTTTAAATTCAATTTCAAAATTTAATAATATGTATATTTATAGTGATATACAAATTATTTAAATAAGTCAAAAATCTTATAAATCTGTTAAATAAGATAACTAACATAAATAAAATTCTTATGAAGAGAATTTCAATTCCATATTCTAACAACATGATTATGAGGCTTTAATACGTGTTAGTTACAAGCTTAGTAATCTATATATAGACCTCAAACCTTCATTGTAATTATCGATTCTTAGCATCATTTTGTTTAATAATAAAATTCATTCCATTATAATAAAAAAAAAAAAACCAACAATACCCATGTTGCGATCATTACAGTCCAGCCGACTGACCGCTCCATTGAGGCCAGGTCCCGGGCACTCGCCGTCGGTGGTGCAGCAGACTCGGCCAGTCACGATCAAGTTGTTCTCTCGGAGATAATGTCGGGGAGAATATTGAGGTTTAGCTGCGGCAAATGAGAAAAGGGCGGCGACGAAAAGGGCTATGGAAAAATGATAAGAATTCGCCATTGAAATAGTAGAAATCATATGAATTTTTTGGGGTGCCAACTACTGCGAAGAAATAGCTAATTTATAGATGAAAATCTTTTGTAAGATAGAAGGATTATGGTAAGAGATTGATATTTCCACTTTTTAGATCTTCTTGGAATCCTAATTAATGTTGATATGATCCTTATAGACATGGTAGTAGTATATGTAGCTATTGTTAATTTTTATTATTATTAATATCCCCAAACAAATGCATAGTTCAAATTTATTACTTAAAAGTCCAAGGGTGTAAACCCGCAAAAATAAAATAAAAAGAATCGACAAACACAATTACATGGTTCATTATTGTGAGATGTTGGTTACGTCTACGGTAGAAGAAAAATAACTTTATTAGGCACACACGGCGGTATATCATAAATCATAATGAACATTTATAATAAACAGAATTTTTCGTTATTTTAGTCCTCCGGCACCGGAGACGTCCGCGTGGCTCGCCGGAAGCCACGTGTCCCACCAAGTCAGCGACACGTGGCGGACACGTGAATTTTATTTTTTTATATTTAATTTTTTTTGTTTCAATTGGACCAAATAAAAAAAAAGATTAAAAAAGCAAATAAATTTTTTTAAAAAATAAAAAAATAAATAATAATAATAATAAAATCCACGTGTCCGCCAGGAGTCGTTGACCTAGCGGACACGTAGTCTCCGGCAAGCCACGCGGATGTCTCCGGCGCCGAAGGACTAAAACAACGAAAAATTTTCACTTATGGGACTAGTTTGCGACATACTCCATTTACAAGACTAAAATAATAAAGGGTCAATTACGTGACTAAAAATAGTTTACCCTAAAATTTTATACTCCCTCCGTCCCAAACAATTTGCAATATTTCATTTTTGATATATCCCAAACACTGTGCAACATTTCCAAAATAGGAAATAATTAATCATATTTAATCTCTATCTCATATTTTATCCCCTCACATTATCCAAATATAAAAATAAAATATACATTTATCTTTCTATCACATCACATAATTTCTAAATTATCCTACTTAATACTATTCATCTAAAAAACCGTGTCAAATGCAAATATTACACCTTGTTTGGAATCAAGGGAGTATTAAATACCATTTTATGTCATATTAAAAATTTAATTTCAATTCAATATTTTTATTATTTTTTTTATTTTCAAATCCTACTCCCAAGACCATATCCGGACACACCATAAAAAATATGCATTTAAATATGTGTGTTTATTTGTGGGGTTCTTATTTTGAATAGTAAAATTTTGAATTGAAATAGTTGTTTGATGTGATATAAATATGTATTGATGTGATGTTTTGAGTGTAAGATTTTAGTGTAATAAAAATAAATAAAAATTAGGTGTTTAATTTGATGTTTTTTAAGGAAAAAAAAATTGAAACAATAAAATAAGTGTAAAACCTGTCAAGTAAACACCCTAAGACTTTTTTTTTTTTAAATTTAAAATATTACATCATAAATTATAAGCTGCAATCCTTGTTGATTAGGTCAAATAAACCAATTAATATATCTAATAAAGGTATACATTTTAAGGTTTTTTTTTTTTTTTGAAAATAATATATATATATTTTATAAAAAGTCATAATAATTATTTCCTTCCTCCCATAACAAAATATCTATTTTTTCATTTTAGTTCGTTCCATAACAAAGTATTCATTTCCTTTTTAAGTAATTGTACTATCTACATAACGTTGCAAATACCCTTACAACTTACAATATATTACACAAATGTCATTACCTTTATATTACACGTACTAATAAGGTTATTTTAGTCATTTCTATTTTATTTCTATTATATTTTAATATAATACTAATATTTCTAAAACTACTTGAAAAAACAAATGGATACTTTTTTATGGGACGGAGAGAGTATATAATTACAAAAAAAATTAAAATAAATCCAAAAGAACAAAAGGAAGTTATTATTTGAGGTTTGGTTTGTGATCTATGGGAGAAATCGAACAACTTATTATCGAGGCAACAATTAATGATGCTTGTAATGTTACAATTATAATTTTATTTTAATAATTATAGTCAACTCATGATTCTAATTGATAATTCAATATTCATATTTTGATGATCCTAATAAAATTTGTTATGCAATAAATATATAATAAAATTATCCCACTGAATATAATAAAAAGAAAATGATAAATTATATTTATTCATAATTATTTTTTATAGAAAATTAGCAATAGCTTTTTTTTTTTTTTTTTTTGGTAAAAGTAATGTTTAGCCAGACAAATTGGTCACTAATTATAATTTTTTTTTAGTCCTAAATATATTTATATTAAATATTGTGGCAAAATGCTACATGAATAAAATTATCTATAATATATATATGCTTTAAAACGTACTATTATATTATTTTATTATATATATGCCAAAAAATAATAAAATAATTATAATGATTTTCATGATATTTATACATAAAATACAAATGATATATGTTTAGTAAATTATAATATCTATGTATAATTAGTTTACAATAATTTAACAATATACTATATACTCTCTCCGTCGGGCCTGGTTTGCAGGGTATTAGATTTGGCCGGGAGTTTACCCAATACGCATTTTCGGGTAACGGCTGCGAGTTCCCACGTCATCCAAAAAAAATAAAAGATCACCAATTTTTATTTTTGTAAGTTTATCAATTTTAAATATAATTAACAAATATAAATTAATTTAATTAGATTTCTAACATCTTATACGTAGGACCCACTCAAAATCCCTTTATTTCTGTATCTCTCTTCAATTAACAAATAAATATTTTTATCTATCTTTAAAACTTCTCATTTTTTATAAAACTAATTTACGATAATGATAAATAAATAAATAGATTTTTTTTATTCATTTGTATTATATAAAGTTTTATTATCTACAAAATGATATTCATTTTGATATATTTTATTGAGATATAGTTCTAAAAATATTTAAAATACCAACAATATTATTCATATAAATAATAATAAAAATATTATCATAACTTATTATTAATAATTTACTAATTTATACTATCTAAAATATACTGTGTCCCTGACAAAAAGGTTCATCTTTCGCCGAACGAAGGGAGTACTTTATTATAATTATAATACTAGCATTATATCATTTACTCCATCCGTAATGTAAAAGTATGCTTACCGGGCACGGATTTAAAAAAAAGTAGATAAAAATAGAAACTCTTTTCTTTTAGGGTAAAGAAAATTTAGAAAAAATTGGTATTTTTTATTAAAAATAGAAACGGAAATAAGTTTGGATGATAACTAAAAAAAATAAGTGAGAATAAATTTGAATAATAAAGGAAATATAAAGCTAAAAATAATATTGAAATATGACTTGTCTTGTCGAACCTAATTTGCAGGGGTATTAGGTTCGATTGCAAATTTACTCCGAGCTCACTAAACAAGTAACGACGACGGATTCTCATATTATCAAATAATAATAATAATAATAATAATAATAATAATAATAATAATATTGAAATAGTCAAATATTTATTTACTCTATTATTATATATTAGATCAAACTAGATGTTAGATGATTTCTCCTAAAGAGAAATGTAATTGTTTTCATTTATTTGATTCTCCACCAAATATGTATCAATTTGTTTTTACTATCTTTTATAATAAATAATATTGTTACCATTCAAAATATTAAATCAAACATGTATCTTTTAATTTTTTATATTATAGTATAAAAAATTTAATTTTACTTTTATATCTTTTCAATAACTAATAAAATACTATAATCTTTTTAATATACAAAAAAAGTTAAAAGGGATATATATTCGTCTGGAACGGGAAAGTAATAACTATGTTGGAAAAAATTGCATTTGTAACTTGAAAAGTACAAACTATTTTTGTTCATGGTGGGATTAGGTGTTGAGAGTCACTCATCAGCACCATGCTGATTGATTAATAAAGATTACATTATAAAAATTAATCGACTTATATTAATTTAGAGGTATAAAAGTACTTTTTCTCATTTCTCTAATTAATACTTCCTTGTCATCTAATTCTATATTTATTTAACCGGGTAAAGAAAAATAGATAAAAATAGATATATTTAACCGGGTATGAGTTTTAAGAAAAATAGATAAAAATAGAAACTTTTACTCAGGTAAAGAAAAAGTAGAAAAAATGGTATTTTTTACTAAAGTAAAACGAAAATAAATTTAGATGACAACCAAAAAGAAAAGTGGGAATAGATTTGGATGACGGAGGGAGTATAATTTATTGTCTCTCTTTTCTTCTTTTCCCTTCCTTTCCTTTCTCGTATGCGAATATATTTCAACAACGTTCTGTTTTGTTCAGTTTAGCATTTAAGTGTGTATGACGAAACATTCATATTATATTACACGGATATCTCGTGTAATATAATATCTCGTGTCGAATGGATTGGTGATTAATTAGAAAGGAAATACCTTGCAATGTGACGTTGAACAAACACACAATTTGAAGGAAAAACACGAACAAAACATACAAAGGAGAAAGAAGCATAAGGAGGAATTGCCTTAAAGACAATTCAAGCACAAATGGACTATGATATGGGTTTTATATACGAACAAGATGGTCGTTTGTTTTTTGCACATAAATTTTTTTAGTATTAGTATTACATTATATGTAGTACATATCAATAATTAAAAAAAAAAGACTAAAATATCTCTATTAGTATTGTATAATATATAAGTAATGATATTTTTGCAATATATTATAAGTTATACGTATATTTATAATGTTAGATAGATAGTACAATTATCAAATAAAAAATGATAATCTTATTTTGAGACAGACAAAAAAAAATGATAACTTTTTAATGGAACCGAAGGAGTTTAATTTTAGTACAACAATACAACTTTATTCTCATTCATTCCTTAAAAGACAAACGAAAACAAATAGTATGGAGTATGGATGCCTTAAGCATGGCTATTTCTTGGCCTAAATTACACTCATCCATAGTTATATAAGATTTCAACATACAAGCACATATATACATGTATGTATGTATAGTAGAGATCAAAGGTGAAAAGAAGCAACAACGACGAAAACGACGATAGAATTTAACGAGCAACGACATATTTCTATAAAGGTTGGATGAAAGACAACAAATCCGTGCCAGTTATATTATATCGAACGGGGTTCCCAATAGGCATGACATTGTCGAATCCCGGAATTGAGAAAATTTCGCTGAAGGTGTGGAGGGCGCAACCCGCGACAGGAAGCTTTGTAATGACCACACATGTGCTGAGTAAAAAGTTTTCCGAATAAGGTACTTTCTGCCCTTCTACGAAGATTGTGAAGTTACCGTCGATGGTGGTGGTTGCGCCAATGGAATGCAAACCGACACGAGTATCAAAACAGTCTGGTGGAAGTGCAGCAGAGTCGGCCGGACACAGTCAAGTTGTTTTGTTCGAGAAAGATTGGGATTCGAGTTTGAGCTGTGGCTAAGGAGAAAAGGGAAGCCGCGAAAAGGGCTATGGAAAGGTAATGAGAAGCCATTGAAAGAGTCGAAACTATGAAATTTTGCGATGC
This sequence comes from Andrographis paniculata, assembly GCF_009805555.1. NCBI lineage: Eukaryota > Viridiplantae > Streptophyta > Magnoliopsida > Lamiales > Acanthaceae > Andrographis > Andrographis paniculata. The sequence continues at coordinate 1,831,363 of NW_026137424.1, forward strand.
GGACTATGACGAAGAAAGAGCTTATTTATAAATGAAAAAAGTTGTAGCATAGAAAGATTTTGGTTAGAAACGATACTTTTTTTTTTTAACCCACACATACACTCATCTGAGATCAAATTCGGAACCTAGCTTTCTAATGAAAGATGTCTCACTACTTGAATTACAAGGATTTGACATAAATAATATTCCCTCCGTTTCATAAGAATGATACTATTTTTCTTTTTTTTTTTTTTTCGTCCCAAAACAAGGATATTATCTTCTTATTTAGTAATTGTACTACCTACATAACATAATTACCCTTACAGCTTCCAATATATTACACAAACGTCATTACTTTTATATCACACACACTACAAAAAAATTAGTATATTTGTAACGGAATTTCGTTCATAAAGTTCACGTAGCTAACGTAATTCCATCTCTAATTCCGTCTCTAATATCATTAGTAACAGAAAAAGTGAATTTAGTAACCAAAAAATCTCATTACAAAATTGATAATTTCTTGTAGTGACAATCTAATAGGGACATTTTTGTCTTTTTTATTATAGACCAATATAATACTAATATTCAAAAATCTACGTGCAAAAAATAAACGTTACTCTTCTTCCAAGACGGAGGTAGTACTATTTTTAGATTTTTACACCTAACTAATTTTGATATGATCCTTGTAGATATCACAGTATAGTTGTTATTTAAAGATGACGGTTCGCCTAGCTAGGGATTTTTAAATATAATGAGATATAAGTTAAAATGAATGGATCGGTTAGGATATTGATTAGGACTAATCAGTATCGTGCTTATAATTAGCATATTAGCAACTATATGTCAATGTGTCGCTGAAATTAAATCAACATATATTGTGTGGATTATATATTATCATATGTCGTCAGTTTATCTCATGGATTTATGTAATGTTACCGTACACTTTATGATGAGATCAATCATTCTATGTTTGGAATGACTATTATCATATGTTGTTAGCTTATACTGTGTATTTGTGTTGTATTAATATGTACTTTTAACGGATCAATATTGAGATATAATATGTAGACCATTATCACATGCTGATTAATTAGTTCTAATCAGCATCCTAACAACCGCCTATGAAGAAAGTCGAACTCATTACATTTCTATTGATGATTTGGTCTATATGTAAATTTTTAAAAATTAAATTAAATTAATATCTAGTTGAATTACTCATATATCAATGAGTTTAATATCTATAATATGGATTAATAAAAAGTCTTTCAATGTAATTTGTCTTCATTTCTATCACATTAATATATATATATATATATATATTTCAATTCAAGACTCGTGAACCCAACTCAGAATGCACCCCAAAAACATTTGTTCATACACATTTTTTTATTTAAAATATAGTACTAAAAATTAAATTTTTATTCAAAATACCGTATCAATATCTATTAAATATCGAATTAAAGTTTCGTTTTAATTCAACTTTGTGTTATTATAATTTCAAACTGAACTTTCAAACCTATATTTGAATGCACCATAAAGAACAAACCCAAGGCAATGAACATAAATAGTTGTGAGGATTGCCAAACTAATTTGGTTTGTCATTTATTGGATAAATTGAACAATCGTATTATTGAGGCAACAAATTAATTAATGAAGCTTGTATTCCTAAAGTTTTAATTTTAGTTAGGATAAATTATACTTGCTTCGTGCCGCATTAACGTATATATTTTTTATTTTTGTCCGTTCCGCAATAATGTATATATATCTTATTTTAGTAACTATGGATGTAATACCTCAATTTTAGAATATATAGAATAATATTACGATATTTAATAATTTGATAATATTAATAGAAGTAAGAAATTAATATTAAGGAATAAATTTTATTACTACTTTGTATAAAGATTATACTAGAGTGTAACCCGTGCTATGAACGAGTTATTTTTATATTAAATTATATATTGATTTAATATTTTTTAAAAAAAATACTTAAATAATACTTATAATTTATATATGTATATAATTTTACTCGAATTAAATTAATTTGAAAAATAACATACACAATAAAATATTTTCGAAAAAAGAATTTATAGAAAATAAAAATAACATAATAAATAATTAAAAATATATATACACGATAAATATAGAACTACTACAATAAAAATAAAAATAAAAAATTATATGTTAAAATTTATCTTAATTTTTTGTATGAATTTTCTGAATTTTTTCAAATAAAAAAACTTAAAAAATTTAAACTTAATCTACAAATTTGGAAAATCTATTAAAATATTATACTAAAAACGAAATCATGTATTTTTGAATGTATAGATTATATATATTATATATTTTGTATGAATCTATATATATATATATATTATATTTTAAAACTTTAATCGAAAATCGTATTAAAATTTTTCTATTAGAACACACCCAATTTGGTAAAATAATAAATAAAATCCACAAAAGATGAGAGGGATTTAAAGTTTAATTTATCATAATAAATAAAAATCATAGACAAATAGTTATGTCATTTAGAATTTAAGAAATATAAATCCCGAGTAATTTTACCAACCAAACAAATGATAGGATTCCCAAATCATAAATGCAATAAATCATATCACATATTGTTGGATTTTTTGATTCAATTAGATCTACCGCAATATAAGATACACACTTAATTATGCATCCCGCTTTAAACCCTGGCCGAGACCGCGACCCGCACCCGTCGGACCCGTGACCCGTCAGACCCTGAACCGCGTACTTACTTACCTGACCCTGACCGCAACCCGTTACCCGCGACCCACTTCGGATCAGCGTCTTTTTGCTAGACGCGATCCTGGCCGTCCATTGTGGATCTTCATCCTGGCCGTTCACCTTGAGTATATATACATAGAGAGAGTGTGTTTAACTCTCATTCTTCACTCTCATAACCCTCTCTCTATACCACTCACCCTCTCTAGCTCTCCTCTCTCTCTCTCGACCTCTCTTTTTACTTTTCCAGTGACTTTTTCCAGCGATTCTTGGTGGAGCCTTCCTCCTGTAAGTTGTGGAGCTCCTTTGGCGCGGTGTATTACCCCCTGGTTTGTTGTTCGTAGCCGCAAAGGGCTCGTTCAACTTTGAGGCATTTGTATTTTCGTTTGTTTCGCCTTGTATATTCTTGTGGGGGTTTATTTTCCATGAGTCGTTCGGTTTCAGGCCGATTTAAAGTGTGTAGTCGCTAGTTAGGTGGATTTGTGTGTCGATTTACTGTTTTGAATTGTTATGGGCTGAGCCTAACCAAAACTAGTTTAATATTTGTGTTTTAACTCGATTTCATTAATAAAACTTAAGATCTATTTCGTATTTTTCTATTACAAGTGGTATAAGAGCTCTTTGGTGTTTTTTCGTTTTGGAAATCGAGTAATATTTTCAGTTTTGAGGTTTTTTGGTGGTAAGTCTTTAGATCTACGAAAGGATCTGGTTGAATCAAACTTTTTTTTTTTGTTGTTTCGATTCTTTTCCTGGTAGATCTGTTGGATACCGGCCAAAATCTCACTCGATCCGTGCTTTTTAGCCTCGGTCGCGTGCAATTTGTGTTGAACGTGACTTAATCGCTACAGATCTGTGTAGTTTGGTTAAGTTTTGACACTAGATTTGGTTAGTTTGTTACAAAACCGTTTTACTTTTAACAAACGAGTTTTATATTTCAAACCTCCTTTAAATAAAAGGTGTAAATCGGGTAAAGTGCCTCTGTTTTGTATAGATCTGTTCTCTGGAGTCAAAATCTAAAAGGTTTCGTAAACCTTAAAAGTTGATAAACTATTTTTTTGAAGATCTTTATATTTTTCAAACTAAAATCTTGTTTGAAATCTTCGAATCTTTTAAGCCTTGTCTGTTTGTGTTTGTTCTTGAGTCGACATTGTGCAATATACAATTTGTTTCAGGGATTCTAACAATTTGTTAGAAGATAAACAAAAATTTTTAGTTCGGTTTCCGTTTTTGTGAATTTTTTTTTAGTTTGGCTAACCCATATTTTCTACAAAAGATAATAGGTTTGTTTACTGTGTATTTTCTACTGTTTTGTAGAAATATAAATTTTTGTTGTTGTGTTACAAGGGTAACCCCTTAAACTCACATTATTTACTATTTTTGGTGCTTGTTTTAAATTTTTGTATTTAATTTTTTGTGCCCAAAAATAAATTGTAAAAGCTATTGTGAAACCAAGGTTACTAAACTTCGATCCTCACTTTGTGAGTGATTCTCGAGTACCTCAGTTGAATAGTCACGAGTGTATGTTGTAATAGTTAGGTTATATATATTTTTTTGATTGCCTAAATTGCTTGTTGTGATTGTCTGATTGTATGCGATAATCTGTAATTATTTGTTTCGTGTGATTTACTTGCAAAATAATTTGTTTTTTGTGTGAAAATTAAAATAAATAATTTTCTGGAATTTTAAAACAGAACTGGTCTTTCTTTTAAAAAAAAATGGCTGGTAGCTCTAGTTTTAATATATCTTCTTTTGATAGGAAAATGAATTTTGCAATTTGGAAATAAAAAATGAGAAGCATTTTAGTCACTCAAAGAATAATTAGAGCAATTGAGCCGGATCATGTAGCTCAAATTCCTCTAAAGAGGAGGGTTGAGTTAGATGAAATGACTTACTCTATTATAATACTCAATTTAGCAAATCATGTAATTAGAAAAGTAGGTAAGCAAGAATCTGCTTTGGAATTATGGAATAAATTGGATGATCTATACACTCAAACTTCACTTCCTAGTAGGTTATATTTGCTAGAATAAAATTTTAGTTTTAAACTTGATTTGTCAAAATCAATTGATGAAAATCTGGACAGTTTTTCAAAATTGATACCAGATATAAAACTTACTAGTGATAAAAAAATATTGAAGATTATAGTGCTATAGTTTTGTTAAATGCAATTCCTAATTCATTGATGTGAAATCTGCTATTAATTATGGGCGTGATTTTGTAACATTATATGTAGTCATTAATGGGTTAAAATCTAAATAATTAGATTTACAAATTCATAAGTTCAATTAGGGTGAAGTCATGTATATTAGAGGTAGGTCTCCTTTTAGATCAAATAAAAAGTATAATTTTGGAAAAAATAATAATAGTAATAAAGACCAGAATAATAGAAATAAATATAGATCTAAAAGTATATGAAACAATAGATCTAAAACTCCAAATAAATAGGGTAAAAGATGCTATAATTGTGGTGATCCTAACCATTTTATACGTGAGTGTCCTAAAAAGAAGATTAATAACATTACAAACAGTAATAATAATGGTAGCCAACAACATGTTAATGAGTTAGCCAATATGACATTACTTGATCGAAAATGTGGTGATGTGTTTACTGTTACTGTCGACTGCTTGAATGTGAACAATGTATGTATGAATGAATGGCTTATTGATTCTGGATGCACTTACCATATGACTCCATTAAAATTGACTTTTTGTGAACATAAAACTTTAGAAAATTGCACTGTTTCCATGACTGATAATAGTGTTTCTAAAGTGCTTGGAATTGGTAGTGTAAATTTGAAATTTAACACTAGTTTTGTGCTAAAATTAAATAATGTGAGGCATGTACCTGGTTTATCAAATAATCTGCTTTATTGTGCTGTTTTATCATATTTAGAATTAGAGGAAAATGGGGAAATGATTGTATAAAAATTACTATCTTTAGTTGTGTTTAAAGTTGTAAAACATAATAATCTATACGTTACTTGTGCTGAACCAATTAATATGCTTGTAAACACAATAAATTCTGTTAAAGAGAATAGTGATTTGTGGCATAAGAGATTATGACACTTAAGTAACAAGGGATTAGAAATTTTACATAAAAATGAATCTTTATGAAATGTAAAATTTAATCCAGTGTCCTTTTGTGATAATTGTGTGTATGGTAAACACCATAGGGTCCAATTTCCCCATCCCCCTAGTGAAAAATGTGATTTGTGTAAATCTGTGTTGGATTATTTACATGCTGATGTGTGGGGTACAGCTAGTAAGCCATACATGGTGGGGCTAGATATTTTTTATCCATTATTGATGATTTTTCTAGAAAAACTTGGGTATTTTTGATAAATAATAAATTTGATGTGTTTGATATTTTCAAAAATTGGAAAATTAAAATTGAAAATCAAACTGAAAAGAAAATTAAATATCTTAGAACTGATAATGGTTTAGAATTTTTGAAATGTTTTTTGTCAAGAAAATGCTATAAATAGACATAATATTGTCCCCTATACACCCCAACAAAATGGGGTGGCTGAGAGGATGAACCGGACTCTCTTGGAGAGAGTTCGAAGCCTTTTAGCTTCATCCAATTTGTCTAAAAATTTATGCAGGAAGCTATTATGACAACAACTTATATAGTCAATAGATCACCCTCTATTCCGATCAAAAAAAAAAAATAGATCACCCTCTATTCCTTTGAATGGTGCTTGTCCTGAATTTAAGTGAACTGGTAGAAAAATTGATTTTTCAAATATTCGGGTGTTTGAGTGTTCTGCTTTTATACGTGTTAATAATGACAAATTAGACCCTAGAGCTGAAAAATGTGTTTTCTTGGGTTATCCGAAATGAGTTTAAGGTTATAGATTACGGTTAAGATCTAGGCTTGGTTTTAAAACTGTTATTAGTAGAGATGTTGTTTTCAATGAAAATGAGATGTCTTGTTTAAATATTGAAAATTTTGTTTTGGATAAATCTGAAATTAATGTTGAAAATTTAGACTTAGTAATACTCCAAATGAGGTGGAGTATAATATTGCTAGTATAGGTGAAGTAGAAAATATAGAAAATGATGTTGAAATTCGAGTAGGATCTGCTGTGAGAGAGGAAACTTTTATTGAAATTGATAATGACATTTCTGAAAATCAAAATGAATTTGATTTTGATAAAAATAATCAAAACGAATCTATTTTCGAAAATAACAGTCAAAATGAATCTGATTTTGACAATAATAATCAAAATGAGTTAGAAAATTATCAATTGACTAGAGATAAGGGTAAAAGAATCCCTAGGTTGCCTACTAGGCTTGGTGATTTTGATTTGTATTCTTTGACTTTTAGTGTATTTGAGAATTTAGATGGTAATGAACCTAAAACATTTAGGGAGGCCATAAATTCTTAAAATAAAAATCAGTGGTTAAAAGTAATGAAAGAAGAAATGGATTCATTATATGATAATAAAACTTGGTGTTTGGTTCCTAAACCTCCTAATTGTTCTCTTGTTGATTGTAAATGGATATATAAAGTGAAACAAGAAGATAATGGAATTAGGTTTAAGGCTAGATTAGTAGCTAAGGGTTTTACCCCAAAGGAAGGAATAGATTATAATGAAATTTTTTACCTTGTTGTCAAATTTACCACTGTTAGAGTCATATTAGCTCTAGTTGCATTTTATGATTGGGAGCTAAACCAATTAGATGTTAAAACAGTCTTTTTGCATGGTGAATTAAATGAGAAGATTTATATGAAACAACCTTAAGGTTTTGTTGATAAAAATAAAATGAATCATGTTCGTTTGTTAAAAAAATCTTTGTATGGTTTAAAACAGTCACCAAGACAATGTAATATTAAATTTGATAATTGTATGAAAAATCTTGATTTTATTAAAAGAAAATTTGATTATTGTTTGTATTTCAAAACTGTTAAAAACCAACCTTTTTTTCTTCTCATTTATGTTGATGATATATTGATTATTAGTCTATGTTTAAAACTTATTGATCACGTGACTAAGTGTTTATGTGATAATTTTGACATGAAACTATTGGGTGATGCCAAAGTAATTTTGGGAATGTGTATCACTAGGGATAGAAAAATTCAAGACTGTTTTTGAATCAGTCTACTTATATTTCGAAAATACTTAAGAAAATTTCTATGAGTGATGCTAAATCCGTTTCTGTTTCTATGGCTTCTAATTTCGTGTTAAGTAGGGATCAATGTCCCAAATCAGAATCTGATTTTGAGTATATGAAACATGTACCATATTCTAATGCAATAGGTTTCATAATGTACTTAATGGTTAGCACTAGGCCATATTTAGCTTATGTTATTAGTTGTTTAAGTAGGTATATGTCGAACCCTAGTTTAGAATATTGGCATGGATTGAAATGGGTTTTTAGATACTTAACTGATACAATAAATGTTGGTCTTATGTTTGAAAAACATACTGAAAATATTAAATTAAAGGGTTTTGTAGATTCTAATTATGCAAATGATATGGATAGTAGGAAAAGTACTACTTCATATGTTTTTACTTTGTATGGAACTTGTATAAATTGAAAATCTCAATTGCAACACATTGTTGCACTGTCCATTACAGAATCTAAATATGTTGCAATTACTGAAGCTTTAGAAGAAGCATTATGGTTAAAATGATTAATCAGTGAATTATGTTATTTACAACATGTTGTTACTGTTTTTTCGGATAGTTAGTCTGGAATCCAGTTGTGCAAAAACCCTGTATTTCATTGTAGAACCAAACATATTGACATGCGTTTTCATTTCATACGTGAAAGTGTATTTAAAGAAATTATAAAATTAGAAAAATTTCCATCTGATATAGGTACTAAAGTTTTTTCTGCAAATAAATTTATATATTGTATGAAATATATACATTGTGATACCTTTGATTAGCCTTATACTACTTAGAGTAGTAGGTAGGCTAAATTAATGTTTTGCTAACATTATGTTTCTTCTTGTATGCAACCAAATATATGGGTGATAATGTACCCATTTACCTCTCAAACAAAAAATCAGGTGGAGGATTTGTTGAATTTTTTGATCCAATTAAATCCACCCCAATATAAAATACACACACTTAATTATGCACTCCGCTTTAAACCTTGGCCCTGACCGCGACCCGTACCCGCCAGACCCTGAACCGCGTACTTACTTACCTGACCCGTGACCCCAACCCGGAGTCGAGACCCGTGACCCGCGACCCGCTTAGGATCCGCGTCTTTTTGCTAAACGCGATCCTGGCCGTCCATTGTGGATCTTCATCATGGTCGTTCACCTTGAGTATATATACATAGAGAAAGAGTGTTTAACTCTCATTCTTCACTCTCATAATCCTCTTTCTACACCACTCACCCTCTCTAGCTCTCCTTTCTCTCTCTCGACCTCTCTGTTTACCTTTCCGGTGACTTTTTCCAGCGGTTCTTGGTGGCGCCTTCCTCCTGTAACTTGTGGAGCTCCTTTAGCGCGGTGTTTTACCCCCTGATTTGTTGTTCGTAGCTGCAAAGGGCTCGTTCAATTTTGAGGCGTTTGTATTTTTGTTTGTTTCGCCTTGTATGTTCTTAAGGAGGTTTATTTTGTGTGTGTCGTTCAGTTTCGGGCCGGTTTAAAGTGTGTAATCGCTAGTTATGTGGATTTGTGTTTCGATTTACTGTTTTGAGTGGTTAGGGGCTGATCCTAACCAAAACTAGTCTAATATTTGTGTTTTAACCCGATTTTGTTAATAAAACTTTAGATCTATTTCGTATTTTTCTATTACACATATAAATCATATTGTAAAATATCAATCCCACAAAAAAAACAAAAGTTCGTCAACCTAGAAGCCCCTCAATAAACAATTATTTATAGGTTTAATTTCATAAGGAGGAATTGCCTTAAAGAAAATTCAAGAACAAATGCAATATAATAAAGGTTTAATTTTATATATAATAATTTTACTAATACAATACAACTTTATTCTCGTTCATTCCTTAAATGAAAAAAAGAAATATGGATGCCTTAAGTATGCCTATTTCTTGCCCTTTATTACACCAATTTATAGTCATATATATATATATATATATATAGTAGAGATTTTAAAGTCGAAAAAAAGCATCAACAATGACGACGACGACGATAGAAGTTAACGAGCAACGACGGAATTCTAAAAAGGTTCGACTAAAGACACCAAAGTCGTGGCAGTTATATTATATCGAACGGGATTCCCAATAGGTTTGGCATTGGTAAATCGAAGAGTTGCAAGAATTTCGCCGGAGGTGAGGAGGGCGCAGCCCGCGACAGGAAGTTTTGTAAAGACTGTACACGAGTCGATTAAAATGTTTTCCGAATTAGGGACTTTTTTCCCTTCTGCAAAAATTGTGAAGTTACCGTTGATGGTGGTGGTTTTGCCAATGGTATGCAAACCGAGACTAGTATCAAAACAGTCCAGCCGACTAGTGGCCCCATTGAGGCTGGTCCCGGGGCAGTTTCCGGTGGCGGTGCAGCAGACTCGGCCAGTCACGGTCAAGTTGTTTTGTTCGAGTAAGACTGGGTGTCGAGTTTGAGCTGTGGCGAAGGAGAAAAGGGTAGCCGCGAAAAGGGCTATGGAAAGGTAATGAGAAGCCATTGAAAGAGTCAAAACTAAGAAATTCTGCGATGCCGACTATGGCGAAGAAAGAGCTTATTTATAGATGAAAAAAGTTGTAGTATAGAAAGATTTTGGTTAGAAAAGATACTACGTTTTTTTTTTTTAACCCACACATAGATCCCACTTGGGATCAAATCCAGAACGTAGTTTTGGAATAGAGGATGTCTCATTGCTTGATTTACAAGGACTTGACAGAAGCAATACTAGTTTTTAGATCTTTACGCCGGACGAGAGAAAATTGCAAAAAATATCTCACACGTATATCTCATTATATTTTTGTCATGTACTAATCTCGCTGGCAAAATATATCATACATATTTGCAAAAGTCGTTATTTCTGTCTTTTTTCTGCGCGTGACGTCACACCACGCGCAGCCAAATGATATAAATTTCGATTTTTGCAAATATGTAGAATATATTTTATCAAGCGAGATAAATACAGGATAAAAGTGATCATGGGTTATATCGTATAGAATATATTTTGCAATTTCCCCCGGCATGTCTACTTTTGATATGATCCTTGTCATTTATTGGACAAATTGTGAGGATTGCCAAACTAATTTGGTTCGCCATTTATTGGACAAGTTGAGCAACGTATTATTGGGGCAACAAATTAATTAAATAAAGCTTGTATTGCTAAAGTTATAATTTTAATTAGAAGAAATTATATAATACCTTTTTTTATTTCAATAAATATATACAATATTTTTTCGTTCAAAATGTTTGAGTATAAATGTACAAATTTTATACAAATAAAAAAATTAAATATTTTAAATAATATTTTTTAATAATATAAACAACTATATAATTTATCAACAACTCTCCACCCAGAGCCGCTCCGCCACCGGTCGACCCGTGCCCCGACCGCCGTCCAGATCCGTTGCCGCACTCGTCGCCCTGCGCCCGCCCCACGCCCATCGCCCCACGTCCGACCACCGGCGACCATGCCTGCACCCACCACCGGCTCTGCCTCTTCGCCGGTGAGCAGCAGCAACTTTGGGAGATTTGGGTAATTGGTGAGAATTGGTGCTTTAATTTTAATTGGGGTATATTTTTCTATCCTGCCTTTTTTTAAAAAAATAAATAATAATAATAATAAAATACATTGCTATCAATATATGGATCGTGTGGAAGCATATGGTATTTCTGTTATGTTAACCGGTAATAATAAGAACTTTTTAATTGGTAAAAAACTGTCAAGTGTCGCTATGAGGCCACCGGGGTATAAATTACTATCAATCGATAGACTCATTGAATGCGCTAACATATGAGCCAAATCAAGAATGAATGATTTTTTTTAAACCATTTTGTCTATGTGGGATCGCATTGACGAAGCATATATACACCACGAACACTTTTGTGACACCCCAGCCCAGCAAGTCACGCAAAGTCGGGCATGTTGAGATCGTAGACTGGCCCCATAGGTCAACACGAGTCATTTCAATGCGCTTCTATTCTCACCCAGTCACACCCCGGGAGACTTCTCAAAGGTTCACCCATCCTCAAATTACTCTAAAGTTAAGTAGGTCCGAAAAGAAATGTGCATATTGTTGATATGAGTAGTCTATTCAATCCATTTAATTACACTATTGAATCTTGGGTAGTCTGGCACCGGCTCATCCACGGAAGTTGGCCTAACACCGGCCCACCTCTGGGGTATTACAACTTTTGCTTGATTCAATTGTTAATGAACCTTGGTCCTGAGTATGAGTCCATTTGTGCTTCCTTGCTCCATTGTCATCCCTTACCTTTGTTGGAGACTGCCATAAAAGAAGTTCTATTTGAGAATACTCGTGTTAAGATGCTCAAGGTTCCTACTCTTATTCAGCCCTGGTTGTTTCTTCGATAACTTATCCTTATAGAGATGCTCGCAGAAATGTCCGAGCAGCTCCGTCTGACAAGTGTCGCAGTTGTGCGAATGTCGATCATCTCTACACTCATTGCCTTAAATTGAGGACATTCGCCACATCCCCACTTAGGTTTTATTTGTCAATCACTCTTAGATCCCACCCTCAGGAACCAGTCTTGGTACATTAATTCTACATGTTGTAATCATGTGACCTCTTATAGGAATCTGGGTATTTTACACTCCCTAACATCTACTATCTCTCCACCACATATTCTCACAGTCAATGGAGCATCCATGTGCATTATCCACACTGGACACAACTCTTCCCAATCAATACACGATGTCTACGTCATTCTCCAATTAATTCTAGACCTTGCCTCCGTTGGTCAGTTGGTTGAGCAGGGCCTCATTGTGATTTTTTCAAAATTTTTGGTGTGCAAATTCACGACACGACCCTTTGGGACAGGACGCAAAACAGGCCATTTATTTGAGCTTGACCACCTCCAATTTCGTCATACACCATCTTTGTCCAATGTCGCCTCTCCCTCTTCCTTCTATCAATGGCACATCCGACTTGGACACGCCTCAACAAATAAACTTCTAGTCTTTTGCTAATAATGGCATTTTCCGTTCAATTTGTTTGGATTCTTTTAATTGATTGCATTGTAAACTTAGGAAACAATCGGCCCTTCCATTTTCGAATAATATCTATTTTCGATAACCCATTCTCTTTGGTATATTATGATATTTGAGGGCCATCTCCGGTTATAACACTTAATAGGTTTCGTTATTTTGTAATTTTTATTGATGAGTAATCTCGATATACCTGAATTTATTTTATGAATAACCGATCTAAACTTGCCTTTATTTACTCTACCTTAGTTAAATAATCCAAACGCAATTTTCATACTTAATAAAATTTATAAAGTATCCTTCTTTTTAGACACTTAAAAGCATTTTATATAAATATAATAAGATTTTTTAAAAAAAAAAGAAAAAAAAAATTCAATAAAATATAAGATAATATAAAAGATAATGTCAAACCTTAATTTATAATTTGAAGAATAAAATAAGTTATATTAAATTTATAATAAAATTATAATGACATTTTGAGTTTTTTAAAAAAAATTATATTATATAATCAAACAAAGTGAACATAATATAACTTTATTTAATATTTTAGTAACATTATATTAATCAATAAATTGATTCACCCATATAGTATACATATTGCTTTCATATATTATATAGCTCGTACCTAATATATAAGCAAACTCTATTTAATAATACAATACAATTCATATTTATTTAAATACCGTGACATACATTCCGCAATGTTTTCAAAATATAAAATAATTAATTATTTTATTTATTTAAATCACTCAAATAAAAAAATAAATAATTTTTTTTTTTTTATCAAATCACTTAATTCTTAATTTATTCCACTTAATACTAGTTATTTAAATTCCTGTACCAAAAAACAATATTTCACCATACATGGATCGGGGCTATTGTAGGGTTCCAAGTGTCTTCTCCGTTCAAAATTTAAGTTTCAGGCAATAGAGGTGGGCAAAAAACCTAAACCCAACCGTCAAACCGAACTAAATCGAATCAAATTTCAGTTAATCGAATAAATTCGATTCAAATACAAATACTATATTTGTTCGATTCAATTTTAATTTTTTATATTTTTTTAATTTAGTTAACCGAACCAAATATATTTATATATTTATATCTTAAAATTTATATTAATAATTATATTCAGTTCAATTTCGATTAAAATATTTGAAATATTAATTATTTTTTATATATTTTTTCTTAATTTCGATTCAGTTCAAATTATTTACAAATACTGCAAATATTTTCAGTTAACCGAAATGTCTAATTCAGATACAGTTCGCAATTTCGGATATTTGTTCGATTCGATTATCAAATACCTACATATTTGCAAATAACCGAACCGTGTCCACTCCTATCGTGCAATACTTCTTAAACTTGTCTATCTCATACTCGCCACTACTATCCGACATCAAGTACTTAACCTACTAACCAATTCTATCCTTTACAAGTACTTTACATTTCTTGAAAGTAATGAAAAGAAGTATATTCATACATTTCGGGTAGCATCATCGACGAACTTCATCCAATATCATCAGCATCCAAGGGATGACACCGGAGTTGACCCCTACAAATCATTATAAATCACTTCCACTTCCACTTCTCCATTCTTAGGTAGCTTCCATGCTTCGGGAATAACACATTTCTTTGTTTTTCAAAGACATCGGAGGTTCAAAGAATGAACCATACGAAACAATCTTTGAACTACCGTACCAAGGCAAGCATTCATTTATTCTCCAAGGGATTTTGGAGAAATAGGCTTTTCTTCGCATTGGTTGTCCACTAAAAGAGACCGAGAGGATGTACCTGCTTGCCTATCAAAGAGGAGAGTTGAATTGGATCGGGCATCAATCATGACGTCCCCTCCCATCATCATCGAGTGCTCCAATCATCGGCTTATCCTTCCAAGTTTGGAGCTGCCGAACCCCTACGGAGAGCCGTTGTCCGAAGCCACCTCCATCATTCAACATAAAATATTATTTTTTATACTATAGACAAACTAAAAATACAAAACCATCAGAACAATCAAATAATTTTAATTTTTATTGATTTATTTTAAATATTAATAGTAATATAAGTTAATATAAATAAAATTAATGATTACGAATAAATATATGTATTTGTAATAATATGTTTAAATAAAATATTACTCCCTCCGTCGACTAAAATTAGCCCCCATTGGACTGGATACGTGAATAAAAAAAAATGAGTAGTTGAAAATATTTTTGAAAATTAAAAAAAAATTAAAATTAATGAAGAGAGAAAATATAATAAAATTAGTGGTATTTATTGTAAATAAATATTGAATAAAAGATAATAATTAAATATTGATTTGTTGACTTTTTGTTTTGTAATAAATTAAATTTAGTTGAAAGACTAAAAAAAGAAAGTGGGAATTTTATATTTATATATATATATAAAAAAAAAAAAAAAAAAAAAAAAAAAAAAAAAGTCTCTATTAGATAGGAGGGTGTAAAGTAAAAATGAAAATGCAATGAGAATGACATTTTAGAGTAATAAAAGTACCCATCAAAAGATCCTTCTTTTCCGGAATTTTAAAATTTCAAATCCCAAAAGAGAAATTTTTCAAACTTAAACAAACAAGAGAAACAAAGATATTTCTATTTCTTTATTTTCATTTCTATGTACCAAAAACACCCTATTGTTTGGTTGGGGGTTTGAGAAAAGCCTTTTCCTAAGTTATTGTTCATAGCCACCCCTTCTCTCCAACACACCTTATTTTTCAAATTCCCTAAATATATATGTTCGTCTAGTTTTTGAAAAAAAAAACTGACTTAGGACATTTTTATAAAAAACACCAAATAAAAATGGAACAAAAATACAACATGGATCATATATTTCCATTGCAAAATACTTAAGCACAAATAGATATAGTTTCAAGCTTTCTTACCAGGACTATTTTCTCGACCTCTAGCATTACTGCCACTCCAGTGCTCGTAGAGCTTCTTGATGAACCGCTTTATCCCCTGCTGCGACTACATTGAAACCTGAAAATAAAGAAACGTGCAATGGAGATGATATTTTAAGCTCGTTCAGCATACCAATTCCATCGTATGTGGGTAAATAGAGTTGCGAAATTGAGTTTTAACTGAATGTTAAAAAGGTCCTACTTGTTGCAAGTGCTTTGGGAGAAGGCTCCCAAAGGAGATTATTTCCATTCCAATCGGCGATAATACCACCGGCACCTTCAATCACGGGTATCAGGGAAAGGAAGTCGTACGGCTAAAGAAAATAGTAAAGGAATTGTTGGAATAATGGGAGAACATATATGATCGCAACAACGTGATGATAACTTTAAGGCAAAATTGTTTATTTAATTCTCTTGTGATATTTTTAAAAATATTGGACAGAAACCCTTCAAAATTGAGCGAGACTCGCTCCCATTTTTAAAAAAAAAATGTTGCACAAAAACCCCTATCTAAATCACGAGAGACTGATGCAAATTTTTCAAACCACAGGTAAATTATAAAGAATTTTACCTAATTTTAACAAACCACTAGAATTTCGTGCTTTGACAACTACTTTTCAAGAAGTTTCTAGAAGTGGATTTTGTTGTCTATGATTTTGGTTAAATAACGAAAGTTTCAATTGTGGATGCAAACTCTAGAGAAGCGAAGTCATGTAATTCACCTTGAGGCCGGACTCAACAACAAGATCTACAAAGCCCGATGCTAGTAATGCATAGGCATAACAATCGCAACCGTATAAGGGAACTTTGACCTGCAAAACCAGAAGAAACTGTTTAAGTACATACTCTCTCATAAAACATATGACATCACATCAAATGCTCAAATTTTTATTATTCTCAAAATTTTCAATAACTCCTAAGATACCTATCTAAAGGGGCCTAACTATACAAGGTGAACATGTATATAACTTGGCACAAAATGTAGAAGAAATTTATCACAAGGGAGAGTGTTAATTATATGAACCATTATGTTGTATGTTCCAGAAAAGATAATATGCAATGTTCACAAATTATTACCACAATTAACAAGAATTTGGAGTCGAACAAGTCAGCTTAATCTGAGAAGTGCAGACAACAAGTGCAAGATGACTTCAAAAACAACGTGGGTGTTTGAAGACGTGCAAATCTATCTAAATTACTCTCTAGCATACTCGAAACGAATGGTATTAAATGTAAAGACCATACCTTGCTTCTTACTCGAGCAAAGGCAGTTTCGGCGTCACCACTAAATAAATGTGGGCTAGTTGTGTACCTGAACCAAACATCAATCACACACATAGAATACCTAATAAATATCTACACACAGACTAAGACGTTAACCATAGGAAATTTTCCAAGAAACGAATGTTACATACAGATAGGCTTCCGAAAGTTTAGAACATTTGCGGGTGGAGATCTCTTCTCCATTTAAAGTAGTTCTCCTCCCACTTATTCCAATCCATCTCTCTCTCAACACAGGTTGGTCGATGATACCAAGAATCTGTCCAAACAAGAAAGAGCGAGAACATTCAGTTGGATTCTGAAATCAAAATGTGATTACAAATAAATGAGGCTCATATTATAATCTCACAATCAACACATTCTTACCGGAATGCCCTTATGAAGTAAAGCAATTAATGTGCCAAACAAAGGTTTGCCTACAAATATTAACGAACCCAATGAATCACATCATATATCACGCCAAGTCTTAAAGATGATCGCAAGTAAATTTATGTTTATATACCAGTAATGAAACTTTTCGTCCCATCAATTGGATCCAATACCCAAACAAAGTTGGAAAAATCTTCTTTGCACCGCCATCCATTCTCCTCTCCGAAGCTGAAGTTAGAAACAAATTTTCCTTTTAGACATTTAAATATAGCAATTACATCAAATCAGTTAGTAGGATTAAACCTATTGGATCTTCTCCCATTCAAAAAATATTTGTGGCATGAAAACCCGATGAATCTTTCCATTTCATCTATTTTCTTAAACTTTCAAGAAACAACCATTTTGCAGAAAGTGAATCAACACAAGGAGAATATAATAAACAAAATATAATCCAAACCCATCCCAAAAAGATGTATATCCTTCATCTATATATTGTGAAATTTTTGTGTCATTTGTAGTTGAACCGAAACTTCATGTCAATATGCATCCAAGAAGCATTGTGAGGAAATTTTCAAACAATAAATTTTCTAGGAGTAAAAGAATAATCAAGAACAAATAACTTTTGCAAACAATAACATGAATAACCATTCGGAAAGCCCCCAAAAATTACAGGAAGTGATAGAAGATTGTTATTCAGACAAAGAATTATTGATGGATAATTATATTATAATCACAACAGCATCCAAGAAAAATCTACAAACAACTTACTGAAAGCAAGAAGAATAAACACAAGAAATTGACAATTGATAACAAAAGTACTCACATTGCATGCAAAGGAAAATTCACTTCTAAGATTTTCACCATGGCCTCCTCCGCTGCTCGATCAGCAATTGTTACGGGACCTAGCAGCATTATTACACGCTCAATAACGAACACGAACAAGGGAACAAACACAGCAAATAATAATTCTTAATTAAACAAAGAATAAAACCAAAAGTTGAAAAGCTAAATAAACTGACTCAAATCCTCTTTATCAAGAATGTCAAAGCTTTTCCGGAAGTACAGGCGAATGACTTCGCCGGCGGCGTCAGCGACCTGGTTGCCTACGTCGGCAAAGCGGTCGAGGTCAGAATTGTCTAATCCAACGGGAGCGGCTTTCCTACTGCTGCGGCAACTTGAGAAAGCAGAATTAACCGAAGCCATTCTCACTGTATCCAACGGAATTGCACCAAAAGTGAAGGACGAAATCGACCAATTGTTCCGATTATACAAGCAAATCTTGTGAGGCGCAGGATGAGATAATCGAGGCGAGACTCTGGTGAGATACGCTGAGAGAACTCCGGAGTGACAGTGAGAGAGCATTTGAGCTTGAAGCTGAGTCTGCATTTGGGAGAAGTTAAATGAGAGGTTTTTTGGTTCAATCAGTGTTTCCTAAACATCTCCGTACCGTAGAATCGTTCGAAACAAACCTAATTCAAAAAAAAAAAATTAAAAAAATTGATCGATCTGTTTATTTGTAGCAGGCGGCGCCCCAACCAAACACTGATCGTCTTCTTCGTCTTGATTGAATAAAATAAAATAAAAGAGGACGGTAAGGAAATGGTAATTAAGAAAGGCGGAGGAGGCGCTCAGAGACGAAAACGAATGGATTTGGATGATTATCCTCATTAGATATGAATCAGATTAACGAGATTTATCGGTATCCTCATCACAGAGCCTCCTCCGAATCGAATGCAACCGTGAATGTGTGTGCTTGTGTTTTTTCAGATCTATATGTATGTATAAAGAGAGAGATCTGCGACAGAGCTTTCTTTACCTGGCTGGCTCGCGAGCATGGAGATTGGAAGCAGGCTGGAGGCGGCCATCTGCTTTAGGGTTTTGAATTTATAGAAGAGGACTAAGGGGTAATTTGGTCAATTAAAAAATGGCATGTGTTTGCATTGGTTTTGAAATTTGGGTGTGATTTTGTTTAGAATTGTCGATTGATATTTTCAATTCGTGTTCGTGTGAATAATGGGTAACAAAAAAATAATCAATTCGAATCTCACCCGAATTCGAAATTTGAATTGAAATTTTAGAGTAGACACGAATTTTTTTTAGATCGGATTTAAATTAACTTGATTTATTTTGAGGTCATTCCAAACTCGAACAAAGCAGACATGAAACGAATTCGAAAATTTTAAAAATATAAATTAACTAAAAATTTTCATTTTTATTTTAATTTGTAATATTATTTATATTTAAAATAATATAAATATTATAAACTAAAATAATAATACTCCTTCCGCCCCATTGGAATGGTGGCGTTTGTTTTTTACACGTAAATTTTTTAATATTAGTATTATATTGGATTGTAGTAAAAATGACAAAAATATCCCTATTAGTATGGTGTAATATAAAAGTAATGGCATTTGTGTAATATAATGTAAATTGAAATGGTATTTATTATGTTAGTAGGTAGTACAATTACTAAATTAGGAAATGGTAACCTTGTTTTGACACAGACGAAAATAGAATATGTGAGTATTAATAAATAATTTCAGGTCAGCCCAAAACTCGACTGAACATGACACGAATTTTTTTCGAACCTGAACTTGAAAATTTTCAGGTTGAACGAGTTCGGTTTCTCAAGTCGGGTTTAATTTTGACACCCCTAATTTTTTTATTTCAAACCAAAAATTATGGCTTCGTTTGGATAGAGCTTTTTGGAGAATTTTGGAAATTTGAAAAAAAAAAAAAATTATATCTTATTTGATATTTTATAAAAGAAAAAATATATTTGATGTGATATTTTTTCAAAAGTAAATAGTATCAAATGAGTGAAAAATAATTATTAATTATGTAAACAAAGCCTTTGGTTTAAAACAAATAGTATCATTTGTTAATTTAGTAATTGTATTATATACATAACATAATGAATATTATTACAATACTGTATTATACAAATATCATTACTTATATATTACACAATACTAAAATATTTGTATTTTTTTATTACAAATCAATATAATACTAATATTTAAAAATTTACGTGTAAAAAACAAAATATGGGTGTGTTTACTTATATGATTTTAGTTTTGAATTTTGATTTTGAATGATAAAATTTTTAATTGAAATAGTTGTTTGATATGATATACATATGTATTGATGTGATCATTTAAATTTAAAAGTAAATTTTAGTATAATATTATAAATAAAAAATAACTTATTTGATTTGATGTTTTGGAGAAAAAAATGAGAATAATAAAACTATATTTAGAAACTGACAAATAAACACTCTTTTTATGAGACAAATGAAATATTATTTTTTTAAGTATAAAATATTAAATCTAAATACTATTTAAATCAAAAACTCAAACCATCACCCTAATTTCAAATTTGGGGTGTGTTTGTTTTTATTATTCAATAAATTTTCTCCCAAAAATCATTAGATCAAATATTTTCTGTTTTCAAAAATATCATATCAGTACTTATTTATATTATGTCATATGCACTATTCCAATTTAAAATAATTACAATTCAAAATTTAAACTTAAAAACATTACCAAAAATATAATATATACATATTTAATATAATATGGAGTATGTATATATATATATATATATTCATACTATGCTCGTAGCATCATCAATTAACTTCTTGTAATGTCATGAGCCTCCAAAAGGTAACACCATACTTGACCTCAACAAATTATTATGAACCAACTCCAAAATTTCATTTATAAATCTCTTTCATGCTTTAACCATCTTTTTGTTTTTCAAGGATATAATCGTTATATTCCCGTAAGGGATGGTATGGTGGTGTAGGAAGTGAACTTGTGACCGTGAAGTTATAGCTTCAAACTCCGAAGCTTCTAGGTCCACCTGCCCCACATGGTTAGCTTAATGTGACTTGCCTTGTCGAGTCTAATTTGCAGGTTATTAGTTTCGGCCGGGAATTTACCCAGTATGCACTTTCGGATAGAAACTGCGGATTCACATGTCATATATATATATAAAAGAATATAGTCATTACATACTCCAATGTCGATGGATTTAAAACTTAACAATCTTTCTTTGAAGTGTCACTTTTTTTCCCTCAAGCTAGTACCATAGTTCCTTTTGTTACTTTCTATTCCTTAGAATTGAAGATTATGAATAGTCTTTGTTGTTCAGTTGTCCCACAAAAATTTATCGTTCTTCTTGGATGATGCACTCATTGTTATTATTATAACATTCTAACTTCTATTAAAGTGATGGAAAAACAACATAAAATCTACGTGTAGTTTATAAAAATTGTACGAAATTTCTTATTGTTTAAATATTACATAAAATTTCCTTATGATTTCAAAAATCCTGCATTTAACTCATTTTTCACTATTAGTTAACGGTGATTGTGTTTAGATGCGCCCTAACTTCGAAGGTAATTCAGAAACTCAAGTCACCATTCAATAATAATGAAAAGAGGTTATATGCAGGATTTTAAAAGTATAAGGAAATCTGACGGAATTTTTAAACAATATCGGATTTTGTGCAATTTTCATAAACCACAGTGGGCTTTATACTGTTTTGCCTTAAGGTAATAGCAAATTTAGAACTTTGACTTTCATCTCAAAGTCTGAAAATGAGTTTTTCATATAGTTACAACTTTGGTTTGTTTGCTCAACATATATATTTTTTTTTATATAATTTTCAATATATATATATATATTATTCTCTTACAAAAGTTAAGAATTCAATACAAAATATTATTTTTATATTACCGATGCAATTTCATTTATCGCACATAAAAAAATAATATGTTTTAAATCAAAACACTAAACAAGCAAGCATATGTTTCAATATTTTGATCCATTTATTTGGATTATTTATGTGAAAAGATTTTCATCACTTATTATTACATTATACATACGGATAGTCGACTTAAAAACGTTTACGAAGAGCGTGCGGAGGATGTGGCTGTCTTGGATCGTGACGAGGGTTAGCTCCGGGATCATGATAATCATTAGTATCGATTGTCTCTTTCACTCCCTATAAAAATAAGAATTTTGGGCGAAATATTTAATTAGTTATAATATGAAAATAAATTATGCAATACAATTAATTATATAGAATTATGTATTTATTTTATGAAAAAAGAAAATTTAAAAGGTATAAAACTTCGATGTGTTATGTCGATAAAGTGTAAAATATTCCATTGATTTTATAGCATAATACTTTTCATAATATTGAGAATATTTCATACCATGCCAATATTGTTTTTATGGTCCTACTACAAATATACATTACAAAAAAAATAATATATTTATAACGAAAATTTCGTCCTTAAAAATTTTGTAGCTAACACAATCAATTTCTAATTTCGTCTCTTATGGCATTAGTAATGTTAAACAAAGATTTAAAGACGAAAAAATTGTTTACAAAATTCGATATTTAAATTTTATTGTATTTTTAAATACTATTTTACTTTTAAAATATTAAAATAAAAAATATAATCATATATATAAGAAATAAAAATTGCCAAATGTATATATATCCAATCAATCTTGTTGACTAATTCCTCTAATTTAAACAAAATTGCAAATAGTTTGAGTAGCTATTTCTTCCAATTTTATTTTTTTAAAAAAAATCGAAAAATAGAAGGATTTGTTAGCTTAGTATTTTTTTTTTTTTATTATTTTACTTTTTGTATATATATAAATCAACCAAAAAAAAAAAAAAAAAAAACAGAAAAATGTAATGCCATAATTCAATGTCAAATTAATATGTCTATAATATATAACCTGAGATGCTTTCGAGATGGTTTTTTCTTCAACAGCACTTATTGAGGCATCAGCATTCCCTGAAATAAATAAATAAATAAATGTTGTATTATAATAATATAATATTTTAAAAAATAATATATATATATATAATAATAATACAAAATTAATAAAAAAAAACACAAAAAAAATCAACAAAATATATAATTCTATGTACCTCCCAAAAAAAACATGTAAAGTAAAAGAAAAATATATATTTTTTGCCTCATAAAATATTATTTTAAAATAATGTACAAAGAATTAATATTTACTTTACTAAAAGAAAAAAATAATATTTAATTAATAAAATTACCAATAAGTAAGAATCTCACTATTAGGAAAATACTAAAAAAAATAATAATAAAATAATTTACTTACCATTAAGTCTCCCATAACCATTCGTCAAAGCAAAGAACGTGTATAATATATTAATTTTTGAAAAAAATGTGATAAAATATTTTATTAAAAGAACAAAACAGTGTTTTTTTATCAAATTTTCTTAGATTTTTACTATTCATACAAAATTTTCTCTAAAAAATATCAAATCAAATATCTATTTTTTATTTTATATATTATATTAAAAATTAATTTTATATTCAAAATATAACATAACGGGCCAGTTTATATCACATTATATAATTTTTCTATTTTAAAATTTTATCATTCAAATCTCAAAAAAAAAAATAATAATAATAATAATAATAATTCAAACCCCCAAAATAAAACATACTTAAACTAAAAAAATTGCCACTAAAAATCTCACTATTCCGAAAATACTTTGTTTGTTTGATGGATTTTCCCCAAAATACATTATTTATCAAAAAAGAAATTCTTTAAAAAATCAAATCAAACACTTATTTTTCATTTTTTATATGGTACTAAAAAAATCAATTTTACATTCAAAACATCGCATCAACGCCTATTTATATCACAATATACAACTATTCCAATTAAAAAATTTTATTATTCAAATTTCAACTCAAAATCCAAACCTCCAAACAAACAAAACCTAAAAACACCGATTTACTTACCACTAAGTCTCTGATGCATAGCTGTTGCTGTTGCTGAAGATGGCAAAATTACAGCGGAAATTAAAAAATATAAGAAAATAGAGGTAAAAAATATCTTATTCATTTTCTCCATTATATGTAAATATAAATATAATATATTCAATTCAATTTTTTGTGTGAAAGAAAATATGTTACATATATATATAAAGTTCAATTGTCATGAATTATTTTCTAAATTTGTTTCGTTTTATTTTTTTAAAAAAACGCCATATAAAAATTTGTAAAACTTTATTTATGATTTTTTTTTCAGTTGATATATATATATATATAATATTATTACTATATTTGAAATAAAGTTTTTATTATTGTTACCATATTATATTATATTTCATTATTTTGTGGCGGCGGTGGAGCAATTTTGGATACTCGAACAAAATCTGTATGTATATAGGGTTAATTGTTTTTTTACTCTGGACCCCCTTATCATTTTAGTTTAGTAAGTGGAGCATGTCGCAAACTAGTCCCATAAGTGAAAAATTTTCGCTGTTTTAGTCTTCCGGCGTCGGAGATGCCCGCGTGGCTCGCCGGAGGTGATGTGTCCGTCAGGTGTTGTTGATCTGGCGAACACGTGGATTTTTTATTTTATTTTCTTTTCATTTTTTAAATTTTTTTAAAAACTTATTTTTAATTTATTTTAAATTTTATTTGTATTTTTTTATTTTTTTATTTGATCCAATTAAAAAAAATAAAAAAATCCACGTGTCCGCCGGCAAGCCACGCGGGCGTCTCCGGCGCCGGAGGACTAAAACAACGAAAATTTTTCACTTATGGGACTAGTTTGCGACAGGCTCCATTTACAGGACTAAAATGATAAATGGTCCAGTTACGAGACTTAAAAAAATAGTTTACCCATATATATATATATATATATTCTCCGTTTGTTATAATTATGTTATTTTTAAACTGTTTTTTATATTTATATATAATTTATTTATAAATAATTTTATTCACTCATAATTTTATTATTTCTATATAATAAATAATAATCAATTTGCTATTAATTTTTAATTTTTTTTATCATTTTTTTAATAAAAATTCTATAATATTTTTCACGTTAATTTTTACCTATTTTATTTTTTATCAAAATATTACTCTCCCTCCGTTCCAAACCTGCAACATTTTCTTTTTGGTATGTCCAAACACCCTGCAACATTTCCAAAATAGGAAATAATTAATTATAGTTAATCTCTACCCCAAACTTTATTCCCTCACATCATCCAAATAAAAAAAATAAAATATATATTTCTCTCTCCATCACATCACCTAATTTATAAATTATCCTACTTAATACTATCCGAAAAACTCGTGCCAAAAATAAATGTTGCATCTTGTTTGGGACGGAGAAAGTATTATTTTATAATTTTTGTGCCCAAATAAAATGATATAATTTGTTCGAAGAAATTTATATTTAATATAAAATAATAAAATCATAGATCTATTTATCGATGAAGTATATAAATTGGATATACACAAATAATATTCATATAATCTAATATATATTTGGTAACAATAATAATTACCATATTAATTATAAGAGTATATAGTAACAACTATATCAATTATATGTATAATTTTAAAATAATTTTAACTTTCATTGCATATAAGTTAACATATCCATTGTTAAATGTGTGCTTATTTGGTGCTTTTATATATATATATATATATATATATATATATATTAAAATATAATAAAAATGCACAATGCTGCCTAAATTAATTTTTTTTTTTATCCATACGATTTTCAAGATATATATAAATATATATATATAATATGTATATTCTATAATTTCACAAAAAATCAACATTCAACTTATGATAATAAGTTTTATATTATGGACACTATATTTTATACTTTATATAAAATAAGTTAAATTAGACCAAAATACTGATGTGTTATTTGTGGGGTTTTGGTTTTAAATTTGGATTTTAAATTAGAACAGTTGTTTGATGTAATATTAATATATATTATTGTGATATTTTGAATATAAAATTAAATTTTAGTATAATATAATAAATAAAAAATAGATGTTTAATTTAATATTTTTTTAAAAAAATAAATTAAAATAATAAAATTAAAAACGAAATTCCACAAATAAATTCACCCTAAACAAGCAAACTTTTATATTTGCATTTTTTATTCTAATTTTTTAAGGGGTTACAATATATTTAACGTCACGAAAGGTGCATGAAATATCATGGCAAAAAAAATTAAAAGTATAGATAAATTTTTTTTTTTTTTTTGCCCTTGTGAGTGTATTAGTGTAAAAAGTAGTGGCAATTGTGTAATAAAAATGAAAAAGTATAGATAGTTTTATGGTGATACGATTATTTATGAAAATAAGACTATTATTTTGGACAGAAAAAATAGTAAACAAGATTATTGTATTGGGACAGACAAAAATAGTAAACAAGACTATTATATTGGAACGAAGAGAGTATGAAATATTTTCAAATTTTTTACATTTTTTTTAGTTGTGTCAATTTTCACGCATCAAATTATTATTATTATTATTATTATGTAATATTTTCATATTTATTGTGTAAATTCAATTTTCAAAATATACATTTCCTCTTTTTTAAAAAAAATAATAACAAAATACTTTTATTTTTTAATTAAATTACAAATATATTATTACACATAGGAATGAGAATAGGCTAGGTGGTCTGTATAAGGCCTAGTCTGGCCTGATCTATTTACTAAAAAGGCCGGGTCAAAATAATTTTTAAAGTCTTTTTATTTAAATAGAATAGACTTAGGTTCAAGAAAAAACTTTTTTTATTAATAGGCCGATCTATTAATTATTATTATTTTTTTAAAAAAAATATTTTTTTATTATTATATATTAAAAATAACTTTCTATCTAATAATAATATTTATTAAATAATTTTAATTATAAATTTATTATAAAAATAGAATTTTTTAAATTTTCTATATATTAAATAATTATATGTACTTTATTTTTTTTATTTCTAACTAATTTGCAAATAAATAAATAAATAAAAATATTATGTAGTCTTTTAAATAAGTTTGTAGGCCAAACTAAACTTTTTAAAATGCTAGGATGAGGCTTCTTTTTTTAAAAAATAAAATAAAATAAAATTCAGGCTAGCAGACAGGTTTAGATCAGATCTTTTTAAAACAGACTATGCCTATTTAGCCAAAGTTTGGTCTGACCTAACTTATTTCCACTCCTAATTACACAATTACTTTATATATAAAATCAAAGACAAAAATGTCAAAATCTCTTACGCACTTCTACTAACAAATAACGTCATATTATTTCTTAATTTACTATAAAATCTTAAAAGATCCATTTGATTAGGGATGTAGGGGGTACTATTTACCTCACAAAAATATTATATCAAAATACTACATATTAATTATTATATCAAAATGTAATACGATCAATGAAAAAATGACAAAAATATTTCTATTAGTGTCTTATAATACTATTATAATGACATTTATACAAAAAATTATACAAATATAAAAATATTTTTAACGTTAAGTACAATATCGTAAAAAATAAATGTAACTCTTAGAGACGGACGGAGATAGTATTATTTAAACGAAAACTCAAATCAATATTTTCCGGATCAAAACACAAAAGAATACAATCAATATTTTATATAAAATTGATCATTAAATATTATGTTTTTGAGAGAAATATCCAAAAAAAAATGTTATAAAAAATTGTAATCTCTAATAATAATAATAATAATAAATTTGTATATTTAACTTACTATACATATGTGGAAATTAATTTAGCAATAGTAGATCAATATTATTATTATAATTACAAAATTATATAGTACTCCTTCCGTCCCGGATATTTTGTCATTTTTACTATAGATACGGGAATTTATAAGGAATATAATTAGTAAATAATTAAAAATATATTAGCAAAAATAATTATCGTATAATAAAAATAATTATAGATTAAGATTAAGATAACTGATTAGTTAATTAAAATTTAAAAAATTATAAATTAAATTTTTTAAAATAAGTCTAAAGTGTATAATTTTTTTCCAAAAAAAAAAGTATCAAAATAAGTGGGACAGAAGAAAATGAAAAGATGGACATGAAAAGTGAAATGGAGAGAATATATTTTTTTACGGCAATAATTTGGCAATATAATATATATAATCATTATAATTTGATAATATATATATAGTTTATTTTGTATATGTGTATCGGTGAAGATTGCCTATCTATTTTATTTTATTTTATTTAAAATGTAATAATAGTCTAATTGAAAACAAAATTTTCTATAAATAGAATATCATTGATTAATTTTACTTTTATATCATAAAAATATTTTTTTTGGCAATTTTTATTTTATTATTTTCTATATTTCTAAACACATATATATATCTACAAAATATAGTATCAAACTATTGTATAAATCATAAACACAAACCTCAATAAATATAAAATTATCACAAACCAAATACAATTATTTTTTTATTTTATTTTTTTGTTGGTATATACTCTGTTACAATACCCAAATATTGTTATGCACTCAATTTTTTTATTTTATTATTTTTTTGTTTTATGTCGGTGATATTTTTCTATTTTATGTCGATGATATCAATGTAATTGAATTTATATTACATTTATTTGTGTTCGGTTTTTGGCCAATTAGTCGAATGACAAAGTCTGTATTAGATTGATTTTTTGATTCACTTCTTATTCCCTCGTAGACTTTGATCAACTTTTCGGACTATATAATAACTTTACAATAACCAATCAAATATCACACCAACTCAAACATTCTTTGCAGGACCATAATAATAATAATAAGGGTAAACTATTTTTTTAGTTTGATAACTGGATTCCTTTATCATTTTAGTCCTATAAGTGGAACTTGTTGCAAACTAGTCCTATAAGTAAAAACTTTTCGTTGTTTTAGTCCTCCTGCGCCGAAGACGCCCGCGTGGCTCGCCGGAGGTGACGTGTCCGCCCGGTGTCCCACCAAGTCAGCGACACCTGGCGGACACGTGGATTTATTATTATTTTTTTTCATTTTTTTTCATTTTTTAATTTTTTTTAATTGGACCAAATAAAAAAATACAAATAAAATTTAAAATAAATTAAAAATAAGTTTAAAAAAAATTTTAAAAAATGAAAAAAAAAATAAAAAAATTCACGTGTCCGCTAGGTGTCACTGACCTGCCGATACGTCACCTCCGGCGAGCCATGCGGACATCTACGGTGCCGGAGGACTAAAACAACGAAAATTTTTCACTTATGGGACTAATTTGCGACATGTTTCACTTACTGGACTAAAATAATAAAAGGTCGACTTAATAGACTAAAAAAAAACAGTTTACCATAATAATAATAATAATAATTATGTTCTCTTTGTCTATTAAATTTATTCTTATTTATTTAATTCTTTTTTAAAATTTATCTTATTACTAACTTTGATAAAGTCAGTAATCAAATGTACTAGTATAATTTATTCAACACCTACTACTATTTTTATTAGATTTTATCTCTTCCTTTATTTTAATTTTTAATTAAATTTTTAAAAATATCTTTAACTATCTTTTACTTTTATTATTTTTTTTAATAGAAAATATATTTATTTTTACATTTATGTGTCGGACCTAAATAAACTAATTTTAACGGACGAGAAAATAATAGAATTAAAGAAGTAAAAGAAAATAAAAATTCGACAATACAATCACAACTTTAAAAAAATAAAATAAAATAGTAAAGCTCAACCAAAAATAAATGGACCATAAAGGTCAGGCCCAAATTAACAGAAAGGACAAGTTAGCCCAAGCCATGAAAAAATTACAGATCCTTGTTAATAATAATAATAATAATAATAATAATCCATGAATTATAAAGAATTATAAAATTTGACGAACACGTAAATTTTATTTTATTTTTTAATTTATTTTAATTTTTTTTCAATTGGATTAAATAAAATAAATTTAAAATAAATTTTTAAAAAAATGAAAAAAAAATTAAAAAAATAATAGTATCCACTTGTCCGCCAGGTCAGCGACATGTAGCCTCCGGCGAGCCACGCGGGCGCCTCCAGCGCCAGAGGACTAAAATAACAAAAAATTTTCACTTATGAAACTAGTTTGCGACATGCTTCATTTATGGGACTAAAATGACAAGGAAGTCCAATTACGGGACTAAAAAAATAGTTTACCTTTTTTTCAATTAAAATAAGTATGGTTAAAAGATAAAATCATTATTGAAATTAATAAGAAACATAAACAAACAAAGTCCAAATTGAGAATTAAATTGAATTTCCTTGTGTCAATGTGAAGACGAGGATAAATCCAAATCCAACAAAAAAACAAATTTAACACTTCTCATTTTTGTGAGGCTCTATTGTTTTTTTATTCAAGAAGAAATCGAATAACTCCAAATTTAATTGAATGACGATAGACTCGGAGGCAAATTCTGGCGGCATCTTAACTGGCATACATTTGGCTACAAAAACAACAACTTTAAGCGGTGGCTGCAAATAGCTCATCTAGAACAACATCGAGTTAGGGACTCTGAAAGACCATGGAGTCTTTCTCCCTTCGATTCCAAGTAGTGCCCTGGGATTTCATAACAAAAACTGCAATCTTCTTTCCATTACCATACTTACAAATTTCTTGGTGGCTTGAACTTTGACGATTTGCAGAAAAAAGAACAATACGTACTTGTAGCTGCATGTTAATAAAGCCTAAATTGAGAAGACAATAATCATGTTGTATTTCTCCTATTTCTTTTATCTTTACAGTTTATATATATATATATATATATATATAAACATTACCATGTTTAATTTGTTTTAGTTTTTTCAGTAGTCTCAAACTTGTCTAAATGTCTTATAAGAGAAAGTATGAATCTGAATTTGAAAAAAGTATTAAAAAAAAAAAAAAAAAAGGGTAAACTGTTTTTTTAGTCCCGTAACTGGACCCCTTATCATTTTAGTCCCGTAAGTAGAGCCTGTCGCAAACTAGTCCTATAAGTGAAAAATTTTCGCTGTTTTAGTCCTCCGGCGCCGGAGACGCCCGCGTGGCTCGCCGGAGGTGACGTGTCCGCCAGGTCAGCGACACCTGGCAGACAAATGAATTTATTTATTTTTTTCAATTTTTTTTAAATTAAATCAAATCAAAAAATTAAAAATATATAAATAAAATTAAAAATAAGTTTTAACAAAAATTTAAAAAAAAATAAAAATCCACGTGTCCGCCAGGTCGGTGACCTGGCGGACACGTCACCTCCGGCGAGCCACGCGGGCGTCTCCGGCGCCGGAGGACTAAAATAGCGAAAATTTTTCACTTATGGGACTAGTTTGCGACAGACTCCACTTACGGGACTAAAATGATAAGGGGGTCCAGTTACGGGACTAAAAAAACAGTTTACCAAAAAAAAAAAAAAGAGCAAAATGAGTTGATTCAATCCCAAGGTTGAGTAGTTGTTACATTTTCAAGTGAAGAGCCATAAAGTTTTACTCAAAATCAAAATATTGTTAGTATTATTGTTGGTCATTTTGATTATGCTCGTAATGTTGAAATTAGTATCAACGTTCGTGAAAACATTACATTTGAAAATGATGATGAACAAGTGAATAAAAAAATTGACTTAGGTGATACTATCGGGCCTAATGTTGAGCATGTTGATGTTGATAATTTAACTAATAGTCAAAATAATGATAATCATGACATTACTAAATTGAGTTTTTTTTATTCTATTAACATTTTTTATCCACAGATGATAAATTCTTTAGCAATAAAGGTCCTCAGAGAGATATATCCATAATAAAATATCATTAAGATAAACTTGGAGGAAAATTTTCAAATTCTTTTTACATTAGAGTTTTGCCAAACCAGAAAAATATGTGAAAGAGATTGACTTCTATACTGAAAAAAAATTTGGTAGTTTTTTATTTTTGTTGTAAAGTATTTAAGAAATGGTGTGCGAAAAGACAATTAGCAAATGAAAATTTTAATGATTGAAAACATCTTTTTATTAGAATTAAAGAATATGAAAGTGACATGAAACATGTTCAAAACATGGCTATTTGGTATAATTTGAGTTAAAAGGCTTTAAAAAAAAATAATATAATTGACAACGTTGTTCAAATGTGTTTTTTTTTTTTTTTTTTTTAAGTCATTGGAAAAAATGTCTAGCTAAGAATGACTCATATAGTAAAATTTCTTGTAAAACTTAATATAGTATTTCGTAGTACTAATGAAAAATTATATCAAAATAGTAATGAAAACTTTTTGGGATTAGCTGAAATGATATGAATTTGATCATTTATGCAACAACATGTTCGTCATATTACTAATTATGAGATTCATATTCATTAATTTGGTCACAATATTCAAAATGAGATTATTCTTTTACTTGGAGATACAAATATGTTTGGCTTTCTATTTTCTTCAAAAAAATTGCATTAGTTAGATGATTTAAGTCTAAAGTTTTGTTGTATGAATTTGGAAGATAAACTTAAAAATTGTGATATTCATAGCTATAACTTATACGGGGAGTTGAAATTACTTCAAATATTTTTACCAAAAGAAAAATTGAGAGTTCTTGATATTTTAAATTTCTTGAAACGTGTTGATTGTTTTCCTAATACAATTATAACGTATAGGATATTATTAATAATTACTGTATTGGTTGAGCATGACACAAAGAATTTATCTAATTTACATTGATATTGTAATAAAATTTATTAAGTGCATGTTCAAGAAAATAACAACCGTCAATTTTTGTATTATTAAAATATATATTCTTTATTATAAAAGATGGTGGAGTATATTAGAAAATGGTAGAGTATTAAATTATTTGTTATAAAAAATATATATATTCTTTATTATAGAGAATGGTAGAGTATATTAAATAATTAGTATGTAGTATTATAATGGAGATTGGCCAAACATTTGTGTCGAACTTTTGGGACACATTACTATGTCTTATATTCTACTTTTTCTCACGAAATTGTGTTTCACATAACATGGCTTGTGTTTCTCCTTATCCATTTCCTATGCTATATTTAGGCTTAGTACATCTATATATAAAATAATTGTCATAATATTACTTGAAAATGCCCAAATAATTGCCTTTTGAAAAAATAAACCAATTATACATGTTTATTAAATATATAGTAAAAATTATTATACTCCCACCCTCTCTTAAGAAAGAATTTTATTTTCTATTTTTGTCAATTTTACAACAAGAGTATTAATTTTTATTTTAATAATTGTATTATCTATCTAACATAATAAATAATTTTACAGTGTATAATGTATTACACAAATATCATTACTTTTATATTACATGTACTTAATAGGGGTATTTTGTCTTTTATATTACAAACCAATGTAATACTAATATTATAAAATCAACGTACAAAAAAATGAATATTACTATTCTTATGAGACAACCCTTTATCATTTTAGGACAATAATAGAGGTTGTATATATTTTGTCTCTCAACCACAAAAAATTTGGCAAAAATGGTCACCGGTCACCGAAATTGTCACGTTGTCGCTGAAAATGTCCGTTGGTGCTAATTTGGCGTTGACGTGATTAATCTTTCAGCGACAAATGAATTTATTTTTTTTAAAAATAAAAATTATAGAAAAAATTAATAAATATACAGTTTTTTTAAAAAGTATCCACTTGTGGCCTGTGTGGTGCTTATAGATCAGCTACTCCAGCCCCAAATTAGTATAAACAAGTTTACTCAGCTACAAATTTTTGTAGCTGGAAGATCAAACATATACATACTTTAGTTACGACTATAATGATAAAGGGTCAAGTACGATTTTATTTTTTTTAAAAAAATTGTCTTTACTTCTTAGATACAAGACATATATGATATATTACTTAAAAGGGTAAACTGTTTTTTTAATCCCGTATCTGACTCACTTTATCATTTTAAAATTTTAAGTAGACCATGTCTAAAAATAATCATGTAAATAAATTTTTTTTGCTAAAATAGTTCTCCAGTGCCGGACTTGCCACGATGGCCTGCCGTTGGTGACATAGCGCTGACGCGGGTGACATATATTTATTTACTATTTTTTTAGGCTAAATATATAAAAAATAAATTTATTTTGTAATTTTAGGGGTTTAGAAATTGAGATTCTAAAATTTATTCGTAGTTTGAGCGCATTTAGGTCAAATACCGTTAAATAAGGACCGCTGAGGGGGTTAGACGCAAAGTTTATGAAACCACGAGTAAGTTTGACGCAGTTTTAAAAGTATGGGGGATTTGGTGCAATTTCATGAAACCGCATGTAAATTTTGTGCAATTTAGCCAAAAATAGTATGTATTTTAATATATGAGCAAACCCAATATTAAAGAAAAACACAATCGCAATATAAAATAAAAATAATTTCAATAATTAATGTGTTGTAATTCCGTAAGGGATGACTGGTGGTGTGGAATGACGAGGTGATTCAAGTCTTATCTGTCATACAAATAATAATAATTGATATGTTGTATTTATAAATGACTTCGTTCACCCAGTGGTTTTAAATGAAATAATTTTTTAAATTGAATATTTAAATTCTCTAGTAAGTATTTTTTATTTTTACCTTTTATATAAACATTTTGTATCTTTTATTATTATTTTTGGAAAATTGCAATTCAAAAATAGTAGTGCAAGAACATCGTGATTGTGTCTATTAGATAAATATTTCATCCGCTCCAAATAATAAGAACATTTGGGATGGATACGAGAGTTAAAGAATAATATGTTATATTGACAGCGTGTATAAATTTTTTTAAAAGACCAAAATGCTCCTACTTTATATAATTATTGTAAAAAAATGAGAATAATTTATAAAAAAAAGTAGAGAGTTAGTTACCAAAAATGAAAATGAAATTATTATTTTGGAACAAACGAAAATGGCAAAATGAGACTATTATTTTGGGACGAAGAGAATATATAAATTTAAATTTATATACTTTTAAGAAAAATATAAGATAAAAGATTTTTTCAGTTTAGAAATAATAATAAAAAAAATTAGTTGAATTAATTTTTTAGTCTCGTAGGTAACCTTTTTATTATTTTAGGATCATAATTAGATATTATATTGTATTAATTCCATAACTAAAAAAGTTTGGCAAAAATAATCCTAAGACGTGTGAATTGCTGACATAGTCACGTTGTAACATAACCGAAAATTGTGTAGATATACGTGGACAACGTCTCAAAATCATTTATGTCCAAATTTTTTAGCTATAAAACTAATTCATTATATAGTCTAGTTATGATTCTAAAATAATTTTCATATATATTTTTTTTTATATATCAATCATACAAATATCTGGCGTGTCAACTCCAATGTCTAAAGATCATTTCATTAAAAAAATAAATAAATAATTGTAGAACTAATCATGTCTAATTATATATTAAAATAATAATTGGTGTCACGTATTTGAGTAACAAAACATTTGTTCCTAAAAAAAATAAAAATAATAAAAAAAAATTAGATATTTTATTCTATTTTTGTAAAAAAAATGTATTTGAGATGAGATTTAAAAATAATAATAATAGTTGATGGATGTGTCAAAATTTCCAAAAGTTTGTATATAAACAAAAAGTATTTGGTTGTATTTAAATATATTTTAAAAATATTTTGAGTTTAAAGGTTTTTGGGTTGTTTTCTTTTAGTGTTCAAATTTATTTATTATTTTTTAAATTTTATCAATAGTAAGAATTATACAAATATTTTTAAAATATTTTTTTATATTAATTTTAGATATTTTATAACAAATAACATATTTTATTAAAAATAGTATAGGAAAAAAAAATGAAAGCAAAATTAAATTAAAATTAAATGCATGATGTGATAATTAATTTTTTTATGGTTATTTTTTTACACTCTTGGTCCCATTTAAAATAATCTATTTCATTTGAAACACATTATTTAAGTAATATAATTTAATTAGTTAATAATAATAAATTATAATATTATTTTATTATATTTTTATATGAATAGTATTATTAGTAATTTTAAAATAGAAATTAATATATATAATTAAAATAAATTTGAAATATATTTTAAGTATTTTAAATATGGAATATATCTCAATAAAATATATGCAAAATAAAGATTATTTTGTAAAGAATAAAATTTTATATAATAAAAATATATTTATTTATTTATAATTAAGATAAATTAATTTTATAAAAATAGTAGAGTTTTTAATATAGATAATTTTTTTTTTTTTATTGAAGAGAGAGATAAAAATAAAGTAGTTTTGATTGGGTCCCACATGATGTGTTATGTTATACTCCATTCATAAAAAAAAAAAAAAAAATAGTTTTATTTTGTCATTTTCGTTCGTCCCAAACGATAGTCTCGTTTCTATTTTTGATATCCAGCTCCTCATTCTTCTATAAAATTATCATCACGTTTTCACAATAATTACATAAAGTAGGAACATTTTGGTTTTTTTAAAAAACTTTTACACCGAATATTAATATAATATTAATATTTCTTAATTATCGTGTTTATTCCAAATGTTTCTATTATTTTGGGAGCGAAAATTTTTTTGCTTATGGGACTAAAATGATAAGGAAATCTAATTACGAGACTAAAAAAAAAATTTTTTTTATATAATTTATATATTATATTTGAATTAAAATTTAAAATTGAAATACCAAATTAATATATTATAATTTATAAAATATAAAAACGAACAATATGTCATTTCGATTAATTTTAATTTTAAAATATAAATAACAAAAAATAAAAAATATATTTTTTATACTTTAATTTAAAATCTTTAAATATAATTAATAAAATTTAAAATAAATTATAAAAATTATATAGAGAAATACTATTATACTAATAGTATGTCCCTTTGTGTATTTTAAATAGTTTAAAAGCATTTTCAACTCTGTAACATCAAACAGTTTTTTACAAAAAATTGCTTTTATAATAATTTATCCAAATATAAAATCGAACTGCCACTACAAAAAAATATCAATTTTGTAACGAGATTTTTTCGTTCTTAAATTCACTTTTTCCGTTACTAATGATATTAGAGACGGAATTAGAGATGAAATTACATTAGCTACGTGAACTTTAGGAACGGAATTCCGTTACAAATATACTATTTTTTTTGTAGTGTGCTTCTACTTTTGGTTTTTGTTTACTTTTTTAGCCGATCCAAACCACCCCTAAATAGTTTAATTACAATAAAAAAAATTATAAATTATAAATTTTAAAATAAAATTAAAATGTATAATTATATTTAAAATAAAAATAAAAAGAGTAAATAAATATGCATGTTGGAGAAGGCAAACCTGTTTTGTTGTCCTGTCATTTAATATTAAAAAATTGGGTGTGAAAACTGCGAGTTCGTGTCTGCCTAACAACACACAAACATTTTCTTTTAATTAAATAAATACATACATACATAAAGTCTGTCTATATACATATTTCTAAATTTTACGAAAATATTTATTAATAATATATTTTATGAAATTATAAAATTATTATACTCCCTCAGTGGACACGTAACTTATATAAATTAAAATGAATGATCAAATTACTTTTCTTCGTTTTTTTTTTATTTTTTTTTATAGAGGATTGAAAAAAAAAAGTAGATTAAAGGATAATTAAGGATAATTTTGGAAGAAAATATAGATAGTTTTATTATACACTGGAAGGCGGTGGCTACGGTGCTGAATTTTAAATTCACCACTATGTTAACCAGTATATTGTGTACTATTAGACAACATATAATATTACTACAAATAGCACATTTATATGTTACTACTCCCTCCGTCATTTAAAAATATGTTCACTTTCCTTTTTGAGTTGTCATTGAAAAATATTCTCGTATTTTTTTTAAGTAAAAAATTATTACATTTTTGTAATTTTTTTTACTATAAAAGGAAAAAGTAAAAATTATTTCTCACTTTTTTTAAAACCCGTGTCCGGTTAAATGAGCACACATTTGCATGACGGATGAAGTATAATACAAATACAACACATGAACAAAAACACACATGCAATAGTCTCAACAGAACACAATATTACTACAGACAGCACACAGTATTATTACGGACAACACATTGTATATGTTAATATAATACAAATACAACACATGCTATAGTCTCATACAACACACACAACAGTTGATTTTAGCACATGGCATACATGTATACAACACACTTGTTATTATTAAAAAGCAGCAGATACCCTTATTCTACATAACATGGATTGTGTAATACTAATGTGTGTTATTTGTATATATAACGCGTGTTGATGTGAAAAATCAGTATAGTACTGGTATTTTCAAATTTTCAAATTAGCAACGTAATCTTCCACATAGTGAGACTATTTGTACTAAATAAGAAAAAAACACAATAGTTTTGAAACGGATAAAAATATGTATAATTTTTTAAAAATTATCATATTATATATTTAACTTTTTTATTATTTTTTTAAAAATATTCTCTCCGTTCCAATACAATAGTCCTATTTATCATTTTTGTCTATTCCAAAACAATAGTTTCATTTTCATAAATAATCATATCACTATAAAACTATCCTTACTTTTTCATTATTAATACACAATTGCCACAACTTTTTGCATTAATACACTCACAAGGACAAAAAATAATTTTATTTACTTTTTACTCACAACTAATATAATATTAATATTTTTTAAATCTCGTATAAAATATAACTCAGATTATAATTCTGCCACGGAGGAAGTATTAAAAATATAAAAATATGTGTATAAACGAGGTTAGGTATATTATTATGACATGTGCAGTTTGTGGAATTCCTTCACGCCGGAACCCTAACTTCGCTTCAATGTCTCTTTCACATCTTCTTGTCAAATTACTACTTTGCCCTTCGAAATTTTCTATACCTTTGATTTGAGGATGACAATATATATATATATATATATATTATTTAAATAGATCCCATATTGGCCATACTGTTCATCAAGTTTACTTTCAATTTATTTAATATTTAAGTTTTAAATTC
The DNA here is from genome assembly GCF_009805555.1 of Andrographis paniculata. Taxonomy (NCBI): domain Eukaryota; kingdom Viridiplantae; phylum Streptophyta; class Magnoliopsida; order Lamiales; family Acanthaceae; genus Andrographis; species Andrographis paniculata. The sequence goes on from NW_026137424.1 coordinate 1,870,616, forward strand.
GTAAATTATTATTAAATTAAAATTTAATAAAACCAGATTTCAAGAAAATAAACTTGGAAAAAAAAAATTTGTTTGGTTGTTGTTTTTTTAGTTAAATAAATTTTTAATATAATATTTTTAGAAAAAAAATAAATGTAGTTTTAATGGAACAGTGGAATTATACAATATAATAATAAAAATAATATTAATAGTAACAACAACATAAAGATTATAAAATTTTAGTTTTGAATTTTGATTTTCAATAATAAAATTTTGAATTAAAATAATTATTTGATGTGATATAAATATGTGTTGTGAAATTTTGAATGGAAACTTAAATTTTATTATAATATAATAAAAATATATAAATATTTAATTTAATATTTTTTTAAAAAAAATTAGAATAATAAAATTAAGTGTAAAATCTTACTAGTAAATTCAAAAATGTTTAATTAATATTGAATTTAATTATTTGAATGTTAGAATGTCTAAGATAATATATATATATATATATATTTTTAATATGTTTTATTATTGCATGTTTTTTTAGATCATAACATGTGAAAATTCTATTTTCTTTTTTTCCTTTTACGTATTTTTATTAATTTAATTTATATATTAGTAAAATTGTTTATAGCATAATAAAAGTGTAAAGTGTTATCTAAAAATACAAAATATATACAATAATTAAACGAAAATATCTTAAATATGAAATAATAATAATAATAATAATAATAATAATCTCTTCATCCTAAATACTACTATCGTACTCCAACTCTAAAATTTCATTTATTTTTTGCATGTTGATCTTTAATCTTAATTATTATATCAAAATATAATGCAAATTAAGAAAAAATTATAAAAATACTTTCATTAGTGTCGTATCGTACTAATAGAATGATATTTGTACAAAAAATTATACAAATATCATGATATTTTTATTGTTAAGTATAATGACGTAAAAGGTAAATGTGACCCTTAGAGACGGACGGATGAAGTATGATATTATAATTATTGTAGACACGAGAGTTTAGAAGATATATAATTAATAAACAATTAAAAATTTACTAGTAAAATTAATTATAATGTAATATAAATAATTAAAAATTAAGATGAAAATAATTAATTTGTCTAATTAAAATTACTAAAAAAAATAGAAAAATGTCTCTGAAAAATTGTCTCTGAAATTTTATAAATATGGGACAATTAATTGAATAATCTCAAAAAATATCTCGAAACTGTTGCCGTGGTCGCTTGTTCGTGACAATATGAAAAGTCACTCTATGACGAGAGATATTGTCTTGTCTGGTTGACTGAGAGATTGTCATGATAATAAATTGTTTCGAAATTTTCCTCAAACTCCGTCGAGACTATATTTTGTCTCAAACAGCCATAACAACATCCAAAACTATATTTTTTCACAAACCATGACAACAATTGTGACTATATTTAACGCTCATGACAATTTTTGTGACTTTAAATTGTCTTCAACAACCGTGACAACATCCGAACCTATATTTTGTCACCTACAGTCATGATAATTTTTTAGACTTTAGTTTGTCTCCAACAACCATGAAAAAAGCCAAGACCATATTTTATCTTGAACTGCCGTGACATTTTGAGACAATATTTGTCTCCAAAATTTTGAGACTAAATATTGTCTCAAAATGCAATGACAATTATCGAGACTATATTTTCTCTCAATCGGCCACCACAATTTCCAAAACTATATTATGTGTTGGACAATCATGACAACATCCGAAGCTATATTTTATCTTAAACAACCGTGATAATTTTTTAAACAATATGTTGTCTCGAAGAACCATATGACAATATTTGAAATCGTGTCCTATATTTCATTTCAAATAATTATAGCAACATAGGAAATTACATTGCACACGTTCTAATACCAAAATAAGTTAATTAATTAGATTAGTTTATTCTCCACGATATTTTCACCCAAATGAATACATATGAATATCATAAATAAAAACTGCCATATGAAATTATTATACCACACACCAAAATAAAATTATAAATTGTCATGGTAATAAATATAAAAAGTAAAACAATAGAAATATATTAAATTTTTAATAAGTGCAATTGAAAATCATCACTCCTCATGCGACGCAGAGTCATTTGTTGCCTCATCATTGTCGTCATCATTATCATCATCTTACTCATTATCTTCTTCATTTGTTGGAATAAATTCAATAGGATCATTCTCATCTAAAAGTGGTAGATCTTTCATATGGTTCAAAGCTTGCATCGGCTATTAAGAAGGAGCAGTGTCTTCACCAAAATAGATGTGAGGATTATGAATATGTATAACTAATCGAGGTAAAACCTTAACTTGTTTTGTCTATTTAATTATGTAAAAGTTACTAATAAAATTCTATAAAAATAAAATACAAAATAATCAAATGATTTATTTGATACAAAACTAACCTCCTCTAGTGCTTTTGATTTGTCCCAACCAACATATTTTGTATCGAACGAATTTCATCTAAATGATCCGTGGAATGAGGTGACGGATAATTTGGTGCACAGTGCACTTGAGTTTTAGAAATAATTGTTTTATAAATAAATTAAAAAGTTATATACTCCATATTAGCAACAATATTTTAGTAGTACTAAATAATCAATAAATAAATACTATTATATACTATTATATACTCATGAATGTCAAAATATATATATATATAATAATTACTTATTAATATAAAAAATTCTAACTATTATAATTGATTTCTCACCTCGAGAACGGAGAACCACAAAGCTTCACTCTAGCCGTCTTTTCACATGATACTCGACCTTTACGATTAAATATCTTGTATGCATCAACACGATTATTTGTAGATACTTGAACAAAGCTATTTTGGGTACTTTGAGTGAATAACGTACCTCGACTTCAGATAAATTGTAAATAATTATTACCCTAATCAATAATGATGAATATTTTCTCTCTATTCTTCCAACACCATTTTTGAATTGCGATTCCTAAAAAAAGAAAAAAAAATTTCAAAAAATCAAAAATTCAAATACTCATTACAAAGTCAAAAGTCAAATATTCAACTTAAAATAATATATTTTATAATTTTTACACAGTTTCTTGTACTACATATAAAAAATTATTTTATATAAAAATATTGCGAGAACGGAGTCATTATGTCTCAATTCACTAACAATAGGTGTTCTACCAACATTTCACTATTCCTAATACATATAATATATATTTTATTCTCGTACAAAAAATAAATATTCAATATTAAATATTACATTTTTTATATTATCGATATAAGTGTCTATACTTCATATTAAAAAATATCTCAAACTAAAATACATAACAAACAAAACCCTTTGGGTGTGTATTCATTTTGTAGTTTTGGATGAATGTACTTTTTATACTGGAGATATAGAACCGTGTCTTTAATATAAAAATTAGTATATTGTATTGAATTATTAATTTTTTGGATGAATGGAGTATATATTATATTGTGTTAATATATATCAGTCAATAATAGGTCGAGTGAACAAACTCTCTATTATTTGCAAGTTGAAATGAACATTTCTAATCTATATAATAGATTGTGTATGAATGTGTATAGATTAATCTATTCATAGGTCGTAGAGATCCTATCTAATTTTTTTTGGTAAGAAATCGTCAACAATGGTTTAATCGGAAAAGTCTGTCGAAATTGATTTGTTCAAAGGATTTTCTGGCCTCTTCAAAAACAGATTTGGACTATTTCACGATATCCGAATAATTAATGTAACGAAAAGACAAAAAATAAAGCTAATAAAATAAAGAAGAGGATGGACATTATAATTAAAGAAGCTGAAATTGATGAAAATCTGAAAAAAAAAATATTGCAAGAATTTCTTGAAAATATAGAGGAAAAATTGCAGCAAATTATTGAAGAAAATGATGAATAATTTGTGTAGAATAATTTGATGTGATGTGGAATTTTGCTTCTATATCTTTGATTATGGATATTTTGTTTGGATAATGCTTCCCATTTTTGGATAATTTTCTATCTTTTTTTATATTCCCACCAAAATTTCAAATTTTTTTAAATAGTGTGTTTGTTCGGAGGTTTGGATTTTGGATACAAATTTAAATAGTAAAAAATTTGAATTGAAATAGTGGTATGATGTGGTATAAACAAGTAATGATGCGATATTTTGAATGTAAAATTTATTTTTTAGTATAGTATAAAAAATAGAAAATAAATATTTGATGTGATGTTTTTGAAGAAAAAATTTAATGTGAATAGTAAAAATCCCCCCAAATTCTTCGAGCAAACACACAATTACCTCAATGTTGATCATATCCATTCCATGATTACTTCATCGGCCATCTGGAGCTTGGGCCGGTTGGATCATTGGGCTAGACGAATTGTTGGACCGCGGATTGTTTGCTTTGGTCTGTTTTACATTAAATTTTTCTTCTATTCTAATTTTTTTCACAATTATTTGACCTTCCTCTACAAAATGGCTCTTCATGTCACATTCCTGATTGAATCGACACATGGACCTGCTCTTATGGGCTGCTGTAAAGTTGGACCAGCCTGAAAAGGTGCGTCGACCCGAAAAGGTGAGAAGATCTATTCATTTTGGTATTTGGTTGCAAAATCCAACCGGTGACCTAGACTTTTTTTTTTTTTTTTTTTTTTATGTATTACAATAATATATATATTATTCACCCAATAAAAAATTAATAATTCAATATAAAATATTCCATCCGTACGGCTTTAAGGGTCTCATTTATCTTTTGCGCCGTTGTATTTAACATTAAAAATATCATTATATTTGTATAATATTTTGTATAAATGTCATTATAATTGTATTATAAGACACTAATAGAAGTATTTTTGTCATTTTCTCTTAATTTGTACTATATTTTTATATAATAATTAATATTTAAAGATCAACAAGCAAAAAAATAGATAAAACTCTTAGAACCAGAAGCAATATTTTATATTTAGCATAAAAAGCACACACATCTAACAATACAAAATGAACACACCCGATAAAATTAAAAAAAGGAAAATGGAATTTTACTATCTTATGTCAAATACTATAATATTTTATTTAAATAATTTTTAAAATAATTAATGAATAATAGGAGTCTAATTCAAACCAACAAGCAAAATAGGAGGCCCTCCTAAATGGTCTAAGCAAGAGTCAATTTAACCTATGGCTTATTATTATTATTATTATTATTATTATTATGTAGTAAAAGGCACCGGCAGCCCACACACAATGTTTTGTACCCATCAACAATATTAATTTAATTTAATTTAATTTAATTACTAATTATTAGTCAATTATTCATTCGTTTTTCAATTAATTTATTCATTAATGTAATTTTTTATAATAATAAATTTAATATTTAATGTGATATTTTATAAAAAAAAATGAATATGTGACCTAATTTTTTTGAAATAAAATATATTTAGGGCCCGTTTGGATTGACATAAAATATAAGTAGAAGTAAAAAACTGAAGTATAAGTAGAAGTCAAAAAACTGTTTAGACGTAACAGAGTTCGTGCTTTTAAACCGTTAAAATTATTCAAAAGGATGATGAGTTTTGGTTATATTGAGACAAAAAAAAATGATGATTTTCGGTTATATTGGGACCAAAATTGATAAGATTTTTATATTGGGACCAAAATTGATGAATTTTTGATTATATTGACACAAAAATGATTTTTTTCCAAAAAAATTTAATGTATAAATGGAACCTACTTCTATGCATGTTAATTTAATTAGTAATTAATTAGTCATTAGTCAATTAATCAGGTGGTTTCTAATTAATTACCCTTTATTCATTAAATTAAATAATTTAATCTAATTCCTACTCAAATTGTTCATTAGTTTATCCATGTTACTGTACGGACCATTGAATTAAATGTTCTATTCTTATAAAATATTAAGAATAAAATATCATGTTGGATCACTATTTAAATATAGAAAATCAAGCCAAACAAGATCTTATATTGCTCTTGAATTTTATTTTAATATTTTATAATTTAAAATATTTTTACATATGAATAATGAAAAATTAAATTTTACATATAAAAAAGAAAAAAAACCCTCAAATAGAATTGAACTTTTCTTAGTGTGTTTTATTTTATAGGAATGAATAATATATACAAAATCTATACTGCATATATATATATATATAAAGCAAGAAAAAATAATTTAGTAAATATAAAAAAATAAATCAAGAAAATAGAGGAAAACTCAAACAAATATAAAACTGACCGAAACCGCGGCAATATCTTGTAACAGTGGTGGATTTCACATTCTTCTTTCACCATATACAAAATCTATACTGTATAAAAAAAAATAGTCAAGAAAAAATAATTTATTAAATATAAGGATTTGTTTTATAAAACTTATCAAAATTGATTGACTAAAATCTCAAAATAAAAGTAATTTTGTCATATTAAAAATTAAATATAAAACCACTCAAAACAAAAACTACATATCTTAAATTTTAATTTTTTTCTTTAAAAAAAAAAACTTATAAATTCAAACAAAATACTCCCTCCGTCCCACATAATTTGTCCCTATATTCTATTTTCGTCTATACCACATAACTTGTCCTTTCTATTTTTGGAAATATAATTATATACTTTAATCGCATTTTAAATTTTAAATTTTATAAATTTTATAATTTTAATTAAACTATTTACTTATCTTAATCTTAATCTATAATTATTTTTACTAATAAATTTTTTAATTACTTACTAATTATACTTTACCTAAATTCTCGTGTCTACAGTAATATGCCCATGTTATATGGGACGGAGGGAGTAATTTATAAACTCCAAAAAAAAAAAAAAAATGAGAATATAGGATTACTATAAAAATATATTACCTTATTGGGAAGAATAGACATTTTTCAGTCACATAATTTAAAAAATATTGTTTTTATATTGACAGTGAGTAGAAAATAATAAATAAAAATAATTTTGAGTTTGTTTTAATTTAATTGTAAATTAGTGTATTTGTGTAATAATAATAATAAATAGATATTATTAGTGATATAATTATACATAATAATAAAATTATTATTTTATCACGAATAAAAATGATAAAAATATGCACTTTATTTTTGGAACGTTGAAAATATTATATTATTTATTTAAGTTGTTTCATCCAATCAATAATATTCCCTCCGGTTGGCTCACTTGCACTTGGAGGCGGGGATCTACATGAGGTTAGGAAAAAGCTGACTCTCCAACCTTCTAAAATATATATATATATATATATATTTTAGAATAATAAAATTATGTACTTTTTAGTAATTTGTTCTTTTTATTTTTTTTAATATTTTTGTTTTTAAATTTATATATAAATTAATTGTATATATAACAATATTTTTATAAATTATGTAAAAATTAAGAGTATTTTAATATTAGTATGCGATTTTTTTTATTAAATATAATAGAGATATTTTTTAGTGTGATAGACGAAAATAGTAAAAATATTACATTGAGTTGGGACGATAGGAAAATATAAATGTTATTATATTTGTATTATACTGTACCAATAAGGATACTTTTATTTTTTTATATTTATTTGTGTTACATAATACAAATATATTAAAAAATCTACATACAAAAGATAAAAAGATATCTTGTATTGTACTAAAATAATTAATTTTACAATCAACATATAACATCATTGTCTATTTATATCATATGAAATACTTTGTATTTAGGATTTGAATAGTAAAAATTTTAAATTGAAATAGTTATACCATGTGGTATAAATACGTATTGAGATATGATATTTTAAATACATAAAAAATTAAAAAAAAAATACTATTTTAATTTGATAATTTTAAGAAAAAAATTGATAAATAATATTCTCTCCGTCCACTTACAATGCATACATTTACTTTTGGCCGGTGAATAGTTAAAAGTAGTGTAATGATATTTTTGCCTTTGTTTTTTGATGTAAAAGTAATGATGTGATGTAAAGTAAGAGAATTTATGAAAATAAATAGAGTATTTAATAAAATATTTACTACGTCCCAAAATAAAAATATATATACTTTACAGCTGGATTAAGGGAGCATCTGATTACTCAGTAGATGAATGAATTTTTTTGTTTGTGGTATGAGAAATTGTATTGATAATATAAAAAATAATATTTTATTTTGAATAATTATTTTTTTATGAGTGAATAATTTATATAATATTATACTCTCTCCGTCCCATAACAAAGTATCAATTTTTCCATTTTAGTCAGTCCCATAACGAAATATCTATTTTTTTTTAGTAACTGTACTATCTACCTAACATTACAAATAACTTTACAACTTACAATATAGTACACAAATGTCATTACCTTTATATCACACATACTAATAAGGATATTTTAGTCATTTTTATTTTATTCTTACTACTTCTCAATATAATACTAATATTTCTAAAACTAAGTGAAAAAAAACAAATAGATATCTAGTTATGGGACGGAGGGAGTATTGATGTATGTATATATTTGTATTTTTTAAATACTCCCTCCATTCCACATTCCATGTCACTTTTATTTTCTGGAAAATAATTACACACTTTAATCTCATTTTAAATTTTTTAATTTATTTATTTTTTTTAATTTTAATTAAACTAATTAGGTATCTTAATCTCAATTAATAATTATATATATTATAGAATAATTATTTTCATTAATACATTTTTAATTATCTATTAATTATATTTTTCTAAAATATTGTGTAACAGACACGACACGTGGGACAAAGACTATTTTTAAAAAAAAAAATACAAAAGGGCGAAACAGTGGCTAAGACGGTACATAGGTTTGTATGTATGGAGACAGACAGATAAAAAGGTCGTAAGAATTCAATGTTTGCTGCTCCTCGTATTCCCCGCCGTACGGTTTTTCTAAACAAACTCACTCTGCTTCCTTTTTTTTTTAATAAATTTTTTTCTATATATTTAAATTAAAAATGCTTTTAATAAAATTTAAAAATTAGAATAGGAATTAAAGAAATTATAATACTCCCTCAATCATACAAGACTTATGTTATTTTTTATTTTTCTCTACCGCAACAAAGGAGTTCTTTTTTATTTTAAGGTAAACTGTTTTTTTAGTCTCGGAATTGGACCCTTTTATCATTCTAGTCTCGTAAGTGGAGCATGTCACAAACTAGTCCCATAAGCGAAAATTTTTCTTCTTTTAGTCCTTTGGCGCCTGAGACACTTGTGTGGCTCGCCGGAGGTGTTGCAGACCTGGCGGATACTGTGGATTTTTTATTTTTTTTTCATTTTTTAAAATTTTTTAAAAAACTTATTTTTAATTTATTTTTAATTTTATTTGTATTTTTTTTATTTAGTCCAATGTTTTAAAAAATTAAAAAAATAAATCCACGTGTCCGCCATGTGTCGCTGACCTGGCGGGACACCTGGCGGACACGTCACCTCCAACGAGCCACGCGGACATCTTCGGCGCCGGAGGACTAAAACAACGAAAATTTTCCACTTATGGGACTAATTTGCGATAGGCTCCACTTACGAGACTAAAATGATAAGAGGGTCCAGTTACAGGACTAAAAAAATAGTTTACCCTTTATTTTAATATTCACTCTATTCCACATAATTTGTCATTATTTTCTATTTTCGTCCGTATCATATAATTTGTTTTTTTTTCGGAAAATTGATTATACACTTTAATTATATTTAAAAAAATTTAATTTATAATTTTTTTTTATTTTAATTAAATTATTTACTTATTTTAATTTTAATCTATAATTAGTTTTACTAATACATTTCTTAATTAGTTACTAATTATACTTTACCTAAGTTTTTGTATCTACAGTAACATGCTCATTTTATCTAGAAGGGAGAGTGTACTAATTATATTATCTATCCATCATTATAAATATCCTTATAATTTATAATATTTTAAACATATGTCATTACTTTTATATTAGTAATATCAATAAAAATATTTTTATTTTTTTAAATATAAATAATACTATAATAGTTATGTAAACAAAAAGTAAAATGATAATACTCCCCATGTTCCATTGAAAGATTGTCACTTTTCATTTTTGTCCGTCTCAAAACAAGGTTATCATTTTCTTATTTAGTAATTGTACTATCTACCTAATATAATAAATATTCTTTCAATTTACACTATATTATACAAATATCATTACTTTTATATTACACAATACTAAATAAGGATATTTTTGTCTTTTTCACTACAATTTATTATAATACTAATATTAAAAAATCTACGTATAAAAAGTAAACGACAACTTTACACCGAGACGGAGGGATTATTATAAAATTATAGTAAAAATTGATAAAGAAAGAAAATATATAGTGTGGATAGTTAAAGAAAATTGTGACATTTCAGATATTATTAGTTAAAGTATGTATAGCAAAATTATGAATGAAAAAAAATTCTTACTATAAATAAATTGTAAATAAATTTAAAGGTAAAAAAATCCAACATAATTATAGCGAGCAAATAGATTATTATTTTTTTAAAAAATAAATTAATTTGTATAATAGTAGGTGAGTTGTTGGAATTTGTATAATACTCCTTATATCTCACTCTAAAATATTTTTTTGGAGTTTTGTAATTGATTAAAACGTGATAGTATTTTACTGATGAGTAGAAATATGGAAAAATCTTAACATTTTTGTCATTTAATTTTATTTATAAATTAATTGAATGTGCAATACTCTCTCCGTCCCGTTGCAAGGTTGTCGTTTATTTTTTGCACGTAAATTTTTTAATATTAGTATTATAATAGGTTGTAGTGAAAAAAACGAAAATATCCTTATTAGTATTGTGTAATATAAAAGTAATGACATTTGTGTAATATATTGTAAATTGAAAGAGTATTTATTATGTTAGGTAGGTAGTACCATTACTAAATTAGGAAATAGTAACCTTGTTTTGAAACGGAGGAAAATAGAAAATGGTCACATTTCAATGGGACGAATGGAGTACTATGTATATAATTTAGATAAAAATTAAAGATATTTTGATATTGTTATTATATAATTATTTATACTAAAATTGTAAAAAAATACTTTTAAATGAAATTGATAAAAATAATAAAAATATTAGTACTTTCCATTGAGATCCATGAAGTAATAATTGGATGTTTTATTAGATAATAATAATTTTATTAAAATTTGTGGAATAAAACATTTTACTTAAACAATAAAATTCTTAAACAAATACAATTGTTTGGTTTGTATTTCAAATACAAGTTAATACTTTAGTCTACATAATGTTTTGATAAAAATGAACTCTTTTTACTTTGGTTTACCAAAATTACGGATAAAAAAAATACTGAATTATCGAAATAATGCGCATACATATAACAAAATATACTGAAAATTCAAAAATATTGGTAAGATATGATATCATATGGAATTTTTTCGATAATATAACAATATACAATTTGACATTTTTAGTATATTGAAAAACTGAAAAAAAAAAATTGATATTTCGGTATATATACCGAAGCTTTAGTACAGTTACGATATACTGTACAATCCAATATTTTTAGTATATCGTATAGAACTATTTCTAATTGAATTACATATATGATATTAAATTATAATATTTGATGCTGACATACTAAAATAAAAACTAATTTTATAATTCTGCACGATAATAATTTTTTTATATCTTTTTTAACAAAAAAGATAATAAGTCAAATCATATTTCTTTGTTAACTAAATTTAATAGTAAAATACCAAATTAAATTCTGCATGTGACGGTCTCATTTATCTTTTGCGTTATTGTTATTAACATTAAAAATATCATTATATTTGTATAATTTGTTGTACAAATGTCCTTCTATCAATATTATAAGACACTAATGTAAGTATTTTTTTAATATTTTCTTAATTTGTACTATGTTTTGATATAATAATTAATATTAAAAAATCAACATGTAAAAAGTAAATGAGACCCTTAAAACCCGACGGAGATAATATTAATTTATTTTTACATTAAAAACTAATTTAATATAGAGAAAAGAGCCTTAGGTCCAATTCGCATTAACAAATTTTATAATTATCCGTCAAAACATTAAAATATAAAAAAAAATACATTTTAAAGTCTAAAGACAGTTGATTTATTTATAACAAATACCACAATCTATCATTAAAATATATATATATATATATATAATTGTACTTCATTTGTCTCAACTAAAGGTATTATTTCACTATTTTTTCTATCACATTCAAATATATAAAGTTTTTTATTCTAATAAAGATAATCATACTTTAATATAGAAATATTTTTATTTAATTTTTATATAAATCACAAAAATATCATTATACATTTAACTAATTTATACATCAAAGTTCAATTGTTGTATGTTTTGATGTTTTATGAAAGAGTATTGTTACATGTAATTAGTTCATATGTTATTTTTAAATACTCCATCCGTCGTTTAACAAGTTATCTATTTATTTTTTGGATTATTGTACTTAAAATTTAAAATTATTTTTATATTTGTATAATATTTTATACAAATACCATTATATTTGTATCATATAATATTAATAGAAGTGTTTTTATGCAGGTTTCCATATTATAAAAAATAAAACAAAATAAAATGATAGTGTTTTTATTTTTAATTTTTAATTTTTTTATTAATTTATACTATATATGAATAAAATGTTAATATTGAAAGTTCTATACAAAAAAAAAAAAAAAAAAAATTAATACTTAAAGTAATACTCTCTCCGTCCCAATACAATATTCTTGTTTACTATTTTTGTCCGTCTCAAAATAATAGTCTCATTTTCATAAATAATCATATCACCATAAAACTATCCCTACTTTTTCATTATTATTATATAATTGTCATTATTTTTTACACTAATATAATCACAAGGGCAAAAAAGTCATTTATCTTTACTTTTTACCAACTAATAATATAATATCAATATTTTTAAATCTCGTACCCAACACAATAAAATTATTCTTTTGAGACGGAGGAGTATTATATTAATATATATATATATATATCTTGTATTGTTGTATTATCTATTAGTAGTTTGTATGTTGTCAACGCTAAGAGTAGCCATATATATTAAACTTTGCACAATTCAATCACGTCAAAGTAAATCACAAAATTAAAAATAGCTTTTACATACCATCTATCATCATCGATTATTAAAATACAAGATATTTCTTACGTTCGCTTTTCAGAGTCATATTTAACTTTTGCGTTATTGTATTTAACATTAAAAATATCCTTATATTTGTATAATATTTTGTACAAATGTCATTCTATTAGTATTATAAAACACTAATGTAAGTATTTTTTCATATATTTTTTTTTAATTTGTACTATATTTTGATATAATAATTAATATTGAAAAATTAACACGCAAAAAGTAAATGGGATCTTTAAAGCAAGATGAAGACAGTATATAATAAATTCTTCGGTAAAAGTAAATTGATACTTACAGATGGAACAAAGAGAATAGTAATATTCTCTCGGTCTGGAATCAGTCTATTCGTTTTGTCATTTTTGATATATTTAAAAATTAATTTACCAATTTCTTATGATAATTTTACTTTCACATAATTAAAATACAAAAAAGGAAAAAACTTTATAACCTATTCTCTCTATCCCGTTGAATTGACTCGTTTCATTAGTGATATGTTATTTAAAATAATAAAATTTAATTAGTTAATAATATTGAATTAATATATATATTTTATGTAAATAGTATTGTTATGATTTTAAAATAAGAATTAATATATAATTAAAATAAATTTAAAATATGTGTTTAAATATCTTAAATATTATATCTCAATCATATATATACAATATAGATATAATTTTGTAATGAATAAAATTTTAAATAATACAAATAAATAAAAATTAGATATATATTTATTTATAATTAAGATTAAATAATTTTACAAAAAAAATGAGAAGTTTTTAATTGTAGATAAAAATATTTATTTATTGAAAGAAAGATAGAAATAAATAAATTTTAAATGATGTTATAAATTATAAAATTAATTAAATTAATTTATATTTTTTTACGTAAATTTAAATTTAATAAATTTTATCAAAATAGAAATATATTAATTTAAGTAAAACAGAAGAAAAAAGGAACACTACAAGAAAAAATTATTTTTGTAACAAAATTTTTTTGTCTCTAAATCTACTTTTTCCGTTACTAATGACATTAGAGACGGAATTAGGAACGGAATTACGTTAGCTACGTGAACTTTAGGGACGGAATTTCGTTACAAATATATTATTTTTTTGTAGTGGAAATAAGATAATTGAAATGAAACGAAAGGAATACTTATTACTCCCTTCGTCCCACAACAAAGTATTAATTTTTCCATTTTAGTCCTTCTAATAATAAAGTATTTATTTCTTTTTTTAGTAACTGTACTATCTATCTAACATTACAAATATCCTTACAACTTACAATATATTACACAAATATCATTATATTTATATCAACATATTAATAAGGTTATTTTAATTATTTTTATTTTATTCTTATTATATTTTAATATAATAATAATATTTTTAAAATTACGTATAAAAAACAAATAAATATCTAGTTATTGAACCGACGAAGTATATTAAAAAAAAAACATGATCCTTATTTAACTAATTGTTTTTCCAGAGGATAAATTTGACTGTTTTTACATTATTTGTACTTAGATAGTACAAAATACTATTCCCTCAGTCAATGGAAATTATGATTATTTGGTTGGATGCCAGGTTTAATAATAATAATTTTATATTTAATAGTAAATAATTATAAAAATAATACTCTCCTCTGTCTTACATAATTTGTCAATATTTTTTATTTTCGTCATTCCCAAGTAACTTGTCCTTTCTATTTTTGGAAATATAATTATGTACTTTAATCGCATTTTAAATTTTAAATTTTATAATTTTCTTAATTTAAAATAAACTATTTATGTATTTTAATCTTAATCTATAATTATTTTTACTAAATAATAATTATTTTTACTAATATACTTTTTAATTACTTACTAATTATATTTTACCTAAATTTTCGTGTCTACAGTAATACATCCATATTACATAGGATGGAGGGAGTATTTTCTAATGTATCTCATTTATATTTTTTAATAAATTAAAAAAAAATTATTAATTAGTAAAAATATACAAATAATTTAACATCTTTATCCCTAAAAATATATAAAAAAATAATACTTTTGCAAATATTACATGTATTTGATAATTATATATAAATTAATTTTATTATTATAAGAATAAAAAATACTTGTAAAAATAATATATTGAATTGGAACAAAAACAATCATATTTAAAAAATTTACATGAAAAATAAAACATAATATTCTATCCGTTCCACTTAAATTGTCTATTTTAGTTTAGATACGGAGTTTTATGTATTAATTAATTAGTAAGTAATTAAAAAATATATATAAATTATATATTAAGATACTAAATAGTTTACTTAAAATAAAAAATATATATTATAAATTTTAAAATGTGATTAATGTGTATAATTATATTTTCAAAAGGAAAATGACAAACTATGAGAAAAGAAGAAAATAAAAAAATTGAACAAATTAGGTGGAACGGATGAGTAATAATAATAATAATAATAGATCTAGCTCGGGCAAAAGAGTAATATTTGTTTTTTCATGTAAATTTTTTAATATTAGTATTATATTGGTTTATAGTAAAAAAGACAAAAATACCCTTATTAGATTATGTGATTAAAAAATAATGACATTTCTGTAATATATTGAAAATTGTAAAAGTATTTATTACGTTAGATAGACAATATAATTACTAAATTAGAAAATGATATATTTTTTTTTGACTGATAAAAATAAAAATAATATTTTTTTTAAGTGAGAGGGAGTAATAATAATAATAATAAAAGGGAAAGGGCAAAAGCGTCATTTAGGAAAGAGCAACGAACACCGCATCAATCAGCCTTTAAATAGAGTCTCCTGTGATGTAGACTAGTCACAGAATAAAATTCCCTTCCAATTATCCCTACAGTTCCCTACCCTCAAGTACCCTACAGTTACTTCCTTAACCCTTCTTCTTCCCCAAATGGACGACCACCACCACTCACCCCACCCCCGCGGCGGCGCCGCCGTCGAGCCCGTCCGCTCACGGTGGTCGCCGAAGCCGGAGCAAATCCTCATCCTCGAATCCATCTTCAACAGCGGCATGGTCAATCCCCCCAAAGACGAAACCGTCCGAATCCGCAAGCTGCTCGAGAAATTCGGCGCCGTCGGCGACGCCAACGTCTTCTACTGGTTCCAGAACCGCCGCTCCCGGTCGCGCCGGCGCCAGCGCCAGATTCAGGCCAGCCTCGCCGCCGCCGGCGAGGATCAGCCACAGCAGGTCCAGCCCCAGCCTCAGCCTCAATTCGACCAAATTGGCACCAATTGCAATTTTCCGATCGGATCGTCCCTGGTCGGCTCTTCGTCGTCCTCCGGTGGATTCTCCGGCGGAAATTCCGACGGTTTGTTCTCCCTGTCGTCGGAGCACCACGCCGCCGGCCTTTCGCCGGAGTATGACCAGGCCCCCGCTTTTGCCCCCAATAATTCTTCCTCCTCCTTCAACAATTACCAATCTGGTCAGCCATTACCTATACATACATATATATATAGATATATATATATATATATATAGAGAGAGAGAGAGAGAGAGACTCCATTAGAGCACAGATAATGAGCTTCGAAAAAACCCTAATTTTATGATCACACAAAATTTCAACTTAGATATATATATATATATATATATTGATGAATCGTATTTCTTGATTATCAGTTTAATTAATTAAATTTGTTGATAAAAACCATAATTGAATTTTTTTCAGTATCATAAATTTAATATAGGATATAATTTCTTATTTTTTCTTGTCAATTGAAACCCTAATTTTATGTTCTTGCCATCCAACCTAAGCTTTGGAAAATATTAAAAATACAAATAACTATAAAAATTGCAATCTTTTTTTTTTATTATTATTATTAATTGTTCTTGATCGATTCTGTCATTTTAAAACCCTAATATTCAGATATTATAAAAAAAATTAAAATTACATACACCAGATTAACATATTATTTTCAATGCTTTAAAGTAAAATGATAATTTAGATATATATATATATATATTAGTATTGTAAATTTTTTTAAGAAAATTAAAAGTGAGGAATTAAATATTGAATTGAGCTAATATTTGGTGATATAGTGCTTAATTAATTAATTTTTTTTTTTTGGGAAACAAGTATTGTTTAATTAATTAATTAATTAATTGTTTATTGAATTTATTCAGAGGTGATGACAGTGTTCATCAATGGGGTGGCAACTGAGGTGGGACGAGGGCCGTTGGATGTGAGGGCGATGTGCGGTGGAGATTTGATGTTGGTTCATTCGTCGGGAATGGCAGTACAGATGAACGACTATGGATACGCACTTCTTCACTCTGGGGAAAGCTATTTTCTGGTAATTAATCAATTAATTGATTAAATATATATATTTTTTAAATTTTTATCATACAATTTCACAGATTTTTATAAAATATTATAAATCATCAGTCTAATCAAATTATCATTATATTACACTAAAATTAAATTTTAGATTTAAAATATCGCATCAATACATATTTATATTACATCAAACAATTATTTCTATTCAAAATTTTACTATTTGAAATCAAAACCTAAAACTAAAATCCCATACATTTTCTTTTTAGTTGCATAAATTAATTCAATCTTTACATAAAATAAAAATATTTATTAGTTACTGTTAAAATACAATATTAATTAAATTTTGCTAAAAAAGTAAATATATATAATTCAATAAATTATTGTTTCTGATAAAGTAATTCAATTTTTATTTTAATAGATCATTATACCAAATTATTAATTAAACCTAAAATATTCTTATATATAAAATAGTGCTAAATTAACTATTAGTGAATAATAATTTTTTTAAACATTCTCGTAACAAACTATTTATTTTTTCATTTTAATTTGCTCATAACAAGTACTCATTTTATTTTTATTTTTATTTTTTTATAGTAATTGTACTATTTACCTAACATTACAAATAGTCTTACAATTTACAATATATTATACAAATGTCATTACATTTATATCACACAATACTAATAAGGTTATTTTAGTCATTTCTACTTTATTCCTACTATATTCCAATATAATACTAATATTTTTAAAATTACGTGCAAATAGATACTTAGTTAAAGGAAGTATACTATTGACATATTAAATAAAATAATAATATTATTTATTCTAATCACTCAAACTAAATACATTAACAATAGGATGTGTTTGTCTAATATTTTAGTTTGATTGAATATTAATTTTTTTTTAAAAAAAATATTATATATTAAATATACTAAAACTATGTCGATAATTAGGTAAACAAATCCATATTTATAAAATATGAAAAATTCACATTTAAATAAATTCTTAGCAACGTTTATATATTTAAATAATTTTTAATTTCACTCAATAAAAAAAATTAAAATACTATATTAAAATTATTTTCTATCTAAATATCACATTTAATAGTTATATTATAAATCAAATACTTCATTTGTCCACTAAATTACGTAGTTTTGGTTGGACACAAAAATTTAAAAATAACAATATACTCTCGGTGTCTCATTTTAATTGACATTTTTTTTTGTTTCATAACAATTAATATTTTTTTATTTTTGGTAAAATTATTAAATCGAAACATACTTAATAAATATAAATCAATTTAATTAACAACATAACATATAGTATCATATATCAAGTAGGACCCATTCAAAATTCTTTTATTTCTATTTTTACCCTAAAAAAAACTTAATATTTTTATTTATTTTTAAAACTCTACATCTTTTATAAAATTAATTTATATTAATTATAAATAAATAATTTTTTTTATTAGAAGAAATTTTATTCTCCATGATATGCATATTGCATATATTTTTTTGTTACGACATAACTTTTAAAAAATATTAAATACCATTCTAATTTTCTAATTATATATATTAAATTTATTTTAACATTAATAATATTATTAATTATATAAAAAGGAATAAAATAATATTATAATTTATTATTATTAATAATTATTTAAATATTATTATCTTAAATATTATATCATTTATAAAATGTGTCAATTGAGTCGGAATAAAAAAAGTATTAGGTCAAAGTAAAATAGAGAAAAAGTAAGGTGATATATTATGATAAGATTAATAAAAAAAATAATAAATTGATTATTATTTATTAAAATAAATATATTAAAATTATTGATAAGTAAAAATATTTTAATATAATAAATTATGAGTATATAAATTTAAGAAATCATAAAAAATAATTTTTATTTAACTTTTACTATGGACAGAACTTTCTAAACACAATTTATTATTTTCCAATAATTAATTACTTAACTTTTTTTTTTTTTTATTATTTATTTAACTTTTATTATTCTCTTTATTTATTGATTGATTTAATTATTTATTTATTTATTTAGTGCATTGGGAATAAGCGTGGGTGAGAGCGTCAGCCAAGCCCAGATTTTAAGCTTTGCATGCACTGAATTTCATTGTTAATATTTTATAATTTATATATTATTAAATAATTAAATTGCAGAGATATTTATCAGCTATCCATTTATTTTTTTAATTTATTTTTTTGATTGAGTATTTGAAAATTTTCGTTTGAATAAAATAATATTTAATTTAATATTTTACAAGAAAAATATATATATTTAAAAACATAAAATTTAAACAATAAAATTTTAAAAAACTTGACAAGAAAAACATATTGTTTACGCAAACATATCATTCTTGATCCAGAATTATAGTTTTAATTGGGTTGGACAAGGGATTTAAGGAATATTATATTATATCGGTAGTTGGTACAAAGTATGGATAAAAGACTTTTTTGTCCTTGTGAGTGTATTAGTGTAAAAAGTAGTGACAATTGTGTAATAAAAATGAAAAAAAATAGGAGTATTTTTATGGTGATATGGTTATTTATGAAAATAAGACTATTGTGTTGGAATGGATAAAAATAATAAACAAAACTATTGTATTGGGACGGATTGAGTTTTAAAAAGTAATTATATTTTATTAGGTAGTAGCATATGTAAAAGATTTTTGTATTTTTATTCTTTGACTTTTATATAAATTAATTATATATGTAATAATATATTTGTAATTTAAATAAAAATTAAAAATATTTTGATATTAATGTATGATTATTTTTACTAAAATAAAAAAAGTATATATTTTTGATTAAGTGAGTTGGATGAAAATAATAGAAAAGGTACTTTGACTTGAATGGAATAGTTTATTTCTTAATACTTTTCTACATTCCAAAATTATGTAGTTTTTCATTTATATTGTCCTTTAGATTTATATTAATTTATTTATAAAAATAATTTTTAGTAATCTTTTACTTTTTTATTTTCCCACTTTGTTTCTTTAGGAGAAGGGGGGAGGGTGGGTGGTTTGGTAAATTAATGTGTTTGTTTGGGGGATTGGATTTAATTTCCACTATTTATTTCATTTTTTTTTCCTAAAAACATCAAATCAAACACCTATTTTTTATTTTTTATATTATACTAAAAATCAATTTTACATTCAAAACATCACATCAACACCTATTTATATCACATCATACAACTATTTAAATTCAAAATTTTTACTATTCAAATCCCAACTCAAAAAATCTAAACCCCCAAACAAACTTTTATAGTAAATTAAATAGTAAAAAATTAAATAGTAAAGGGTTTGGTAAATTAAATAGTAAAAAATTAAGCATATGAATCACAAGAAAACTAAACCCTAACTTTGAAATTTTAATTATTTTATTCTAAAATTGGGAAATTATTTTTATCTTAAAAGTTTTTTTTCTTTCATTTAATGATTTAATTATATGATATAGAAATAGTATATGTTGTTACTTACACATTATCAAGTGCAATTATAAAATTATTAGAATGGAAATATATGAGATACTTCATCCGTCCCTTAATCATCTATCTATTTTTTTTTATTTTGGGCAATCCCATAATAGAGTATCCATTTTTTTTTTAGTAATTATATCATTTACCTAATATTATAAATACCTTTCCAATTTACAATATATTATACAAATGTCATTACTTTTATATCATACAATATTAATAGGGTTAATTTAGTCTTTTTACCTTTATTTATACTTTATCCCAATATAATACTAATACTTATAAAAACTCCGTGCAAAAAGCAAATGAATATATAAATATGGGACAGATGAAATACATGTTTATTTCAATATAAAATTTATTTGAAAAATCAAAATAAGTACTATTATTTCTAAGATCAAAATATATTTTCCCCCAAAATTTCACAGGCAATTTACATAGAATTCTTTTAAATCATTAGAGTATTTTTAATAGATCTATTGCCATTATAATTTAAATCGTTCGATAAAATAAATTAATTTTGCATTATACGCTGAAATCAAAATAATTATATCGCCTAATAAAATTCTCGAGTTAGTCAAAAAAAAAAACTCATCCTATTATTATGATCGACTATATAATTTTATTGAGTCATATAATTTTTGAAATAACTCAGGATAGATTTACTTGATAATTTTTTGGATTTTAATTTAAATAGCGGGTTTGATGTAGTATTTTTTGAGAAAAAATAATATATTTTTATAAAAAAAAAATATAATAATCGTGAAAATAATAATAATTAATTAATTAATTAAATTTGCTAATGTTGTAATTTTGACAACCACAGGTTCCAAGACATTCTTGAAGATGAGGAGAAGCCATGGAAAGCATATCTTTGTCATTCTCTATGAATAAATAATAATGACTTTGTGATATTTTTTAAATCAAAATTCTTTTTTTTTTTTTTTGTTTTTCTAATTTTAATTTTTTTTGCTTTGTTTGAAATCTTAATATTTAAATCTCCTATGCTGAATTTGGTAATCATGAAAGGTATTATGGGAATTATAAAATGTGATCAATCATTGTGGAGTTTGGTAGCTATCAAATTAGACTAAACATATGATTTTAGATTTTAAGTATTATTTTTTTATTAATTAGCTTTTTAAATAAATTATATATGAAAAAGGGGTTTTTATAGTTCTAATGACTTTATATTTGTGGGTCTTATTTAGAGCTGTTAGACGAACCGAGCCGTTTCTGAACTTGGTTCGGTTCGGTTCAATTCGGCTCGATTAAAGCTCGTTTACAAACGTTAACTAGCCAAGCCAAACAACATAAACAGGCTCGTTTGGTTAACGAACGAGCACCGAGCTTTGTTCGTGAACGTTCACAAACGTTTGTTTATATAATATATTTATTGTAAATATTATATATACATATAAAATTATAATTTATAAATAAATAAAATATTATTTAAAATATATAAATAAATTAATTTTAAATTTTCTTTATAATTTATATATAAATTTTAAAAAATAAGACAAACGAATTCGAACGAGCTTAATTGAGCTTAAACGAGCCGAACACGAGCTCAAACAACAAAAATTCTTAACGAGCCGAGCTCGAACACTACGAACGAACACGAGTCTTATTCGCGAACGTTAACGAACATTTAAAATTTGGCTCGACTCAATGGTAACACCTCTAGTCTTACTCACACATATTATTGTAGATTTTTTACATGTTAATTAGTTCCATAAGCATGTGATTGTTACATAATAAATAAAGAAAAATTGAAGTGATGATAAATAAGATATAATATTGTTTACATAGTAAATATTCATTTACCTTTTTACATGTAGTTTTAGAAATATTAGTATTATATTGGGATATAGTAGGAATAAAGTAGAAATGACTAAAATAACCTTATTAGTATGTGTGATATAAAGATAATGATATTTGTGTAATATATTGTAAGTTGTAAGGGTATTTGTAATGTTAGGTATATAATACCGTTACTAAAAAAATGAAATAGATACTTTGTGATAAGACGAACTTAAATGAAAAAAATTAGATACTTTATTATAAGACGGAGGGAGTATATATTTTCATATATATTGGTTACGATTATGTATTGAATATTACACAATTACATTGTTCTCCATTGTCAAATGAATGATAAATAAATAAGTGTGTTTGTTTAATATTTTAGTTCGAGGTTATTTATTTGTTTAATATTTTAGTTCGAGGTATTATTTTTTTTAATATATGCTTATACTTTTGGGCATATATTTTAATGTGAGTGTATACTTTATTATTTTTTATAATAAAAAAATACAAAACGGTAATAATTTATTTACTAAAAAAATAAGAATAATTTTCATAATAATTCAAAAGAAAATAAGAATATAATTGGATGACAAATAGTTAGTATTTTTGCATTGAATTATTGAACTTTTTTATGAGAAAATATAATATATATATATATATTGCATGAATGTGTGTATACATATATTATATTTTTTAATATAAATTGAAAAATGTACGAACAAAAAAAATAATATTTGGATAAACACACTCACTTTAGAGCAATTTCGAGAGTTTTGTAATTTTGAATTTTTTTTTAATAGTAAAAAATTGATATGAGTGAAAAAAAAATATATATTTAATTTGATATTAAAGAAAAAAATAGATTACTGATAAATACTAATTAAATATCAAAGCTTTAAAAAAATAAAATAAAAATGTACATACATGTAAACAGAGATGTTTGGATAGATTGGTCAATTCATTTTTGAATGTTATCGATAAATAGTTTAATTAAGAAATATATTAAATTGCATACAAGGAGTATTAAATTATACTATTTTCGTCCACCTCTAAAAATCACATTTACTTTTACGTCATTATACTTAACATTAAAAATATCATTATATATTTATATAATTTTTTTTTGTACAAATGTTATTTTATTAGTATTATGAGACACTAGTGGAAGTATTTTTGTAATTTTTTTTAGTTTTGTATTACGTTTTGATATAATAATTAATATTAAAAATTATAACATGCAAAAAAGTAAATAAGACCCTTAAAATCAGAGGTAAGTAGTACTCCTTCCATCCCATAACAAAATATTCATTTTTTCATTTTAATCCGTTCCATAACAAAGTATTCATTTCCTTTTCTAGTAACTATACTATCTACCTAACATTACAAATACCCTTACAATTTACAATATATTACACAAATGTCATTACTTTTATATCACACAATACTAATAAGATTATTTAGTCATTTCTACATTATTCCTACTACATCCCAATATACTACTAATATTTCTAAAATTTTGTGCAAAAAACAAACGGATACTTAGTTATGGGATGGAAGGAATATTAAATATTTTAATGATATGATTAAATCATATTATAAATATATTAAAACGCCATGCATGATTAAAAATTAAGGAACAATAAACTTGTGCACCCTTATGTAGTATTTGTTTTTTTATGATAAATTAAAAAGGGTAAACTGTTTTAGTCCCGTAATTGGACCCCCTTATCATTTTAGTCTCGTAAGTGGAGCCTGTCGCAAACTAGTCCCATAAGTGAAAAATTTTCGTTGTTTTAGTCCTCCGGCGCCGGAGATGCCCGCGTGGCTCGCCGAAGGTGACGTATCCGCCAGATGTCGCTGACCTGACGGACACGTGGATTTTTTTTTTTTTTTTTTTTCATTTTTTAAAATTTTTTTAAAAACTTATTTTTAATTTATTTTAAATTTTATTTGTATATTTTTTTTATTTGGTCCAATTAAAAAATTTTAAAAAAATTAAAAAAATTTAAAATAAAAAAAATAAAATCTACGTGTCCACCAGGTGTTGCTGACCTGGCGGGACACCTGGCGGACATGTCACCTCCGGCGAGCCACACGGGCTCTCCGGCGCCGGAGGACTAAAACAGCGAAAATTTTTCACTTATGGGACTAGTTTGCGACATGCTCCACTTACAGGACTAAAATGATAAAGGGGTCTAGTTACGGGACTAGAAAAACAATTTACCCATTAAAAAATAATACTCTATATGTTATTTTCGTTGTATATCGAAATAATTTCGGTATTTTAATATATATCGATAGTGTCAAATTATATATTGATATCGTATCGAAAATGTTTGGTATAATATCATATAGAACTGAAATTTTTACTATACCGAAAGTTTAAAAATTTTGATATATTTTTTTAGTATGATATGCAAGATATTTCAAAAATTTGATATTTTTTAACTCTAATTAAAAATAAATTATTTAAATAATTATGGGTAGAAAATTTAATATGTTTACTAAACAAAAAACTTCTAATATATATTTCACAATTAATATAATAATATATATTTCCTCTATCTCTTAACAATTTATCTATTTTTCTATTTTAGTCTGTTTCATAACAAAGTATCTATTTTTTTTTTTAGCAACTATATTTTTTTATTAACATTAAAAATATCCTTACAATTTATAATATATTACACAAATATCATTATCTTTTTATTACACATTACTTATAAAATTATTTTAATCTTTATTCATACTACATATTAATATAATACTAATATTCTTAAAATTTCGTATAAAAAACAAATGGATATATAGATAAAGGACAAAAAAAAATAATATTTTATTAATTTAATTAAATTTTGTAAAATGATATTAATATTTTTTCCCTTGCAAATATAAAAGATATAATTATTATTTATTTATTTGGTAAAAATTAGAGATATTTTAATATTTATATATAGATTATTTTTTTCTATAATAATAAATAGATAGTTTTGACAATTTTAGTGTACATCTTAGATGATTCAATTCTGTGTTAGTTAATGTAATTAAATAATTGATTTAATTAACTAAATATATTAGCTATATTTATGTTAAATTATTTAGTAAAATAAGTATTAATTATTTACACCTAAAATCACAAACAAAAATATTTTTATATTTTTTATTTGTGAAATATTCAATTATGTTTAGTGTTTAGGATTTTTTTATAATTTTTCATTCTTAGTTATTGGGAATTATAAATTTATAATTAAAATATTTATTTTTATGATTTTTTTAAATATTTTATGAGATAAAATAATTAAAAAATATGAATAATTTTTATTGAAAATCATATAAAAAAACTATTGTAAAACAATAGAGTATATAACTTTTATAAAATTAGCTTTTAAGATAAAATGCATTCTTTGAAAAAAAAAACTAATTTATCAAATATTTTGTTCAAACGTATATTAATTTTTTATTTGATTTGAATTATTTTCACTAAGATATACTCTCTTCGTTTCAAAACAATAGTTTCATTTTGTAATATTCGCTCGTCCCAAATAATAGTCTCATTTCTAATTTTTGTAATTAATCCTTACATTTTTATAAAACTATCCGCATTTTTTCACAATAATTACATAAAATAGGGACATTTTGGTTTTTTTGAAAATATTTGTACACCCACTGTCAATGTAAAATATTATTTCTTAATTCTCGTATTCATCTCAAATGTCCCTATTATTTTGGAGCGGAGAGAGTATAATTAAGTACTTATATTGATTCATTTTCTTCGTCCCACATATAATGCCACACTTTTCATTTTCATTCGTTTCAGATATTATGCCACCTTTTTTTGAAAAAGAATTATATTATATTTTAATCATATTTTAAATTTTATAATTTATATTTCTTTAAATTTTTATTAGACTAACTAATTATTTTAATTTTAATTTATAATTATTTATATTATATTTTAATTGATTTTAATATATTTTTAATTATATTATTAATAATATTTTTTCTAAATTATCGTCTTTACATATACACTTGGGATATTGGAAGAGAATTTTTTTCACTATTTGATTTGAATTATTTTAATTTAAATGAGTTGAAGACTTTTTTTTTTATATTTTTATATTTTTTTATTTTTTTCCCTTTGTGCGTGTGGTGTGGTAATAATGATATATACATTCATGATCACTAACTGAATAAATGCACACAATTTGTGTTACTTTACATTAAAAAGTAAAAATAAAAAATAAAAAGGAACAAAAAAAATGGTCATATAATATGACTCTCTCTGTTCCAATACAATAGTCTTGTTTATTATTTTTGTCCGTCTTAAAACAATAGTCTTATTTTTATAAATAATCATATCACCATAAAACTACCCTTACTTTTTTATTTTTATTACACAATTGTCACTAATTTTTACACTAATACACTCACAAAGGCAAAAAAGTCTTTTATCTATATTTTTTACCCACTACTAATATAATATCAATATTCCTTAAATCTCGTGTCCAACTCAATTAAAACTATATTTATGGGACGAATGAAGTATATAAATATTGTGATAAATTGTAGGGAAAAATGATGTTTGTTCTAGCGTTAATGTTTGATTTGTTCACTCAATACTATTTCTCAATTTTGATTCTAAAAAATAATAATAAATAATATTTTTACAAACTTAAAAAAACTTGAACTACTAAAAAATTAAATATTCAATTTAAAATAATACAATATTTTATAATTTTGACACAATTTTTCATACAATATATAAAAAAATCAATTTATCTAAAAAAATATTGCATGAACAATTATATTTTATCCAATTTAACTGTTTTTTTTTTAATAAAATTTGATCAATTATGTTTGAGGGATTTTGTGGAATTTTTACTATTCCCACAAAATTTTTCCTCCAAAAATATCAAATCAAACATTTATTTTTTATTTTTTTATGTTATACTAAAAATTAATTTTATATTCAAAACATCATATCAATTCTTATTTATATTACTTCATACAACTATTCAAAATCAAATTTTTTACTATTCAAATCTCAATCCAAAATCAAAACCAGTGATCCGATAGTCGGCATGAACACAAATACACAATAGAGATGTTTTGAACAAATTATATGATGATCCGTGTTACTAAATTATTTAGGATTTTTGGTTTTATTAACATTTTAAATCAAAATTAATATTATTCATTATTGCACAAATTTTAATAAAATTACAATATTTTTTCATACAAAATATTGCATCAAATACTATTTAAATAAAATTTAATCAACCCCTCATATTAAATTAATTTCAAACTACAACTATATAAATTTTATAATATTTTTAATTCAACATATTTTGTACTTCATCCATCCAGTAATAATAGTTACATTTGTTTTTTGCGTGTACTCAACAATAAAAATATTTTTAAGACCATTATATTTATATTATAATATAGTAATAGAAACATTTTTTATATTTTTCTCTTAATTATATATTACATTTTGATATAATAATTAATATTCAAATATTAATACGCAAAAAGTAAATATAACTCTTATTACCGGATAAAAGGAGAAAGTACTACTCCCTCCGTCTCGGTGCAAGGTTGTCGTTTACTTTTTGCACGTAGATTTTTTAATATTAGTATTATAATTGGTTGTAGTGAAAAAGACGAAAATACCCCTATTAGTATTGTGTATATAAAAGTAATGGTATTTGTGTAATATATTGTAAGTTTGAAGGGTATTTATTATGTTAGGTAGGTAATACAATTACTAAATAAGGAAATAGTAACCTTGTTTTGGGACGGACGAAAAATGAAAAATAATAATATTTCAATGAGACGGATGCAGTATATAATTCAATAATTGGTTGTGTATATATACATAAAAATACTGTTTCTTTTGATGGATTTGAAAAAAATTTGGTTTGGATTAAATATGAAAATAATATTTGAGATATTTTGTGAGAGAAAAAAATGTATTTTTTTCGAAAAATGCATAGTCCAAATAGTAAAATTTAAAAAAATTATGCTAAAGAAACATACCCGTAAACAGTATATAACATACTCTGTCCCATCCCACTCTAAATGGACATTTTGGAGTTTTGTAGTGAATTAAAAAATAAGGTATGTAGTAGGTTTATAAACATATATTTTTTAGTTTTCTAATTGAACCATTTAATTAGGGACACGATATTTAAGGTAATGATGTTTAATTAGTTAATAATAATGAATTATGATATTATTATAGTATTATTTTTAATAAAATTAATAATATTAATAATTTTAAAGTAAATTTAATATATATGGTTAAAAAATTAAAATATATGTTTTAAATATTTATAAATTATATAGCAATTAAACAATATATGCAATATAGATATCATTTTATAGAGAATAAATTTTTCTATAATACAAATAAATAAAAAAATATTTTGCTTATTTATAATTAACATAAATCAATTTTATAAAAGATGTGTAGTTTTAAATATAGATAAAAATATTTAGTTTTTTTAAGAGAGAAATAGAAATAAAAGGGTTTTGAGTGGGTTTATGTTATATGTTATATAGTTAATTAAGTTGATTTATATTTGTTAAATATGTTTTTATTTAATAATTTTTACCAAAAATAAAAAGATGTCAATTGTTACGGGATAAACAAAAATGGAAATAGTGTCAATTGTGGTGGGACGGAGGGAATATTTTTATTATTATTTTTTACAAAATATTAAAATATTCATTTTTTTACTTGTTTTTTTTTTTCAAAACTTTAAAATTTATTTAACAAATATTAGGTATAAAAATTTACATCGATAATATAAAAAATAATATTTTGTATTAATTATTAACTTTTTATTGGTGAATAGAGTATATATATTGTATTTTTTATACTCCTTTCATCCCGGACAATAGTTCTACTTGTATTGGACATGCAATTTAAACAATACTCATATTAATTAGTAGTTGGTAAAAAATGATTATTATTATTATTTTTGTCAGTATATTAGTGTAAAAAATAATGATATTTGTGTAATAATAATGAAAAAATATATATAGTTTTATGGTGATATAATATTTATGAAAATAAAATTATTATTTTGTGACGAACAAAAAATGATAAATAATACTATTGTATTGAGACGAATAAAGTAATATTTATGGAGAATCGTGTCACTAAAAGAAAAATTGAGTTAAAAATCGAACTATTTCAAATTGAAATGAACATTATTTATTTTGCACAGTTTCTAATAAAAATACTTTATTTTCTTTTACAAAATATTAAATCAGAATACTCTATTCGTCAATTTTAAAAGTATACATTTACTCTTGGTATTGAATTTAAGAAATAATAATTTTTTTAATTATAGTGGATAGTAAAAAATAATGTAAAAACAATTTTGCATTTATTTTTTTGTATAAAAATAATGATATAATGGTAAAATATAAAAATTTGTAGAAAAAAAAAATGGTACACAATTACTAAAAAAAATTTCACTTCACAAATCAAAATAAAAATATATATTTTTTTTAAGTGGACAATGAAACTACTATTTGTAAACAAAAAATAAATAATAAATTCAAAATAATACACCATTTCAAATTAATTTCAAGTGACAACCACATAAATCAAAGTAATTTCTTTTATTTTGAGTTGAAATTTTATTCTTTTAAATATTGATTTAAATAATATTTTAATATGATATTTTTATAAAAAATATTATATATTTGTTGAGAATCGTATTCAAACTAAATAAATCCTTCCACTTTGTTTTTTTAAAAAAAGACTTTTAAAAGTTTTGAAAAATTTTGAAACAATAAAAAGTAATAATGTGTTTGATTATCCATTGAAATTTAAGTTGAAGGTTGGCTTAAAACTAATTTATTTAATTAATATTTAATTTATCGAGTAATTATATAATTAAAAAAATTAAAATAGATGTTAAAATATTTTAAAAATTGTATTTTAATAAAATATATACAATTAAAAAATTATTTTTTCGGTATCGAAACAATAGTTTTATTGGAGTTCGGCACGTAATTCAAAAAATAAAGATATTATATTGAAAATAAATATAAAATGGATAATAAAATACAAAAATGATATTACAAATATACTTTGTGTAAAAAATAATAATATTTATGTAATAATAGTTAAATAGTATAGATAGTTTTAATTATTTGATGACGGACAAAAATAAAAATAAAAAAGAGACAATTGTCTTGGTACATAAGGAGTATTTTATATAATACAAATAAATAAAAATTATTTACTTATAATTAATACAAATTCATTTTATAAAAAATAGAAAGTTTATATTTAAATATATTTATGTATCAAAAAATAAATAGAAATAAACAATTTAAAGTGAGTTCCATATAATTTACTCCTATATTTACTCTTTCAGTACCAACTCAATTTTTATCCGATGTTTATTTTCTATTTTTAATAAATTTATTCATTCTAAATATATGTATGACCTACTCAATTTTATTTTATTTTTTTTATCTTTTTCTTCAATAAAAAATATTTTTATTTATATTTAAAACTCTTTAATTTATATAAAATTAATTATAAATAAATAAATAATTTTTTAAATTTGCTTGTATTATATAAAATTTTATTCTCTACAAAATGATATTCATATTTTATATATTTTATTAAATTATAATGTTAATAATATTTAAAATACTAACAACACTACACATGTACAAAATAATATCATAGCTATTTATTCATAACATACTAATCTCCCTAGCTAAATGGGTCATCTTGACCGGGACACATGGAGTACTGTTTTTATTATTTTCGTCTTTTCTACTTAAAAAATATCATTTCCTAATATAATAAAAATAGTTTATATATAAATATTAAAATATTTCTAATTCTTACAAAAATATTTATTTGTTTTGTACTTGCCATGGAAAAAATATTAAAATCTCTTATTTTTAATTGACATTTTTTCTATTTTGGGTAAAACTTACCAATATTATTAATTATATGAAAAATAATAAAAAAAATTATAACTCATTATTATTAACTAATTAAATATTATTCTCATAAATATTGTGTCAATAATAAAAGAGGTAATTGTTCCTGAACGGATGAAGTATTATTTCTTAAACTACTATAAAAAGTAAATAAGTACTTTGAATTAGAGAAAATTACAAAAAATATTCCATATGTATACTTCATTATCACTTTTGTTACGTATTTTTATCTCGTTGGCAAAATACATCCTATATGTTTGTAAAAATTGTTATTTATGTCATTACGTCACACACGGCAAAAAGATAGAAATAATGACTTTTACAAATACATATAGGATACATTTTGACAACGAAATTACTATAGAATAAAAGTGATAATGGGGTATACATATAAAAAACTTTTTTAATTTTTTATTTGAATCGGGACGAATGAAAGTAATATTTTTAAAAAATATATTGAGATCATATTGTTAATCAAAGTTAAAACGTCAACCAAATATATTTACTATTTGATGTATATTGTATAATTGTTTATATATATATATTTATGGCGCTCTCTTATAATTTAGAAAATGTTTATTAAATTCTTTTTCACATATTTTGTGTGATGAAAATATTATTTTTTATCTATATTTTTTTTTTTTTGCATGAATGAGGGTTTCATACAATATTTTTTTAAGGTGTGTTTGTTTGGGAGTTTGAATTTTGAGTTGGGATTTGAATAGTAAAAAAATTTGAATTGTAATTGTTGTACGATGTGATGTAAATAGGTATTGATGCGATGTTTTAAATTTAAATTAATTTTCTGTATAATATAAAAAATAAAAAATAGATATTTGATTTAATATTTTTTGAAATATTTTTTTTTGATAAATAATAAAATTTTGGGAATTTCTCCCAAACAAACACACCTTTAAAGTATAAAAAGATGTCATACAATTTTCAAAATACAAATAATTTTACGAATGAATTTTAATAACACACGAGAATTATGAACAATTTTATAAAAAAAAAAAAGGAAAATGGCAAAGAGACCCAAAATTAGTGTAAAATTTGGAAATGACGTCTAAAGAAATGGAAAAATGATTCCAAGTGCAATTGTGGACACAGCTTTCGGCTTCGTATCATAATTATATGTACAGGTACACTTCAACTGTACAGATTCTTCCATTTCAATATTTTTAAATTTAAATTTAAAATTTTATTTTAATTATTAAAGCCCAAAACTTAGGGTAACATCTTCATTGCACCAATTAACTAATTCATAAAAATTCATAGGTCAAATAATTATTATTGCCTAAATAATTATTCATCTCTTATCTCTCATCTTCCCACATTGTATATTTTTTTTAGTTTGATTTGATTATGCTTATTTAAATAATAATTTAAATACGATGTTTTATAAAAAAAAAAAAATTAATAATACTTCATTCGTTTCGAAACTATAGTCTTGGTGGTGTTGAGCACGAGATTTAAGAAATATTGATATTATATTAATAATTGATAAAAAGTATAGGTAAATGATATTTTTGCCCTTGTGAGTGTATTAGTGTAAAAGATAGTGACAATTATATAATAATAATAATGACAGAGTTAGAATAGTTATATAGTGATATGGTTATTTATGAAAATAAAACTATTATTTTTGGATGGACAAAAATAGTAAACAAGATTATTGTACTAGGATGGAAGGAATATAATTTTATATAAATTGGTAGAATAAAAAAATGAATAAAATAATATATTTACATGATTTGTTCAGATACTATTTTTGGGTGTCATGATTTTTTATAAATATATTTTATTCACAAATAAAAAATCAATAACTTGTCTCGTAAGGGATGGTTGGTAGTGCGGAGATGGATTTGTGACCGTGAAGTCATAAGTTCAAATTTCGATACACCTTCTGGGATATTACGGATTTCACGGATTCACATTGAGTTTGGAGTTTTGATTTGAATTTGAATTTAAATAGTAGTATGGACTTGATATATGTAGGAAAAAATAGTACCCTCCAGTCCCAATCGAAAAGATTTTTTGGAATTTTGTAGTAAATTAAGAAATAATATTAATATTTTATCGGTTATTGGAAGTGTGTAAGATAATTTTAATATTTTTGTCTTCTGTATTTTATATATAAAATAATTGTATATGTAATAGTATATTTATATTTGATTTATACACAAAGTCAGAGCAAAAATATCAAAAATTTCTTACACACTTCCATTAATCAATAAAATAGTACTTCATCCGTCCCAATACAATAGTCATGTTTATTATTTTTGTCTGTCCAAAATAATAGTCTTATTTCCATAAATAATCATATCACTGTATAACTACCCTTACTCTTTCATTATTATTACACAATTGCTACTACCTTTTACACTAATACACTCACAAGGGCAAAAATGTCTTTTACCTATACTTTTTATTCACTATCAATATAATATCAATATTCCTTAAATATCGTACTAAATACAACTAAAACTATAATTTTAAAACGGATGAAATATTATTTTTTAATCTATTACAAAATCTTAAAAAACCCTTTTCAATTGGGATAAAAAAATATTATTTAATTCTATACTTGAATGAAAATTCCAAATTAAACAAACCCAGATAAAATGTCAAAGAAAGGCACCCCACCTCATTAGAATGGTCTCATTCCACTCTCACATTAGAAGATAGTGGAACTCAAGTTAAATAATATTTTTTTTAATAAAATGCACTACACCACATTACAATTATTTGATAAAAAATTAAAAAAAATAAAAAATGTTTCTTTATATTATTCCTAAAAAAATATTTTCCTTACAAAATATCAAATTAAATGTATATACTGTAAATTTTTTATATTATAGTAAAAATTGATTTTATATTTAAAATATTATATCATTATTTATTAATATCACATCAAACAAAGATGGTTAAATAAGACTTTTAACGCATATCTATATCATAGAATAATAAATATACATATATAAAACGGGGATCTAAGTTTTGATTGGGTCAAATATGCTGTTCATTTAACCCAATTAACATATAGAATAAAAATATATAATATAATATACTCTTTCTGTCCTATAATTAAATATTTATTTATTTTTTTGACATAGTTTTAGAAATATTAGTATTATACTGTGATATAGTAGGAATAAAATAGAAATAACTAAAATAACCTTATTAGTATGGTGTGATATAAATGTAATGACATTTGTGTAATATATTGTAAGTTGTAAGGATATTTGTAATGTTAGGTAAATAGTACAGTTACTAAAAAAAAATTGATACTTTATTATGAGACAGACTAAAATAGAAAAATGAATACTTTGTTATGAGACGGACTAAAATGGAAAAATGAATACTTTGTTATGGGACGGAGGAAGTATAATGTAATATGTAAAAGTATATATTGTATACCTTTATTATATATATTAATTTGACCAAATTAGCATAAAATCTATATATAATATTCCCTCCGTTCTAATACAATAGTCTTGTTTACCATTTTTGTTCGTCCCAAAACAATAGTCTTATTTCCATAAATAACTATATTACCAAAAAATTACTCCTACTTTTTCATTTTTACTACACAATTATCATTATTTTTTACACTAATACATTCACAAAGGTAAAAAAATCTTTTATCCATACGTTTTACCAACTACCAATATAATATCAATATTCCTTAAATTTCGTGCATAACCCAATTAAAACTATATTTATGGGACGAAGAGAGTATAATAATATTAAATAAAGAGATAATATAATAATATTTATTGTAGATAATTATTGAAAGAAAGACAATAACTAAATATTAATTTTTTATTTTTTTAAATACAGTATAAAGGTAAATTTACAGGACAGATAAAAAAACTAAAAAAATAAATAAGTTTGTGTATCAACAAACATACCTAAAGCATGAGGCTCCTATACAGCCCAGCCCATAACTGAAAAAATAAAAAAAATAATAATAATAATAAATAAAAATATATAAATAAATAAATAATAATAATAATGAAATAATAGGCCCAACATCAGCTAAAAGGGTGCATTTGGATGAAAATTTAAAATTTATATTTAAATTTAATTTTAAATAGTACTTCCCCAGTCTAGAGTTATATTTTTGTTTTTTTATTGTCCATTTATAAGAGTTATACTTTTTATTATTAATTATCTATTCCATTATTCTATCATTATTTATTTAAATATCATTGTATTATAAATAAATTTACACAGAGAAATTTGTCATTTAACTTAAAATATCATCGATTGTCATTAAAATATAGGATAAATTTCGTAACTGGACCTTTTATCATTTTAGTCATGTAAGTGGAAGTTATTGCAAACTAGTTTCGTAAATGAAAAATTTTGCAATTTTAGTCATTCGGCGCCGGAGATACCTACGTGACACCTGCGTGGCTCGCCGAATGACACATGTCCGCCAAGTCAGCGACACCTGGCGGACACATGGATTATTTTTTTAAAAAAATATATATCTATTTCTGTCTTTTTTGTAAAAATTAAAAAAGTTTTCAAAAAAAAATTAAATTAAATTTTTTTAAAAAAATGTAGGTTTATTGAGTTGTCTCTTTTTTTAATGAACTATTAATTTATGCAGACTAATGTTTGCTTATGAATACAAGGTTTACTTAATATTTGTTATGAGTGTAGGTTTATTGTGTCATGCGATTTGATTAGGCGAAAAGGGTTACTAGGTTGTAATAGATCCCAACGGGAACAACCATTGGTAAATGATTTGTCCAAAATGGTGGAGAGTGTTGATATTTTGGCCCAACCCATTATACAAACCCGACCCGCAATCTAAACCCTTTAACCCGGCCCGATTCTAAGGCCCGACCTGACCCGCGCCTTATAACTCCCTCTTTCCTTCTCATTCAGTTCAGATGATATCGCGGTTCGTTCAAGTTTTCTCTCTGGTTTTTCCATCTTCTTCGTCCTCGCGATTTCTGGTGAGTTTTGGGGGTTTTGATCTCTTCGCCTTGTTTTCGTGCTATTCCTTCTGGTAAGTTGTTCCTTTTCGTGTGCTCCGTGAGGTTCTTGGAGAAATCGATCGATCAGAGTTAGGGTTCTAAGATCGAGTCCGTTGGTTTGAGGTTTTGCTTGGAGAGGGTTGGGTTAGTCCCTAAATGAGTCTTTAGGTTGTAGACTGAGCCGTTAAAATAGTTTCCCCGATTGTTTTTTCCGAGTTGCTTGGGAATCGCCAGAGAAAAAAGTTTGCTGAAAAAGTCACCGCCGGAAGAGGGAGCCGCCGATGTCCGTTGCCTTGCTACGGTGTGCCACTGCTTGGGTCAACTCGCCAGAGAAGGAACTATTGGTTGTCGGTCATCATCGTCCTTTTGAGTGAAACAAGAGCTTAATTCTTGTTTTTAGCTTATATTTGTTTGTCATTCTTAGTTTAATTTCTAGCACCTTATTGGGTTTTAATATTGTGAACACATTCTATTTGATAAGTTTTGGTTGTTGATATATTAGTTAAATAAAACAAATAACATCGATCAAACTTAATAGTCTGCTCCCGTAAATGTACGTATCTTTAGAATTCCAATAGTTGTTAAATAACATATGGGCATGCACCATAGACTCTATCTTTCTCTAAAAGAGAAAAAACAAAGTTTAATATGCCGCAATCTCAAAAGCCATTTGAGAATGACTAGAAGTTAAATATAAGTGTCGGTTGTTATGCGAAGAAACAATCTTTAAAAATTTTGCATGATTTTAAGGATGGAGAGAGTGTAAAATATCAAATTCCATTAGTTACTAATAAAATTTATACTAAGAAAATACTATTTTTGTCTCAATTCAAAGTATTATTTTTATCATTTTTGTCTGTCCACTAAAAAATATATATTTTCTATTTTAGTAAAAATAATTATATATTAATACCAAAAATACGTTTAATTTTATTTAACTTACAAACATATCATTATATATATAATTACTTTATAATAAAGTCAAATTGTGAAAATGTTAAAATTTCTTATATACATTCACTATAAAACTCCAAATGATGCATTCGAATGGGATGGAAGAAGTATAAAATTGCTTTAAAGAAATGATATTTAATGTCAAATTTGTTTCAAGTATATACTTTAATACATTTTGTTGGAATATTTATTTTTCTCAATTTATATGTGAGAAAATTTGAACACAAAAATATTCATTCAATAATATTATTCATTCAATAAAGTTTTTTTTTTTTATAAAAATACATTATTTCGTCTCAAAAAATAATAAATAAAATATTATTTAAACAAAATTTCAATTAATAATTTATTTCAAATCAATTTTAAATCATAATTTATTTTTAAAAATTTTTTAAATAATGTTGCAATAGATACATTGAATTATATAAAAAATTAATGTCCCTGTCTTAATTCAAAGTACTTTGTCTACCATTTGTATCTGTGTTACTTAAAATACCTCTTTAGTAAATGTAATAATAACTCCGTTTACCCAATGTGTTTAGATTGATTATTTTTTTTTTTTTTTGTGGCCAGAAAAATTGTGTAAAAAAGATATAAAATATACTTCCACCGTCATAATTCAAAGTACTTTTTTTACTATTTTCGTATGGACTTCAAAGTATCTATTTCCTATTTTTGAAAAAGTAATCATATATTAATACCAAAATACCCTTAACTTTTATTAAAATTACAAAACATCTCATTAAATATAAAATTAATTTATACTTAAAGTCAAATGGCAAAAATGTCAAAAACTCTTACACATTTCCACTGACCAATAAAATACTAGTATTATTTTTTAATTAATATGCTATAAAACCACAAAATGCTCCATTGAATTGGGACAGAGGAATATTATTTTAAATTGAATATTTTATTTTTTGAATTTTTTAAATAAATATTTAAAATTTTGTGACTTTTTATTTTTATAAAAAATATTTTATATTTTACATTATTATTTTTTTTGAATCGCGGTTGAAAATTAATGTTGGGAGAACAAAGTTGTACACTATTACGAAAATTACATTTACTTTTTACTTAATTTACAAACATATCATTATATATACATCTACTTTGTATATAAAGTTAATGGGTAAAAATGTCCAACTTCTTACACACTTCCACTAACTAATAAAATACTACTAATTATGTCCACTCATAAAGTATACACATTTTTATTTTGAGTTGTCAAATTACAAAATAATCAATCTTTTTTTTTAATAGCTATGAACCTCACTATTTTCTGCAAATTATCTCTATTTTACCATAAAAAAATAAGGCAAAATTGTCTTTCAACTATTTTTAACCACTATAATTAAAATATTATTATTTGTTAAAATCCGCGCCAAAAGTAAATGTATACTTTTTAAATGAATGAAGTGAGTATTATTTCTTAATTTACTACAAAACCTCAAAATAGTACTCCTCCGTCATTCAAATCTATGTTCATTTTTCTTTTTAGGTTGTCATTGAAAAATATTCCCGTTACCTTTTTAAGTAAAAACTTATTACATTTTTGTACATTTTTTTACTATAAAAGAAAAAAGTAACAATTGTTACTCACTTTTATTAAAATCTGTGCTCAGTCAAATGAGCATACATTTGCATGACGGAGGGAGTATTTTGGATGTGACGGACATAGTATTTATGACAGGTAAATTAATCACGACGAACAACCAAATAAATTAAAACAGATGCGCTATGAAATAAAAACCAACGTTCAACCAAACAGCGACTATCCAATCAGCCTAATCAATAAAACATATTTATAACATTTATAGTCGTGGAAACGACAAACAATGCTCTGTACGGAAGGTCGGGGCTTTAACTCCAAGTGAATCACGACCGTCCGTTCTACCCCGAGTTCACATAAGGAACGGCGCAGATCGTATTTCTTTAGTTGTTGGACTCTAATATCGAGCCCGAATTAAATCAACTAACAACTAAAAAAAAGTTGTTAATTAATACGCCAATCATAAATACGTTCATGCATATACACTATATACACTATATATATGTAATGTATATCTTTCCATCTATCCATCTATCGTTTCTCCGACCTCAATTATTTTGAAAATGGCTCATTTACGAAGAAAAAACATCCTTAATCTTCCCGAAGCCCCCGGACTCCGATATTTAGAGGGCGACGGGGACCAAAAGATTGTCGGACAAAGGTCCGGGAGTAGCAATCCCGGACTTCATTGGATTTGGCGGGCCGAGGAAGACCAGAAGCTGAAAGAAGCCGTCTCTCAAATGGGACCTCAATACTGGGATATCATCGCTCAAAAAATTCCGGGAAGATCTGGTTTGTTTAGTTGGTGATTTTTTTTTAATTTAATAATAATTTCAAAATAATATTTTGTAAGATAAAAATATTATATTTTTATATGAAATTATGAAAATTATATATCCATGGTTTTCAGAAAAATCACAAAAGAACAAATTCATCGTATATCTTTTTAGTTTAGTTTTATTTTTTTTTATTTAAATAGTAATTTAATAGTGATATTTTTTTAATAAATTTAATCATATACATTATAAATACATTTATACTTGTACTTATTTATATCAATAAAATAAATTAAATTTAAAAACAAAAATTTTTTACGTACAAAAACTTATCGGCAAACTCAAAAATCTTTTACATAGTGTAGTAGGGTCTACTTTTTATTTTACTAAAAATAAATATGTTTATATAGAAACTTAGGGATTATTTGTTTTATGTTTTATCTAAAATTTATATCAACATTTATTTATATTATATTAAATAATTAATTTATTAAAAATTTTACTATAATTTTCAAAACATACAAAAATCAAATTAATATTTTTATATCGATTGAATACAATAAAAATAAATATTTTTACCGATTTTAAAAATATGAATTTTCAGGTGAAAGCTGTAAGCACAGATGGTTCAACCATCTGGACCCCCGGTTCAACCGGCAGCCGTTCACCGCCGCCGAGACGGACCGGCTGCTGGCGGCGCACGCCGCCCACGGCGGCGACTGGAAAGCCATCGGCCGCCTCTTCCCCGGCCGGACTCACACCTTCCTCAAGAACAACTTACAGATAGCAATGGTCAAGAATCACCGTGAAGAAATTCCGGCAAACCAGGTTAACGTTGACGGCAATCCTATCCGGATCTCCGTCGCCGGAAATTTCAATAGCGAATATTCCGGCGGACCATTGGCCGTTGACAAAACCGTCGCTACTTCCGGCAAAGGTATATGCCATTTTTAATTTTAATTAATTAAAAAAAAATTGAATTTTGATTTTTTAATTAAGATGCAGAATCGGAGAGTGAAGAGACTTCGGGTGTGAGTGAGGATGACTCAGCAGGCGGCAATGGCAGATTCTATTATTATGACTTTCTCGGGGTGGGATCTTCTTGAGCTTGGAGGACCTGGGACTTGTGGTCCTGATTATGATTTATTATATGCGCTTTCTTTTCCGTTTTTAGTATTTCACATTATGGTTTGATGTAATGCTTTGCTATTCAATAAAATAATATAATATTTTAATAAATAAAACAGTTATGGACTCCCTCCTCTGTCACGCCTAATTTTCTTTTTTTTTTTCTGTCTTGATTTTATTATATATTTGATAAAATTAATAATTTTAAACATGTTTAATAAAATAAAGTAAAATAAAATAATACTCCCTCCGTCTCAGATACCGTGTCTGCTACACTGTAGACACAATATTTTAGGAGTGGTGTAATTAATAGATAATTAAGAATGTATTAGTGAAAATAATTATCTTATAATATAAATAATTATAAATTAAGATTAAGATAATTAATTAGTTTAATTAAAATAAAAAAAATAAAATTTAAAAATTTAAAATAAGATTAAAGTGTGTAATCATTTTCCAAAAAAGAAAAATGACATGATATGTGGAACGGACAGAAACAGCAGACATGGTATCTGGGACGGAAGGAGTAATAATCTTTTAATAAATAAGACGGTTATGTACTCCTGCCTATTTTTCTTTATTTATCTATCCGATAACAACATATAATTTTTTATTTTTTTTCTTTGATAAATTTATCGATTTAAATTATACTTAATAATTGTAAATCGGTTTAATTAAATTTTAAATCTTCAAAAAAAAAATTTTCATTTATATTATGATTCAATAAACAAATACTCCCTCCATCTCAAAGTATAGTCTTATTATGTTGGACAGGTTATTTAAAAAATATTGATATTATATTGGTAGTCGGTAAAAAGTAAGGATAAATGACTTTTTTGCCCTTGTGAGTATATTAGTGTAAAAAGTAGTGACAATTGTGTAATAATAATGAAAAAAGTAAGAATAATTTTATAATGATATGATTATTTATAAAAATAGACTATTGGAACGGACAAAAATGGTAAACAAGATTATTGTATTGGGACAGATGGAGTATTTTTTTTTATGTATATTTAAAAATTCTTAGTTTTTATAAAATTAATTTATATTAATTATAAATAAATATATGTTTTATTATATAAGATTTTATTTTTAAAAAATTGATATTCATATTATAAAATATCTAAACTCATATTTTAAAT
This sequence comes from Andrographis paniculata, assembly GCF_009805555.1. Taxonomy (NCBI): domain Eukaryota; kingdom Viridiplantae; phylum Streptophyta; class Magnoliopsida; order Lamiales; family Acanthaceae; genus Andrographis; species Andrographis paniculata. Next base: position 1,912,936 of record NW_026137424.1, read on the forward strand.
TTTTTAATTATATATATTAATTTATATCATAACTACTAGCCTAGTAAAATATATTTAAGTAATTTATATCATAACTACTAGCCTATTAAAATATATTATCTTAAATATTGTGTTCATTGGGTAAATAGAAAGTATTATTTATCAATAAATTTGTCTAGAAAATATTAATTAAATAAAATTGGGTATAATATTTTTGTAATAAAAACACCCTTGTAGCCCTATAAAATATCGGTCAGTGGAATAGATTTGGGCCAAAACTTTAACGTTCATCTACTATACAATGGACTCGTAACATGAGGCTATATATTCAAAATTTTATTTAATATTTATTATAATTATGAAAAAAATATATACAATATATATGTTATTTTGTAAAAAATAACATTTTTTACAATATAAATAAATAAAAATTTAAATATATATTGGGTATAATATAAATTCATAATCAAATCATTCCTATAAACATCAAAACTCCCCAAACACAAAAGAAACAACAAAATCCAAACTCATCCCAAAATTCAAATGAAAACCAAATCCAAACCCAACTTTTCCTAAACTCTCCTAAAGAAACACACCCATACTCCCTCCGTTCCATATCTATCTGTCTGTTTACATTATTAATATTATATTGGAATACAGTGAAATAAATGTAAAAAAACTAAATTAATTTTATTAGTATTGTATAATATAAAGGTAATGATATTTATGTAATGTATTGTAAGTTTCAAGAGTATTTGTAATGTTAGGTAAATAATACCGTTACTTAAAAAATGAAACAGACCAAAATAAAAAATTAAAAAAATTGTCAAACGACAGAAGGAATATAATATAACGTATATATATACATTTTATATATTTAAAAAAATTAATAATTTAATAAAAAATATTAAAATATTTTATATTAGCAATACAATTCTTTCATACTTACTATATATATATATAACAAATATATCTAAAAATATAAGGTGAACAAAGAACAATGTTATCTCATTTCTGTACGAGTAAAAATTAATGTTTTTGGAGTCGCAGAAGGGATGGTCGTGTAGGGGTTGGGGTCGGACTTGTGACCATAAAGTTATGGGTTCAAACTCCCAATACCTCATGTCCACCTAGTATGATTTTCCCGTCCTTATATGAATAATTTTATCTGATATGATAATAATTAAATTTTTTTTAGAGAAAATATTTAAATGAATAGTACAATTCCTCCAAAATCTCCAAAACAAACATACTTATGAAAAAAATATCACACTTTATTGTCTCAACTCATATCCTACTTCCTTTTTTTAAAGTGGTATTTTAATATTAATTATTATATTAAAATATAGTACAAATTAATAAAAAATTACAAAAATACTTCAATTAGTGTTTTATAATACTGATAAAATATTTGTACAAAAAAACTATACAATATAAGAATATTTATAATGTTAAATACAATTACACAAAAAGTAAATGTGATCCTTAGAAACTGACGGATGAAGTATTTTTTAAAATACTTTCATTTTGTTATTTTATACAAAAAAAAAATTAAATTAAATATTAAATTATTGACTTTATCATATACTCTCTCCGTCTCAATACATTAGTCTTGTTTATCATTTTTGTCTGTCCCAAAATAATAGTCTCATTTTTATAAATAATCATATTACTATAAAACTACTTTACTTTTTCATTATTATTACACAATTGACACTATTTTTTATATTAATACACTCACAAGAACAAAAAAAATTTTACATATATTTTTTATCAATTATTAATATAATATTAATATTTTTTAAATTTCATGTCAAATACAATCCCACTGTAGTTTTGAAGCGGAGATGGTATGGGAATTCAGAGCAGACACGTGTGAAAATTCATTTATGATGTTAGAGGTGTTCAGGAACAACGGATTGTTCCTGTGAGACAATCAATTCAAAATGTTAATTTATTAAGTCTGGGAGTGTAATTTTGTACTCACTGCCTCCTAAATAAATATATATACATACACATTAGAAGAAGACGCTTTTGCGGCGACATACCGCGCGACTATTCTATATAATATAATATAGTGAAATATTATTTATTTGAAATATAAACTGTAAAACAAAAATACAATCGAATTATTTGCGCTCAGGTCGGTTGGTCAGGTCGGTTGGTGTGGTCGGTTGGTCAAGTGGGTTGGTTAGCGGTCGGATAGGCAGGTCGGAAGGTCCTCAATCGGTTGGTTTGGTCGGTTGGTCCTCGGTCGGATGATCAGATCGGTTGGTTAGTGGTGGGATAAGCAGGTCGGAAGGTCCTCGGTCGGTTGGTCTGGTCGGATGGTTAGCGGTCGGACAAACAGGTCTGAGGATCAGCAGGTCGGATAGACAGGTATGATGGTCTGCGGTCGGATAAAGTAGGTCGGCTGGTCTGCGGTCGGATAGGCAAGTCAGCTGGTCCATAGGCGGATAGACTGAGATAAAAAGGGTGACCCTGCATCTCTTTATGAGTTTTGAAATGTCAAAAATAGCAAGGATATTTCAACTTTGATAATTGTTACGCACAAATAAATAATAATAATAATAAAAATAAGGATAGCAGGATCTTAAAGAAAGTTAGACACGAAGTCGGATGGAAAAGGAGAAAAATTTGAGCTCAGGTCGGTTGGTCGGATGGTCATGTGGGTTGGTTAGCGGTCGGATAGGCAGGTCGGAAGACCCTCGGTCGATTGGTCTGGTCGGTTGGTTAGCGGTCGGATAGGCAGGTCGGAAGGTCCTCGGTCGGTTGGTATGGTCGGTTAGTCCTCGGTCGGCTGGTTAGCGGTCGGACAGACAGGTCGGCTGGTCTGCGGTCGGATAAAGTAGGTCGCCTGGTCTGCGGTCGGATAGGCAAGTCAGCTGGTCCGCAGGCGGATAGACTGAGATAAGAAGGGTGACCCTGCATCTCTTTATGAGTTTTGAAATGTCAAAAATAACAAAGAAATTTCAACTTTGATAATTGTTACGCACAAAAAATAATAATAATAATAATAAAAATAAGAATAGCAGGATCTTAAAGGAAGTTAGACACGAAGTCGGGTGGAAAAGGAGAAAAATTTGCGCTCAAGTCGGTTGGTCGGATGGTCAGGTGGGTTGGTTAGCGGTCGGATAGGCAGGTCGGAAGGTCCTCGGTCGGTTGGTCTGGTCGGTTGGTCCTCGGTCGGATGGTTAGCGTTCGGACAGACAGGTCTGATGGTTAGCAGGTCGGACAGACATTTCTGATGGTCTGCGGTCGGATAAAGTAGGTCGGCTGGTCTGCGGTCGCATAGACAAGTCAGCTGGTCCGCAGGCGGATAGACAGGTCGCTTGGTGGGTGCGGTCAATGAGTCTTTTGGTCTACCGATTGGTCTCTGGATTGGTCGGTTGGGCTATTTGAGTTCTGGAACTGGTGGAGGCGTTTGGCGAGGCGGTTGATGTAACCGACCAAACGACGTTCCAAAACGTTTCGTCTTGGGCGGTTGATGGCGACGGTTCCAAAACGTCTTTTCAAGCCAATACAAAGGTAGGTTAAGGGCTAAATTTTCATTTTCGAAATGAGGGGCAGGATACACTTTTCAAGTGGCAGATCCGTACAACGCGTGTTTATAAGATATAATATATATATTTATCATTTTTGTTTTTTTCACTTAAAATTATTCTTTTATATTTTTAACTAAAAGTAACAATACATTTATATAAAAATATTTTTAAATTTTTGTTTAAATTATAAATATATCATTACACATACAATTATTTTATACATAAAGTCAAATGACAAAAACGTCAAAATTTCTTACGGATGTGGTTGTTTAGGGGTTTCGATTTTGGATTAAAATTTGAATAGTAAAAAAGTTTGAATTTGAATAGTTGTATAATATGATATTAATATATATTGATGTGATGTTTTAAATGTAAAATTACTTTTTATTACTATAATAAAAAAAATGAAAAAAATAAATGTTTGATTTGATATTTTTGAGAAAAAAATTTTGAGCGAATAGTAGAAATTTACAGAAATCCTTCAAATAAACACACCTTACATACTTTTACTAACCAATAAAATACTATTATTTCTTAATTTACTACCGAACTTCAAAGGATCATTTTGAAAATGGACGGAGAGAGTATTTAATAGTCTGAGGTTATTAGTCGCTCATCATTTTGCTCTGTTTCGAACTGGATTTTATCCAATCCAGTCTGATTTTTCCGGATCAAAAACCTCGTATGGATCCGAGGATCGTATTTGAATTCCGATTTGTTTTTATATGATTCCGGATCTAATATTTGTTATTCTGAATCGGATCCGGATTCTTGTATAGAATATTATTTATTAATATATTTATATACTTAATGTGTAATATTAGATGATTTAGTATATCTATTGTATACTTATTTTCTGATCTTTAATTATTAATTATTATGTTAAAATATAATACAAATCAAAGAAAAATAGAAAAAAAATACTTTTATTAATCTCTTATAATACAAATACATTACATTTGCACAAAAATTATATAAATATAAGAATATTTTTAATATTAAGTACAATAACACAAAAAATAAATGTACCATTTAGAGACGGACAAAAAGATTATAATTTATTTTTAAATGGATGAAATTTTATAGTTCATTTGTTTGTCAAACTTAGGGGCATTTCTTTTGTATGATGTCTCTAAGTTTGGCAAACGCAGATAATATTAAAATTGAAAATGTCCATTAATTAAATTTTAATTGTCGGAGTTTTTAAAATATTGAAAGAATTTATACATTGATGTGAACATAAATTCAGACTTAATATGTATAAGGATATTGGACCCGAGATCGGATCTGAATTAGTCCAAATCTGGTGGTATCGGATGTGGTGAGCAGTTTTTAAGCTTCGAAAAATCCAATTTTAAAATCGAGACAATATTGGGAGGACGGATCCGGATCTAGAACTTTAAGAACCATACTAGATCCTTTCCATTGATATGCCTAACTACCGTGTATATTTGGTGGTTACTTGTAATGTCGCTTTGGTAAAAGTTTAGGGGCGTGTTTGACAATTAGTTAATAGCTGTTAGCTTTGACTAGTTGATTCGATTAGTTGTTTGTATTAAAATATTTGGTAAAACAGTTATTAGATATTAATTGTTTGGTAAAATGACAATTGAAGACATTTATATATATATATTTTCTAATATATTCAATTGTGTTCTTTTGAGTTTAGAATGTTTGAAATTTTTGCTATTAGTTATTGAAAATTGTAAAAGTGTTACAAAATAGTATTTATTTTTATTATAGTTAGATTTAAAAAATAATATATTTTTATTGAATAATATATATAAATAGTTTTTTTTATTGAGAATGATGTAAAATATAAAACAATAAATTTTTTGTGTATATATTTATTATGTTAATTATCGATTAGTTTATTATATTTATAATTCTCAATACATTTAATTTATTTTTCATATAAAATTTATATGATGTAATTTTAATATAAAAATAAATTATTAATATTTGTATTTTATAATTTGTGTTGGCTTTAATAAATTTATTTATTTTACCATTAAAATAATTTATATATATAAAATAATTATTTTAAATTTATAAAAGTAAAACTATAATATAATAAAATAGTCTAATATATTTAATAAATGATCAAAATATATTTATTTGTGTAAAATGCATAATAAATTACTAAGAGCAAATAAAAAATATAAAAATTTAAACTGAAAAAATTATTTCAAAACGTTTAGTAAGTTAGCTTTTTGGGTTCAAAAAGCTATATCAAACACCTAAATTAGCGGTTTGAATGGTCAAACAGCTAAAAGTTGTTCAATAAGCTAAAAGTTCTTCAAAAGCTCTTTGTCAAATCAATGCTATAAATTGCTATCTTTTCAAAATAATAATAATAATTATTATTAATTTTGTCAAAATTAGTAATGCAAAAAATATGAAAGATGGAAAAAAAATGTAATACTCCCTCCATCTCAGAATTTGGAGTGGGTACGAGAATTAAGGAATAATAGTATTTAATTGAAAGTGTGTATAAAGTATAAGGTAAAAGACTAGAATACCGTTTTTTTGAATGATTTTAAAAAGTGGGTAGGTTAGAATAATAATTATGGGTAATTTGAAAAAGTATGAATAATTTGTTATAAAGTGAGGACTACAATAACTAAATAAGGAAACAAAACAATTGTTTTGAGACGGACGAAAATAGAAAAACAAGACAACTCTTTTGGGACGGAGGGAGCAACAAATTTATGGATGAAGTATTAGGGTGTGTTTCTTTTGAGAGAATTTGGAAAAAATCAGTTTGAGTTTGAATTGGATTTGATTTTGAGAATTTTGATGTGTATTGATTTGATAATTAATGATTATATTAGTGTAAAATTATAATATAGTACTCATTTTGTCTAGGAATAATTAACTTCTTATGATATTATTTAATTATTTTACATATAATTAATAATATTGATAGTTTTAAAATAAATTTAATATATATAATTAAAAAATTAGAATATGTATTTAAATATTTTTAAAAATTATACTCTTCTCATCCTATAAGTAAGTACCATTTGTTTTTTACACGTAATTTTAGAAATATTAGTATTATATTAAGATATAGTAGGAATAAAGTAGAAATGACTAAAATAACATTATTAGTATGTGTGATATAAAGGTAATGATATTTGTGTAATATATTGTAAGTTGTAAAGGTATTTGTAATGTTAGGTAGACAGTACAATTACTTAAAAAAGATGGATACTTTGTCATGGGATGAATTAAAATGAAAAAATGGATACTTTGTTATGGGATGAACGGAGTATCGTAATTATAAATTTTTGTATTTCGCATAAATTAATTTTATAAAATAAATGAAATTTTAAATATAGATGAAAAGATATTTATTTTTTTTAGTACGATGGATAATTAATTTGATTTATATTTATTAAATATATTTTATTTAAGGTTCAAAAAAACAAATTAAAATGGAACAAGGAGTATATTTTATTAATCTATAAAATATATTTAAATAAAAAATGTATAACTAATAGTTGTTTAAAGCATAATAAACACATTCCAGTCATGATTAATGCAAATCACTACCCGCCATCGCCGGCGCCGGCAATCGGCGATTTACCGGCCGGCGGCGGCGGCCTTCCGCCATCCTCCATCCACCGCCATGCATTTCACCGGCTGCGAAGCCACGCTCACCGCCTTCTCGTGCCGGCATCCCCTCAACACCACCCCGCTGTTTCCCTTCCTCCAATCGCCGTCACCGCTCGGCGGCTCCTTCTGCTGCCTCAGCAATGGCGCTACATTTCTGATTTCCGATTTATTGCCGACGCTTGTTTTGTCTCCGCCGTCCGCTGTCGCCACACTCCAGTCTACGCTTACCTCGCTCGGAGCATAACACTCCGCCTCCTCCGCCGCCGCCGCGGCGTCGACCACGTCCATCCTTTCGTAGTCAACAAGCTTAGTTCCGCCGGCGGGATTGAATCTCCTCGCACTCGCACGATCCTCACCTAGGGCACAAGTTGTATACGACGTCGTTTGGGATGAGAAATTCTCAATCTCAAAAAGGTCGGAGCTCGCGTCGCTTCCAGCATCGTCGTCGGCAATAACTCTTCTCGGATTGAAATCGCCTCCACCATCGACACAATCGCGTTTCGATTCCGGTCCTGAAACCGCCGGCGGAACCTCCGGTTGCGAATATTTGCTCAGATTAACAATCGGTTTCGCGAATGTTCCAATTACGGAAGGCTTATTGTGCTGCTCGATCGAAGAATTCAGAATAGGAAATGTAAAGCTTATAGCACCGTCAAGGAACGGCCGTCCCGACGCCGATATCCGCTGCATTCGCGGCGCCTCAGCGGATCCAAATCCGATAATAACAGGTGAGCTTCCCTTGCTGCTCTGATCCCTTTCCGAACACATTTCCTTCCTTATAACATCATTTCCTGTAGTATTGATTTTCACCACTGCTCCTTTGTGTTCTAACTCCATTACAGTTGCTTCCTTAACTTGCACCGCCTTTTTATCACTGCAGCAACAAGTTCTCCCAAGAAACCATTTCTTAACAGCAGAGTTGTTCTTCATATTTTTCTGATCTGCAGGTAAATTTCTGCGGGAATTTTTGGTTGGTGGAGTAGCCAATAAGCCAGTTCGGCTATTCCAGCTAGCTTCAGAAGAAGTCGTCGCCGTTCTGCGAAATGATCTTGTTGGGAAGTTCTTGCCATATCCATCAATGGAAGAAACTGATGATAGCCTTGGGATAGACAGAACATCATCAGGTAGTTCTTGTTGCTTCTGCATCTTAAGGCCATTCTGATTACAGCTTTCGCTGAAATATTTATGTGCATCGAATATGCTTAATTCTGCTTCCTCTGGGCTGCCATTTCCTTGTGAATTTTGTGCGTCATTCTGTGGCTTAAGATAGGAAGAGAATGATATGTCTTTAAAGGGAGAATCCATGTTCTTGGTAGAGAATATAGAGCTGAGGGAGAATGAAATTGCTGCTGAAATTTGTGAACTCTTGGCTTTAAGTAGATGGCCTCAAATTCATTCAATCGTGCCAAAATCTTTCGATGACAAGAAAATTTGACACCAAACAGTTTACATATGGTTAATTCATTCTCTAAAAGTTTGATGTAAGGGGGAAAAGAACAATTACTGGCAATAATGCAATGTTGTATTTTGGATGAGGTGGAAGGTGGAGAGGGGACATGCTTTGAAACAGATCAGTCCATGAACAGGTTATCAATGTCTGCAGCCTAAATGCATGAATCTTGATTCTTTGTTGAGTGGTCAAGAAACTATGCCCTCACAGAATTTCCTTTCTTGTTTTCTTCCACCAACTATTATTCTTATTTTAGTGAAAAAGAAAATATTTTTCATTAGAACATGTTAAACAAGGTTTGCTTTATTATTTATATAGTAAGAATAGTGAAAATTTGTGTATGTGCTTGTGGTTTTGGTTTCCTTTCAAGTGTTCTTATATATGAAAATTTATGCAAATGATTGAACCCTGTGATAGAAAAGTGTAATAAGATATAACTTTGGAGGTTTATCTACATATATATAAACTTATTACTCTTTCCAATGTTGAATAAAAGGTTGGTTTTTTTCTTTACCCCCTTAATGATTTAGAATAAATTAAGTATTTCCATCTCTGGATTTCAGATATTAGAATCTGAATGGAGTTTTCTCTTGATTGAATACAGAATTATAAAAGGTACCAAAGAGATCCGTTTTTCGCCAAACTTTAGTATGTCCCCTAGATCTATATGGATAATTAACTCTATTAGGAAGCCAGAAATGAAATGTTTTCAAATGCTTGGTGAGAAATGTATTTTAGATTGAAGCTTCTTATGTCAAACAACCGGTATTCAAAACTATCACAATGCTCAAAATTTGCACCTATAGATTATGAATCTTGTTGAGGACTAAGGCTTCTAGAGCTTTTTATAGTACACCACAAACTATTCCATTATCTTAAGCTGTGATTTTAGTAACATGATCAACAACTTATCATTGTGAGCAGTTTTTTCTAAACCCGTGAATAAAATTGAGTGGTGGCAGTTACTGTTTATCAATCTATCTTTACTTGTCATTTTGAAGAATTGAAGAAAGTATATTTAGGACATGAAGTTATTGATCTGCCTATATTGCTAACCATGTGTGTATGCATATGAGCTAACTCAAAAAAGGTAGTTAGATAGGTATGGTATCTTCATGCTTGAATTGGTAGCTGTGGCTGTGCTTTTAACACCCAATCATAGTTTCTTTTTGTGGCCTTTTCCCCTTCGCATCTTATTAATAGCTTTGACAGATCTCTTTATTAATGGTGGGGATCATTACAGAGGGAGAAAAACTCTCTTTTTAAGTTTATTCTTGTCAATTTTAGTTTGTATCTATTACAAAAAAGTCATAAAAAAAGGTTTGCAAAATATATGTCATAGTAATGGTAACTTGTGATGATAAGAAAGTATTCAAGTAACATGATCCATTTTGTTTGGTTTTACTTGTGGGGTCTGCATTTTTAATGACTCCAAAAGTGGTGAATAGTTAAAATTTGTGAGTTTGGACAGAGTTTGGCTAGCTGTAATTTGAAATTGAATATTAATTTAAGTTTTTATGTAAATAATATTTTGATGTAATATTTTGTGAGAGTAAATAGTGTATTTCTATTGAAAACTGTGTAGAGTGAATAATATTGATTTTGATTTAAAATGCTAAAAAAACAAACTCTAAAGGATTTTAGTTTTATTTGTGTGTGTGCGCAGGGACTTACATGAGGGTAAATTGAGCTTATTGAGTTATATTTCTTAAGCTTAAAGAGTGGATTTGTTTGTTTAGTGAAATAGTTTGAAAAAATATTTGTTCTCAGTAGAGCATAGAGAATTATATAAATAATATAAAAATAGATAGTGTGTATGTAATATACTCCCTTCGTCATAAGTAAATATTCATTTGTTTTTTGTACGTAGTTTTAGAAATATTAGTATTATATTGGAATATAGTAGGAATAAAGTAGAAATGACTAAAATAACCTTATTAGTATGTGTGATATAAAGGTAATGACATTTGTGTAATATATTGTTAGTTGTAAGGGTATTTGTAATGTTAGTAGATAGTGCGGTTACTAAAAAAAGAAAAATGAATATTTTGTTATAGGACGGAGGGAGTATTAATTTTTTTTTGAAAAATATGTTTTTGGGAAAATGTATTTTTTACAGAAAAAAAAAAAAAAAAAAAAACATACTCTTTGAGATAGGTACTTGTTGAGAAATTATCATTTCCATTTTAATTTTGGCACTGATGATAATGTTGTTATTATTAATATTATTATTATTTGGTAAAAAGAAAGATAAGAAGATTCTTGAGGACTGGGCTGGGTAAGAAATCAAACAAAAAGCTTTCCCCACTTTTAGGCAGCAAAATGTAGAGTTATTCAAAGGTGGGGAGGCCCCCCATGTGTGACTGTAAACTGCAGACACTTTGGCTGTGTCTCTTCTTTGGACAACATTAGCAACACCAAACTCATATTATTACTATTATTTGAAGCTGTCTGTTTTTTTATATTCTTATCTTATCACCTTTATTTATTTATTTGTTTTTTGTTTATCAAATAATACTCTTGCATTATATATAAATTAAAAGAGAAACAAAAATGTTTCTATATCATGAAAATGACCATTCCTTGCTTGGGGCTTTTGTCTCTTCACTGATCCTCCTCCTCCTATTCTCCACCATGCTTTCTTTTCTTTGTTCAATTCTAACATTATAATTTGTGGCCATTTCTTGGGTGTATGTAATTGGGTATCCCATCCATTTAAGTTTTAGGGTTATAGCATATTAGCATAGCAAGTTCTTGGCTCTTTGGGCTCTCAATCGGGTTCCGGGTGGCAGATGAAATCAAGCTAGCTAGTTTTGTTGCAAAATGTAGTGACACGCTAATGTCTTTGTCTTGGGGTTTGGATTTTGAGTTGGGATTTGAATAGTAAAAATTTTGAATTTGAATAGTTATATGATGTGATACAAATAGATTTTTGAGAAAATCCCATAAACGAACACAAATTATGTATGATGTGTTAGTATAAGAAGGTATCGACCTACCACACCAATTCGATCACCTTTTTATAGAACGACTTTTTCATTATAGTGCGTACGTGACTTACTAGCTATGTGTAATGTCCTATATCACAATTAGGTTAAGTATTTATGTGATTGTTTTCTTAGTCCAACTTACATGGACATCTTTTGTAGACTGAGCTGTTATTGGAGCCAATTATTTTATGTTCGAATTCGATTTTAGGATTTATTGAATCCGATCGAGTCTAATAAAATCCGAGCTCGGGTTTTATATAGTATAGATTAAAAGATAGGCAAATGCTATTGTGTCAAGTTGAACCTATTAAACTCAATAATTTTTTTTGAGTAGACTGTTGATTAAGGCTAATCGTTACCTGGTTAGTTCTAATCAACACATAAAAGATCGACAAATACTCTATCCGTCCCACATACCAAGTCCACGTTGCCGTTTCTGTCCGTCCCACGTTCCATGTCACTTTCATTTTTTGGAAAATGATTACACACTTTAATCTCATTTTAAACTTTGTAATTTATTTTTTTAAAACTTTAATTAAACTAATTAGTTATCTAAATTTTAATTTATAATTATTAATATTATAGATAATTAATTTCACTAATACATTTTTAATTATCTACTAATTACATCTTTCTTAAAAATACGTGTCTGCACTCGGTACATGAGACGGAGGGAGTATTATATTATTTCAACTTCTACTCTATAAATGTAAATTATGACACATATAGTGTCCATTCATATTGGGTTAGCTCCGATTACATTGGTGAGTGTTTTAACATTTAACAGCAGATTTTATTTTATTTATTTATTTTAGTTTACTATTTTTACTTTATTTTTGGATAAATTATATAACACTCAGTGCTTTAGTAGAAATACACAAAACATCATGTGTTTTATTTATTGCGTGAAACACATTTGTGTTAATGTAAAGTTTGTATGAAACACCCTCACTGTACAAAACTGATGTTTGATTCTAAATAAAGACTTAAATTACGCAAGTTTTATACAAATAAAAAACATAAAATATCTCAAATAATTTCTTTTTGAGTAAAATAAATAAATAAATAAATAATTTGTCTTCAAAAACTATAAAATGAACGAGTAATCAATTATTTATTTATTTTATTTTATTTTAAAAAATTATTTAAGATATTTTGCGCTTTTTATTTCTATAAAATTTGCGTAATTTAAGTCTTTATTTAAAATCAAATATCAATTTTGAACGAGAATAGTGTTTCGTACAAATTTTACATTAACACAAAGGAATTTCATAAAATAAATAAAATATATGGTGTTTTATGCATTTTTATTAAAATACAAGTGAGTTATATAATTTATTTTATTTTATTTTTTTCCATGTCAGCCTTACTTAAAACATCTTCTATTAGGTTGGAGATTTTGGTGGGTTTGGGCTCATAGCTGGCATGGGACATGAAGCTAGCTTTATTCGAAATTGCAATGGATTAAGAAAAAATTAAAAAAATAATTTTATTAAGTATTGTATAGTATAAAATAATAATATTTGTGTAATATATTGTAAATTGTAAGAATATTTTTAATTTTAAGTAGATGCACGATTATTTAAAAAAAAAAAAAAGAATATTTTGACATGGAAATGACCAAAATAAATAATTTATTAAAAGACTGACTAGGTATTTAAATTAAATTTAAATTAAAAAAAATCAAAATCAATTACAAACACAAACTTCGGGGTATTTAAATATAAATCAGCACTATTCAATTTATACATTTTAGATAAAAATTCAATATTTTATATAATATACTCCCTCCGTCCCAGATACCATGTCCACGTTGCCGTCCGTCCCACATATTATGTCACTTTCTTTTTTTTGGAAAATGATTATACACTTTAATCTTATTTTAAAATTTTAAATTTTATTTTTTTTAATTTTAATTAAACTAATTAGTTATCTTTAATCTTAATTTATAATTATTTATATTATAGAATAATTATTTTCACTAATACATTCTTAATTATCTACTAATTATACTCCTGAAATATCGTGTCTACAGTGTAGCAGACATGGTATCTGGGATGGAGGGAGTATTAAAATACTATTTAAATAAAAATTCGAATTAAAACCCTTGTACTTTAAAAATAAATAAATAAATAAAAATCTCATTTTAAATAAAATTTTATATTTTAAATAAATATACTTATATATTGCATATAAATATATTATTTATTTTTACTATATAAAATTACATTTTTGTAAAATTATATTCATGTTAAGTGAAGTATATTTTATTAAATATAATTTTTACATATTTTAATTTAAATATTTACAATTTAAAATCAAATATTGTGTATCCCAACAAAAAATTAATATAAACCCGGCCCAAGAAACACAGCCCGGACCGGGCTCAGAAAGGTCCACTTAAGATCTAGTCAAATCTTAATTAATTTGTAGTTGTGGAACAAAAAATAAAGGATCACCCACATGATAAAAAGAAATAAAATATAAAAGAAAAAACAGAAGGAAAATAAATTGAAAAGATAATTTTTAATAAGATAAATAAAAAATAATAATAATAAAATTATTATTTTCTATTCGAATCGAATTTGCTCGGTTAATCGAAAATTCGGTTCAGTTCAGTTCGATTCAGCAGTTCGACAGTTCAGTTCGATTTTGTACCCACCCCTATGAGCCGGTACCAACTCAATTTATTTTAATTATTTTGTTTTGATCAGAAATTATTTTAATGATAATTATTATTATTATTTTTATAACGGCAAATTGACAGTTGTTATCGTTTGGGTGTGAGTAATAATGATTTAACACATCTTAAAGATTATTTAAAATATTATCTGCGTCTCAACTTTCATTTAATTTAAACAAGAAATTTTAGGTATTGTAATTAATAAGTAATTAAAAATTATATTAGTAAAATAATTATAATTTAATAAAAAATAATTATAAATTAAGAGTAAAATAACTAAATAGTTTAATTAAAATTAAAATAAATTATTAATTTTAAAATATAATTAAAATATATAATTATATTACGATAAATATTATAGAATAAACAAAATTTTGAAAAAATGGATAAATTAAATGTACGGAAAAAATATATGATAATAATAATAATAATAATTAAATAAATAGAAACGTATTAACATTAAATAATTTTAAGATAATCCAAAAACCCATTAAATTTTGGGCTTTAACAAAACCCTAAAGCCCATTTACAGATCTCCATTTTGTATATAAGGGAGTCCGACTCAATTCTAGGGTTTCTACCCTCCGCCACACGCACAATCTCCATTTCCCTCTGCATTATCTTCCTCCAACTGCACCAACCATGGCGGACAGAGGAGCCGGCGATCGTGGCGGTTTCGGGCGCGGATTCGGCGGGCGTGGCCGCGGCGGAGACAGAGGAGGCCGAGGACGCGGCCGCCGCCCCCGCCGCGAGAGCGAGGAGGAGAAGTGGGTGCCGGTGACGAAGCTCGGCCGCCTTGTCCGTGACGGAAAAATCAAATCTGTAGAGCAAATCTACCTGCACTCCCTCCCGATCAAGGAGTACCAAATCGTCGACGCTCTGCTGCCCTCGCTTAAGGACGAGGTGATGAAAATCATGCCGGTCCAGAAGCAGACGCGCGCCGGCCAGAGGACACGGTTCAAAGCTTTTGTGGTGGTCGGAGACGGCAATGGACATGTCGGTTTGGGAGTTAAGTGCTCGAAGGAAGTGGCGACGGCGATTCGTGGATCTATTATATTGGCTAAGCTGTCGGTGATTCCTGTAAGGAGAGGCTATTGGGGGAACAAGATCGGGAAGCCGCACACTGTGCCGTGCAAGGTCACCGGAAAGTGTGGCTCCGTTACCGTCCGTATGGTTCCGGCGCCGCGTGGCGCCGGAATTGTGGCGGCGCGTGTGCCTAAGAAGGTGCTCCAGTTCGCCGGAATTGAGGATGTTTTCACTTCTTCCCGTGGATCCACGAAGACTCTTGGGAATTTTGTTAAGGTATGCGAATTTTTTTCAGTGGTATGAACTGATGATATTAGGGTTTTATAAATTGGGGGATTTTGAGTTCGATTTCAATTTGGTAAATTCGTTAAACTATATTATTGCCCTAACCTTGAAATACTGAATTGAATTCGGCCTGTTCATTGACAACCACATGAATTCTTATTAAACTGGAAATTGAATTTGATTTGATGATCTGCTTGTTGATATTAGCATCGAATTATAGAAGCTTGATATATGGATTTGGTGCAAGGCTTGATTCATAGGTGATTGTTGATTCATCTTGGTCTTGTTTGTAATCGATTGAATTTGAACTTTGTGGGATTACTTGCTAATTACTGCTAAACTGTTGAATTTGTTCGAGTTTACGAAATTAATTATATCTTTGATGATCCTGGAATCCTCCGTGCTTACGTGTTTTTGTGTTCTTGACTTCCATTTGATGAATAAGTCTGTAAATTCTGGTGTAATTTTTGATGTATTCAATGATCATCGTGATTGTGATATGATTAAAAACACCGTAACATCCATTTCCAAATTATGCGCCGAATTGTCGATCTCCATAACATGATAATTGTGCATATATGATTGTAGGGTAAAAAATTTGAATTGGGTTTTTGTGTAGGAAGGAATCGAATTAGATGTTTGTTTGGTTGTAGTTTGAAATGAGTTTTTTATTTGAGTTTTCACTTAAACGGTATTTTGGTGTGATGTTTTGTGAAATATCGAAATTTTAATAGAAATTATGCATAGTGAAAAATGTTAATTGTGTTTTGGGCTATTTCGATTTGATTATCTTATATCTTAGGAGTAAAATCATAAGAGGAAAACCGAGAAACTAAAATACAAATCCACCTTCTAAATCTGTCAAAGAGGCAATTGGAAATGTTCGATTTGTAATCACGTGTTTGTTCCATCTGTTCAGGCAACTTTCGACTGCTTGTTGAAGACTTACGGGTTCCTAACCCCGGACTTTTGGAGGGAGACAAGATTTATCAAATCACCGTTCCAAGAATACACGGACTTGCTGGCGAAGCCGACTCCTAAGATTGTTCATGTGGTCGATGAGGAGGCCTAAGAAGGTATGTTTGTTAGTAGAATGTTTTTCGAATTTATAGATGATTATTAAAGCAAGTTCCATTTTGTCTTTTAAGTAAGTTTGTTTTGGATGCTTCTTTTTATTTGTGGTTTACGATGCAGGCATGTTTTGACAATATATGATATAATTTTACGCGGCACATTAATCCTGTTATTTTAGCAAAATAAATTTATTACAACATACTCCCTCGGTTCCAAACAAGGTGCATCACGGATTTTTAGGTGATGTGACAGAGAGATAAATGTATATTTTATTTTTTTATTTGATGACGTGGGAGGATAAAGTGTGGGGTAGAATTAAGTATAATTAATTATTTCTTATTTTAGAAATTTGACCTGTTTGGATTAGCTTCTAAAAAAAAAATTTTATTTTTTTATTTGATTTTTTGATTTTACTATTTCAATTATTTTTTTTCTTTAAAAATATCAAATCAAACATCTATGTTTTGTTTATTATATTACACAATTTTTTATTTCAAATATCATATCAATAGACTTTGTAAAAAAACTATATTTACATATGTTTGTATTGGTTTTGATCCAAAATTAGAAGTAATTTTCTGAGTTGGTAGCAAAAAGCCAAAGCAATTTTGAATTAAAATTGTTATTTTAACCTAATAATATAAAAATAATTAATTTATATATATATATATATTATGCCCTATTTAAATAGGGTTGGGTTTTAATCACATTTAAATTGACTTAATAAATAAGTAAAAGTAGGTTATCATTTTTCATTTTTGTTTTTCTAAAAGAAGGTTATCATTTGAACTATCTATTTAACATAATAAATATTTTTTTAACTTACAATATATTGTAGAAATGTTATTATTTTTATATTATATTAGATTAATAGGGATATTTTTATTTTTTTTGCTACAATTTAATATAATATTAATATTTAAAAATTTATGTGTAAAAAGCAAATGTCACATTTCCAAACTGATGGAGGGAGTAATATATTATTTTTAAAAATTTTCTAATTTATTTAGAATTTTATAAATTATATTTAAAATTTTAATTATCTAAACTAATTGAAAATATATTTATTAAATTTATGTATAAATTATATTTGTAAATTTTTTTTATATAAAAATGAAAATTAAAAATATAATTAAATGTAACTTATAATATTCTACAAATTATTTTGACTTATAAATTATATTTAAAAATATTAAATTATCAACTATATAATTAAAATTTATATTTTTAAAAATTGATATTTTCAATCCTAAATTTTGAATTTAATTAAAATAAAATGTATAAATTAATAATTAAAATATAATTATATTTAAATTTTATATAAATGAATTATTTTTATTTTATTATTTAACTTATTAGTATTAGTATTATTATTATTATTAGGTTAAAACTGTAATTTAAATAGTAAACTGTTTTTTCCCCAAGCATCTTTCAGTGTTTCTTAAAAATGGTATTTTTTTTATTAAAAGCTGCTTCTGATTTTGAGAAGAGGTCAATAATGTTAATTTTTAAAAACAAAAGCGAAAAGCACTTTAAGCGAAAATTGATATCAATTTTATTTTTTTCTCGTACAAACCAAAATCTCAGTCTAAACAGAGTATATCATAAGATCATTCTTCATTTTTCTAAAGTTGTTTGTTCGAACAACTATCATCACTTCTCGAACCAATGCATAACTTGATCATCTACACATGCATTGCGATAAACTACAATCTACTATTACTACGAGCTATTACATAGATCGGCAACAAATTTGCACCGAGAGAAACAAAACGAAAACATTATGAGATATAAATGAAGTTGAAGAGACGAGAAGACAAACAAACGTCTTTGCCCGGCAACAACGGTTTGTTTTTCGTAGACATACTGCACAATTTCATTCATTTGAAAAATAATGACTGAAAACATAAATATAAAAAAATTTGGAACACAGACTTAGGTATATTGTATTTAGAGATATACCAAATTTAAATTGTAATATATATATATATATATATATGATTATATTTCTTTTTTTATGACGTGAGAATCCGCAGCCATTACCCGAAAGTGTGCACTGAGTAAACCCCTAGTCGAACCTAATACCCTGCAAATCAGGCCCGACGGGAAAGTCCCACTAGACAAACCATATGGCAGGTGACCTGAGACGTCGGGAGTTTGAACCAATAACCTCACGGTCACAAGTACACCCTCTCCTTGAATACAAACGAAGATAAAAGAAATATTTTTTAAAGCTCTACTTGGGTTTGCATTAAAAAATAATAATAATAAAAATATATATAATCCAAAATCGTTTCATATATATTTCAATCAAAAACAAGTCAGAAATATTTTTTTCGTCCCAGAAGAGACGTCTTGTTGGATATTGACACGAGAATTAATGAATAATAGTATTTAATTAAAAGTTAGTATAAAATAGAATGTAAAAAACTAAAATACTGGTTTTAAAAAATAGGTTAGAGTAATAATTATGGGTAGTTTGAAAAAATATGAATAATGTTATTATAAAGTGAAAATTACGGTTACTAAATAAAGAAACATGACAATTATTTTAGAATAGACAAAAATAAAAAAAATAAAACAACTATTTTGAGACGGAGAATATATTTCTAAGAGATAATGCAAAAATTAAATAGATAAATAGATCAATTTCGAATTTTTTTTTCATTTTAATACATACCATTTAAGATAGTGGTCGTAACTCCACAAGATTGTTCGTTTTGTGTTTTTTAATGACACAACTTTTTATAAATATTATTTAAATAAATATTGTGTATATATATTAATATAATATATAATACTTTCTCCATTTTCATATGATGTTCATTTATGGTAAATTCGAAAATTTAGAAAATATATAATTAATAAATATTAAAAATATATTAGTAAAAATAATTGTCATTTTAATATAAATAATTTTAAATTAAGATTAATAAAACTAACTAGCATAATTAAAATTAAATAAACTATAAATTCAAAATTTTAAAATGAGATTAAAGTGTGTAATATTTTTCAAAAAAAAAAAGAAAGTGACAAAATAAGTGGAACAGACAGAAATAAAAATATGAACACGGTAAATGAAACGAAAGAAATATATATTTTATTAATTCACAAAAATTAATAATTCAACAAAATTATTATTTTTAATATTATCGACACAATGATCTTATATTTAATATATATGAAAAAAACAAATTCACCTAAAAATACAGAATAAACACAGCGCATATACACGATTTTGTTGCAGTATGATAGTCCCTGAAACACACACATAAATATAATACAATCCATCCGTTTTCTAACTCAAAATACTATTTTTATCATTTTCGTTCATTTTAATTAAAAATATTTATTTTATATTTTAGTAAAAGTAATCGTACACTAATATTGAAAATTTTAATTTTTACTTAAATCACAAATATATCATTATACATACAATTACTTTAGAAATACAGACAAAATAAAAAATATTCAAATATTTTACACACTTTCACTAATTAATAAAATATTACTCCCTCCATCCTAAAACTATAGTCTTAATTGAGTTGTACACGAGATTTAAGGAATATTGATATTATATTGATAGTTGGTAAAAAGTATAGATAAAAGACTTTTTTGCCATTGTGAGTGTATTAGTGTAAAAAGTAGTGACAATTGTGTAATAAAAATGAAAAAGTAAGATTAGTTTTACGGTGATATGATTATTTATGGAAATAAGAACTATTGTTTTGGGACGGACAAAAATAGTAAACAAGACTATTGTATTAGAACGGATGAAGTACTATCTTTGTTCTATTTTTTGTTCCAATTTATTATAGACACTAACATATGTACAATATAATTAGTAAATAATTAATAAATGTATTAATAAAAATAATTATAATATAACATAAATAGGATGAACATAAATGGAAATAGTTGACAAATAAGAAGGGACGAAATGAATAATATTTTAATACTCTATCCGTCCCGTATATGATGATCCCTTTAGATACAATTATTTATGTAGTGTAGATTAGTAAATTATTAATGATAAGTTATAATATTATTTTATTATTTTTTATATAAGTAATATTGTTGATATTTTAAATATTTTTAGCTCAATAAAATATATAATGTAGATCTCATTTTGTAGATAATAAATTTTATATAATACAAATAAACAAAAATATATATCTATTTATTTATAACTAACTTCAAATTAATTTTATAAAAAATGAGACATTTTAAATATAGATAAAAATATTTATTTATTGAAAAGAAGAATAAAAATAAAGGATTTTGAATGAGTTTTATTGATAATACGTTAGAAATTTAATTAAATTGATTTATTATTATTAAATATGTTTAAGATTAATAAATTTAATAAATAGAAAAAGGTCATCTGAGGGACGAAAATGAAAAGGTAAAATAGAAGTATTAAGAAATTTATTGAAAAATTAATAATAGAGTAGTGAAGTATAGTAGAAAAATAATTACAAATTGATTAATATTCATTAAAATATGGATAATGAAACTTTAAGTAAATAATTTTTTTTTTCTATAAATAAATTATACTCCTTCCCTCGTGTTTTTTTTGTCCATCCCATAAAAGATGACATTTATATTTTTAATAAATTTATTCATTTTAAATATATTTAATAAATATAAATTAATTAAATTAAATTTTAAATCTATTATACTAAAATTCACTTAAAACTTCTTTATTTCTATATCTCCGGTCAATAAACAAATATTTTTATTTAAATTTGAAACTTCTCATTTTTAATAAAATTAGTTTTAAGTTAATTATAAATTAATAAATATAGTATATTTTTGTTTATTTTATTATATAAAATTTTATGATATTTATATTGCATATATTTAATTTATTGAGACATAATACTAAAAATATTTAAAATACTAATAATTATTCATATAAAAAATAACAAAATAATATCACAAACTTGTTAATCCACACTATCTAAAATATCGTATATCTAACCAAATAGATTATCTGACCCGGATCGAAAAGAATATATAAATTCAACTAATAAAAAAATAATACTCTCTCCATTCGCAAAAATAGTCCATTTGGAGTTGGCAAAGTGATTAAAAAATACTCCTTCCGTCCAGTAAGAAAATATACATATTTCTATTTTGGGACGTCCAATTACAAAGTAACCATTTCATTAAATACCCCATTTTTTTCACAAATACCCCTACTTTACATCACATCATTACTTTTATACCAAAAAAGTAAGGGCAAAAATATCATTTTACTACTTTTACCTACCTACTATATTATTCCTTAATCTCCGCGCCAAAAGTAATTGTATATTTTTAGCTTGGACGGAGGGGGTATTTTTTTTGTTAAAAATAAAATAAAATGGTAATTGAAGTATTTTTAAAATTTAGTTAATAATTAAAAAAATCAAGAGACGAAATATAATAAAGTTTGCAGTATTTATTATAAATAAGTATTAACGAAAAATAATAATTAAATTTTAACTTTTCTAAATATAATAAAATAGTACAATGGGCTTTCTGCGTATTGATTTTTAAATATTAATTATTATATCAATACGTAGTATAAATCAAGAGAAAATGACAAAAAATACTTCTATTAAATCTCTTATAGTAATATAAATATAATGACATTTGTGGAGTAAATTATACAAATAAAAAATATTTTTAATGTTACGTATAATAACACAAAAGATAAATAATAATGTTATGTGTGCGTAATAAATGAGATCTGATTCATCCGAATTAATTATGTTGGTCTTTTTTTAAAAAAAAAAATGCGAACATATTTTTAATCTTTTATTGTTTTCAATATAAGCGAATTAATTTATAAAATATTAAATTAAATTAATTTTTATTTAGAAAAATGATAAAATAAATAAATCCAGGAAAAACACAAATCATACATGGAGGAAATATTAAATAACTATTATTTTATTTTAAAATATTAAAAATACAAAATACTATTTCAATTTTTTTTATAACTATCGATACAAACATCTATTATAAATTTATTTTACTATATTAAAATTTAATTTTATATTAAATTAAGACCTATTAATATTAATCAATTATTTCTATTCAAAATTTTATTATTTATGTTACGACGGATTATGATTAAATAATAGAATAACAAGTAGAAATGTAAAAAAAAAATATTTAACGTAATACAACAATAATTTATTGTTTACGTCCATTGGCAGAATTGGAAAACAGATTTATCGAGAACAACTGAAGTTAAATAAACTATGAGAATATATCACCTCCGGACCCAAACAAGGGGGACTTTGCCCCCTTTGATTCCCTGACTCACTGATCCCGTGAAACTAACTGAAGTGACAAATTAAATTCAAAATATATTAATAATTTAAAATTCAAACTCAAAATTAAAATTTCGGAGACAAATTTGTTTGCCTAATATATATATTTTATTCTTTTACAAAACTTAACCATCAATATAAAATATTAATTTTTATATTATCGATATTGTCCCTATGTTTTATGTAAAAGAAAATAATTTCAAATCAGAATAGTAAACAAACAAAGCCTTGGAGAATAAATTATAAAAGTGAATAATTGTCTGACTAAATAAATAGAGATATATTTCAAAGTATAATTGATTAATTTTTTTAAAATTTTTTTTTTTTATATAATGTGGAATCTGTAGCAGTTATCCGAAAGTACGTATTGGATAAACCTCCGGCCTAAAAGCTGTCAGTATAATTGATTTTTAATAATTTTTTTATTTTTTTCAAAGAAAACATAAATAAAATCATAGTAGTACTAAAAATCACAAAACAAACAAGGCGCAATATCTGTCCGATGTTTCCATATTCAAATCGTTAATAAATAGTACTAATTTATTACTAAATAATCTTTTGTCTGGAATCGAATGCAAATTGCAAAGTGGCTCTCTCTCTCTCTCTCTCTCTCGTTTCTGCGTAAAATCATTCGTCCATATGTACAATTTCCTTTCTCAATTTTAGATTCTCACCTCAGGTTTTTGCAGGATCCTTTCATGGCGTCAAGGTTTTCAGATTTTGTTTCTACCGGACGGAAATCGAAATAGCTTTGCTGCAAACACACGATTGCAGTTCTAGGGTTCTTAATTTCTCCCCGGTAAGCCTTAATCGATCTACGAATTAATTTCACAGCTTATTGCATTTGCGTTTCTCTGATTTCTACTCGTCTTCAAATTCGATTGTTAATTTCCGCGATCGATTTTTGCCG
Source organism: Andrographis paniculata (assembly GCF_009805555.1). Classification (NCBI taxonomy): domain Eukaryota; kingdom Viridiplantae; phylum Streptophyta; class Magnoliopsida; order Lamiales; family Acanthaceae; genus Andrographis; species Andrographis paniculata. Next base: position 1,936,825 of record NW_026137424.1, read on the forward strand.
TTCGACAAATTGGGGATTCGGAGATTTCGTTAGGTATTGCTAAAATTAATCGAATTGAATTTCACTTTGGGTACTGTTTGGATTGATTTATTCAGGAAAAAAAAAAAGTAGCTTCGATTTTGAGGTAATCCATCGATGGTGTTGATGAGTGAGAGTGGTAGCCCTAGCATTGTTGGAACCCTAATTCAAGCCCGAGGCCCGGGCCCGGGCCCGGTGGCTAGGCAAGGATCAATTTACAATCTAACTCTAGATGAGGTGCAGAACAAATTGGGGGATTTGGGGAAGCCTCTTGGTAGTATGAATTTAGATGAATTCATAGAAAAAGTTGAGGCGAACAGCAGTCGAGCAGCAGCCGAGGGTGTTGGCTATGATCATCTTTCATCGGGGGTGAGGATATCCGGAGATCTAAGCAAAAAGACAGTCGAGGAGGTATGGAGGAGCATTGATAGGACGGGGACGTATGGGAAGATGACATTGGAGGATTTCTTGTTCAAGGCAGGGGTGGTGACGGATTCGTCCCCGGGGAAGGAAATCTCGGGTTCGGGAAATGAGGCAGGGGTTGCGATGGGGATGCCTCATCAGGGACAGTGGATGAATTACTCGATGCCATTGAATCATCATCATCCTCAGGTTATCCTGCCGTTCGATGTTCCGGGCCGACATGAGACTCAAGTGGCGTTCTCTTCGTCCCCTTTGATGGGCCCACCGTCGAACACAACACAAACCCCGAGAAGAAAGAGAGTTGCTCCTGATGATGTGGCGGAGAAGAGCGTTGAAAGGAGGCAGAAAAGGATGATCAAGAACCGGGAATCAGCTGCTCGATCACGGGCAAGGAAGCAAGTGTGTTTCTTATTATTATTAATTTTTTTTTAAAAAAAATTTAAGAGAAGGTGTACTTCATTATTGAAATTTTGATCGAACAGGCGTACACGAATGAGCTGGAGAACAAGATTATGCGACTAGAGGAGGAGAATGAACGGCTCAGGCGACTACAGGTTATACGTTCTATCCTGTTTATACTTATATACGTCACGTAGTTTCAATTTATGCTAAAACCATCGAATTAAGTTTCATTTTACTAACTCTAATTTGTCCCACTATTTAATGTCACTTTAGAGATTTTATCGCCGGATTTTTAAGATTGGAAAAATATTGTCCAGGACACAATGGTCTTGTGTGTCTATTGCAAAATTGAGACTATCAACACTAAGCATACGACTGTTATTGTAATCGGCATTAAGACTATAACTAAGGGTTTGTTTGTTTTCTATTTTGGTTTAAAGGAATATCTTTTAAGTATATGGAACTGTGTAGGTAATATAAAATTAATGAGTGTGTGTAATATATTAATTTTTTTGAAAAATGTGTATTTGTTTTTTCACAAAACAAACAAACCCTAAATGTTGTCATGTGATGAGACTTAAATAGAAATGCAAATTGCAGCACTAAAAGTATTATTTTTTGCAGCACTTGATAACCGACGAACTATTTTCTAGCAAGATTTCAGTTTCATCATTGATGAAAGAGTTATGATATTCTTGTTTTCAGGCAAAAAGTATTTGCCCTGTAAGTCATGGAAGAATGAGCAATTGATACGCATAATAGAAATTCAAACAAAATCTCGAAAAAATTAAAGTGTTGTCTGGTCGGGTTTTGGTAGTTTGGTGTGTTTCTTAAAATAGTAAAGATTTTGAATTGAAATTTGTTTGATATGATCTTTTGAATAAAAGATAAATTTTGTATGTGATGTATGAATGAAAAATAGGTGCATGATGTTCATGATTTTTAGAGAAAAAAAAAAAAGCTACTGTAGATGTATATAGTAAAAATGAATTGTTGAAAACACGACCAAACGAACTCTTTAAATGTTTATCAAGAATGTTGTGGAAATTGAACACCATACAATCTTTTGTGGTCCATTTACGTTATCAAATATAAGATATATAATTGCTTTTAAATTCTGTCTTTTGTTTAGGATGTCAGTTTTTCTTTATGAAGATAGTTAACAATTGTTGAATTTTAGTATATGTAATCATTGTGGCATCGACTTTGTAATTTGTCGCATAGTTGGATGAAAGTGGAAGTGTAATTAAACCAAGTTTTGCCTTAATTTTATGCTATCGACTTTGATGTTTGAAAATTAAAATGTGTTTTTGTTCGACAATTTTTATGAATAGTGTATGTAGTATTGCTTTATTCATTTTTAGTTTGTGAATGTTTAGTCATTTAGATTTTGATCAAATACAATATTTTATGGAAGAGATAGAGCAACGGAGAATAGAGAAAAAATAGTTCATAAGACTATAAAATGTTCTTTGAGAAATATTTTTAACATTGAAATGATAACATGAGAAGATTAGATGGTGTGATAGTATATGCATTAGGAATTCAAAATTATACGATTTTGTGGCGATAGTGATTGATTTTTGTTGTCTATTCCAATTTCTTCTATATAATCATAGTTAGAGTTCTAACTTTGAATTTTGATGCCCACAAAAGTTCAATGATGGTTTGAAATTTTGATTTGAATGAGTTCATGCAAGAATGTTCATATCACTATTGGAAGTAAATTTTGGTTCTTGAGTTACATGAAAGAAGAAATGTGTTACATTCAAACTTAGAAGAACATGCATAATAGTAATAGTAAAGGTAAACTGTTTTTTTAGTCCTGTAAACATTTTAGTCCAGTAATTAGAAGTTGTCTTAAAATAGTCCTATAAGTGAATTTTTTTTGCACGTTTAATTCTCTAACGCTGAAGATGCCTGTGTGGCATGCCGGATGACATGTGTCCCTATGTCAGTGCTATTTGGCGGACACGTGGATAATTTTAAGACACGCAAGCATCCTCGGCGCCGAAAGTCTAAATGTGCGGAAAATTTACTTATGGGATTATTTTAAGACAGCCTCCAATAACGAGACTAAAATAATAGAGGAGTCCAATTAGGAGACTAAAAAATAGTTGACTCTACTAGTAATATGTGATTTGTGTAGTTAACCGAACTCCTATGTGTGTTAGTTGTGATAAGGATACTCCCCGGATGGATAAAAACAAATTCAAATACGACTTTGAACATTGTCAAAGAACCATTGAATCTTTGGATATTTGCATTCGGTGTGTTGAGTGTTTGCATAGAATCTTCGAGGGCTTGGAGGGGCAAACCCATACAAGAATGAAACATACATCTATAGTGTGTTTTATTTGATTTGTTTTTGGTTTGAACAGTTGTTTGGATATGATGTTTTGTGAGAAGAAATAATAAATTCATTTATAGAAATCGCAATTGTTGTATAATAAAAAGGCTAAAAAAAATATCACCTAGTAAACGGACACTTAAGGTGTGTGTGTTTAGGGGTTTGTTTAATGATATAAATAAACGTTGTTCTGATGCTTTACATATAAATTTGATTTTTAGACGTTTGATTTGATATTTTTAGAAAATTTCTTTTTCATAAATAGTAAAAATTCCACATCTTTTGATATTATTACAGAAGTACATTTCTCTATAATTTGTTTCTTTTCTTTGTCCGAAGGAATTGGAGAAAGCGTTGCCTTGCATCCCGCCACCGCAGCAGCCCAAGAATCAACTGCGCCGAACAAGTTCAGCGCCGCTATGACTTATTATTTATTGTGTAGGTTTATTACAAGAAGCTTAGGTTAGTTTTTCTTTTCGTTTGTTTTGCCATGTTTGCACTTGAAAGGTTAGGCAGCAGCCAACGGGAACAGTAACGGTGCTCTCGATTTTCCGTTGGCCGTTGCCTTTGGCGCTCGATTTTCCGTTGGCCGAGCTCCTTGTCTATGTACATTTTCTCTGTAGTTTTATTAATGACCATTGGTTGAATGGATTGTGTGGTTGTTTGGCTCATAGCAACAAGATTTGGATGTCAAGTTTTTAACAGAAAATAGGTTATATTGTCCATCAAGTTTTTTTTTTATTTTTTGTTAGTTAAACTTATGCACAATTTAGATAACTAATTTGTTACTATTTTCTTTTATAGGTGTCACATTATTTTATTTTATTTTATTAACGTTAGCTCGGATGGAGGGAGTATATAATATTTTAAACAGACAATAAGTTTTAAATATATGCTTTGTTCTCTTAATATTTTTTTCTCATAAGTTTTCCCAATAAAATTAATACGTACATACATTTATTATTTTTATATTTTTTACATAATTTTTTATACTTTACATAAAAGAAATTTCTTTCTAACAATCTTCACAAAACACAGTCATAATACTTATGAATTGCATAGTAAAGAAATTGAAAAGGAAAAAAGAAATCAGATAAAACGGAATATTTATTTTGTAATTTCTATGGATGTATTTTTCTATAATTCCTCCGTCCGAGTCCGCCTCTAAGGGACGTACTTACTTTTCTCATGTTGATTTTTTAATACAAATTAAGAGAAAAAGGCATCTTATGATAATACTAATATGGTGATATTTGTATAAAAAATTATACAAATATAAAAATATTTTTAATATTAAGTACAATGACCATAATATTATATATAAAAAAGATTTTATATTAAATTATTTTTTAAAATGATTAGAATACATATTATATATATTGTGCAAATATATATATATATATATTAAATTTTCCTATAATGTTCATTAGCGATTATGTCACTAAAAAATATTGAATAAACACAAGAACCTTGCTAATTAATAAAATCAATAAAAAGTGAATACTTAGAGTGCTAAAAATAATTTTTTTCCTATATACTTTTCCCCGAATTTTTGCTATCACGATCATCGGTCGATCATAGCTCATTTCCCTTGCTCTAAGAATGTTACTATCGATCAAAAAAATGCCAAAGGGATCGCGCAAAGATTTACAAAAAGAAAAGAAGTGTATTATAAACAGGAACTTCAGCTATACCATCTGGTCGACAACAATCATAGCTTCGATATTTATATCTAAGGTAAGAAAGGAACAAAGAAAAGCTATAGATCTTTCCAAACCTTAAAGTCAGTTGTGTTGTCATTGTAATTTACTATGTTGTCTTGACAGCCCAAGAAATACGTCGTTCGTTCAGCATCAATGTTCACCATAGCATGAGCAGTGCCGCGTGGGCTGGCTCCGACTATAACTTCATCTGCGCTAATGACCATCTCTGAGTATCCTTTTTTCGCAGCCTTGTTTTCGAGCTGTAAGAAATTGAGTTCCAAAATTAGAATATGGATTTTCGAACATGAAATTCAAGAGTAGAATGTCGAAATGTATATATGCAAGAATTTGCTTATTGTCGATATAAAATATCACGCATAATAATTATTTCACTTCGGAAATATCAAAACAATAAAAATACAAAAATAACAAACAATACAAGTAATTAGTATTATAAAAACTACAATATATATTCATATCAAATATATAGTATCGGTTACCGTGTTGTTTGGATCAAATATTCATCATACATGTTCATCAAGAAAATAACACATATTAATAAAATATATAAAACATATTTTGATAGTAGCATAATAGACTCTGATAATACAACACAACATAATATATAACTCACACACCAAATATTAAATACAACACAATATATAACACAATACATGTTTCTATATAACAAAGAATATTTCTTTGCATTGCTATAAAATACTAAGGTTGTGTTCTTTTGTAAGTTTTAACATAGTTTTTTACTATTCAGATTCTTTTTTTCTTAAAAAAATATCAAATCAAATAATTATTTTTCCTTTTTTATATTATACTACAAAAATATTTTACATTCAAAATATCACATCAACATCTATTTATATCACATTAAAGTAACTATTCAAATTCAACTTTTTACTATTCATAAATTCAAACTCAAAACCCACAAACAAACACACCCTCGTTGATTCAAATTAGTGTGCTAATTTGGTCATATACTATCTGCCTTGTAATGAAATACTAGCTATTTCATGTTAGTAAATTTGATCAAATAACCGCCCGCCGTTATATAATATAAAAAAATTAACAATTCAATAAAAATATTCTTTTTTATATTTAGGATACAGTTTTTCATAACTAACATAAAACAAATTAAATAAAACACGAAATATGAATTGTTATCACATGACATAGTCACATCATTACGTACTATGAATTATTTAAGCACAAACGATATATTAACACAACACATGTAAAATATAAACTGACAGCATATCGTAACATGCTATATCATTGTAACTATACTCATCATCAAAGATATAGACGAGCCTTTTAAATATAAAATCATTTTATGTAGTTACATATGTTCAACCGAAGAAAACAACATACAAAATCATTGCACCAAAGGTATAAACTAAAATCTTTACTATACAAGGCCTTCATTTAGTTCTTAAAAGATGTTTCCGGTAGAAAGCATGAAATTTCTACATCCATCGAACCAATAGAACTTCTCAGCTGTCTAAGAACTAACTTTTAAACTGTCAGAATCTCATTTACCCGTAATTCAAATGACCTATTTTATTCGACAACTTAGATATGCTCTTCCAAAACACCTTCAAAATGCAGCAATAATAGGCTCTAGAATGCATATGGTAGGCAAATTAATAACCCGAAAAACATAGAACGAAACACACATGCTCATGCAATAAGGTCAAGTATTCGGGATTCACAGTTTTATATTTTCTACAAAGGAGAAAGCTTCTTACCCTAAATACAGTATTGGCTCCCCATATTAGAAAGGTCTCGTTGGAAGTATGGTGCCTGTGGTTTCCCCTCATCTTTCCTGGTTGGATCTCTCCGACATGAATTGACGCACACGAAACCGCCCCACCTGCAAACCAAACTCCACCTCATTGAGAAGAATTCGGGGTCAACAATGTAAAAATATGCCGTTTTCTTCATGTAACTTATCTAGACCTAGCAAAGCACAACAAAAAATGCTGTTTTACTTCTGAGGAGATGCAAAAGGCGATAATAAATATCGGCATTTATCTTATTAAAAAAAAAACCAATTAGTGGACAGAAAACTTACGTGCAAAAAACCGAGAAAAAATGAAAAAGAGAAAGGAAGAATGGAAATTAGGTCAACATGTATCTCTATCTGCTGAGAAGCAAAGAGGGTAATTCATCAAATTGGGTAGGAACATACAAATTTAAGTAATTTTAGCCAGTAGAAAAATGGATTCTTAAACCCTTTTAACACACACGCCACAAATCAAACTTCCAATCCAATTTGTCATTATCGATTTATCAGCATGCTAGTTAACCAAGTTCAATAACAATACTTCAAATGATAATCGCTAGCTTTTCAAATTACAACGGAGCCATGAAAAAAATTCCACAAAATAACAATTCAAGAACACATATTACAGCCATGTTTGCAAAACCTTAGCCTTTTCACAATCAATTATAACTGAAATACACAAGGCTCTATTTGGGTATTTCAAATGGATACTCTTTGAAAGTTAGATGCAGATTTCAATTGCATGCCCTTCAACATTTTAAATACTATCATTTCAAATACTTCTTAAAACCGAATAAAGAAATATTTCAAATCCAAGTTAATTCACATCCATCCATTTCAAATCTACCCTCAAATCTAGATCCATCCAACCAAATGGCCTTAAAAAATTATAGTTGAAAACTACGAGTGTGCTTACATAGTGTTTAGTGACATGATTATTCAGAAATATTACCCAAAAGAATACAATGCATACATATAATAATAAAAGTCAACAAAAATACACAATGCATGATTTCCTTTAGTACTTCCCTATGTGTTCTTTTTGTGAAAAAAACACACCTTTTTTTTTTAAAAAAAAAAAACTCCCACCGTCCGCCTCTAAGGGCCCCATTTACCTTTCGCGTCATTGTACTTAACATTAAAAATATCATTATATTTGTATAATATTTTGTATAAATTTTCTTAATAAGACACTAATTGAAGTATTTTTACAATTTTTTCTTAATTTATACTACGTTTTGATATAATAATTAATATTCAACACGCAAAAAGTAAATGGAACCCTTAATACTATTTAACAAAACAAACACAAAATTCACCTCCCAACACTTAAGACTATAAACACACTAGAGGTGCGTTTGTTTTTTTATTTCAAATAAAAGAAATTTCACTATTCCATATTTATATTGTTCACAATAAAAATATAATATTTTTTCTAACAAAATATCATATAAATTTGCAGGCTAGAAAGATGCTATTTGCTGCTATTCTATCTATTTGTGCATCAAGTTCGAAATACTATTTAAATAAAAATTCAAATCACCACTCCAATTTCAAATCAAAACCAAACAAAATAATTCATACAAACTACAAAAAAACACTATAAGTGAGTGTTGCTTTGTGCTTTCAACCTTATTTTCATACTATGGCATTATGAATATGCACCTGAATGTTTTTTCTCTAAAATTATCACATTTCCAATCAAAGCATAAAATTCAACAACTGTTTACATTTAATAAAATCTTCGAAACCTATTTCACATATAAAAATTAAATAAAATAAAATCATTCCAAAACACAATCACACAGACAGCCTAAACTTTACTCAACTTAATAGGAAACAGCAATGTATCAGAATTCATCAGTCAAGAACAAAACAGCTTCAGGCAGTTGTACATTGCTCAGTGAAAGTAGTACCATATCCCCAAATCCACAAACTAGGGCACACGTCATCAAAATTCGCCTCCTTCACATCGAAAAATTGAAACGCAGGTAAGAATTCAAACCTTGAATATCAAAATCCATGGCGAGAGTAATCGGATTAACCAACCACCCACGCTTATCCTTCATCGCAATAGAAGACGAGGCGGAGAATTTCACTGCGTTGGCATCGGAATCCCTAAAATGACCGTCGTCGCCGCCGCCGCCGCCGACGTCCTTGGCGCTCGTACCGTACGACGCCGCCGCCGAAGAGCGGTGAAACGCGGAATCGCCGGAGGCGTGTTGCAGCCGGAGAGAAATCCAAGTGAGGAGAAGGAAGATCGAGAGGAGGAAGGGGAAGGCGTGGGGCTTTTTGAGGAATACCTTGGCGGAGGTGATGAGCGTCGCCGCCGTGGATTGGGCGGCGGCCGGAGATTGGAATTGCGGAAAGGGTTCGGAAATGGGGAGGTTGGAGGCGTAGGAGGTTCTTCTGGGATTCGCCATTTTTCTGTCTACATGGATTTGAGCAATACAATACAATTCAATTCTTTTCCTTTTTATATGGACATTGAATCGATCTTCGCTTCGTCTCTCTTGATCTTCTGCTGCTGCTGCTTCTTTTATGCCATGATTGTGAACTAATTTCTCCTTTGTTCTTCACTATGGGTGCAGATGCAAATAATGGTTTTGTTGGGGTGTGTAAAATGAGACTGACAAAAGGAGTAATGTGAAATAAATATGGAAAGAAGGAGTTTAATTAAATATTAGTAAATTTGTAACTCACAGTAATCTCTATGCAATTGGGCTGCTTAAATTAAAATATACTCCCTCATTGTATTAATATATTTCTTCCGCTCTGACATTTTTCTCTGTCAGTTCTATATCAAGTGATTTTTATTTTTATTTTTTATTTTTTTTATAAAATATATTAAATTAAAATATATTTAACAAATACACCTTTCGTTCTAAAATAATAGTCTCATTTTGTTATTTTTATTAGTCCTGAAACAATAGTTTTATTTTCATTCTTGGTAACAAGTTTTTTACAATTTTACGAAATTATCCTCATTTTTTCACAATAATTATATTCCGTTCGTCCCATAATTATCTATCTATCTATCTGCTTTTTGCATAGAGATTTAGAAATATTAGTATTATATTGGGATATAGTGGGAATAAATGTAATGATATTTGTGTAATATATTATAAGTTGTAAGAGTATCTGTAATGTTAGGTAGACAGTATAGTTACTAAAAAAAATGAATACTTTGTTATGAGACGAACCAAAATAAAAAAATGGATAGTTTGTTGAGGGACGGAGGGAGTTATAGAGTATGGACATTTTTGTCTTTTAGAAATACTTTTACACTGTCAATATAATACTATTCGTTAATTCTCGTGTCAATCTCAAATATCCCCGTTGTTTTGGGACGGAAAAAATATAGATTAATTTAATTAACTATGTAACGTCATCATAAATCATGTAGGATTAACTTAAAATCCATCATAAAAAAAATTATTCTACAAAATAATGTTCATATTGCATATTATTTTTTATTATGATATAATTTTTAAAAGATTTAAATACATGTTCTAATTTTTTTTAATCATATATATTAAATTTTTTTTAAAACTACCTATAATATTAATTACATAAAAATAAAAATATATATTTATTTGGGTGTAGTTTAAAATTGATTTGAAATGAAGTGTTTTGTTTGAAGAATATCTTGATATGATATGTTGTAAGAGAAAATAATGTATTTTTATTAAAAATTGTGTCAAATAAATAGTGTTGATTTTGATTTGAAATAATAAAAAAACAAAATTAATCATAATTCACTATCATTAACTAATTATCTTAATTATCGTGTTATTAATTAAATGAGTCAATTGTTCTATGACGGAGGAAGTCCATCCATCTTAGTTGACGCTTTGGGTTGGTAGAGATGGGAATAGGCCAAACCGCCTGTCACGGGCCTACTGTCTAGCCTAGCCTGTCCTGATTTATTTAATAAAAAGAGCAGGTCAAAATTTGTTTAAAAGCATTTTTACTTAAATAGAACAAGTTTAGGCTAAAAAAAAAAGTTGTTTTAATTAAAAAGTCGACCTATTTATTATTATTATTATTATTTTATAAAATATAATATTTTTATTATATATTAAAAATAACTTTCTATTTAATAATAATATTTATTAAATAATTTTAATTATAAATTTATTATAAAAAATAAATTTTTGAATATTTATATATATAAAATAATTGTATGTACTTTATTTTTTATTTTTAATATTAAATTTGTAAATAAATAAATAAACAAAAATATTCTGTAGTCTTTTAGATAGGCTTACAAGTGCTTTTAAAAAGGCCAAGTTCAGGCTTTTACAAATTTTTTTCAGACTACAAGCCAGGCTTAAGCTAGATATTTTTAAAACAGGCTAGGCCTATTTAGCCAAAGCCTGACCCTGCCCGACCTATTTCCACCCCAATTGCTTGGTGACATGAATATTAGTTTATTTACTTTTTATGTGAGTAATGATATTTATATTTTAAAATAAAATATATAACTAAAACGAATTTAGAATATAATTTTAAATATTTTAAATCCTATAACGTCAATAAAATATATACAGTATATTTAATATGTAAAAATGAAAATTCTATATAATACAATTAAATTTAAAAAAAATATTTTAATTTATTTGAAAATTAATATAAACTAATTTTATTAAAAGAATAAGAAATGTTAGATATAAATAAAATATTCAATCATTAAAAAGAGAATAACAAGGTAAAAAAATAAAAAATAATAATAATTAAAAGGGTTGAAAAAGGATAAGAAAAAAAACGAGATTTTATTTGAATCCTACATAATATTAATAAATTTACTAAATTTTTTTAAAAAATGTTAAATAAAATATAACAAAGCAAAAATGAAAAAAATAATAATAATTAAAATGAAACTATGGAGTATAATTTTTTACAAAATAAATTTTTTTTTTTCATAAAATATCAAATCAAATATTAATCTTTTATATCTCAAATTTTCAAAATTATATCACAAAATTTCAAACCCGCTACGCTTCAGGTCATGTCATCTGCCACACATTGTTCGCCTAGTGTGACTTGCCAATCGAGCCTAATTTGCAGAGTATTAGGTTAGGCCGGAGGTTTACCCGTGCGTATTTTTTCGGATAGCGGCTGCGGATTCCTACGTCATAATTAAAAAAAAATAAAAAAATAAAAAAAATACTAGTATAATTTGCTAATTGAAAAGGAATAGTACTACATTATATTAAAAATAAAAAGAAAAAATAAAGGAAACAGTGCCCACAGACAGCAATGTAAATTGTAAATATTGATTCTGAAGTAGAGGAAATGAAGATAGAATAGGAATGAATATATTCTCACTCAGCTACGTTACGTTGTATATGTAGAAATGAAATAGAATAGACCAGACCACACACAGCAACATACCTCCAAACCAAGAGGTTTAGGAATCGGCGGCAACGGCCGGAGGAAGCGTCAAGAACGGCTTGAAGGTCATAGCCAACCCGACAAACTCAACCACATTCAGTAAGAAGAAAACGACGTGCACCCCTGCATTCAAGTAGAGTGCCGGAACAAGGTGAGGGTTTAGTCGAGGAATCATTTTGTAACTCAGCGTCGAAAGGAACCAAATCTTATCGAGCATTTCTACTTAAGTAAAAAATATATCAACATTGCGCGCGCACGGTGTATAACACCAAGAGCAAACGATGTCTTTCGTTAGTAAATAAAATCTTTTTGCTCGGTGTTAAAAAGAACAAATATAATCTCATCGAGCATGTCTACTTAACTAAAAATGTATAGCAACATCACGCGCGCGCGCGCGCGCACACGGTGTATAAAACAGAAGAGCAAACGATGTTTTTCATTAGCAAATAGAATCTTTTAGCTAAGCGTCGAAAAGAACGATATAATATTACCGAGCACATCTACTTAACTAAAAAGTGTAGCAACATTGGGCGCGCACACGGTGTATAAAACCGAAGAGCAAACAATGTTTTTCATTAGCAAATAAAATCTTTTTGCTCGGTGTCGAAAAGAAAGAACATAATCTTATCGAGCACATCTACTTAACTAAAAAGTATAGCAACATTGCGCGCACACGGTGTCTAAAACTGAAGAGCAAACGATGGTTTTTACTAGAGAATAAAATGAGACGGAAAGAAATGGATACGTAGGAGCAATCATGTTAAACACTACTAAAAACCGGGAACTCAAATTCGATCAAAATAAAGAACGATTCTGAGTTGTAAATTAAAGGCTCGAATTGATTAAAAATTGAAATAATGTGTTTCTAATGGACCCAGTTATATATATCTTTCGCCAAAACAACATATCGTAATTTACAAAATTTACCTGGCAAAAAGCTTGCGTCCAGACGGCTTTGAGCCCAAGAGAGCCTGAAATACACAACAATGTTTTAAAAAATGAGACATGATTCCTATGGTTTTGATGATTTTTGTAATCAGAAACAGTTAGGCTACAAGGTACAGATTCAGGGATTTGTAAGTGAAAAAAAGTGACTCACAAAGTACCCCCGGCGGCAGGTCCAACTGCCTTAGCAAGAGACATAAGAGACATGGATATGCCATTTGCAGCTCCTCGGTGTTCTTGAGACTGTAATAAGTCATATATATATATATATCGGTATCAATTCAATCTTGATGAATCGTAAAAAGAAAATTTTAACAGAAAATGAGAAGCTTACCACCGCGCTGTTTTGGATAACCAGCAGCCCTGTCGTGATTGACACCTGGTAATGATAACCGTGAAAGGGCGTAAACAGATCGTAACAATTTGTGATCCAGTGGACTAAAATAAGGTAGCTTCATTCATCATTGACAAACAATTGTTGAATAAATTCTTTTAGAAATATAAAAGAGAGCATAGTATGAGATAAGGTGGTCCAACTCAAAGATAAAAAGGAAATCTTTCTGCACATAAGCGAAAAATATATCGACAAGAATCATCTAACTTTACTTGAACTTACAGAGAGAGCGTTCTTGAACAGGGAAGCGCAATTAAGCACAATGAAGAGAGCCATGCCCGATAATTTGGCTATAAAGGGGTAGCTCGATAGCAATGGTATCGTAATGACCTGTAAAGAAACGAGATTACAGCAGCAGAGCAAGAAACAGGAGGATCTGATCGAATGTACGGGTTTTATGAATGACGTACAGCTGAAATACGAGAAACCATGATAGGTCCGATTATACTCTCTACCCAAGGATAAAGGCAGAGCTGAAAGATTAGCAAACCAGACCCTGAATGATCAAAGCAAGCATTAGTTATATCAATCAAAATCTAACGGCTCACCTTCAAAGGTAAGGGCGTAGTTTTTCAAAAAGAAGTGTACCTGAGATGGCAAGAACTTCACCAACGTCGTCTGTGTTGAAACCTAGCCCCCCAAGCCTCCTTGAGCTGTTGGCCCACAGAGAAAATATCTGGAGAAAAAAGTTAACCAAACAAAATGTACTTCACTAAAGATTGTTGTGGTGTTCGATTTTAGATAAAATTTTAGCTGATAAAATGATTGAGGGCGGGAAAAAGATCTTACCTCAGTATAGGCCATATCGTGAAGTTGGAAAACACAATACACTAATACGGAAGACATTAAGGGCCAGTTTCTCAAGAGGCTCGGTTGAGGGATACAAAACTTGAGGGTAGAAACCGAGTGTTTCAGCGATGGACTGGACTTATTAGAACTGTTCTGCAATCCAACCAATGCAGCTTCTTCTTCTTCTTCTGTGTCTTCGTCGTGATGACGATGAAGAGTTTCCTGCGTTCAGTTACATCAAGTAGAGAAATGAACGCGATCACGCACTGACATTACATGTCCGAAAATCGTATAGAGCAGTAGAGCAAATATTCATTACTGACATTTGGCATGGATACACATTCGATGTAGGTACCGGTTTCCAAGGAGAACTAAACAGAAGGTTATCTTAAAAATATGATGATCTGTAATATTTCTTGCTAGCTTTAGAATTCCACGATAATTATTTAGTAAATTATACTCAATTTTCTACTTCTACGAAGATTGTCCCTTTATTGTGTTCAATGCAAAAGCACAATTCTTAACTACTTCCTCCGACATGTAAAAATAGGTTCATTGATATGGTGTATACTTTTTAACTTTTATAGTATCAAGGAAAGTAGAAAAATGTTTAAAAAAATGGTAAAAATAGTATGATTTTTAGTAAAAAAAAACAGAGACATGTCTATTTTCTATGACAGACAAATAAGAAAAATCAACCTCTATTTTTTTGTATGACAAATGGAGTATATAATAGGCTTATTTCAGTTAGCACGCAAGCTAAAAAGTCAAACAGTGTTGTTTTCAAGAAGATTAAACATTCATTTCATATTCATAAAGTGTCATTTTCAGCTTAGGTGCATGAATAAATTTTTTTTGAAAGATATGGGTGGTAGATAAGAAAGGAAAAGATACAGAAAAAATAATATCTATTGGCTGAAACCAATAAACATCGCAAGAAACTGAAAAACACGGGTTAGAGGAATTAGAGGAACGTACCGGAAGCCAGAATGAGATAATGAATGCCAGTAGAGCATAGGCTGATATCACAATGCAAGGTAACAAATACGGAAACCTACATTGACAGGTGAGCCTTGCAAAATGAGAGTGAAAAGAAAATTACACAGATGGAAAGAACTGATGGCGTTGTCGCAAAGCTTACCTCCCAAACAGCGATTCTTTAGAAAATATATTGGGATACTTCTCTGCAGGCTAAGATCACAAAGTCAAGGGTATGGTTAGAGTAGCCGTTTATTGCTAAACATAGAATAATATCAAACAATCAGCACAAGTGCAATAATATGAAACTTTCAATCAAAATAAACATCGGGCATGCCAAGATTAAAATTAACTCTAAGCTTCAATTCAGTTGTTGGAGTTCACAACAGAGTGACGATAAGTATTTGGTAGGCTACAGAAGTTCTTAGAGTTAAACATGATTTCTTTTAAATAAGCAGGGCGTTTTGGCCTTCCAAGGATATGCTCTTTGTCTAATTTAATGGGACCTTGGGCTCGACAATAATTCTCTTTCAATGCCTTGATCCACCATTTTACATAACTCAAAACATGCAATCTTCAAAAGATGAATGTGAGAGGAGGAGCTATTACCTGTGCAAGAAAACCTCCAACAGCTGGACCAATCACCAAGCCGATGCCCCAGGATGTGCTAATCTATAATTCCATAATACAAAATGGTTACTAAAAAATGAGAATGAAGATGGTGAGTTATGAAAAGATAAACACATATTGAGAAAAGATCAGATGTCTCACGACTGACATCCCCAATGCTTGATGCTCTTTACGACAAATTTCAGAAGCGTATGCCTGACATCACCAAAAATTTGCATATAATATATTGACAATAAAGAGAAATTACAAAAACTAAAACAAAATAAAAATGCAAATATCTTAATGGCCAGAAACTGGATTTTGTAGATGTATATACTCTCACTTTAAGACCATCTCCAACCCATTACTTCATTTTTGCAGTAGCTACAGTAAAAATACAGCGGTAATTTTGCTCCAACCATAAACTTCAATTTTCACTCTAAAAAAATATTCTCCATATATTCTTCTTTTATATTATTTTATATAACTTTTTATATTTATAAATTACACCCCAACTTTAATTTATTTTTACAATATAACCTATATATATAATTACACATTATATATCACTTTTCCCAGGATAAAATGATATCACTTTTTAAAAAATAAAATTATACATTATTTTTAAAAAAATAAAATTATATCAATTTCCAAAAAATAAAATTATACATAATTTTTTTAAAAAATAAAATTACATCTCATTTTTATAAAAAATAAAATTATACAATATACCCCAAAAAATAACAAAAATACACAAACACCACAAAAATATCACACAAACTCCACTCCAAAAATGGAGTGGAGTGTCCAGTGTTACTCCAAAAATGGATATAAAAGAGCAAAAATGAGGTTCAAGGAATGAGATAAATTTTGTGCCTACAAACTTACTCTCAGAGGACCGAGCATTCCACACAAACTTCCCAAGAGGAATCTTGAAGAAATTGCCATCCATAAGTTTACGCTAACACCAAAAAGTGTATTGAATATAACCCTGAAAAATCCAAGAGGCAAAAAAAAAAAAAATAAGAAACTACATAAGAGGGAAGATAACGACAGCAAATTTTCATTGCCAGAAGGACTGAATGCTCCACTGATACGCACACTGTCATTGAGCCAAAAAGTATTACTGGTTTCCGACCATATTTATCGGACACCACTCCCCAGAGAAGAGAAGTCAAAGCTCTTCCAAGCATGAATGAAGATCCTTCGAAAAAAACAATTGATGCATGTTGGACAAGAACTTAATCAATCAGAAAGTATATGATAAGAAAAATGTTAGCGAAGAGACTGACCCACATATCCAGCATAGTAACTTATATCTTCCTCCCTCTTTGCAACATGGAAGTCCCTAACCTGAAAGTGTAACTAATTTGATTAATAAAAGATATAACCAATTAACAATCTTCATGACAATGCTTCATTCGACTCAAAAGTTGTACAAAAAAATCTTAAAATAAATAAATATTGACGATTAAAACGACCCCAAACAGTGCCAATGGGTAGCGTAAGCGTAAGGCGTTCACATCTAATAGTTTATGCACCCTACGGCTAAGTTAGTAATGTGGTATGCGGTGCTCAAAAATTTGGGTACCTAAGTTGTCAGGGCCGGGTAAACAGTTTAGCCGAAAGAACTTCTAATCAAATTTTTGGCTACCTGACTGGTATAACATAACCCAAAAAAACCCCAATGCTCAACCCAACTGACGAGGCTAAAACTGAAATACATTTGCTGCCGAATGGAAGAAATTAAAATGTCTATTGGGATCGATACTAGATCACTTTGACCACATTTCATCAACATTACATAACATGAATATGCTGATATACTTACAGAAGAAAAGATCAGAGTTGTCAGAGCATCGTTACCATATAATAAAGGAAAGGGAAGAGCGACGATATTGGCAATGCTGTCAAAAACACCAGATCAAGCCAGCCGTTAGAATCCAAGTAAAATCATACAAAAGGGAATTATAAACACTCCTAAAAAATTGAAGAACAGTTTCAAAACATTCAACACATAATTCTAAGTCAACTTCTAAACAAAATTCTTCAATTAGCTAAGCAATCAACGATCTTCCTATTTCAGAAAGTCCTTACAAATCAAACACAGTGACCAAATGAACACTTCTTTTAGTCCCTCAAATCGATCATTTATGTCAATTGGGCCCTCGAATTCCCTCAAACAAAAGATATGTTACATAGCTATCCATTTTACACTTTTTTTTTTACAGTATGTTCTTGTGTTTCGAAATAGAAGAGAATCCAAACATTAAAAGATGGAACCGACTGAAAAGCAACATGGATAACAAGAACCATCATCAGGAAAAGTGCAGAATGGAAGAAAGTGAAATGCATATCCACTGATTGGCCCACTTTTTACAATTCATTAGGGACTAAATGACGAACACATTAGATGACTTCGACATGAACAGTCAATTCACCGAACTGTGCCCATCAATTGCCCACCATGTCTCCTTCCATAACCAATTCTACGCCAACCATCAAAATCAACTTTTCAGAAATTAGACAGAACAAAAGTAGAACACGATTTTCGGCTAAACCTAAAAAGTCACAAAGTTTGTTCAGGAGATCAATCGACCATATTCCGAGCATGTTTCTGAGTTTCTCCTTCACGTAAAGTCATATTCGCCGAAACAAACGCCAATTCCACTCAACAACAAAAAATCAAAAACAAAAACCCTAACGAAACTCACCACTTCATAACGAAGTACAAAAACAAAATTAAAAAAATGGCAAAAACGAACCGAGCACTCACCTGCAGCAAGAGTGACAATCCAGACGTTGAATAAGATCTTGTAAGGTGCTCCATGGCCGGTTTCCTTAGCAAGCTCGATCCTGCAGGCCTCACAATCCTCACGATAGTCGTGCTTGACGATTAGCGGCGTCGCATTCTCCTCCGCCATTGTTGGCCCTTTTCAGGTCAAACCCACCGTTTTCAACTCAGCGGAACGTGGGTCCTCCGGTAGATATAGACCCGTGGCTCTCCCTCGATATGTGACCAGATCTCTTTTGAACGGTTGGAAACATTAACTTGGGCAGACGCCATTATTTGGTAGTACCATAGAGAAGAGAATAGCTGACAAAATAAAAGGGAGACGCCAGGTCCTTTGTTTTTCTGCATTTAATGGCTAATTGGCTTTGCAAAGACGAATATCAGGACGGTGGGATCCTCCCATCACAGAATCTCACCCAGTTTCTGTTTGTTTGGTACATTGTTTTACAAGAAACTTTTTTCCTTTTTTTTTTTTACGTTATAGAAAATATTACTCTTCGTCCCATGTATCAGTGTCTATTCATGTACATAAGATAATTTAAGTAAAATATACTTAATAAATAATTAAAAAATATATCAGTAAAAATAATTATAAATTAAAATTAAGATAATTTTTTAATTAAAATTATAAAAATTTTAAATTTAAAATGCTGTATAATCATATTTTTAAAAATAAAAATGACAAATTACATGGGGGGACGAAAATAAAAAATAAAGACAAATTACACGAGCGGGAGAACGGAGAAGAGAATAATGAATGCGTGTAATGAATTAAATTTTTGAAAAAATGTGTTGAATAAAACAATAGAGAGAACAAATACTCTCTCTTCCGAGGTAAATAGCCACTATTTTTTTTTAATTTATTCATTTTAAATATAATTAATAAATATAAATTAATTTAATTATTTTTTTAATATTTTATGGGTAAGATTCATTCAAAACTTTTTTATTTTTATATTTATGTGCTGAACAACACATCGTGCTATTAGATAATATATAATATTACTACAAACAACAAACTCTATATGTTAATATAATACAAATACAACATATGAATAAAAAAGATATGTTAGAGTCTCAATATCATAAAATATTACTACATACAACAACAAACAATATTACTGTAGACATCATATTGTCTATATTAATATAATACAAATACAACACATGCTATATAGTCCATGCAACAGATAATTTTAGCACATGACATACATGTATACAACACACTTGTTATTATAAAAAAAACAACACATATCTCTGTTATACTTTGTATATATAAGGCGTGCTAATGTGAAAAATCAGCATTGTAACCACTCCATTATCTTTGATAAATAAATATTTTTTTTATGAACTTTTACTTTTTATAAAATTAATTTTAAATTAATTATAAATAAACATATTTTTTTTATTTGTATTGTGTAAAAATTTTATTATCTATAAATTAATATTTGCATATATTTTTTTATTGAGATATATTTATAAAACTATTTAAACTAACAACCACACTATTTCTTTTGACTCCAAATCTAATACTTTGTTCACATAAATTATTTTTTCCCGACAAGATTTTAAATATATATTTTATTCTCTCACGAAAGTCAATATTCAACACAAAATATTATTTTTTATATTATCGATATATTTTTTTATATCTCACATCAAAATAAAATTTTCAAATCAAAACACTAAACAAATCCACCATAAATTTTTACTATTTAAATTCTAAAATTTTCTTTTTAAAAAATACATTTTCTTATTTCACAGTATAATCCATTATACATTGTGTTAATATCAAATCCAAATCAATTTTGTCTTTATTTTATTATTTTTTTTTGTATAAAAGTAACGGTATGATTGTAAATATATAATTACACATATAAGTACTTTATATATAAAATCAAATGGCAAAAATATTAAAATTTTTTTTATATTTCTACTAATTAATAAAATACTACTCCCTTCGTCCCATAACAAAGTATTAATTTTTTCATTTTAGTCCGTTCCATAATAAAGTATCAATTTCTTTTTTTTTAGTAATTGTACTATCTACCTAACATTACAAATACCCTTACAACTTATAATATATTACACAAATGTCATTACATTTTTATCACACAATACTAGTAAAGTTACTTTAGTTATTTTTACTTTATTCTTACTATATCTCAATATAATACTACTATTTTTTAAATTTTATGTAAAAGACAAACGGATACATAATTATGGACAAACAGAGTAATAATAATAATAATAATAATAATAATAATAATAATAATAATGATAATGATACATTATTTTATGGTCACGTGGCAGGTAGGAGCAACCTTCGCATGTAATACGAAATTAAACAACTGCGCACGTGGGTGGGTTCAATGAACTCACGTGGCTTTTGTCTCTACTCTATCCAATGATTTTGGGATTGACCATGCTTAAAATGTTTTTTATTTATTTGTAATAAAATATTTTTATTTCTTTAAAAAGTTTTTGTATTATTAAATTTTTAATAATTTCTTATCCTATTTAAAATGTATTTTCACACCTTTGAACACAAAATTAATTAATAAATTAATATTATGGTATATATTATTTTTTGTTCGAAATAATTATGTCAATTTTTTATTGTCTCTTAAATTTATGTTTAATTTAAATATATTTAAAAATATTATTTATCTATAATTTTATTATTTTATTTAACAAATAATTATTATTTTGCTATATTTTTTACTTATCACCACTTTCTTAATTATAATGCTATTATTTTACTCTGTATCGATTCAATATTTATATTAAAATATTATTATCTTAAATTTTTATACGTAGATATTAAAAAAATATTTATTATATATTTTTAAATATATTTTACTATATTTATATAATAGAAAATTATTACACAAATAAATGCAAGATTGGTTA
Organism: Andrographis paniculata; assembly: GCF_009805555.1. Taxonomy (NCBI): domain Eukaryota; kingdom Viridiplantae; phylum Streptophyta; class Magnoliopsida; order Lamiales; family Acanthaceae; genus Andrographis; species Andrographis paniculata. The sequence goes on from NW_026137424.1 coordinate 1,958,338, forward strand.
TGGACCAGGGATATAAATAGTACTTCATCCATTCCATATACCATGTTCACGTTGCCGTTTCTATCCGTTCCACATGCCATGTCATTTTCATTTTTTGGAAAATGATTATACATTTTAATCTTATTTTAAACTTTTTAATTTTATTTTTTTAAAATTTTAATTAAACTAATTAGTTACCTTAATCTTAATTTATAATTATTTATATTATAAGATAATTATTTTCACTAATACATTTTTAATTATCTATTAATTATACAATTCCTAAAATACTGTGTCTACAGTGTAGCAGACACGGTATGCGGGATGAAGGGAATAATATTTATTAATGGCATAAATTTAAAGTGTTTGTCACGTTGTTATATATTTGTGTACAATACAAATTGATGTAAAATGACTTGTATACCCTTAGTGTTCTTTGCAAAATTAAACAATGCAAAATAATTTTAATCAATGTGTGCAGTGCTAAAAAAAAATAAATAAAATAGATTTAATAGTAGTTAATGTTGATGCATATTTAGATTTTTGGTTGATGTTGTCTGCAGGTGGCCCAATTTAAACACTCATTTTTTATTTATTTTTTATTTATTTTACTCAATTTAAAAAAATTCAAACACTCATTTTTTATTTATTTTATTATACTAAAATTTAATTTTATATTCAAAACATCACATCTATATTAAAAATTGCTCATTTTTTTATATAAAATTAATTTATCTTAACTATAAATAAATAAAGATATTTTTATTATTTGTATTATTTAGAATTCTATATAAAATGATATTTATATTTACATATATTTTATTGATATACAATATTTAAAATATTTTAGCACATTTTAAATTTATTTTAATCATATATATTAATTCTTATTTTAAAACTATAACATACTTGCATTAAAAATAATAATAATATTTTCATTCAATATTATTGATTAATTAAGTCTCATTACCTTAAATATCGTATCACAGGTCAATTCAATCGGGACGAAAGAAGTATAAAAATTCCAACGAAAATAGTATAATTTTATATGAATAATTATAAAAATTAAATAACAAGATTTTGAAAAAATCATATATATATATATAATGATCCAAGAGATACCGCTGCAATGAGGTGGCTAAGTGTTTTTAGTTGTGAATTTATTTACGAAGTAAAATGTTATTTTTAGTCCCTAAGCTAATTATCTTTACTATTTTAAAACTTTAAATGGATCTTATCTGAAAATAGTTATTTAAGTAAACTTTTTCGCTAAGGTCATCCGGTGCTGGACTCGCCACGCTAGCCCGCCGTTGCTGACGAGACATTGACGCGATTGACATATCATAGCCACGTAGATTCCACGTCAGCATCACGTAGAATTTTTATTTTATTTTATTTTATAAAATATATTGGTAAACCTAGTATATGGTCTTATTTATCATTTTTAGGTTTTTAAATGGACTTTATATGAAAATAATCGTAAAATTTTTTCACTAAAATAATAATTCGACGTGGCATCTTCGTGGCGATGATATGTCAGCCGCGTCAGCAACGGCGGGTAAGCGTAGAAAGTCCAACACCAAATGACCAATTTAGTAAAAAAAATTTACTTACGGGATTATTTTCAGACAATGTCCACTTAAAGCTTTAAAATGATAAAGGAGGTCAGATACGGGACTAAAAATAATTTGCCCTTATTTATTTATGATATTTTGAAATAATAAAATTTATAATTAAAATATTTCATCCGGATAATTATGTGAGATTTTATATATATATATAATTCATTCACAGTGAATAACTTTTATATATTTGTAATTTTATTATTCGTATTTAAATAAATAATAGTAATTAATTTGATGCTAATTTTTTTTACTTATATTATTATTTTTTTATAAATTTTTTAATAAATTGACATCATGCTTTCACTTTATTTTTTACCTATTATTTTATTTTATTGAAATACAATTATATTCGGACATAGTGCATAAAAATTCTGACGGTGGAAATATTTATTTAATACCCCTATAATATAAAAATATCTAACATAAAATTTTAAATAGAAATAAGTTTTAAATATGATGTATTAAATAAAAAGAAATACATAAAGTGATTATATATTGATTTAATATTTGTTGATTGTCACACTCTAAAGTAGTTGATTTTGTACTTGTTGGACCACATATTTATCCAATTGAGGACTTGCTTAGCTGTACTTGACTGTGTTATTTTAAATATTAAATTTAAAAATAAAAAATAAAAATTTACGACTAGCTTCATTTTATTTTATTTATTAGTTTTACTTTTGGTTTGTTATTGTTGTTACTTAAGCCAGAATCCAAACATGATATTAATAACATAATCTGCAAAAATTAAAGAATCTTTTATATATAAGAAAGTAAGGAGCTCGGATTCAGTTTACTCAAGTATAACAAACGAAATCAACTATCGCACACAATCGAACCCTAACCACACTAGCCAAGCCAAGGGAACGCAACCAACACATGGAATCGACCTCAAATCTATGGAAATATTGACGATTTATGCCTAACTTCACAGCGAACATAGAAATACATCGCACAATCAAAGTAGACAGAAAATCGAGAAATCAAATCGATGAACAACCTCAGAACAAGTCGAACATCAAAGGCAACAATCGATTCCACAGTTTCACTGGACAAGATCACCAGAAAACTCAAGAGAAGATCGATCAAAGGCAGCGTCGGGATGCTAGGGCTTTTTAGAGAGAAGAATCGCGATGAATGGGATTGACACAACTCAAAGATACACAGAACTGTGTATTAAGAGATACATCAGCTACTCATCCAAGGGTTGAGAAACAAACCCTCAATCCAACGGCTGAGATTACGCTTCACAATAGACTGAGTTCGACCCGTGGGTTGCAGGATCCAACTGTATAATGGATGGATTCAGGGTGTGAACTACTGGGCCTCCAACTCATTGACCCAAAAAATCATCACAGTTATTATATATGCATTTGATATATACTAATTAATATTTTACCTTTATTTTTTATCTATTTAAAACAATTTTATTAATAGTATTTTGAAAAAATGGTAAAATAAAAACAACGCCATGTAAAGGAAAACAAATTGTTAATATATATATGAATTTGTGACTATGCGATTGTGAGTTTAAAATTCTTGATATATTTTTATTTTTCTTCCATGCAAGCCTTGTCTAGCACTTTTTTCGTTTAAATGAAAGATGTTTTTTTTTTAGGTTTTATAATAGATTAAGAAATAATAGTATTTTATTAGTTAATAAAAGTGTGTAAATTTTTTTGACATTTTTTTCTTTAACTAAAGGTATAAAATAATTGTACGTGTAATGATATATTTATAATTTAAATAAAAATTAAAGTATTTTGGCAATAATAATTTTTTTTAACTAAAATAAAAAATAAATATTTTTGAACGAAACAGACGAAAATTATAAAAAAAAAAAAATCCTTTTAATTGGAACAGAAAAAATATAACTTATATTATTCGCCTTTTTATTTTATTGAAGACAATAATGCATTAAGCATTCTTATTACACACCTTCAAACATAGTTATATATATATATATAACACAAACTATAAACCCTAAACCTAGGGTTTATATAGTCAATTAGGGTTTGTAGCATCCAACCATCCACCCTAAACCCTAAATCCATATATATAATTAAGAGACCACTTTAAACCCTGAAACAATGCCCGTTATAGTTTCATTCTTCAATATTGACATCGACGGATCCTTATCAGAAGTTATCTTAACTTTACTCGAGACAAGTTTTCCAGAGGTGAGCGTACGACAACCTAGCACAGGGAGCGGCACGACAACTTTACATTTATTAATGTAAATAAATTGTAAGGGAACTTTGTGGACGATCAATCCATTTATGAAGAAGCTAAAGAATCCGGTGCCGGTGGTGGTTGTGTTCCCTGCAACGAGTTCACCGTATTCGCGCAAAATCGTACGGCAATACATTGTAGCCGAGGCCCCCCTAAGGGGCTTCCCGGGGCAATTTCCGGTGTCCGTGCAACAGAGTTGTCCGGTTAAATTCAATCTATTGTATCCAAGTGTTGCATATCGACCAAAAATAGTTATGGGAAAGATAAAAAGGACAACGAGGGTTATTAGGGTTTTCGAGAAATTAGGAAAAGCCATTGAAAGAGATGTAGTTTATATATGTATGTATTTGTATGTAATGCAAGTTAAGGTGAAGGAATCTCAAGAGTACTATTTATACATGAATTCGATAGGGGAAACTTAGGTGTGTTTGTTTCTAAGTTTGGATTTTTGAATAGTAAAAAGTTGAATTTGAATAGTTGTTTAATCTGATAAAAATAAATGTTGATGTGATATTTTGAATGTAAAATAAATTTGTAGTATAATATATAAAAAAAGAAAAATAATTGTTTGATTTGATATTTTTAGAGGAAAAAGAAAATTTAAATAATAAAAATCTGTGTTAAAATTCACAAAAGAACACAACATATATGAATTTAGTCATGTAATTATGAACAATTATCACTCTTATGTAGCTAATTTTATATATTAGTTTGATTGTATTGAAGCTTTTTTTTTTTTTTTTTATTGTATAGCCCGCCCTTGTATAGGTAATGTAAATACATATTTATTTAAATTAATTAAAATAAATAAATAAAATAATAATTACTCACTCTTTAAGGCAGTTTTAGCCTATTTTGGGTTGGCACAAAAATTGGGAAATATAAATATTTATTGAAAAGTATCAAGGAGTTGAGGTTATTTATGAAAATTTTAAAAAAAATGAAGAAAGATAATGTAAATTGTGTGTAATATTTTCTTCGTACAAAAATATGTATATTTGATCGGACACGAATTTTAAGAAAAATAGATAAAAATAAAACAATTTTCTTTTTAAGGTAAAAACCAATATAGAAATATGATATTTTTTTACTAAAAAACAAAAATAATTTAGATGACAATTAAAAAGGAAAATGAGAATAAATTTGAACGATGGATAGAGTAATAATAGTGATATTTGTTATAAATAAATATTGAATAATGGGTAATAGTTAAATATTAGGGTAAACTGTTTTTTTAGTCCCGTAACTAGACCCTTTTATCATTTTAGTCTCGTAAGTGGAGTCTGTCGCAAACTAGTTCCATAAGTAAAAAAAATTCGTTGTTTTAATCTTCCGGCGCCGGAGACGTCCGCGTGGCTCGCCGGAGGCGACGTGTCCTCCAGGTCAGCGACACCTGGCGGATACGTGGATTTTATTATTATTTTTTAATTTTTTTAAATTAATTTTTAATTTTATTTGTCTTTTTTAATTTTTTTTTATTTGGTCCAATTGAAAAATAAAATAAAATAAAATCCACGTGTCCGCCAGGTGTCGCTGACCTGGTGGACACGTCGCCTCCGGCGAGCCACGCGGGCGTCTCCGGTGCCGGAGGACTAAAAAAACGAAAAATTTTCATTTATGGGACTAGTTTGCGACAAGCTCTACTTACGGGGGACTAAAATGATAAGATGGTCCAGTTACGAGACAAAAAAATTAATTTACCCTAAATATTATTGATATTTTTAACTTTGCCAAAATTAATAACGAGATAAATTTACCGACGAAAAAAAAAAGAAAAAAGAATAAATTTGATGAACTAAAAAAATATTTCATATGAATCCTGGTTGATTTGAAACAATTCTGATGACAACAAAAGGGTCAATTTTCTTTCAATTCCATACTTAAATCATCGTCTAGTGTGTTTGTTTGGGGGATTGGATTTTCAATCCAATATTCATCCAATTTTTTTCTCCCAAAAAATCAAATCAAATACCTATTTTTTTATTTTTTTATATTATACTAAAAATCAATTTTATATTCAAAATATCAAATCAACACCTATTTATATCACGTCATACAACTATTCAAATTCAAAAATTTTACTATTCAAATCCCAACTCAAAATCCAAACCCCCAAACAAACACACCCTAAGTAAAAAATTGTGATAATTGCACAACAACAATAATAATAATAATAATAATAATAATAATAATAATAATTAAAAAAAATAATGGATTTTCATATAAAATCGAGATAATTATATAATAAAAAATTAATATTAAAAGAACATAGACAAATAGTGTATATATTTATTTATTTTACTAATCAATTTATTTATTTTTTTAAAAAAACATCACATTAATATAAAACAATTATAAAGTTATTTCTAATATAATATTGAAAAAATTGTAATTTCATGTTTAATGTAACATTCATATCATTTTAAATAATATTTCATATTGATAATCTTTCAAAATGTGCAATATCTTTTTCTTCATTCTTCTTCCTTCCTTCCTTCCTTCTTTCGTTCTTTCTTTCTTTCTTTTTTTTTTTTTTTTTTAATTAAAAATAATTACATGTAATAACAATCTGTTGATTTTTATTTGATTTTTCAATTTAAATAGAAAGAAGAAGTAATATATATATATATATATTTAAAATTATGTTGGCTAAATAGTACTCCCTCCATCCCAAACAAGGTGCAACATTTACTTTTGACACGGGTTTTTAGGTGAGTAGTATTATGTATGATAATTTAGAAATTAGATGATGTGATGGAGAGAAATATATATTTTATTTTTTTATTTGGATGATGTGAGTGAATAAAGTGTGGGGTAGAGATTAAGTATAATCAATTATTTTCTATTTTAGAAATATTGCAGGGTGTTTGAGACATACAAAAGAAAATATTGCAGAGTGTCTGAGAAGAATGAAGTATCATTTGGGTTTGAAATTCAAACCAATTTAAAAAATTATTATAACCAACAGTTAAATACCTATTGGATTAATTTATTAATATATTAATGTTATTATAATTATTTTTAATGACTATTTAATTTAGAAATAATATATAATCATTTTTAAAATATTACCTAACTATGATATCTTTTGTTGGCTATCTTAAATGTTGATTATAGTGTAGGTAAGATAATTTATTTTCTAGAAAAAGTTTCAAATATCTTAGTATACATAAAGTAGATCAATGTAAAGCAAATATAATTAATTTCAAGCTAATCAATTTCATTTAATTTATTATCTCAATAATATACTCCCCCGTCCCACATATCGTGTCTGCTACACTGTAGATAATTAAGAATATATTAGTAAAAATAATTATCCTATAATATAAATAATTATAAATTAAAATTAAGATAACTAATTAGTTTAATTAAAATCTAAAAATAATTAAAAATTTAAAATGATATTAAAGTGTATAATCATTTTTCAAAAAAAGGAAAGTGACATGGTATGTTGGACGGACAGAAATGACAACGTGGACATAGTATGTGGGACGGAGGGAGTATGATTCTAATAGTCCCCAATAATGACAAACCAATCGATGCTTACCCTAACTAATATCTAAAAATAAATAAAAAAATAGTGTTTGGTTGTAGGTTTGAGAGTTAAATAGTAAAATTTTAAATTTAAATAGTTATTTAGGGGGTGTTTGGCAAATATCTTTTTGAAGAGCTTTTAGCTTATTGAACAACTTTTAGCTGTTTGACCAGTCAAAAAGCTAATTTAGGTGTTTGGTAAATTAGTTTTTTTTAATAGTTTTTTGGACCTAAAAAGCTAATTTCTGAAAAGTTAACTTACCCAGCGTTTTGAAATAACTTTTTCTGTAAAAAAAAATTTATTCCGCCTTAAAAATTTATTATGCATTTTACACAAATAAATACATTTTGATTATTTATTAATTATATTAGAATATTTTATTATATTATAATTTTACTTGTAAAATATATAAATTTATTAAAATTAACATAAAATAGAAAATATAAATTTAATAATTTTTTTTATATTAAAATTACATTATATAAATTTTATACTAAAAATAAATTAAATAAATTAAATTTATTGAAAATTATAAATATAATGAACTAATCGATAACTAACATAATAAATATATACACGAAAAATTTATTATTTTATATTTTACATCATTTTCAATAGAAAAAACTATTTATATATTTTAATAAAAATATATTATTTTTTAAAATCTAACTGTAATAAAAATAAATATTTTTATAACACTTTTACAATTTTCAATAACTAATAACAAAAATTTTAAACATTCTAAACTCAAAAGAATATAATTGAATATATTAGAAACAAAAATAAAATAGAAATGTCCTCAATTGTCATTTTACGTATAAACAGCTAATATCAAACAGTTTTTTTACCAAACATTTTAATACAAACAGCTAATCGAATCAGCTAGACAAACCAACTAATTGAATCAGCTAACAACTATCAGCTAATTGAATCAGCTAACAGCTAACAACTATCAGCTAATTGCCAAACACGCCCTTAATTTACTATAAATAAATTTTAATGTAATTTTTATATTTAAAATTAATTTTAGAGTAGTATGAAATTAAAAAAATAAGTGTTTCAGGAAAAATATGAATAATAAAATTAAAATCCAAAATTTACAAAAAAGCACAGTTAGTGTTAAACAGAATTTAAAACATAAGTTGACTCTTCTGTGTATTGTATAATTATTGTAAGTGTTATTTTGGAGAAACATTTATTATTTTTTTTTAAAAAAAAAAACTTGAAAAATAATTTTAATGTGATATTTTGTGAGTAAAAATCATATATTTTTAATAAAAATTGTTTGATAAAAATAATTTATTTGGGTTCAACATATAAATTAAGAAAAATAAATACTATTTTATTTAGAAATTAAGAAAAAGTAAAAAGTAGTTAGTTTATAGTTAAAGAGAATAAATAGATCACTAAATATAATAAAAGTAATCCTATTTGTTGTAAATAAATATCCAATAAAAAATAATAGTTAAATTTAATTAATTTATTCTTTTATTTTATCAAAATTAATAATAGAGTATGGTGTGTTTGTTTGAGGGTTTGGATTTTGAGTTGAGATTTGAATAGTAAAAATTTTGAATTTGAATAGTTGTATGATGTGATATAAATAGGTGTTGATGTGATGTTTTGGATGTAAAATTGATTTTTAGTATAATATAAAAAATAAAAAATAGGTTTTTTATTTGATATTTTTTGGGAAAAAAATAGGATGAACAGTGGATTGGAAATCCAATCCCCAAACAAACACACATAGACAAAATAAAATAAAATAGTAAAAAATTTGAAACTACTTTTTTTTTTTTAAGGAAAAATTAATTTTTTAATTGACCTTCTTTATCATTTAAAATCATAACTAGACTCTCTATTGGATTGGTCTTACAATAAAAAAAAATCTCAAAAAAAAAATCCTCAAAAACGCTTGAGATATTGACGTGGCATGCCGGAAATTGTATGGATGTTTTGGACATGGATCCAAAAGCACCTGAACGTGAAGGAGACTCGAAGACAAAATTGGAGCCAGAGCTCTCAGGTCACGGAGCCGCCCAACAGCAATGGAACTTCAAGCCTCGGAGCCAAATGTTGCTATCTCCACAGAGCCGAAGACAACAACTTCAGTTGGACTGTGATGACTCCACAAAGCAAATGATTGCTACCTCCACAAGGCTGAGAGCAACAGTCTCAACGGATCATGGGGCAGCAACCTCCATTAACCTTGGGGCAGCAACTCCTTGGACTATGGCACCTCCATCCCGGAATAATGTTTTCATAAAGTCAGAAATTGTTGCCTCTATTGAACTGCGGTGCTTTCACAAAGCAGAGGAAGGTTGCGTCCACAAGACAAAAAACAACAGCTTTCAAATATCATGGGATAACCACCTCCATTAGCCCTGGATTAATAATTTCGTAACATCAATGAAAGACCCCGGCACATACACGTTCTATGTGGAAGGCTCCATGGGTCAAGCTAAAAGGAAGAAGAATGAAGATTTCATGTAACTCGAGGCTCTTTGGGACACATTCCCGTGGACCGGGTAGAAGTACGATGGAAGCAAGTCGGGGTAAACGGCAGATCCGGTCCAGAGGCAATGGAAGAAATCAAAGCAAGTGGAACCCGGTCCAGAGGCAATAAAAACGGTTGAGAGCTGATGAAATGAAGTTACTAGGTGGTTGGGAGCTGATAGAAAGAGGTTACCAAACAGTTGAAGGTAGTGGAAGGAATAAGTGAAACTACCGTTTTAGTAGAATAAGTAGTTATTTGATATTAGGATAAATATAGTAAAACGCACAACACACACGACAATAACACACATATCCTCTACAAGTCTTTATCATTTTATTAGTTTATCCATAGGTTTTAGGAGACTATCTTAATTTCTTGCTAATTTATGTTTCCAGCATGTTTTTATCCGCTTTCCAGTAGATTTATCCGAGTTTTAGTAGATGTTAGTTTAAATCCATCGAAATCGGTCATTTAAGCTCGAAGCCTCGTTTAGGCTCGAAGCCGTGCAGGCTCCACCGAAGGAGCCGCCCCCAATCCGACGACGGACAGACTATTTGGAGTACTTCCGGAACCCATACCAACGGAATTGACGAACGGTCTTGGAATCCCTGAATTTTAGGTTCCAACAGGATGATACGTGAAAAACATCTGAAAATTATTTTAGAACGTTAGTCCCATAATTAAAAAAATTTGACAAAAATGATCCTCAACATTGTCTAGGTATCATCAACACAATCTCCAACATGTTATGTTAGCAACTCTGGAGCGGACCATTTTTGTTAAATCATTTTAGTTGTGATAATAATTCAATACGTACATAGTCTTTCTAGTTACGGTCCTAAAATAATAACAAGGGTCACGTAGAATATTACAAAAAAATTTAAAAATATTTTATTATGGGTCAAATAAAAGACTTGACCTTAAAGGCTTCGAAACACACACATCATAATATTTTTATGATTAGAGAGTGGCAACGTTTGAGGTTAATTAATAGAATTATACTTCATTCGTTCCATCACAGATGACGATCTTTTTTTTTTCTTTTTTTATATTCGTTCCACAAAAGATGATCTCTTTTTTATTTTTAGTAGATTTATTAATCACAGTTAACAGCTTACATGTAGGATCAACTCAGAAGTCATTTATTTCTATCTCTCCTCAATTAATAAAATTTTTATTTACCTTTAAAACTTCTCATTTTTATATAAAATTAATATATATATTATTTTATTTATTTATCCTATTATATAAAATTTTATTCTCTACATCTATATTATATATTTTTTTATTGACATATAATGTTAAAAATATTTAAACACCCATTTTAATTTATTTTAATCATTAAATAACTAATCTTCACTATCTAAATAACTAATCTATACTACTTAAATTCTCGTGCCCAAACAAAAGACTTCATCTTTGCCGGGGCGATTATTGAGATAAGAAATTAATAAAATTATTTTTCTTGAAATTAATTAATTTTTTTTCCAATTAGAAAATTATAAAAATTTTAATAATTTGCATTTTATTAATGTTGTCATCAAAAAGTCACCTCCGGAGGCTTAATCGGAAGCCTACCAGAATCTTCGAAGGATTTCCGAACTATCTTGCAATAAATAAATAATTAAAGTGCTGGAAGGTAAAAATAAGGCTAATAATGCATAAAAAAAAAAAAAAAAGGTTAGAAAAAGAAAGTTAAAGAAGTAATAAAAAAGTGGGGTTCTTGAAAGAAAATACACAGACAAATGTAAACAAATTAAGAAGAGGAAGATGATGAATTGCATTGTTTTCTGCTCTGAACAAAATTTTATCCATAATTTTTCTCTAACAATATTACTCCTTCCGTCTCAAATACCATGTCAACGTTGTTGTTTCTATCCGTCTCACATTCCATGTCACTTTCATTTTTTGGAAAATGATTATACACTTTAATCTCATTTTAAACTTTTTAATTAATTTTTTAAATTTTAATTAAACTAATTGGTTATCTTAATCTTAATTTATAATTATTTTTACTAATACATTATTAATTATCTACTAATTACACCTCCCTTCTAAAATATTGTGTCTACAGTGTACGGTACGGTATGTTGGACGGAGGGAGTACTTTTTTTTCAACTACTTTCGTATCTTTTCTGACCGAGCTTCTCTCCCCTGCTAGGCCACCTTCAAGCCGAACCGGGCCCTTAACATTGGGTCAGGGGGTCTGCAAGGCCGTTCGCTAGTCTGGGCTGGCTTGAGCCTGCCCGGATATCTATGGGCCAGAGATCATCTTTCTTGGACTGCCTCCATGCTAACACCAATTTATTATTTGGGTGTATGCAGTTAATTTTGGTAAAATTTGCAAATTTTGTTTCTTTTGCCAATTTTTTTATTTTGCAATTTTGTTTGTGCATTTATATTTCATTCACACACACCATCTTTCTTTGATGGAACAAAAAAATTGTTTTAGCAAGGTACAAGATCAACACACAATAGTTGTTTTGTGCAACATGAGGTTGATTTGTTCTGATAAATACATTTAAACCATAACAAATAATATATTTTTTTTTATCTAACATGGTTTAAAAGCATATGCTATTGGTTAATCTTTGGAGATGCGTTGTATGAATATATTTGTTGTGCTGAAATTAAGAATAATATCTAATATATATATATATAATTATATCGTATGTTGTTAGTTTATGTGATACATTTGTATTATGTTAATATATATGGTGTGTTTTATGTCCTTGTGTGCTATATGCTGATATATTATGTGTTATATTAATATATTTATTGTGTTGAAAGTAAGGATAATATATGATATGTATGACTATATCATATATCGTTGGTTCATATGATGTATTTATATTAAATTAATATATATAGTGTGCTATATGATCTTATACATTATGTTGTTAGCCGTTATGTCATATGTTGTCAGTATTGTTCTGAATTTCAATAACAATCTTCAAATAAATTACTAAGGGTGTGTTTGTTTGAAGGATTTTGGTGGAATTTTATTACTCATTCCAATTTTTTTCCCCAAAAACATCAAATCAAACATTTATTTTTTAATTTTTATATTATACTAAAAATCAATTTTACATTCAAAATATCACATCAACACCTATTTATATCACATCATACAACTATTCAAATTCAAAATTTTTACTATTCAAATCTCAATTCAAAATCCAAACCCCCAAACAAACACACAATTAATTTCAATTTTTTCTAATTATATATAATCACCAAATAATACAATAAAAATACGATATTATTCTCCTTCATTATTTTATTAAAGACAACAAGAGTATGAATGTATCAACCATTCTTACACATATCTCTTGTCCTCTATTACAAACCTTCATATATAATTATAAAATTAGCATACAAACTATAAACCCTAAATCTAGGGTTTAATTAATTAGGGTTGGCATCCAACAACACAACCCCTAAACCCTCGTATTAGGGTTTAAGTATAAAATTCGAAAAAGTGCCACTTATACTTTGGTTATACAAAGTAGGAGTAGTTGGATTATTATGCAAAGTAATATCGAGATTATCCGAGAAAAGTTTTCCAGAGGTGAGCGTAGAACAACCTGCCACCGGAAGACCCACAGAAACTACACACGATTCAATCTTAACAAATTTATCGTAAATGTTGCGCTTCCCATTTAGCAAGAAGTTGAAGAACCCTTTGGAGGTTGTAGTCGTGTTCTTGGTGAATAAATTATATCGAATCGATGGTAAGACAGTGCGACAACGCAATGTAGCCGAGGCTCCACTAAGGCCTGTCCGGCCGGGGCAATTTCCGGTGGCCGTGCAACAAACTTGTCCGGTTAAATTCAAGGTGTTGGGTCCGAGGAAGCCGGCGAAAAGGGCTGTAGGAAACATGAACAGGACAATGAGGGTTATTAGGGTTTTTGAAAAATTATGAAAAGCCATGGAAAGAATTGCAATTTGTATGTGTATATATGTATGTATGTAATGCAAGTTAAGGTGAAGCAGCCATAAGACTCCTATTTATACATGAATTCAAGGGTGGGGGTGGGGTGGGGTGGCGTGGGGGGGGGGGGGGGGGTGCCGAACTATGAATTTAGTCTTGTAGTTAAGATTGATTATCACTCATATCAAGTATATTTGGTAGATAATATTGAAGTATTTATTTAGAATAATTAAGGGAATTACAATGATAATTAATTAGTAAAAGTGCCTTTTATTATTATTTTTGTACTATATATTTTTTTTAATAATGATTTCATTTGAATTCTGGTCAATTTAAAACAATTTAGATCACAGTAAATAGGGTTAGTTGACTTATAATTTCATGCTTAGAAATTCATAATGTTTGGTACATAAATATATATATATATATCCTCCCTCGATCCTTTAACAAAATATTGATATGCTATTTTAGTAATTATATTTAACAATAAAAATATTTTTATAATTTATAATATATTATATAAATACCATTAATTTATATTACACAATACTAATAGATATATTTTTTTTTCTTGATTTATACTACATATTATTATAATACTAATATACAAAAACTTAAAAAACAATGGAATACCTTGTTTCGGGACACGGAAGTAGTATTATGTTTTATCATACTTTATATCATCATCTCTTTGAGTAAAAAATTAGTACAATGATTGCATAGTAAAAAATACTCCCTCCGTCCACAAACTAATGTTTTATTTTTTTATTTGGGACGTCCAATAACTATTGTTCTATTTCTTTTTTTAAACACAAATTTTACATTTTTATTCTTCATTCATTTATTACTTTTAATCTCTACCATACAATTATGGGTAAATTTGTTAATTTATAGCAAAAGGACAATCATCTAAAAACCTGTGCAAATATATTTCAGGACAATAGAAATTGGATGGAGGAAGTAGTATTTAAGGGTCACATTTATTTTTGCGTCATTATACTTAACATTAAAAATATTCTTATATTTGTATAATTTTTTGTACAAATGTCATTCTATTAGTATTATAAGACACTTATGGAAGTATTTCTGCAATTTTTTTTTTTAATTTTTACTATATTTTGATATAATAGTTAATATTTAAATATCAACACGCAAAAGTAAATGTGACCCTTAGAGCCGGATGGAAATTGTATATTTTCACAAAAAATTATGATAATTATATAATAAAAAAAAAATTGAAAGAACATAGCCGGTGTAATTATTTTTTTCTATTTATCAATTTACCATTTTTTTTCTGAAAACTATTGCATTAAATAAATATTTCATTTAATAATTAATACTTTATCCGTCCCACATAATTTGTCCATATTTTCTATTTTCGTCATTCTCACATAACTTGTCTTTTTTATTTTTGGAAATATAATTATGCACTTTAATCACATTTTAAATTTTAGATTTTATAATTTTTTTAATTTTAATTAAACTATTTACTTGTCTTAATCTTAATCTATAATTATTTTTACTAATACATTTGTTAATTGTTGGTCATAAAGTAAAGATAATTTATTTTCTAGGAAAATATAAGTTTATATATATATATATACATATAAATTTAGTATACTTATATAATTATTAATTCTAACAACAAGTTGATCAATTTGAAGCAAGTTTAATTAATTTAAAACTAATAACATTATTTATTAATTTAGCATCTTAATAATATCTAATTCTAATAGTCCCGGCCAATAATTAATGACAAACCAATCCTAAATAATTAATTTTGATTTGAAATTAGTTTAAAATAAAATATTAATTTAAATTTTATCTAAATAATACTCCATCCGTCCTAATACAATAGTCTTGTTTACCATTTTTGTTCGTCCCAAAACAATAATCTCATTTCTATAATCATATTACCGTAAAATTATCCATACTTTTTCATTATTATTACACAATTGCCACTACTTTTTAACTAATATACTCATATGGGCAAAAAAGTCATTTATCCTTACTTTTTACCAACTACCAATATAATATCAATATTTCTTAAATCTCGTGCCAAACACAATAAGACTATAATCTTAGGACGGAGGGAGTAGAATTAATCTGAATCTATAATTACTTATATTATACAACAATCATTTTTATTAATATACTACTAATTATATGTTTTCTAAGTTCTGGTGTCTATCGTAACCTTACATGACATTTTTAACGAGAGGAAGAGAGATGTTTTTATAAAAAATAACTATTTAAATAAAAAAAGAATAGCTCTACTAGTTTTTTTTTTAATTTCTAAAAGATAGTTTTGTTAAATAAAATGCAAATAAATCTGTAATTCAAATCTATATTTACTTTCTTTTTTGGATTGTCATCGAAAAATATTCTCATTTTTTTTTAAAGTAAAAAATCATTCCATTTTTGTACTTTTTTTACTATAAAAAGAAAAATTAATAATTATTACTCACTTTTATTAAAACTCGTACTCGGTCAAATGAGCACATATTTGCATGACGGATGGAGTATTATTTATATATATTATTTATTAAAATAAGGTAATTATATGATTAGGGCATAATCACCTTACTAAACATGTCACTAATTGCCTAACAACCTAATGGAATGAAAAAGTAAATACTGAACCTAATTTACCTAAATCTTCTAAGGCAAATTGCAGAGATTATTTGTTTGAAGGATTTTGGTGGATTTCCACTATTCATCCAATTTTTTTCCCCCTAAAAAATCAAATCAAATACCTATTTTTCATTTTTTATATTATACTAAAAATCAATTTTACATTCAAAACATCACATCAAACCCTATTTATATCACATCATACAACTATTCAAATTCAAAATTTTTACTATTCAAATTACAACTCAAAATCTAAACCCCCAAACAAACACACCCTACAAGTAACAAAAGTTGGAAGAGTTTGGCAAAAACAAAAATTAGGGTGTGTTTGTTTTGGGGTTTGGATTTTGAGTTGATATTTGAATAGTAAAAATTTTGAATTTGAATAGTTGTATGATGTGATATAAATAAGTGTTGATGTGATATTTTGAATGTAAAATTGATTTTTAGTATAATATAAAAAATAAAAAATAGGTGTTTGATTTAATATTTTCAGGAAAAAAAATTGGATGAATATTGTAAATCCAATCCAATCCCGAAGCAAACACACCCTAAATAAGGTCGTAGATCAAATGGTAAGACTATCTCACTTGAGAGGCCTATAGCTCTATAATTTTAGCCTCTGTTCATTATCATAAGTAGATTAAATCAAAGATGGAGGACCTTGTTAAAATATTTTACGAAAAATTGGAAAATTGTATTATATTGATCATCAAAATAAATAGTTTATATCCGATAGTTTCAAATCTTAATAAAAATCAAATCTAAATATAAATCTATTAAATATAAAACTAAATAACTAAAATATATGTCCTTAGGGTGTGTTTGTTTGGGGGATTTTCTGCCAAATACACTATTCATCCAAGTTTTTTTCTTCTAAAAATATCAAATTAAACACCTATTTTTATTTTTTATAATATTATAAAAAAAATAAATTTTACATTCAAAACATCACATCACCACCTATTTATTTCACATTATACAATTATTCAAATTCAAAATTTTTACTATGTAAATTTTAACTCAAAATCCAAACTCTCAAACAAACACACGATAAATAGGTTTTGGGCTCCTTAAGTTATATAAATGGATTAATTGGAGTAGTGTTTTGGCATTATGGGCTTGAGCTTGAACTTTAGTTGGCTTATATTAATCAGATATGGGCTCTGGGCTTTGATCTCATGGGCCGGAAGTCCAAAATAAAGTCGGATGGGTTGCTTTAAATTTGAATATATACTTTTGGCTTTTTTGATAAAATAATAATAATTATTATTATTATAATAATAATAATCCCTCGTAAGTATTCATTTATTTTTTGTACGTAGTTTAAGGTATATTAATATTATATTGATATATAGTATGAATAAAATAAAAATAACTAAAATAACTTTATTAATATTGTGTGATATAAAGATAATGATATTTGTGTAATATATTGTAAATTGTAAGGATATTTGTAATGTTAGGTAGATAGTACAATTACTATAAAAAAATTGATACTTTATTATGAAAAAACTAAAATAAAAAAATAAATAGTTTGTTACGAGAGGATGAAAATGGACTAACAATAATCCTTCCTAGAGAACACAAATCATATTTCTTAACAAAAAGATATTAAAAGATAATTGCCAACAATTTATGCACACAGGAATATCTTTTCATTTCTTCTTTTTACTATTTATGAACACATGAATATCTTTTTCTCCATTATATTTATTTTTATTTAATATATGATATATATATATATTAAATTTTATATTCAAAATATATCTGAAATACTTATTTATGTCACATAAAAAATCATTATAATTTAACAATTATTTTAAAACACACCACAATACAACCAAACAAATCCTATGTACTCATTGAGAGGTAAATTGCACATATGTCTTTCTTATTACATACACACAAACTCACAAATTAAGGAACTATTAATACATTTATTCTTCACACATTAACTTTTTCCGAAGAATGCAAAGTTCAAACAGAGCTAATTCACATTTTCTGCAGTATCAAGTAACTTAAGCCGGCGCGATGAAAAACCCTTCGGCGTTGGCATTTATAACCTTACCAAATCCACTAATTCTTCTGTTAACAACGGCAATAGGAGATGTCAGAACACCGGTGGCAAGGGCAGGGCAACTTGCCACCGGGAGTGGAATGCGAACGAAGCACGTGGAAATTACGATTAAGGGTTTAGGGTTAGATACACCGCCAACATCAATGGTGAAAATTCCGGTGGTAGTAACAATGGTGTCCGAACCAACCGTTTGAGTAATTCCAAAAATGTTGTCGCATTCGAGGGTGGCGACCCCCCCGGTTAGGGGGGTCCCGGGGCAATTTCCGGTGGCCGAGCAACAAGTTTGGCCAGTTACAATCAAGTTGTTGAATAGAAGGGGTTGGTTGTTGAATCTTGTTAGGGCATTTGTTTTAAAGTTTGTTCTTGTGAAGAGAAGAAAAGATGTGAAGAAGAAGAAGATGGGAATGTTGGAAGTCATTAGGGTTGTGTGTTGTGAAGAGTGGAGAAGAAAATAATCCTATTTATAGATGGATGTTCTTTAATTTAGGGTTGATGAATTATTTTGGGTTTATGTATTTGATGTTGTCGATGTCAAATAATTGTTGGATATCATATTTTATATGAAATATATGTATCTGTCTTTTTTTAACACGTTATGTATATGGTCTCGTGTATTACTTGTGTTGGGGTGTTTATTTTTTATATTTTTACACTTTCTTCGCTCACACTGAAAGATATATATTTTTTTCTATTTTTGTTTTAAGATTCATTTAAAAAGTAATAATATTTTATTGGTTAGTAGGTGTATAAGATGATTTTTTGATATATTTTATTTTATTTTTATATATAAATTAATTGTATATATAATAATATGTTTGTAATTTATGTAAAAATTAAATGATGTTTTGGCGATTACTTTTTAAAAGGTACTTGTGGGTGGGAAGCAAAAATAGTGAAAAATATAATGAATTTTAATTGAGACAAATAAAATATATTTTATTGAAATATATATTTTACAAAACTTAGATACTGTTGGGATATGAAGCCTGATTATATCCTAAAATCTAGGAATATGATTCGGATATTATATTTTAGATTTTAGAGATATGATTTGGATATTATTATCAAAAACTTAGGCTATAAATATCCATGTATTCTCACTTTAACATGTGTCTGCGTACTTTATAGTAAAATTCCTGGCTTGGCAGCACCCCAGACGTAGATCATTGTCATCGAACTGGGTTACCAAATTCTTGTGTTCTTTTGTCTTTATTATCTCATTTTGATTTCCTGAAAATTTTCGTAACAGATACATATATTGTTTTATTGAAATATATATTTTACAAAACTTAGATACATATATTGAATTATCTTAATGATACATATATTACATCATAAATTAAATATCTAAGTAAATGAAATAGTATACTATAGAAAAGCATATATTGTATGGTAAAAAACTAAAATAAAATGTAGTACTATATATAACCAAGAAAACAGAGTTTAGAATTATTATTATTATTATTGTATTTGAATTTTGATTTATATTTTTAGTAATAGTTTTTTTATTAAAAAGATAAGGATATGTTTTTTTATAATGGCCTAAAACGTAAAATGAATATAGATTTGATAATATAAAGAGTATAATATTTTAATATGTTATTTTATAAGAAGAAATAATACTCCCTCCGTTCCGCTTCTCATGTCCATTTTTTTATTTTTGTCCGTCATATTTATTTTGTCACTTTCCTTTTTTGGAAAAGAATTATACACTTTAATTTTATTTTAAAAAATTTAATTTAAAATTTTTTAATTTTAATTTTATCTTAATCTTAATCTTTAATTATTTTTATTATACGATAATTATTTTCACTAATATATTTTTAATTATTTACTGATTATACCCCTCTTAAATTCTTGTGTGTACAGTAAAATAGACAAAATATCCGGACAAATGGAGTATATTTTTATTAAAAAATATTATAATTAATAGGAAAAAATTGTAAAAAAAATGAAAGGGATAGTGTCCAATTTTGTTCAAAGACTTTAACAACACTTTAATTAGGAGAGTTGTACTTAATCCTTTAACTATGATCATGAAAGTTGACTATAGAGCTGCCAAATTTGAGGACTTTGTGGCTTAACCATTTAAGGAAAGAATGAATCTTTCACTTAATTAACTACTCCTTCTATCCCATATAATTTGTTCTTATTTTCTATTTTTGTCCGTTTTACATAATTTGTTCATTCTTTTTCTGGAAATATAATTATACACTTTAATCTCATTTTAAATTTTAAATTTTTTAATTTTAATTAAACTATTTAATTATCTTAATCTTAATCCACAATTATTTTTATTATATGATAATTACTTTTACTAATACACTTCTTAATTACTTATTAATCACACGTTACTTAAATTCTCGTATCTACGGTAATAGACTTATAATACATGAAACGGATAGAGTAATTAATAAATGTAATAAAGTTGACTTTGCATAACAACTTCTAATCATTTGTTTAAAACAGCTCAAACTATTCTTATAAATGAATTTTATTAACTAATAAATGAATTTACAAAATTATTCTTTTTAATTTTTCTATTGTACTATTACCTATAAAATGCTATATTAAAGCAAATATTACAAAAAAAAAAAAAAGAAAGGATGAAGTGCATGCATTAAATTTAAACATATGATAATTAAAAAAAAAACAAGGTACAATTAATCATAATCAAAATCAAAATCCCACAACAACAAATTGTGTCCTAATTCCCTAAGAACATCGTATCGTATCATATCACATCATACATTATCTATCGACGATTCTTGCGATGTTCATAGGCTACTCCAAATCGACTCTCATTTTTCAAGCATGGCCGTTGCCATTTTGTTCTTCGGACGACTTAAGGTACCATCGTTGGAGTCGTTCCGAGGCTAATCTTACCTGTTTGTCCCAATCCGTCTTCCACGCCATGTAGCTAAGCGCAAGCGACTGGGTAAAGATTCCGAGGATCATCCCAATCCATATGCCCTGCGACGCATTTTAGGACGAACTTGTCAGGACAACCTAAACCGGGAATTTTAGAACAAGACTAGATGCACGCACTCGCGGAAGATTTGAATGTAAGAACTAATTTCTAAGTAACTTTTTTTTAGAATTACGTCGAGGGTGTGTTCACTTATCAAACTTTACTCAATTTTTACTATTCATAAAAAATTTTCCTTCTAAAAATATCAAATCAAACCTCTATTTTTCATTTTCTATATTACACTAATTTTACATTCATAACATCACATCAGCACCTATTTATACCACATTATACATCTATTCAAATTCAAAAATTTTACTATTCAAATCCCAAACTAAAATCCAAACCTCCTAAACTTTTCTTCGGATTTGTAAAATAATTTATAAGATATTTCTTTGGCGTACCTTGACTTCAAGATTAGCGACATATCCAAGCAAAGCCCCGATCGGTACTCCAATCAAGTAGAAGCAACAAAGGTTGATAATGGCTACCGTTCCTTGCAATCCCGCTCCTACCGCGACACCTAATTTCATCACAATGATTGGAAAATTATTACAAGTGCAAGTCCATAGCAATCTTAGAAGAAATCCGAGTCCAAGGATGTAAGAAACAACGCCTGGCATATGAGGGTTTTAAGGTTAAAGATTTTTATTGTACTAACTAACCGGAAAGAACGGGATATATGCTGTTGAGCAACACCGAGATAGAGAGGAGGTGTGAGAGATCGGAGACGGCATTTGCCACTTCCACGTCGTTTGTGAAGAAATATCCGATATTTCGGCCGAAAGCCAAGCAAAGGCTCGTAAAGAACACCCCGATCACAACCGATGTAGTTATAAGGACTTTGATAGAAAACTTTGTCGCCTTGGAATCTCCTCGTCCGAGTTCATTCGCAATCCGTACGCTGCCCCAAATAAACCAATATGAATCAAAGATCAAAAATATACATAGGCTCTATTTACTTTGCGATTTAGCAAAAAAGAAAATTATAACGCAATCTTCACAATTCCTTAAAAAATACTTCATATGTCCCGCGTAAAAATATACATTTTGTCATTTTTGTTGTCCCATAACAACATATACATTTTTCTTTTTAGTAATTATGGACCCCACTATTCGATAGAAATATATATCTATTTTTATATTAAAAGGGGCAAAAATATATTTACACTAATTTCAATTACTTACTACAATAAAAATGCTTTTACTTTTAAAATTTCATGCAAAAAGTAAATGCCGTATACCTTTACCCGGGCCGGGGGAGGATGCATACTATTCATTCTCAAAACATCACATTCAAATTTATTTTTTTCTAGGAAAAAAAAAATCCACTAAATAAACACACCAATAATGATTAGGTACTTTTATTACATACCATGCGGCGCCAAGAAATCCAAGGCAGATCATGAATTCCCATCCGTTGATGTTAAGGCTGAAAACATCGGATCATTAGAATCAAAATCACCGTATGACAATGAAATATCGAATCGCCTGCTAAAAACCACTTACCAAATAGAGAAGGCAGATATGGCGACTTCAGCATTACTCATGTAGCCAGCCAACAAGACGAGTATGGAATTGTACCACAATTCCAAGCTGCAAGTCGAGACAGCCCATAATACTTAGCATCCAATTGTACTTATCAAAGCAAGAAAAAAAAAAAAAAAAAAAGGACAAACTTTCAATTGTAACAATTAGTGCATTCTAAAATTCACAATTAAGGCATCTATGAGTTGACACGTCTTCGAGATACCGTCAAAGAAAATTATCAATGTGTGAAAATGTTCTAATAGACCATTGTACCAAAAAAAAAACCATCAAAACTACAATTTCGAGTTCGTGGGACAGCAGCACTTTATTTTCCAAAATTTTAACTCATCACAATTTGATCGTGTACGTTTACAAAAGTCGCAACTTTCGCATAAAATCGCTATTAATTCCTAAAGCATATCGCATAAGCGGACAATCTTTGTCGATCTAAGGCAAAAATTGCGTTGTTTGTAAGAACACAAGAATCAATCGTGATCAATTAAGACTTTTTCCAATAAAAATTGTACTTTACCGTATAAAAAGTGAGATTGCAAAAGGGATCAAGAGATTACCAAACCATTATGCCGGAAGATATCGAAAGCTTTATTACGGGGAACAAATCCTTAAAAGCCGCCGAACTTAATCCCGTCCAAGTATCCGGACACCAACCGCCCATAATATACCCGAACTCGGCAAACGCAACAAACCATGAAGATATGCATAGTGCCGCCATTGCGCCATCAACCCCCCACTCAAGATAAATTACGAATAACCACGAGAGGGGGACGTGCATCGCAAATTGCGCAATGGATATCCACGCGACAATGCTATTCCTTTGTTGTGATTGGAGAAACATTTGCATCGTCAAGGTGAAGACGAAGTTGTACACCATCGGAATAAACCACCAAGAAATGTATCCGGCCGATCCCACAATGCTCGGATCCTCGCCGAGTAGTTTAAAAAGTGGACCCCCGAATAGAAAAAGTGGAAGCAAGAGGGTTAATGCTAGGATATCAACAATCCATGATCTTTGTAGATATAAGCCCATCATATGGTATTGTTTTGCACCGTACGCTTGTCCGCATAGAGTCTCGGTTGCGCTCGACATTCCTATCTGTAAAAAATTTATAGAAAATAATATTTACAAACAAAAATTCATTCTTCGGATTAAAAAACTAAATAAATCTAGCGCTATATTTAACCGTAAGTTGCAAAAAGATCATTGTCTATAAATTCTTTTGTTTATGTTTATTGTATAATAATCGTTTGATCAATTATATCGTAAAAAAAATGTAAGAAATTTGTACTTATCGACGACTAATTTCTACAACAAAAATATTAACATATTTCTGACGTAGACATAATTTAATAAATTTAGTCCTTAATTCCGTCTCTAATGATAACATAAAAAAGTGAATTTAGGAATGAAAAAAATTTGGTTACAAAAATGTTATTTTCTTGTACATGAGATGGTAACATAATATATAAGAGAAAAAAAAAATGTCGACTACTTGAACTCCAACGTTACCTAACTTTGAATTTTAAAAACCCAAAATTGGTATGTTCCGACATTATAAACATATAAAAACAACTCACCAAAATCCCATTCACAAAACGAACGGTAAGTGTTTGGACAAGCGCATAACCGGCGAGATCAACGGAGCTTATGTGGCCGATAAAGGATTGTGTCACGATTATGGTCCCAAATGCCGCCACTCTCGCGATAATGCCCGGCAACGCTACTTTCCATATTTTCTTGGACTCGTTGTAGACCCTTACTTTCAAATCTCCTTCCTCGCTCCCTTCTCGATCGAGCAACTTCTCGCGCATGCCGTTATCCATGCCTCTCTACATAGAAACACACAACACCAAAATGAAATAAATAAACTGTGTTTGTTTGGAAATTTTGTTTTGTTTTGCACTATTCACAAAAGAAATTCCCTCCAAAATATCAAATCAGATACTTATTTTTTATTTTTTACATTCAAAATATCACATCAATTTTTATTTATATCATCACATCGAACAACTATTTAAATTCAAATTTTTACGATTCAAATCAGAACCCCCAAACAAACACACTCTATCGTAGTCATTTTCGCACTATTCATTCTAAGGCAAAATTATTTTTCCCCTAAAAGAAACTCATCTCCTACACATATACTTCCATCTAAATCTTCTTATACAAAACTTGTGTTCCATTTACATATACATACTTTTTGAAAAATTTGACACTATTCATCAACATTAATTTATTTAAAAAACATCACATCGAATACTTCTTCATTTAAATACTTCTTCCGTCTCACATACCATGTCCACCTTGCCGTTTATATTAGTCCCACATCTTATGTCACTTTCTTTTCTCGAAAAATAATTCCACACCTTAATCTCACTTTAAATTTTCTAATTTAAATTTTTTTTAATTTTAATTAAACTAATTAGTTATTTTCATCTTAGTCTATAATTATTTATATTATAGGATTTCTTAATTATCTATTAATTATACTTATTCTAAATTCACATGTCTACGATAAACCGAACATGCAATGTGGGACGGAGGGAGTATTGCGTTAGAACATATTTTCTAATGCAAAACATCACATCCAATAGATACTTGAGATGCATCAAAAAAATATTATTACTTCCAAAAGTCTTACATCATTGTAATTAAATTTGATTACTTAGACAAGAATTTATTAGGACAATAATTCATTAACAATCTTTTTAAGCAAGATCGATAAAAGTCAAACGTGG
The DNA here is from genome assembly GCF_009805555.1 of Andrographis paniculata. Lineage (NCBI taxonomy): Eukaryota > Viridiplantae > Streptophyta > Magnoliopsida > Lamiales > Acanthaceae > Andrographis > Andrographis paniculata. The sequence goes on from NW_026137424.1 coordinate 1,984,112, forward strand.
TGTCCTACCTACTCCTAATTATTGATAAATAAATAAATAAACCATTGACTTTATTTTACCTAGAGAATAGCAATAATAATACATTTTCGAAATTATCTTAAGGATGGGATTAGAAAGATTATAAGCAATGCTGGTCGAAATCCAGACATTCTTTAAGGATTCAGGGTATGTTTGTATTTTAATTATGTATTTAGTTTGATGTTTTTTAAAGTAGAAGAAAAAAAAAAAAAAATTTATGGACATGGGTGTTTGGATAGATTTAGTTTTTGAATTTAATAGACATTTAATGTAATACAATTATGTACCTAATATTTTGAAAGAGAGAATATATTTTTAATGTCATGAAAAAATAAATTATTATCATCTGATTTAATATTAAAAAAAAAAAAAAAACCAAATATATTATTAGTCACGATTTTTTTATAAAAAATGATAATAACTACTATTCCTTTTTATTTTTTCACTTAAGAAAAAGTATTCTTTCTTTTCAAAATATAAAAATATAAAAGAAACACTTTTGACAAAATCCCACATCCAAACAAACAAACCTCAAAGGTTACACGTCACGTGGAGATCACGCGCAGGATGACAAGCTTGATTATAAATTGAATGTACGACGTCGTTTTGTTCAAAAAAAGACCATAAGTTCATTAGTGGATCACAATTTCCGGACAGAAAATTCAGAAATAGATTTTTCATACATAAAGTGAAAACAATTTTTTTTTTAATTATTATTATTATTATATAAAAAAAAAGTGAAAATTTTAAGGTTAGATCAGTGAGGAACAAAAAGGTGAAGAAGCCTTCACCAAAACCTTGCCTATTTTTATTTTCTTTTTTCTATTAAATAAATAAATATATATATATATTGAAATGGCCATAAGAACAGAGAAGGAACAAATAATCCCAAAAAAAAATTAAAAAAAAAAAAATTCATTCAAGATCAGATCTGCCAAAGTTAATCGAAAAAAGAAAAAAAAAAAGTCGAGAATGAAGTCAACTTACGAAAACTCGAAGAACAGAAGCAGCTTCGTGAAGGTTAAGAAAGACTTACACAACGAAATCAAACGACGCCGTTTTGGCCTGGACTTTGGATTTTCTTCTTCTTCTTCAGCTCTCACCTCTTTATTATTACCCTAATTTTTGCAGACAGGCATTTAGAGAGAGAAAGAAGTAGAGAGAGAGAGGGGGGGGGAGGGAAGCTCGAAGTCTGAGCTCTGAAAAAATGAAATCCCAAGTTTGTGTAATGAATATTTATTTTTATTGTAAGATTCAATGTTTGTTTGTTAGAGAGAGATATTTTTTGTACAATTAAATAAATAAGCTATAAACAATTGGTAGTGGGAGAAAGTGAAGGTGCGAGGGTTTCTTGGGAGGTCCCGGGACCTCTCGGCTAGAATGGAGTTGTACTTAAGGCGGTTTACGTGAGTCCAGCTCCTTTTGTTCAGAGTATTTTTCTTTTTAATTTTAAATAATAAAAAATTAAATTAAATTAATTAATTCATCCGTCCATATTTATATATCTATTTGTTTTTATAAAAAAAATTAAAATATTAATATTATATTAAAATAAAATAAAAATAAAAATAAAAGAATTAAATTAACCATATTAATATATAACATTTGTGTAATATATTATAAATTGAAAGAGTATTTATAATGTTAGGTAGATAGTACAATTACTAAAAAAAAATAAATAAATACTTTGTTATAGACGAATCAAAATGAAAAAATAGATAAATTGTTAATGGACAGAGGGAGTATTATTTAATTTAATATTGTGGAAATATTTTAGATATTTGATTTTAGATTTAATATATTTTTAATTTAAATTTGACCTTCTTCATATATTAAATTACTTAGATTTGAATATATAAAATATGTTCTATATTGCTTATATATATATAGGCCCCTTAAATATATTATTTTAAATACTTTTTTCGTCTTTTAACAAACTATCTATTTTTTTATCATTACGATATTAATATATTACACAAATGTCGTTACATTTATACCACACAAGACTAATATGCTCATTCTAGTCCTTTCTAATTTTTTTCTACTACATCCAAATATAATACTAATATTTCTAAAACTTCGTGTAAAAGGCAAACAGATACATAAATACGAAAGAGATGAGTAAATGTAATAGGAGTATTTTTTTGTTTTATAAAATCGTTATCATTTTTTATTTATATTTATTTTAAAATAATTTTGTTATTTTCCTATTTGCTAATTATATTATCTCACTAATATTATTCTAAATATTATTATAATTTATAATATATTATATAAATATTATTATTTATTCGTTATTTTTATTTGATTTTTTGTTATTCTTTTTCCTTTACTATTGCAATAAGAATTTGCTTATTTCGGAAAAAATTATACTCATTTATAAAAGTATTTATATTTTTTTTATAATATTTGAATATACTCTTTTGAAATATACTCACAAAAAGTACATGAGTAGAATGCTCTGTTAATTATGGATGAAATGGGAATTTCGTGCAAATATTTTTATATCATAAATAAAAAATAAATATGATTGTGTTTTTTTTAGATTTTTTATAAAATTTTTACTATTTTTTTATAAAAAATATTAAATCAAACAAATTTTTTATATACTATTATACTAAAAATTAATTTTTTTTCAAAATATCATTATAATATATATTTATATCACATTAAACAATTATTCAATTTCAGAATTTGTTTGTTTAGAATTTTAATTTGAAGTATTTTTGTTTTTATACGAAATATAGAAAATTACATAAATAATATAAAATAGTAGTATTTATACTCCCTCCGTCCCGAAATTAAGTATCAATTTACTTTTTGCACGTAGTTTTAAAAATATTAGTATTATATTGGGATATAGTAGGAATAAAGTAGAAATGACTAAATAACTTTATTAGTACGTGTGATATAAAAGTAATGACATTTGTGTAATTTATTGTAAGTTGTAAGGGTATTTGTAATGTTAGGTAGATAGTACAGTTACTGAAAAAAAAAAAAAAGAAATAGATACTTTGTTATGGGATAGACTAAAATGGAAAAATGGATATTTTGTTATGGGACGGGGGGAGTATTAAATATTAATTTTTTATGAGATAAAATACAAGAGTATATTATATATATCCTTACATCTGTCTGGTTCTAAGGATCTCATTTATTTTTGCGTATTGATATTTAAATATTATTTATTATATCAAAACGTAATACAAATTAAGAAAAAAATTGTAAAAATACTTCAATTAATGTATTATAAAATATAAGAATATTTGTATTAAAAAAATTATACAAATACAATAATATTTTTAATATTAAATACGGTAATGCAAAAATAAATGTAATCTTAAAGACGAACGAACGAAGTATATATTAAAATTGTGTCTAAGAAAAAATAATTGAAAAAACAAACTTGAAATTTTTTATTATTCAAAAATAAAATAAAAAATAAAAAATAAAAAGAAAAAAGAAATTGAATTCCACAAACAAACACACCCTACAAATATTTGTATTGGAGTTCATCCTTAAAAAATAAATAAATAAATAAATAAATGAAAAATGAAACAAACAAATCCACTAGCTCAACAACAGTCATATGTAGATGCGGTGGATCTGTCCGGAGTTGAGGACCAGGAGCTTCTGGAATATCTTTCGTCACCACCTAACCGTTCTGGAAGCCCAAAACGTGCTGCCCAGCACCTAAATCTTACTATCAATACTAAATTAATATACTATTATTATTATATATATATATATATATTTATTATTATTATTATTCTTATTTATTATTTTCAATTAATTAATAAGTCTACAGTAAGTCTTATACATATTTATATTTTAAAAATGAGTTTCGTTGTAACATCGCACGTCGACCGTTGGATTGTTATAGTTTTTTTATTTTTTATTTTTTTAATTATAGACTTTCTGTATTATTGTGTAATTTTGGAGTTTACTTTATACATATTTCCTCTGTTCGCAAAAATAAATATTTGAGTCCAACATAGAAATTTAAAAAAATAAATATTTTATTAAAAAAATGATAAAAGTAAAAGGGAAAAAATTATTTTTGATCCTAATATAACTAAAATTCATTAATTTTGGTCTCAATATAAAAATTTTATTAATTTTGATTCCAATATAATCGAAACTCATCATATTTTTTCTCAATATAACCAAAACTATCGTTATTGGTCTCAATATAATCAAAACTCATCATTTTTTGTACCAATATAATCAAACCTTTTTTTTTGTCCCACCGTCAATAAACTGACGGAAAATGCTGACGTTGACTTGCAAGATTGTACAATTTCTTCGAATATAAATATAAGGTTTGATTTCTTTTCACGTCAACATTTTACGTCGGTTTGTTGATGGTGAGACAAAAAAAGATAAGATTTGATTATATTGGGACAAAAAATGATGAATTTTGGTTATATTTGGACTAAAATTGATAAAAATAAAAAAAAAATTATATTGGGACTAAAAATAATTTTTTCCCAAAGTAAAAATATAGTTGAGTATATTTTTGAAAAGTAAGTTAAAAATAAAAATAAAAAAAAAATTAAGAAGAAAGAATGTAATAAATGTAGTGTTATTTGTTGTAAATAAATGTTGAATAGAGAATAATAGTTACATATTGATTTGTTGACTTTGTCAAAATTAGTAATGAGGTAAATTTAGTGGACAAACTAAGGGTATGTTTCTCTGGGGTTTGAATTTTGAGTTGAGATTTGAATAATAAAAATTATGAATTTGAATAGTTGTACTAAGTGTTGATGTGATGTTTTGAATGTAAAATTGATTTTTAGTATAATATAAAAAATAAATAATAGGTGTTTGATTAGATATTTTTTAGAAAAAAAATAAGATGAATAGTGCATTTAAAATTCAAATCCAATTCCCCAAACACATACACACCCTAAAAAGAAAAAAATAAATAAATTTAACTGACGAAAATAATAATATTTTATTAAAAAATTAATATGTATATATATATATTTGTAAATAATGGTAATTGTAGTGTAGGAAGAAAATTTGATGTCAACTTTCCAAAAACATAAAATCGTAGTAATTTTTTCTCGGAGTTATTAGATTTATTGCATGATTTTTGTTAGCGTCGCTAAATTGAGAAATCGGCTATTCCATCTCATTAAGTAAAATATTGGCACCGTTAATTAATTTTTCCTTAATTTCATTTTAATTGATATTTTATTATTTTAGGTAAAATTTATTAAATCAAAATATACTAAATTATGTAAAACCCATTTATTTTTATATATTTTTTAAAAAATAAATAAATATTTTTACCTATATTTAGAATTTCACATCTATTATAAAATTAATTTATATTAGTTACAAATAAATACATTCGTATCTTTTTATTTACTTATATTATAAAAAAAAAAAACTATTCTTTACAAAATGATCATATTCATATTTAAATATAAATTTTAAAATATTTTATATATTATAATTAATTAAATAAAAAATAATACAATAATATTATAATTTACTATTATTAACTAATTAAATATTATTAATTCTAAATACTATATCACCAGTAAAAAAAAATCAATTATTTTAGGACCAAAAAATAGTATTCCTTTTAATAAAAGAAAATTATTTAATTTTTATCATAAAATATTATATTTTTTATATTCATCGTAAAATATTAATTTTTATTTACAAATATATCATCAACATCTACATGTAGTCTATCTAAAATTTTCGCTCGTCTCGAACTCCCGATGTCTCAGGTCATCTGCCACACATGGTTCGGCCAGGGTGCGTGAATCATATTTTAAATAAATTTTACTATTGCCTATAATATTTTAAATAAATGTATATACATTTAATTACCTGAAAAATCATTTCTTTGTCTTGTGTTTTAGGTTATGTTTATTTTGCAATTTTATTTTATTCTTTTAAAAAAAAAATCTACAAAATTTTATAAATCTCAATAAAAATATATTTATCTTTTTATATAAAGGATCAATTCGAACTATTAATTCATTTAAAAATAACAAAATCAAAACCTACAAAATAAATTTTAACAACATTTTATTATTTGTGATTTTATTTTAAAAAAACAAAATCAAATCAAATATTTTTTATATTATATTAAAAAATAATTTTATATTTAAAATATTATATTAACATCTATTTATATAAAATTAAATAACTCTTCAAATTTAAAATTTTAATATTCAAAACTCTAACAAATAAATTCAAATTTTTTTATTTTTTTTGTGTTATAATTTGAATAGTATTATATTTGGTACTCAATTATTCAATCCCAAATATATACATTTTTACTTTCGGAATGAAATTTAAGAAATTATATGTATATAAATAGTAGTTGATAGATATTTTTGTGCATTTTCTTTTTTTTTTTTTTTGTTTTTGTTTTTGTATTTTAATCTAATATAATGATATTAATGTGAATTAATATAAAATTTAAAATATTTATAATATAATTGTAGTTCATATCTACTTGTGTTCGTTCGGAAAATTGGATTTTGGGTTGAAATTTGAATAGTAAAAATTTTGAATTAGAATAACAGTATGATGTGATATAAATAGGTATTGGTACGATTCTTTAAATATAAAATTAATTATTTATATAATATAAAAAATAAAAAATAAATATTTGAATTGATATTTTTTAAGAAAAAAAATTAATGAATAATAAAATTAGGTAAAATTCGCCAAACGAACACATCCTAAGATATTTTTATCAAATTTGCACATATTTTTACTATTTATTAAAATTTCTCATCTAAAAAATATCGAATCAAACATCTAATTTTTATTTTTTATATTATTTTAAAAATTAATTTTATATTCAAAACATCGTACCAATATCTATTTATATATGTTATACAGCTATTTGAATTAAAAATTTTATTATTCAAATCTTATAAAAAAATAAAATAAAAAGTAAAAAATTCAAACATCAAAGAAAGGCACCCTATTGTGTTTGAAGAGTGAATATATTATTTCTTTTGTAATACATCTTAAGGGGTGTGTTTGTTCGGGGGTTTGGATTTTGAGTCGAGATTTGAATAATAAAAATTTTTAATTTTAATTATTGTATGATGTGATATAAATAGGTATTGATGTGATGTTTTGAACGTAAAATTAATTTTTAGTATAATATAAAAAATAAAAAATAAGTGTTTGATTTGATGTTTTGGGGAAAAAAATTGGATGAATAGTGTAAATCCAATCTAATCCTCCAAACAAACACATAAAAGAATATTTTATACTCCCTCCCTCCGTCTCATAATAAAATATTCATTTTTTCATTTTAGTCTGTCCCATAACAAAGTATCTATTTCATTTTTTAGTAATTGTACTATTTACCTAATATTACAAATACTCTTACAACTTATAATATATTTCGCAAATGTCATTACTTTTATATCACACATACTAATAAGGTTATTTTAGTCATTTCTACCACATCCCAATATAATACTAATTTTTCTAAAACTACGTTGTAAAAGGTAAATGAATATCTAGTTATGGGACGGAGGGAGTATAAAAAATAAATTGACTCTGTTCATCTACCGTATTTAGATTAAATGATTTTTGGTATGCGGTATGATAAATTATGCCGAAAATATAAAATATTATTTTAGGTTAAATATTTGATTTTTTAAATAATTTTTTTGACTTTTTATAATGAATAGTCAATTTTATTTTTTTAAAATTTTTTTATAATGAGTATTCGATTTTTCTTTTTTATATAAATATTTTGTATTATTATTAATGCTGAAAGAACATAGCGAATATATTTATTGTATAACTATATATTATAATAATAATAATAATAATATCCATGCATTTGCATGTAAGTTATATGAATGGCTTTAATCGGGCAGCCAGAATTGGCAGTTATTGCATTTCATAATAATAGCAGTATTTATTTATATATACGTAACCACTTTTGCTAAAATATTATTTTTATTTTATTTAATACTTACTAAAATGTATGTTCGTATAAGCGACAAGTCGGCAGCAGCCTTATTACTTTTTAATTTTTTATTGAGTCCTATTTTTTCATTAATATTTTTTTCAGCTATTTAAAGAGGTATATATATATATATATATTGGGAAAAAAATCATTTTTTTTGTCTAAATATAATTAAAATTTAATAATTTTGGTTCAAATATAAAAATTTTATCAATTTTGGTTCTAATATAACTAAAACTCATCATTTTTGTCTTAATATAACCAAAACTCATTATTTTTTGTTCAAATATAATCAAACTTATCTTTTTTGGTCCCACCGTAAACAAACCGACGGAAAATGCTGATGTGAAAAAAAAAAAATCAAACCTTATATATATTTGAAGAAATTGCACAATCTTGCAAGTTCACGTCAGTATTTTTCGTCGATTTGTTGACGGTAGAACCAAAAAATATATCGTTTGATTATATTGAAACAAAAAATGATGAGTTTTGGTTATATTGGGACTAAAATTGATAAAAAATTTATATTGAGACAAAAAAATGATAATTTTTTATTATATCGGGACTAAAATTGATAAAATTTTTATACTGAGACAAAAAATGATGAGTTTTGTTATATTAGAACAAAAAATAATAAGTTTTGATTATATTGAGACCAAAATTGATAAATTTTAATTATGTTGTGACAAAAAATGATTTTTTTTCTATATTTTAATTTATTGTCACGCGATTTAAATTCAAAATTTGAGTTTTGTTTAAATGTTTTAAGCTTATATTTTGGATTTTGTGATGGTTTTTCTTTTTTCTTTTTCTTTTTTTTTTTAAATGATGTAAATATACATGTACATAATTTTTTTATTAAGTATAAATTGTAATACCTATTTAATCATAGCGCTTAAAATTAAATTAAGACTGAATATTAATATAAAATTAAATAGAGTGAATAAGCAGTGCTAATGTATATTTGTCTATGTTATGTTTTTTAAACATAATTTTCAAGTTTTATTTTATTTGAGTTTTTCTCAATTTTTTTTTTTTTTTTTTGTCATTTAATAAAGATACTCGTTTTTAGCAAATATAAATTCCACTAAATATTATAGATTTTTTAAAACTTAATTGAATGTTACATTAATTTATAATAAAATATTTTTTACATACAGAAATTCTACACTAATATTGTACTTCCTCCGTCGTCCAATTATTTTTCTATATTTTTCGGGTCATATTTTAATATGAGCACATATTTTTTTTAATATTTTGTCATTTATAATAAAATAGTACAAAAATTAATACTTTCATATCATAAAGAAAATTGTTTTTTTTTTTTTTATCATCTAAAAATATACTAGTATTTTTTTTATTTTTTTTTTCAGTAAAAGATTATATATATATATTTATGATTTTTACTATAAAAAATAAAAATATAAAACACATCATATTAAACTTCATGCAAAAAGTATTTGATCTTTATTTAAAAAATCAAAATCAAAATATTCAAAAGACAAAGGAAGTTGAGGATTCGAATTTTGAGTTGAGAGGTTTCAATAGTAAAATTTTTGAATTTAAATAATTATATAATGAGATATGAATAAGTGTTAATATGATTGTTGAATGTAACGTAATTTTTAATATAATGTAAAAATAAAAATTTAATTTAATATTTTTGAAAAAAAAAATTGCATAAAGTACTAAGGTTCATTCACACATCAACAAATCTAGGACAAATAATGTTAAAATAGAACACAAAAAAATAAAATAATCTAGACACGTTTTTTTTAATATAATAGTGTTATACAAAATATTAGTATATACACATTCAACAACTAAACTTTTTTTTAAAAAAAAAATTAATAATTCAAAAAGACAAAAAAAAAAAAATAAAAAATAAAAATTCAAGATTAAACATTATCTTTTATATTATTAATATATATTTTTTTTATCGCCGACGTAACACTAAAATCAGTTAAAGTTAAAACTACTAAACAAACATACCCTTATTTTTAATTCATAATATTTAAAATATACTCCGTCCAGCTAAAAAGTATACATATTTGTATTTTGGAACGTTCAATTACAAACTAAACATTTCATTAAATACTTCACTTTTTTCCACAAATATCCTTAGTTATCTTAATTTTAATTTATAATTATTTTTACTAATATACTCCGTTCGTCTCATATACTGTGTCTGCTACACCGTAGACACGATATTTTAGAAGGGGTGTAATTAGTAGATAATTAAGAATGTATTAGTGAAAATAATTATCTATAATATAAATAATTATAAATTAAGATTAAAATAACTAATTAGTTTAATTAAAATTAAAAAAAAAATTAAAAAGTTTAAAATGAGATTAAAGTGTGTAATTATTTTCCAAAAAAGAAAAGTGACATGGAGTGTGCGACGAACAGAAACGGTAACGTGAACATGGTATGTGGGACGGAGGGAGTATTTTTTAATGAGACGGAGAAAATAATATTTATAATTTAGATTTATTTATATTTAAAATATTATATAGAATGAAAATTTTTTATTCAAAAATACTAAAATAAAATAGACAACTTTATAATGAAACCTAACCGTGACATATGGTTGGGGGCAACAAATCACGTGTCCATCGGCTGCTAAATCATTAAAGACGTGTTTGTATGGGCACCGTTGTTTTCCCAATTTCCACTCTCCATAAAACTCTTCTGACATTCTCAAAAGGTTTCCAAACAAACAGCCCCTTTTGTCAGGAACCCTAGTTGACCATGAACTCTTGGTTGGACATGTAACGCGCTCCTTGCATCGGAGCTTGTACCTCATGCTTCGTCGGGTTGTACGTTGCGAAGGTAGCTGGGACCATAGTTGCACGTGGAGATAAGTTAGTTGGAAATTTTGTAATGAGAACAATAAAATTATTTATATATTTATTTATTATTATTATCGCTGTAGCACGGGATGCAACAAAAAGTTACAATATATATTTTTTAATTTATTTTTATATGTTTTACATGTAATATTTTTAACAATAAAAAATAATTAAATATATTTATCGTATTATTTAAATAAATATATACTTCTCTTTTACATTACCTAATTCACATTTTATTTTATTTATTTAAATTTTTGTATAGAAATCAAAATATTGTACTTTTTATGAAACCAAGGGTTAATATATAAAGTTTGATTTGAATTTTTTGTTTTATTTATTTTTATTAATAGTATATATATATATAATATTTTCCAAGAAGAACTATTTATTTTCAAGTATAAGAAAATTGAAATAAAATTTTTAAATAATGTATATTATGTATACTATTTATTTTATTTTATTTTATTTATTAAAATATTATTCCTTCCTTCATTTTATATCTGTTTTCTTTTTATTTATATATAAAAATATATTCTTTCCGTCCGAATCAGATTGCATATATTTATATTAAACTGTCTAATTACAAAGTAATTATTTTATTAAATATTTTTTTTCTACAAATATTTCTATTTTACCATCACATCGTTAGTTTTACAAAAAAAAAAAAAAGTTTATTGAATTTTTCTAAAAATTTTTTACTATTATTTCACACAATTTTTAACAGAAAATAATTTTTATAAAACTATATTATTATTATTATTATTATTATTATTATTATTATAAAGAGACTGCTCTTACGGCATCTCCAACCCAGCCCCATTTAATGGCGTAGGGTTGGCATTTTTAGCGTGGGTTGTCTCCAATTCAACGCCAATTTTTGGCGTTGCTATATATTTTTTAATTTTTTTAATTTTTAAAATTATAAATTTGTTTTTTAAATTTTATTTTTATTTTAAATTATAAAAATAAAAAGTTGTTTAAAATAATAGAAAAAATTGAATATTTGAAGAATAATAATGAAAAATGGAGTTATGGTTTGAGTAAAATTACTGTAGCAACTGCATATTTGGAGTTAAAACTGGATAAATGGAGTTGATAGGTTGGAGATGGCCTTAATTTGTACGTGTATTTTTACATTTTTATGTATTTTTATTTTAATATTTTGATAAAAAAATAAATATTTGATATAATATTTTAATTATTAAATTATAAAAAAAAGGGTTTATAATTATATCGATTAAAAGTTATGAGTTTAATTTTTTTTTAAAGAGAAAATTATATTGTATACATTATTATATTTAATTTCCGCTCAATTTAAAAATAGAAGAAAAAAAACAACCTAAATAAATATACCCAACAAACATCAAGAATTATTTTTTCTCTTTTAAAAATAATTTATTTATAATATTGGGTGCTATTTTAGTTTAATGTATATAAAAAAACTTTATTTGTAGTATAAAAAAATAATATTTTATATAAAATATTAGTATTTTTATCAAAAAAAGAAAAATACTCCCTCCGTCCCAAAACCATGTCCACGTTGCTGTTTCTGTCCGTCTTACATACCATGTCACTTTCTTTTTTTGAAAAATGACTACACACTTTAATCTCATTTTAAATTTTAAATTTTTTTTTAACTAATTTGTTATCTTAATCTTAATTTATAATAATTTATATTATATAATAATTATTTTCACTAATACATTCTTAATTATCTACTAATTAAACTCCTTATAAAATACCGTGTATAAAGTATAGCAGATACGGTATCTGAAACGGAGGGAGTATATTTATGAAGTACTCCCTCCGTTTTGGATAAGGTGTCCCTCTTGCGGTGGATATATAAATTTAAGAAGGGTATAATTAGTTAAAATAATTATTTAATAAAAATAATTTTAAATTAAAATTTAAATAATTAATTAGTATAATTAAAATTTTAAAAATTATAAATTTAAAAAATTAAAATGAAATTAAAATATACATACTTTAAAAAAAATGACAAAATAAGTGAGACAAATAAAAATATAAAAATTAATACGGTAAGTGGAACGAAAAAAGAATTAAAAATCATGTCATAAAAAATATTTGAATAAAAAAATATTATTTTAAATTTTATAATTTTTTCTGTCTCAACTTAATATATTATTTTTACTATCGTTTGTCTTAATATATTTTTTATTATAATAAAAAAATTATTTATAAATATCAATATACTTTTAATTATTAATATTTTTTTATTTAAAAAATTAAATTATTTTATATATTTTTTTTATTAATTAATAAAATATTATTATTTTTTAATTTATGTTAAAAAAATCGATTAAATAAGAATAGAAAAAAAATCGTTCTAAATATTTTCAATGTCCATAGAAAACAGAGAACCGAAGACGGCAGTCCAAACCAAAAGGTGCATTTATTACCGTACGTTGTCGTAGTCGACCTCGATGATGATGACGTGGTCCTGCGACTGCCACGTCACCGGATCTGGATGGAACCCCGTCAGACACGTGGAATCACATCTGCCGCACACGTGGCATTATTGTACTGCACCAAAACTAAATATACTCTATTTATCGGCGGTTTTAATTATTTTTAGTATATTTCTTTTATAATATATTTTCTCTCCCTCCAAAATATTTTCTCCTTCCTATATAATTTTTTATTTTTTTTAAAAAAAATATAATTATATATTTCAATTTAATTTTAATTTTTTCTAATTTTAACTAAATTATTTAGTTATTTTAATCTTAATCCACAATTATTTTTATTATATAATAATTATTTTTATTAATATATTTTTTAATTACTTACTAATTACACTTTACCTAAATTCTTGTATCTACAGTAATACGTCCATAATACATAGGACGGAGGGAGTAATTAACTTTTATTATTATTATTATTAATAGTTAAATAATTATACTAATTATGATATTATTTTATTATTTTTTATATAATTAATAATATTAATAATTTTAAAATAAATTTAATATATATGATTAAGAGATTTTAATATCTATAAAATAATATTTATATTGTATATATTTTTTTATTGTAATATAATTTTAAATTATTTAAATATATATTCTAATTTTTTTTGGTTATATATATTAAATTTATTATTATTAACAAATTAAATATTATCTTACGTATATAGAATAAATTTTTTAAAATATATTAAAAATATCACCATAAATACTTATTTGCTATTGGGGCATCATATAAAAATAAAAATAAAAATAAATAGATTTAATTAACACATCACATAAAAAATAAAAATAAAAATTAACATAGTTGATTGAAACCATGCCTCGATAATTCATATTTATATTTTACATTGTATGAACAATTATTATATGGTATCGTTCTATTTATTATATTTATATTATACTTCGTTTGTTTTAATACAATAGTTCTGTTTATCATTTTCACTACAAAAAAATAATATATTTGTAATGGAATTATATCCCTAAAGTTCACGTAGCTAACGTAATTCTATTCTTATTTCCGTTTCTAATGTCATTAGTAACGGAAAAAATAGACTTAGAGTCAAAAAAATTTTGTTACAAAAATGATTTTTTCTTTGTAGTGTTCTATCCGTCTCAAAACAATAGTCTTATTTCCATAAAAAAACCATATCATTATAAAACTACATTTACTTTTTCATTATTATTACACGATTGTCACTACTTTTTACACTAATACACTCACAAGGGTAAAAAATTCTTTTACTCATACTTTTTACCAACTACCAATATAATACTCTCTCTATCCCGGAACTATAGTATTGGTTGTGTTGGGCACGAGATTTAAGGAATATTGATAGTGGATAAAAAATATAGGTAAAAGACATTTTGCTCTTGTGAGTGTATAGTGTAAAAGATAGTAGCAATTGTGTAATAATAATGAAATAGTAAGAGTAGTTATATAGAGATATGGTTAATTATTAAAATAAGACTAATGTTTTGAGACAGACAAAAATAATAAATAAAACTATTGTATTGATACGGAGGGAGTATCAATATTCTTAAATCCCGTATCAAACACAATCCAGTTCTGAAACGGAAGGAGCGTATCATTATGTATATATATTATATATATTGTTTATTGTAATATGGTAATCAACAAAGTAACTATAGCCATTTGCATCACATAAAATATTTATATGAATTAATTTTATTTTATTATTTAAATGGCATTCAAGATTTGAATTGTGTAGCAGGTGGAAATTCCAAAATAAAGACAGGATAGGGTAAAAGTAGATAATAATTTATTGCATTTAAAAATGTGACCAATCAATTCAGTGTAGTTTATTTCTACTTTTAGGTGACAAGTTTGTATCAAAACCCAAATTATTGCATCATTGTTCTGTGTCACATTATGATCCATACATAAGTAAATTTATTTATTATTATTTATAACGGAAAATTCGTAGTCGGTACTTGTCGAGTGAGCTCCGGATAAACCGAATATAACTACAATTATTTTTTTCAAGTTCGGCACATGTCAAAAGTTTAGGTACCGTTTGGACATGAATTTTTTTTTTTTTTTTTTTTTTTCTTTGAAATTTTAAATAACTTAGATTTAGCATAAAAGATGAAGTTATCAGTTGGGCTGACTTTGGGTAAGGGAGAAAGAAATACTTGTCGAGGGCCCATTGTAAAAATGGTCCATACATATTTATACTAATTTGTATATCTATAAATAAAATGAAGTTGAACTAAATAGAAGAGTATGTTTCTTGGATGAATTATTAAAAATATATATTTATTGTGAGTTTGAATTTTAAATAATAAATTTTGAGTCGAAATAATTATAGGTTTGGCATTTCGGTCCGTCTGATTTTTTTCGTGCCCCGCTTATTTTTTTTGGAAATTGAACCTACAACCGAACATATACAAGCCGGGAGCTTTACCATCAAATTATGTTTTAATTTTTGTTTTTATTTCAGAAATTAATATATGTATATATATTTATTAAAATTTAAATATTTATTTTAAAAATTGGACCGGGCAGGGCCGGATATAGTCCGACCTTCACGAGTCCGGGCACAGCCCGATCCATTAGCGTGCCGGCCCAGGCACGACCTAAAAATTTTCGGGCCTATCTTTGGAGGCTAAAACACGATTTTTTTCATGCTATGCTCGGACCAGACTTTTGGACCGTGGTTATTTTTGTCACCCCTAAATAATTGTTCGATAATGATATAAATATATATTTATGAAATATTTTTAATGTAAAATTATACTCTCTCCATCCATTAATAAGCTTCACATATGACTTTTGCATGCGAATTAAAGTAAATTAGTATTTTATAGATATACAGTGTAATAAAGTAATATAATGTATATTTTATTTTTGACATTAAAGTAAAAGTAATGTAAAAAAAAAAATAGAGTTATTTTGATATTTAGTCAAAAAAATTACTTTTACTAGAAAAGAAATAAGAAAATTTTGATTTAAACAAACTAAAATAGTAAAATAAGAAGTTTACTAATTGACAGAAGAAATATTTTATATAATATAAAAAAATGGATGTTTAATTTACTATTCGAAAGAGAGGGGGAGATATATTTTATGACTTGTAAGAAACCTAATAAAACTCATGATCAACAACACTCGGTCAAACCCTCGTAGATCCTTGTTTGAGGGATAGATCTTTGGTAGGTGCGCGTGTGCATTTTCTTGTGTTGGTAATGTATTTTTTTGGGCCGTGTCATCAATTTTTTGTTGAAGTTTTGAAGGGTATGAACCTTACTATGTAATAAATTTGTTTTATTTGAAGTATATGATGTGTATTTCATTTAACCGTGTTGTTTGTTGTTGATTCATGTTAGATTTGTGAATTTCTTGATGAAAAAAATTGAACGTTTACAATAAAAATTAGATTAAACTATAACACTTTTTTTTTTGTAGGAATAATTAAACTTTAAAAAGAAACCTTGTCGAGGTTGATTTGTAGAAATAATTGTTTAAAGAAAACTTATCGGGGGTTTCAACATATGACCTCACAGTTGAGTTTATTTTTATACTACCGGATTATCCTTTATGAAACTAGTGTGTGTTCTTTTTGTATCTTGAATGTTTTGGTACATGTTTTTGGATCTCATAACGGATGATTTAGTGGTGTGAGCGTGAACTCGTGATCGTGAGATCATAAATTCAAACCCGACGCATCACATCTTGTCTGCCACGCATAATTTGTCTAGTGTGACTTGTTTTGTCGAAACTAATTTACAGGCTATTAAAATCAACTCCAACCGTCTTCAATTATGGAGGAATTCTCCATAATTGGAGCAAAATTGCTCCAATGGAAACCATTATTTCCTCTGTATATGGAGTGTACAAAATTTTGAATTTGAATAGTTATATGATATGATATAATTATGTGTTGATTTGATGTTTTGAATGTAAAATTAATTTTTAATATAATATAAAAAATAAAAATAGGTATTTGATTTGATATTTTTGGAGAAAAAAAAAATGAATAGTAGAAATTTTGGAAAATCCTATTGCAATAAATATATATATGTCATTATTAAAATATAATATAAAATAAATTAACATTATATTACAAACAAATATTTTTTTGAGGTTAATATATAAATACATAAAAATTGAATAAAGATTATATAATTGTTTAAAAATACGGAATGTATGTGAAATATTCTAAGTTAGAGTGGAGTTAAAATCTAAAGGAAAATTTGAATTTCTTTTGAAAAAAATAGAAAAATATGTTGGAGATGGCCTATGTTTGGCCGCATAAGTTCGACCAGAGTTTATAAGAACTTTTGTACTCTCTCATTATCCTCGGGCCAAAAAAAGAAACGTAATTTCTATAACTTGAAATTTTCAAGTACCACCAATTACCATTCACTTTTGCTGCACAATGCGCGAAAGTAGCGCAAAGATTTACAAGGAGAGGAACCTAATCGAATAGTATTATACTATTTCTTCGCCATACGTGTATTATACATTTTGCATTCGACATCACAGAAAGCACAACATTTATTCTATACAATCCCTCTAAGCACATCGATTCTAAGAAGAAACTGATTATTAGTTCAATGGGAAGGCATTTTTATGAGATGATACAAGAATATACATACATAATCGAGTGGTCACACAATTCACGCATATAGTTTGGATCAGCAGACTTACCGGGATATACTATACACAGCTAGAAAGTCGAGTTCTTGCCTGATTTCGCCTTTTCCACGGATTCCATAGCCTCCTCAAAAGATTTCTGCTCATTAACACAAGCAAATGCATATATATATATATATATATATTTTAGAATGGATAATTGGATATACAACATTTCAATATCAGATTCGCTTAATCATATACCAATTCTCGAGAATGTAAACATATAAATATTTGGAAAAACTATTTTTTTAATCCCGTATATCATGTTAAAAACCATAACTAGACCCTGTATTGGATTAGCCCCATAATTAAAAAAGTTCGGCCGGAAATTGTGTGGATTATACATGAAAATATTTTAAGACCATAACTAGACTATATATTGGATTAATTTCATAACTAAAAAGCTTTTGTAGAAATGATCCTCGAGCATTGTCCACGTGTCACTTACACAATCTCTGGTGTGCCACGACAACAACTCTGGTGCCTGAGGACTATTTCGGTCAAAATTTTTAAGTTGTGAGACTAATCCAATACAGGTCTGCTTATGGTACTAAGATGATAATAAGATCATATACGAAACTAAAAAAATAATTTTTCCTAAATATTTTGAAAGATCTAAAAAAGATGTGAGACAAGTACACAATCGATCTGCTCCTACATTATAATTTCTTGCATGTTTTATGAGATCAAATTGTTAATTAGTACGAGAGTACTAAATTATGTGATGCAATCAAGTCCTGATAGTGATAAGGGTCGCAGCAACGCTGAAATTAGATATTAAAGTGTATATATTGTACCCAATGCTTCATGACATCAAATTGTTTACTTGACATGAGTGTAATAAAAATAATGTTATCGAATTGCCCAACAATTTTGAAATTCGATCTTAGCTGTATCTATACATTCACTTACATCACATTGACTATGATTCGAGAGTACCAAGTGATGTGATTAAATTTTGTCCCAACTGCGAAAGTGATGCAGCAAAGTTGAAACTAGATTCGAATTGTATCTACAATTAGAAGTTAGGATGTTAACTGGATTGGCATTAAAAATTTTCAAAGAATCCTATACGAGATATCTAGGACGGGATTTAATTTAAAAACTTGGATTCGACAGCAAGCCACTAAACACAGTTAAAAATCTAAGACCTGAATTGTAGGTAGAAATCCAAGCAAGAGAAATTCTTCTATCTTTTGGAGGAAAATGTTCAATAAGAAACTCTCGATATTTTAAATGATGGAAGAAATTCACAAAAATAAGCTGAAAATATTATGTAAGGAAACCAAGCGCATACTCATTGTCGACCAAGCTCGACTCTTAAACACCAATCAAATAAATTTTCAAACTTGTAATTTTAATTCTTAAGAGTTAAACTTGGATTCTAATTTACCTGATGCTGAGAGTGTGAAACCATTCGGGCTACATTTAATCACACTACTAAATCCACATGGTTTATTCAGCTCTATCACTCGAAAATCTACTATTCTAATTCAGCTCCATGTTACAATTTAACGTAGGTTTGATGCAAAACAGAAATGAACTTCATGGATTTGATTAATTCAAGAGTTCAGAGGAAGTAACAATTTAAAAAAGAAGAAAAGAAAAGAAAAGAAAACAATCGATATCTTACACCCGGATTATGCATTTTCCATAGCGCCTTGCCACTGGCATCAATAATGTACATCCCGCCTAACAATAGACTGGCACAAAAATATCCATCAAGCACAATTTAATTAAAATAAAGTTCTTGAGATACAAAGCATGTTATGAATGAAATAAACGAGTTCAGATAGACATGAAACCAAACAACAGGAAATGAACAAAGCCGGATATATGAGATTGATTGTTGTTTAGAAATGGCAGCAGCAGTGCTAAAGCTAAATAATTCATCAAAAAATAATTAAATAAATAAAATTCAAACCATTTGGAAATTTCGATAGAAAACTAGACTATGGGCCAAAATTAAGCTAATCAAACTTCAGAGATAATCAGATATGTTTTGTAGTTTACAACTTTGCATCTCTGTTTTAATGATCCGGAAAACAGATCGTAATTCCTCCATGACCAATCAAATCCTTCATTGAGAAAGTTGCTCATCAGATATGAGATGCGTATAAAACTTCATAAATAAATTTAAATTCATCTTGCAACAAAACAGATTCTGTCAAATAATCTATGGCTAACAGAGAATAAGAACAGAACGGCGCAATACTACTCATATTCGATTCTGCAATTTAGTTTCAAAAACCTCAAACTCAACAGATTAATCCCTCTTCATCTTGAAACAAAATACAGATTCTGTCGAATAACCTATGAATAACAGAGAATAAGAACCAAACTGTGCAATATTATCATATCCGATTCTGCAATTTAGTTTCAAAAACCTCAAATTCAACAGATTAATCCCTTTTCATATGCTCCACAACACTTTCTTTCCTTCCGGGTGTTTAGCTTTTGGTTTCAAAAGTTTAGGCAATCCAGATTCTTCCGGATTCAACCTCAGATGCATTTGTACAAACTTGACTATTTAATGGCGTAAAAATGCCTAACTAGAGCTTAAATGCTGCAAGAATCGGATGATACTTTTACAGCTTTAAACTATTGAATTCTCTATTATATGCTTTCATTTTCAAGAATGAATTCATACTGCAAAACTTCATCCAAAATATCAATGGCTATGTTATTTGAAAACATTCAATTAGCTGTTCTTGTGATTTAGGGAATTCTGGGGTGTTCTAGGGTTCATCAATGATTTCTACATCACAGATTTCGTTTCTAACCCAATCAATCAATACCTAATTCAAGCATACAATTGAAATCTCGAGCCCTAATATGAAGAACAGCAGAAACCCTAACAATGGAGGACAAGCAGCATAAAAGGGGAGAAGATCAATTACCCAACGAATGTGGCGTTAAGGAGGAAACTTCTCGTTGTGAGATACCTAATTCCAATTTCGAATTGAGTAAACATCCTATCGCCGCCGCCGCCGCCGCGTGTCCTTGCGGATCCGCCGTATCCATAACCGAATCCATACGGATTGTTGTTATAAGCACCGCCACCGCCTCCGCCGTGACTGTACGCATTCCGATTGCTCCGATGAGCTCCGTAGGCGTTCCGACGGATATTATAATCGGCGCGCTTGCCGTCGTCGGAGAGCGTCTCGTATGCCTCCGACAGCCGCTTGAATTTCACGGTGGCGGAGTCGCGTAGACGATCGGAGGATTTCGAATGCTTGTCCGGATGGAATTCCATCGCCAATTTCCGGAACGCCTGCTTGATTTCTTCCTTGCTCGCATTCTTCTGAACCCCCAAAACCTGGTAATGATCGTCCATCTCTCCTCTTCGATTTCCGCCTCAATCTCGTGATTTCAATCTTCAATTTCAAGGTGATATAAACACGAACAAAAATCGGCGCCGCCGCCCGCCGCCGTAGCGCTGCCGTCGTGGCTGCAACACAGCCGTGTATAGCCCCAACTCAGACTCCCCTGTATATCTACTACGACAAATGTACAGCGATCCCGAGGAGCTCCTAGGACCCGAGCACCAGACCCAGTCCACGAACACTGTTCAACCCCATAAAGTAAGACAAGTATGGACCGGTAGTCCCTGGACCGGTTAATAAATTTCCAGTTCTCCAATTAATATCTCGAATTTGTAAGATTTCAGATCTTCTTCTTCTTCCATCCATCCGCATTCTGGAGAAAAATGAAATTTTTTAAAAAAATTTAAAATTAAAAATAATTTCTCTTAATTCCAGAAATGCAGTTGAAAAGGATCATACACGATTCAGTATCTTATCTTCTTCATAGAATTTCTGCAGAAAATATTTGTATTTATGTATATGGATGTTTTTATCAGATTCAAAATTAGGGCAAAAACGGAGGTTCAGGATTGATCTGCAGGTAATCGAATTGCAATTCCGAATTCAATTCGATTGTTTTCTTAATCGATTGATTCCTTAATTCTCTCCGATTTGGGTTCCTGCAGATGATCGATCTGAAAAGGGGGGAAATGTTTCCGAATTATTTGAAGATTTTCTGAAAATGGGGAAGAATGTGATGTTCGGAGTGAAGAAATGTCTGAAATCAGTGTGCAATCATCCCTTCCTCATATGCACACTCTGTTTCTTGATGTTTATCCGCCGATCATTCCCTGTTTTCTTCTCCCTGTTAATGTCCGCCGCCCCTGTTTTCGTCTGCACGGCGGTTCTGCTCGGAGCGCTCCTGAATTTGGGGCGATCGGACGTGGCGGAAACCGATGTACACGACACGGCGGCGGAATCCGCCGGAAAATGCCGAGGATGCCATTTTAGGGACAGGAGGCCGCCGGACGTGGCCGGGAAGGCGGCGGTGGAGAGTCGGGAAGTAAGCGATCACGTCGAATCCGACGTCGAATCGTTCGATTCCGAAAGGGTGAATGTTGATTCGCCGCCGGAGTCGCCGTGGCTGAGGGTGGAGGAGATTCGGAGCTGCGCCGGCGGCGGCAGCGACGACGGAGATGTGGAAGACGATGACATGATGGAATCGAGCTCCGGATCCGGCGGCAGCACCAGCTCCTCGCCGGCGGCGACGTCATCAATGGTGGATATAATGCCGCTCGACGAGCTCCACCCGCTCTTAGACGAGGACGGATCGGTGCAGCTGGTGCCGTTATCGCTCCGCGGCTCTCAGGCCATGTCGGAAGTGTCGCCGGAGTCGAGCAGCGGCAACGAGTCCGACGTCGAGACGGAGACGCAGAGCGACGCGCCGGCGAAGCCGGCGATCACTTGGACGGAGGAGGATCAACGGAATCTCCAAGATTTAGGGTGTTCAGAGATCGAACGGAATCAACGTCTCGAAAGTTTGATGCAACGGCGCCGCCAACGGAAGTACCAAAGCATGGTGCCGGAGATGAACTTAATCGACTTAGAAGCCACCTCGGCAGGGCCACACAACGTCGCACCGATCGCGACGGGGAGGCGGCAAAATCAGAACCCGTTCGATGAAGGCAACGAGAATCCGGGGATGCCTCCGGTGCCGGGCTCGGCGCCGTCCGTTTTATTGCCGGGCCGGAATCCGTTCGACGCGGCGAGTTACTCTGGTGAGGAGAGGGCAGCGGCTCTGCCGCCGCTGCCGCGGCGGGGTGGAGGTTTTCAAGAGGTGTTCATGAGAAGAAACGAGAGTTTGATCGCGGAGAAGCTCGACGCTAAGTTACGTCCGTTCTTTGTGGCCGAGTCGCCGTTCTGTCAGCCACCGGCCGCATCGAACGACTCCCGGCTGAGCTCGGTGCCGGAGACGGCGTCCGTTAGTTCGGTCGAGGATACCGACGTCGATACAGGCCGTGTCGCAGAGGAAGTCGAGGTTCCAGAAAGTCGAGGTTCTGACGATCACGAGATAGTCTCTGCCGAGGTCGACGGGGAAACTCCCGAAGAGGAGTCGAAAGAGGAAGTTGGTTCGGGTTCTGAAGTAGTCGATACCGCCGTCGACGACTCATCCTCAACATCGGAAGCGAGTGGAAGAGTCTCCGACGATGACGAAGCGTCGAAAGACAGTCAGGACATCGATATCTCGACGCGAACCGATGCACCGGTCGACGAAGCGTCGAAAGACGATAGCAACATCGACGACGTCTCGACACATTCGCCGACTAACGAAGCGTCGAAAGACGACATCGACATCGA
The DNA here is from genome assembly GCF_009805555.1 of Andrographis paniculata. Classification (NCBI taxonomy): domain Eukaryota; kingdom Viridiplantae; phylum Streptophyta; class Magnoliopsida; order Lamiales; family Acanthaceae; genus Andrographis; species Andrographis paniculata. Next base: position 2,007,772 of record NW_026137424.1, read on the forward strand.
TGCGTCGACACAAATTCATACGCCAATCGACGAATCTCAACACAAAGTCGAGCCCGTCTACGACTCAAGCCCCCCGTCGATCAAGAAGCCGCATCCCGAATCTGCCGGAGATTTTCTCCCGTCGTTCGTCAAGCAGACAGTGTCTCTAATCGGAAGAACGTGGGACGGGATTACTGGCGAATCGTCAAACCCTCCCGACGCTAAGAATCCGACCAATGATTCCGACGAGGCGAAACATCTGGTCGAGAGCCTACCAAAAGTTGTATCGAGTTCGATCGAAAAGAACACAACTTCGACATTAGACAATGACGATGACGACGATGACGATGAAGACTATCAAGAAGCAAGTGTGAAAATCTCGACGCCGTCAGCGAGGGAAAGCGCCGCCGTCCTTTACAACATACCGATGAACAATCCGAGCGCCAAGCGTCTCGAGGAAGTTCAGGTAACGAAAAAAAACTACGAAATCTTTTGCTATCTCTGTCTGGCTCTAAGGGTCATATTTATTTTTTGTGGGTTGATCTTGAATATTAATTATTATATCAAAACTTAATACAAATCGAGGGAAAAAGGTAAAAATACTTCTATTAGCGGCACTTATATAATGACGTTGTATAAAATTATAGAATATTTTTATTGTTAAGTAAATGACGCAAAAGCAAATGTAACCGCTACAATATTTACCTGAAACTTTTGTCACTATTCACCGTTAAAAGTATTTTTTTTTTTCAAAATATATATCGTATCAAATGTTTTTTTTTTTTTTATAATAAAATATTATATCAAATATTAAATTTTTACTGCTGCTGAAAATCCAGGTGCCGAACACGCCCGTTGACGCATTCGACAAGCTACGATCGATCCCGAATCTGAACATTACGAACATACACGAGCTAATCGACACGAGATCGCACGTCGGGTCGCCGTACACTCCTGACCTGACGTCGATGCCGTCCATGCCGTCGAGCGCTTCGAAGGAATCTGCCCCTCAGTTCAGCATGCAGACGATCCTCGAGGAGGTGTCCGAAGCGAACCAAACCGATGGCATGTCCGGATCAGACAGCGAAGGCGAGATTTATTGGCGGGCCCGTCCTACCGCCTTCGACAAATACGTCGAATCCGCGGAGGGGAGCTCGTCGCCAGACAGCCAGAAACTCGACGCTTCCGAAAAGCTCGATTCGGCCGACGGGAACAAGACGGATGAAAATCGAATCGAAGATGCCGGTGAACCGAAAATCGAGCCCCACGGTGGAGAGGCGGCGGTAGAAACTGGGAAAGAAAATGTACGATCAACGGAGGAGACGGACTGATAGGTAGATAGAGCGGGAAGGTAAATAATTTGAATTTGAATTTAAGTTTGAATTTGAATTTGAATTTGAACATGAGTCCGGTTTGGGTTTGAGTTTGGGTTAGGGTTCTATTAACCCTTTTGGAAAATAAGACCTGCTTGTATTTTTTTCTTTTTTTTGGGCCTTAATATAGCTTTGTATGTGTTGCTTGTTTATTGTAGAATGATTATAAGGGTTTCTTTAGTTTGTGTTTTTGTTGATTTTGTACTCGTATTTTAATTTTTTTTTACTCGAACAATATTGATTTTAATTTATTTTTTTTTAAAGAAAAACAAAGAAATAAAGTCTATGTGGTATAAAAATTGACATAATTAAGTTAATTTGTCCCTCCTAAATTGTACTCCCTCGGCTTGTCCACTCTTCATATTTTCGTTCATTTCAAATCATTTTTTCATTTTTAAAGATACAATTATACATACTTTATAACATTTTAAAATTCCTAATTTATATAATTCTTTTATTTTAATTAAATTATTTTAATTTTAATCTATAATTATTTTTATCAAAATCATAATTAATTTTATTAATATATTTCTTAATTACTTACTAATTCCACAGTAGACGGAGGAAGTAAAGTTTATTGCTTTTTTACTCATATTTTCTATTTGTAACATCACTTTTTAGCATTTTTTTTAAAAAATTTAATATAATACCTGCATTTTACGTTTTATCTACCTAACTTTTATATTAAAACATTATTATTTTTCAACCTCAGTAACCAAACAAAGTGTCATAATTATCCCTGAGGAAGTATTATTTTTTAATTTCCGTACCGGCATGCAATACGGTATAAAAATCCGGGACGGAGGAAATATCTCTTTACAAAAAAAAAAAAATAAAATAAAAATGACCATACCAAATAAACACACCATTGGATTTCCATAAATAGACAACACGAGAATTATACAAATGTTCGTCGTCATCGATTCATTACCTTAACCATAAAGCTATAATAGCAAACTCTTACACAACCAAGCGTACTGTAGAGAAGTCGAGACGAGAGGAAGTCGACAGGTTTAGTCGCCATTCAGTTTCTTCACGAGCAGTTTGTGTCGTAGCTAGCGAGCCCCTGCAGCTCCGGGCCTTCCAAACGAGGATTGTTCTCAAAACTGACAAATCATCCCAAAATTGTCAAGTGCGTAGAAGAAAAGACAACATATGATAAGCCGAAGGAATTTTAAAATATGTAATGCTACACGAAGCACAAATATAACAGGACAAAACTTTACAGCCTAATCGCAAACATGATATTATCAAACAACTTAAAATATCTTTGTCGCCTAAATGCTCAAATTGAAAGAGCTTTACAGCTTTAACACATAATAGCGCCAAACAAAAAATTTGGGTGGAACGATTGTTTATAAATATTATTTTTTAAAAAATACAATACACACATTAACACAATATATAATATATGGGCATGGATCAGCTGTTGATTCAGTCAAATCAGCATGGTGTTGATTTGATCAGATCAGCATATGCTATACGAATAATCAACATATATTTATATATATCTCATCATATTTATAATGCAATATATGTTATATTATAACTCAGCATATATTGTACTATGTGTAAATATATGTTGATTATGTGTATGAAATATGTTGATCCGGTCAAATCAGCACCATGCTGACTTGGCCGAATCAACACAGGATCCACAACCATAATATATATACTTTATTCACTCATAAAAAGTCAACAATTAACATAAAATATTATTTTATATTACCTACCCAATTCAATATACGTAACATAAAACACATTCATTCAAAAACACAAAATGAAAAAAATCTTTTTATATTTATACAGCGTAAACACAAGCATAATAACAGTAAACATTTTAAAGATAACCATATCGCCTAAAAACTTAAATTGAAAAAGCATATGCTTTTATATATTTACAGCGTGAACACAAACATGATAGGCTAAACAATCTTAAATAATTGCATTGCCTAAAACCTTAAATTGATCAAACAAAAAAAAAGGAATGATTTACCATGTTTTGATTAGCATGCATAAGTATCAATGTATTGTTTTATATTTATTGATATTCCGCTAAAAAATACGACCAAAGGCAGCCATTGAAGACACGAAAAAAATTAATAGCCAATTTGAAGAAAAACAAAACAAAATAGGCCTTGAGCTGAAAATTTAGAAAGATGAAAGGCACTACAAATTGAGTGTCTTACTTGTGTAAAGGAACATGCTCGAAGGAGCCAGTAGTAGGTATTGGGCCACATAAATTGTTATTTGACACGTCCCTGGAAATGGAAAGACGGGAATGTAATAACAATATTGAACAAAGTATTAGGGATGTAAGCTTGTAGTTGGATCAAAATTTAAAAAAAAAAAAAAAAAAACACTTACACAACTTTCAAGCTCGATACACTAGCTAGTGTCCTCGGGATAGGTCCAGTGAGCTGGTTATCGTTTAGACGCCTGTTGCAACAAATAGAGGCTGGAGTTAGGATTTGTTGAGCCGGAACACACAATTTTGCATAACATTAAACCCAATAAGAAAAATACGAGCCGGCATAGTATTTAACATCTCCAAAACTATCAAACTATTAGAATTACTCGTATGGAATCGGATCTTGTTGAAACTGCGCTGTAGATACGAACTTACAGAAAGACAAGGGATTTCAAATTTCCCAGCGACGGAGGTATTTTTCCTGAGATATTGTTGTTGTATAGGTCCAAACTGATCAACTTCTTTAGTTTACCAAGCTCTGAAGGAATCGATCCTTGGATGTTATTTCTGTAAAGCTCCCTGCAAGATCAATATATCATGTTTTTACTGTTCTCGGTGGGATGTAAGACAATCGAGGTATTTCAAAATAAATATTTGGGAACAATCAAGTCGCAGAAAAAAAAAAAAAAAAAAGAAAATCATTCATGGAGGGGTCACAAATGTGAGTTAAGACATTGTCGAATTGGAAGTAAGATATTGTGCTTACAGATATTCGAGATGCTCGAGCTTCCCGAGCTCCGGCACTAAATGTCCAGATAAATTTGAGTTTCCGAGATCCCTGTTTAATTGATAAGTTTAAACATCACGAAGCAAACAAAAAGGATAGATCGACGAGATGATTGGAACTGAAATTTTCACCCACAATTGATATTAGCTAAAGAGAAAAAATATATGCTGCATTAGGATAACTTCTTCGAAGAACTTTTAATTTTAAGACAGCACATCCATGGAGTAGCTACACACAATTAACATTATATATCTATAACATAAATATAATACATTATTTAATTCCAACTGTTCACATACACATTTTTGGAAGTTTTGTAACTACTCATCAATAGCAATTTTTTGAAAATCAAATACAAAACTTTTTACTATTCTTAAAATTTTTCAAAACTACAAAACTCAAAAAACTTCTATCTAAATGGCATCTCCTATTGAATTTTAAATTATTCATATTCACAAGACACTGTGGTTGTTTTCCTTTGTAGATTTCTCACGAGATTTTTCCTATTCACTTTATGTTTTTCCTCAAAAAATATTAAAATGAAAAATTATTTTTCATTTTATATATTATATTAAAAGTCAAATGTACATTAAAAAATCACATCTAGCGTCTATTTATATCACATAAAAAAAAAATTATTCAAATTCAAACTTTTACTATTCAAAAATCAAATCCAACTTTACCTACAGTAAAAATTCATTTAAAAAAAAAAAAAAACATTTTCCATTGAACACTCCAAGAATGCATCTAGACACAGCAAAAGTCCGGGAAATAGCCAAAAGGGCCAGAAGTCATTTAATCGTCTTGGTATGACACTACATCAAAATATTATAGTATTATACATTTTTAAGTCCAAAAACACAACATTTATCGTGACTATGTTCTCAGCATAATCATAGTCCCATGGATGGTATGGCTAAAGCAAAGGCACTATTCGAAATACACAACTAAATCCGTAAACTACTAATTTAAAGAGTTCTATCCACCAAATCAACAGAATTACATGATTCCGTATATGTTCCTAAGAATGAACGAAGAACAAATCCAAAACAGTACACACAAAGACTTATAAAAAGGATAGAAATTAAAGCATCATATTTTCTACATTGAGATTAGTGAAAGTTCCCATTTATACTAATAAGTTATAATAGTAAGCTAGGAAACAAAATCAAAGTATTAAAATTACAAATAACATAACATGAGTATGCTCTAGAAACGGCGATAAATAGTTTATATTTACTTCTAGAATCTACGGTAGCATTGTGTTAGTTTTAATGTATTTTAGAGAAAAAGATAAGTAGGTGTTTGTTTGGTTGTGTTTTCCTATATCTGTTTTCACTATTTATGTACAGTAACTTATTTTTATCCTTTCAAAAAATATCATATTAAACACCTGTTTATACTAGAACAAATAATAATTTCAATTTAAAGTTTTACTATTCCAAAAACCCAACCATATGAAAAGCAATATTTTACAATATTTACCAAGAACTCTATAAAATGCTATAATGTGTTACATATATTAAAATTATAGTAGGTTTTATATTTGATTTTAGTCCATATTACATTTACTCCCTATAATAAAAACATTTTTTATATTAATTGCAACCATACAATGTTTAAATTCTAACGAGTTATATTAGAGCAACATAGTGGACAATACTTTTTCAAGGACTCAAAGGCTGCGTTTGTTTGGGTTTTTATTTGTATTTTTTTACAAGATTTCTATTATTCATGACATTTTATCCTAAGAGAACATCAAATCAAATACTTATCTTTTTATATATACATTATACTATAAATCAATTTTATATTTAAAATATCATATCAAACAACTATACGAAACCCAAATCCCCAAATAAACACACCCGTAGATTCTCCTCTATACAAAAGCTAGGGGATTTCATGGCACCAGGAGGTTGTTGCTTGTTGTTTCTATTGCAAGTGCTCTTGTATACTACACGAAGACTTTTCACCCGGACAACATTCTTGCTCTTTCATTCTCCTCAAGAACAAGTCCATAAAGTTTCAAATTCTTGGCCCGGAGCACTTAATTCCAACAAAAACAATGTCCAATAGATCATGGCTTCCCTCCCCCTACGAGCATTTCCTAAAATAGATAGACACGTCACGGCTGAAGGTAACACTGAATAATGCAAACCAAGCAGCGTCAAAACATTCGTAGCATAGAACCAAAGCCATAGATCACTCCAACTTTTCCATAGATACATCTCAATGGCATGTCATTTATGCCATCTTTACTATAGGTATCCATTGGCAGGGGATTTTGTTCATAATCCTTGACTCCCATTGCTGCTAGCTTACCTTAAAAGCCAACAACAGCCGAATCAGGGTGTTCCTAACCATAATGACGCCAGCATTTTGACAGCCATTCTTTAAATGCCAAATCGAAACCAGAATCCACGTGCACCACAAGAACACTTGCAATTGAAACGACAAATAGCAGATCTTACATCAAATTTGTGTCCTTAATAGGGGCGAGTATTCAGATATATGGCTCGAATTTTGACAAATCCAAAAATATGAATTTTTTTTTAAATATTAGACAAATTTATTACCTAACATTTAATACTAAAGAACAAATATTAAATACAAAAAGTTCACAAATAAGAACTCACAAAGCATGCAATATGTACCAAATTTTAAAAAAATTCAATACAATCCAAACTAAAATTTAAATTTCAGTTGGGTTCGGATTACATATTCGAATTTTGGATATTTTGCTCGTCCTAGTAATCAACGAAATCTTATAACAATCTTGAAAACAGCCATTTTCACTGCTCAAATTTGAGAATTATACTCTAAAAGCAAGCTCTAAACAGAAAGTATGATAACCAAAATATGGAATCAAAGTCTGCCCTAACAAGCCAAGGCAAATCAAACATTTCCTCTGCAAATTCAAATTCACCAAACAAAAATATTCAATCGAACGTAAAAACCACAGAATTCAAACCCAAAAACATTTAATATAAGCAAAAATCGCAAAGGAAAACCAGAGTTATAACAGAAACACATACAATCGAGTAACGCGGCTGTCCTTGTTGCAGGTGACGTGAAACCATGTGCAGGGCGTCACGAGGTTCGGATCCCAGCTCTCCAGCACCTTATCGGGGTCCGACAAGCTCCGGCGGAGCGAGGAGAGCGCGTCGCCGTCGGAATTCCCGCACGCTTTAGGCAAAACCAGCGACGCTGCAAAAATAGCTAGGGTTACGGTTACCGATAAATCGACGGCGGCCATAGCTCCGTCGGATCTTGTTAATATCGCCGGCGTAGTGCCTCCTCCGGTGGATTCGATCGTCCTCTTCCGCGTAACCAGACCAGACCACCGCCGCGACTTTGTGCGATAAAAAATGGCAGCGAAGAAAGGAATGTGCGGTGTTTGCGAAGGAGGACAATAAATGTGAAAAGTAGTTGCAATTTTTGGAAGAGACCAAACACGTCCTTATCATCAGACTTTAGTTTTTAGAGAAGACCTTAAAGCAGTCAACAGTCAATAATAGCTTTACCAGGTCATAGATGGTGGCCTTTACTTTCTTTTTTTTCTTTTTTTTATAAACTCTGTTTTCTTTTTTTATTTTTAACTTTTTTTATTATTTTAAAATTTTAAATACGAGAATAAATTTTTGATTTTTTTTATAAAATGGTTTCTGACGTCGAACTTGCCGCGTTAGTCGCTGTTGACATTGTTTGTTCTAGTATCATATTTTTTATTTTATTTTTTCTATCATTTTAGTTCCTTTCTATCCTTTATCCTCTGTAAAAAAATTTTTTGTAAAAAATAAATATGAAATTAAATATTTTTATATTATATTATAAATTAATTTTATATTTAAAATATTTCATCAATTTCTAATTATATTTAATTAAATAATTAATTTAATTCAAAAATTTTATTATGTAAATTAAAATTCAAAATAGAAACCAACTAACACATTTCTTTTCGTTTCTTCTACCTTCTTTTTTATTTTATTAATTAATATAAAATATAAAAATATCTTTGCTATTTTATATATAAGTTAATTAAATATGTACAAATATACTTGTATTTTATATAAAAATTTAAAATATATTTTGATATTAATGTATAATTATTTATATTATAATAAAAAAATATTTTTGAATAACAACATATAAAAATAAAAAAATAATACTTTTAATTAAGAGTGAGTATAATTTTATTTTATTTTTAATTAAAAGCACATTCAATAGTATATTCAAAAGCAATTAAGTAAATACTCCGTATGTTTCATAATAAAGTATTTATTTTTTCTATTTTATTCCGTCTTTATAACAAAGTATTCATTTCTATTTTTTTTTTAATAATTGTATTATTTACCTAACATTACAAATACTTTTACAACTTATAATATATTACAAAAATGTCATTACCTTTATATCACACAATATTAATAAAGTTATTTTAGTCATTTCTACTTTATTCCTACTATATTCCAATATAATACTAATATTTCTAGAACCTCGGATAAAAAGCAAATTGATACATAGTTATGAGATAGAGGGAGTATAAAAATATATGTTATATACTCCCTCCGTCCTATATAATTTGTTCCTATTTTCTATTTTCGTCCGTCCCATATAATTTGTCATTTTTATTTTTGGAAATATAATTATGCACTTTAATCGCCTTTTAAATTTTAAATTTTATAATTTTCTTAATTTTAATTAAACTATTTACTTATCTTAATCTTAATAGATAATTATTTTTACTAATATAATTTTTAATTACTTACTAATTATACTTTACCTAAATTCTCGTGTCTACAGTAATACACTCATATTACATGGGATGGGATGGAAGGAGTATTATATTAAAATGTGATATTGAATATAGGGCTGACAAAAATTAACCCGACCGGAACCTGACCTGAAATAGTTGGGTTTGGGTTGAGATTTTTGACCCAATTAATAATTGGGTTAAACCCGTTTAACCCATTTAATTAAATGGGTCAGGTTAAGATCTATATTTTGACATGAAAATAACCCTTCTAACCTGTTTAATTAATATTATTTTAAATTTAAATATATTTTTAAAATTTTATCAATACAATTCAATATTTATAGCCAATTTTATAAAAATAAACAATAAAAAATAAAGGATTGTGTTGTGTACTATTATGTAGTTTTTGTATATTCGATTCTTGAATATCGGTTTCATGATATGAATAAATAATTTTTTTGCTTTAATATGTATATATATTATGCATTTAAAAATTTTGTTAGTATAAATTGTAATTTTAAATTAAAATTTAAATATTCTAGATTTAATTGGGTTATATGAGTCAAATTCATATTGACCCGATTAATAAAAGGTCAGATTAAGGTTGCAAATATCAACCCATTTAATTAAACAGGTCAAATTTAGGTCAAGACTTTTGTAACCCGTTTAAGCTGACCCGAACCTGAACCTAAGGTACTTTATATATTAATATATACTTATTGAATCAAATCATCGACATAATAACCAAAGCACGACATTAGAAGTACTAATCATGTCATTTTGACGGGACACGAAGATTAATCAATATTTTAATACAAAAATAGAGTAAATAAAAAATGATAAATAATAGTAATATTAAATAAATGATAGTAAAAATGATGTAATTATATAAAAAAGATCATTTTTATTTTTTAATTTTATTGTGAAGTTTCGAAACTTAATGTATATTCTCTATATTTAAAAATTGTATAATGTCTTTTATATTTTAAAAAATATTGTATAAATTTTTTTTTATATTTTCCGCGTCTAAATTTTAGATAGCAGAGATTTCATACAATAATTTTCAAATATAAAGAGGTAGAATAAAGAGGTATATTGCAATTTTTAAAATACAAACAAAATTTATGTTGAATTTCAAAATTACTCAAAAGTTACGAATAATTTTACCTAAAAAAAAAAAAAAATAAATTGTATATTATTTATTTAAATAAAATTAATAAAATTATCAATGAATAAAATTGTTTAATACAAATAAATTGTCATAATTAATGGCCAGAAATATTAAACATATATTTCTTTTGCTATAATTTTTAAGTTTCTATCATTTGGACGGGATATTACATATATTATTTTAATATTAAATTTAAACTAAAATTTGTACCGCACAGCGTGTAAGCGCAAAGCGGGAAGAAGTTTCGCGACGTCAAGACAAAGATTGAAAAAAAAAAATAAATAAAAAAATAAAAACTGTCGAATATTAATTAATTTGTTTTCCGACGATCGCTCTGTATATTCATTTCTTCTGCGCCATAGAAAAGTCTCGTCTTTCTTTTGCGTGTCCTTTTTTACCATCGCATCCTACCTTTGTCCCCTTCCGATCGATCCATCGATTTACAGACGCGTTGCTGGGTAAATTCCTTCCCTACAAATACCCCACCCCCGCCGGAGAGTCTCCGCACACCCCAAATTTCTTCAGGATCCATCGATTAATTGTATTTGAGTTCGAGCTGCGTCGCGGAAATGGCGGATCAGTTGACGGACGACCAGATCTCCGAGTTCAAGGAGGCCTTCAGCCTGTTCGACAAGGATGGAGATGGTTCGATCGGTTTTTTTATTGCTTTTGATTATCGTTGGTTTCTTCCTTCTGCATTGATTGTTTATCGTTTCTGTGAATGCTGAATTTGGGGATTAGGGTTTCTCTATTGTGCGCCAGATCTGGTTTCTGTTTGCTTTGATTAAAATTGAAATCGGATTAGGGTTATTTTGATTGGTAATTGCTTGAATCATCGGAATGATTTCTTCGTCTTTGCGGTTAAACCGTGCCGAATTTGGGAATTAGGGTTTCTGTATTGTGCGTTAGATCTGGTTTCTGTTTGTTTTAATTAAAATTGAAATCGGATTAGGGTTATTTGATTGGTAATTGCTTGAATCGTCGGAGTGATATGTGTTTGTTCGGTGTTTGGATTTTGGGGTTATAATTTGATACGTGATGTTTTTTAATGTAAAATTGATTTTTATTATGATAAGTTTGATTTGATGTTGTTTTTGGAGCCAAAAATATTTCTGAATAGTAGAAATTTTGGAAAATCTTACGAAAGAACACACCCAATGACATTTGATTAATAATTAGTTGGATGATACCAAACTTATTATTTTTAATTTCGGTTGAAAGAAATATACCTATATGGTACGGCCTAATGGGCAATTTTGAATTATCACTATGCTATGGTATATAGTATTTGTTGTACTGAATTTTTTGTATAGTGATATACGATATTCAGTATAAATTTTAGTATGTCATACCGAACATCCTTAATTTGAAAACGTTTCGTATAGTTGTAGTCACGATTTTCGATTCGGGTGTGTTTGTTTGAGGGTTTGGATTTTGGGATGAGATTTGAAAAGAAAAAATTCTGAAGTTGAAATATTTGTATGATGTGATATAAATAAAAATTGACGTGATATTTTGAATATAAAATTGACTTTTAGTATAATATAAAAAATGAAAAATAAGTGTTTGATTTGATATTTTTTAGAGGGGGGAGGGGAATTTTGTAAGAATAGTAGAAATTCCACAAAATCCTTCAATCTAACACATCCGAAGTACTTTTCTTACTCAAGCATAGAGCTGTTAAACGAATCGAGTACCTGGCAAGCCAAGCTCGACTTGGCTCGTTTATAGAGATAAACGAGTCGAGCTCGAGCTCGAAAATTATTCTTTTTACAAACGAGCCGAGCTCGATCTCGGTTCACGAGTAGCTCAAATGAGCTCGTTAGTGACAATTAATTTATATTATTTATATATTAATATAATTTACAGAGATAAACAAGCCGAGCTCAAGCTTGAAAATTATTTTTTTTACAAACGAGCCAAGCTCGAGCTCGGCTCGCGAGTAGCTCAAATGAGCTCGTTACCAATAATTAATTTATATTATTGATATATTAATATAATTTATAGGGATAAACGAGCCGAGCTTCAACATGACCCAATTTTCACCTTATATACTATTCCCATTTCACATTTTGGCTTCCGTTTCGCTCAAATGATTTTTTCAACGCCACTTCATTTTGGTTTCCGCCAATAATGTCGCGGATTATTTATTGCAATTTTCTGATTACTTGAACGAACTTAATCGAACAGGTTGCATCACAACCAAGGAGCTCGGCACGGTGATGAGATCCTTGGGTCAGAATCCGACGGAAGCCGAGCTCCAGGACATGATCAATGAGGTGGATGCCGACGGCAACGGGACCATCGATTTCCCGGAGTTTTTAAACCTCATGGCGAGGAAAATGAAGGATACCGATTCCGAGGAGGAGCTGAAGGAGGCGTTCCGCGTGTTCGACAAGGATCAGAACGGTTTCATCTCTGCTGCCGAGCTCCGTCATGTCATGACAAACCTCGGCGAGAAACTGACCGACGAGGAGGTCGATGAAATGATCCGCGAAGCTGATGTGGACGGCGATGGGCAAATTAATTACGAGGAGTTTGTTAAGGTTATGATGGCTAAGTGATGTTTTAACACATGAATATACAAAAATTCAGAAATTTTTTTTTTTAAAAAATCATGAAAAGAAGAAACTATTGTAGACGAACGGCGATGTCGCCTAGTTTAATGGTCTTAAATCGTTTTTCTTTGTCTTGATTGCATTTTACGATTTTTAAGTCGTATGTAGGAATGGTTTTGGGTTCTTTAGTTATGTGTGACGGTTCTTGTTTTACTATCGATCTTTTATGCCTTGGGGTGAGTTTATTGTGCGCAAATGTGTCGACACTTTGGTAGTAGTAGTAGTAGTTTGTAATCGATTATAGATACTTATTAGAGTGATGATGTTGTCCATGTATATGCTATTTGAGGTGTTCCTTGTTTTGAAATTCTCGTATTTTGTCGAAATCGCAATGCTAAGGTTGTCGTGGTAAGAACTTGTCGTGGTATTTATTTATTTATTTTTTTCCGCGCGAGAATTATGTGTAGGAGACAAGACTTAGAGGTGCCCCACGGCTCCGTAACTAAATGGTTGTTGTTACTATGTTAAGAGTTACAATAGTGTTGACATATATTGTGTACTATCAGACATCGTATAATAACTACGGATAATATAATATAGTGTAAACTGTTTTTTTAGTCCAGTAATTGGACCTCAATAGAGCATGTTGCAAATTAGTCTCATAAGTGAAATTTTTTTGCTGTTTTAGTCCTCCGGCGTTGGAGATGCCCGCGTGGCTCGCCGGAGGTGACGTATCCACGTGGATTTTTTTTTTCATTTTTTAAATTTCTTTAAAACTTATTTTTAATTTATTTTAAATTTTATTTGTATTTTTTTTAAATTTTTTTATTTGGTCCAATTAAAAAAAAAATAAAATAAAATTATAAAAAAATGAAAAAAAAATCCACGTGTCCTTTAGGTGTCGCTGACCTGGCGGACACGTCACCTCCGGCGCCGGAGGACTAAAACAGCGAAAATTTTTCACTTATAGGACTAGTTTGCGACAAGCTCCACAGGACTAAAATGATACAGTTATGGGACAAAAAAACAGTTTACCCTATAATATATTAACATAATACGATTATAATTTTTTTTTATTTATAATAAGATTAAAATTGTTGACATTTTTAATAATAAAATCAAAATTGATTATTTCTGTTTTTATTGGTATTATTTTTTATTTTTTATTTTCGTAAATTTTAATATTATATTGTTAATCTCCGTTAGTTATAAATTTTGAATGGTGTGATTGGTTGGGGGAAAAATTGGAAAAAAGTATTTTGTTTGTATGTATAGTCAATTATTAGTTTTTTTTTTTTTTTTTCTATATATTTGTTTTTGAAAAAATATATTTTGTATTTTACAAAGAGTTACGATTTGATATATGGGAGAAAGTTTACAAAGAAATAAACAAATTAAAAGTAAAATTATAGTAGAAATAACTATAATAAATATAGTTTAAATCAATCAATGGATAATATTCAAAATAAAATGTTGTTAGATTAATAAATTCCAATTATAGTTTCCCACATTTAAATTTCGATTTCGATTATTTATTTTTAATAATAAAATTAATTTGAAACATGTAAATAAATAAATTATATTTTATCTAAAGAAAACAAGATAATCAATAATTACATATTGAAAGAAAAAAAAAAAAAGTAAAATAGTAGTAATAAAAATAAATCAATAGGAGAAACTTCTTCACGGGAGTAAGACAATATATAAGTTCAAAAATTTAGAAAACGAAAATAGATAATTTTAGTCGAACCACACCAATGTATTCTTAGCATATGTTCAAGGCCAAGATGATTTGTAATTTTGAGTTCTCTTTGAGGATCTTCATGTTGTCCGAAGATACCATTCCTTTTTAATCCGAAAGAAAATATCAATGTTATGATACGTAATTGTAACATTAAATCGATTGTACGTTTATATTCAATAATTATTTCTACTTTAAAAAGTTCAAAGCCAAAACAAAATCAATCTATTCAAGATATTGTATTAAATATATATATATATATATCTTATGTTATATTCATTTTACTTTTCCCAAAATAGTTCGCAACATCCAAAAAACATCGTAAAAAAGAAAGGAACATACCATTTTTTCACCCCCCAAATTCAAGAATCATGCGAGATTATTACCTTGATTTGAAGGTTGCTATGAAGCAACGTCGACATCCATATTTTCATGTGCTTGCTCAACTGCCTTAGGTTTCAAGGTCGATGCCTTTCCATTCTGAAAAAGACGGAATTATAATGAATTGAGGTCATTAAATTGCATCCACAAAAGTTCGAGCATTAGAAATATGTCAATTAGACACACACATATATGTGTGTGTGTGCGCGCGCGCACGGACGCGACATATTTGTGCATATATTATGTTATGTTGGGCACATAGTTTGTCTTACATTAGTTTTTGGACCCTTCTTTGGTTTTTTGGATTTCTTATTTGAAGTTTCTGTCGATGCCGGAGACTTATTTGAAGTTTCTGTTGATTCCGGAGATTTCTTCTTTCTTCCTCGAGTAGATTTAATACTTGATGCATCAAAATTCTGAAAAAAAAAGAAAAAAAAGAAGCATAATCATGGTTACATATTTTCACAGAAAAAAATAACTATTTTATCTTAGTAAGTAACTTTCATTTCATATCACTAATTAGTTTCAAATTTCAATATTTAGAATATATCCTTTAGAAAATTCAAATTTATGTTTCATAGCTTGTATATAACTTGAAAGAATTATAGAATAAATGAACATATGAAATACATGCATATTTGGGAATATGGTCTTAAGAGTATAAATAAAGATTATTTCATTTAGGTGTATGTATATATATATATATATATTATAAAGATTTTTTTTACCATTTATTATTCCAAAACACCAAAGCAAATCTTCCTCCGTGGCATAACAAAGTATAAATTTTTCTATTTTAGTATGTCCCATAACAAAGTATCAATTTCTTTTTTTTTTAGTAACTGTACTGTCTATCTACCATTACAAATACCCTTACAACTTACAATATATTATACAAATGTCATTACTTTTATATCACAGATACTAATAAGGTTATTTTAGTCATTTCTATTTTATTCATATTATATTCCAATATAATACTAATATTTTTAAAACTATATGCAAAAAACAAATAAATATTTACTTCTGGGACAACGGAGGGAGTACTTATTTTTTATTTTTTATATTATATAAAAAAAAAAAAAATCAGTTTTACATATACCAAAATCTAAACTCCAAAACAAACACACCCTTAAGGTTGCGTTTGGTCATGCAATGAATTTGAAATTTGTATAGTTACGATGGATTTGAAATTCAAATTCCTTAAAATTTCACAATTTATTTAATTACATATTATTTCAAATCAATTCCAAAAACGTAATTAAATCAAACAATGGATCCGAAGTAATTTTTTATTCCATTTTCATTTAAAATCTACTTTCAAATCCAAATTCTTACAACTAACTTAATAGTTTTATGACAAATAAAGTATCACACTAATAAATCTATACCATTTTCCCAAATAGTCCGGAAAAAAAAAAAGAATAAATGTATACGAATGTTACCGGATCATAGATCGAAAATCCTCGTTCTTTAGCGAATATAATGTATCTATCAAGATCTTTCCTGCTATAGAATTTCTGTCCACAAACATTGCTATAACACTGCATTTCAAATACCAATAAATTCATCAACTCAAAACAAATACATGTATTATACATTATTTCAAATTTCATATAAACGACTCGGGAAATATCAAATTTAAAACAAATTTTCTCAAATTTTCTCGAATGGCCGTTGTATGTAATATTTTATAATAATAATAATAATAATAGGTATTTTATATATATATATATATAGAAAATCACAAAAATTGCATAGTAAAAAAATTAAGAAAAATATCAAAGAAAACAAAGCCCAAGTAAGTGCCAAACATTCATAAGTACTAATTCTCTTTATATTTTTTTTTTTCACATGTTTTCTCAAAAAAATTAATATATTACATATAGTCATTATTTTTATATTATCTACACAATTTTCTATACCTTATATGAAATATATCCCTTCAAAATATTTCACAAAACAAACACACCCACAAAGCAACTAAAGTCATCAAAATGAATGAAGATGGAAAAATTGCAAATTTTATTCATGTATTATATATATAACCAACAATCACTCTATATTTAATCAGCGTATTTTGGTTCTATATTTTACAAAACAAAAATATTTATTTTGCATATTCCAATTATTTATTTACAAACGGAAATCAACCGACAGAAGTTATGCAATAGAAGTAATAATTGACCACATATACATACTTAGATGTACAAATTATTTAGATGAACACACTCTCATATAAATATCCATTTCTTGCCTTTGTTTTACTATAGAAACCACTACAATAAAATTCAGCTTCTTAGAATTATGTCAAAAAATAAAAATAAAAAAAATACATAATTTGTAAAACATTTTAAATTACAAATGTCATTTATATTATTAGTTGTCGGGTGCTTAGGGCTCTATTCTTTTTAATTTTTATTTTCTGTCTAATATTTTTATTATGCAATCACTATAATTTTCTAGGTAAAAAAATGCATTATTTATTCTTAAAAAATATCCAGTGCGCACTTTCGAGTAGTGGCTGCGGATTCCCACGTCATAAAAAAAAAAAAAAACCAAACAAACTTAAACTCAAATTACAAAACGAAATACAAAACAAACACACGATAAATATACCAAATCACTTTGTTTTAATACACTTAGGATCAAAACTACTAAAGCTAGATTTATGCATTCAAGAAACCACATAAGGAGTAATTAAAAAACCTTCCGATTATGCCGAATAAAATTTTGAATAACAACGGATACATCGATAGAACGAAGAACACTTAAAGAATACATATCCATCTTGTTAGAAACAGATCGATTTTCAATTTAAAATAAAATAAATTATTTACAAAACCTTAAAAACATCAAAAAAAAAAAAAATAAAAATCTAAAGTCATATTGATTTAAATTAATTAACACGATTTAAGAATGATACCTTAACCGATTGTCCGTTCCGATTCTTTCCGCACTCCAATGTCCAACCCTCCGGAGGGGGAGGGAAATCTTTTTCTTTCAAATCTTTTTTATCCATTGGAGAAGATATTTGAAATGTACTTCGATTTAAAATCTAAAAAAAATAAATAAACAATGATGGAGCTTGTTTATAACAAGAATTATTTGTGGGGTACGGACGGTAGTAAAGTAGCAATTGAGCGAGTGACTGCAATATTCGATTCTATCGAAGAGGCGACAACAAAACTTGAGACAAAGGCGACCAAACGTATATAGAATAATATTAAAATCGTCCTAAATAAGGTAGATTTAATGTAAAAATATTTAAAAGAGGATTATGATTAGATTTTTCAGGCATCCACAACGAACAACCATGAAGATTCACAGAAGTGAGGTGTACGAAAACCTTACTGATGGCGGCGCCGGAGACAATTTTCGGAGATCGCACAAGAAGCCCTAACCTCGATTTGAAACGGCGCGCGGGTGAAAATTGAGAATTATTTGAAGGAGCCCTAACCTCGCCTCGATTCGATTCGACTTGCGCATGGCCCATCACCCAAACTTGAGATATATATATATATATACTTGCTTCATTGTGTTGTACTCCCTCCGTCCGGCTCTAAGGATCTCATTTACTTTTTGCGTGTTGATATTTGAATATTAATTATTATATAAAAATGTAGGACAAATTAACGAAAAATGACAAAAAAATACTTCTATTAGTGTATTATAATACTATTATAATGACATTTGTACTGAAAATTTTACAAATATAAGAATATTTTTAATGTTAACTTCATCTTGCTAGTCCTCTCTTTAATTTTGTAAATTTTATTCTATATATGTTTGGTCGCCTTTTTCACTTATAAATAAAATAAATTATTTAAAGATCTTTAAACATCAAATAATCCAAGGATGTTAGGCAATTATATGTTAATTTTTAACTGTTAGCTAATTCGATTAGCGGTTAGCTATTAGATGTTAGCTGATTCAATTAGCTGATTTGACTAGCTCAATATATTAATTATTTGTACTAAAGTATTTGGTAAATAATAGTTTGATATTAGTTATTTATACATAAAATGATAATTAAGGATATTTATATTTTATTTTTAAAATGTTTAGTTGAGTTTTTTCGGTTTGTAAGATTTTTTAGAATTATATTATTAGTTATTGTAATTATGAAAGTTTTATTAAAATATTTATTTTTGTTATTTTTAAATATTCTTTAAGAAAATATATTTTTATTGAAAACTATGATTATTTATTTATTATAAATAACATAAATATATAAAAAATTCGTATATGTATTTTTATTAAATTACTTATTAATTAATGTACTTTTTCATTAAACTTATAATTTTAGATAAATCTTAATAATATTAATAATTTTATTTTTCTTTTATTTTAAAAAAAGTAAAATAAAATTTAAAATAAATTAATTGATATATGAAAATAATAATTTCAATTATTTTTAATTTATGAATATAAATTTATAAGTTATTAGAAGAAAATATATTCAAAATAAGAAATTAAAATAAATAAAATGAAAAAGTTAATATGAAACATTGGGATATACGTTTCAAAATTTAGCCTTTTTGGGGCACAATAAATTATTTTAAAATTTTAATTTATTAAATACAAAAATTAGTTGGGTTGCTGGCCAAACAATTAAAATTTCTTCGATAAACTAGAAACTTTTTTAAAAACGATTTGTCAAACACTTTAGGGTGTGTTCGGTACAGAGAATTGACAATAGAGAAATTGAAATGTTTCCATTTCTATTGTTTGTAAGCCAGAGAAATGGAAGTTGAGAAATAAATTATTTTCATTTATGTGATTTCATTTATCTCTCATATCCAGATAAATAGCGAGAAATGAATGTTGTAGTATTATTTTTAATTTTTTATAAATCTAATTTAGTACTATTTAATTTTATAAATTTTTTTAAAATTATATTATTTCAATTTTACAAAAATCACACTAAATTTATTATTAAGTATTTAATTTTTACGATTTTTTTATAAAAAAATTGTACTAAAATATAATTTTACAAAACATCATATATATATAATTTATAGTAATTTTTTTAAAAAAGAAAATTCATCAAATTTTTTTTTTCATGAATTCTCACGCGTTAAAACTTTCTTTTGTCCAATCAATCAGTTAGTCTTGTTCAATTCATTCAATTATCTGCATTTTTTTTTTTACATTTCTCAATTGAATTCTCTATTTTATCAAGTAAGAGAATTAATTCTCATTCTCTATTCAATTTCTTTTTTATCTGCAATTTCATTATTTATTCTCATTTTTTATGCAATTTCATTTTGTGTACCAAACGCTCCCGTAGAATTACTTGATAAGAACGCATTACACCTTAAGTGTGTCCAATGCGATTCTTTCCGCACTCCAACCTCCAACCCTCTGAAGGGGAGGAAATTTTTTTTATCCATCATACATTGTATTTGAAATTTACTTCGATTTCAATTCTAAAAAAAAAAAAAAAAAGATAATTATGGTCCTTGTTTATAACGAAAAAAATTTGTGGAGTGAGGACGGTAGTAAAATAGCAATTGAGCGAGTGATTGCAATCTTAGATTCCATCGAAAATGTGACAATAAAACATAAGACAAAGACAATAAGACATGGAAAGAATAACATTAAAAGCGTCCTATATAAGGTACATTTAGTGAAAATATTTAAAAGAGGATTTTTAATAGACCTGTCGAAATATTTTAGATTTTTGGAGTATCTACTACGAACAACCATGAGGATTCACAAATGCAAGGTGTAAAAAAACCTTATGTGATGGTGGCACCAAAGTCGCTTTTTGTCAATCGCATGAGGAGCCCTAACCTTTACTTAATACGGCGCGAGGGTGAGTATGAAGAACAATTCGAAGGAGCCCTAAATTCTCTACGTAGGGTGTTTTCGTTCGGAGAATTTCTTCAAAATTTTACTATTCATCCAATTTTTTCCTCCAAAAAAATATCAAATCAAACATTTATTTTTCATATTTTATATTATACTAAAAATTAAGTTTACATTCAAAACATTACATCAACACCTATTTATATCACATCATACAACTATTACAATTCAAAATTTTCACTATTCAAATCTCAACTCAAAAGCCGAATTCTCAAACAAACACACCCGAAGTGTTTCACAGTATGCTCTGGCTCCTTGTATAAGGAGAAGTTAAAAACGCTGATGAAAATTTATATTTAAAAATATATATATATTTACGAATTCTTCCGGGTTAATCCACCCTCCCGGCCTATTTAATGAGTGGGTTTTGTTATTTTAAAAGTTTTTTTTTCCATAAGTCATTTGCCTTCAACCAATTTCATCTTGCTAGTCCTCTTTAATTTTGTAAATTTTAATCTTCAAACTTGATAATTTTGATTAATCTCTAATATTCTTTAAAATTCTATAAAGTGCACCTTAGTGAAATATCGATAAAAAAACTTTTTATATATTGTAAGAAACAAATCGACTTAATATAAAAATAACATGAATAATTTAAACAACTTTAAACATCAAACAATCCAAATCATATCGATTTAGATTACTTAAAATGAATTAAGCATTACACCTTAGTTCAATGTCTCCGATGATGCGATATATTCTTTCCTCACTCTAACCTCCAACCCTGACAAATCAATTGATAAATTTATCATTTATGACAAGGTAGAGATTAAAAGTGATAAATAAATGAATGGTAAAAAAGTAAAATTTGTGTTTAAAAAAGAAATAAAATAATAGTTATTGCACGTCCCAACTAGAAAAATAGGACATTAGTTTGTTGACGGATGGAATATAACATTTTATATTTTCTAAAAAAAAAAAAATCTATTTTCATTTAAAAATAAAATAAATAATTTAAAGAATCTAAAACATCAAACAATCTTAATCATATTGATTCAGAATATTTAACACAAATTAACTATTACACTTTAACTGAATGTCTGATTCAGGAGGGGAGGCTAATCCTTTTCTTTCAAATATTTTTTACTCATTAGAGATTGTGTTTGAAATGTACTTCAATTTCATTTCTAAAAATATAACGATGGTTCTCATTTATAACAAAAATGATTTTTGGGGTGAGGATGATAGTAAAGTAGCCATTGAACGAGCGATTACAGTCTCCAAATCCATCAAATAAGTGATGACAAAATATGAGACAGAGGCAACTAGACGTATAAAAAAATAACGTTAAAATCGCCCTAAATAAGGTACATTTAATGAAAAAATATTTAAAATAGGATTATGAATAGACCTGTCAAAATATATTAGATTTTTCGGGTATCCACTGTGAACAACCATGAAAATTCACATACGTGAGGCGTAGAAAATCCATCCATGATGGCGGCACCAGAGAAGTTTTTCGCCAATCGCACGAGAAGTCTTACCTCTACTTGACGCGGCGCGGCGCGGGGGTGGGAATAGAGAATAATGCAAAGGAGCACTAAATTTGCTAAGTGTTTCACAATGTGCTCGGACTCCTTTGTATAAAATGGTGTTCAAAATGCTGGTGAAAATTGATATTTATAACAACATAGCAAACCCTATAGAAATATATAGAATCTTGGGTAAATTATATAATATCCCATTGTGTTTTAGTAAAAATATACAAAACACTTTGTATTTTATTTATTGCGTGAAACCCTCTTGTGTTAATTTCAAGTTTGCATAGAACATCTTCTTTGTCCAAAACTGATATTTAGTTCTAAATAAAGACCTAAATTACGCAAGTTTTATACAAATAAAAGATATAAAATATCTTAAATAATTTTTTTAATAAAATAAATAATTGATTAATCTTTCAATTTATAATTTTTTTGAAATAAATTGTTATCTGATTTTTACAAAAGTTAAAAAATAGAATAAATAATTTGAAGAACTTTAAACTTCAAACATTCTAAATCATATTGAATTAAATTACTTAACACGAATTAACCATTACACCTTAACTAAATGTCTGGATATGAGGAAAATCTTTTTCTTCAAAATCTTTTTTTACCCATCAAACATTGTGTTGGGAATGTACTTCAATTTCAATTCTTAAAAAAAAAAATAATGATGGTCTTCATTTATAACCAAAAATGATATATGAGGTACAAGGTAGTAGTAAAGTAGTAATTGAGCATGTCATTATAGTCTTCGATTCCATCGAAGAGGCGACAATAAAAGTTGAGACAAAGACAAACAAACGTATAAAGACGAATAAAATTAAAATCATCCTAGATACGGTTATTTTAATGAGGAAAAAAATTAAAAAGAGTATTATGAATAAACTGTAAAAATATATTAGATTTTCCGAGTTTCCACTGGGAACAACGTAACCATGAGGATTCACAAAGGCAAGGTGTACAAAAAATTTACGTAATGGAGGCACTAAAGATGCTTTTCTCCAATCACACGAGGAGCCCTAACCTCTACTCAACGCGGCACGGGCGCGGGAATGGAGAAAATTTTGAAAAATCCCTAAAATTGCTCAAGTGTTTCACAATATACTTTGGCTCCTTCTATGAGGGGATGTTAAAAATGCTGACAAAAATTGATACTTAAAAACATATTATGAATCTAGTCAAAAATATATTAGATTTTCCAGGCTACTTCACCCGCCCGGCCTAACAAATGGTTGGATTTTATTATTTTAAGTTTTTCTCGTAAGTTGGCCAATTGGGCTACAGGCTAGATAAATAAAGTTTATTACTCCTTCCGTCTCATAACCACTACTAGAAAAAATGTTGATAATTATAGAAATTTGTCGCAAATTTTAATCTGTGACAATTAAAAGTCACAGAAAGTAATTTCGTGACAAATTTATGTCATAACGTTTTGCTTTGACTATTCCGTAAGTAATATTTGTAGAAAAAGTTACAAATAACTTTCTGTGACTATTTAAAGTAACGACTTATATAACAAAAATGTCAAAGATATTTCTATTCCGTGTCTTTTGACTATTTCGTCACAAAAAATTGTCACGAAATTTTTTCTTGACTATTTTAAGTTTCGGCAAAAATAACTAAAATATTCACAACATTTTAAATGATTACAGATATTCTCATAGTATAATTTTCATAACTTTTTAAAATCAAATGTCACAATATAAGTAACGAAAACAACTATAATTTTTCTTATTATCGTTTGTAGCTATTCAAAATAATAAAATCATCTTCAATATCTTTATTCAATATCGTTCTAGCTATTCAATTTTTTTGTTAAAAATTCATGATGATATATTAAATAAATATGTATATATTGTTAAAAGATAATTTTATAGTCAATAATATTTATATAGTTAAAATATAATAACAAATAAAAATTAATATTTTAGAGTAGATAGGTAAGTTGGCATGACAGGTCTTCTAAGTCTTTAATAACTATAAGGTCACTAGTTCGAAACTCTTCGACGAAAAAAATAATCGTGTGCAAAAATATAAAATATAAAGTCATGAAATTGTTACAACTTTCGTTAATATAAAATCACGAAATTGTTACAACTTTCGTTAAGATAAAATCACAGAGGTGCAATTGTATTATTTTGTAACTTATTGTCACGAAAATGTCACTATTATAAAATATTCACGAAATTTTGTTGCAGCTTCTGTTGCTATATAAAGTCACAGACATGTCATAGTATTATTCTATAACTTATTGTCACAGAAATATCACCACTTAAGAAAAAGTCACCAGCAAAATTTCATGGAAATGGTTCCGTATATTTTTCCGTGACCAATTTGTATTAAAACCGTGACTTTTTTTACCGCAACTATAGCCTAATTTTCTGGTTGTGAACAAAGTATTTATTTTTCTATTTTAGTCCGTCTCATAACACAATATTCATTTCATTTTTTTAGTAATTGTACTATCTACCTAACATTACAAATATCTTTACAACTTACAATATATTACACAAATGTCGTTACATTTATATCACACAATAGTAATAAGGTTATTTTAGTCATTTCTACTTTATTCGTACCACATCTCAATATAATACTAATATTTCTAAAATTCCGTACGAAAAACAAACGGATATTTAGTTATGGGACGGATGGAATATAATTTTAGTTATTATTGATAATCAATTTTATATTTTCTAATATAATCTCTTAAACTTTTTTTTTTTCCTTTTCAATATCGTGCATTGCCCTTGCACAAGGATAACACAAGTCCAAATTATATACATTTAAATTTGCTTAATTGTGTTGTTGTGTTTTCCTTTTGATTTGCTTTTTATCAACTTCATCTTGCTAGTCCTTTCTTTATCTTTTAAAATTTTATTCTTCAATTTGAAAAAATTTTGAAGTTCTCTAGTATTTTTTGAAAATTCTATAAAATGCACTTTAGTGAATTCGCTCGGGAATAACCTTTTATACTTTTTATGGAACATATCGATTTTCATTTAAAATTAAACACCTATAAAAATTTGAATGCACTTTTGTGTTGTTTGTTTGGGGGTTTGAATTTTGAGTTGGGATTTGAATAGTAAAAATTTTGAATTTGAATAGTTGTATGATGTGATATAAATAGGTGTTGATGTGATGTTTTGAATGTAAAATAGATTTTTAGTATAATATAAAAAAATGAAAAATAGGTGTTTAATTTGATATTTTTACATACTAAACCGGAATTATCGTTCATTGAAAACAATATGCTTTGCAAACAAAAATTCAAAACAAAATAGATCTACTTATTTGAAATTTTTGGAAATTACTTTAAATCCACTGTTTGGTCTAATTAGGTTTTTAGAATTTATTTAAAATGATATAAAATTAAATAAGTTGTTAAATGTTAAGGAAAATGAATTTCAAATCCATTAGTGGTTTTATATATTTCAAATCCATTGTATGACCAAATGAAATTTTTAAAGTTCAAAGTGCTACACACGATGCAATTAATAAAAAAAAAAAAAACCAACAATCAACAAAAAAAATTGTAAAATTTTATCTATGGAATAAATAACAATTAAAATGTTTGGAAAATTTAATAAAAAAATAAAATAATTAATCACTTTTTAATTGATTTGCAAAACACGTGACAATTGAAGTATTTATAAAATATACTAAAATAAAATCATATAAAATTATTTATACACAATAATAAGAAAAAAATAAAAGTAAAAAATAGAAACAAATACTCGTAATAATTGATATCTTCTCAAAAATGATAAAACTAAACATAAAAAAATCAAAAGCAATATAATAAAAAATATCATCTTTGTATGGTCTGTATGTCTAAAAATTGTGAAAAAAATATATATATAATAATGACATCCGAAAAATCACACATATTTAATATTTGCATTTTTATTTGTACAAAAAATAATATTTAATTAATATATATAATATTTCTAACTAACACAAAATATATATGAATATTATAGAAAGTTATCCAAATAATTAAGCATTTAAAATCAAAAATAAAATTTAATATAATAATTTCTCCATATTTATATATAGTTAACAACATTTGTTCAAATATTATAAAATAATTACAATTACAAAATCAAAATAAATATAAAAATTAAAAAGACTTATTGAATTTGATGATTGATAATACTTCAATACCAAACGCAACAACTTATTGTTCGTGAATATCTTCCGGCATTCAAATTGTATTCTCTCCCAGAACGTCTCTCAAAACATTAAATATTGTTAATACAATCAAAATGGGAAAAAAAAAATGAAAGATAAATATATCTCAACAAATAGATAGAATAAATCAAAAAGAAAAACAAAAACAAAAAAAATATAATGAAAGATAAATTACAGTAGCAATCGATTACTCGATTAACATATCTCAACATTATGGCCGGAAAGTCTCTTCAAGTAGTAGCACATTCCACCTTCAAACATTTTACTTCTACAAAATAATAGAAAAAAACAAAATTAGTAAACAAAAAACAGAGAAAATATGAACAATAAGAATGATAAAAATTCGTGAAAGAATCTGTAAAATATATATATATATATAGAATATGAATTCTAAAGCAAATGAGTATAAATTAAAAAAATAAATTAGACATTGATCTTCTATATATATATATATATATAGATAGAATATAGATCATGAAAACTATATCATCCCACCACCTATTTTCTCTAATCGTACCACTCCTCTATCACTTTTATCAAAGGATTGTATTTTTAATTTTATTAAATTAACTTATAAATATTTTTTTATTAATATAATCATACAAATATAAATATAAATATAATTATAATTATTAATAAAAATGAATTAAATTAAATAAACAAAATTGAAAACACAAATATACATACAAAATTAATATAAAATTCATTAGATTTTTAAAAATTTTAAATTTAAATAAAATTATTTTTAAAAAATAGATATAGGATATCACATGTTTGTTACTAAAATTTTATTTATTTATTTATTTATTTATGGATTATAATCTAATAAAAAAAATAAAGTAATTAAATATAAAAAATTAGAAAAAAACTTATATAATAAAAATAGTTAATTATAATACTAATAAGTGAAAATAATGGAATAGTAAACTGTAATTCTGAAAAACTGTATAAATATCAAAATAAAAAAATAAAAAAATCTCAAAATTCTGTGATTGCAGAATCTTTTAAATTCTATGATATGATATGATTATCATGTTTAGCTGATTTTACTTTGTTATTTCACTACAAGGGAAAAATCATTTTTATAACAAAAAAAATTTTTTGTCTCTAAATTTACTTTTTCTGTTACTAAAGACATTAGAGACGGAATTATGAATGAAATTACGTTAGCTATGTGAACTTCAGGGATGGAATTCCGTTACAAATATATTATTTTTTATTTTTTTTTGGTGGTGTTTAAATAATCTTTATTTATAGTCTTAATTCCTTATTCCCAAATATGCATGTAGATATTTTTGCATTTATTCTATAATATATATATATATATTTTTTAAGATATATAAATGTTTTTTAAGAAATAAATAAATAGCAAGAAAAACCCAACACCTACCACACATGTACAGCAGCAGCAGGTGCAACTGCAAATCAACAACGACGACGGACCGTGGATGGGTGACACGTGTCTAAATCCTAGCCATTCAATCTACCTAACTAATTATAATCAATCTTCTTCTTCCTCCAAGTACAAAAGGGCAGTGAAGTGCAGTGAGCGATTTGATTCCTAAACCCCCACATTTGTGATATTGCATCGCAGCCGTTGTTCCCGATCGAGATGGACGGTGGAGATGAAGCAGTAGCAGCAGGGGGCAAGTTGAGGATTCTGTGCATCCATGGATTCAGAACGAGTGGAAGCTTTCTCAAGAAGCAAATCAACAAATGGGATCCTTCAATTATTTCACATTTTCATATGGTAATATTATAGTGGCTTTGTTTAGGGATTATTTCAAAAAAATTGATGGATTAAATAATAATAATAATACTTCATCCGTCCTATATCTATCTATCTATCTATTTATTTTTTCACAAATTTTTAAAAATATTAGTATTATATTGGAATATAGTAGAAATATAAATTAGAATGATATTTGTAATGTTATATAGATATTACAATTACTAAAAAAAGAAATAAATAATATGGAACTGACCAAAATGAAAAAATAGATATATTGATAAGAGAACGAAGGAGTAATAATTTTAAATTAAAAATATTTTATGTTAGATTAAAATAATTTTATATTAATATGTTTATATCACATCAATTATTTTAATTGAAAATTATATTCAGTATGTTCAGCGTTTTCGGATGAATTAATTTTTTTTGTACAAGAAAGTGTATTGGTAATATAAAAAAAATAATATTTTGTATTGAATTATTGATTTGTTTTTGGATGAATTGATTTTTTGTAGTATGGAGAAATGTGTTGGTAGTATAAAAATAATATTTTGTATTAAATTGTTAACTTTTTTTTTTATGAGTGAATAATATATATATTATATTAAAATATATAATGCATGTGTATATTTGTAGTTTTTTAATAATATTTATAAAAGTGTTTCATTGAAAAATGTTAGATGAACGGACTGATTTCAAATCTAAAATTTAAACATTTTGATTTGAAATTTAAGTTTTGGTTTATACAATATTTTTTATAGTAAGTATGTATAAATTAATTGTATTTGTAATTTACGTAAAAAAATATATATATATATATTGAAATTAGTGAATGCTTGTTTTTATTAAAATAAAATATAAATACTTTTTTAGTAAGATGGACGATAATGATAAAAGAAATATTTAAATTAGAACAAATAAAAAATTATATTTTAATCTATTATAAAACCCTAAAGTAACCTATTTGTATCGAGACAGGATAATTTTTAAAATATTTAGACATATAATTTTAATATTGATTGAAATGTTACCGAAAAAATATACTTTTATAAAAAATTATAAAAATAATATAGTAAAGAAACTATAATCTAACTATTGGTGTTAAAAGAAAAAAAAAAAAAAAAAAAAAAAAAAAAAAAAAAAAATTCTAGAATAGATGTGACTATATTTATGAGTGTAGACAACATGTTTGTTGAAATGCCTGAATAAGGAATTTGTTGTAGGATTTTCCCGATGGGATTTTTCCAGCCGGAGGAAAGTCCGAAATCGAGGGCATATATCCACCCCCATATTTCGAGTGGTTTCAATACAACAAGGTAATTTTTTTGGCGTAAAAAAAAAAAATAGACACATTTTTTTTATCAGCTAAAAAATATTTATGTTCGACTATATATTACAATGTTGAATACAAGTAGTTTACAATGTGTTGTGTTTGTTGGTAAGGAATTTACCGAGTACCAAAATTTGCAAGAATGCGTCGATTACTTGTGCGAGTACATTACAAGCAATGGTCCTTTCGATGGTTTGCTCGGCTTCTCGCAGGTATCATTTTATCTTATTTTATTTTGATTAAATTATATCCGCATCGATATACTATTTATTTTTATTTGTTTTACTATAATTGTTATTACAGCTTTGCGCGGAGGATATATATAATTTATTTTTATTTATTTTAAAAATAATTGCTATTACAATCTTATGGAGACGATATACATAATTTACTTTTATTTGTTTTTTCTATAATTGTTATTACAATTTTGTGCGGACGATATATATAATTTTATCTCAGGTTTTGTTTTAATATGATTGTTAATACAATTTTGTGCGGACAATATAGTATAATTTATCTTTATTTTGTTTAATATACTTTTTTTCGTCCATTAAATATTTTTTTCTTTTTCTTTTTAATTTGTCAAAAAAAAAAATGTCCTTCCGTAGAAATTTCTTTATGTACTCTTTAATTTATATTCTCTCAAATTAGTAAATATCATATTACATTCATTAAAATTCATGTCCTATTCAAATGAGCATATCAATTTTATGTTACTTTTATTTTCTTTATTATAATTGTTTATACAATTTTGCGATCGTAGGGAGCTATTCTATCGGCGCTTCTCCTAGGATATCAAGCACAGGTACGCAATCCTACAAAAATAGCCGATCCGAACCTCATAACTAAAAATTTAAACTTTTTATACATAAGTTTCTTTTCGAATAATATAGGGAAAAGTACTCAAGGATCACCCGCCGATGAAATTGTTTATATCGATGTCGGGTACCAAGTTTAGGGACCCGAGCATATGCGACGTTGCTTACAAAGACCCGATCAAGGTTAAATCGGTTCATTTCATCGGGGAAAAGGATCGACTAAAAATACCCTCCGAGGACCTCGCCACGGCTTTTGAGAATCCTCTCATTATAAGACACTCTCGAGGTCACCAACTCCCAAAATTAGGTTGGTTCTTAGCAATATCGAATAAGACCCCCCTTGACTTATAGACTATCACATTGCCGATAATTATTAACGGGCACTACCAAAAAAATACCAAAGTTGCGATAAATGATGGAATTTAATTCCATCGCATATTACAATGGCATCTGCTACAAATCAATCCGTCGCAATATTTTTTGCGACCATAAAGATTTTGGCGGGGGCAGAAATTTTATATATATATAATATATATAATATAATGTATTTTTAAAAAAAAATTACAAACAAATTTTTAGTTTGTTTTATCTAATTTTTTTCACATATTTCTAAATATTTGGAGTATTTTGAACTCTACTTTTACGTGTTTGAGTTAATATAAATAATACTAATATTTTTATTAAATTTATAGAGGTTATCAATTATTTAAATTTTAAAAGTTATTCAAAATACTACATAATAAAAATACAAAACTCAAATAATTAGGGTGGTCTGAACATCCTTCGGCCCCCCTACTAGCTCTGCGACATGAAATCAAGAATTGTGATGGAAAATTTCCCTCGCAAATTCTGAATATATTTTTTTTTTTTTGGTAATGTCCCACTAAAATTGATGAATCTTCGACGCGGTTGGTTGTCAAAACACGTCGCAAACTCGAGTAGAATAATTTTATATTTAAGATCGTATGTTCAAAATTATAATTATTTTGCGCCTTCTATTTGTCAGATGAAGATGCCGTAAAGAAGCTAAGGGAGTGGACGGAGGAGATAGTCCGATCACAGCAAAGCAAGAACGCCGTTTCTGTACCAGTGGAGCAAAAAAATGCTGCGAATGGAGATCAAACGAAGAACACTGAAAACGGCGTTTGCGCCAACAAAATCGAAGCTGAAGCATAGTTGAGGAGAGAGGTAGAGAACTAATGAATGTTTCATGTAATAAACCGAAGCCTTCGATGTATTTTTCTTTCGTGTGAATAAATGTATGAATTGATGTTGATTAGCCTTAATCGGAGCAAATTCGAAGCGTGTTCGTTTGGAATATGTACTCTTTGAGATCTTTTTCTCGAGTTTCGTACGGTACAATTGTTATGATTTTCTATAAAAATGTATCATAAACAACTATTTAAGATAGAATGTAGGATTTTGGGTACACTCCTATTATTCATTCCATTCCCCCCTTCTAAAAAATTTGAAGTTGCGTTGGTTTGAGATTTTTGAATTTGTAAAGATTTTGAAAATATAATATGTAGTATTTTCAAAAAAAAATCTATCGTCCGGCTCTGAGGTCTCGTGTTGATCTTTTAATATTAATTATTATATCAAAACGTTGTACAAATTAAAAAAAAATTACAAAAATATTTCCATTAGTGTCTTATCATACTAATATAAGGATATTTTTGTAACAAAAAAAATATACAAATATAAGAATATTTTTAATGTTAAGTACAGTGACGCAAAAGGTAAATATGACCAGGCGGACGGAAAGAGTATATAATAATAATAATAATAATAATAATAATAATGTAATTGAAGAAAAGGAAAAAACTATAAGAATTGAAATATTGATGTCAAGTTAGAAAATAAAATAAATGTTGTAAAAATGGAAGTAGTTGTTTATTTATAATTATTAATTTGGTTAGAAGTATTGAAGAGTAGACACTTAACTAATGTAACATATTTTTACAAAAAAAAAACCTAAATATCCCATATTAGATGAAGTAAATAACTATCTCACCTAAAACTTCAATCTGTGTTAAGATACAGTATCATTTATTTATTTATCTACAAACAAAAGTCAACCAACAAGATGCATTAGTTATTAAACAAAAGAAAACAACATATAAAAATCAACACAGATAAGCCACGGTAACTACATGCGCCATATATAGACAACGATACAAACGCACAAAGCATCAAGAAAGCATCCAAGATACAGATTCACAAAAAAAAAACCACAATCGACTAAACTCAAAATTATTTAACCCAATTCTCCAAATATCCAAATCGCAATAATATATATATCCACCAAAGCATGCATATAAACACATCGAATAGACATTGATAGAAATCACTAACCTCATTGAAGCATACCTAGCGCGTGACGCTCTCAGCCTGAAGAAGACCCTCGCGGATCTGAGTAGCAATGTCTCTGACAGCACCGGGGCCGTGAGGGACGAAGACTGCGGAGGATTTGGATGAGGCGCCGATTTCCTTCATTGTGTCGAAGTATTGGGTCACCAGAACCATGTCCATGACGTCCTTGGCCGAAGTTCCGGGAACATTTTCTGAGAAAGCGAGCACACTGTCCCTTAGGCCATCGACAATGGCCTGACGCTGACGGGCAATGCCGAGTCCAGACAAGTACTTGGACTCGGCTTCTCCCTCTGCTTTCTTGATCTGCAAGATTTTCTCGGCTTCAGCTTTTTCGTTTGCGGCGACCCTCAGCCTTGCAGCTGTCATGGTGTTGGTAGAGAAATCAGGGTTAAGTCTGACAATCGTATAAATAACAGATGAGAAGACCCAACAAAATTCTTTGACAAGCTTCACGGTTAATGTTGCAAAAAATACAATATATACGCACTCACAATATATAATACTCCCTCCGTCCTGTAAGAAAGTATCCATTTTTCCATTTTAGTCTGTCTCATAACAAAGTATTCATTTCCTTTTTTAGTAACTGTACTATCAACCTAATATTACAAATACCCTTACAACTTACAATATATTACACAAATGTCATTACCTTTATATCACACATACTAATAAGATTATTTTAGTCATTTCTACTTTATTCTCACTATATCCCAATATAATACTAATATTTCTAAAACTACGTACAAAAAGCAAATGAATATTTACTGGGACGGAGGGAGTATATATATATATATGCTACACATTCACTAAAAATCAACAATTCAATATAAAATATTGTTTTTTATATTACTTACATGTTTTCCCACATCTAACATAGAAAACACTTGCACAAAAATACGTAAAATTATTTTTTAGTATAATATAAAAATAAAAAATAGGTATTTGATTTGATCTTTTTGAAAAAATAAATAAATTAATGAATAGTAGAAATTCGAAAAAATATGCCAAACAAACACACCAAAAGTGAACACACAGATTTTGGAGGTGTATAATATAGGTGATTAGGATATACAATTGTACATATATATACATATAGATTAGTTTTTGGAGGTGTATAATATAGGTGATTAGGATATACAATTGCACGTATATATATATATATTAGTTTTTACCATTGCATGTATTTTGAGACCCGAATGTCGCCTTAAACCGAGGATAATATACAATCAAGGGCATTCCAAAAAAAAAAACAAAAAAAAGGAACAAAACAAAACAATAGAAATCATGTTAGCCAAAAACCATCTTCCTAAAACCATAACGATTTCAAAGAAAAGTGAAACCAAGCCATAATTGTGAAGAATGCTTCTTCAAAGATCATATGTCATAGAAAACTTACCAGCATTTATCTCATTCATGGCTCTCTTGACTTGACCATCTGGCTCAATGTCGACAATAAGTGTCTGCACGATTTCATACCCATAGGCAGACATGGCCTGCAAAGATTGTAGACAATGTAGAATATACAAAATAGAAGTTATATACATATCACACAAGCACACGTAGAGAGAACAGTTATATAAAGAGCATAAAATACCTTCTCAAGTTCATCCTCCACAGCTTTTGCAATATCATTCTTCTGCTCAAAAGCAGAATCCAAATCCAACCTTGGTACGCTTGCTCGAATGACTACAGATGCATCAAGATTAGGATTATGTCATAGAAGTTTCATATAATCAAAGAAGTGAGAAAAAGGAGATAAAAGCACATATTTCCATAAGCATCGTTAATTGCTGCCCTGGATCTAAATTATGACTATTGATAAACTTATCCAGCAGTAATAGGAAGCTGCTCAAAATAACTATTTGTTCCTATTGCCGCAACACATTCAAAACCATCACAAATTCAAAATGATTGCAACTTCAACCACATGTATGGAACCAAAAGCACACAATGAGTCAAAACCCGGTGGTGAAATTAAATAGATGTAAGTTTGCTTAATATTAAGGTCAGTGAATAGCATCGTCATAATATTCCGATAGATCAAGAAGGCATTATAATATAAATTTCCATAGAAGAAAGTGATGACCATTGAATTCACATCCATACCATCAAAAACATAGGCTTGGATCTGTTCTTTGGTGTTGGAGAGCCTATAAAATGCATCGGAAGCCTTTTCTGCCAGCGCACGGTACTGGATCGAAGCAACAACAGTGACAAACACATTGTCCTGAAAGAAAAGTGATTTTGTTGCTTTATCAGATTATCACAGTAATAAAATAACATTAAGTAAACAATAATCTTGATTTGTAAGTAACCGAGGTTAATTAGTTATGCTCTACCCCATTAAATGGATATACTTTCATAGTTCAAAGATCAAAACTCACTAGTCCGCGCAGATTCTTAAGGGACTGGAGCTTAGTAAAATATAACACAGATGATGCTCAAGCTATATAGAGAAATGGAAAGTTCAAAAGGGCGAACTGAATAAACCTTCGTCTTCGTTTCGCATCGGACATCAAGTTGCTGAACACGCAACGAAAGAGTACCAGCTAATTGGTAGCCAACACACCAAGGCAAGCAATGGCACCCAGGCTCAAGCACATCACTGAACTTTCCAAAATGCTCCTTCATGGCAACCGTAGACTGATCCACTTGTACACAACCCAATACTTGACCCATTTTTCAACGAACAACGCCTTGACCTAAAATTTGACATCATTAGCCTCTTGGTGGAAAAAATACAACAATAATTTAGAATTAGCAATCACTTTCTCATCATGGAACACACTTACACATAGAAATATCATATGCCACCAAAGTAGTTCTCATCAATCAAAAATTGAAACTTGTAAGTAGCAAATGATTTCATATAAAACTAAATTTGAGTAACATATTGAAGCAACAACAATATTTGCAATAAGTTCTACTCTTTTCTTCCAACATAAGAATCAAAGGAGGAAATTCGGTTGCATGAGTATTAAAAAATAAAGTCAACTTATTAAAGACACTTTTATCTTGAATTTTTTAACTCCTCTTCAACCCTAACTAAAAATTGTTTCCTTTTGTGCTTAAAAGCATTAACTTATTTGTTAAGAGAACTGCAAACACACAAGCAATTTTTTCTTTTTTAATTTTTTCCCTTTATTCTAAAGAGCGTTGGATTCCAATCCATCACCAGACTCAAAATTCTACCAGATCATTTCCAAGGCACAAGGCCAAGATCCACAAGCAAAAAGATCCCCTAACAAATCTCCCAAAAACAACCTAAAAGATAAGAAGCAAATTACAGAGAAACAAAAATGCAAAAACGGAAGGCATAACAACTGAAACAAGCGGAACTACGGATTCAAAGCACAATTCAAGATATTTCAGTACATGAATCAAATCTAACACTAAACCTACATGCAGAACCCAAATTCAGCAGAGAAAAACCAGAATTTGAAACGAAAATACCTAAAGAACATAGAATGAAAGTAAGCTCGTGAAAAAACTTATCGGAATTGCTTACAATTAGGTAGAAGAAGATCAGCGATAATACCAATTCTCGGAATGATTAGGGATTGAAATTTGGAATTGGGATTAACGAGTGGTCCGTTCTTATAAGCGACAGCTCGCTTAACGACTCGGGCCAGACCGCCCGGTCTGAGCCGATCAACCGGTCCGGTCTAAAGTGATCTATATGAGTATATATGATCAATTCTCAATATAATCATTTTTTAAATTTCCATTTATATGTATTCTATCAATTTAGATTTTATGATATACTACCATATACGTATATAGCTCTTTATTCCCTTTTACTTTTTTATTATTTTTAATGAAAATATAATCTCTTTATTTCGGACGAAAGTATGAATTTTTATATTATTTTTATTTCTTTTTAAGGATCTCATTTATTTTTTTTTTATTGATTTTTTATTATTAATTATTATATAAAAATATAGTATAAATTTAAAAAAATTGCAAAAAATATTTCAATTAGTGTCTTATAACACTAATGATATTTGTATAAAAAATTATACAAATATAAAAATATTTTTAATATTAAATACAATATTGTAAAAGTAAATAACCTTAGAGACGGACGAAGAGAATAGTAAATTAATAAATATTAGTAGTATTTTTAAATGTTATACTCCCTCAATTCTACTTAATTTATCCATTCTTTTTGGTTCCACATAATTTATTCAAAAAATATTGCAAAAATAAAAATGGCATCAGATGAAAAAGAAATATATATATATTACCTCCGTCCATGGTCAATCTGTCCATTTGTATTTGGCCGTCATTGTTTTTAACATTAAAAATATCCTTATATTTGTATAATTTTTTTGTACAAACATCATTACATTAGTATTATAAAACACCAATAGAAATATTTTTGTCATTTTTTTTTTATTTGTACTAAATTTTGATATGATAATTAATATTCAAATATTAACACTCAAAAAATAAACAGATAGATGGGTGGTGGACGGAGATAATATTACAAAAAAAATCGTCGATTAATCAGAATGTGTCATGTAGCATCATCCTGAAAGAAAATCGAAGCTACGACTCTCCTATAAAATAGATATCTCGGCCACATCATTTGATACAACGAAGTTCATTTGAAAACTTCAGCGATTATTAGTCTTTAAATCCTTTCTGCAATATTTTTTATTTTTTTGTGCTTTTCGTAATATTTTTCGTCAAAAAATCACAAATTTGGACAAAGAATTCAATATTAATTGACAAATCGATGAAGTCAACGTTTTCTGTCGTATATTCAATCCAGATGAAAATTTACAACTCTAAAATCCATTGAAAAGTCCGGTGAAATAAAATTAAAAATTATAATAAAATAATAAAATAAAAGTCATTCAAATTCTTCTCTTTAAAATATTCTTTGGGTGTGTTTGTTTGAGGGATTTGTTTGGATTTTCACTATTCATCCTATTTTTTTCCCCCCAAAATATCAAATCAAATATCTATTTTTTATTTTTTATATTATACTAAAAATCAATTTTACATTCAAAACATCACATCAACACCTATTTATATCACATCATACAACTATTCAAATTCAAAATTTTTACTATTTAAATCCCAACTCAAAATCTAAATCCTCAAACAAACACACCCAAATGTGTTATTCATTAAAATCATCAACTTCATCATCTTCGATCCAAAAATAAACACACAAAATATTAAAATATTAAAATAACACAATATGTGTCTTTGTCTATTGTAAGGGTGTGTTTTGTTTGTAGAATTGAATTTTTAATTAAGATTTGAATAATAAAAATTTGAATTAAAAGAATAATATGATGTTATGTAAAATAGATGTTATTTGAATGTAAAATTAATTTTTAATATAATATAAAATATATATATATTTAATTTGATATTTAAAATATAAAAAAAAAACAAATAATTGGCATTTGGGGAAATCTTCTAAACGAAGATATTTCTTTCTTCATGTAATAATTGCTTGGACATCATTTATTGGTCCATTAAAATATATAATGAGGTCTACAGTCCATGTCAACTTACTCAGATAAAATGGTGATATATATATTTTTAATAAATTAAATTAAATTTTTTTGGCCGAGTTTTTCGGCATTTTACTATTTGGACTCTGTATTTTCTTTTGTAAAATATCTCATTAAATATTATTTTCATATCAAATTCAAATCAATTTTTTTTTTTCCAAATTCATCAAAATAAACACAATATTCATTAGTTTCAGATAAATATATATTTTTAATAAATTAAAAATAATACTTCCTTTGTTCCATTTAATTTGTCCATTCTTTTTATTTTTGTGTGTTTTTTTATTTTAATTAAATTATTTAGTCATTTTAATTTTAATTTGTAATTATTTTTACTAAATCGTAATTATTTTTATTAATACACTTTTTAATTACTTACTAATTAAATAATACCTAAAACTTTATGTCTAAACTAAAGAACACAAATTAGCTTGAACGAAAATAGTACAATTTTATTAACAACTACAAATATATAAAAGGATATGATAATTTTTTCATATATTTTATATATAAAATAATTATACATGTAACGATATATATGTAATTTATATCAAAATTAAAAATATTTTAATAAAATATAAAATCAATTTATTATAGTATTAAAATATATTTCTTCTGTCCCAGAAAAAATGTCCAAATTATCGTAGATACAGAAATTTAAGTAAAATATAATTAGTAAGTAAATAAAAAGTGTATTAGTAAAAATAATTATTATATAATAAAAATAATTATATATTTAGACTAAAATAACTGAATAATTTAATAAAAATAAAAAAATTTATAAATGGTACTGAATTTTAAAATGTAATTACAATATATAATTATATTTTTTTTAAAAATGATAAATTATGTGAAACAGAATAAAAACAATGAACACTTATATATTTGGGTTGAATGAATAAAAATAGTAAAACAAAAAATACTTATAGTGTATAAGAGAGTATTATGCATGACATAAAATAAATAATATTTTTCCCGTCACAATACAATAGTCATGTTTATCATTTTTGTCAATCTTAAAACAATAGTCTTATTTTCGTAAATAATCATATCACTATGAAACTACCCTTACTTTCTCATTATTATTACACAATTGTCACTACTTTTTACAGTAATACACTCACAAGGGCAAAAAAGTCTTTTGCATGTACCTTTTACCTATTACTAATATAATATCAATATTTCTTAAATCTCGTGTCAAACACAATCCATACTATAATTTTGGAACGGATGAAGTATTTCATTCGTCCAAGTTAATTAGAGTAGAATACACGGACACGTAGATTAATAAATAATACTTCATTCGTCCCTTAACAATCTATCCATTTTTCCATTTTGGTCCGTCCCATAACAAAGTATCCGTTTCTTTTTTTAGTAATTGTACTATCTATCTAAAATTACAAATATCCTTCTAATTTACAATATATTACACAAATGTCATTACCTTTATATCATACAATACTAATAAGGTTAATTTAGTCTTTTTACATTTATTTCTACTTTATCCTAATATAATACTAATATTTTTAAAATTTCGTACATAAACAAAATGAATAGATAGATTGGGGACGGAGGGAGTACTTAATATTTTAGTATAAAAATATGGTATGTATAATAAAAATAAGATAGATAGAAAGTAAAATTGAAATGTTATAAATATATATATATTAATGAGTTAATAATAAAATAGTGGGGTAAGTAAAATAAGTGGCTACAAATTCATTATTATTTGTAAAAATATACATAATAATAAAATTGTGGATGAATATTTCTTTATTATAAATAATTATATAGAAGTTTAGTGGATAGTAAAAGAGAATGTGACAAGAAAAAAATGTATTTAAATATGTTATATTTTTATTTTAATTTTTTTATGAAAAGGGTTATTTGTTTTTATAAGACATAAATAATCTCTATCACTATTTTTCAATTACAATTCTCAAAAAATAATAAAAATAATAAAAGATATTTTCTACAAAAATCAAAAAGTATGAAAAATAATAATAAACTTCAAATGTCTATTACAAAAAATTAAAAAGTCAAATATTCAATTTAAAATAATATATTTTATATTTTTAACATAATTTATCATATCAGACATATAAAAAAAATAAATTCATCTAAAAATAAATAAGTCAATTATTTATCATTGAAATTTATATGATTTTTTTTTTTTTCAATTGTTATAATATATTTTTAATATTTTTGTTTCAATAGTACTTTTATAAATTTTTTGAGTTAACATAGTATATTTTTAATATAATTATATATAAAAATAATAATATCAATTTTAATTAAAATCTCTATATATATTTAAGTATATTCATAGATATTTTAATGATACATTGTAATTTGAAGGGTCAATTGCATGTGTGAACAAATGATAATAATTTGTTTATGGACATCCTTAGTATTAATAATATTTAATAAAAAAAATAAAAAAATTTCAAAGGATACTTTTCCGACCTTGCTCGGATTGCGACAAAACAATTCCTAGTCGAGGATATATAAATAAATATATATATATATATATTACATTTTATAATACATACGAGACAAATATTAGCATCATTTGTATTTTGGGGTTTATTAGTTTTCTCAAAATACTATAAATTATTTTCAATAAAATTATTATTATTATTATTATTATTATTACAAAATACTTCTTCCGTGCCTTAATTCATTCATTTTTTTATCTGTCTCGTAACAAAATATTCATTTTTTTTAGTAGTTGTACTAGATCTGTCTCGTAACAAAGTATTCATTTTTTTTTAGTAGTTGTACTATCTACCTAACATTACAAACATTAGAGCCGGAAAAAACTGACCCGACACGGCAACCCGACATGAAATAATTGGGTTTTGGTTAAAGATTTAAACCCGTTTATGTATACGGCTTGACACGAACCCAACACGATAATAAAGGGGTCGGGTTAGGGTTGAGGCTTCCAACTCGAACCCGACATGATAACCCGATTATAATATATTAATATTGATTAATATATTTATTATATATGTAAAACAATCATAATTTAATAATTTTCTCATAAATTAATTTAAACTAAGTTCAATTTTAAATAATTCAGTATAATTTACGCTCAAACCAATAAAAACTAATATAACACAACAAGACGACAAAAAATAATTTAATTTTGAATAAAGAATTTAGACTAATTATGTATGCGAGTCAACACGAATCAACCCAACCCGACACGATAATAAACGGGTCGGGTTAGGGTTGAGTAATTTAACTCGTTTAAAGTATTCAACCCGACACGAATCGACCAATTACCAGCTCTAACAAATACCCTTTCAATTTACAAAATATTATACAGATATCATTACCTATATATCATGCAATATTAATAAGGGTGATTTAGTTTATTTACTTTTATTTCTACTACATCCAAATATAATACTAATATTTATAAAACTCCATATAAAAAATAAATGGATAGATAGATATAAAACAGAGGGAGTAGTTTGTCAAAATAGCAAAAAAAGTTCAATATAATTTGCGTAATTTGCTGAAAAGATTAATGGTCCTGAAATTTTATTTTATCTACATGTGGTTCAGATAATATTGTAAAAATGATCTCACCTACTAGTATTACGGAGATCGTAAAGCGCAAATATAATTTCAAATTCATAAATGCCAGGGGAAATGAAACTAATTTTAATAATACATAGGAGTATTTTTGTAATTTCATCTTATGTAATCTCCGAATTTGTAATAATAATTGCAATTTTCAGTGTGTCTTCGACCTTAATTAAGTACTATTTTTTGCAATATTATATGAACCACAAGCAGGTTAAATGAAATTTTAATGTCAAAATCTTTTCATCAAATTTTGTAAACTACATGAAATTTTTTTACTATTTTTTAAAATATTTTAGACTTGAATATATTCCATATTAAAAACGTTGAGAACTTTCTTTTAATTTATAAGGATGAATATTAATTATATTTATCACGAATTAATGAGTTTTTATTTAAATAATATAGTGCAAATCAAACACACTTAGAAGTTGAGTTTTTTTTATTCAATTTTTTTTTAGAAGTTGAATTTATTTATTCAATTTTATTATTTTTTTTGGTTAATTATCTAAACTTGTAAATATATTATTGACATGCAAATCTAGTGGTCGTATTTTTATTTTAAATTATTTAAATAATCTAAGTGGGAATTGAACTTACAATAGTAAATGTTTATAAGGACTTTACTATTAAACTATGTCTAAAATTTTGTTACTATTTCATTAGTTAATATATACTATATCCGCCTCAATTACAAAATAAACTTTTACTTTTGGAAAAATAATATTCTCTCGTCCTAATAATAGTCTTATTTATCATTTTTGTCTGTCTCAAAACAATAGTTTTATTTCTATAAATAATTATATCACCATGAAACTACCTATACTTTTTCATTTTTATTATACAATTGCTACTGTTTTTTACTCTAATACACTCACAAGGACAAAAAATTATTTTATCCATACTTTTTACCAACCATCAATATAATATCAATATTATTTAAATCTCGTGTCCAACCAAATTAAGATTATATTTATGGGACGGAGGGAGTAGTATTTTAATTGTGCGAGTAGCTTAATGATATTTTTGCTCTTACTTTTTAATGTAAAAGTAATTATGTGATGTAAAGTAAGAATATTTGTGAAAAAAGAGTTGGTATTTAATAAAATGGTTACTTTGTAATTGGACAGCCCAAAATAGAAATATGTATAATTTTTGATTAGACGGAAGAAACATTTTATATTAATTTTTTAAAATCGGGTCTGGCCAAGCACGGCCCAAAAAAAATCGGACCTATTTTTGGAGGTCCAAGCACGATCTTTTCTTGCAGATTTCTGACCGAAAATTTCAAATTGTGTCTATTTTGCCACCTCTATGCAAATCCAAGATTTACAATTAAAAGAAAAAATGAATGAAGTAAAAAAACACATTTTATAAGTCACATATATAACTCAATAATAGGAGAGAAATAAAAAAATTTATATATATATGTAAGGATTCGATCCAAATAAAATAATATTATTAGTGTTAAGTTAATTCAATTCTAACAAATATTGTTAAAATATTTATTTATGATGTTCTTTTACTATCACGTATATTATTTATTTATGTTTTATATTTGTATTATATTAATAAAAAAAATTGACAAGATATGTGAAATACAATTTTAAGGCATATAGTGCATTCATTCATTATAATTACTAGGTTTTATTTAACTTTATGTATTTTTTATATTTATGTCACGTGTAGTATATCTTTTTTATTACTACTTGTGACTGTATAATGTCCTAAGTTGTATTTTTATTATATTAATATAGAACCGATAAAATATTATGTGTGTATTCTTTGTGGAATTTTGATTTTGTGTTTAGGTGTTGAACGGTAAAATTTTGAATTAAAATAGTTGCATGTGATATAAGTATGTATTGATGTGATATTTGAATATAAAATTAAATTTTAATGTAATATAATAAATAAAAAAATAAATATTTGATTTGATATTTTTTTTAAAAAAATAGAATAATAAAATCAAAACCAAAATTATACAAATAAAGACGTTCTTAAAGATATCATTGATTTCAATGCATGGACAACACAACTATATATTTTTATTTAATATTTTACGTGGCATACGTCTTGCTAGCTGTCGGTATTGAATTTTAAAATCAACACACTAACAATGGTCATATATTCGTGGGGTTAAATTATATAGGGTAAACTGTTTTTTAACTCCCGTAATTGGACTCCTTATCATTTTAGTCCTCTAAATGGAGTTTGTTGCAAACTAGTTTTATAAGTGAAAAATTTTCATTGTTTTAGTTCTCCGGCGCCGGAGATGCCCACGTGGCTCGCCGGAAGTCACGTGTCCGCCAGGTGTCCACCTCGCGAGACACCTGGATTTTATTTTATTTTTTCATTTTTTTATATTGGACCAAATAAATAAAAATAAAAATAAAAATAAAAAAGAAAATCTACGTGTCCGCTAGCGACACATGACGGACACGTAGCCTCCGGCGAGCCACGCGGGCATCTCCGGCGTCGGAGGACTAAAACAGCGAAA
The DNA here is from genome assembly GCF_009805555.1 of Andrographis paniculata. NCBI lineage: Eukaryota > Viridiplantae > Streptophyta > Magnoliopsida > Lamiales > Acanthaceae > Andrographis > Andrographis paniculata. The sequence continues at coordinate 2,052,148 of NW_026137424.1, forward strand.
AACTTTCACTTATAGGACTAGTTTGCAACAGGTTCTACTTATGAAACTAAAATGATAAAGGATCCGGTTACGGAACTAAAAAAAATAGTTAAAAAAACAATTATATAATATCCTACACGTTTCAGTAAAATATATAAACTATTTTGTATTTTATTTATTGAATAAAATTCTTCAACATTAAATTAAAGTACCCACAAAATATATTTTTCATTCAAAGTTATTTGATTCTGAATGCATTTAATTATGAAAATTTTATCCAAATATAAAAGATAAATTATTTCAAGTAATATTTTTTAATAAAATAAATAACTAAATAATTTATCTCAATATTTCTTTTGAGACGAAAAATTTAATCAATTATTAATTATTTCTTTCTTTCGTTCCATTGAAAAATTGTAGTTAGTAGATTTTTAAATATTAATATTATATTTTATTATAATAAAAAGACAAAAATATGTATTGTGTAATATAATATTAATAATATTTGTGTAATACTCTTGAACTATATAATTTGTCCATATTTTTTATTTTCGTCCGTTTCACCTAATTTGTCTTTTTTTTTAAATATAATTATACATTTTAATCGTATTTTAAATTTTATAATTTTTTAATCTTAATTAAATTATTTAGTTATTTTAAACTTAATCTATAATTATTTTTACTATATAATAATTATTTTTACTAATATACTTCTTAATTACTTGTTATTATATTTTAACTAGATTCTCGTGTCTACAGTAATAATCTCAAATTACATGAGAAAAATGGAGTATATTGACCGACAAAAATAAAAAAATCGCAACCCTTCAATAGAAGAGAGTGAATATTTTTTTCAATTAAGGGTGCGTTTATTCGAAGGATTTGTGTGGATTTATATTATTCACCCAAATTTTTCTCTAAAAAAACATCAAATCAAATTCTTATTTTTTATTTTTTATATTATACTAAAAATTAATTTTATATTAAAATATAAAATCAATACATATTTATATCACATCATACAATAATTCAAATTCAAATATTTTATTATTCAAATCCTTAGACAAACACACCCTGAGATTATTGGGTATGTTTCTTTACCCCAAATTTTTAAAATTTTACTACTTGGATTCTGCATTTTTCAAAAAAAAAAAAAAAAAAAACATTTTTTCCTCTTACAAAATATCTCATCAAACATCATTTTAATACCAAACTCAAACCAAAATTTTACTAATCTTATCAAAAGAAACATACCCTTAAAGATATTTTACATTTTGATGAAATTTGCATAATTATGTATGGATTTACAATTCAACATCATTTTTGGTAGCGCCATAACCAGTGTGAAAATGGAGATATGAAAATCACGTGTAGACAGACTCACCACGGAAGCAGTGACAGTGACAGACGAAACGACGTCGTCCGTTCGCTGAAATTCGCAACAAGTGGAAAAGAAGCGCAGTCAATATCTCCATTTTATTATTTCGATCCTTTTCACTATAAACAATGGAGGAAGAATCTTTTGAGGTCAGTTTCGATTGCAATAATGGCGTTTCCATGAAATTATCCCCAATTCAGTTCTGTTCAAACGTAGGGTTAAGAAACTTCGCCGTCATTTTCAAAATCGAATTATAATAATTATTATAATACTCACAAATAATTCACCATCGTCGTCTCGATGAGTCAACTCGTCTGAGAGAGAGATATGCAAACCGCCGCGAGGACGGCGTGGCGGTGGCGGCTTCTGGCCGCCGATTTGGCAATGTCGTTCATGTGGGTGTGGTCCAGCGTTTTGAACAAGGTTTTCGTGCACAGGGTTTTGGGCTACGGCGCTCACCAATTGGACGGGGAAATCGTCCGATACGCGGTTTCGATTGCGAATATGTTCTTCTTCGCCTTCCTGGGGAACGCCACCGGCGGTGGCTACAATCCGCTCTCCATTTTGGGGTCTGCCATTGCCGGCGATTTCTCCAACTTCGTCTTCATTGTTGGGGCCAGAATCCCTGCGCAGGTTTACCCTCCTCCCCTTGTTCTTTATTTTGGATTCCAATTAGGGTTTTTGATTTGGGGCTTTTTGAGAAATTGTGTTTATTTTAATTATTTGTGTTCCAGAATGTTTTTGATAATTTGGTTTATCTTGGATGTGAATTTCTTGTAATTGAAAATAGACTCTAGATTTGATTTTCAAATAGTCACAAAAACATTTGAAAACACAAACAAGAATGAGAGAAATTTCTTCATTGTTTGAATTTGAACTTGAGCTTGAACTTGATAATTGAACTTCAAAAAATAAAAAGAAAAAGAAAACCTCGATGACCTAATTTGAGCAACACCTTTACCTCATAATTTGTTAATGAATTACCATGAATACGAGTTAAGTTTGAGCCCTATACGAACTAAGTTCTACCATGAATATCTTGACTCGGTTTAGAGTTTATTACAGCCTTAATTTAAACTTGAAAGCTAAATTGATTTTGATATAAATCATGTTGTGTTCGATCCACGATATTGTGTCCCAATTTATGTGATTGGTAATGAAGTCGTTTTGCTTAAGCTGTTCTAATGCCGTACAAAGGATCGTAATACTTGAACAAGTATCTCAATGATCTAAAGTTTCCAATTTATCTAAATAGAATTTGGAATTAATTTGGTTTCGAGACATTTTTCTGTATGCCGATTTGATTGTTCTACTTATATGATTTCTAGATGACTAATGCTACCTTTGCTTCTATTGTGAGAATACTGGCATTTTGATTGAGTTCAATTTACGGGATTATGAAGGATTGTTTGTGATTTTTGGTGGGATTAGTGTATGAAAATTAGGATAGATGATGACATTCAAATGGAGACCCGAGAAACAATATGTTAGCTTACTACATTGTTGAAATGAATTGGTAGCAAGAATCGAATTCTATGAGCTCGCTCGATTTGAATGGGGGACTAGTCATTGTTGTGATATTTTTTAATATCCTCTGGCCGCATGAAAAAACAAAATGTGAATAATGATTTATTTTGGGTGTGTTTGTTTATGGGATTTTTCCAAAAATCTATTATTTATCAAAAAATTTCCTCTTAAAAATATCAAATCAAATAATTATACTAAAAATCAATTTTACATTCAAAATATCATATTATACAACTATCCCAATTCAAAATTTTTACTATTCAAATTCTAACCCCAAAACAAACACACCCTTTGTTGTCTGTGATTTGACATTAGCCCCCGGGTCGAATCGGGATTAGGTAGAGTTGTGATAGCTTAATAGTAAGATGTATGTTGTTTTTGAATTTCATATACACTTCCGATCGGCTGTTCTTTTGTCAACCTTATTGGTTTTCTATTTCTTTTCCGAAGATTGTCGGCTCAATATACGGTGTTAGGCTCATCCTCAACACTTTCGACGGGATAGGACGTGGGCCCCGCTTGAATGTGGATGTTGCAAAGGGCGCCTTAACCGAAGGCATGCTCACATTTGCTATTTCGAGCATTTCCATGATGCTAAATCGAAAAGTCTCCGATAGTTTCTTCATGAAGACATGGATTTCGAGCTTATCCAAGCTAACACTCCACATACTCGGTTCCGACCTGACTGGGGGTTGCATGAACCCGGCCTCGGTAAGTAATTCTTATACTTTTCGAGATACACTTGGCATTTAGATGATAAAGATTACATTGTTCTTATTTTAATTATGGTATTATATAATTTACACTAAAATTGTCATTTTAAATACGTTTAGGGTGTGTTTGTTTGGGGATTGAATTTTAAATACACTATTCATCTCATTTTTTTTTCCCAAAAACATCAAATTAAACACTTATTTTTTATTTTTTATATTATACTAAAATCAATTTTACATTCAAAACATCACATCAACACCTATTTATATCACATCATACAACTATTCAAATTCAAAATTTTTACTATTCAAATCCCAATTTAAAATCCAAACTCCCAAACAAACACGCCCTTAGACGCTTAGTGTCTATTCAAGTCCCCGTCTACTTTGATAGCATACATGATGATGCACAACTAGTGATGGATGCTAATAGTTGTAAATTTTTCGGACTTGTTTGTTTTGACGACAAAAATGTTGCAAAGCGGGTTTATTCTAAGAAAATTAATATTATTCGCTTTGCATAATTTTCAATAAAAATACATCATTTTCTGTTATAAAACATCACATCAAATACTATTTAAACAAAAATTCAAAATCAATACCTAATTTCAAATCAATTATAAACCACAACTATTCAATTAGTCCTAATTGAATTTGGTGTATCTTGGGAATGATATTATAATTAGGTTTCCTAGCTCGACTAATAATGTATGTGTTTGTCTATATTTTGGTGTTTTCGATTTTTGAAATAAAAATGAACGATGGATGTGATGTTTTGAATAGAAAATGGTTGTTGGATGCTATGTTTTGAATGGAAAATGATCGTCAGATATAGTCTTATGAGTAGATCATGAGCATTGGATGCTATATTTTGACTGGAAAATAGGCGTTGTTCGGAGTGACACTTTTGGAAAGAAGATAGAAGCAAACTATAGATTGAATAGTGCCAAAATGAAAACGAAAAAACTTAAATAGACGCCTTAATTGCTTATTTTCTTTTTAGATGGATGTAGTTTTGAAATGTACATATTTTTGTGCTTACTTAGGTATTGGGTTGGGCGTTCGCCAACGGGGAGCACATCACGAAAGAGCATTTGGTCGTTTATTGGCTTGCGCCAATGGAGGCCGTTCTTTTGGCCTCTTGGGTGTCCAAATTGATGTTCCCGACCAAGATGGACAGCGACCGTGCTCGTAGGAAGGATGAGGATGGGAATGACGACGGCCTCGAGGGCAAACATGGAAAGTTAAGTTAAATTGATGGAAGATTTGATTGTTCTTGTAAGTTTGCCACATTGTCTTTATTGATGGATTAAGTTCTTAGAAATATATTTGCCAAAGGTTTGATTTAGACAAGTTCTTGAAGTTCTATGTAGTTTTTATACCTAATGAAATTGTATGTATTTCAAAATTGGTTTGTGCCTTTTTTACTATTTAAATATGATCTCAAGTCCAATAAGTTGTTTGTTTGAATGTAATTCACAATTGTTATCTTCCTAATACCTTAAAGAGTCAATTTCTGATCGAAACTAGCATGACTTAGGAGGTATAAATTTTAATTCGATTATAAGATTATACAATTACTAATAAAAAAATACATTTAACATATTTATCAAATATTAGAAAAAAAAAAAAAAAACATAATAAAAGTTATCCCTTTATATATCAATATTTTTAATAGAAAAAATATTCCCTCTATCCGCTTACAATTTATTCCTTTTGTCATTTTAGTCTGTCTATAGCAGATGTATCCATTTTTACATTCCACTAAAATATAAAATTATCCACCTTTTATATAATATTACATAAATGCTATCAAATAACACCACTTAATACCATAAATATTAATGGATATATTAGTTTTATGTATATTAATTATACCACAAAGTAAACGTGTAGACGGAGGAAGTATCATTTTTATCCGTCACACTCCAAAGTATTACTTTATCAAATATTTAAAAAATAATACTCCCTCCGTCCCAGATACCGTGTCTGCTACACCGTAGACACGATATTTTAGAAGAGGTATAATTAGTAGATAATTAATAATATATTAGTAAAAATAATTATCCTATAATATAAATAATTAAAAATTAAGATTAAGATAACTAATTAGTTTAATTAAAATTAAAAAATTTAAAATGAAATTAAAGTGTGTAATTATTTTTCAAAATATGGTATGTGAAACGGACAGAAACGACAACCTGGACATGCTATCTGGAACCGAGGAAGTAAAAACTACCTCACTCAAATAAAATTACTATTTCAAAACACTTTGTCAATGACAAACTGTAATGCTATCTTTTTAATAATTTATTTTCTATTTCATTTTTGTAATATCTGTATATTCTTCCAACAAAATATCATTTCAATTAAAAATAAATTAAACAATAAATCAACAATTATTTGAACTCTTCTTCAACGATACAATTCTTATAATTCCCAATCAAAACAAAGCTATTTATTTTTCAAAAAAACATTACAACTAAATAACAATTCATAAAAAAATAAATAAATAAATAAAAGTAAAATATTTTTTAAAAAAAAAAAAATCACCAACTAAACACGTAAAATACAACATAATTCTAACACATTTCTTACACGAACATCCAACATTACAATTTTAAAACAAATTCGACATGCAATCCATCATTCATTCGACACAAACAAAGAAAGATCGAAAATTAAAAACTTAACATCAACAACAAAAGACAAAGAGTCATTCCCAACACCTAAAATAAGGAGCTACGCCTCGACGAGTTCCCAAGCCAAACTTCTAACATCACCTCGAATATTACAAAAACTATGACCAATTTTATTAGACAACTAAGAAACAGACATCCATCGATCCATCCATCCTAGTACATTACTGAATCCGCAACTATCGAGCACTTCATAAACTTAAAATCGAACATCATCTTCATCCACAAATAATCCCTCCTCGGCCCTTAGAAAAAACATCGACAGTTTATGCAGTACCCCCTACCTATTCAATAATTAATTAGCAACATCCGATCAAAGAATAATAATAATAATAATTAATTAGCAACACCATTTCGTCGGTACAAAAGATAACAAGTCAAATTCAAAAGGAATTTAAAATTGCTTATAATACACCCATAATTTAGAAAATATTTCACGTAATCCTCTAAAAATTGCATAAAGCCCCATCTGTTTTCAAAAATATTCACAACATCCCTTTAAAAAAATACGAGGGAGTTTACGCAGTTTCTAAATCATCGTAAAAAATAATGCAGACTTTTCAAACCATAAGTGAGTTATAATCAATTTTTCCGAAACAATTTAAAATATCACATGATTTTTGCAAGCAAGAAACAAAAGAATGAGTCGAAAAATGCACCTACTCAAATCACCAACGAGCAATTTAAACATTCAATCCCATTCTTGTCTTTTAGGCTCTGTTTGTTTGTGGGTTTTCAATCCGAACTTTATTATTTACTCTATTTTCTATCCAAAAGACATCAGATCAAACTAATATATTTTATATTATACTAAAAATTAATTTTATATTCAAAATATCGACTAACTATTCCTTCAAAGGTTTCCTATTCAAAATCTCAAACCTAACTTCAAAACTAATCATTTTCATAAAAACTCAAGGATTGAGAATGCAAAATCCTAATTAACAAGACTTTGAAGCAGCCGAAGTTGATATAAATTAGGATTTTTTATGCTTAATTTGTGAATTTATGAAAATAGCACCCCTAATTTATCAAATAAAATATTTCATAGTTCGTTCACTAAGCTAAACGAACAAACATGAACACAAATTTCAATACGCTATATTTACAAATGAGCTCGTGTTCTTCAAGAAATTAAATTAATACTTTTGTGTCTAAAATTTACATATTTTACTAATATTACACTAACTCAAATTTCTACCCAAAAAATTATCAATAAAATTGATAATAATGTTTATGTAACTAAAATATTCATTGAATATAACCTTGGATCAAAAAAATTACAGTGAAAACTTTGCAGCCGAGTCCATGAAAATCTCAGTTTAGTTTGGCTCCATTCGAATGTACGAAAAATTAGATTTTCATAAACATACTAAGAGCAAATCAAAAACCAAAGCCTCGGCATTCTACAAACCAATGCATTAAACATAAACTCGGACAAAAAATGCTTCACAAAGAATTTCAGCTAACAAGTTCACGGATACGAATTTTGGCAGATAAGAAGTTAAATTAAATTTAAGCGACTGTAAAATGACTGAGCATGAAGTTTAAACACTTAAACAGCCCTATAAATTAATTCCGAATAAATTTCAAGTAGGATAGAAAGCAAAAATAACTAACCTTTATTCCCCAGAAGAGATCAATGGAAGAACCCGCGGCACTTCGAAGATCCACATAAGCATTTCTTCTTCGCCTTGCGCCCTTTCTCAGGCGGAACAATCCCATAATCATAAACCAGCTCTTGCATAGGAGGAATGTGCTGAATTGCGAAGAACGCAATATGAAGAAACACATCGTTGTTACTCTGGCGCAACACCGGCTGCCAGTAGACGTTCGGTGAACAGCTATGGTTCATAAAACGCGACACATTTCCGTTGTCTTTTGCGCTTATGATAAGCGGGAAAGGGGATTTTTCGGCGCCATTCGAATCCTGAACCGGCTCAATCGGCTCGAAGTTCCGGGTAGAATCGAATATATATTCGTCGCTCTCGTTCGCGAAACCTGCGTCAGTAGGCTTAATAATATCCCCGGCATACTCGCAGATAAACCCCCCGGCCCGAATCGGGTCCCAAGACCTCAGCCCCCAGCCTCGACTCTTCGTCTTGAAAACCTCGAGACGAAGACGGATACCGACTTGAGATATTCGGTTCCGGCAAGTTATCGGGCAAGAGCAGCTTTGTGCGCACTCGTGTATTACCGATTTGCTACTTAGAAGAACGCCGATAGACGAGTACGGGAGAAACCCGTCGTTTTTCTGATTGCAAGGGCAGTGAGTGTCGCCGGCTTGACACCCGTTTAAGCAATGGCATCCGACGGAGGCGTCAGGGACGGAAAACGGTTGCAAGTATCGCAGGTGCCGGACGTACGTGAAATGCGCGGGACCCTTCTCGTTGTCGACGTCGTTCACGAGCGCGACGGGAAGAGACTCGGCTCCCGACGTGAGGTCTGGGATAATAATTCCGGCCCGGGCAGTCGTCCCGTCCTTCCATTGCTGAATCGATTTCCATAACGAAAACGCCTCGGGCTGCCCGGGTATCCGAACCAACTTATACTTAAAAACGGTGCATCCCGACTTGTTCTTTTCGATCCACGACTCCTGGATTTTATACAAGCCATCATAAACATAAATCTTTCCGGTACCGTGAGCCAAGTCCTTAATACCCCGCACGACTCGTACATCATTCCCTCGATGAAGACTCTTTTCTAGCGCAAGATTCCCCCTTTCGAGCTTCTGATCGAACATTTGCCCGTCCCGTCGCTGCACTCCGCCTTGGCCGCTATAAATTAAGATATCGCTATCGTCACCGTTATCATCGTATCCTCCTGATGAAACGATGCTGACGGCGAGAGGCTCTTCGTCCATCGTAACCTTGACGCTCATGTAATCGATCCCAGCCATGCTCGGAGCGTGCAAACCGACGATACAAAGCTCCATTCGAAAGAAAAATATGTCTCCGATTTCGATCCCGGGAACATGGCCGATTCTCTTCATCGCATTCGCCCGAATCCCTTTCGTCATCAACAGATTCGCTGCCTTCAAATCGGGACGTTTCGCCGTCCCAGGAGCCGTATCCTTCAGCTCGTCGAGCTGAGTGAGCCGTCTCCGGAGCGCGTCGAAGGCTCTAAGCACGACCGTTGACGTCTCCACGTCACCGATATTTCTCCTCAACTCTTCGATTCCGTGAAGCTTGAACGACGTCAGAATCGCATTCACCACTGTTTCATGAACAACGTCCTCGTGATTCTCCTCTCCGGACGCCTCCCGCCGGCCCGTCTTCTTCGGCCGGCCGCGGCGCTTCCCGGAAGTATCGCCGTCGTCGGGATGAAACCCGCTCTGAGACTCGCTAAACCCGTCGTCCTCGCCGCCCGCCGCCGACCCCAATCCGCTCGACTTATTATACTTTCTCGGCCGGCCGCGGCCGTTCGACTTCGGAGTCGGGGTTCGAAACGAATTTAGCGGCACCGGAGCAGGTATGGAGCTGCCGAAACCAAAGTTTCCGGCTTGGGGGGCGGGGGCAGCTTGGGGGGCGTCGTTCTTAGCCAGGAATGGGTAGAAAGGTTGGACGCCGGCCGGAAATGGCCCCGCCGGCGAAACGCACACGAAAGGCGTCGGGTGAGGCGTCGTCACCGACGACATTCCCGGCGGATTCGGAAACACTGGTACGAGACATCGCAGGGGCTTCACTTCCAACACCTTAGACTTATCGATTCCAGCATTCGATCCAACTCCATTCTCCATTGAAACACAGTACTTCTAAATACACAACAACAATATTCACTTCCCTATATATATAATTATCCCCAAAAGTTCCTAATCCTAAACCCTTAAAAACAGATCCAACAACAGCAGCAGCAGGAGGAGAAGAAGAAGAGCCAAATTGATGTTTCAATCCTGCACAATAAGATCAATTCCTGTAAGGAGAAGCTTCCAGAAACATTTTATCGCGTCAATTCAAAATCAAACCAAAACCCTAAAAATCGCACCGAAACCCTAATTTTCACCCCTTAGAACAAATTAACCGAAATTAGCAACAAAATGAAACTCGAAAGCACAGAAACGCGTCCCAAACAGCGACAAGAATGAGATTAGCAGAAGAAAATGAAAATAAAAATCCAAATAGATGAAAAATAAATGAGCAGCGAAGGAAAGGTTGAAGACGACACTACCGACGGTGACTGAAACGAATACAGCTTCAAAGATGCGGAGGATCTGTGTGGTTTCTCACCGAAACGCCGATTGGAAGGTTTCTTGAAAGAAAATGGAGATCTTGAAAATGGAGTGGAGAGAAAAAAGGTGTGCTTTTGAAATCGAGCGAGGTTCATTTCTCACTCTGTTTCCTCTTTGTGTGTAATAAAGGCATTTCTTTTTTTAAATTATTTCATTTATTTTTTCCATTTTAAATTTATGAGTTAGTTTGTAAATACGTATTTTGTTGGTAAAAAATATATATATATATATATATTTATTTTGTTTGAATAAAAAGAATATTAATATATGTTCTTCGATTTAAAAAAAAAAAAGAAAAAAAAAAGACAAGTTTAGTATTAATACGATTTTTTAAAAAATATTTGAATCAAAATTAATATTATTTATAGTTTACATTTTGTATAGTCACATTAAAATTTTTTATTTTTTTTCGTCATATTTTTTTTAAAAAAATATAATTATACATTTTAATTTCATTTTAAATTGATAATTTAAATTTTTTTAATATTAATTAAATTATTTAGTTATGTTAATTTTAATTATAAGTATATTATATAATTATTATTTTTACTAATATACTTTTTAATTAACTACTAATTATATTTTATTTAAATTTTCGTATATATAACAAAGAGCACAATTTATCGAAGGCAATACAAAATATCATATCAAATTAATAAGTATTTAATTTAAAATATTTTTTATATTATTAATACAATTCCTCCTATTTAATAGTAAAAAATATTCCAAACAAACAATTCAAAACAAACACACAACTTTTTAATAAAAATATAATATTTTTAAAATAAAATTTTTGTTATTATCTATCGAAAATTATAAAAATTATAATACTATTATTTAGATAATATTTATTGTTATTTTTAGATATTTTATTATAAAAAGTATAAAACACTATTATTTAAATACTACTATTTATTGTTATTTTGGTTATTATTTATTTAGTTATAGTTTGATTTAAAATGAAATGTTAGTATGAATTTTTATTTAAATAATATTTTAATATAATATTTTATATATATATAAAATAGTACTATCTCCGTGATAATTATTTTTCATTTTTTTTTTGGTTATGTGCTAAATTTAGGCATATTATTCGTCTACAATTTGATTAGTTTGTTTTAATAAATAATAATTAATTTATTATTACTTTTTTATTTATTTTATTATTACTTTTTTTTATATAAATTTTGTATAATATTTCAACTTCACTCTTTACATATCTCATTTTTACGTTAAATTATTATTATTATTTTTTTTTATGTCCGAATCTTGTTGCATAATTAGTGTAAAATAAAAAAAATATATTTTTATTAAGAATGATGCCTATTGAATAATAGTATAATTTATTATTTGAAATTTTTTAAAAAAAAAAACTACACTTGTTTTGCTTTCTAAATAACTAGTGTCTGTTTTGTAAAATATTTTGAAATGATAAATTTTTATATGAGGTGTAAAAACAAGTAAATAGATAGTATAAAAAAACAATAAGGATGTTGAGAGAGTTAGACGCAATATTTATGAAATCACATGAGAGTTTGACATATATTTTGAAATATGGAGAATTTAGTAATTTCATAAAATCACATATACATACATATATATATACTAGAACACGCTCTTGCGCAGTATATCGCGCGACTATTCTATAATGTAATGTAGTGAAACATTATTTATTTGAAATATAAACTGTAAAACAAAAATACAATCGAATTATTTGCGCTCAGGTCGGTTGATCCTCGGTCGGTTGGTCTGGTCGGTTGTCAGGTGGGTTGGTTAGCTGTCGGATAGGCAGGTCGGAAGGTCCTCGGTCGGTTGGTTAGCGGTGGGATAGACAGGTCGGAAGGTCCTCGGTTGGTTGGTCTGGTCGGATGGTTAGCGGTCGGACAGACAGGTCTGATGGTCAGCAGGTCGGACAGACAGGTCTGATGGTCTGCGGTCGGATAAAGTAGGTCGGCTGGTCTGCGGTCGGATAGGCAAGTCAGCTGGTCCGCAGGCGGATAGATTGAGATAAGAAGGGTGACCCTGCATCTCTAGTTTTGAAATGTCAAAAATAGCAAAGATATTTCAACTTTGATAATTGTTACGCACAAATAATAATAATAATAATAATAAAAATAAGGATAGCAGGATCTTAAAGAAAGTTAGATACAAAGTCGGGTGGAAATGGAGAAAAATTTGCGCTCAGGTTAGTTGGTCGGATGGTCAGATGGGTTGGTTAGCGGTCGGATAGGCAGGTCGGAAGGTCCTCGGTCGGTTGGTCTGGTCGGTCGGTTAGCGGTGGGATAGGCAGGTCGGAAGGTCCTCGGTCGGATTGTTAGCGGTCGGACAAACAGGTCTGATGATCTGCGGTCGGATAAAGTAGGTCGGCTGGTCTGCGGTCGGATAAAGTAGGTCGGCTAGTCTGCGGTCGGATAAAGTAGGTCGGCTAGTCTGCGGTCGGATAGGCAAGTCAGCTGGTCCGCAGACGGATAGATTGAGATAAGAAGAGTGACCCTGCATCTCTTTATGAGTTTTGAAATGTCAAAAATAGCAAGGATATTTTAACTCTGATAATTGTTACGCACAAAAAATAATAATAATAATAATAAAAATAAGGATAGCAGGATCTTAAAGGAAGTTAGACATGAAGTCGGGTGAAAAAGGAGAAAAATTTGTGCTTAAGTCGGTTGGTCAGGTGGGTTGGTCGGATGGTCAGGTGGGTTGGTAAGCGGTCGGATAGGCAGGTCGGAAGGTCCTCGGTCGGATGATCAGGTCGGTTGGTTAGCGGTGGGATAGGCAGGTCGGAAGGTCCTCGGTCGGATGGTTAGCGGTCGGACAGACATGTCTCATGGTCTGCGGTCGGATAAAGTAGGTCGGCTGGTCTACGATCGGATAGGCAAGTCAGCTGGTCCGCAGGCGGATAGACTGAGATAAGAAGGTGACCCTGCATCTCTTTATGAGTTTTGAAATGTCAAAAATAGCAAGGATATTTCAACTTTGATAATTGTTACGTACAAAAAATAATAATAATAAAAATAAAAATAAGGATAGCAGGATCTTAAAGGAAGTTAGACACGAAGTCGGGTGGAAAAGGAGAAAAATTTGCGCTCAGATCGGAAGGTCCTCGGTCGGTTGGTCCTTGGATGATCAGGTCGGTTGGTTAGCGGTCGGATAGGCAGGTCAGAAGGTCCTCGGTCGGTTGGTATGGTCGGCTGGTCCTCGGTAGGATGGTTAGCGGTCGGACAGACAGGTCTGATGGTGGTCTGCAGTCGGATAGGCAAGTCAGCTGGTCCGCAGGGGTAGACTGAGATAAGAAGGGTGACCCTGCATCTCTTTATGAGTTTTGAAATGTCAAAAATAGCAATGATATTTCAACTTTGATAATTGTTACGCACAAATAATAATAATAATAATAATAATAATAATAATAAGGATAGAAGGATCTTAAAGGAAGTTAGACACGAAGTCGGGTGGAAAAGGAGAAAAATTTGCGCTCAGGTCGGTTGGTCAGGTCGGTTGGTCGGATGGTCAGGTAGGTTGGTTAGCGGTCGGATAGGCAGGTTGGAAGGTCCTCGGTCGGTTGGTCTGGTCAATTGGTCCTCGGTCGGATGATCAGGTCGGTTGGTTAGCGGTCGGATAGGCAAGTCGGAAGGTTCTCGGTCGGTTGATCTGGTCGGTTGGTCCTCGGTCGGATGGTTAGCGTTCGGACAGACAGGTCTGATGGTCAGAAGGTCGGACAGACATTTCTGATGGTCTGCGGTCGGATAAAGTAAGTCGGCTGGTCTGCGGTCGCAAAGGCAAGTCAGCTGGTCCGCAGGCGGATAGACAGGTCGCTTGGTGGGTGCGGCCAAGGAGTCTTTTGGTCTACCGATTGGTCTCTGGATTGGTTGGGTGGGCTATTTGAGTTCTGGAACTGGTGGAGGCGTTTGGCGAGGCGGTTGATGTAACTGACCTGACAACGTTCCAAAACGTTTCGTCTTGGGCGGTTGACGACGGTTCCAAAACGTCTTTTCAAGCCAGTACAAAGGTAGGTTAAGGGCTAAATTGTCATTTTTGAAATGAGGGGTAAGATAGACTTTTCAAGTGGCAGATCCGTACAAACTCGTATTTATAAGATATAATATATGAATTTTGTGCAAATTTTGCCTAATAATAAAAATAAATATTTTAATAATATTTTGAAATAATATCTTTGTCCATAAATTTTGTGTTTATTGGAGTTGGACACCAATCCTAATGAATATATTAATATATTGATTTATTATAATATAAAACTTGATATTTTTAAAAATATATGAATAAGTGGTAATAATAATAATAATAATAATAATAATAAAATTGATCAATTGAGTACATAAAATATAGTGACATATTTATGAATAAGTATAATATTAAAATATATAAATTAAAAAATGTATAAAAAAATATTTATTATAAAAATATATATATACTATATTTTTTTATAGATGAATAAAAAAATAGATTTAATAGTCAAAGAGTAATAAAAATCAAAAAAATTAAGAGTCTATTTTTTTATAATTTTAAATTAAAATTAATATTATTTTTTTTGTACAATTTTTAATAAATATATATTATCTTTTAAAAAAACATCACATCAAAATACTATTTAAACAAAAATTTAAATCTAACCCTTTATTTTTAATCAATTTCAAACTACAATCAAACAAACTATAAATATACAATCTTATGCTTCTATTTTTTGGGTTTGGTTCTAATTTATAGTATCACTATTCATCAAAATATTTATTTTAAAGAATATCAAATTGAAAATATAATTTTCAAATATTATATTATAAATAAACAAAAATTAATCTAAAACATAAGACATTATTTAAATTTAAAATTTTATTATTTCAAACCATAAATTTATAAAGAAATATATATCGGATATTTATTCAATGTTTTTAATGTATACGATTTCTCAAAAAATACTATAAAAAAATATAAATATACATTTAATAATACAAACCAACAAAAAAATACAAAACATCATTTATTATAATACTGTCACAATTATGCAATACTTCGCAATAATTTTTTTAAAGCTATAAGGTCAACTCCAACCTAATGCATATTTACAGAGTCGGTTGTGCAACAATTGAGGGAGAGGGGGCTCCGACCCATCCTCAAATTCCCCCCATGTTTTTCAGCCTGCTACAGTGTTACTTCATTTTTAGAGTAACACTGTACAGAGTGGAGTTTGTGTGGTGTTTATGTATTTTTGTTATTTTTTTTTTTGATATATTGTATAATTTATTTTTTTAGAAAATTATATGTATTTTTATTTTTTTGAAAAATTATGTATAATTTTATTTTTTAGAAAGTGATATAATTTTATTTCTTAAAAAATAATGTATAATTTTATTTTTTAAAAATTGATATATAATTTTACCTTTCGAAAAATGATATATAATTATATAGTTTTTTAAAAATAATGTGTAATTATATATATTTGTGTTATATTGTAAAAATAAATTAAAGTTGGGGTGTAATTTATAAATATAAAAGTTATATAAAATAATATAAATTATGAATATATAGGGAATATACTTTTTAGAGTGAAAAATTAAAATTTATGATTTGTGTAAAATTATTGTAGATCAACTGCATTTTTAGCTACTGCAAAAATGAATGAATGAGTTTGAGATAGTCTAAGAGCAACTCCAACCTACTGCAAAAATGCAGTGTAACATTGTATGTACACTCCACTCCATTTTTTGAGTGGAGTTTGTGTGATTTTTGTGGTATTTATGTATTTTTGTTATTTTTTTGGAATATATTGTATAATTTTATTTTTTAGAAAAATGAAATGTAATTTTATTTTTTAAAAAATAATGTATAATTTTATTTTTTAAAGAATGATATATAATTTTATCTTTCGAAAAGTAATATGTGTAATAATATATATGAGTTATATTGTAAAAATAAATTAAAGTTGCGGTGTAATTTATAAATATAAAAAGTTATATAAAATAATATAAAAGAAGAATATATAGGGAATATACTTTTTGGAGTGAAAATTGAAGTTTATAGCTGTAATAAAATTACTATAGATTAACTGTATTAGATCAACTGTATTTTTACTATAGCTACTGCAAAAATAAAATAATTAGTTGGAGATGGTCTAATAATTTTAAATTGTGCATCCCCTAAGAAAAGTAAAAATGTCAAATTAGTAACATTAATTTGAAATAATTAATATTTTATCACAAAATATATATAATATAATGTGTTGCTATATACTATTATATTAATATTTTTGTTCCTTTTTTATAGATATTGTTAATTGGATTAAATTAATATCATGCTAAAATCGAAATATATATTTACTAAATATAATTATATATAATATCTTCTATATAGACTCAATCAATCAGCACAATAATCAAAACATTTTTTTTTTCAATTGATTTAATATTCAATGTATATGATTCCATATAAAAATGTATATCATATCTCTAACTAAATATCATATTCAACTTCTTATTTAAATTAAAATTAAATTTTTTGAAAAATAACAAAATAAACACAAAATAGCATTGACTTCGTATCAACAATTTCTATAGTCGAAGCATATCTTAATATCAAAATTCTTCCAAAAATAGTAATATACCCGCATATAGATATAAAATTATAATTTTTCTAATTTTAAGTTAGGTATTGTAGACACTAAAAATATATGTCTAAAATCAATTAAATATGATGTATTTTGGAAGAAAATAAAATTTCAATAAAATAAATATATGATATTTAATTGCGCACATATGTTAATTTTTATACAATAAATATCAACAATTAATGCAAAAATCTGCTTAAAATAGAAGATATCGTCAAATATTTTACGTGCATAAATAGACTCATAATAAATTTGACAGCAAAATAAATTAATCTTATCAATAAATGAAGTATATTAATTAATATCTTCTGAAAAGAGCAATGATATAAAGATCTTGGCGAAAAATGAAGGTGCATAATCAAATCCGTCAAGAATGGAAAATAGCATCCGATGGAAAATGAAGATTATAAAATCTTCCTATTGGTCAATCAAAATGTGCCACGTGGCACCATTAAAAAAGGAAGCCGAAGCCACACATCCCCTATAAATATGAGTCATGGTCAGTTCATTTGAGACACCGAAGTTACATCGATGATTCAAGCAAAGGGGTAAGTCTCTAGACTCTCTCTATATTGTTCTTCATGTTCTTCATGTCATTTGAAGTGTTCTTCATCGAAAGTCACTGATTTAGACAAATGATTCAATATTGGTTGACGAATCGATGGAGTTAACGTTCTTCATCGTATGCCCGAGCCGGAGGAAGGATCAAAGCTCTCGAAACCGTTGAGGAATTCGTCAAAGCCAAGGGAAGGTCTCCAAAGTTCATCCCAAAGCTTCGAGGTGTTCATCGCGTTCTTCATCAAAGACGCAAACTCGGCCCTCTTCGATCCAAAATTCAAAGGGACACGCCATAAAAAACGTACCAAATCCATACTCTTCAAAAATCAAAGCCGCGGATCGTCCAAAGAAGACACTAAATCCAAAGCCGATGATCAAATCGTCCACATGGAGACCAAAGCCCTCCGAACGGCGGAAAAGGCAAAACAAAGATCAAAGCCGCGGATCGTCCAAAAAAGATACCAAATCCAAAGCAGATGATCAAGTTGCTCACGCGAAGACCAAAGTCCTCCAAAAGCGGCAAAGCCAAATTAAAAGTCAAAGCCGCAGATCGTTTAAAGAAGACAACAAATTCAAAGCCGATGATCAAATCGCCAACACGGAGACCAAAGTACTCCAAAAGGCAGCAAAGCCAAACCAAAGATCAAAGTCGCGGATTGTTCAAAGAAGACATCAAATCCAAAGCCAACGATCAAATTGCCCACACGGAGACCAAAACTCTCCAAAATATGGAAAAAGCAAACCAAAGGTCAAAGTTGCGGATCGTTTAAAAAAGACATCAAATCCAAAGTTTAGGATCAAATCACTCGCACGGAGACCAAAGCCCTCCAAAAGCGGCAAAGACAAATCAAAGATCAAAGCTGGGGATCGTCCAAAGAAGACATCAAATCCAAGTTGATGATCAAATCGCCCGCACGGAGACCAGAGCTCTCTAAAAGTCAAAAAAGGCAAAGCAAAGATCAAATCCGCGGATCGTCTAAAAAAGACATCAAATTCAAAGCCAACGATCAAATCTCCCACACGGAGACCGAAGCTCTCCAAAAGATGAAAAAGGCAAATCAAAGATCTAACGCCTCAGATCGTCCAAAGAAGACACCAAATCCAAAGCCAATAATCAAATCGCTAACACGGAAACCAAAGTCCTCCAAAAAGCGACAAAGCCAAATCAAAGATCAAAGTCACGGATCATTCAAAGAGGACATCAAATCCAAAGCCGACGATCAAATTGTCTGCACGGAGACCAAAGCCTTCCAAAGTCCGGCAGAATCAAACCAAAGACCAAATCTCTTCGGATCAAAAAAGCCATCGAAAACTAAGTTTAAAAATAAATCGACCCAGAGGGATAATCAAATGACCCATATTAGAGAATATGACCCGCTTTAAATTCAAATCAAATATAATTTGTACAAATTTTGTATTTATTAAAAATAACACAATTTTTTTGTCTTCATGTATATTTATTGGTTATTCTTTTATACTATTTCCAATATTGCAATAATTTTTTTTTTCATATTTTTTTATAAAAATAATTACGGAGATTATTTTTTACAAAATACTTAAAAAATATAATAAAATTCACTTCACTCGAACAATATTATATTTCTCAAAATATTTTTGGGTGTGTTCGATTGTAACTTAGAATTTGAATTGAATTGTATTTTTTGGTTGGATTTGAATTTTTTTTATTTTATTTTATTTTTAAATAAAATTGAGATGTTTGAGTTGGTGTTTGATTACAAATCAGTTTGAAAAACTAAAGACTGAGTCTAGTCTATAATAAAAAAATTATACACCTGAGTCTGACTTATTTTTAAGTCTATGTAGCTTACAAGTCTATTTAAAAGTCTATATAATAATTAATTTTTTGTTTTTAAAAATTTCATATTAGTAAAAAATATAAATGCAATTATTATTTTATATATATATAATTATAGTAAAAATTAATCAATTTTATATTTGGTTATTATCAATAAATTATTTTTTAAAAAATATAAATATATAATAATTTTATATATTAAATTAAAATTATATATATAAACAGACCGGCATAATAGGCCTAAAAGACTTTTCGTAAAGTCTAAACCTATTCTAATTAATTAAATAGATTTTAAAATAAACTTATATTGAATTATTTGAATAAATAAGTCAGGCTTTATGCAAGCAGTAGACCTCTGGTAGGCCGCCTCGCCTATTTCCACCCGAAATTATAAGTTGATTTTTGTAATAATAAAAATATATTAAATAATGATTAGTTAATTAAAATAAAATATAATAATTGATGTATATCGTGAATAAGAAAATAGTAGTAGTATAATACTAACAACACAGTATACTTTATAGATTAGATTTTACTTTTGAAAATAATAATACTCCTTTACCTCCATAGAAAAAAAAAAACCAGAAAAGTTTTATTTTTTATTTCTTCTATCCTAAAATAATAGTATTTTTTTTTTAATAATTGTGCCTAACATAATAAATATCTTTACAATTTATAATAAATTATATAAATATCATTATTTTTACATTATACAATACAAATAAAGAGTTGTTTGTTTCAAGGATTTGATAGGATTTGAATTTTAAAATCCCATAAAATGCATGTTTGGTTAAAAAACAATAATGGAATTTAAAATGATGAAATTTAAAAATGGGATCCAAAATCCTATAAATAAAATTTTTTTTAGTAATGAAGCACGCCCTATTACTTTTAAATCTCATTCCATGAGATTTTAATATTTATTTTTATATCCTCTTAATAAAAAAAAATAATAATATTATATATTATAAATATATTTATATAAAATTAAATTAAATAATTTTAATATTATTTATTATTAGAATTATATATTAAATTAAATTAATATTATTTTTTATGCTATAATATTTTTAAAATAAATTAATAAACTAATTGTTTTAAATTGTTATTTATTATAAATTTTATTTGAATTATAAAATTTGCGTGATGACAATAAGTCGAGTTTAGCTGGAACTAAATTCGTCCATAGTATATATTGTTAGACTCGAGATCCAAATTTGATCTGATTATACCGGATCCGACCGAAACTATACCCAGTAAGACCCGATTGATCTAACAAATCCAATTCTTTTTTACGATTCTTAAATTTTAATTTAAAATTGTACATGTACCGGACCCAATATATATTAAAATTTATGTATTTTATTAAAAAATATTATAATAAAATAATAAATAAATTATACTTAAAAAATATTTTTAATATAATTATATTCTTAGAAATTATTTTTTTTATATGTAAAATCGATATATTATTAATATTATAAATCGAGTCCGGTGCGGGTAGGTTCCGCTTATACCTTAGACCCGATTCGGGCCCGATTAGAATACTCGGAACATAATCCGGACCCAAACCTAATACTCAAATAATTGGACTCAACTTCAAATAAATGGGTCGGGTCCGGGTCGAGTCTCGAGTTTACGCTAACCTATTGTCATCCCTATAAAATTATTGATACATTTTCAATTTATATTAATTATAAATGAGAGGTTTAATTTATCAAAATAAATAAATCCATAGGGGACATTTAGAATATAAAAAATCCAAATATTTCCACTCATATAAAAAACAAACAAGATATGAGAAATATAAATCCCACGTATTTTTACCAACCAAACATATGATAGGATTCCAAATCCTAAATATAATAAATCTCATCACATATAAATCCTGGTGTGAAATCTCAATCCCACAAAAAAAAAAATCGATGATTCAAGGATTTAATGGGATTCCATGGGATTTGGATTTTAAAATCCCATGAAATCCATGTTTGGTTAAAAAAAAGAAGGTGGAATTTAAAATGATGGGATTTGAAAAAGAGGTCTAAAATCCTACAAATAAGGGATTTTTTTTGTAACGGTGTACCCTGTTACTTTTAAATCCTATTCTTAGAATTTTAATTTTTACATTTATATCCTCTTATAAAAAAAATAATAATATTATATTTATATAAAAAAACTAAATAATTTTAAAATTAATTATTATTTGAATTATATATTTAATTAAATTTATATTCTTTTTTATTGTACAATATTTTTTAAATAAATTAATAAATTTATTGTTTAAATTATTATTTATTATAAATTTTATTTGAATTATAAAATTATAGGGACGATCATAAGTCGGGTTCAGTCGGAACTGATATTCATTCAAAATATATATTGTTAAATCCTAGATTCAAATTGGATCCGATTATACTAGATCCGACCGAGACTATACCCGGTAAGACTTGATGGTTCCGAAAAATTCATGTTTTTTTACAATTCTTAAATTTTAATTTAAAATTACACATGTACCAGATCCAATGTATATTAAAATTTATTTATTATATTAGAAAATATTATAATAAAATAATGAATACGTTAAACTTAAAAAATATTTTTAATATAATTATATTATTCGAAATTATTTTTTCATATGTATGATTGATATATTATTATTATATTACCCTGATTATGACCCGGATCCAGACCTAATACTCAAATAATTGGACTTAACTTCAAATAAATAGGTCGGGCTCGGTCGGGTCTCGAGTTTACGCGAATTTATTGTCATTCTATAAAATTATTGAAATATTTTCAATTTGTATTAATAATGAATTAGAGGTTTAATTTGTCAAAATATATAAAATTCATAAGAGGACAATTATGTCATTTAGAATATAAAAAATCCAAATCCACGAAATATAAATCCCACCACATTTTATCAACCAAACATAATATGGGATTCCAAATCCTAAATATAATAAATCCCATCACATATAAATCCTACTGTGAAATTCCAATTCCACCAAAAAAATCCATGAATCAAATAGCCCCTAAGAGTAATTTTTTTTCACCACAGACCAATATAATACTAATATTAAAAAATTTACATGCAATCGACAAATGTTACCCATGTTATTGAACGAGGGTAGTAGTATAATAGTATGATACTAATATAATAAATTTTCTTTAAGGGTGTGTTTGTTTGGAGGATTGGATTTAAATTCAACTATTCATTCATTTTTTTTTTCCAAAAAATATTAAATCAACACATATTTTTCATTTAATTTATTATACTAAAAATTAATTTTACATTCAAAACATTACATCAACACCTATTTATATCACATCGTACAACTATTCAAATTTAAAATGAGGTAGTAGTATAATATGATAATATAATAAATTTTCTTTAAATAAGTTGTTAATATTTTTTAATGAATATCAATAAAAATATAATATATACACATATTCACAAAATATAAATATTTTTTTTCATATAAAAATTTAATTGTCACATATATTCTTTTTATATTAGCAATCTCACAAAATAAATACAGCCATTGTTTTTAAGGCGGTGATATTTGAATATATAATAATAACAAGAAGTTATGATATATGTTACTGACTTTTATTAAGGGGTATTGTGAATATATATATATTTTTTTTAAAAACATATATGATTAAGAAAAATTAAATATGTATTTAAATATTTTAAAAATTATATTTCAATAAAATATATATAATATAAATATATATTTTTAGAGAATAAATATTTTATATAATAAAAATAAACAAAATTATATATTTATTTATTCATGATTAACATAAACTAATTTTATATTATCTATATAAAAAAATAAATGTAGATAAAATTGTTTATTTACCTATAAGATATATAAAAAATAAAAAATTTTGAGTGAGTCATACATGATATTATATGTTATAAAATGAATTAAATTGATTATATTTAAACTAGTAAAATTTACCAAATATATAAAGATATTATTTGTAATAAACAGACTAAAATAGAAATAATATTGTTTATTATGAAACAAATAACGTACTATTTGTACAAACACATTTTTTTTTTTGGGGGATTTAATTATCTTAGGGTGTGTTTGTTTGGGGGATTTAATAAGATTTCTACTATTCATCCAATTTTTTCCCCCCAAAAACATCAAATCAAATACCTATTTTTCATTTTTTATATTATACTAAAAATCAATTTTACATTCAAAACATCACATCAACACCTATTTATATCACATCATACAACTATTCAAATTCAAAATTTTTACTATTCAAATCCCAACTCAAAATCCAAACCCCCAAACAAACACACCCTTAGGAAATTTATTTATTTTAGTCCTCCAAATTAGAGAGGGCAATGTGACAAGCAAAATTTGGATTCTGACTTCACACCATCAGACCATTTTATGGGACAAATTATTAAGGGTTTGTTAGGTTGCAACTGCAATTCAATTTTTTTACTTTATAGTACTACCTCCGTTCCAAAATTATACTCTGGATTGTGTTTAACACGAGATTTAAGGAATATTGTTATTATATTAACAGTGGGTAAAAAATACGGATAAAAGACTTTTTTGCCATTGTGAATGTATTAGTGTAAAAAATAGTGACAATTGTATAATAATAATAATGAAAGAATAATGGTAGTTTTATAGTGATATGATTATTTATGGAAACAAGACTATTATTTTGAAATAAAAAAAAAAATAATAAATAAAACTACTGTATTGAGAGTGAGAGAGTACTATTTTCTCATAACATCCCGCCCAAAGCTTTTTCTTTTTATCCCTTTCATTCCGAGAACGGGGGCTGCTCTTGTAGTGCCCACAGAGCTGAGATTTGCAGTTTTATTGTTGTGTTTGTTTTGTATTTTCTTTTTTAAAAAAAATAAATTAAAATACACATATAATAATTTAGTTAATATTTATAATAATTATAGAATAAAAAATATATATACATATATATCATTTTTGTAGAGAATAAAATTTTTTATAATAAAAAAAAATTTAAATATATATATGTTAGATATAATATAAATTTATAATCAAATCATACAATTACAAATTTTAATCATTTAAATTTAATACACATTTATATTATTATATTTATTACCTATCAAATCAATATATATCAAAACTTTCCAAATTCAAACCAAACTTAAACACAGAACAAACACAAAAACTCAAATCTATCTTAAAATTCAAATAAAATCCCAAATTTTCTTTATCCGGCCTAAAGAAACACACCCTTGATTATTATAGTGTTTTAGAAATAATGAGATTTTTCTAGTTATTCAAAATTATGAAAATATATTGGGGAATTATAATCTTATTTTGTATGAAGTAATTTTTTACTACCTTTCACCCCACTTAAATTATTTTATTTTGCTTAATCACATGATTAAGTATTGTATAATTAGTAAGTAATTAAGAAATATATTAATAAAAATAATTATAATTTAATACAATTATAAATTAAAACGATTAAATAGTTTAATTAAAATAAAAAATTATAAATTATAAATTTTAAAATATGATTAAAGTGTATAATTATATTTTTTTTAAAAAAAACAAATAATGTGTGATGTACTAAGATAAAAAGAATGAAAAAATTAAATTGAACAAAATATTATTTACTATTATATATTTTATAACAAAAATAGTATTGTATTTTTATTAAAAAAGTATAAATAAAATCATTTTCATTGAAAAATATATAATATCTAAATGAACAATTTGTGTTTTCGCGGCGTGATTCTCTATAAATATTATAACAAAATATAATATATGTACATATATTAAAGTAGTAAATATAATAATTTTATCTTAATTTCTATATTAACAATATAAATTTTTATACTTAATATAAAAAATTACATTTACCCAAAAACACCAATATTGTGTTCTTTGGTGCATTTTCACTTATTTTTTTATTATTTAGTTCCTCTTTTTCTTCTAATTCTAATATACACAAATTTCATAAAATAATGAATATTTTGTTTTTTGTTTTGTTTGTTTGTTTTTTTTAAGGGTGTTTAACAATAATTAGTCGATAATTTTTAATTGTTAGTGGATTTGATTAGTTGTTACATTTTAACTGATTTAATTAGATGATTTGAATAGTTGATTCAATTAGTATTTGATATTAAAATATTTGGTAAAAAACTGTTCTGTGTTAACCATGTATATATTAGTGTATTTCTTTTGATGAGTTTGAAAACAAATTAGTTTGGATTTAATATAAAAATAATATTTATTGAAATATAAAAAAAAACTATTTTTTTTAAAAATATAGTTTTAAAATAATAAAATTTAGATAAATTTTGTTAAAAAAACATACCATATAATCTTTTATATCATTCCCACATGCTAATATTATTTTAATTATTTTTAATTTATTTTTATTATATTTTAATATAGTACTAATATTTTTTAAATTTTAAATGAATATATAATTACGAAAGTAAGGAAGAAATACAAATAAAATAAAATAAAGCAAATAAAATAAAACCCAAAAACAAACCCTAAACTCTACACCGACCGCCCTATGCATTTTCTTCCTCTTTTCAAATTTTCTCATTTCTTCTTCGTCTTCGTTTCTTCCTTCGTCTTCTCCCCTCCACCGCCGCCATCCGCTCGAATATCTGGTTTTCCTTATTTTCCATGCTTTCTGGTCCGGTGCTTCCACTGTAGATCACAGCCGGAATGGAGTCTTGACGCCGGAAACCTGTCGGGTGAAATCGGGAACTGCTTCCCTGCTGAAACACATCCGCGAATAGCTGGCCGGAATCGCGACGGGAAACGGAAGAAGATGATAGCTATATATATGTGCTTCTAAGGGTAGTTTTGTCATTTCGTGCATTTCACGTCCGTACAACACAAACCCACCCACTTTTTCCGATCAACGCTGCGGCGTTGCTCCGCCCCCGCCCGCCCTAATGCCGTCGTTCCCGCAGCCAGGCTCAGTCACTATCTGCGAAATCAACCGCCAGCTTGGTTTGAATCGCCTTTAAAAACCCTGTTTCTTCGTGAGTTGGGTGATTTTTCTGATTCTGGTTTTTGAGTTTTGATTTCTGTTCAATCTGTTATGCGCAGTCACGGCGGACCAGCTCAGTGACGACCAGGCCAGGGAGACGTACGCCAAAGTTCTGGTACTCTCTAGTTCCCTTTGCATGTTCTTATTCATTTGTATGATTTTCTTCTGTAATTTCTTAAATTACGAAATTGTAATGAGTTAGTCGATGGATTTGTAGGGAACCATATTCAGCCCCGTTTCATTCGAATCAGACGGCTTGTTGGGCGGCGAAACGGAGCAGGACGCTGTTCCACGAAGGAACGGCGTTTTCGACATTTTTTCTGGGGCTCTAAATTCTCTGTCGAGTGGTTCTCTCGGACTTCTGCTCCAGCCTGCTGATGTAATTATTCTCTCTAATATGCTTTTTACCATACCTATATGAATTAAATTGTCAGGCTAATGTGGTTTTCGAAATTTTGGATTAAGTGGGGTTTATCATGTAAGAATCTAATGAACTTTTAGTGTTAGCAACTAATGGATGGATGAAATTACTTGGATTCTTCTTGTTTTGCACTTTTACTCTGTTAAGTTTGTTAAAAAATGCACTGAATTGATGCTGATGAATGCTTGATTTGAACGGTACATAGAGAACGGGAAATGTTCTTTTTGAATTGTTAGTGTTTTCAGTAAGAAATGGTTAAGCATTATGAGTGAGACTACATTCTAGACATATGATTGATCACCCATATTTATATACCTCCAGGTTAAACTACTACAAGATATTGATCTTCGCAGTGTAAGTTGGCACCCCCACAAGCATATCTTGGCGTTTGTTTCTGGCTCACATCATGTGACAGTTCGTGATTATGAGGATTCCGGTAATTACCGTTAACTCTTTCTTTGATATCTTATCTTACTAATGACTGCTGTTTGCAATTTCAACATCTCTATACTGTCTTCCTTCAATTAGATGGAAGGCCTCCTTGCGTCTTGTCTCATGAGTTTCAAAAAGATGCGAAGATTCTTGAGTGGAGACCTAATGGAGGGAGAACACTTTCTGTCGCATGCAAGTTAGTCTTAATTCTCATTGTCTGTGGCATGCAAGTTTGTATCAAAAGTACATATCTTTTAACTTGATTATACTTTGTACCTTTTGATTTTAGGGGCGGGATTTGCATGTGGGCAGCATCTTATCCGGGCAATGTTCCTTCTGTGAGGTCTGGTGTTACTTCAAGCTTACCTTTGAGAGGTTCTGCGGCTAGGTGGACTCTGGTGGATTTCCTTCAAACTTCAAATTCTGAACAAATCAGTGCACTTTCATGGAGTCCTGATGGAAGATATCCTGATAAACTATTTCACGAACTAATGTGCTGATTGCTGATTTTTTCTTATTAGATATACTTTCCAGGTTTTAGTAATCTTGTCATTGGTTGAATTGAATTTCAATTATATAAAAAGAAACCTATTCAAACACCATTTGAATCCCTTGCAGCTAAGCCAGATCAATTCATTTCTATATTATTTCTATTATATGCAGGAAATCTAAAGTTACCCTTGTTTAGTCTCATATCAAATTTATTTAGGTTAGATAGAAGTTGAGCACATTTTTTTGGCATATTGCTATGTAATGGTGGTATTAAATACTTGCTTACTATATATCTTAATTGTCTTGTAGTTGGATGCCATCTTTCTCACTACTAGCCCGAAAGCTTTTTACATGAAGGAAAGTGGTTGAAATGTTTTCAAAACTATCAAATTTTTATTTATTATTATTTTCAGTTAATGTAGCATAAATGCATAAGTAAATTGCTTCTGCCGGATAATCTGCATCAGTATGCCTTACAGTCGACAGAAAGGATGTTTAGCCACATTTGTTTACAATTATTTTTAATGTTATTAATATTAGCATCATCTAGTTATTCATGTTTGGACTTGTCTATGTTGTTTTTTGAGCTAGACAAACCAATTTATATTTGAATCATGTCCTACAAAAACAAATGCATTTGTCATGTTCCTTGACTGAGGTCTACATATTTGGCATCAGCTTCATTCGAGAGTTCATCTTTTACCATTTGGGATGTTTCACAAGGTATGTAGAATCCTTTGATCTTTCCTTTTATAAACTAGTTTATGAAATGTGACACTAGGCTCCACAGTCAGTAGAACATTCCTGCCCCAATCCAAATTCCATAACCTTAACTAGTTTTAGCTTTTGTACAGAAATATTTGCAAATTACGCTCTCCATAAGTGTTCGATGGTGTATGTGAGTCTTATCTGGTTACCTGTTGAGGGATTAAGCTATTACCTTGTAGAATGCTCAATCTACAATAGGCATGCCATGATTAAATTATGATGTCTAAATACATTTTCAAATACCATTCTTGTTTATTTAAGATTGACTTCTGATTGCAGGAGTGGGTACTCCCTTTAGAAGGGGTTTAGGAGGCATATCAATGCTGATGTGGTCCCCGTCAGGAGATTACTTCTTTGTGGCAAAATTGTACTGTAACCCACCCTTATTCTTAAGTTTTGATATGTTTGTTTCCAAGCTTCAAGAATTTATATTGGTTGATATTTGCAAAGGAGCATTCTGATTGGTCATTGTTTAATCAGTGATGGGACATTTTATCTCTGGGAGACAAACACATGGACTTCGGAACCCTGGTCCTCAAAAAATGGATTTGTCACGGTTAGTCAAAAATATGGTATTTTGTTCGTAATTCATGCCTTTTAAACTAGTTTAAGAAGCTTAAATGTTTTGTTCGATTATTGGTATGCGGCTTTGTATTGGGAGTTTGATCTGGTCTTTCTTAGATACCCTAAGGAAGTAAATTCTGATCCTTCATATGTGATGCAGTCACCGTTACTTCTTAAAGATATCATAAGTGTCAACAAATTGTGTGAGCAAGCTTTTTTAGTTGTCATTTTCTTGCAATTTGAGAGTAACCTATATATATATATGTGTGTGTGTGTGTGTGTGTGTGTGTACAGGGAGCAACATGGGATCCTGATGGCCGCATGATACTCCTTTCCTTTTCTGAATCATCAACATTGGGCTCTATTCACTTTGCATCAAAACCTCCTTCACTAGGTATTTGGACCATCTGTTTTGTGTGTTCTATTTGTTTGTCATTTGTGTCATGAAAGTAATATTTGCAGTGCTATGGACTAGTTTACACCAAGAAGGAGCTTTTGTTCTTTGTCATGTTATTCATTTATATGGATTACAACTGTGCATTACTCGTACTTTTTCATTGGTACACAAGTTGTATGACCTGTTTTGTTTATACTCTCAATCTATTTTTGAACTTAATAGAACATGTCTACGAGCCAATGGCCATAGGCTTACTATAGCTTAGCATAAGTTGATAAATGAATTATTGAACTGATGCTGTGTTAACATTTATGTTTTGAATAGAAGTAAGCAGTATCTTGGAATGCTTAAAATTGTTTAGAAAGATTTATTTTGTAATTATTGAGGGTACACAAACTACTGGGAAAAAAAAAAGGGTTAACTTCATTGGCATTGGTACTTCTCTTCACAAAAGCCTCTATATGTTAGCATTTGAATTGAATTTAAAATTTTCATTTCTCCAGATGCACACCTTATACCCGTTGAGTTGCCAGAGATAAAATCCTTGACTGACAGGTAGCAAATCCTTTTGTCGCTTTGTTGCTATATTTTTATCTACTCTGATGTCATGAAGCATAAGCTATTTAATCTAGTTCGTCCGTCATTTGTTTCAAACTTGGATTATCCACTTGGTTTAGACAATTTTTCAGTAGCGAGGTTGAATTCAAATTATTATTCTGTCTCACATTTTTTGTATTTCTTCACCAAAGGGGTTTCATCATGAAGTACAACTTTAGGATGATAAATATGACTTTTTTTTTTTTCACTCTTTATTTTTACTGTTTTTGTGTTTGTAAATAAAATTTTAGCATGCCGGAGACGATGCTCGATCTATCATTATGCACACTCCATTAATAATTCATAATGTGTTGAGTGTTATTATCATTTCATCTTTTTGCTTTGCTGATTTTGTTGGCCATCTGCAGTCATCGTATTGAGAAGATAGCATGGGATGCTTCAGGAGAGAGGTTGGCTGTATCATACCGAGATGGTGATGAGATATACAAAGGTCTCATTGCCATATACGATGTTAAAAGAACTCCGTTAATTTCAACATCGTTGATGTAAGTCTCCATATCTCACTGTACGAAATTTTAATAATATTGATCTGTTTGTTTTTACCAATCTTTTACATTACGTTCATGAAACCCAATATTTTACAAAGGTTTGGGTTGCGAAATGATTTAACAAAAAATGCTGAGGATGAATACAGAGCTTTGTTGTGGTGGCTGTATGATCAGAAAGAGAGCATTTTGTAGCATAAAATGGCATTTATTTGTTATCTGTGAGTAGTATAAATTTTATTCTATTAATATGAATATTTGAATGATGTGATAAATTGATAATATATAGGAGTAATTATACATCATGTGCATCATAGGGAATCATTTTAATTTATTGTTATGTAAAATAGTGTTAGGTGGTAATGATTCCATAAATTTGAATTATGTGCTCTTTTATTTGTAGGAGTAAGAATTGTTTTGTGCTAAATTGTGTTAGTGAATTGGATATTTCGAGTGATTTTGGAGTTGGATAATGATGCTTAAAAGAGATGAAACTTCATGCAGAATATGTTTGTACATTCTCATAGTATTAGGAGCTATTTTGGTTGGGTGCAACGGTCGGAATTTCTTCGGTTGTATGTTGTTAATGGTTTTTCTTTCACCAAATGTAGCTTGGGTTCATTCAGTTGTTTGTTTTTGTCCAATCAGAGGATTCATCCGAGGCCCGGGGGACAACCCAAAGCCGATAGCATTCTCATTCTACAACAAATTTAAACAAGGGCCATTACTTTCTGTGGTTTGTCATCTCTCCAATTGAATTACTT
Source organism: Andrographis paniculata (assembly GCF_009805555.1). NCBI lineage: Eukaryota > Viridiplantae > Streptophyta > Magnoliopsida > Lamiales > Acanthaceae > Andrographis > Andrographis paniculata. The sequence continues at coordinate 2,083,653 of NW_026137424.1, forward strand.
TTTGCATCGACATATTGAGCTCACGACAACGGTGGCATCTTAATATTTAGGCTATCATATCATTGAGTTATTGGATTTTTGCATGTGTTTGGGGCATGATGCTTGGTTCCTTTGTGTTCATGCTTTTCAAATTTCTGAATCAAAATTTATGATGTGGCTATTGTTTCACATTGAATTTGATTAAATATGAAATTCCATACAAATGCTACCATCCATATGTGGTCTAGTATGTCTCTGTTTCGACTCTTTGTTTTGATGAGCTAAAATTCTGGTGCAGTGTTGGAGCAGTGGTTTTTGCTGCACGTACCCTCTTATATTTCGTTAACCCGGCTCGCGGCTCGCTGCAAGTTTTCAAGGTACTGTTTATATTCATAGTTTAATTTTATCCAATACTTCTCTTTACACATGTTGTTCGGAAGCTCGATATTATAAACTTGTTAATTTGAAAACTAAATGACATATTCTGCGGTAATATGAAAAAGATTTCATTTATTTATTTTTGAAGGAAAGGCTCCACTCGATTTTGCTCGTTGGTAATCTGCTGTTACATCCATTTGTAAAATTTTTCTATCTAGAGTAACTTTGGGGTTGAAGCTGTCTTTCTAGACCAACTATCAATTTGGCTAGGCTCGCTCGACTCGGTTAGGACTAATGAATTTTGGTGATAATTCAGAAGCATGATGTCCAATTCCATGGTGTGTGAAGACATTTCTTTTAGTATTTGTTATGTGACATTATTACAAAAGAGGTTTAACATTTTATTGTGTTTTCAGTATATATCATACAAATACATGATGCATGTGTGGGTGTATATATATATATATATATATCAATGATCATCGATCTTCTTGCTTTAAAATTTATTTACTGTTGCAGATTTATATATAGGTAGGATAATTTATATATATTGGAAATTTGGGAAGTTGCATGCATGTTGAGAGAGAAATATAGAGAGAACGATGGTTGAATCATTATTATTGTTATTGGGACATTTAAATTGAGTCTAACGAGCCGAGCTCGACGCACTATTTTGGTTCGAATTTTTAACGAGCCAAGCCGAGCCTGTACCGTTAACAAGTTCGAGTCAAGCTCGAAGAACAATTAATACTTGAGTTCACTCGGCTCATTTAACAGGTTTATGTAGAACGGAGGGAATACATTTTTATAAACGAGTTCATCTCTAGGCCACAAAACAATCCCTTGCAATATGATATTTTGATATTTGTTGTTCTAATAATGTAACACCCAAAGCAATTTCTCTCTTTTTTTTTTTCATCATTCTTTTGTTTTATTTTTATTTTATTTTTTTTCATGCTTTCCTTTATTTATATTTTTTTAATTATTATTATTTTTTGTTGTTCGTTTATTTATAGTAAATAATTTTATTTGTTCATAATTTTATTATTTTATCTTAACAAATAATAATAAATTTATTACAATTCTTTTTATACACTCTTCCATTTTATTTATATATTTTAATAAATTATTTATAATACCTTATTTATTTTTTACTTGCACCAATTATTATTTATTAATATTAACTAAATCTACATAAATCTGCATAATTATTTATACTAAACGGTGTATTTTTTTTAATCAAATTTTTATTATTTTTATTATTTTTTTCAAAAATACAAGTTAAATATTTATTTTTTATTTTTTATATATATTAAAATTTAATTTTATATTCAAAATATTATATCAAATGTTTATTTATATTCAATCACAAATAATTTCAATTCAAAAATTTAATTATTTAAATCCAAATAATCACACCCTTTCATTTATTACTATTTTTTAAATATATTAATTTAACGAATTTCCGGTTCGACCGACGGTTTACGGTTAGATCGATTCGAGAGCCGGTTCGAACCGAATGGGCAAGTTTATAGCTATCATCATCATTATCTTCTACCCGTTTTCTTTCAAGCGCCGCGGCGATCTAGGGTTTCATCTGCTCACTGTACCTGCACCAGATCTGTGTCCCTGCGCATGAAAAATGGAGAGCGAAGGGGCAAAGCTACCTGTACCGATATTCAAAGACATTAGGAGGTATTATTGCGAGTTCTGTGGGATTTGTCGATCGAAGAAATCGCTATTAGCTTCTCATATGCTCACGCACCACAAGGTTTGCGGATTTGATTGTGATTATTCCTATTGCGGAAATCTACATATTTTTTAGTATGTGACAAGTAGTGATTCTGTTCATTTGTTAAATTTGGTTCTCGATTGTTGTTTGTGGATTTTAGGAGGAGATGGAGGAAAACGAAGATACAAAAGAAGAAGATCATGAGCAGAAATTGAATGTATGCGAAGAGTGCGGTGCGAATTTCCGAAAGCCTGCCCACTTAAAACAGCATCTGCAGAGCCATTCACTTGAGGTCAGATCGGAATTCGAATATTCTCATGTGTAATTTGCAGGATTTATATTGATAGTATCTTTTCTCTTTTACTATACAAAGATACACATCAAAACTTGAATAAGTTAGTGTTCGAGTGCTCGAATTGAAAATCCAAATTCAAGTTTGTTCAATTATTTTGTTCTCTGGAATTCCATCATCTTGTGAACTGAATAAATGCAACTTTGCAGATTATAGTTTGCATATATCCCCCTGCGTGAAGCATTGGATCCCAAATTGAAGAACTCCAAAATGCAAGAGGCTGCAAAAAATCACCTCGATGGAATAGTATCAGGCGGGGGACTGCCTGAGAAGCTCCATCAGGCGGGCCTCTGTCACGCACATTATCCTCGAGGTTTGAGATGGGTTGTTTTAATGTATTTCGCGAGATACGAAGATTTGTGTTTCTGCAAGTTTTGTTCTTGAGAAGCTTCTTTTTTTTTTCTCATTGTAAGCTTGTTTCTGTGACAGAGGTCCTTTATGTGTCCTGTCAACGACTGCCAGTCCAGTTATAGAAGGAAAGATCACTTGACCAGACACATGCTTAAACACGAAGGCAAGCTGTTTGAATGCCCTGTTTCCGACTGTAAGTCGAGATTCGCGTATCATGGGAATATGACACGCCATGTAAAAGAGTTCCATGACGATGACGAAGACGACTCATCTCGTACGAAGATCGATCATCCTAAAGAATGTGCTTGTGCAGAACCCGGGTGTGGTAAGGTGTTCAAGTATCCTTCCCAATTACGTAAACACGAGGATTCTCATGGTATGATGCGTACTTCAATTTTCCGTCAAATTGCATAAATATTATGTTGGAGAAACATCAAATGTGATCATTGTGTCGAATTCTGTTGTGATTACAGTTAAGTTGGATTCCGTGGAGGCGTTCTGCGTTGAACCGGGCTGTTTGAAATATTTCAGTAACGATAAGTGCCTTAGAGAGCATATTAGGTCTTTTCACCGTTACATTATCTGTGAGACCTGCGGCAAGAAACAGTTGAAGAAGAACATTAAGCGACACATTCGCACACACGAAGGAGGTGTTTCACCCCTGAAAGTTGAATGTAATTACGAGGGATGCTCACTAACATTTTCAACGGTATGCTGCTCTGAATCGAATTTTTATTTCATTACATTAAGGTTGTGTTTGTTTGGGGATTTGGATTTTGAGTTGAGATTTGAATAGTAAAAATTTTGAATTTGAATAGTTGTATGATGTGATATAAATAGGTGTTATGTGATGTTTTGAATGTAAAATTGATTTTTAGTATAATATAAAAAATGAAAAATAAGTGTTTGATTTGATGTTTTTGGGGAAAAAAAATTGGATGAATAGTAGGATTAAAATCCAATCCCCCAAACAAACACACCCTAACTAGTAATGATTGTTTAGGTTCCGACTACATGGTCTTCTAGATTTTTTGTAGTTTTGGAAAATGTTGTATTTGATGCGATACTTCATGAGATAATAGTTATTTGGGGTTTGTTATTTAGAGGTTTAGAGTTTTCGGAAAAAATTAGTCAAAGTGTGAAATTGTGAATATTTGATACTCTCTCTGTCCGGTGGTGAACTTCCCGTTTGTCTTTTGCCTGTAGATTAAGGTAAATTAATATTTTATAGATATGTAGTATAATAAAGTAATGTCCATTTTACCCTTTGAAAAGTAATATGCAAAGTAAAAGATAGGCTTATTTTGGTAATTTTTTTTACGTGAGTTATGATAATATATCAATATAGTATTTTGTATTGAATGTTTACTTTTTGTAAGAGAACATAATATATATTATATATTGAGAATCGTGTTACAGAAATCTTGATTGGGCAAACGAAATAAACTCGAGTTTTGGATAGTTTTATTCCAACATCAAATTTATAATGAACTTGGTGATTTCCTACAGGCATCTAATCTCAAACAGCACATTAAAGCCGTTCACTTGCAGCTTAAACCATTCGTCTGCGGCTCACCCGGCTGCAACATGAGATTCGCATTTAAACATGTGAGGGACAACCACGAAAAATCCGGATGCCATGTCTACACTCCCGTGAGCACTTTCTTACAACAAACGAATTTTATGCTTCATCGCTGGATCATTTGTAACTCTAAATTATAATCTGTGCGCCTGCCTGATTTGTCGTGCAGGGAGACTTTGAGGAGTCGGATGAGCAATTTCAGTCCCGACCAAGAGGTGGAAGGAAAAGAAAGTATCCGGTCATCGAGACACTTATGCGTAAAAGAATCGTTCCACCTGAAATTGAAATAGACGAAGAACATGGTACAGGAATCAGCTGTTGAAGGTAATCAATCGATCTACATTTATATATATATATATTTAGGATTTCATGGTTTGATTTTAGTAGAAACATGACAATAATTGAATTTTGGTGTACTAAAAGTAGTAAGATATGATGATAACAATTAAGGGAGTTTTAGTTTTTGTATAAATTGTTTTTGGGTATGGCAATTTTTTAATTTTTAGTTTAAATAGTATTTTGATGTGAATGTAAAAAAAAAAAAATACTCCCTCACTCGGATAATAATTGACCTTTTTTTCATTTTTGTATCTCTATAATAATTGACATATTTTTATTGTTTTAAAATTTATTAAATTAAAATATATTTAACAAATATAAATCAATATAATTAATTTTATAATATATAACTTCACCCGCTCAAAAGCCTTTGGGTGTGTTTGTGTGTGGGTTTGGATTTTTGAATAGTAAAAAATTGAATTTAAAGAGTATATATAGGTTGATGTGATGTTTTTAATATAAAATAAATTTGTAGTATAATATAAAAAATAAAAATAATTGTTTAGTTTGATATTTTAGGAGTAAAGAAAATTTTGAATAATAAAAATATTGTTGTAAAATCTACGGAAAAACACAACCAAATTATCTCTCTTTTTAAAGAATTTTTTTTTTTTGTTATTTATATTTAAAAATTTTCATTTTTTATAAAATTATTTTTATATTAATTATAAATAAATGAAAGTAATTTTTTTATACTTGTATTTAGAAAATTTTATTATTTACAAATTGATATTCATATTTTATTATTATATAATTTAAGAAATATTTTAATATATATTTTAATTTTTTAAAATTATATATATTAAATTTATTTAAAACTATAATATATGAATTATATAAATTATAACAAAATAATATTATAATTTATTATTAATTAATTAATTAAACGTCATTTTTTTAAATATTGTGTCCTTAATAAAAAAAAAGTCAATTATCTTACACGAATAATATTTGTTACTGGTATGTAATAAATGTAGGCTCTATAATATTAAGAACATTTATATTATTTTATACGAAAGTATTTAAATATTTTTTTCAATACATCTTTCTTAGTTTTACATATTTTGTAACATTTTTATTAAATATAAAATATTAGTACTTTCTTAGTTTTACATATTTTGTAACATTTTTATTAAATATAAAATATTAGTACTTCCTCCATAGGTACTTTGAAATTATTTTAAATTAAAGAATAATATTACCTATGTTATTGAAATTTGTTTTCATTGTAAACTAGGGAGAAAATAATATTTTATTAGTTATTATAAATGTAAAATAATTTGATATTTTTGTTATTTTGAAATTTATGTATTAAATAATTATATATATAATAATATATTTTATAGTTAATATAAACTATTTATTTTTTAATTTTAATTCATTCCATAACAAAGTATCAATTAATTTTTTCAATAATTGTATTATCTACCTAACATTACAAATATTCTTACAACGATATATTACACAAATGTCATTACTTTTATATCACACAATACTAATAAGGTTATTTTAGTCATTTCTACTTTATTTCTATTATATCTCAATATAATATTAATAGTTCTAAAACTCCATGCAAAAGGAAAGATAGATAGTTATGCGATGGATGGAGTATTAGTAATATATATATATTCTATTATATATCTAATGAACAATTATTTATTATTTTAAAATAAAATTAAAAAAAAATCTATAACAACTAGCTTTGTTATTTTTTACCCAAAATTACTCAATATATTTTTCAAAAAAATTAATATATTATACACATTTATTATATTTATATTATCTACACAATTTCTAATATCTTATATTTAAACCAAAATACAAAACAAAGATACCCAGGTTCATCTAATATTTTTGGATAAACATATTTTTAGGTATGAATCATTGTATTGGTAGTATGAATATTAATATTTTATGCTGAATTATTAATTTTTTGTGAATGAATAAATATATATTATATTTTTTATTTTAAAATTTAATTTTAATTAGAATAATTAGTTATCTTAATTTTAATCTATAATTATTTTTTATATGATAATTATTTTTTACTAATATATTACTCTCTCCGTCGGCTTTTAAGGGTCACATTTATCTTTTTCTCTTAACATGAAAAATATCTTTATATTTGTATAATATTTTGTACACATGTCATTCTATTGGTATTATAAAACATCAATGAAAATACTTTTATAATTTTTTTTCTTAAATAAACAAAATTCTTAAAACTGGACGAAGGTAGTATTTATTTTCAAATTACTTTAAAATTTAAAAAGACCATTTGGATTGAGACAGAATAGTGTCTCTATTTAAAATGATGTTGATTATAAACTAGCGATAATTATGCAAATATTATACAAGTAAATTGGGTGAAATATTTTAGATAAGCTTCTTTGAATAAAATCAATAGATGAAATATTGATCAACTCTTAGTTTCAACATTTTGTGAAATTTAAATAATTAAATGACAGTATTGTCTTCATTTTTATTAATGTAAAAACAAGATATTGATTAATTAATTGTTTATTTATTTTATTAAAGAACATGTAAGCTATTTAACTATCTTTATTTACATAACATTTGCATAATTAAGTATATATTTACAATGAATGTCAATTTTGTACAAAGATAGTTTATTTTGTGCAATATTTAATATTATAAGACAATAAATCCACCTAATAAATAAATACAATGTATTTTATATATTATACTACATCTCGTTCTATTTTTTTATTTGGACGTTTAACAACTATCGTTCTATTTTTTTTTTAAATACAAATTTTATATTTTTACCCATCATTCATTTATTACTTTTTATCTCTACCATACAATTAAGGGCAAATTTGTCGATTCATAACAAAAAGACAATCACCTAAAAAATCGTACAAATATACTTTAGGACAATAGAAATTGGACGGATATAGAGTAATAAAATACATATAGATTTTATGTAATTTATCCTAATTAAAAAGAATGGTAGTGTTCTTCAGAGATTTTTTTAGTTTGGATTAGAATTATAATTTTTATTTAATATTCATAAAAATACATATATGGTTTTGAAAATTGTAATGATATTATTGTAAAAAGAAAAAAAAAATAAATAATAAAAAAACAAAAATACCTATTATGTTAAGTAAATAGTACAATTACTAAATTAAAAAATAGTAATCTTGTTTTGTTTTAGAACGAACGAAAATGAAAAATAATAACATTGAGAGTATAAAGTTTTTTTTAGTAACTTTTCTTTCAAACATTCTGTTCAAAATTGTACATGGTCGTATACAATTTAATAATAAGATTAATATTAATTAAAATTGTGTGTAATTAGATTAAAATTAATAATTTTTTTATATTTAAAGTATTAAAACTAGGATTGATTTTTTCCCCTATTTTTTAATCTACTAAATAAAAATAATAATAAATCACTAGGATGGAGGGAATATTGTTTTACTTTTTAATGATATCGAATATTCTAAAACACAAACACACACATTTAGAGCTTTTACTACATTAAAAATAAAAATAAAAAATAAAATAAAATTCGAAGTCGGCGTTTTACGTAGGCTTCCATGACTCGAGAGTCGGAAAGCTGCAAAACGGCTCAGCTAGGCGCCGAGCTTCAGCCGCGCCGCCATTCAACGCCGAACCCGAGCCGTTCAGCAAAAAAGCCACACTGCTCTCCGGAAGGTATAATTCCCTCCGCCGCTCGAGATTCAGCACCGCCGACGCTGGCGGAGCCTCCTCACCGCCGGCAAACCTCGCGCCGGTCATTCGCTGCACCATCCACCGGAAATCCGCCGGATCCGTAGCAATAAAAGTAGTCGTCCCCGTCGACGACGCTCGCTTCGACGGCCGCGGCTTCCGCTTAGAGATCGTGCATCGCGGCGGAATTCTCCGCCGCTGCTCTGAAACCGAGGCTTCATTCTCCGATCCGCCGGAAGCCGACGGCGAAACCTCAGGCTTCGAAAATACCAAATCGACAAATTGAGGCCTTAAAACGTCTCCGCCGGCGGAACTTCCGGCGAAGGAGCTCTGAATAGCAAAAGCATCGGAAAACCAAGCGTCGGAGAACGCGAGACGAGCAGACCACGGCTGCTCCGCCGTCAACAGAGCATCGTACGACGCCATAGCCGAAGCTCAGATTTCTCAAATTCGAAACTCGGAAAAAAATGCCTCCGAAAATCCGAAATCAACAATCCGCCAAAACTTCCCAAAATCGAAACTGCAGAGAAACTGAAACTAGCAGAAATGGCGAACGGTATATATATATAGCCAGATTCTAAAACAGTAGTCGTGTTTCAAAAAAGTTTATATAAGTCGCGAAATGTACAGTTGTAACTGTAGAGAAAAGCAGAGAGGTGACCGGAGAGGATGGGCAGGGTGTGAATAAATAGGCGGTTGCAGAGGTGAAGAAACCGCGTGGTTTTGGACACGTGTCAATGACGTGTACAATCCACAGTACCAAAATGTTTACCGCTGCTACGCATTAACTAAGGGAGCGTTTGTTTGGGTTTAAAAGTTGGAAATTGTAAATTTTTTAATAGTATCATATAAATACTCTCCTTTACAAATTATATATTGCCTCCCTCCGGTATTAGATAATAAAAAAAAATATATATATATAAATAATTATTATAAATTTTATAAGATTGTAAAAATAATAGATAAAAATGATGATGCTACAAAGAGTGTTAAGAAAATAATTTGAATAGCAATATAGATATAATATGAATAAAAGAAATAAAAAAAAAATAATACACTAGAGACATTAACTATAATATACTATTCTAATTAAACAATACTATTTTGCATATATTAAATATATATATATACCTCTTTGTTGCCATTCAATAGATTTATTTTATATGATCTTATTTGAGTTGGACACGAGATTGATAGTTTGGTAAAAAGTATGAGTAAAAAATTTATTTACAATGTATTAGGGTAAATAAGTAGTGATATTTGTGTAATAATGATGAAAAAGTAAAAATAATATTATGATGATACAAATATTTATGAAAATAAGACTATTATTTTAGGATAAAACAAAAATAATAAACAAACGGAGAGTATCAAATGTTGAATTGATGGAATAATACACCATATTTACGATTGGATTTAAATTATTGCCACGTGAGATTCGCGGTGGGTCCCAGATGCCGTGTGGGACAACAAACATTCAGAGCGCTTCTAGCCGTTAAAAGCGCCAACGCTATTTTCAAAAAAAAAAAAAAAATCAAAAATGAAAACACAATTAATGCTAATTCAATTTTAATATTATTATAATTATTTAAAAAATATACTCAACTTTAGTAATATATTATAAAATTTTAATAAAAACATAATTCTATTATAACAAAATTAATCAAATTTGTTCTATATGTTACATTCTACTCTAATGGGAGTTTTGTAACCAATTGTTTGAGTTTTTTATATATGATGATATCATTTTCTTTCAAATATTATAACAATTAAAACACTGGGGACTGGGATTGAGGGTTTTAATTTCAACTTTTTCCTTTTAAATACTCCCTCCATCCCTAACAAATCTATTTTCTTTTAGTAAATATACTATCTACTTAATATTACAAATACTTTTACGGTACTAATAAAATTATTTTAGTCAATTATTTCTAAAACTCCGTATACATAATTATGGAACGAAGAGAGTAATAAAATTTATATGGTTTTTCACACAACATGATTTTTAATATATATACATATAATATAAAAAAATATTTCAAAGCTATTCAAATCAAAATACAAAAAATAAAAAATTACCAACTGAGTAATTTCATGTAACATGAACCAGATTGGACAATGTGAAACAGTTTTTATTCCTCTAATAACTTCAAACAAACTGTAAGAGCTAAAACATGTATAAGACTCTTTACTTGAAATTAATTTTAACACTTTTACTATGAAATTTCATGTACAAATAAATAAATAAATTCATCTTATAATACATCACACTAAAAATACTATTTAAACACAAATTCAAAACTAAAACTACTCAACCGGCACATTCACAAACACCGGCAAAGAGCAAAATAAAAAATAAGATCCGGGATTGAAACAAATTTCTAGTATCGAAAACAAGAATGACAACACAAAGAAGTTCGCATAAAAACATGTATAGAACTACTCAATCGGGCAAAATCACCAACACCGGCAAAGAGCAAAATCACAAATAAGGATCCGGGATCAAAATAAATTTCTAGTATTGACAACAAGAATCACAAAATGAAGAAGTTCGCATGCAAATATGTATATATATGTCTTGCCTACACCAAATGTTACAAATAAAATTGTCTTTCATCAAAATGCCCTAAATAAACATACCCTAAAGTAATGCAGACTCACCCCCCACAATAATTGCTAGCTGTCATCGATGGTTCTGAGCATAGTCGAAACTTAGAGGCTGTTGACAGAAGGGAACCTACAAAAACAAAAAAAAAGAAAAAGAATAGTTGTATTAACACAAGATATACAGCAGCTCATGCAGCTTCCGACATTTTTACATGTGAAAGAAATAAAAAGGCAACATTAAATTCATGCATTAAAGGTAAAAACAACGATAGCAATGATTTTGACAGAAGCGCAAAACAGTAAAAGGAAACAAACAATTAACCATGTCTTTGCCAATGTCATGGACAAAATAGTAGATGATGTAATTGAATCGGTACAGCTACTAATAATCTCCATTACACAGCTCTTCAACCATCGAAAATAATTGTTTCCATTAGTTACAATGTCAGATGTCATATCGGGAGACGAGAAAAGGGAGTAAATCAAAAACTAGCAATTCAAGGTCATACAGAAAAAAAAATATTTAAAAAGCGTCGCACAGCAGACAAGTAGACTATATGTTAACAATAGAGGTGATTGTGGTACTTTGGTTCAAACCGAAGCCAAAGTAGTTCGAACAAAAAACCATCAATACATATGTACACATACACACACACACATATATATATATATATATTTGATTGCTATACTTTTGGAGCCACTTATGGCACACAGAAAGTTCTTATTTGACAATAATAATTCTCTTAGTATCATTTATAATAACTTTTTAAAATTTCGTTTGCTCTTTTTATTTTATTTTTTGTTCTTTTCATTTTTACTATATTATATTTCAGTTTTCCTCAAAAACATCACATCTAATACTTATTTTTTGTACAAAATATTTCATTCAACTATTTTATTGAAAAAAACACAAAAACAAAATAAGAACACCAAAAGAACAATTCCCTTCATATTCTTCAGTGTTTTACAAACATTATACATTCTTTTCTAATTTCACTCCAATCTTCTGACTATTTAATCTGCTATTTTTTTTTTTCAAAAACATATATCAAACATCTATTTTTTATACAAAACATAGCCTCAACAAATATTTTACCTAAAAGACAATAAAATACAAATATATATATATATATAAAACACACACACAAGAATTCACCCTTCATTATTATTTAATTTTCGAACTTATGTTATGTTTAAATTTAGATTACATGTCAATTTACAATTTTCCTAAACAGATCTTAATTTGATTATTAATGAAGGAAAATGAAATCAAAACCAAACTAGCAAACAAAAAAAAAAAATCCCTAATGTATGGTTTCCACCTAAAATGTAATAGCAAACAATCCAAAATATCAGGTCTACACCACTTCACCCTATATGAGAATTCAAAAAATGGAAAAGAAAATAAACAAATTAACGAGAAAGGGGACATCGATTACCTGGAAAAAAGCATTTCGAAGTTGATCATAAGATTGTGCATACATCACCGACTGAGTAGGCCATGGTACATATAAACCGCCTGTGGCAGTCTGGTTCGAACCCATAGCACAGTAAGGGCTCATCCCCGGGTTCATATAGTTAAGAGAGGCTTGAGGTGCAGGCATCTGACCCATCTGAGGGAATACTGATTCGTAATGCACAAATGGAGGCTGGAAATTCTGAATATTGAATGGCGCTGCCACGTTGAAACTTTGAGGGGTCGGCATTGTCCTAGCATATCTGCATCATGCCATGTCGGAAAATCAGGTTGAAAATTTTAAAATGACACAAAAAGGAATGCGCCAAGAAAGATATTTAATATCCTAAATAAAGCATCGAGGACATCAGAGAAAGTGCAGCAAAGAAATTCTTAATTTCAAATACGGCATATACTTTTATTTTTCATTTAATATAGTACCTATAAAATTTATTTTGCATTCAAAATATCAAATCAAAAAACTTTACAATTCATATTTTTTACTATTCAGAAAACACACCAAAATCCATAATTTCCCAATTCAGTAAAGAGTTGCAAAGAACACACCTTCCATAGCTGCGATCATAATCAGGATCGGTGAGATCCTTCTCCCGGTCCCTTAAAATTGCAACTCTAGAAAAGCTACCTGTTTCCCTATTGAAAAGGTTATTATCCCCATCGACATTGATGTTCTTAAAAACTTCGTTCTCATCAAAATTAAGATTCCTCCCATCAGAAGTAACTTGGCCCGATGAATCTTCTGACCCAGAATTGGTAGGGCTACTGAAGATCCGAGCTCGTGCTCTTTCATACTCCTCCTTTCTCTCTTCCACAGATCTCACGGAGCTGCGTTCAGGCCCAAGTTTGCCCGCATCATGTGAGGATGCTTTAGGTCTAGGCCTCCTCACAATCTTGATTTTATCAACCTTTTCATTTTCAGACTCTTTTGCAGGTACCTCCGATAAACAAACTGAAGGAAACTTAGACTCAGGTTTCTTCAGAACCAAAATCCGAATTCCTTGGCCATCTGCAGAATTATCCAGAACCATGGTCTGCAAACCATAATGTTGAGCAACCCGATGTGCCGCAAGCCGGAGGTATGAAGTTGGAAAATGTGGAAACTCAAATTGTTGTGCATTAAAATTCTGCATGAACTTCTGTATATCGAGCTCCATTCGTAGGACTGACAAAATAAAACAAAATTTAAAATAAAGGAAGATAAAACCATAGCATCTATGAAATAAATCAAAATAACAGAGACAAGATGATAAGCATATTCACTCAAATGCAGCAACTGGATACCATATGAGGTTTACGAGTTTAGTGGGAATATTTATTAATTTCTTGTATACACACACACATACACATTAAAGTGGATTATATTGCAATGATCAATAATCTATCTGAAAGCTGTTTACAACAAGCAAATTAAAGATTGCAAACACTGAAGAGTGACAGGATGATACCAGTGGAAAGGAGAATCTCATATGATCCATCTTATAGATCTTAAAGAACCTTAGCTTTCCCGATACCAGAAATCAGATCATGTTTAAAGAAAATGTACAGAATATTTTCAACATATGTTGTAACATTTTAAGCTATAAGAATCCTCATCTGCCTGTAAAAGTACCTGGAATGTCTCAAGGAAAATATTCACAGGGTAGAAAAAATGAACAAATACATAGAACACTACATTAGGCACAAAACGAAGGATTGATCAAGGACCGAACTTCCAAGTTTATCTAATACCTTATTTTTCTATTATTTAAAGCTTAGGAAACCAAAGCAAATCAACCTCCGCCACTGAATAAAAGTGAGATATTCATCAAGGCCAACAATATCATATGAATCTCCCCGTACAGTACCAAAGTTCGACATACTCTAACTACACTCAACAGGAATAGCAAACCAATAGCCTGGGACTGTGTATTCACCTTATATTAGCTCCGTGTTTTCTAAATTATACTCGGCCACTCTTGAAACACATTCCTAAAAGGACTCAATATACCCTTCATTATAAACATAGGAAATCCAAAAATCTATTATTCCCGGGGTCTTGAATGTTATGTTTTGAATTGAATGGTTTTTTCAACTGTTCTTTATGGATTCCACCATTCCTAATCTTCAGTGCCACTAAGATGTTCAATTTAACCACGCAATACTTAATATTACACCATTCCCAACAACTAATCAACTTACGAGCATTACTAGCTACCTACATATATCATGTAAAGAAATCAAATAAGTAGTTTAGACAATAAATATAGTTTAGATAAATTCGCCTAACATATGAACAAAATTTCCAAAGATCTTTGTTACCGAACATTTAGATTTAATCGAACCAGAATTCTTCCTTCATTAAAGATATCAAACAAAACCCAATTCAAATTTCTCCCAAACCCTAGATCTGCATCAACTAAGCAAAAAAATTATCCCAAACTCCACCCATATCTTCAAGGAACCTAATCCATTTAACTCTCATCAATCAACTCAAACCCTAACTCTCCCCCAAAAACTAAAAGTATGACAAAAAGAAAATCATAACTCTGAAGCACAACCAAGATTCAAAGGCTCAGACTTAGACACAATACTGTCTTCCAACAAAAATCAATCTAGTAAATAAATACAGAGAACTCACTAGTCAACCGATGCCGCGGGTTCTGCAGAGCCTCCACAAGAAATGGATCCACCGTCGAAACATAAGCCAGCGGCGGCGGCGGCGGCGGCGGCGGCGGCGGCGGCGGCGACATATCCTTATCCTTCATATCGACGGCGACGCCATTCACGCAGGATTCAACGGGTGGAAGGGAAGTCAAATCCATGCTCCAAAATTCCTACAACAAATTTTGAAAAAAAAAAAATCGAAACAAACGAAAGTAGGGGAGAATTATACAATTGTTGGATGGTTGATACGGCGGCGACGGGGAATTGAGAAAAGGGAGGGAAGAAACCCTTCTCTCCCGAATCGCTCGCCCTTGGCCTTGGGGGTAACCCTCTACCCTTTACCCTTTACCCTTCAACCACCAATCAAAGAGAGTGCAAGATCGGGAATCGGGGCAGGATTTATAGGGATTGGGTTTGTGGGCGTCTTTTAGGGTTTCTTTCGGTCCTGTTTGATTTATCTGGACCGTGTTTGTATTGTCTTTTTATTTTTACTTTTAGCGCGTTCGTTAGATTTTCCACAAAATTTATTATTCATTAATTTATTTTTTATTTTTTTAAAAAAATATCAAATTGTGCATTCGATAATTAGTTGTTAGCGATTTAATTAACTGTTTAGCTATTAATTGATTCGTTTAATTAGCTGATTTAATTAGTAGTTTGTATTAAAGTGTTTGGTAAAATAATTATTTGACATTAACTGTTTATACATAAAAATGATTATTAAAGACATTGATATGTTATTTTTTTAAATATTTAATTTTGTTCATTTTGATTTAAAATTTATAAAAAAAATTTGTTATTAATTATTGAAAATTATAAAATATTTATTTTTATTTTTATTATTTAGATTTGAGAAAATTATTTTTACTAAAAACTAATAATTTTTTATTGAAATTATGTAAAATATAAAATAATAAATTTTTCGTATATATTTTTTTATTATGTTAAAATTATTGTTTTAATATATATAAATAAATTAATAACATTTATTTTTTCTATTTGATTTAGTTTTAAAAATTTATATATTTTACAAATAAAATAATTTATATGTAATAATTAATAATAGTAATTATTTTAAATTTACAAAAATAAAAATATAATTTAATAAATTAAATATATTAAAGATAATTAATAAATACTGATATAAATATATTTATATGTATAAAATAAATAATTAAGTTTTAAAGGTAAATTAAGAATAACCAAAATTAAAATGAAAAAGCTCTTTTCAAAACGCTCAGTAGATGAGCTTTTCAGATATTAGTTTTTTATGTCCAAAAAAGCTCTTTAAAAAAGTTAATTTACCAAACACCTAAATTAGTTTTTTCACTGATTAAACAAACTCTTCAAAAAATTATTTCTCAAACACCCTCTAAATCAAAACACCCTCTTCAAATATATGTAATATAAATATAATTTTGTAAAGAATTTTTTTAAAAATAATATGAATAAATAAAATTTATTTATTTTTTTATAATTAAGATAGATAAATTTTATAAAAAAGGAATGAGTTTTAAATGTAGATAAAAATATTTGTTTATTGATGTGTATAAAAATAAAAAGGTTTTGAGTGAGGTATGATGTGTTATGTCATTTATTATAAAATTAATTAAATTGATTTATATTTGTTATGTATATTTAAATTTAGTAAATTTTACTAAAACTAAAAACATGAAGACAATATATGAAGTAATAAAATAATATCATGGAGGAACTATTGTAATTAACTTATTAAATTACATTACCTAAAATATATGTTCATAACTAAAGAAATCTTTTTCTACAGGATAAAGGGAATAATAAATAATTTTTAAATTACTTACATTACAATTTTAATATTATTGAAAAATACTTATCCAACATATAGATAAAAATATATTTATCTGTTCACCAAATTTAGTCTACTTTTTTTTTTAAAAAATTATATATAAAAAAAAGTAAACTAAATTTTCCGAAGGGAGACATTATAGTACTTGATTAAACATAATAAATACTAAAATAAACCTTAAAATCAATTACAAAACTAAAATATAAATATATAAAAATAGTTTTTTACAAATAATAAAAAAAATAAAATTCACAAAAAAACAAATGGGTAAAAACACACATTGCAAATAAATTTAGATTAATGTTTTTTAAAAAATATATATATATTGTACAAACAACAAAAATCACTTTAGATTGAATGAAGATGGCATATAACCCCAAATACAAATCAAACAAATATATATTTACTTTGAGCTTTTATTTTTAAATAATAAAATTTTGAATTGAAATTATTATTTTATGCGATATAAATATGTATTAATATAATATTTTGATATTAATATTAATTTTAATGCAATATAATAAAAAATAAATAAATATTTAATACTACTTTCGTCCGGCTCTAAGGGTCTCATTTATTTTTTTTTGCGTGTTGATATTTGAATATTAATTATTATATCAAAACATAGTATAAATTAAGAAAAAATTACAAAAATATTTACATTAGTGTCTTATAATACTAATAGAAGAACATTTGTATAAAAAATTATACAAATATAAGGATATTTTTAATGTTAAGTACAATGACGTAGAAAGTAAATATAACCCTTAGAGATTATATGATATTTTGAAAGCTTTTTCTTTCTTAGAAAATAGTATAGTATAACTAAAAGTTCGGTTCGATTTAAAATCGAGTAATCCAAATTTTTATTTATTAATATATAACTTACATATACTGTTAAATATAAACAATCAAAATTATAATATATATTTCATCCGTTTCAATTCAAAGTACCATTTTTATCATTTTCGTATGTATCACTCCAAAGCATTAATTTTTTTATCTTATAAATGATAATCATACACTAATACTAAAATACCTTTTAACTTTTTACTTAAATTACAACATACCATTTACACATACAAAAACTTTATACAAAAGTTAAATGGCAAAAATATTAAAATCTTTTACACACTTTAACTAATTAATAGAATACTATTATTTTTTAATTTACTACAAAACTTTAAAGAAACCCTTTCGTTTGAGACGGACAGGGTATTATTTATTAATATATAATTTTTATTACTCCATTTCATAGGGAGATTAAAAAAATATTTTATTTATAAATAATAAAAGAGAAAAAGAATATAATAAATTTAAGGATATTTGTTATAAATAATTGTTGAATGAAGAATAATAGTTAAATGTTAATTTGTCAACTTTATAAAAAATTAGTAACGAGGTGAATTTAGCGGACGGACTAAAACTAAAAGTTGAAATAAATTTTACGGACTTAGAGAGTTTTTTTTTTTCTTCTAAAGTTTGGCATTTTCAATTAATCGAAATAAAAATAAAAATAAAAATCATAACCAAACTGAAACTAAATTTTATAAATTCAATTTTTGGACTGAACCAAATCAAATTCCTGAACAGTTCAAACGAAAAAAAAATAAAAAAAAAATAAAAATAAAATCATTTTTTTATTTTAGAATCGACCAATTCTCAACCCTAGATATACATCCAATTTACCTATTTACATCAATTGATGATGTTGGCATCTTAAGTGGCAAGTTTCTAATATTTCCGAACGATCGGTGCCCCGAAACAACCAAAAATTGAATTTGTTATCATTAAATTGATTAAACTCATCATTTTCTATATTTGTATCCGCTATCGACAAAAAATTTTCGGGCAATTGGTGTATTTTAAGTCGGTTGAAAAACTAATGACGTGGATTCTCCATTCAACTAAAAAAGGAAACTTTTGAGTTGATCTACGTAGGATTGTGACCAGAGAATGAAAATGAAATAAAACAATAAAAATAACACATATAAGGAAAATCGAAAATTTACGTAGCAACGTAAAAAACACTAAGTAAAATCGGAATAAGTAAATTGCATTAGATGTAAAATATAAGAAATGTAATACTAGGAAAAAATAAAAATAAAAACAAAAACAAGAAAAATAAATAATAGTAGTAATTTATACCGTGAGTTATAGAAAATTATATTGGTAATATAAAAATAATATTTCTTTCGTCCAATTTTAATGATCATATTTACTTTCTGCGTGTTAATTTTTTAATATGAATTATTATATCAAAATATAATACAAATGAAAGGAAAATGACAAACGTATTTGTATTAGTGTTTTATAATACTAATATAATAATAATATTTTAAAAATATATACAAATATAAGAATATTTTTAATGTTAAGTATAATAACACAAAAAATAAATGTTACTTTTAGAAGCGGATAAATATAATATTTGATATTGAACATTAGACTTTTGTAATAGAATAAAATCTCTATTATGAATCGTGTCGAAAATAAAATTTTGAGCAAACAAACCCGTTGGAAATTTTGTAGTTATTTTAGTTTTTGTAATTATTTTTTTTTTTTTATGGTATATATTGATGATACGAGGTGAATTCGTGACCGTAAGATCACTGGTTAATAAAAATGTGTATGACAACTTTGATAGTTTTATAAAATAAATGAATATTTTTATAAAAGTTGATGTATTATAATATTTGTATATAATTATTTTTTTATTATAATAGAAATTATATAATTATAAATAAAACGGACAAAAATAATAAAATGAATGCATTCAGTTGAAGCCGAATAAGTAATTGATTGTTGATTTCTTGTTAGTAGATAAAATATACTCCATGTAATCAGAAAGTATGCATATTTTTATTTTGGTTATTAATTACAAAGTAATTATTTGATTAAAAATACTCTTATTTTTTTTTTTACAAATATTCTTATTTTACTATCAAATTATTATTTTTATCCAAAAAGTAAGGAGAAAATTGTATTTACATTACTTTTAATTATACAATATAATTAAAATACTAGTAATATTTTTTAAACTCCACGTCAAAAATAAATATATACTACTTATTAGCCGGACAAACGAAGTATTATATATTTGTAAGAATATGTACTGTATTCATCGAAAATATAAAGAAAAATAAATTGCTGAATGAATACATTCAATATATATATATTTATTGAATTATACACTCTATTTTCTCGACATTATTTAGCAATTGCAATTTCCAAAACCAATAATAAATGGTATAAAATATTTTTTTACAAAAGTTAAAAAAAAAAACCTTTCAAATCTCGTTATAAAAAGTAAAATATTTATTTTAAAATAATATTTTATTAGTGCTTTGAGTATATATGTGTTTGCTTTTTGAACAAAGTTTATATATTGATATTATATTAATATGTAATAAAAATAAAGTAGAAACGACTGAAATATTTTTATTATTATTGTGTTATATAAATATAATGATATTTTTGTAATATATTATAATTTGTAAATGTATTTGTAATTTTAAGTAGATAATACAATGAATACCAAAATAAAAAAATGAATAATTTACTACACAATTTTTTCATATTACACATAAAACAATCAATTAATTTAAATATGCTGTTTAACCCGAACAATGAGTTTTCTTAAATAAAAATATTTCAAATTAAAAAGAAAATCAAAACTCAAATTAGGCATAAGTTCAGGCAAATTTTTGAAATTTTAAAAATTTATTTAATATTTTGTGATAGAAAAAATATACTACTTCTGTCCCATATATCGTGTCTGTATACACTGTATTTTGTATTTTATAGGAGATGTGCAATTAGTAGATAATTAAGAATGCATTAGTAAAAATAATTATCTATAATATAAATAATTATAAATTAAGATAATTAATTAGTTTAATTAATTTTTTTAAAAAAAATTAAAAAATTAAAAATAAAATTAAAATGTATAATCATTTTCTAAAAGACAGAAGGTGACGTGCTACGATAAGTAGTACGGAGTATTTAATTGTTCCAATTAAGTAAATTCTTATTTAATTGTTAATAAAAATAAGTACCATATATATATAACACATATGTATGTATCTCCATATACGGATTTAATGAGTAGGGATTTAAAGAAGAATAAAACATTCTTTAGCTAAACAAGCAAAATAATTAAAATGGAAGAAAGCATAAATCCATTTGTCTTTGCTTCCAAGTGACAACAACAACAACAAAAAATGTGTGATGTTGTTACCATTTTCCCCAATTATTGCCACGATTGGATTTGTAATTGTGCCCACGAACAACGATTGCTAACCCTTTTGATTTGATTTGATTTATTCATCCTGCACAGGAATTTCCGCCTCACTGTTGTTATTCAATTTGTCGCGTCGGCATCGACAAGAATCGGCGGAGAATTTCCAAAACAGCCGCAGACGGGAAGAGGATTTCGACATTTCTTTTTTCCTGATATATTTTAGGGGTAATTGAATGATCCCTTTTTGTTGTGCGATTCCGTTCGTTGAACTGATTTCAGTCTCAGAGTATCTTCTATGCTGTTTCTGATTATGTCTCGTTCGTAAATTTAGGTTATTCGGTGGTTATTTGAGCTTAATTTTGATGGAATTCTGACTGTAGTGTTCGTTCTGCAAACCCTAATTGCTTGGGCGTGCTCTCGTTTTCATTATTGGGGTTTAATTTGCTGCAGTTTTGGAAAGGATTCGGATCCCCAAAATGATATTTTATTTTATTTTTGTTGTTCTCAAATTTGCTGTTTATTTTCGTACTGTTACGTTTTTATATTTGATTTGTTTGTTTTTGGAGAATCTCTGCTGTTTAAAGCTCATTGGTTATGTGAATGGTCATGAGACAGTTGGTAATGGTAGCTTGTATTCATTTGTGCAGGTGATTTAAGACTTGGAAGCATAAATATGAGTGGGAAAACTAAGAAGAGAACGGTGGCCGAGAATGGCGATACAGGTGAAGATTCTGTTCTCGCGACGATGGTCAGCAATGGTGAGGATATGGGGCCGATGGTTAGGCTGGCATTTGAGACAGGAAAGCCCGAATCGCTTTTGCATCAGCTCAGGAACCTAGTGAAGAAGAAAGAAGTAGAGATCGAGGATCTCTGCAAGGTCCATTATGAGGAGTTTATTGTGGCTGTGGACGAGCTGCGAGGGGTTTTGGTAGATGCCGAGGAGCTGAAAAGCGAGTTGTCGAGTGATAACTACAGGTTACAGCAGGTTGGGAGTGTGCTACTCGCGAAACTTGAAGAGCTTCTTGAATCGTATTCAGTTGAAAAGAATGTTACTGAAGCGATCAAGATGTCAAAGAGCTGTGTCAAAGTGCTGGAACTTTGTGTGAAGTGTAATAATCACATCTCCGAAGGCCGGTTTTATCCTGCCATAAAAGCTGTGGATCTGATTGAGAAAAACTATTTGCAGCACATTCCCGTCAGGGCACTGAGGATGCTGATAGAGAAGAGAATACCTCTGCTGAAATCCCACATCGAAAAGAAGGTTTGCAGTGAGGTTAATGAGTGGTTAGTTCAGATCCGAAGTGCTGCAAAGGATATTGGGCAATCTGCAATTGAGTACGCTTCGTCTGCTCGCAAGAGGGATGAGGACATGTTGGCCCGACAAAGGAAGCTGGAGGAGCAAAGTTCAGTGGGCTTAGAAGAGTTCACTTACACATTGGATGTCGAAGAAATTAAAGAAAATGCTGTTCTGAAGTTTGATCTCACACCTCTTTATCGAGCATATCACATACACACTTGTCTTGGAATCCAAGATCAGTTTCGTGAGTATTATAACAGGAATCGGCTCCTGCAGCTGAAATCAGACTTACAGATATCGTCAAGCCATCCTTTCCTTGAATCCCATCAGACATTTTTGGCTCACATTGCGGGTTATTTTATTGTTGAAGATCGGGTTTTAAGGACAGCTGGTGGGGTTCTTGCCCCAGATGAACTTGAGGAAATGTGGGTAACGGCTGTGGCCAAAGTAACCGCAGTCTTGGAGGAGCAATTCGCCCGTATGGATCAGGCAAACCATCTTCTGTTAGTGAAGGATTACGTAACACTTTTTGGAACGACGCTCAGACAATACGGTTATGATGTTTCCCGGATTCTTGAAACATTGAACAGCAGCCGCGAGAAATACCACGAGCTACTTTTGGGAGAGTGCCGGGAACAAATTACATCCATCCTTGAGAACGATACGTATGAGCAAATGGTGCTGAAAAAGGAGTCTGAATACCAGGCGAATGTGCTTCTATTTCATCTTCAAACCTCAGATATAATGCCAGCCTTCCCCTACATTGCTCCTTTCTCTTCCATGGTACCTGATTGCTGTCGCATCGTCCGTAAATTTATCAAGGACTCTGTTAATTACCTGTCATATGGGGAACAGAGGAACTATTTTGATTTTGTCCGCAAGTACCTGGACAAACTCTTGATCGATGTCCTAAATGAAGCTATACTAAACACCATTCAGAGTGGCACCACTGGCGTGTCTCAGGCAATGCAGATTGCTGCTAATATATCTGTTCTCGAGAGGGCTTGTGATTATTTTCTTCAGCACGCAGCTCAGCAATGTGGAATTCCACTCCGATCCATTGACAGGCCTCAAGCAAGTTTAGCAGCGAAGATTGTTCTCAAGACCTCCCGGGATGCTGCTTATATCGCCTTACTGAGCTTGGTGAATTCTAAACTAGATGAATTCATGTCACTCACAGAAAATGTGAATTGGACTTCTGAAGAAGAAAACCCACGAGGAAATGAGTACATAAATGAGGTTGTCATATACCTCGACACTGTCATGTCCACTGCTCAGCAGATTTTACCATTGGATGCCTTGTATAAGGTTGGGAGTGGTGCGCTTGAGCAGATATCAAACTCGATTGTGGGAGCTTTTCTTAGCGACAGTGTGAAGAGGTTTACGGTTAGTGCAGTCACAAGCATTAACAATGACTTGAAGGCCTTGGAAGCTTTTGCAGATGAAAGGTTTCACTCGACTGGATTGGATGAGATGTATGCGGATGCAAACTTCCGGGGTTATTTGATTGAGGCTCGGCAATTGATAAACCTTCTACTGAGCAGTCAGCCTGAAAACTTCATGAATCCTGTGATAAGGGAGAAGAATTACAACACTTTGGATTATAAGAAGGTTGCTACTATCTGTGAGAAGTACAAGGACTCGGCGGATGGACTTTTTGGTAGCCTTTCGAATAGGGCCTCAAAGCAAAGCGCGAGAAAGAAGTCCATGGATGTGCTCAAGAAACGGTTGCGGGATTTCAACTGAGAGAGCTTGTCAAGTTTTTGTTTTATTTTTCCTCCGTATGATGGTTTAGAATTAGCTATTGAATTCCCAATATTCTTTACTAGAATCTAGTTTGATCTGTGGCTTTTAGTCCTTATCTGGTTTAATGTTGAGTTCCTCTTTATGCCTAGTTTTTTAAGTGATTGTCAAATTTTATAATGTTTACTGCATCTCTACGACAAAAAGAAAAAAAATCACAATTTTTGGCTCTGCAGAGTTAGCTTTCCAGTTTGTTTTTTTTATTCTTTGCTGTAAATTCGTCTCTACAAGAATTTGATCTTCAGGTCATGGAAATCCCTAGATTCTATTCCAAGATACATGTAGGGTTGGATCTGCTTTCACAGGACTGTCAGCAGGTGATCAATTTCGTATTACTTACTAGTACTCTGGTGATTATGGTGGGACTGAAAGTTGGTACATCTCCAAATTAGAACTTGAGAATGTTCCTGTTAAAATGGTTTTCGACAAATTTATTATAACCTATCGTTAGAATTGTCTTCTTTGGCAGCTCACCAAGCTATAGAATTGAGTTGGTATTTGATGATATGTGATACATTATTTGATGTTCATTACTCTTAAAATATAATCCAAAGTCAGTTTGTCTGAAGATCGAGTTTACCAATCTTGAAGCAAATGTATTCCTTCTCAGTGTGTTTTAACTCTTGACATTCAATATCACTTCATGTGGAGTTGTATGTACTGAA
Organism: Andrographis paniculata; assembly: GCF_009805555.1. Taxonomy (NCBI): domain Eukaryota; kingdom Viridiplantae; phylum Streptophyta; class Magnoliopsida; order Lamiales; family Acanthaceae; genus Andrographis; species Andrographis paniculata. Next base: position 2,108,628 of record NW_026137424.1, read on the forward strand.
TCTTGTTGTTTTGATTCGATTATTTGAGTCGGTGCTTCATGGTTTTGTAGAATTGATAACAAGTACGATGGGAAATTATGATAGACTTTGAAGGAAAATTATGATAAATTTTGAATTTAGTAGTTTGATCAATGTATTTGTATTGTTTAGACTTGGGAACAAAAACATGAACTATTATCACTTGATTTCTTGAGAATTGTGTTGAAACACATACTGTATGACTAACTCGAGCTAGCTGGAGAGGTTCGTTTCTATCGAACTTGAAGTGTTTGAGTCGAAGTTATTTAAGTAGTTGGATTTTGTGGAATTCATTAATGATGTTTCTCTGAGAGCTTGTGATTTTTATTTGTTTATGCAGTTCTGCAACCCCGTAACAGTTCTTATGGCTATTTTGTTTTAAAACAAAATATGTTTCTCTGAGAGCTTCTTTGTTTATTTCTTCTTCCATGGATTTTTGTTTTGCATATGTTTTAAAGAACACAAAGAAGCTTAATAGCTAGCATTTTTATTACTCTACTTGGTTTGTTCACAAATTCAAGGTATTGTTACATGTCCATGTACAAGCATCCGATTTCGATTATTGTTTACTATGTATATTCTCCTCTTTGGATTTGTGGTGCCATATTACCTTAACTGTAAAATATCTCATTTTTGGTACATATGTGGTTGTGATGGTAGGATTTAGGACAACTTCACTTCAAAAGATAGCCACAGAATGAGGGTGCCGAGATAATGATGTATGATTTACACACTACACCTTTCAATTGGGATCGAATGGAGGACCTATCTACATGTGGGCTGGTAATCGACAATACAGACTGGTATACACTTTTGATTGATTATTTTTATTTTTTATATTTATCATAGTTCCACTCAATTATACTACAACTAGAACTTTACCTCAATAGAGAATCTTGCAGTATCTAACTTACCTTTTTATGTGGATTGTCTTTGCGCTAGTTGATTGTTCCCGGCACAAATATTGCTTGGACTAGTTCTTGGCCTTAGGTGGACACCTCTAGATTGGCTCTGTTACTTAAATCTAACCCCAGGCTGAAATTGTTATGCTGATATACACTTTGCTATTAAAGTAGTCGATATTCAAATTATGATCTCGATTTTCTTACCATGTGAAATATGAATGAGGAATTTGTTTCCGTTGCCTGAATTCATATTCATATCTATATTTTTATCATTCAGCTTGTGGTCTTGAACATCATTGGGCATATCTACATTCTGGTATTCTTGTAATTCTTATTCCTTAAAACCCTTTTCTAGCTTGTTTATTTTGTGAAAATAAATTAGTTTTGGACGAAATTCATGACTTTTGGGGTAGTGTAGGGACTCACTGTCTGCCACACTTACATGAACTAGGGCAGACAGGACAGAATAAGCAATCTTGTTGATCATTGGAAAGGGTATTTATTAATTTTGTTTTCTTTACATTTCTCGTAAGCATATATGTCAGCTAATTTGACTAGTTTCTGTAACTCCATTAAAGTTGATTTCTAAGCCTTAGGACCATAAATTCCCAATACCAAAGATGATAATAACAAAGTGAAAAGTACATAGCAGAAGAAGCTGGGAGAACATCTTACCTTTGACCACATTAAAGATAGAAAAGTTCTAAAAAACATTTGAAATTCCGATGCTAGATATGTTTTGGAGTTTTGGAGAGCTTCGGAAATAGTAAAATATTTGATAAAAAATAGTTATTTAATGTTGTGTATGAAGGTGTTGTGTTGATGTTTTGTACAAAATAATAGTGTATGTAATATTTTAAATAAAACTTAAGTATTTGATATAATATATATATTATAATTAATATGTGCTGACGATGAATAGCACTAAAAGTAATTTGAAAACACATGTCATGTGTTTAATTGGTGATATATATTTTTTTGAATAGTGGTATGGATATGATATTTTGTTAAAGAAAATAGTTTATTTTTATAGAAATTGTAAGGGTGAATAGTAAACAAAAAGGCTATAATTGCTTCAAAGTTTGGACATAACTCATGTGCCATTGGTTCTCAACAATTAATCATTAGGACACCTTGTTTTGCTTGGTTTGATTTATGTTTGTATCTGTATTTGTGTATGCATAATGATTTGATGAGATATTTTGTAAGGAGAAATAACTTAAAAATTGCTTAATAAATAAGATATTAAAAACTTGCTATAAGAACATAGCCTAAATTAGGTAGACACCAAAAATCATACCTAAACTCTACACATTACAAATATCTTGAATAGGGATTGAATATTTTAGGTTTGGAAATCATTTCAATTCCCGATATGAAGCACACATCTACGTTTGTTCTTTCGTAGTTTGGTTTTGGTTTTGAGTTTGAATAGAAATTTGAATGTATCTATACAAAGAATTACAATTTAACCATAGTAAAAAATAAAAATAATTGAAATAAAACTTCAAAGAACAGAGCCTTAGTTATTATATCGAACCAAACATACCTACATGGTTTTAGAATGAATCTCTAACATCTAGAAGAGTCAGCCATATCCTAAATCATTACCCAACCAATCCATTAAATTTGAACTGTATTCAACTAATTTAAACACAACCCAACAAATGAAAGAGGAAAATAAGGGATGTCGAAGAATACTGTAGAAGTGTATACATACATATATATATATATTATATAGAATTGCAGCAATAAGATGATATATTGTACATAAGAATATCCCATCTGAAGGTTATATTAAAACCAGAAAGTGATAAGAGGACTGTGCCAATTGTTTTTTTAGCAAAGCACAGATCTGCAAAAGAGATACACCTAGGCATTGTATATATATATATATATAAATTATAACATACATAGGACAACACAATCACATGCTAATCAATTCAAAAAAGATTTCTTGTTTTTGTCCCCACAACACAAATAGACATGTGTCACTGCTTCACACTATTATTCATCACTATAAATGTATAAAACACACACCCCCTCCACCCCCACCCCTCCTCCTGGTTATAAATACAAGATTCCTTGTTTGTTGAACTCACCTTGAATATGGAGGAGAATGCAGAGCTAAAGAACAAAGCTTCTGAGATTGGAGAGGAGGATTTGAAACAGGAATATGGCGCAGGGCGAAATCAGCAGCTTGGTGGTGTTAGGACAATGCCGTTTATTCTTGGTTAGTTTCTTCTTCGATTTTTCTTGGCATTTATATATTTGCTGTTTCGGAGTTGGAGCATATATGTATATGTGTTATTTACATGCAATTATGGTGTGTTTTTTGGGATGGATGCTCAGCTAAATTTGATTTCCTCATGTTAAATTAGCTATGAGGTGATGAACATTCTTGGAACTTTGCATGTTTTTTAGAGTTTGATTTTTTTCTACAAAAATATATTTTGAATAGTGGTTAGATTTTAATCTTTGTGAAAAATAAATACCATACTTTTATTGGTTTTCTTGGATGAGAATTGCTTTTTGAGATGGTTTTTGTTGTCTTCGTTGATGATATGCATATTTTGAAGTCAGAATTATATATTACTATATGCAATTATATAAATTTGCTATCTATTACATTAATATGCGTTACTTTCTTTATAAATATTTGTTAATTATGTCAAATAAATACTACGTTGTTACATGTAATTATATAATTTTTCTATATTATATTAATTTATGTGACCTCATCAACATATACAAATAACATAATATTTTAACTTTTATAAATATATTCATTTTTTTTATACTTGTAAATGTCAAAATTAACTTACATATATTTACTAACCAATAAAATATTATTTTTTTAATCTATAAAAGAAAAAAAATGTAAACATTCGACTAGAATGGAGGGAATATATTGCAATAATTAGTGGTTCATAAAGACGTCTTTTTTATGTAGCACTTAGATATACATGTAGAACTAATTATGGTACATAACATGCTTGTTGAAATAGGATGTATTTCCTTCCTTTCAAATATGGTGCAATATCTTTTTTCTTGTACAAAAAATATATGGATAGTATCAAATAGAATAATTTGATAACCAAATGATATAATGAGAGAAAATTGTATTTATTTAAGTGATGTGATGAGATAAAGTGTAAAATAAAGATTAAATATATTTAATTATTTTATATTTTAGAAATATTGCAAAATGTTTGGGATATAAAAAAAAATATTACAAGATGTTTAGGACCGAGGGAGTATATAAATATAGGACGTGATTCAATAAGCCGATAGTTGTTAATAGTTGTTAGTTGATTCAATTAGCTGGTTTGAATAGCTGATTTAATTATATGTTTGTATCAAAATGTTTTAAAACAATTGTTTGATATTAACTGTTTACATGCTAAAATGACAATTGATGATATTTTTATTTTATTTTCTTCAAATATATTCAATTGTGTTCTTTTGAGTTTATAATGTTTGAAATTTTTTGTTATTAGTTATTGAAAATTATAAAAGTTTATAAAATAGTATTTATTTTTATTATAGTTAGATTTAAAAAATAATATATTTCTATTGAAAAATATAAATAATTTTTTCTATTGAAAATGATGTAAAATTTAAAATAATAAAATTTTCATGTATATATTTATTATGTTAATTATTGATCGGTTCATTGTATTTATATTTTCTATTTTGTGTTGATTTTAATAAATTAATATTTATTTTTTATATATAAATTATTTTATTTGTAAAATATATAAAATTTTAAAACTAAATCAAATAAAAAAAACAAAGGTTATTAATTTATTTATTATATATATTAAAACAATAATTAACATAATAAAAAATATATAAAAAAATTATTATTTTATATTTTATATAATTCTAATAAAAAATTATTATTTTTTAGTAAAAATAATTTTCTCACATCTAAATAATAAAAATAAAAATAAATATTTTATAATATTTTTATAATTTTCAATAATTAATAACAACATGGTGCTATGGTATATATTGTATATGACAAATATTGTTTGCTTATATAGCACAACAATATTGTATTATATAAAAGTATGTGTTAAAATTTATATGTTGTTTTGTATTGGATAAATATATTTATTATGCTGAAACTAATAATGCATTATACTATATGGAATTATATTATACTATATTTTGCCACTAAGGGTTTGTTTAGTTATAGTATAAAATTGATTTGAAATCAAATATTAGATTTAAATTTTTATTTATATTGTATTTTAATGTAACATTTTATAAGAAAATAGAAGTATATTTTTATCAAAAATTATACAAAGTAAATAATATTCCACCATTTCATTTGAAAGTGCTTTTTGAAATTTTTTTAGTAGATTAAAAAAATAATAGTATTTTATTTATCAGGTGGAAGTGCCTAACAAGTTTTTGACATTATGTAAAAATTAATTAGATATGCAATGGGATGTTTGTATTTTAAATAAAAATTAAGAGTATTATATTATTAATGTATAATTATTTTTACCTAAAAAAATAGATACCTTTAAGTTAAAGGTAAAATATATTCTGATATTAATGTATAATTACTTTCACTAAAAAAAATGATATTTTTCGGTCAAATGTATTATAGTATTAATGTATAATTACTTTCACTTAAAAAAAAAAGATACTTTTAAGTAGAAAGAATTATTAATTTGAATTTTACGGAGGAATTATTAATTTGAATAGTTATTTGATGGGATATAAATAGATATAAATAGATGTAAAATAAAATTTGTAGTATAATATAAAAAAAATAATTATTTAATATAATATTTTTTTTTAAAAAAATAAAAATTTGAATAATAAAAATTTATACTAAAATCCACAAAAAAAAAAAAAAATACAATCTAACATAGATAAATTCTTAACAGCGAATGAGGCATGCGACAGGTTCGCGGGCTCAGGCTTCCATTCGAACCTCATCACATACCTAACACAGATCCTCAACCTCCCCCTTGTCTCCGCCTCCAACACCCTCTCCAACTTCGCCGGCGCCGCCAGCTTCACGCCGCTCATCGGAGCTTTCGTCGCCGATTCCGTCGCCGGCCGCTTTTGGACAATCGTCGTAGGCTCCACCATCTACGTTATGGTTTGCCCCTCTCTTCTATCGTCGTCGATCCATAAAAATAATATTAGGGCAACTTCAACCCACTGAAAAAATGCAGTGGATTGTGCAAAAATTGGGGGAGGCCACATTCCAATTTTTGCAGCCCGGTACAATGCTACTCTATTTTTAGAGTAACACTGTACACTCCACTCCATTTTTTTTGAATGAATTTTATGTATTTTTGTTATTTTTTGAAGTATATTTTGTAATTTTATTTTTAAAAAGTGATATATAAATTTACTTTTTCGGAAAGTGATATAATTATATATATATTTTTAAATAATGTGTAATTTTATATGTTTGGGTTATAATGTAAAAATAAATCAAATATTAGGTGTAATTTATAAATATAAAAAGTTATACTACCTCCGTCAAGCCAGAAAGTAATCATATGTTTTTGCGCAATTAAATTTAATATTAAAAATATTTTTATATTTATATAGTTTACTCCAAAAATATAATTGTATTTGTATGTAAGAGACTAATAGATGCATTTTTGTCATTTTCTCTTTATTTATATTAGATTTTGATATAATAATTAATATTCAAATATCAACAGTATAAAATAATATAAAAGAGAAATATAGATAATATACTTTTTAAAGTGAAAATTAAAGTTTATGGTTGGAGTAGATCAACAGCATTTTTACAACTGCAAAAATGGAGTAACGAGTTGGAGATGGTGTTAGCATAACATAACGATTAACGATTTCTTCGCATTGCCATAGGGAATGATCGCGATCACGGTGTCGGCTGTCCTCCCGCAGCTCCACCCGCCGCCGTGCCCGACTCGGGTCGACTGCTCGGAAGCCTCCGGCGAGCAGCTTTGGGTGCTGTACATCGCGCTAATATTGACGTCGGCGGGGAGTGGCGGGATCCGGCCGTGCGTCGTGACATTCGCCGCCGACCAATTCGACATGAGAAAAACGACGAGAGAGTCGAGGAGTTGGAACTTCTTTAACTGGTACTTCTTCTTCATGGAGTTCCCGTCGTTGCTCGCCTTGACGGTCCTCGTTTACGTTCAAGACAACGTTAGTTGGGCGTGGGGGCTCGCGATCCCGACCATAGTCATGGCCTTATCGGTCGTAGTGTTCGTCGTAGGATCGCCGTTCTATAGAAAGATCAAACCGGCAGGAAGCCCGTTTGTCCGAGTTGCGCAAGTCGTGGTCGCGGCCATAAGAAAAAGGCGCGTCACTTTGCCGGAGAATTCTCACACTTTGTATGAAAACAAAGAGCTCGACGCCGATATCTCGCTCGACGGAAGGCTTAGGCATTCGGTTCAATTCAGGTAAGCTTCTGATCGAATATTCGATAAACATAACAAAAAATTCTGTAGTAGAAGATAATGAATTCATAGCATGAAACTTATTTCGTTGCCTATACTGCGGAAGTGAAGGTTTTTGGCAATAAATATGACTTTAGTAACGAAAAGTAAATTTTTTGCAGTGAAAGTTAAGAACAGAGATATAACTATGAATATATAATTTCGTAGCTAAAAGCCTTTTTGCTATGAAAATAGAATTTTCTAGCAATAAAAATTTTAGCGACGAAATTAATTTTGTAATAAATAATCTAATTTTACCGAAGAAAATAATTTTTGTTGCTAAATGATACGTTTTAACTACAAAAATATTTCGTAGTTAAAAATAGAGTAAACTGATCTTTTTGTCGCGTAACTGGATCCCTTTTTCATTTTAGTCTCATAAATGGAGTTTCTCGCAAACTAGTCTTGTAAATAAATTGTTCTTTTGCAATTTAGTCATCCGGCGCCGGAGAGGCCTACGTGGCACCCAAGGTAAAAGACACCTGACGGACATGTGGATTTTTATTTTTTTTATTTTTTAATTTTCAATTTTTTTTGACAATTTTTAATTTTTACAAAATAAGACAAAATAAATAAATTAAATTTTTTGAAAAAAAAAATTAAAAATTCACGTGTCTGCCAGATGTTGCTGACCTGACGGACACGTGTCATTTAGCAAACCACGAGAGTGCCACGTAGGCATTTCCGGTGCAGGAGGACTAAATGTGCGAAAATTTTTCACTTAAAATTAATTTGCGACATGCTCTAATTACGGGACTAAAAAATTAGTTTGCCATTAAAAATATTGTAGCTAATTAGATACTTTTTTGCAGTGAAATTTAACGTTTTTTATACATGGTGTTCGATCATATTAGTTTCTTCGATTCGCTTTGAATTAATTTTTCTCTTGTCTTTATGATTCTATGTAAAGGTGGCTTGATCGCGCTGCGATAGTAGGCGAAAAAGACATCGACGAGTCGAACCAACCGAAACTCTGGAGGCTTGCGACGGTCCATCGAGTCGAAGAGCTCAAAACAATCATCCGAGTGCTTCCAATATGGGCGGCGACCATACTACAAGTCGCGTCCCATTCCCATATAGGTAGTTTCACAATCGAGCAAGCTCGGACGATGGAGCGACACCTCTCGCCGTCCTTCCAAATCCCTCCGGCGACGATGTCGATATTCACGACTCTCACGGTTCTCATAGCGCTCCCTCTCTACGAGCGCCTCTTCGTCCCCATAGCTCGTCGTTTCACAAAAAATCCGGCCGGAGTAACAAGCCTCCAACGTATGGGGATCGGTTTCGGGATCAGTATTCTGGCAACTGTCGTTTCTGCGCTAATCGAGATAAAACGTAAACAAGTGGTGTTCGATCACGGCCTCCTCGACCACCCGACAGCGATCGTCCCTATAAGTGTCTTTTGGTTAGTCCCGCAACATTTCCTCGGTGGTTTGGCGCAAGTTTTTACGACCGTCGGACACTTGGAATTTTTATATGACCAAGCGCCTGAGAGCATGAGGAGCACGGTGGTCGCGCTGTATTGGATAGCGATCGCGGTCGGTAACTACGCGGGCACGATTATGGTCTCGTTGGTTCATAAGTATACGAGAAGCGGCAGAGCAGACTGGCTGCCGGATAGAAACCTTAACAAGGGTAAGTTGGAGTGTTATTATTGGTTAGTGACATGTCTTCAAGGGGTGAATTTGGTGTATTTTGTGACTTGTGCTTGGCTTTATAAGTATAAGTCTATGGAAGAGATGGTTGAGAGTGATGAGTTTGAGAGTGGTGATGAGAAAGGGAAGGTTTGATTGAAAGTTGAAGTTTGGATTTGTTAGTGATATTTAATTCTAAGTTTGAGTTATGAAATAATAAAAAATTAAAGTTTATATAATATATATAATTTTTTAGTTTGGTATAAATGTACAATATATTTTATGTTTTATTTAATATTTGAAATATTTTGTGATAAATTAAAATATGCATAAAATAGTTTTTTTTTTTTTTTTTTGTCCCAAGTTAATATGTGATTGTAAAGCACGTGATTATATAAGTTTTATACAAATAAAAGATAAAATATTTTAAATAATTTTATTGGGATAAAATAGATAAATATATAATTAATCAATCTTTTATTTTATATTTATTCTTTTTTTAAAAAAAATTAAAAGTGTGTTGTTTTGTGAAATAGTTTAAAAGCATGTGAGATATAGAAATATAAAAATAATGAATATGTGTAATATATTAATTTTTCTGGAGAAATATTTAAGATTTTTTAAAACAAGAAAACACCCTAAGTAACAATTCGTCTTTAGAAAACTATGAAATGAATAGTTGATAAATGTTATCTACATATTTATTTTATTAAAAAAATATTAATACATATTTTATCTTTTTATTTGTATAAAAATTGTATAATTATATATGTGTTTACAATCAAATATTAACTTTAATAAAAGAAAAATGTTTTTGTGTATATTTTAATTTATTACAAAAAAATCTCACATAATAAACAAAACACGGAATATTTTGTATATTTAAACTAAAATACAAAAAGTATTATATAATTTAGCCTTTTAAAAATTTTATTTTAGTTTTTATACTGTATAAAAAACACAATTTCAAGCTTATATATAAATAGTCAGGTTGTAGAGTTTTGTTTATGGCCCATGGCCCAAACCCTCTCGTGACCCAACCCAGACTTAACTTATTATTTTATTCTTTTTTGTGAGACTTGATATGAACCGTTGGATCATCTAGAGTTTAATTGTGTTCGTTGATTGTATTGGTATACATATATATATATATATTGGTGTGTTTGTGTACATCGTTATTCTCATTCTCACGTTATTCTCATTCTCACTTCTCTTTTTTATTATTATTATTATTACTATTATTTTATAATGTGAAAATCCGCGGCAACTATCCGAATATGCGCTTTGGATAAATATTCGGTCAAACTTAATAGGCTGCACATTAAGCTCGACAAGGCAAGTCATACTAGACGAACCATGTGTGACAGATGTACTTGAAAGCATAGACATTTGAACCAATGACCCCACAATCACAAATTCACTATCCCGGGACCACTTCTCCTTATTTTTTCTCTTGCGATTTGAGGTTTCCTCCTTTTGGCATTTCCTTATCTCGCTCTTTGTGATTTCTTCAAATTTTCAAAACGGTTTTGATGAAGTCTATTGTATCTTCAAATTTTCAAGACGATTTTGGTAAAGTCTGTGATATCGTTGGCTTCGGTGTTGTATCCGAATCCAATAGTTTATTTTTCTCTTGCGATTTGAGGTTTCTTTTTGGCATTTCCTCATCTCGATCATCTCTTGTGGTTTCCTCAAGTTTTCAAGAGGATTTTGGTAAAGTCTGTTGTATTGTTGGCTTCGACATTGGATTCAAATCCAATAGCTTGGTTTGTGTGTACTTGCCATCATGTATTTGATCTTAAAAATGTTCAAAATCTTGTCAATCCAAAACACAACGATCGAAATCAGCGAACGCAATCGAATCCAAAACAAAAATTCTTCTTAATAGAGAGATCGTAGTTGGTAAGATCTTCTTTAAGGCCAATCTTGGAGAGTAGAAATATGAAAAATATTGTAATTCTATCATTCCAACAACATTGATCGAATTTTTCTACCTATTCTTCTACAGTTGTGTTTTAAGTAATTGGAAACACTTTCTTTATCGTGTAGTTCATATGTTTTTTTAGATATTTGAAATGTGTAGAATTTAAGTATTTTGGTTTCGATCAAAATTTTAAGTTCTAAAGATTCTATTAAAAGAACTTAATAATCCAAGATATGAAAAGATTAAAAACTCCTTAGAAAAACCAATCAGGATTCGATTAGAAGAAAATCAAGAAAAGATATCCAGAAAGAGAACGCCTAGTGGTGTAGGATGAATTAGTGACTGTGAGATCATCAGTTCAAATTTTCGACACCTCTAGATCTTGTTTGTCATATATGATTCACTTAATGTGACAATCTTACCGAGCTTAGTTTGGAGTTTACCCAGTGAGCACTCAAAAGAGTCGCGACTCAAAGAATGATTCAAACGTTTACGTCTAACAACTATTTCATTCAAAAAAAACCAAAACCAAAATGCAAACACAAAAACAAATACAAAAAGTATACATATCCCAAAGATTTTATGATCTTCTTTAAAAAACTTTCGTAGATAAGTACTTAAGCATCCATAGTATATTCTTGTCAATCACTTGTGATCTTTCGAGCTATTTCAAGCACCGGCTCAATCAAGAAATTCTCGTAATATCACAGATTCGAACAGTAGGCTAATAGGATCAATTAAGAGTTATCAAAAACAAGAATTTTAAATCACACAATCATAAGAAACACAATCGAAAAACATACTTAAATCTTGCAGATTCAAACATTATGCCAAAAGGATCAGTTAAGAACCATTCAAACAAGAATGGTAAATCACACAATAGCAAGAAACAGAATCTCAAAACATTCTTAATTCTTGCAGATTCAAACATTAGGCCAAAAGGATAGGTTAAGAACCATCAAAACAAGGATTGTAAATCACAAAATCGCAAGAAACACAATTGAAAAACATATTCAATTCTTGCAGATTTGAACATTAGGCCAAAAAGGATCGATCAAGAGAACTATCTAAACAATGAATTTTAAATCACAAAATCATAAGACATATATTCGATTCTTGCCGATTCATACATTAGGCCAAAAAGGATCGATTAAGAACTATCAAAACAATGAATGGCAAATCACAAAATCATAAGAAACATATTTGATTCTTGCCGATTCAAACATTTCGCCAAAAAGGATCAATCAAGAACTATCAAAACAATGAATTGCAAATCACATAATCATAAGAAACATATTCGATTCTTGCAGATTCCGACATTAAGCCAAAAGGATCAATCAAGAACTATCGAAACCAGAATGCTAAATCCCAAAATCGTAAGAAACAAATCGAAAAACACATTCAATTCACAGACAACAACACAACACAAAACACCAAAAACAAAATCCACAAACAAGTATTTCATAATCATCATCGATGCCAAAATAAGCATTTCAATTCAATCAATTCATCTACCCAAAACCAATCAATCAATCAATCAACCATACCCCCAAAACATACTCACAATCAAAGTAAAAACAAGAGTCAGATTGATTTTACCAGAGAAGAGAGCGAGTAATCAAGTCGAAGAATCAGCATTCAAGGCCTGGCCGATCTTGCAGCACACATAGGCATCGATGCACGCATACTGCACCTGCGCCGGCATCAGCCACTGCTTATCCCACCGACTCATCGTCACACGCTTCGGCTTCTCCACCTCCCGCGACAGCACAAGGCTCGCGAGCCTTTTCACCCCGGCATTCTTCAATTCGTCCATGGCATACACTCTCGCCGCCAGAGACCTCAAATCGACGAAATTCACATCTAGATCCACACTGTAATCGTACTTCAACATCTCCAAATCTCTCTCGATTCCGACCCCCACGAATTTGTAGTTAGGGTTTGATAAAAAATTCCAGAGAGAATTGGGAATCGAAGGGCAGAAGAGGAGCTGGAAAATGAGGCACCGGTCTCCGTTGCTCAGCTGCAGCGTCGCCACCGGATTTTGTTCGGAAGTGTAAGAAGGACGCCACTCCATGTCCAGCCCGACGATGCGGCGGCCGAAGTTTGCGTCGATGTCGGAAATCCATTGGGTGAGGATGGTGGGATCGTGTGTGAGGGTTGTGTGGATGGATTCGTCGTAGAAATAGACAGTGTAAGTGTTGTGGGAATCGTAGGGCAGCTGGTGATCGGAGATTCGGAAGGGATTGTTGCTGTTCGCCATAGCCGCCGTTCGTCCGAATTTGAAAGGTCAGTCTGTAACAGCGAGTGGAAAAGGAATTACTATTTGTTTCTCAACCTTTTCATGTCATTCCTACGATAACAATATTATCTATTTAGGGTGTGTTTGTTTGAAGGATTTTGGTGGATTTCCACTATTCATCCAATTTTTTCCCCCCAAAAATATCAAATCAAACACCTATTTTTCATTTTTTATATTATACTAAAAATCAATTTTACATTCAAAACATCACATCAAAACCTATTTATATCACATCATACAACTATTCAAATTCAAAATTTTTACTATTCAAATCCCAATTCAAAATCCAAACCCCCAAACAAACACACCCTTATCATAAATATTTTTATAATTTATACGGAGTAATAAATTATATAATAATATTTTTTATATTATACTGTAATATTAATTTTTTTTTCTTTTATTACTATAAGTAGCTAATTTGTTTCATTTAAATCACTCAGAGTCACGTAATTTTAAATACAATATAATTAGTGAATAATTAAAAATATATTAATAAAATAATTATGATTTTGAAAACCGTCGCCCGAACGGTTACAACGTCTCCTTCCCAACCGTCTTCCAATCCTTCTCCTGCTGACACGTGTCCTCAGCAGACCAAAATTATCCCTATATTTCACTCTTTGAGCCGACCACAGACCTTCCGCCCTTTTGGCCCGACTGCCAATCTACAACCGCATTGGTCCGACTGCCAATCCTCCCGACTTGCAAACCATCTAACTTATTTGGATTAGCTACAGACCTTCCGCCCTTTTGGCCCGACTGCCAATCTACAACCGCATTGGTCCGACTGCCAATCCTCCCGGCTTCCAAACCATCTGAGATTAGGATTAGCTACAGACATCCCGACTAACAAACCATCCGACTTGTTGGTCCCACCGCAGAGTTCCGACTTGAGAACTTCCCGACCTGAAGGCCTCCCGACCTGCGGACTTCCCGTCCTGATGACTTTCCGTCTTGAGGACCTCCCGACCTGAAGACCTTCCGACCTGAGGTCTTTCCGTCCTGAGGACTTTCCGTCTTAAGGGCCTCCCGACCTGAAGACCTTCCGACCTGAGGTCTTTCCGTCCTGAGGACTTTCCGTCTTGAGGGTCTCCCGACCTGAAGACCTTCCGACCTGAGATCTTTCCGTCCTGAGGACTTTCCGTCTCGAGGACCTACCGACCTGAAGACCTTCCGACCTGAAGTCTTTCCGTCCTGTATTTTCCTTAGAAATATACCTATTTTCTTTGATTTCCTCACGGTGTCCTTCAACCAGTTCAATTAACTCTATTGCCAGACCCTTTTTTCTTTTTACTTGGGCTTTTAACCTAATTCTAAATTTCGTACATAACAGATTTAATTAAATAATTTTATTTTAAAATTAATATGATTAAATAATTTAATTAAAATAAAAAAACTATCAATTATAAAATTGTATTTAAAAAAAATAAAAAATAAATTAAATGAAAGGGACAAAAATAAAAATAATTAAAAAATTAAACAGAGGATAGAGCAATATAATAATAATATTAAAAAAATTATGCAAAAAAAACATATAATATTACGGACGGACACAGTATTATGTTTATATGCAGATTTTGTAACTTTGTTTATTTTTCATTAAATGTTTGTTTTGTTTAATTTTTACTTTGTTTACCTTTTTATTGTTATAAAATATTCTCTCCGTCCGTATGTCACATTTACATTTTTTATTATTATACTAAATATTAAAAATATTTTATAATATTTTTTTTCATTAGTATTATAATAGATTAATAAAAATATTTTTATAATATTTTTAATTTATACTATATTTTATATAATAATTAATATTTAAAAATCAATATAAAATTCATTGAACTACACTGATGATAGTACTTCATTTGTTATTAACTACATAAGTATATAATATTATAAATTATGTATGACCTATCAAAATTCATTTGTTTTTATATCTCTCAATTCCTTTGTTTCTATCTCTTTAATAAAAAATATATATTTGGAAAAAAATTAATTTTGGTCTAAATATAATTAAAATATATTAATTTTGGTCTCAATATAAAAAACTCATTAATTTTGGTCTCAATATAACCAAAATTTATCAATTTTAGTCCAAATATAAAAACTCATCAATTTAGTCCCAATATAAATAATTTCAATCAATTTTGATCCCATTATAAACAATTTCAATCAATTTTGGTCTCATCGTTAAAAAAAACTAACGGAAATTGCTGACGTGAACATAGCGGTGGTGACGTGGCAATTGACCTGAAAAATACAATTATTATCGTTTTAAGTAAAATTATGATTATTTTAGTTTCAATAAATATCTCCTATTATGAAATAAACTATATCATATTACCAATTGTGTCGAAACAGATATTCTATTAATAAGTGATTCAAATTTTATTATATAATTTTATTTTTTTTATTTATATATTATAGGTATATAATACTCCCTCCGTCCCAGATATCATGTCCACATTGTCGTTTCTGTCCATCCCATATCACTTTTCTTTTTTGGAGAATGATTACACACTTTAATTTTATTTTAAAATTTTTTTAATTTTAATTAAATTAATTAGTTATTTTAATCTTAATTTATAATTATTTATATTATAGGATAATTATTTTCACTAATATATTTTTTAATTATTTATTAATTACACTCCTTCTAAAATACCGTATATAGCAGACATTGTATCTGAGACGGAGGGAGTAGTACTTTTTAAATTTTATTATTATTATTTTTTTCACATCACCTCTCTAATTTTGTTTTGAATCTTTTTCCATTTAACTTTGGTATTTTCAATGAATTAACAAGACTCCTCTATAAAAGGATAGCCTTCACTTTACTTTTCCGTCGATGCCACACGACGTGTTTTGGTAAGAAAATTTTGTAATCTTTCATTTTTTATTTTTTTTTTATTTGTCAAATGTCTCTCAAATATTTGATCGTCGTCTTTTTTTTTTCGTCAAAATCTTTATATCATTTTATATTTTAAAAGATTTTAAATTTAATAATTTTTTTATTGACATAATTTATTTAGTTTTATTGCTAAATTTATTATGGTTTAATATGCACATCATATCTTCTATTTCAAGCATGTGCATAATTAAACATCATATTTTTTATTTTTTTTTTTTTTTTTTTTTTCAAATTATATCATTTTTAATTGAATTTAGGTAATTATTATTTAATGTCTACAAATAGATATACTAAAATTTGTATAAACTAAATCAATTATAAAAATCATTACTAGCTCCGTTCCGAAAGAAGAGTGATATTTACTTTTTGTAAGTAGATTTTTTAATATTAGTATTATATTAATTTATAGTGAAAAAGACAAAAATATCTCTATTATATTGTTGATATAAAAGTAACGACATTTGTATAATATATTGGAAGTTGTAAGAGTATTAATTATATTAGGTAGATAATGGGACAGATAAAAATGAAAAATAATATTTTTTGATTAAATCAATTATTAATTAAATCCAATAATTATTTAAAATCAAATCAATTTAAAATTGTGTATTCATTTTTTTTTTCAAAAAAAAAAATTATAGATATAATTATACTACTTAATATATAATTTTTTATTATCATGAATAGAAGAATTTATAATGAATATAATTAATAAATAATTAATAATATATTAATAAAATTAATTATAATATAATAAAAATTATTATATATTAAAATTAAGATTAAAATAATTAAAGAGTATAATAAATAATTAGATAAAAATAAATTTTAATAAAATTTATCTCTTTCAAATTCCGGGAAAAAAATAATAATAATAATAATAATAAAAGTAAAAATTACCTCCCGCTATCCACCCTTCTTCTTAAAAATTGGAACAAAACACATCAAATTTTAAAATTACTTTTATTTCCTTCCAAACCTTCAAACCAAACAGACTTTAAGAAAAATTAAACCAAACAAATATTTTTAATTTTAATAAAAGGGGAGGTGAGAGGGAGAGATGATATTAAAATTGTAATATTGTCTTTGTTTATATAGAAGAAAAGTTGAAAATAATGTAAATAAAAATAATAATTTTTGTATTTAATTAAATAGGAGAGTGAAAAAAAAAAAAACAATTTTACTATTTTATCTTATATTATATGAATAAAAAAATAAAAAATAATATTTAATAAAATTTGATTAATTTATTCATAAAACATGACAAAATGAATTTGTCAAATATATTTTATAATATTTTAAAATTAAATTAATCTAATTTATTTTAGATAATACACCTAAGAATTTATTGAAATCAAAATAAAATAATAATAATAATAATAATATTTTAACATACAAATAACAATAGATATAACAAAATTTATTTAACTAAGTTAATTATAAAAATTCATTCTAATATTTTATTTTAATTTTAATATATTTATTTGATTAAATTAATTATTAAAATTAAATAATTTTTAAATTGTTTATTAATTTTTTAATTATAATATAATTATAAACTACTTTATCTATAAAGTTTGTTTGGTTAGCTATTTGATTTGAAAATGTATATATATATATATACAATAGTATTTTTATTATCTAATTTATTATTTTTAATAATTTATCTATTTTTTTCAACAAACAACAACATAATCTCTTTATGAATTGCACTTTATTTATATATATATATATATATATTTCTCAACTTAATTATATGTTTTACAATTATATTTTTTCCTATCATTCTTTGTACCAAACTTATTTTTCAATAAAAACACATTGTGTATGTTTACTCGTATAATTTTAATTTTAAATTTTAGTTTTGAATAGTAAAATTTTAAATTAAAATAGGTATTTGATGTGATATGAATATGCATTGATGTGATATTTCGAATATAAATAAAATTTTTGTGTAATATAATAAACAAATAAATAATAGGTGTTTGATTTGATATTTTTAGAAAAAAAAAAAAATTAAATAGTAAAATTAGGATAAAAATCCACAAGTAAATAGATCCATTATTTTCTTTCACAAAACATCAAATCAAAATATCATTTAAAACAAAAACTCAAATTAACATTCAATTGCAAATCAATTTCAAAGCCTAAACAAACCCTAAAATTATCCAACCACATCAAAACAATGCACAAAGAAAAATATCCCAAACATTAGCCCGAAAAGAATCGATCAAGAACAACTAGTAAAATAAATAAATTTATAAATAAATTTAATACTCCCTTTTCCTTTTTAGTGACAAAATACTGCTCCCTCCGTCCAAGCAAAAAATATACATCTATTTTTGGCGCGAAGTTTTAAAAATAATAGTATTTTATTATAGTGGATAGGTAAAAGTAGTGTAATAACATTTTTGCCTTTACTTTTTTGGTATAAAAGTAATGATGTGATATAAAGTAGAGGTATTTGTGAAAAAAAATAGGGTATTTAATAAAATGGTTACTTTGTAATTGGACGTCCCAAAATAGAAATATATATACTTTCTAGCTGGACGGATGGAGTATTTTTTTAACTTTTTTTTTACCCAACAAAGTTAAAAATTTTATTTTTACTTATTTTTATTAAAATTCGTGCTCGGTCAAATGAGTACACAATTGGATTACGAATGAAGTAATTTATTCTTTTTTATTAAAAAAAACAACAATTATATCAAAATCAAGAATTGTAGTAGTAAACAAACCCAATCCAAAAACACATTCAGCACAACAATTGACACCAAAAATTGCACAAACTAACAAAACATATATTCCAGAATATTCCAGAATCATCTAGAAACACCAAAATAAGCATTTCAACAATTCAAAAGCAATCTATATACCAAATCAAAATCAAGATTAGCACAACAGTAAGATCAATTTCACATACGTACCCGATCGATCGAGAACGAAGGAGAAGAGCAATCAGTAATGGAGATCGATCAAATCGATGATCAAGTATCAGCATTCAAGGCCAGTCCGATCTTGGCCGACACGTAGGCACTGATGCACGCGAACTGCACCTGCAATGGCGTCAGCGACTCGCTATCCCAGCGACTCATCGTCACGCGCCGCGGCCTGTTCACCTCCTTCGACAGCACTACTCTCGCCAGCGTCGTCATTCCGGCGAACCTCAAATCGTTCATTTCGCACTCTATCGCCGCCAGATGCCTCAGATCCACCGAATTCACGTTCAGCTCCACATCGTAATCGTACTCCAGCTTCTCCAAATTGCTCCTGATTCCGATCCCCACGAACTTGTAGTTAGGGTTTACTAGAAAGTTCCAGAAAATGTTAGGAATCAAAGAACAGTGGAGGAGCTGGAAAATCAGGCAACGCTGGCCGATGCAGAGCTGCACCGTCGCCACCGGATTATGCTCGCTGATGTACGAATGACGCCACTCCATTTCCAGTCCGACGACGCTGCGGCGGCGGCGGCGGCTTTCGTAGCTTCTCTCGACGTTGGTTATCCATTCGGTGACGATTCTGCGATTGTTTGTGAGAGTTGTGTGGACGGAATCTTCGTAGAAATAGACTGTGTAGGTGTTGTAGGTGGGGTAGGGGAGCTGGTGGTTGAATATTCGCAAGGGAGGGTTATTGTTCGCCATTGCCGCCGGTCGCCGGAGTTTGGAAGGTCAGTCTGTAACTGTAACTGTAACTGTAAGTGGAAAAGTGATTCGTGCTGAAAGGTACGTACATCAATTTTTTATTGTTAATTTTTGAACGGTTATTAGTTTTAATAATTCGTTTGTATATAATTTTTTTATCTTTGAACATAATAATACTCATCATTTTGTTACTTTTTTAAGTTAAATTCAATGTATCTTTTTTTAATAAAATATTACAAATAATGCCATATTAATGAATTTAAATGTAAATTTATTTTTATTTATATTATTATTTATAAAATACTAATATACTAAATTTAAGTAAAAAAAATTGATATATGACATTGGAAGAAAATAGTAATAACAAATACTCCATCAGTCGGCTAGAAAGTATACATATTTCTATTTTGGGACGTCCAATTACAAAGTAAACATTTCATTGAATACTTTACTTTTTTCCACAAATACCCTTACTTTACATCATATCATTACTTTTATATATAAAAAAAAGTAAAAATGTCATTACACTACTTTTAACTACCCACTATAATTAAAATACTATTATTTTTTAAACACAGCACCAAAAGTAAATGCATACTTTATCGGTGGACGGAGAGAGTAGACACTTATTTGGTTGAAGATTTTTAAATGTTTTAAAAAATTTTGATATGATGTTTGGTAAAATAATATATATATATATATTTGATATTATATTTTTTAAAAAAAAAATTATTAATAAATAGTGTCAATAAAATAGTAAAATATATACATAATCTTAGACGAAGTAATTTAAATATTGATATGGATATGATGCAGATGAAAATAATGACTACAGTTGATATGAATATAATAATACGGTAAAATTCAACGTAATACTGATAGCATATTGTACACTAACAGACAATCCATGATATTATTACAAACATCATATTATAAAATCAAAATTTTGGAAATTAGCCTCGAAAAAAATTTCAGAATCAATTTCAATTCTACTAAAAAAAAAATAATATTAAATAATTTTAATTTTAATAAATTTGAAACCATTTTCTATATAATACTATTGGGGTGTGTTTGTTTTGGGGTTTGAATTTTGAATTGGGATGTGAATAATAAAAATTTTGAATTTTAAATAATTGTATGATGTGATGTTAATTGGTGTTGATGTGATGTTTTAAATTTAAAATTAAATTTTAATATAATATAAAAAATAAAAAATAAGTGTTTAATTTGATATTTTTTGCGGAAAAAAATAGAATGAATAGTATATTTAACTGATCATTGATGGTAAAACTCATCTGAAAAAGCCCAAAAGGAAGTTATTGTGTATGGAAGTATAATATTTTTCTCATTTCTTAACAAAATATTCATTTTTATTTTTTGCGTTATTAAATTTAATATAGAAATATCTTTATATTTAAATAATAATTTATATAAATATTATTGTATTTGTATTATAAAAATTAATAGGATGTTTTTATTTTCCTTTTAATTTGTACTACGTATGAATATATTAATACTCAAAATTTGAAACAA
This sequence comes from Andrographis paniculata, assembly GCF_009805555.1. Lineage (NCBI taxonomy): Eukaryota > Viridiplantae > Streptophyta > Magnoliopsida > Lamiales > Acanthaceae > Andrographis > Andrographis paniculata. The sequence continues at coordinate 2,129,963 of NW_026137424.1, forward strand.
ATATATACTTAGTTAAAAGATGGAGGTAGCATGTTACGTAAAAAAGTAATACTCCCTCCGTCCCGCAATTAATGTGGCGTTTGCTTTTTACACGTAAATTTTTAAATATTAGTATTATATTAGATTGTAGTAAAAAAGACAAAAATATCTCTATTAGTATTGTATAATATAAAAGTAATGATATTTGTATAATATAGTGTAAGTTGAAAGGATATTTATTATATTAGGTAGATATTATAATTACTAAATTAGAAAAATAATAACTTTGTTTTGAGATAGATGGAAATAAAAAATAACAATCTTTCAATTGGACGAAAATGAAAAATGACAATATTTCAATGGAACTGAGGGAGTATCATTTTTTATTGGAAATAGTATAAAGGTGTGTTTGTTTGAATTTCGACTTGAGATTTAAATAGTATCAAATTAGAATTGAAATAATATAAGATATAAATAAATTTTGATGTGATATTTTGAATATATAGTTGATTTTTAATATCATATAAAAATAAAAAAAATAAATATTTAATTTTATATTTTTTAAAAGAAAGTTTATATGAATAATAAATTTTGATCAAAATTCTTCAAACAAACACATAAATGTATAAAAAAAAAATGCCCATATGAACCCCCGAGCACACCATGTGATCCAAATGGTTGTTGACTTGTTTCTTTCCAAAATTGGCCTTTAAGACCTAAATATCTACGAAATTATTACAAAAGTTATTTGCTATATTTACCAATGAAAGATATCATTTTTTTTTATGAAGTAAAAAATGGGGGTTTTAAGTATCGATTTATTAATAATTGTTTGATACGATATAAATAGATATTAATTTGATGTTTTAAACGTAAAGTAAATTCATAGTATAATATTAATAATAATAATAATAATAATAATTTAATTTGATATTTTAGGAAGAAAAATCCGCCTTAAAACTAGGTTTTTTGTTTAGTTAGTACTTTATAAGAAAAAAATTAAGATGAAACTATAAAATATTGGGCCTTGATTCCTTCAAATAGGCGAAGAATCGAGCCAATTGATGTGCTCAACTCAACTCGACTCGCCTCAAGAATGGAGTATTTTTTGGATCAACAGGTCAAACCAATCGACTACAATAATCTCTAAATATCAAGCTCTAGCGAGACTAGCAGCTCGAGGCGCTTGCAAGATCGATCATTTAAGCAAGAAAACATCGGAAAATAGAAGAAGGCATCGACAAGGATCGTACCCAATGAGCAGTCTCGCAATGCAGCATCCATTCCCGTTGTTGCGACCTTCCTGCAACATGTTCGACATAAGGAGGAGATACATTGTTGTTAAGGCCGCGGAAAATTAGATAAGCAATATATATACATAACGTATAGATACAATGTGCCGAAACTTCAATGCAAAAAGAAAAACAAAACATTATTCGACTTATTCCCACAACAGCAAAACCGTGCGGTTTGAGAAATATTCGTCATCATCTATTCAAATTCAATTTTTTACTATTAAAAAATCCAAACCCAAAAACTAAAACTCACAAACAAACACACCCTAATGTTCTCTTTAGGAATTCTCACAAGATTTTTACTATTTATTTAACTTTTGCCCCTCAATAAATCTAACAAGCATTTTTTATTTTGGGTAAACTGTTTTTTAATTCCGTAACTGAACCCCTTGTAATTTTAGTCGCGAACCTGTCGCAAACTAGTTCCATAAGTAAAACAAATTCGCTGTTTTAATCCTCCGGCGCCGGAAACACCCGCGTGGCTCGCCGAAGGCCACGTGTCCGCCCGGCGGACACGTGAATTTTATTTTATTTTATTTTATTTTTTAAATTTTTAAAAATTTATTTTTAATTTTATTTTCTTTTTTTAAATCTTTTTATTTGGCCCAATTAAAAAAAATAAGAATATATATAAAATCCATGTGTCCGCTGGGTGTCACTGACCTGGACACCTGGCGGACACGTGACTTTCGGCGAGCCACGCGGAGCGTCTCCAGGGATTAAAACAACGAAAATTTTCCACTTATAAGACTAGTTTGCGACATGCTCCACTTACTGGGCTAAAATGATAAGGGGTACAACTAAAAAACGGTTTACCCACCCGTGGTTTGAAAATTATGCACCATTCTCCCTTATGATTTAAAAATTATATGAGACTCATGGCACAAAATCCCCTTTTTTAAAGGATTATGTACAATATTTTAAAAAATACAAGGGGTTTCATACAATTTTTAGGAGATTTTGTGCAATAATTTCTAAAATACGAGAAAGGCTTATGCAATATTCAAACCATAAAGGAATATAACTTTTCAAATCAAGTGAGCTATATGCAGTTTGGACAAAAATCAATTTTCAATTCAAAATATCAAATAAGCATCTATTTTTATACAACGGCCAAACAAAAATTCAAACTTTTACTATTAAAAATCAAAATCCACAAACACACAAGGGAACATAATTGTTTAGAAAATAATGTATAAAATCTTTTTCATGAACTTAACACAATTTTTCGAAAATTCAGTGCAATGTTTTATAAATCACGAGTGAACTTTATGCAAAACGCCAAAGAATCCAATGCACCATATGCGGATTATAAACAATTTAGTCGAACTAAATTTAAGAAGGTAACAAGAATCAATGGCAGCTAAATAAAACCACACACAAAATGCATCGTTACCCGAAGGACTCGAATTCGACGAGTAATTACCTCAAAGCATTCGAACTTCAATCATCTCCGGTCGGGAAGAGCGTAAGAACTTTGGTCTCATTTGCCTCCAAATTCTCGACATAAGGAGACGAATTCTCGTTCCCCATCCTCTGCTGAGATTGCCTCACTGCCGAATGATCGAATTGCCCGTTCATCCCCGAATTACCAAAGTGCCTAAACTGGTGCTGCACCACCGCCGCCATCGGGTGGTGGTGCTGCGGCGGAGCAGCCACCGGTAGATATGGCAAGAAATGCTCGGAACTCGGACGGTTGGGGTGGAGGAAATGTGCCGGGACCGGGGAGCTAGCAAACAAGTGGTCTGTGGCAGGATCAGATGTTCCGGCCAGGGCAGCGCCGCCTCCGGAAATCCCCTGTATACGCTTCAAGTACAACCGGTATTTCTGCAAATGGCTGGCGACGTTTTCTCTTGTCAGCCCGTCGACGCTCATCAGCTGCATAATCGTCTTCGGGACAGCGTTCTTAATCCCTAAATGTGCGACGGCGTCGACGAACCGCTTGTGCAGCTGTGGCGTCCAGACGAGGCGGGGACGCTTCAGTGTCCTCGCCGGCTCGTTGTCACCGCCTCCGCCGCCGCCGCCGGAGCTCATCTCCGGCGAATCGAATTCGGCAGAGGACTGCGGCGGCGGGAAGTGGAGGCCGGAGGTGGTTGGGGGATTCCGGCGGTGGATCTGATGCGGATTTGGGAGATTGAAAGCTAGGGCTAAATCAGGAGTGATCAACGATTGGGATAACGGCATCAATTCCTCCGGCGACGGCAATTCCTCTTCCCATTTCGCGAACCAATTCGAATCCTCCCTCATAGTTGTTGTTCTTCAATTTCCCCCAAATCGGAAACACAGGATTAGGGATTTCGAATCCAAACTACACCCCTAAATCTGCAACGAAATCGAATTCGGACAACGAAAACAGTATCAAAGTGCTTCAAATCGGATTGAATTTCAGATCAAAGCCATCTTCATCTTCAATTTCTTCAAATCGAAACCGTAATCAGCCGAAATGAGTCAGACAGCGATTCGAGACGCAGATGTAGTGTTCTACTATTCTTCACTCTTTTTTCTTTGTTACCCCCAAATCAGATAAGAAATTAGGGATTTCGAATCCAAACCACCCAAAAATACTTTAAATCTACAACGAAATCGAATTCAAACAACAAAAACAGGACCAAAAACACTTCAAATCGGATTGAATTTCAGATCAAAACCATTCTCATCTTCAATTCCTTCAAATCAAAATTGCACTTCGCCGAAATTGAGCCAGAGAGCAATTCGAGACGTAGACGTAGTGTTTGTTCTTCACTCCTTCCTTCCCCCAAATCAGATTAAAAAATTAGGGATTTCGAATCCAAACCACCACGCACCACAAATCCTCTAAATTGACAACGAAATCGAATCCAAACAACAAAAACAGCACCGAAACACTTCAAATCTTATTGAATTTCAGAACATCTTCAATTTCTTCAAATCAGAACCGTGCGTCGCCGAAATTGAGTCAGGCAGACGCAGAGCTGGTGTTCTTCTTCGCTCAGCCGCCGTCGGTGGCGCAGGTGATGATTTGGTCGGAGAAATGGAGGGGATTTTGTGGTGGGTGTTGCAAGTGTAGCTGCTGCGCTGCTGCTGCTCCTAAAAATGGGGTTGCTGTTTTATGAATGTTGTTGATTGGCATGATACGCATAAAGGGGGTTTTGCATAGGAAGATATGGCGGACGTGTGGAGAACACGCGCTGAATTCCTATTGGTCGATAACCACGCAGTGGTGACACGCTAGATTGCGATTGGTTGATTTGTTAACAGTACTATTTTGTAATCGGCGATTGGCTACAACACGTATTAATTTGGTTAAAGTACGTTTTTTTTTAAAAAAAAAATAATAATTTAATATATTAAATATATTTATTATTTTTATATTGACTTTCTTTATTGTATTTTTTTTTTAGAATGATTGATTTTTTTTTTATGTATAGTACGTGAGATTTGTATAAAAAAAGTATTTTTTCTGTAATTACTATGTAATAGTGTGTTTATATTTTCGTAAAAAGTTAAAAATATTTTGTATTAATATATGATTATTTTTATTAAAATATAAAAATAATATTTTCAAGTGAGATAAACAAAAATAATAAACAATAATTTTAAATTTGAACAAAAAAAATATAAAATATATTATTTTAAATTAATATTTGACTTCGTTTTAATTGATATTTGACTTTTTTTTAATTTTTGACTTTGTAATAAATATTTTATGTTATTTATTATTATTTTTTAGGAATCAAAATTTAAAAATAAAATTGGATGGCAAAGCCGTTATTTACATTTTTTTTCATATTTCTATATAAAAAAATATTCTTTAAAATTATTTACAAAGCAAATACACCTCAGGTTGAGTTTTTTGAGTTAGATTGTGGTTGATTTATTTAATTAATATTTAATTTATTATGTAATATGTAAAATTTAAAAATAATAAAAAATATGTTCAATTAGTTTATAATTATATTTTACTAAAATATTAAAAATATTATTTTATAAAAAATTAAATTTTATATAATATAAATAAATTTAATACATAAATATTTATTTGCAATTAACATAAAATATTTTACAAATAAATGTGAAAGTTTTCTAAGTTTATAAATATATTTTCATAAGAGAAAGATAGAAATAAAATATTTTGAATGAATTTGAACGGGTCTCGATATAATATTTTGAAAAAAAAAAGAAAAATGTGAACTCGGATTAGTGTTAACACATCTTAGTTAATGACACGTACTTAAATAATAAAAATTACTCCCTTTGTCTCAAAGAATATGAGACTATTGCCGTATATACGGAAATTTAGGTAAAGTATAATTAGTAAGTAATTAAAAAATGTATTAGTAAAAATAATTATATAATAAAAATAATTATAGATTAATATTAAGATAACTAAATAGTTTAATTAAGATTAAAAAACTTATAAAATATAAAAGTAAAATGTGATTAAAAGTGTATAATTATATTTTCAAAAAATAAAAAAACAAATTACGTGGGACGAATGAAGATAAAAAATAAGAATAAATTATGTTTGACGAAAAGTCTCAAAACGGTGATATGACACTTGACCAAGGGGTGAAAATTTGATGAGCTTATTGACTTTTGATTTAAAAAGATTTAAAGTAGAATATAAATGATTAAATTGTTATTATTTTATAGATAGTTAAAAAAAATAGACCAAATAATAATTATAGTGATACTTGTATAAATATTATGAAAAAATATCAATAGCTTTGTTATATTTATAAAAAAATATCAATAGCTTTGTTGTATAGTGAGAATCATAATTATTAAATAAAAAAAATATGACAATTTTTTTGAAATTGAGGACAATTTTATTTTAAAACAAAATTGACAATTAATAGTTTATTTTAAAACATGTTTGTTGAGTACAAATAATAATAATAATAATGGTAGCAGGGTTTTAAAGGAGGTCAGACAAGATAAAGTCGGGCGAAGAGAGATAAAACGGCCGATACGGAAGTCGGTCAAAAGATAAAGTCGGGCAAAGAAAGATGAGATGGCAGACACAGAGGACGGTCAAAATGAAGGTCGAGCGAAGAAAGATGAGATGGCAGACACGAAGGTCGGACAAAGAGGAAAAGTCTGTTAATTGGTCGGGCGAAGAAAAGGTCTGTTAGTTGGTCGCTTAATTAAGTGACATGTTAATCGTCTGATCGATTGACCGGTCACTTGGCCAGACAGTAGTTTAGTCGCTTGAAAGGGCGGTCAGTTGATCGCTTGATTGTACGACCAATGAATCGTCTGGACGAATGGTTGTTCGACCGATTGAAGGGACCAGATGGTGGTCGCTTGATTGGGCGACCAATGAGTCTTTTGGTCTTGCGACCAGTTAGTATCTGGATTGTCGGTCGGTCGAGCCGGTTAAGTCCTGTAATTGGCATGAGCGGTTGACGAGACGGTTAAAGACACGTGTCAATGGAGGAGGATTTAGTGGGAGGTTGACGGCGGTTGCTGTAATCAAACAGACGACGGTTCCAAAACGTTTCTTTAGGGAATATTTAAAGAGGGGGTTCGCAACTGGCAAAAACATCTTCAATCGACATCAAATTCACTAGAATTTCTTTTGGGGATCACCATTTACTTTTTCAGTTTGTAGTATTTATTTTCCTAGTTTACTTATGTATCGTACAGTGTCTAGAGATTCTTAATCTCATACATTTATTTTATCAAATTCGAAGATAATTTCTATTTTCATATTTTACTTTTTATTGTTGAAAAAATCAATCAACAATTCGGCGACCACAATGGGAGAAAGGCAAGATTGCTGATCGTACGTCAAGAGAGAATTTTATACCACTGAGGTCCGGCTGAATCATCAGAAAGATCCATATGGCAGGCTCACAGCCCCAAGTATCTTCAACACCGGCGGGAGAAACAATTTCACCATCTGCTATGTCGAATGCAAGGGAAGCACCACCAGTACCTACCGATTGGGTATCTTATGTTCAACAATTGAACAATCAGCAAATTTTGGTCATGCAAAATATGTTGCGTGAGCAACAAAACCTAATGCAAAATATGTTAGATCGAGCTTTATCAAGGGTTACTCTGCAACCCATCCAGTCACCGCCAGGGACGTCACCATCCAGATTACAAGAAAATTTTGCGAGGCCATCATATGTAGACAACACTCTTCCTGCCACTACTAGGGTTGACAGGGGAAAGATTCCTCTAACATACCCAAATAATGTTCCACTGGGTGTCAGAGCCGAACCAGCCTTTCCAAGAGAAGAAAGATTAGGAGGTCAGGCTCATAATCCCATCTCAGCCAAGCCAGCCTTCTCTAGGGAAGAAAGGTTGGGGGGACTGACTCATAATCCCGCCCCAGCCGAGCCAGCCTTCTTCAGAGAAGAAAGATTAGGAGGTCAGGCTCATAATTCCATTCCAGTGTATGATCATATTCCACCCAGCGTGGATCCAAAAGACATCGCTCAAGTTCTGCGGGTGCATTTCGGAATGAATCGCAAACGGTGAACAGGCCAGCTTATCAGAGGTCATTTCCAGAGAGAATCATCAATGAGCATCCCCACCCGAAGAATTATAGGCCACCTGATTTCCACTCTTTCTCGGGAGAAGATGGAGCTTCGACTATCGAGCACGTGGGACGTTTCACGGCTCAATTGGGGGAAATGCGCAATAATCCGTTTCACAAATTACAGTTGTTTGGATTATCTCTCACAGGAATAACTTTTTCTTGGTTTGTCATTCTTCCGCCAGGACAGTTACAAACTTGGGAAGGTTTGGAAATGGCCTTTCATGCAAGGTTCTTTAATCCTCTTCCGACAGTCTCACTTACAGACCTTCTGGAGATCAGGCAAATGCCGGAGGAGACCGCCTACCAATTCATAGAGCGGATACGATTAATGATGGGACGTTGCCCATCAATCATTGAGGAGAGCGAGATGACCAATTTTGTGGTCAGGAATATGCATACACGACTGCGGGAGGCTTTAACGGCCCACGACGTTAAAGATCTGGCCAGTTTAACATCCAAGGCAGGGAGGTTAGAATCCCTTTTTAATCCCTTTTTGGAGAAAATGATCACAACTTCCATCAAAAGGTCAGTGTCGATACAGAGATGTATGCATCAGACGATGAACAAGGGGAAGGTACTGAGAAGTGGGGCAGAAAGGATGGCTCCTTCGAAGTGGAGTTAAAGAAAATGGTAGTACGAGATCGACCACCGCGCAGGCCACCACCAGTCCGCGATAAATGGAGGTCGGATCAGAGGCTGACGTAGCCTCGGATGATGTAGGTCGGATCTGAGGCTGACGTGGCCTCGGATGATGGCCTACAAACTCCTAAACGTCACGAGAAGTGACACTTGGGAGTCGGGTGAGGCAAGTTGTTGAGTAAAAAAAAAATAATAATAATAAATAGTAATGTATAGGGTTTATAAATTGGATTGATATATAGTCCAATGGGCCTGATAATGGTAGCAGGGTCTTAAAGGAGGTCGGACAAAAGGAGGTCGGGCGAAGAAAGATGAGATGGCAGACACGGAGGTCGGTCAAAATGAGGTCGGGCGAAGAAAGATGAGATGACAGACACGGAGGTCGGTCAAAATGAAGGTCGGGTGAAGAAGGATGAGACGGCAAACATGGAGGTCGGTCAAAATGAAGGTTGGGCGAAGAAAGATGAGATGGCAGACACGGAGGTCGGACAAAGAGGAAAAGTCTGTTAATTGGTCGGGCGAAGAAAGGTCTGCTAGTTGGTCGCTTAATTAAATGACCTGTTAATCGTCTGATCGATTGGCCGGTCACTTGGTCAGACAGTTGTTCAGTTGTTTGAAGGGGCGGTCAGTTGGTCGCTTGATTGGGCGACCAATGAATCGTCTGGACGAATGGTTGTTCAGCCGATTGAAGGGACTATATGATGGTCGCTTGATTGGGCGACCAATGAGTCTTTTGGTCTAGCGACCAATTAGTATCTGGATTGGTCGGTCGGTCAAGCCGGTTAAGTCCTGTAATTGGCAGGAGCGGTTGGTGAAACAGTTAAAACACGTGTCAATGGAGGAGGAATTGGTGGGCGGTTGATAGCGGTTGTTGTAACCGACCAGACGACGGTTCAAAACGTTTCTTTAGGGAATATTTAAATGAAGACGTATCAGCAGGTGTGCTGGTCGAACTAAAAGCAGTTCTAAGACGGTTGAGAGAAGTTACAACCGGTGAGCGGATATAAAGGCACGACCTTGTTGTGGCGGTTGACATAGGTTTTAAATATGTCTGTTCATGACCTAAAGAAACCATCTTCAATCGACATCAAATTCACTGGAATTTCTTTTGGGGATCACCATTTACTTTTTCAGTCTGTAGTATTTATTTTCCTAGTTTACTTATGTATCGTACGGTGTCTAGAGATTCTTAATCTCAGACATTTATTTTTATCAAATTCAATGATAATTTCTATTTTCGTATTTTACTTTTTATTGTTGAAAAAATCAATCAACAATGTCAAATCCTTATTTTGAACAATTATGGAAGGTAGAATTAGGAGTGGGCAAAACAACCGAACCGAATTTTCGATTAACCGAGCAAATTCTGTTCGAATACAAATAATGCATATTTGATATTTGTTTGATTCGATTCTGTTTCAATTTTTATATTTTTTTTTCCGATTCGGTTAACCGAACCGAATATATTTTTATACTTATATTATTATATTTTAAAATTTATATTGATAATTATATTCGGCTCGGATTCGGTTCAATTACAATTTGGTGTCGGATCGGATATTTGAAATATTTGTAAATATTTTGATTTAATTAGAATTTAAATTATTTTTTAATATTTATATTTTTTTAATTTCGGTTCTATTCGAATTATTTGCAAATATTACAAATATTTTCGGTTAATCGGAATTTTGATTCAGATATATTTCGCGGTTTTAAATATTTATTCGGTTTGATTCGAATATCAAATACCTGCATATTTACAAATACCCAAATTGTGCCCACCCCATATAGGTAATTCAAGTTGGGTGTGTATTGATGGTTGATTTTAGCAACTTTGGGAGGTAGGGTTACATTTATTTAATTAATAGTCTCTCCGGCCACCTCCAAGCGTCACTTTTACATTTTGCGTCATTTTATTTAACATAAAAAATATTTATATATTTGTATAAATTTTTTGTACAAATATTATAGGACACTAATTAAAGTTTTTTTACAATTTTCTCTTAATTTGTATTATGTTTTGATATAATAATTAATATTAAAAAATTAATACATAAAAAATAAATGAGACTTTTAGAGCCGGACAAAGATAGTATTTGATGAAAACAGAATTATACGGCCGGTTGGATTCTTAAGTTGAAAGTTTTATTGATAGTGATTTATTTATTTAATATTTATTTTATTTATGATATAGTAATACATATGATTAAAAAAATTGAAAATATGTATTTAATTATTTTTATAAAATATATGAAATGTAGATATAAATATATTATTTTGTAGAGAATAAAATTTTAATATAATAAATAAGAAAATACATTTTTTTTATTTATGATTAATATAAATTAGTTTGCAAATATATATAAAGTTTTGAATGAATATAAATATATTTGTTTATTAAAAATAGATAAAAATAAAAAACTTGAAATAAACTTCGAGTGAATATCATATGATGTAATATTTAAAAAAAAATTAAAAATGGGAAGTATAGTGCTAACTGGATCCAAGAAGTACATAATATCATATGATGTAATACATTTTTTTTTTTACAACGGGATAATTTTAGAGTATATAATTAGATAATGTAGGTTTATATAAAATTAACAGAAGTACATATAATATTCGTAACATTATATTGTGATTTCATGGGTAAAATGAATTCTAGGGAGTTAAGTGTAAACTAAAAGGGACTGAATTTAAATGTGTCTTAGATCAAAGGGATTTTAATCCAAGTAACCCATATTTTATATTATTTATTATTATTTTTTAAGAATTGAAATTTAAAAATAAAATTGGATGGCAAAGCCGTTATTTATATATTTTTTATATTTTTATATAAAAAATATTCTTTAAAATTATTTACAAAGCAAATACACTGCTGGTTGAGTTTTTTGAGTTAGATTGTGGTTGATTTATTTAACTAATATTTAATTTATTATGTAACATATATTAAATTAAAAAATAATTAAAAAATATGTTTAATTAGTTTATAATTATATTTTAATAAAATATATAAAATATTAAAAATATTATTTTATAAAAAATTAAATTTTATATAATAAAAATAAATTAAAAATATAAATATTTATTTGCAATTAACATAAAATATTTTACAAATAAATGTGAAGATTTCTATGTTTATAAATATATTTTTATAAGAGAAAAATAGAAATAAAATATTTTGAATGAATTTGAAGTAGGTCTCATATCATATATTTCCTTCCTCCCATATACCATCTTCACGTTGCCGTTTGTGTCCGTCTCATATTCTATGTCACTTTTCTTTTTTTGGAAAATTATTACACATTTTAATCTCATTTTAAACTTTTTAATTTATTTTACTTTAAATTTTAATTAAACTAATTAGTTATCTTAATTTTAATTTATAATTATTTATATCATAGGATAATTATTTTCACTAATACATTCTTAGTTATCTACTAATTACACTTATCTTTTTAACCGTATCTACAGTGTAGCAAACAAGGTATGTGGAATGAAGAGAGTAATATTTAAAAAAAAAAAAAAAAGAAAAATGTGGACTCGGATTGGAATGCCAACAAAATTGAGCCTTTATGTTTTTTTTTTCTTTTTACTTCTTTAGTATTGACACATCTTAATTAGTTAATGACACATACTTAAAATAATAAAAATTACTCTCTCTATCCCAGAAAATATGGGACTATTACCGTATATACGAAAATTCAGGTAAAATATAATTGACAAGTAATTAAAAGTTGTATTAATAAAAATAATTATAGATCAAAATTAAGATAACTAAATAGTTTAATTAAAATTAAAAAAATTATAAAATTTAAAATTTAAAATTTAAAATGTAATTAAAGTGTATAATCATATTTTTTTCTTAAAAAAATGACAAATTACGTGAGACGAACGAAGATAAAAAATATGAACAAATTATAGGAGATAGATGATGTTAAAACGTTGATATGACACTTGACCAAGGGGTGAAAATTTGATGAGCTTATTGACTTTTGGTTTTGTATATTTTAGTAAAATACCCTTTCTCCGATTTAAAAGAGATTAGAGTAGAATATAAATGATTAAATTATTATTATTTTAAAAATAATTAAAAAAATAGATTAAAGTAATAATTATAGTAATACTTGTGTAAATATTATAAAAAATATCAATAATTTTATTGTATAGTGAGAATCTTAATTATTAAATAAAAATATATGATAATTTTTTTTAAATTGACGATAATTTTTTTTAAAAAAAAGAAATTGACAATTAATAGTTTTGTTTTTTAAACATGTCAAATCCTTATTTTGAACAATTATGGGAGGTAGAATAAGGGGTGGACAAAAAAATCGAACCGAATTTTCGGTTAATCGAACAAATTCTGTTCGAATACAAATAATGCATATTTGATATTTGTTCGATTCGATTCGGTTTCAGTTTTTTTTTTTTTTCGTTTTGATTAATTGAACCAAATATATTTGTATATTTATATTATTATATTTTAAGTTTTATATTGATAATTATATTCGGTTCGGTTTCGGTTCAATTACAATTTGGTTTCAGATCGGATCTTGAAATATTTGCAAATATTTTGATTTAATTAGAAGTTAAATTGTTTTTTAATATATTATTTTTTAATTTCGATTCGGTTCGAATTATTTGCTAATATTACAAATATTTTCGGTTAACCGAAATTTTTGATTTAGATACGTTTCACGATTTCGAATATTTGTTCGATTCGATTCGAATATCAAATACTGTATATTTTACAAATACCAAAATCGTGCCCACCCCGTAGAATCGAATTGACATGTAATGGGAATATGTGGTTATGGGTAGTTAACTAGTTATGGAGAGTAGATCCATTGACATATTTATTGTTATATTAACTAGGGTTGGATTTATTTAATTAATAGTCTTTTGGTCACATTTATATTTTTGTGTTATTTTATTTAACATAAAAAATATTTTTATATTTGAATAATTTTTTGTACAAATGTCATTTTATTAGTATTATAGGACACTAATTGAAGTTTTTTTTGCAATTTTTTTCTTAATTTGTATTACGTTTTGATATAATAATTAATATTAAAAAATCAATACGTAAAAAAAATAAATGAGACCCTTAAGCTGGATATATATAATATTTGATGAGAACAAAAATAGATGGCCGGTTGGATTCTTGAGTTGAAAGTTATTTATTTATTTAATATTTATTTTATTTATGATATAGTAATATATATGATTTAAAAAAATTGAAAATATGTGTTTAATTATTTTAACAAAATATACGAAATATTTATATAAATATATTATTTTGTAGAAAATAAATTTTAATATAATAAATAATAAAATACAATTTCTTTTTATTTATAATTAATATAAATTAGTTTGCAAATATATATGAAGTTTTGAATGAATATATATATATTTATTGAAGAGAAATTAAAAAAAAAAAAAAATCAGTCAAATACTAATTTTGTTTGGTATATCACTTTTTTAAAATCAATATATATATATATATATATATTATTTTGATATGTTCAAAATCAACATGTTTATTTTATTTGATTTAGTAATTGTAATCCTCACATAATTTTTAAAGAGAATCTTATAATTTACATGTTATTAAAAAAATACATCATCCGTCCCACATAATTTGTCCCTATTTTCTATTTTCGTCCGTCCCATATAACTTGTCATTTCTATTTTTGGAAATATAATTATGCATTTTAATCACATTTTAAATTTTAAATTTTATAATTTTTTTAATTTTAATTAAACTATTTACTTATCTTAATCTTAATCTATAATTATTTTTACTAAATAATAATTATTTTTACTAATACACTTCTTAATTACTTACTAATTATATTTTACCTAAATTCCCGTGTTTACAGTAATACACCGTATTACATTGAACGGAGGGAGTATAATCATTACTATTTAGCTAAATTATCTTTTTCTAGAAATAAAACCATATTTTCATAATTATATTCTATGGCATGTGTATTATTAATATTATTAAAATTTATGTGTAAAAAAATAATAAATAATAAATATTGGATAAAGTTAGTATTAAATTAGAAACTATTTTTTGTAGTCATAATAGAACATCAAACACTTATTTATTTTTATTATTATCAAATCAAATTAAAACACCAAAACATAACGAATTAAATATGAGAAAAATAAGAAGAAATTTCGATCCTATTAACGAAAAATTGGTCAATTTTAATTTTATTATAAAAACTTAATCAACACGGCCATATACAATAATAAAAAGGCTAGATAATATTTTGTATCGTATACATGATATATTTATCGAGAATAATTATGTGTGTTTTTTTTGCAAAAATAGCCCAAACATTTTTCAAAAAAATATATATTATAAACATTTATTATTTGTATACTATTTACACAATATCTTATACTTCATATAAAAAAAAATGGTAAACTGTTTTTTTAGTCTCGTAACTAGCCCTCCTTATCATTTTAGTCTCATAAGTGGAACATGTCGCAAACTAGTCCCATAAGTGAAAATTTTTCGTTGTTTTAGTCCTCCGGCGCCGGAGATGCCCGCGTGGCTCGCCGGAGGTGACGCGTCCGCTAGGTGTCGCTGACCTGGCGGACACGTGGGTTTTTTTATTTTTTTTTCATTTTTAAAACTTTTTTTAAAAAACTTATTTTTAATTTATTTTAAATTTTATTTGTACTTTTTTATTTAGTCCAATTAAAAAAAATTTTAAAAATGAAAAAAAAAAATCCATGTGTCCGCCAAGTGTGTCGTTGACCTGGCGAGACACCTGGCGGACACGTCACCTCCGGCGAGCCACGCGGGCGTCTCCGACGCCGGAGGACTAAAACAACGAAAATTTTTCACTTATGGGACTAGTTTGCGACAGGCTTCACTTACGGGACTAAAATGATAAAGGGGTCCAGTTATGGGACTAAAAAACAGTTTATCCTAAAAAAAGCTATTCCTTCAATTATTTCGCAAAAACAAACACCCTATGCATTTTTACTATAAAACATAAAAAATAAAATACTCACTCCGTCCCATAAAAATGAAACTCCTTCCGTCCCGCATACCAAATCCACGTTGTTGTTTTTATTCGTTCCACATTCCATGTCGGAAAATGATTACGCATTTTAATCTTATTTTAAACTTTTTAATTTATTTTTTTAAATTTTAATTAACTAATTAGTTATCTTAATATTAATTTATAATTAGTTATATTATAGGATAATTATTTTCACTAATATATTTTTAATTATCTACTAATTATACTCCTCATAAAATACACTGTCTATAGTGTAGCAGACACGGTATATGAGACGGATGAAGTATTATTTTTTACTTTTTTCCGTTCCAAAACAAATGTAAAATTTCTTAATTTTGAAATTGTACAACTACCTAACATAATTAATATCCTTATAACTTTTAATATATTACACAAATATTGTTACTTTTATATCGCACAATCTAATAAGTACATTTTTATATTTTTTCACTATAAACCAATATAATACTAATATTTAAAAAGTAATGTGCTGATTTTTTAGGAAAGATGTAATAATACTATTTGAACATAAATAAAAAATACTTCCTCCGTCCCAGAACTATAGTCTTAATTGGGTTGGACACGAGATTTAAGGAATATTTATATTATATTGATAGTCGGTAAAAAGTATAGATAAAAGACTTTTTTGCCGTTGTGAGTGTATTAGTGTAAAAAGTAGTAGCAATTGTGTAATAAAAATGAAAAAGTATTGATAGTTTTATGGTGATATGGTTATTTATAGAAATAAAACTATCGTTTTTAGGACAGAAAAATAGTAAACAAGACTATTCTATTGGGATAAAAAGAGTAATAAAATTTAGCATAGCTAAGTAAAAAAACAAAATACTCCATTCATCTTAATTTAAAATATTTCTTTTTTATTATTTTTATCCAATTCACTCGAAAGTATTTTTTTTTATAAAAATAATTATACATTAATAACAAAATATCTTTAATTTTTTTTACCTAAATTATACCATACAATTACACGTACTGTTACTTTCTACATAAATTAAAAAAAATAAAAAACTTTATATATTTTTATAAATTAATAAAATATTAATATTATTTTTTAATTTGCTTTAAATTCTCAAAATATCTCTTTAAAGTGGAGCAAAAGGAGGAACACTTTAATCATCATTATTTATATAAAAATATAAGAAAATTATAAATAAATATATATTTTTAGTATTAATAATTTTTTATATATAAATTTAATAAATAAATAAGAATAAAAAAAAAATTGCATAATTTTTTAAAGACTAAAATAATAGTCTCTCTGTCCACTTATAATGTTTATATATTTTTATTTTAAAACGTCCAATTACAAATAGAACATTTCATTAAATACCCTACTTTTTTCCACAAATATCTTTTATTTTACATCACATTACTTTTACACAAAAAAAAAGTAAGGGTAAAAATATTATTACACTACTTTTAACTACTCATTATAATTAAAATACTATTATTTTTTAAATACCGTGCCAAAAATAAATATAAACTTTGTAAGTGGACCGAGGGACTACTACTATTAAGTCATTATTTAAATTTAAAATTTAAAATTTAACCAAATAAGTGCGTTGATATTTACACGTGTCTATATTTTCTTGGAATTTGGGCTAACATTAAACCAGTACGTACGACTTATGGACACGTGCCCGTTGGAATGAATGTCAGGGGCATTCTTGTCATTTCACGCACATACAAAAATCGATACAAAATTTGAAAAGATTTACCATTCCATCCAAGCCGTCGGATGGTCGCAATCGTGGGGCTTAAAAAACACACTGAATATAGGAGGGAAGCAATCTGAACCGTTGATCCGAATTTCTTCAGAAATAAATAACCTTCTTAGGCAGAAGATTTTTCCCTCACACGCTCCGCACATTTTACTGTCGGTCGAAGTGCTCTCTTCACTCGATCGGATCTCGAATTCAGCTGCTGCTTTTTGTAAATCCGAAGGTAATTTGTTCTACTCTGTTGGGAATTCAGTTTTCTTCGCTGGATCTGCTTTTGGTTGAGTTTAATTTTTGCTTTTGTAGTGTGCATTTCTAGTGGTTTGGATTTCTGTGAGGTTTTGAAATTTGTTTCGGTAGATCGTGTTAGTTCAGTGTGAAAAATGTAGTGGATCGAGATGGTTATTGTGTGTCTGTAGCTTTTGAATTTTTGAAAATTTGAATCGTTTATTGTCGTATTCGATTGATTAATCCGTTAGGATGTAGTTTGCAGCATTGTTTGGTTTTCTGATTTTAAGATCGGCGAAGTTCATATTCGATCCAGCATTTGATCTACTTTGCTGTTCAAACTTCGATTCATCTCTTCTGTAAAAAGATTTACAGAGACATTAACAACAACAAAAACTGCAAATGAATCTAACACTACAAATACGTTTGGTTTTCTGATTTTAAATGGTTTAAGATCTGCTAAGTTCATTATCGATCCAGCATTTGATCTATTGTGCTGTACAAACTTCGATTCAGCTGGTGGTGTTTGTAATGTTAGATCTGTTGTTTAATTGTTGCTGTAGATTCATTTGCCTGCTAATGAGTTTTTGTTGTTGTTAATCACACTCTGAAAATGTTATTATTGTTTTTTTTTCAGTAGAAATGCATAGATCTTAGGCTCGACTGATTTCAATTTTCTTTTACCTTTTGAGTTCAGCTAAATCATTGCTATAGATTCATTTGTTGTTGTTAAATTAACCGATCTTTGGTAACGTTTGTTTACAGTAGAGTTGAATAGATACTGATTTAATTCATCTTTACATTTTGAATCACAGCAAACATGAGGGAAATCTTGCACGTCCAGGGCGGTCAATGCGGCAACCAGATTGGATCGAAGTTCTGGGAGGTAATCTGCGACGAACACGGCATCGATCCAACAGGACGCTACATCGGAACTTCAGATTTGCAATTGGAGCGTGTCAATGTGTACTACAACGAGGCCTCTTGCGGCCGATACGTCCCCCGAGCAGTGCTCATGGATCTCGAGCCTGGAACAATGGACAGTGTCCGCACCGGCCCATACGGCCAGATCTTCAGGCCCGACAATTTCGTTTTCGGCCAATCCGGCGCCGGAAACAACTGGGCAAAGGGTCATTACACTGAGGGCGCTGAGCTGATCGACGCAGTCCTCGATGTTGTCCGGAAGGAGGCCGAGAATTGCGACTGTCTTCAGGGTAAATCTCATCGATCTTATCCTCAATAATAATGTCCTGATTTTGTCGTAACGGGTTCGATTTTTTTGCTCAGGCTTCCAGGTGTGCCACTCTCTCGGTGGAGGAACTGGATCTGGAATGGGAACCTTGTTGATCTCAAAGATCCGCGAAGAATATCCCGATCGGATGATGTTAACATTTTCTGTGTTCCCTTCCCCGAAGGTCTCGGATACGGTGGTTGAGCCGTACAATGCCACTCTTGCTGTTCATCAGCTCGTCGAAAACGCCGACGAATGCATGGTGCTTGATAATGAAGCTTTGTATGATATCTGCTTCAGGACGCTCAAACTCACCACCCCTAGCTGTGAGTATATACTTCAAATCTTTGATAATGAATTTGGTTGTGAAGTTATTTGTGTAGTCTTAGCCATGTTTACTTCAAATCTGACTAAAAAGATTAGAGCAGTTAACTAGCGAATCGAATCAAACAAAATTTTAAGGGTGTGTTTCTTTGTGGGTTTGGGTTTTTGGGTTTAGATTTTTTAATAGTAAAAAATTGAATTTGAATAGTTGTTTGATGTGATATAAATAGATATTGATATCATAAATAAATTTGTAGTATAATATAAAAAAAGAGCAGTAATTGTTTGATTTGATATTTTTGTCGTAAAACCTACAAAAGATCAGTGTTCATTTGTTCAGCTTTTGAGCTTGTTTGAAGTGTTCAAGCTCTGTTTGTTTAGAATTTTTATTATTTGAGCTTGTGTTTGTGTTCGACTCGATTAATCTCGTTGGTCTCATTTTTTTAGAGTCATATATAAATTAAAGTGGAAATTTGAATTTAGTTTATTTATTTATTTAAATTGATATTTGATTTGTTTATGAATTACTGTATAATTTCATATGTATATATAACATTTATATTATTTGAAGCTCCTGTTTATGATGTTCGGCTCGATTCGTTGTTAACGTTCGCGTACGAACTTTAATCGAGTTGAATCAAGCCGAACGGATCCGAGTTCAAGTATTTGATGCAATATAAATATCTAGCAATATAAATATCTAATGTAATGTTTTTCTAAAAAATTACCGAAAGTATTGAAAGTGATTTGAAAATGTGTAAATAGAGCCTTGTGTTTATTTATTTTCTTATTTAACGATCATAAAATAATTGTTTGATATGATATATATATTATATGCTTACGAGATTGTTTTTATTTCTCGTACATAGTCGGCGATCTGAACCATTTGATCTCCGCAACCATGAGCGGAGTCACGTGCTGCCTCCGTTTCCCGGGACAGCTCAATTCCGACCTCCGGAAGCTCGCCGTGAACCTGATCCCGTTCCCGCGCCTCCACTTCTTCATGGTCGGGTTCGCCCCGCTGACCTCCCGCGGCTCGCAGCACTACCGCGCCCTCACCGTCCCGGAGCTGACCCAGCAGATGTGGGACGCGAAGAACATGATGTGCGCTGCCGACCCGCGCCATGGCCGCTACCTCACGGCCTCCGCCATGTTCCGCGGCAAGATGAGCACCAAGGAGGTCGACGAGCAGATGATCAACGTCCAGAACAAGAACTCGTCCTACTTCGTCGAGTGGATCCCCAACAATGTGAAGTCGAGCGTGTGCGACATCCCGCCGCGCGGCCTCTCCATGGCGTCGACGTTCATCGGGAACTCGACGTCGATCCAGGAAATGTTCCGGCGCGTCAGCGAACAGTTCACCGCCATGTTCCGGCGCAAGGCTTTCCTGCATTGGTACACGGGCGAGGGCATGGACGAGATGGAGTTCACCGAGGCCGAGAGCAACATGAATGACCTCGTCTCCGAGTACCAGCAGTACCAGGATGCCACCGCTGACGACGACGCCGAGTACTCCGTCGAGGACGACGAGGAAGAGGACGGCGCTTACGCCCCGTAAGTATCGTACGTACGTATCTGTCTCTCTCTCTTTTTCGAGTATGTTCCGTATCGTATTATTTTCTTGGTTCGATTTTCGGGATGGGATGTGGGTTGCTTATTATTATCGTCCGTCTTCCGCGGATTAGTCGTCGCCGGTGCCGGCATTGCTCCGGCGCCGGTATCGATTTATGATATATATATATATGGGGCTAGTATTGTTGTATTATGGCATCTACATATGGCTTTGGGACTATATATGATATTGTTATATGAGAGAATAAGATCTACTACTGCTAGTTGATGAGTTTGGATTTAGCCATTTAGGATTGGCATTGATCAAAATAGTTTTCGAAAAAAATATTTAGGCCTAATTGAAAAGGTTTTGGCTTTTAAAAACACGATTTGAATGGATTTTGAAGGCCGATGGAGACGGAGGGTTTGTCGAGTGACACAAATTTTATTTTATTTTTTATTAATATTATTAAAAAATAATATTTTTCTGTTTCAATACAAAAATTAATAAAATATTATTTAAAAAATAATTCTTTTTCTCCGATGGAGACGGAGGGTTTGTTTATTATAATTGATCGTTTTAAAATAATAGTTTAATTTTTATAAATAATTATATTATTATAAAATTATTTTTATTTTTTTATTTTATAAATAATTGTTACTATTTTTTGTATTAAAATACCACAAGGACAAAAAAAAATTTTATTCGTATTTTTTATCAACTATCGATATGATATCAATATTTTTTTAATTGCGTGGCAAATTCCAGATTATAGTTTTGGACTAAGAGAATAAATATATTTTAAATAAAAATTATTATATTATTATATTTTTATTATAGAAAAATAAGAAATATTATCAACTTTTATTAAAATTTGTATTCGATCAAATGAATATATATTTGTATGATTGAGGGAGTATTATATAAGGAAATATATATTTCTTCCGTTCCAAGTTAAAGTTTTTTTTTTTTAATTTTATTGTTTTTATCTGTCCAATTTAAAGTATTATTTTCTTAAATAATTATATATTAATATAAAAAATACTCTTAATTTTCATTAAAATTATAAATATATCATATACATAAAGTCAAATGATAAAAATTTCAAAAATTTTTACACAATATAAAAATTAGAAAAATATTATTATTTTTTAATATATTATAAAGTTTAAAAATGCTCTGTTGAATTGGGATGAAAAAAAATATTTAAAATAGAAAAATAATTTTTGATCAATTTTATTTAAAAAAAATAATTAATTTTAATTTAATGATACCTCTACCTAACATAAATAAAACACGACTTAGTTGTCTTGATCCATTTGAGTTTAAAACAGTCTGTTCATTGATACTATCGGATTTATGTTGTGTTAGCTATTATGAGATTAAATTTAATTAATTTTGTTTTGAATTTGACCAAAATTAATAAATTTTTAATGAACTTAAAATTGATTATTAATATTCTCTCTCCGTTCCATAACCAGATATTCATTTGTTTTTATAGGTAGTTTTAGAAATATCAATATTATATTAGAATGTAGTAGGAATAAAGTATAAATAACTAAAATAATTTTATTAGTATATGTGATATAAATGCAACAACATAGGGTATTTATAATGTTAGGTAGACAGTACAATCAGTAAAAAAAAGAAATTGATACTTTGTTAAACTAAAATAAAAAAATGAATACTTTGTTATGGGACGGAGGGAGGATTTACATCATTGGTGGGACGAAATTAATATTTCCTAATAACTAACAATAAAAATTCGTCAACAAGGGTGTGCTTGGTTGTAGAGTTTAAATTTCGAATAATTAAAATTTGAATTGCAATAGGTATTTAATATTTTCTCTATTCCACCATAATTGACACTATTTCAATTTTTGTTTATCCGTAATAATTGACACATTTTTATTTTTGGTAAAAATTATTAAATTAAAATATATTTAACAAATATAAATCAACTTAATTAACAACATAACATACAGTATCATAAATAATATAGACCCACTCAAAATCTTTTTATTTCTATCTCTCTTCTCAAAAAAATAAATATTTTTATCGATATCTAAAATTTTATATATTTTATAAAATTGATTTATGTTAATTATAAATAAACAAAAATATTTTTTTTTATTTACTTTGTATTATAGAAATTATTATTCTCTACGACAATGATATCCATATTTCATATATTTTTTAATTGCTATATAATTTTTAAATAGTTAAACGTATATTTTAATTTTTTAATTTTATATATATATTCAATTACTTTAAAATTATAAATATTATTAATTACATAAAAAATAATACTCATTTCGTCCCTTCATCTCATATCTATCTATTCATTTGCTTTTTGTAAGGAGTTTTAGAAATATTAGTCATATATTAAAATAAAGTAGAAATAAAGATAAAAAGACTAAATTAACCATATTAGTATGGTATGATATAAAGGTAATGACATTTGTTTAATATATTGTAAATTGAAATAATATTTGTAATGTTAGGTAGATAGTACAATTACTTAAAAAAAAATGAATACTTTGTTATGAGACAGACCAAAATAAAAAATTGATAGATTGTTAAGGGACGGGGAGTACAATTTTTTTAAAAAAGAATTAATTTCAAACTTTTTAAAATTTTCCTACAAATTTGAGATTTGTCCTTCTAATATTTTAAATCAAAATGAAGATAAATTATACTTAAATTAAAATGAAGATTTGTCCTTTTAATATTTTAATTAACATAAAATAATTTTAAATTATGAATTTTAAAATGCGATTAAAGTTTATAATTAAATTTTTAAAAAGAGAAAAAACATATTATGTGGAACATAAATAAAAATATGAGACAAATTAAGTGGGACGAAAGAAATATTCATTTATAAAATATCATATTAAAATATCATTTAAACAAAATTAAAATTTAATCTTTCATTTTAAATAAGTTTCAATCTACAACCACAAAATTATATTTGGAAGAGAAAATTATTTTAAAAAATACTCCTTCCTTTCCCATTTTTTTTTTTAAAAATATAATTATATATTATATATATTTTAAATTTTTAATTTTTAAATTTATTTTTTATTTTAATTAATTTTTAATTATTTTAATTTTAATATATAATTATTTTTTATTAATATATTTTTAATTACTTACTAATTCTATGATACCTAAATAAATTAAAATGAATAATTTAAGGGGAGGTAAAAAAATATAAAAGTAATGGAAAATAAGTAAAATTAGTAGCAGCCATTCACACGGCGCCACGTGGAATGCCGTTTTGGACTTCAGTGGACGGAGAAAAACTCACACGTGCCAACTGCCTATAAAATGGAGAAACGGCTCATAGTTCACGGAACCGTCGGACAGAAGGCGGAAGCTCCGCCGAGACAGCTGTCTTCGATTCGCCGGAATATTCCGATATTCAGCTCTAAGGTATTTTGCAGATCCTTCTGACAGTTGAAAATATTGTGATGATTTGTCACGGACTTTTGAAATTTCGGTTTCACCCTGCCGAGTTATGTATCTTTGCGTTGTTTGATTGATTGGTTTTTCTGTTTATTCGCCTCTTTTTACTTTTGTAAGTCGATTGATTCTCTGGAATAACTTGATTGTTGTTTTTTGTTTGATCAATTAATTCGATTCTGCTTCTGTTAAATTAATGTCAGGTTATGAATGGTGCAGCATGATTAGATCGGTTGTTGTTCCTGCAATGAGGAAATTAGTGTTGATATATTGCTTATTGGTTATAGTTTGCTCTAAGATTGTAGTAATGAAATTTTTTGAGGTGAACTTTCTTCTGCAAGTTTTGAACTGTACGGATTTCAAATATTATCAGTTATTTAATCGGCCTGCAGTTGTTGATTGGTTTTGTAATTTTCCGGTATTTGGTTTGGTTTGGTAGTGCAAAGAAGTGATATATCCCGGCGAAGTGGAAAATAAAAGGATACGTTGACAGTTTCCTTTGTTTGAGCTTTGCAGTTCAAGAAACCTATCGAATACGTAGAAAACTTTGCTTCAAATTTGGTATGTATATATTATTTAGGTAATAAAAATCGAAGTTTCAAATTTTAGGTAAACTTCAGTCAAAGGAGATTTAAGGATAATATTCAGTAAGAGAAAAATTTCATTTTCTTGAATAAAGTAAAAATTCACAATGAGACAGCCTTAAACATTTTTCGCAATAGAAAACAAACAAGTGTTTTCTTACACTGTCTAATGGGCAGTATAACTTATAATTCTAATTGTTTAGATTCTAACTCTTATTTGGAATATAATTAGATTGAAATGAGGAATTGTTTTTTGAATAAAAGATTGATGAGTAAGTAGGAACCCAAGATCAAGATGCAGGTTAGATTTCAATGCTGCTGCTAAGTATTCTGTTGCAATTTGGGCTCTACCATTCTTAAATCTTAATTGGTGATCAGGTCATATGTGTTCTGGTTAACAATTTTCGACAAATTGGATTTGTCAATACAAGTTGAAGGGTTAAAACCAAACAATAGCTGCCTAAGATTTACTTCCAAATCATAATTGTTCTAAAATTAATTGCTTCAGCTGTAGTGTTATAGCCACTCATTTATATAGCTTGTAGTGTAAAAGTTTTTCGTAATGTGGAAGCGACAGATCATGACTGATTCTGGGAAGCCTGCAGGTGCGAGCTGTTCATATAACATGCCTTATCTTGTGCGTGAAAGATTATTCTTTGGTAACATCACTGACGCCGCGGAGATTCTCCAAAATGGAAGCAACGAATTCACACACATTCTCTCCGTTCTTAGTTCAGACTCTATATCCTTCTTCTCAGAGTGGCGCAGGCTCTCAATACCGAGCAAACATATCAGAAAGGTATACGTTGCGGACTTGAAAGCAGAAGATATCTCGAATAATGCTTTGAGGAGTTCACTGCCACCACAGAAGCTCCTCTACTCGTTGGAATATGCTGGCCAGGATCTGAAATTTGTAAGAATGGCTGTGCCTTTGAGAGATTCCGAAAATGAAGATCTTCTGGATCACTTGGATGTGTGCTTGGATTTTATCGAAGATGCTAAGAAAGAGGGATCTGTTTTGGTGCATTGTTTTGCTGGTGTATCAAGAAGGTACGGGCAATGTTTATTTTTTGCTTTTTTCAAATATTTTCTTAGGACTTTGTAAATGATCTAGTTTTGATTTTTCTCTTAATCCTATCGACAGAAAAGGAATGAGACTTTCTGAAAAGTATAAAGTAATAGACACAATAGCATACACTAACTGACCATAATTGGTGCTGGATTGTCAATTCGAATCTTTTTCCTATGTATTACAAGTATTTAACATCAAATAATGTTCCATTACATCATTATTGAGATTTGAGCTCTTAAGTTCTTGATTTTCATGTTGATGTATTTGTGGATTTAAAATGAGCGAAAACGAGACAATGAACAGCCTTACTAAAACAAATTCTATATATATTTTCGAGGTCCTCATTTTTATGTTTATATTCGCAATCGATATTTCACTTCCATTTTCTCGTTCTTGCAGTGTAGCTATTATTATGGCATACGTGATGAGAACCGAACGACTATCACAAGAAGGTGCAAAATTTCTTGCTGCTTTCAGGTTTCAGTTCTTTTTTTAAACAATACATGGAATGTGGAATTATGTCGAAGATCTTCTTCCGGCTCCATTCTTTTCCAATCTTCTTTTTCCTTCCTATTTTAATGATACTTCCTGTTTTCTACATGATCATTAGATGCTTTGGAATCACTACGGCAATGCTGCGAATCCGTGTGCCCAAACGACGGTTTCCTCGAGCAGCTGAAAATGTTTGAACAAATGGGATACAAAGTCGATCACGCCAGTCCCATATACAAACGGTTCCGCTTAAAAGTATTAGGTCTCCATTTTCTTTTCCTACAATATGATCGAATTCTTGCCATGAATTTCATCTGTCGAATTCATAGTACTACATGTTGACACGACAGGCGATTCTTACAACCGTGGAGATAAGCTAGATGGCTCTCGATTCGCTCCTGATCCTGGCTTACCAGCCGAAAAATCTTCTTCTGATTCTGAAGCATCATCGGTCGAGAGAGATGGGCCACATTATCCAGCCTACAGCTGCAAGAAATGCCACAGGATTGTTGCATCGCTGGAAAATGTTGTCGATCATGTTCCTGGAGAAGGCGACACATGGCCAAAAAGGAATCGTTACAACCAATCCAACGACAACGAATGCTCCTCTGTTTTTGTAGAACCCATTCAGTGGATGACTACAGGTACCATCTAAAAACTCCATATATATCGTGAAATCGAGAGGTAGAAGTCACCATGCTTAAGTTTCTAGCGTCGCTCATTTATGACAAAAAAAAAAGTTCGATATATCTGTTACTGGATATGTCGTTT
The DNA here is from genome assembly GCF_009805555.1 of Andrographis paniculata. Taxonomy (NCBI): domain Eukaryota; kingdom Viridiplantae; phylum Streptophyta; class Magnoliopsida; order Lamiales; family Acanthaceae; genus Andrographis; species Andrographis paniculata. The sequence goes on from NW_026137424.1 coordinate 2,156,915, forward strand.
TGTCGTAGGAATGAATTACTCAGATGCATTGAATGAGTAACACTTGCGTCTAAACATGCTTTAAGCAATTCTTTGCGAATTTAGTATGTTTGTTTTGTGTTTAATTTCAAGTATTTTTTGTTGCGAGGGAGGGAAGAATTGTGAAAGTATTATAGGAAACAATCTTTTGTTTGCTTTTACTAACTTTTATCGGTATGTGTATATATTTTGTATTATATATCGTAATTAGGCGTTAATGTGATGTTTTAAATGTAAAATTTATTTTTAGTAAAATTGGTGAATAATAAGAATTTGGTAAAATTGGCAAAATTGCTCATAATTTTCTCGTGGTTTCGAAACTTAGTGTAAATTCTTCTGTACTTTCAAAATTGCATGGTGCCCTTTTATACTTTAAAAAACGTGGCATAAAACCCTCTTTTACATTTTGTTTGTGATGAGAAGATGATTTATCATTTATATTTTTTTGCATGGCGGGGTTTCATGCAATGTTTTTGAAAATATAAATTATGTCATACAATTTTTAAAGTACAAAGGAGATCTACGCTGAGTTTCAAAACATCAGAGAAGTTATGGACAATTTTGCCAGTAAAATTTGAAAAAAGAACACACTTCATGTTCTCCTCTTTCTTGAAACCTCTTAAGTCGAATGCTAGCATGCTAGCGCCTTTTTATGCCGTATGTTCTTTTACCCAATGCATTGACATTATTCAATAAGCTGATCTTTTTTTTTTCTTTTTTTTTTTTTTTTTGTTAATCTCCAGTGGAGGAAGGTGGTGTGGAGGGCAAACTTGTGTGTCCGAAGTGCGCAGGGCGAGTCGGGTACTTCAACTGGTCAGGCATCCAGTGCAGCTGCGGGAGTTGGATCACCCCGGCCTTTCAGCTCCACAAGGGCTGTGTCGATATCACTAGAAAGTCCCCCTGAGACCATACGGTTGTTGTCGAAAAGGTACACTCAAGGGCATTTTAGTCATTTCACTATATTTTGTCGAGTGAAGAAGTTTGCTTGTGAATAATACTACGATGCTGTTACGAATTTCAATTTTACATCGTGTTCATTTTGAAGGATTAGATAAATATTATATATTATGTTACTTTACGTTACGCTTCGTTTAAAACATGTAGTCATGTTTTGGGATGTTAAGATTCTATTTACATGCAATATTGACATAAAATATTACATCAAATTTATAGATTATCTGATAAAATGTTACATCAAAATATCGCTAGTTGTATTTTCAAATAACTGTTATAACCAAAATCAACTACCTAACAAACCCTAGCTAAATGGGTTTGGGTTTGGGCTTGAGATTGAGTTAGAGGGTTTGGACCGAATCTAATGGGCCGGGCTACAGAGTGGACCAACTTTTATTATATCGAGGAATTTGTTGAATTAGGTCTCAAACCGTCGGGTAAAAGAATTGAAAGTCGATGTTGATTTTCTCCATTCGGCGTTGTTCATCGGAGGAATTCGAACCCGCCGGCCATTGCCAATGCTGCCTGGAGAAAAAGGCGGTATAGGAATTGTTGTCGAAGTCATTCGTCAATTTTGGATTCTCAGAGTTAATCAAACCTCCCCATTTCTGAATCGACAAACAGAGAGCAGAGAGCGTATTTGTTTTGTGAAATAATATGAATGAGTATTTTTTTATATAAAGTATAAAAAATTGTGTAGAAAATATAAAATAAGTAATACGTATATACTCCCTCAGTGTATTATTGTAGACACGAGAATTTAGGTAATTAAGAAGTGTATTAGTAAAAATAATTATAGATTAAAATTAAAATAAGTAAATAATTTAATTAAAATTAAAAAATTATAAAATTTAAAATTTAAAATGCTATTAAAGTACATAATTATATTTCCGAAAATAGAAATGATAAAGTTATATGAAACGGAAAAAAAATAGAAAATATGGACAAATTATGTGGAAGCAGATAGAGTTTGTTTTTTTTGGTTAAAAGAAATCCCAGGGAGTTTCAATTCCTTTCTTTAATTCATTTGTCCTGTTAGTTTGATTTGATTTGAATTCAATTAAGGAATGTGTTTGTTTGTGTTTTTCAATTCCTAAATTCAAGGAATTGCATTTTAGTTTTTTTTTTTTTTTGTTTTTTTTTTTTCGTTTATATAGTTTAGTTTTAGTTTCCGATTTGGTAATAATGATTTGGGTTTAATCGAAATTTGTTTCCGCTAATTCATTGTCCTAATTTTTTATATGATATATTGTTCGAATAAAATCCATCGATTCAGAAATAAATCCACAACAAATATTACTATAATTTACAAAAATGACAAATATACTACTATTTTGTTTTTAAATTAATCTATGATGCTCTTAAAAATATTTTTTGTCAATAAACTTTTTATACATGATTTATCATATATTTTCTTCATTCATAAACTAATGTTCTATTTTTTTATTTAGCACGTCCAATAATTATTGTCTTTTTTTTTTTTTTTAAACCTAAATTTTACTTTTTTATCTTTTATTTATTTATCACTCTTAATCTCTACTTTATCATAAATAATAAATTTGTCAATTTATACATAATAATAATAATAATTATATAAAAAACATGCAAATATACTTCATGATAACTATAAATGAACGGAGAGAGTATAAGATATTAATACTTTTAATCTATTATAAAAGTATGTGTTTCTTTACACTAAAAATCCAAGGGTTGTGTTTGGTACCGATAAATGATAGAAATTGTCTCATTTGTATTGTTTGTTTGAGTCAGAGAAATAGAACTTGATAAATAAATCATTTTCATTTATCTGTTTTCATTTCTCTCATATGCAAATTGAGAGAAATAATGTTCCAGTATATTTTTTAAAATTTTTTGTATCTTTTTTTTTTACTATTTAATTTTTATAATTTTTTTAAAAATTATATTATTCCAATTTTACAAAAACCAAATTTAATTTATTGTTAAAGTATTTAATTTTTATGATTTTTAAGAAATTATATTAAAATATAATTTTAAAAAACATCGTATTTAATTTATAATTTTTAAAAAAAAAATCACCAAAAATATTTTCATGATTTCTCATTCGTTAAAACTCTTTTTTTTTTTATCCGGTTAATCAATTATTCTTATTTAATCCATTCATATATCCATTTTTTTTTATACTTCTCAACTGAATTCTCTGTTTTACCAAACAAGAGAATTAATTTATATTCTCTGCTCAATTTCATTTATGTCTGATTACTTCTCTACTCTTATTTATCTGCAATTCTATTCTTTGTACCAAACGCCCTCTAGATTTCTACTATTTAACTATGCGTGTCAAAATATATATATATTATCTCCGTCCGCCTCTAAGATCTTATTTATCTTTTGCATGTTAAATATTTGAATATTAATTATTAAAACATAGTGCAAATCAAAAGGAAAATGACAAATACTTCTATTAGTGTCTTATGCTACTATTATAATGACATTTTGTGCAAAAAAAAAATTATACAAATATAAAAATATTTTTAATGTTACATACAATGACGCAAAAGGTAAATGAGACATTTAGAATCGGATGGAGGAAGTACATTTTTACCTCTCACAAAATATTCTATCATACATTATTTTAATACCCAATCAAAATCAAAATTTTTCTAAACTTATCAAAAGAAACAACTCCTAACACGAAATTAATATCATGGTCTAAATTATACCTAATTTTTTCCAACTAAATTGGCTCGGAATGATTATTGCATTATTTAATTTTGCTCATTTATTAATTTTAAAGTTTTTCGAACATTTCTCCTAATCATACATTGAATGATTTAGTACCAAGTTGCTACACCAATAATAAATTTGGATCATTGATATGTGCTTTTAATTTTTCTCTGCCATAAATATAGTCTTAATTAGGTTGGGCACAAGATCTAAAAAAATATTGATATTATATTGAGAGTAGATAAAAAGTATGGATAAAAGACTTTTTTGCCTTTACGAGTGTATTAATGTAAAAAGTAGTGGCAATTGTGTAATAAAAATGAAAAAGTAGGGGTAGTTTTATGGTGATATTGTTATTTATGGAAATAAAACTATTGTTTTTGGACGGACAAAAATGGTAAACAAGACTATTATATTGGAACGAACGGAGTATAATTTTAATCTTGCACCTAAAGCTTTTGTTTGTTTGGCTTTTTAATATATTGTATTAAATATTTTATTTTAAGTTTTTTGGAATTTAATTTTGTAACTTGGTGAAGTTTGCCATATTGATTTTCGATTGTTGGAATAGGTCATATGCGTGCTGTATATTATGCACAAATGCAAAACAAACACACCCTAAATTAAAATAGATTTGAAATAAAAGTACAAAAAATAAAGGGTCTTTTTCTCTGTTTTAATGTTCAAGTCGTGTTCTTAATTTACTAAATAAATAAATAAAAGTTGACATATTAAAAAAATTAATTTCCATTCAAAAAATATGATATTAAATATTTATTTATATTACATTAAATATTATTTAAATTTAAATTTATACTATTTTCGAACTTCAAACCACATCCAAGTCCTAGAGAACATATATTCCAATTTATTATCTCTCTACATCTCGAAACTAATATATATATATATATATATAAATAAGTATTAAACGAAGAATAATATCAAGAATAATAGTCAAATATTGAAAAATTGATTTTGCCAAAAGTAATGATAAACTAAATTTAACGGACATACTCTTTATGTCTCATTGAAAGGTTGTCGTTTACTTTTTCTCACATAAATTTTTTTAATACTTTCTCCGTCCCATAACAAAGTATCTATTTTTCCATTTTAGTCTGTCACATAACAAAGTATCCATTTACTTTTTTTAGTAACTGTACTATCTACCTAACATTACAAATACCCTTATAACTTACAATATATTACACAAATGTCATTACCTTTATATTACATATACTAATAGGGTTATTTTAGTAATTTCTACTTTATTCATACTACATTCTAATATAATACTAATATTTTTAAAATTACGTGCAAAAAGCAAATGAATATCTAGTTATGAGACGGAGGGAGTATTAGTATTATATTGGATTGTAGTAAAAAAAATAAAAATACCTTTGTTAGTATTGTATAATATAAAAGTAATGACATTTTGTGTAATATATTGTAAGTTGAAATAATATTTATTATGTTTGGTAGGTAATATAATTACTAAGTTAGAAAATGATAATATTGTTTTTGGATGAACGAAAATGGAAAATAACAATATTTCAATGGGACCGACGGAGTATTAAAAAAAAACAAAATTGTCCATGACTCATTTGTGGTTTCGAAACTAATCGTTAATCTCCATTTTACTTTAAAAATTGTGTGGCACCCCCTTATATTTTAAAAAACGTTGCATAAAATCCGTTTATGGTTTCAAAACTTAGTATAAATCCCCATTTTTACTTTAAAAATTACATGACACTCCTTATACTTTATAGATGTTGCATGAAACCTCCACCATGCAAAATATATAGATAGAATATTATTTCTTCATAATACAAGGGAAGTTTCATGACCGTGGAATTTTATCCAATATTTTTAAAGTATAAAGACATTTTAAGCTAAATTTCGAAACTACGAGAAAGTTATGAACAATTTCACTTTAAAAAAATTGAAAATATATTTATCTAATCCATTGAATTTATCATTTTTAGAAAATTTGAGAAATAAAAAATATTTAATAAAATAATTAATTATTGAAAATTAATTAGCATATAGATAATATATGCTGGCTTGAACACTACTTGGCAAATTTTACCTAATTTTGTCTTTCCACTGCATTTTTACTATTCATTTTTTCAAAACCCTTAAACATATGTTCGTTCTTTTCAAGATTCTTTTTTTTTAAAAAAAAAAAAAACAAAATAATTTTGATATTTCATAAAAATATACTATATTTTTTTCATAAAAATAATAATGATCAAATAATAAAATATTGAAACAAAATTTCAAAAAATATATATATAACCTTGATTATATTTTATTCGTTCGTTAAATTTATTCTCATTTTTTTTAATTTTTTAAAAAAATTTATGTTATTACTATTTTTTTGACAAAATCAGCAGGTTAAAATTTAACTATTATCGTCTATTCAATACTTATTTACAATAAATATCACTCATTTTATTATATTTTTAATTTTTTAATTTTTTATTTTTAACTAATTTTTAAAAATACTCTCAGCTATCTTTTTATTTTTATTATTTTTTAATAAATTATATATTTTTATTAATTTTCATACTGGATCCCAATATGTTATTTTTACCTGAGGAAATATTTATTTCCGACGCACTCAAATAATATATCAAAATCTTATAAATTAAATATATAAACCTTTATTGTAATATTTTTATCTTCAATTGATTATTGGATAAAAAATTATCACAGTTATAAAAATGGATTATGTTGACATTTAAAAAAAAAAAACATTGTTTTAGTTGTAACTTCAATCGTCATATTATTATTATTATTATTATTATTATTATTATTATTATTATTATTATTGTTGTTGTTGTTATTATTATTATTATTTTGTTGATTTTTAGTTTTAATTAGAATATTAAATTGAATAAAATATTTTATAATAAACAATAATATATTCTTTATAAAAAAAATAACAAAATGTTTGCATTTAAAAAATTGAAATAAAATTCCACGTCAACAGGCCTTTGTATTTAAATTCTTGATTTCAAAATAGTTTTAAATGGTATGTATAAATATTTATTTGAAAGTATTTATAATGCATAAACAAGAAAAATAAATATTAAATGCTCTGTATTTAAATGACTGAAAATAACAAAATAAATGCATTTCTTATTTGATATATGAAGTTATATATAAATAATACTCCCTCCGTCCCAAACACTCTACAGTATTTCTTTTTTGGTGCGTCCCAAACACCCTGCAACATTTTTAAAATAGGAAATAATTAATTATACTTAATTTCTACCCCACACTTTATCCCCCACATCATCCAAATAAAAAAATAAAATATATATTTATCTCTCCATCACATCACCTGATTTCTAAATTATCCTACTTAATACTAAAATTCGTGTCAAAAGTAAATGTTGCACCTTATTATTTGGGAGGGAGGGAGTATTTAATTTGATTGACAAAGGAAGATGAGCATTTATTGCTAATGTTTATTTATTTAATATACAATGCAATAGTAAATTAAAAAATATATATATAATTACACAAATGAAAATTGACGATGGTAAATTGACATAAATGTCCGTACAATTATTTAACGAACATAAATGAATATGTTGGGTTAGGTTCATAAAAAAAATAAAAATTAAAAAAAAAATTGTAAATTATCTAAGTAGCATAAATAATAAGGTTCATATATTTGTAATTTAGTATTTGTTTTTGTAATTTGAAATTAAATATTAATTTGAATTTTTGTTTAAAAATTCTCTTTGTCTCAAAACAATAGTCATATTTTGCTATTTTCGTTCGTTTCAAAACAATAACCTCATTTCCATTATTTGTAACTACTCCCTGACTGTTTTACAAAATTATCCTCATTATTTTACAATAATTATATAAAATAGAGGTATTTTAGTCTTTTATAAATACTTTTACACTCACTATCAATATAATACTATTAATTCTTAAAGCTCGTGCCCATCCCAAATATCTCTATTGTTTTGGGACGGAAGGAGTAGTATCTTGATGTGATATTTTATGGAAAAAAATAAAAATAATAGTACTCTTTTCGTCCAAACTAAAAGTACAAATTTTACTATTTTCGTTCGTCCAATTTAAAAGTATATCTCACCTATTTTAGTAAATATTATCATACACTAATATCAAAATACTTTTAACTTTTATTTAAATTCAAACATACTATTACATATACAATTAAGTTATACATAAAAATAAAGGACAAAAATATCAAAACCTCTTACACACTTCTACTAATCAATAAAATAATATTATTTTTTTAATTTACTAGTTTAAATTTTCAAATGACCCCTTTGAAGTGGGTAAATATATTTTTATTATGTATTATTCATAGTGAGCGAATAATATTGATTTTGATTTAAACTATTATTGATCCCTCAATATTATACTCCATATAATTTCCTTTAATTAGAATACAAAATATATATATTTATGGAGTATATAATAGCATTGTTTTAGTAAAATACCTTTAATTTATGAACTATAAAAATTTCCTGATTGATTTAATCATTAATTTTGTTTAATTAATACAATTTTATCTTTGCCAAAAAATAGTAATATTAAATATTATTTTTTTAATTAAGTATTTAATATTTAATAATTAAATGACAATAGTATTAAATAAATATTTAAAAAGAGTAATAAGTTCAACAGATGGAAATATATATATATATATATATATTATTTTACAATGTTAACTAAATTTAATTTGCATTCAAATCAAATATTTTGCTACTCGTCACATAATTTTAAATATTATTTCATTTCACGGAAATTTTACTTTAGATATTTCTTTCTTCCTAATTCAAAGTAGCACTTTTAATATTTTTGTTTGTCCATCTTAAACGTATCATTTTTCTATTTTAGTAAAAGTAATAATACATTAATATTCGCATACCCTTAACTATAACATAAATAACAAATATATCATTACATATACAATTAATTTATACATAAAATCAAATACTCCTTCCGTCCCATAACAAAGTATCTATTTTTTTATTTTAGTCTGTCTAATAACAAAGTATTCATTTTCTTTTTTAATAATTGTACTATCTACCTAACATTACAAATACCCTTACAACTTACAATATATTATACAAATGTCATTACCTTATTATCACACATACTAATAAGGTTATTTTAGTCATTTTTACTTTATTCCTACTACATCCAAATATAATACTAATATTTTTGAAACTACGTGCAAAAAATAAATGAATATTTAGTTACGGGACGGAGGAAGTAATAAAAACGTTAAAACCTCTTGTTCATTTTCACTAACTAATAAAATACTAGTATTATTTTTTAATTTACTATAAAATCTTAAAATTGTACTTTAAAGTGAAATGGCTAAAGCATTTCTCCTTCCGTCATTCAATTGTACGCTGATTTGATCCTAATTTTTTTTAAAAAAAAGAAAATAATAAATATAGAAACATTATTTTTTAGGGTAAAAAAAAAACCAAAAAAAGTAGTCTCTGTTATCTAATTGTATGTTCATTTGACCAGATATAAATTTTACAAAAATTAAATAAATATAGAAAAAAATTATTATTTTTAAGTAAAAAATGAATCGAAAATAAATTTATATAACAATAAAAAAAAAAAAAAATTGAAAGCAAGACAATGTTAAAGGAAAAAAAAGAGCTAAAAACACATACCTAGTTATATTTTTTACCACAACAAGAAAACGGATGACGTCACCAAGCCCTCTAACAATGACGTCACCTCCAGAAGATCCATCCGCGCCAAGATAGCCACGTGGCTCAACGAAAAACCACACTAGCTTTCCTGCAGGGCACGCAATCAACACGGCCGTGTCGGCAAATATATACACATATATACTAACTAACTTACCTTTCCGATCATCACTTTCCACGAATCCCATTCCTTTCATGGCATCTGATTCTTCTTAATTAGTAAAATTTTCTTTTAGGTTTTTTTTACAGTCGGATCAAAATAGTAAAATTAAGAATAATGAAAACGGGCGTGTCGTTCCATAAAATTAAATATCCACTGCAGAAATTAATTAATTTAAATTGGCCATCGCTTTCTTCCATCAATTCTTCCACTGTTCACAATCACTTCCCATTTTTATTTTTGTTAATTTCTAGTGTTCTTCTGATCCATCCATAAATATCAAATCTGAACTCAAATCTCCCCAAACAATCTTTCTGCCCTAATATTTCCATTTCCAAAACCCTAATTTTGATTCCCAAAAACCCTAATTTCGATAATTTCTGCATCTGTATGGAAAAAGTGCTGTCTCCACACCACAAATTGCCGAGCAAGAAGAAGACGCCGCCGGCGCCGGCGCCGTCGACGGCGCAGATGAAAGTGGTGTACATAACGAACCCTATCAGGTTCAACGCCACCGCGTCGGAATTCAAGGCGCTCGTTCAGGAGCTCACCGGAAAGGACGCCGATTACTCGCCGCAGAATGTCGGAGGAGGAGAGGAGGTCGCCGTGAAGAAGCCGGCGACGGAGGAGGAGGGGAGCGCTGCTCGCGCGGCGGCGGAAATGGAGCCTCTCGGAATTCATGGCGGCGAAATGGGGCGGGAAGGATCCGACCCGCATGCATTCGGGTCGGGTTACAGTGGGCTTGAAGATTTCGTGGGTTCGAATCTGCTGCTGGATGTTCTTCAAGCTTTGGATTATTCAGTGTAGAATTTTGGTATGATAATTATTTATATTTAAATTTTAAAAAAATAAAAAAAATAAAAACAAAAAATGATGTTGAATCTTTGTATATATATATTATTTTGGTGCCATTATTATTTATTATTTTTTTTTAAGAAGAAGTTATGAATTAATTAAGACACAAATTAGAGAGCCAAAAAATAAATAAATAAATAAATCTTTTGCATACAAGCTCACACACACACATGAAATCTTTGATTGTATTAATTGTGTGCAAATCTTTTGTAGTATTATTAGTCAAGATTGTACATACTATTAGATAACACATACTATTACTACAAATAACTTACCGTATTAATATAATACAAATACAGCACATGAATTAATAAAAAAATACATGTTATAGTTTCAACAGCACATCATGTGTTGTCTGACAACACACAATATTACTACAGACAACACATTGTATATGTTAATATAATACAAATACAACATATGAACTAACAATACATGTTATAGTATCATATAACACGCAACAGTTGATTAACACATACCTTTATTATACCCAACATATGTTGTGTGTAATCCTAGTGTGTGCTTTGTATATATAACACGTGTTGATGTGAAAAAATCAGTATGCTACTTATATATATTATAATAAATACTCCCTCCGTCCATTTACAATGTTTATATTTACTTTTTGGCACGGTGTTTAAGAAATAATAGTATTTTAATTATAGTGAGTAGTTAAAAGTAGTGTAATGATATTTTTATCCTTACTTTTTTGTATAAAAGTAATGATGTGATGTAAAGTAAGAGTATTTATAGAAAAAAGTAGGGTATTTAATAAAATGTTAACTTTGTAATTGGACATTTTAAAATAGAAATATATAAAGATTGTAGGTGGACGGAGGGATAAATATATGGAAACTTGATTTGTTGAATAAATTTGTGGATACAAATACATATTATAAGTCAATTAAATGAATCTTGTTACTCTACATTTTAGGCATATATCAAATCACATTAATTAATTGATTAATTAATATTTATGGGGATGATTATAAGCCGGCATGAAATATAGATATACGTTAATTAATACTCTTTCGTTGCCACATAATTTGTCAGGATTTTCTATTTTCGTTCGTCTCACATAATTTGTTTTTTTTTTAAAATATAATTATTCATTTTAATCACATTTTAAATTATATAATTTTTTTAATCTTAATTAAACTATTTACTTTTTTTAATCTTAATCTATAATTATTTTTATTAAATAACAATTATTTCTACTAATACACTTTCTAATTACCTACTAATTATATTTTACCTAAATTTTCGTATATACAAGAATAGGCCCAAATGTATGGGACGAACGGAGTACATCATATGTGGTAATAATAATATGTGTTATTGTTTATACTTATAATGCGTGTTACATATAATATATTGTGGGCTAAAATCAATTGTTGTATGTACAGTAGGATGATATATTATATGTTGTATTTAATTTATATTCCCTCCGTCTCATATCTATATATCTATTTGCTTTTTGCACGGAGTTTTATAAATATTAGTATTATATTGCGATAAAGTAAAAATAAAGGTAAAAATACTAAATTAACCATATTATTATTGTATGATACTCCATCCATCCCGGATATTTTGTCCGCTAAACACGAGAATTTAAGAAGGGTATAATTAATAAATAATTAAAAATATATTAGTGAAAATAATTATCGTATAATAAAAATAATTATAAATTAAGATTAAAATAATTTATTAGTATAATTAAAATTAAAATTTTAAAAATAAGATTAAAGTGTATAATTATTTTCCAAAAAAAAAAGTGACAAAATAAGTGGGACAACGGAAATGGAAAGGTTGACATAAAAAGTGGGATGGGGGGAGTATAAAGGTAATGACATTTGTGTAATATATTGTAAATTATAATGGTATTTGTAATGTTAAGTAGATAATACAGTTAGGGTGTGTTTGTTTGAGGGTTTGGATTTTGAGTTGGGATTTGAACAGTAAATATTTTGAATTTGAATAGTTATATGATGTGATATAAATAGGTGTTGATGTGATGTTTTGAATGTAAAATTGATTTTTAGTATAATATAAAAAATAAAAAATAGGTGTTTGATTTGATGTTTTAGGGGGGGGAAATAGGATAATAGTGGAAATCTAAACAAATCCCTTACTAAAAAATGAAATAAATACTTTGTTATGAGACGGACCAAAATGAAAAAATTGGATAGATTGTTAAGGGGCGAAGGGAGTATTATATTAATATATATGATGTATCGTCTGATAGCGCAAGAGGTGTTCTCAGCACAACGATTAATTTTCAAATTCAGTACCATAACCGTCTGTTGTTGTATCGATTTTTGTCCTGTAATATCATTTTATGTGATTCATTCGTATTTTATTTGCATAAATATTAGTAATATATTTTTAATTTATATTTCATTTTTTGTTTGTCTATATATATCTTACTTATTGTTAATTAATAGGACACTGATGAATAACATCATTTAACGCCATAAACGCCATCTTGTTTGATTGTGTGTTTGTTTATTTGAGGGAGTAGATTGGATTTACACTGTTCATCTCATTTCTCTCCAAAAAAAAAAAAAATATCAAATTAAATACTTATTTATATCACATTATACAGTTATTCAAATTCAAAATTTTTACTATTCAAATCTCAACTCAAAATCCAAACCCCCAATCAAACACAACCCTAGTTTGATTTTTATTAATTTTTTTTTTAAATTTTACCTAAAACTTTGTATCATATACTCCTTTAATTCTTTCGTCCCAATCAAATATATATTTATGTTTTTGTAATAGTTTAAAAAATAATAAAAATCTATTAGTCAATGAAAATACGCATAAGAAAAGAATATTTTTATAAAAATTAGGAATATTTTAATATTTGTATACGATAGTATATTTTCGAATTAAAATTGACGAAAATGGTAAAATGAGTTTATTGGATTGGAATGAATGGAGTATTTATTTTTAATTTAATATATTGTATATATAAAAATTTATATTCCAAAGATTAGATCAAATGCTTATTTATATTATATTTAAAAATTATTATAATTTAAAATTTTATTATTCCAAAACTCACCAAACACAACCAAATAAACCCTAACACTCCCTCCGTCCCGCAAGAAAGTTGTCATTTGGTTTTTGCGTCGTTATATTTAACATTAAAAATATTTTTATATTTGAATAATTTACTTAACAAATATCATTGTATTTATATTATAAGAGATTAATAAACATATTTTTATTTTTTTCTCTTGATTTCTACTGTGTATTGATATAATAATTAATATTCAAAGATCAATACGAAAAAAAACTATGGCAACTTTCTTGCGGGACGGAGGGAGTATGTGTTTGTTATATATTGTCTTTGTTTTCGTGATCTTTTCTTTAGATGAAATAAAGGTTGAATATATCATTTTAAATAGAAAATTAATACAAAATTTGATATTTTTGAAGAAAAATTGAAATATTAAAAAGTAAAAATTAAGGGGAAAAGACATACAAAAGATAACAAGGGTATTAAAATATAAAATTTAAAATCTCTATTTTAATCATAAAAAATCGCACATAATATACAAATCGTTTGAATAAGTTGATAATCCTGTAATATTTTAAAAATAAGACTAATATCATAATTATAATATATATATATATATATATTCACATAGTAACAAAGGGTATTGAAAATGTCATACTCCTTCTGTTTACAAACTAACGTCCTACTTTTCTATTTGGGACGTCCAACAACTATTGTCCTATTTCCTTTTTTAAACACAAATTTTATATTTTTACCCTTAATTCATTTATTACTTTTAAACTCTACCATACAATTAAGGATAAATTTGTCAATTCATAACAAAAAGACAATCATCTAAAAAACCGTGCAAATATAATTTAGGTCAATAGAAATTGGACGAATGGATTATTAAAATACAATCAAAACCAATTAATAAATCCGATAAAAAAAAACTAATTACAAAATAAATAATCATATATATATATTTATAAAGTCATAAACCTAAATAAAGACCAAAATAAATTCAAATTAATAAAAAATATATATCAGAAGTAGAAAATGCCGATTTGAATATCTAAATAATTTTAAATGGTCACAAATTATGCATCATAATTATGAACTACTACAATATAGTTTATAAAATCATACTTCTTTCCTCTATTCACAATATATATATATATTTGTTGTCCAATTACATAATAATTATTTTTTTAGTAATTATTAATTATATATATATTTTTTCAATATTCATATTTTACTATTGTATAATTATTTTTATACTAAAAAATAAGGATAAAATTATATTTATATTATTTTTAACCACCTATTATAATTAAAATACACAATAAAATTAAATATATACTTTTAAAATAGACAGATAAAGTATATTCCTTACCTCCAATATAAACTTAACAATTTAATTTTTACATGTAAATTTTAAAATATTGTGTGTTTGTTTGGGGGTTTTGATTTTGAAGTGGGATTTGAATAGTAAAAATTTTGAATTTAAATAGTTATATGATGTGATATAAATAGGTGTTGATGTGATGTTTTGAATGTAATATTAATTTTTAATATAATATAAAAAATAAAAAATAGGTGTTTGATTTGATGTTTTTGGGGGAAAAAAATGGGATGAACAGTGAAAATCCAATTCCCCGGACAAACACAAGCATCCAATACAATATAAGGTGAATTTATCATTTTACCCCTAAGAATGTTATGCAATGGCGTTAAATTATGTGGAGACATTGTTGTAATAGTTTGTAAGATGGAAGGGTTTTTTTTTTTTTTTATATATTACACAAAATTCAACTGTGATTTCACAAAATGCCCCAAATTTTTATACTTTTAAAACTGTATCAAACTCACTCGTTTATGTGGTTTCATAAACTTTGCGTCTAACCCCCTCAGCGGCCCTTATTTAACGGTATTTGATCTAAACGTTCAAACTGTATATAAATTTTATAATCTCAATTTCTAAAGACCTAAAATTACAAATATATTTAATTTTCTTATATCTAGCCTCAAAAAATAGTAAATATACTAAAAAATAATTACTTTTCTCAAGTTTGAAGAATTTATTTTTATTGTTTTCTTTGGCTAAATATAAGAAAAATAAATATATTTGTAACTATAGGGGTTTAAAAATTGAAATTCTAAAATTTATTCTCAATTTGGGGGCATTTAGGTCAAATACCATTAAATAAGGACCGCCGATGGGTTAGACGCAAAATTTATGAAACCACGAGGGAGTTTGACGCAGTTTTAGAAATACGAAAAATTCGACGCAATTTCGTGAAACTACAGGTGGATTTTATGCGATTTAACTTTTTTTTTCCTCTTTTTTTTTTATACTTTTGTCGAAAACATACATTTATTTATATTATTCTTCTTGAATTTGATTTCAATTTTTATCATTCATATGTGTTGTTTCCAATAAATATGTATTATTTTTCTTGTCATATATTAAAAAATAAAAAGAAATAAATATTTTATAGTTCTCAATAAATAAATAACAACAAAAACTCAAAAAAATGCGTAAATACACAACAATTAAATATTTCTCTCAAGGCCATTTTTGTAAGAGAAAATATCAAAGTGTGAAGGTCCAAAAAGGAAATTTCTTCTGAGATTTTTGTAAAATTCAGTAAGTGTGTGTTTGTTTTGGAGTTAGGATTTTGAGTTCAAATTTGAATAGTAACAATTTTGAATTTGAATAGTTGTATGATGATATATAAATAGGCGTTGATGTGAATGTAAAATTAATTTTTAGTATAATATAAAAAAATAAAAAATATGTTTGATTTGATGTTTTTTTTGGGGGAGGGAATGAGATGAATAATGGATTTAAAATCTAATCCTCCAAACAAACACACCCTAAGACAAACAATTGTTGTTCCTTTGTAGTGCTTCGTCCGCGATAATTATGCAAGTTTTTTTTGTTCATTAAACTTATGGAATTTATTTATAATAATTAAATAATTTTATTTACTCACAATTTTATTATTAATATATTAACAAATAATAATAAATTTACCATTATTTTTCTACTTTCACTTACGTTTTTATCAATTATTTAATAAATTTTCTCTAATAAGTAATACCTACATTTTATTTTTTTATCATCCTATTTTTATATTAAAATATACTACCTACGTCTGGCTCTAAGAGTCTCATTTACTTTTTGCATTGATATTTTAATATTAATTATTATATCAAAACGTAGCATAAATTAAAATAAAAAATAAAAAAATATTTTTATTAGTGTCTTATAATACTAATATAAAGACTTTGTATAGAAAGTTATACAAATATAATGATATTTTTAATGTTAACTACAATGACGCAAAAAGTAAATGTGACCAAAAGGGAATAATTATTTTTTAATTTTTCCGTCCAAACTAAATAACATAATTAGCAGTACTATTTATTTATTTTTTTCAAAATTTTAAAATTTCCAAAAATTCAATCTAAATGGACTCTCAATTTATTTATTTATTCCTAAAATAAAGATGATTGAATTCTATGATTAATCTTCAGAAATTTTCAAATAATAATAATAATAATACTTCCTCCGTCTCATAATAAAATATTTATTTTTTTATTTTAGTTTGTCTTATAACAAAGTATTCATTTCTTTTTTTAATAAAGGTACTATCTACCTAACATTACAAATTACAAATACGCTTATAACTTATAATATATTACACAAATGTCATTACCTTTATATCACATATACTAATAAAGTTATTTTAGTCATTTCTACTTTATTTCTACTATATCTCAATATAATACTAATATTTCTAAAACTACGTGTAAAAAACAAATAAATATTTACTTATGATGGAGGAAATAATAATAATTATAATGATAATTGAATTAATTGTAAGTGTCTGTCTATATCTTGACTATATATTATAATGTCAAGAAGGGACGTGGAAAAGGATTGCCACCACGTATTCGATTTCTTAACCAGCCTTTACAAGAATATTCCAAATTTTTTGTCCCAAAATTCAAATAAAAAATTATTTGAATTTTTTTAAGTAAATTAAAAAATAAAAATATTTAATTATTAACAAAATTATATAAAATAATTTTGATATTTTTATCTTTATTATTTTATATATAAATTAACTATATTATAATAATATGTTTATAATTTTAGTATAAAAATTAAAGGTATCATTTCCTTCGTCTCAATTTAAAATATTCTTATTATCTGTTTGTCCCACTCATTTTAGTAAAAGTAAATATATAATAATATCAAAATATCTTTAAATTTTATTTAAATTATAAATATACAATTACACATATAATTACTTTATACAAGAAGTCAAAGAGCAAAATAGCAAAATTTTCATAGAATATTATTATTTTTTAATCTAATATAAAATTTCAAAGAAATATATTCAAAAGAGACGAAAAGAGTATAATATTAGTGTGTAATTATTAATTTACTAGAATAGAAAATAATTTTTTTAGTAAAATGAATAAAAATAATAAAAAGAATAAGATGTATAAAACACAAAATAGGGATAATGTTTCATAAATTTATTTCCATATAATTCAAACAAAAATGCTTACGTGTGTCTAAATTTGTCATTTTATTATTATTATTAAAAATGGTCCCTTTTAAATGTAGACCATATATTTAATTTAATTTAAAGTATATATATTTTCTAAAGTATTTAATATTTTCTCCATCGATCAAAATTAGTTACATCTTTTTTATAATTACAAAGAAAGTCTAACTAATTTTGGAAAAAAATAAGTTATTTGCTTAATTGTTGCTTTCTGAAAGATCCTTACTGTTCATTAAATATTTTTTTTAAAAAATATATCAAATTAAATATATACTACAGTCTTTTATATTAAATTATACTTCCTTGGTCTCATGTGAAATGACATTTTTCACATGTGATATTTATGATAATAATCTTTATTGAGACGGAAAGAATATTATTTTAAATTGAATATTTAAATTTTTTACTTTTGACTTTCACATAAAATATTTTATATTTTTTATTGTTTTTGAGAAATTTTATAAATAATAAATGTCTTATGAAATAAACTATAAAAATTTCATAATAATTAAAACTTACAAATTTAGATATGATAGACAGATTTCTTTCAAAATAAACATGTTAAAACATAATATACTTTTAAAAGATAATTAAAATATACTGAAAATAAAATGACAGAATATAACAATATCAAATTAACCGAACATTTACTCAAAACACACTCGAAAAGTAAAAGCTATAGATTCAAACAAAAAAACCTCAAACTCAAGACGGAAAATATCGACTATAAGCACAATATCGAACAAAACAAACACGCCACATTTAGACAAGTTCATCGACAAAACAGCATCCCACAATATCGATGATTCCAAACAGCATTTGCACAAATTCGACACCAAAACATTTTACCAAAACAAATATCAAACAAAAAGCCATTGAAAACCTTACATTTCTGGATCGCGCACTTTATTTAAAATCCAGCATTCGGAAAAAAGAAAAAAAAAAGAAAAGAAAAGAAAAGAAAAAAGAAAAACATTGCTCGACTCCAATAAACTTCCACACCCGGACAAAGTCCATTTTCACCCCAACAACATTGCAGACGTACCCGGCAGATGCAGACGCAAACTGTCTGGTCCCGACATTTATGGGGCTTAGGATGAAACATATCACCCGGCCATAATGCCAACTACTCGTCTTAATGAACTTGATTTTCTCTCGTCCCCAACCGACAAGTAATTCAACTTTATTACACTTCCGCGGCAATTCACCTATTCGACCAATCAACCAAACCTGGCATGCTCGGCACAAGCTGCAATTGTAATAAAAAAAGACATTTCAGGCGAGCAAAAACATAGATTAAAGCATAAAATGACGAACAAAACAAACTAACCTGAGGGATCGGAGAAAGACAGCCATAACATACACGCTATACTATATAGTAATAGAAAAGTTACGATAACATATTACGGTGAAAAATGTGAGAGTTAAACAACCATGCTCGGAAAAGACTCCGCCAAATTCCATATTAAACCGGTCATGGCCCAACTAAATAAGATACATATATAAGAAAATTTATGAAAATTTGAATAGATTAATAATTCTGATATTTACAAACGTAACTATGAAGTCCAATCGAAATTTACAAATTTATTTTCCTACTATAATTGTGAAGTTCAAGCATACCCGAGCACGATTTAAGCTAAAACACAAGTATTGAGCCGGAGATTTAAATTATGCGCTCCTATCAAATTTGAGCTTGAAAAGATTATACCCCCAAATCGACAAAAGCATATAATATGTATATAGTTTCTTAATTAACCAAATCAGAGCATCATTAAAAATTGAATGACAGGCAAAACAAAAAAATAAATAAATAAATAATCGAGAGAGAGAGAGAGAGAGAAGAGAGACGAACCTATTCCACAGCATATGTCTGCGACATTCCAAGACCATCATACAACTTAATAACAGCAATCCTTCTGCATCAGCATCAATCAAATAGCAGCACCTCACTCAAAGAACATTCGCTGCAGTTAATTGATCATAACTTTAGTACGTGTGGAAAAAAAGGTTCTGAATCTCGATCAAATTAAAATGTACGATGCAAAAAGAATACCTGCATTACCAATTCCCTTATCATGTCACACAAGGAAACGACTATTCCAGCTAGGCTGTCCCGGATACTGCTGTGGGGGCTTGATCGGCTGCTGATTTACTTCTTGAAACAGCGGCTGCTCCCTATCCTGCTTCACCTGTTCCAGAAGCTTATAGTCCTGCGGAATTTTCTGATTACCATTCTGGACATTCAATGCTGATACTTGTTTCCCAGGAAAGGGGAAATCAGATATCCCCATGGAAAAACCGCTGTTACACAAAGAAGGTAATGTGGAGCTAACATGGCTCTGTAAAGTACTGAAACCAAAATTCGGATTCAAGGAGGTTGTCTTAGATCCAGTCAGCCAACTGTAATCTTCCATTTCTGGAATCGGATGGATCTCATTTTTCTTGACTGAGTTCGGTAATGTTTCATCCACAGTTTTGGAAGGAACAGAGCCAAAGCCAGGTGGTGGACCGATGTTTCGGGTAGGGCGACACACAGGATTCTTTTTCAAGCCTGGTGAAATTGTCGACAGATTTACAGGAATCCCATCGGCGAATGCTACAGAGGACTTGATCGATTCAAATTTTGACGGTGGAACCTGGTTTGAGTAGTTGCGATTATCTACAATCTGGGAGTGGAGTGTCGAAGGTCCAGAAACTTGTGGAGCCCCAAAGTTATCTTGCATTTCTTTCTTCGGGAAAGTATTTTCAACCAAATTCAGATGAGTCAAGCCGTTCAAAATTCCTACGTCCTGTTGGCCTGGATGAAGATACTTCGAGGGGCTATTAACAGCTTCATTTGCAACAGTTACTGCAGGATTTACTGAACTCGATGCAGGTGGAATTATAAAGCTCTCCTGGGCAACGGCGGACACCTGATTCTCATTTCCGAAGTAAATGTTTCTTGAAAAGTCATCCATCTGCTTCTCGTAAAGAGATGGCTTAAAAACAATCACTTCATCCTCATCCTCGTCTTCGGCATTCTCAGCTACCACTTTCTTCGATTCGGTATTCAGATCCGTATGCACCCCCACTGGAATGTCCAGTCGGCCACCAATGGATAGCAGAGGTTCTTCAAATTTCTGAGGTTCAATGCCAAACAAGAATTTCTTCACCTTACTGTCAAAATAGACGCCATCACAACCAACTCGAACATTATTAGCAAGGGACTTTCCAGCCGCAATGATCCTCTGTACGCGAGCTGTGTTTTCTTTATTCTCGACACCATACCCAACAAAATGCTTCTTTGAAAAATCAAGGATGAGCTGTGCAGGGGCAAGAGGGAGAAATCCTCTCAACTCAAAGTCCTCAGGCAAGGCGAGGCGATTATTTGTTTCATCCTGGTCATACCTCGTCATATTAGAAAATATTGCATCATCCTCGTCCTCATTGCTCATACAACCACTCGACAGTATCTTGTTTAAAAAGGAGACGCATTTATTCCAGAAAAAGCATCGTGCGTTCACTTGTTTCTCCTCCATTTCACTTCCAACTGCGGCATCCTGACAACAGGCCAACCATTCTACAAAAACCATAATCCCAGGTAATAAGTAGCTCGAGGAAGGCTCGTACAACTGATCACACCGTTCAAGCACACAGCCCATGAATTCAAAGGCAGCCGTGAATGCATTCTCAAGCAGCACTGCACGCTGTAGAGTATCAGCATAAGATTGGCTTCCATTCTCCCGGCTCACATTATAAACGGTAAATATTAGAATCGCAACCATCCTGACAATTGCAAGGGTGAACTGAGCAGCATCTAATCCAAAGTTGAGCTCCTCGTTTAGCCCAGAAGAAAGAAGTTTCATTAGATCAATTTTAACCACTGATAAAACTTCGGCGAAGGTCTCAAGGCTGAAATCACAGAAAAAAATTCACGCATCAGTAAACAATCACTTTACAGTAATAATTGTCATTTATTCCTGCAATTATAAACAAACCTTGTGCGTGTAAAGAGAATGCCATTCAGCCTGAGAAATCGAGTGACAAAGAATCCAAAGAGTTCAATTTTACTTGGTGTTTCTTCCTTGACAGCAATAGCTTTCACCTTATTTTCTTTGAGCGGAGACTTGGCGTCTTCTTTGCCTCTTCCTTTTCTAGGCACCCGTGAAGTTATCGTCTTCGCTTTGTTTTTCTTGGCATCACCAAGTATCAGGGTATAACTCTGACGATTCTATAAAGTAAAGAAAATATGCTGTGGTAAGATGCAGGGTCACCGAGAAAACTGAATTTAAAACCGTTGCCAACATTTTATACATCTCCAACAGAAGATAAAGTTCCACACTTCATCAAAAAACTTATCCAACTGCTCGCCAAAAGGATGATTATCGTAGCACATAGGGACAGCCAATATCAAATATCATGCATACACCGCCATACTTCAGAAAGAAATACAACCAGCACAGTAGCAGGCTACATGCGTGGATTATAATAATTACAGTGGACAAAATTAACACATGAACGGCACATGCTTTCTGTCCATATACTTTAAATATGAAACAACCTAATATGTTAATTAGATTTAATGCTAAAGCTTTTTCACAGTTAATATACAAAATCGAGCATTCCCTTGAAATTATAAATGTCAATCCCCACAGAACAGATTTAAAAAATAAAAAATGAATTAAGAACATAATTGTGCTCATAACAAGAGCATTGTGTCGTCAGTCATCACACTTGCTTGCAAATGTAAAAGTACCTTCTCAAATGCTATAATCAAGTTGTCCCTTGCAGTAGAAAAGGGGTTCTCCACGGCTAGACTTCGAAAATAACGATAAATTGACAGCAATTCATCGTTGGAGTACCCGGCCAGTATAGCAAGCTGAAAATTACAAACAGTAACTTTAATTTAGATAATCAATTGAAAACCCACTAGATAAAGCTCGAACGAGTAGACCACGACTCAGAAAGTATGATCTTACCTGATGATGTGGATTACCGCTTGCGGGGCACAGGGAAGAAGCCTGCGTATAGTAACTAGATGCCGCATCAAAGTCACGAGCTTTAGAATCCCCTTTCACATACATGCCTTTGTAACGAGAAAGATCCCCAAGATAGATCAAGCAACGATGACATGACATTAACCCCTTTTGCACATCAGAAGATTTGCTTCCATCTTTAGACATCGGAATCTGATTTTTAGGATCGTCAGTAAAATATCCCAACGGAAGCCCATATTTTGCTCCTATTTTCAACATCAGATCATGATAAAACCCAGAAGCCTCCGAGAGAAATGTTTTGAACTGGGAATTTATCCTTCCAAGTCTATCAGGCCCACCACGAATCGGACCATTACCATTACCATTTTGGGATGCAGCTGAATCAGACGAAGCTTGAGCTGCACTATGCAGTCGCCTTAGCTGCTCGATCCTCTTGTAATGCAGTTGCCATAGAGCATATTCAATGTCATGTTGTTCAGAAAATGTATGGTCTTCAAGGAGAATCGCTTCATAATTATCGCGCAAAGTTTGCCATGTGTTAGGATCCGAAGGGACTCGGGCCACTGCTGCTTCCCTTCTCTTAGTCTCCAACTCAGCATTCTAAGGACAAAAAAAACAAATTTCTTATCCAACATAACACATCGCTATACTGTTTCCATTTTCAAGAAAAATGTATAGATAGATAATGATATCTATATAAAAGAATTACACGAACAAGGCAAAAAAGAAATTAAACTACAATCCAGAAGTCTAACACCACATACCTTATCAAAGAGGCTCCGCACGCGCTCTTTGGAGGAGCTTTCTCTTCCGTTGTTCATTAGCACGGTCATTTTCCATAAAAGAAATCGTTCCCACAATGTAGTCTGCAATATATGCAACTACAACCTAATCCACAAGTAAGTTCCTGTATCGTAAAATCTAATTAGGGATGTAATGAAAATTAAGTGCTAGCACGATTTCCGTTCATTCCTCCCACACAAAACACAGAACATATGCTGTAACAAGCATTAATATCCCATCCTCATAAATACCTCGATCTCAAGCGCCGCAGTGGACCAAAAACAACAATAATCCATTCTCATATTATAAACACAAAGAAACACATCCATAGCTACCGAACTTGTTTTCGCCCTAAGCAATCTATAATATAATTTAAACTACAAATTGTTTATTATTATTATTATTATTATTATTATTATTATTATAAAAGCATCAAATGGAAAATTTATATCCGATTCAAACATCACATCCGATATTTGCTTTTCATTTAAAAAATAATAATAACAATAATCAGATTCAAATTCTATTATTTCGATTCAAGATTGAACATTAGAAACCCTACGATTCAAATCATTTAAAACTAAACTCCCTGAAACATCCAAAACATTATAAAACACAAACAAACCCACCGAAATTTTCACAACAGTCGACGGAAATGTCTCCCGATTCCAAACCCTAAACCAAATCCGAATTTACAACATGCAAGAAACAGAAATGAATAAAATTCAACAGCCACGATCAACGACACAATCAGCTCAAACCCTAAAAACGACAATTTAAATCAATTGGACAATCAAAACAATAAAACCCTAATCCTCCAAACAAAATTAGAAATTAAAACACGAAACGAAAAGCAATGAACAATAAACAAAAACAAACGATCTTACCGAACAAAAATCAACCCTAGATCTCCAAGATCCGACCAGCCCAACACCTAATTTCCCCAATTGAACACGCAAACACGAACACACGGGCGGTGGGCTAGGGTTTCGAATCAAGCCTTCGAATCCCTTTCGCTTGAAGAACAAAAATAGCGCTTTCTGATGGCAGTAATCTGGAGGACATTTCGACGCGGAGAGCAGAGACTATGGTGAACAGATTAATGGAAAAAATAAAATAAAACGAGGCATAATAATTAAGTAGTAAATATTTTTCGCCGACTTAATTCTACACAAGAAATCGTTTTTCGAAACATCTAGGGCTGGGCTGTGTTCTTCGCGGAACCTTCGTAGTCGCGTTTTGTAAATTTTAAAGTCGGGTTTTAAGTCTACGCTTTTGGTTCAAATAATAAATGGGTTTGAAAGGATTTTAGATTGTGTTTATTATGTAAAATATTTTTTATATAAAATATTAAAAAATTATATAAATATAAAAATAATAAATATGTAATATATTAATTTTTTTAAAAAATAAATAAAATATAAAGAGAATACACTCTTAATGGTGCCGTGTATTTATCTGTGGGGTTTAGATTTGAATTTTGAATACATTATTAAATTTTAAATTAAAATAATTATTTAATATAATATAAGTATATATTAATATGATATTTTGATATAAAATTAAATTTTAATACGATGTAATTAAAACAATAAATATTTTAATTTAGGGTTTGTTCTTGCAACAAAAAATTTTTTGATACAATTATCAATATATATAATATATACAGTATTTTTTATATTATTTACACAATTCTATATCATTTACATAAAATATACGTGTCTAGGCATTAAAAATTAAATGCCTAAATTAAATTAAATATTATGTATTTTGGAATAAAATAAAATTCTATTAAAATAAATATATGGTATTTAATTATGCACATATATTAATTTTTGCACAATAAAATGTTGAAATTTGCTTAAAATGGAAGATATCGTCCAAATATTACTTGCAGAGCCATAATAAATTTGGCGGCAAAATAAATTAATCTTGTCGATAAATGAAGTATATAAATTAATATCTTTAAAAAAAAAATGATATAAAGATCTTGACAAACAAATGAAGGTGCACAATCAAATCCGTAGAGAATGGAAAACAAAATCTGATGGAAAAGGAAAAATTATAAAATATTCCCGTTGGTCAATCACGACGCGCCATGTGGCATCATTTAAAAAGGAAGCCGAGATCACCCCTTTCCTATAAATAGGAGTAATGGCTAGTTTATTTTACATACCGAAGTTACATCGATGATTCAAGCAAATAAGTAAGTCTTTAGACTCTATTATTTTTCATGTTCTTTGCAAAAGCGTTGAATCGCCCATACGGAGACCGAAGATTTCCAAAAGGCGTCAAAGCCACACTAAATATCAAAGTTGCGGATCGTCCAAATAAACATCAATCGAATCGCTCACACGGAGACCAAAGTCCTCCAAAAGGTGGAAAAGTCAAACCAAATATCAAAGCTGCGGATCGTCCAATGAAAACATCAAATTCAAAGCCGATGATCAAACCGCCCACATTGAGACCAAAGTCCTCCAAAAACAGCAAAGCCAAAGCAAAGATAAAAGCCTCGGATTGTCTAAAAAGAAAGCAAATCAAAAGTCGATATTCAAATCGTTCATACGGAGACCAAAGTCCTATAAAAGCGGCAAAGCCAAACAAAATATCAAAGTTGTGGATCGTCCAAAGAAGACATCAAATCTAAAGTCGATAATCAAATCGTCCACAGGGAGAACAAAGTCCTCCAAAAGTGGCAAAACCAAAGCAAATATCAAAGTCTTGGATCGTCTAAAGAAGACATTAAATAAAAAACCGATGATCGAATCGCCTACACACCAAAACTTTCCAAAATGCGGCAAAGCCTAATCAAAGATCAAAGCCTCGAATCGTCTAAAGAGGACATCAAATCCAAAGCCGACGATCAAATCGCCCGCACGGAGACCAAAACTCTCTAAAGTCCGAAAAAGTCAAACCAATGATCAAATCTCTTCGGATTAAAGAAGCCATTGAAAACTAAGTTGAAAAACAAATCGATCTGAAAAAAGAACCAAAAGACCCAAAATATGATCCGCTTTAAATCTAAATTAAAAATAATTTGTAAAAATTTTGTGTTTATAAAAAATAACACAATTTTTTATCCACAGTATATACTTCAAACTAAAACACTAAACAAACAAACCATTTTTATTAAAAAAATAAAAATAATAAATCAAATTAAAATCTTACCGCCAAATACATTTTTCATTATTTCCATAAATATTAGATCAATTTTGAATTTTTTATATTATTATTAAAAATTGTTTATCTATTAAATATTTATTATAATATATATTTATATTATATAGAGAATTATTGAATTTTTTTAGTATTATTCAAATTTAAATCTACAAAAATACATTAAGGAGGTATTTGTATTCAATTATGACTTTACAAAATTTTAATCCGTTTTAATATTTGAATTTATTTTATTCAAATTTTTAAAAATATTTTTAAAATTAGAGTATTCAATTTAGACATTGAAAAGTACTATAAAATTCTATTGTATTTAATAATTTATAAACTTTAAAATTTGATTTTATTAAATTTTAGTGAAAAGTTATAAAAATTTGTATAGTATAAATTTTTTTACTTATCATAAAAAAATTTAATGGATTAAAGGTAATATCAATTTATAAATTTTATGATAAGTAGAGATTTTGGTAAACAAAAAATCATACTCTCTCCGTCCCAAAAGTAAGTATCTATTTATTTTTTTTGTAAGTAGTTTTAGAAATGTTAGTATTATATTAGGATATATTAGGAATAAAATAGAAAATGACTAAAATAACTTTATTAGTACGTGTGATATAAAGGTAATGACATTTGTGTAATATATTATAAGTTGTAAGGGTATTTGTAACGATAGGTAGATAGTACAATTAAAAAAAAAAAATAGATACTTTGTTATCTAAAATAGAAAAATAGATATTTGGAGAGAGTATCTTAAATAAATTTAAATTTGAATAGAATTTATAAAAAATATACTTCTTCCATCCCCTAATCTCAATACAATAATATTATTTACTATTTTTATCCATTCTAAAACAATAGTTTCATTTTCATAAATATTATATCCCCATCAAATTATTAGGCATGCAGTATATATATAATAATAATAATAAAATCAATAAAAAAACCCTAATACCAGAAATACAATCCACAGCGCCGCCGCTCCCCTGCACCCCGCCAATAATTTCTTCCCCTTTCTTTGTCCTTCCTTTCTTCGACTTCGCCTCCTTCTGTTCTTCTTCTTCTCCTTCCTTACTCTTCTACTTCTACGTTGCGCCGCCGCCAGCTGGAAATCCGGTGAGTTTTTTTTTTTTTTTTTTCTCTCAGCTTGGTACTTCCACCGCATATAAAGGAAATCGAGTTTATTTTAACATTTTTTTTTTAACTTCGCAGTTTTCTCCGCGGGTGTTGTATTGGAGAGAGATTTCGGTTAGGGTTTTAGCAGCCGGAGCGAAGATGGTGCGGGCGTACAGGATGAAAGGGCAGAAGAGGAAGAAGAAAGGCGACAAGTACGACCGGGAAGACGAATCCGACCAAATAGACGGCGGCAGTGAAGCTCCGCCGTCGCCGAAGAAGGCGAGAACGGAAGGAGAATCGTCGGAAGCGCAACCGGAATCAATTTTGGACTCAATGCCTGGAATCCCGATGGTTCCGGTGGATTCGGGTCACAATAAGCCCGGTGTTATATTTATCCTCGAAAAAGCTTCTCTGGAAATCGCTAAAGTTGGGAAGGTCTGTTCGTGAATTATAATCCATCGATGCGTGTATTTTTTTGGAATGGCCTATGAAATTTCACCTGGTTTTGCTTATATATGTATTGCAGACTTATCAGCTCCTGAGCTCTGATGAACACGCGAATTTTCTCGTGAAAAACAAGCGCAACCCTGCGGATTATCGTCCGGACATTGCTTTTCAGGTCAGAACTGATCGATTCAACTTATTGTTTGAGTTCGTACTGAGTTCAATTTGGTAATTTGATGATTATGTTGAACCCACACAGAAATTTCGAAGCTGTTTGAATGCAATTCTGTCTCGAAATTGGTCCTGTGAATTCCTTGAAGCTGTTATATGCTATGTAGGATTTGATTGGGTCTGTGATGATTTTTCATCATATCTGAGTTCTTATAGTTTATAATTATTTGAAATAGTCATTCGACCGAACTAGTAATTCGAAACTATTGGATGTGAACTTCTCATGTAGCTCATGAAATTTCAATGTTTTCAGGGTTTCAATATTCATTGAATCTTTGGTGCTGTGTAGGATTTGATTGAATTGTGATGATTTTACACCAAATCTGACTTCGTGTGGTTTAGATTAGTAAAATGTTCATTAGACCGAATTAGTGTATCGAAACTATTGGATATGAACTTCGCTCGTGAAATTTCAATGTTCATAGGCGATTCAAACGATTTTAGACAGCCGCGTGAACAAATGTGGGAGATTGAAAGCATTGTACGTGAGGACACAGCAGAATCTTCTTATGGACATAAAACCTCATGTCCGAATGCCAAGAACGTATAAGCGATTTTCCGGTCTAATGGGTAAGGCATACCACTTATTAAACCTGTCTGTACATTGTCAATGAAACGCCCACTAATCATCGATTAATTTCAGTTCAATTGCTGCAAAAGCTGCACATAACTGCATCCGGTAAGGGCGAGAAGCTCTTGCGCCTCATCAAGAATCCTGTGACCCAATATTTACCTGTTCAGTGTCGAAAAATAGGTGCCCATTTTTGGCTATGTTTGATTTATGTGATTTGGGTATTGATAATTATTAAGTTTTATTGAATCTGCTACAGGTTTCTCACACAGCTCCGAGAAATTGGTAGATATGCACAAATATGTTGGCACCGTCGACAGCGAACTTGATCTTGTTTTTGTGGTATGTCATGTTTATTGTTTGTGCGGGGTTGTTTCCATTTTTTTGGTGTTCTTTTAGCTGAAATAATTGTTAATGGGTTGATAGGTTGGAGCCATGTCCCACGGTAAAATTGAAGAAAACTATGTAGAAGATTATTTATCAAGTAAGCTAATTCTTTACTATTGCTTTAATGTGACTTAGCTTGAATTTTTGTGTTTTTTTTTTGTCGTTTGATTGCTTTGCTTTTGTTCTTTGTAGCCATGTTTATTTTGTGAAATAGCATAATTTTTGTTCAAATAATATCTTAACGTAATATTTTGTGAGAGAACATAGTGTATTTTATTGGGAAATGTTTGGGTTGAATAATGATGAAATCCAAACTAACACACATTTTTCCATGGGTTTTAGGCAATATATAATTTATAGTTTTTACTATTTTTCTGTCATTTTTTGTTTTGAAAATTTTTGTAGATTGTATTTTTTAAAGTAAAACGGGAAAAACTGTGTGTAAATAAAGACAAATTGTAAAAGTTTTGGGATAGTACGTTAGAAATAATAGCAAAAAATTTTGGAGTGTGAATGTGAAAGTATTATTTGCAAAGGATAATATTATCAATCTTATAAGTTGTTTTTATCAATAACTAAATTAAATCCAATCAAGGATTTATTCCGACTTAATTTAAACATGTGATTAGAAAGAAATGAAGTTATGCACTTAGGAAATATAGCTGATGAATGAATTTAGTTCTATTGCTTCTAGACATGTATATGATCGTCGTGTTTGTGTTCTCCTATGTTATGTTATACATATAAATTAGATCTTTCATGTTCAAGGTTGTGTATGTTGAACATGTTTGCATTTGTTCGATAATTTCTTGGACACTATACATGACTTATCATGTTTGGTTTGTTAAGAAAAAAGTTGTCTTATGCTCGAGTTTCAGTTCATCCCATTTGTAATAATGTAATTCTTTCGCACATTGATTTAATCTGTTTAAATCAATGTTAAAATTGATTAAATCTGTGTTCGAACATATGTTTCACACACCCAAACATTTTTTTAATGGGGACGTGTATGCTCTTCTGTTCATTATGTTTCAGTTTTTTTGCTATGCAGTCTTGTGATTTTGTATAAAAACATACTTTCTCTGTCCGGGATATTTATACCATTTTCATTGGATATGGAGACTCTGGGTAAAAATAAAGTTGAGATATAATTAAAAATTTATTAAGAATTAATAAAAAAATAATAATATGATAAATAGAAAAAGTAGAGACAAATTAGTTGTTACTCTCTCCGTCCCACCTTAGTTGTCCAGCTACCCCTATATAAGAGTATCTAGGCAAATGTATAATTAGTACATAATTAAAAAATATATTAGTAAAAGTAATTATTATATAATACAAATAATTACATTAAGATAATTAATTAATTTAATTAAGATTATAAAAATTATAAATTATGAAATTTAAAATACATTATATATTTTTTTTTAAAAAAAATAAATTTTGTGGGATATAGGGAATATTTGTTAAAATAGGGGTGTAATAAAATTGTGAGTAGATACAGTTTTTTTTTATTATAAATGGATTATTCATAAATTTTGGGGACAATAAAAAAAAGATTGTCATAATAATTCCAGATGGAGGGAGTAGTATTTTCTCTCATAAAACATTACGTGCAACTACTATTTACTATTTTAGATTCACTCTTTTGTATCTATCTTAATATTTCGAATTATTCTTACGCCTTCTTGCTGCAGTTTCTGAATATCCGTTGAGCGCTGCGTACTGCATATCTATAATTACAAATGCAGTGGAGCAAAAGTGGAAGATTTTGTAATCTCAAAGTCGTAAAGTTGGCCCGTGAGATGGCTAAATGTATTCGAGCTTCGGGTCAGGTAAATTCACTTAAATCTCGATGATGAATGATGAGTATGAGCTACGAAAATGATCTTAGAAGTCGAAAGCTTGAGTGTACAACTTGCATTATGATCTTTAATATGCCAAAACATTTAGTTTGATGAGCATATAGTGTTAACAGTGTTTTGACATTGCATTATGATCTTCTTGATCGAAGAACTGGGGATTTTATCCAAAGTTGAAGAAGAGATTTTTTTTTTATTGAGATTGTTTATATGATTATATTATAAATTTTGCAATGAAATTCACATTAGTAGCAGTGACGTCATTTGGAATTTGTTTCCTTTTATTTATGAAGTTGAATTTTATTATTGTTGCTGTTGTTATCATTATTTAATAAATTCTTTTAGGTGAAAAAAAAAAATGATCTAACAATATATATGGGTTCGGATCTAAACCCGACCCATCTCATCCTTATATATTTAGTTTGGAAGGCTTTTGTGTGTAAATATTATTTTGCCCATGTGTCTTAATTTAATATAATAATATTGATGCAAATAAATATACATTCATAAATATTTATAATATATAGTTTTATATTTGAACGATCAAAATGACAAATCAAAATACTTTGTGAGCGGATATAAAGAGTATAAACTTGTGGGTTTTCTATATGTTTTACTTAATACTCCCCCGTCAAAAGTAGTGTAATGATATTTTTGCTCTTGTGTTTTTTGGTGTAAAAGTAATGATGTGATGTAAAGTAAGGGTACTTTTGAAAAAAAGTGAAGTATTTAATGAAATATTTACTTTTGTAATTGGACACGAAGGGAGTATATGGTTGTTCATACAATAAAATTGATTATAATGTACTTATGTTTCAAATATCATGTCAAGCTTTTTATTTTTATTTGTTTTACATGTTATGTCATTTTTTAAAAAAAGTATTTTATATTTTAATTATATTTTAAATTTTAAAATTTATAAACTTTTAGGTTTTTATTAGACTTATTAATTATAATTTTAATCTATTATATTGTAATTAATTTTATTAATATATTTTTTATTATTTACTAATCATATTTTTTCTAAATTTTGTACCTACAGTAACAATGTTACCATATTAGGAACTGAAGGAGTAGTATTTTATACATTTATATTAGAATATATACTGTGTGTTAGGATTTTGACTTGAATTTGATACTCCTTTCGTCTCATAAGTAAATATTCATTTGTTTTTTGCACGTAGTTTTAGAAATATTAGTATTATATTAAGATATAGTAGGAATAAAGTATAAATAACTAAAATAATTTTATTAGTACGTGTGATATAAAGGTAATGACATTTGTGTAATATATTGTAAATTGTAAGGATATTTGTAATGTTAGGTAGATAATACAGTTACTAAAAAAAATGAAATGAATATTTTGTTATGTGACGAACTAAAATAAAAAAATGAATACTTTATTATGAGACGGAGAGACTATTTTACTTTGAAAATTGAATTTTCTTAATCATTTTAATTTCATAATTAAAATTTGTATCAAAATCATTTTGTATGTGATTTTTTTTTTTTTTTTTTTTTCATAATTAATCATTTGGTGCCGGAAATGCACACGTGACATCCTCTTGGCACGCGGAGCACCGGTATCCACCAGGGTAGGCGCCACTAGTTGGACATATAAATATTTTGTAGTCCCGCGTCTAAACTCTTCCTTTTAGTCTTATAATTTATTTTATTTTATTTTATTTTTTTTCGTCTACTTGGCGGATAATGTGTGTTCCGACTATCAGGCGAATGCCACGTGTGCATCTCCAACCATTAGCGACAAAAAAAAAAAAAGCACTTACTAAACAATGTCTATACAAGCTTCTGTTACAAGACTAAAATAAAATATAATAAAAATAATTTTTCTTTTTAATAATTGTTTTTAGCTATTTTACCTTTACTTTTTATTTATGATTTTTTAATAAATTGTATTGATAAATGTAAATGTGAAAATTTGGATGTAAAATAAAGAAAATTGCAAATATTTTAGATTTTCTTTTTAATTTTAATTTAAAAAAGGTAACATACAAAATCGGCCGGAGGATGTGATATTGATATGAAAAAGAACATTTACTCATATTTACAATTAAATTGGGTGATTTAATACTGTGAAGGTGACTTAACTCAAATTTTTCTAAGTTATTTGATTTTGTTTTGTCACGTATGGTATAGTTGAAAACTAAATTTAAAAATTAGGCGGCAAGTTTCCACGACATTAGAAAGTAAAATAAAATTGCATACTGCATATATTTAAATAAAAATAAAAAAAAAACAAAAATAAATAAAATCCATTATTAGTGCATAAAAGTTTGTCCATTTTATATTTTTTATAAATTTATTTTTTATATCATAAAAATTTATATCTGTAATATAACAAAATAATATTTTGTATTAACTTACTGACTTTTGTAAATAAACACTGTATATATTATATTTTTTTTTTCGTCTATTAACAAATTATTCATTTTTCAATTTTGGTCTGTCCCATAACAAATCCATTTTTTTTTTTTTTAATAATTGTACTATATAACTAACATTACAAATACCTTTACAACTTACAATGTATTACGCAATGTCATTACTTTTATATCACACAATACTAAAGGTTATGTAATCATTTATACTTTATTTATACTATATCACAATATAATCTAATATTTTTAAAATTCTGTACAAAAAAATAAATGAATACATAGATATGAAACGGATGGAGATTGTTTAATTGTATTTTCATAATAATTTATATGAAAATTGTACAATTGAAAAACACTATTAAAAAAATATGAAATCTTTTAAACATTGGTTTTGTTTTGTTTTTTTTTTTTAAAAAAAAAATAATAAAATTGAATGTGCTATTTTGTGAAAAAAGAAATTATATCTTTATTATAAATCATGATATTTGTGTAGTAAATAAAAAATAAAATAAACTAAACTAATTTTAGTTTTTTTTAAAAAATTATTTTGGTGCATGATATTGGATGAATTCAAGCCGCTTAAAACGACATAAAAAAAATAAAATATATATATATATATACTGAATTATATTTGAACAATGTTAATATAGTGTAGTGTTTGGTTCGTTTATTGGAAGTTTGATTTTATAGTTAAATTTTAAAGTTTGAATGAGATTTTATTAAAGAAAATATTATGTCTTTCGTTCGAGATATGTATGTTGTTTTACTTTGATACAAAAATTTAAAAAAAATAATATTTTAATATAAAAATTAGATAAATAAAAATTAAAGTGAAAATATCATGAAAATTTTATTAAGGAGTTTTTTTTTTTTTTTTAAAAAAAAATAACAGAGTAAGTAAAAAAGATAGTGACAAAATGGTTGTTATTTGTTAAACTATGAGTAATAAAATTATGATTGGATAATTTTTTTTATTATAAATAAATTATATACAAGTTTTACGGATAACAAAAAAAAATAGTATAATTATCTCGAACGGCTAAAGTTTTATAAGAAAAAATGAGATTTACATACTAAACAAAGCTCTATATTGTGTTTTTGTGTTTTTAGAATGTTAACAAACATTGAATTGTACTAATAAATTTTTTTGATGTAATATTTTGAATAACTTTTATATATTAAATAAAAAGTAAATATATAATATGATATTTTCAGAAAATAAATTAAATGAGTATAAATGAATAGTGACCACAAGTAAAAAAAATAATCTCTTCGTCCAACATAATTTGTCTCTATTTTCTATTTTCGTTCGTTCCACTTAACTTGTCCTTTCTATTTTTGGAAATATAATTATGCACTTTGATCGCATTTTAAATTTTATAATGTTCTTAATTTTAATTAAACTATTTACTTATCTTAATCGTAATCTATAATTATTTTTACTAATACACTTCTTAATTACTTACTAATTATACTTTACCTAAATTCCCGTCTCTACAGTAATACACCCATATTACATGGGACGGAGGGAGTAAAATATACACACACACAAATCTATATTTACTAGAAATTCACAAAGATTGCATAATAAACAAATTGAAACAAGTCAAAGAGAACAAATCTTCAATGTGATTTTTTTTTTTTTTAAAATAATATGAATCACAAGTTTTTTTTTTTTTTTTTATCAAAATTATTCCACCATTATCTATTAAAATTGATTTTATTTTATTTTATTTTTTCAAGAAAAATCTCAAATGGAATATTAGCAATTTGTGTTCAAAAATTAGTAATGAAAGAGCATAAAATAAGATTCGATTGCCAAATTCAAAAAAGTTTAGTGGGAAAGAAATTTGCTTTAGGGTTAAACCACTAATAATACTATTTAGGGCTTAAAAGTAATCAACACATAAAATAAAATCAATCTTCATTCAATCCTTAATCTACTTTTAAGATCTTATAAAGAATAAAAATATTGCTTATTAAAAAGTTGTTTGGTGAATTGGGTAATCACATACACACTTGCGTTTTTTAATATAAATATAATATTTTTGTATGCTAAAATTATATTTTTGGATCGTTCACTAAATTTATTCACAAATTATTTATAATAAATAATTTTATTTGTTCATTATTTTATTACTATTACTTTAACAAATACTTTCTCTTTCATAAAAAAAAATAAAATGTTCCCACATATTTTAAGAAAAATAAATAAAATAGAAATAGTTTTTTTTAGGATAAATAACACATAAAAAAATTGTATTTTTTTACTAAAAATAAAATAAAAATAAATTTGAATGACAAAAAAAAAATGACAAAAAAAAAGAGAAAGTAATAATTAATTTGTTGTTACCTTATCAATCTTTTAATAATTTAACTTCATTTTATTTTTTACATATCCAACTTTAATATTAAAATATTATTATTTTTAAATTTTTGTATTCAACCAAACTAATGTGTGTTCTTTTTGTAAAATAATCTCACACACTTCTTTAAAATATATATATTACACCTTCATTATGTTTATATTATTTACACAATTTTTATACTTTATATGAAAAAAAAAAAAAAAAAAAACTTATTCCTATTCGCAAAACACACTAAAATTGTTTAAATTTTGTTATATTTAACAAAAACAAAATATGCATAAAATCTCCATTCGAATAAAATTTTGTATACAAATTTTGGAGTATGATTTTGACATTTAATTTTGAGCACCGGCGAAACTGCATGGGGCCGGAGACTAAGCCACCTAAGCCATTGTCCTCTTCACGTGCGTCGATTACATTGCCAACTACATGGATCATCTATTTTGGCTGTATTCAAAGAATTCATAAGAAGTCGACATCTTCATTTTGATTAAATACTTCAAAATATATATTTACCATAAATTTCGCTCAAATAAGTAAGAACATTTAAATTCTCGACCTCGACTAGGGGTGTGATTAGGCCATACAACTTATCAAGGTTTACGTTTTAGCCTATTTATTAAAAAAAAAAAATTATTTAGATTTATTTTCAAATACTTTTAATTAAATAGAGTAAGTTAGACATTATAGACAGAAATATGTGTTGTATAGACTATTGTAATGTGCTATTAGTTCACATGATATATAAATATAAATAGTGTATTGTACTCCCTCCGTCTCATATATCGTACAATATATGTTTTTCGGGACGAGAATTTAGATGAATACTATTAAATAATATAATTTGACAATTAAGTGATGTGATAAGAGAAAAAAAATTCTACTCCCCCCCTAAGAAAAGTAGCATTTGTTTTTTATACGCTAATTTTTAAATATTAGTATTATATTAGTTTGTAGTTAAAAAAACAAAAACATCCCTATTAATATTGTGTAATATAAAAATAATAACATTTGTGTAATATATTGTAAGTTGTAAGAATATAAATTATATTATGTAGATACTACAATTTCTAAATTAAGAAACGATATCCTTATCTTAGTGTCAATAATATTATTCAATATGTCGTGTGCTACGAGCTTATGTCTTGTATGCTATATTTATATTTTTCGGCACATATAGTTGGTGTGTATTTTGTGTATAAAGATTTTGTTTCCTTATATTTTAATTTAAGGTAAACTCCCGTATTTGATAATTTTCTTTTATTATTTTAGGATTTTAAATGAAATTTGTCTGAAAAATATTTTTGTAAATAAAACTTTTCGCTAAAATGGTCATCTAGTGCCGATCTCGCCACGCTGTTCTGCCGTTGCTGACGTGGCGTCGACGGGGCTAACATGTGATCGCCATGTAAATGTCACACAAGCAACACGTGAAAATTTTTTTATTTTTATTTACAAAATGTGTTGGTAAATTATTTTTTTAGCCTCATATCTCACTTCTTTTATCATTTTAGTACTTTAAATAAACGCAATTTGATGTGATTATTTTGGAAATTTTTTTTTGAATGAATAATAATTTTTTTACAAAATCTCTCAAACAAGCATACCCTAAATAGACTAAAGAAGTATATATGTTTTGTGGCGGTTAAATCAAAACCATGTTGATTTTTTTTTTTTTCTCAAATAACATATGTTCTATGACATAAGAGCATGCACTATATTAAAAACATATGATTTTTGAACTCTTAATATGTGCTTTTAGACTTTTTATTAGTATTTCTTGAACTATTAAATTGACATTTTTTTGAAAAAATCATCACATGTGCAGATGTGCTATTCGTTTTTATGTTATATTTATATTATATTAATATAAAAGATTTGTTATTTAAAATTTTAATATTTGTTTTATAAAATTCTTAATTGATATTAATTATATGAAAAAATCAGCTCCGTGCTAATTTATCCAAAGTAGCACGTAACCAAATCTATATTTTTAAAAACACAAATAAAAACTATATATACAGTAAAAAAATAATAATAATAAAACACAAACCCACATTTCCAATATAATTGGAATATTTTTATTTATTTTTATTGTTTTAATATTCACATGTTATTTATTTTTATTTTCTTTAGGAAAATTACATGCAATCATTGTCAAATAATTTCCTATCCAAATCACAAAATCAAAAGGGCTAAGTTCATTAATTCAACAACATCAGGGTGTGCCGATATCAGATTCAAGAGCCCAATCCGCACACAGTGTTGTACATCACGCACAAAAAATTGTACACTGTCGTGGAGATAGCAATTTCGGCGAGGCGGTTGTCAACTTTACCAAATGGTAACCGCAGAGGAAATTATGCGGTGGGCCCCGGTGCAGTGCACCAAAGCGTGTTGTACTTTCAGGAGTGGGAGTTGTACCACCGCTTTGGTCATATCGAACTGTGTTGCGGACAGGGGAAATGAATCGCGGCTCCGTGTGGCAGTGGTGCCCATCACTTTCTCTCTCTATATTCCATTCTCTCTCTCTCTCTCTCTCTCTCTCTCTCTCTCTCTGTCTCTATTTCTCTCTCTCTCCAACGCATCGTTAGAATCGCAGAGGTGTCGCAAATTCCAGGTGAGTTTTGGAAATCGCAGCGCAGGTAATTTCTGATTTGTTTATGTGGTGTTTGAATTTAATCTCTGGGTTTCTGCGATAGAATTTGCGCATGCGTGATTTGCATGCGAGGAATTGATGTATTCCGGTGTGATCGATGATATCGAAAGGTTCCTAACCGATTTGAGTGATTGATTTGATTCTCCTTGTGTGTGTTTAAGCTGATCGTGGCTGAATATGTAGGGTTTATTGCGATTTTGATTAGGAATTTTGAGTTTTACGCCGTTTTCGCCCTCGCTTCGCGAGTGTATGTTAGGAATGGTTTCTCGTTGATTTCGAATTCGGAGAGATTACGATGAGTAGGTAGGAATATAGAGAAGATCAGAAATGGAGATAAATTAGGGCACAAAATTTTAATTCGTGCAATCTCTTCATCTGTTGTATTTGTATTTGTATTTGTATTCTAGGAAAGGTTATTGTTAATCTTTGTATTTGTATTTGCCCTAGCTGATTCATTTATCCTGTTAGGTTCATTCTTTGTGGTTATTGGCTCAATTCGAGTTGCGGAACTTGCAAAATGTCCGATGAAGATGTTCGGAAAGTCTCACTTCAGGATATACAGTTGGTAAGTATTCTAATCGAATTTGGATGTATTATGTATAGATATATATATTTCTGGTCTGTTTGGTAACTATTGTGTTATATGGTCTTTTACTTGGAGAATTTCCATTTGTTGCGAATTGTTAGAGATTGGAAGGGTAGAAAAAATTTTGGCCCCGGACTATGTAAATGCCTTCCAGGTGTCTTATAATGGGATGAAACTATCTAATTCATATTTCAAGATAAGAATCAGGGAACTCGGGTGGGTGCACGGTATTGGATTAGTTTATATAAGCGATGCCTGCCGCTTCATTTGGAATATCCTCGCATTGGTTGGAGTCTTTGTAGGTTGTTGTGAGTTTTTATTGAAGCTTTTAGGATTATGTTAACTGAATTTGTCTATATGAGTGATCATAGCTTCTTTCTAGTTGAGATTTGCTATCCGTTGTGGTCTCTTCTTCAGCTGTCATTTTTTGAAAGTTATGTTCGAGGTTTGGCTAATTCTGTCTGCTTCTTATTACTGATTGTCAGGTACAGAATCTTATAGAAAGGTGTCTTCAGCTTTACATGACTCAGAGAGAAGTTGTGAGTACCTTGTTAGATCAGGCAAAAATCGAGCCTGGCTTCACTGAACTAGGTAACTAGATTTTTGTATGCATGTATCTTTTCACTATCATTTCATCTTTCAGTATTGTTTCTCCGTTCTTTCTAGGTAGTGATATTTACCTTTTCCTACATCTGCATATTTCAAATGAAGTTGCACTCTTATAAAAGATATGCAAACATTTCATTACCAGCTGAATGTTTTCCGACATTAAGAAAAGATTGACTTTTGTGGTGAGACCTCAACCTTGAATTATAGATATATATATATATATATACACACACATATGCCTCGTGAGCGTGTTATTTAAGCCAGGTGTTGGGTAACATGAAATTCAGTCGTTGAATTTCATCTTGTAATGAGAAGTTCAGTCTCTTATGCAATTTTATCGTTTGAATTTTTCTTCTTCGTTGAGCTCTTTTCCTATACGAAGTCCGGAAACAGTCCTAACTTCTAGTGTATGAATGTTGTCTGTACACATATTTAGGGTAATCACTGGTGACTAGAAAGTTTCTTACGAAGAACACTAAATTTAATAGTTCCTATCTTTAATGTCCGCAACATTATTCCAATGAATCTGCACAGAAAATCTTACTTGAATCGAATTCCATTAGAATCTGATTCACAATGAAGTCTTTGGATTTTTAAAACTTCAATGAAACATTGATTTGTCTTGTGCAGCTTAGTATTGTATTGGTTGTTTGGATTGCATTTCATTTTGAATGGCAACCTTACATCTAACCGTTTACACAAACGACTTTCACTCATTTGTTGCTATTCATTTTTAGAAGAATATCACATTAAATACATTTTTTCTCTCATAAAACATCAAATCAAATATAACTTTTTACT
The DNA here is from genome assembly GCF_009805555.1 of Andrographis paniculata. Taxonomy (NCBI): domain Eukaryota; kingdom Viridiplantae; phylum Streptophyta; class Magnoliopsida; order Lamiales; family Acanthaceae; genus Andrographis; species Andrographis paniculata. Next base: position 2,197,891 of record NW_026137424.1, read on the forward strand.
TTTTTCAAACTTCCAAAGTTCCAAATCTCTTCGAAAACCTCTGTCTAAATGGAGCCCTACCCTTTCCGTATATTAAATGACATATCTTTGTCCTGAGAGAAGAGAAAAAAAAAAAAATAGTTATAATCATGTTTGCTTTTCTGCAACATATTTCTTTGTGTGTCGTGTATTAACATATTGTAATAACACCTTTCATTCTTTCTAGTGTGGCAAAAACTTGAAGCCGAAAATCAAGAATTCTTCAGGGCATATCACTTGAGGTTGATAGTGAAGGGGCAAATAATGAGATTTAATCAGCTGCTCCAGAGACAGGCTGAGCTAATGCACCAAATGCACCAGGCAGGAGTTGCTCCCCTTCCTAATTCTAATGGATCTCAGATTCATTCTTGTAAGTCTGATTCCTCAGATTAAGCACTATCGCAAGTGAAATTCCTAGTCACTGATCAATAAGCTTTAGGGCTAAATAGAGCGGCTTGATAGCATGTTTTTCATGATTCGGTTGGTAATATGAATAGTAAAACATATGTTTGAAATGTATGTTTGATCGGATGCAGTGACGGAATTAGTCGTAAAACTCCGATAGGGCAAAATAGCAGTTTTTTTTTTTTTTTATTCAAATTTGTCTTTTTTTAAGTTCTTCCGGTGCAACTAGGTAAACAAGAAGAAAGAAAAATATAGGTAAAAATTAAATATTTAGAAAAAAATTTAACAAAATTATATAAAATATAATATTTTTTACTAAAAAAATAAAACCTAAAAAGTATAAATAAACAAAACTACAAAACTTTTATCATTTTTTACACTATAAAATAAAAAATTGGATGAAAGGGGGCAGGGCAAAATAATATAAAATGCATAATTTTGTTATTTTTTACACTAAAAATAAATCTATATTTTGGGGCTGGGGGTCAGCTGCCCCCCTAGCCCCCACATAGAATTGTCCCTGATCGGATGTAAATTGATATAGAAGGGTTGGCTTATGTGGTTAGATGTAAGAGCCAAGAACATTGAGTTATATGAATTTGAATAAATTTGAAGACTGGGTACAAGAAATGCTTATGCAACTATTAAAGTGTTAATATCTATATAAAAAGGTAAGACATTCATTTTCCTGAACAATTTGTCGGACTAGGTGTTGCAGAATTCTTTTGTTTAGATAAATACAATCCAAACATGCAACTTTTTTGTTCTAGCATGATTTTCGACTGCATTAACCTATCTTGCGCTGATATTTTTTTTCATGGTTACGCCTGCAGTGCACAACTCGGCTTTCCAAGCCCCGCAACCTACTGGACCGCTTGTAAAGCAGGAAACCTTGCACCAAGCTATGAACATAATGCCGAATGTATACACAAACGGTGCATCCTCTTTACAAGCACACGCTCAAATTCCAGTCAATATGTCGGGGCATGTTGGAAGGATGGATGTGACAGGAAACATGCTATTGAGTCAGAACTCAAATGTGGGAATGATGCAAGGAGTCAACGGGGTGATGGTTAAACAGGAGGGCAGCTTCACAGGGGATTCTCCATTTATGTTTGGTGCGGACAACGCTTTTCCAGAACCCCGTAATTCCATTGGAGAACCTTCGGTTTCCCCTTTCGGAAGCACCGAGGCTGGGTCAGGAACGATGAATGGGGCAATGTTGGACCCTGAGGCGAACTCATATGGGTTCCTTGGACAGATTCCGCGAAACTTCAGCTTATCTGATCTCACAGCTGATTTTTCTAACAGCACTGGTTCTCTCTCTCTCTCTAGATAGATAGATAGATGGGACGGGATCATTCGGCCAGCCCCACCCTGCCCCATCAAATATATGATATATATATACAAAATATGTATGTATATGTATGGGGCCGACAAAAGATGTATGTATATATGTATGTATATGTGATATATAACATATACATACATTATATATAGTTATTATATCATACATACATATTGTGTATATATACATCACTTTGTGTGATGGGGCTGACAAAATATGTATGTATATGTACCCATATACTTACATTATATATATTTATATATCACATATACATACATATTTTGTATATATACATCACTTTGTGTGATGGGCTGGTGATCTGATGCCATAGGTAGATAGATATGTGTGTATTATAATTCTTATGTTTGATGTTTCTTAGCAGACATACTCGAGAGCTATTCGGGATCTCCATTCCTGGGAGCCGATACAAACTTCATGGATCCTCAAATCAGGACCGAACAACCAGGTAATTTTTTTTTTTAAGGTTGCGGATTTTCACCAACTGCAGAAGTGAAAATATGCTAAATAGTTTTGTTATAATTTGGACAGACATGAAGAGGTTGGACACAATATCGGAGGGCTTGAGTTATGAGGATTTCGGCAGCGACTGAATGCGTTACTTCTATGGTACTCCGAAACATTTCATTCTCTTCAAATAAATTACCCTGCAGTTGTCGTGTGCACTCTGTTTTGTTCTTTCATTACATGAGCTGTTTTAAACTATGTTGTTTTGTTCTTCATTACATGCGCTGTTTTAAACTATGTTGTTTGTCTCTCGTATCGTATGGGATGGTTATTTCAGTACTTTTGTGTTATATAATAAAATGCTACTACTTGATCATTTTTGGCAGCGGAAATATCACTTTGGCTATGTTCTTTCTATTATTTCTTTCCATATTTTTTTAAAAAAGAATGATACACTCCACGCATTCATTGTTTTTATGTTCTCTATACAATTCTTTATATTTCACATAAAAAAAATTTCTTTCCAACAATCGCATAAAACAAACACACTTTTTTTGTTTTGAACATATTTTTTGGATTTGGATTCGGATCATGTGCACCGATTTATTTTAAATTTGTGGGTTTGAATAGTATAAAAAAACTATCTAATTATGGTATACATTTGTTGAACCATACAAGAGAAGTATTGGATTACGCTAACTTAATTGAATACTTGGGGGGGTGTTTGTTTTGTGAAATTGTTTCGTTACGTGTATAGATAATATAATAATAATTAATGTTTGTAAGATATTAATTTTTTTTAAAAAAATGTGTTATATATTTTTACAAAAAGAACAAACCCTTGTAGGGTGTGGTCAGTTTGTGTTTTTGAATGAATGTGTTTTTTATGTCAGGTACGAAAAATTGTGTCGATAATATAAAAAATACTCCATTTGTCATCCAAATTTATTCCTATTTTCCTTTTTTGATTGTAATCCAAACTTATTCTTATTTTTCTATTAAGTAAAAAAAAATTCACTTTTTCTACTTTCTCTTTATTGTAAAAGAAAAATTTTCCTATTTCTACCCATTTTTCTTAAAATTCGTGCCCGTTTAAATAGGCATAATTTTACATGACGGAGAGAGTAATAATATTTTGTGTTAAATTGTTAATTTTTTGTAATTGAATAGAGTATATATATTATATATTGCCTTAATCTATGTATACACTGTATTTTTGGGTAATATTCATCGAAATCGCGTCATAAAAAAATGGTTGAGTGAACAAACCCATACTATAAACGATAAACAAATATGCTGAACATCTTAATATTACAGTTCAATGTAGGATCCATATCGATTTATTTCACACGTAACTAAAGCGAGTAGAATGTGCTTACACACGGATATTGCTTACTACTCCCTCAATTTGGTTCAAATGTATGTATTTGCTTTTTGCATGGTTTTAACGAATAGATAATATTTAATATATAGAAGTAATCGTCTTTAGTGAAAAGACTAAAATATCCTTACGATTTTTTTGTTAAAAATTATTGAATGGTGTTGTCGTAATTATATTGAATTCTAGTGTATTATTTATAAGATCCGAATGAAAAAGTAAATAAATGCATTTATGGCGAATAACCAAATAAGGTAGACCGGATTCATTTCTACAAGACGGAAAGGAGTATAACTTTAACCTTTGCATTTTTGTCAATTTAGGTACCAAAAAAGGATTCACCCCAAAGTCTACGATACTTTATTATGTTATTTGTTCTGAAATGCTTATTGAAGTTCTAACCGACTAGTGTTGCAGGATGGATACTCGGTGACGAGTCAAGAGGTTTCTGTAAATATGTGGCAAGAATTAGAGAGCTACACTAATTGAAGGTACGGTCGATTGTTGTTCCCTTTGCAATGATTATTATTATTATTATTATTATTATTATTATTAGCTGTAACCGATGGAAACTCTAGATTTTAGGATTTAGGTGCGACTACTAAGCTTTTTCGCCTCAGGTGAGTAGAGAATTTGTCTGATTTGTGGCAATCATGTTTGTTTGTATGTTTTTTAGCTGAGTTTGTCTTATGGGGATTTATGCAAGTAATTATTATCGGTAAGTAATTTGCAATTGTGTAAAATATCCTCTCTCTCTCTTTTTCTTTTTCTTTTCTCTCTCTATGGCTTTTGTGTTGAAAAATGGAGATTTCATTTGACCCCGTAGTTGAGTTGAGTTCGCGTTAGAATGTTGTTTAGATGTTGCGATCAGAGAAGGGATTTTTGTTTTGTTTCCAAATTCACAGGTGGATTGTATGGAGTATTTTAGTGTATGTATTTCCTCATGGTCCATTGTAGAACGATGTGTGCGATAAACACATACACGCGACTGCGTCGTGTTTGGGGAAATTGCTTCCGGAAGAGAAGGATATATAAATATATATTCTCTATACAATTCATGCTAAACTTTTTTTTAGATTTATTTTGTTTTGATTTGAATTTTAGTTTAAGTATGTGATTTTATTATATGATTGAATAGCGTTATTTGTGTTTGGACCAATCTCATGATTTTTGTAGAAATATGTTAATATAAATTTTAGTCGTAGAATTAAAAATTAAAAATTGAGAAATAAATTCATTTATTATTTTCAGTTCAATTTTAGTCGTGGAAACAACACCATCTGCTGCTATTTGGAGGGTTTATAATGGCTCCGTTCATGCTTTTGGCGTGTGATACCAAAAATTATATCAAAAATATAAAATATTTTTAGATTAAATATTTGATTTTTTTATAATAATTATTTTTACTTTGATATAAAATATATATATTTTTTTTTATCTTTTGGAAATCTATAAATAGTAGTATACTATTATTATTATTATTATTATTATTATAAAATTAGTAAATTGTGTATTTTTTTCAAGTATATATATGCACAAACAAATAATAGTTAAATTTTTGTTACACTCAGTTATATAATCACTATATATATATATATAATACATATATTCGTTGATCAGTATAAGATTATTTTATGAAAATTCAATATAAAAAATAGTCACTTTCTTCAATAGAGAGAAGTAAAATTAGCAAAGCAAACAAAAACAAAACATATCTCAAAAACAGCTTTTAACCAATCTTAAGACTCATAATAGCTAACTTACCGGGGTCCAGTTCTCAGGGCGCGGTCTAAATCAGCAATCAAGTCGCCGACATCCTCGATGCCAACTGATATCCGGATCAGGTCCTCGGATAAACCTCTGGCTTCGCGGACATCAGCCGGTATGCTTGCGTGCGACATGAAGCACGGCAAGCTGATGAGAGACTTCACACTTCCTGCCCATCAAAATTTCGTGTACAAGTTGTTCAAAATTGTCGTATACTTGGACTACTTATGGAAAGAGAATAGAATGGGATGGGATGAAATTGCAACTGAGGTTTGAAGTTACGAGCATTTTACCAAAACTAACGGTTATGCTGAAATACTTGGTTGTCTCGACTACGTGCTTTGAGAGCGCCAGAGAACCCGTTGAGAAGCTTAGCACGGACCCTGCACCCTTTGCCTGCAAATTTGGATGAATCCAAGGGAAAATGAGATATGATGACGACAATGTGTGTTTGTTTGTGTTTTCCATCTTGTACTGTACTGTGCAATCTACCATAAAATATATTCCATATGTTCTAATTCAAACTACTATTTTTATCATTTTCGTCCGTCACATTCAAAAATACCTTCTTTTTTTTTTTTTAGTAAAAATAATTATTAACTAATATCAAAATACCCTTAGGATGCACTTGGTACAGAGAATGAAACTGCAAATAAAAGGAATTCAGTAGAATGCAAATTGATTGTTTTGTTTGGTAAAATAAAGAATTCAGTTAGAAATCTAAAAAAAATACAATGCATAAAAATTTAAAAAAAAAGAAAAAAAGAATACTCTATAATAATGCTAGTTGAAAAAAATAATAAATAAAATAAATAAAATATTATCATATTTTTTAGTTATATTTTTAGTTTGATAATTTATTTTAATAATAATAATTTCAATATGAGATTTAAATAATATAAAAATCATAAAAATTAAATAAAAATAAAAAATAACAGATAAACACAAATTATAAATAGTAAAAGTTAAATATAAAAAAATAAAATAAATAAACATATAAACATACTGCATTTTCTCAATTTTATTTCTCACCACTTCTGTATATAGGAGATAATAGAAAATAGTTTATTTCTCAATTCTGAATTTTGTCTAAACCAAACAAGAGAAATTGAGACATTTTCATTTCTCTCTCTATTTCTCAGTAGTAAACACCCTTTAACTTTTATTTAAATTACAAATATACCGTTACACATACAATACTTTATACAAAAAGTCAAATGACAAAATTGTCAAAATTTCTTACACACTTCCACTAACCAATAAAATACACTATTATTTCTTAATCTCCTACAAAATCTTAAAAACCCCATTTCAAATGGAACGGGAGGGGTATATTGTTTCTCCCTGAACAAACATTAATCAAAGTGTCTATTTGGCGAGAGTTTTCAAAATTTTATTATTTGGACTGTGTTTTCTAAAATTTCCTCCCACGAAACATCACATTATACATTATTTAAATACAAAATCCAAACCAAATCTTCCGAATTTAAACCCAGAGAAACACACCTATGTGCAATGCCTATCTCATTCAGAAAAAAAAAAAACAAAAAAAAAAACACTAAATCGAAACACTTCAGAAGCACAACCAAACACAACACCCAGTTCCTTTTAAATGAACTACAAACAAGGCCATATAACAAATAAAAGCGAAAAGAATTCCAAAGTTTCTTCTCTATCACATTTTATCAAGTTTCTACTATTCATTAAAAAATTTCTCTAAAAAAAAAAATCAAAATCAAACATCTATTTTTATTTTCTATATCATATTAAAAATAAATGTTACATTCAAAATATCACATTAATCCCTATTTATATCATCATACAACTATTCTAATTCAAAATTTTTACTATTCAAATTTCAATCAAAAATTTAAACTCCCAAATAAACACACCCTTAAAATAGTGCAATTTACAAAAAGGAGCGTAAGTGTTTTTTCCTTCTTTTTTTTTTTTTCAACAAAACAAGTTGTTTAATGGGGTATGCAATTTATCCATTTCCTTGCTTTGTTCCTAATTTTCGTTCTTCGAATTGTGAAAATTACTCTGTATAAGCAACGAAATAAATGTTGTATAAAGTTTAATACCTGAGAGTAGTGTAAATCTCGCCCAGGATGACCGGGCAGGCCTGCATAGTTTACTCTTTTCACCCGAGGATGTGAGGCTAGAAATTCAGCAATCTTTTGCGCATTTTCCTGCTCAGTATATGATACTTAAATTTCAGAGCAGTCGATGCCATAAAAGAATGACAGCTTTCGGCAAAAGAATGCAATATACCCCGGCATGCATCATCAATATTATTGAGAATTAAATCACATATTAACAGCATGGTTTTAGAATTTCAAACCTATTTTCATTATTTTAGGGGAATGGAAACAAGAACATTCGAGGGAAGTTCATAAAATTTGATTATTCTTAAAAATCAATATCAAAGAAAGTATAAAATATAGACCTGTTGCTTTTCAACACGTAGAGCCATTGTTTTGATGCCTCTTAAACAAAGCCAGCAATCAAATGGAGCTAATCCAGAGCCCTCGGCATTCTGGAGGAAGTAAAGGTCTTTTGCCAAGCTATTGGATGAAGAGACAAATCCATAAATCAGTAACTCCTCGAATCGTAAGTTACTCAAGTTCATTATTTCTTAAAATCTCAAAAAAGAAGAAAAAAAGTGAAACTTGCAATTTTCTAATGTTGGTGATAACATTGAATTCGGAAAAAGCACTTTCTAACAAGTTAAATTTTGGCGTTGAATCGAAAAAAAATGCCGAATTCAAAAGTTTGATAGATGTAACTCGTAGACCAAACCTTTCTCCCTTAATGGAGAGAACTCCAGCCATGAGATCACTGTGGCCAGATATGAACTTAGTAGCTGAGTGCATCACAATATCTGGAAATCAATTAACAAACTATGGTTACATAGAATGTTTCATATAATTAAAATAGACGATATGTATATTTTGTCAGGCTTAGTTTGTAGGGTACTAGGTTCGGCCGGAGGTTTACCCAGAATAGCGGCTACGAGTTCCGACATTATCAAAAATAAATAGATAAATAAATAAAAATAGCCGATATATCTTGAAGTAGAGCTCAAGTGAACAAGAAACAATATATTATTAGGTTCCCACGTTATAAAAAGAAAAAAATAGACGATATATTCTTCTTGAAGGAGAGCTCAAGTGAACAATAAACAACATATTATTACCAGCTCCAAGTTCCAACGGTCGAGATAAGACAGGAGACATGATGCTGTTATCCACCAACACAAGAGCGCCATGAGCATGTGCGATTTCAGTAATTTTCTGATTCACATTAATGTGAAAAGTTGAACAAGCCAAGTTATCATACTGAAGTAATAATTTCCAGTTTCTTAGGAGAGAAAGGGCAACACAGAGTCTAAACTTTCCTTGTGTAGAAAATATTAATATAACGAATATCAGAGGCAATGAAATGGAAATTGCCGAATTGAGGTTACAGATAATTATAAAATAAAATAGAAATGACCTACACGAATATCTGAAATCTGTTGGCGAGGGTTTGTTGGACTTTCCAACCACACCAGCTTTGTCCAAGGGCCAATATTGGAAGCAACCTCTTCCAAATTTGTTGTATCCACACGCCTGCACCATGACTAGTATGAAGGCTTGCAATTGAATGGTGATAAATTGAACATCGAAAATTTTTAATACTAACTTAACTACCACTCCAGATCTTGGAGTGACCCGGGACAACAAACGGTCAGAACCACCATACATGTCATCACCAGCAACTATTTCCTCACCTGCCATGTGAAAGAGAGCATAAAATGGTACGGCATGACACAAAGGCTCCCTAGGGGGCTTATGACCCAACGCACAGTGTGTGCCATAACAAAGTTATGCACAAATCTATAAAATAAAAAATTATGCGTCAATTATTAAGTATAGAATTTAATAACCCAATATTCAAATTTAATTACAAAAAACATATAAAGTCTCAATTAGTAATGTGAATGCTGATCGCATGTGCTTGTAGAAACAAATATCTATCTTAAAGGACAGCAATAGAATACTATATAAATAACAAGTTAAGGGTTAGGACTCGCAGCATTTGAATCTTCTAATTCAAATATTCAATTATAAGAAAAAATGTGTGGACAGTTGGATAAAATTATGTTTAGAATGTCCGAGACTTCCAATGTTACTCTGGCGCACACTATGCTGCAAAAATACAAGACAAGCAATAGATTTAAGGTGTGCGGGGAATGGTGCCAAATTGACAACTATGGAAGGAGGGACAAAGTTACACATCATGCCATGCAAAACTTTAGCTACATAAATAAATATTAAATGTACTTAAGAATATGCTAGTAGAAACGTGAAATGATCGCAGCAGATTCAAAGCAGGGATAAACACTGTGCAGCTGGAGCAGTAAAAAGATGAGATGGAACAAGAACCTGTTCCAACAAGATGAGTAACTGCTGCCAAAGCAGCCATTCCACTAGTGAAACATAATGCTCGATCGGCTTTATCAAGCTTTGCAATAAGGCTAACAATAGACAAAGAATGACTTAGTCGCCCATGGAATGAAGTACGCAACCATATTAGGAAATGAAAAAATATATGTCTATAACAATAACACAACGTAGAGATAACCTTTCCAGAGCATCTCGTGTTGGATTTCCACTTCTTGTGTAATCATAAGGTCCGTTCTCTGTAGCTGAAGGCTGCAGAAGATAGCTTCATTACAAAATACTAGAATTTATATAAGAATGCATTTTTTCACAACTTACAGTATTCTTGAAAATTGATTTACAGTTCTCTGTGATTTCAAATAGTGAAAAAGCACAATTCGACTTGATTCGTTATAATTTTCACCAAACGATAACTCCCATGGATCTTCTTTCGAGACCATCTGAATTCCTTAACACTTACTCTCTAGTCTTGTAATAAATACCATGAAGTATTATCTCATTTACTTCACCGGGAACCAAAAGATTCCATAATCTCTGCTTAAAAAGATTAACCTGCTTAAAAGTTGCTGTTTGGTATAGAGGTGTGCTCAATGCGGCGTAAGGATCAAATTCGTTGGAAAAATTCATCAATATCGTTGACACACTTGGCTCAACCGCATCAGTGCTGTGTGCGATCTCGATTTCTGTAATGAGTTAACAAGTTCACAATTATGCTACAATGAGCACATTTACGTCAATCAAAAACATAGATGCACAATACACTAAAACCACACAGAGGAAAGTTCGATATAGCACTCCAAAAATCTGATAAGCACTCACCACTTGAGCTCGCAGCAACGCCATCAGCCAATGCTGCCGGGGTGATATTCATTTCTTTATCTCTTGAGCAATTTAACTTAAAGTTGTAATAATTGGCATTACAATTCCCCTTCCTGAACACTACGGTTCTGCCACCATAGATCAATGGTGAATTATCGTTCGTTAAACCCTAATAAATCAACAAAGTGCCGCATCAGAACAAGAAACAGCGATAAATAAGAAGAGGAACACAGAAAATCCTACAAAAGAACAAATTGAAGCATCATTCACAAACACTCCGCTCAATCTTCCCATAAATCAAATTCAAGAGAATTTTAACAGAATTACAACAACTAATTTCAATCCATTCAATACAACACATCCACAGCGCATTCAATCAACCAGGTCAAAAAAACTCCAATTAAGCGCTGTAATTTCAAAACGGAACCCTAACAACACCAGCCGACACTAACAGAAACAAATTAAAGCGCTCAAAATTCAACAGAATAACCGAAATTAAGATTCGCTTAAAAATTATCACTTACATGCTTCTTCTGGTGAGTAGAATCTGCAGAAAGGAATGCAGCGAGTGACCTGAGATGTGTAGCGTGCGCCATGCTCAGGCTCAGCGACGAGAGTGACGTTATTCAATAAATAAAACTGAAAAAATAATCGAAATTAAGTATAAGAACACAAGTAGATTTTTGTGTGCGAAAAAATGATTAAAAATGAGAGAGTGTATTTTATACCGAAGAAGAAGAGTTAATCATCCACATAATCAGTTCCTCCTTTTGCAATTCATTCGGTAATCGGGGTTTGTTTATTTTGTACTCTAGTGCCACCTAAAATATGTACACGTTAAATTTTTGAAAAAATAATTATACATTTTAATTTTATTTTAAATTTTTTAATTTAATTTTTTTTAAATTTTAATTAAATTAATTAGTTATCTTTAACTTTAATCTATAATTATTTATATCATATTATAATTATTTTCACTAATGTATTATGGTGACCTAGACATCCAATGTAGAAACGAGGGAATATTTTTTATGTATATATATATATATTTTTTGTTTAGACCGGTATTTTTGGAATTTTGAAATTTTGAAAAAAAAAAAAAAGAAGTAAAAGTTTAGTATTTGATTTTGATGTTTTGTGAGATAAGAAATATATTTGATATAATATTTTTAAAAAAAATAATTAGTGTCAAATGAATGAAAGTGTATTGTGTAGACAAAACCATGTATATATAATATACAAATAGTAAATATTTTAATATAATATTAATTTTTTAATAAATATATATATTTTTTATTTTTAAACAAATAAACTATAAATTAAGTATTCTTTTCGTTCCAATACAATAGTCTTATTTATCATTTTTGTCCGTCGCAAAACAATAGTCTCATTTCCATAAATAATCATATCACCGTAAAATTATTCATACTTTTTCATTATTATTACACAATTGCCACTGCTTTTTACACTAATATATTCATAAGGGCAAAAATATTTTTTACCCGTATTTTTTAACTCACTACCAATATAATATCAATATTTCTTAAATTTCGTGTCAAACACAACTCAAACTATAATTTTGGGACGATGGGATTATTAGTTAGTATAGACGAGTCCATGAGTAGTTGTATTACAAAATTATGTTATGTCGAATCTGTTACTCTTCCCATTACAACACGGCGCTCTTTGCTCTACCAATAGCAAATAGTATAAGGTAATGGCATAGACATGTTTATTCAATTTTGAAAAATCCTCGAGAGAATAGCGAATTTATGTCAATGTAAATTTCGCAATCGCTGTTTGTTTCGATGACATGATATTACTACACCGGCTAATTTGAATACATATTCATTAGTTGATCTTGAATAAAATGTATTCAGTTTGTGTCCAAATAGTCTTCAACTATAATCAGATGTCTTTTATAATGTAATTCATAAATTTTTGGTGTACCATAAGTACCTAACTACATAAACAATAGTTTTTCAACACTCGGAACTTGAATACTCATATCCGTACTGAATTTGTTTATAGCATAAGCTATGTTGGATTTGGTACAACTCATCAAATATATTAAACTTGCGTACTCGGTTTGAGATATATATTCCCTACGATTTTGAACTAAAGGAATACTTGTGTTAATGAGATTCTCGTTATTCTTACCTATCTAAATATATTTTAAAATATATATTAATTTATGATTGTTGTTATTTTGCAATTATTTCTTAAAATATTTAAAATTTGATTATTTTTTATATTATTAAATAATTGTAAAAAATAGTTAAATTATAAATGTATATAATATAAACAATTAGAACAGAGTATGTTTACCTAACTTAGAATATGGTCATTTTTTTTAAAGAAAAATAATAATAAGACTTTAAGCATGGGCTAGCACAAGACTTTGAATAAAGTGATGAACATGATTGTATTCATAACATCATATTGGACACAGTGATGAACAGATGTACAAACACAACTATATTCAAAACGGAGTCATGATCATACCAGTTTTGTTTGTGTGAATTTTAATTATTTTTATCCAACATAGTTGTCTTCATGACAGTGCGACTGTATTTTGTTTGTGTTAGCTACAAGAAGGCCAAAATTGATTAATTTTATTTTAAATGTGACTAAAATTAATCAAAAATTTTTTATTGAGATCAAAGTGATTTATGGAGGGACAAAAAATATTACACTGTCGTGTTTAAGACAATGCAACCGTATTCTTTTTGTATGAGCTACAATAATGTTAAAATTGATTAATTTTAGTTTAAATATGACCACAATTAATCAAACAAATTTCAATGGGATCAAAGTGATTTATATAGGAACAGAAAATAATTTTTTTCTTATTTAAAAACAACTTTAAAGATGCATTTTTTTAAATCAAATTTTACCAAATTTGTACTATTAATTAGTAAAATAATTTTGTTTTAAATACATCAAATTAAATATATTTTTAATTTTTTTATATTATATTAAAAATTAATTTTATATTTAAAATATCACATCATTATCAATTTATATTACAGTATTATTTAATTATTTAAATTCAAAATTTTTAATATTTCAATCTCAAATTCAAAATACAAACCTCCGAACATATACCCCTTTCCCATTAGAACGTTTCGGGTGTGTGCTTATAGATCCGGTCCGGTCCAAACACATACCCCTTCCCCATTAGAACGGGTCGGGTGTGTGCTTATAGACCCGATCCGGTCCAAACAAATGCCCCTTCCCCATTAGGACGGGTCAGGTGTGTGATTATCGACCCGAACCGGTACGATCCTAACATTTTGAGTAGTATATACGCTGCAATTCAAAAAAATTTGAACGATTAGTGGGTTAGGGTTTTGAATTTGGAAATCGGAATTGGGAAGCAAAAATGAGTGAATTTGTTGGGGGTTCCGATCCTCCTTCTCCCGCTCTATCAATGGCGTCGTCGTCGGAGCCCTCGAAGAGCGGCGGCACTTCCGCCGGCTTTGACGCAAACCGAATCGCGGAAGTGAAAGCATGGCTCGTCGCACAATTTGATGCCGCCGGCAAAGACGTGCCTGATTTCGAGTACACTCCGCGGAGCATTGCCCACTTACACAACATTGCAACGCTTTCGCAAGCCAAAACTCAGGCCGCCGCCATTGTAGCAAATGATTTTCGTCATAAGGCAGCAGAATATCGCTCACAAGGTCCCTTTTTTACATAAAAAAATAGAAAAATGGAGTAAATTTTTTTAACCATTTGAATATTCGTAAATTGTGCTTACGGCTTTTCAGTTCGGCAGTGTGTGCTTCAATTTAAAATGGATTCATGGCGGATTGATTTCGTTAGGTTTAAGGGAAAGTTTAGCAATGTGGATCTAAATCATAGGTGGTTTGTCTTTGTGTTCTCCCCTTGATTGGTAAAGTATTACTTGTGGACATTGTTTGTGATGATCCATGTGAAATCTGTTTTGGATCTGAGGTGTAGTTGGTTATGTGCCATGCTTGGTATGAAGGATACAATATTTACAATAACGTAGGATTAGAAAACCAAAGATTTTAGGTTTTAGTTTGTGTTTTTGGATTGTTTTTTGATTTGATTTTTTTTAAAAAAAATTGAATTCTTTATATATATGTATATATATTCTATTTTAATGTGATGTTTAAAATAGAAATATGGTTTGGATTGGGTGTTTTGGATAGAAAATAAATTTTGGATTGAGTGTATTTTAAAGGAAAATAATATTATGTTGTGAAAACAAGATTAAAAACACAAACTAACAATCATATACTTATTCTTGGCTAAACTATAAAGTTTGTTTTTCAATTAAGCAATTGATTTCATTGAATTAATTTACTTAGTAGTCCTATCTTTCATAAAACATACACGCATGAATGTGGTTTGTGGCTATCGCCGTATTTGTTGTCAGGGGATTTAGCAGTTTTTGTTTGTCACACAGCTGCTAGGATAAGAGAGATCCTGGAGCATGTGGGATTAGTGCAAGAAAGTTTACCTGCAAATGTGGTGTCATCTTCCCAAGTTCTTGCCGGAGTGGCGAATCTGTTGAATATTAGGGATACTGAACTAAGTAGGTATGGCAGATCTAACAAACTCATGGATAATTCTAATGTTTTTTTAACTAACAAATTTACGGGAGGATTTTTGCTTTAGTTTTCTTGTAGCTATGGCGGATCTATCCTTGAGAAAAACAGCAGTAGAAGAAAAGAGGGCTAAAGTTCAGCAGGAGTCAAAAGAGCTTCTTGACTATACCCGGAAAGCAATTGCAAGATTGACTTATTTGAAAAGGTGATTTTGCAAGCCATTGATTTCTTCACTGCATATACAAATAGTTTTTTCTATGTTGGCAATGGTGTAATAAAATAAATTAATAAATAATAATGATAATAGTAATACTAAATTATATATCATCGCCCTCGCCCCTTTTGTAATAATTCTTTATTATTTCTTGTCAGAACGCTTGCACAGTTAGAAGATGATATACCTCCTTGTGAATCTCAAATGGAGACGTGGAAGACAAACTTGGCAATAATGGAATCTAAAGAAAACCAGTATCTGCAACAATATTCGAATTATAAGGTCTGGTTTATTTGTTTTAGCTAGGTTACAGTTAGCTCTATATGATATATGGAATCTTAAAAAATAAAAAACAAGCAAACACAGCCCTATATAGAGAAAACCATTTTGATATTTTTAAAAGTAATACTACTACCCATCTTACTGTAAATTTGTGATAATTATTATCTGTCTTTTTTAAGTACTTATTTACAAGTTTTTACAGAAACCATAAGAAGATTATTTGATGATTTTTCCATGTTTTCTTTAAAGGATTTCTTGCTACACATGGAATTTTTTTGCAATTTACCCCTGATGTTATTGTTATGTTGGGTTAGAAACAATTGGATGCAATCTCTCTTTTGTTTTTGCCCCTATTTTGCTGTTGTAGCATTCTTTCTGGGTTGTTTTTTCCCCCAAGAATGGACCAAGATTTGATATTTCGGTATTGCAAATCCATTGATCCAAAGCCCATTATAACATAGGAAAAAACTTGATTTATAAAATTTTCAAACACGATGTATGTTGCAGGCGCTGCTCAACCGTGTGGGCTATAGCCCTGAGATTAGTCACGGGGTGTTGGTAGAAATGGCAGAACACAAGAAGGACCTGGAGAAGAAAACAAAACCGATTCTCGACACATTGAGAAGTTACCAAGACTTGCCCCCGGTATATTCTTTTCCTATTATGTTCTATGTTTTGATTCCATGATTCTTAGCTTAAATAAAAGTTGCAAGTGATCGAGCCAACTCAAGTTTTAGTAAAAGTGAGTAATAATTGTTATTTTTGTCTTTTATGGTAAAAAATACAAAAAGTAACAATTATTACTCATTTCTTATTAAGACTCGTGCCAAACATTTGAGCGTACAATCGGATGACCGAGGGAGTATAAAAAAGATAGTACTTTTTTGCTAAAAAAAAACGAGAATAATTTTTTACAACTCAAAAGAAATAAGTGAGTATAAATTTGAATGACCGAGGGAATATAAAATGATGGTATATTTTCTGAATATTGTGGGGTTCACACTAAATAAGTGTGTCTATTATTTGTAAATATCCTAAATAGCACAATGTATCTATTGTTAGCAGACGAAGGAAGTATGTATATATATATATATATATAGATTGATAGGCTTTTTAGGTCGAGTTCAAGGTCAGTTCGAATGGCTAAAAGCTTAGCGACTCACAACCAACTTTAACTCGTTTGCAACCCTATTCTAGCAATTATAGACTCTAATTTCTTTCAGGACAAGGCTTTGGCGGCACTGGCAATCGAGGATAAGAAAAGGCAATATGCGGCTGCTGAGAAGTACCTTGAAGATGTCTTGCAGTCGGCCCTTGCTTCTTCCGAGTAATTAATATCCATCTAGCGTATGCTGCTTCATTTACTTGTGAGTAATTTTCTTTTTTATTTACCTTTCGTCCCGGCTATGAAAATGTTTGTGTAGAAATTGTATTACATCTACTTATGTGATCGATCCTCTAGCATTGTCTCGATGCTTTTTGGCTATGTTGTTTGGAAAAGTTTGGGTACTAATGAGTATATATATTGTTCTCTAGAAATTGCGAGAAACTAGCAATATATGTTGGTATGAAAGTTTGAATATCGAATATTTGTGATCAAAATAGTGTAATGATACAAAAAACCACCCATATTTTTAGCACAACTTTTTAGCACAACTAAAAATATGAAATAATATAATATATAAATGTAATAATATAAATCAATAAACATCATAGCAAACAAGTTAAAGCAAAAAATGGTACGGTTGTATATGAAGGATTATGCAAAAAATTCACTATTCATTCAAATTTTTTTTAAAAACTATCATATCAAATTTTTATTTTTCACTTTTTATATTTTTTTATAAATTAATTTTACATTCAAAATATCGTATCTAACACCTATTTATATCACATCATTCAACTATTCAAATTCGAAAATTTTATTATTTAAATCTCGACCTCAAAATCCAAACATCCGAACAAATACACCGGTATAAAACTATTAACATTTTCGATGGGGTGGTGATGTTGAAAATACATTAGCATTCTACCCATTGATTTTTAATGATAGAATTATTTTTTATAATGTGATTTAATGATTATTATTAAAAAAGATAAAAGATATAAATTTAGTTTTATAATCAAAAAATAATTTAAAAGATATCAGCGTAGATGCACATTGTTACCTATTATAGTGTGATGTGTCAACACATTGTTGAATTACATAATTACTCACTCCCTTCAAACTAAAGTGATACTTAATATATAGTACTTTATCCATCCCTTAATCATCTATCTATTTTTTTTTTTTTTTTTCGTCTTATAATAAAATATTTATTTTTTTAGTAACTATATTATATATCTAACAATACAAATATTATCATTTATTTTATTCCTAATATAATATTATATTTTTAAAATTTTATGTAAAAAAACAAACAGATACGTAAATATAAAACAAAGAGAGTATATATATATTTATTTAGGGTTTGTATTTTGGGTATGTTTCTTCTGGCTCAGTTTGGGAAAAAAATTGTGCAAACACTGAGCCAGCCAGAAGAAACATTATATTTATTTATTTATTTAAATATTTTTTTAAATATTATATTTATTTAATATTTATAATAATTATATGATAAAAAAATATATACAAGAGAATAAAACTTTTTATAATACAAATAAATTAAAATTTAAAGATATATATGTTGGGTATAATATAAATTTATAATCAAATCATATAATATAAATTTTATCAATTAAATTTAATATATATTATTTTTATTATTTTATTCATTATCCATCAAATCAATACACATTAAAACTCTCAAAACTCCAACCAAATCCAAACACAAACCAAACAATAAAATTCAAACTCATCACAAAATTCAAATAAAAACTAAACCCAAACTCAAATTTCCCCAAACCCCCTAAAGAAACATACCCTTATTTTTGTCTATCAAAATAATTTTTTTTTTTTTTATTTTATTTTATCTAACTTGCAAATATATTATTATATATATACATAAAATAAAAAAATAAAAATATATATCAACATCATCTTAAACATTTCCATGAATTAATAAAGAATATATATACTTTTAATTTACTACAAAATTCAAATATACATGGTTTGTTTTGTGAAAATAAACCAATATATTTTTTCAAAAAATTAATTTATTATACACACTAATTATTTTTATATTATTTACACTGTTGTGAATTTATTGCTGTCTTTGAATTTAAAGAACAAAACTTAGTATACAAAAATACAAAAATACGAATGAATGAATTACCGGAAGCAAATTCGAATAAAACTAATATCGAATCCAAATAAAATTAAACACAATTAAAGCAAAAGCAAAACACAAATAGGAGAATCGATTTTGAAACACAAACAACCAAACAACCTTAATGAATTAAAGAATGCAATTGTAATGCTCCATGTTCGTTGTCTTCACTGAAATTGGGAGAATCATATCTAACTTCCAACCACGAAAATCAAAACCAAAATCAACGACGACGACACTTCTTTCCGTAGCAGATGACGACGGCGGGAACCGGCAGCGGATGGCGGCACCAGGTCGATCTGACTGGCGGCGCTCCGGCGACTCCGACCAGCGACTGCTCCTTCAGTCTTCCCCAGCGAACGGCGACGAACAGAAACAGCTCCAGTGACTTCTGAAATTCCACCGACTTACTCTGATCTTTCACTGGTTGCGAAAAGACGGCAAATATCGGCTCAGTCCATGTTGCGAAGTGGCCCTAGGTAATCACGCCTCAAAGTGGAGGTCAGTTTGTCACTCTAAACCACTACACCCACCGGAATCGGCATAAGAAAGGATTCTTCACTCGCCGGAAAACCCCTCGAAACTCACCGGAATCCTCTCGCGGTTTCTCTCCCTCTCCATTTCGGTTCACTCCCTAACTTTCAATTTCTCTAACTCCGTTACGGTATATCTTACTTATAAAAAACCAACTCACCCAAAAATTCTTTTTAAACCAACATTTAATAATTTTCCTAAATTAAAAAAACCACGGTTATAACCAACGTAACAACGTAACAAATTGACTTATGGTTTGATATATGAATTTGGATTAAAGGGTTTGGGTCGAATTCGGTGGATCGAGCTACGGAGTAGGCCATCTTATTTATTTATCGAAGGACTTGTCGAGTTAGCCTCGAACGGCCAAAATTCTCAACATACACAATAATCTGTACTTCAAATAGAAACAATATTCTTTGAAACCATTTCACTAAACAAACAAACTCATAATGTTGTCTGGAATGAAAAAAATTATTCTCTCATTTTCAATTCAAAGTATTTTTTTTAAAGAATTTTTGTATGTCTTACTTCAAAATATTCATTTTCGATTTTTTAAAATAAGCAATAACACAATAATACTTAAATACTCTTAACTTTTATTTGAATTACAAATATATCATTACACTGACAATTATTTTATATATAAAATCAAAGGGAAAAAATATAAAAAACTTTTACATATTTTTATTAATCAATAAAATATTATTTTTTCCGTCTGACTCTAAGAGTCTCTTTTTATATTTTACGTCATTATATTTAACATTAATAATTAATATTAAAAAATTAATACGTAAAAAATAAATGAGATCCTTAGAATCGGACAGAGAAAGTATTCCCTCTGTCCCAGTCCAAATGGGCTCTTCGGGGTTTTGTAGTACTCCCTCCGTCCCATAATAAAGTATTCATTTTTTCATTTTAGTCTGTTCATAACAAAGTATTCATTTTCTCTTTTAATAACTGTACTATCTACCTAACATTACAAATACTCTACCTTTATATCACACGTACTAATAAGGTTATTTTGTTCATTTATACTTTATTCATACTTATCTTAATATAATACTAATATTTCTAAAACTACGTGCAAAAAGCAAATGGATACTTATTTCTGGGACGGAGGGAGTATTTTATTAGGTAGTTAAAATGTGTAAAAAGTTTTGATATTTTTGCTCTTTAATTTTATGTAAAAAATAATTGTATATATAATATATTTGTTATTTAAATAAAATGTTAAAGTATTTTGGTATTGGTGTATAATTATTTTACTAAAATAAAAAATTAATATTCTAAAGTGAAATATACTAAGGGTGTGTTTGTTTGGGGGTTTGGATTTTGAGTTGGGATTTGAATAGTAAAAATTTTGAATTTGAATAGTTGTATGATGTGATATAAATAGGTGATGATATGATGTTTTGAATGTAAAATTGATTTTTAGTATAATATAAAAAATAAAAAATAGGTGTTTGATTTGATGTTTTTGGAGGAAAAATTTTGGATGAATAGTAAAATTTTATCCAAATCCATCAAACGAACACACCCTAAAATAATAAAAAAATATATTTTGAATTGAACGAAGAGAAGGGAAT
Source organism: Andrographis paniculata (assembly GCF_009805555.1). Classification (NCBI taxonomy): domain Eukaryota; kingdom Viridiplantae; phylum Streptophyta; class Magnoliopsida; order Lamiales; family Acanthaceae; genus Andrographis; species Andrographis paniculata. The sequence goes on from NW_026137424.1 coordinate 2,219,007, forward strand.
ATTATTTTTTAATTTATTACCGATTTCAAAGACCTCCCTAAATTGTAACGAACGAAATATTTCTCTCAATCAATTTAAATAAATAAATATTGAGCCTCGAGATTCGAGAATATTGAAAAGCAGTCGTCATTTGAAGGGGGCAGAAAATAAACTCAAAAATGGCTTTATTAACCTAAAGCCCAAACCAAATCATTTATAAATGGCGAAAGCTGAGCGCGCCACGTGTCCTATCAGTTACAAAATGTGACGAAATACCCGAAATGTCAGAACTACCCATGCCCTCGGAGGGCAATTTAGTCAATTCAGATAACACACGTTTTGGGTGCAAAAATAATTTAGGGTGTGTTTGTTTGCGGATTTTGATTTTGAGTTGGGATTTGAATAGTAAAAATTTTGAATTTGAATAGTTGTATAATGTGATATAAATAAGTGATGATGTGATGTTTTGAATGTAAAATTAATTTTTAGTATAATATAAAAAATAAAAAATAGGTATTTGATTTGATGTTTTTGGAGAAAAATTTTTGGATGAACATTTGGACCAAATCTCTCAACCGAAAATTTACAAGTGGCCGTCTTAGGCTCTTGGGATTCCCATGCATAACAATATCTGACGAGGGCCTTTTTGTCCTTTTGTATGGGGGGCTAATCACATCTGACGTCATCACCGCAGTTGGTGAAAGGATTCTCCACGCGCTCTCCGGAGAGCGCGTGGAACATCAATAGCAAAATTTTCAAATTCTATTTTCCAATGGCCTTTAGTTTGTATTTTAAATTGTCAAATTATCCATAATTTCTTTATAATTTCGGAAATTATCATAATTTTCTTTTGTATTTTATAAATTTTATGGCACCGCTTTGTATTATTAAAAATATTGCATGAAATTTCATATCATGCAAAAAAATTTTAATGAAAAATTATTTTTATTATACAAGAAATATAAAAGGAGATTTTATACAATATTCTTTAAATTATAAAAAATTACTATGTAATTTTTAAAGTATAAAAAAAATTTACATTAATTTTTATTACTATAAAAGAATTATGAACAATTTTTCTTTTCAAATTTAGATGTTTGGATATTATGTATGAAACATATATGAATAATAATAAAAAAAAATAAATTAAATTATTATAGTTTTTAAAGATATACTCACTCCGCCCCAAAAGTATAGTCTTATTTAGATCTATCAAAACGGGTTAATGGGGCGGATTGGCCACAACCCACCTTAATCCGCAAATAAGCGGGTTGTTTGCGGGCCAATCCACGGCGGGGCGAATCAAAATTTCATCAACCCAACCCACCGGCGGGTGGCGAGCTAAGCGGGTTAGCCCACGGATTTTCTAAAAATATTAAAAGAATATTAATATTATAAATACTTTTGTAGTTAATATTTAAAAATAGCTAAAAATAGTTTTATTGTAGAATTTAAATAATAAATATTTTAAAATAAATTACAAATATAAAAATTCACAATTCTAAATATTATTAATTGGTGTATTTAAAAAAATTAATAATAAGAAATACCTCATTTTAAAAATAAATCATAATTAATTTTATAAATTTGTAAAATTATAAAATAATAAAATGGAAAACGAACAAAACAAATGATGAAAAATCGAAACAAATAACAATGTCATGAATAACATAGTTAGAGAAGAAAAACAACGTGTAGACAATATTGATAATTTATTTAAACTAATGATAATATAAATTTTATTTTATTCGTCTTAACTTATTTATACTCGTATGTTTGTAATTTATAAAAAATTAAAATATATTTTTATATTAATATTTGATTATTTTTATTATAATTTTTTAATATGACAATAAAAAAATGGTAAAAAAATATATTTAGTTAGACGAGTGAGTACTAATTATTATATTTACTTTACCCGCGGACTAACTCGCTCCACTGCGGACAAATCCACCCCCAACCTGCGGCCTATGCGGGTTGGTCCATTTAGGCCCGCATTTTAACAGGCTTAAAAAATCACAACCCAACCCTCCTTAAAAGTAAGGCGGAGCGGGCCAACCCGACGAGCTCAATTCATTTTGACGGCTCTAGTCTTATTGTTTTGGGCACGATATTTAGAAAATTTTGATATTATATTGATAATTAGTAAAAAGTAAGGATAAATGATTTTTTTGCCATTGTGAGCATATTAGCGTAAAAAGTAGTGACAATTGTGTAATAATAATGAAAAAATAGGGCTAGTTTTATGGTGATATGGTTATTTATGGAAATGAAATTATTATTTTGGGACAAACAAAAATGGTAAATAAGACTGTTATATTGGGATGAATGGAGTAATATATATTATATTTTATGTAAATATATATGATAATTTTCTATAATACTAAATGAGAAATGTGTCATAAAATTTTGATTAAGTGAAAAAATTCTATTGCATTGTCTTACTCTTTTTCTTTCAATTTAAATGAATTATTTGACAAGTTGTTTAAAAAATAATAATATTTTATTAATTAGTCGAAATATATATAATAAATTTAATATTTTTTTATTTGTAATTTATTTATAAATTAATTAATTACATATGTTAGTATGTTTGTAATTTATATAAAAATTAAAAGAATTTTTTTATATTAGTATATAATTATTTTTTTTATAATGAGAAATATACACTTTTAAGTGAGACAAATAAAAGCAGTAAAAAAAAAACACTTTCAAACGGAGGGAGTATAATTTTTGTAATATGTTAAAAAAAAATGTATATATTGATGAGTGAATTTGTATTGGATAAAAAGTCTAAAATATTATTTGTTTTATTGAGATAAAAATAAAATAAAATGTGTGATAGTAGTTTTGTAAATATAAATAAAAATGAAGGCAAATTTATAATTAATTAATGACTTGTGACAGTGATGTTATAGGTTCAAATTTTTTCGATGCTAAAATATCTTTAATTTTTATTTAAGTTAAAAATATATAAGTTCAAATACAATTACTTTATATACAAACTTAGAAACATAAATATCAAAATTTCTTATATACTTTTATTAATTTATAATATATTATTATTTTTAATTTATTACAAAACTAGAAAAATACATTCAAAGAGAATAAAAATATATTATATATTAAATTTTATATTAAAAAAACAATTAGACAAACAAACTATCAAAAACTACAACCACGGCTAAAGATATTAAAATTTTTTACACATTTTTACGGATCAATAAAATACTACTTCCTCCGTCCCGTTCTAAGGGTTTCATTTATCTTTTGCATTATTATACTTAAAATTAAAAATATCCTTAAACTTTAATATTTTTTCGTAGAAATATTATTATAATAGTAATATAAGATACTAATAAAAATATTTTTATCATTTTTTTTACTCCATATTAATATAATAATTAATATTTAATATTAATTAAAAAAAATAAAATTTTTAAAGTAAGATGAATGTAAATATTATTTTTTAATTTATTATAAAATTTAGAATGACTACTATGAAGTTGACAGATAAATTAATTTTTTTTTTTTCAAAGAAAACTACTCCTTATAGGAATATTTTCCTGCAGCATAGAAGACGATCGCCAAAAAAATCCACCACGGCCAGAAGAGGCGCGTAGACTTCACGCGCCGCCCACTTCAGTCCTTTTCCAATGACTCAAACAAACAAATCCTATTCTACTCTGCAACTCTTTTTTATTTTTTAGCTCCAAATAAATTTTTAAAACTAAAATGAAAACACACAACCTTAAATTCTGCTTATTTTGTATCTTCTTTCACAATTTTGTTACTGACATTTCCACCCCTTTTTTCTTTTTTCTAGTTTTTATTTTTTTTTATTTTTTAATTTTAATTTCAAATATTTTTTTTTTATTATTATTTCCCTCAGTCGCTCAGAAGAACCGAATTCCATTTAATGATCATCACTGTCCAACGCTCCGCTCCCAAAATTTTTGGATTCCAATCGCTATAAATTCCATTCTGCAATCCCCCCCTCGATCATCACTCCTTTGCCAATTTTTTTGCCAAATTCGCCATTACAGAAGTTCCAGTAGTTCCAGTTGTGAATCGGTAATGAATTTCGGTTTTAGTTTCAGTGAATTTGAGTTGAATTTGAGTTTCCGTGCTGTTTCTTACAGTTGCCGCCATATTTTTTGCAGATATATTTTGATCGATGGAGAATTGGGGGCGACGGAGGGATTACTATCTTGGAGGATCACAGCGGCAGAGGAGGACAACAACTGGTAATGCATTTTCAATATTTTCATTGATTTTAATTTGGATTTTGATTGTGTTGCGCAAAATCTGTGAATGCTTGGTGTGTTGTGTTGGTTTGGTTTGGTTGTTAATTTATGGTTTAGCTGATTTTGCCATTTTGAGGTTGGGAGGGTCCACCATTGTCGAATCTGTCGCTGTTTTTGTTCCTGGAAATGAAGAAACCTGAAATTGAATCATGTTTGTTTTGTACCTACTGATTTGATTTGATTTTGATGTTTGTAAGTTGTAATTTGGTTCTAGTGATTGTTAGGAGCATTTGGATTTTGTGGTTGTCGAAATGTCAGAGTCGAATTTGTCGAATTCTTTAGGCTTATGATGGTTATGGTGTTTTTGTTGATCCGAGGAACGAAAGGATTTTGATTTGTCGATTTGTTCTTTATTCTTCGGATTTCGATCTGTCGTCTATTTGCTTTGTTCATCATTCCTTGGATTTCGAATGCCGAGGAATGACGAATAAAGCGACGAATTGAATTATAGACGACAAATTGAAATCGAGAACTAAAGAACATAGCGACAAATTGAATTATAAGCAACAAGTCAGAAATCGAAAAATGAAGAACAAAACGACAAATTGTATGTATCATAGGCGACATTAAAATCGAGAAATGAAGAACACAACGACAAATTGAATTATATAAGAAGAAAACGACAAATTGAACTATAGGCGACAAGTCGAAATCGAGGAATGAAGAACAAGCGACAAATTGAAATCCTTCATTCCTCGGAACAACAACAAGAACAACATCATGTGGTTTTTGTGCTTTAGTTTGAATGTCTTTTATGCAGTTTTCTTTATTTTTTCACGTGTAGTCAGTTAATGTTCGGATTCTAGACATGTTTATTTGATTTTGTATACGTGCGTAATAACTTTAGTAGTATTATCGTGAGTTTAATGGTTACATTCCAAAAGAGTGTCAAATGCGTAAGACAAGATTCAGATATTTTTCAAAATTCAAAGCAAAGTGTTTCGTTGCATCTCACTAATACGACGATCATTTCTCGTCGCTGCAATTCTCTGACAAGTTGTTGGCTGTTCTTACAGGTGGTAGTCGGCAGTCGACAGAAGTCCCGACATGGGAGAAGGACTTCTGCCGAGAGGTCGGGGGACTCGACTGGGGAACGTTGGTCGAGACGCAGCGGTACATGCACCTGTACCCCAACATAATGAACTGGGACGACTCCGGAGCCGAGGAGGCGTTCCACAACGCTAAACGACGCTATTGGGCCAAAATCAACGGCCTCCCGTCCGGCCCGTCGCCCGATCCCAACCTCTACATCGACTTCATCGATTGGGAGGCCGAAGGTGACGCCGAGCCGGATATCGATAGAATGTCGACGTCCGTCCATGGCAGGGTCAGCGTCGGAAACCCGACGGGCCGGGCCAAAGAGGAGGAGCCCACCGATGGCCCGGGAGACGATGCTCCGGCGAATTTTGTCCCTCGTGCCGGATGGTCGAATCCTTACAACCCCTACCCTCCGGCGTGGGGGTATCCGACACCGCCGTTCCCGACGCGCTACAATAACATGGGGCAAAGGGGCGGGCGATATCCTGCCGGGGGATCGATGCCGTGGCGCGCCGGGTCGGGACAGTCGAATAGTCCGAATGCCGGTGGAGAAGCGGCGGCGACGGGTATTTACCGACCTCCGAGGGCCCGGTTTTGGAATCAGAGGAGCAACCGGGACTCCCGCGAGCAAGCCAGTGGGAGAGGCTCGTCGGGACGGTGGAATTTCGGCTGCATCGGCCGCAGCGACGTGCCGTCGTGGAGGCGGCACAGCTCTTGAACCACCCAACCCTATCCTATCCTACCTATCCCAACCCCATCTTTAGTATGAACTGATGGTCGAATATTTATGTCATTATCATTTCTTGTAGAGTTCGATTCTTGCGGCGGCGTTCGACTTCAAATTCGGGTGACTGATTTTATTGAACGATTGAAATTCGATCGTCACCGCGCTGTGCAATTTTTGTTCTCTAGGGATGGATGTATGTTATTTTCTTAGGGTGTAAAAATTTGAAAATGGTAACGGCTATGTTTGTGAGGTCGGAATGGAATAGGGGCGGGGATGGGTGTAATGGTCCCATAAGGATAACTAACTAATAACGATTTGTTAGATAATAGTATATATTGTTCAAATTAAATCAATTTTAAAAATAATATACACAATAAAAATTAAAAAAATACATAATTTATGGAAAATAAAAATAGTAAAATAAATAATTAAAAAATATAGAATACAATAAAAATAAAAATTTTATATGTGAAAACTTATCGTAATTTATGTATAACTTTTTTAGATATTCTTTTAAACAAAAAAACTAAAAAATTTGAACATGTTTACAAAATTAAAAATTCTAACCAAATTAACTTGAAAAAATATATACTACAAAATGACAAAATTTATTAGTAACAAAAATACAATAATAATTTAAAATAATACATATATTGTTTCTTTGGTTCTTCTTTTGTAGGATCTTTAATTTCTTATTTTTTCCTGCACCACCATATGAATATTATAATAGATTAGTAGAAATTAAAAGAATATATAATAATAAAAATAATATAATACTATAGTTAATTTATGTATAATCATTTAAAATTTTTAAAATTAAACAAAAAGATTTATTGTAAGAAGTTCACTAGTAAAGGTATATTAATAGAAAATGCAATTCTCTTGCAAAAACAATATGAATTATATTGCAAATAAAATATAAAAAGTATGAAAAATTATAACATGAAAAACTTTTAAGATAAAATAGAAATGAATGATCAACCAAATTAAAGAAGAAAATATATTATGAGTCCTTTAAATAATGTGTAAACACTTTCTAATTACCACTGGATACACTTTCTAATTACCACTGTATCTATCGACGAAAATTATAAACTTAAGAAAAATTAAAATAAAGATTACTAACAAAAAAATCAGTCACATTATGTAAAATTTTGTTCGAATTACAAATATCCGATCGCAAATCTTACTATTGGATTGAAATATTAACGAATCACGAATAAACCCTGAAAATTTCAGTTTGATCTAACTGTTAACAAACATTCGATGTTGTTATGTATCAAAGAATCAAAGAAAATATATCAATATAAATATAAAGAACAAGAATTTTATAAACAAAATCAAAAATTTTAAAATCGGAACAATATATAGAATTAAAATTAAGTATATATAGATGTTGATTTTGATTTGTTGCGAATTTCGATTTGTCGTCTATATGCTTTGTTCTCTCGTTCCTCGAATTTCGATTTGTCGCCTATATGCTTTGTTCATCATTCCTTGGATCTCTAATCCCGAAAGAATGGCGAACAAAGTGACAAATTGAATTATAGGCGACAAATCGAAATCGAGGAATAAAGAATAAAACGACAAATTGAATTATAAGCAACAAGTCGAAATCGAGAAATGAAGAACAAAACGATAAATTAATTATAGGCAAAAAATCAAAATCGATATATGAAGAACAAAATGACAAATTGAATTATAGAAGAACAAAACGACAAATTGAATTACAGGTGACAAGTCGAAATCGAGAAATAAAGAAGAAAGCGACAACTTGAATTATAGGCGACAAATCAAAATTGAGGAATGATAAACAAAGTGACAATTGAATTATAAAAGAACAAAATGACAAATTGAATTATAGTTGACAAGTCGAAATCGAGGAATAAAGAACGAAACGACAAATTAAAATTCTTCATTCCTCGGATCAATAAGAAAAACATCATGTTGTTTTTTGCGCTTTAGTTTAGATATCTTTTCTACTATTTTCTTTATTTTTTTACGTGCAGACAATGAATGCACGGATTCTTAGACATGTTCATTTGATTTTGTACACATGCGTGATAACTTTAGTAGTATTATCATGAGTCTAATGCTTACATTCCAAAAAAGTGTCAATTTATCCTTTAGAACAAGAATTAGATATTTTTCAAAATTCGAAGTAAAAGATATGAAAAGACTAAAACATCCTTTTTCGACCAAATGTAAATGAGATAAAGTAGGGATAGGAGCGTAAAACGATGAATGTTTTGAAAAAAGAAAGTATCTTTGAAAAATACATTTATATTGTCGTCTAATCTATCGTGTTTCGTTTCATCTCAGTAATACGAGGATCATTTCTCGTCGCTGCAATTTTCGGACAAGTTGTTGGTTGTTCTTACATTTTTCGTCGCATGCATGGATGGACCATGTAGGGACCCGGGGGCAACTGACCCCTCAAATTTAAAAAAATCAATTTTTTTAATGTAATTTTTATATTATATTCTCTCGGTCCACAAACTAATGTCTTATTTTTTTATTTGGGATGTTGAATAACTATTGGCCTATTTTTTTTTTAAAGACAAATTTTACTTTTTTTACCATTTTTATTTATTTATTACTTTTAATCTCTACCTTATAATAAATGACAAATTTGTCAATTCATACCAAAAGAACAATTACCTAAAAAAACAGTACAAATATATTTTAGGACAATAGAAAATAGACGGACGAAGTATATGATTAAGAGATTGGTTTGCCCCACCTATTCATTGTCAATTTTGTACATTAATTTATTATTTTTATTTATAACTATAAAACTGTAGTTCGAACAAGTTAAAATTTAAAATATATAAGAGATAAAAAAAAAAAAAAAAAACCAACTTGACGACTCGGCCTCCCCGGAGTCCGAAAGCTGGTCGCGGTCGCAGGTGGTAGTCGGCAGTCGACAGAAGTCCGGCATGGGACTTCTGCCGAGACGACAGGGGACTCGACTGGGGAATGTTGGTCGAGACGCAGCGGCACATGCACTAGTACCCCAACGTGATGAACTGGGACGACTCCGGAGCCGAGGAGGCGTTCCACAACGCTAAACGACGCTATTGGGCCAAAATCAACGGCCTCCCCTCCGGCCCGTCGCCCCATCCCAACCTCTACATCGACTTCATCGATTGGGAGGCTGAAGGTGACGCCGAGCCGGACATCGATAGAATGTCGACGTCCGTCCATGGCAGGGTCAGCGTCGGAAACCCGACGGTCCCAACGGGCTAGGCCGAAGAGGAGGAGCCCACCGAGAATTTTGTCCCTTGTGCCGGATGGTCGAGTCCCTACAACCTACCCTCCGGCGTGGGGGTATCCGACACTGCCGTCCCCGACGCGCTACAATAACATGGGGCAAAGGGGCGGGCGATATCCTGCCGGTGGATCGATGCCGTGGCTCGCCGGGTCGGGACAATCGAATAGTCCGAATCCACCGACGGCCGTAGCGACGTGCCGTCGTGGAGGCGGCACAGCTCTTGAACCACCCCCACCCTATCCTACCCATCCTATCCCAACCCCACCTTTAGTATGAACTGATGGTCGTATATTTATGTTATATCATTTCTTATTTCTTGTAGTGTTCGATTCTTGACGGCCGCGGTCGATTTCAATTTTGGGTGATTGATTTTATCGAACCATTGAAATTCAGATTGTCCCCGCGCTGTGCAATTTTTGTTCTCTGGGAATGGATGTATGTGTTTTTCGTAGGGTTTGTTTGGTTTGATGGTTCAAGAGGGGAGGGGAGGGAATTATAATATTTTTTGTGTTTGGTTCAAATTTTTTTTAGAAGGGAGTCAATTATTTTTAATTTTTTTTCTCCTTCAATTTGGGAGAATTTGAAGGGGAGGAATTTTATCAAAATTTTCTTTTATCTAATTACTTATTATACCATTTACATATTTTATTAGAAATTTTATAACATCTTTTAAAATTTTAATATTTATTTATTTTATTTTTAATTATATCAAATAAATATTAATATATAGTACTTCTTCCTTCTGTCTCAATATAATAGTTCTGTTTACCATTTTTGTCCGTCTTAAAACAATATTACCATAAATAATCATATTACTATAAAAAAAAACTACCTTTACTTTTACTTTTTACACCAATACACTCACAAGGACAAAAAAAAATTTTACCCGTACTTTTTACCCACCGCCAATATAATATCAATATTCCTTAAATTTCGTGCCACCACAACACATACTATAGTTTTGGGACGTAATGGGTATTAAAATTATATTATATATTTTGAAATAGTTTTAATTAATTTTTTTAATCAAGTTTAATTATAATATTTTTTTAATAAATTATAAATTAGCTTATAATTATACCTATAGTACTAATATTTTACTTATTTTTGTCCCATGTAATATGAGCATATTGTAGATACAAAAATTTAGATAAAATATAATTAGTAAGTAATTAAGAAATGTACTAGTAAAAATTATTATTATATAGAAAAAATAATTATAAATTAAAATTAAAATATCTAAAAAATTTAATTAATATTAAAAAATTACAAATTATAAAATATAAAATATTTTTATAATATATTTAGTTTAAATAATTTTTGTTATAGTATTATTATTTATACGTAAAACTATTATTTATCTTTATTGGTAAATTTAATAAATAACTAATGTATGAAATATTTGATTCTTTCAATACGTAATAATGTAATTATTTTTTTTATTATATTAGACAAATAAAGTTTGTATCATATTTTATAAATAAATTAATCAAATTTTATTAAATACTTTAATTTTTTTTTTATTTATATAACATAGAGGTAAAACAGTAAAATTATTATATTTTCCATTGATGTTTAACCAAACACAAAAATACTATTTTCTCTTCCTTCTCATCATTTCCCTTCCATATGAACCAAACATATTATTATAATTTTAATATTTTTTTCTCTCCCTTGGCTTCGTTTCCCTACTATTAAAATTCCTCATCTCCTTTCGTTTGAACCAAACAGACCCTTATGAGGGAAAATTTGAAAATGGTAACGGCGAGGTTGGAATGGAATAGGGCCGGGACAGGTGTTATGGTCCCATCAAGATAACTAACTAATAACGATTTGGACATAAAATCCTCCCTTCGTCTCAAATACCGTGTCTGCTATACTGTGGACACAGTATTTTAGGAGGGGTGTAATTAGTAGATAATTAATAATGTATTAGTGAAAATAATTATCCTATAATATAAATAATTATAAATTAAGATTAAGATAACGGATTAATTTAATTAAAATTAAAAAAAAATTAAAAATTAAAAATAAAATTAAAGTGTGTAATCATTTTCGAAAAAAGAAAAATGACATGTACGTGGAACCGACAGAAACGGCAACATGAACAAGGTATCTGGGATGGAGGGGGTAATATATATATATATATTTATATATGTCCGCTTTTATATACAAAAATAATTTATTATTCATTTGTACCATTTATTGCATTATGATTATTTATGACTGATCTTCCAATGAACTATAAAATACATTAAACAACACGTGTTGATATATATATATATATTTAGGGTGTGTTTGTTTGAGGTTTGAATTTTGAGTTGGTATTTTAAATAGTAAAAATTTTGAATTTGAATAGTTGTATGATGTGATATAAATAGGTGTTGATATGATGTTTTGAATATAAAATTGATTTTTAGTACAATATAAAAAATAAAAAATAAGTGTTTGATTTGATGTTTTTGGAGAAAAAAATGGGATAAAATCCCAAACAAACACACCTTAATGTAATTTGATACTGTTAGAGCGTGTTTGGCAGATAAAATAGAAACAAAAAAATAACCATATATTTATTTCTCTTAAGCAAATCAAATTTTAGAAAATAAAATTATTTTTATATTTCCTGTTTTCATTTGTCTCGTACTGATAGCATGCATATGTTAATATCAAAATACATAATAATTAATTTAAATTATAAATTATATATTTATAATATATATTTAAATTTTCAATGATTGTTTATATAATTTATAAAATTATATTACATATAGTATAAACTTAAATGTAACAAAAAATATTTAAATTTAATACTTTTAATTAAAATTTTTTTTGAAATATAATTAATTATAAATATTTTAAAAAATATTTATGTATTATATTAACAGAGAATTGTATTTAAATACCTACCCAATTTTTTACTTTTACATTAGTCCCTAGTCATAGTCATAGAATACTGCATTCTTTTCTTTTAAAAAATATTTGCTACCAACTCCCTATCCCTTTCTATTTTTCCATTTTGCCCTCGTACAAACCCAATTTATTTTTATGGTTTTCAATCTCAATCTATCAGTTATCTTTCGCACGAGAGAGAAATGCCTCCAACAAATGATCGATTGAAGACGACGCACATTCTATTGAAGATGACAGTCGGAAGTCAAGTATAATTTGTTGTGAATAAAGGATTGGGCCTAGGGTTTCGCTGCGAGATTCCGCCGGAGACCTAAATCTTTCCGCCAGAAGAAACGCCATCAGTTTTCGAATGTTCACTGGAGGAGGAATATGCTACAAAAGGAATTATCGCCCAAAGTTTTTATTTGTGTTTCTTCGCTACTACTGCTACTTGGAGAAGATGACCGCCGGAAGCCGTCGCCTTTGACTGCCGGTGATACTATCCTCCACCGTGAGTTGGCGTCGCCGACTGAAGAGAAATTAAAGAAATAATATAGCATGCCTTCATTCTCTATTGAATTTGAAGAACAGAACAAACAGGGAAGAAATAATTCTCTTGTGTGCTTCTAAATTTCAATTTGATGTTATTTATTCGGTGAGGATGTGTTGGTTCGATTTTGATATTTTTCCAACTTTCAGAAATATTATTTTGCATAGTCTCCATTGTTAATTTTTAATTTCGATTTGAATTGTTATTAATTTGGGTTCGTATATTTGCTTAGAAGGTTTGATTTGAAAAATTAATCGATCCGGAATATAAATTAACAACATAATTGTTTATCTTCACTGTTATCTGATATTATAACTAACTGCATGTATTTTTCAAAATGATATACAGTGATCCCTGCATATTCTTATATAGTTTTTAAAAATATTTGACTTTTTGTACATATAGATACAATATGAGATTCATCTAAAACACAACAAATAAAGTTGTACAATGAGATTGTATTTTAGATTTTTTTTTTTATTTTTTTATTTTTTTTATTTTTTACCTTATGGTTGCTTCTTAATTTTGTCTTTTGGTTGATCCAATTTTTCACTTTCAATTTGATTTTGTTCTCTGTTTGGTTACCTCCGGAATATGCTTATGCTATTATTTAAACGATTAAATTTTGATATAAAATTTTAGATTAATTTCAATTTTATTTCGGTTCAATATATATTTGTATTTTACTCAAATTTTGTTTATGCTAATTACTTTGTATTTTTGTTTACGATATTTGTTCCACAAAGCTCATCGATCCTAGATAAAAGAATGAACCAGATGGAATGGTTCTCTCTAGTTAGACTAAACATGTGGCAGTGGAAAAAAACAACAAAATATTTGTCGATAATCTTACGTAGTATCCCTATACTTATTAATCATATACATGTGTTATGTGGTATTATATATTCCTTTTGTTTGCAAATATCTTGAGGTATACTATGACCAATCATTGATGAATTCTGATATTTCTTTTATTACTTGTATGTTTGATAGATAGTTTTTAAATCTTTTTGCCACATATGTTTGTCTACAATGATGAAAATTGAAAATAGTTTTTGCTGAAAATGAGAGGGAAATTATTCTTGAAATAGGAAAGTAAATTGATATTTATTTTATTTTTGATAGATTGTATAGCAAACACAAATCTTTGTACGAATTCATTATTTTGAAAATTGGACAATACTTGTATTTATATGGGGTATATGCAACTCATTTACATGGGTATATTTGTGGTAAATTGTTAGATATTGATATATGATAGGTATTTAACAGTCCAAAATAAAACTTTCAAATTGCTAAAAAAAAAAAAGTATGTGAAATAATAATTGTAGTACATTAAAAGTCATTGTGAATATATGAAATATAACCAACCATATATTTCATTTACATGAATATTTGATTATAAAATCCAAATAGTGCTTGGTATCCTTTGTATCTATCCAGTAATCGTATTGATATTACACAAACTATAAAAAACTTCATCTGTCTACTTTAATTTACATTAACATAAATTGCACTGGTTAATATGGGTAGTTAAACTTTTATATGAAGTTCATACAATAGTTGTAAGAGTATAGATTTATATACCTAAGGTATATTGAATTTGATTATAGATGTATGTCTCTAATAAACAGGCTTTGTCGTTGCGTATAGAAGTATTTATATTCTCACGTGGGTATTAATTTGATAAACATGGGTATTTAAGCGTCTACCAAAAATATGTTATTGATTTTGGCTAGATTAGATGACTATGAGTTGAATAGATCATTGTCATTTTGTCGAATATTGGTGTCTATCAGCTAATACTACTAAAACAATCACTGAAATTAATTTGTTCATATATTCGATGGTGGATGACAATGTCACATAAAATATGTTTGACATAACATATGATATTATAGATCATGATAAGTGATATTGATGAGTTAATGGATAACTGATAGATTTATCTCAGTCCTCACACTTTTTATTGTCTTTGTTCATATCAACATTTTGTAGACTAAGAAAACATCTCCAACAAACAAATATATTAGAAGGTATGTAGAGTAAATATTACGCATGCAACATATTAAGGCTACTCACACTATAAACAAATATATTCATTGATGTGTACATAAAATGTATCCATTAGTGTTTTCCAGACGGTGTGGTGAATAAATATTTTTCACTACATGTCGAATATGTATTTAGTTACTTACAAATTCTATTCATCAATAGGAGTACATGCAATCATATCCGAAGTATATAAGTTAGTTAAATGAAGGAACACATATGCCTTAATCAGAGGTATGTTACTCAAACTTAGAGGTTTCTCGATACCTAACCACAAAATTTTTCGAATTGAATTATATTTCTTAATTCGCGGGTACGTACCTCTACTACTAAAGTTCATACTTAAGGAGAGCCGTATATATCGTATATTAAAGTAGAAACTAAAATAATCTGAAAGTTTTTGGCAAAACATAACTTCAATGACTATCTACCCCAATTTGACAACCAACTGCTTCAAATTTCAAATGTTTTCAATTCATGCATAACAATTAACATATAATTATGATACAATGATACTAGGCAGTCCCTCCAGGGCCTCTGATAAAATCTTTACAACAATTTTCGTTCAATATGTCTTAACATCGTCGAGTTCGGCAATTTATCATTTAGGCAAGTAAGTTTCCGTATTGTATAAAATAGAGCTCTCAATGAAGATGAGTATATATATAACAACAATTCAAATAGCAAGATTGGATAGATAAAATAAAATGAACAATAATGATGAAAAATACCGAATATTATCTCTTACAAATTGATTTAAAATAAAATAATTATAATAAATATAAAAGTTATTGAAAATCGTCCACAAACAATGCCAGGGAAGCTTTATTTTTGGAAAAATACATAAATGTCTTAATGGAGTGAGTTGTAGATACTTCAAGTTTTCTCATTAATCTCATTTTTCTCTTAAACAATGTCGAAAAGCTTTTACATGGTACAATAGCATTATCAGACATATACCCATATTTTACATGTAATCCAAAACTACAGAGACTTCCTTAGAAGAAAAACTTAATTCATATTCATCTTTAATTCGAAATGATCGCGATGTCAAACATATTGACAATCAGCTACAAGCGATTCCAAAGTAGCTTCACTTCCAGACAAATAAGAAAATGCCAAATGAGATGATGAGTTTTAAAGCTTTCAGTTGTTCTTCGTTCATCATAACTTTTAGTTTAGCTTTTTTTGCATATAAGAAGTGTACAACAAATTTGGAGGTAAGTCATTTGTATCATTTTTCGGGTCTATCATCATTTCAAACAAAGACATTTTTATAAATATATCCAACACCAATATAAGTTTATGACATAATTACACAGGTAAGTAATGTCCCGATTGAGACATGTAAATTAACAATATATATAAAATTAGTTTATGTTAATTATAAATAAATAAAGAATTTATATAGAAAATTTTATTCTTTATAAAATAATATAATATCTATATTGTATATATTTTTATTGCATCATAAATTTTAAAATATTTAAATACGTATTCTAATTTATTTAATCATATATTAAATTTATTTCAAAATTATCAATATTATTAAATAAATAAATAATTAATTAATTATATAATAATTTACTATTATTAACTAATTAAATATCATTACCTTAAATATTGTCTCCTTAATGAAATATGTCAATTATCTTAGACAGGATGAACTATATTTTTAAAATTTAGTTACTTATATTTTAAATTTTTAATTTAAAAATAATATATAAATTAAAAATAAAATTACAATCCAATATTAAATTATTTGTATTTAAAATTTTATTAAATTATATTTAATAATTTAGTATAATTAATTTTTAAATGGTGATGTTTTAATTATAATTTTAAAATTTAATTCAACTACTACATATAAATTAAAGTAATAATATAATTATATTTTTAATTTTTCTAAAAGTATATAAATTAATTATTTTTATAGTATATTATTATTAATAAAAAAGTAATTTTAATTAAAATTATTTTTGTTTATTTTAAAAGGTACTTTAAAATATGTACAAATTGTTTTTTTTTTTTTTTTTTATTTAAAGCACATAGCAAAGCTCCTATAAAAACAAATCTAAACAGGGATTAAATTTAGGTTGACTAAGATCCACTTCAGACTCTGACCCGACCCACATCCGAAATAATTGAACTTCAGTTAAACATGTTGGGTTCGGGTCGGGTCCGTGTACAACACTATTACATGTCAACTTCGTGGGCCCTACGTATGACAAATTATTCCACGTGGCCACTTTTAAATGGCTATCAGACATATATATTTACGGGAGAAATTTTCATAGCGGAAGGTTCGACTGACGGCGGAGGAGCAATGGCAGCGCGAAAGCGAGCTACGGCGACGACGGCGGCCGCCTCGCCGAAATCTGAGACGGAGAAGACGAAGGCTGAAATTGAGCCGGCGGACTTCACAATTCGTCCTGCTAAACTCCTCACGATTCTCAAATTCACTCTGGTGTTTTCGATCCCGTACTTGTATCTGCTTTTCGCTCGCTACGAAATCGATTACGAGCTCAAGAGACCAATCTTGATCAGTGCGGTGATCAGCATTCTAGGCTTTTTCGTTTCGGTTCGAATGATTCCTGTGGCGTCGAGGTATGTGCTGAGGAGGAATTTGTTTGGGTACGATATTAACAAGAAGGGCACACCTGACGGATCCATAAAAGTGTGAGTTTAATTTGCTTAATTCTCATTATTTTGAGTTTTAATTTTCAGTTCTAACTTAGGAGATGTGTGTACTGTTGAAATTTGAGCTGAATTTTGTGCGCGATTAGAATACTATGGCTAGGGGAACTACTGCTTGCATTATCGATTTTGAATTTGACATTCTGAGATGTGGAATTTTTCACAGTAGAGTTTAATTTTCGAATTTTAGGGTTTCCATTTTATTAAGTTTGCTTTTGATTTATGCAGGCCTGAGTCGTTGGGCATAGTTGTTGGAATAGTTTATCTTGTTGTGACGATCTTGTTTCAATATTTCAACTTGACAGCAGATTCAAATGTAAGTGCTCTTTAATTTGCTCATCTGTATCTGGATCTTTTGTTACGAAACGAAATGCATGATCAAGATAGCCTTTTCGGTGAAATTGTGAGAAGTTATTACCTTATTTAGGTCTTCAATTTATCTATGGAACCAGGGGAAATTTTTAAAAGCCTTTTTAAGGCACTATTTGCGATGACATATACTTTGTTTTTCCTGTAAAAAGTAGTAGTTAAAATCAGTCAGAAGATTTGCTTATATTCTGAAAAAGAGCAATTTCATAACCAGTTAATTTCAATGATGTTATAAAGATATGCTTATGGTGCTGATGGAAATGTATTACTTTACTAGAGTTTCAACAGTAAGGTTTAAATTATTTATTTAGAGAACTCAAGAAGTTATTGGAAGCAGCTGGAGTGGCCTGTGTTACTTTTAGCTGAAAATTACCGGTTTTTTAAAGTTGTTAATAGTAAAAGAGATGAACAGCCTTCAGCTATTTTTAATTAGTTGAAAAATATTGCTTTAGAGATTGCAAACAACGCCTAAATATGGTGTTGGGAGCAGCTACGATGAATTTCATGGTTCCGAGTTCCTCGTTAATATTGTTCGCCTGTTTTGGATTCCTTTCTTGTTCCCACACATGTAAATTTGTGTTTTCAATTTCATGTTGTTGCTAAGCTTTATTAGGTCATATAGTGACTTGATATCTTCTCTCTGAAGTGGCTCGTCGAATACAATGCAGCACTTGCATCTGTTTGCTTCATGACTCTACTTGGATTCATCGATGATGTCCTTGATGTACCTTGGAGAGTGTGAGTCTCGACATCTCATCTGTGCTATTTTCAGACCAATATCTGTGATAGAATTCTTAGCTGTTGTCATGCAATTTTGAAGACAGGAAATTGGTGTTGCCGTCTATTGCTGCTCTTCCATTGTTGATGGCATATGCTGGCCACACAAGTATTGTTATACCAAAGCCTCTTGTTCCATACATTGGACTTGAGATTTTAGATTTAGGTAGTTCACTCGATACTTTGCATATTCTTATCTTTTACTTAAGATTCTGTTATTTTATTTTCTGTAAATAACTATCTGTCGACTATAGGGTGGATATATAAGCTCTACATGTGGTTGTTGGCTATCTTCTGCACGAATTCAATTAACATCCATGCTGGTATCAATGGCCTTGAAGTTGGACAGACAGTTGTTATTTCTTGCGCTGTAAGAATATGTTATTTTACTCAGATTTCGAACCCCAGACTTTTAAAGCTGAATCTGACAGATTGCTGTCGCAGATCCTGATACATAACATCGTGCAAATTGGGGCTTCTACTGATCCCGAATATAAACAAGCACATGCATTCTCCATTTACCTTGTTCAACCTCTGCTTGCCACTTCTTTGGCTTTGCTCTCTTACAATTGGTAGAGATGCTTGCAATCTTTCGATAAGGATTTAAAAATTTCTGCATGCTGATCTGTGTTCCTGTTTCTCATAGGTATCCATCTTCAGTTTTTGTCGGCGACACCTATACTTACTTTGCTGGAATGACCATGGCAGTTGTTGGCATTTTGGGCCATTTTAGGTGTGTTTCTTCGTATTTGAACTCATCATTGATTGGCACCCTAAATACTTTTAGACTATGTTCTGGTGTAGAGTTTTTTATTTAAATGGCAGACACGATTTTGATGATTCAAAAATTACCTAAGATGAGAAAGAGATTCAGAAGTTCTTATATTTGTTAATTCTCATTATTGAATTCAATTTTCCCAATTAAGTAATAGCTTACAGACAGTACTCTAATTAGTTGAATTATTTCATTAGCTCGAACTAACTTTGCTATTCTTATGTTTGTTGAAAAATTTTGGTTGTGAGTTCTTAATGGCTTATTGAATTTATTTTATTTTTCAGCGAAACACTTCTGATATTCTTTGCTCCACAAGTCCTGAATTTCCTGCTTTCGCTCCCTCAGGTTCACTCCTCTCACCCCCACCCCCTCCTCTCTTTCTCTCTCGCACACAGCACTCTTGATCAACAAACAAAAATTTTCGAGAACAGACACAAGCAAAAGCTTATTTATATATATATGTGTGTATGTTAATGTTCATTCCTTTTCCTTCCTGTCAGCTGGCTGGTATTATTCCTTGTCCACGCCATCGACTGCCAAGGTCTGTTGTTCAGTGCTTCTTGGGGCACTTTTGATTAAATTGTTCTTCTCTACTTATGCTAAAATGTTTAAGGACTTGCAGGTTCGACCCCCAGTCTGGCCTGTTAACCGGGACGAATGATGGGACTCTCGTGAACTTATTTCTTAGACAATTTGGTCGCAAGTCAGAGAAGACCCTTTGTATTATGTTGCTAGCTTTCCAGGTAACAAATTCTTTGTCATTTTATATACTGTTCGGTAAAATTATGCTTATAAAGGTGAGCACAAGACTTAAAAATTATAGTAATCCCTTTGTCCACTATTAAGGTAACATTTACTTTTGACGTGAAGTGTAATGAATATTGTATTTTAATATTAGTTAGTAGATATTATTTTTTTGTGTAAAAATCATTTTGTCTTTGCGTTTTAATTTGATGCGATGATATTAAATTAAATAAGTATAAATTGAGGGTAAATGTATACATTGTGTTTGGATGAACGAAAATGACAAATGACACAATGTATGCCTAAAGAGTGGACGGAGGGAGTATTTTTAATATAGAAGTAAAAGTCATATAGGAGTATTTTGAAAATTTAATTAAGGAACGAGTTTAAAATGATAGTGTATAATTTAATGACAGTGGTAAAGTTGTTATTATATGCTGAAGTATGAGTTAATATTGTTTACCGTGCAAGCATAAGTTTCGCAGATAGACTTAAATAAAAAAGTAAGCATAAATTTGACAGACGGTGAGAGTAAATAAGAGCACGATTGTTTGAATGAGTAGTAGTTCAACCAAGATTAGGTATAACATTAATATCTGAACTTTTCAAAACACAAACATGTTGAAATGTTGATATTCAGTTTATTGTTTAAGATATTTGGTAGGTTTAGATTATGATTTGATCTTATCCATTATAGATTAAGGTTTTTTTTTTTTTTTTTTTTTTTTTTTTTTTTTTATATATAATGAATATAACACTATCTCTGTCCAGCGCCAATTTATCCATTTGCATTTGGCGTTATTGTTTTTAATATTAAAAATATTCTTGTATTTGTGTATTTTTTTTTATATAAATGTTATTACATAGTAGAAGTATTTTTGTCATTTTCCCTTCATTTGTACTGCGTTTTGATATAATAATTTATATTCAAAGATTAATATACAAAAATTAAATAGGTAGATTGGCGGTGGAAGGTGGTAGTACAATTTTATAAGTTTTCGTAAAATAATTTCACAAAATGAAGAGATGGCGAAGCGCTTTCGTATTTGGGTTTGCTTTCAATGTGTTATCATCGAATAGTCCATACATATAACTCGTCGTCTGTGCTACAGGCCTTATGCTGCGCGTTCTGTTTCTTGTTGCGATGGTTACTTACAGGATGGTACAAGTAGTCGATCCAACCCTGTCGTCCATCACTACTTATTGATTGTGTGTTGTGGAGTTGTACGAGCAACAAACACGGTCCGACAGAAAATTTGTAAGACTTTTCAGTGAATTTTGTAGCTTCAGAAAATGCTCTTCATCTTCTGAATTATGTAGCTTCTATTGTCCAATTTTGCTTACTTATGTTAACACTTTCTACATTCTTGCTTAGGATGCACTCATCTGGCGGTTTCTTTAGTTTCTACGTTTTTCTTTTCATAAAATATCAAATCAAATATGTCCTTCTATCAAACATGATGCTGTGTTAAGTCATCTCGAACTCAAAAACTCTATTTATACCGTTTTAACTCAAAAAATTGCAGTTGCTACAGTATTTTTACTCCAATTCACAGCTTTATTTTTTACTCCAAAAATAATATTCTTCAAAATATTTCATTTTATATACTCCCTCCGTCCAGCTAGAAAGTATACATGTTTCTATTTTGGACGTCCAATTAAAAGTAAACATTTCATTAAATACCTTACTTTTTTCCACAAATACCCCTACTTTACATCACATCATTACTTTTACACCAAAAAGCAAAGGCAAAAATGTCATTACACTACTTTTAACACCGCACCAAAAATAATTGTATACTTTTTTTGTGGACGGAGGGAGTATTATTTTAAACTATTTTTTATATCTATAATTAATATTATATTTTTAAAAAATATATAAAATAAATAATAAATAAAAGAATTAATATGTAAAAAAAAAAAACAAGCCAATGCTATAAAATGGTGTTGCACTGTAGCAAACACCATCAAAAATATAATTCCATTGGAGTGCAAAAACTCCATGTACGCCGGAATTGCACTGAAAAAGGCTACCCATTGGAGATGGCCTTACAGCAAAGGGAATAGAAAGCTAAGAGCATAGGCAATGACCAAAATAAATAAATAAAATCTCTATATCACACGTGTCCGCCAGGTATGTCCCAGGTAATTTTCCTCCTCTCATTTTGTTTGAGTATCTCAATTTTCTGAAAAATCAAGAAATGCCTTTCAAATTTAACTTCAAACAATGTCTCGATGCGGGTCTTAGAGAGGGAGAGCGAAGATATGAGATCGAAAAATTCATCTATGTTGCCTCTACTTCGCGAGGCCATTCCGAGGTTGAATTGAAATTTTCACCGTTGATTTTTTTATCGTTGCATTATATTTTTTTCGAAGGGTAAAGAGAAATGGTATCGAAAACAAAGAGAAGATTTTTGAATTAAGGCCAATGTATTAGCTGGAATGAGGCAATAAGACTATGGTTATGAACTCTTTAATATTTCATTCGTCCTAATTCAAAATATTTTTTTTACTATTTTTGTCTGTCATACTTAAAAGTATTCATTTTTTTGTTTTTTAATAAAAATAATCGTACACTAATACCAAAATACATTTTAACTTTATTTAAATTATAAGCATACTATTATACATACAAATTATTTATACAAAAAGTTAAAAAATAAAAATGTAAAATTTTTTTACACACCTTCACTAATAATAAAAATCCCAAATGACCAAAGGGACCGATGGAGTATTTTTTTACTATACAATTTTGAGATTTTTTATGAAAGGTTATTACATTTTTATATAAAATTATAATTATTTTATCTACAGAACTAAAATACAGGCACAAAAATAAAGTACAAATTAAACAAACACTTGGCTATATATCTATCGAATGCTTTTCACCTCATAAATTCAACAACCTAAAACAATTAAAATTGTCATAATATACAAGTAAATTTGATTATGGGCTAAAATAGGAGTTGTATATTTATATTTGGATATTTAAATAATAATTGAATATAATATTTTGTAAATTAATAGTAATAATATATTTTTATAAAATAGCGTGGACAATGCATAATATTAAAAAAAAAAAAAAATCTTAAAAAAATACTCAATATAATATTATATTTCCTTTGTTCAAAAATAATGTGTTCTTTTGTCTTATTTGATTGTCTTTGTAAATATATTAGTGTTTTTTCTTTTAATCTTTTTTCTTTTTTTTTTTTTTTATAAATGATATCTTTATAATTAAAAATATTTAGTACAATAATACTCAATAAAACTTTTAAAAACAAAATAAATTAAAAGTTTATATATTTTTTGTTTTATTGTTTGGCATAGTTCTCCTAGTATGTAACTGCAATTAGTATTTGACATTTAAATTTTATTTTTTCCTTCATTATTTTTTCATATAAAATATTATATTAAAATATTATTCAAATCTAAATTATATTTAAAATTAACTTCAAATCATAACCAAACAAAATTTTAAAAATTAAATTTATAAAATATAATATTCCATCATTTCGGAATTAATCAATCTATTTTGCTATTTAACTATATCCGAAATAATATAAAGTATTTGTTTTTTGGTAGTTGTTCTTCTAATAATATAAAAAAGAACTAAACTTTACATTTTACATATTGTTATAAGAATGCAATCAATATAATTTAACTGTCATAAAATATCACATATGTAAATTTATACATTCATCACTTACTTTGCTGGTTTATTTTGATGGCTATTAAGTTCAGCCGAGAATGAACAAAATTACTATATAAAAAAAAGAATAATAACGACTGCAAAATTTTTATGTCACCAAAAAAAAAAAAAAACAAGGATAAACTGTTTTTTAGTTCGGCAAGCCTATCGCAAACTAGTCTCATAAGTAAAAGTTTTTCGTTGTTTTAGTTCTCCAGCGCCGGAGAGGCCGCGTGGCTCGCCGGAAGATAGATATATTCATACGGGATAGAGAAAATAATAATTTCTTGAATCACATCCAAATACATTGTTTAAAATTTTAATAATTCTTGAATATGATATTTTGAATATAATTAAAAATATTTATTTTTTAACAGTTTTTTTATTTTTTTAAAATTTAAATATAATTATAAAAAATCATTTAAAAAAAGGCAAAATCATTAGAAAATACTATATCATCTACAAAATTATGCCAAAAATTTTTAGCAAAATTAATTTATAAAAAAGTTATTCTTTCCGTCTCGGATAATTGTTCATATTAGTATATCAGTGTAGACATGAAGATTTAAGTAAAATATAATTAGTGAATAATTAAAAAATTTATTAATAAAATAATTATAAATAAAATTAAAATAAGTAAATAATTTAATTAAAAATTTAAAATTATAAATAATGAATTTTAAAATATAGTTGAAATATATATTCCCTCCGTTCTATTTTTATATATCCATTTATTTTTTGCACGAATTTTTAAAAATATTAGTATTATATTGGGATAAAATAAAAATAAACGTAAAAAGATTAAATTGTATGATATAAAAATAATGACATCTATATAATATATTATAAATTAGAAAGAAATTTGTAATGTTAGATAAATAATATAATTACTAAAAAAAATAAATACTTTATTAGGAGATGAATCAAAATAAAAAAAATAGATAAATTATTAAGGGACGAACATAATAAATATATTTGAAAAATAGAAAGAGCAAAAATTTATATGAGAATAAATGTAAGAGCGAATATACTATGGTAAGTATACTAATAATTGGAAAGTTTATCCAAAAGTTTTTATTACGTCAAGTGGGCCCACTCGATTTTGGAAACAAAATTAATTTTGGTAGGAAAGGGTTTTAGCCGCCATTAGGGTTTTAGTCTCGTTTTCGAAGTTCCTATATATAAATTTTTATATTTATGTCTTCACTCGATTTTTGATTTAGGGTTTCAAACGGCGCCTCTTTTTGTACTTTCTTTATTTAATTTATTTTTTCATTCCTATTTATAAAAATTGATTTATTTAATAGAAAATTTCGGAGGTATTCGTTGCAAATTTGGAGAGAAATCTTTTGATTCATCGTATTTTTTGAATTCGATTTTATTTCTCTGGATTGGTGATATATTCCGATTTTAATCGATTTAGGATTTGAAATTTGATTTTGGGGATTTGGATAATTTTATTTTGATTTGTGGAAACAATCCTGTTCTTATTTAAATTGATTGATTTTTTATTTTTATTCTTTGTATTTGGAATTCGATTTCGATCAGAAGACAATCGCGGATGGGTTTTTCCGATCCTACGCCTCCGCCGACCATTGCGTCGCCGCCCATGTTCGGCGAGGGCGGCGGATATTGGGCGGCGTTTAGCAGCGAACAGCAGCAGAGCTATCAAAATCAACAATCGAATTCAATTTCCCAATTCGATCAGTTCTATACCTACCATAATCAAAACCCTAATCCCCCTTTCAAGCGATTAAAGCCTTCTGAAAAACCCCCAAATTATTCACAACCGAATCGACCATCGAATCCGCTAACCATTCCTGGAAACAGAGGAACGAGCCACATCTTCTACAAAACCAGGATTTGCGCCAAGTTCATCGAAGGAACTTGCCGGAATGGCGAGCACTGCACGTTCGCGCACGGTCCCGATGATCTTCGCGAACCGCCATCGAATTGGCAGGATTTGGTGAGGGAAATGGAGAAGGATAAGGGCGCCGCCGTCGGTGGTGGTGTCGCCGGCGGCGGTGGCTCCGGCGTCGGCGGGGTGTGGGGGGAGGAGAGGGGTTTGATGCATAGGATGAAGATATGTAAAAAGTATTTCAATGGAGAAGAGTGTCCCTACGGTGATAAGTGTAACTTTTTGCACGAGCGCGGCCCTCAGCCGCCGGCGAAGAAGGTCAGGGTGGATCCGCCGGGGCCGGGGTACGGCGAGAGGGAATCCTCGGCTATAAGTATTGGATTAATGGCGGATCGTGGCGATCCGGTTGGTGCTTGGAAGACGAGGATGTGTAGCAAGTGGGAGATGGGGCAATGCCGGTATGGAGACCGGTGTCATTACGCGCACGGATCGTCAGGTATATATATTGAGTCGATTGATTTTGTTTAGTGTTGCTTTGGATTGTCTTAGTTTTTCGTTGAATGATTCGTGTTAGTATTTTCTCTGTCGATCTTGCAATGATTGTGGGTATAGGTATATATCTATTGATCCGTGTTTAGATGGGAGTTTTGGAATTTTCGAAAATGTTAGGAATAGTAAACATTATATTTAATGTGATATTTTGTGAAAGAAAAGTATATCTATATTGATGTTGATTAATAATGTTAAAAGTTTCGAAAGTATATATATCTATCGATGTTTGGTTTGTGTTTAATGTTGTTTTGGTTTGTTCTAGTTTTTGTCGAATGGTTTCGTGTTTTTCTTTTCTTTGTTGTCGAGCTTGGATCATTAGGTATATATCAAACAATTGATTGTGTTTAACGTTGCTTTGGTTGGTTCTAGTTTTTCGCCAAATTGCATATGTTTGTGGATTTCGACTACTCGACTTGAATTTGATCTATAAGTTTAAAAAAAATTACATCTTTGAAATGAGTTTTGTTTCGATGATGTTTAGTAAGGATGTTTGGTTTGTTCTCAAAGTTTTAACATTTTCGGGTGAGTCTGAGTGCTGTTTTATAAAGCTCTTTTTTGCGTATTGTTGATGTGCATTGTGAAAATGGTATAAATTTTCATTGTTATGTGTTCTTATATTCTTTCTCTACCTAATTTTGTGCGTATATGCATTGATTGCGAAACGAATCGATTTTGTCTGAATGTCATGATCGTTGATCTGATCTGTACCGATACCTTAACAGATCTGATTCTATGCGATGGGCCGGAAATGGGTGTGATCGGCGGCGGCGGTGCGATTTCGAGAAAGGCGGTGGGTTCTGTACACGGTGGAGCTCCGCCGGCGAACATGGCCGTTGGCGACGGAGATGGTGGAGGGGGAGAGGAGAAGAGGTCGAAATGGAAGTTGAATAAGAAGATTAACCGGATCTACGCCGACTGGTTGGATGACGTGTCGCCGCCGCGCGGCCTCCCCGGCACTGCATAGATTTGATCCGGAGAATTTTTTGTGTTTGGCGTGTAATAATTAGGGTAATTTTTTATTTTTGATTCGAAATTTTGATATTTGTATTTGAAATTTATTTGATATTTTACAATAAGGATAATAAAGATTATTTGATATGAAAGAAAATATTGCCTCTTGTGGTTTGAATCTTGGGTTAAACAAATTAATAATAATAATAATATTAATATTAGTATTAGTATTAGTATTAGTATTTGATTTTAAGAATAAAAAATAAAATGTATCAAGCCCAAATTTGATTAGGCTCAAATAATTAGGCCCATTTAAAGATCAAGCCCGAGATTATATATACAAATATGAAAAGCCATTTTTTCATTAGTTTGAAATTATTAGTAGTATTATATAAGAGTTTTGAGAGATTTAATTTTGAATTTTTTAAAATAAAAAATAATTAAATATTTTATATAATATCTTATGAAAAAAATTATTTTAACGTGATGTTTATTTAATAATCACTGTAATGTCAAAATTTTAAAAAATAAAATTATATAATGAATCTTAATTTCATCGGACCGGTTGTTTTATTGTTTTAGAAATATTATTACTAGTTATTAGAAATTTTTAAAATATTTTGAGTGAAATCATTTTCACTAAATTTTAAATAGTTTATGAGAAGAATATGATATATATATTAATTTAAATAATATTTTAATACGATATTTTATAAAATAAAATACTCTATTAGTCCCGTATGAAGAGCACCGTTTGCTTTTTGCACGTAAATTTTTAAATATTAGTATTATATTAATTTATAGTAAAAAAAAATATATATATATATAGTATATTTATAAAAGTTATTTGCCAGTGTAATATATAGAATATTTATTATGTCAGGTAAACAGTACAGTTAATGAACTTGTTTTATCATTGAACGAAAATGATATTTTTTCTTATGGAATGGAGTGAGTAATATATTTTCATTAAAAATTATATAAATAAACTATAAAAGACCAAACAAATCCATTATTACTGACGAATTTAATCAAGCAAACTCATAGACATATAATTACAATCAAATGAATGAAATGGGATACTTAGGTTGTTTACTAGGAAGAAATACTCCCCAATGCTTCTCGACTTCAGGGCTCTTTTGATTCTCGTCGATCACATCGAATATATACGTTTCGATCGGTTTCCCGGGCTTTCTCGGTGTCCCATTTCGTACAAAATTAACCAAATTATTGTTATAAGTTTGCGCATTCTCCATAGAAGTCGCGGTCCCTCCATCACTGGGCCATCCCGTCTCGGTCACAACAATGTCAACATTAGGCCCCCCTGCCGCCCCCGTTGCTACGCTAAATGCATCCACAATAGCACTAAATAAATTCTTATATTCGTATTGCCCGTCCTTTACGACAGGAGCATCAGATCTAAAAAGCGCGTAGTCCAAACTGATATCTTTCGGGTTACTTATATACACGAAGTAGGGATAGACGTTGACGAGAAGAGGCGCTTGATTTTCTTGAAGAAATTGGATTATGGGATTTATGAACGGGGCGAATTTGGGTTTAAAAGCTCCAGCAGAGGGAGGGTAAGAAGTTCTTAAGACAGCTGCGCGTAAGGCAGTGGAAACCGGGACATTATTGTTCAGGGCAGTTTCTCGGAGGGCTTTGTGGATGTTTACCATTGCGGGGCCCACGAACGGGGCGAAACTTCCGGTGCTGGGATCGTATGGGGTTATCTCATTTCCGACTGCAATGTATCTGAAGTTCACTTTGTTAGAATATTGGGCAACGTTGTTTTGCACCCAAGATTTCGCCGCGTTGTAATCGTTGGCGATCGATTGGATGTTCTGATTCCGAACTCCTATTATGACCGAGAAACTGGGCTTTTCTGAAAGAGCTTTAAGAATATCCGTGTTCGGTTCAAATATTCGGATATTTGTAATACCGTTACTTTTGCATAGCTCAAGAACTTCGTTCGGTGAGGGTAAATTGTCGCCAAGAGTACCGTAATTGACTCCTACGATTGCACCTACATGTCACAGATCGAGAAAAGAATATTTTGACATTATTCATCAGCAGCAGTAGCAGTAGATTTTTCAAATAACATTACATAAAATAGTTAATTTATTATTATTTTTTGAAATAATTAATATTTCAAATTTTCGAAAAAACTTTTATATGAATTAAACGTAAATCGGTAAATAGAAAGTTATACGAACATCTTACATGCGAGAAAATAACATGGGACATAAAAAATAGCATAGAGACAATTCTTGCAAAATTCTTCATTGTAATCATTTATGTGATGAAGAATGAAATAATTCAATTTATTTGAATACATATTATATACACTATTGTTTCTCTTTTAATAATTGATATTTTTGGGACATTTGAGTTTATTTAATGTTTACATTTAATATTGAGCCATTGAAAGCATGGAATCTTTCATAATTGTACTAACCAAAAAAAAAAAAAAAATGATTAATGACGTAATTAATGTCAATGGTATTGATAGCAACTTATATTATTTTGATAATTGATTATACTTACTTAAAATTAATTTTACATCAAGGATGTGTTTGTTCGAGGGTTTGGATTTTGAGTTGGGATTTAAATAATAAAATTTTTGAATTTGAATAGTTGTATGATGTGATATAAATAGGTGTTGATGTGATGTTTTGAATGTAAAATTTATTTTTAGTATAATATAAAAAATGAAAAATAAATATTTGATTTAATGTTTTTGGGGGAAAAAAAAAAGGATGAATAGTAAGATTTTGTAAAAATCTTATAACCGAACACACCCTAATAAGAAATGATTTACATATATATATATATATACTTCCTCCGTCCACACACAAAGTAAATATTTATTTTTGGCGCGGTATTTAAAAAATAATAGTATTTTAATTATAGTGGGTAGTTAAAAATAGTATAATGCTTTGCTTTTTTGGTGTAAAAGTAATGATCTTGATGTAAAGTAAAGGTATTTGTGAAAAAAAAGTGAAGTATTTAATTAAATGTTTACATTGTAATTGGATATTCCAAAATTGAAATATGTATATCTTCTGACCGAAAGGAGGGAGTATAATTTATATTTGCCTTTCTTAAAATAATTTCCTATTCAACACTATAATCGGATGGTTAGTGCATTTTGGAAATATTTGGTTTCAATTTAATTTTTTCTTTATTATTGAATCTACAGTTTCTATCTAAATATATTATTTTTTAAAAATAAATATTACATTAAAATAATATTTATAAAATTGAAATAAAAAAACTCAAACCAAACAAACCTAACATTCCGACTGAATAAAGATTACCTTTACGATACAATTTCTTTCAATATGAGGTAAACTATGCAATAAATTTTATACATAATTTTTTTTATATATTTATTCTAAATCAAAATTTGAGATATTTTTTTTCATTAAATTTTCTATAAAATATATATTTTATTTTTTATGTGTTTTTTTTTAAAAAAAATTAATTTGAATTTGATATTAAAATAATATTTAATAAAATATTTTATTTTATTTTATTTTTTCAAGAAACTAATAATCTAAATAGTAAAATTTTAAAAAAAATTGTATAGAAATATTTACTGTATTTAAATATAGTCAATATAACAAGTGAACATGCAAATTATGAATAACTTCTTAAAATAATAAATAAATAAAAAGTTTGTTTAATTTGTATTTATTTAATTTCTTTTTTTTTTTTTCTTTGAAATTTAGTTTGAGAAAAAATAATAATAATACTTCTTCTGTCGTCCTATGTAGATTGCCCCTATTTTTCATTTACGTCCCAAATAATTTATCTTTTTAAAAATATATATATATAATTATATGTTTTAATTACATTATAAATTTTATAATTTATAATTTTCTTAATTATTTAGTTATTTTAATTTATAATTATTTTTATTATACAATAATTATTTTTACTAATACACTTTATAATTATTACTAATTATACTTTATTAAAATTGTCGTATCTATAGTAACATGGACAATTTATCCGGGATGAAGAGAGTATATATTTTTTGTTTATTAAAAATCATATATAATAAATAATAGAAATAGTGATTTCAAATGGAACCCAAACTTTTACGATGGAAATTAAAATGATAAGAGTAAATACGAAGGATTTTTCTTATTATTTGTATTCAATAATTATTTATTCTATTTTAAATATGTTAAATTATACAAATTGTACATGTGATTTTATGAAATTGCGTCAAATCTCCTGTACCTATAACTCTATGTTTAACCCCCTCGGCGATCTTTATTTAACGGTATTTGACTTAAATGTACTCAAACTGCAAATAAATTCTAGAATATCAATTTATAAACTCCTAATATATTCATTTCTCTCATATTTAGTCTGAAAAAATAGTAAATATACTCAAAATTAGTTATTTTTCTCAGGTTTTAAGAATTTGCTTTTACTATTTTTTAAGGATAAATATAAAAAATAAATATATTTGCAATTTTAGGAATTTAGAATTTAAGATTTTAAATTTTTTTTCGCAATTTCGGCGCATTTAGGTAAAATACCGTTTAAATAAGGACTTTCCAGAGGATTTAAACGCAATTTCGTGAAACTAGAAGTAAATTTTGTGCAATTTAACCTTTTAAATATCATAACTAAAATGTATGCTTCATTTCAAAATTAACTTGTACTTTTTAAAAAATATTTTAACATTCATATCATATGTCTCCAAAAAATTAAAAATAAAAATAAAAAAATTATTGCCTATATAGGCTATGTTTAGCCAAATTTTTAAATGGATTGAATTTTTTTATTTTTTTATTTTTTTTTAAGTGTGGTATAAAAAAAATTGTATCAAAAATATAAAATATAATATTATTTTAAATTGAATAGTGTTTGATTTATAACTTTTTATAATTTTTTTTTTTAACTTTTTTACATTTTTACATTTTAAAATATTCTATATTATTATTTTAAAAGAATATCAATTCAAATAGTATTAATAGAACATAGCCATAATTGAAATTATTTTAATAAAATATAAAAATTCAAACCAAAGTCTACCAACCACAAATACTTCTTGGGCCAACGAGTTAGGCTCAATTTGGATTCGCTTTGTAAAGTACTTTTGCTTCTATTTCTTAAAAAAAAAAAAAAAAAAAAAAAAAAAAAAAAGAAGGTATTTATTCATATTTGTATTGACTTCTCTTCGAAAGTTTTTTTAGACTCCAAAGTATTTTTCTGAAAAGCATTTTAGAGGATACTTTGATGAAAAAATTAGAAGCAGTTTTACTATATAAATTACCATTTTAACAATAACAATAACAATAACAATAACAATAATAATAATAATAATAATAATAATAATAATAACAAATTAAATAATAAAAAAATAAAATAAAAATAATTCATTTATATAAAAATTAAAAATAATTTCATTTTAATTATTAACTAATATATTTTATTTTAATTAAATTTAAAATTTATGATTGAAAATATCAAATTTTAAAAATATAAATTTTAATTATATAGTAGATAATTTAATATTTTTAAATGCTAATTTATAAAGTTAAAATAATTTGTAGAATAATATTATTTAAATTTTATTATACTTTTAATTTTCATTTTTCTAAAAAATTAAAAAATGCAAATATAGTTTCTACATAAAATTTAATAGATATATTTTCAATTAGTTTAGATAATTAAATTTTTTAAATATAATTTATAAAATTCTAAATAAATTAGAAAATTTTAATAAACAATACACTACTATTTACATTACTATGTCCTATTTGGTAATTTTAACAATTTAAAAGCACTTTCAACTTTATTATATCCAAATATTTTTTTTTATAAAAAACTGCTTTCATAATTATTCATCCAAACATAAAATAGAATTACTTTTACTTTTGACTTCTACTTCTACTTTTGGCTTCTACTTGTTTTTTTAAGCTAATTCAATCAGATTTTACTTGTGAATCTTACCTTACCAATAGGCCTAAAGTATTGATGAGGTGCTCAATTCATTTATTTAAAATTCAATTAAAATATATATATAGTTTTAAATTTTTGATATTATCCCAAACATCTTACAACCACACATAATTTAACAAATAGTATATCAAACAACCAATTAGATATGTCGTGGAACTATCCTATGCGATCTTTACAAACTTAACGATGTCATCAAGTGCGTTTGAATACGATTTTAAATTAAAATTAATATTATTCACTTCATATTGTAAAAATTAGAAAATAATAATAATAATAATAATAAAACACACCCGAACACAAAGAATTTGGTGACCCAATTTAATCTACGTCTTGAGACGACCAAGTTTAAATCATGGTACTTTCTCGATTCTAACTTAAGCTTCACAATACATCACCTTGTACGATCTTCAATAAAAATATATAATTTTATCTTACAAATTATTATCTATTTAAATGAAAAACACAAATTAGCAGTCAATTTCAAATCGATTTTAAATTACAATAATTTTTTTTGAGAAATATTGTTCACAATTTTATAAAATTACAACTTATGCATTAATTGTTAGTGGCAATTTAATTGTTGACTTTGTCGAAACTTGATTGTACCTACTAAACCTAGCAATAGGTTATATATATAATAAGCCAAAAGTAATAATGTCATTTAAAGCCAATGATTCATCGCATTATTCAAATATATTCAACACATCCATTATCATTGACTAGTGAAAAACTAAAAGTAAAATTGTCGATAAATCCAACGTGGTTTCGAAATTCAGCGAAATTTTTTTCTATATTTTAAAAATTGTATGATACCTTTTTATACTTTTAAAAACATTGCATGAAATTCCACCACCATGAAAACTCCCTTGTACGATGAGAAGAAGATTTTCTATATGTATGTTTTGCATGGCGGTAGGTTTCATGCAATATTTTTCAAAGTATAAGGCGGCGCCATGCAATTTTTTAAAATAAAGTGGGGATTTACGTTGAGTTTTAAAACCACAATGAGATTTCATGCAATATTTTTTAAAGTATAAGGAGACGCAATACAATTTTTAAAGTAAATGAAAAATTTACATTAATTTTTGAAACCACAAGAAAGTTATGAACAATTTTGCCAAAACTAAATACATTTCGATTTGAAATTCCGATATTGATTTACATTTATTTAAATAATATTTTGATATATATTTTTTAGTATGATATCAAGTGTATTTACTTGTAAGATTTTGGTTTTGAATAGTAAGATTTCGAATTAAAATAATTGTTTGATGTGATATAAATATGTATTGATATGATGTTTTGAATGTAAAATTTAATTTTAGCGTAATATAATAAATAAAAAAGTAGATGTTTAATTTGTTATTTTTTAAAAAAAAATAAAAATTGAAATAGTAAAATCGAAAATAAAAGCTCACAAGTAAAATCAGGCTGAATATTATTGTAATAACAAATTCAAACAATTTTTTTTTTTTTCAAACTGACCCAAAAGAAACACTTTTATTAGTAATCTTACTTGCTGAATAGTAAAAATTTTTATTTTTAAATAAAAATCAAACACACCCATTAAAAATACCTAAAATGAAAATTAGTCAAAATTTTCGCTTACATGAACATAAGCAATTAGAATGATAGCAATAAATAATTAAATTTTATATGATCAAATCACTATGATTAATATATGTATATACACACCAAAAGTGATAATTAAATAAATATATGTGAGAAAAAATTAAAGTATATATATACTTACATTTAAAAATATTTCATAATTTTCACTATGATTTTCTTCTTTAAAAAATATTATATTAAAAATGTAATTTTTATTTAATAATTTAACTTGAGATATTAAACTAGCTAAAGTAAAAACACAACTAAATTTCTTAGACAAGTTTAAAACTCGATGGGTTGTATTATAACAATTCCTACATACGTATCACTTTATATATATATATATATATAATAACTTTGATAATCATGATTATAACAAATTATTTATCACAAAAAATAAATAAATAATGCACAAAGGCTAATAGAACGTAATAATATGTGCCCAATTTTCCTACATAATAATATATGTGTAATAACCCCTTTATTTAATTTTATATAAATTTGTGTTGGCAAGAAATTAATAAGTAATTATTGTGGATAAAAGTATGATACACCAATTTTTTATGGTCGAACAAAATTCAAGAAACACAATCATAAACTATGCCATTACATTTACACTTTTGGTAATGACAAACATAGTGACCACTAAGGTATTACTATTATTATTATTATTATTATTATTATTATTATTATTATTGATAAAAATAATTGTAACACATCACATATATTAATTAATTACAAATGAATTTTGTTGGTCGTTACAATGGTGAAATTCATGGGCATAATTATGATGGTTTGATACAAATGTTAAGAATAGAAAATATCATATACGACGTGCCCCTATTTGTATATATCATATATTTTGACAATATATTATTTTTGCATAATAAGCTGATTGTACGATATAATACAATATATAAATCACGCACTACATACTTCTATATAACACAATATATGTTGTATGTCTTGTGATGAAATATTGATTTCTTCAAATTAATGTACTAATTTGATCAAATCAGCATAGTGTTAATTTAATCAAATCAATACCCTAATCGTTTTAGTATATATATATATATATATACTCACACGTACTAGAACTTAGAATGGTGCTTGGTGGCACATATTGATAACATATATTATTGTTGATCTCAACATAATACTTATATATATATATATTCATAAGCAAACTTGTAAATATATTTTATCAATATATAAGCAATATATTATATAATAATTGAAATTATATGCTAGTAAGTCATTTTATAATAATTAAAGTCATATGATGACAATATATATAATAATCAATTACACCCTAATTACTTATATATATATAAAAGAAAAATAAAAACGAAATTTAGAATTTGTGTGATTGTAGTTTAAAATTGATTTGATGTGGAGTGTTGCTTTGAATTTTTATGTATATAATATTTTAATATGATATTTTGTAAAAAAATATATTTTTATTAAAAATCATACGAAATAGTGATCTTTTATTTAAAAATAAAATCAGGTTACACCATCAATCAATGTTCCATTTATATAATTTAATAAAGAATTAAATAAAGTTATGGAGAAAAACAAGGATGGCGATGAGAAGAGCAACAAAGAAATAAAAGGCAAGATAACTTTTATTCTTTGATAAATAAGTATATATGTACATATACATATATATTATAAATTATATTATTTGTCATAAATTTTAATTGATGAGTAATTGATTTTATTGAGTTTTATAAAATACATATACAATTTTCAAATTACGTAAGATAATGATAAATTTTTAATAAATTGTGTGCAGGTACAATGTCATTTATAAAAAATAGTATTCAATAAATTGTAAAAATATGTGATCAACATGTGTGAAATTTTAATGATATAGAAATAAAACAACGACATCCATCACATTAACCATAAAATCAAATTCTCAAAATATTTCAAATAAATGACATAAAATGAAAAACAGTCTTACATGTAAAACAAAAAATTTACAATTTTCTTTTTATATGAATTACATGTGCTCGAATTTAATCATGTAAATTATTGGAATATGTTTATATCTTGCGAACTTGTCATATATCAAGTCGATTAAGCTAATACTACAAGAGAGCATCCATGTAAAGTTTTTCATTTAATTTATAAAATAATAATAATAATAATGCAATTTTTGTTGAAAAATATGAGGCAATAATAAGGCAGAATGAAGAAGAGCTGAGAAAACCTCTTCCCGCAGAGCAAAATATGGTCGATAGTGCTCCAGTATACCCGTATCACTCTCAAAAGTAAAACGACTTATATTTTCTCGAAACAACATCGCAAACCAGAAATTTGGCGAAAATGAAAAGAAGAGTAAAATAGTAGCTCTCTATCTAACAAACTTTTGGGGATTCTATCTGAATATGGGTGATACATCATATTTATTATGATATTATATGAATGGTTAATTCTCAATATTATCTCAAATTTGTATATGGAAATCAAAATTTTAAGATATGACTTATTTGTTTGGTATGGATAGAGTTTTTTTTTTTTTTTTTTTTTAATTTCTTTATCCTACCTGTGAGCTCACCGATTCGGTTCGGCGTCCGATCCGAATTTGTAACTCGGTTCGACACGTAATTATGTGAAATAGATACTCATATTATCTCATATATTTCTCACTCATTATAATTTGATTTTGAGAATAGACTAAACAATTAATCATTATTTGATTTATTGAATTCTCAAAATAAAAATTCCTACTATTTTTAAGTTCAAGAGAGCATTGTGTTGATTTGATCAAATCAACACAATAATTTAAAACAATCAGCATTCAATCACAAAGCAGACAACATAGATTGTATTGATTATTTTGTTATTATTGGATCTATTAGAAGATAAGGAATGTCGTATCGAGCTATTATCGGGAAGGATCGCGTGGGGTGCGCACTCAAGAATGCTTATACGATATTGAACAAAGTGTTTAATAATTACATGAATTTGTATATGGAAGGATGATTTAGTCATGTCCATGACTAAAAGAGGGTTATATAATGTAGTATGAAAAACCACGTATTTTCTAAATACTGTGAGATATTTTGAAAATTATTATTATCAAAAATAAAAATTAATTAAATTAATTTCTCAATAAAACTCTCAAAATTCCGATTACATTAAATATTTAAAGTGAAGAGATTTAATCTCTTAAATTTCAAATTAAAAGTTTTGCAATTTTTCAATTGGCAGCTTTTGAGATTTAAATCTGAAAGGTGCATCTTTTATTTGAATAGACATTTCAAAGTTTATTAAATAAAACTTGTCTTCACAAATTTTGACAGAACAAAAAAATTATGCAAATTCTTGTCTGCAGAATTAATCTGGTGCGCAAATAATTTCTCAATATTTTACTTATTCTTTTTTTCGCCTAAAATTCGAGTGTTGCTTTGTTTTATCTTCGTATGAATTTCGTGTAACCCGGGGCGTTAATAGGGTCGAAATATCATATAAAGACTCAAAGTATATCCAAGATCGTGTATAGCCTGCGAAATTTTATTTCTTTATATTTTCATTCAATTCAGATTATTTATCAAGCAGATTGCTATATAAAAATACGCGTGGTGTGAATCATATATTATACAAGTTGTATAATCTGTTTATTGCATTAAAATCACAATAATGTGTTACATGAAATATATAATATGGCTGTCAAAATATGTACTATATATATTGTATTAACATATGTTATCGAATTATGTATTGTATTGTATTGTATAACCTAATTATTGTGTTAAAATCAATATATTGCACTACATAAAATTATATAATATTGTAGTGTCAAAACATGTGCTATATAT
The DNA here is from genome assembly GCF_009805555.1 of Andrographis paniculata. Lineage (NCBI taxonomy): Eukaryota > Viridiplantae > Streptophyta > Magnoliopsida > Lamiales > Acanthaceae > Andrographis > Andrographis paniculata. The sequence continues at coordinate 2,257,660 of NW_026137424.1, forward strand.
TGTACTCCCTCCGTCCCAGACGAAAATATCTATTGAATTTTTTATTGATTGAAAGTATATAAGATGATTTCAATATTTTTATTATTGGTACTTTATGTAAATATATAACGGTATGCTTGTAATTTATGTAAAAATTAATGATATTTTGAAATTAGTGTGTGAAATAAATATGAAATAAATACTTTTGAGTATGACTGACAAAAATGATAAAAATGTATACTTTTAGTTAGGACGGAAGGGTATTAACATGTGCTATCGGATTATATTATTATATTGTGTTATATAATCTCTTTATTATGCTGAAATTATAATATATTATGTTATATAAAATTATGCAATGTACTATAAAAATATGTATTATATATTGTATTAATATAAATAGTTGAATATGTGATTATTATTATTATTATTATTATTATTATTATTATTATTATGGTATTCAACAAAATTGTATGATATGGAACAATATAATGAAATAAATCATTTGTGCAATATCACTATCATATATTTCATCACCATACTAAAAATAAATAAAAGTTATTATTATTATTATTAATATTATTATGGATGACTAAATTCCAAGTGAAAGGGTTTCCAATGAAAGGGTTATAAATTATGCAAGTTTGTAGGGCAATTATACTTCACCCAAATTGCCATTCCTTCCCTACACTAAATACACCATCCAAATAATTTTAACTTCTCTATCAATGATAAATTAATAATTAAATATACATATATATGTCTGTATAAATTTGGTATTTAAAAAAAATATATATATATATTTAATATTTTTTTACAAAAAAAAAAAAAGAAAAAACAAGAGAATAATCATGTGACCTTAATTTTATTTTTGAAAAAACAACAAATAAAAAAATGAATGTTCTATATAAGCTCATATATCAAAATCCAAATTTAGAAATACATAATATTAAAAAAAAAATAAAAATGGCCATTTATGTCGAAAAAAATTAATTATAAGACAATCACACATTGTATTGTGCTAAAATGGAAATTATCTGCATACTAATATATACATATGTATATATATATATATATAATATTCATATGTGCAATTTTATTATTATTATTAAGGTAAATAAGCATAAAATATATTTGTGATACATATTAGTGGGCATAAATCCTATGTTTAAAAAATCAACGCAATATTCTTTATGTTTTATTAAATTTTAATATTTTCTCAACTCATCTTTTTAAACTAACATAGATAAATATATTACTATATGACTGTTTTACCCTGATATTACATATTGTTCAACTATCTTTTTGTTCCATGAAATAACATTATTTTAGTTTTAAAATCCATTAATAAATATATTTAAAATTAAATTAATATTAAAATTATTTAATTTGATAAAATATATTAAATATATATATATATATATTTTATGTAATATCACATCGCCGCCTTCTCGTAGATCAGGTTGCTAATGCGCTTGATGTCGTCAGGGGTGGCCAATCTTCGAAATCACGGGCTATGTAATGCTCAGGATGTTTTCGCTCAGCATCTTTCAATGGCGCTTAACTCCTCCCTTCTCTAATCCATTTTCATATTTTTTTCTTCTTGGCATTCCGTCGGTCTCCCGAAGAAACTTCGATGATTCTTTTTATTAGGTAGTTATTACTGTCTAACGATATTGAATTTTAAAATTCTAAAATTTCTGAATTTTTCGGCCAAAAATTTTGCCGGAGCATAAGCCTTCGACATCAAGGCAATCTCAAATAAAAAATGGGATGAAAATTTTAAAAAGTTTTAAATATATATATATATATCTTCTAAGCATCAATAGGGTCTAAACAAGCGCAAAAAATGTGACTTATGCTAAAAAAATAACACAAGCTATTATATGTACATGAAACATAACACAGGTGTCTGCAATAGATTTTATTCTTATTATTATTATTTTTTTAATCTTTTATTTTTTTTGCTGAGAATGATATATCATGATATATTGTACTAATATTGCTAATTGCAAAATAATAATAATAATAAAATGAAAAATCAGAACATCAATCTCAAATAGAAAAGGTAAAAATTTTTATTTATTTTTTTTCTTTTTTGCTACAAATTAATAATATAATATTAACATTAAAAAAGTTACATGAAAAAAAAATATTAATCCTATTACAAGACTGAGGTAATATTATTTTTTTTAAAGAAAATCGCTATAGATAAGATAAATAAAATATTATATTGCAGAATCATAATACTGTTATTAATATTTCTAAAAAATGAATAAGTATTTATTGAATTCTAAAAAATTTGTTGAATCACATTTGAAAAAAAAAAATCATATTTAAAAATATATTATTTCATATATTCATTTACATTTTATACGATAAATTAAAAATATATGTTGATTAAAATGTCATCATATATACAAATGGATACATTAGCCCTGTTCTTCCATCGTCATTTTTAATAGCAATTTCACAAAAATAATAATACAAAATACAATATATTTTATACAAAAATAAAAAATTCAAAATACTCATTATAAAGTCAAAAAGTCAAATATTCAATTTAATATAATATATTTTATATTTTTCACACAATTTTTTATATCACATATAAAAAATTATTTCATCCAAAAGGTGTCAATTTGTAATAATAAGACAATTTGTGGTTGTTCAACATAATATATATATATATATATAGATAGTAGAAGGTATGTCTTAATATCAATATAGATATAATAAATGCATTGATATATGACAATAATATATGCAATACATATTACAATTAATTTAAACACATAAGATATGTCAATATAATACACATTTAAAATAAAATATACAATAAATGATGACAATTTACACAATATATGTTATATTAATTGAAGACATACACTGATAGACTATATTACTAATAGCAAATTAAATCTCAATTATTTATTTTGATATAATTTAATTTAATTAAAATAATTAAATATTGATTAAGAGTGTGGATTATTTCTTAATATATGCTTTAGCACATGATCCAATGTCTTAATGATAGGGCTAAGTAGCACTCTAATCATTTGTTAAGACATTGATATATGGTGTGGTAATTTTAAGTGAAAAATAAAAATAATTTATTATTCGTTTGTGAATCATATCTATTAAATAAATTAAAAAAAAAAAAGAAAAATTGGTTTGTTAAAATAATAAAATAAATATATTAATGATGGATAAATGCAGTGCGTGTTGAATCACAACATTCGACAATGTTGAATATAATAATTTCAATTGGTTTAGCAAATTGATTTTGTGATTTGGTTGTGGTCCAAATAGAAAAGACTAATTTATTATTATTATTATTATTATTATTATGTGTGTGTGTGAATTGGGACAAGGTGAGTACGAGACAGTCGGTCCATAAGCTAATCATAACAGTTTTGATAATTATAATGTTTCTTAACATAATTACACACAAAACACCAAATATTAGGGTGTGTGTTTTTTTTGGTTTATTTTTAAAAAATTTGTTTGTGTTTTGTATTAAAATAATGTTTGATAAAATAGTTTGTAAAAAAATATCTTTTTAAAAACGCAAAGTTCAAATAATAAAATTTGAAAAACTTTTGATAAAAAAAACACACTCTAATTGTTTGATTTTGATTTAAAATTTTTGTTGTAAATAATACTCCCTCCGTTTCAAATTGCATCTCTGGGTGTCTGGGTTAACGTAGATACGAGAATTTATGATATGTACAATTAGTAGATAAGTAATAATGTATTAGTGAAAATAAAATTTAAAATGAGATTAAAGTGTGTAATTATTTAAAAAAAAAATGATATGAGACGTGAGACAGACATAAACGACAATATGAACATAATAGGCGGCACGGAGAGAACATTTGAATGTGATATTATATTAGAAAAATATATATATTTTTATTAAAAAATCATACAACTTGAATAATATGACTTGAGTTTGAAACTCAAAACACACTGACTCTAAAATTGTATTCTTTGTCGGTTTGGTTTCAATTTTTTTTTTCTTTTTATACAACAATAATAATTTCCTCTTTTTCTAAAAATAAATAAATAAATAAATTATTACAACACAACTACTATTAAAAATAAAAATTCAAACTAAACTAAAAAAAAAAAAAAAGCGCTTATTTTGAAAAATCAGCACAAAAATAAAACCCGTGTTGTCTAATTTATATATACAATATATAAGTGTTGTATGAATATTTATTATATTGAATTAATGGTAATATATATTATATGAAACTATGCCATGTGTTATTCATTCAAACATTTTAATTTATAAATCATATTTGTTAATTATATCGTATTTTATTTTTAAATTATATTTGTGTGTTGTCTATCAACCATTTGCGTGTGTACATTGTAAGTAATAATATTATAAAAATGTATGTAGGGTGATTTGTGGATATGAATCATATGAAATATATATATATATATATATATGAGAGAATCGGATTTGTAGTAGATTTTATTCATTTAGGAAATGGAGCTCAAATTATTTATTACCCTAAATACCCGACAATATGTTATGTTGGTGGAGGAACAAATATTATATATTTATTTATTTGCTTATTTAATTGCATATATGTCATCACTCATATCTCACCCACAACACAACATATTTGGAAAATTTTTAAATGCTTTTTAATTTATACAGTTATTATGTATTTTGTATAGCATTTTCATAGGCTAATTAATTTTTATTAACTCTCTAACTATTCTTATATATATTAATTTACAAAAATATGTTAAATTAGAAGATTTAATAGTGTTGAATATTGCTAACCTAACATATGGGTTATTATCACTATTGACCAAAAAAAAAAAAATTAATAACCAGCAGCTAGTTGATATTACCTCTTTGTTTTCTTAATCGCATCGGATAAATTTCGGCTAAACCTAATAACCTACAAATTAGGTCCGACAAAACAAATCATACTGGACTAACCATATATGGTAGATAAGATCTGGAGACGTCGAGATTTGGATTCATGACCTGACGGTCACGAATTTATCCCCCCAACCCAACTTGAGTCTATAGATAAGAAAGTTTCCATAAAGATAAATTGTCACATGCCTACATTCACATTCAAAAAATAAATAAATAAATAATGCATGCATGCATATATATATATATATATATATTTGCACATGAAGTCCAAATTTATGTCTACTTGGAGGCAACACACTTTCGAGTGTCTCTACATAGGCTTATCTTATGGTACTATGCTATTGCTATGGCTATGCCTTTTGTAATTTTACACACACTCACACACCACACACTGAGACATATAGTCTTCCATATCTAAGCAAAAGTTGATGTATACCAACCTTCATGTGGCCAAATTTCACTTCAAACCAACTAAAAGCTAAACACACCATTATATTCCACCCCATGTGAATTCCTTTTTTTAAAAAAAACTAATAATGGGCATAGGCATGGAATTATAGAGACAGAATATATATATATATATGTAAATAAAGGGGTGTTTGACAATAGAAATTTTATAACAATATATTAGGATGATTATTTTCTGCACAAACAATATGCTGACACTGATGCTTGCCCACTCTCTAGTGCTAAAAGTTCATTAATGGGGTAAATAATATGTAGTGAAAGCACATATATGAGAACCACATATAATATTGATCCACAACATATAATTTGTATCAATATAGTACAAATACAAAATAAGAAGTTACCTGACTATAATTTATACAGCACGGGAATTTCAATAAACAGGTATATTCATAAAACATGCTGTAAAGTATGAACTGTCGGCACATGTTTTCAAATAACACAATATCTATTGTATTATATTATTTGTTTATTTTTTTATATATTGACTATGGTACTGATTTGTCCTAGTCAGGATAATCCGTAGTGAATGATGTTTTGTTTGGCAATGAAAAGTAGCACATTGTAAAGCCTTGCTTTGCTCTAATATTAAATAGAGAATCATTTGGATTTTGTCCCTATTCTAGGGTTCTATAGCTTCAAACACCAATAAGACTTGAAGGGAAACTTTTCTTTCCTTCTTTAAATATATATAAAAGGAAAGTGATGTTTCCCACCATTTTAGACCACTAAGGATCAAGAAAACAATAGAATACAACACCTCTAGCTTTATTAGGAGCTTAAAATTAGGCTTGAAATTAGGCAGAGGGGCGAAATGCATTTACAAAATTTGAAATTTATGATACTAGAATCTTATGTTATAGCTAGGCAAGAACATTTTAAGCACATTTAGCTCCAAGTTTATCTAGAAAATCGATAAAGAGATATCTAGAGACGATTTGATAAGCTTGTACCACAAATTCAATCAAGAGAAATTTTCGGGTCGTTTTCTTTGTTTCAAACTGATGTTTACAAAATAGATATGTCACTAATTTTATTCTACACTAGTGCACATTAGTATGAACCACAACCCACTACTTCGATAAATCAAACATCATTTGAATAAAACACACCAAATAATACTACTAATAATAATATTTCGAATCTTGACAATTCAAGTCATTGTCCAAAGAATTATACCCTCATATCTTGAAAGTGTAACCAACAACACAAATTTTTTGAAAAGATGCTATATGTGACTTGTTGAGAGAGACTTGAGATGAGGAAGCCAAAAAAAATATAAAATGGAAAAAGGCTTGACAGATAAGCATAATTAATTCACCTTTCTTGCCCCTATAATGATTCTAGCTAGTTTCATATAATCTTATGGATGTCATGTGTTGGATTTTAGACTATACTTGCACGTCCATGAACAACTATATGATCAGTCGTTGTAAAGGCAAAAAGAAAAATAAAATGGGCCCTGAAAACTCACCTCATCCACCATAATCTTAATTCCATGTCAAGTAACAATCACCATGAACTATCAAGGGCTGTTTCCAGAAGGATCACTGCTGGTGACAAAACTTAAACAAAATTATTTCCACGAGATTAGAGAGAAATATCCAGCAGTATTAAAAATTAAAAATAAAAGATTACATTTGATAATAAAGTAGAAGGACAAGAACAAATAATTGTGTGTAACTAAGAATTATAAAATAATGAGCAAAAAGATGGCTTTTTTGTTGTGTCTAACTCAAGTACTCTATTCCAGAAGACTTTTTGCTCACTTTTGAAGAAAATGGACAGGAAAAGAACAAAATAATAGGCAGATTATGCTGGCCAAACTTACCTAGCCAGAAGAGGGTAAGGGGTCAAACAAGAAACTGAACTTTCTTGTAACAGCATTCAGCAATGCAGCATTTTGGTAGGGGCCTCCCCCCCAAGCTTTGCACTCTCTCCTGCACAAAAACCAAATGCTTTAATTTTAATTTTTTTAATGCAAATGTGTGTTCGTGGTTGGGGGTGGGAAAATGAATGCAGTAGTAACTTGGGAAAAGCAAAATTAAATAAACTCTGGAACAATGCTGGATAGCTACTATAACAAGAGTATAAATAAATAAATAAAAATTAAAAACAGGGAGAAAATTGACTTGTCATTGGCACTGATAATTAGCAACTTAGTAGGGGACCCAAAGGCTCTGGCTGGGACTCTCTCTACAATAATTCATCGATCAAAACCTGACAAGTGAGGATGGATTACAACATGCAGGATCATATTATACTGTGCAGAAAATGAAGTCATATGAATTCCAAACATGTGAAAAGGAAAATGTTAAAGAAGAAAACTGTTGGTTGGCTGGTCCAGAGTAGTATTAATATCTCCTCTTTGAAGTAGCACAAATTAAAGAATGATGCATAAAATCAAAGGTACAGTCAGGAAGATATGAAGAGGTTGCTGGAGATATGGGACCAAGTGAGGATGAAACGTGTAGCCACCCCATATCATGGGGTAGACCAGATTCCTATAATTAATTATGTGGGATTTCAATAAAAATCCCATTTTTAGTTTTCACTAAATTTAATAAGCTACTTACTTTTACCGTGCATATATACTCAACACTTATCTTCCTTCCACTGATAAATGTGTATAAGATGTAATGTATACATATACATTACATATACATATATATGTATATATATATAGAGAGAGAGAGAGAGGGAGGGAGGGAGGTAATTAAAGGGTGGACAATATATTTCACAAACTCCATATTTCAACATCTCTTGACTCCTTAACCTATGTTTCCTTTAAATTCTCTTTCATTTCTTGCATTTCTCAGCCTATTCTTCCCCACCACCCTCTTACTTTAGAGAGAGAGAGAGAGATTGTGTAGGAAGGAAAATCACCTCTCACCCTCCTTCCAATCTTGTTTATACATAAGAGATGTTCATCAGACAATCTTATTGCAGATTCAAGCATAAAGCGGTGGCTCTAAGGCTTCTCTTAGTTCTCTTACTTGGCTCTACGCTATACAGAGAGCATTTGGGTTCGAATCACAACCCCGAAGCCATTCCTAGAGACTACCCCTCCTTGATCCCAACAATGGTGAGTTCATCAATGGCAAAGATGACATTCGATGGCTACCTAAGCTTTGACAATATCGAACATGCAGCAAAGGATTTTGGCAACATATACCATCTAATGCCGTCAGCAGTTTTACATCCGAAATCTGTTTCAGATATATCTTGCATCATAAAACATGTATTTAATCTAGGCTTGAATTCTGACCTCACGGTAGCCGCCAGGGGCCATGGCCACTCCGTGGAAGGCCAGGCACAGGCGGACCGGGGTATTGTAATCAATATGGAATCGCTTCGTGTACCTGATATGAGCTTTCACACTGGAAAGCATCCTTATGTGGAAGTGTCAGCTGGAGAACTTTGGATTGATATTTTGCATGAGAGTCTCAAAAAGGGACTTGCACCGAAATCCTGGACAGATTATCTTCATCTTACAGTCGGAGGGACATTGTCGAATGCTGGAATCAGCGGGCAAGCATTCCGGCATGGGCCGCAGATCAACAATGTTTACCAGCTGCAAGTTGTTACAGGTTAAATCGGTTACATTGCATGCATAATTATTTTTATTTTCAATTCAAACTGATCGACAAATGCAGGAGGAAATAATACATACATCTTCACAGAGAGTTTTCTGAGATTAATACAGGTGTCTCTGTGCAGGTAGAGGCGAAGTTGTAACATGTTCGGAAGAGCAGAACACTGATCTATTCCACGCTGTCCTTGGAGGATTGGGGCAATTCGGAATTATCACCCGGGCTCGAATTTCCCTTCAGCCAGCTCCAAAAATGGTTATTCCCTGATCAGAATAAAAACCAGGGCATTATTTAGCATGTAGGATATTATATATCAACCTTACATCGTGTTTCTCTTGTAACAGGTTAAATGGATAAGGGCACTGTACTCAGACTTCTCGACATTCACCAAAGATCAAGAAGATCTCTTAGCATCTGAAAAGTCCTTCGATTACATAGAGGGGTTCGTCATCATAAACAAAACAGGTCTACTGAATAACTGGAGATCATCTTTCATTCCCAAAGACCCGGTTCAGGCAGAAGAGTTCACTTCCGAAGGTAGGATTCTGTACTGCCTGGAAGTTGCAAAATACTTCACCCCACAAGAGGAGGATCATATCGATCAGGTGAGATGTTTTCTGAACTGTAATCGCATACAGCTACTCGAAAATGGAAATCCTCACCTTCATTTGCTGGTGTGCAGGATGTCGAAAACATGCTATCAGGACTAAATTACATTAAATCTACACTCTTCCAGGCACAAGTGCCTTACGTCGATTTCCTTGATAGAGTGCATGTTTCCGAAATGAAACTCCGGGAACAAGGCTTGTGGGAGGTGCCTCATCCATGGATCAATCTTCTTGTTCCAAAAAGCAGTATTCATGAATTTGCTAAAAATGTGTTTGGGAGCATTGTGAAAGACACCAGCAATGGCCCTGTACTGATCTACCCTGTCAACCAATCAAGGTACTAATCCCTTTAACCCACCCCCGTCCCCATCCCCATCTCCAGCACATTCCTTTTTGTGATATCCTAACATTCTTAAACAGGTGGAAGAACACAACATCTTTGATTACGCCGGGGGAGGATGTATTCTACTTGGTTGCTTTCCTATCCTCAGCAGTACCATTTTCGACAGGAAAGGATGGATTAGATTACATTGTCAGCCAAAACAATAGAATTCTGGATTTGTGTGAAAAGCCCCATCTCGGAATCAAACAGTATTTGCCACATTACAGCACTACAGAGGAGTGGAAAACTCACTTTGGCACTCACTGGGAAGCTTTCTCGAGAAGAAAATTGACCTACGATCCCCTGGCAATTCTGGCTCCTGGACATGGAATCTTCCAAAGAGCACGCGCCTTCGGACGACAGTGACCTCCAAATTGGAAGTTACTGGATGAACAGAGCTGCAAAAAAACGCAAGCACATAAATCAGAAGCCAACTAAATGTACAATAGAACAATTTTTGGGATTCATGCCTCTGATTTGAACACCATATCAAATGTGCTTTTCATGATTAAAGCATCCCATTCCCACCCTCGATAAAAACGTAGAAAGGCATTAATAATTGTTCCACTGTCAATTTGAGAAATAAGTTCATCAGTCTGGTTTGGTTTCTACCGTGGTGAATCGATTCTAATTTCTACAGCCGTAGGGTTAACCAGAGAATAGACGGTGAGGATTGAATGAGATTGCGACTGTACAACGCTCACTTCGATTGCACTGCAATTTATATACATTGTATATTCCTTAATCGCAGATGCGAATTATTAATCGAACAATACTTCCATGAAGAAGACGAAGAGCAGACACGAGGCTGCTGTTCAATCCGATGGATAATTATTTCACTGTCGCCTACGTTTAGGAAGAAGAAGAAGCACAAAATGCACTTGGACATTAATTGTTGAGTGTTGCAGCGAAAACGACGACGAAGAAGCAGCAGAAGCAAAATTGATCGGTAGCAGTAAAACAATGGAAAATCGAAGTGCAGTATGCAGGAAGCTATGCAAACAACTGAAATTTTGTCAAACCATGAGTTACGCCGTAAAATTGTCGACGATAGATATTCTGCAGCGAACCGGCGATGTAACACAAACACCGGCGACGATGTTTCCGGTGACGAAGATCCTATTCTTAATTCGGAATTTTGGTGGAATAAAAAAACACCTTAAACGTACTTATAATTATATAATTACTTCTATGTGTTTATTTAACCAAAATTTCCCAATTTTTTTTTTTTTTTTAAAAAAAAATGTTTCTTGAACACATTTATTTTTTTAGGGAAAAAATAATAGCAGCCCCTATAACCAACATATATTATAATATTATTTTGTTCCATATTAAATTTTTTATTTATATTTGGTGTTATTATTTTTTACATTAAAAATATTTTTAAAATTTTGTGATATTTTTTTATTATATTTTGATATAATAATTAATATTTAAAATTCTATAAAAAAATAAATGAAAAGTTTAATTTTGAATAAAAAAAATATAACATAAAACATGCTATAAATTATCTATAAATATAACTGGTCGCACATACATTGAGACTATTATTAATTTTTTTTCCCATATTCTTTTATATAAGACCAAAATTACATATAGAATTATATTATAACGCAACATTTGTATTTTGATAATTTTTTTTTATATTATGATCAAAATTGATACATTTTAGTTATATATATATTTTTTATTATATTTGAACTATTATTCATTTTTTTTTCATATTTTTTTATATATATTATTACATTAAATTAATACTTAAATTTAAAATTTAAATCAAAATCAAACAAATTTGTATCACCATCTTTAATAATAATAAGAGTAAATTGTACAGACTCCGGAGGCCTCCGAATCTTATTTGTCACAAATGGTTCGCACAACTTATTTTATTGAACTTAATTTGCAAATTATTACATTTGACCAAAAATTTATCTAGAGCGCACTCCAGAGATAGTAGTCGTTGCTTATGAGCCGTCTTAAAAAAATAAAATAAAATAAATTGTAATATTTTATTATATTGAATGTAAACATGTATGTTGATATTTTTATCTTTGATTTTATGTAAATAATTATATTTGTAACGGGTGGGTCGGTTCGGGTCGTACCCGACCCATGTTGCCATCCTATTCAGACGCAGGTGCATCCAGTTAGTGTGAGGATGTCCGCAGGCGATCAAATGGCGTCAAAAACTTTTCAAATTAGGGCAATTACGCTCCATCCCTAAACCCTCCTCCTCCGTCGGTGCTCTGTATCCCCCAACGCTCGAGAATGGCCGGCGATGGGGACATGGGTGGCTGGACTGATCTCCTGCATTCCTCTTCCAAGCTTATAGAACAAGCTGCTCCTTCCGCGCAGTTTCCTCCGCTTCAGGTATCGCTGGAATTTCCTCCTACTGTGGAAAAATGCTGTGTTTGCGTTACTTCTGGCTTAATTTGACTCGTTTTGCTGTGGTTTTGTTGGGAAAAAAAATAGAGGAATTTGGATCAGTTGGAGGCGCTTTCGAAGAAGCTGAAAGCAAAAACTCTACGAGCGGAAGCTCCTTCTCAGTCTATTGCAGCTACTAGGTATTTTGTTTCCCTGGTTGTTAACGAGTTGATTTTACTATTTTTATTGTATTGAAGGGTTTTGCTGCTGTTTTTGTTAACATTGGGATGGTATCCAGGGTTTAGCTGGGAAGATGTGTAGAATCTAATTGACCAATTTGATGGATCGTATATAATGTAATCTAATTAACGAGAATCAAGGATGGATCCTGGTGTTTTGAAAGGAGGCTGAGTGTCCGTAAAAAACAAACACACAATTATTAAGATCAACATTGTAGGAATAATTGTTTAAACCAAATAAATGTTTTTAGAAGCATCTTGAAATTCTAGACCAACATTGCTTGAATCATAAGATTTTTTTTTTTTGAACTGATCATATATGATGTAGGCTAATATGCCACAGGTTGTGATTTGTTGTACCGTTAACATTGCTGTGTTGCATTTTCAGTCCTTTGTAAAATAAACTGGTTATAATGCCCAGGTTATTAGCTCGAGAGGGATTAAATGCAGAGCAGCTAGCTCGTGATCTGAAGTCCTTTGAGTTGAAGGTAAACTCTTTTTTGCCGAGCATTTCTCTTGATCTTATTACAAGCGTATGTATGCTCTGGCAGTTGACCATTTGGGTTGTCAAAAATGTCTCGTGTAACCATTTTCATGTATCAACGGGAACACCTACTTTATTAATGGGCAATTAGGTTTTGAAGGTGGTTGTGTTTTTTTTCTGAATGTGGATGCTAGATAAAAAAAATACCATTTTAACTTTATGTTTTACATCCATGATCCATTGGACATCATATGGATAATTTTATTGATGTGCATTCTATCTTGGTTAATAGCTGTCATTTCTTGTTTTCTTCTTATATTTACCCAATTCCGTACACACACATATTCACACACCTATATTTGCGTATATTCACCTTTATACTTGACTGTTTTGGTGTTCATTCACATTTCAAAGACAACATTTGAAGATGTCTTTCCTGCTGAGGCAACTACAGTGGAGGAGTATCTTCAACAGGTAGTTTCATCCCTTGATATCATAAGGACAACCAGTAATAGAATGCAAACGTCTTGGTAGATTTTCCTTGTTAATGGTCATGTGATTGTTGCAACTTAGGTCCATGAAATGGCAATGATCTCAGCTGTTCAGGAAGCTCAGAAGGACAACCTGAGAAGTTTCAATGATTACATGATGTCTGTTTTGGAGGTGAGTATCTGGATCATGATTACTGACTCTTTGGTGTACCTGGCTGACAAGTGACATATCTTAACTTTAAGTCCCATGTCCTGTTTCCATGATGATTTTCTTCGTAGGATGACTGGCAAAAGGAAAAAAGGGATTTTCTACAGAGCTTGGTCCGAATTACACCACTGCCTAGAACAAATCCTCATGACTCTGGCTCTGGGTTTAATCGCCTGGCTCAAGTTTTGCCTGCGGCTTCTAGTCCCCAGGTTTCATCTGGTCCATCTATCATAGACCGTGCACCTTCAGCTAGTAGACCTGTTATTGAAAGAAAGGCTGCAGCTTATGCGGAAGTTGTGAAGAACCTTAACAATGCAAGGGAAAACGGCGTAGCCTTCAAGGTAGGAGATTAGTAAAAACTTTATCATGAACTTTCTTTTTAAGTCATTAGGACTGCAGACTAAGTGTATTGGCCTAACTTATTTGACTTCTCCATGATTACATTTGTTTTCTTTGATTTATTTATTCAAGATTAGAAAATGGCTTCTGTGCTATTTTTGAGTTAGGCCTGGTGCAAACGTAAAATCGTGGAAACTAATTGTTCATTTTTCTCAGCCTGCGGCAGCTTTCAAAAATGCATGTGATAATCTGAAACTTGATGGATCTGGTGCAAAATCTGTAAGCATGATGAAAATATGGCACCTAATTATGGTATGTTGCAGATGATCTTTGTTCCTGTTCTCTTTTTCTCTGTTCTGGCAGTTAGTTATTTGTTACTAGAAAGAAGTTGTGACTTTTTCTGGGTTCCTAAATTATATTTTTGCCAGACATTAATGGGCGAGGATAGAGCTGTTCAACGGAATGTTTCTAAAAGAATGTCCCTGGTAATAGGAGCGAGGCACCATCTGGAATGGGGACATGAGAAGCATGTGAAGGATCTGATTCAGAGTCATCCCGCTCAGGTAAGGAATAAGTAGATATTACTAAGTACTTATTCACCTGTCTGGGGCTTGCAGTATGCATTACATTTCTTCTGAGGGATTCGGAAACAATTGCAGTGTATCATATTGTGTTGCTTGAACTTTTTATGAATTTCATCTCCATTGCCTCACAGTGCAGTCCAATTTACAAGTTGTAGTTCATCTGTTGATATGATTGTAGGCTTCACTTGGTGGGGCTGTTGGAAATCTACAAAGGATTCACGCATTCCTTCGGGTTTGTTTGAGCTTACTTCTATGTTGGGAATGTATATAAATACAAAAGCAGACTTACACTAAGCACACTATTTATATGCATTTTGCAGATTCGCCTAAGGGATTATGGAGTTCTGGATTTCGATGCGGGCGATACCCGTCGACAACCTCCAATAGATACCACTTGGCAGCAGGTTTGGAACTGTTCTAATTGTACTAAGGTTCCTAGATAAATTAGGGGTGTGCATGTGACATGCACTCTAGAACAAAATCAAGCACCTTCCCATTACTTTAAACTGTAGGTGGATGGTCATTTAACATAGTATTAGAGTGGGGAGGTCTTATGATCAAATCCTGGTGCCATCCATTACTGAAAAATTGTAACATGATAGGGCTTTGTGGAAAGAATACTGCTTGCATGCCCGGGATTACTTTGAAGATACTGAATTTGAATATCCATATATATAACATGATCCATTTCACATGAACTTAAGTTTTTAAGTTGGATAGTAATTAATATAAACAATTGTTTGTTTAATCTCCTTTCAAGTATAATGTTATCATAACAATTTATACATGGCATTCTTGTTAAACTAATCCCTCCTTTGTTTTTCTCTGTTAAACCATAGATATATTTTTGCTTGAGAACTGGATATTATGATGATGCTAGAGAAGTTGCTCGAGCATCTCGTGTCTCACAGCAATTCACCCCTCTGGTATGTTTGGGTTGAACATACTTCATCACTACATTGCCCGTTCTTGTTCTTGTTCTTGTTCTTGCTCTTTTTTTAAAAAATAAATATATTGTTTTCCTATCGGACTAGCTTGCTGAGTGGATTACTACTGGAGGTATGGTATCAGCAGAAACTGCTGCTGCTGCTTCTGAAGAATGTGAGAAAATACAACGGATGGTTGACCGAGTTGGAAGACCTTCATATGACAAGAAGAAATTGCTCTTGTATGCTATTATATCTGGTTCCAGGCGACTGATAGATCGACTTCTCAGAGAATTGCCTACCATTTTTAATACAATTGAGGATTTCTTATGGTTCATGTTGTCTGCTGTTCGAGAAAGCCCTGATGGCTCATCTTATTCAGTTTCCCGCAGTGATGGATCACCCCCCTACAGCTTGGAAGATCTGCAGGCTTATCTTAATAAGTTTGAACCATCATATTATACAAAGAATGGGAAAGACCCTTTGGTGTATCCATATGTTTTGCTTTTAAGCATCCAGCTTCTTCCTGCTGTTCTTCATTTGTCTAAAGATGTAGGAGACGAGGCGTATAGTGTTGATTCTGTGCACATATCAATAGTGTTGGCAGACTATGGTGTTCTCTCTGAAGGTTCTGGGCCAGGAACAAAAATGGGAGTGATGGATGCTTTTGCTGAGGCTTCTAGCATAATTAGGCAGTATGGGGCTGCTTATTTGCGCCATGGTGACCTGCTAATGGCACTGGAGTATTATGTTCAAGCTGCTGCTGCTGTGGGTGGGGGGCATTTGTCATGGATTGGAAGAGGAAATGTGGATCAACAAAGGCAGCGGATGCTGATGTTGAAGCAACTTCTTATGGAGATTCTGCTTCGTGATGGTGGCATATTTTTGTTGCTTGGCTCAAGGGGTAGAGGGGAAGAGGGCCAGTTGGCAAGGTTTTTCACTGATGGGGCGACAAGACATCAGTTTTTGGTTGAAGCTGCTCGGCAGTGTCAAGATGCTGGTTTGTATGATAAGGTATTATGTGTGGGATTTTATAAATAAATTAAATCTTCCACTGTCTTAAGCTTAATAATTTATATCTTGAGCCAATACAAATTGTCCTGATTTTTTAGTTAGATTCATTCATATATGGTCTATACACGTCAAAATGGTCAAACAAGCTGATGCTCATTATCTGTATGTAATCTGGTTTCGTGTATCCATGATACAGCTCTTTTCTCTCACTTATAATTTTGGAGTGCGATGCATTATTGCTATGGGTATCATTTGGCACTCTAAACAGAAACGTACATTCTTATACACATCTCCTTTTCCTGCGAGTCTCCTGCATTATATATTGATATTACTCTTTGAATATTTAACTGTTTATCTTGTTTTTCCGTGTATTGATTTTCTAATGATGCTTTGTATTCAATGAGATTAGTGCACCAAAGTCATCAATTAATCTAGTTTATCTACCTTTTCCATATTCCAGTCCATTGAAATTCAGAAAAGGATTGGAGCATTTTCGTCTGCATTATACACAATAAACAAGTGCTTATCAGAGGCCATTTCTGCCCTATCACGTGGTGGACTAGATGGAGAAAGCAGAATTACGGGACTCATACATACTGGCAATGAGATCCTGGAGACATTCAAATATTCCCCTGAAATCAGGTTCTTTCCGGGCTTTCTAATCAAATTACGTTTACTTTTTTGTTTAGAGTATGCTACATTAATTTCCAACATGATGCACCTTCAATATATGGTTTCTTTTTTTGAAATTGTGTTTTATGATATGATGACCATCTTAGGACATTAAACTTGTTATTACTCATATTATTTTCTTAACAAGAAGGCCTGAGATCAATCAAACTCTATAGACTGCAATCTGGTTATCTCTCTAAGAGATTGGTTCCACTGGAAGTTCTTACATATTTTAGGAAATGATGAGATTAAACTAGAATATTCCTTGTTGTGCTCATCATGACCTGTTTTTTAACATCTCGATTAGAAGTATGCAGTAGTACTCGGAAAATGTTAGAATGTGTTCACTTAGTGTTTTTAAATTAGAATGATTTTTTTTTTTTTGTTAGTTATTGAGAATTGTATTAGTATTTTGGGGGATTGTGATAAGGTTTGAGTGAAATAATTTTTATTATTGTTCAAAATATGTTGTGAGATATTATTTTTTTATTGGAAAATTGTAAAAAAAAATTGGGGGGAATTTGTAATTAGAATCATCAAGTTTGGGCTAAAATATAAATGTAACTTCTAAAGTAATCCATGAGTTATTTTGTCTCTTAATAATTCTACAAGTACACAAAAAATTTAAGATGGATTTGTTTTTTTATGTTAGAAAGAGGAATCATATTGGTAATATAAAAAGTACTCCCTCCGTCCCAATACAAATTCATGTTTATCATTTTTGTTCGTATCAAAACAATAGTTTTATTTCCATAAATAATTATATCACTATAAAATTACCCATATTTTTTCATTATTATTACACAATTACCACTACTTTTTACCCTAATACACTCGCAAGGGCAAAATATCTTTTACTTGTACTCTTATCCACTACCAATATAATATCAATATTCTTTAAATCTCGTACCAAACACAACCCAAACTATAGTTCTGGGATTGTGGGAGTAATATTTGAATTGTCAACTTTTTGTGATGAATAAAGAAGATATATTATAAAGCGTTAATTTATGTATATATTGTATTTTTTAATAACATATATGGGAATAGTGTCTCTCATAAATTCCAAGTGAACAAACCTAGTGTTTAAGCTGGTGATAAATTTTGCTTGTTCTACACTCTGAGCTTCTTGCCTGTGCAGCATTTCGATGCAAAAATTGCACATATTTCTTTATAACTTCTGAAATTATTGTCCGATAAATTTCCAAATATTGTTGTCAACTGAATATTGGATATGAACTCTGTCGGCATCCATGTATTCTTCTCCAGTCCACAAGAGAGAGCCAGCGTGATGGAGCAACAGACTGTCACGAGACAGCTCGAGGCAATCTTAGCCATCAACAAACTAGCAAGATCCGGGAACCATCTGGATGCCCTGAGGGAGGTCGCAAAGCTTCCATTTCTTCCCCTCGACCCCAGAGGACCTGACTTGGTCACCGACACTTTCCAAAATCTATCGCCTCACGTCGAAGCCTGTGTGCCCGGGCTGCTCAAAGATGCCCTCAACTGTTTGGATAATGTGAAGGACACAGACGGCTCCCTTCGTGCCTTGAGAGCAAAGGTCTGATTAAGCTTCTTCTTGTTGTCCTGACCATTTCTGGAACTGTGTTTGTTATTCGAACTGTATATTTTTACTTATTTTGCAGATCGCCAACTTGCTCGCCAGCAACTTGAACAGAAACTGGCCGCGCGATTTGTACGACAAGGTTAGCCGGAGCCTGTGATTTAGGCAAGGTGCAGTTTATACAGAATCAATCTATGCAGGTAATTACTGATAACAAGTTTAGATCTTTATGGTTAAATTATATTTGAAATGATTTCATCAAATTCTTTAGTTTCAATTTTAAAATTTCAGAAGTTGGTTATGAATTTCAAAACTATCCTTTTTAATATTTCAAATGCTTGCTGCAAGCAAATATAGGATTTTAATTGTGATGTATTTCAAATTTATTTATTTAACGGGGCTTTCAGAGTTCTGTTCTATATTTGAAAAGGTACACAAAAGGCAATTGACAAACTTGGTTATGTTTTTTTGTTTTTTTTTTAGGTATCATTTGTGCTCTAAAGGATCCGAGGCTTATCACCAAATCGGGTAATTTGGTATATTATTTTATGTTTTCGGGTATTTTGAATCTGAAATTTTTTAAATGAAAAAGATGTTTTTTATGTGCTGTTTTGAATTTATGAAACCATTATAAATATGCAATTAATATGATCATTTAAATAATAAAAAAAACTAATCTTTATACATATTTTAAATTAAAGATAACTATATATCAATAGGTTTGAAAAAAGAAAAACAACTATCGTTAAAGCTCAATACTCCTTATTATATATTGATTTGTAGTTAAAAAAAGAAAAAAACAAAAACAAAAACAAAAACAAAAAGATTCTTATTAGTATTGTTTAATATAAAAATAATAATATTTGTGTAATATATTATAAATTATAAGTGTATTTATTACGTTACATAGATAAAATTAGTAATAAATTAGGAAATAGCAGATATGTAATTTTAGGCAGGTGAAGTAACGACACATTCTTGCTCACCGTCCCTGTATAAAGTATACAGGGTTAATTAAAGTTAATATTTCAGTAAAAATATACTTCATCCGTTTGGAAAATTTCGAATAATGGGATTGGTACAAAAATTAAAAAATAAATATTTTATTAAAGAAATGATAAAAACAAATAGAAATGTACTAGTTTGAAATATTTTTAAAAATTTAGTTAGAAATTAGAAAAAATAAAGAGATAAAAGGTGATAAGGTGGTGGTTTTGTTGTAAATAAATGTTAATAGAAGATAATAGTTAAAAGTTAAAATTTGTATTTTACTAAAATTAATAATGAGCTTAATTTAGCTGATATATTAAACTTTAAAAAAAATAATAAATAAAGTGAAAGTAAAGTAAGGGAGGAGGAGAATGTTATTTATTTTCTTGGCACACGTGGTATCATAGTACTATTTAAATTAAAAATAAAAAAAAATATATTCAAATTCAACAAATTATTATGTCCTAATCAAGAAGGGGCATATAATAACAAAAACCCTTCAATTAAATTTTATTCTAATTTACTCAAAATTAGTAAATTATTTTTAAAACTAATATAATATCTAATTTTCTCCATCCTTTCATGAACGTTGTTCTCTTCTTTATTTCATTGTCCTCTGCTATGTGTTGTTATCTCCTATTGCTGGCCTCCTTTGTCCTTTCTCCGGGTTCAATCACTTGTAATATTTAAAATATATTTTTCTTTAGTGTAAAATATTTTTCTTTATTCTATTTAGGTTTTCTAAATAATGTTATTTATTTCGACTGATTTTATTATTGACGCATAGAAAAATATGTATATGTATATATTTTGATGGTGTTTGTTGGTGGGTTTTAGTTTTTTTTTTGAATTTTTGAACAGTAAAAAGTTGAATTTGAATAGTTGTTTGATGTAATGTAATATAAATAGAGGTTGACTTGATATTTTGAATGCAAGATAAATTTATAGTATAATATAAAAAATAAAAAAATTGTTTGATTTGATATTTTTTTAAAGATAAAAGGAATTTGAATAGTATGTTTTCAATTTTTATAATTTAATACTAAAAATACATAATTTATTGGACACTATAAAATATTTTTTATTGGAATAGTAAAAGAAAAAAAGTAACAATTTTCAAATTACTCAGGTGTTTTTGCCAATTAGTTGATAACTTTTAGCTGTTGGTTGATTCAATTAGTTGTTAGCTTATTCAATTAGCTGGTTTGACTAACTGATTTAATTAGCAATATGTATTAAAGTGTTTGGTAAAACAACTGTTTGACATTAGCTATTTATATATAAAATGACTATCAAGGACATTGATATATTTTTTTAAAAAATATTTAATTTTGTTCATTTTGATTTGAAATTTATGAGAACTTTTATTATTAATTATTGAAATTTATAAAAATATTATACAATGTTTATTTTTAATTTTATTATTTAGATCTGAGAAAATTGTTTATACTAAAAGATAATACTCTCTCCGGCAGACACGGTATTTTAGAAGGGGTGTAATTAGTAGATAATTAAGAATGTATTAGTGAAAATAATTATCCTATAATATAAATAATTATAAATTAAGATTAAGATAACTAATTAGTTTAATTAAAATTTTAAAAAATATATATAAAATTAAAAAGTTTAAAATGAGATTAAAGTGTATAATCATTTTCCAAAAAAGGAAAGTGACATGGTATGTGGGACGGACAGAAACGGCAACGTGGACATGGTATGTGGGACGAATGGAGTACTTTTTTATTAAAATTATGTAAAATATAAAATAATAAATACTTCGTATATATATGTTTATTATGTTAATTATTATTTTAATATATATAAATAAATTAATAACCTTTGTTTTTTATAATTTATATGTAATAATTAATAATAGTAATTATTTTAAATTTACAAAAATAAATATATAATTTAATAAATAAATATATTAAAAATAATTAATAAATACTGCTATAAAAATATATTTATATATATAAAATAAATATTTAAGTTTTAAGAATATATAAGGAATAACGAAAAAATCTTTCAAAATACAAGATAGATAAACTTTTCAAAAATTAGTTTTTTCTTTTTTCAAAAAATTCTTTTAAAAAACTAATTTACCAAACACAATTTTTTTTTTTTTACGATCAAACAGTTAAAAACTGTTTCTCAAACACCATCTTAATAATAATAATAATAAATTTAATTCACATTAAATTATTTTATCTTGTAATATGAGCTATAAAGGAGTCGAGCTCGAGCCGCGAAGTGCCGCCGGGCTGGGTTGCCTTCCGCACTCGGGCCCCCAACTCTTCGGCCCGCTTTCTTATCTCCTTCCCTTCTTCCGACACCATCAATCTCCTCAGAACACTCGATATAATCGACGCTTCCACGACCCTCGTACTACAACTCCATTCTTTAACAACAATTCCCGTCTTCAGCACTTGTGACACGAGTCGCGCGTTCATCGGCTGGTCCGAATGCATCGGCCACGTCGCCATCGGCACGCCCATCGAAATACTTTCGACGCAGGAATTCCACCCGCAGTGACTCAGGAACCCGCCCGTCGACGGATGGGCCAAAATCTCCAATTGCGGCGCCCAATCCCGGACCACCATCCCGACACTTTTCGTCCTCTCTTCGAACCCGTCGGGTAGCTCCGGCCGCCTAACTTCCCTGTCATCATCGTGAACGTTCGCCTTATCGGCTTCTCTCAACACCCAAAGGAACTTCACTTTGCTATCCTCCAACCCTTTCGCCAACTCGATAATCTCGGCGTTTGTGAACGAAGTCATCGTCCCGAACGACACGTACGCGATCGATTTCGGGTCTTGCTCGTCAAGCCACTCTAAGCATTCGTGTCGCGTCCTCGGTGTCCCGACGACGTCCTTATTTGGCATCGGAAGAGTCGGCCCTACGGCCCAAAGCTTTCTTCTCCCGACGTACTCAGTTTTTTCTAACATCTCCAAAAACATCGCCTCCATCGCTCTACACGTGTTGAAGATGTCTCCCGACTTCGGCGCCATTCGTTCTAACGCCTCGATTTGTGCCGCCTGGAACTCCTTAACTTCTTCCTGCAATAATTCGTCGACGGAAGGTAAACCCTCCCAAAATTCCGCCACCGTCGACGCTTTTTTCTCGACGTCTTTCAAATAGACCATAGCCATGAAAGACGCCGAGACACAAGGGAGCACGTACGGCTCGGCGTTCGCAATCGAGATGACATCTTGGACCACGGCCGCCATGCAGAAGTCGTGGATCACGACGACTCTCTCGAACTTGGTCGACATTTCCCGAAGGTACGCGGCGACCGGCTCGCGCATGGATAACATGACCCTAAACATCGGAATGAAATGCGTCGGGAATTTTGTTGGCCCGTCGGGGTCGGGATTGGGCGACGGGATCGGCGGAAATTGGATGTCGTGGAAACGGATTCTAGCCATGTCTCGAGGGCTCATTTTGTCGGCGCAACGGAGTCGAGCTTGATGGTTGTGGGCGGCGAATGCGAGGTAGTGAATCGGGATGCCGTAGGAGGCGACGAGGCAAGAAAATTGCAACATTTGGTTGAGATGGCCTTGCGCCGGGAGGGGCACGGCGACGACGAGGGCTCGCTCCAGATCTCGATCGACGACATTGTCTTCTTTTTTCATTGTAAGATTTTCTCTCGAGAGTTACAAAGTTTTTTTTGGATGTCTTTATCTATAGATGCTATAGAAGTAGGAGTATATATTCCTAGTAAGGTGAGAGTATATATAGAGAGTTTTGATATATGTTTCTTCGACGGTTTGGATTTTGAATTGAGATTTGAATAGTAAAATTTTTGAATTTGAACAGAGTAATAATGTAATTTTAATAGTAAAAATTTTGAATTTGAATAAAGGTATAATGTGATATAAATGGATGTTGATGTAATATTTTGAATGTAAAATTAATTTTTAGTATAACATAACAAAAAATAAAAAATAAATTTTTAATTTGATATATTTTTATAGAAAAAATTAATAAACAGTGGAAACCTTTTAAAATCTATCAATCTAAAATATCTTTAGCCCTTTTCACATATGTGATGGAGAGTTATTGAAGAGTAAAATGAATTTCAAGCTTTGTGTTTTTTTGTTGTTTTTGGATTAAAGTGATTTTTATATTTTCTTCTTTTGTGTAAAAGGCATTCGTTTTGTTATTTCTGTATGTTCAAATCAAAGATATCCTTTTTTCTTTTCTTTTCTTTTCTTTTTTTTTTTTTTGTTTTTTTTTTTTAAAAAAAGGTACCTCCTAATTAAATATGAAAGTATCATTTATTTTATTCTTTTAATTCCACTTCAGTAGTAAAATAATTTTACTACACTATATATTTATAAAATATTAATATATTCAAATTTTTGTGCAAAAGTCAAATGAGTATATTTAATTAAAAAAAGTATATATTTATAATATAAAAAATAATATTTACTCCGTTTTAAAATTATAGTCTTAATTAGATTGGATATGATTTAAAAAATATTGATATTATATTGATAGTTGGTAGAAAATATGGATAAAAGATTTTTTTGTCCTTGTGAGTGTATTAGTGTAAAAAGTAATGGCAATTGTGTAATGAAAAAAAAAAAAAAAAAAAAGGTAGTTTTATGGTGATATAATTATTGGAAATATGACTATTGTTTTGGAATAGACAAAAATGGTAAACATGACTATTGTATTGGAACGGAGGATGGGAGTATAGATTGAATTGATGATTTTTTTAACGTGTAGAGTACATATTTATTTATATACATTGTTCATATATATATATATATATATTACATTTTTTTAATAATATTTATGGATAATTAAAAATACATGTCTGTTTGGTTCAAATGTGTCGGATGAGAGAGATTTTAATAGAACGGAAGGGAGGCGAAAAAGAATTATGGCGTGTTTGACAATTAGCTGATAGAGGTTAGCTGTTAGCTGATTCAATTAGCTGATAGTTGTTAGCTGATTCAATTAGCTGGTTTGACTAGCTGATTCGATTAGTTGTTTGTATTAAAATGTTTGGTAAAATAACTGTTTGATATTAGCTGTTTATACGTAAAATGACAATTGAGGACATTTCTATTTTGTTCTTGTTTCTAATATATTCAATTATGTTCTTTTGAGTTTAGAATGTTCAAAATTTTTTGTTATTAGTTATTGAAAATTTTAAAAGTGTTATAAAAATATTTATTTTTATTACAGTTAGATTTAGAAAATAATATATTTTTATTAAAATATATAAATAGTTTTTTTTATTGAAAATGATGTAAAATATAAAATAATAAATTTTTCGTATATATATTTATTATGTTAGTTATCGATTAGTTCATTATATTTATAATTTTCAATAAATTTAATTTATTTTTAGTATAAAATTTATATAATGTAATTTTAATAAAAAAATAAATTATTAATATTTATATATATTTATATTTTTTATTTTATGTTGATTTTAATAAATTTATATGTTTTACAATTAAAATAATTTTTATATAAAAATTAATTATTTTAAATTTATAAAAGTAAAACTATAATATAATAAAATATTCTAATATAATTAATAAATAATCAAAATATATTTATTTGTGTAAAATATATAATAAATTTTTAAGGGCATATAAGGAATAAAAAAAAAATCTACAGAAAAATCTATTTCAAAACGCTGGGTAAGTTAGCTTTTCATAAATTAGTTTTTTGGGTCCAAAAAGCTATTCCAAAAAGCTAATTTACCAAACACCTAAATTAACTTTTTGACTGGTCAAACAGCTAAAAGCTGTTCAATTAGCTAAAAGTTCTTCAAAAAGCTATTTGTCAAACACCCCCTTATTATTTTTTTTATTATTTAAATTATTGTTTTTTTTAATATTATTAACATAATTTTTCATATATAATATAAAAAATACATTCATCTGAAAATGCAAATAATGAGTTTGTTTTATTAGATAATTTTAAAGGTATTTTTTTATGTAAAGTATAAAATTTTGTGTAAAGAATATAAAAAAATGAATATATATATTAATATTTTTAAAAAAAACTTATGGGAGAAAAAGTTAAAATAACACACCCAATGTACAAAGCCTATTTTTACTTGTGAAATTTTACATCTCATTTTACTATTTTAATTTTATTTTTTCTCCAAAAATATTAAATGAAATACCTATTTTTTTATTTTATTACGCTAAAATATAATCTATCCATTCCACTTTATTTGTCCACTATTTCCATATTCCGTCCATCCCACATAAATTCACTCTTTCCTTTTTCCGGAAATATATATATATACATTTTAATCATATATATTAAATTTCATAATCTATAATTTATTATTTTAATTAAACTATTTAATTATTTTAATCTTAATATACAATTACTTTAATTATATCATAATTATTTTTACTAATATATTTATTAATTACATCATACCTAAAACTATGTGTCGTAGCTAAAGTAGACAAATTAATAGAAACATAAATAATAATTTATATTCAAAACATTACATCAATACATATTTATGGCCCTATTAAATAATTACTCCATTTGTCTCAAACACCCTACAATATTTCTTTTTTGGTATATCTCAAACATCATGCAACATTTTCAAAATAAGAAATAATTAATTATACTTAATTCCTACCCCACACTTTATCCCGTCGCATCATCCAAATAAAAAAAATAAAATATATATTTATCTCTCCATCACATCACCTAATTTCTAAATTATCTTACTTAGACCATCCGCAATGGAGATACTCGTTTTTTGGTATCTCAAATACTTTTTCCTATCTACGTCACTTTCTCTCTCTGCCACGTCATCGGAGATATTCTCTTCTATTTTATATTCACAACCAAGATACTCATCCTAATATTTTAATAAATTTTTATTTCATATTATATATATGTATATATTATTTTTTAATTATAATTTTAATTTGTAGTATTAACTATTCATTTAATTAAATTTAGTTTTAATTGCTTTAAAATTTATAATTATATTTTATTTAATAAATTAAATTAAATTTACTAATATTGATTTGTTCAATAGAATTATATAATACTTGTATTTATATATTTTAAATTTTAAATTGATAAAATATATTCAATATTGATATCATTTTGTAGAATACAAAATATTATAAATTATAAAAATACTAAAAAATTTAAATATAACTTATTCAATATTATGAATTGTAAAAATACTACAAAATTTAAAAATAAACATGACTCTAGAATCTCATCTTCTCAGCATCTCTGCAAGCACGGTTCTCTTATTTTTTTTTTTATCTTTTTCTTAAATAATTATGCGCCCATTGCGGATGCTCTTATACTACCCACCTAAAAATTTATGCCAAAAATAAATATTACACCTTGTTTTGGACGGATTTAGTACAAGACACACATCCCTACATTTGTATTAAAAAAATCTGAATTGTATGAATTGAAAAAAAACACGTGCCTGTGCAGTTGGGAGGAAACAAACAAAAATAAAAAAGAAAGGCAATGAGGTGATCCACGTCTCTTTAACTTATGGTCACACACACGATGGTTCATCGTTATTTTGTTATTATTAGATTTTTATAAAAATAAAAAATGTAAGGGTGTGTTTGTTTGGTGATTGGATTTTAAATATACTATTTATCTCTTTTTTTTTTCTCAAAAATATCAAATCAAATACTTATTTTTTTATTTTTTATATTATACTAAAAATTAATTTTACATCTAAAATATCACATCAACACTTATTTATATCACATCATACAACTATTCAAATTCAAAATTTTTATTATTCAAATTTCAATTCAAAATTCAAAACCTCAATCAAACACACCCTAAATTTATTTTCAGTATAAGATTTAAATAATGTTTTTAAGGTCATGAATCAGTTGTTCATTCGGTCAAATCATATATACTCGATATATTTATAATATATATTGTACTATGTATAAATATATATTGGTCATTCATATGATATATGTTGATTAGAATAAATTAGCACACGCTTATTTGACCGAATTCGCAACCTATATTTAAAGAGTAATTTACGAATATAGGATTTATTTTATTTTAATTTTAAATAAAAATTATTATTATTTAACTTGTACAACTCTAAAAAAATACTATATACTACTTCCAGTGATAAGAATTATATTTAATTTTGAATATTAATTACTATATTAAAATATATTGCAAACCAAAGAGTAAAAATATAATAACACTTTTATTAGTATTTTATAATATAAATAAGTAAAATTTGCATAATAAATTATACAAATATAAGAATATTTCATTATTACTTACAATGACGCAAGATGATGTAAATGAACTTTGTTTACCAACAAAGATAGCATTAATTTTTCTTGTCACATATCATACTAAAATATTATTTAAACCAAATTTTAAATAAAAAAATTTAATTTCAAGCATGTATTTATAAATTTTAAGTATTTCTTGTTGCGATATATCAAAATTTGTAAATATATTACTCCCTCTGTCCCAAGTGTTATGTCAGTGTTACCGTAGATATGAGAATTTATAAAAGATATGATTAATAAATAATTATGAATGTATTAGTAAAATTAATTACAATACAATACAAATAATTACAGATTAATGTTAAAAGATAATTAATTAGTCTAATAAAAATTTAAAGGGTAAACAGTTTTTTTAGTCCGTTACTGACCCTTATCATTTTAGTCCTCTAAGTGAAGTCTGTCGCAAATTAGTCTCATAAGTGAAAATTTTTTGCTATTTTAGTCCTCTGGCGCCGGAGACGCCCACGTGGCTCACCGGAGGTGACGTGTCCGCCAGGTGTCCCGCCAGGTCAGCGATACTTAGCGGACACGTGGATTTATTTTATTTTTTTCATTTTTTTATAATTTTTATAATTTTTTTTAATTGTACCAAATAAAAAAATAAAAAAATACAAATAAAATTTAAAATAAATTAAAAATAAGTTTTAAAAAAATTTTAAAAAATGAAAAAAAAAAAAAAAAATCCACGTGTTCGCCAGGTCAGCGACACCTGGCGGATACGTCACCTCCGGCGAGCCACGCGGGCATCTCCGGCGCCGGAAGACTAAAATAGCGAAAATTTTTCACTTATGGGATTAGTTTTCGAC
This sequence comes from Andrographis paniculata, assembly GCF_009805555.1. Classification (NCBI taxonomy): domain Eukaryota; kingdom Viridiplantae; phylum Streptophyta; class Magnoliopsida; order Lamiales; family Acanthaceae; genus Andrographis; species Andrographis paniculata. Next base: position 2,286,583 of record NW_026137424.1, read on the forward strand.
GTGCTCCACTTACGGGACTAAAATGATAAATGAGTCCACTTACGGGACTAAAAAACAGTTTATCCAAATTTAAAATATGGAGTATGAATTATAAAATTTAAAATATAATTAAAATGTATAATATTTTTCAAAAAAAAAATAATATAATATGTGAGACGAACGAAAATAAAAAGTATGACATTATATGTGGAACGAATTGAGTATGACATTATATGTGCGCGATCAAAAGATGCTTGAATTGTTGAGGCTATTGTCTGAGACAACCATCACCACGGTTGTTGACAACAAAGATAATCTTTGCATTCATTTGCAGCTACGGTTGAAGGTAGAGCTGACAAAAATCGACACGGCATAACAATCCGATACAAATTCGATATGAAATAATTTGGTTTAGGTCAAATATTTCAACACGATTATGTATACGGATTGACACGAACTCGATACAATAATAAACGTGTTTGGTTAGTGTTGAGACTCTCAACTCAAACTGATCCGACAATCCGATTATAATATATTAATATTTAATTAATATATTTATTATATACTTAAAATAATTATAATTTAATAATTAGTCCACGTATTAATTTAAACTAAGTTCAATTTTAAATAATTCAACATAATTCATTGTACATGTTACAAATCAACAAAAACTAACATAATACGACAACATGACAAAAAATAATTGAATTTCAATTAACAATTTCGACTTAATTATATATACGGGTCAACACGAACCCGATACGATAATGAAAGAGTTGAGTTAGAATTGAGTTATTTAACCCGTTTAAAGTATTCAACTTGACACGAATGAATCAATTGTCAGCTCTAATTGAAGGGATCTCACTATTACGTAATTCGAGTTGCATCGTTTCAAACTTTGAAAAAAAAAATGATGAAATTTAAAATAATTATTGGCAAAATTGCCCATAACTCCCTTGTGGTTTCGAAACTCAGCGTAAATTTCCTTTCTATTTTAAAAATTGCATGACGCCCCTTTATACTTTAAAAAATGTTGCATGAAACCACTTTGTGGTTTCGAAACTCAGCATAAATCCCCATTTTACTTTAAAAAATTGCATGACGCTCACTTATACTTTCAAAAATATTGCATAAAACCCCCTGCCATGCAAAATATATAGATAGGAAATCATTTTCTTATCACACGAGGAAAGTTTCGTGGTGGTGGGCAACGTTTTTTAAAGTATAACTGTATAAGGGGGTACCATGCAATTTTTAAAGTAAAGAGAGATTTTACGTTGAATTTCAAAACTACGTGGGAGTTATAAACAATTTTACCATAATTATTTAACAAATTTTGAGACATTGTTATTTACTAATTTTACCTTTCGTATTTATTTTGTTGGATATACCTGTACCTGTATTTCTTTTGATTGGTTTAGAAAAAAAATTAATTTGAATTTGATATTAAAGTAACGTCTGATGAGATATTTTATAAGAAAAAAATATATTTTTTTAGAAAAATATAAAGTTAAAATAGTACTATAAAAAACTGGTGGTACCCTTTTACTTTCCAATTTTGTCTTTACATATTTGTTTGGTATCTTTTTATACTTTAGTATGTTGAGAGGATAATGTAATTGAAATAAAAAAAAAAAAAAAAAGAAAAAATAAATAAATAAATATTTTTTTTGAAATAAATTTAAAAATAAATTTAATTATAATATTAAATAAAAGTTACTATATAGTTTGATTTTTTATTATTTTTTTGAAGAAAGTAAATTATTGTAAATTACTGGGGTTTGTTTATTTTGTATTTTAGTTTGATTTTTTTTTTTTTTTATATGAGATATAGGAAATTATATAAATGATACTCTGTATAAAAATAATAAGAATATGTAATATATTAATTTTTTGAGAAATATGTATAGGAATTTTCACAAAGCAAACAAAACCGTGATTCCTTATGAATATATTATAATCTCATTCCGTTCCATTTAACATGTCCATATTTTCGTTTCTGTTCGTCCCACATCTCATGTCAAATTTTTTTTTTGAAATAATTACAGAATCTTAATTTATAATTATTTATATTATAGGATAATTATTTTTCATTAATACATTCTTAATTATCACCCGAACATGCAATGTGAGACGGTGAGAGTATATTCTTTTGGTCTCATTTTGTTTGTCCTTTTTTTAGGCAAAATTGTTTATAATACATTATTTGAAAAATCAACACTATATTTTCCTTGGTTTATAAATTACATAGTATTCCCTTCGGCTTTAAGGATCTCATTTACATTTTGCGTCAATGTACTTAATATTAAAAAATATTTTTATATTTGAATAATTTTTTGCAAAAATATCATTATAATAGTATTATAAGACACTAAGTGTTTTTATCATTTTTCTTAATTTGTACTACGTTTATATATAATAATTAATATTAAAAAATTAACATGAAAAAAAAAGTAAATGAGATCTTTAAAACCGAACGGATGTAGTATTATTTTTAATATTTTTTAAAAATATTATATAACATCTCTTAGAAATTGAGATTATTAATTTCTAAGATATTATACAGAATCCCTTAAAAAAAATTTATACAATATTTCAAAAATCTATACAAATTTTAAATTACAATAAAAAATAGTACAAACTTTTTAAACAACATATTACAAGTAATTTTGCCTTTTTCTTTCTTTACATGTATTTTTGGTTTGTATGATACTATAATTTTAACAATTTTTTAATAATTTATGTGAGAAGCAATTGGGCTTGTCGTTAAGCCCAGCCCAATTTCAGATAATTAGAAGCGCTTATTTTATTTATTTATTTTTATTATTATTAATTTTATTTTCTCCTGACTCCCACCGCCCCCCAGTTTCCCGCCGGCTCCGCCTCCGCCGCCGCGTGCTCACTCGCTCTCCGGTCTGCCTGCTTCAATCAAACCCAATCGAATAGGTATTGTACTTGCAAAGTAAAATCGTGTCGTTGCTATTGTTGTTTTAGAAATATTTGGCTGAAGTGTCACTAATTTTGTAGTGGAAGATCTTTTTGGGGCTTAAGCTTGGTTCATGGCGTTAGAGTTAATATTCTTCATTGTAGCCACAAATTAATCTGTTGTAATTATTGAATTTCTCGTTCGTTCTTGCCATTTCAATTGTGAGTTGGATCAGTTCTAGTGTTCACTGAAATCATCCACATTATTTTGAAATTATTATTTTAATGGAGAACATGGCTCGTGCAAAACTTGACTGAAATTTATTTTATTTTATATGTTTCTTCATGATTCCTGAAGCGAACGCAGTAGGAGTCATGACTTTAGTTTTGGATTTGAAGCTGGTTTTTGTGAAATCGTATCAAGATTTTAGTGATACGGTTGTGATTTGTTACTATTGTACACTTGTCAGTAAAATTTATGCATTTTTCTAGTTGAAAAGAATCTAAGCTTAATTATACTTCTAATACATTTGATTTGATCAATATAATCTTAAGCAGTGTAATGTACTTTTTGAATGAAATACAGTTTATATTCTGAGGTTGAATTGTAGCAGGTGGAGAGCTAGGGACTACCAAATCGATAAAAAGTAGACGATGAGCTGCAACAACAATTTAGAATTATAAACTTTTGGGATGAATTGTGTAAGAAGTAAAGAGATTTAGGTTGAAGAGGTAGAAGAGGTGCCAAAGGGTGAAGAAGAAGTGACTGAAGAGGGGAAGTTTGTGCAAGGAAGGGGTAAGGGATTTTTTTGGCTAGACTCGTAAGAGAAGTTTGTGTTTATATAGGGGTTTGAATTTTGGGTTTGGGTTTAAGATTTTGCGTATGAATAGTTTTTTTGATATGATATACATATGTATTACCTTTTGATGTGATATTTTATAATTGATTTTTAGTGTAATATAAAAAATTAAAAAATAGATATTTGATTTAATATTTTTGGGAGAAAAACATAGTGGATAGTAGAGAATCTTAAGAAAATCCCAACAAACACACCCTTAAGAATTCAATCTTATTGGAAAAAACTTGAAGGGGCTTTGAGAAGCTGACAACTCTTATTTGTTTAATTATGTTTTCTTGTCGTGTTTTGTTTTGGGTTTCGAATTTTTTTAGGAGAATATGGGTGTCAAATGTGATGTTTTGAATGAAAATAAGGGTTGGATGTAGTGTTTTTTGAAGAGAAAATGGAATACACCATAGATTGAATCGTTCGAAAATAGAAACTAACTACAAAATGCCTTATAAAAGTCTTTGTTGATGTAGGAAATTTATTTTAAAAAAATCCCCTACAATCTCCCCACTTTAGTTTGGATTTCGCGAGCTTCAAATAGTAGAAATGGTGGCGATGAAGCGGATGTTGAAGAAAGCATCGTTGCTAGGTGAATTGGGGTTCATCAAGGGAGGCGGCAACATAAACTGGTTCCCTGGTCACATGGCAGCTGCTACTCGTGCAATCCGAGACCGCCTAAAGCTCTCTGACCTTGTAATTGAAGTTCGCGACGCTCGTGTAAGTTGTTTGGGATATTAATTAGTTGTTTTTATGTATCTTTTGTCATGATTTTTGATCTGATTACATTAAGGAATTTCTGATAGTGATTGTGTGTGTTTGTTATTGGTTATTTTGTTTGAATTGTATAGATACCATTGTCCTCTGCAAATGATGAGTTGCAGCCTATGCTGGCGGGAAAGCGACGAGTTATTGCTCTTAATAAGAAAGATTTGGCAAACCAAAACATCATGAATGTAATGCTTTACCTTTGTTTTGGGGTCATTTATATACCTGTTTTTGTTTTGTTTCTTTGAAACTGATGTTAGTAACTTTTCTTTTCGTTTCTGTTCAAGTTTTTCTTTTCTGTGGAGTTTTCAAAATTTACGAATTTGATTGTTCTGAATACAATGTTTATTATGTAAATGATCTTCCTCATATTCTAATTTTCGGACATCACCAGGTGCTACTAGATTTCAGTTAACATATACTCATTCTGTCCCACCTGTATTTTCTTAAATTAATGAAAAATAGTATTATATTGGTAATGAGTTTGTATAAGATGGAAAAAATCTAAAATATCCTTTGGTTTATAGAGTCGTAAAGTTTTTTTTGGGATGATATTTTGTTAAATAGAGGTAAAAGTGAGGGTAAATTGGTAGTTACATGGGGACGATATAGACTATAAATAGAAATGAGCTATTCAGGTGGAACAACTCTAAAATGTAAGTGGTAAGTGGAACAACACTGGTGGGACGGATGAATTGTATATATATATATTTAAATTTGTGGTAGCTCCGGAAGATCAGTACTTTTAATGACCTACTTCTCCATGCTGTTCTTGAACTGAGAATGACATGTATTTTCATTCAATGTCGCACAGAAATGGGTCCACTATTTTGATTCTTCCAAACAAGACTGTCTTCTGATTAATGCACACCACAAAAGCTCTGTTCAAAAGGTTTGTTAGTGTTTCATGCTTGTGAAAATTGGTGTTGTTGGCACATTTTATTTCCGATCTTTTTATATATTGGATAGCAACATTGGTACAATGAGACCGTAGTTTCAATGGTCATTACTATGAAGTGAATCATCTCCAATGGTCATTACTATGAAGTGAATCATCTCCTTCTGTAAAATCAAACCATCTGTGGTGCAATGTTTCTCTGTCTACAATTTCTGATCACATTGCTTTACTAAGAGCTCGGAATTTTAAATTTTTCTTTTTAAAACTAAAATTTGACTTGTGAGTATTGATGTCAAAGCTTCTCGATCTTGTGGAATACAAGTTGAAGGAGGTCATATCTAGGGAGCCAACACTCCTTGTCATGATTGTCGGTGTTCCCAACGTGGGCAAGTCTGCTTTAATCAATTCCATCCATCAAGTAGCATCGTTGCGCTTTCCAGGTATTTTGTGCTTTTTACTAACATTTCCTTGGAATTGAATTTATCGACAGTTGCCTCTAAGCTGTAAATGATAATCTCAGTTCCATCTTAGTGCAGGAGCAGAAGAAGAAGCGAGCCACAGTTGGGCCTCTACCTGGAGTTACTCAAGATATCGCCGGATTCAAGGTAGAGCTTTTACGTTATTATTGATATTCAGGATCGTTGTTACAACAAGACATATGCATTTCTTGAAGTTTTGAACAATCTAAATGTATACCACTTCCTTTTTTTTAACGCGCTTTCAACATTTCTTCATTGATCTGATATTAACCTTCCGACATTATTGTTCCATTAGCCCTCAATCTAAAAATGAAAATGCATCTTGCCTCTAACTATTTTTTCATTAATCTGATATCTTTATTGTTAATTTTTGGAAATTTCTGTTCCCTTTATATTGCAGATTGCACATCGACCTAGCATATACGTACTGGATACGCCAGGGGTGTTGGTTCCGAGTATTCCAGACATAGAAACGGGTTTAAAGCTAGCTGCCGCAGGTTCTAAAGCAATTTATCCCTGCTTACTTCAATTTCTGAAAGTATTTTCGACCAATAATTTTATACAAAGATGCAATTACTTAAAGCACGGTTCTTAATGTCTTATCTTCAATTAATTACTGACTTAATCTATATATACATATTTTTAATCTACATTGAATTTACAGTATGTGTGGATGCATTTCTCGATTTTGTCCATTTCTGCTTTGGTCGTCCGATGAAGTTTTAGGGGATTTTATGCAGGCTCGGTAAAGGATTCTGTAGTTGGCGAGGAACGGATTGTCCAGTACTTGCTAGCTGTTCTGAATGTCCGAGGCACTCCTCTCCGTTGGAAGCCGCACAACAATAAGGAAGCTGAAGGTGGTAGTCTCAATCTTGATGACAACCGACCCAGCTATGATCTTAAAGATTTATTGCCGAAGAGGAAGAAACCTTCTCTCAATAAGTCCGACGTTTACTACATTGAGGTAACTGCAGCAATATTATAGATGTTTTCGGAATTTTTCTTTCATATGGTAAATTTTTAAAATCTATAGCTGTTTTTACCGAGTAAATGACTTTTTTCAGCTCTTTTACTCTTAAATTAAAAATAGAAGTATCTTGATAGTTCTTGTCGTCGTCTATGTGATACATAATATGGTTTGATTGGTCTTTTCTAGTTTTTTTTGGCAATTGATAACATTTCCGATGTATAGTTTTCATGCATAACTAAATCATGCGGCATGTATTTGTGCACTCAAATGTTAGACTCTGTTTAGATAGAAGTTTTGGAAATCTGGTAGTCTTGAAAAATTCTGACAATATTAAAAGAGTTGTTATTTAATATAATGTTTTGTGAAAAAAAAAATAATTATTTTTTTCCATTTTAGAGACCAAAATGATTTTTAATGGAAAGCTTCTATAGGTCGTGTTTACTTGTATTCTGGATTTGAATTTATTGTAAATGAAAAAAATAAGTATTTGATATTAAGTTTTCTATTAACTATAAATTGCATAGGGCACAAAAAATGGGCATATATTTGTTGTTGTTTTATTATTATTTTTTATATACTCTTCCATCCTATTCGAATGCATTCTCTAGGTTTCGTAGTAGAATAAAAAATAGTAATCTTTTATTTATTAGTGAAAATTTGTAAAAAGTTTTGACATTTTTGTCATTTTACTTTATGTATTAAATAATTGTATATGTGCATATATATTTACAATTTAAATAAAAGTTATGATATTTTAGTATTAGTGTATTTACTTTTACTAAAATAGAAAATTGATACTTTTGAATAAGACAAACAAAAATAATAAAAAATGTACTTTGAGTTGGGACAAGGAAAGTATTGTTTTGCACTATTGTGCCCAATGGGGATCAAACCCTAACTCTTAAGGATGTAAAGGAAAAAAATGGTCATATTTCAATTTTGCAAAATTTATTCATTTGTCAACGATGTGTTTGTTTATGGGTTTTGGGGTTAGGTTTAGAGTTTTTTGAATAGTAAAATTTTAAATTCATATAGTTATTTGACGGAATGTAAAATTGATTTTTAGTATAATATTAAAAAGAAATAAAAGATAGAAGTTTGATTCAATATATTTTAATTGAAAATACACAAACAGCCTTTGTGAAGTATACATATGTCTATGATCTCGATGAACTCCAAATTTGTAGGATATTGTGAGTAACGTTCGAGGGGCCATTCACAGCCCCCTTGCCAAATTCGAGGGGAGCTTGGAGGACGAGGGAGAGTTGGGGAACCTAATCGAGCAGCAGTTCGAAGCCCTGCAGAAGGCGATGAAGATACCCCACAAAGAATCCGAGGCTCGGACAATGGTGTCGAAGAAATTCTTGACATTGTTTCGAACAGGTAAGCTTGGCCCTTTCACTCTTGATGATGTCCCTGAACCTGCAGATGCTCTATGAATTCGTTTCTTTGTTTCGTAGATTTCGGTTTTTTATTGTTTTTTAGGAGAAATAGTTGTTGAATATGATATTTTATGTAGAAAATGAATACGTTTTTATCGGAAATAATCGACTTAACATACAAAATTAATATATATACCAAAATTGGACAAAGCCTGCTAGAAATTTTTGGTATCCTCTCTTGGGTTTTCATTTCGATGGGATTTTCCAATTAATATCCCTTCTCGGTTCATTTCTGTCTCTCTCTAATGTCGGAAAATATGATTTATCAAAATGACAATCTGCAAATCTTGCAGTGAATAAATCACCCGTAATTGGTTCAAGATATTTTATAATTGACGGCGATTCATATCCGACATAAATGTCCAATCTACGTTGAGAACCCATTTTTGCATGTTTGGGGGTGGAACAGGAGCATAAACAGCACATCAAAAAAATACGTAGATGAGATATATTTGGTTCATGACTAAATACTAATTGCATAGGGGAATAGCTATGATAGTTTGTCAGCCTCATTCTTATAAGTGTTCCTGCACGTAAGATTGCATGCTCCCAAGCTGAAACGGGCAACATAGACCTTATTAGTAATGGTCTTGCAATCTTTTAACAAGTAATTGGGTGTTCTACATTAATTCTAATCGACATGCAATAATCATCAAATGCATTCAATGTATATTCACCAGCATTATCAATACATATAGTCTTAATTGAATTATCGGGGAATTGTGCCCGCAATTTAATAATTTGGGCAAGCAATCTCGCAAATGTCATATTACGAGTAGATAATATACAGACATGAGACCATCTCGTAGATGCATCAATAAGCACCATAAAATATTTAAATGGCCCACACAGTGGGTCTATTGGTCCACATATATCCCCGTGTATTCTTTTAAAAAATGTAGGTGATTCAATACCTATTTTAGTTGGCGATGGCCTGGTTATTAATTTTTCCTGAGTGCAGGCAACACAAGTTAACTCATTTGAGTTTAATACGTTTTGACCTTTTTAATGAATGGTCATGCGAATTCTGCCCAAAGCTATTATGTCATATTTGAAAATCAGTAGTCTTTTGATCTACCGTGAGGTGTATTTCAACAACACCTAATCTGGGATAATATAAACCAGTAGAGAGTGAGGGTAATCTCTCAATTATTATTATCTTTTTTTATCAATGATATTGGTGATTAATAAAAATTCACCATCAGTTTCAATGTGATAACCATTTTTCCGAATGTCATGAAAGCTCAGTAAATTTCTTCGAGCTTTAGTGGCCAACAGTGCATACTGTATCACAATTTTTGACATTCATCTTTTCCCTTTTTAAATGAGATAAATATTTTTCATGTTTCAATATAGCACATATTTGCATCATTTTGTTTGACTTCCATTTAACCAAAAATATAATAAGTAAGAACCAAAGTTATATAAATGATAATATATATTAAAGGTAGGCGTGAGTGTGTACGGGCGTGTGTATATATATATGCATACAAATATATATATACATATGTATGTGTGTTATTATATTATATAATACATATTATGTATGTATTGTATGTATAAGTAATAAATGCAGAGGGAGAGGAAAGTAGAAATTGGGAAATGATTTGTGAATTTTTTGGTGTGTTTCATTTCTACGATTCCATTGGTATATATAGATTTTTCATACAAATCAAAAACATCCACGTCTCGGTCTACACTATATCTATGAATCAATGTGTGTACCTACGTGTACGTATGTATATAACATTAAGATTATCTTAAAATTATATTTTTATTTTATTTATTTTATTTTTAATTTTTTTAATAATCAATATTAATTTTTTTATTTTATTTATTATATTTAATCAAATAATATTATATATTTTTTATTTATATTTTGAATAAACATAATTTTTATTTATTGAATTTAAAAAATACTTATTATTATTTTTTTATAATCAAATAATAAAAAAATAATTTAATTTAATTTAATTTATTAGCATAATATTTAAAATATTTTTAAATTAAATATATAAAAATAATACAATATTTGATGTTATTTATAAATTTTAAAAATTATAAAAATATATATATAAAAAAATATCGAAATAATAAATAGATAGTATGACTTGAAGATAAGTTACTGGAGCGTGAAAAAATAAATTGTATATATAAAGATGATTTACTGTATCACATCCTGTAACGATAGAAAATTTTGTGATAGTTGGAGATGGTTTTAGTATAATTTTGTTCATTGTTGCTCTAAGATATTTTCTCTCGTTATAAATCAAAGTTCATCATCCTTATTCATCATAGTTCATCCTCATCCCCAAAAGTTTAAAATAAGTTTATTGTTCACTTCTTATATATTCATTTGATTTTTTATTTTTTATTTAGGCAAAATTGCTCATAATTCTATTGTGGTTTCGAAACTCAGTATAAATTTTTTCTTTACTTTAAAAATTGTGGGGCGCTTCCTTATGCTTAAAAATATAAATATATGAAATATTTTTCTCATCATTTCATGACGGTGAAGTTTTATACAATATTTTTTTAAAGTGTAAAAAAATGCTGTGCAATTTTTAAAGTACAACAAAATTTCACGTTAAATTTCGAAATCAGGACTTGGAAGCAATTTTACATTTTATTATTGTTACTATTATTATTGGGTTGGCATTGCCGCGTAACTTCTCCATCTTCTATCTAATTTCTGAGTCGGCTCGGCAGCCTAGTTATATTAGTTAACTTCGGGGGCCATGCTTAATCCTTTCAATTAATTTCAAGGGCCGCCTAATCTTATAACTTAACTTTCACTACATCTAAATCGGTTCCACCCCTTAGTTTTAATTTCTTTTCAATTAATTATTCTACTGTCTGAATCAAGTATTTTTATTATTTCAATTATAATTATAATAATAATAATAATAATAATAATATTAATTATATTATTATTTATCATTTACCACTCATTCATCTAAATTATATGTAGTATTATGGGTTTGTTTATTTATTTATTTTTTGTTTTTAGTTGTCATAATTTTCATAAATATTAAGTACTTTATTTGTCATGCAACATATGATTTCAGCATGAAAATTTAGATGAATTGTAGTAAGTAGAATAATTTAAAATAATTTAGAGATCATGTGATATGATGGTAGAGAAAAATGCATATTTATTTATTTTTTATTTAACTGATGAAGACAATGTGATAAATGAAAATATATATTTATAATATAAATATAATTAATTATTTTTAAATTTAAAAATATTGTAATGAATTTGAGACACATAAAAAAAATATTGTAAGGTATTTGAGACAAGAAGATAAATAAATATAAAATATATACATATATTAATACAATATACATAATATATTTTATTTATTTATAAAAAAAATCAATAAAATATTATCTTTTATATTTAACATAAAAATTATATCAAATCGTTACTTGATTTTGTTTTTTGATTTTGGTTTTGAATAGTAAAATTTGAATTGAAATAGTTATTTGATGTGATATAAATATGTATTGATGTGATATTTTGAATATAAAATTTAATTTTAATGTAATATAATAAATAAAAAAATAGGTATTTAATTTGATTTTGTGGAGAAAAAAAAATTAGAATAGTAAAATAGAAAAACAAATCAAACAGGTAAATACATACGTAAATATTAACACACTCTATGTCAATTTTCTATTTTAAATATTTTACAGAATTAATTATTACTATAACTCTAATTTCAATTATTTCCATATATTTTCAAATAAATCACAATAGAATAAAATACAAAAGTTAAAACCCTAAAACTAAAGCACCGTGGCGCCGCCGCCGTCTACTCCTCCTCCGCTCGCCGTAGTAACTTCTCCAGACCAAAAGGGTTAAGTCCTAACCTCTACCCTGCCCCTCCACCATACAACAATTGTTGTTTATTTCGCAGAAATCGGTAAGATTTTCGGAAACGGAATGTTGAATGACAATTGAAGTTTGTTAGACTGTTTTGTGAACGTAATTTCTATTTAACATTTCGTTTTGCAATCCTACTACCCTTTTCAATTTATTTCGATTAAACATTACGTTTTGCACTCTTACCTCCATTTTCTGTTTGTATGAGTCTTGATGTTCGTTTTATTATTGTTTTTGGGAGTAAAATGTTTATTCTTTGTACTGAAATTAATATTTAGGCTGGAACTAATCAAGTGATGAATGCCTTACTTCTGTTTGATGAAAGAATGTTATAGTCAGATTGTATTATAAATGCATAGAGTGAGTTAGATACAACATAAAGAGCAAATGTGTGTTCTTGCGAGCAAATCAGCCAATAATATACTGATAAGCTATATTTATCTGTTTCTATGTGTATGATACACGAAACTGTGCTATGTTATTTTTTTAAAAAATCATTAATTAAAAAGAAAAGAAAAAGGCATAGAGTGTTTTTGGATTGGAAGTTTTTAGGAGTGTGTTTGTTTGAAAGTTTGGATTTTGGTTTGGGATTTGAATAATTATACGATGTTATATAAACAGGTGTTGATGCGGTGTTTAGAATGTAAATTTGGTTTTTAGTATAATATAAAAAATAAAAATAAGTATTTGATTTGATGTTTTTGGTGAAATTTTTTTATGAATAGTAGAAATTTGGTAAATTTTGATAAAACAACACACTGATATTAGATTTTAGAAGTGATGTTTGAATAAAAGTTATGTGTTAGATGTGTTGGTTTTATTTATGAATGGAAATCGTTATTGAGTATGATGTTTATTTAGTATCGAAATCTATTTTTCCATAGACTGCATAGTGTAAGAATAAGATCGGAAATACAACAAGCACACCTGTAGGTTTTTTAAGGCATAAAACGGGAAGGAGTAAATCATTCCATGAACAGAGTCTATATATTCCAGCTTTTTGAAAAGTTTTACGATTCGTGCAACAGAATAAGTTGCTAAGAAATGGCGGTGAAAAGTGAAACCAACGATTTGTCTTCGGAGATGGAGCTAGATGCCTATAGACGCCTTTTTCCTCTGCGCTTCCATGAGCGTCATCTTTCTGAATCAATAAGGCCTGATGGCCGGCCGCTCGGGAAAGCTAGGGACACAACAATCGTGCTTGGTTGGCAAAATCAATTTCCATATACTTTAAACACATTCCTTCTTCTCTATGTCTTACTATACAATAATGCCATTGCTTAAAGTACGAAGCTTTGAAATTTAGGGGCTGTTGCATCTGCTAATGGATCAGCTCTCGTAAAGATTGGTTGCACTGTAAGTGTTCCTTTTTCTAATGATTGAGAATTCGTTCTATTCGAGCTTTTCGCTTATTGAAAGTTGTCTCTGCTTAGACCATGTTGGCTGCCATTAAAATGGAAGTCATGACTCCAACTGCTGAAGCACCTGACGAAGGATGTGTAGGTTGAGATTTTTTATTTAATAGTTCCTGAGGTTTTTGTTCGTTGTTTCTTCTAATGTTAGATTATTTTAGAGTCTGGTACTTTCTTTTCAGCACTCGAGTTCCACATGCCTCCAATTTGTTCTCCGCTGGTTCGTCCTGGCAGGCCAGCTGATGTAGCTCCAGTAATATCAAAGCAATTGTCGGACACCATTTCAAGGTAAGGTTCATTCTACTTTGTTAGCGAATCACTCAATTGTTGGTGTTGGTGTTGATGTTGATCGGTTTTATTTATTTAAAGAATATACTGAATCGGTATATTGGATATTTGTTGTCGTGGCTGGTATTATAATATTTTGTTGCTCCTATTAGAATTTAGAATCATAGCAGGTTTAGACGTTGATTCGATATAGTTTTAAGTGTTTGTTTAGTGAATATACTTTTAAGTGTGTGTTTAGTGAATATAGTTTTAAGTGTTTTTGTTGGGAGGTACAGTGAATTGTGAAAGTATTGAAGGGAATAAAGTTTTGTATTTTTTTTATTGACTTTTATTGTTATGTGTATATATTGTATTTCTTTGTGAACACACTCTATGAATACTCTCTTTTTTAATCATTTCTAATGCATGTAATTTAGTTTCCGAAAATTGAAGAATTCAGAGTTGTCAATTTGGATTTGTTTGGTTGTGGTTTTAATTAATTTGAAATATGGTGTTGATTTGAGTTTTTGTTTAAATAGTATTTTGATATGATATTTTGTGAGGAAAAATCAAAATTATGCAGAGGTAATTGTATTGATTTCAGTTTGAAATCACAAAAGAAAAATTTCTTATTTCATTGAAAAAGGATCAATTCTTCTTCAATCCCGTCTTTTTTTATATACCATTTCAACTCTTATGTTTTCACCTTCAGCACTTAGTTTTGTTCTCTCATTTACTGTTTCTGAACCTAGCAGTTCCGGCATGATAGATCTGAAAGAACTATGTTTGGTTAGCGGCAAAGCTGCTTGGATGGCTTACCTGGTAATAAGGTTTTTTCCACTCTTTCCATCGTGTAAGAAACTACTCTGCATGCCTTTACGGCACAAACTGGCTATCGCATGTATCAAAGGAATAATTTTTGCAGGATATATACTGTTTGGATGCGGACGGTGCCCTGTTTGATGCTGCATTGCTTTCTGCAGCAGCAGCTTTTTCGCACTGTGAGTTTTTAACACTTCTCGTTGCTGTTTGAATTCGCGTCGATAATGAACTATCATCTTAATTTAGGTTGTGTTTGGATATGTTTCGGAAGTAGTAAAAAATTGAATAAATATTATTGTTGATGAATAGTGCACAAACTGACTTGAAAACATTTGTAAACGGAGCCTTAGGGTGTGTTCTTTTAACTTTTTTCTCCTACATATTTTCTCAAAAATATTAATATATCACACACATTCGTTATTTTTATCTTTCATACACAATTCCCCACACTTCACATTTAAAAAAAAAAGAAGAAAAAAACATCTTCAAATTATCTCACAAACGCATCCTTAATCTTTTTAAGTAGTTGTGATTTGAAGTTAAATGAGAGCTAGTTAATTTGATTCCCATTGGTTTGATATTAATGTCAGAGAAGCTCGATAATTTGCAGTGCAGATTCCCGTAGTGTCTCTTAATGATGACGGGAGGATTGTTCTTGTACCTGAGGACAACGCAGGATCGATGAAAGAGAAGGAGCCCGTCAATAAAGAGAAAATAAAACTCAAGATGAAGAATGTGCCGTTCGCCTTAACATGCATACTTCACAAAAACTACATTCTAGCAGATCCCACATCCGAGGAGGAGTCGATCATGGAAACATTTCTGACAGTTGTGCTGGATTCATCTTCTCGCCTCGTGTCTCTTAATAAGCCCGGTGGACCTGGCCTGGCACAAACATCTATGATCCAGGTTAATTTTAGTTATCTATTTTCTCAATTTCATTTATTTTGGAGCAATTATAAGTCTCTTCTAATATTTCTTGCTGGAGAAATAACTAAAATATAAAAATATACAAGTGATACATTTGAGTCAGGTTATAAGCCTTTAGGTAACGTAGAAATTCTCTGGAACAGGAGTTATTATAAAGATGCGACTTGTAGAAGTATACACATTTCTTTTAGCTTAAACTTTTTAGTAAGATAGTTATTTAAAATTTCTTGTCTTGAAGAGGTATACAAATTAAAGGAGTGTGTGAACTTGAGAATATTAGCTTTACTACTGTTTTATATCAAATGTTGTACTTACGGATTGCTGTTTATTTTACATGTGACTTGTTTCGATTTCACTTTTCATTTCCCCCCGAGGTTTATCAGTCCATCAATCCTAGCACAAAAATGATGTATTTACGGCATTTCTGAAATGTATACAAGAACTACTACCCGTACATTAGCTTATGTATATATATATATATATATATATAAAGAATGTGTGCTGTATCTGCAGGATTGCATTAAATTAACCGAGCAACGAGCAAAAGAACTTGAAAGGATTCTGAACGAGTCAATTTCTGATATGGAAGTCGAGTGATGGATTCGTTTACCGGTAATCCCGTCTTTGTTGTAGCTTTTTATACACTTGGTCATATTGGCTCTTTTGCATAGCCCCGACATTTTTGTTGTAGCAGAAAAGATGAAATACCCCATGAAGCTTCGAGTTTTATGTTCGCTGCACAGGTAACTTTTTTGCCTGTTTATTTTACATCTCCTTCGGTCCTAATGCTCCTTAGGTTAATTACATGAACATATACAGATTGGTATAGTTGATTTAGTCTAATTTGAACATGTTGATGCTTAAACGATTTTGAGTAGAGTTGTTAACGAGTCAAATTCAGTTCGAATCTTTGTTGCTTAACTTTGTTTGCTAATTACGTTCTGTTTATATATAGAGAGGTATTTTGAATTTTGGAAAAATTTTGAAAATAGTAAAATGTCGATATTTGTTGTGATATTTTGTGAGAAGAAAGATATATGTAGAGCTGTCAAAAATTGACCCGACACGACAACCCAACACTACCGGACACGAAATAATTGGGTTTGGGTCAAAGTTTTCAACCCGATTATGTATACGGATTGACACGAATTCGACACGATAGTAAACAGGTCGGGTTAGGGTTGAGGCTCTCAACTCGAACCTGACACGACAACCTGATTATAGTATATTAATATTGATTAATATATTTATTATACATGTAAAATAATCATAATTTAATAATTTTCTTATAAATTAATTTAAATTAAGTTCAATTTTAAATAATTCAACCAGCTCTAGTTATTTGATGGGATGTTTTTTTTGAAACAAAAGATAGATTGTCTTTTATATTTATATAAATCTTTTTTAACTTTGCAATTGATATTAGTAAATGATTAAATGTATTTATGTATAGAATTAGGGAGTAAGATTATGTGCTCAAATTTAGGTAGAAATTGTGTTATTTTACTGTATAAAACCTATGTTAAGTTATTAGGGAAATTGTTAAATTATTGAATTATAGTATGGATTTATTGATTATATTATAAGGATGTGTTTTTTAGAGTGATGATATTGAGTAATAGTATTATTTTATTTAGCATAATTATTTTACTTTAGTTTGTTATAGTTAGATTAATGAAAAATTGAGTGTACTTATACTATAATCAAGGTTGGTTATGTGGAAGATTAATATATGTTGTATTTTTTTTTATTTATTTTTTTAATTTTTAAATTCAATATCATGATATTGATGTGAATGAGTGTAAGATTAATATTATTTATGTCGTATATTATGAGCAAACTTATTAAAAAAAATATTTTTTTTTTCTATTTTGAAACTATATATTTATTTTTGGGATTAAGTTTAAAAAATAATATTATTTTTATTATAGTATGAAATTAAAAATAGTGTAAAGATAATTTATTTTTATTAAGTTTATAATTATTAAAAAATAATAATTAATTACATGTAATTAGAGAATCCAAAATATGAATAGGCGTAGAGAGTAAAATGTATAGCTTTCGGTAGATGTAAGTAGTATTTTTATATTTACTCAAATAAAATAAATAATTGATTTTCGAAATCAACATAAACCATGTGCAAAATTTCCTTAATTATATTGTATTTTTATATTAATTTTAATATTAATGATATATTGTTTGTAATAATATCATTTATTGTCTAAATTTTAGATTAGCACGTAACTGCTGCCACTAAACCATGTGCAAAATTTCCTTAATTACAATTAAATAATGTTAAATTTGAAAGTATATATCTGAATAAAGCCCAAAATATGCAAAAGTATCATTAAATGATGCGATTCAACTTCAAAACAAATTTAAAAAAAAAAATTGCACATAATAAAAAAACAAACATATGAATACATCTTCTTCCTACATGGAACTCTGTCTGTCTCTATTGTTATTTATTTATTTATTTCAATTAGGTAATAAAGAATGAATTTATTTTTTTTATGGTGACTGTAACTTGAACGTGGAACAACGGAAAGAATGTTCTTTACATTAAAAAAACAATCATTCTCAAGAAAAGGCCAACAGAAATATCAAGTCCCTTTTCAGTGTGAGTCACAAACCAAAGTAACAAAATTCAATTCAATAGTATATATATATATATATTATATAAAAATGGTTACGGTCCTAATTTTGCCACAGTTTAAATCAGCAATTATAATATATATAAACAATACATATTTTTATTATATGGATAATAAATAGATGTGTTATTTATTCATAATTATATATATACTCTTTTCTATTCGTTCCATATTCAATGTTACTATTTTTTATTTGAAAAATGATTACACACTTTAATTTTATTTTTAATTTTTTAATTTTAATTTAAACTAATTAGTTATCTTAATCTTAATTTATAATTATTTATATTATAGGATAATTATTTGTAGTAATACATTTTTAATTATCTACTAATTACACATCTACAGTGTAGCGAGCACGATATATGTGCCGAGAAAGTATTATAAAGAGTACTAAAATCAACTGAATAAGTTAAATACTTATATATTTAGTACTGCCGTGACACTATTAAAATAAATTAAATAAATCATCAATCATATGTTACTAATATGATCCACAATTCCTAATTCCCTGAAATCCAAATCAACCAATCAGAACCCACCCCATCTCCCCAAACCAGATAGAACTCCCCTCTCTCTCTCTAAAATTTCCCCTCGCCACGTGTCACTCTCTCACACCACTAACACCCCCACCCACCCCACCCCACCCCCCACTTCCAAAACTTAAAACCTCAAGAAAACAAACATCCAAACTAACACCGATCTCCAAAATCAAACCCCCAAATCCCACCAAAACTTCACTCCTTTCCTTCCCCCACTACACTCACTCTGTGTTTTTCAAGAAATTCTCCAAACCCCATCAATGGCGTCCTCCTTGATTTCCTCACCATTCACAATTCCCAACTCCAAACCCTACTTCCTCCACTCCTTCCTCCCCAAAAAACCCCCCCACCCCTACCCACCCTACCCCACCCCCCTCAAATGCACCGCCGTCGCCGGCGGCCCCGGCAACGGCCTCTTCACCCAAACCTCCCCGGAACTCCGGCGAATCATACCTCAAAAATCACAAAACCTCCCCACCATCAAAATCGTCTACGTCGTCCTCGAAGCTCAGTACCAATCCTCCCTCACAGCCGCTGTCCAAACCCTAAACCTAAACCAAAATCAAAACCAAATCCCAGCCAATTTCGAAGTTGTCGGCTACCTAGTCGAAGAACTCCGCGACGAAAACACCTACAAAACCTTCTGTCAGGACATCCGCGACGCCAACATCTTCATCGGATCCCTAATTTTCGTCGAGGAATTAGCCGTTAAGGTCAAAAACGCCGTCGAGAAAGAACGGGACCGGCTCGACGCCGTTCTCGTCTTCCCCTCCATGCCCGAAGTCATGCGCCTCAACAAATTAGGATCCTTCAGTATGTCCCAGTTAGGTCAATCCAAAAGCCCCTTCTTCCAATTATTCAAAAAAAAAAACAACTCCGGATTCGCCGACAGTATGCTCAAACTTGTCCGTACATTACCAAAAGTCCTCAAATATCTGCCCAGCGACAAGGCTCAGGACGCGCGGCTCTACATTCTCAGCCTCCAATTCTGGCTCGGCGGCTCGCCGGAAAATCTTATCAATTTCGTTAAAATGATCGCCGGAACATACGTTCCGGCGCTCAAGGCGGCGAGGATCGAATATTCCGAGCCGGTGCTGTTTTTGGACAGCGGCATTTGGCATCCGATGGCTCCGAATATGTACGACGATGTTAAGGAGTATCTGAATTGGTACGCCACTCGCCGTGACGTCGCCGACCGGAGTAAGTCGCCGGCCGGAGCTCCGGTGATCGGATTGGTCCTTCAGAGGAGCCACATTGTCACCGGCGACGACGGCCACTACGTCGCCGTGATTATGGAGCTCGAGGCCAGGGGCGCTAAGGTCATTCCGATTTTCGCCGGCGGATTGGATTTTTCCGGGCCGGTCGAACGGTATCGAAATGTTTTCTGTATTTAATTGCGAATTACTCCCTCCGTCCCATATCTATCTATCCAATTTTTTTAAATATAGTAGAAATAAAACTAAAAAGACTAATGGCCTAGCGGATAATACAATACTTTGTTATGGACGGACGTGATGGCGGAGGGAGTATTATTGTTGTTTATTTGGTTATTGTATTGATTGGATTGAATATGGAGAATATATCGATACAGGTACTTTATTGATCCGATTAGTAAGAAGCCAATGGTGAACTCGGTAATTTCGTTGACGGGTTTCGCGCTCGTTGGGGGGCCGGCGCGGCAGGACCATCCGAGGGCGGTCGAGGCGTTGATGAAGCTCGACGTGCCGTATATTGTGGCGTTGCCATTGGTGTTTCAGACGACGGAGGAGTGGCTGAATAGTACACTCGGGTTGCACCCGATTCAGGTGGCGTTGCAGGTTGCGCTCCCGGAGCTCGACGGCGGGATGGAGCCAATTGTTTTTGCGGGACGGGATCCGAAAACAGGCTAGTCGAAGACGACGACGATTTTTCTTCGATTTTGTGATAGTCGATGTTTGTTTGTGCTGATGGATGTTTTTGTGATGACAGGAAAATCGCATGCTCTTCATAAAAGAGTCGAGCAGCTCTGCACGCGAGCGATCAAATGGGCCGAGCTGAAGAGGAAATCGAAGGTATACAATAGCCTCGTTTTTTTTTGTCGTTGTCGGGGTTTGATTCGACGATTTAAGTGTTATGAGTTCGTAGCATTTCTTGAATCGTTATCTATCGTTTTGGATTAGATCGTACCCTGTTTTTTCTTCGTTTGTTTACTAACACTACGTATGAACATTGTATGTTCTTACGTGGTTTTATCGTATTTTGATAGGAAAGTAGATCAATTTTGTGTTTAGTTTGGATGACATCGATGAATGTTCTTTCATTGTTTGATCGTATTTTGATAGGAAAGTAGATCATGATCGTTTTTGTGTTTTAGTTCGGACAACATTGGCGTATCTATGTTCTTACATTGTTTCTTCGTAAGCCAAAAGGAGAATCATCGATCGATCATTTTCGGGTTTAGATCAAACAACATTGGCGTATATATGTTCTTACATGGTTTGATCGAATGTCAATAGGAGAAACAATCGATTGTTTTTGTGTTTAGTTCGGACAACTTTGGCGTATCTATGTTCTTACGTGGTTTGATCGTATGTCGATAGGAGAATCGATCAATCGTTTTGTGTTTAGTCCGAACAACATCGACGCATGTATGTATGTTCTTACACGGTTTGTTTTATCGTCTGCAGACCGAGAAGAGGCTAGCGATCACCGTCTTCAGCTTCCCTCCCGACAAAGGCAACGTCGGGACAGCCGCGTACCTAAACGTCTTCTCATCGATCTATTCTGTCCTTAAAGATCTCAAAAACGATGGGTACAATGTCGAGGGCCTTCCCGAGTCCGCCGACGCCCTAATCGAAGACATAATTCACGACAAGGAGGCCCAGTTCAACAGCCCGAATCTCAACGTCGCCTACAAAATGAATGTCCGCGAGTACCAGAACTTGACTCCGTACGCCGCCGCCCTCGAGGACAACTGGGGGAAGCCGCCCGGGAATCTCAATTCCGACGGCGAAAACCTCCTCGTCTACGGGAAACGGTACGGGAACGTCTTCATCGGCGTCCAGCCGACGTTCGGGTACGAAGGAGACCCGATGCGACTCCTATTTTCGAAATCCGCCAGCCCCCACCACGGATTCGCCGCCTTCTACTCGTTCGTCGAAAAGATCTTCGAAGCCGACGCCGTCCTCCATTTCGGGACCCATGGATCGCTCGAGTTCATGCCGGGTAAGCAGGTCGGGATGAGCGACGTTTGCTATCCTGACAGCCTTATCGGGAACATCCCGAACGTCTATTACTACGCGGCGAACAACCCGTCGGAGGCGACGATCGCAAAACGTCGGAGCTACGCCAACACTATCAGCTACCTTACGCCTCCGGCCGAGAACGCCGGGCTGTACAAAGGGCTGAAACAGCTCAGCGAGCTAATCTCGTCGTACCAATCGTTGAAAGACACGGGCCGCGGGGCTCAGATCGTAAGCTCGATTGTCAGCACCGCCCGGCAATGCAATCTTGATAAGGACGTCGATCTCCCGGAGGAAGGCGTCGAGATCTCGATGAAAGAGCGGGATCAAGTCGTCGGTAAGGTTTACGCCAAGATCATGGAGATCGAGTCGCGGCTGCTCCCGTGCGGGCTTCATGTCATTGGGGAGCCTCCGTCGGCGATGGAGGCCGTTGCCACGCTCGTTAATATTGCTGCGTTGGATCGTCCAGAGGACGGGATTTCGTCGCTTCCGGGTATTTTGGCCGCGTCGGTGGGTCGGGCGATCGAAGAGGTCTACCGGGGCAATGACGCGGGTGTGCTCCGTGACGTTGAGCTCCTTAGGCAAATAACCGACGCCTCGCGGGGGGCGATCACCGCATTCGTGGCGCGGACGACGAATAAGAAAGGGCAGGTTGTCGACGTTGCCGATAAGCTGACGTCGATTCTCGGGTTCGGTATCAACGAGCCGTGGATGCAACACCTGTCGGAGACGAAGTTCTACCGCGCGGACCGGGAGAAGCTCCGGGTTCTCTTCCAGTTCTTAGGCGAATGCTTGAAGCTCGTCGTCGCCGATAATGAGCTCGGAAGTTTGAAGCAGGCGTTGGAGGGGAAGTACGTCGAGCCGGGGCCGGGCGGAGACCCGATCAGGAACCCGAAGGTTCTGCCGACGGGAAAAAATATCCACGCGTTGGACCCTCAGGCGATCCCGACGACCGCCGCGATGCAGAGCGCGAAGGTCGTCGTGGATCGGTTGCTTGAGCGACAAAAGGTCGACAACGGTGGGAAGTATCCGGAGACGGTCGCGCTCGTTTTGTGGGGGACGGATAATATCAAGACGTACGGCGAGTCGTTGGCGCAGGTGCTTTGGATGATCGGTGTGATGCCGGTGGCGGATACGCTCGGACGGGTGAATCGGGTAGAGGTGGTGTCGCTCGAGGAGCTCGGGAGGCCCCGAATCGACGTCGTTGTCAACTGTTCCGGTGTTTTCCGCGACCTCTTCATCAATCAGGTAGCGATTCGCCCACTCGATTTTGTCGAATCGGGAAATTTCTCGACTTGACGTCGATCATCGTCGCATTCTATTTTGCAGATGAACCTCTTGGATCGGGCGGTGAAGATGGTGGCGGAGCTCGATGAGCCCGAAGACCAAAACTACGTAAAAAAACACGCGTTAGAGCAGGCGAAAACGCTCGGCGTCGAGGTTCGGGAAGCCGCATCCCGAATTTACTCGAACGCGTCGGGTTCGTACTCCTCAAACGTGAACCTCGCCGTCGAGAATTCATCGTGGAACGACGAGAAGCAGCTGCAGGACATGTATTTGAGCCGGAAGTCGTTCGCGTTTGACTCCGACGCTCCGGGCGCTGGGATGACGGAGAAACGGAAGATCTTCGAGATGGCGCTAAGCACAGCCGACGCGACGTTCCAAAACCTCGACTCGTCGGAGATTTCGCTCACTGACGTCAGCCATTACTTCGACTCGGACCCGACGAACCTCGTCCAGAACCTCCGGAAAGACGGGAAGAAGCCGAGCGCGTACATCGCCGACACGACGACCGCTAACGCTCAGGTAGACTTAAAAAAACGTCGACTTTTTTCTCGATCATTACGATGCTAAATTTGGGAAACGTATGTCGCAGGTTCGGACGTTATCGGAGACGGTGCGTCTCGACGCGCGGACGAAGCTGCTGAACCCGAAGTGGTACGAGGGGATGCTGTCGAGCGGGTACGAGGGGGTTCGGGAAATCGAGAAGCGGCTGACGAATACAGTCGGGTGGAGCGCGACGTCGGGGCAGGTCGACAATTGGGTGTACGAGGAGGCGAACACCACGTTTATTGAAGATGAGCAGATGCTGAACCGGCTGATGAGCACGAATCCGAACTCGTTCCGGAAGCTCGTGCAGACGTTCTTGGAGGCGAACGGCCGCGGCTACTGGGAGACGTCGCCGGAAAACGTCGAGCGCCTCCGGCAGCTCTACTCGGAGGTGGAGGACAAGATCGAAGGAGTCGACCGTTAGAGGGTCGGAAGATTCGAGATCCTCGTACGGTGTCGAATACTATTGAGTGTTGTAGTAAGTAATAAATGCTCTTCCTTTTGTATCGTTGTGTTTAAATTTTTTTGGAGGGGTTGGGAATTGATTGAATGAATGGATTGGGTGTCGTTTGTGCATATTTGGAGAATCATTGTGATTGTTAATGTATTTTGTTAAGTAATAATAACCTAATGATAGTGCCTATTTGACAATAAAAATATTTTTATATTTATATTTTTATATTATTTTTTTTTTCATAAATTTCTATAAAATATTAAAGAACAATTTTTTTTAAAAAAATTTATATTTTATATTTTAATTAACAAACATTTAATACTCCTTTCATATTTTAGATAGAAAAAATAACAACAAATTAATTATTTTTTATATTTTATTTTAATGTGTATATTTTTTTATTTTTATTTGTCATTATTTATGTATATAATTTTTTTATTTTCATTCGCAGGCGTCTTAAACGTGTATATATATATATATATTTTAATAATTATGAATTCTATTTTATTATACAAATATTCATATTTTACCTTCACATAGTTACTTTGAACAAAATTATCTTTGTACTTATTTCTAACTATATATTTTAATTAAAATACTACTTATTTTTTAAATTTTGTTTGAATTTTATGTAAACTATTTGTACGATGATATTAATTAAATTAATTTATATTTATTAAATATATTTTAAACTAATAAATTACATCAAACATAAAAATTTACTGAAACATATTAAAAAAATAAAAAAAAAAAAATTTATGTTAGGACGTAGTATATATTTTATAATATTAATTACTAATTATATTAGCAAAAAAATTATTCTGCGAATAAATCCTAATTTTTCAACAACAATTCCAAGTTCCAACCAACAAATACACCCTCCTTATCTATAATGTACCTAATTTGAAACGACATAATAATTGGGGTCCGGGACCCAGATCCAAATAGGCCAAAATCATGGGGCCTACCTAATGAGTGGTGTAAAATAGACCAGGACCTTTAGATCCCGGATTCCACTTCAATAAACAGCACAAAACTATATTTATATTAGAATTATCATAACCCTGATTGATTAAAGCTAAAAAAACCCCAAAAATCCAATTATGAGAGAAGTACCTCAGGCGGAGATCCTTAGCCACTCATCGCCGCCGTACGCAACTCCGGAGACGCCGCCGGCCGGAAGATGCGACGCTCAGAAGTGTCCGTGGTGGCCGTACACAAGCTCGAGAGACTTCAAAATCAACACGACCTTAGTCCTCGTCTTCCTCTTCTGTACGGTAATTTTTGCCCTAATTATAAACCTCGCGATTCGATACATCATAGCGCTGCGGTGCGTGCGGCGGAGGCGGAGAAGGATTCCGATTCCGATTCCGATTGCGGCGAATCGGAGAGTGGAGATGCCGTGGGCGATTTACTCGGAGGGGATGAAATTGGCGGGAACGGAGGCGGTGTGCGCGATATGCCTGTCGGAGATTGCGGTGGGGGAGAGGATCAGCGTGGTGGAGAAGTGCGGCCATGGATTCCACGTCGAGTGCATCCAACGGTGGTTAGCTTCCCATTCATCTTGCCCTACTTGCAGAGCCAATTGCTAGCTTAATTGGTAAGTGTTAATTAATTAATTATTGTACATTTTTATATGTATATTTATAATTAAATTAATTTTTGTATTTTGGGGTGCTTGTTTTACATTTCAGAAAGTATAACTCCATTGGTCCGGTAGAAATAGCCTCGTTGGAGGTATTTATGTTTGAAATATTTTTAAAAATTTTGATTTATAATTAAAAATAAGAATAAAGAGAGATTACTATTATAGTAAACAAATATTAAATAAAAAATGTTTATTAAATATTAAAGTTTTTATTTTATCAAATTTAATAATGAGATAAATTTAATAAATAGTACAAAAAAATTTACAGATGAAAATATTATTTTGTTCACACCCAAAGCAAATTTTCAATTGTAAAGTAATTTTTAATAATAATAATAATAATAATAATAAACAATAAAAAAATACTCACTCCATCCCATAAAAAAGTATCTATTTTTTCATTTTAGTCCGTCCCATAACAAAGTATCAATTTCTTTTTTCAGTAACTGTACTATCTACCTAACATTACAAATACCCTTACAATTTACAATATATTACACAAATGTCATTACTTTTATATCAAGCATACTAATAAGGTTATTTTAGTCGTTTCTACTTTATTTTTACTATATCCCAATATAATACTAATATTTCTAAAACTACGTCCAAAAAGCAAATGAATACTTAGTTTTGGGATGGAGGCAGTATCTTTTATAAAAGTAAAAAAGTAAACAAAATATTTATTTTAAAATAAATATATTTCTTCCGTCCCGTTTATCATGTTTTAAAGGGGTATAATTAGTAAATAATTAAAAATGTATTAATAAAAATATTTATAGTATAATAAAATATATTAAAATTAAAATAATCAATTAGTTTAATTAAATTTTTTAAAATTATAAATTAAAAAATTTAAATATAATTAAAGTGTATAATTTTCATCTTTTTTTTTTTTCAAAAAAAAAGTGATAGAATAAGTTAGACAAACATAAATAGAAATTTGGACACGGTAAATGAGACGAAGAAAGTATTTTATATTTTTGATGTAATTCTCTAAGCCACAAATTAAAAATCAATTCATCTACTAACCAAAAAACAATTTATTTAAAAACACGACCAAAAATATATTTTTTTTCTATCATACTATTTTTTTATTATTATAAATAGATTATATATAAATTTTAAAAATGGTCAAACAAATTTAAAAATTGGTATAGTTATCCAAACGAAAAAAATTAGTAGCATCTTTTTTTTCTTTACAAACTTTCATTCAAAATACTATTTAATAAATTTCCTTCGTCATCTAAAGATGTGTTCAAATATTTGGATATAAAATTTTAACAAAAATAATAACAATTGTTATTTTCTTTAAATATTTTATAGTAAAAAATATCAATTTGCTATAAAACAATATTTTTTAATAAAAAAATTATAAATTAAGATGAATAATAATAATAATAATAATAATAATAATAATAATTTCTCTCCATGTAAAATTGTTGTTTATTTTGTATAAGTAGATTTTTTAATATTAGTATTATAATGGATTATAGTGAAAAATATCTCTATTAATATTATATAATATAAAAGTAATAACATTTGTGTAATATAATATAAATTGAAAGAATATTTATTATGTTAAATAGGTAGTACAATTACTAAATTAGGAAATGATAAAACTAGTTTTAAAAATAACTATCTTTCAATCGTGACTGAAGGGGTAAAAAAAAAAAAAAAAAAAACCAAGCAAACCTGAAGATCCATAAATTAGATTGTTAATTAATTAATTAATTAATTAATCGATGATAAGTCTTGGAAGCATCTCGATCTGACGGACCGTACTCAACAGAAAGAAAACAGCAACTTGTAATTATTAGACGTTAATCTTCATTTTAGAGCAAATTATTAACAAATACTTAGAATAATTTATAAACATATGATGATTTTTTAAAGAATTATGTTTTTGTTCAAATCAAAATAATAATCTCCCTATCACCCCTAAGTAGGTATTTATATATTTATTTTTGTGAGCTTGATTCAAGCGGCTCAAGATTGGCTCGACTTAAATAAAAAATTATTTAAACAAAATTAAATCACAAATTTATTATAATTTTTTCGGATCATTCGAAAAATCCAAAAGGGCAACAAAAGCGAGAACAATAAAGGCACATAAAAATTCCGAAACCTTAAGCAAATCGGATAACCTTAACATCATCCAAAACCGGTCCACATACGGACCAAAAATCGTGCAACCTCGTATGATAGAAGGGGCTATAAAACACGATCCTCGTACTCTCCTTAACGGCTCTAAACCTAAGACTAGCCATTTTGAACGATCCCTTCCCACGGGAAGTGAATTTAACCGTCACATTGCTCTTACCCGCGAATGCTTGCACGGACATTGTCCCGTTGCAACCATTTTTTGCGTCGCCAATGGTAAAGCTAAGGTTGTACCATTTTCCAATAGTTGTCCTAATATATTGTGCAATGGCTGTCTCCCGGCCCCCCACGAGCTCGACCGCCCCTACCCCTGAGGGCACGTTGAAGTGCTTCGAGTCGATGTATTTTACGGGCTTGATGGACTCGATTATCCATCCCGGGATCGGGGAGTACATGTCTTTACGTTTGGGGAGTACGAGGATGCCCGTCGAGTAATTTTTGAAGACATGAGGACCGATCTCGAAACCTCCGTTTTTCACGAGATTTCCTGTCGATAGTGTTAGAATAAAATGTTAGTAATCGTGAAATTATTAACTTATTAAAAATTGAATACCATACTAAATTATGAATCTATTTGAACTGAAAATATTTTGGGATTTCTTTTTGGTGTATTTTTCACTATTCATCAATTTCTCTTGACCGTATCAAATCAAACATTTATTTTTTATTTTTTATATTATACTAAAAATTAATTTTACATTCAAAATATCACATCAAACACCTATTTATATTACTATCATACCATTATTCAAATTAAAAAATTTTATTAAAAAATCTCAACTCAAAATCCAAAGCCTCAAACGAACACAATGGTGACATCTAAATTTGAAACAAAAAATAATTCGGCTAACCTTATAACTTAAAATATTAAAATCCGAATAATCCAAAACTCAAGCTAGATCTAAATTATGACCTGATTTTGCAACTTGAATTAATAAAATTTCTAATTAATATATATACTTCTAAAATAAAAGGTATTAAATAATATTTAAGTTTTTTTTTGTTGGTTGTTTAATTTTTAAATAATCTATTTATAGTAAAAAAAAATTAACCACACATTTTGATTGCATCTATATTAACAAATAGTATCAAATTATTATTACTTTAATTTTCTTTTATTATTTTTAATAAATTTATCATATCACTTTTACTTTACCTTATGCATATATTTTTATATTAAAATATTACTTTTATTCTTTATGAGTCTTTATGCCCATAAAAAAGTGACATAAACATAGAGAGAATAATTAATTAGTATTTTTATTGTTATTATGATTATACACATAATAATAAAAGAAAAAAAAATAAAATACACAATATCAATATCTACAATACCTTCTTAATAATAATAATAATAATAATAATAATAATAATAAAACACCTAAAATTAAACAAATAGACTCTACATCTATCTATGCAAGTCATACATTTCTTCCATCTACAAGTCTATACGCCTACGCGTCTCTCACGTCCACTATTTATTTTACTCTTATAATTCATTTTTTTGTTATTTTATTTTATTTTATTGTTTAGAGCATTAAATTAGTATTATTTTTTGTTACTTCAAAACTTTCTCTATATAATTGTTTTATTTATATTAGTAAAAAAATTTAAGTTTTTAGATTGATATGTTGTGTGTTGAGTTACTCAAATTTATTGGGATTATTGGATAATTTGAAACAAAATCAAATTCATTTAAATTTACTTAAAATTTGAAAAAAAAGTAAAAAAACAAATATTACTCTCTCCGTCCGCATTCAAAGATCACATTTACTCATTGTACTTAATATTAAAAATATTTTTATATTTTTATAATTTTTTTTGTACAAATATTTTTCTACTAGTATTATAAAACATTAATTAAAGTATTTTTGTAATTTTTCTTAATTTATACTACATTTTGATATAATAATTAATATTCAAAGATCAGCACACAAAAAAGTAAATGAAATATTTAATACTCTTTCCGTTCCAATACAATAGTCTTGTTTACCATTTTTGCCCGTCCCAAAACAATAGTCTCATTTTCATAAATAATCATATCATCGTAAAACTATCTCTACCTTTTCATTAATATTATACAATTGCCTACTTTTTACACTAATATACTCAAAGGGCAAAAAAGTCATTTATCTTTACTTTTTACCGACTATCAATATAATATTAATATTTTTTAAATCTCGTATGCAAGACTATAATTTTGAAACAGATGAAGAAAAATATTTCTTTAAAAAAACTAGATAATATCAAAATCTTCAAAAGTGTTATATGAAGATATATAGCCAAAATCGATGGAATAAGAAGGCAACAAAATTGGATACCTCTGGTGTAAGAAGCCGGCAACATTTCCTTAATAGCAACGGCGTCTATGAGCGGTCCGCAAGCGGGATCTTCTTGCATCCCGGGATTATGAAAAGTAACCTTAACAATCGCGCCGCTTGCTCGAAAACTCCAAGCGTACGTATCGCCGCCGTCGCTACTGTACAACGTTTGTATCGGCAAATCGCTCGACATGCCCGGAACAGACACCCTTAAAACCTCGTTTTGGGCGCAAGTCCTCGTCGCCCCGAACGTGAGGCTATAGATGGTCCCGGCCTTAAGGTCCCGCACATATTGGGAGACGGATGCATCGTTGCCGAGGCGCACAGCATGGACCCCCCTTGGGACCGCGAAATAGAACCCGCCGGGCTGGGGCCCGCCGGAGACGTACTCGACGATGCCGGAGATTTCCCATTTCGGGAGGGAATGCCTCCCGACTATCACCGTCTTCTTTAGGTTTGACGGGTTCGGGCCCTCTTCGAAGCTCCCGTTGTCGAGCAATGCTGCGGATAATGCAAAATCGTTGGTTATTTCGTTCGGTTGATATTAATATATGTAAAAATAGTAATTGAATTAATGTGATAATTTGCATCAAAGAATAAATACGGATTATATTTTTATTGAAAATAGTATAAGTACTGTATATTAAAAAAAAAAAAAAAAAAGAAATTACCATCTAATGGAGGGGATGCTCTTACAAAAGGTATAGTAGTGAAGAGTAGGAAGATGTAAGAGAGACTAATGGGACAATAAGAAACCATTACTAATTGATTTTCGATTGGTTTGATCTCTTCTTAATATATATATATATATATATTGAATGGATCTAGTTTAATCGAGGTTGTACGGATTATATTAATATTTTATATTTATAAATACTCTTTTCGTCAATATCTAAAGATCAAATTTACTTTTTATTTGTACTTAATATTAAAAATATTTTTATATTTGTATAATTTTTTTTTTTTTATACAAATGTCACTCTATTAGTATTATAAGACACTAAGGGAAGTTTTTTGCAATTTTGTCTTAATTTGTATTATATTTTGATATAATAATTAATATTCAAATATCAATATGCAAAAAGTAAATGAAACTCTTAGAGTCGGATGGAGATAGTATAACATTTTGTAAAAATGAATAATGTCTCTTTATAGAATAGGGAAAGGGTAACGGTGATAATTTGAGAAAATCAACATCGTGTTGATTTTTCAACACGGTATATGTAAAATACACAAACAGAAATAGTGCATGTGTTTATTATACACAATATGTGTTGCGTGCTATCTAGTCTATATGAGTTGTTAGTTCATGTGTTATATTTATATTATATTAATATAAATTATATGTTGTTGATAATAATGTCGTTTGTTTTTCGTGAATTTATTGAGTGATTTTCGACACAATATTTGATTTTAAATTTTTTTTTAAAAAAAAC
This sequence comes from Andrographis paniculata, assembly GCF_009805555.1. Classification (NCBI taxonomy): domain Eukaryota; kingdom Viridiplantae; phylum Streptophyta; class Magnoliopsida; order Lamiales; family Acanthaceae; genus Andrographis; species Andrographis paniculata. Next base: position 2,318,475 of record NW_026137424.1, read on the forward strand.
TATATGTTTGGTACCATAGCGAAAGTACATAAATATACGTTAGCATATAATGAATACAATTTATGTTTTTATATTTTATTCGTACCTATAGTTTAATTATAATATATATTTGTATAAATTATTATTATTATTAATTTATATGTTATATAATACTCTTTTCGTCTTTCAGGAAAATGTTTATTTATTTTTTTATATTTATATAATATTTCATACAAATATTATTTTATTTATATTATATAATACATTAATACTAATAAATGTATTTTTATTTATTTTTTTTTTCTTTTAAATTTTACTACGTATGAATAATATTAATATTCAAGGTTTTACGTATAAAAAATAAATGAATATATAACTTCGAAACAAAAGTACTATACTAAAATATATCATATACTATTTATTTATATTTTACATATACTCAACATCATACTTATTAATATCCTTTCTACATAACATCAATAACCATGTTAAAAGATATTTTTAATTAATAATATTTTATTATATAATTCTTCTATCCACTAAATTTATATTTTATTTTTTTCAAAAAAAAATGACAAAGATTAAAATGTTTACTACACAGTTTTATCCTGTACTAATTTTGGCGGACCGAAGGACTATTGTATATCTAATAGTTTAGCTTTTATAGTAGGAATTTAATAATATTACATGCATTCATAATTATATAATGTTAAATAAGCATTAATTATCTACTCCTTTCGTTCTATTGTCCACATTATCGTTTCTGTTTGTCTCATATTTCATATTAAAAAAAAGATTACATATTTTAATCTCATTTTAAATTTTTTATTTTATAAAAATTCTCGTGTCTATAATTCTCCGGGTACGCTACATGGGACGGAGAGAGTAATATTTATATTTATAAATTTTACTTATATATGTATATATATATATATTTGGTTAAACGAACTAAAAAGACAATGATTATATTTACTTGTAAAATTTTGATTTTGAGTTTTAGTTTTAAATAATAAAATTTTGAATTAAAATACTTATATTTTAAATTTAAAATTAATTTTAATATAAAATAAAAATTAATATTTGAGGGACATGAAGAATATAAAACATAAATAGTAGTAGACACATCACGTGACTAAAACATTAATAATTTCAGGTGACACGTGACGAGATGCCCTATTTTCACACAGTATTGATTGGTCGGCGGCGTTGTTTAATTTTAAACTTCATTTATTCCGAATTCAATTTTTAAATAATATTTTGGAATCTCACTAAATGAGTCAACCAATCAATTGAATCATTGTTAATCACAATATTTATTTATCTAATTGAATGTACTCATTTATTTTATTTTAATGTTATGATATAAAGATAAAAAGATTATTTATACTTTCGTAATAAATTATAATACTCCATCCGTCCCATAACAAAGTATTCATTTTTATTTTATTTTAGTTCGTTTCATAACAAAATATCTATTTTTTTTAGTAACTGTACTATCTACATGTAACATTACAAATACCCTTCCAACTTATAATATATTACACGAATATCATTACCTTTATATCACACATATTAATAAGGTTATTTTAGTCATTTCCACTTTATTTCTACTATATCTCAATATAATATTAATATTTCTAAAATTACGTGCAAAAAATAAATGGATATTTACTTATGGGACGGAAGGAGTAATTAATTTTGGTATCATAAAATTTTGTGATTAATTTTGATTTTATTCAAGTTAACATTAATTAATTTTTATTTAATAATAACTTACACATATGGAACACAAACATGTTGACTTAAACACGGACGTATTAAAAAATTAAAAAAATAATAATAACTATGCGTTATTGGATCTAATATACATTCAAAATTGAATAAAACATGACTCTATTCAATGTCATGTTCAATGCTCTTTTCTAACTCATGTTCCATGTTCTACTCAATTTTTTTTTAGTATTTATATTTTAATTAAAATATTATTTACAATTATTTTAAAATATAAAAATTATAAAATGAAGGATTAATCAATCATTTATTTATTTATTGTATTCAAAAAAATATTTAAATTATTTTATGTTTTTTAATAAAACTTGCGTTATTTAAAACTAAACATCTGTTTTTAGATAAGGAGGGTATTTCATGCTAACTTTACATTAACACAAAAGGGAGTTTTATGCAATAAAAAATATATATAATATTTTGTGTATTTTTACTAAAACACAATGAGGTATTATATAATTTATCCTAAAAATAATAGCAACAAATTTTTATATCTCACACACACACACGAATCAACGGGATTGAACTCCAACTTCAAATTGTTACAACCCATTAACGATTCCAAATTTGTTTGACTTTGAATTTAATAATATTTGAATATGATTTTTTTTTTCAAAAAAAATGATATATTCAAATATTTTTTATGACATGAAAAATTGTCAATAGGCAAACCCTCTTATTGTAGACATGATCTAACAGCGTTAAGAAGTTTTGAACTCATTGTTTCACGATGATTGCTTGTTTTGGCATGGTCATTGGTGACACGAAAACCCCCTTTCGACTTTGATCTTATTTTCCGTGCTCCTTTTATCTTTGTTTCTACAAATCATTCAATTTGGAAGTCATCTTCTTTTGGTAATTTCTATACTTCCACTATTTAGAACCTTATATGTATACCTTTTCACCGAGCCTTCTTTTCAAAGGAATTCGATCCGATCTTCTCACCCCGATGATGTTGGTTTTCTAATGCGGGCTCTTTCATAGACGTATCCCCCTAGACTATGTCCTCCAAAAATATGGCATTACTTTAGCTTCTAAATGTCATTTCCGTCGGGTAATCAGGGCATGTTTCTTTTGATTGGTTTGAAAAAAAATTGGTTTAAGTTTGGTATTAAAATAATATATAATTGAATATTTTATAAGATTTTTTTTTTTTTTTCGAAAAACGCAGAGTCCAAATAAGCAAAAACATAAGATTTGAAGACAAAAGAAACAAACCTAGAGATGTTTGAAAAAACCTGTTCGGGCCGGAGAACAATTGCATGAAGTTTGGACGTAGTTCACACAACTCTTTCATATCACCATCCCGCGTAGCTTTTACACAATTTTGTTATTCATTGGATTTGTTGGTTCAATCTTAATGCGAATGAAACTTTGAAACCATACTTATATAATCTTTTTGTTTTTAATCTCAATTATTCACAATTTTTTTTAAGTATGACTTACTTGTAATTTTCTATTTTTATATCCTTTAAATAAACAAACAAATACTTATATATAAATGTAAATTTTCATATCTTTAAATTAATTTATATTAATCACATATATAAATATAGATTATTTATTTATTCTTTATAAAATATTATTCTATAAATATAATTATTAATTTATATTATAGTATTAAATTTTATTTTTTAATAAATAACATTAAGATATTTAGCTTGGATAATTATGTCAATTTTTATTTTTTTTTTTACATATAAATCATTCATAATTGTTGTTACACATTCAAGATCGACAAGCCATATATTCACAAGAAACACACGAATTTAACCAAAGAACTTAAATAATCTTTTATAAGAAAGCTACTGCTCGGACTCAGGTTATCCAATGGAAAAACAATCCTAACACCTACTGTAATGCACAACGCCAACCCAAACACAATAGACATCCACAGAAACGCAACAATCATGCGAACTAAAACACGATCTAAGGAAAATATCAACGATTTAAGCCTCTCCCAAACAAACAATATACACAATACACTGTAAGAAATGCTCAAAATCGTAAATCAAACCGAGGAACAGCCTCAGCACAAGCTGTATTTCAAAGAACTCAGACGAAACCTTCACTTCGCCGGATAGATCACCGGAGAAAACTCAAGGGAAGATCGCTGGAGTCGCCGTCGCGGGTCGGGGTGCATCACCGGTCTCACAAGTCATTGGCCAAAAATAACTCCACAATAATATATAATTTTATTAGTTTTAATTTTAATACATAATAATTAATTTGTTATTATTTTGTTACATATCTCATTATTTTTTCTTTATCAATTTCTCAATAAAATCTTTATAATACTCCTATTTTATTTTTGTTAAGTACTTTATTTTTATATTAAAATATTGTTATTTTCAATTTTTAAATCCGAACAAAATGACATAATTATCCAAAATATATACTACATATATTTTATTTAAATATTTTTTCAAACCCTCGGTGGTGAAAATAACTTTTGCTATGAAAATTCAAACGCAGCCCATTCTTTCCCCTTAATTGCCAAACTCAGATATGTGTTCCTTTTAGAGATTTATTTTGTTGTTACATCTACCTTTTGTTTTGAACGCTAATTTGAATGTAAAATTTTATAATATATATATATATATATATATATTTCATAGAATTGCAATAATTGCATAACCAAAAAAATTGAAATCAAACTCCAAATAATATAATCATATTTTGTGTAATAAAGAATGTAGTAACAAAAATACACATTTCCTTAAAAGGGAGAGGACAATAATGAGTGAAACTTTTGTGCCATAGATAGAAAGAAAGAAAGAAAGAAAGAAAGAGAGATCGATCTAAAACACTACAAGAAGACTCTCATCTCAATCTAGTTCAATTCATCAAATCTTTTCACACATCCAGCCTCAAGGGGAAGAAGAAGAAGAAGAAGAAGAAACACCAAGTAAAATCACCCAAAAAAGAGATTAAAGAAGTTCGATTTCTCTCTCAGATGAGTCCTCTTTGGTCGGGATTATTCACTTATTACCGGACAAAGTATCTTCTTCTCAACATCCGGCAGCTTTCAGGAAGTTGTCGTAGGGACTCGATGCCGGAAGCCTGAATGAGAATGAATGCTGCTGATGTCCGGCTTTGCTGACGCCTTCCGCATCCAAGAATGGATTTATCGCCTGCACGAATTTTCATTTTTCAGTTAATGTAACGGAAATAAATAGTAAATATTCATAACGGCTTTGTTCTCTTTGAATTTTATTTTTTCTTTTATCATCGAGATTTTATTGTTCCAGAGAGAAAATACTTATTTTTTATACAAAATATTATATTCAACAATTATTTTCCATAAAAAGCAACATATTATATTGATATTTGCTCGACAAAATGGAGGGTGTAATTACCTTGTTTAGATCGTTGAATGGAGCTGCGGGTGCATCTCCTTCGCCACAGGTGGTTTGTGTAGTAATCGTGAGCGTAGAGCCTTGTTTAGGATTAGTGTTGATCATGTACCACATCTTCTGCTGCTTTCCCATCATCAGTGTTTCGCATTGATTCGCCATTTCAGTGTACGACGACGCAGGCGCAGCACTCACAGACATTCTGCCAACATGGTGTGCTGTCTCGAGAACCTGTTTTTGTAAGAGTAATCCCAAAAATCATGTCTTAACCGAGGAATGTATCTATCGTAGGGGGGACCTGTTAAAGTTATTCAACACCATACTGGCAATTCGTCGCAAATGTACAAATGGCACGTAACAAATAGACAAACAATGCATAGTTTATATTAATATAATATAAATACAGCACATATCCCGACAAGAACACAATATATATTAATATAATATAATTCAACATATGAACTGACAATAAATGATAATAATTCATGTAGCACACGTTACCACTGATCTTAGTGCATATCACATATTAACATAACAAAATACAGTAACAGTGTTGATTAACCTCAATCGGCACCTTAACCAGTTCGATCATGGGGAATAATGATGTCATCACAAACAAACTTACGGATTGTAGAAGTTGATCGACATATATAATATAAATGCAGCACATAAACTGATAGCAACACAATTTATATTAATATAATATCATATGAACTGATAATACACGACAATAATTCAAGTAGCACATATTAGCATTGATCTCAGTACATATCATATATCTCAATCGGCACCATAACCGGGTCGATCGTGGAGAATAATGATATCATCACAAGCAAACTTACGGATTGCAAAAGCTGATCGACGCTCAGGACGCTTGGGAACTCAATGGTCAGAGTCGAGTTTTGTGGGAGAGTGCCGTCTACTACTTCGTGGTAAGATTCATCATCCACAAACAATGAGACCGCCTGTGTCCCATGAAAACAAAAAATAACAGAACATGAAAAAAAAAATGTCCATGGCATTGAAAGGAAAGCAGCAGAATTCGGTGGAAATGTAGTACAAGTTTTACCTTCTCGAAATTTTTCTTGTGGTGAGAATTCGCCTGATGTCCGAATTCCGCGCTGTCCGCGTAAAACATGCTGTCAGGCACAAAGTCCCTCAGCAACTGCTCCTTTAAGATAGTCTGCTCGGCCTGGAGACGAAAACACTTGTTTTCAACATCAGAAACTGATTTTTTTATGTGTAGTATAGTTTAGATTTTCGACCGAAAAGTGAGGAACTTACCTCTAATATGTTATCCAAGTTTTTGACGACAACCGAAACGAGGGCTTCCTTGGTTTCATCCTCACTTAATTCTATCTCTGAAAGACACTTCAGCGCAGAGCTGTCGTCTTCTGTTGAACCATACACCATTTTCGGGTTGCCTGATTTTGTTTCGCTAATCTGCAGCTTCGAGTCCCCGACCAGACACAAGAATGGATCAATCTGGCCCAAATGCATTGATTCGAGGATGACATAAAGAGAATCCATGGAAACACGGAAAAAAAAAAAAAACAATGTTACTGTATTTACCACTCTACTAGTGATTCTAGGCCGGACGATGTGGACAAGGGGAAGAATGTTGTAAGCCTTGGATGAAAAGATGATCATACATGTTGACAACACAAAAAGGGATCGTCGCCGAGAAGGTGATAATTTCTCTGTAAATAACATGAAATAAACAACAATGCATCACTAATCTATCCAACATAATTTATCTTCTGAAAATTACAAAAAATCTGCTGTAAGTTTGATCATTTGAATGTCGAAAATTTCCATCAGGTTACTCTACCTGTGTTCGAAAGAGAAATGTTCCTCAACAAGAAAGCCAGTTGGAAGCCTCGAATTAGAGCATCGCGATAGGAGTTCTGTGTCAAAGGGAGAATCATATTACAAACACATTAGATGGCAAGCAATTTGATCAGTTGATGGTATTGTCTCGAAAGTTACTTCAGGCAATCAAGATGTTTATGTGATACACTATGACAACACATGTTCTAGAAGTTGAATTGCTGACAAATAGTTTACCTTGGCGCAAGAAAACAACAAAATCAAGCTGTATGTGTTGGAGATAGCTTCGTAATTCTCTGGCATATTGGAAGGAGACATACATTGTGCCCAAATGGAAGAAAGCAGGAGTGTTATTTGGTGGCTGCTCATTCTGAGAGGACCGGCTTCCTGTAATTCGAAGAACTTATAAGGTAATTTGATAATCCATATTAACTACATTTAACGGTCATGCCACAGTCGAAAGAGAACTTACCACTTCTTTACTTCTATGGGCAGAAATGTCAGTGTCTGTCGATGATGGTTTGAAGCTATGCACCCGACTGTAAGATGATTTAAGTCTGTTAAGCACTCCCGAACCCTTTTCTCCGTTGATCTCTAGGTGATTTTCCTTAGACGGATCCTTTGGGCGTTTCATCTTCTCAAACAGAGCAGCTGATGAGGAAAACACGGAAACAGTTCTTGAGAGGGTTCTTGGAACGTGTGTGTTCTTCTTTGGGTCATGAACGGCTGAATCTGCATGAGGGCAGACTGAAGATGGCACAAGAACGACAGCGAAGATCCGATGAGCTCCTACTCGTGTCTCGTGGTCAGGATGCATCATGGCTGGGAGTAGCTGATGGAACAAAGCCTCCGGAAACGCCTGATAGCATAAAATGGTATAAACCATCAACGAATAGCCGAGAGAAGGACAAGGAAATGCAGTTTTCGACATATGAGAAATCAAACCTTGTTCTTGTATGATAAAATTGACAACGAAGCAATGATTTGAGCAGTTCGGAAGACAGCAGAGATAGTTGTTCTAGCAATAACAGTAATGGTAGAGAGATTCTCTAACATGGTAGCCATTACATCGAGGATTAGTCCGGCTTCCCCAACCTGCGTGTATCAGTGAAAAGATCAATATACTACAAGAAAAAAAAAAAAACAATTTGTGGAGGAAGATTAGAGGTAGCATGGACCTTTGCGGAGAGCTCTGTGAGACATTCATCGACTAATTGATGGAATTTTCTATTCCACTTGATGACTTCATGTCCAAGATTTGCATCATCGAGTGAGGAATGTATGCTTCTACGCAAATGCCTCATGACATCGCTTACAGCGCTGACTATAGCCACGGATGGGTGAACTTTTGTGAGGCGAACAAGGGCAGTCACAACCTGAATAATGTCGAGCTGCATTTCAGGTTGCTTGAGGACAGTTTTATGGTCAAGATGCTTGATTAATGTTGACAGCAAAAAGTGCGTATTTTGCCCTGCACGAGCAAAGTAGAATTAAAATTCGATGACCAGAGAAACACCGGATTTAATTGGACAATATTTCAAGCATAGATTAATTGAAACTAACCACATTCGTCCATCACACGCTGCATATCTTTGAGGATGGGGAAAGCAATTCCATTATTCATTGGCCATAGATTACCGTTGTTGAAATATCTAAACAAGGACTCCAAAACACGACGCATTGTTGTAGCCTCCTTTCCTAGATTGGCCATGTTTTGCAGGCACACCTTTGACCAAAAGCAAGGGCTCTTGGCATCTTCTCTGTGTAATTAATGAAGACATTCTTAATAAATGGCATCACAACAAAAGAAAGCGATAATCGAGACAATGCAGAAGATCAAGTGTATGACAGGAAAGTACTCGGAAACAGTTAGTTGTCCACCGTCACTTATAAGGGCACTCCAGGAAGGAACCTCCTTTGTTGAACCTGCAGCAGGAAAGGTGTGTCTGTCATTTTTATCGACATGCTGCACCCAATAGTGGTTAGGCAGGATCGAGAGATTCCTTACCTTCGGTGCTGTAATTTTCCAAAACCACATGAACAATCTGATGAATCAGACAGATATAATAGTTAATAATGCTATATTGATGGCCATCAATACAAATCATGCTATAATGGTAAAGTGTACAGGAAAGGAAACATTTGTGAAGATTGAAGAACATAGATTTCGGTGTATATGCATGATATTATACGGAGAAAGCTAAAATTCTTATTGATTGAATATATGTGCTTACATTATCGAATTCAGACGAAATATGGGAGTTTTCACCCATAAACCAAACCTGCACACAACACATACACAAAATGAGGCCTAAACAAAACTACGTGAAAGGAGAAGAAAAATAACCAAGTACCTAAATAAAATGGTCGATTGTAAACAAAAAGAGAAAATTAAAGTAAACAATAATTTAGGGAATGGAAAATAAATATTCATTATAATATGAGAATTTGTCATAACTTTTAACAAAGAACAAGAAAAGTATGGAAAAAGGTAAAGAACATGATATACCAAGAAACTAGCTCTCAAGGGTCTAGGAAAATTGTAACTTGGACTATCCTTTATTGACAACTTGCTATAGCCTCAGTTCAATAGAATAGATTACGCGAATTATAAGGTTTTTTTTTTTTTTTCAATTTTTTTTTACTATACAATTTAACCATTTCTAATAATAATTTATCAATTTTCCATAAAAACTATCACATCTAACAATTATTTCACCTTAAAATACAAAAACTAAAGCACTTGGAACACAAAAGAGCACACATAAGAATGTACCACGTGCACGCTTGGTTGTTTCTTTATCATTAAAGATTATCCAATGCATATTTTAATATGCTCCACAAAAATAATATGGGTTTCATAATGTTTTTGGGTCGTTAAGAATTTTCAACTATATCAAACTTTCATATTTTTCTAAAACAATACATCTTCTTATTCTCTAAAAAAATATCCATTTAAATTACCTACATGCAATAGAGTTTATATGTTAGGACCGGGTCAACTCATCACTAATATGATATTATCCTCTTTGGCCTGAGTCTATACGAATTTGTTTTAGAACTTCCTCCAAAAAGTTTTGTACTAGTAGAGTTATACGTCGGACTTATAAAGTGTGGGTTCTTTTACTTTCCAATACGAGATTTGAGTTTGCATTCCAACAATATCCCACTTGCTGGTTCGCTAATGTTTAGCCCGTAAGTTATTTTTCAACAGTTCAATATTCTAACTCAAATGTTCTGATCTAAAAATGGCTTAAAATATTCACTACACAAACCATAGCAGATAGAGCTTGCAGCCCAGCTGCACGTCGATGATCTTGCATCTCTTCCTCACTGACTTCTTGAGCCAACTGACAAAGCTTTGGAATTAGTCCCTCGAGGTTAAACATGTAAGTTGAATCACTCTGCAAAGCATGATGAGTTGAATCAGCCAAAAGTTTCCATTAAAGGAAAAGAATACAGTATGTAGTGAAACTCCCTCTGTCATCCAAATTTATGCTCATATTCCCTTTTTGATTGTCATAAAAAGTATTTTTTTTATTTTTGTTTTTATAGTGCATTTCTACCTTTTTGTCATTTTTTTATTTTTTTACTATAGAAGACTTAAAATATCAATTATTACCTACAAACATTAAAACTCGTACATAAAATTATGGACATATTTTTACATGACAGGGGGGGGGGGGGTAACTGACAAAAAGAATATAACCAAGTGCTGACCTGATTGTTCACAAAATCAAAGAGAGTTTGACATCCAATAATTACAATTTCATCTTGGCTTGACTGATCCAGCAAGGTGTGCAGAATAGTCAGCAGACTATTTGCAAACAAAGGCCTGATGTGAAGATGGCATTAGAAAATTCAATAGAAAAAATATTCCGAGAAAGATATAAATGCCATTCAGGAAAATTGTAACTTTAGCTAAAGGTTTAATCATCAATATACTGTCAAATTCAAATAAACGATATAAAAAGTTCTTCATTCTGTTCAAATACAACTCAAGAATGAACTATATTAGAGCTCCCATGAAATGTGGAATTTAAAATTTGTGGAGAAATAGCAACCAAGAAAATGATGAACAACAAAAAAGAATACGACATAAATAAAAGATCTCTTGTGTATAACTAGAATTCAGAATCATATAGACAAAATAAAAGTCAGTCGTAGCAGACGTACATTTGCTTCTTGCAAGATGACAGCAATTTTCTGTAAATAGAGACAACAATTTTTACCGATCGGAAGTTTCCATTTCTCAATTCCCTGTAGCATCTCCTTTCAAGGGAATCTGCTATCTGCAATTCAAAAGAAAACAAAAAGAATCAGAAAAGTTAGCCATTGAAGAAGAAGAACAGAAGCAGCAGAAAATTTTAAGAAGATACTGTGACATGCTAAGACGAAATAGTGGGATTTATCAGAAACTCCAGATGCACATATTGTATCCTAAATCTTCTTATGAATCACACTGTTTCACTTAGTTCCCCCTATGGCTTCGGCAGTCGTAGGAATTGCAATGATTCTATGTAAGGGATACAAATTGGATGGGATATTGTGATGAATCTAAAGAAGGGAAGCCTTAATTTTAGAGAGAGAGAGAGAGGTAGAGAAAGAGAGAGCATCAAACAAAGCCAGAATAACCTACTTCCATCAGAAGAACAATACCTTTGGGATGCGCAAAGGATTTTTCGAAGCATATTCACACAACTTCCCAATCTTCCTGTCATTTGGCTCTTCTTCCTAAAATAAAAAGAAATTAGTGTTATAAGTCGATAGTTCTTGATAAAGTAGCACAAGTACCATTGTTAGTGCATAATCATTCAGCCATGGGCAGAAAGTATAAGTTGCAAAACATACATTATTACATAAAACCAAAACATATACGTATTAATCATACATGTGACACCAATTACTATCAATTAATGATGGGTATAATCTCAATCATTTTAATTTAAATTTTTTCTTGTCTTTTAATAATTTTGCAAGCTAAGAATGATGTTGAACTACACCATATGAATCATGAAACTCACCGGGGATCGAGGGAAGATATCCGAAATCAACTTCTTGTACCTCCTAACAGGCTGCCTAGATCTCTCACGCAGTCCCGGACAGAAAAAACAAAGGGCACCACAAGCCGGCACAATTTGCCTTGAGATTACACCCGAAACGGTTGTCATGTTTACATAGAAAGCTCACTTAACAACTCTATTATCCCAAAGTCCACCTACTAAATTTGCTGCTTTCTTTCCCTTCTTATCAATCTCGAAAATATAATATATCCTCGAAACCTTCCAAAGCTATGCGAAGGGAAAGAGAAGCTAATATAATCAAGCCGGCACCGACAATTTACTTCCAAAATTCAGGTACCAGCCTGCACAAATCCAAACATAAACCCTAAGAACAATTAACACCAATCCATTTCAACATAAACAATGAAAATGCACAAAATCCTAATTCAATAACCAAACAGGGAATCCAAATTATTATCTTCCAATCAATCTAAACCCGAATCCAATTCATAGATTGTTCAATTCTAATAGATTCCCAATTAATCAACCAACATACAACATACATTGCATACCCCAATTACAATTGTTCGATAAGAACCCAATTGGGGGTGGGGAGATTTTGATCGATTCGATTCGATCGATCGAAGTAGGCATACCTTCGGGGAGACGCCTGTATAGAACAGACCCAGAAGGCTGGCAACCCATCAAAGAATTTCCACGAATATACCGATTCTCAAGCCTTTTCCCGAAACTTATGACTCTGGCTGTCTCTCCCCCGTCGTTCTACGCAACCAATTTTTCTTACTATAGATAGCAGGAAGCATTGGAATTCGAATTTCAGCCGCAGCGGCATCAATGATTGGAGCATCTCCATTCGCGACATACGGTTAATTTGGGGGAAAATTCGTACCTTGAAATTAACTGGCATTTGGCTGGTGACCGTTATATGTGCTCGGAATTTCAAAGTGTATATATATCTATCCCGGCCCGGTCTAATTATGGTATCAAAACAACAACTAAGAAATAACAGTTACTAAAATAATAATAATATTTTAATATAAAAATAAGATAAATTAAAAGTAAATTAAAAATATTAAATAGAATTTTATAAAAAAATTAATAATATAATAATGAGATAAGTAAAAAAAATTAAAAGAATTAATTATTATTTATTAAAATCAAAATAATGAGATTATGAATTTAAAAAAATTATTAAATTATTTATAACTTTTTAAAACAATCAAAAAATAATTAGGATAAATTAATTTAGTATTAAAGATATTAATAAAATTATTATTAAAATAAAAGAATAAATTATTATTAAGGAGAGAGTATTAGCTTAGTACATCCGGAAGTCTCATAGACATGGTTGCTTGTTCAACAAAATTAAAAAATAATCTTTGATTGGATATGAAGAAAAAAAAAATGTATTTTAAGATAAAAGTAAAATAGATTATAAAATTATTATAAAAAAGTATTAAATAAATAATAAAAATATTTTATAAAGTAAATACATAACGATAAATTAATTATTATTTGTTAAACTAAAAATAATAAGATTATAAATAATATTTTTTTAGGATTACATTATTACATATAAATTTATACGTAAAAAAAATAAAATTATTAACATAATTTGACGAATAAATAAAGTATAATTACATGTTACAAAACAAAACAGTGTTTATATATATGTAACAAAATAAAATATATTACTATAAATAATATGTTAGATATTCAGCATTGATAACACTATATAAATTATACTCCCTCCGTTCACTTATAAGGTAGTTAAAAATTGTGTAATGATATTTTTGCCCTGAGTATTTAATGAAATATTAATTTTGTAATTGAACTTTCCAACATTGCAAGAGTGGACGGAGGGAGTATTAGATAGGTTTGTAATTTACACAAAAATGAATATTATTTTTTATTATTTATTATTATATTTTTTTTTTGTTAAAATAGATATTTTCGAAAAAAAAAAATAATTTTAGTTAACAATGAAGGAGTATTCCTCGTACAGAAGAATGGTGTAATCTTACAAGTAGACAACATTGAAGAAAATATGGCGACACAAGACAAGAAACACTCGATTTAAACACAAACAACATCTTATCTTGTGTTAGATAATCAAATCCCAAACGTACCTTGTGTTCTTTTTAAGCTTTCGAAAAGCCTCCATGTTCTCGCTCGACGTGATCGACGAGAGTCACCGGATCGCGAAACCCTTTGCTGCATTTGGGGCAGATGTCGAGCGTAGCCTTCATAACGCCATTCCTTTCATGAACCTTCTCGACGTGATCCACCAACGCGCCGACCGTCGAGAATCTCAGACTGCATTGCGGACACGCTTCGACTCCGCCTCCTCCATTATTGATGCCGCTGTTTTTTTCCGTCATTTTGTCCCTAGACATTGCTTGATTGAATTCAGTGCTCAATTTGGCGATCCAGGCTTCTGCAGAAGCCCGAACAGAAGAAGCTGCATTGAAGAAACTCGTCGCCCATTTCGACGACGATGCGACAGGAGGGGGTTTCTTCGGGTCGTCTTTTCTTGATCGATTTAAGAACCCCATTAGTTGAAAAGATGAGTCGGGTTTCTTTGGTCCGGGGCACTTGTGGTCGGGTCCAAACCTGTGTTTTAAGCAGTGGTCGGAGTTGCAATCCCGGCATTTTATTGTGTTTGAGTAGCTTAGAATCTCTCGGCACCCGGGAACTGGACATTTTCTTCTTTTCGTAGCTTTTTCATAATTTGAGGGATCGCATTCGACGTTTACGTGCGATTCCCATGTGATGTTTGGATCTTCCTCGGGAATTAGTCGAACTCCTTTAGCGCAGAGTGGGCAGACTACGACAGTCACGTCATTTTTGTTCGCCTTTGGGCAATTGTGCCTGCTGTAGCTTCGATGCTCAAGACAAAATATCTGCGCGCAAAAACATTAAATAAATGACCTGTGGTAGATTAAAAAGGTAAAATCCAGCAGACGACATGCAATTTATTGAAATCAAGCACTCAGGTACTCCTTCCGTCTCACATAAATTGTCCAATTTCGATATATACTAATACAGTTCTTAGTTACTTACTAATTATACTTTACCTAAATTCTCGTATCTACCGTAACGTGAATAATTTATCCGGGGCGGAAGGAGTATATAATTAAGAACACTCTATATTGATACTCTTTAAGGTTAGAACAGCATCTACGCTGCATCGTGTCAATGTTGTTTACAATTTAGTTATATCCTTATATGTTGCACTTCCGAACAAATTTTTAATGTGCTTATTTACACTCTTTGTTCTCAAAACTACTTTCAGACTAAATGTATACTTCTCTAAGAATATGTTTCGGCTTCTGCGCCGAACAATCGCAAATCATCAATATATTACCATTACACAACAGTGTATGTTGTAATTTATATTCAACCTTTGGACATACATAATTTTGTACTTAAGGCCAATTCTAATTGACTAGCACTAAAGTCTTTTACATGAGACAGGATTTGAACCCGTGACCTCGTTGATTTAGGTGCTTCTTCAATATGGGACTTGGTGTTGCATTTGTATTACATTCTCATCCAAGAAAAAAATATGCATTTGGCATCAATTTTGATGTATTTTTAATTTTTATTTAGAGTAAACTACTTGTGCTAATTTACATTAATTTAGTAGAAAAAAAAAAGATAAAATAAAATACTACATGAACACAATTTTTTAAAACTAGTTGCGTATTAAGGGTTTGTTCACCCAATAATTGTTTTTCCTAACACGATTTTCAATAGATATAATATTTATATTTTACTTCCACAAAAGTCAACAATTTACCACGAAATGCTATTTTTTATATTACCGACACGATTTTTCATGCCTCACATAAAAAAAACATTTCAAACTAAAATACTAAACAAGCTATAATAAAATAAAACTAATAAATGAAACTAGAGCTTAAAAAGTGAGATAAAAATTGAAAGGCAGTCCCCAGCCATTTTGGCACCGGAAGTGAATAAAAATGACGAGGGATTCCACAAAATTTCTCTCAATCATAGTGTGGGTTAAGAGACACGTACATCATCAATCCACCGAACAATATCATATAGATTGAATTTGTGCTATTCAAAAATGTTTTTAACTTTGAACACATGCTATTTTCGGTAAAGCACACAAAATTAATCTTTTTTTATTGAAAGGGGAGATCTAAACACATACTATAGAAAGAGGAACTTGATCTAGGCAACTAAATGGTTACTATTGTACTACATATATTTCCAGCAAAAACTGTCGGGATTAAGATTAAGACGAGCTACGCTACAACAGGGAAGAGAAACAAAGAAAATGCAAATATGCATCACAGTGTATCTCTGTCCAACAATAGCCTAATCAATGTTAACGACATATCCATTAGTGAATCCAAAACTTTCTTTCAAGTTCGAGTCTAATTCCAGAAGTTAATTTGCATATCTTCTCTGTTCTTGAATTCATTATAATTAGCATAAGTTCTTCACCCTTCCTACCCTCCCCGTCTAGTCGACATTGTCTCATTTAAGCAATTCTACTCATAGTTGTCAATTTCGGATCAACTTTTAAAACGCTATATCGCGATAGCAGACATAAAAATGACTGCTATTTAAAAATTTAAAAATATACATATAAAAATTATTATTATACAAAATTACAATAAAAAGGCATGAGAAAAATGTAATCAATCTCATTATTATCATTAAAATCAATAAAATTGCAAAAAATATATAATCATAGTTCATAAATAGTTATATAAGCAAAAACGATTAGATTACAACTAATTTGATAAATACATAATCAAAGTCAAACAGATTCAAAATCTGATAAATAGTTTTTTCTCATTTTCCCTAACAAATATTCTTATTCCTTTTACGTCTTCTTCTTCATTTTCATTCATTTCTTTCTTTGTATGCTCGTCACATTGCACATGTTCTTTTCCTCTCTAGAGCTATAAATAGTTACATCATACTATAATATAATAGTGTAAGATTTATATTTACCAAATAACAAACTATTCACATCCCAAACTAAGATATCACACACACTTAATGCAGAAAAATAAACAACACATATATATATCTAATATATATACATACACAAATTTCCAGAAACCATGGATTCAACCGTACGCAAGTAAAATTTTGTCTCGCAATTGTAGAGCATGATCAGAAGATATTGCTTAGGCCGTGCTGCCGTGAACTCAATTAAATCAGGGTCCAATCGAAGCACAACCTCAACAAAATCCAAATCCAGAAGCACATATGCATCCAAATCAATACCAATTTCCGACAAAAACATGATCTATAACACTAAACCCTCCCCCCAAATCAAGCAGTGAGAAAATCCAGAAAGTTCCATAATCCAACGACTTCAACATAATTCCAAAACAGATACACTAAATCAACGCAATTCACGAGCCTATACGAAACAACTGAAGTACCTGCTGGCAGCAATCGCAGGTAAAGGGCAAAAAATCAATCAGGCGGCAATCCTCAACCCTGCAGTGCTTTCCGAGATTCGGGAATGCAGGAGTCCCCATTTTTTTACCAGATGGAATTGCAGTTGAGCTCTGAATCGAAATTCTCCGCCTGGAATCGGTTCTGCTGAAATCGAGCAATGAATCAAGCTTAGATTTTTCTTCGTCTCCCCGGAAATCCGCGTTGCGTTTTTGGAGCTTACACCACGCTTTGGCTTTGAATCTGGGAGAATTTTATATTTATAAATTTTTATTGTTAAAATAAAATAATTAATTTGCGAGAGTTGGCTTAAAAGCGCTATACGTATTTTAGAAATCGCTGTTCTTTATTTGACTGAATCGCGCTTCTCGTCAAGTACGCTTTTGAAATGGTAAAATGAAAGACTAGTAATAATAACTCTTGTTTGTTCTGTAAAATATTTTGAAATAATATTTTTTTGTTATCTAAATTATAGAATATTGTGTAAATAATATAAAAAATATATATAATATATTAATTTTTTAAAAAAATTGTGTGAAAAAAAAAAATTCATCCGTTTTACTTAATTTGTTCACCTTTTCTATATCATTAGTCTCACGTAAATTGTCTCTTTTCATTTTTAGAATATAACTATATACTTTAATCATATTTTAAAATTCATAATTTTTTTTTAATTTAAACTATTTTTAATATATAATTAAATTTATTATATCATAAATATTTTACTAATAAATTTTTAATTACTTACTAATTATTATATCATATCTAAAATTTTATGTTACAATTAAAATGGACAAAATAGTTGAGACGAAAAAAGTATAAAAAAAACACGCTAATGGTGTTTTTATTTTTAAATTTTACTATTCAAAAACACTTCGGTCATTTTATAAAATAATAATAAAAGAATTAGGAAGAGAGATTTTTTTTACAAAAATAATATTTTAATATTATTTATGTTAAGGCTAACCATGCCACTTTATATGGTCAAAAATTAAATAACAATAATATTTTAATATAGGTAAAAAGTAAAATAAGTTATCATAAGAAAATTATTCAAGAATTCAAGGAAAAAAATTATGACTTGGCAAATAAAAAAAAATAGTAACAAATTAATTATTATTTGTTAAAATATGAATAATAAAATTATAAGTATTTATTATAAATAAATGGACATAAATTTAATAAATAAGTAAAAAATAAAATGACATAATTATAGCAGACTAAAAGAGTATTTTTCGTTTTAAGGATAGGGTTAATATTTTATAGAATTGGTAATATAATGTTTGGATTAGAATAGAATTGGTTATTGATTTGTCATATCAATATGATTCATCGATTAACACATATTACCAATATAAAAATTACTAATAATCAAAATTGTATATATAAATATAGCCAAGATATTTAAGCGTGTGTTTCTTTACATCCAAAACCACAAATTTTTACTATTTGAACTTTGTATTTCCCAAAAATTTTTAATATCATTCTACATTATTTTAATATCAAACTCAAATCAAATTTTTTTCAAACTTATAAAAAAAACAAACCCTAATAACAACTCTAGTCATGTTCAACTCTTGCTTGACATCTCTCGTAAAATATAGTTTGATAGCATAAAAATAGACTCGTAATCGTAAATAAGTTCAAACTTCTGACGTTTTCTGATTTGTCTACCACATATAATTCGTGTAAATAGCTATTACAAATTTCCATATCACTCCATCCGTCCCATTGAAGAATGTCATTTGCTTTTTGCATGTAAATTTTTTAATATTAATATTATATTGAATTGTAGTAAAAAGACAAAAATAGATACTCCCTCCATCCCAGAAAATATAAGACTATTACTTTAGATACAGAAATTTAGGTAAAATATAATTAGTACATAATTAAAAAGTGTATTAGTAAAAATAATGATTATTTAGTAAAAATAATTATAAATTAAGATTAAAATAAGTAAATAGTTTAATTAAAATTAAGAAAATTATAAAATTTAAAATGCGATTAAAGTGCATAATTATATTTTCAAAAATAAAAAGGACAAGTTATGTGGAATGGTCGAAAATAGAAAATAGGAACAAATTATGTGAGACGGAAGAAGTATAATATAAAAATAATAGCATTTGTGTAATATATTGTAAATTGAAAGTGTATTTATTATGTTAGATAGGTAGTACGCTTACTAAATTAAAAAATGATAACCTTGTTCTGAGACGGACGAAAATAGAAAATGGTAACCTTTCAACAGGAGGAGAGAGTATTACTCTTTATTCAACACTTATTTACAACAAATACCACTAATTTTATTATATACTCTCTTCATTTACTTTACTTTTTAACTAAATTTTCAAAAATACCCTCAACTACCTGTCACTTTTTCAATAATTTTTTTTTTTTTTTAAATTCTCGTGTCGAGCTCAAATGGACTAATTTTAATAGACTGAAGGAGTACATAACTATTTAAAATGCTGATTAAAGGGAACCAAAACAACATAAATTATAGTAGAAGATATATTCCACGTTCCATGGAGTAAAAATAAAAATAAAAACAAAAAATCAATAGGCAGAGAAGCCAAATCAAGAAAATCTCTGCCCTCAACAACTACAGTATTTATTTATTCCTTCTTTATCAAATTGTAAAAAAGGAAGGGAATGAATGGCACACCTGTTTCTTTCTTTGTCTGTAAGTGAATGGAACAAAATTCATTATTTGCAGCAGCAGCAGCAGCAGGCTTGAGATCGATCGATCGATCTTTGATATGCAAGCAAAACATAGACAGACTAATTGATGGGGTCGATGACCAGCTTCCGGGACTTAAGAACCGACCACTTGAGGCGCCGGTAGTATCCGGCTTGAAGGAGAGCCAATGACAGCAGAAGGATCCACTTGAATCCCATCTGCAGTACCCAAGCAAAACGTCAGCATATCTCGTTCCGACTAAATATTAGAGTTGGCAAAAACTGACCCGATACGAAATAATTGGATTTGAATAAAAGATTTCAACACGATTATATATACGGGATGATACGAACCCGATAGGATAATAAACGGGTCGGGTCAGAGTTGAGACTCTCAACTCGAATCCGACACGACAACTCGATTATAATATATTAATATATTTATTATATATATAAAATAATTATGATTATATGATTAGCCCACATATTAATTTAATCCAAATTTAATTTTAAATAATTCAATCTAATTCATTGTGCATATTACACTAGAAACAACAAAACTAATATAACACCACAACATGACTTAATTATGTATACGGGTCAACATAAACCCGATATGATAATAAATGAGTCGGGTTAAGATTGAGTTATTTAACCCATTTAAAGTAGTCAACTCGACACGAACCCGACACGAATCGACTCATTGTCAGCTCTACTAAATATGAATATCCTCAACTTTGATTCGGGAAGCTTACCAGTTTTCTCTCTTCCATTTCAGGTTCTGCAGCCCATGACAGGAAGGATACCACATCCTTCCCCATCTAAAGAAACAAGAAAGAAAAAAGAGATTAGATTTTAAAATAACGACCGACAGGCATTGGTCGAACAAGAGGGAGCAGAAAGGTGAGCTTGCCTGAGCCTCGGTGGCAGGGGTACCATCTTCATACTCAACAGCTCCGTCGTTGAGCATTTTAGGCATGGCTATAGCACCTCCCGGGAAGTAGGGATTATAATGCAACCCTTCACGGATCTAAAGTAGATTAAAAACAAACTGGCTAGTTAGTGTATCAAATCAGATTACATGGATACATTAATTCTACAAGTACAAAAAAAAAAAAAAAAAAAAAAGAAAAAAAAAAGGAGAATTTCTATGAGCAATTAATCACTAGTCGTAAAAAATAAATATCGTAAACAAGAATGGTACATTCATCCACCAGCAAGATTGGTATATTTGGACAGTATCTATATATATAGCATTGGGCTAAAGGAGAACTCAGAAAGGGGCTGCTAAGTAAATGGCATGGCCAATTAGAGAGTCTGCCTTTAGTGTAGAACCGTTAAAAACTGACACGACATGACAACCCAATACGAAATAGTTTGATTGAGTCAAGGATTTTAACCCAAGCATGTATATGGATTGACATGAACCCGACACGACAATTTGATTATAATATATTAATATTAATTAATACTTTTATTATATCTGTAAAATAATTCTAATTTGATAATTCACATATAATTTAAACTAAGTTTAATCTAAAATAATTCAACCTAATTCACTACACATGTTACATTAGAATCGAAAAAACTAACATAACACGACAACTAGACAATAAACAATTGGATTTGGATCAAAGATTTCGACCCAATTATATATATGGGTCAGCACAAACCCGATACAATAATAAACGAGTCAACATGAACCCAATACGATAATAAACATATCGGTTTAGGGTTGAGCGATTTAATCTTGGTAAAGTATTCAACTCTGACACGAATCAGACTCATTGCCAGGTTTAATTTAGTGCATACTCTGAATAAAGGAAAACTATACAATCAGCAGGCATTAAGATAAAACCAGGATTATATTCCAAATCAAACACTTAATAACGTAGAACATCGTAATGAGATCTTAACCAACCAAAGCATTTACAGAAGAATTAGACAACTGAAATGGATTAGAGTTACTATTCATACATAAAATAAATGAGAGATCCATCAAAACTTACTGAAACGCCAGCTGGAGGATCACGGTACCCGGTTAAAAGGCCGAATACATAATTTTGGCCATTGTGACGAGCCTAAGAACAAAACAAACTGTAACTTAGCCAAGAAGGAAAAAAAGAACTACCAAGTAAACTATCTATAACTTAGTGGAAAAGTGGTACATACTTTTGTGATGAGACTTAGATCTGGAGGATAAGCCCCACCATTTGCAAATCTAGCTGCTTGTTCATTTGAATATGGCTCAGGAAAACGATCGCTCAGTTTCCCAGGACGAGTAAACATTTCCCCTTCATCATTTGGGCCATCAACGACCTCAATCTCAGCAGCCATAGCCTTAGTCTCTGCCTCTGTGTAGGCGACGCCCACCAAATCACGATATGAAACCAAAGACATGGAATGGCAGGAAGCACACACTTGTTGATAAACTTGATGACCACGCCGAATCCTATTTAAAACAGTCATTGGTTTATCAATGTGATGAAAGTGGTAATTAAGTTTTATCTGAACTTCCAAAATACTCAAAATTATGAAAATATTGTCCATGACTGCCTGTACAACTCATTAACCTTGGAACAAACGTAGAACATAGTTGATAATACTTTTGATATCAAGGGATGTTACAAGTGGTAAAATGCACGGATGTAAGAAAGAACCTAATAACCATTCTTGCTGATGGTGTATAAACAACATGACTCGCTACCACCAAGCTTCAAGATTTTATTATGCTCAAACTTTAAAATCACAGTTAAATGAAGACTCATGTCTCTTTCGAAGGGAATGCATCTTCACGCCATTAAAAAACAAAAGACACAAAAGCAACATGCTTATAATATAGAGTCTACAAGTTTTCTCCAGTGTTCTTTTGTATAATATTTTTACTATTCAGCCTATTATGTTCCCTCCCAAAACTTCGCATCTACTCAAAAACATCAAAATAAAAAATACAAAACAAAAGCAAAAACACAAAAGAGCGCGCCTTCATCTTTTCTTTTGTATTTTAGAATATCAGCAGTATTTACTCAATTGCAAACAACCAAAGTCTTCTCAGAAAAAATATATTAATCTGAAGTGTAGACACCATAAAAGGGGGTAAAGGAAATATGGCATATAGTTTTTGTTTAAATTTTGTCTAACAAAGTTAATGGTACGGTAGCTTTGACACAGGAATTATTCAAGTGGAGCACAGAGGTTGATAACAGTTGACACTAAACATATATCGACATAAGCATATTTCAGGTTCGAAACATCATACCCACCAAAAACAAAGTGTTGTCAAATGGTAAATATTGATTTCTGAACCAATCTTGACAAATGAAATGACTGACCGGAAATAAAAGATGTAAGGCTTGTCATAAGTTGATTTAATTTTAACCGACTATTCATGGAGCTTAAATTAAAAGAAGATTTGAAAACTCACGAAGCATGGTCATAGGATCCTAGAATGCCGTTATGAGGCCAAGGATAGCTTGGGACTTCCAGACCATGTTCAGCCTCATCACAGGATGAGATTGTAGCAAAGCTCAACAGCCCTGATACACCAGCTCCAACTATGGCCAATGACCTCAAGGAATTTGAAGTGCCAGATCCAAGACCTTCATGCCCTTTCTTGGAAATAAGAGATGACAAAAACGACGATGACTGAAGCAGAAATATATTGGAGTTACTTCTTTTATCAACAAAATGTGCATGTGTATACATAATTCTAAAAACTTGCAAACTGAGACAGATGTTTCGGTCCATAACACACAATGTGTATTGAAATCCTGTTTTAACTGTAAATGAAAATCTAAAAGTGTTACTCCTAGACAAGATCCAGGAATTTTGCACAGCATGAATTGGGGCTTTGCTATTCAGCGATGTAAACACTATACAAAAGAAAAATAAAATCAGGATTACAAAAATCAGAAGTATGATAACTTACACTGCTTTGTGACTGAAGTTTCTCTCTAAGTAACCGGTGGAAGGCTCTACCTCCAAACATCTTAGCTTGTAAATCGTATCTAATTATCAGAAGGAGGAAAAAGGAAATATATGATAAGAAAAGCGAACAAAGTAGAGCAGGTTGTGTAGTATTTTCATTCGTAAAATTCAGAAAAGCAAATGAGAAGTACCATAGTACAGAATGCTTAACAAAGGAAACAACCAGCAACATTTCATGTGTGCTGACGGTATGTTGAATCAAGACACTGATGAAAAAATATTTTTAAAATTTGGAAAGAATTGGGCACTGAAAACCTGCTATTAAAGCTGTTGAATGTCTGAATTTTTATACAGCCACCGCCAAATAAAATACATTCAGGGTGCGTTCGTTTGAAGGATTTTCCCCGATTTTTTCTATTCACCAAATTTTACCTCCAAAAACATTAAATCAAATACTTATTTTCCATTTTTTATATTATTCTAAAAATTAATTTTACATTCAAAACATCAAATCAACACCTATTTATACACTATCGTATAATTATTCTAATTCAATTTTTTTACTATTCGAAACTCAATTCAAAATCCAAACCCTCAAACAAACACACCCTGAATGTGATTATTTACCAAAAGAAAGTGAATCTTTAGATCCAATCAACTTATAGATGATAAAATGCTTGAGAAATATATTTCCAGTGATTCAGTGATTCACATATTAGGCATGAAATAAACGACCAACAGATTATTCCCTTCCATCACATCCCCACACTTTCATTCTTTTCAAAAAACCTTAACCCACCTAATAAAAAATCAAATGCGATGCAAACAAATTATCATTTCGCATGAGAAATCCATTGAAATTCCTCAACCAGGAGAAATGAATTCAAAATGGAAATCCCTGGAACCAAACACTGATGTCCAAAATGAAAATCTAGCAAGAATTAATGACGCAAGCAAAAACATTTCCACATGTAATGTAAATCTACTCGAAAATATTCGCTTTCTCACAATCAGAAACACGAAACTCACACCCTTTCATCATTTTCAGCTCGGATTGATTCAAGATCAGAGACAAAAATGCAAATACAGCACTAAAGCTGAAAATAAAAATCATAGAGAGAATCTACGGCAGCAATTTGTACGATACCTAGAACGTCCACAACTCCAACGGCGAACAAAATTCAGATCATCAGGGGGGGAACGGCGAAAAAAATTCAGAACTACGCGAAAATATTGAATCTATACCTTGAAAGGAGGAAAGACAAACTCCGATGGGCGGCGAGCGTGGGTACGATCCGAAAGGGAAGAGCAGGATCGGTCTTCGCTGCTTTACAGTCGAGTTTCTCTAAGTTGCGAGTTCGGTGGGCCAACAATGGACCTTAATATGGGCTTACATAGTCCCATATTACAAACTAGGAAAAGACAAAAAAAAAAAAAAAAAAAAAAAAAACTAGGAAAAGACAAATAATTTGTAATAATTACTCGCTTAATATGGGCTTGTTTGGTCTATACGACGTTTAAAAAAGATGAATATTTTACTAAAACATGACAGATAATTAAGAGTATTTTAAAAAAATTAGTTAAAAATAAAAAATAAATGTAATAAAAATAATGATATTTTTTAAAATAATGAATTAACAATAATAATTAAATATTGATGTATTGATTTTGTCAAAATTAATAATGAGATAAATTTAACTAATAGACTAAAAAAAATAGAAATAAATTTGATGGAGGGAAGAGTATCATTTTAATTAATGTTTAATATTTTATTTTTCTTTCAAATATAAATCCAAATATAAATGTAATTATGTTTAGAGATGAAAATGTCTTTGACAATATAAATATACTTCCCTCGTTAGTCAAATTAATTTTTATTTTATTTTAGTTTGTGCGTTAAACTTATCTCGTTACTAACTATTATTATAAAAAAATCAATTATTCATCATTTAATATTTATTTACAATAAATATAACTAATTTTATTATATTATTTCACAGGGTATTTTAATTTTTATTAAAATTCCAAAAATACTTTTAATTACTATCATCACTTTACAATAATATATTCATGTTTCTTAATTAAAAATAAAAAAACAAAAAATAAAAAACAAAAACAAAAACAAAAGGTTTACTATTACCTCCGTCCCTGCAAAAAGAGCAATATTTATTTTTTGCAAGTAAAATTTTTTAATATTAATATTATATTGGTTTATAATTAAAAAGATAAAATTGCCTTTAATATATTATGCGATAAAAAAATAATGATATTTGTGTATATTGAAAGTTATTAGGGTGTGTTTGTTTGGGGCTTGGATTTTAGATTAGGATTTGAATAGTAAAAAATTTGAATTTGAATGTTGTTGATGCAATTTTTCAACAATAAAAAGTAAACTCCGAAAATAGGAAATTATCTTCGAATTTGATATAATTAGTACATGAGATTAGGAATATCTAAACACTGTAGGATACATAAATAAAATAAGAAAATAAAACTACATACTAGAAACAGACCCGAATCCTTAAATAACTCCTAAAGAAACGGTTTGAACCGCCGTCTGATCGATTACAGCAACCGCTGTCAAACCGCCCACCAGGTTCTCTTCTGTTGCACGTGTGTTAACCGACTCACCAACCGTTCTCACCAATTACAACACTCAACTGACTTGTTTGACCTCCCGACTTGCCTGACTTCGCTTCGCTCAACCTTATCACATCCGACCTTCGTACCTGACCTAATCACATCTGACATCAGTTCCCGACCTTATCATGTCCGATCTCCTTGCTCGACCTTACCACGCCCGACTTCTGAGCCCGACTTACTCACGTCTGACCTCAGTGTCCGACCTTATCACGTCCGACCTTTGTGCCCGATCTTACCGCGTCCGATCTTAACACACGACCTGATCACGTCCGACCTCCGTGTCCGACCTGATCACGCCCGACCTCAGTGCCCGACCTTATCACGTTCGACCTTTATGCACGACCTTACAGCGTCCGATTTTAACACCCGACCTAATCATGTCCGACTTTCGTGCCCGACCTGATCACGTCCGACCTCCATGCCCGACCTGATCACGCCCGACCTCATGAGCTCCGTGTCCGACCTTATTCACCTGGTCTCTGCCTTCTCCCGAGGAAGTCTTTTCCTTTAACAGCGTCCGAACTTATATTCGGGCTTTCTTTTTGAAATCCTACTACCATTAACAAGCCCATTAAACTTTACACCACTCCTTAACCTAGGCTCATTCTCGAAAACCTATCAATCGTTTTTTTTGCTCAACAAATATAAAATTGATTTTTAGTATAATATAAAAAAAATGAAAAATAGGTGTTTGATTTGACGTTTTTGAGATGAAAAAATTGGATGAATAGTTGGATTTAAATCCAATCCTCCAAACAAACACACCCTAAATTAAAAAATGATACTCACTCTGTCCTTTGAATGGTAACATTTGTTTTTTGCACTTAAATTTTTAAATATTAGTATTATATTATATTATAATAAAAAAAAGACAAAAATACGATATTTATTATGTTAAATAAATAATATAATTATTAAATTAAAAAATAGCAAGGGAATGACAAAGAAAAACAGTAACTTTCAAAGGGAAAGACGGAATATTTTTTTTTAGACCGATAAATATAGAAGATGATATCCGGGATGGAGGAATATTTAAAATTCTCTTTTTTAAAAAACCATATATAATTTAAATTAAAATATAAATATAAAAAATTTGCAAAATAAACCCTAATCGTGTTTCATCGTCGTCTCCGGCTTCATCGCCGTCGTCTTCCTCGTTGCCTCCGCCTTCTTCGCCGTCGTGTTTGGCTTCCCCGATCGACAGCGCCGCTGTCTTGGTCTGCTTATTCACCTGTGTCTTCTTTCGTTTTTGTCTTCCTTTTCCCTTTGCTTTTCTCGACCGTAGTTGTCTTCCTCTTCCCTCACTTTTTCTGTCGCCTGCGTCTTCGTCATCCCGTTCCTCGCCGACGCTGTTCTGTTTCTTCCCATTGGATCGGATTGACTTACTTGCCGGAGCTCAAAATATTTCTTCAATCGAAACGTCAGAAGAGAAGATGAAGAAAAATAGTAGCAGCGCCAATTTTCCCGATAGGGTTGGTCCCCCAATCCTGCCGCCCGACCCTAATCTACCGCGCTTCCTCTGCCAGAATTGTCACCAAACCGTCTCTGTTGCCGGATTTGATTCTCACGCTGATAAATTTCTCGCCTCAGGTCAAGGTTAGATTATAGAATCAATTGAAAATTTCTTCCTGTTCCATGAATCAAGAAGATGAATTTTATACTGCCCTAAGAGAGCACTCTTATCTTTTCCATTTATTCTTCTTTTGTGCTATATTAGGAATTTTGATCGATACATATTCAAGATTTTGCATAAGTTTGAATTAGAGAGCAAACACTCTTCTACTTCAATCCATTACATGCAAATATACCAATTTGTTTGCTATTAGGTTTTGCTAATTGCCTTAAAGATGTAGAACATGAGAATGTGGAAGCTTCAGCACCCTAGAACCATTGTTTTGTTTGCATAAATCTTAGGAATGATACTTATGCAGGGATGCAAGGTTCTTCAATCATTGGAACTGGTAGCGTCGTAGGATCAACACGGATGGACCATTCATTCGTTGTACTACCTAAACAAAGGAACAATACTCCGGGAGCTTCTCCACGACCTCGAGGTGGTGTAGCTATGCAATCCGAGACTTCTCAAACTGGAAAGGCAATAGACGAGTCTTTTGTTGTATTACCTCCACCAGCTGCTTCGGTATACAAAAGTGAACCTGGAGCTGCTGCCAGTGGCAGCAATCATCCGTCACCGGAAAGCGAGCCTAGCAAAGTTCCCACTCAGCCACACAACTCAGGCTTTCACTCTGCTATAACAGTCCTAAGTCGTGCGTTCAATATTGCTACCACTCAAACTGAGGTACTTCATTTACGCCTATGGAATTTTCGATTCAACACTGATACATACACTGCAAATTTTACAATTTCTTTTCCGATATGATATTTTCTGCAGGTGGAGCATCCTTTGTGTCTTGAGTGCATGCGAGTTTTGTCGGATAAACTTGATAAGGAGGTTGAAGATGTGAATAGGGACATAGAAGCGTATGAAGCTTGTCTTAAACGCTTAGAAGGGGAAACAAAAGTTGTACTAAGTGAAGCAGAGTTTCTTAAGGAAAAATTGAAGGTGCTTATTTTACAATTTCATACAAACATTTATTTGTCGGGTGCTTTTGCTGAGGGCTTAGGACTTAACATGTCAAAGATGTATGTGTATGTGTTTATACATGTATAATCACATTGCAGTTTTCCTCTTTGATTTTACTGTGAACACTAATTGTCCTGAAATCCAAATATTGCTAACTGTATTTGGTTGCCCTGGAAGATAGAAGAAGAAGAACGGAAACTTGAAGCATCAATTGCAGAAACAGAGAAACAATTTGCAGAAGTTACTGCTGAAATGAAGGAGCTGGAGTTAAAATCTAGTCGATTTAAAGAGTTAGAAGAACGGTAAGTTTCTTCATATAAGTTTTGAATGGTGTATTTTAGTGTTCCCGATTGGAAATATGTAAGTTTTAGTTGTTCCTTAACTTATGGTTCAGTTCAAAAATCATTCTTGTCGTTGATCTAATTCCTAGTATTGTCTTCCTCAGTTACTGGCAGGAGTTCAATAATTTCCAGTTTCAGTTGAGCTCGCATCAGGTTTTTTATGGCTAAACTTCTTTTTACATCTTGATTATTCTAAGCCAGGGCCCACAAGCTCTTTTAGAGATATTATATCACTCGATTGTAGTTGATCTTGGCGATAATTACTAACATTATTAAACTACAAATATGTGGTCAATAGGAAGAGCGGGATGCAATTCTAGCCAAAGTTGAAGTCTCACAAGCTCATTTAGAGTTGTTGAAGCGAACTAATGTGCTGAATGATGCTTTTCCTATTTGGTACGATGGAGAGTTTGGAACTATCAATAGCTTTCGTCTTGGAAGACTGCCTAAAGTTCAGGTATATATATTTACAGCTGTGGCATTCTTATTTTCGGGGATTTTTTTCCCCCATTGCTCTCTATTTGATTTTGCAGGTTGAGTGGGATGAAATAAATGCAGCCTGGGGGCAGGCTTGCCTTCTCCTCCATACAATGGCTCAATACTTCCGGCCGAAGTTCCTGTATCCTTTCGTTAATTAAAAGTTCTCTAAGCTATCTTTAAACTCACTTTGTAGGCCCTCTTTCCGGAAAAATTATGTGGGTTTGTTTGAGCATGAAGGCTAAAAAAAATAATATTTTAATATAAAAGTAGGGTAAGTAAAAAATAAAATTGAAGTATCATGGGAAATTTGTTAAGAAGTTTGATATAAAAAATAATGAGACAACTAGAAAAAATATATCAAAATGATTGTCATTGGTTAAAGTAAGAGAGATAAAATTATGAGTGGATAAACTTTTGTGCTATGAATAGACTATGTATAAGTTTAGTTGACAATCAAAAAAAAAGAAAACTGACATAATTTTGGCGAACAGAGGGAGCATTATTACCATTTGTATGATACTCTTCCATGGTGTGGTTGGGTGTATCTTTACTCTATTTGTTTTGGTGCTTTCCTCTTTTGGGCTACTAATCTTCTTTTCGTCAGTTGATTTTCGACTTGGTGTGTGTCACATTATGGAATTTGTTAGAGCATGTGTATCGTTTAACATTATTCAGAAGTCCAGATCTGAATAAAATTGAATTTACAATGTTTCCCTATCCTTTTAAGCTTCTACGCCTTAATTTTAGCTCCAGATATCGAATTAAAATTCTTCCCATGGGGAGCTACCCTCGAATAATGGATGGCAACAACAATACCTATGAACTGTAAGTTTTAATACATACTGCTGCTCATCCGGATTTGGCATTAAATGGCAATGCTACATAAATGGGCGGGTTACTTGAGCGACGATAGGATGAAAATTAAATGTTTGCGTACTTTCAAAATTCGATGGAAAGATATTCGATGGCCTTTAAACCTCTTGATTTTGAATGAATGAATTGGCATTATTAGATCATTTTGTGTTACTTTTAAATGCCGAAGATTTAGTTTCATTTTCTACGTGTATCACTCTAACAAGATCGTGTGCATCTTTTTATTGACCTAGTTTTGATCCATCTCCCCTTGGTCGTACATTCGATGGCCTATAAACCTCTTTTGATTTTGAATTAATGAATTGGCATTATTAAATCATTTTGTGTTATTTTTATATGCCAAAAATTAAGGTTTCATTTTCTACGGGTATCAGTCTACCAACATCGCGTGTTCCTTTTTACTGTCCTATTTCGATCCATTTCCCATTAGTCATACAAATTAATTAGTTCACTGCTTGCACATTAACATGCCTTGTGTTCTTATCAGCTTCGGCCCTGTCAATGTATTTTGGAGCACTCGTTACGATAAAGCTATGACATTATTCTTGACCTGCCTCAAGGAGTTTGCAGAGTTTGCAAACTCGAAGGACAAAGAAAACAACATTCCTCCCGAGAAATGCTTCAAACTTCCATACAAGTAGGTGGAAATACTTGCATGATTAGTTATTTGTCATTCAAATTTATGCTCATTTTTCATGTTTAAGTTATAAAAAATATTTTTATTTCTCACTCTAGTAAAAAATCAATTAGGTTTTAGTTTTTGGGTTTGGATTTCTGAATAGTAAAAAGTTGAATTTGAATAGTTGTTTGATGTGATATAAATAAAAGTTAGATGTGATATTTTGAATGTAAAATAAATTTGTAGTATAATATGAAAAAAGAAAAGTAATTGTTTGATGTGATATTTTTTAAAAGAGAAAAGAATATGAATAGTAAAAACATTTAGTAAAATCCACAAAAGAATACAACTTATATTTTTGCTATAAAATGCAAAAAGTAACCATTATTATCCATTGTCATTAAAATGTGTATCCACGTATTTGAACACAAAACCTTACGACGGAGGGAGTATTTAATCGTGTTATCATTCTTCAAATTGCTACTTCACCAATTACATTTCGACTCAATTTCATAAAACGCAAGAAAGAACCATCTCCAGGTAACATCGATAATGTGTTATCCATCTGAAGACAATTGTGTGGTTCTATATTTGTATTATGTGGATACATTTCTTTTTAGGGTGTGTTTGGTTGGGGGGTTTGGATTTTGAATTCGAATTTGAATAGTAAAAAGTTTGAATTGAAATAATTGTCTGATGTGATATAAATAGACGATGTGATATTTTGAATGTAAAAGTTTTTTTTTTTAGTATAATATAAAAAAAATAGAAAATAAGTATTTGATTTGATATTTTTATGATAGAAAAATGTGATAAATAGTGAAAATTTGGGAAAATCCTCCAAATAAACACACCCTTTTGATCGACATTTGCAGGATAGAGAATGACAAAGTAGAAAGTTACTCGATCACACAGAGCTTCAATAAACCGGAGAATTGGACGAAAGCTCTAAAGTACACTCTGTGTAATCTGAAATGGGCACTCTACTGGTTCGTCGGGAACACAAACTTCCAGCCTCTCACTGCCACTGCTGCCGCCTCTTCCCATTCCGAAGCCCCCGGCTCAGCCTTGCTCTATAACGGCAAACGCCCGACTGATCCTAAGGTACTACGGTCTTGAATTGTTTAATTTTAATTATATATATTTGAATTTCTGGTAGGATACAAAAGGTGTTTATATATAAGTTGTGTGGGATTAGGCATCTAATTCAAGGGAATGTTTTATGTAATAAAAATTGGAGAGTTAATGAAGAAAGACTTGTGTTGTCGTCAATGTGCTACTGCTTGCTTACAATAGTTATTTAGTTAGTACTGAAATTGTTGTCTTCCAATGCCATATTTTACTCATTCGTGATACTCCTTTGTTTTACAAAGAATCCATTTATTTTTTTTTGTGTTTTTTTTTTTTTTTAATATTATTTATTATATCAAGAATATTTTTAATATTTTCTTTCCCTTAACTATGTATCTATTTATTTTTTGCACAAGAGTTTTAGAAATATTATATTATATTGTGATGTGGTATGAATAAAGTAGAAAAAACTAAAATAACCTTATTGTATGATATAAAGGCAATAATATTTATGTAATATGTTGTAAGTTGTAATAATATTTTTAATGTTGTAAAAAGTACGGTTATGGGAGCCTGGGACATAGACAATATTCATATTACATATACTCATATAGTAATTTTTAAAATGTTTAAATATTAAATTTATTAATTATATAAAAAAATAATAAAATAATATCGTAACTTACTATTATTAATTAATTAAATATTATTTTCTTAAATAGTATGTCACTAAAATAAATGTCAATTATCTTGGCATATTTTTCATTTAAATAATTTTTCATAAATATTATTAAAATAACTGATATAAATATACATTAATATAATATATATATATATATATAAGTATATATTTGTTCATTCACAAAGAATTAATAATTCAATAAAAAAATATTATTTTTTTATATTACAAACTAATTACTTGGCTTAAAAACACATCATCCAAACCCTATATACATTCAATTCCAAATATAATTTATAATTCATCATATTTAATAATTTCTCAGTCAAAGTGAAAGAGTAAATATATTAATTTAATTGCTTTTATAAATATATAATGTACTAGGGTTGTGTAAAATTTGTTTTATCTTTGACATTAGAGCGATTAAAAATCAAGGACAATAAAGCAAAATATATTTTGGTATTTAATTAAAAATTTCACTAAAAAAATTACTTGTCGATCTTATTTAATTTTTGCATTCTTTCTACTTTTGTTCGGCTAATATAATTTGTCATTTTTTTAAAATATAATTATACACTTTAATCATATTTTAAATTTCATAATTTATAATTTTTTTTATTTTAATCAAACTATTTAAACTTTTAAAATTTTAATCTATAATTATTTTTATTATATTACAATTATTTTTACTAATATATTTTTTAATTATTTGCTAGCTACTTACGCAATATCTAAAACTTCGTAAACTAAAGTAAACAAATTAAGTTAAAATTTCGTATATATAAGCTAAAGTAGACAAATTAAATGGAAATGAAAAAAATACTTTAAGTTAGACAAATGAAAACAACAACGATGGAAGAAGCATAAAATACTTTTTCGGTCCATTTACAATGTACACATTTACTTCTGGCACAAGATTTAATAAATAATAAATTTTAAATTATAGTGAGATAGTTAAAAGTAATGTATTAACATTTTTGTCCTTGTTTTCTTGTGTAAAAGTAACAATGTAATATAAAGTAAAAGTATTTGTTAAAAAAATAAAGTATTTAATAAAATATTTACTTTGTAATTAGACCTAACTGAGACGGAAAGAGTATTAGTTTTGTAAAATTGTTGAATTTTTTTTTTTTACGTAAAATATAGAAAATTACATTGATAATATAAAAATAATGAATATCAATAATGTATTAATATTTTTTTTGAAAAACGAGTAAAAAAAAAAGTAGAAAAAGAGCAAAGCTATGAACTAATCAAAATTACAAACCCTACCTAAAAAATGTTAAAATAAAATAATTTATGAGTGAAAGGATAACCCTATTGGGATTTGGGAGTCTGAATTGTGCCGCTAAGCCCACGTGATCCAACTGTGCAACTTCAATTATTCTGGCCATGGCCGCCATTTGTAAAAATGGCAACATAAATAAATATCCACGTTATTCTCATTGCATATGAGAGAGGAAGACAGAGAGTGTGTCGGTGATTCTGTGATTGCAATCCACTGACCATTTTCTCGTGGACGAATGTCGAATCTAAGAAAAAGATGCGCTCTGTTTTCAGGTTGGATTGATTTGCGTATTCACAGTTGTTTTCGTTTCAAAAGTTTGGAATTTTTTGACTGGTAGGTAATGCTTGAGGATTTTGTTCTCGAATTTGATTAGTTTATAAGAACGCGCAGTTTGCCTCGATTTCTCCATTCGGATTTTCGGATTAATGCCTGAATCTGGAATGAGATTCGTGAGCTATTTGTCTTTTCAGTTTGTGATTTTATTTTTTTTAAAATTTAATTTTTCGCATAATTCTGGCATTCAAACCCTAAAATTGCCCTGAAATTGGGGAAGATGCTTTGTTTTGACTGATGTTTTGTCTGTTTGATTGGTTGTTCTTTGCACACTCGAAGAATTCTGTTATTTAATTCATCGTCTTTCTTGAAGATTCTGAGGTCTTGTTTGGTAGTTGAGTAATTTCCATCTCCAGGAGACCGTGCAAAAGCCACTAAGTTAGAATCTGCTCTGCAACTTACTACGAACAAACATCGTAGATCTATCTATTTGCATACATACATAAAATGAAAATTAGGGTTATTCTGGTGCGTCAGTATAGAATAATTTGTGTTCTTAAGTTCGTTGATTTTTCAGGTTTTATACATTAGGTTTCTGGTCATTTTTTGCTGATATTTGTTAAACATTTGAGTAAAAATTGGAACTTTTTCTTACTAATTATTAAGCATTTACAAGAGATTGTTATTCGAACTCAGGGTTGCTGAAATTTCAAAATATGATGATACTTTTGGTTAGCCTCGTTGAAAATTAAACTTGAATTTATATTAAATTAATACACGGACGGGGAATGTGTTTGGTGAATAATTGATATAAAATTGAAACAAACACATAAAAGAAGGGGAGACCAAATGCATACACACAAAGAATCAAGTTTTAGTTATGTTTCTTAGATCCAAAACATTATTTTATTTTTCTTATTTTTGTGTTCTTTAGTTTTGTTTTTCGGAAAATTGAAATTGCAGTTTATCCTTTCAGAATTTCATGTCTTTCTTCAACGTGTTCTGTTACTTAACCAATTGTCGTTTAGTTGCAGTTGATCATTGCATCTGAGCTCCGCACATTCTAATTTACGGACAAAACCTAGCTAGATTCTTTCGACAGCATTAAACTCGATCGTAAGGATGAGCCAACTACCACATTCTGCAGGAAGTTCAGAATCGCCATCGAAGACAGAGTTATTGGATGCTCCTCTTCACACAATTGGCTTTAAAGTCGACAAACTTTCGCCTGAGAAAGTTTCTGGACACCTACTGATCACTACCGAGTGCTGTCAGGTGTGCCGTGGTGTCTGTCTGTTAATTTTCGATTTGCATAATTGGGGATTGACTATTTCAATTCTTGGCGATTGTCAGCCGTTCAATAAGCTCCATGGAGGTGTGTCGGCACTGATAGCTGAGGCTTTAGCGAGCATGGGAGCTTACGTTGCTTCTGGGTATAAAAGGATAGCCGGTATACACCTCAGCATTCATCATCTGAAAAGCGCACAGGCCGGCGACTACATTTACGCCGAGGCTACACCAGCCACTCGTAGCAAGTCCGTACAGGTAATTCCTTTTATAGCATGTTTGTCGAAGTTAAGATGAAGCTCCAAGATGAAGTTTTTACAGTACCTATTCCTCTAATAGTATGTTTTTTCGATGCTTGGTAAGTGACTTGTTGTGAGGATACAATGCAGGGGCGAAAAACCTGTGCTTCACTTTGTTTATGTAGAAGTTTTGAAAATTTTTTAAAATGGTACTCCCTCCGTCAACTAAATGCATGCTCATTTGGATTAGATATGAACTTTAATGAGTATAAAAACTCACAAAATATAAATATTTCTATTTTAGATTGTTCAATTATAAAGTAATTATTATTATTTTTTTATAGTAACTATGGACTCTACTTTTTTTTTTCTAGAAATGTCCTTACTTCACCATCATATCATTTCTTTTCAACAAGAGCAAAATTATCTTTACATTACAATTAAGATACTATTATTTCTAAATTTCGCATCAAAAGTAAATGTATATTTTTAAAATGGACGGAGTGAATATTATATTGATTGATTGTGACATAAAATAAAGGTATTTTGAGAAATATATGAATGAGTTAATAAAGTGAGAATTTTTTTTTATAAATTGACGGTGTAAGTAGTTGTGACATTTTTGTAAATAATGTAATATGATAGGGTATAAATTAAGGAGTATAAAAATTATTTGTTATATGGAAAACCTATATTTTTTTTAGACAAACAAAAAAGGACAACATGCATAGATTTGGTGGGCGGAGGGAGTAAAAGGTTTCTTATATGATATTCTGTAAGAGAAAATAGTTATTCGATAGATGTATTTAAAAACAATTATCATTGATAAATAATATCACAATTTTCAAAATAGTAAGTTTGTCGATTACATTTATGCCGAGGCTATACCAGCCAATCATAGCAAGTCCGTACAGCCAATTCCTTTTATAGTATCTTTGTCGAAAAATGAAGCTCCATGATGAAGTTTTTACACTACCTATTCCTTTAATAGTATGTTTTTTCGATGCTCGATGAGCGAACTTGTTGTGGTTATACAATAGCAGGGGTTCGTCTGGGCTCCATCTACATAGAGGTTTCTAAAGTTTTCGAATTTTTTTTATTACAATAGTTACTTGATGTGATGTTTTTGCGAAAGAACATAGTTATTTGATAATATTTTTCCAAAAAAGTTAATATTGATGAAGTGTCAAAGTTTTAAAAAATGTCTACGTAAACACATCCTTGCTCGCTTGGATAAAAAACCCGGGGTCCATTTATGTAAACGCTTTTAACTTTCGGAAAATTTTGAAAATAGTAAAAATTTAGAATATTTGATATGACGTTTTGTGAGGAAAAATATATTTGGAAAGTGTTTGTTTGGGGGTTAAGATTTTGATTTGGGATTTGAATAGTAAAAATTTTGAATTTGAATAGTTGTATGATGTGATATAAATAGAGAGTGAATCAAAAATTGATTTTTAGTATAATTTAAAAAATAAAAAATAGGTGTTTGATTTGATGTTTTTGAAGGTGTTAGATGATATAAATAACCGACGCATCATTAATTTATCTATCTACAAACAGGAGTCAACCAATAGAAGGGAAAAAATTTGATGAATAGTAAAAGTTTTGTGAAGTTTGATATAAGAACACACCCATGTAACTTTTTTGAAAATGTTGTTGTTAATGAAGTGTTAAAAGTTCTAAAAGTATCTCGGTATATAGATCTCCGCTCGCTTGAATTAAGAATTTTCAAATTATGATTATGTGTAGGTGTGGGATGTCCGGATCTGGAAGCTCGACCCATCCACGTCTGAGAAGCAAGAAATGATCTCGTCGGGAAGACTCACTGCCGTCTCTAACTTGCCCACCCCCGAATCCGCCAAGGGCGTCGCTCAAATCTACCAAAAGTATTCCAAATTATAGCATGTTTCGACTCTCCTATACTCTCGAATATACAGTTTATTGTTAGTACCGTTATAAATGGATCGAACTACTTGTTTTCAACTTCGCCAAAATAATATTTTATCTCTATGTTGTTTTATTCTATTTGCTTTAACATATGGATTATTACATCATCGTTGCTGTTCTAAGCGTTCTAAGCGACAGATGGATCAAACTCCTCGACGCAGCCTGGAGGTAACATTTTTCTCTACATTTTATTCATGAAGTGCAATATTTTACATAAACTTTTACTGCCTAGTATGTACATTAGTATTTGCTGCACTTTATTTACGCCTATTGACACATTCGAGTATTTACACAGTAAGTTTTGATTTTGAGTTTTTTTTTTTCAAGGACAATTAGGGGTAACATTTCCTATCGTCTTCAAGTTTACGTTGTTGCAGAGAGCTTCTGGTTTTGTGTTATTTACGACGGGCAAATTCACATTTTGCAGGAGAATTCCATGGCATGGATAGCTCTTGCTGCAGTCGAATTTTATCGACGGATTCGCCGCACTCATCCCCTCGATGTTTTTGTACACGATGTTCTTCACTTGGACTGCCGAACTCTGTGAGAGACATCTCGGTGGTAAGTTAAATCTGGTTTTTAGTTACTGATTTTATATTTACTGTCCATGAAGTCTGTGTTCGTTATATTGATTGATTGTGATATAAAGTAAAAATATTTTGAAAAATATAAGAGTGAGTCAACGATGTGAGTGAAAAATTAATATTTAAAGATCAACTAGTAAAAAATAAATAGGTGCGTAGTATTAAGAATTGTGTAAGAGATATTTGGTATAAATGGAAATAGGACTTAGGCCTTTTTAGATTTGAGTTTAAAATTTATGAATAATAAAAATGTAAATTAAAATAATATTTGATTCGATACTAATTTAATAGGTTTTGTACGAAAGATTGTGCGATAGATTACATGAAAAATATATACTTCATTCTTCCGCCTCTAATGATCCTATTTAACATTAAAAATATATTTTTGCAATTTTTTTTTAATTTGTATTATGTTTTGATATAATAATTAATATTCAAATTATAACGGACGAAAGTATTTAATTGAATGGTTTTGGGAAAAAATTTAATGAATCATTGAAGATAGAACTAGACTTAAAAAAAAAAAAAACACTTATTTTATAAAAGTATATTATTATTATTATTATTATTATTTTATTATTATTATTATTATTAAAAATATCATATTTAAATAAGAAAAGTGAGATTAACCTCAACTAAAAAAATGGCATAATAAAATAATTGAAGCGAGAATATAAAAATGACCTGTTGTTTGCAGGGTTGATCTTGATCACAGTATTGTTGGTCAATAATGATAGGATTATGCACATTCTGCATCTGAATATTCTGGAATTTGATGTTACTTGCACTTCCTGATCCACCCTGCAATATTATTCTATATTATATTTTATTATTTTATTCTTT
Organism: Andrographis paniculata; assembly: GCF_009805555.1. NCBI lineage: Eukaryota > Viridiplantae > Streptophyta > Magnoliopsida > Lamiales > Acanthaceae > Andrographis > Andrographis paniculata. The sequence continues at coordinate 2,358,260 of NW_026137424.1, forward strand.
ATAATTTAATTATATTCTATATAATATTATATTATTTTATTCTTTATAATTTAATTATATTTTATATTATATTATATTATTTTATTCTTTATAATTTAATTATATTTTATATTATATTATATTATTTTATTCTTTATAATTTAATTATATTCTATTATATTATATTATTTTATTCTTTATAATTTAATTATAATAAATAAATGTTTTAGTAGTATTAGTAAACGCCAACCTGCCATGTCTTAATTCGGACACCATTAGTGGTTCCAGAAAGCTTTGCTCTGTTAACCACAACATCTGACACGTACTCTTCCGAGTTTCCTGAACCTAAGCTTCCAATGCTGCATTTGCCAATCCAATCCCAAATAAATAAATAATAATGAAGGGAGCGCACGGTTCGAGTATTTGCAAATATGCAACTATTTGATATCCGAACTGAACCGAACAAATATATGAAATCGCGAACCATATCTGAATCGAAAATTTCGGTTGACAAAAAATATTTGCACATAATTCAAACCGAACCGAAATTAAAAGATATATATTAAAAAATAATTAAAATTCTAATTAAGTAAAAATATTTCAAATATTCGAACCGAAACCAAACCGAAGAACAAATATCAAATATTCAGTATTTATATTCGAACTGAATTTGATCGATTAACCGAAAACTCGGTTCGATTCAGTTCGTTTAATTTGATTTGTTTGCCTAATCCTATTAATAATAATAATAATAATAATAATAATAATAATAAGTTGCATAAATTATATACATTCCTGCAATAATTAATCAGTACACAGACTCTCTTTATTCTACTTTAATTTTGTATTTGTATTCTATATTTGCATAATAATTGGATGTAATATTTTGTTTTAAAAAATACTCCATATACTTCTATAAAGATGAGTAAAAGTTACATAATAAATTTAGAAGCACACACAACTTATATACATGCTATTTGATTTTGACATTTTTGGGAAAAAAAAGTATAGTAAACTGATTTATTTAATTATGAAAAAATGAACGCTATTCACTCCATATATTTACATACTTTTTTAGAATTTTGGTACAAATTAATTTACAATCATTTTGAATATTTTCGTCTAAAGGGATCTTTGGTATCGTATACTATTTAATATTAATTATTGATATAATAATATATCAAGCTTAAATTTTAAATAAATAGAAACTTAATATAAAAATAGTTCGAAACACATTCAATAATTAAGTACCTTTTAATATTAAAATTTCAAATTTATATGTAAATTTAAATTAAGGGTTATGAATTCGACTCGAACCTGATCCCATGGCCCGGCCCACAAGTAATATCAGTGGCTCGGATCTTCTTTGATCCATCTACGATGGAAATACAGTCGTCGCCCGTGCTTATTACGCATTTGCGGATATTAAGGTTGTGAGTAGCCGTGACATGGATCCCGTCCGTGTTTGGACTTTTTTCGGGTGCATTCACCTTAACGTTGGTTATCTCAACATTGTTGCATTGCTCGATCGACATATGAATTTGTTGCGCATTTTGTACAGCAATATCCTTTACTCTCAACTTCGTACACTTGTAGAATGTCACAGCCTGTAATATCAAAAAAATAATTCCAAAGTTTCCGATAAAAAAAAAATAAAAGAAAAAATTCCAAAGTTATAAAAAAAATACTAATATATATATATATAGTTAGGGAGGAAATTCTCAGCATCATCCCTTCCCGCCCCACACATACCCATGTATAGATACATAAATGTGTATCTATAAAGTTGTATAGATACATGGGTGTGTATCTATAAAGTCAGATACCCATGTATCTATACATAAGTGTATGATGATGTTGAGAGTGGACAACGAGGGGTGATGCTGAGGATCCCCTATGTATTTAGGATGAAATAATTGTCTTTAAATTATTTACTTATGCTGATTAAGAAAAAAATAAATATTATCTCCGTCCGGTAGTAAATTTATAGTTTAATTGTTGTACGTGGATCAAGGTAAATTAGTATTATATATATAGTGTAATAAAGTAATATAATATTTATTTTACTCTTAAAAATTAATATGAGAAGTAAAAAGTAGGAATATTTTAGTATTTAATTAAAAATTACTTTTAAAAAAGATGATAACTTTTTATTTAGATAGACAAAAATGAAAAAAAAAATTTAATAGTGGACGGAGAATATATTATTTATGTGGTAAATAATATTAGTAATGGATATAAATTGAGGTAAATAAATATATGTACCGTTGGAGCCTTCACGCATGGCTGCAATGCGACATATGTCGATAAAAAAAAAAAAAAAAAAAATAGTTAGTTAAAACTCAGCATATTTATTCTGTGTATATATTATTACACTTTATTATAATTTATTAAAAATATTATATTTAAAATCCCTTTCACCTAAAAAATATTGAATGTATTCCTTTATATTTTTATTTTTATTAATTTTTTTTTAAAAAAATGAAACAGTAAGTTAATTTAATTTTTATTTTGCATGAAAAAACTAATATTGAACGTAAATTAATATCAAGATTTTGTTCAAACATTCATGTGTGTAATTTGATACTTTTTCATAAAAAGAAAAAAAAAGTGTTTTCTATTTTTTTTTTTTTCATTACAGATGTATTATTTTGATAAAAATAAATATTGAATATAATATTTTGAAATTAAAAACAGATGTTTTTTAGAAGAAAAACTATAAATTAAATATTAGAAAAAATGAAAAAAAAGGACCCAATCATACAAAAAAATATCTAGAATTAATCGACATATATAACCTTAGATTCATTTATTTTGCAAGAATTTTGCCACCATATATCACCATTCCCATCAAAGCTCCCGCTGCCTTTGACAACCAAATTTCGGATATTATCAAAAAGAAGCCAATGCCTCATGTCTTTTTTGTATTTGGAACGATCGTTCGATGCTAAGACAACTCCGTCAATCTGCAAACAATTTTAAAATGTCGTCGTAAAATCAATTTTCAATTATTTCAAATATTTTTATGTATGATGCATATTATTTTTTTCCAAAAATGTCCTCAAAACATCATAATCCAATAATTTTATTTTGTTTTAAAAGAAAACATATAGAAATTGTATAGTTAAAAAATAAAAATCAAAATCAAAATAAACCGAGTCTAGAAGTTTCATAATCATAAAAAAAATATTATGGCTATTGACAACATATACTTCCTCAATTCCATAAGTAAATATACATTTGCTTTTTTTTTTTTTTTTTTTTCAAACGTAGTTTTAGAAATATTAGTATTATATTGGGATATAGTAGGAATAAAATAGAAATGACTAAAATAACCTTATTAGTATGTGTAATATAAATGTAATAATATTTGTGTAATATATTATAAATTATAAGGGTATTTGTAATGTTAGGTAGATAGTACAATTACTAAAAAAGGAAATGAATACTTTGTTATGAGACGGACGAAAATGGAAAAATGGATACTTTGTTATGGGACGGGGGAAGTATTATTAAGCCTAACAAACAAAATTACATTAATCTGTCCCAATCTTAATTGACATTAAATTTAAAAATATACTATTATACTCCGTTTTAAAATTTTTGTTACATTTACTTTGATCATGGTTTTTTTTTAAATAGTATAATTTTGATAATTTTTTTGAAATAATTTTATAAATTGTATTAAGAAAGGTAAAAACTAAAAGAATTGAGTATAAATGAAAGAAAACTGAAAAAATTTCATAACATTCTAAACTTAAAATAATGCTAACAAAAGATTTGATACATATAGAATAATTAATTAGATACCATTCAACAAAAATAATACTACTATATATTATGAGAATGGTTATAGTGCTTATTACGGATAATTAGCAAAATTAGACCTAATCAATACATGAAATATGAATTATCAGCACGTAATTTCAATTGTTATAAAAAGTATTGTGTAAATTGTTATAATGTATTCCTTGAATGTATTTTCTGCGCAGAATGTATACTTTTGCACACAGATTTAGGTATATTAATATTTTATAAATGTGTAGTATAACAGATGAGTGTAAAATATATTTTACTCTTGATATTAGTGGGACTAAAAGAAAGAGTATTTTGATATTTAGTTGAGACTTATTTTTACTTAAAAAATGGATACTTTTGATTTGGACAAAGAAAAATTGCAAAATGAATACATTTGATTCGGACGGAAAAAGTATATTTTACAGGTGTATTGTATAAATATATATTACCTCCGTTCGGCTCTAAAGGGCTACATTATTTACTTTTTGCATCACTGAATATTAATTATTATATCAAAACGTAATACAAATTAAGGGTAAATGACAAAAAATATTAGTATTTTATAATACTAATTGAATGATATTTGTACAAAAAAAATTATACAAATAGAAGAATATTTTTAATGTTAAGTAAAATAACTCAAAAGGTAAATGTAACTCTTAGAGCCGGACGAAATAAATATTTTGTATTAAGATTAATAGTAATATATATTGCATAAACGATTGTCATATATTGTAAATTTATACTCCCTCAATCCCACATACCATGTCCACATTGCTGTTTTTGTCCGTCCCACATTCCATGTCACTTTCATTTTTTAGAAAATGATTATACACTTTAATTTTATTTAAACTTTTTAATTTATTTTTTTTTAATTTTAATTAAACTAATTAGGTATCTTAATCTTAATTTATAATTATTTATATTATAGGATAATTATTTTTACTAATACATTCTTAATTATCTACTAATTATACTCCTCCTACAATACCGTATTTACAGTGTAGCAGACACGGTATATGGGACGGAGGGAGTAGTATATTATTGTATTTATATTTTATTAATATGAACATCATCCTTTAATTTATACTTTATGTACTAACCGTCCATATTTCATGTACTACGGTACAATAATATCATTTAATACCATATATATATATATATATATATATAAATGTACCTGAAATGTTAGATGGGAAGTGGTGCAAGGGCCAGAAAAGGTTATGGGATTGAGAAGGAATGTATGATTTTGTGGCACCACAATCATAATATTCATGTCTTGTGATGACACACAACTTTCTTCCCAAGCTTTCTCAAATGCCTGCATATATATATATATATCAAATTAAATATTTATTTTTTTAAAATTATAGGTAAAATTGTTTATAACTTCCTGTAATTTCGAAATTTAGCGTAAAATATTCTTATACTTTAAAAATTATATGGTACCCTTTATTATACTTTAAAAAATATTGTACGAAACCACTGTCATAAAACCTCCCTTGTGTGATGAGAATATGATTTCTTATCTCTATTTTTTGCATGGCGGGAGTTTTATGCAATATTTTATAATGTATAAGGAGGGGTCATGCAATTTTTAAAATAAAATGAGAATCCGAGTTTTAAAACTATATAGGGGTTTCATATAATATTTTTAAAAATATATGGGGCACCATGTAATTTTTAAAGTAAAAAAAAAAAATTATACTGAATTTCGAAACCATAAGAGAGTTAATGAACATTTTTTTCTAAATTATATTATAAAAACACAACAGCCAAACCTATCGAGTTTCACAGTTGCTATTATAATTATATATGGGAAAATAGGTTATATTCTTTTCTTTTCTTTTTTTTCAATTTTCTTTTTTAATATGTAACTACACAATTTCTTTATCTATCTTTTTATAAAATATCATATCAAACTATTATTTAAATACAACAACAAATCAATAAGTGCTGGCAAATACGAATTCAATCATTAGTTTATTTTGCATGCATTGGCTAATTTCATTTTTTATGTAGCTTCAACATTTTCATTACACAAATTAATACACACTCCAACTTTTCAAAAATAAAATTTCCCAAATCGAAGATACAAAAAACCCTAATTCGATTAGATATATCTTCATGAGCTATCAATTTTAACCAATAATAATTTCGCCAAATGTGGCATCATTTATTTATTAAAAAACGAAAAAAATAATAGTAACTTACCAAAATTTTAATCATAAAAACAATAGTATTGTACGATTGGCTTGTAGTACACACACACAAACACGTTCTACATTAACCGCGAAATTGATCACAAAAATATTTTAAATATTTGTTGTAAAAATATTTATATAGTTTGCTATAAAATTGCCTATAACATTTTTTTTTTCGGCGAGACACATGTTTTTATTATCATCAACAAAACCATATTGATGCTAGACAATGCACAATTTTATAAAACTAAATATGCTCTAAGGGTGTGTACTACGAAGAATTATTTAATAACCGAGTAATAATATTATAAAACGATTATCAAACAATCATTTTTAGTAAGCATACCCGAAATATATTATGTATGTACATACACACATTACCTTTGTATCATCGGTTTTTCCATCACCTTTAGCTCCAAAGTTTAGTACATTGATTGATTTCTTACGAGAAACCTTAACTTCTTCGATTCCCTTTTGTAAATGAGAAATTCCACTATCAATGGCGAATGAATTGTCGAATTCAACACCCTCGTCGGAGGTAAAGTACGATGGATAAGCTTCGAAAGCATAACCATATTCGTCTCGTATGTAATTCGGAGGAATTTTGTTTGGAAGCTGGCTGTTGGTACTAAAACAAGTTAGAGAAACAATAACAATCAAGAATGTCAAGAAATGCTTATGAAGCCCCATAACTTGATAAGTAATAAAAACCCTTTTCCCTAATGAAAGAAATTAATGATTTTGATGGATCTATATATATATATATATATATATATGTGTGTGTGTGTTTTAAATTAAAATGATAATGAAACCCTAATTTTTGGGGGGATGTATTTTTTGTGTGTGGAAATGATGGATGGGTGAAAAAGTCTTGCATGCTTTGTTGTGTATTTATAGAAGTAGATTTTGTGTTTGAGAGGGGCTTGGGGTGGGGTGGGGTGGGGTGGGGTAGGGGGGGTGTTGTATACGACTCTATAATAATAAAATGGAAAAGAGGGTATGGAGGAAAATCAAGATTTGGACGAAAGGGGGTTTAGAAACAGTTGCTGACTTTTGGTTGCATGCTTGCATAATATATATATATATATATTTATAATTATTATTTTCCCACAAAAAAAAAAAAAATAAAAATGCAATTTTCAATTATAATATAAAATTCTTATATGCTTCTTAATTTTCATCATTTAACATTATAACTACTTACAAAAATATTCAAGTATTTACACACTTAATTAATAAAAATAAAAAAAATCCACATTATTAACCTACTCATTTACTTTTCAAAATATTCATATTTTATATCATAACCAACTAATATAATATTATATTTATTAAAATTTATGTTCAATTCAAATTAATATATAATTAGTGAATGAGGAGAGTATTATTAATTTATTATATTGATTATTGAATATCATGATGAATTTAGGATAGCTTTTAGATTTAGTTAATGGTTTTTATTTCATGAACAAAACTCCAGTTATGGAAACAAAGCTTAACACTAAATTCGATTACTTGAATTAAATGACCAAAAAAAATTACCCAAACGTACAACACTTTGCACATTAGTATATACAAATATGTATGACTTCGTTTAGATATATATTTAGATTTTTAGATAATTTGAAAATTATTTTTTTTAAAAAAAATCGATATTTGATGTGTTATCTATTATTGTGAAAACATGTGTTTGTTTGAAGGAATTTCCCCCAAATATACTATTCATCTCATATTTTTCCCCCAAAAATATCAAATCAAACACCTATTTTTCATTTTTTATATTATACTAAAAATCAATTTTACATTCAAAAAATTACATCAACACATATTTATATCATATCTTACAATTATTCAAATTCAAAATTTTTACTATTCGAATTCCAATTAAAAATCTAAACCCTCTCAAACAAACACACCCTTAGGTAATATTTTTTAAAATAATTATTGTTAATAAATAATATTAGAACTTTCAAAATGATGTGTATGTAGATAGAGCTTATGTATGTGTTAGATATAGATATATATTTTTTAATTATTTATCTTATATACAAATCTTTTCATTAATACGAAAAATATCAAGATAACAATATATGTTGTAAAATTTCTAAGTTTGTTTGGTTTTGATTTGAATTTGTTATTTTAATTTGAATTTTGGTTTAAATAGTGTTTTCATTTGATATTTTATGAAATTAGGGTGCATTATTTTGTGTAATATTTGGGGTTAGTTTTTTTACTAAAAAAACTTTACACCTTTCTTTAAAAAAAATTAATATATTACACATATTTATTATTTTTATATTACATAAACAAATTTCTATATTTTAAATACAAAATACATCTTCAAATTATTTTACAAAACAAATACACCCGGGTGTAATAATTTTAACATTTAAGATAATAATAACTTTGGTCTAAATAGTACTCCTCATAATTTGTGTAATACTCTCCGTGTTCAATTTCTATTGTTCTAAAGTATATTTGTATAGTTTTTTAGGTGATTGTTTTTTTTATGAATTGACAAATTTGTCCTTAGTTGTATGGTAAATATTAAAAGTAATAAATGAATTAAGGGTAAAAATGTAAAATTTGTGTTTAAAAAAAAATAAAAATAGGACAATAGTTGTTGAACGTCCCAAATAGAAAATTAGGATATTAGTCTGTGGACGGAGGAAATATTTGATATTTTGTGAAATAGGGTGTATTAATTCTATTGATTTATTATTATTATTATATATATATGAATAGTAATTTAGATGTGATATTTTGTAAGAAAAAAATATTTGTATAGAAATTGCCATTGTTGCATAATAATAAAAAAATTTAAACAAATTAAAAATCCAAAAGATCACAGCCTTAATTAAACTGTATTTAGATGATTTTGTTGAAATAATAAAATATTGAGTATTTAAAAATGTTTAGTATCAAAGGTGATTTTGGATCGTAAACATAAATACTTAAATTTCTTAATGAAAATATGGAGTTTAAATGGCAATGTTCTATTAAATTTATTAAAATGAAAATATGGAGTTAAAATGTTCTATTAAATTTATATAATATATTTATAAGTTAAAATATTATATATTATTATAAATTTAAATAATAATAATATGGAGATTTATGTAGAGTATTAATTCCCAATTGATGGAACAAATTTGATTACTAAATAAAAAATTACACTTAAAAAAAAATAAAAAATTTGAGAAGACCTTGAGGGTCAGTTGACCCCCAAGCTCCAAGCTCCAATGTAGATAGTCACTATATATATAAAGCGGTTAGCGTATAAATAATAATATATGATAATACAATATATAAATTGCAGAATATATGTGTTTTTATATAGCATAATATTATATTATTGTTGTATGTACGTCGGCAATTGGAGTGCTGCATGTGGCAAAGGTGTTAATTGGATTCGTATTTGATTCAATACTCTAATTGCCGCCGTATAAATAATATCGAGACATGCGAGTAAGATAAGGAGTTTGTCAGATGCAAAAATAATACTCCCTCCGTTATGCAAAAATGTGTGTTCATTTAACTAGAGATGAGTTTTAATAAAAGTCAGTAATAATTGTTAATTTTTCCTCTTATAGTAAAAAACAGTATAAAAATATAATAATTTTTTACTTAAAAAATTAATGAGAATATTTTTCGATGACAACCTAACAAAGAAAGTGAGTATAAATTTGAACGAGGGATGGAGTATATATTTACCAATGATAAATATAAATAAGAGAGTTTGTTTAATTTGAATTGACTTAAAAAAGTGAAAATTAATATAAAAAAAAATAAAAGGAAAAAAATTGATTTTGTATGTGAATGAAAATTTATAAAAATAGTTTTGTTTTTTTCCTTTAAAAATAGAAGATTTGAATGCAATAAAGCTAAAAATATTTCTAACCTATCAAAAATACCGAAAAAAGACATGACTGAAGTAGATACATTTTATGACTAATGTCTTTATTATATATTATTTCATAATTTTATGAATTAGAAATTTATAAATATAAAAAAATATAATATTTTTTTATTTAATATTTCAATTATTATTATTATTACAAAGTTCGAGTGTCACCTATTTAGGAATTATTTCTTTAGACACAAAATTTCAAATTTCTATTATTTTAGACTCTGGGTTTCCAAAAAAAAATGCACTTTTTCTTCTTACTGAATATTCTATCATATGTTATTTTAATATCAAACTCAATAATTACTTTGGATCAATTACCATGCATAGAAATGGATAAATTAGTAATTTTAGAATTAATGCTTTTGGAAAAAATATATTTTATTTGACCGTTTACAAAGTATATATATATATTTCTTGGGTTATTTTATTGCAAATAATAATTTTAAAAATATCTCATTTTTTTTACAAATATTTATATTTTACTATCAAATTATTATTTTTACACTAAAAAATAATGACAAAATAAAATATGTTTATATTACTTTTAATTATGTATTAAAATTAAAATATTATTATTTTTTAAACTCTGCAAAAATTAAAATAAATGTATATTTAGATGATGGCATTTTCAAATGTGTTTTTTTTTCTTTTCTTTTCTTTGGTAAAAAATGAATCCAAATTTATTTTTATAAAACAAAAATCAAAAGCAGCTATGTTGAAAGCCATATATTTCAAAATATGAATACATGACTTCAATATCATAAATTCGCCTCCACACTACCAAATTATCTTTTACGCTATAGATATGTTTTATTTACCAAATAGGTGTGACAATAAAGATACAAAAATGATTCATTTAATTTAATTTTGATTTTCTTTGGAATTGAATACGTACGTATAAGCGAAGTCGAGGTGCCATACCTCGATTTCGAATTTATCTAAACTTGATATATATATTTATTTGTAGTACGTGGTTCGTGATTATTAACAAGAATTGAAGAAGTAATTAATTAATTAACGGAATAATTAAGCAACAAGTAAATGATATCATTAGCAAATAATGATGGAAACACGTATCTATAAATGGCCAAACTGATTTGATGTCTTAAATCACTTATAATTTGGATATGTTCAAATTTATTGCATGATACAATATAATACAATGCTTGTCAACATATGCATTATCATGAAATTAATTGATTATTATTATTATTATTATTATTATTATTATTATTATTATTATTATTATGCGCTGATAATTTATTAAAATTAATCAATACATATTAATTAAATTTTTTAAATTAAATGACGATATATATATATTTAAATATATGATATATTTGATTTTTGTTTACCGAGTATTCTAATTTGATATTGCTGTTATATTTCATTTACTATTTAGTTTTTGAAATTGGTTTATTAAGATTTGCTCATTTAGGTATGTATTTTTTATGTTATATATGATAAATTGTATTGTTAATATAAAAAATAATTCTATTATTATTTTTTTTTTTTGTAAATGTGTAAAGTATATATACTATTATATATTGTGTTAATGTGTATGCATATTGTGTTTTTTAAACAATATTTATTTTTATATAGAAAAAAGTCAAATGCCTTTGTTTCGTGAAATAATTGGAAATATATTTTTTTTACATAAAACATAGAAAATTTGAATGTGTATAATTTATTAATTTTTATTCAAAAAACATCTATACAAAAAATAGAAAGAACACAAAGTGAACAAACTCTAAATTATATATAAAAAATCATTAGTTTTATTTTTATATTATTTTTTTAAATTTAGATAGTCTAAAATTTTTACAATTTATTATTTTATTTACATATCATTTTTCTTCTTTGAATTTTAAGTTCGATAGAAAAATAATGAGGTAAATAATATAAAAAATAAAAAATGTTATCAAATGAAGGCACAATCAGCTAAGAAATTATATATACACCTGATCAAGAAATTCATTAACCAATTAATTATCTTCCATACCCTCAGCCATTTTGGTCAGCAAAATTAGGTTTTAGGTGGTCAAATTTTTACAATTAGGGATTTGTACCCCCCGGAAGATACAATTATTTAAGTATTTTCAATAATAATAATTGTATAAAAATAATAAAAGAAATGATATACAATTTCTACCTCATCTAAAAATATATTTAAAATATTATAATTTTTGATACAATATATAGCAGCAAACAATAGTATAAAGTTTTTGTATATCATTATCATACTAAAATTTGATATATATACCAAAATGTACCTTATGTACCCATAATTTTAGTATAAGGATCATTTTGGTGTACCAAAATTTAACGCAATATGTCTAAAGATCGCTGCAATCTCAATATAACTATTTATATTATAATTTTCTTTATACAAAATGGTTCTATATGTATCAATATGATACTTTTCTACTGTTCCATAACTAAATATTCATTTGTTTTTTGTACGTAATTTCAGAAATATTAGAATTATATTTGGATGTAGTAGGAATAAAGTAAAAATAACTAAAATAACCTTATTAGTACGGGTGATATAAAGGTAATGACATTTGTGTAATATATTATAAGTTGGAAGAGTATTTGTAATATTACGTGGATAGTACAGTTACTAAAAAAAAAGAAATGGATACTTCAGACTAAAATGGAAAAATGAATATTTTGTTATGAGATAGAGGGAGTATATGATTTGTTAATTGATTGTTTAAAATTAATTTAAAATAAAATGTTAGATTTGAGTTTTATTTAAATAATATTTTAATATGCAAAGTGAATGGCGTGCTGATATTTTGATAATATTTTGAAATTGATTTAATATTTTAATATTTTGTTGAATAATTTATTGAAAAATATGCAAAGTAAATGACATGATTTCAATTTAAAATTAAAAAAAAAAAAAACACTTTTATGTGGTAAAATTTCCATATTAAGTACAATCCCAAATGGAACATGAGGTGCATGAACCCTTCCTAATTATTATTATATTAAATTATGAAAAAATAATAATAAATAAGTAAATAATGATAAATATTGGTTGAATATGCACGATTTAACCACAAATAGATTTATGAAATTAAATCAAAGGAAAATCCTGAGTGGGTTTTATTAGAAACTGTCTAATTATGGACAATAGATTTGATATATTTGATGGGTTGTAAACTAATCAAATATTATAATTTTATATAACTTTATTTCAATAATTGAATTCTGTATTTAAATTCGAATAAAAATATTAATATTTTAAATCGAATATCAAAATTTTTTGGGAAAAAAAAAAAAAGTATGAGGTTGAGATGTTAAAAGATGAATTCCAATAGTGAAAAGTTGCAAAAGGGGTGTGTTTGTTTTCAAAAACAATTTTTTTAAAGTAAGATATGAAAAATTGGATAAATAATATAAAAATATATTATTTTTTTGTTACTGCCATTACAATGAGCTTTTGGAATATAAATTTATTCTGCATAAAGTAATTGCTCCTGCTATTACAACACTACAATAAATATAATAAATAATTTAAATAAATTTATTTAAATTATAAAAAATTAATATTATGTTTTGATAATTTTATTAATATATATTTAAATATTATCCATGTATTTTATAATATTTAAGGTACATTTCTTCAAGCTGAGTCTGGGCAAAATTACTGTGGATAGTGATATGAGCGTCAAATCGAAACACCTGCGAACCGCTGCAGTGCAGTAGAAAAGCTGCACTTTTTTTTTTTAAATTTAAAATATAAATATAATTCGAATATTTTATTTATTTAATATTTATAATTATTATAAGTTAAAAAAATATATACAATATATATGTCATTCCGTAAAGTATAAAATTTTTTATAACACAAATAAATAAAAATTTAAATATATATATTGCGTATAATATATATTCATAATCAAATTATACAATATAAATTTTATCAATTAAATTTAATACACATTTATATTATTTTATTTATTATCTATCGTATCAATACACATAAAAACTTCCCAAACTCCCACCAAATTCAAACGCAAAAGAAACAACAAAATTCAAATAAAAACCAAATTCAAACTCAAATTTTCCCAAACCTAGAGAGCCTCAAATTTTATGGGCCTAGGCATCGGCCTAGGCGCCCCATGTCCAGGACAGGGCGTGGTTCTAAATTATTATTAAATAAAGGATTATGTTAGCAGCAGATTCATTTTTTTTGTTAAATTCATTTTAAAAATATTTGATATCAATTTTTTATTCTAATGCTCGATTCGGAGACAATTGTTTACAAGATGAGTGACAAAAATAAGTACGGTTTGAAAGTCTAGTTCAAACATGACATAAAAAAACTGTGATTGATCTTAAAAAATAAGCCCAAAAATCTTTGAATTATGTTTGACCCGGCCTGATGTTTATTAATATTTAAATATATATATATATATATTAATTTTTGAAATAAATACGAAAATTAAAAGAATATGGCGTGATGGTAAAGTTTCAAATCAAATCATGCTTGTGCCACCTTTTTCAGACCCGATTTGCAATCGGGCCGTGCTGGCCCAGTACGGTCTAAAATCGTGTTGGGCTAGCCCAAATTGACACTCCAGGAGTTAGAACTCCAACTTCACAATTTAATTTTTTATTACATGACTATTTTCTTCTTTTGTATTTCTTTATATGTTTTTCTCTCTTTTTTTCTTTTTTTTTTTTTTTATGCATCAGCAAAAAATTTTCCTCTATTATATTTTCATCACTCTCATAGTTCTTCAACCATGGATAAGGAAAGCCAAGTTGTTGAAGATTATTTGTTCACTAAGGTCCCATACCTCACTTCAAATACAAAAGAATAGACCGTATGAGTTAATGGTATTGGAGTGCTCCTCGTAACGTATTTTTGGATGTACCGAGAAACATTATAAATATTTATCTTTATGGATGATCAGGTAATATCTATTTTTTTTTTAATATGGTTTCACCATTGAATAGTAAAATGAATACTTCGAAATTTTCACGCAGATAACAAAAATTCAAACCTATATATTTTATCCAAATCTTAGAACTATAGATAATTGTTTTAAACTATTCACAATGACCACAATAAATTATTACAATACATTTGTCTAACTTGTCTTGAATAGGAGGTCAAACATAAATCCCATCAAAGAATCTCCGATTAATGTCACGATGAAGAAGCCAGCATTTGTAAAATTCTCTATCTTGCACCAATTCCTAAACAAATAAGAAAGATTTTACAAGTAATTTCACTTTTTGGTAAATGTATATTTATATTTACTCTGCATATCTATATATTTGTATATAAGATTATCAATATCCTTAATGACATAATCACTTGACAGATGTCGTGGAAATTGTCATCGGTATAGGACAATCCAAATAAAAAGGGACCTAATTGCCTCCAGTAACTTATCACTATTGTACAAAAGTAATGCACTTTGTTGCTTTCATTTTTTACTTAATTTATTTGATAAGAAAATACTTTCTTCGATTTCTAGAAAATAAAAATACCTAACCAAATGACTATGTGAAATGATCTTCTAATGTTGAAGAAGAAATGGTTGGCCGTCCAATAAGTGCAATATTCATATTATATATATTTTATTGTTATATAAATTTTAAAATATTTAAATACATATTCTGATTTTTCTAATTGTATATATTAAATTTATTTTAAAATAATCAATATTATTAATTACATATAAATAATAAAATAATATCATAACTTACTATATTATTAGCTAATTAAATATCGTTATCTTAAATACTTTATCAGTTATCACTAATAAAAACATTATCATTTAAAATTATTTTTACAATTTCTATCAAAGCGGCTATTACTGTGCTAATATATAAAATCAGCATGCAACATTATACAAGAACCAACCATACATAATAGAGATAAATAATACATAAATTATGATTAAAATAATACAAATGCAATACATAAATTAATAACACACGATATAAATATAACATTACATTATATAAAAATAGACAACATATCATATAAATATACAATAGATAAATTATACTCCTTCCGTCCCACATATTTTGGGCTTATTACTGTAGATACGAAAATTTGGATAAAGTATAATTAGTAGGTAATTAAGAAGTGTATTAGTAAAAATAATTATAGATTATGATTAAGATAACTAAATAGTTTAATTAAAATTATAAAATTATAAAATTTAAAATTTAAAATGTGATTAAAGTGCATAATTATATTTCCAAAAATAGAAAAGACATGTTATGTGGTACGGACGAAAATAGAAAATAGGGACATATTATGTGAGACGGAGGGAGTATTAATATAATATAAATAGAGCGCACAACATCACATTGTAATGAACAAACAAAAAAATAATTAAATAACATAGTGTTGATTTCCCAACACCTTAGCTCATCTACTTCATCTAACTACCTCTCAAATTCCAATATATTTTTTATTTAAAAATAAAATAATCCAAAAAATTTTAAATCAAAATAACATTCAAAACGCATATCTAAACGAAGCTTGTATTTATATAACTTACTAAATAATTAAAATTAAAATCAATAAATAAATAAAGACACACAGTCACAGACAAAGCGATAGAATGGGCCATGCAACTATACTACATCATTAATGTGAACATCGTACACGTGTCCCTAATCATTAAATAAGTGGTCCATTAAGTAAAACCCAGGCCCAACCCCAACCCGCCACGTTGGATAATGACACCTTGCCGCCTCTCTCCCTCTTTTCTTACAATCCGACAAAATTTGAAACATCGTTATACCTATTTATTTTACCTCTTAGATCCTCTCACTTTGTATATTTTTTACGAGCACCCAAACCTTTTTCTACTTTGCATATTTGGGGGTAAACTTCCCAGATTTGTTTTTGGTTTATATTATATACTATGAGATTATTTGTTTAGTGAAATAGTTTGAAAAAAAAAAAATTTATAATATTTTTTATATGATAAAAAAAAATTATGTATATAATATAAAATTAATAAGTATGTAATATACTATTTCCTCCGTTCACAAACTAATGTCCTACTTTTCTATTTAAAATGTCTAAAAATAATTGTCCTCTTTCTATTTTTATACATATAATTTATTTTTTTACTCTTACTTTATTTATATTTTTTATATCTATATACAAAATAAATGGCTATTTTGTCAATTTACAATAAAAAACTAATTACCTAAAAAAACGTGTAAATATCACTTAGGACATTAAGAAAATGGACGGATGAAGTATTTTTTTTTTTTAAGAAATATATCTTTTGGAAAATATACTTTCCACAAAAAATATACAACCTATATATAGTTTAAATAAGAATTTGTCTTTTTGTAATTTCAAATTAATTTAATATTATTTATTTTATATAAATTTTAATAAAAATATATTATTATTTTTTACAAAATATTACATCAAAATGCTATTTAAATAAAAATTTAAATAAATATTTTATTTTATGTCAATTTTAAATCACAATCAAACAAATATTAGATATAACAATATTTTGTTAGAAGAAATTCATGAGTGTCTTTTTTTAATTTGGTTTTATTTTTTTTTATTATGCAATATTTTTTTATAAAAACATATTATTTTATTTTACAAAATATCATTTATAATATAATGGAAACCAAAAATCAAACAAACATAATACATAAAATAAAACTCCAAAAAAAATCTAATTTATAAGTTTGTTATTCCAATATTTTTTTTGTGAAACGATTTCCTATAAATATTATAAAAAATATACAATATATTTTTATTAATACAATATATAATTTATATACTTTATTTTTTCATAAAAATTAAAAATTTTAATATAAAATATTATTTTTTATATTATTAATATAATTTTGGATATATGAACGAACATTTTTCTATAGAATTATAATAATCATACGGTAAAATAATTGAAAAAAAAAATCCAGAGTGTATTTATTTGTAGAATTTGATTTTCGGATTTACTTTCAATTTTTTTTTCTTCAAAAATATCAAATTAAATATATATTTTTTATATTATACTCAAATTAAATTTTACATTCAAAATATCACATCAATATATATTTATATCACATCAAACAACTATTTCAATTCAAAATTTTATTATTTAAAATCAAAATCGAAAACTAAAATCTTATATGTAAATTAACACTCTCAAATAGACCTATGTTTTCAACCAAATATAAACTTTGAATTGAAATTATCTTTCAATTCTTTACCATAATAAAATACACATCAAATACCCTTTTTACTTATATTTTTAAAATTAATTTATTTAATATTTTTATATTTTTTCATGTATGATTTTAGTATAATATTTATAATAATAATAATAATACTGTAATATTCATTGAAAATTATATCAATTAAAAAATTATTAGACAAACACAGAAATCTTCGGCAAATTTAACAATTATCGGTATACTAAACTCGATATATCCATTCCCTAGACAAACACATCCTATATAAAATCACTCCCTCTACTACATATGATTTACTAAAAAGGCATAGCCACGTCCTAAATGGACAAGAAATTGATAAGGAAAAGTTATAGGGACCAAATAATAAGAAGGGTCTATTAAAGCAAATTATAAAATAAGAAGTCGCTAATCATAAAATGACGACATCTTTGCTACGCCCAATCAGTTTAAAAAACGTGTTTTCGCTTCCACTCACTTCCATCAATTATAAACCCTAATTAATAATTATCCCCTTTTTTCCCAACATCGCAAAATGCAGAGTGATCAAACGCAGAGTGGAAGAGTAGCTAACCTCAATGCTCAAAACGACGCCGTAGGCGATGAGCCTCCGTCTCCGATCGTCCGAGACATCCACGCTTTGGCGCCGCCTCTGCCGCCGGTCGCAGTCCGACCGTCGTCGGCGTCGGCGTCGTCGTCGCTGGCCGACAGCGGCGAGCAGTTCACGTCAATTAGCAGGGAGTTCAACGCCTTAGTCCTCGCAGGATCCAGGATTCGAACTGAGAACGAGACGAATCTGACCAGGATTGGTGAGGAAGCGAGCGGTTACTCGAACGAGGAGACGAATCCTCTGGCGATTGTGCTTCAGGATGCTAATCCGCCGCCGAGGTCGCCGGAGTACGGCCGTGGCGATGGAGCGGCGACGATGCAGCGCCAGGTGAAGAAGGAGGAGGCGGAATCGAAGATCGGAGCGTGGCAGAACGCGAAGATAGCGAAGATCAACAACCGGTTCAAACGAGAGGACGCGGTGATCAACGGCTGGGAGAGCGAGCAGGTTCAAGTCGCCACTTCAAGGATGAAGAAAGTTGAGGTGCGATTTCAGTTTCTGAGCATTCGATTTCCGCCATCGCCGCCTTAATTGAGCTTTTTTCAACTGTTTGATTGATTGCAGAGGAAGCTGGAGGAGAAGAGAGCAAAAGCGCTAGAAAGGATGCAAAACGACGTCGCAAGGGCGCACAGGAAGGCGGAGGAGCGGAGGGCAACGGCGGAGGCGCGGCGGGGAATCAAAGTAGCGAAGGTTCTGGAAATCGCCGCCTTGATGAAGGCCGTCGGAAAAGCTCCGGTGAAAAGATCCTTCTTCTAAGTAATCACGCAATTATATATATATATATATATCAAAATATTAATTAATATTTTGGTTATGAGTGTACTTTTTGTTATGTAAAATAGAATGTTTTTTTTTTTTTTTTTATGGGGATTTGAAAATTTGAAATTTTTGCTTAAGAGTGTGAGTTCGTTTATTGGATTTACATTTTAAATTTGATAATAATGATAATTTAAATTAGAATAATATTTTTTATGATATAATTATGGCTTGTTTACACATTCTTTTGTTTATTAATTATAGTCACTTTGTTACTAAAATATCAAAATTGAAATACATGGATGGTTCAATTTAGTTGAAGTTTGATTTTAAATTTTTATTTATAATAATACTTCTTTTTCACAAATATTATACTTACATATAAATTCTCAATGCATATAGGAAGTAGAAAATGTGTGTAACTACAAATTTGAACAATATTTAATCTAAATGACCATGCATGCTCCATAAAACTATCATTTTTATAATACATTAAATGAACAAAGTTCTAAAAATAGACCATGTATATAAAAAAAAAAATGGAACAGTATCATCAACTAAATCCGAGTAACAAAATCATGTTGGATCAATCTAATTGATAAAAAAAAATCTTCAAGAATCGACCGACCATTATTGATGGAAATTTTACGAGTCGACACTATTTTTCGACTTTGAACATGTTTTTTAAATTGATTGATACAACATTAACTTTCTATTTACTGGTTTGAACAAAGTTTGAAAATTATAAGCTATGTTTACATGTGTTTTTTAAACAATTTCACATTATTTTTAGAGAAGAATTATATTTCCTCGGTCCCAATCAAGATGATTCTTTTTGCTGAGAACACATATTTTAGGTAGGTAGATTACTAAATTATTAATAATAAATTATAATATTATTTTATTATTTTTTATATGAATAATTCGTTGATATTTTAAATATTTTTAGCATTATACTCCCTCCGTTTCTTAACAATTTATCTATTTTGATATGTCCCATAGCAAAACATTCATTTCTTTTTTTCTTTTTTTTTTAATTGTACTATCTGCCTAATATTACAAATACCCTTCCAATTTACAATAAATTACACAAATGTCATTACATTTATATCATACAATACTAATAAGGTTAATTTAATTTTTTTTATCTTTATTTCTATTTTATCCTAATATAATACTAATATTTTTAAAACTTCTGCGTAAAAGTCAAATGAATATATAGATATGAAATAGATGGAATATATCTCATTAAAATATATATACAATATGAATATCATTTTTTTAGATAATAAAATTTTTTATAATATAAATAAATAGACAAATTTATTTTTTTATTTATAATTAACTTAAAAACTAATTTTATAAAAAAATAAAAAAATATTAAATATAGATAAAAATATTTATTTATTAAAAAAATAAAAAATAATAAAAAAAATTAAGTGAGTCTTGTGTGTATGAGGTTATAATATAGGTCATTTTTCTGAAACTAACGAACAAAGAAAAGAGTATTAAATTTTTTGTTAATTTTTTTTTTTTTTTGGTAATAGAATAATACCACGTGTAAGGATCATATGTAGTGTCATATGAAGGTAAATCGATTTACAAACAAGGTATATTTAAAAAATAATAATAAAAAAAAAAATCGCATCACATATAGGATTTAGTTTTTATTTTAAAATATTATTAAAAACTATTTTTAATTAAGAATATAATATTTATACTTATTATTTATTAAAAAATTTACTATTTTAAAAACATTTCCTAATTCTGAAATTTCACAAATTGTGACCTTCCAATTACGATTTCCTTATTATTTTTAAAATATAAAAATCAATCAAAATCCAAGATCTTATTATCTTGAAGGGGTATTTTTGTAAATTCACTGTACAACGTCCTAACGGCCTTGACTGTGTCTTCCACGTCCTACGCCCACGCATATTATATATCTCTATAAATATTATATTTAGTAAGTATTAGAAACTGAAGAAAACTACTGCTCCATTACCTAAAATAAAATAAAAAATAGAGCGGAAATTCAAAAATCGATTGAAAGTTGAGTACCAGATCATGACGATGCTCCAACTGTTCCTGGCGGTGGCGTTCTCGGCGGCGCCGCTCATTCTGTACTTCCCGCCGATTCGAATCCTGAATATGTTCGTGCACTCTCTCGATTATCTCCTCAGCGACGCCGCTTCCTTAGCTAGGACCGTCTCCCCTCGCCTCCGCCTCGCTGCTTCCCGATTCAATTATCCTCACTTCGCCGCCGCTTCTAGAAGGTAGCTTACCTTAGATCTGTGGTGATCTATCAATGTCAGGTCAGATCGGATCGGATCGGATCGTTTTTCCTTTGCTTTTTTTTCCGCCGAATTTCCTTCGCCGCCTCGATTTTCTGTGTTTTTGAATTTTTGTTTTGATTTGTTTGGAGTTTTGGTTTTTTGATATTTTTGTGGACAGTTAATGATACGATCGAGTTTGATGCTTGTACATTGAGAAGGAATGGTGGTACTTTTGGAATTTGCGGATTTAGTTTCGGATCTGATATAATTGTTGAATGAAAAAAAAAATGGTGATGATCCATTATTATTTATATATTATCAATACAATTTCTTATAGCTTATTATAAAAAATACGGCGGCGGTGGTGTGTATGTATGTGATGTATAAAAATATATTATGTACTAAAATCAATTGTGATAACTGTTGTACGTAAATGTGATTGTTTGTTGTTCCTTAGCACAATGCTTTCAGCAGTAAAGTTGCCGGCAACAAATAGACTTACTTTTCTATAATAATAAATTAATGAATAATAATTTATTTTTTGACAAATTTAGGCTTGCTAAGACAGAGTTTTGAAATTTTAGAATTTAAAAAATAAAAATAAAAATAGTAAAAATTAATATTATATAATTATATAAGTGTTTTATTAAAAAAAATATATTTAATGTGATATTTTAGGAAAAAAACAATTATTGCTGATAATACCAAAATAATATGCTTTTACTTTTTGCAAATTTGTTTAAGAGTTGATAGTATATATATCTTGGTATTAATATGGGAACTATTTTTATTAGAATTAGGGGATGGACGAAAAATGATATATAGATTAAATTAGCCAAATTAAGTATGAATCTTCGCTAATAGTACGTTATATATGTACTTGCATACATCTCGTGTTGTTGCACGGATGATTACGTAATGACTATATGATATTTAATTTTTTACATTTTAAAAAATTGATTCATGAAAAAAAAAACGAAAGACATAATTTGTAATAAAATTAAAAAATAATTTTAAATGATGAGATAAAAAAACTAAATCATAAAATAAATAAAATGTGGAATACAAAGCATGTAAAAATAAATAAATATATATAATAATCACAATTAAAAACTATTAATTTAATCCATATTAAATTAAAAATCAAGATAAATTAAAAAATATATATAGTCTTATGTACCAGTGCTAAGAGAAGAAATTTTTGTCTTTTAGCGTTATTTCTCTCATTTTGTTAGCATATAATTTGAAATATATATATATACAGTTGAAATATAACATATAAGAAAAACAACTGCTCATCAAAATATTAGATTAAATTGAAAATCGAAATATATTTATTTTGTATTTTGCGTAGAGATGACAATGAATAGTAGACACCACTAGGTACCAGAATGGGTCAGATTCAACGGCACTCAAGATCTGACCCAAATACATATTATTGGACCCCAACCCAAATACATATTGTTAAATCAAAGATTTGACCCGGATCCAACTATACCCGGACTCGACCCAACCCGAGAGACCTGAAATACCTTTACAATTCCTAAAAATTGAACTTAAAATTGGACACGGACTGACGTATATTAAAATTTAGTACTTTATTAAAAAATATAATAAAATAATAATAATAATATGTCAACCGAGCTCAAACTATTTTTACTCTAGCCCTATCCGGACTTGATAAGGATACACAATACCCGACTGGATACTCAAATAATTAGACCCGCCCCAAATAAACGGACAGATCCGGGTCGGGTTTTGGGTATACTCGGAACCATTGCCATCCGTAGCAAGAGAAACCTAAAACAAAACCCTCATACACCAAAGACATTTCCCATAAAATTTATGTCAGCCATCAATATTTTTGTGTCTATTCTCTTTCACCCAAAAACCTACACATTCCCTCAAGAGTTATAAACAAACTTCCAAAATGGTGTAAAGAATTTATTGTGGTGAATAATAGCATACCAACTAAGGTGTTAAAAAGAGCTCGAAAACGAAAACTTACCCGGTCTCGCGTCATTTGTATATCATCGCATCGCGCCCGGGTCCAACGCCAATGTAATGAATTGGTACGCCGCTGAGTTCTTCTATCCTTTCTACATAGTTTCGTGCAGCCTTTGGAAGTTTAGAGTACTCTCGGATGCCAGATATGTCGCTTTGCCACCCGGGAATAACTTCATACTCCACCTGAATAAGGCAAATCGCAGCTTTTAACACAATGCTAGATTGCGTGTGTAGAGCGATACATAGAACTCGGTAGTTACATAACTTGATTGACGAAATCGAGGGTTCTTGAAAGATGTTTGATAGCATTTGGTAAGAAGCCTAAAACGATCTTTTCCTAAGATGTTTAGTTTAATGTATAAAGAGCAACACTAGTTGAGAGCACAAAAGAACAAACAACAGTACATTTATGATAATATAATACAAATGCAACATATAACAAATGCCCAAACAACACATACTATCATTGATTTCAGCACATAAAATATACTCCATCCGTCTCGAGTATCATGTCTGTTTTACCGTAGACATGGAATTTTGGAGGAGTATAATTAATAAATAATTAAGAATATATTAGTGAAAATAATTATTCGCATAATAAAAATAATTATAAATTAAGATAACTAATTAGTCTAATTAAAATAAAAAATATATATAAATTAAAATTTTTTTAAAAAGATTATAGAATATAATTTTTTCAAAAAAAAAAAGTGACAAAATAAGTGGGACAGAAGAAAATGGAATGATGAACATGATAAGTGGGACAGAGGGAATATGCATATATATATATATATATGTATAGAGCACGACCTAATATAGAGAACTGTCAGCACATAATTTCAACTAATGCAACATGTTGTATTATTGAAACAACATGTTCTCTCCCTATTTATGACATGCTTATTGTTGATTTCCTCCAATTAGCACAGTAACCTTCCTGTATAAAATACTCGTATGTAAATTTTTATTTATGCACAGAATCGTGACAAAGCTAAAGTTCTTCCCATATTATTTATCTGGCGCGTAGGATAATTATGCTATAAAATTTACACATGGTGCAAAACAAAGATATTATGTATATAATGTACCCTATTAATTTTTTTGTAGCCCTTTCAGCTTAACTCTAATTAGATAAGTTGCAGTCGAATGGTAGAAAATCTCGTCTAAAATTTACTCATCAACACATCTACCGAGTTAAGAGAAATAAGACAACTTCAGCTGTTAAAAGAGCATAATTGGGAAATGGGACTTGCCTTGATTTGTTCCAGAAGAGAGAGGTCGGCAGGGAAGGACTGGACAAGAGTGCCGTCACTGTGCTTATATGCAACACCCAATTGAATTTCGGGTAGGTCTGACAAAACATCGAGTTTGGTGAGGTTTAATGAGGAGATTCCATTTATCTGACAGCAAAACTTTAGTGCAACAATGTCGAGCCATCCACAACGACGTGGGCGTCCAGTTGTCGTGCCAAACTCATGCCCAGCTGACCTAAGTTGATCGCCATCTTTACCAAGGATTTCTGTCGGGAAAGGACCTGAACCAACCCGAGTAGTGTATGCTTTGACCTGTATAATCATCAATAGAGAAATGGAAACACTCAACTCAAATCACCATTTGCTGCAGCACAGAAGTGCAATTACAAGTAAATAATCTCCAAATGTAACATATAATAAACAGTCATTGTGTCAAGTGATCTAAATAAGATTAATCGTTGTATTGAGCCGAGATTTAGGATCTTGAGCTTGACATTGACGTACTCAATTTAAGTAAACAAGGTTAGAAGGGCTCGAATCTTGAGCTTAAGTTCAGCCTTGTTTCTACCAAACATGCTGAACTTGAGTTCGAATCCAAAATTCCTATCAAACAGGCAACATTTCATTAAACTAAGGCAAATAAATTAGCGTAAAGACGAGCCTAATCGAGCTACTCATTTATCAGATCAAATCAAGTATACTCAAGCTCAAGATAATCGGGTATTTTGAGCTTGAACTCGACTAATTAATTTAAGGTAGTGTTCGTTTGAAAGTTTTTCTCCAAATTCTACTATTTACCAAATTATTTCCCTAAAAAAACATCAAACCAAATACCTATTTTTCAATTTTTATATTATACTAAAAAATAATTTTACATTCAAAACATCTCATCAAAATCTATTTATATTGCATCATAAACTATTCTAATTTAATTTTTTTACTATTCAAATCCCAACTCAAAATCCGAAACCTCAAACAAACAAACCCTAAGTAGCAAGTTCGACCCTTATAAAGCTAAAACTCATTAAAGTCACCATCACTTACCACTCCTACAAGATCGCCGACAACTCTAGGAGCAATACCAAGGCCAGTGCATATTCCACCAGCAGACGGGCTGGACGAAGTTACAAAAGGGTAAGTTCCAAAGTCGATATCCAGCATGGTTGCCTGCCCACCTTCTACCAAAACCTTTTGTTTCCGAGATATAGCATCGTTCATGAAATGGACAGTATCAGTGATAAAGGGTTCCAACGTCTCGGCAAACCTTTTGTAATTTTCAACTTCCTCCTTAAGCATTTCAGCCCTGTAGTTAAAGCCATCGAACCGTGATGCTGCATCTGACAACAAAACATCGAGCTTGTCGGGAAAAGTATCCATGTGCCTCAAGTCACATACTCTAATACCATTCCGAATCACCTTGCTTGAATAGCAAGGACCGATGCCTCTCTTGGTTGTGCCAATGAATGATTTAGCGAGTTCAGTTTCCCTAAGGCCATCCACGGTTTGATGAAAATCAAACAACAGGTGAGCTCGATCAGATACTAAGATCCTCCCATCGCAGGCGACTCCATTGGCCTCGAGACCATCAATTTCCTTGAAAAAACTGGGGAGATGCACCACAACTCCATTGCCAATCACACAGGTAGTCTCCTCGTTCAGAATTCCTGAGGGAACAAGGTGAAGGGCGAACTTTTTACCTTCTGAATTGTAAATTGTGTGGCCGGCGTTGGCTCCACCCTGACATCATAAGATTCATAGTAAGGAACAAATCCTTAGATTTTAACAATGAACACCAGAAACAGTTCCTTCCCCCAAGTAAAGATGGTTTACTATTTTTTCCCTACTCAATCTACATTGTGTTTAATTTTTCCTCCAATTAATCTTCATATCCAACACTCATTCTCACCTCAAAATTTTCAAAACTCAAAACAGAAGTAAACAAAGCTTAAGAACACTGTGGAAGTAAATCCTTGAAATAGATTATGCATTGTCACTAAGTAACCCACTATAATGCATCAGAAAAGGACGAAGGAATCATAAAATTCTACTGTGAGACAATCTATAGTGTAACAATTTCGAAGAAGCATATGGTTATGGCCAACTTGAATGCAAAATTTTACAGTATGAATCAGACCTACATTTAAAAAATTTTAAGTGATTTTTACTGAAGCAAAGAGGTTTTCTAGAAACTATGAAAGAAATCAGGAACCAGAAGAAAATGTTACTGCAGAGCAACAAGCATGTTTCAGGTTTCATAAATGAATCCAACTGAAGAAGCAATCTCAATATCAACAGAAAACAAGCATTTTTCTACTTAGCATTTTAAACCAAAATAAGGAAAACCAAACTGCGTGAATTCTTACGCCTTTTCTTCAATCGAAGAAGAAGACGAACATACAGATCATAGGATTGAAACAAATCAAATAAACCGTTGTATGCTAACTCAGATCGAGTGCGGCCGCTTCTATTGTTTATTAATTTCTCGTGAAAATGCTAACCTGACAGCGCGCCACGATTTCGAAGTGCTTCGCGAGAACGTCGACGAGTTTTCCTTTGCCTTCGTCTCCCCACTGGCATCCAAGGACGCCGGAGACATGGCTTAGCGATTCAATCCGGCTCAATCCTGCTTCCGATTCGCCGATTTTTCGTTCTACCACGGCGGAGCACCGAATCGCGTTCGTCCGGTTGGTTTTCGGAAGAGAGAGGTGGAGCTGAGATCCACAAAGCTTCTCAGAGCGGATGCCATTGAACGCCGGCGGCGCAGAGGAGGAGGAGGAGATGTTCGTGGCGGCAGCGGCAGCGGCAGCCATAGAGAGTGTGTGTGCGTGTGTGAGTGTGCGAGAGAGGACAGGAGAAAAGTTCGGGCAGATTTGACTGCGGAAAATTTAAGCAGATGCAATTATATTAGCGTTATTACAAAAACCTAATCGTTATTCGTTACCAATGTTACAATTAAAAATCATATTTCTAAAAAATGTCAGGTAGTGTTTTATCTGTTGTGTTTATATAAAACTGCTTGTAATACACTATTTTACTATAAAAATACTTTCATTACATCTAAGATAAATATTTTATTTATATATGTTTTTAATAAATGTGATCTCAGCTCTATGTTATAGATTTTTGTATAATTTATTTACTTTACACAAAATAAAAACGTTAAAATAAACGAAAGGATATTATTTACTATTATTTAAATATTAATATTTTTTAATTTTGGCATCAAAAATAAATATTTATCTTACCAAGTAATATTATTTTTCTTTATAAAATATCATATGCATTGCTAAAAATAGAGTAAGAGATGGCCTGGTGGAAAGGGCTGAACTTATGACCCTGAAGTTACGAGGTATTGGCGACTGCGGTTCCTGCGTCTTAAAAAAATACTAAAACTTGCATAATTTTTTCTTTAATAAATAATAATGTTGAGGCAGATATTTTAACAATGAAGTAAACAAAATGTGGAGTTTGGGGTGTTTTTTATATTTCAGAAAGTTTACTACATAATCCCATGTGAATGTTTATCATGAATTAGAGTGATTTTTTTTTTTTTTTAATCTATGATAATTATGTTTACCTAAAAGTTTAAAGTTTATAATTAACGATTTATAGTGTCTTGCTTTGCCTCGTTTGTCTTCGGAATGCAATGAAAATAGACTAAAGACGCAGGTATTTTTCGAACAAATAAGTAATCCCATTATATCATTTTGTCCATTAAACATGGCAATCAAAATGTCCAACAAGTTAGGGTGCAGATTGAGAGGGCTTACATTGAAGTTGGATTTTACTAAGGAAGTGTTGAAATTAGACTCGGGAATGTATCGTCGGATTTGTGTCAATCCGGATACATAATCGGAATAAAGTTTTTGATCTAAATTTAATTATTTTATGTAGAGTTCATGTCGGATTATCATGTCTTATCAATTTTTACCAACTTTAATTGAAATATTGTTTAATTTTAAAGTTTGACATGTTAGAATTATAATATAAAATAGTATTTAACTAAAAATTATTTTTCAAAAATATAGTATTTAATATAAATATCATTTTATATAAAATAAATTTATATAATACTAATAAAATTATATATAAAATAATTTATATAAAAAAATAAAAAATTACAAATTATTCTACTTTGAGAATAATAATAATAATAACTAAAATTAAAAATATAGCATCAACCTAGCTCCAACTACGAAACAAACATACCTCAGTCTCCGTGTGAATACTCCTTGCTCGGAATCGAAGATAAGTCGAATAATGTCGACGCTGAGATTCCGGGAATCGGAGGCGGAACATCCGATGACACGGTGGCCGGGACATCTAGAATTGGCATTTGCGGGGCGGCCTCCGCTGACACCATGGCCGGGACATCTAAAATCATCGTCGCCGATGTTGATGGGTTTGAAGGTCGAATTCCTGACGACACTGGGACATCTAATATCGATGTCTCCGGGTTCGTCACCGATGTTGATGGATCTAAAGGTCGAAAATCTGACGACACCGCGACCAGTACATCTAAAATCGATGTCTCCGGGTTTGTCGCGGACGTCAATGGGTCTGAACGTCGAACATCCGATGGCACCGGAGGAGTGGGGATGGAGAAATGTGCGCAAAGGCGGGTCATCGTAGCCCTCAACCACCGGACCTCGGAGCAAAGCTCGGTCATATTACTCTTCATCCGAACTACTTCCGAATGCAACTCATCCAACAAAACGCTCGACCTCGATTCTTCCGGGGCAACAATGGTTTCCGGTTCTTGATTCCGAGCTTCATCGTCGAGCGCCGGGTCCTCTAGAGGATAAGTTTCATCATCATCGAGCACCGGCATCGATCTCTCCACTAATGTCCACAACATTCCATCCGAGCTTGTCGATCGTTTCGCCAAACCCATAAGATTCAACGTCCTAAACCCGACCGACATCATAGTTTGAACCGGATCCTCATTCGACTCATCGAGCATTTTCAGTCCCTTAGCCAATCTCGTCACGTAAGGCCCGATCGCAATCACTCTTAGGCGCGTGTCTTCTACTTGGTGGATTATGAACCGGGCGAGCATGTAGCCTACGTGAATCGGACATCGCTCGGACATACTCCATAAACAACACAAGTCTTGCGTTGTGACGACTCCCGTGCTCTCTCCCCGACCGGTTATCGTATGTGCCAAAATATTGTGAATGTACCGAAGCGACACTAACCGTAGAGTAGATGCCTTGGACTGTTTCGGATCATAATGTTGTTGTGTGCTTATCGTCGGCCAATAATCCTGCGGCAAAGGAGACATAGAAATAGGCAATGCCTCGTACTCGTGAGTCGCCACAAAATCCCGATCATATAGTCCCATAGCCACGGAGAAGTCTGTGAGGGACATGCTGTAATCTTGTCCCCGCAGCCGGAACTTCAGTGTATCGGGTTTATCAAAGTGATAGTAGGCGGGATCATGCGAGAATGTCGCCATGAACTCGAGTGTAAGATTTTGATAGCTGGGTTCGACGATCTCGAAAAACCTACGCCAAGCTCCAACGGAAATTAGCGAGTCGACCTCCTCTTTCAAATTCAACATAACTAAGGCATCCTCGTCGATGTATCGCCCCTTTAGGAAAGGCTTGTCCTTTAGCCTGTTATATCGATCAATTTGTTCAGACTCGGTGAAGATCAGGTTAGGGTCATCTGTACGATCAGGTTCGATCGGGGTTGTGTCCATTACTTTGGAGCGCTTTTGGCCGGATGCGCTTCCCTTACCCTTACTTGCACTTGCCTTCTTCGGTGTGACGCCATTTCTGGTAAAACAAAAACAGCATGTGTTAATAAAAGAAAACATTCACAATAATTTCATTACAATTCAGGTATTACATAAACACATGTCAACAATATACATGATGTATCAATACTTCAGCAAGCTTTACCAAACTAAAGATGCAAAATAGATACAATAAAACAATTAGAGTAAACTACAGTCTTTAAAGAAAACTGCGATTTCGTAAACTCTCTGATCCCAGCCCAAGATGTCCAAGAAATCGACAGAACTAGGCAACATCAACTACTACAGAGAATATACACATATATATATATTATATATAAACGATCAATGATTCCAAGGAAAACCAACGAACGGCTGTCTCACTTCCTATCACGATTCTTTATTAATACTAGTGGTATTTGAACATACCTCACACCTATGCCCTCAGTTGAAGTGGAGAAATGTTGAAGAAGGTCATCATTTGGCTGGAGGCTTTGGCTGAAGCTAGGCAACTAAAAGTGCAGCCGAAGAGGAGGTGAATTCATCGATACAATTGTTCAGGTGGATTCTCTCACTTGCTAGTACCATCATCTTTAATTGAAGAAGGTGAGAAGTAAAGGATGACAGTGTAGCAGACAAAGCATGCTTGTTAAGGTTTTAAATCAAATTTTGAACACGAGCATGTTTGTAACCGCTACACCGTGTTACTCAACATTCCTTGTAGATTTTCTATCAAGTCATTTCAAGAACCCATGATTTAACATTCATGATGCTCATTTAAGAGTGCTATGGGTTACACAAACTCACTCCTCACCATCTATGATAGTTCCAAATAAAATGTTGTAATTAATAACTAACTCCCTAATTTCTGCAGAATAAATTAAAGCCTAAAAGTTAAACCCTACCGTAAACATTAATCTTAGGTGTATATGCCAAAGCCCAGCAACATCATTCCTGCTTTTTTTCACCATAATTTGATACCACTACATACATTAAGTATTTTGTCAGCAATATATATAATAATAATTCCATTGTTCCAACATATCAAATGCCTCATTCTACCATAGAATATAATCTAATCAAATATAAATCATTACTATTCACATGTTGCATTGTTGTGCGTTTTTTTCTCCAAGAAAGTCCATCCAATATTCTCATTGTTAAAATAACTCAGGAATCCAAAATAATTAATTAAAAGGAACAACATAGCCATAGATTATGCATAATCATAATGCAAATTTGAGAACTTCGCAGAGGCAGATAGGAATGCATTCTGAATTCAGAGCAAAAATTTTAAAGAAGAAAGGATGATATCCAGGTAAGGTCACAGTCCAACCGATACTTCAATTGTTATATGAGAGAGACAAAGTAACAATAATAGAAATACTTACTGCCTCTTTCTTTTGGAAGCCTGTTTGCTCTCAAGGTTTCTTCGGGCAGCTTGGAATTCCTCTTCACTTGGCTCAGGAACTGCTTCGCCTCCATATTTTTGAAGCAGAGATGAAAACATCTTATCTTTTCTATCCGTCTGGCGTTGGGAAATGATGGCATATAGATCTGACTTTTCTTTCAACCTGCAACGGGTGTTTTCATGGGTATACATTAAATGTAATAAAACTAAACATACATAGTAAAAATAGTAAGTAACAGGACTAACTTCTTCTTCCGTCTCAATGGATTTGTAGGAGGTTTTGTTTTAGCCACCTTCTTTGCCCATTTCTCATATGCTTTGGTTGATTTTAAGTCTCCTACAAATCCACGCAGAAATAGAGGAATAAAGACAAAAGGAAGCCATTTCAAGATAAAGAACATGTAAAGTTAGACTATTATACCGAATAAAAAAAATGCATAACAGGAACATATAATTAGAATAGCAATTGCTAATATAAGGCAAAATAATACTAGCTCTAAAAAAAGCTAGCCTTTCTTGGCTATCTAAAGCAGCAATAATCCTTCAACATGTTCATAGTAGCATACTTCCCAAGAATCCAAGTTTGAAAAGCATATGAAATGTATTCTACTAGATAAATACTGAAGGCTTATTGAAACTTTAGAGCTAAGAAAGGCTAGCTTTAAAGCATAACAGTTAAGAGCACAGATTAGATGTTTCACCTGAAGAAATAGACTCATCAATTATATCCTTGAATCGATGAGAATCCAGCATTGGATCAGAGCAAATCATGCAGCAGAATAGTCTGGGGAAAAGAAGTCAACAATAAAATAACTGTGAAGTAAATAATAAGCACCACATGCGGGATGATATACCTGTCCATATTGCCCTTGCATTCTTTATATAGTTCTAGCAAATCTTTCTTCTCTGAATCAGAGCCTCTGTAGTTAGCTTCAAACTCTTCAATATCAGCCTCAGAAATCTGAAAGGGACATTCATGTACTTCATCACATAATGAATAGAGTAAACGAGACCATCATATATAGAAAGCCTGATTTATGTAACTGGAGATAACCTTTTTATACATGGTCCAGAAAAAAGTCTGTAAATTTTGGATGGCATCTCCTGCTAGATCCTGTCAATAGCTCGTGAGAAAAGACACAAGGTGTTGATTGCAGTATTAAATCGAGGAATCAATTATACCGTTTGGGTTATCTCTTATACATTAGCGATCTGAAAATGCATGAGGAACATTTTTTGATATCTAACAACAGTTAACTAGACCAATTTGCTAACCAAGTTGAGATAATTGTATGTTCACAAATCCTCACATATTAATGTTATATTTCCCATTAATATATACATATGTGTGTGTGCCTGCGCAGGTGAGAATAAACATGTAAAAACAAAAATCAAGGGAGCTTATAGTTCAACTTATCCCATCAGAATGAATCTAATGGGTACGATGCTAAACGTGGATTTAAAAATAAAAACATATAATACAATTTTTACTTATATGACAAGTTAGATTCATAAGAGGTACCCCAAACTAACACTTCAAAAAACAATAGATCAATTATGACTTACATCATCATCAACACAACCAGTCTGGTCATACAGTGCACGTTTCTCCTCGTCGCCAAGAATAGATATCACCTTTTGTAGCTGCTGAAACTTCTCTTTGGCATCCTAAGATAGAAACACAATGGTAAAATATTGTAAATGGCCACACACGTAGTAACAAAACCAACAAAAATATCTGAAGCATCAAATTACCTCATCATTGGGGTTTTTATCAGGATGGAGACGCAGTGCCAATTTGTAATACGCTTTTTTTATTTCTTGTTGAGATGCTGTTTGGTCCACCCCGAGAATCTGAACCCACAATTCTAGAATCATAACTTGTTGCTAAAAATGCAGTTCAACTAACCATTTGGAGCACATATATTGCAAATGAAAGTCGACCGTACAAATACAAGCACAAATTTGAAGATTATCCATCACTTCTTAACAAGCCAAGAAATGGATTAGGCTGAAGTTTGAAGTACAAAACTTAACAATGAGGAGAGATAAACTGCGTAGCCTCGATTTTGTGTGCATAGCCTGCTTCATTATTTTAAGCGCGACTTTACATTATGCACTACTGAATCCATTTTCACTGTATAGGATTGACGTTCAATTAAAAGTATTCAGAAAAACAAAGTCAAGATACAAGTAAGCAGTGAACAAGAACAATCATATAAATTCGTTAACGATTCAAACATCCGAAAATGTAAAATTGCAGGTAATATACCTCGTACAAGCTCTTCCTTCCTAAGGACGAAGATTCACTCGCCATAGATTCTCGATTATCCTCCATTCCTTCGTCCCTGTCAAGATTTGCTTCAGAAGCCCTAGCCTTCTTCCTCTTCCCCATTTCGCAAATACAAATTGAACGAAAATGGCCTTTTTCAGTCTTATTTATACAATTCCTAAATGGGCCGCCTCATTCCCGCGTAAAAATTGGGCCGTATTGGGCTTCGAAAGAAGGCCCAATAAGGTTTGTAGATATTTGAGTAAAAATTATTTTTGGTCTCATTTAATATCAAAATTATGAATTTTGGTCTCATTCAAAAAAATTTATCAATTTTAGTCCAACTCAAATGAAAATTTATCAATTTTAGTCCCAAAATGGTTGACTGGGACTGAACACGGCCGTGTTGGCTTGACCACGGCCGTGTTG
Source organism: Andrographis paniculata (assembly GCF_009805555.1). Lineage (NCBI taxonomy): Eukaryota > Viridiplantae > Streptophyta > Magnoliopsida > Lamiales > Acanthaceae > Andrographis > Andrographis paniculata. Next base: position 2,393,113 of record NW_026137424.1, read on the forward strand.
GATGACTCAGAAGGTGATTGGCCGTTCCAGGCAGCCAACACGGCCGTGTTGGTCTCAACACGGCCGTGTTGATTACCATGCATTTTTTAACACGGTCGTGTTCCTACCCGTGTTCTGAACACAGCCATGTTCCTGCCATGTTCTCAACACAACCATGTTCTAAGCCATGTTCTCAACACAGCCATGTTATAGGCCATGTTCACGACCATGTTTTCAATATTATCATATTGTAGGTCATATTTATTATTTTTTTTCACTTTTTGGTTAAAATTATTTGATATATATATTTATAATTTAACAAAAATATTTTTTATTATTATTTTATAATTAAAAAATAATCAATTTTTAATATTTTTAAAATATATAAAAATAATAATATATTAATATATATTTTTTAATAATACTCCCTCCGTCCCACTTACCATGTCCATATTGTCGTTTATATCCGTCCCGCATCTGTTTAGTAGATAATTAAGAATGTATTAGTAAAAATAATTATCATATAATATAAATAATTATAAATTAAGATTAAAATAACTCATTAGTTTAATTAAAATTAAAATTAAATTAAAAAATAGTGTGTAATTATTTTCCAAAAAAAAATGAAAGTGACATGGGACGTGGGACGGATATAAACGGTAATGTGGATATGGTAAGTGGGACGGAGGGAGTATTATTAAAAAATATATATTAATATATTATTATTTTTATATATTTTAAAAATATTAAAAATTGATTATTTTTTATATTATAAAATAATTGTAAAAAATATTTTTGTTAAATTATAAATATATATATCAAATAATTTTAACCAAAAAGTGAAAATAATAATAAATATGACCTAAAATATGATTATATTGAAAACACGGTCGTGAACATGGCCTAAAACATGGTTGTGTTGAGAACATGGGCAGAAACATGACCTAGAACATGGCAGAACATGGTTTTGTTGAGAACATGGACAGGAACACGGCCGTGTTCAGAAGTGCAGGGTAATCAACACGGCCGTGTTGGCTGCCAGGGATGCCCAGTCACCTTCTGAGTCATCCAACACGACCGTGTTCAAGACAACACGGCCGTGTTCAGTCTCAGTCAACCATTTTGGGACTAAAATTAATAAATTTTCATTTGAGTTTGACTAAAATTGATAACTTTTTTTGAATGAGACCAAAATTGATAATTTTGATATTGAATGGACCAAAAATGATTTTTACTCTAGATATTTTATTGAATTCACCCTAGATGGCAGAATTGTAATTATCGAGTTAGTTGAGGGTATTTATGTAACTTCAGATAGCGCTGTCCTCCTCATTCCTTGCTGTCACTGTCTTTTTTTTTTTTTCTTTTCATTTGGTATATAAATATTTGCACACATACAAAGATACAAAGGCGAAATTTTAAAATCTTTAATTAAATTGAATCCCTCGGCTCCTTCCCGACCCATTTCTCTCCTCGCCTCTCAAATTACTCGAATTATCTCTTCGATTAAGGTATTGTTCAATCGTTTCTGCGCTTGAATTTTTAGTTTCGTGGTGGAACTTGTCTGAGATTTGATTTTCTGTGTGAGGGTTTGGTATCATGTCGTGTAGGAGTTGAAAATTATGGATTGCTTATTTGATTTTTTTTCCCCTTGTGGGTAGGAAATTGAGTTTGATTATTTTTTTTTATTTTGTTAGGTTAAGATCGTTTAAGGACTCTTTGTATGATAATTTGAAGATTTTGTGCTAGGGTTTATCCTTTTGTTTTATGGTCTCGATTTAGCCGACCTTCGTGAGTAACTGATACGTTTGAATTTTGAATTTCTATTGTTATGAAGTTCTGTGAATGAATTCAATTATGTGTTTGAGAATTCTTTAGTTTTCAATTATATAGTTTTATGCTTGTGATTTTCCACTGATTGCTGGAATAGGAATTTGGGTGGTTTCAATTGGCACTTATACACAAACTATGGGGTTTGTTTTTGAAATTTTTGGCCCCATGCAATCTATAATAAAATATTTCCCCCCTAAAAAACATCATTTCCAACCTAACCACATTAAATTACATTAAACTTTATTTCCATTGCATGCAGCAATTATTTCTCAATTATAACATTATATCCAAAAACCTATGGTTCACTTAACATATTCTTAATTTAAAATATCCAGAACACAAAGAAAGTTGTAGAGGGAAAAAATTCATGTTGGGCTCAATGTGCACAAGCTTAATCCATTTCATCGCCAATATAAAATTTTGATTGAAACTAGTTGAAACTCAAAAATATAATTAAAATCCTCCGTTGACCGTATTTTGCTAATGTGGCATTGTATATTGATGGAACACGTCCGTGTTTTGTGAAAACACGGCCATGTTTGAGGACTTGGATAGAATAACCAACCCTAAATAGAACAAATCCATGCCATATGATGAACATGGCAATTAAAAACCAAATTGGTTTTTTGTACTTTCATCTTCGTGTTTCTTCTTACTTCGAAAAAATAAACAGCACATCTAGGCCACATGTGTGCTCAATTTTTCATTCTTCATCCTTCTCTTGCCGCTTTCATCACCATCCTCTTCTTTTTCACCTCCATGCTTCATTCAAGATATCTTCTTCCTCCAGTCATAGAGCATACTGTGTTCAAGTTGTTTGTATCGACTCCAATATTCAGTGAAATTATACACAATCAGTGTACGATACACTATTCCTCCTCAACTCTACAGCAGACGACGATAAAGATTCCACTTCTTTATTATTTTGTTTATTTGGCCATTTGTGCATCTACACTGGTCACTGAGTTTCAATTTTCTTGAAAATTGGCTCATGTCAAGATAATTGAACCTAGATTTTGTGTGTTATCTTTTTTATCTTAAGGGGATTGAATGCGAACTCTTAACCTGTGTTTTGAAAATAGAGAAGAAGAAGATGGTGGTGTTGAAGATGAAAGCAATAAGAAAAGAAGAAAAGAAAATTAAAAATCAGGACGTCATCATATTTCCAGCGGTGTGGTGTTATTCATTCAGAATAAGAAGATGAAAATAGTTGAAGAGAAAAATCAATATAGTTTTCAATATCCCCAGGACACAGGCGTGTTCTCTTTAAATTTGGCAAAGGTCATCCATATCATCAATTTAACTTGGTTTTTATCAAATATGGCTGACTGGCTTTGTTCCTTACTCTCAGATGCGATATCTGTAAAAGACGTTAGATGGTCAATGGTAGGACCGATTTTGATGAATTTTAATTATATTGGAACTAATTTTGATCAAGAGCTTTTTATAAATTGATTATATGTTAGTATACTAGGACCAAAACTGACTTTTGTCTTCTAGTAATCATGTTTAATTGCCTAACAAGGATCATCTATAGGCCGCCAAATGTTGATCATTTTCTTATTAAGAAGTTGATTTTCTTTCAGAAGAATGTGGGCCGGCTAGTAATGGAGCATTTATTATTCTGTCGTATGCACGTTATGAAATGAAATCTTTGTTAGAAATTTCGATCACAATTTCCAGAGAGGGAGGATCTTGATATGTGTGCGCTGTTGAAGTAATATTGATGGGATTGTTTTGTATTCACAGAATCACATTACAAGTCTATGATCTTAATTAACCAAAAATTTCATTTTTACTGTGTTCCCTTGTTGGTTTCAACCCTCTAGTGTTGAATGTGAATACCAAATGTCTCTAGGCACTTCTTTTGTTTGATCACATATTCACATTTCATCACTGTGTTTGGTTTGCAGTTTGGTAAATTGGGAGATGTAAGGGAAATGTGTGTTTAGTGGAAAAAAAAAAAACAGTGAGTCATATATGAATTGGAATTTTTATAATGTTCTCACTTTTATTTATAATCTCTTATATAATTTTTGGATGAGGTAATTGCATGTGGGAATTATTGCTAGGTTTGAGGTTGCGGATATAGGTGTGAATAACTTTGGATGGAACATTAAGATAAGATTGAAGTTTGATTCCTGTTTTCATTTTGAGGTAAGCGACACGTGCTTAGTGGAGATTTAATGTTTACTGAGGCTTAGCATTTAAATAGAAACATGTAAAAGTCAACATCTTTTTTCATTAGATTTAAAGAAATCTCACCATGGAACTATCTACGTTCTAAGATATCAACTACAGAAAGACTCAATCTACTAGGGATTTATGATATCTTCACCGATTTTAATCTTTCTAGATCATTGTCACTTCAATATCATATTTTTTTATTCTTTTTTAATTCTTACCTCAAGTGCCACTTCAATATATATATATATATATATATGTGTGTGTGTGTGTGTGGTATTCGTTTCCGATTTGATTGACCCATGGTAGTTTTTGAATATGCGCTATGAATTAATTCCTTCTTTTAGATCGATATTTAAGTGTATGTGGTGAATTGCAGAAAAGCTTACATAAATGGAGTCGTCAAAAGAGACCGGCTGCCAGGCTCCTGAAGGCCCCATTCTTTGCATCAACAACTGTGGCTTCTTCGGAAGTCCTGCCACCATGAACATGTGCTCCAAGTGCCACAAAGACATGGTGCTGAAACAGCAGCAGGCCAAACTCGCGGCAACATCCATCGAGAACATTGTCAATGGCAATGGCAGCGGCGGCGCAACTAGCAGCAACCAGAAAGACCCTGTCTTGGCCGATGCATTCAACACGAAACCCGATTCACCCAAACAACCCCTTGTTATGGCCCCAGAGACGAAGGCAAAGACTGCAGGGCCAAACAGGTGCGCCACTTGCCGCAAGCGTGTAGGTTTGACAGGATTCGATTGCAAGTGCGGGAACCTCTTCTGTTCGGTCCATCGCTATTCTGACAAGCATGACTGCCCGTATGACTACCGGACTGCAGGTCAGGACGCCATAGCCAAAGCAAACCCGCTCGTGAAAGCAGACAAGCTCAATAAAATCTAAGAAGCGTGCAAGGTACGTTGGCTGCTTTTATCGGTGTTAAACCATGGGTGTTGAAATGAGTTGGCTAATTGTGTTAGTAAGTCTCTCTCTCTCTCGAATGCTGTTTGGGTCGATAGCACGAAAGAGAATGCAGGTGGGAGGGGGAGGGGGTGGGGTGGGGAGGGTCTTGATGTCGTCGTGGTCGTGGTGTCTCTTGAATACTATGAACTATGAAGTCGTTGTCGCGTCACTCGGATTGTGGTCGTGTTTTGATAGTGTAAGTTGTTTGCTGGCTTGAATGATATATTGTTGTGAGATTTTCATCTTTTTGTCGCTACGGAGACGGAAAGATAAATATCTTTAATCTGCCGTCGCTATTCGCGTTTTGGGTAAATTTTCGGTCGAATCTAATAAGTTGAAAGTACAGTCAAAAGTTTTAGGGTAATGTAATATACTCTTTCACCAATAAACATAAAATAAGTTGTGGAAAATCAAAGGAATAATAGTATGATAGTGGCTAGTGAATTAGTGTAAAAAAGAAAGGGTCATTAATACACTTAAGTTAGTAGGATTTAAGAGCAAAATTTGAATAAATAAATGTACTGGTAAAAATAAATTGATAATTGATTGTAGATAGATTATAAGTAACAATATCTTAATATTTAGATAGATTAGTACTAAAGTGTAAGTACAAAGGAAGAAGTATGAAATTGTTGTTTTTCCATTGGATTTGGATAGTTGGAACATCTTCATAATGGGATTCAAAATAAATTAGGAATTAAAATTGTAAGAGTTAAGACAGAAAAATACACTGGGATTGAAAATCCAGGAACTAAAATTAATATGTAAATCGGAAGTAAATTACAGGAATTAAAATAGGATTAAAGCTTAAAGGTAGAAATTAAAATAAGATTAAAGTTGAAAGAAAGCATAAAAAATAAATGAAAAGGCATAAAAAGAAAAGAAATACTATTATTCTAATATTAAAATGTGATAGATAAAAGATAACATGAACTTAATGTTAACAAATGTTTTCCCACTAGATGACAAATGGACTTAATTCCTCAAGAATATCTTATGGTGTTCTTCGACTGATCGTTACTCTCGATGGTGAAGATGTTATTGATTGTGAACCAATATTGGGTTATTTACATAGAGGAATGGAGAAGATTGCGGTATTTCTTATAAGAAATGGTGTGTGTAACTCGATCAGTTCATGGTTGTTCGGCATTGCAAGACACTCGTTCTTTAACCATAAGTCAGTCTTAGTTCGCACCGCAAGCTTTCAAATTGTTATGTTGCCTTCGAACCAGGTCTCAACATCTTATAATGATGAAAAATATTTTAGAGGCCATGCCGTACTATCATCATTGTCCACTAATATTTTAGACATTAAGTTTTAGATCATTGGTCATTCCTGCCATTCCCGTAGCGGCGGAGGTCATTTATGTAGTTCCTCAGTACTATTTTAAGGTCTCTGCCATTCCTCACTACTATTTTGAAGAGGATCCAGAAGAATATGACGATGGGATGAAGATTTAGATGGCCGCACAGATTTTGAATGTTCTAGCGAGAGCGAGGAAGAAAAAAGCTTATAGGTAGCTCATAAGAAACTTTAAAAAATAATAGGGCCGTAAACCCTAATAAAGATTAGTGACGAGTTTGTTAATTCTGTTTAATAATAAAATAATCTACTTTCTATGCATAAAAAAATGCATTACTTCCTTCGTCATTCAAATTTGTTTCCATTCCCTTTGTGAAATATAAAGAAAATGGAAACAAGTTTAGATAACAAAGAGAGTATTATTCATAACGAAGATAGATGTATATAAATAGACATATCATACGGACTCAATATACTTAAGTAAAATAAGACCAAATCTAACCTAAATTTACTAATCTAAAACTGAATATCTAAAATATCTCTAACATTCCTTCAAACTCAAGTAGTATAACAGAAACCAAATTAAATTTATAAGAAATTTGAATACAAATGCAAATAATAAATAACAATTTCTTATTTGCCATTGCCACAGCCGCTCCACCGTGTCGAAGCCAGAAATAGTGCTATCAAGTGAATTAGAATCGGAGAAAACAGAACTCTCGATGGAGTTGAAAATAACAAGACTCTCGATGGAGTCGGAAATAACGGAACTCACAATGGACTCAGAAATAACGACATCTCGATGGAATAAAAAATAACAACACTCTCGATGGAGTTGGAGATAACAAGACTCTCGATGGAGTCGGAAATAACAAGACTCTTGATGGAGTCGAAAATAACGGAACTCTCGATAAAATCGGAAATAATAGCACTCTCGATGGAGTCGAAAATAACATGACTCGATGGAGTCGAAAATAACAAGACTCTCAATAAAATCGGAAATAACAAGACTCTCGATAAAATCGGAAATAACAACACTTTCGATGGAGTTGAAAATAACAATACTCTCAATGGAGTCGAAAATAACAAGACTCCTAATGCAGCTAGAAACATGGCTCCGGAGAAACCCAACAGACAGATGCATATACATGACTTGGGGTGTGTTTGTTTGGGGGTTTGGATTTTGGATTGGGATTTGAATAGTAAAAATTTTGAATTTGAATAGTTGTATGATGTGATATAAATAGGGTTTGATGTGATGTTTTGAATGTAAAATTGATTTTTAGTATAATATAAAAAATGAAAAATAGGTGTTTGATTTGATGTTTTTGGGGGGAAAAAATTGGATGAATAGTGGAAATCCTCCAAAATCCTTCAAACAAACACACCCCAAATGTAAATAAAATCAGAACTAAAAACAAAATCAAAATCAAAACGAAAAAGAGTATAAACTATAGAAAAAATCTCAAAATTTGAAGATCTCCATAACATTCCATGTGAAAAACGTGGTTTAGTAGACATAGTCTACAAGATAAAAATAAACTCTGATACCATGTAAAAATATTTTAGAGAAACTGGAAAATTATATTGTATTTATCATCAAAATAGGAGGTTTATTTATAAAAAGAACTCGATAGACTCAAATCTATATTAGACCAAATCTAAATCTAAAACTGAATATCTAAAATATCTCAACAAGTTCAAAGCATTTTGAGACAAAGATAGCATAAATATTAAGGTTATATTTGATGATTAGTTGGATTATGGTTGGTACTGTACATTCTAAGCAAATTGAAAAAACAATTTGAATCGAGAAACAAACATTTAATGGAATCAATTGAGTGCGATAAAAAATTAAATGAGCGAGACAAGTGCAGTATATTAGAGAGAGATTGAAGTTAGCGGTGTCATCGTAAAGTACAGTACACACAAAAATAGTCTCTCTTGCCTTACAATGGCAATGGCAATGGCAATGGCAATGGGCTTCCTTGTAAGAATCAAAGGAAGAATCACTACTTTGCACTTGTATGCTACTCATATATATATATATATATATATTCTATATGTACAGATCTAGCCGACTCACTCGAGAAACACGGCGCGCCGCGTCATTTACAGCTCCATTTTCAGCTGACTTGAGTGCAGCGAAGCTGCGCCATCACCGTATGCTTTGTTAGTTGAAATCATTGAGTTCAAATTGATGGTTGTTATATGTACTGTAAAAAACAGTAGTGAGTTTCAAAATTTACCTGAATTAGCAGGGGAGTCGTAGCTTATGAGTGAGTTCTCGGGTGTAATGAAGTTGGGGGTGTCAGCTTCCTCTTTGGCCAAGGAGGGATGATGAAGTCCTGCGAATTGCCATGGCTGCGGATACTGATGTTGTCTGTTACCTTCGAGTTGTAGCTCTGGCCACATGGATGGAGCAAACATGCCCATATAGCTATTGTCGATGGAAGATCCGCTCTAAAACAATATATGGTTGTGGAAGGATAAGAAAGTATTGATAAATATTCAACCCAAATTTTTCTATAGAATTTGCAAATGTGAGATCTCGGAATAATTATATCTAACATGAACAGAATTTGGTAAGGCTGATAATAGACTCACCTCTGCTGCCAATATGTCATCGATGTTGAAATCAATTCTCGGGTTAACAGCAGCAAGTCTCATTGATAAAATCTGAACCAAAAGAAAAAGATTTCAATCAGCTGAGGTTTGAATAGGTAAAGAATTATGAAGTGCACGAATTTGAATCCTTGTAATAAATTGCAGTTCTTTGTTTCATAAGAAATGCTCGATATAAGCTAGCAAGTAGTGCATTTTCATTTTAGGAGCTTCGATATAATTTATTCAATCTAACATAAAATCCAAGCAAATGCACCATTACAAAAGAACCTTAAAGTTTTGTTGCTAAATTCATCAAGGATTGAATCATTTCCGGGTATCACAATAATATTCCCCTTGAGATCAACAGATTGATTGAATCAAACATTAGATGGGAAGTAAATGCAAAGACCGACCTCTACTTGACGTTGAAGTGCTTGGACATGATTTATTATCTCATCCAGCACCATTGCAGTACCTGATATCTGTTAGGGGAAATAACAACAACTTTTACTCATTCTGATTGACATCAACTCGAGAAATACCAAGAACAAAGACGGGAGGGAAAAAAAAACGAAAACAAAAAACAAAGAAGATGTCTATTCAGCTAATATCTTGTCAGCTATACTATAATCCAATAACAGATGCAACAGTTCAATATGCATGAAAGAAAGGGAAAATTCTTGATCGACGAGGACCAAAACATAGCATTTGTTACACAATTGAACTATAAAAGAGAAAGTTGTAATCCAATACTAGTCCAAATGAATATAAGATGATCTTACATAATGGGGTAATCGAAACGGGCCATCTTTAGCATTAATCTTAGGGAAACCTCTAGGTTAACTCTGCCACTCAAAACCACAAATCTAATGATCTAGCATTTTGTGTAAATCAGTCGTTTAAATAGTTCTCCTCAAAGCTTTCACAATATAAGTCCAACCCGAACTGTTTGCTAGTGGTCAAAGGGATGTTTATTCGATTCCTAGCTTCACCAAGTTGGAAAGAAGATAAAACATGTAGAGCTTCAGACAAAGTGAAAATATAAGAAAATTATTTTAAGCATACAAAGCCAGATATTTGTACACGATAGGGGCGCAAAAGTTCGGTATACTGTATACAGTATGCCATCCCTATATCTGGCGGCATAAAATGCTTTTCAATTTATAGCTTCTTTCCACGCCACTGGTAGAAAGTTTAGCTATAACCTATTCCAATTCTATATATCCTTTACGAGACAGAACAATTCAATTGCTGATCCAAATTCTAACCAAGAAACTACTCCCATGTCTCCAATTACTATCTAATTGTCCAACCTTAGAGGCCCATTATAAACATAACTGATTTTTCAAATTTTTATTTTGAATTATCAAGTAATATCAACATCAATGCTAAGAGGGATCTCAAGAAAATTTTCCAATGGCGGACTCGTGAAAATGGAGTTATACTTAAGATAGAAAAATACGGTTTGGTGAAAATATGGATAACAGACGATTGCAAAAAGCCAAAAGGTGAAGACGCATTATTAGAATCATGAGAGGGACACTTCAGCATCGGCCCCTCCACTTTTCTTGGTGAACAGCTTTTTCTGTCTTTCCCCAATTGAAAGGGTGATAGCGACCGCTTATAATTCAATTGGTTTTTACATGAAAAAAGTATAACCTAATCATCAGAAGATTAAAAAAATAGGGCAGTGTAATAAGACAAGAAATGGTTTTTAATTACCATGTAATTCCAAATGTAATGAACAACTACTAATTGCAGCAACCTAAAACCTCTCTACCACAAAAATGGTGTCCGTACGGAATTGAAATTTTAGGGACTGACTGACCTTGTTACATCCAGGGACCAGCTCCTGTAGTAGCTTCATCCTGGCGTTGATTTTCTCCCTTCTAGCCTGTGAACAAACGCAACTGAGTAAATGCACTTTATTGCAACTAATCAAGATCAAGAAAATGATTTAGAGACCAATCCATACTCTTTCAGCTAAGCTATGGCGATCCGTGGCTTGGCCACGGCGAGCTCTGACATGAACGAATGGCAATTTATCGCCGCTTTCCTCAGAAGAATCATTTGCTGCTGCTGCCGCCTTTTTGCTCTTTTTATTCGTGACTTTTACCTGAAGGCACGAGTAGATACAGTTCATATGTAGATACTATGCAATCCTTTATAACTTCATTAATTTCTTCCTTGAAATATATAGAAAGAGGGAACATCATATGTCTATGAATTGACAATGATTTTGTGTTCAGAGACATTACCTTTTTCTCCTCCTGCTTTCTCTTGCCGGATTTTAGGCCCTGCGTTGAAACAGGCGGCGAAGAAGAATTCGGCCGGGAATCGGAGTCCGGCGGCTCTCGCTTTACGGAATCGAGCTTCATCGGGCTTGAAGCAGACAGAATTGGCGTTTTCTCCGACGAATTGTCAGCCGAAGCGAAGACAGAAAACTTTGACGCCCGGTCAATTAGGGCAATGTTTGAAGGAAAAATCGGCGGTGGCATAGGCTTCGCCGGAAAGTCTTCGTTGACTAAGAGCTCGACCGCCTGCGGCGGCGGTAGCTCAAGAAGCGCCGTGAATGAGCTGCTGGGCGCTTCCGGTGGATTCGAAATTAAACCATGAATTTCGTCGAATCCGAACCCTAGTTCCCCAGCGTCGGGACCTGACAGTACGGATCTAAACTGAGGTTGAGTTGCTTCAAGTTGTGGTTCCATTGAAAAATATCCTAAAATTCTTTCCTACAACTCCAAGGATTCGATTATAGATAAACTAATCTCACAGAGAAGCTCCGAATTCCCCAAAATTGCGAATGGAACGGAAATTCAACCCAAAGATGGAGAGAAAATCAAGGGAGAACAAATTAATTTCACCAGAAAGAAATTCGAAGAAGCTCTAGTGGATTTTATGATGCAGAACAACCTGAATAGCCGGAAAACACGAAGAATTAAACCGAAACAGATCAAAAGGTTGCTCAAATGAAGCCAAAATTTGAGCTCCACGAACAAATTTCCAGTACCATCAACCAGAACTCAGAGCATGAACAAAGTGAAAATTGAGATCGAACGAGCACCAACAGCTCACACACCTCAACAGAAGTAGGCAAAAGAACACGGTAACAACGCTGATAACAAGCAAATTAATGCCCCGCAGTTCTTAACTCAAGTTACCAAAAAATGCAGGCCATAATTCGTTGTTGAAGAAGCTGAAATAGCAAAAATTAAATACAGAGGAGAGGTTCTGCTTCTGGCACAAATTGAAGTGGAACCTCCTTTCCTTCTCCGGAGGGAAAGCTTCAACAATATCAATGGCGGTCAAAGCCTGTCTCCGTGTCTCTGTCTGCAGTGTGGAGTGTAAACTGGATTAGCCTTTTTCCCTTTTCCTCTTTCTATCAAATCTCCATCTCAGGACCTCAAGTCCCGGATTGTACTGCCAAAAGTGACGCGGGTTGTCTGGTCCCGCAGTCCATGTACACCGCTCGTACCTTATAAATTTAATAAACAAATAAATAATATCCGTTGAGCATTAGATCATTGTCTATAAATGTGATTTGTGGGTTATTTTTGTTTAAAATAACTTTAATTTAACTTAAGTTTTTCTTTTTAAAATAGTATTTTAATATTCCTTCTATCCCATTAAAAATACTATTTTCGTCCGTCTCATTTTTCAAAATATTTATTTTTAAAAATAATTATATATTTATATCAAAATAGTTTTAACTTTTACTAAAATTACAAACGTACAATTACACTTTCCAAAATATTTATTTCTAAAAATAATCATACATCCATATCAAAATACTTTAATTTTTACATAAATTATAAACGTAGAATTACAAGTACAATTATTTTTTACAACAAAAATGTCAAAATTCCTTACACATTCTAGTAATAGATAAAATACTATTATTTCTTAATCTACTACAAAATTTAATGAACCCTTTGAATAGGAACGGCAGAAGTATAATATTTTGTAAACTAAAATTGTGCATTTTCATTAATAATAATAGGATAAATTATATAATATTTATTCGTTTTATTAAAAAATACCAAATTTATAATATTTTACTTATGGCGTGAAATTCTCTTCTATTGAATAAAAATTATACACAAAATATTACATTCGTCCAAATATAATGTTTGATTGCGAACATGCATCTAATTATGATAAATTTATACAAAAAAATGATAAAATAAATACTCTTACGTCTCACATAATTTATTATTTTGTTTAAAATATAATTATATACTATAATTCAATTTTAAAATTTATAATTTATAATTTTTTATTTTAATAAAATTTTTTAGGTATGTTAATCTTAATTTATAATTATTTTTATTATACAATATTTATTTTTCTTAATATATTTATTATTTATTTATTAATTATATTTATCTAAAGTTTCATATTATGATAATATGAACATTTTTAGTGAGATGAAAAAATTAGTATTTTTTTTTTAAATAAATAATTGTTCAATTCTTCTTTGTTAAGTATATTTTTTATAAAATTACGTAATAGTTCACATTCGAAAAATTATAAAGTAAATGATGATAGATAATTTATTTATTTATTTTATTAAAAAATATTATTTAATATGTTTTTAAGTATTTTTTTTATTTGTTCAAAATTTTACATAGTCAGATGCAATCAATTATCATATTTAGATAAAAGCTAGTATTTTGTGCATATTTTTATTAGTAAAGAAAATACTGGTTTTCATAATTATATCATAAAAGAGTAAAAAATAACTAAAAATGCATTTTTACATAAAAATTTGTATCTAAAAATTTGAATACATTTTAAGGCGACGAAAGAAATATATATTACATAATTAGTATAAATTTGAAAATTTGAAATTCACATAAGGATGTGTTCAGTTGGAATTTTGGAAAAAAATAAAATTGATTATTCATAATTTTTTTATTTTAAAAATTATTAAACTAAATGTTTACTTTAAATTTTTTATATTATTTTAAAATTTAATTTTATATTTAAAATATTATATCAAATAATTATTAATTCATTTTTACAATTTTAAACTTAAACCCAGACAACCAAACAAATACACCCAATATATATTAGTGTTATCATGAAAGTGATATATATATATATATATCTATATATAAACGGATCACCTTAAAAATATCTACAACAAAGAATAGCTTAGATTAAAAAAGCGGGAGCAATAATGCCAATTGTGATTGATTTTTTCAGTTTTGTTTGTTTTTGTTTAAAATAAATTTGAAAGGAAATATTAATTTGAATATTTGTTTAACTAATATTTTAATTTAATATTTTATTAGATAAAATAATATATTTTTACTAAAATTCATACAAGATAAATAATATTACTTTTTGTTCAAAATACTATAAAGAACAAATTATTTATTTCTATTATATATATATATATATATATTAGTGAGGTTGTTTAAACTATAAGTGTGTTTTTACACCCTTCGTCCCTTTTGAAAGAGATCATTTGAGGTTTTGTAGTAAAGTTAAAATAATACTTCCTCCGTCTCAGAACTATAGTCTTAATTTGGTTGGGCATGAGATTTAAAGAATATTGATATTATATTAGTAGTTGGTAAAAAGTATAGATAAAAGATTTTTTTGCCCTTGTGAGTGTATTAGTGTAAAAAGCAGTGGCAATTGTATAATAAAAAAAAAAGTAGGGGTAGTTTTATGGTGATATGATTATTTATGGAAATAAGACTATTGTTTTGGGACGGACAAAAATGGTAAACAAGATTATTGTATTGGGACGGAGGGTATACTATTTTATTGGTTAGTGAAAGTGTGTAAGATATTTTGATATTTTGTCTTTTGACTTTTTGTATAAAATAATTGTATGTTTAATTGTAAGTTTGTAATTTAAATAAAAGTTAAAGATATTTTGATATTAGTACATGCTTACTTTTTCTAATATAGGAAATGATACTTTTAAATAAGACAAACATAAAAACGATACTTTGAATTATGACGAATAGAGTATTATTTTTAATTTGAAATAACTTTTTATGTTAAATATAAAAAAATTATAACAATAATATAAAAAATAAAAATATTTAATTATTAACTTTTTTTTTAAATAAATAGAATTAACTAATAAAGTATAATATATATATTATGTGTGTTTGTATATTTTATTTGCAATATTAATTTAGAAGTATATATATTGCTTGGGCGAAAACAATTTATATTTTATCCATCAACTTGTAAGTTTCTTTTTTGTTTTTTTTTTTTCATGCGATTTAAAGTAAATTAATATTTTATAAATATATAGTGTAATAAAGTAGTTTAATATTTATTTTACTATTGACATTAAAGTAAAAATAATATAAAAACATAAAAAGTAGGAATATTTTTTTATTTAGTTAAGGATTATTTTTTCTTAAAAACAATAAACTAGAAGTTTTTATTTTGATAAACTAAAATAGTTAGATAAGAAATTTACTTTTGGACGAATGAAGTATAATTTTGTTATATATATTGTATAGTGTGTTTAAGATAATTTGGATGTGTTTGTTTTGTATTTTAATTTAAAGTATTTTCCTATATGAAATGTGAGAAAACATATTAATAATATAAAAAATACATTTTGTGTTGAATAGTTTTATGAGATAAGAAAAAAATATATATCGAAAATCGTATTATATACCAATTATATCTCGTTATCTTTTTGTGCTAATTATAGAGTAAAATGTATATATTGTTTATCTTTATAGTATATTATGATCCAATCAAATAATTATGGTCAAGAATTTGATCGAATCAACATATCATTAGCACCCTAGACAAAAAAATTTAGAAAACAAAACCAAAAATATCTAACTATACAAATAATGGGATGAGATTACCTAGCAAACGACATTAATATTACCTTTATCCCAATATTTTCATTTTATTTTATTATATATAGTTTGTTTTTATTTAGAAGTAACTACATATTTTAATTACATTTTAAATTTTATAATTTTATTAATTTTAATTAAATCATTTAATTATCTTAATATCATTCTATAATTATTTATATTATATTATAATTATTTTTACTAATATTTTTTAAATTAATTACTAATTATAATCATTTTTAATTTTTGTATTTACAGTTTGGCGTGTTTCATTGAGTTTGGAAAAAATTGATTGAATTTGATATTAAAATAATGTTTAATAAGATATTTTGTGAAAAAAAAAGTCTAAAAAAATTAAATCAAATAGTAAAATTTTAAAAAATTTGGTTAAAGAAATATACCCCTAAACACATAGGGAGTGTTTGTGAGTTTTAGTTTTTGTGTTTGGATTTTTGAGTAGTAAAAATTTGAATTTGAATAGTGGTATGATGTGATATAAATAGAAGTTGATGTAATGTTTTGAATGTAAAATAAATTTGTAATATAATATAAAAAAATACTAATAATTATCTAATTTGATATTTTTTTAAAAAAAAATAAAATGTGAATAATAAAAACATATTATAAAACACCACAAAATACTACATCCATAATCTTCCGAAGTATATTACTCCCTCCATCCTAGAAAATATGAGACTATTACTGTAGATACGAGAATTTAGGTAAAGTATAATTAGTAAATAATTAAGAAGTATATTAGTAAAAATAATTATTATTTAGTAAAAATAATTATAGATTAAAATTAAGATAAGTAAATAGTTTAATTAAAATTAAGAAAATTATAAAATTTAAAATTTAAAATGCGATTAAAGTGCATAATTATATTTCCAAAAATAAAAAGAACAAGTTTGTGAAACGAACGAAAATAAAAAATAGTAACAAATTACGTGGGACGGAAGGACCAGTAATTACTAACTTCGAGAGAGGGATCGGTGAATGTGGCGTGGGTGTCATAAACTAAGAGCATTAATTATGTGCAATTAATGTGGAACAGTTTGTACAATGCACTAAGGGGCCCGCGTGAGCACGACACAAACCATCAAGGTGGCCCATTAGGCCCAAACTCTGCCAACTGAAAGCGACTTAACTGTTGGGCCCAATTGTTTGGGCCTATTAATTAGTGGGGGCCCAATACCCCTGGAAGAGTTGAAATTTCTTTGTCAATTATTTAATTGGCTAGCCTAGTAGTAATAGATGACAGTGCAGGCAACAACAACAACAACAACAACATAATAATACTAATAATAATAAATATCAATATAAATTATTATTATTATTATTATTGGTTGATGTGTAAGAGTTTGATAGGGTCGTAGGGAACAAGTAGTATGTAACAGTGAGTGTGTATGTCGTGATGGACCCAATAATGCTAACTTATGTCTGTCCTATAGCCCATAATCTGTTGGGCCCAATTAACGGTGGTCCTTTGACAGCCTGTACTTTGGGCCCACCTCACCATGTCCTCAACTTCACTTGACAATAATAAATTCACATTCATTCTTAACAAAAACTAATAATAATAATAATGAATATCGTGCTAATTATAGTTAATTAACCTCAGTTAGTAGTATATTGTAATGATACACAAACGGTGTGTTCTTTTTGTGTTTTTCTCATACATAATTTTAAAAAAAAATTAATATATTATATACATTTATTATCTTTATATTATATACACAATTTTCTATATCACAAAAAAAATGAAAAAAATTCATTCAAATTATTTTACAAAACAAAGACACCCAAAATATATATTATTGTATATCATTAGCACATATTTTTTCTTTCATGTGCAATATATATAACATGCCCTTCAAATAAAATATTACTAACTAATACTATTATTTTTTTCCCCTTCTCTTTTATGTTTGATTTGTGCATGTGATTGAAGTTTTTATTTATATTTTAATTTTAAATATTATTTTCATATAATATTGTATAAAAAAATAAATATTAGAAACCGCAAGTAATAAATAATAAAAAAATAATTTAAAAGTCACAGCCAAGCGACCCTTCCTTATATTATTATTAATACTTCTAAACAATCAGGTTTATTCTTTTACTATTTTAGATTAAAATTAACACAATTTTAATAAAAATATACTTTTTTTTTATATATATATAAAATGCCACGTCAAAATACTATTTAAACAAAATTTCAAATTTACATCCCATTTAAAATGAATTTCAAACCATCAAAAGAACAAAGCTAATGTTATAATCAAATTAAACTAATATAATAAAAATGATCAAAATTATTTCCAAAATGAAAACTCTAGGGTGTTTGGTTTACTTTTTCACTCTATTTTTATAAAAATATAATCTGTTCACCCATATTTGATGAAGGCACCGACACCCCATATTTGTCTAAGATTTTAAATTTGATTTTACTATTTCAATTTTCTTTTCTCTCCAAAAATATCAAATCATACACTCAATTCTTATTTATTTTATTACACTAAAATCTAATTTTACATTCAAAACATCACATCAAACACATATTTATATCACATCAAACACATATTTCAATTCAAAATTTTACTATTCAAAATCAAAACTTTCACAAATAAATACACTAATTAGTACGGAAACCACATTAATGTACATTTGATGCTAATATGCTCTTCGGTTAGAAGCATTTCTGACTAAAATAAAGCTGCACTGTTTATTTTATCAAAACATCATATCTAATTAATTATTTAAACTATAAATCCACAACAACAACAACAACCACAATAATAATAATAATAATAATAATAATAATAATAATAATAATAATTACTTCACACTCTAAAATTCTTCCCCGAAACCAATAGAAACAAATCACAATCAATTTTACAAAATGTCTCTCAGAAAGCATCAAACTACTTACTTTACAATCCACACAACAAAGACAAGCTAGAATGGCTGCGGATGACACCAGAGAATTCAAGAAACCTTATATATATATATAAACAAAATCTATTTGAATCTACGGAATCCCGGGATACGGCATGAACAAAAATTAGCTAGAGGAAACAGAAAGAACTGGCAAATGTTAACTTAGTTGGATACTTACTAAGGTCCCCTTCTACTTATCAAATAATGAGAAACCTATGTGCCGAATGGATGTGTCAAGAAAATTCAATTGAAACCGAAAACATTACCAGGAACTTCTTCGTCGTCACTGAATACTGCGTATATAACAGACAAAGCCATCCTGCAAATTGGTATTCTCTGTTATAACACTTCACGGCGCAGAAAAGACTTATATAGATGTTTTCATTTTAGTGGTCGAAAGAACCAATCTAAATATGAGTAATCAGTGTGGGAATCAAAACCCGAGATATATGTAAATGACTACATCCTTAATTCATTACGCTGAACCTTAAAGATGAAGTCGAGAAAGGCATGTAATACATAAATCAAGCCATCATAGTGAAGGAGCTATACAGGGAAAATTACATCAGCCAAAAACCTAAATTTCGATAGAAACAAATTTCTTATTGAAGAGCTGCATTAACACCCATAACAATGGCATGGAGAAAAATCAAAGCAGTAATGCACTAGGTGCTAAGCAATCGAAAGCAATATTATCATTCTGTAATGCTAACATAAGAAATCTGAGTGTTCATTGTGAAAATTCAATCAGTGTTTCAAAATGAATGCTCTGTTCATAAACTGGAAATAAAAAAGAAAACGAAAGAAATATCAGAACTGCTAACATCGTGATGTTTTTATTATTAGCGTAGCACTGAAATATAAAAATAAAAGAAATTCTTTATTCTTACATTTACAAGATTTTCTGGTCAATGTGACCAATCAAAAAGTCTATATTGTCAACTCCAATAGGCATTCCAAAGTCAGAAATACATAAAGATGGAGCCAAACAGCTTCGAAAGATAAAATCTATTTTATTTGGTGCTAACTAAATTCTAAAATTCATGAACTGAGGAACGGATATCCAGTCCTTGGACACTCGAGTACATTACTGAGTACATGGCAGAAAATGTCCCCGCAGCAATCATTCTATAATCGGACAACATAGATCAATGAGAACAATGTACTGTATATGTTTTTCATTAATTGAAAATTTTAAAGGAGTGATATGTGGTGCAAACCTTGTAATGACCAGACCAAAGAAAACCACATAAAAACCCAGCTTGAAAATCCGAGCTTTCTTCTCAGAGTTAAGCACTCTAAAAACTTCAGTGACGTCAATCAGATGCTGCCGACTCAAGTATCTGAAATGAGAAAAGAAAAGCATATATAACATCAGGATGAGAGGATTTAACACCATCGGGTTTCACTCATATCATTGTTTTTGTTAGGATAAGTGACGAGTCTAAACTACATTTTTTTTTTTTTTTTTTCACACAACTTCATTGAGCTCACTCATAGTTGATAAATTCTTTCTTCTGTGATCATCCTAATGCAACATCAAGGTATTGTAAATTGTAACCACTTTATGAACACCTCCCAATTTTCCCCTTTCTATAATTACTTTATTTGCAAGCCTGTTCATTCTTAAGTTTTGTATCATATCATTATTACGACTTCAGTAATTGATTCCACCCTTCTAACTCAAATAATGTGAGATGATTCATACTATTTTGACATGAATTTAATAAATCAGCTTTGTGAGGGCACAAAATGCAAAGAGATTCATTGAAAAATAGCGAACAGACCAAATAATATTGTATCCTTAATAGAATAATCTTCCCATCAAGGATATGAAAATAATCCAAGAAAACTGACTGGAAATGATAGGATACTTGCCGCTTCATATTATAATATGCAGGAGGTAGAGATATTAGAAACATGATCCAATGCCCCGTCACAAGAAGCAGGATACTGAATGCCCCTTGTAATAAATACTCAGCAAGGATTACAGAGTTGACACGAGATGATAATTCGTATGGATTCAAGTAGTCAGCCTCCAAATCAGAGAAGCCGAGGAACTGCAGGAAACAAACAATATTTTGAGATGGATGTGATTGTGCAACCATTACTACAACACCCAACCACAACAAATAGATTCGAAAAACAATAAACAGCAAATTAAAACATTACATAGAGAAATAGGGAGAGCAAAAGAGAACTGGATTACATTTGGCAATAGATTGGAGAACATACATACCAATTTTTGAAAAACATAACACAGTTAATCTAGATTGATAAAAAAAAAAAAATTAAGCTCATATGAGAACAGAAATTAAACAAATCTAGGATTAGAATCACAGCAGAAGTGTAAAAATAACTTTAAAACAAACTTGTCCAGACTCATTGCACAATAGCCATCCCTTATACAGCTCTGGTTCCTTGGATTGGACACAATTCAAAATTAGGGTTTTGGATTCATAATAAAAACATAATCATTACTCAAAAATTCCTTTGAACTCATTTCAAGTTATAATAATTCTCCTGCCATTAATGAAGCTCCAATACCAAATTCAGCAAAAGCGCCACAGGAAACAATGGACCCCCCAAAAATTAAACCACTATTAGAATACTCTAAGCAGCTAGGGTTTTGCTTAAGTACAACGTGACATGCTTCCTTCCAACTACGTAATGCAAAATCAAACAAACCACAATGCGTGTTTAAATAAACGATCCGTTAAAGAATAAATCTTACCTGATAAAAGTTCAATCCCAGTAGACCGACGTTTATGAATGAAAAAATTAACCACAGAATCGGTTCCCAAGCCATTCCTCCTCCAATAACACAGATATTCTACCGTTGTTCAACCAGTAAACTATTAGATCCCTTCATTATCATCAAAAATTTGAATCAATATCAATTAGATCATTCAAACTTTACAGAACCGCTGTCTGCGACCTGGTGAACAGAGTTCTCATGATGTTTGCCACGATGGTTATACAGATTTGGGCCACAATCCAGAAGTGGCTTAATTGGGCCGTTGGACAGCCCAATAAAATTCTAGAAGTGGCCCAATTGTAATACGACGTCGTTTTGGAAGTTTGGGATAGCTTCCGACCTCTCTGGAAGCACGGTTGATGGTGAAGCTTGTGCGAGGGGTCTTCAAGGACGATGCTGAATATTCCGAAGCAGAAACCCGAAATCCATTTTGATTTCCAGTTCAATCACTCTTTCTTTCTTCAGGCACCAAAGATTCTGCGGTAATTATTCTTTACTTTAATGCATATTTTATTCTTTGCTTCTATTCTGATTTGGCTTCGTCTGGTTGTTGATTTCTCGCTATCTACATTTGTACCGTTGCCAGTTTCTTAATTATGGAATATTGCTATGTTTTGATAAATTTGTGAATCGGCAATTGACTTTTAACTGAGGAGCTGAATAAGGTAATTCTGATATATTGTTTACTTTATTGAGCCTCTGATCAGAACAATATTCTTTTTAGGTTTAAAAATCTTGCTATTGCCACTGTCGTTTTGTGCGTATAATTCATGTGGCTGCAGGCGAGTATGGTGACAAAAGGGTTCTTTTTAATTCGTATTTTTATTGCCGATGAATGTGTCAGTGTAGGTTTCAAAAATCCATTTGTATGGTGGACATGTGCCTGATTGATCCTTTTTGTGTGCAAGGTTCTTTTTGCTGGATTGTTGTTCTAATGTCATGCCAAAATGACAGTCTGTACTCCCATCACTACATGCTCCAAAAATGTGGTCTGCTTAATTAAAAATGTCCAAAGACAGATGGTTATTCATGTTTCCGATGCCTTTGTTCTGTCGCCGTATAATTGCTGCGCGTATGGCAAGCATTCGAGATTGCATTATGCTACCATCTGCCCATCTTCTCGTTTGTCTATAAATGGATTTCAGGCATTTCAGAGTAATTGTTTCAGATTCGTAGGTGGAGGTGAACATAGCAAAAGTTGCAATTCGTTGTCATTTAAAAGTTTAGTTAATCGTAAACGGCGTCGGAGGACTCACATTAATGTTTCAACTGGATGGGAGAACATGAATTTGAGACTTTTGATGCCTAAACAAACAAATACATCCAAATTTAGGTGTAGTGTTGGACCCTTCTTTTGGCAGCAACAGCGTAGTGTATCTGCAGGGCTTTTTCTAGGATTGTTGGTTTGTTTTTGTACTCCTCAACCTTCATATGCTGAAGTATTTGATGGAGACGAAAGGAAGGAAGGATGTTGCGAGGCTTCTGCTAAGAAGGAAGTTTTGACAGACTACTCGGTGATTGGTCAGTAGCCTGTGATTTGCCTTATTCCTGTAGTTTCTCTGGATATTTGCTTCAACCGATTTCGATTTCTGTTTCATACTGATTAGGCATACCTGGAGATGGAAGATGCTTGTTTCGCTCTGTTGCCCATGGAGCCTGTGTACGAGCAGGAAAGCCTCCTCCGAGTGAGACAAACCAAAGGGAACTGGCAGATGAATTGCGTTCTATGGTATGTTCAATCCCCCTTCCTCCCCACCCCCCCCTTTTTTTTTCATTATTCAGTATTTGATCTGTTTATGCAAAATAGTAGTATATAGATCCGGAATGAGGTGAAAGGCATGAAATTGCTGCTTGATGTTGAGTTTAGAGGGATGATCGTCGTTGAAATCTTCTGTGCCAAAGTCTAATAATGCCATATTTATAAATCGAGTAGAGTTAGTAGAATTCCATGGTTTATAAACTACCAACACCTTTCCAATCTTTTGAATTGTGTCAGCAAAATTTGTCTCCTAACTATGGATCTGCGGAACTTTATTAGGTGGCTGATGAATTCATCAAGAGACGGAAAGAAACCGAATGGTATTCATATTCTAACCTTTCAGTTATGCTCATTCTTGCCGTCAATACTATGTATTCTCGTCTCGTTAGTCCCTGTAGAACTATCTTTGACTAACAAAATGCCACCTAATTGAGGCAACATTTCTTGTTGTTTTTCTTTGCTATGCTTGAATTTGTAGATTTGCAAATCGGATTTATTGCTTAATGCTTAGTTGATCAATTCTCAGGTTCATTGAAGGGGATTTTGACACATACGTTTCACAAATGAGGAAGCCGCATATATGGGGAGGCGAACCGGAGTTACTGATGGCTTCTCATGTCCTCCAGTAAGTTCATGTTTACTATAATCTTCTTGAGATGGATATTTTTTGGTTTAATAAAGAATCTCAATTAGTAGCAGCAGTGTGATCCTTTCGAGGTTTAGATTTGGGTTTGGAACTTGAGATAGTAAGGGTGTGTTTGTTTGGAGGATTGGATTTTGAGTTGGGATTTGAATAGTAAAAATTTTGAATTTAAATAGTTGTATGATGTGATATAAATAGGTGTTGATGTGATGTTTTGAATGTAAAATTGATTTTTAGTATAATATAAAAAATAAAAAATAGGTGTTTGATTTGATGTTTTTGGGGGAAAAAAATTGGATGAATAGTAAAAAAAAAATCCAATCCCTCAAACAAACACACCCTAAAAATCTGAATTTAAATAGTATTTGATGTGATGTTTTTAATGTAAATTAAATCTTTTGATAACAATTAAATGAAAAATAAATATTTGATTTGATGATTTTTGGTAAAAAATTTGACAAATAGTTTGAAACACCGTCCAAAACTTAATGAAACGGAGCCCTATCGTTGGAAGACTAAATTGATTACCACATCATGCTTACAACTGATCCTATTAGCTTTTAATTGAGAGCATTTAGGCATGTTTGGATTTTTTTGTTAATAGTGTCGAATGTGACGTTTTGAATGAATTAATAAGTTTTGATCTAATTTTTTAAATGAAAATTGGGTTTTGAAGGAGATGGTTTCTTAGAAAGAAAATCTACAATGAATAGTAGGGAAACAAGTTTTAAAATATAAGTAAAAAAAGCAAAGGCTCCGTTCACCCAATGTTCTTAGATGAATCGATTTTTTTGTGTGTGGTATGAAAAATTATGTCAAAATATAAAATATATTATTTTAGATTGAATATTTGACATTTTTTACTTTTTGGAATGATTTTTTGACTCTATAATGTGTATATGAGGTTTTTTTTTTTTTTTTTTTTTTTTTTTTACATTTTTACTTTTGTATAAAATATTTTATGTTTTTTATTATTATTTTTGAAAAATCGCAATTGAGAAATAATATTAAGAGAACATAGCGTAGTGTTTGCATTCTTTATTTAGTGAAATTGATTGATGAGCTTGGTTTACTGTCGTATAGATCATTTTCTTGTGTAGTTGGTGTAAATGCGACATGGGAACTAATAAATAGCGTAAACTGCCAGGATGCCGATTACAGTGTACATGCACGACAAAGATTCTGGCGGCCTGATCTCCATTGCTGAGTACGGGCAGGAGTACGGTAAGGACAATCCTATATTAGTCCTCTATCACGGCTACGGTCACTACGATGCGCTGCATGTTCCTGGTAAGGGTGGGACACGGCCGAGGCTGTGACATTCCGGCCGGAATGGCTGTGATCTAATTTTACTAGTTAGTACACAGCAGATGACTTCTAGCAGACTTTGAAGTATACAAAATATACATTGATTTGTTGTACCTTTTCCATTTGTAATAGTTGTTGTCTTAGCTGATAAATTCTTTCTAATATACAGCGCCTATGCGTTTCTTGTTTATATATAAATATATATTTATTTATTTATTTACTTCTATGATACGGGAATTCGCAATGATATACAGTTGTGATAACCAAACACAATCATATTATTCCTTACTAGATATTGACTTTGTGCTGAAATGGTATTTTATTTTTATTTTTTATGAAGTTGAATCCGCAGCTGCTACCCATATGTACGCACTGAATTTAATACCGTACAAACTAGCCACCCATATGTACGCACTGAATTTAATACCGTACAAACTAGCCACCCATATGTACGCACTGAATTTAATACCGTACAAACTAGCCACGATAAGACAAATCACACTAGTTACACAATTCTATTTCTCTAGCTTCTTCCTCTTTCACTTTCGGATTAATATTATAAAATTTAATATATCTATATTTATATAAAATATATCATATACTCCATATTGTTATGTAATATATAATGATATAATGGTGCTAAGTATATAGATATATGTATACCGCCTTGAAGGGTATTAAATATATGTATGTATATATTTGTATATATATATTGTGTGGATATGTAATAGGGTTATTATTATTATTATTATTATATATATAACATAAGTGAGTAGATGTAATGATGATAGGAGTAATGGATTTCTTTGATACATAAACCAAACAGAGGAGAAATTCGGATGTCATTCATGTCCAGTGTATTTTACAATTCACTCATATATATATATAGGCACATCAAATTCCACATTGATTGAATAGAAAAGTATCCACGTATCTCCTACATCACATGTTAGTGTATTCTACGTGTTTACTTCGTAATACTCTCCCTTGGATACTTTTATATAAAGAATGTGCCTCGTTAAAACCTTACTATGAAAAAACCCTGTGGGAAAAATCATAGTGAAGGAAAAAGAGTACATCATTCTTGTATTAATGCGCTTCCCATGTTTTGGACTTTATTTGATGTCATTCATCCGACGCATTCCAATTCCTTGCACCAGTTTGTTGAATGTTGCAGTCGGCAGCGCCTTCGTAAATAAATCTGCAGAATTTTCGGACGATCGAATTTGTTGCACACTAATTTCACCATTTTTCTGAAGATCATGAGTGAAGAAAAATTTCGGAGATATATACTTTGTCCGATCGCCTTTAATATACCCTCCTTTTAATTGAACTAGACAAGCTGCATTATCTTCAAATAATATTGTAGGAGGTAATACATCATCAGAAATCAAGCCACAATTTTTCTGAATATGATGAGTCATAGACCTCAACCAAACACATTCACGACTGGCTTCGTGAATTGCTAAAACCTCAGCATGGTTTGAAGAAGTTGTTGTTATTGTCTGTTTAGCAGATCTCCAAGATATTGCGGTTCCTCCACAGGTAAATAAATAGCCAGTTTGAGATTTTGCTTTGTGTGGATCAGACAGATAACCAGCATCATCATAACCAATTAATTCATTTTGAGATTCACTCGAATAAAATAAACCAAGGTCATGAGGTCCCTGAAGATAACGAAAAATGTGTTTGATACCATTCCAATGACGCTTTGTGGGGGATGCGCTAAACTTGGCCAGTAGATTTACTAGAAAAGATATATCTGGCCTGGTACAATTTGCGAGGTACATTAATGCGCCAATAGCGCTCAGATATGGTACCTCGGGACCAAGTATCTCTTCATTTTCTTCTCTTGGCCTAAATGGATCTTTACTGGGATCAAGAGATCTGACCACCATTGGTGTACTCAGAGAGTGAGATTTATCCATGTAAAATTGTTTTAATAC
Source organism: Andrographis paniculata (assembly GCF_009805555.1). Lineage (NCBI taxonomy): Eukaryota > Viridiplantae > Streptophyta > Magnoliopsida > Lamiales > Acanthaceae > Andrographis > Andrographis paniculata. Next base: position 2,420,178 of record NW_026137424.1, read on the forward strand.
CTTTTGGATATATGTTGATTGATGGATAAATATTCCATTGTTCACATGATCCACCTGTAATCCCAAACAATATTTTGTCTTTCCAAAATCTTTGATCTCAAATTCTTTCTTTAGATATTCAACTGCAATTTGGATCTCTTCAGGAGTTTCAATTAAATTGAGATCATCAACATATATAGCAATAATGACAAAATTATAAAGACGCATGGGCATATTGGATCATTAGTATAACATTCTTTTATTAAACATTCGCTCAGACGGTTATACCACATTCGCCCTGATTATTTAAGTCCATACAATGACTTTTTCAATTTGATGGAATATGATTCCCTTGGGTTTAATTTGTATGCTTTAGGCATATTGAATCCCTCAGAAAACCTTCATATAAATATCATCATCCAATGAGCCATAAAGATATGCAGTAACTACGTCTAAAAGACGCATATCGAGCTTTTCTCGCACTGCTAGGCTTACAAGGTATCTAAATGTTATTCATCGATAACTGGAGAGTATGTTTCATCAAAATCTACTCCAGGTCTTTGTGAGAATCCCTGAGCTACAAGACGGGCTTTATATCTCACAATTTCATTATGCTCATTTCTTTTTCGTACAAACACCCATTTGTATCCAACTGGTTTTATACCATCCGGTGTTTGAACAATTGGTTCGAAGACCTCCCTTTTGTTTAATGAATCAAGGTCTGATTGAATCGCATGTTCCCATTTTGGCCAGTCATTTCTTTGCTGACATTCATGAACCGATTTTGGCTCTGGATCCTCGTTTTCTTCCATTATATCAAGTGCTAAACTGTATGTGAAGGCATTATCAATAATTGCCTCCTTACGGTTCCAACATTTTTTTGAAGTAACATAGTTAATTGAATTTTCAATAATCCCATCATGTTCTTCAAGATCGTGCTCTTCTGGAGCAACTATTTCAGGATTGACTTCCTCATTAGATTGAGGTTATCAATGTCATTCATGATATTTTCATGATTATCATCATTAATTCCTCTTTTCTTTCGAGGGTGTTTATCTTTGGAACCGAGTGGTTTACCACGCTTTAAGCGTGTCGTTGATTCATTAGCACTTGTAATTTGTCCACCAGGGACAATTATTTTAGCCGAAGCATTAGCAGCTTGGATATATGATCGAGTAACTTTGCTCGAGTCATTGAATGCATCCGGTAACTGATTTGCAATATTTTGCAAATGTATAATGCGTTGAACTTCTAGTTCCACTGCTTTGTGGAGGATCACAAAAATTCAATGGGATTTTCCAATTAATATCCCTTTTCGGTTCGTTTTTGTCTCCCCCTAATGTCGGAAAATATAATTCGTCAAAATGACAATCTGCAAATCTTGCAGTGAATAAATCACCCGTCATAGGCTCAAGATATTTTATAATTGACGGCGATTCATATCCGACATAAATGCCCAATCTACGTTAAGGACCCATTTTTGTATGTTTGGGGGGTGGAATAGGAATATAAACAGCACACCCGAAAATGCGTAGATGAGATATATTTGGTTCGTGACCAAATACTAACTGCATTGGGGAATAGCTATGATAGCTTGTCGGCCTCATTCTTATAAGTGTTCCTGCATGTAAGATTGCATGTCCCCAAGCTGAAACGGGCAACATAGACCTCATCAGTAATGGTCTAGAAATCAATTGCAATCTTTTAATAAGTGATTCTGCCAGGCCATTTTGTGTATGAACATGAGCAACTGGGTGCTTCATATTAATTCCAATCGACATGTAATAATCATTAAATGCATTCGATGTATATTCACCAGCATTATCCAAACATATAGTCTTAATTGGATTATCGGGAAATTGTGCCCGTAATTTAATAATTTGGGCAAGCAATCTCGCTAATGCCATATTGCGAGTAGATAATAAACAAACATGTGACCATCTGGTAGATGCATCAATAAGCACCATAAAATATTTAAATGGCCCACACGGTGGGTCTATTGGTCCACATATATCCTCGTGTATTCTTTCAAAAAAATGTAGGTGATTCAATACCTACTTTAGCTGGCGATGGCCTGGTTATCAATTTTCCCTGAGTGCAGGCAACATATGTTAACTCATTTGAGTTTAACACTTTTTGATCTTTTAATGAATGGCCATGCGAATTCTCAATTATTCGCCTCATCATTATACTGCCAGGATGCTCAAGGCGATCATGCCATATTTGAAAATCGGTAGTCTTTTGATCTACCGTGAGGTGTGTTTCAACAGCACCTAATCTGGCATAATATAAGCCAGTAGAGAGTGAGGGTAATCTCTCAATGATGCATTTCCTTCTATCAATGATATTGGTGATCAATAAAAATTCACCATCGGTATCACTCATAGTTTCAATATGATAACCATTTTTCCGAATGTCATGAAAGCTCAGTAGATTTCTTCGAGCTTTAGTGGCCAACAGTGCATACTGTATCACAATTTTCATCCCCGCGGGGAGAAATATAATGGCTTCTCCAGAGCCTTCAATTAATTTCTCACTGCCACTTATTGTATTGACATTCATTCTTTCCTTTTTCAAATGGGAGAAATATTTTTCGTGTTTCAATATAGTATGTGTCGTTGCACTGTCAATGAAACACATATTTGCATCATTTTGATTGACATCCATTTAACCTTCAAATATAAGTAAACGCAATATTAATAAAGGCGGATATAAGTATTACAAAATGTATTACAAAAAGGTAGTATGCTATAATTTAAATATTATAAAACATAATGTAAAATGACATAATATGTCTATCACTGGGGGTTTGCTGGATCTACGATAAAATCCGCTATATCAAGATGTGTTGTGTCGTAATCCAAAAGATCATCATCGGAGTCGTCATCGTTATCAACGTGATTAGTCTCGACCTCCTTCCCCTTTTTCTGCAGTGAGGCTTGATAAAGATTAGCTAGGTGTTTGGCTGTTCTGCAGGTATTGGCCCAATGGCCTTCAATGCCACACCGATTACAACTGCCGATTTGCCTCTTTCCCTGTTTAGCCTTTTCGGCTATATCCACATGTTGGGGTTTACTCTGCATCCTGTTAACGTCAAAACTGCGGCGATTGTAAGGGGTATATCGACCGCCTTGACTCTCACGACCGCAACCACGTCCACGGCCTCTACCACGTCCTCGGCCTCGTTCAGAAAATGTCACGTTCGCTTCAGGGAACGGACTGGAACCAGTGGGCCGCGACTGATGATTTTTCATCAATAACTCATTATTTTGCTCAGCTAATAAAAGACATGCAATGAGCTGTGAGTACTTTTGAAAATTTTTCTCACGATACTTCTGTTGCAGCACAACATTCGAAGCATGAAAGGTAGAGAGAGTCTTCTCCAATTTATCATTCTCAGTAACATTTTCTCCACAGAGTTTCAACTGAGATGTAATCTGATGGATAACAGAGTTGTACTCTGTAACAGTTTTAAAATCCTGCAACCGCAGGTTAAGCCAATCATGTCGGGCTTTGGGGAGAGTGATATATTTCAAGTGCCCAAATCTCTCCCTCAATTCATTCCACAAATCTAGTGGATCTTTCACCGTCAAATATTCAGACCGTAGAGGAATGTCCAAATGATGACGGATGAAAATAATAGCATTAGCCCGATCTTGGCTTGTAGCCGCATTTTCACTGGCAATTGTATGAACAAGGCTCATTGAAACCAGATGCATTTCTACATCCAGGAACCAAGTCAGAAAATTATTGCCGGTGAGAGAAAGAGGTTTAAAAGAAAATTTTGCAAGATTTGCCATAGTGTAGAAAATAGATAATATAGATAGTATAAAAATAAAACTTACCAAAAATAAAATTGGCAAGAGCCTGATAACGTGTTATGTAATATATAATGATATAATGGTGCTAAGTATATAAATATATGTATACGTCCTTGAAGGGTATTAAATATATGTATGTATATATTTGTATATATATATGTTGTGTGGATATGTAATGGGATTATTATTATTATTATTATTATTATTATTATTATTATTATTATTATTATTATTATATAACATAAGTGAGTAGATGTAATGATAATAGGAGTAATGGATTTCTTTGATACAGAAACCAAACAGATGAGGAATTCGGACGTCATTCATGTCCAGTGTATTTTACAATTCACTCATATATATATATATATAGGCATATCAAATATCCACATTGATTGAATAGAAAAGTATCCACGTATCTCCTACATCACATGTTAGTGTATTCTGCGTGTTTACTTCGTAATACATACCCCTTTATTAATATATCTATATTTATATAAAATATATCATAATATACTCCATATCATTTGAACTTTTGTATTATATTAAAAAATAATATTCTTTCCGCCCCATATTTCTCTGTCCATTTATTTTTTTTGCACGCAATTTTAGAAATATTAGTATTATATTATGTTGTGGTATGAATAAAGAAGAAAAGACTAAAACTTATTACTATTATGTGATATAAAAATAGTGACATTTGTGTAATATACTCTAAGTTGGAAGAGTATATAAAGTTAAGTAAAAAATATACAGTTACTAAAACAGAAATAGATACTTTGGCTGAAGGGAGGGAATACTTTTTATTGATTAATGAAAATCTGTAAGATAATTGTGATATTTTTATCATTTGTCTTTTATGTATAAATTAATTATATGTATAATAATATATTTATAAGAACCGAGGGTAAAGAGTTGTTATGTAGACTTAATCTCAACGTTCGTCTTTACTACTGATCTTGATGAAAAAATTAAATGTATTTTAGTATTAGTATATGCTCATTTTTATGATAATAGAAAAAAAAAATATTTTAAATAAAATTGATGAAAATAATAAAAATGATATTTTTAGTTGGGATGGAGAGATTATATTATATCCACTTGAAAAAAAAAATAATAAATTAATATAAAATATAATTTTCTATATTAGGATACATTTTTTCATATTTTACATAAAAAAAATACTTTTTATTTATTTATTTTATTTTTTCAACATCATCTATGACATGAATCAATTGGTAATATAAGTAGTAATTTTTTATTTTTATGTTAATTCTGTGTTTAATAATTTTACAGGATTTTTTAAAATCATCTTATTTAATTTTATTTACATATAATTATAATTTAAAAAAATCTATCCAAAATAATTTTTTAAAAATAATTTAAAACTTGAGAAATTTAATAAAAACACATAAAAAAATATATATTTTATTTATAGAACACACTTGTTATTCCATAAAACTAATATTATCATTGTTCTTGTTAAAATATATTTATACAAGATATATATACTCCTAAATAATTTAAAATGAATTAATAGTTATAACTAATTTGTTTTTTTTTTTTTTGAAAAAAACCAAATTAAATTAGATACGAGTTTTAAAAATATATCTATATAAATTTATTAATCACTTTTATTGTATTTTTAAGCAAGACAAATAATAGATTATACAGTACAGAATTGTAATTTCATACGAAAACCGTTAATGGGTCCCGCAGTTGCCGTTACACTTTGATTTCCTGTTTTCAGGAAAAAAAAAAAATGGAAAATGGAAAAAGAAAAATCTCTTCTTCTCTGCGTAGCGTTCCGTAATTCAAAATTCAACAAATGTTCAGATTGATATATAATCTGTAATGAACCCTAACGCTGAATGTATGATCTCCTTCTTCCGAGTTAGCCAAACAAACGCCTCGATTACTGCTTCAATTTCTGTTTGAATGAGAAGAATCGACCTTAGAATCGTTTTCCATGAACTTGTGCTGAAATTTTGGATGGTTGGGGATCTGGAATCGCATTCGGCTTAGAGGTTCCTCTCTGACAATGTCAAATTTCCATGATTTTAATTCGAAGATCGATTATGTATTCAAGGTTGTGTTGATCGGAGACTCGGCGGTCGGGAAATCGCAATTGTTGGCTAGGTTTGCGAGGAACGAGTTCAGTTTGGAATCGAAGGCCACAATTGGGGTTGAGTTTCAGACGAAGACTCTTATAATTGATCAGAAAACCGTTAAGGCGCAGATTTGGGACACTGCTGGTCAGGAAAGGTTCGTCTCTGTTCCTTTCCTCCATTGATTGTTTGTTTAAATTTTGTTCTGGAGAAATTAGAATCACTCTCAAATCATCACTTCAAGCTGTAGGCTGTAGTTTCCAGATTTATCGATCTCCTCCATTTTCTGTATGCTTATGTTCTCGTGAAAATTCGAATCACTCTGAAATCATCACTTCAAGCTGTAGGTTGTAGGCTGTAGTTTCCAGATTTATTAATCTCCTCCATAACCATTGGCTGTATGTTTATGTTCTCGTGAAATTCGAATCACTCTCAAATCATCATCACTTCAAGCTGTAGAAGCTGTATGCTCTAGTTTTCCAGATTGATTGATTGATCTGAATTAAGAAATTTATCTGAAAACAATCAAAATCTGTTGGTTATTGCTGTGGAATTCATCCAATGCTGATCGATCATATCTATCTCCTGCTTTCATAATCCAATCATCTCGATTGTTTACACAGTTGATTTGCTGAGCAGTTCCTTAGGCACCACAAAAACTAACCTTAGAATTAGGCCTAACTTGTGTTCTTCATCCTTAGGTACCGAGCAGTGACAAGCGCCTACTACAGAGGAGCGGTCGGGGCAATGCTGGTCTACGACATGACCAAGCGCCAATCGTTCGATCACATGGCCAGATGGCTCGAGGAGCTACGAGGGCACGCGGACAAGAACATCGTCATAATGCTCATAGGCAACAAGTGCGATTTGGGGACTCTGTGCGCAGTCCCGGTGGAGGATGCGCAGGAGTTCGCCGAGAGGGAGAATTTGTACTTCATGGAGACATCGGCGCTCGAAGCCACCAACGTGGAAAGTGCATTCATGACGATCCTTACGGAAATATATCGAATTGTGAGCAAGAAGGCGCTGTCTGACGACGGGCACGCCCTCGACAAGGCTGGGTCTCTCAAGGGCACCGCCATCATCGTCGCCGGCGCTGACGCCGATAACAATTCCAGGTCAGGTTGTTGCTTGGGCTCATGAGTCTTTCTTTACTATATAACAAAAATTTTGATCATATAGTGTTTTCTTGCTCTCTCTCTCTCTCTCTTTATATATATATATATGTTTCTTTCTCTCTCTCACACTCATACACACCTCTATGCATATGATCATATATACAGAATTTTGTGTTCTTACACTCCCTCTTGAGAAATGTTCTGATTTTAGTTTCAAGTGTGAATCATTTGTGGTTTTTGGGGTATAAAGATCGGACTGTATTTAACTTGACAATATATTATTTTCCTACTATTAAATTTTTAAGTTTTTAATAAAAATATACTATTATTTTATAATATATAATTTGTTACTGACATTTAATTGTGTGTTCACAATTTGATTTTCTTTAGAACGAATATTTCGAGTTTTTTTCAATAATTTTAAATTTTTTCCACTTAATTTGTTCACTATCATAATTATACACTTTAATTACATTTTAAAATATATAATTTATAATTTTTTTTTTATTTTAAGTAAACTATTTAGTCATCTATAATTATTTTGTTTAAATTATAATCATTTTTACTTAATACATTTCTTAATTACTTACTAAATACTTAAATCTTCGTGCATAAGCAAAAGTGAACATTTAAGTGAGACGAATGGAATATTATTTTTGAATAATAGTAATTAAGAAATAATGTTGTAAGAGCAAAGCTAAACATTTTTTTTAAGTAATATATATTTATAAAAAATTATAAAAGTTGGTTAGATTGACCATCATGTCAAAGAAATTCTTTAAAAGTTTTTTGGATTTTCACATCATACTTTTTTTTCTCTACAATATAATCTCTCTTTCTCCACTTCAATTAAAAAAAAAAGAAAAAAAAAAAAAGAAGAAGATTCATACGAAGAATCTTATGGTTGAACCTTTGTCAATGGTCCTCTTCAAAAATACTTCTACGATATCTTCGATGAGCGGATACAGTAAAATTCTTAAAACGGATAAATGCCTTTTGAGTGTCCCTGGAAAATGAAGGTTGGAAGATTAATGTTGATGGTTCGGCTTTTTAGTCCAGGTAATGCGGGGATTAGATCAGTTATTCGTAGTGGTAAGAATTGGTCTCCTTTATGCTTTCGAAATATATAGGTGTTGTTGATGCTTTTTCAACGGAACTTGAAGCTTGCTACAAGTATTATGTTGCTGAAAAATCATATGGGATATTCACTCTAAAACATGGTAATATAGAAAGTGATTATTTATTCGCGATGACATGAGTTTTAGATAAATCGGTACATTCTTGGCGATTAGATTGCGAGTTCTATGAGACATGTGTAGTGTTCGAAACATGCAAAGGGGATATAGGTTAATCATATTATTAGGGAATTTATAGCAGATAATTTGGCAAAACGTGGTGCAAGAAGAACGTCATGGATACATATATTAGGTGGAATGTAAATGTATTTTCGATAAATAAAATTCATGCTGCTTTAGAAAATATAAAATAAAAACAAAGAATATTAAATAAACATTAAAATTTTGAATTTGAATGTAAGATTTACCTCAAATCTTTCTGCCCTCAATTAATTAATTATCCTCTGAACTTTAATTTCCTTACAAAATTATAAGGATATACTAATACACATAAATGTATTTAAATTAAAATGAAATAAAAGAAATTTGGTTGTGATTTGAATTTTTTTTTATTTGAATATTATTTTCATTTAATATTTTATAAAAATAAAAATCGTGTAAAATAAATAATGGTAATTTGTATTAACATAAAATTAAGACTTAATTAAGGTATAATGAAAGAATTTGTTTCGTAAAAAAATTGATTTGAAATTAAATATTGAGTTGATATCTTTTGTATAAATAATATTTTAATATTATATAATTTTAATTTTAATTTGAAATTATAACAAAATAAATTAAAAAAAATTAACTATAACCGATACCAAGTTATAATAAAAAATGTTATATATTCTTATTTAATAGTGTTTTTATTTATTTATTTTTATTATTTAATAATTATATAAATATTACTATTATTTTTTGTATGATATTCTATGGATTTTGTAATATTTAATTATTTTAATATAATTTATATAAACTTTATAAAATTATTAAAATTATACTTACCAAAATATGACTGCTTTCTTTCTTTTTTTGTTTCTTTTCCTTTTTTTTTTACATCTTCACGTTTCAAATATATCTTTTTTCTTAGGCAAAAGATTAATAAATTTTAAAAACATTTAAATCTTAAATCAATCCATTTAAGAATATTTATTTAGTATTTTAATTTGAAATATTACTTATGTTAAGTATGAAAACATAAATAATAATACTCCCTCCGTCCCATATACCGTGTCTGCTATACTGTAGACACTGTATTTTAGGAGAGAGGTATAATTAGTAGATAATTAAGAATGTATTAGTAAAAATAATTATCCTATAATATAAATAATTATAAATTAAGATTAAGATAACTAATTAGTTTAATTAAATTTTTTTAAAAAATAAAATTATAAAGTTTAAAATGAGATTAAAGTGTGTAATTATTTTCCAAAAAAGGAAAGTGATATGGTATGTGGGACGGACAGAAACGGCAACGTGGACATGGTATGCGGGGCGGATGGAGTATTTTGTAGTATTAAATTATTAACTCTTTTATGAATGTGTAAAATATATATGTGGACACTAAAAATATGTCTAACTTTAATCATGTATCATGTATTTTGGAAGAAAATAAAATTTCAATAAAATAAATATATGGTATTTAATTATGCACTTATGTTAATTTTTTTACAATAAATATCAACCATTAATGCAAAAATTTGCTTAAAATGGAAGATATCTTACAAATATTACGTGCATAAATAGAGTCATAATAAATTTGGTAGCAAAATAAATTAATCTTGTCAATAAAAGAAGTATATAAATTAATATCTTCCGAAAAATGATAATGATATAAAGATCTTGGCGAGGAAGGAAGGTGCACAATCAAATCCGTCAATAATGGAAAAGAGCATTTGATGGAAAAGAAAAGATTATAAAAATTCATATTGGCCAATCAAAACGCGTCACGTGGCACCATTAAAAAAGGAAGCCGAAGCCACCCATCCCCTATAAATAGGAGCCATGGCTAGTTCATTTGAGACACCGAAGTTACATCAAAGATTCAAGCAAATGGTAAGTCTCTAGACTCTCTCTATATTAATGTTCTTTATCAAAAGTCACTTATTTGGACAAATGATCCAATATTAGTTGACGAATCGATGGAGTTAACGTTCTTCGTCGTATGTCTAAGCCGGAGGAAAGATCAAAGCTTCCAAAGTCGTTGAGGAATTCGTCAAAGCCAAGGGAAGGTCTCTAAAGTTCCTCTCAAAGTTTCAAGATGTTCATCGCATTCTTCAACAAAGTATTAACTAAGTTTTCTTCAATCCAAAAGTCAAAGGGACACGTCGCCAAAAGTGTTATGGAGCACCAAATCCACCTCTTCAAGAATCAAAGCTCCAAAAGCCGTTGAAGAATCCATCAAAGCTAAGGAAGAACATCCAAAATTCATCTCAAAGCTTCGAGGTGTTCATCGCGTTCTTCACCAAAGTATCAACTCGGCCTTTTTTGATCGAAAAGTCAAAGGGACATGCCACCGAAAGTGTTATGGAGCACCAAATCCACATTCTCAAAGATCTAAGCCGCAGATCGTCTAAAGAGGATATCAAATCCAAAGCTTAGGATCAAATCGTCCGCACGAAGACCAAAACCCTCCAAAAGCGGCAAAGCCAAAGCAAAGATCAAAGCTGCGGATCATCCAAAGAAGACATCAAATCCAAAGCCGACGATCAAATTGCCCACACGGAGACAGAAATTCTCCAAAAGAAGGAAAAGACAAACCAAATATCAAAGCCTCGGATCGTCTAAAAAAAATATCAAATTCAAAGCCGACGATGAAATTGCCCTCCACGGAGACCAAAGCCCTCCGAAAGGCGGCAAAGCCAAATCAAAGATCAAAGCTTAGATCGTCCAAATGGGACATTAAATCCAAAGTTGACGATCAAATTGTCTGCACGGAGACCAAAGCCCTCCAAAGTCCGGCAAAATCAAACCGAATACCAAATCTCTTCGGATCAAAGAAGCCATAGAAAACCAAATTGGAAAACAAATCGAACCGGAAGGAGAATCAAATGACCACTTTAAATTCAAATCAAGTATAATTTGTATAAATTTTGTATTTATTAAAAATAACACAATATTTTGTCCACAATATATTCGTAAAATATGTAGGAAGTTTTTGTTAGGTTAACACACATAGTCTTTTTATTCATAGTTATTTTAATTAGGAGTAAAAAAATAGCAAATTAGCAAAATATTGCGAGTATCGCATAAAAAAATACAATATATCAAAAATTTGATATACCAAAAAGTTTAGTACAATGAGACCTTTTTTTGTAACGGTACTATTATATAGTTTGAAATTTTCAATAGATATATATTTTATATTTGGTATTCAATATGTTGGTATATACCAATAATTTGGTATATTCATACCAAAGTTATTAATTACATCCTTCCTTCCAATATGATATTTTAGGCAGTCTAGATTAATATGTTATTAATAATAAGTTATGATATTATTTTATTATTTTTTATATGAGTAGTATTGTTAGTATTTTAAATATTTTTATTATTATATCTCAATAAAATATATATTATATGGATATCATTTTATAAATAATAAAATTTTGTATAATACAAATAAATATATTTATTTATTTATGATTAACTTAAAACTAATTTTATAAAAAATGAGAAATTTTAAATATAGATAAAACAATTTGTTTATTGAAGAAAGATATAGAAATGAAAGGGTTTTAATGGTCATAAGATGTTAGAAATTTAATTAAATCGATTTATATTTTTTAAATATGCTTAAGATAAATAAATTTATTAAAAATATAAGATTGATTTATATATACCACATGACATGACGGAGGGAGTATAGTTTTTGTTCTTCTAAAATTATTTTTATCTTCAACATTTAGGCATGAACGATACATTCGGTATATCAAATTATCAGTATGATACTATATGCATATTTGTTCTACCGAATTTTTAATATGTCAATTTAATTTTTGACACTGTATAGGTATTTTTTTTTCTTGGTAACATACTGATAGTTTTGATATAGTATACTATGAATCGTCATTTTGGGTATGGTATAAGCTCATTTATAATATAAATTTAATTTAATTTAAACAAATAAAAGCAAAGATGAACCAAAACTCTACTTGGCATAATACAAATAGTTGGACTTAACCGGGCAGACAAAGCTATATATTTTTTTTAAATAAAAAAAAATAATTTTAATATTTTAGACAATACATTACATGATAAATAAAGATTAACCGTGGTCCCGTAAGGAATGACGTGTTAGTGTGGAGAGTGAACATATAACCATGAGATCATGGGTTCAAACTCCGATGCCTCTAGGTCCATCTGCTACATATGGTTGTCGAGCCTAGTTTGCACTGTATTAGGTTAACCCAGAGTGCACTCGTTGAGTAGCGGGTGCGAGTTCCCATGTTATTAAAAGAAAAATATTGTAAAGAATGATTTGGTGGCGTGAAAAGTGAAATTATGTGAACAGTTCGCTTAATATAATATTTGAAATGAGAGTTTGATTTTTTATTTTTAAAAAATAAAATTGATGAATAGTAAAAATATTTAGGAAAAATCTGAAAAAACATACAAATCTTTAAATTTATATTATAAGGATTTGTTAGTTTGAAATATTTTTTTATATGATTTATGAGGAATTCTATCAATCATTAAAATAAAATATACTACTTATTATATATACTGAGAATTATTGAAAAAAAAAATTATTGGAAAACAAGCTTAAATAATTGTTACAATTAATTTCAATTTCAATTTTTTACTTTTTAGTATATGACTACAAATAATTACACTAAATTAATTATAGTAGTTATTTGTATCCATAAAATATTAAAGAAATAAAAATATTACATTTTATTACAAATACAACAAACCAATTAAATTCAAAATAATTAATTTTTAATGACAATACAAAAAAAGAAATAATGTAATTGGATAGGAGGGAGAGTACTATTTAAGATGTGTTTGGTTGGACATTAGGATTTTGAGTTAGAATTTTGAATATTAAAAAAATTAAATTTGAATAATTTTATAATAGTAGTAATATAAATAGATATTAGTATAATATTTTAAATATAAAATTATTTTTTATATAATATAAAATTTTAAAATAAATATTTAATTTAATATTTTGATTTTTTTTTAAAAAATAATACTCCATCTGTCTCATTTATTGTATCTATTTTTTTATTTTTATATGTCTCAATTATTTTGTTAATTTTTTTTAAAAAAATTATACATTTGAATTACATATTAAAATTTTTAATTTATATATATATATTTTTAATTTTAATTAGAGTAATTGGTTATCTTAATTATCTAAAATTATTTATATTATAGATAATTATTTTCACTAATATATTATTAATTATTTACTAATTATACCCCTCATAAATTATCGTATCTGTAAATGAGACACAGTAGAATAAAATTCGAGCCCAAATTCCAAATCAAACACACCTTTAAAAAAATTCATACAAAAAAATAAATATATAAAAAATATTAAAATTAAGATAGTAATATGTCAATAAGAATAAAATTTATTTATAAAATAAAAAATTGCAATAAAAATCAGTAATTTCTTGTATAATTTAAATCATGATGGTTAAAACACATACTTATGATTTACAAATTTAAATATTATAGTATGTGCTAAGAAATTGTATTTCAATTTCATTCGTATTTTGGGTTTCAATAAATATGCAATTATAGAACTAATCCAATTATCATTTGAATTAATTTTGGGATGGAATCATGGAAAACACAATAATAATTTGGGTAGCAAATTTAAAAATGTGACAATACATTAATTAAAAAGTTTCAAAATTTTATTTTTAAAAATTTCCCTTTGATGCAGTTTTGGTAGTTACCAGCGCTGGGAAGGGCAGAAGAGTAATTACACACCCGATTCGCCCCTCCTCCGGAATAAATTCGAATTCAAAATGAAAGTGAGGTATGGCTATGGCGCCCGACTGCTAAAATTTTGTTTTTACGAATCATCTATCTATAAAAGCCGCCCAATTTTCGTTTAAAAAATTTGCCCATTCGCCTCACTTTCAGAGGGCTCCCTTCTTCCTTGATTTAACACAGGTCTGCTGCTGTTTCAACGAGCTTCGTCATTGCCGGAAACACCGTTATTTCCACGGCGAGTTCGTCAAATAGACCCCGCAAGGAAACTGTTCAAAGGTATTGATTGAAACGAACCCACGGGTTTCTAAACGGTGTCGAGATTCGAGATTGATTTTTGTGGTTGTTCTTCGATAGTGAAAGTTGCTATGAATTATCGCAGTTGTGCAGTAGTACTTTAATTCTTCCTTTAAGTAGATTTCGTCTGTGTTCCTATTCCCTTACGAACGAGTTTTTGAAATTTAGGGTTTAATATGAATATTTGGAAGAAATCTGAACAATTGGTATCTACTGACGGTTTTATGTGCTGTATTGTTGGGGTTGTGTTGTTAGATACAATGCCGGAGGCCAGGGATCGATTGTTGAGGGAAGAAGATCCGGTAGAGGCCTACAGCCGGAGGAGATTTTCCCGGCCTAGCGGGAGGGATGCTGGGAGAGTTGGTCCAATATTATTTGTTCTAGAAGACGGAGACGGCGACATTGAAGGGGGATCAGCTGCAGGAGGGCGTGGCAGGTGGAGAGACACGCCATTAGTGAGTACGCCTCTAAGAATGGGAGTGACAGGGAGGGGGAGAAGTGTTCTTGGTGCTCCAAGAGTATGGCGAACTCCTCAGATCACAGGCCGTGAAAACCTGTCGCCGCTGGGGAGAGGTGTACGAAGCAGCCGAGGCCGTGGAAGTGTCCTGCCGTCGTGGTATCCGAGAAGACCACTCAACGATATAACTGCGGTAGTAAGGGTAAATTCTCTGTTTACTATATACTTTCGAAGATTTGATATATCTTGTGCTGTTTTGTTTCTTGGTATTCATTTGATTGTGGCTGTTGCTGTTTGGAATCTTGATTACAAACTATGCTTTCATGGCTGGTTGTTTGTGCTTGTCGATTTTCATCGCTGGCGACCTTATTTAGGCTGCCTTTCATATCCATTGAAAATTTGTTGGGACAAATTGATCTTGTTTCTGTTAGTTTGCTATATTTCTCTTCAGAGTTTTTTTATGCTGATGATCTTATTTAGGCTCTCTTTCATATCCATTGAAAATTTGTCGGGACTAATAGATCTTGTTTATGTTAGTTTGCTATATTTTCCCCTTTCCTCTATCTATCTAAATGCTTGTGTATTTGTGTGTGCATGTTTGCGTGATATACGGTGCAATTTAGGTGGATTTGATCTGAGTATTGATTGATGATTGCTTAGTTGATGGCTAGTTATGCTCTCACGCAATTCGTATTGATTTGAGGCTTTTGCAACATCGATCAAACTGTAATCCTACTTGCCTTGCCTTGCCTTGTAGTTCTTGTTTTTGGCTGCATCATTCTTGGATACCAGTTTTTGTAATCTGCATTGATTCGAATAGTTATGCTTGTAACTTGCAATGTATATACGGCTTACTGTGTTCTTGATTATTTGATTGGATGGATCTAACTATAAAAATGTCGACAATGTATTTGAGGAATATACTGGGGTGGTTCTATTAGGTGATGGAGAGGAGAAGGGAGCGACGACAAAGAATAGGCGAAGGCCAGCAGAGGGAGGGAGGTCCTACTCTCCAGGACCGGACGCTGCATGACTCACCGGCACCTGCATCACGTGCTCCTCTAGAGCACAACGACGTTTCTATGACAACCCCTTGTCAGTCGGTTATAAGCAAGCGCTGTCCAATGAGCATCAATAAAGTGCAGAAGATATTGCTCGATATCGCCCATGGAGATTCTTCTTGCCTAACCCCACAGAAGAAGCTCCTGAACAACATCGACAGAGTTGAGAAAGTGGTGATGGAGGAGCTGAGCAAGCTGAAGAGGACGCCCTCTGCCAAAAAGGCCGAGAGGGAGAAAAAGGTCCGGACACTTATGTTGATGCGATGATATAGGATATGATATGATACAATGTGATATGTCGATTCTGATCCTCAACCAAGGTTGAGACAGCATTGCTTGTGCAGGGAACCCAAGGGTCGGGGACGGGTGGCCTGGATTGTATGGCTGATCATTGGCTGATGATCGAACTAACTTTCTTAGTTATATGATCATCGCTCGATGACACACACACACCCTCTTTATCATTTTGAATTCGAGTTTGGATTTGCATCGTTATCGCGATGTTTCTTTCAAGTTGGTGCCGTTATGATTGTGTAGGTGAACGAACGAATGAGGCTTTTCATTTTGGTTGTTATAGAACAGATGGATGGATGGATGGATGTGTACATAATAAAGATTTTGATGTGCTCAATTCTGGTGTTTGGATGTTCCATAAGGTGTTGTGTTCTGTTCTGGTTTAGTTTTTTTAAGTGTAGAATTTTTGTGTTGTAGCTCTGCAAATGCTATTCTGTTCTGGTTCTGAGCAGGCAGGAATTAGATAGATAGATTCATATTTTAATGATCATATATTAGATTTTATTGTTAGATAGATTATCTTTAAAATTTAAGGGTTGGGTTTTGATTTTAATTTTTATTTCTCTTTTTCTATATAAAATGTCTTAGGTAATTTTATTTATTTATATATGACTATGCATTTTAATATTATTTTTAAATTTTAATTAAATCATTGAATTATTTTTATTAAATTTTCTAATCTACATTAAGCGGATAAAGGGCGTAGATATTTCTATTATAGTTTAAGAGAAAAAATAACAATTTCAAAATCTTATTAAGATGACAATTTTGGGCCGACCAGATTTTTTCGTGTCAGATCGGCTTGGTTCCGTTTATTTATTTCGGCCAATAGTTGTAACATTAAATTTCCAACATTAGATTATAATTTTAATTTTGTTTTGTTATACTCCCTCTATCAACATCTTATTTATTCGTTTCCTAAGATGCATGTAGATTTTAGTATATTAGTATTATATTGATATACATAAAGATTATTATACCCCTTTAACGTTTATGATATTAAGTGGTGTTATTCGATGATATTTGTGTAATATTATACAAAGGGTGATGTAATTTTATATTTTAGTGGAAGATACATTTACTTAAAAAAAAAAAATAGATATAGACAGACTAAAATAGCAAAATTGATGAATTAGCTGCGGCGGAGAGAATATATTCATTTTTCTTTTATATAAAAGTATTTTTAAATATATATTTAATTTATTAAATTTGGTCAGGTCAGGCACAGCACTCATCTTACTGTGCCCGGGCATGGCGTGGTTCATTTGCACTGCAGGTTAGACATGGTTCAAAAATTTTTAGGCTTATTTTTTTAGGCCAAAATACAGTTTTTTCGTGCTGGATTCGGATTGAATTTTTAGATCATATCTATTTTTGCCAATTCTAAATCGTATCTTATTTAAAAATAATATTTATAATTATATTAATTTTATATTATACTCCCTAAGACAAGATATTTTAGATAGTGTAGATTAATAAGTTATTAATATTAAGTTATGATATTGTTTTATTTATTTTGTATATGAATAGTGCAGTTGATATTTTAAATATTTTTATAATTATATGTCAATAAAATATGTAATATGGATAATAAAATTTTATACAAATTAATAAACAAAATATATATATTTATTTATAATTAATTTTAATAAATTTTAAATATAGATACAAATATTTTGTTGAGAATATAGATAGAAATAAAAGAATTTTGAATAAATTTTATACATAATAAGTTAAAAATTTAATTAAATTGATTTGTATTTGTATTGATTAAGTATGAATAAATTTATAAAATGATATACTATATTTTAAAATAAATATAAATATATACTAGTTGGAAGAAGAAAAGGAATATAATAACTTGTCTCCCTCTAACACAGAACAGAAACACATGTTCTGATCCTTCAAGTACTCTATTCATTCGGCTTGTGCGTGTGGTGTGTTTATCTCCATATATACAGAGTTACATACACGTTGATTATTATATTATTGTTTACATAGATATAGATATAGATATAGATATAGATATAGATGTATGGTTTCTTGTTTTTATTGATATATATCATCAGATCCCGAAAAGGATCCTTAATTAATTAATTGCATTGGTAGGATATAAATATGACGAGGATGAGGAATGGCGGCGCGGGCGGGCGAGCCAGAGGCCGGTGAGGGCGCGCAGGCGGTGGAAGTACTCCGCCATCACCAGAAAGCTCTGCGCCGATTGCCGGACTGTCAGGATTCCCTGCACCTGCTCAAGGCTCTGCTGCCTCACTGTATCAGCCTGCAGATCAGATCAAAACACCATTAATTCAATTAATTAAAATTGTTATGGAATTAATGAAATTGTAGGTACCTGAGTGAGCAAAGCCTGGAGATGGGCGGCGAGTTTGTGGGTGGCCATAGAGATAGAGGAGATGTCTGAAGTGATGTCTAATATTAGGGTTTCAGTGAGAGATTGGTGGAGAAGGTGGAGAGCCTGGGTTAGGGCTTGCTCGGATTGGCGCGTGGAGTGCTGCACGCCGCACACCATTGCAGCCTGCTCCTCTGTCAGTCCCTGCTGCTGCTCCTCCTCCATCAATTGATCTATTTGCCCAACCACTATCTGCAATTGCATCATTATGATCAATCATCATCACTTATATATGTATATCATAATTCAGCATGCATGCATGACATAAGATCGATGGATCGATGGGCCTGGGCTTTTGTATTTGGTAGATAGAATATTGTTAATGGGAAGACATAGTACTCCATTAGCTAGATACAAGTACAGCAGGAGGAAGAACATGTTTGTGTAAGAAAAGACAGTAGTCAGACCAGAATCAAGAATCAAGTACGTACGTAGGTGTAGGCTAGGTAGGGTGGGGGTGGGAGTAGGTAGGTAGGTGAAGGTTTTATTTGTAATTTTGCATGTATGCTGCAGCTGCTTTTTTCTGTGGGATGAAAGTCAGACCCACTTCCGATTGATAGCCTTAATTTCGTCAACCCTTTTGACCTTTCCACACATTTCTACATGCATATAATCTTCTTACAACACACACTATTATTGTCATTTCTGTTCTTATTACAGAATTTTGTTTAGTTCCAAGTCTTTTTTAATTTGGAATTAAAATGATATTACTCATGTCCTCCTCCAAATAAGTCATATTTGGAGTTTTTTAATAGATTACAAAAAAAAAAAAAGAGGTAATCAAACAAGAAAAATGAGAATAAATTTAGATGACAGATAAAGTATTATTTTTACTAAAATAAAAAAGAGATATATTGGAGTGTGACTGATAAAAATGATATGAAGTAATAATAATCATAATAATAATAAGATTTACTGAAAAAAATAATATATATATATATCTATTCTAAGAATCATTTCACTACTAAAATACCTCATTTCAAACTATATCATTTTTACTTTCTAAAAGATACGAAAAGTAGCAATATATATATTTTGTATATTCTCAGCATAGTAACACTCGCCATTAATTAATTATCCATTTTAAGTTGATATGACCTAATTAATCTTCTTCTTGAATTAGGGTTTTAGCTAGTTTGACATGCACACACAAATACATATATACATACCTTAATGAGCTCCGATGGCCGGAAACCGCCCATCCACATTAAGCAGCGTTCGGCCGGAGTCTTCCACATGCCGGAGAGGATGTGGAAGACATCGGATTTCGCCGCCAAATTCTTGAGATTCATCAGATGGCCATAGTGTGCCAAGCAACTTTCCACGTAAATTTGGAGCTCGTTTTCCGGCAAGTGGTTGTGGAGAGCATCCCGGAGCACCACCATCAGCTGGTGGTGCTCCTCCAGCCACCGCGCATACTCCATGTCGAACATTAATGCAGCCTCTGCAATCTCACCGGTGAATTTATAACAAAGGTAAATAACTAATATATGATTCGATTGACTTGTATATTAATTTAAATGAACAAAATTAAATGATGACATAATAGGATATTCTTATTTTAATTTGTTCACTCAAATATGTTTTAACTATCATGATTTTCATATATATAACATATTTTATTCTCTTAAGAAAAATCAACATTCAATATAAAATAATACTACCTTCGTCCGGCTCTAGAGGTCTTATTTGTTTTTTATGCATTGATATTTTAATATTAATTATTATATCAAAATGTAGTATACATTAAGAAAAAATTGCAAAAATACTTCTCTTATAAACTAGTAGGACATTTGTAAAAAAAAATTATACAGATATAAGAATATTTTTAATATTAAGTACAATCAAGTAAAAGGTAAATGTGATCCTTAGAGGCAGACGAATGGTTTATTTTTTATATAATTGATACAATTTTTTATATCCTACATAAAAAAAATAAATAAATAATAAAAATACATCACATACAAGGTATTATAAATAGTATTATGAGTTAGGTAATAAAAGTTAAGGATGTAATTGTATTTTTATATAACTGAATTCGTTCATTCCATGTTGAATTACGGATACCTGAATTTATGCTGCCTGAAAAATGGCCTGTTTGATCAGAAGTTCCACCCACAAAAAATCCCTAATTAATTGCATAAAATTGTCTGTTAGTTAGTTAGTTAGTAAAATGATTCATTTAAATAACAAATAATTGAATTATTTTTATCAGTTAATTAATTACTTGGGATCTTGCCCTTTGCAATTCGTGTTCCAATTGAGCAAGTCTAATGCTACTGGATTCCAGCTGCTGAACATAAGCCTGCATGCAATTAATTAACACTCTAATTACTCTTAATTATATTATAGTAATTATTTATATTAAACAAATTAGACTCTTAATTAATTACCTTTTTCCTAAGCCTGCTTTTTCTAGCTGCTTCTCTATTCTGAGCAAGCCTTCTAAGAGTCTGCGCTTTTATATATATTTATATGGAAATTCCAAACAAAAATTGAAGTGGATTTATTTAAATAAATAAATAAGACCTTAGGGTCTGGTGTTTTAGGCCCTTCTTGGTCAGAACTTGAAGTAGGCCCTTTTCGATTTTCGTCACGCTGCAAAACAAAGGGAAATTTTTTAAAATAAAATAAAATAACATAACAAATATTATATTATATATATATATGATATGATATGAGGTAGTATGTAAGAAAAAAAAAAAAGAAAAAGAAAGTACAAGATCGGATTTACAAACAGTATTGAAATGCAAAATTACTAACCTTAACCACTTTTGTCTTATCAGAATTTCTAGGGTTTGACTCAATTAGTAGCATTGGCAGCTGAGGCTCTGCTGCTTCTTCTGCGGGCATCATCGTCATCTTGGTGCTTGAAGCTGAAACTAATGATCCATTGGTAGTTTCCTACCAATTGACCAAAAATTAAAATCAATTAATGATGGATTTTGCATTGTAAGAAATTGAATTTTGGATGGATCGATCTTAATTTGAGGTGATTAATTGATACCTTGGTTGAAGATGGCGATCCATGCACGGGCTGAGAAGGGAATGTGTTGATTTCAGATATCTCTGACATCGAAAACAACACCATCCAATAATGGATATATCAACAAGAAGAAGAAGAAATTATTATATACTATTTCATTGCAAAAATAAAAAATTGGAGATGGCCATGAGAGGATTTGATCGATCTGGAAAAGAAAGGACAGTGAAATATACATATATATAATTTCAAAAGGGGTGAATGAATTGGGAAACGGTTTGGATCTTTTGGTTTTTACCTGAGGGGAAATCATTTTCATTTGATTCTTCGAAGAAGTAAAATTAATTAAAGGGGCAGTGAAAATCTGTTCATCGCCTGCTGCCCGGAGATTCCTTATTCAAGATTTCTTTTTTTTGTTTGAGAAAAGTAATTGTAGAGAGAGAGAGAGAGAGAGAGAGAGAGAGAGAGAGAGAGAGAGAGGGAGTTGTTATAGTATATACTACGAGGTGGATGATTTTGGGCATCCAAGTGTTGGAGAAAAGCTCCATGGAATTGGAATTGGAATTGGAATTCCCCCAAATCGTGATTCGCCATTGCAGTAGCTGCTGCTGCTGCATCTTTGCTTCTGCAAAATTTATATTTTGAATCGAATTGAGAGAGAGAGAATTGGGGGAAATGAATTGAATTGAATTGAATTGATGATGGATCGAGTTTTAATTTGAGTAGTTGGATGATCGATCTTACTTACATCATGTTGAAGGAGGTGGACGATGATGATGAATTCGAGGATGACGATACTCCTCCTCCTCCTCCTCCATAGGACATATGATTCTGCTGCTGCTGCTGCTGATCTAATTGGACTAAATGATTATGATTCTTCTGCACCTCCATCTCCATCTGTTGTTGAAATTCCATGAATAAATAAATTATAATCAGCTTTCTTCCTGTGATGAAGATGATGAAGATCGATCGATCGAGATTGCTAATTATGTCCTCCTATACTTTCTTCGATTCTCAACACCATATTCTCTCTCTTTCAAAAACCATAGAGAGAGAGAGAGAAGACAAATGGTGTTTGTTTTAAATTTCTCATTTTTATTTTTCAGACGAATGATAGCAGAAGAAGAAGATGATGACCACGACTTTTTAAGTAATTTTGGCTGTATTTTTATATTTCTTTATTATTACAAAATATTGCACTACTTTAGTAGAAATACACACTAGTTTAATTTTTTTATTTGAGGAATTTTTCAATATAAGACTTTCACCCAACAAACAATATTGTTTTTTTATTTTTTATTTTACTTTTTACATTAGGTATATATAAGTATAGACCAATATAAAAAATAATATTTTATATTTCAATTATTGACTTTTGAAGTGAATATAATATATATTATATATATACATATTGTATTTTTTTAATAGAAAAAATATAGTATTTAAATTCTTTTTGTGAAATAACAACGTAAAATTAGATTTTAGTGTAATAAAATAAATAGAAATCAAGTGTAAAATCTGAGAAGTAAACACACCCTAAGGGTTAATTAAAGTATTGTTGAAAGATTATTTTTTTAGAATATAAAATAGATGGAAATTAGTTATAAATTTCAGATAAAGAATGTGATTAATGGAGAGAGATAACGTTGAGAATGATTATTGTTAATTAGACTTTTTGATAGATAAAATTGTTGAATTAAACAAAAAAGGAAATTATAATAATCGGGATTAGGTAAATCATCAACTACCTTGCTTCTACTTAATGGAACATCATATCCTTAATTCATTAATATTCATTTATTTTTATTAAAAACTGTGTAAAATAAATCCATCAGCAGATCTTTTACATTTTTTATTAGGTAATTTTTACACATTATTATTATTTCGCAAACTTTTACCAAAAAGAAATCATTAAATAAACAACACATCAATTTATTTATTTGTACCGCGAACAAAATCTAAAAACTACAATGTAATATTCAATATTGTTAGATATTACTCCCTCCGTCTAAAAAAAGGTGCAACAACACGGACTTTTAGGTGAGTAGTATTAAATAGGATAATTTAGAAATTAAGTGATGTGATGGAGAGAGATATATATTTTATTTTTTTATTTGGACGGTGCGAGTAGAGATTAAATATAATTATTTATTTCCTATTTTGGAAATATTGCAGGGTGTTTGAGACATATATTTGGACGGTGCGAGTAGAGATTAAATATAATTATTTATTTTCTATTTTGGAAATGTTGCAGGGTGTTTGAGACATATAAAAACAAAATGCTGGAAGTAGAATTCACAGTGAAATCAAGACCAATTTGTAAATGGTTATTGTCAAATGTATGCGGAAGTTTATATTTTTGTGTATGTATATATATAATTGACCGCCCATGTAGTTTTAACAACAATAATGTATTATGTATAATAATTGCAGAGACTAAATGGAGTCAAATGTATGATTACATGTATTGTCTAAAATCAAATTATTTCTTTTATTTGTCGTAATTTGACCCATCATTAATTATAATTAAAGGGAGGAAATTATATAAAGATATTTGTCTTAATTAATAATATATATATATATATATAATGAATACATTGAGATAATTAAACTTTACAACAACTAAAATATCTGAATTAATCATATATACAATGGAGGATCTAAATAAATAAATAAATACTAGTACTAAACTAGCTTAATAATTGTATTTTAATTAAGTAAAATGTCACTGATTCAATTAATGCATTGTAGACAATATCATTTAATATAGTTCACTTTTTGCAAAATTGTCCATAACTATCATTCAAAGATGATTTTTTATCTATATTTTTTTACATGCGGACATTTTATACAATATTTTTGAAAATATAAAGAATATCATGCATTTTTAAAATACAAAGAAAATTTAAATTGAGTTTAAGATCACATTAAAGTCATGAACAATTTTATCTTTTATTAATAACCTTAAACTGTATTCTATGTATATAATAATAATAATAAACAAAGAGAAGAAAAAAATGTAGCAACGGTAGAAGTAGTTTCTTAGGTTTGTTTATTTAGAGGTTGATTTTGTATTTTAATTTTGATTTTAAATTTGAATACTTGTTATTATTGAGATATTATATATTATTAAGTGTTTATTTAGAGGTTGATTTTGTATTTTAATTTTGATTTTAAATTTGAATACTTGTTATTGAGATATTATATATTATTAAGTTTGTATCGTTGAAATTTATAAGATTTTCTTTTATTATTAACTACATTCAACGCTAAAATATTAAAAATAATAATATGTTTTTCTTACACTCAATTCGTTAGTATATCCAAAGACTTCTCCAATTTGAGATTTTGGCCACTACTTTGTCATGTCAACTTTGTTTATGATTAATACTTTTACTCACATGTTTATGATTTTAATGAAATTTTATATTCGCCATTCGATTATGTGTTATTATTTCATTCAAGGTTTGCTTTCGACTATAAATCTATCAAGGGTCTTATTTTAAATTTGAGAGCTCAACTTTCGATTATAATTTCATTAAAAGACTATATTTACTCTAACGGTGTTAACGGTTCTATTTTCAATTCTAACAACGTTGAAAGTCTTGCTTTTGATTTTCAATACGTTGAGAAATATATATTTTATTATAATGTTGCTCAGATTCATACTTTTTACTCTAATTATGTCGAAAGTTCTATTTTCGATTCTAACAACATTTGGAGTCATTTTTTTTTTACTCTAATTATATTGATGGTCACATTTTCGATTTTAATAGCATTAAATGTCCTATTATTTTACTCTAACTCTACTGAGAGCTCTAACACCGACTCAAAGGATTATTTTAGGAGGATCACCGCTAATTTCGTTTAAAAAATTCAAATTGTTTATGTGACACCCCTTATCAAAGTAGTGTATGATCACACGAATCTTCGCTAAAAAGTGAAAAATCCGTAGAGTAATTCTAAGGAGATTTTGAAAGATTGAAAGTTACTGCCAAATTTGCATACCAAAAAACCAAGTAGTGAGCATGACCATTGATAATATGAGCCATCAACTAGGTGAAAAGTTGGCACTCCACGAGTATCAAGATTTCTGGAAGTTAACATCAAAGGTTGTTTAGGGATGCCCAAGCAGCCCGAAACCAAAAAAATTAAAAACGGTTTGCACTTTTTACACGAGCAAGAAGAAGATTCCGACATTGGGGAAAAACCGCATGAGATCTTCTTGGCTGAAAATTAGATATGAAGGTGGATCAATTATTCTGTGTGTTAATCGAGATTTAGAGTGGATTCTCTCGTATCAGATGATTTCAAGATAAATGGTATACTAATCCGCGCCAATCAATATTACCGTAGTGCATCCAAGGAGATCCCAGGGATCAGCCCTGTTTCCGGCAGCAACTAAAAAATTTGCCTCCAAAAAGAAAATACAAGTATGACGCATAAACTCTATGGACTAGGATTAGGTGGTTATTACACCACACCTCATGCATCTCTTAGAGATTAGTTGCATTGCGAATAAGAAGTTGAAGAAATCTAAACCTCTTATAAGGTTGTAGGATATGAGAAAACAACACTGACTCCAAACTACCCGATTGAACAAAGAACAACATGTGGAACAATGTGTCCGGTAGCAGACCAGCCACAGGTAGACACACCATTGGACATATTGCGGGACGAACATACTACGGGAAGGCATACCACATACAAATATCTTGCGTCGAGAATACATATCGTAATGATGGAGGACTGGATTTGTGTCATTCACACCCCTTAAAAAATGAAGGGGTGATCCAATCAACTACAAATTTGAAGGATGACCATACATGACCCTATGATAGAAGCCCTTGACTTGACGACAACAAAAAGTCCAAGATCAATCTCACTATCATTACTATATATCGATCCAGATTTGAAGCTACAAGGTGCTCTACAATATCATAATGATTTCAAGGTGGATGGTATACTAAGGGGCGGATTCGAGTCTACAATAGAAAATACGAGTACCTAGATATTAACAAGGAATCTCAATTCTATACATTTTGATTGTTGAGTACAAGATCAAATTCGGATATTATTTTTAAATAGTTTTGACATCAATGCCGACAAGCTCATATCAAATAAACGGTCGATTTTTTGCGAATAACATGTATATTTAAGGAGACCAAATAATGTGATGCGTTTATTTTAGGTCTTTAATTGTACAAAATAATAATAATAATAATAATAATAATAATAATAATAATAATAAATCAATTATATGATTACTTTGTTGAATAATACAAGGCCATTGAACAGAAGACCAGTTGACATAAAGCCATTTAATCATGCATTCCATATAATGTACAATGTGGTTTAAAAAATGTGTATGGCTATTTGTGATTTTTAAAATTTCCACACTAAGCCCTTCATCGATTGGTTAAAGTCTAACGTAGAATTAATATATTAAATTTAAATATTTTGTTTAGTTCAAATACTCCATAAAATTTTAGTCGTAATTATAATTAATGAGGTAAACATAACGGATGAGAAATTTCCTAATTTAGAATTTGAAAAAATACAAAAGTCGGGTCGTTTATTATTATTATTATTATTCAAACCTATACGGATGAATCATAGGTTAACTTCTATTTTTGTAGATAAATTATAAATTATGATTAATATTTTGGATAGACTTTTACTAAGTTTGGTATAATCTTGATTTGTGCTAATCATGTGGGTCATTGATTGTGAAAATCCATGAATTAAAGAGATTGTGATGTAATTATAGGCGTGGAAATGAAAAAGTAACAAGTTAATTTGTGATTCATGTTTGATCATCTATTAATTAAAGGGAACAAGATATTGGACTAAAATATCACAACTTTTATTGCTGTATTAGAGAATTAAAGTCCAAAGGCTACTATATACATATTTTATTTGATTAAAAATAAATTAAAATTAAAATTTTTAATGAATGTATCATACAAGAATAGACCGTGTGTAGGTCATCCCATAGATCTCTCTCTTACAGGCCAGGCCACATGAGGCCTAGTCTATAAATACTTTGTAATTTGTTATTGATAAATAGAGTGTGGAAAGCAATTTAAAGATGATACACAAAATTAAATTGAATATTATGCATTATAATAATTAATCAGAAAATTGGAAAAATGTAAAATGAATGATTATAAAAGGGACCATGTTGATCAAACTATCGAAAGGAATGGCAATTAATATTATATTATACAAGCCTAAGCCTTACCTTGATTAAATATAAGACAAATTGAGGACGACTTTTGACAATTGTCTAACTCGTTCAATTGTTTTTAATAGTGAAACAATAATTATAAAAGTATTCCCTAACATATATATATATATACTCCACTATAATTAATTATAGGACAGCTTCTTAGAATTTATTTTTACAAAATTACATAATACAAATCATAATGGAGCATGTTCACATACATGATAACAGAGCCATTTCCATTTCCATTGATTGATTGAATTTTCATTTGCATAGAACTAACAAGTTGTTGTACGATGAATCAAGAGACAACAAGATCCAAGACAAAAAGCCACAGCTCCGCGAGCACGTACGACCTCGTCCAACAGATGCATTTCCGACAAATACCCTGCGATCCCTACGTGGAGGCGAAGCTCGGGAACTATCAATGCAAGTCGCGCCACTTCGAGAAGAAGATGAACCCCGAATGGAGCCACCAAGTGTTCGCCGTTTCCAAGGAAAAGATCCACGAGTGTTCGTCCAAGACAAGGGAATCGCGGGGCGGGACAATTACCTCAGCGAAGTGGCGTTCAATATGCACAAAGTCCCGACGAGGATCCCGCCGGAGGGCCACAAGCATTTTCGCCGTGCTGTGCCTGTTTGGAGCCATTTGTCACAGGTTGACATTCCAGCCCCAGGTTATCGGCCATAGTCCGTCCCATGTGTGCGAACCCCTGTCCTATATGGCTGATTGATAGCTTAGGTCTTGATGCAAATACGTGTTCCGCATGATTCTTCCATATTGTATGGTATGGTATATTCCAAGCGCGTTGCGCACAGGGGATGGCCGGTCTGAGCCTCAGCGCAAGCGTGGCCTAGGCACCGGGCGTGTCAACTTCCGGACACGTTGCTCTGTATTTGACTCCATTTTGGATCGTCGTGCTCCTGACAGTCCTGTTCTGGCTCAGGCACCCGAGATTCAGAAGCAAGACGCCTTCAGCTCCCAACGATTTCTTCAGACGGCTGCCGTCTCGGGCAGACAGCATCCTGTAAACACAATTCTCTATCGTATACAAAATACGAGTTCAACAGTAGCAGCTATGGCGAACATAACCTCTCTACATACATATCATATCATATCATATATAAGAGCACAGATTATTACTTGCCTCTGCCTGTCTTCCTTCAAAATACACACACAGATTCTAACTAATAACCATTCACATAATAAGCAAATTTCATGAAACATAGGATCACAGTAGGTAGGTACCTTAGAGCATACAGTCTGTCTTTGCCGGTAACCTTCGGAAGAAATTCAGCGGCACGGAAGGAAGCTTGTGCCTGAACCTGGGGTGCCTCAGCATGTAGAATCCGGCGAGGAGCGCCACCACTTGGAATGGTGTGACGTAGAGAACGATGGCAGCGACCAGACAGAATATGACAAACAAGGCTGTCGCCCTCGGGTCTCGCCAGCTCAGCAGCAGCTGCAGTCTCTCGCCCTGCGTCGCCATGTCGCCCACCACGATCTGAATCCTCCCGGCAATGCTTCTGAGGCGATCGTATCTCATCCTGACAATATCTGCAGGGCGGGAAGTCGGGAAGGTGTCGAACTCCTCGTCCAGCTCATCTGCAGGAGCACTGTCCGCGCAGGAGAGGCGGGTGTCCATGTGCGGGGGATGTCTTATCCTCCATCTATAGTACCATACGCCGATCAAGAACAGGTAGAGGAAAATAGTCGGCAGAATAAGCTCAGGATACATAACCAGAATGACAAACAAGATGTGGATGAGAACCGTGGTGATCGGGTTCTTCCAATGGCATATCTGATCGAACCATTTCCCAACTGCGATTATCCCGCTCAAGACTCCCATGATACGGAAAAAGTTCGCCTTGCTTCTTCGCATACTCCACATGTGGGACCCGACGTCGAGCATGTACTCTACAACTTCCTTTCTCAGAGGCGGCTCAGCTCTGTTTAGCCGGATGGAGACAATTTGAGTGGCCTGAAACCTCAAGCTGTCGAGCTGGGGGACCGTCAGGGGATGGATGTAGTGCATCTTGGGCAACAATGGCTGGGAGTACATATGCATCATGTTCATCAACGACGAGCATGTGAATCGAACGGCTAAATGAATTTCGCCCATCTTTTTAACACCCGAAGGATGCAAGACGAGAAGAGGATATGTGTGAGTGTAGACGCGGTCCGTCTCCAGAGTGGAGAGACGAATTCGAACTTTCCCGATTCTTAAATCCCTTCCCGCTTTATCTCCGCCTTGCAAGTGACAATTATCGAAGACGCCGATAGTGACAACTGTGCACGGATCAAAAACTTCCCACGTATACTGCTCGTTCCATTTTGGAGTAAAGCTGTCGACGATTGTCCTCGTCCTGACCCACTTCTGTCCATATTTGGCAACACAATAAGCATCCGTCGAAGCCCGTCCACCCTCTCTGGGCTTCATTGGGGCAAGCCCGTGAGCGCTCAGAATCCCGAGCTCAAGAACACCGATGCTTGACTTCCACAGCTGTTTTGCAGTTGGCCTAAGGTCGCTGCTGTAGTGCGTCGATTCGTCAAGAACATGATACCCGCCTTCCAAACAAATCCTCATATGAATCTTGCTCGCAAACTTCACTTCCTTCTTCTTCTCCCCTTCGATCATGACGTGTTTCTCGAGATTATACCATCTTGTGTTCACGGGTTTGTGATCTAATCTCCGGTCGACGTACTGCAAAGGAATCGTGCATCGTCCAAGAACTTCATCCTTATTGGGAGCGACTCTGTCCTCCACGCTCAATATCAATGGCTCTTCAAATGGCTCGGCAGCCACAAACATTAAATCCTCATTCCACATAGGATTGATAGATTTGCTCATCGAAACTCTTGTCCTTAACGCTTGGTTTCCGAGGATGGCCTTCACAAAAACCTCCGGGAACCGACCTCTATCACTAGGAATCAAGTCCTGAGCCTCGATCACGTTCACTCTCAGATACCAAAGCTTAGGCGATAAGTAGACCTTCGACCGGATACTTGCAAGGCCATCGGCGCCACCAACAGCAGCAGCATCCGAATGCCAAGCCTCGGGAAATGCCTCGTCAGCTTGAGTTCCCCACCAAACAGCCAGCATTAGCTCTCCTCTGGCCTTCTCATTCTTTCTGTCCTCTAACCGGTACCACTGCGGAGCCAATGGACTGTCGGGGGGCACCCTTTTTGGGACCTCGTTCAAGTCGAACAGAATCCGGCCTATGAAATCATCCTTGACAAAATCCTTATCTTTAACGGTAACCTCAAGAATACTGGCCTGAATTCGATCCTTGGAGAAGGCAAACACTTGATTCCACTCGGGGTTGGACTTTTTCTCGAAATGGCGGGTAATGCCTTTGTAGTTACCAAGCCTCACCTCGACATATGGGTCGCAACTACCCGTAACATCCTTTGAGGGTAGATCTTTTGCCCGCACGACCCTAACATAGAGGTACTGCATTTGTTCGACGAGGTCATAGGTGCTTGTGAGCTTATCTCCACTAACCTTCCCGCCACCAAGGTGGGGTTTTGTCTCTTTCAACGAAAAATCTTCCGGCAGCGGCCTCTGCATTTTTCTTCTTTGTCAAAGCTGCAAAACAGAGAATGATCAATGAATGGATAAGCTCAAAAATGTGATCTTCAATTCAAGAAACAAGCATCAGTAAGAAGAAAGGGAAAGAACAAACAAACCTACTACTAGGATATATATATCTATCCTTCCTTGTATTGAATGAAAGAAGCAAAAAACTCCTAATCAGAGCTTCAGATCCTTAAAAGCCTGTGGCTAAAGCAACAAGCCATAGCATTAGCTACACAAATGATGTTGCACATAACACAAAAATTGAACAAAATGTTAGCACAAGATGTAGAATGCAAACTCAGAATTAAGACATTTTAGTTGAATGAGCATAAATTTGACAGAAAATTAGCAAAGCTTATCCTTCAATGTAAAAAAGTTGCTCCACATGGAAAATCTGAACATAATATATATATATATAGATGTCAGAGGGGTTGCAGATTAGTAAACTTATGAAATTGCTGAAAAGTACATACATAGTCATAGTCTTCACTGATGAGGGGAATCCAATCGAATCGAAGGTTAAATAATAATATTAGTCAAGTCAGTACTACCTACAAGAACATGAATTGAGACCCAGAAAATTAATCAAAGGTCCTTTAGATCTAAGCTGTGGAACCAAGGGAATGAAATTGGAATCGTAACTAAACTGTAGTAAACAAGAAGTGGAATCAAGAACAAGAAGCAAGCATTGGAAATTACAATACAAAACATGGAACGGTTTTTACATCAGATCCCAGAAAAGTGAAGCCTTTCAAAGTCCACATCGTGTACTTGGAATAATCTATAAAAAATATAAAGAAATAGACATACAAAAGGTGTAGATCTTTGATTCTGTAGTGCAGTGAAAACCCCAAGCAAAACAACACATAGAGAATAAAGCGTAAGAGAGAGAGAGAGAGAGAGAGAGAGAGATCCTGATACGAATATACCTTGAAGGAAGGTTGACGGTGAGGTTGTTCCAGGGGTGGATTGAAAGAATGGGGAAAAAGCAGAGAAGTGAGAGAGAGAGAGAGAGAGAGAGAGAGAGAGAGGGTAGAAAAGGAAACGAAAGGGGTTTTGGGTCTTGTTGTTTGATTAAAGCAACGCAACAAACAAATGGAGAGAGGATTTTAATTGAATTACCACAGAGAGGAGAGGAGAAGAGTGGGGGCCTTCGATTTCCAAATTTCTGACTGATTGAGCAGAGAGAGAGAGAGAGAGAGAGAGGAGAAATCTGATAAATGAGTGGTGGTGGGAGGCACCCACCCAACCCAACTCAGCAGCAGCAGCAGCAGCAGCAGCAGCAGAAGCAGAGTCGTCGTCTTCTGTCTTTCTTTACTACTGTAGCTGTAGCAGTAGCTGTTGCTGTAATCAAAGCCAGCCCCCAGCCCCCAATTACCGAATGCAGTGAGTTAGCGAGTGTGTTTGGGGGAGATGGTGGCGGTGTCTGTTGTTTACTGTTACAGTTAAATAAAGAAAAAGTAAAAACTAGAGAGAGAGAGAGCTATGGGTATGACGAGGCCTTGCTCGGCATTGGCAATGGCAATGGAACACTGCGTCACATGTGCCAAGACGCCGGTCGGGCAATTACACGTGCCGCCTCCCCACATGTCTGTCTTGCCTCATCCTCCTCGTTTATTCTTCATTATTCACATCCGCTGGGAATGTGTTTTTTTATTTATTTATTTAATTTTTTGTCGCGTTGTATTAGAAGTATTGGCGGACCTGTATAGGAGGAAAGGGACTTTTATTATTTTATTATAATTTATTTGTTTTAAAATTCTATCCCTTCTTATATTTATATATATTTTTTACATAAAATTGTGAAGATATTAGTATTATATCTAGTAGAAATAAAAAAAAATTAAAATATTTTTAAGATAAAAATATATGGTAGTGAGATATTTGTAATATAAGTATAAATTTAAAATTAATTTTAATAATAGATAGATATAAGAGTTACTTAAAAAATAAATATTTTATTTTAGAATGGACTAAAATAAAAAGTTGAATAGATAGTTAAGGGAATAATTAAAAAAATTAATTAAAAAATAAGTATTAAATTTTCTGTATATTAAGAATTTCTATTTATTTATTTATTTATTGAAAATATCAGAACTTTTATATATTAAAATTTTTGAGATGATACCGTATCATATTGAATTTTTTTGTTACTATACTAGTATATAATTTTATGCTTTCGATATATGTATCAAAATACTAAAATAATTTTGTATTTTAGTATTATAAAAAATATCCTATATTATTTTGATATTTTGTTATTAGGCTTATTCCAATAATTCAGCATACTAGATTTTTTTAAAATTTTAAAATTTTAGCATAATACCATACCAAAAATTGGATATATCAAAAGATATTTGTATGTACATTTATCATATGTGACTTTTGGGTTCAGTATCAATGTTCTCTAACATACCAAAAAATTGGATTCAGTACAAGATATAATCTGATATAAAATTTAAAAATTAACCATCCCTTTCAACGGATTCTAATTCTGCAGATTGTGATTAATGCATATACACAGACACTGGATCTACTGTCCTCTACTCACCGTGTCCCTCTCCCTCTCCCTCGTGTCATGTCTTGTCTTCTCTCATATGTGTACAGCACAACATACCTCTCTCTCTTTTACCAAGGCTTGTTCAAACTTTCATGTGTCAGTCAATAGCTTGGAAAGACAATCAATCCATTGTGTAATAATTTCTTAAAGCTGGCCTCTATAGCAGGAGAAAAGCCATCTAAAATGTGGCTATTGCAAGCATTTCTTATATTCATATGCAGGGGCATTAATAATTGTTAATTAATTAATAATGACTGAGGTAACTCTGCTTGCTGCAGTGCAGTTCTGCATCGGCAGGAGGAGGGAGGGAGGTGCATTTCTCCATTAAGTATTCTTGGCCCTTGTCTATCAAGGCATGCATCCATCCATCTCAGAACAACTAGAAAGAATCTCAATGCAAACCTATCTAGCTACAAGCCATCAGAATTTCTCTACATAGTTATATTTCAACAGGGGCATTACATACTATTCATTTGTACTACTCCATAAGAACAACATAATGGTTTGTGTTTGTTATCCTATAATTATATTATCTTTCACTTTCATACAACATGTAATGCACCGAGTCACAAGGATAGATAAGTAACTAACCTCTGAAGTTTATGATGATCACTTCACTTCAATCCCCTAAATGCTTTGCTGCTTTTGTTGGGTGAGGTGTCCATATCTCTTTCAGAAATCATACTTGTTGGCATCATCATCCTTCTTTTCCTAAACACAGAAATTTGCAAGTATGTGTATAAGCCTAGCCTGTTAGAAGTAGAATCGAACTTAAATAAAAACATATGACTGACCTGCCACAATCCAATTGAGCCTCCACCAAAGACAACAAGGGCCAGTTAGTACCTGGCTGCCTGAAAACCTTGACAACAGAGCTTTCCATGAATCTTGGATTAACATAGAAAACAGAATTCCAGCCGCAGATCTTCTTTGCACGACAAAAATATTTCCGGAAGAACACGGTAGCAACACCAGTAACCCTCAAGTGAGCAATTACATCTGATCAAATGCAAGAAACCCAACTGTTTCAACCCAACATTTTCACTTCTGAATCCTCAAAAATATGCTAGGCTAAACATGTTTTGAGTCATTAATATGCAGTTACTTGATGTCCGGATAAATCTGGTTGAACTCCCAAAAGAAGATTCTGCATTTCTCAAAATCCTAATTTTGCTGCCAACTGTGTTTTCAAATGAAGCTCCGATCAAATCCGCGTTTCTTTTGATTGTTCCTACTCATGAGAATATAATTCTTCCTTCAATCTCTCCCAAATTTCACGTCCTCCTGAATGGGACTTTACATAACACCTAAGAAATGTATCATTGGAGCAGGCGAAGATAGAGCTCAAGGTGAGGTTTGGATTCACTGCTCCTTCATTTTTGAGCCATCTATACGTCAGAAGCCTTAGCTTCAGCCTGGGAATAGTATAAGAGAGAAGGCGCGGATGAGTCACTAAATCAGACAAAGGATACCCCAAATCCCTCACAAAACAATCAATTTTCGCTGCGATAGAGTCTGTGGACTGGTTGATAATTTCAGGATATACTTTCACCATCCTTATGGCATCCTGACGACTCAATCCAGCATTCACCAAATAATCAAACCTCTCTTGGAGTTCTCCGGCTTTCCCCCGCAATGCTTTGATAGCCTTCTCCATTTCCTTCGACTTCTCAACAAAGCCTAAGTTTAATAGAAACTTAGTTCTAAGAATTTTAACTTTTAAAATCCTCTTCATCTCGGGTGGCCTCTCAATTCGTACTCCAATAACCCATTTTTTCAACACAGTGGGATCATCCATGACCATTTGGCGAAGCCTTTCCCTCCCACAATTTAATGCACACCTCATGCTGTGGAACTCTCTGACTTCACAAGAACCCAACAATAGTGGGTACGAGCGAAATATCCAACCAATATCTTCTACCGGCATCCTTATCTTCACCAAGAGCTTATAGCACCGACCTAAATTGTTCACAAACTTTGCAGCAGATAAATCTGGGAATTGAAGAAACATAGTCTGTATATCACTTTGTGTGGAGCCAAATTTCAACAACATCCCAACTATGCGGTTGGCAAATCGTCCAGATCCCTCAAACAAAAGCCCAGGATGTCGTATAATTACTTCTCCCACTTTGTCCTCGTTCAAACCCATCTTAGTTAACAAACACATGAGCTCAAGCATGCATTTCCAGCTGTAGGAAGACCCTTCGTGTATATGCTCTGCAAGCCAATCATACCCAATCCCTATGTTCTTCAACTTTTCAAGAAACTCAAGGAATTCCTTATTGGAATCTCCCCTCAGAAGATAAGGACTCGAAG
This sequence comes from Andrographis paniculata, assembly GCF_009805555.1. Taxonomy (NCBI): domain Eukaryota; kingdom Viridiplantae; phylum Streptophyta; class Magnoliopsida; order Lamiales; family Acanthaceae; genus Andrographis; species Andrographis paniculata. The sequence continues at coordinate 2,456,456 of NW_026137424.1, forward strand.
TAATAATCTTCGCAACAAGAAACTGTTCTAATCCGAGGAGCTCGAATGATCCAAGCCTCGACTTTAAAATGCTAGAATCGTGCCGGAAAAGGTCCCTGGCTTCCTTATAGATACGCCCGATTTTATCCCTACGAACTCCATAATTACACAATGTATAATAGTTCTGCAATAGAAACTGATCGTCGTTTAGAAACATCAAGTTGCGTGGAAGGAATGAAGCATACTCGGATGGTTTCAAACCAATGCTTTCGAAGAATGGCTCGAATTCATTAACAGGATGGTACCTCAAGAAACGCGCCAGCGATCCGCCAACATCACCGGCATCAATTTCCACCCTCTGCAACAATCCATCCAGAAAATCTGAGGCGTTCTTACTCATGTTTTCAGCATCTGTGAACCTCAGATTCCGAGTGGTGTGCAGGTACTCCATAAAAGCTGCCTGTGCTTCGTGTTTCGTAGCCAGTACTGACTTCTTCGGTAGCTCGCAACGATTCCCCTCGAATTCAGGAGTATCCGCCCTCTGTGCGCGGAAAAGCCTAATGAAGTGCCAAGTGTGGCGCAGCCCATTCACGTAGAGTTGAGGTTCCGACGATGTACCGTAAATATCCGAGCGGCGGCAGAGCTTGAGAGAGAGAGAATTGAGGCTTCGAAGCTTGTGGAAACCGGTCATGGGAGAGATAGATATCAATCAATCAATTACGAAGAAAGCAAAGTATGGATTCTTCAATTTGGGCAGTAAGTAATGTACAACAGTACAGGGTTTAGGGTTCATCGACTGACCGACTGACTTGCGCAGAAGAAACTCGAGGAAAAGGAGGTTAGGGACGGCCGACGGGGCCAACAAACCCAACTGCAACTCTATTTGGGACGGTCCGTTGGGCTGAGAAGGCCGTCCGGCCCATTTAGATTCGATTCCTCTCCACGCCATGGGCTCACTAAGAAAGAAACAGAGGAAGTGGCAAAAATCAATGAATGTCATTTTATGAAGAAAGAACATTATGATGACGGATGGATGGATGGATGGAACTAACTCAATACAAATATACTATTAATAATAGTAATAGTAATAGTAATGCATAAATATAAATATAAAAAGTATATAAATGCACGATTTTCCTCTTATCATTAAACTAGCTCTAGCCCTAGCTCTAGCTAGATCCCTCCTCCGCCAGGCCCCGGCCCCGGCCCCGGCCCCGGCCCTTTAACCTACCATACCAAACCAATATAATAAAAACACACTATTGCTTCCTTGTTCTTTTCTTGGCCTGTTTTGGCGTCGGAGTTTTAGTTTCTGTGTCTTGTGTTTTTTCCCTGCCGCGCTTACCCAGCACCACCGGAGGAGCTGCCGCAGCTCCTCTCTTCGGTGGCCTTCCCACGTTCCTCTTCCCGGGGCTACTCTTTTCCTTTTCCTTTTCTTTTTCCTTCTCCTTGGCAGGCTGCCTGGTCTTAGTTGCTGCTGCAGTAGAAGCAGCTTCTTTTTTCTCACCGCTCTTGCCATTATCTTTCTTCTTCCGCTGCTGCTCTGTGGACCCTTCCCCTTTGGAAGTGGTGGCGCGTTCGCTAGTCAGCGGCCTGTTCTTCAATGCATCGACCAGCGCCCCGTTGTCTGAGCCTTGCTGCTTCATTCTGTTCAAGAAGTTAGCTGCCCCACGCTTCTTGGACTCCAATGTCGATGACTGGTTCTTCTTGTTGTTGTCGCTCTTGGGCGAGGAAGACGATGAGCCGCCCTTTCCCTGCTGCTGCGAGTCTGAAGCAGCTGCTGAGGTTCTATTGCTGTGGTTGGATTGGTTCTTCCCATTTTTCTTTGTCCTGGCCGGAACTGAAGAGAATCTGTCTCTTGTCCTCTTCTTGGTGATTTTAGGCTCGTCTGAACTGCTGTCTGACGGTTGCGGCGAATGCTGTTTTGTATCTTTCTCCTCTTTCTTTTTACTAGCACTAGTTCCTGATCCCGCCGCCGCCGCCGCCGCCGCCGCCTTTGCTGCAAGAGAACTGCGCTTGCGGCAAACTATCAGGGGGTTTGATATTCTAGGCTTGAGGGGCACAGGTTGAGGAGGGGGCTGTTGTTCTTCGTTCTTGGACAGTGACAGGGACTTCAATGAGACTTGCTTCCTCGATGGAGAATTCGACCCGTCTTCTTGTTTCTCCGAAAGCTCTTTTGAGATGAACTGTCTCATCTCAGTGGCGGCTTTGGCCTCGGAGGACTTCTTGCCGAAGAAGATTACAGCATTGTTTGCTAGCAAAAGAAGATCTCGGAAGAACTTGCTCGAGGAGCCCGAGTACCACCCCTCTTTTAACCTTGTTTCGATTGTCGTAAGATCAATGTGTTGAAGAACCAGCTTCTGATATTTTGACGTTTCCTGCACACGTTCAGATTTAACGATAAGCATAATCTTAAAAAAAAAAAAAAAAAAAAACAGCAGCTCCATTTCTACCAGAAGCCTCCTCTTGGGGAAAATTGGGGATTCTTCAGTTACGGGTCAATTTTGAAAATCAAATAGATATTCTCTGACACGAAATGTTAATGCAATTACAGAGAATATGATTTCTTGCGCCGCAAGAACATTCTCGTAAAGATTTTACGATTGCCATGTCATGACATTTCCTAATTCAGTACTAATCCAGATACTTAATACCTACAGGCGGATTACTGTACATAAGATAAGCAGGGAAAGGGAGTAGATTTGGATTCAAAAGATTTAAATATGAGAAGTTGGACCGAATCCCCTACCAACGGATTAACTTCCAAACTCGGACATGAACACACAATTCGGCAACTAGGATAGCCCAGTCGTTCCATGTCAAAAACGTGTTTAGGTCACACCGGACAGGATGGGATGGGATATCATATAATTAATTAAAGAGGACCGGATTTTCAATGGGTCAGGGCCCGGAATCCCAAACCAAAACTTTTGTGGCTCTAGCGGGACCATTTTGCCCCTGAAGAATTTACTTGATTTTTTCTCTTTATTATTATTATTATTGTTTTCATAAAATAAATAAATTAATAATAAATATCGACGAAAATAAAATTGTAAAGTCATTGGCTAAAGTTGACTGGTGATTTGGAGAATTGGACGAAACAAGCCTTAAAAAGCAAGGATGTTTGTAACATGGAAAACACGTCAATTGAGTTCAGCACCGATAACATCTTAGAAAAGTATATAGGCAATTTAACAAAAACAAAAAATTTGGTTGCCTTCTTTGGGAGATTTCAAAAAATCTTTTACAATTCAATAAAAATTGTCTGCTAAAAAAATATTAAACCAAATACTTATATTTTATATATTATATTTTTTTAAAAAAAATTATATTAATCATTATTTATTTTAAATTAAATAAATATTTAAATTTAAATTTTATTATTCAAAAATTTAAACTCAAAATCCACTCACACTGTTACACACCCCCGAAATGTAAATTCATTAAAGAATATATATATATATATATAAAAACTCACCTGGCTCCGGAGCCGCCGTTCAAAAAGGGAGCCGAATTTCTGAGCCCGGATGCACTGCAGGAAGTCAGCCAACGGCTGCGATTCAGCTGTCAAGTCTTTTACGGCACGAGATTGATCCTCGCGTTCGCGCTCATCGCCATTCGTACGCTCGCGACGCATCTTAACATTTTTCTCCTTCTTCCTCGATCTACTTGCGGAACTCTGCACATCAGAATTTTCCTTGGTCGCCTCTTCACCGCCGCTGTCCGACGCAGCATCCGGTTCAACTAAACCGGTCGAATAATTTTCCGGTTTTCCTTTGGGCTTCCGGTCGGATTTCTCTATGCTATTCGAACTTCCGTTGCAGGAGTCCTCGGGGATCAACTTCAGATCCGGTTCTGATTTCAACTCGGTCGGCTCTTCGCTCACCTGCCCGGTTCGATTCTGTGCATCACCATCTTCTCCCATTCGAGCCGGTTCTGGCTCTTTCTCTCCGGACTTTAACTTCTCCGCTCCGAGATCTGTAGAATTCGATTCGTTCACCGACAATTGATCCTTCTCCGATTCTTCGCCGGTGACCGGTTCTCCGGCGGTCGCCGTCGCCGGCTCCGACTCCGCTTCGATACATGTGTTCTCTGCGATTTTTTTCTCTGGATCCGATTCGCTCTCCTCTTTCAGACTTCGTTCTCGCTCTTCCTCCAATTTTTTCACCTTCGACTCCAACGACCTGTACAGATGCACACCAAATCACGGTGAGAATCGATTCATTTTTTTAGAAAAACCGCTCTCCGCCTGACCATTTTTTATTATCACGTTCGGATCTCTTAATAAATTAATCGTAAATGAATACTCGATGTTCAGATCGTAACGTTGCACTTCTCGACGGAGCTCCGCCACTCTCAATTTCCTGAGTTTCTCGAGCAACGGCGCGGCGTCGGATTTATCGTCATCGTCGCCTTCACCGTCGTTGGAATCATGATTCGGAGAGGCGAAGCGGCGTTTGAGATCGAGATATTTTAGCCTGCAATTTGTAGGCGTGAGAAGCAGCGGCGGTTGTGAAGAGCGCTTCCGGAGTTCGGAAGCGATGGAATCCCAAGCAGCGTTTCCATGGCGGTTGACGGCGAAGGCGAGGAGGAGGTCCTCCAAAGTACCCCACGGAGAAGGTGAGGGTTCGTGTTTTTGGGCGTTAGGTTTTGCCATTGAAATGATCGATGATTGATTCTCCCCTCGGTATTATGGTGTGTTGTGTTGGTTTTTTGCAGAGAGATTTGATTTGATTTGCAATTGTTCAAGTCATGGAGGAGGAGGAGGAGGAGGAGGAAAGTGTATCGTGTGTTGTGCTGTGTGTGCTGTTATCGCTCGCACCTAGGGTTGTGTTTCTGTTCCCGTCTCCTATTTATATACCATACCTAAACGGCTGCCTCACCTCGGCTCGGCTCGGTTCGGCTCCGCTCTCTCGGCTTCGATTTAAATGAGTTTAGAAATGGGCATGGCATAATATAATAAAATTAATTAAAGTTTAATGAATTGTTAATTTGAAATATGAGTGTATGTAAAATTGGAATAAGGGTCAGTTTGGTTGGACCCCAAACCAAACAAACATTATTAACATAGGGTTTAAAATGACCCAGCTGCCATGCCATGCCATTCACTTATTATTCTAACTTTACTTTTACTCTTTCTTCCTTGGTTGCGTGGATGAGATTTTCTTATCATAAAATGATTCAGACACCAAAAATCACTAATGAACAAAATAAATGACACCTCAATTCTCCTGTCCTCAACCGTTATTACTTATTCGCCACACCCGCACAGTAATAATAATAATTCTTTGCATCAAATTACTCTTTTTTTCATAATTTACTATATCACTATATTTCAGATTATAAAAAATTAAATACCTCATGTCAGTGTTGTAATTTTGTAATTTATTCAGGACCGTTTATGAATGTTTAAATAGCAAATTAAGGATTTGGTTGTTTAGTTTGATTTCATTTTAATTTTTTTTAAAATGAGATATAAGAATTGGCTCAGTAATATAAAAAAACAATTAGATTTTTATGAAAAAAATAGAAAATATATATTAAAAATTGCATCCAAAAGAAAATATTGGACAAACAAAACTAAGTATTTTGACATATATTTTATGAGAAAAAATAATATAATTTTATTAAAAAATATGACATAATGAATAGTATTGATTTGAATTTAAAATTATTAAAAAAAAAATTAATGACTTAAATAACTAAATTCAAATCTAGTTCTGAAGGAAGTAATTAAATAATTTACATTTTGCATTCACATTATAATTTATTGGATGGTTGATGTACATGTGACAAAATTAAATACTTATCAAAATAGATTTAAGTGCTTAACTAGATCCAAACATATTTTAGATCAAAAACAAAATAATCATACTTAATAATATATTGTTCACTTTAACAACATATAAACAAAACTATTAGGAAATTCTTTTAAAAAAAAAAAAAAAACCACTAAATTTTTTATAAACTTTTAGTTTACAAAATTATAGTCTATATGTATTAACTTTATAATAGTTGTGATTTGTTTAAAACATATTTCTCCATTTGTCCATAAAAGGTAATTTTATTGTGCATTATATTAAAAAGTAATAGTGTTTATCAGTAAAAAATATATTTTCTTTTAATATTTTTATATTTTGTGTATAAATTTCATACTAATTATAATAATATTTTTTAAATTTATATAAAAAATAAATATATTTAATTTATTTTTACCTTAAAATAATATATATATATATGTGAGTGAAATATATAATAATAATAATAATAATAGTTGTTAGGCCGGGATGGAGTAAATATAATTTAGTAGTTGAATTGTAGATTAATGCATTAGATTACTTTTTATAGAAAATTTGATGGATTTATTTTAGAAATTGACCATTTAAGTTAATTTTAAAAAAATATTTATAATTTTCCATATTATATAGAATTTATTTGATTACCTTTCTATTTTTCATATATTTATATAAATTTATTGAAATTTGATTATATTGGGTAAAATTATAAATAATTCTTTTCTATATTAAAAAAGTTTGTACACTCTCCGTTCCAAAATAATATTCTCATTTTATCATTTTCATCATGTCTCAAAATAATAGTTTTATTTCTATTGTTATTATTACATCCCCACCTTTTTACAAAAATATCCTCACTTTTTTCATAAATTATATAAAATAGGAGTATTTTATTATTTTAAAAACACATTTACACTCATTATCAATATAATACTAGTATTATTTAATTCTCATGTTCATCTCAAATGTCCTTATTATTTTGGAGCAAAAGGAGTATCATTTTTCCTCATGATTTAGAAATATCGTAAGCCTTCGTGTATTTAAAAAATATGCATAAAATTCATTTTTTTAAGAGTTTCTGTGTAATAGTTTTGAAAACACGAAATACTCTAGCACAAATTTTTTAAAATTTTGTATAATATTTTCTAAATTACGAGGGATTCTCATACAGTTTCTAAATCAAAGAATGATAATAGTGCAAAATGTTCAAACCACAAACGAGTTGCATATAATTTTGCCTACATTATATTCGATACTTATATTTTTTAATATCTTAAAAAATTTATAGAACTTTTACAATTTCTATCTAAATAGAGTCTAATATTATTTTTAATTTGTATTAAAATAATTGTTTTTCTTATTAGGGATAAATGACTTTTAAAAATTTGTACAATATTTTAATAATTTGTTTCTTTAACAAAAAAATTTCAACACATTTTTCAAAAAAGAATTAGTATACTTCCTACCTTCATTATTTTTATATTATCTATACAATTTTCTATATTTTACATTAAAAAAAAAAAAAAAAAAAAAATCTTTAAACCAAAAGATAAAACAAACACACTTGCCTATTTACAAATACAATTGTTTCAATTGCATTAAAATTTAAAAATATTTTGATATTAACAAAGAAAATACTTTCACCGCAATAAAATAAATAAATAAATAAATAAATAACATATTATATATATTTGGGATACATAAAGTACAATTAAAATATAAAGAATTGATTACTTTGTTTATTTAGCATTTGATTTCATTTTATTTACTTACACATTATTTTCGTAATTTTTGTAGAAGTGTTATATTTTTCTTTCATAAAATATTAGTATATCAAAAATATATATATATATATATTCATAATATTTTTTATCAATAATATTTTTGTACTATTGAACTTTATTAATTACTAATTCTATCATAAAACAATTACTAATTCTATCATAAAACATATTTTATTTTTATATTAAAAAGGTAAATATATATATATATATAAAGTTTATTAGTTGTAATTTGAAATCGATTTGAAATAAATCATCAATTACAATTTTTATTTAAATAATATTTTAATATAATATTTTGTAGTATAAAATTAATATATTTTTATTAGAAAATATACAAATTGAATAATAGAATGGTATTCTTTATTTAAAATATAAAAACAAACACAAATGAGAATATATTTTTAATGAAAACATAAAGAAAAAAACATGCATTTCAATGGAAAATAAAAAACTATTCTTATAAATTTTTAGTAAATTTTGGATGACAATATTATTGCATAACGATCTTGCTAACAACAGATGACATATAAATAGATAATATATAATAAATAAATTCATATCACATAATTTAAGTTACCATAATATAAATGCAATAAGTTGAATTTTAAAAATATAATGTAGTAGCACAACAAATATAGGCATTATATAATTTATTACTAATACGAACTAATTAAAGATATATGAGAATAATACATATGTGCTACTGTTAATTAATATATACAGATCTGATTCTGACCTTTCTTAAGGTCCGGGCAAAATAAAAAAAAAAGGGCTATTAAATATATTTTGTATATTAATATAATAATAAATAGATATTTTTAAATTTAAATATAGTTATAAAATTGTATATTTAAGGATCAAAATATAAATATAAAATTAATGTGACATTTTTGACATAAAATTTATTTTTAGTATAATATAAAAAAATAAAATTTAATGTTTTTTAAATAAATTTTTTAATGAATAGTTAAATTTAAAAAAAAAAAATAATTCAAATAAAAATATTTGCTTAGTGTTTATAAAATATATAATTTTTTTTAATATTACCCAAAAAATAAAAATAAGACATACAAATTTAAATATATATACATGAAAATAAAAATAACAAAAATATATAAAATATAATTCTCTATAATTTTTTCACAACTTTGACTTAACTCACGATAAAATATAATACTCCTATAAAATTGTAAACTTAAACAAACCCATTAAAACATACAAATAATAACATAATTAATATATAAACAATTTAATATTAAAATAATTTATGTAAAAAAATACAAAAGACTCTTTTTGTCGATTAAATTTGCCTCATTATTATATTTGAAAAATTCAAAAGTCATTATTTAATTATTACCTTTATTCAACATTTATTCGCGAATAAATACACTCACTCTACTGCATTATCTCTTAATTTTCTTTAATTTATAATTAAATTTTCAAAAACACCTCAAACTATTTTTTTTACTTTTTTTTAATTTTTTAAATAAAATATTTATTTTTATTTTGAGCCCAAATAATCTAAATTTCATGGAGGAAGAGAGTAATTTTTTACTTAAATATTTTATTTTAAATAAAATTTACTAATATTAATATATATGGATTGGCTCGGGACCGTGGCCTGAATATATAATGTATACTATTTTTTATTTTTAGTTTTTTTTATATGTACGTTGAATTTATCTTACTATTAATTTTGACAAAATCAACAAATTTTACAATAAATGTTATTATTTTTATTATCTGCTCTCTATTTTTTTAAATTTTTAACTAAATTTTTTAAAATACTTTCAACTTTTTTTTACTTTTATTATTTTATTTAATAAAATATTTATTTTTCTTAATCTCCGTATCAGATCCAAATACTCTAATTATTGCGGACGAAAAAGTTAACATATGGGTATGTATTCCTACTATATTGGTCAATATATATATATATATATACATATATTAGTGTATGCTAATTATATACATGATATGTACTATTTTGATACATGTATTTCCTATGGTTTTCTTCCCGGGATCTGATTCGCTTTCCTCTCGTCAGCTATAGATATACATATAAGTAGACTTGAATTTAAACCAAAATATAAAATAAATAATACAAAAATATAATTATAGCTATATACCGGTACTTCAAACTGATTAATGATAAAAATAAAAATAAGAGCCCTAAATATATTAAATAATTAAAAATAATATATTTTTAAATACAAAAATAGTATTAAAAATCCAAAATTTTGTAAAATTAAAGATTACTTGACGATGGTGTAAAGTGAATTTTTCAAATTTATTTAATTACATATGATATAAATATATAACGGATCATTTATATTGGGGGTGTTTTACAATAAAATAATTTAATCTGGTAACGTATGGTAAATTTTAACATTGCACTTCTTGGAAGAGCTCCGCACTCTTAATTCTATGGGTGCATTTATTGTTTTCATTGTCTACATTGTCCAATTTTCAAGTTCCTCCACTAAATTTTTTTATAATTTTTTACTTTAAAAAATTATAATTATAGAATTTTTAGATTTTTTAGGTGTAACACGTCTTCATAAATATTATTAAAATTTTTTAGTGATTTTCTTTTTTTTTTTTTTTTAAGTGAGTTTGATTTATAAGTATATAAAATTTAATAATTTTTACCTAAATAAAAATGTGTCAATTGTTGTGGGAAAGATAAAAATAAAAAATAAATCAATTTTTATGAAACAGACGAAATATATATAATGATATATTTGTAATTTTTGTATTAATCAAAAGTATTTTGACATTAATTTAGAATTGTTTTTACTATAGCAACAAAGATATATACTTAAATGATACAACATGGTAAAAAGATTATTGTATATCAAAGGCATTAGCATATATTTATAGAAAAATTGATGGGTGATTTGATTTGAGATTGAGCATTTAAATTCATTTTTAAAAAGTATTTCTAATATTTTTATAATATGTAGAATTTATATATTAATTTTAGTTAGGATTTGATTATTTTTATATATCTTTCTATGTATTTATATCTATTTAATATTTATTTATTGAAATTTATTTAGAATATTATGGCTATATATACTTTTTGAAACCTTCGTTGTTATTAGTGGATAGTAATTTTTCTATATATATATTAGTAAATTTTTTTTTTTTTTTTACAAAATATTAAATTAAATAATCAATTGATTACTTTTAAAATTTCTATGTAAAATCTAAATGGAGCCTATATTATTTTTTAAATATATATTTTATTCTTCTGTCAAATTTAATATTATTTTTTTATTCTATCCGTTAAATTGATCATATTACTTAAATTATAAAGTTAACAAATTAAAATTTAATATTTTCATTCCTTCTACACTTAGGGTGTGTTTTTTTGTGTTTTGGTTTGAGAAAATATTTTTTTATGCTAGGTACATAGAATTGTGTAGGTAATAATAATAATAAAAAAAATGTGTAGTATATTTAGGGTGTGTTTGTTTGGGGATTGGATTTTAAATTTACTATTCATGCTAATTTTTTTCCCTAAAAAATATCAAATCAAACATTTATTTTTTATTTTTTATATACATCGTATCAACGCCTATTTATATCACAACATACAACTATTCAAATTCCAACTCAAAATCCAAACCCCCAAACAAACACACCCTTAGTGTTTTCGAAAAACATGTTAGAAAAATTTTGGATAAAAGAACAAAATTTTATTTACAACAAATACCACTACTTTTATTATATTATTTATTTTATTTACTTTAATTTCTACAAATTTATAAAAATACTTCTAACCAATTTTTTTTTTTACTATATATATATTTTTTTCAATAAAATATATATATTTTTAATCTCTATGTCAGATAAATAAGCTAATTTTAGTGGACAAATGAAATATTAAAGTAATAATAGTTTGATTCTCTTATCAAAGGGTAAAAAACTTTTAATAATAACAAACGTTATGTGATTGGTAGTGTTATAGGAATAATAAAATATATATATATATATATATATATAACAATAAAGTCACACTAGATAAACCAAGCGCTATTTCGTAATTTCAACCCCCAACCACCGGACATTCTTTACTTTTAGTTAATTTTTTAAATGGATGCGGATGGATCCTTGAATTAATGATTATATATTTATAAAGATCAAAATTGTTTTTTTTTTTAGACCAATTTTGATGTTTTTTTGTCTTAAGACGAAATATGCCAAATCCCCAACCGGACCTGACGTCATTCTATTTCTAGGACCGCCGCCCCGTCCTCCGCCGTATCTCCATTTGATGCACAGACACACACACACACAAATTCTGCAGAGATCATCGGCTCATTTTGGAAATAATCGACGAAGACGATGAAGGCTTCGACAGGTTTAGGGATGCGGAGAGCTACGATCCCCCTGAGCATTCTGAATTTCTCATTCAGACCAGGAATTTGCGCCGGAGATTCCAAACAGATGAGCATTGTTGAAGCTCAGAATGGACAGCTGAGAAAGATTTGAAGGCAGAAATGGCCGCCGGAGAAATTCTCCGATTGGGTCAATGATTTATTAGAGTCCCAAAAATGCCCCCGTGCATGTTTGAAAATTTGGAGTTGCTTCTTGGGCATTCCATGATGCAGAAAGGCTAATTAATGTTTATGGTTATTGCGAATGGCAAACACGGGTGGTTCTGATTCACGAATGAGATCGATCCAAAGTACATAAAGTTATCAACTGCCTGTCTAAACTGAGAGATAAATAAAGACAGATATGACAAGCCCAACGATTATTCCTTGATCATCAAAACTCTCACTCAAGTTTGTTCCTTCTTTCTAAGCCGCTGAGCCTCTCAGTTCGTCCGGGATGTTGGGATGTCGAGATCGCGGAAAACTGGGCTGTCAACACCGACTCCCATTGCATTCAGACCATTGTCAACGTAAACCATTGTGCCGGTGATGGCTGATGCCAATGGCGACGCTAGAAAGGCAGCAGCATTCCCGACCTCATCTGCGATTCATTTGTGTCGGGTTTTAGGGTCCGGTTTTCAGAAATACAATGCAACTGCAAACTTCACAATATACAGTACTCACCTGCAGTGAGCTCCTTCTGCAGAGGGGCGTTTTCCAGGGAGTAGTCTATCATCATGTCGATGAATCCGATAGCCTTTGCAGCACGGCTTCTTAATGGCCCTGAGCAAAATACACCGTTATAACCAGACAAACAATCTTTGAAAGATCAGAGACCATGTAAGCAGAAGCTAAATACCGGCAGAAATGGTGTTGACCCTGATACCGTGCTTTCGTCCAGCTTCAAAGGCCAGCACCTAAGCAAGTGGATAGTTTCTTAGGACATCATTGTGTGGAAAAACAATGAGACTAGACCATGTCCGGGAAACTTACTCTCGTGTCACTCTCGAGTGCAGCTTTTGCAGAACTCATGCCCCCTCCATATCTGCAGAAAGAATACAAGGTGACTCCTATCGTATAGAAAGTAAAATCATATTCTGTTCCGAAATTAAGGAACACATACCCTGGAATTATCCTCTCAGATGCAATGTATGTCAAAGATATTGTGGAGCCACCTGTCAACAACAGGGTAAAGAAACTAACTTTACGACGCTTTATTGGGAAATATTACAGGTCATATAGGAGAATGATAACATACCAGGATTCATGATAGGAAGAAAATGCTTGAGAAGAGAAACAAAGGAATAACTAGATGCAGAGACTGCAGCGAGGTACCCATATCTGGATGTTTCGAGAAGTGGCTTAATAACCTAAATGTACACAGTTTAAAAAACTCCGGTCAGTTCAGAATCACATAATGACAACAAAAAGAAGATAAAAATACATGCAAATACACACCTCTGGACCATTGGCAAGTGAATGCACAAGAATATCAATTGTGCCAAAATCCTGTTTCACCAATTCAGCAACTTCCTGCAAGATAAGATCAGGTTCGATGAGGGATCCCGTGCTGAAGAACAAGGGGTTTTGTGTGTGAGCAAATATGATCAAACTAATCTAGAGGTTCTTGATAAAAAATGTGATCAAAACCTTCTAATCAATGGAAGAGGGTGATAATTTATTGGAACTTTCAACAGATATCAGAGAAAGGAGAATGAGGGCATATATTACAAGCATGTAGTTCTATCCATTAACAAAAGTAAACTCTAGATTTTTCGGCCTCCTTGACCATAATTTGAGTGCCTTTTTAGGTGAAAAGGAAGCAATATCAGACTCTTTTCAGGTATATATTTTAACATCGTCGAAATTAGCACAAAATAGAAATAGGAAAAAGGAAAGTGGAGGTGGTTTGAAGCTAAGACCTTCACAGTCCAATTTGAAGATCCTGAATAGCGTTTGTTTGCTTTGACCTGCATCAACGCACACATGAATTTAGACAGAACAAATATATCCTAACTCCAGAAGTACCATGAAAATACTTACATCTTCAGGAACATCCTCGGGAGAGTCATAAACTGCATCCAGTGGATAGACTTTTGTAATTTCCATCAAAGAACCATCAGGCAGCCTACAGTTACACAGGATACCAGGACAAGTCATTATTAGACAAGCTGAATGAAAACATGTATAGTTGTCAGGCATAAAACAATCTATACTTACACTCGCGATTCGTCAAACTTTCCTCGTCGTAGGCTGCTCTCAAAGATATTCAGTGCCTGAAAGATGAGATTGTAATAAAGATAAACAACACAGCTTGAGATAGATCAATTAGTAATGATGCAAAGAGGATAATATAATGCTCATATACGTACCGGGACCCATGTGCCGACAAGAATTTCAGCACCTGCAGCAGCGAGAGACTTCGCAATTGCCCATCCATACCCATTGTCATCGGCCACACCAGCAATAAATGCTCTCTTCCCTGTAGACGAAACAAAACACAGCGTAATCGTACTACAAACACAATCAAATTCATAAAGCATCTATGAGATAGTAGCAAATATATGGCTGCAATCCGACCTCTAAGATCAACAGGCAACCCCTGCAATGGCTGTTTCTCGCTTTCTCCAGACGCTGCTTTTACAACATGTCTTTCGAATTTAGACTGACTGCAGCTGTACTTTTGGGCAAAAGGCTGTGTTGTAGGGATGAATGACGAGCTCTTAAGCTTTGCAAAAGATATGCTGTTGGTTTCATTAGCAAAATATGCAATGCTTGATCTGGAGATTTTACGGAACGAGGAAAGGCAAGGCTTTGGTGCCAAAATTTGAGAACTAGGAGTTGCACTTGCTGCCATATTCAATCTAGAGAATGCTGCAAATTAGGATCAAAACAACACAGAAATGTACGATAAATCAAAGCAGGCACACAAAAGGACAAACGAGGTTAGATGAAAAATCATCGTAGGAAACCTAACGGCACACAACATCAGGCTTGCTTAAAAATAAATATTAAGATTATTCATTCGAACGAAGAAAGTGGACGGAATATAGCTTCCCAGCAATGTATTCACGATATACACAAAAACGAAAACTCCTATAAACACAGGTACACAGAAATAACAACAGATCAAGCTCGTCGTGTCGTGTTCATACGGATCAAAACATCATTTCGATCGGAAGCAAGCATACCTTTGTAGAGAGAGAGAGTACAACAAACCCTTAACTCAATCTAGTCGTTTGCAATGAATGTATGTATGTAGAGCTAAGAAGAGAGGGTAGCCCGTCAAATATATGGGTTTCGATACAAACTATGCTGTTGTTTGGTGTAGACTGATGGGAAGCTTTGAAAGCGCCGCTATGAGTGCGAGAAATGGGAGCTTCACTTTGGCAGATTCGCCGTCATCTGGAATGACTATTTTGCCCCTTGTTTTGGGCTTTTGTGATGGGCCTTGGGCCCAGTTCTTGTGCACGCGCCACGGGTAGAGGGCACGTGACGCCGTTTTCTTTCCATAAGTGCCTCTTTTTCTCTCTCTAATTCTATACAGCTCTGCATATATATATCGATAAGTGTGTTTATTTTAAGTCCTTTTTTGGATTGGCGTCTGCAGCAGCTCTGCTAGATTCATCGCCATCCCCTCAGCCTTGGTTAAAGATAGAAACCCTAGGTGTAGAATGGGGTCGGGGTTGATAAATTGATTCGCGCCTTCTTTTGCTTCTCTGTTGTAATTAGTTCAGGGTAACTACATCCACTCTGGTGTTTTATTCGAGTATTTCGTTGTCGAAAATCCTGATCTGTTAGCCATGGACATGCGGAAGAGGCCTGGAGGTGAATTTGCTAACGGCGCCCTGAAGAAATCTAAGCTAGGTTATATTGCTGTCTCTTCTTTTTGTGGTTTTGATTTTGAGTTTCTAAATTTTTGTTAAAGCTCGCGTCTATGCAGTAGCGACTCGGAAACTTCTCATTGCCCTTTCGCATTTCGATTACATACATGAATCAGCAAACGTGCCTTGGGCAAACGTTTCCTTTCTTTGTTATTTCAATGTGTTCCAGAAGCTAGGTCTAAGGGGTTCGGGGGTTGTAAATATGGGAATGTGAAACGTTTGGTAGTTAACGGGGGACAGTTTCTTTACTTGTTTGTATTACTAGCTTTTGGTAGGAGTCTTATTGAAGCCTATAAATGTGTATATATATGCATATACTGATTTTGGTGAAGTTAGCGTCCTGTGTTGCAGTCGTGTAGATTTAATTTGATTAACAAAAAGGGCTTTAAGTTATTGTTAACTTGATGGGATATGTTTTCTGGTTAATCATGTGAATGGGATCGTTCTGTTGAAAAAGTAAGTTCTGCTAAGATGTTAGTGTAATTTATGATGTGGATTACATTTATTATTTTTCACAAGTGTAATTCGTTAAAAGCCTTGTAAAAAATTTATATGTTGTAGATTTTTTCATATTAATAACGTAAGAATCAAGGTAAATTCTAACCGAGAAAAAGTAATTAATGTTTTGCAACAGAAATCGACTCCTTTTCAAGTGGTATAGGAAGCAAATCGAAGCCATGCACGAAGTTTTTCAGGTTCAAATCTCAACCTGCCTAATATAATCTTTGAAATTTGGATGTTCATGAACAGAGACAAGTGGTATATGAAATAAAAGCTTCTGTTGCATTCATGAACCATTGGCTACATCATGAATATTATTTAATATTATACTTTGTGGATACATGAATGATTTTAATAAATAATATTACATTGACATCTTGAGATTTGATGCACATAGATTCGTAATCACGTTTAAGTCTTTTACAGCCAATTGGTGTCAATGGAGATTATTATTATAATCAGCTTTCAATATTCTCATTTGGGATATGCACCAATCCTTTTATGTTTGGAAGCTTAATTTTGCATTTTGGCAAAATTTAGCATTTTGTTATTGACTAACTGTGTTGCACATCTGGCATGTTAGTAACAGGAGCATTGTTTATGCTTAGAAGTCTTCATTTTTAATTCTGATATTAATCATCAAGTTTTCAATAACAAAATTTTACGTTGCTTAAGAACTTCTCTGAATCATACTCTTAACTGATCTTAGTCTTATCTCAGCATGTTAGGGATTTGTATCTGTTTTAATGATCTGGAAGCTAGTATACTGGTTTTCTTGTGAAAGATATACTGAGAGAAACTTGGAAGTATTGACTGCTTTTTCTGAATAACGATAAATCATCAGGCGTTCTGGTGATTAGTTTTGCACTTGCATCTCAATTTGCTGTTATACAATGCATATGCTGTATGATAAGGATAGATTTTATTAGAGATTACTTAATGGGAAATTGTTTGTGATTTTGAATTGATATTCTTATAGATTATAGAGCTTCCCCTTTGTAGCAATACTGCATTGTGTTTAGAGACCCATGCAAAAACAACAAAATCTGCCCACACTTCTTGTATGAAATGCACAACATGAGAATAAAAGAAAGAAAACTCAATTGGGGATTTGGGATGTGTATTATTTGTCACAGTAGAAAGGATTACCTTTAGTGGTCTTCAACCCCTTTTGTTTCCCTCACTGTTTTTGCGTTTGGAATGTTTCCTTTGATAAGTTAGATACTATTTGAAGAACTTAATTTGGGCATAACTGCATAGGTAGGGGGCAATATTTTACTTAATAAAGCATATTAAATTGTCTCTGCCAAGCTACCCGCCCTGTTTATATTGGTGTCTGAATGTGGGTTGGCTGGTATTATGTATCTCAGCAATATTCTTGAACTTGAGCCTTGAAATCTGGATTCCACTTTTTCTTGTGTTTTCAGTAGTTATATAATGAAATAGTATACCAAAATTTGGGGTTTGTTGTTTTGTGTGTTTTGGTTTGATGTTTTTGAGGTGAAAATAGTGGTTAGATGTGATGTTTTTTATATGGGAAAAAGGGATCTGTATGTGATGCTTTTTGAGGGAACATAAACATATTGAATAGCTGAATAATGGGGAAAATAAACACATCCTTGGTTTTACTGGCTGTGGCTTAGGGTCTATCAGATTCTGTATTCAAGTGATGAATGCCGGATTATTTGCTATCCTGAAAAATGTGAGCATCAGATGTGATATTTGTTTTTTACTCAAATCTGCAGCACTTCTGGTTGTCCATTCGGGGAGAATTGCCACTTCCTTCACTATGTTCCTGGTGGCTATAATGCTGTTGCGCAGATGATGAACCTACCCCCTGCAACAACCTCTGGATCGCACCATATCCAGAATGGCTCTGCTCCAGCTCTAGTCAAGACCAAGATATGCAACAGATACAAAACTGCTGAAGGCTGCAAGTACGGCGACAAGTGTCACTTTGCTCATGGAGAATGGGAGCTCGGCAAGCCCATTACATCATTCCAGGATGATCCTCATTCCCGTGCTTTCGGGGCTCTCCCTGGTCACTATGGAGCTCGAGCAGAGCCATCTCTACCAGGGCCTGCTGCAGCAGGCTTTGGTGCATCTGCCACAGCCAAGATCAGCGTGGATGCTTCCCTAGCCGGTGCTGTGATTGGGAAGGGAGGAGTGAACTCCAAACAGATTTGCAGGCAAACTGGAGTGAAGTTGTATGTTAGGGAGCACGAGATGGATCCGAATCTGAGGAACATTGAGCTGGAGGGCACATTCGAGCAGATCCAAGAGGCAAGTGCGATGGTACGAGAGGTGATTGTGAGCATCAGCAGTAACAGTAGCAGTAGCAGCACTTTGATGGGAAAAGCACATGGCGGAGGTGGAGGCGCAAACAGAGGGCCTGGGAACAACTTGAAGACGAAGCTGTGCGAGAACTTCTCCAAAGGGTCGTGCACCTTTGGGGATAAGTGCCATTTTGCACACGGGGTGGCTGAGCTCCGCAAGCCTGGTGTGTGAAAATAAAGCGCAATGCAGCCGTTGGATTGATTGATTGATTAAAGTGGATGTGGTGAGGTGAGGTGAGGTGAGGTGAGGCAATGGTTTGTTAACTGACTAACAGGTTCTGAATTTTGGGTATGTTAGTTGCTGCTAGTGCTAGTTTGGTTCTTGTGTTGTTTGGATGGATGGATAATTTGAGACCCTTCTTTTTCTGTCTTGTGTTTTTTCTTAGCATTTTATGAATTCCTGTTTCCTGCTCGTTAAGTTTGACATTCAATATTTCATTATTACTTTTATGAATTCCTGTTTAGGCTATGGAAATAATAAAAAATTAATGGCTGTACCTGTGGAATTCATTGTCTAATGAGAGTGTGGTGACAGACAGACAGACAAGTAATAATCAATCAACTAGCCCGCATGATAAATTAGGAGGGGAAGATGTTGCCATAATGTATTAAGTATGTTGTTCTTATTATGATGATGATGTTAATGAGCTTTGATGGTTTCTTCCCAGTTTGTTCTTTTTCAGGGAGGGATGATGGCATATATAACAGACTCATCTCTTTGCCAATGTACAACATAAGGTTACTACACTAGTAGCAGCAGTACCTTTCAACTTTCATACTCTGCCATGGGTTCTGCCATGACTGACGGTCCGGGATCTAGTCTTGTCAGAACTTCCGGCACACCGGTAGTATCCCTTATTATCTGCAGCAGCAGTAGATATATCATCATCATCATATATGATATGCTCTTCCAAGTGAAAATTCATGGGAGGGGAGAATCATTTGTGGATATTTAACCAACTCATAGAGTTAGAGGCTGATAATAAGCATACCAGAATCTCATCGTCCAGATACGAAATCATAAACAGCCTCTCAAATCTCCCACCTGAAAAGGCATTGGACGACAAAAGTAGAAAATAGATGAATCAGATATTTTAACTCATACATGAAGCAGAGATGATTTTGAGGGTTCATCGATGATATCTATCTAAAATCGATTGATTACCAAGAGGAACCTTCAGTCCACCAGACACAGCATCCTTAATGGGGGCAGGAAGCTGCTGCAACGTGTTTGTTGCCTGACCAAGTGCACCCTTCAGCTGCTGTGGTATCGATTCTTCATTAACTCTCGGGGATTCTATCACCCCCTCAATATATTCCTCTTTCATTCGAAGTGGCCCCTCAACAGATAACTTGGCCGAGATGATAAAGTTGCTTTCTATCTGCAGTTAACCAGGCATAAAGTGGACAAAATAAAACCAAATAACTTCCCAACTTTCATTCTCCAGTTTACTGTCGGGAATACGTGTCTGGAGCAGATATAGTTCTCATGGAAATCCAATTTAAAAATCTCTTTAAAACTAAAAAATTTGTGAGTCTTTCTAGTAAATCTTCCAGAAAACTCTGGTGACTGAAGGTAATATTCCTCTCGATTCAGTAGTATGGCTGCGCAGAAAACCAAGGTTTGACATATAACAGAGAAAATTGCAAGGAAGAAGCTAATACCGAATTAAGTAACTTGAGATTAGCTGAAACTTTGGCATATCCATCCTTGATTATGACATCCATTTTCGATAGATTTGCTAATTCTGGAGGAGACCTCCTGCAGAAGAACATTGTAATCCTCACCATAATTATAGTCTGCTTGAGAAGAAGTAGAAAATCCACTGAATTCTCATGCATAAAAGCCCCTGAATTACGCTTGAAGCTTTCTTTAATCATTTAGGAGAATTAACCTAATATCTTCAACCCAGTATTCAGATAGCAAGAAAGTTCATTTTGATACAGCCTGGCATTATATCAAAAAGTGCAAGAAATCATTGATGTGAAGGGTGGTAACTTACACAAACAAAACCTGAGCAGCAAAGAGCCCCAGGCTTCCTGCTCCAAACCACTCAAAATTCCATTGGCCTTCCAAAAAAGGTGACCTGAATAACCAGGATCACACAATGAACGCCTCGTACAGAAACAATGGCAGACCTAAATGTTTGTGGACAAAAGAGTAGCATACGTTGTCGGTCGAGGGGTAGGATTAAGGCGCTCGAGGCTAACTATTCTTTCATTCACATCAATTCTTTGTAAATCTGTTGTCTTCCCAGTGACCAATGCCTCAAACCCCCCAGCATCTCTGAACTAAAACACATTCAACAAATGATAAACCTAACTGAGCTTCATAAAGAATCGTTCGTTAGCTGTAAAAAATCAAGCAATTCTCACAAATATCACAGATGAATTTGTATTCGCATCACAACATTTATTCAGTCATTCACATGAAGCAACCTATTTGGGGTAAAGAGAAGAATAGGTAGGATGAAGATTAAACATGATAAGCAACTAGCAAATTATGGCTAAAAGTCAACCACAGCAGCAGACACACGAATTGTAATGAAATTTACAGAAACAGCAAGTAAAATAGAAAAATAAAGAATTGTTCAGCATCTTACAGCAAGAAGCAGAGATTCTTTAGCAGAAAGCCTTTCCATTTCCTTCGCATAAGCAGAGGATGGCCCTTGCACAGTTTGCTGCACCATTACAGGCCTACAGTTCCGACGCAATTTAGGTCTGGTGCAGCCATAGCTGTTCTCTACAAAATTAAACGCAGCGGCACTAGGCTGAGATGAAGATGCAGCAGAAGAAAAGCGTAGGTTGGAAGGGAACGAGATGGCGTGCATTGCAATTGAGATTGAGATTGCCATTGGGAGCGAACAGAAAGAAGGAAATCTTTTTCCCGATTGCGCTATGGCGGACGGGCGGACGGACGGCGGACGAACAACGAACTCAATGACTACTGATGCCGCTGAGTTTTTTATTTTATAGTAGTATTATAATAAACGATGAATGGGTGGGTCGTCGGGTTCGGATTGGATCCGGATCCGATTATTCCACGCCCGCTCCACTTTCATCTCGACCTGTAGCTGTAGAGCTCCAAACGTGATTTAAGTTACAAATGATGCTATCGATCGATCACCAACAGATTTGAATTAAATAATTGCACATATAGAAAACACAAAGCACAAAACACACAACATCATTGTCATTGTCATTGTCATTGTCATTTTCATGGTATCCGTCATCAATATTACACAAAATCTTGTTCGTTCTACGCTCCATTGAAGCAGAGGAAGCTACAAGGATTCAACACCTCATATGGTGATCGAGAGTGTAGGCGTGGATCTCCGAAGGGCTCGTTCCCGGCCTGCCCGCAAGCAAATTCATTCGGCAATGAATGAATACATACATACATACACACACATCAATACATCATCTTGTAAGAAAGAGAAATTAAACAAATAGGCTTTTCAAAGAAATAGCTCGACCACCTCTTGTTGATGATGCCGTAGTGAAACTTGGGTCTTCCCAATCCCAGCTTTTTATCTTCAATGTACTACAACCATTACCATTACCGTTACCATACATACCGATCAAATATTACCCCCTACACAAACCTAGAAAAAGATTCATAGGATCCTACTTACCAGTTTCAAGGTGACTAGCATTGACGAGAATGCCAAAGAATCGAATGGAATATCCTCCATTGCAAATAGCCGGCATTCTGAGGATTCTGGACCTGGCGAAAAATGAGGCCTCTTCAACTTTGCCAGGAAAATGACGTAAGTCTGTCCACATCAGGCATTAAAGCAACTAGTTTCAACATGATGGAGGAGATGAGATACTGAGCATGTATGTATTCACACAAAATGGATGAGGCTGCTTGATTCTAATCTTTCTTACCTGGCCAATCAGAGGGATGTCCAGCTGAGCGAATGGTGACAGCACTTCCACCTCTGCATTTGCCTCCTCCCACGTCTCCCGACTTGCCCCTTCAGCAGCAGATTCCCCAATCTCCATGTATCCAGCAGGAAGTGTCCTGTATATATACATATGTTTTACATGTGGAACCTCACTGGGAAAAAGTGTCAGTGCCCAAAGCTTACCAGAGGCCATATGACGGCTGGATCTTCCTTTTACATAACAATATCTTGTCTTCGTGCTCGATGAGGCAACCCACCACCTAACCACAGAAATCCAAATAAGAAGAAGTGGCTTCTCTTCAAGTTTTTTATATCTAAGAATAATAAAAATGGATATAATGCAAAAGAGAATCTGTTCTGGGCCATTCTCCTATTTTTGTTTTCCACTATTCCAAACACACTCACCATTTTTGGATTCTCATAAGCTATTTTCCCACACTGGGTGCAAATAGCTCTTCTCTTTTCCTCCCCATCGGGAATCTCATGCTTTGTTGGGCCTCCACACCACTGGCAGAAGTTTATTTTCTTACTACTGCCCTGTGGTTGTCACAAACTAAGCACACAGTTAGAAATAACAGCGGCAATGGAAGAGTGCAAATAAAGAAAGCAACTCGAAAAGAGCACAATATATATATATATATATTTGTAACAATGAGGACTCTAACAAGAAATAAATAATATGAAAGTAATGCATCCAGCATGCCTGAATATCTAGATGGCATAGCCAGTTAACAATTCATGTGCAGTGCAGGGGTGTCCGGTGTTAAAGTTCGGCAACAACTCATCCACATGCTAAACTTGACTAAAAAGGAATGTGGTGTGAAGGTGGAGACATGTTCAAACAACTAAGATATAGATAATTAATTATTTAACTGATGACATACTTTTGCTACCAAGGAACAATGCAGTTAGCCGTGTAGATATAGCTATTTCTTCTCCTATCAAATTCCACTGCTTGTCCTGGTTTGATTTTAATACTCACTAACACTAAACAATACTAATTGGAGATCTTGAATTCGAATTATTGCGAGCTTCATCACCAACAAATTGCAGTTGCTGCTATTGTGTAAAAAGTTCATCTAACCAAATTGAAATTATTATAGTGGTCAAATGGCAATGGAAGTAAACATTATTATGATGATCATCATCAAAACAAAGAATCTCAGTATATCTCCTCAACAAGAGGCCATTTTATCTTGAAAATGCACAATCAAACTTGTTCACTGAAACTTTCTGTAAATTGACATGTTTCATAGTCATATACTCTAGGAAAAGAGGAAGAAATAAGCATCCCACTAATCTCTATCACTTTGATATCCATGAAAACGAAGCAGAATGGAATGTAAATGACCTATTTTCAATTCAACTTAATTAATAAGCCCAACACAAACTAAACGAAGACAGAGCAAAGAAGGCCGGAGCAAACATTCAAAATCGAAGCCAGGAAGGAAGATTAAGATCATGAAAGCAGCCCTAGCCCTAGCACTCACGGAGGTGTGAATCGCAACAGAGGTGGCGGACGGGGAAGAAGGAGAAGCCCCAGAGTGATTGCGGGAGTGGGACATTCGGCAAGCTCTGAAGAAGCAACCCTTGCGAAGTGGAGGAGCCGCAGACGCGGAATGTGGTTTGGAAGAATCCGAATCCCGATAACCCGAGTCGGGAACTGCGGGTTCAATTGGCTTTCGAGAAATTATGAGAAGATTGGGATGAGGGTTCCTGAGTCGATTGGGGAGGGAAAAACAGCAGCCAGAGGACGAGGACGAGGAAGATGAACCGAGAATCTGAATAGCTTTTAGCATTATAGACGAGTCGAGTCAGTCTGCAATGTTTTTCTCAGCGGTGGAAATAGCTACAGCCTACAGTTAGCTGGTAACATGGGCGAGATTTTTTGGTAGGTGTGTGGGAATGGGAATGGAATTACATACAAATCAGACAAGGCAGGCAATAGTAGTAATAGGCAGAGTCTGGTGGGTGTGCTGCTTCGCTTTGCTTTGCTTTTGTTTCCTGACGTTGAGTGAAGACGACGAAGAAGAAGGATTACCTCTTTTTACCACAGCACAGCATATTATCATCCATCGTATCATATGTGTATGTGGTGAAACTCCATTTAGGTCAAATTCTTTTTCTTTTCTCTTTTTCACTACAAACTTGATACAGTCAAATCTAACATCAAGAGTGAATACGATGATATCCATAAACTTTTGTTTACGAAAGCATCAAATTAAACATTCAACTTTTATTTATTTTATTATACTAAAATTTAAATTTACATTCATTGCTACAGTAATTTTACTTTAATCATAACTTCATTTTTTCCTATTATTTTTTAAATATTCAATTTTTTATATTATTTTAAATAATTTTTTATTTTTATAATTTTAAATAATTTTTTTAAAAAATTTAAAAAAAAAATTAATTTAAAAGTTAAATTTACAATTTGTAAAAAATAAAACAAATAGAAAAACAAAGACACCATAAACGCGGTGTTGCACTGTAGCAAACACAAGAAATGGTATTGCAATTGGCACTGAATTGGAGACCCGGGGCGGATAATTGCAGTTGCAACGTCAATCTTGACGTGTGGTTGGAGATGACCTTAGATTTATTGTGGATTGATGATTATGATTAAATTTTGTAAAAATAAAAAATAAAAAAATATTAGCTTCAAAATGATTAAGGTGGAATGAAATGGAATATATATATATATATTAATGACGTAGGAATTCGCATTTGTTATTCGAAATTGCTTATCGAGTAAACTCCAATTGAACCTAATATTTTGCATTGAGTAAATCCCGACCGAATCTAATATCTTGCAAATTAAATTCGGTAAAGACAAATCACATCAGACAAGCCAGAGAAGAAAATTAAGAAAAAAGAGCTGTTGGGCTTGCTTGGAATGGAAGGACAGAAATGCAATGGAAATGGAAATGGAGTTAGAAATCTTTTTAATAATTGTGAAGTGAAACAGTATTGCACGCACCAACCTCCATATTTACCTTCTTCCACCACCACCACCTCCTCCTGCAGTAGTAACACACGCTATAATAACCCACAATTGAAAATCAATTATTATTATTATTATTATTATTATTATTATTATTAAAACACTCTCTGAATTTATTTTTTTGTGTAGATTAGTAACACTAATTTTAAATTATTATACCCTCTGTTTCACCTATCAGATTTATATTGCCGTTTTTGTCCGTCCGTTCTGCATTTTATGCCACATTTTTTTTAGAAAATAATTATACATTTTAATCTCATTTTTTATTTTTTAATTTATTTATTTTTTAAATTTTAATAAAACTAAATAGTTATCTTAATCTATAATTATTTATATTATTTTTACTAATATATTATTAATTATATTTATACTAAATTCTCGTGTCTACTGTGACTCAAACATCCAACGTAGGACGGAGAAAATATTATTTAGTCGCGCTCTAAATTGATTTTACTTTATTTTTTCTTGCTAACATGTACCAATAATATGAAGGGAGCATGACTGCAGTACTATATATGAAATATCTGATCTAATTATAAATAATATAAAATTTTATTTATATAATATAAACACAACATGAATATGATAATAGATTTTACATTACCATTAATTTTAGCAAATAATATATATTCACATAGCATACATTTTAAATATAAACATACAACAAATGTTTTCAAATATCACACAGCTTGTGCTATGTTAATATTTCAAAGAATGTAGGGTGTGTTTGTTTTGTGTTTTTGTTTGAAGGGATATTTTATTGTTAGTGATGTAGAAAATTACGTAGATAATATAAATAATACTCTTTCGGTCTCTTACAATCTATTCATTTTTTTTTTTTTATTTTAGTAATTGTACGAGTTATAAATACTCTTCCAATTTACAATACATTACACAAATGTCATTGCTTTTTATATCATATACAATACTTAATTCAGTTATTTTTACTTTTATTTCTATTTTATCTCAATATAATACTAATATTTTTAAAATTTACGTATAAAAAATAAATAAATAAATAGTTATGGAGTAAATATTTGTAATATATATTAATTCTTTTTAGAAGATATGTAAAAAAAATTTAATTAAAATAACACACCCATGTTGCTTCATATACTGTTAAAAAAATAAAAAAATCAATATAGTACTGGGTTTTTTTTTTTTTTTTTCAATTAACATGATAGTCAGTTCCATAAAGTATACTATTACATAACCGTAATGCACAAACATTGGAAACGTAGACAAGAATTAACTAGCTAGAATATTAAATTAAAATTATTTATAGTTTAGATAGAATTTTACAAATACTATAACTATGCTATATAAATATGTATTTTCTAAAAGATATTTATTACCAGCCATAATAATAACAATATAATGATATGTTTGTGTGAAATAGAAGGCTCCTAATCAAATACTAAGAAATTTCAATGATACACTTTAGTCTTGTGGATTTCTATTTAAAACATTTTAGTCTTCTTAATACTAAAAGTGAGTATTTTTCGTTTTGGTTGGTTGCTATTTCAAAATAATATCACTACTATTTATTTATTATATTTTTTAATAAAAATATATTATTTTATTTTTAAAAATATTTCGTTAAATTAATATTTTAGATTAAATCAATTTCAAACTATTATTTTAAATTTTATTATTTCTATTATATAATAATTTGCTAATATAATTTTTAATTAATAACTAATTACAATTTACATTAATTTGAAAGGGAAAAAAACATGAAAAAGGGATTAGAGAAAATAATTTTTTAAACTTGAAAAGTGGAGTACTTGAAAATATTGAGACAAGAGACACAGATAAATTATAGTATTCCCTCGTTCTTATATACCATGTCTAAATTGTTGTTTCTGTCATATATCACTTTCATTTTTTAAAAAATAATTAAATATTTAATTTTATTTTAAATTTTTTAATTTTAATTAAATTAATTAGTTATATTAATTTTAATTTATAATTATTTATATTATAAACTTTTAATTATTTACTAATTATACTGACGTCTTTACAGTGTAGCTGAGGCGCTACGTGTGGAAGAGAGTTCTATTTTATTGCGACGGGTGCAGACAGAGTGGCAATCGAAGGGCAATTTCGTCCTTACAAAAGGGATTGGATTGTGGGGTCTACACTGGTTGAGGACATACTAGATGGACGGCTCTGATCTTTCGAGAGGTCAATTTAAGCTGAATTTCATCTGAGGCTAAGCTTCATTTCCCGTTCTTCATACGCGCGGAGGCAGACAGCGTGCGAGCATTCGTCACAGAAGGAGAAGAGACGCTCTCCCGTCGCGGCCTCAAGGTATCCTTTCATTCTCGCGATTAATTTCTCAAAGATTTGATTCATTTGTCGGGGGAGCATTTTGATGCTTTTTCTAAATTATGTTTTGAAGAACAAGATTGGATCTCGTCGAGTCTCTGCCGTTTAAACATTTTCGATATCATTGATCCAATGAAGTTTCATTATTATTGTTGTGAGATCTGTTCGTGCGTCCGTTATTTGAATCTGGATTCACGGATCTGTGAATGTGTATCTCTAATGGTGACCACTTATTACAAATTCGTATGCTTCCGTTTTTTAAAATTTGGATTTCGGTGTCCATGGTTATTATTGTTTTTGTTGAGTAGATTAATCTCTGTGTGGTAATTTCGTTCATGTTAAAAATTGCTCTTTGCGGAAATTCTGTTACCCCACTTGGCACCGACCATATCCTTCTGGTCAGATCTTACATATCAGATGGTGTGTTTACTATGGATCTTACATATCAGATGGTGTGTTTTCTATGGAAGATAGGAGCATATGACGATTAAATGATCCCTAATAATCACCACACAAGTAAACAAGGCATAAGTTCATTATCTGTTGGATGACAATATGATTTGATATGACATCGGATCTTGAGCTAATTTTCGTGTATTTTCTGAGAATAGTGCAATATACTGGAAGTTTTACAATATACTACTATAATATTGTAATCAGTAGGAAGATAATACTTTTTTTTTTGTCAGATCATATTAAGAGATGGCAGAAACTGAGGATATTCAACCGCTTGTTTGTGACAATGGAACTGGAATGGTCAAGGTAATACATAGCAGTTTGATACTTTATAAAAGTTGTTAACATGAATTTACTTATTATTTTCTCATAATGGACAGGCTGGATTTGCTGGGGATGATGCTCCAAGGGCTGTCTTTCCAAGCATAGTGGGGCGACCCCGTCACACTGGTGTGATGGTTGGCATGGGCCAGAAAGATGCTTATGTAGGCGACGAGGCTCAATCCAAAAGAGGTATTTTGACACTGAAGTATCCAATTGAGCATGGGATTGTCAGCAATTGGGATGATATGGAGAAAATATGGCATCACACCTTCTACAATGAACTTCGTGTGGCTCCTGAGGAGCACCCAATCCTGTTGACAGAAGCTCCTCTGAATCCCAAGGCTAACCGTGAGAAAATGACTCAAATCATGTTTGAGACCTTTAATGCCCCTGCAATGTATGTTGCCATTCAGGCTGTCCTGTCTCTCTATGCTAGTGGCCGTACAACTGGTAAGAAAATTCTACTTCATTTTTACTATTCCACTTAAAGATCCTCCAGCTTTGGCATTTATTTTGTCTGTGTTCGAAAATGCTTTTGATTACATTACATTATGATGTATTTAGTTTTTGAGGGGGAACCTCTACTACAATTTGGAAAAGTTACACCACACATAGTGTTGAGTTCATTTTAATTTGATTGAAACACCTTATATTGCATATATAGAGACTGCAGTTGACATGAAGCCTTGTTTGCGGTGAATGATTAATCTAATTATTGGATTAGCGAGGAAACTTCTCTCTAACATACAAAGGATTGCTGCTTGATGACAGGAATTGTTCTGGACTCCGGGGATGGTGTGAGTCACACAGTCCCCATCTATGAGGGTTATGCGCTCCCCCATGCAATCCTGCGTCTGGATCTTGCCGGGCGTGATCTCACTGACTATTTGATGAAGATACTGACTGAGAGAGGCTACTCATTCACCACAACGGCCGAGCGGGAAATTGTAAGGGACATAAAAGAGAAGCTGTCTTACATTGCTCTTGATTACGAGCAGGAGCTAGAAACCTCAAAAACCAGCTCTTCCGTGGAGAAGAACTATGAGCTGCCCGACGGACAGGTGATCACGATCGGGGCGGAGAGGTTCAGGTGCCCGGAGGTGCTCTTTCAGCCATCGATGATTGGAATGGAGGCTGCTGGGATCCATGAGACCACATACAATTCAATCATGAAGTGCGACGTTGATATCAGGAAGGATCTGTACGGGAACATTGTGCTGAGCGGTGGGACGACGATGTTCACGGGCATTGCGGACAGGATGAGCAAGGAGATCACAGCACTGGCGCCAAGCAGCATGAAGATCAAGGTGGTGGCTCCGCCGGAGAGGAAGTACAGTGTGTGGATCGGAGGGTCCATTTTGGCCTCTCTCAGCACATTCCAGCAGGTGGGTGGGTGGGTGTGTTTGGTTGGTTGGTATATATACTTATTGTGTTGAAATCTATGGTATGAGGTGAGTCTATGGTATTGTGTGTCGGTGTTGCAGATGTGGATTGCCAAGGGAGAGTACGACGAGTCTGGGCCGTCAATTGTTCACAGAAAGTGCTTTTAAAGCAAAGCAACAGACACTTTTCCTGGTCAAATCCATCTGGTCGTCGTGGGCTGTTTTTATTTTTTATTTTTCCTTAAAACAATAATTTCTTCTTCTTCTTCTTTGTCCTTCCTTGTCTATTATTTGTTTCGTGAGATTTTCCCTCTCTCCCTCCGCACCCCACCCCTATTTAAACTCTTGTTGTTTTAAGATTCGATGATGATATTGTTGGCGAACTAGTAAGTGATTGATTTTCCTGATTTATGATGATGATTGTAGTTTTATTCTCAATAGAAAGTACAAGTAGAAGAAAGACTACTCCAAATCTTATACTTTACATAATACTTGCTTACTGAAAGCTAGCTCATTGCAATGCACCCCATCCCCATCTACGGTACTTCATTCATTCGATATCTTTTCAACTTTTACACCATATGCTTAGCCATTCATGTGTGTTGTATATAAATTGTGTAAACACAATGCATGAGCCAACAGCATATATAAGTTCCGTTTTGTCTATCACCACTAATAAATGGATACAAATTTATGGGGACATATATGTTGTGTCAATACATCAACATCAAGATGGCATATGCACATTTTTATCGGTCAATAAATCGATATCGATGTCATGTATGAGTGAGTATAAACAATTATAATAATTATTCTATTTTCGTTATTGTTATATCCAACGACCAATAAATGAATACAAAATTATTGGATTACGTCAGTGGATCAAGATCAAGACGCATACACGCATTCTAGTATTGCACGTGTCAATAAATCAAGATCAATGTCGCATATGAATATAAACAATTACATGTGTTGTTTATCGAATATCCATTATTGTTATATTTGACGGCTAATAAATGGATGCAAAAAATATTGGACGTACTACGTCCGTAGATCAAGATCAAGATGGTATGTAAATATTATAACATCGCACGTGTCAGTAAATCGATATCAATGAGTATAAACAGTTATACGTGTTATTTATCGAATATCCGTTATTGTTATATTTGACGGTTAATGGATGCCTACAAAAGTACCGGACGTATTACGTCAGTAAATCAAGATCAACATGATATGTAAATATTAAAACATCGCACGTGTTAGTAAGTCGATATCAATGTAGTATATGAGTAGAAACAATTATACGTGTTGTTTAACGAATATCCGTTATTGTTATATTTGACGGTTAATAAATAGCTACAAAAGTATTTGATGTATTACGCCAATGAATCAAAATCAAAATGGTATGTGAATATTCAAACATTGCACGTGTCAATAAATCAAGATCAAATCGCATATAAGTATAAAACAATTGCACGTATTACCTATCAAATGTTTGTTATCGTTATATTTGATGAATACAAAAACTTCGTACGTATTATGTCAGTCGATCAAGATCGAAATAACACGTGAATAAAAAAATTTAGTAAATTTTCTGCATTGAGTATCAAAATTAAGATCGTATATAAGTATAAACAATTGGACATGCTGTGTCAGTAAATTTTCTGCATTGAATATCCGTTGCATTTTATCTGTAAAATATTAACGATTGTTATACTTTTTCAAGAAAATCATTGTGTTAAATTAACTAAAATTACCTATAAGATGTATATACGCGTAGCTAAGGTATGGACAATAGATGTGATACGAAGGAAATGTTAGGAATGCTTTGTCTTCAAATTTATTTGTTAGTTTGAGTAATTTTGAAATCTTATATTAAAAATATTATAAAAATATAATTACAAAAATTGAAAATAAAAACAACATAAAAAACTCCGCCGAGTCCAGCCCGACCCACCCACCCACTAAAATTTCATATCCGTGATGACGTGGCGGTGTCCAGATGCACCACCTCAAAATTTACTAGCGTGTCTGTAATGACATTTGTGAGAGAGAGAGAGAGAGAGATAAAAGAGAGGGGAGGGGAGGGGAGGGGAGAGACGCTTCACAACACAATACAGCTGCAGCTGCAACAGCAACGCCCAACGCTGCGCAGCGCATTCATTCATCATTCATTATTCATTATTCATTATTCATCATTCATCATTCTTCATTCTTCATTCTTCATTCTTCTTCACCATCCATTCATCCCTCCTTCCTTCATCTCTGCGGACCTGCATCTCTCTCTCTCTGGTTGAGTTCCCGCACAAGGCAAGAGGCTATCTGAGCGGGCACTGAAAAGGTGAGTCGGGTAACAGCCCTATTCAGATCCCTCCCTATTATAAATTGATTGTTTGCTTCTGCAGTGCAGTGCGGTGCGGTGCGGGTGGGTGGGTGATCTGTTTCCAAATATCTCTCTCCTACCGTCCACCCCCTCACTCCTAAACCTTCCTTCAATCCTTCTCTCCCGGCCCTCTCTCTCTCTCTAAACGGTACGACCGTCTTCTTCTCTCTCTCTCTTCTTCTATGTATGTATGTATTTTATGCCCTTACAGTCTCAATTTTCTGTGATTGTTTCTTCTGCGATGCGATGGGGTGGGTGTTAATCAATTGTTTTGAGATACAGACAGGCATACAGATGTGTGTATGTATATATGTGTGTGTGTGTGTGTATATGTATATATAGATGGATAGATGATTAGTATAATGTTGTGTACGCAGACGTCTTTCTTCCGTGGGTAGCTTTTACGGTTTGAGACTTTGAGCGGCTAATTAGTTCATGATTTCATTTACCATTCGCCTTCCTGTTTCGTTGAAATTAGAGTTTGTGGGTTAACTAATCTAATATGTTGAAGTTTGCTAGGGTTTGTATCGATCTCGTTCTTCACGCCATAAGAAATTTTGCTCGTTGATTTTCATTGACAATCGGATTTGGACTTGCTTGACGTTTTGGTTTCTGTAGAAATATGCTACAACTTTCACTTGCCTTGCAGCTAGAATCTTCAATGGCGGATGACAACACCGGCTCGATGAACCTTGATCTCAATCTGGTACCTGCCGATAGCATTGGTGATGGGAACGAGAACGTTGTTAACTTGCAGGATTGGTTGCATAATCCAGCTCCTCCTAGAAGAGCCGGGGCAATAATTGCTCAGCCCAGGAATCAGAGGCGGCAGCGGTCACTGTGGAGGCAAGTTCCCCTTCCTCCAGAAACTCTTAACCTTGCACTGCAGTTCCTTGGTGGCAATGTACCCCCTACCTCTATCCCTATCCCTACCCCAACCCCAACCCCAACCCCAACCTCAACTCCAACTCCAACCCCTGCCGGTGAGGCTAGTGTTGCTGCTGAGGAGGAGGAGGAAGAAGTGGCAGCGGCAGAGACGGGGCTGAAGATATGTGAGAAAACCGCCATTGCTTGTGTGGAAGATGATGCACAAGGCACTAAAAGAGATGGTGGAAAAAACAATGCCGACGACGGGAGCTTCTTCGACTGCAATATATGCTTCGATCTGGCCAGGGATCCAGTCCTGACGTGTTGTGGGCATCTGTTTTGCTGGTCGTGCATCTACCGCTGGCTGCACCACCATTCCGAAACCCGGGAATGCCCAGTTTGTAAGGGGGAGGTTACGACGAGGAGCGTCACGCCAATTTATGGCCGTGGTGGTGCTGCTGCTCCCCCACCTGACCAGGATGATGATACTGATTCCAGCCTCAATATCCCCGAGAGACCCCAAGCTCGGAGGGTTGAGAGCTGGAGGGAGACCGTCCAGCGGGCTGCCGCCAGCATGCCGATGGATGAGATCATAAGGCGCCTCGAACTGAGTTGGGTGCAGGCGCAAGCCCGCAATAATAATAATACTGCTGCTGCTGCTGCTGCCGGGGCTTCTCTTCCTGCTCCTGTTCCTCTCAGCCGGATGCTGTCCTCCAGGGGGCAGCGGAGAGAACGGATGAATGTGATTCCGGCGATCGATGCAGGGGAAGAGGAAGGAGTCATCCACGAAGTGGGTAATGCCCGGTGGCTTTCATCGCTGCTGTTTGGGAGGTCGGATTTGGATGCCCCGAGCATGGAGGCCGCGGGGAACGGGCGTGCGGTGTTGGGGGATGCATACTACGACAGCCATCCCATAAGAGCAGGAGGAGGAGGAAATGATGATGGTGATGATGATGAAGATGATGACGACGATGGGGATGATGATGATAATGGGGGTGGGGAATCTTCGGTGGGAATGGCGGATGTGGAGTCCTCGCGGCTGCAGCCAAGGAGGAGGAGGAGGAGGCTGTGAACCCAACTGGACTGGACTGGACTGAACTCTGAAGAGCTGAGAGTGAGAGTAAGTGGTGGCGAGGAGGATGTGTGGAACTTAGTCTTGTGTTTGTATAATAGTGGAAGAAGAAGAGCAGCATTGTGTTGTTGTACTCTACTGGACTGTGGAAGTGGAAGTGGAAAGTGGGGCAGATGGATGATTACAAATAGTACTATGGTTGTGACCCGACCCGACCCGCCTAGCCTTAATTGACTTGTTTAGTTACATTGGTCATTTGAACTGCCTGACTGACTGGCTTGCTTATTGGTTGCCATACCTATTACTACTACTACTACTAATCAATAATCACTTCTGGGGTGTGGTTCCAGAAAATTGGATTTGAAGTTTTTATTTACATAGTGTTTAATGGGATAATTTACAGGAGAAGTTTTTATTTTTTACTTCTTATATTAGTAATAATTATATAGTGCTGTGCATGAACTGAATTATTGATGACAAAGACACTAGCAGTAGATGGAACTTAAGCAGGCTCTCTCTCTCTCCAAAATTTGAATGGATTAAGAAGAAGAGTTGTTTTGGGTTGAATGGACGGTGGTATTTTGGGTTGGATCATCCGCATTTTATATTCAACAGGGCTGGGCTGGGCTGAAACTCCTTTTTTGCATGTTTTCATTCAAATCTTTTGAATTTTTGGTGGATTTTTCATTTATTTTCTTAATATGCACGATGTGATGTAAATATAAATATTTTTCTATTTCGATATGATATTAATGTATCATTTGATGATTTGATCATTACCATTACCAATACCAATCATTGATTCATTGATTTGCTGCTCTCTCGGCTCTGCTCATTCTCCAACAATTACTCTTTTCTCTTTTTATCATTCATCTTTACTACGTATAATTCACCCAACACTACAAGTCTACAACCAAACCAAACCAACCCACCACTTAACATCCAAACTCAATACTCTTTATCTACAGTCAGTCTAACACAACCCAACCCAACCCAGCCCAGCCCCACAATGCAGCAGCAGCTTCCTCTACTACCCTATCACAGGGACGGGGGTGGACCATTATTATTATTATTATTATTATTTTTCTCCTCATCCCACCCCTCCCCCACTCCTTTTCTTTACATATCAATCAATCAATAATAATACAAGGGAGGACAATCAATCAAGACCTGCTGCAGCAGCACAACATACCATCCATCTTCTGCTGCAACTTTCTGAGTTTTTTTGGAGAAAACATATAACCATTACATAATTTTTCTACAGAACAAAGTCTTCTGCCAGGATACAAAGGTGGGGGAAGAGAGAGAGAGAGGAGAGATTATGTGTACATCATCCCCGAACAGGGGAAGATAATACATTTAAGAGGGAGGAGGGCATGGATATTCCATCCTACAATATAATATATAATAGCAACTATATATATATATATATCATAACAACAACCCTTGTACTTTCCTTGACCATCTCCAGCTACCAATTTTGTAAAATATTCTGCCTGCGCAAGGCCACACCTGCAGGAAGCAAAATCAAGTCTGCGATGAATCTACCGCCACATCTACATCTATGATAAAAAATATCGTCAGGGCACGTAATAAATCAACCAACATAGCCTCAGAACACATTTTGGCATCTAACTCGGAAAAGAAATACACACACACATACACATTCTACCAGCAAGAATCCTTTTGAATCACAATGCTGCGCAATTTAAAGGCCTCACTTCTTGGTATACATACACATACAGACACTAGTAACATGCAGCACCATACCCTTAAGAGCGCATGGGGTGCCTCTAATGGAAAATGAGCTCAGCTTCACATGTGACATAACTAAAGGCCATGAAATGCTGAAGACACGCCTACACATTCAAAATTGAAGCCCAGCATTCCAAGACATGGAGCTATAAGGACAGGACATCATTGTCCTAATGGGGCATATGCCACTGCGGTGACTGCCATAGCAAAGTGTCGGATGCACCATTTTGATTGTTGGCATAAAACAAAACTGAAATGCTCACAATGGCCTACGCTGAAATCCACACTCCAGACAATGCCAAAAACTTGCATTCTGTTGGCTTATGATTTCAAGCTTATTTTATCACTATTTACTATAAAGTCCTTTTCTAAAAAACACCACATTCAAAATCCTTTTTAAAAAAAAAAATTAAAATGTCATATAAAAAAACTATTCTCCGGTCAAAACATCACATTCAACATCTACTTATGTTGAGTCAAACACCTATTTTCTATTTGACTTTCTACTATTCCCAAACATTTACATTCTTCTGATTTTTATTACCAGATGAAGATAAATTCTAACCATAGAGCAGTGCATATAAACTTTCCTAATACTCCATACTTCATCCTAGAACAAGCAGGAATCAGATATTCAGTCAAATTTAACCCATCATAGTCAATAATGCCAAATAAAATCATGACAGAAAAAATTACTTCGATAGTGGAGGAACAAAAGAAGATTTCCAGACCACGTTTCATCAGGGCATAAATACATACATTGTCTCAGCGTCGAGTCCTAGGCTTGCACCGAAACTCAGCCAAGAGTGCAATATGATCTGAAGACCATTCAGGGGAAGGAAGTGCAGTATCTTTTCGCAAGCTATCCTCATCCAATAGCTCCAACAGAGATTCCACCGTCAAGGTGTCAGCTAGAAGGAAGAACAATCTTACAGGATTAGGTCATATAATGCAAAATTCAACAATTAAAGGGTATCTTAGTGAGTTTAAAATGTTGAATACAAGACATCTGAAGTGCATATAAACAATTCAAACATACCTGAATAGAATATATAATCATGAGTACCAATAAAATCTCTAGTGCA
This sequence comes from Andrographis paniculata, assembly GCF_009805555.1. Classification (NCBI taxonomy): domain Eukaryota; kingdom Viridiplantae; phylum Streptophyta; class Magnoliopsida; order Lamiales; family Acanthaceae; genus Andrographis; species Andrographis paniculata. Next base: position 2,493,693 of record NW_026137424.1, read on the forward strand.
GTTTGTAAACAGGGGTTCATTTGTAGCTGGATCCATTCTCCTTCTCTGCTCTAGACTAAGTCCACCCACAGCTCTCGCAAAGGATGAGTAAGCACTAACCTGGTTAAATGACAAAAGAAACAACCCAAATAAAGATATAACTAAGCCATTAAGCCAACTTATACTCAATATTCATTTTAGGGTTATACCAGTGGTAGCTGATGAGTCAGTTTGGTGACAGGGCGAAGAACTCCGAGTGGGTCTAGTGCCAAGTCCGGATGAGCTGGATCTATTTTGCCCATAGCAAGGAGAGCATGAGGAGCACTGCATGTTAAAACAAAAGAGTTAGGAAACAATCACATATTTTATACTAAGGTAATTTAATAGTAGTTGTGTATTAGATGAGAATAGGCAAAGCACCTTCCAGGAACAGAATTGAAATCACCACACACAATCATAGGGATATCAGCACTCGCAGCAATCTTTTCCAGTCCCTTCAATAATGTATGGACCTGTCACGGAGGAAAATATAGACATAAACGTTAAGAAGTAGACTGCACAGACACTTATGTGTTTGTGTGAGGGTTTAGATTTCGAGTTGGGATTTGAAAAGTAAAATATTTGAATTGGAATAGTTGTATGATATGATATAAATAAATATTGATGTGAAGTTTTGAATGTAAAATTGATTTTTAGAATAATATAAAAATGAAAAATAGGTGTTTGATTTGATGTTTTTAGGGAGAAAAATTAGTGTGAATAGTACAAATCTATTAGAATCCTTCAAACAAACACACGCTAAGTACACAAGAAGAATGTAGATTGTAACAAAAACCTGCCAAAGTTTGACATCCTTCAATTCTTGATGCAAATTTATATGTGTATTCGCCTGTGATCATGAAAGAAACATCAATATCACATAATGCAACAACAATTACAAGCCAATTCTGCATAATAGATGATAGAATAGAGTGAGGGGGAAGAAGGCATTATTACTCAAAGAAAAGAGTTCAGAAATAATATAACAACAGATGAAGGCAACATCAACATACAGGTGTCAAAAGATGTAGAGAATGACCTGGCAGCAAATGCTGAATAACATGATGCAATTTCTCAGCTAGCATCTATGAGCATCAACTCTCAGAAAGGCATATCTATGTTCAGATTATGTTACTAATGGCTTACAGCACAACTTATGTGCAAGTGTACCCCTCAGTCAGTGCCGCCTCACTGTTTGCAGGAAACAATCTTACTTCTCATTCAATTATGATCAAGCTTCAAATACAAAGAAATTCATATTCTGGGGTCCAACTCAAGCCAAGGCCCCCTGACTCAGTTCGCCTTACAATTTTCTTTTCCATGTATCACATACATGAAAGGGAAGCCCATCAGCAACAAGACTCGGAAAACCTATAACTAAAATGGGACTATATAAAAAGCAACACCATATATTAACCAAGTTTTATTGAACAGCTAATTTTAGGAGAAGACAGACACAAATAAAACATATTCTTGTATCTCCACCACCGAATTCATGACTTTACTAAGGTCTTGTGTATATCCTATGTAAGTGATTACTTTACATGATAATCCAAGATATTGAATTTGTTAAGCATATGAGAATCTGACTAAAAACCATTCCACAGACGAGTTAGGTTATCCTCAGGAAGGGTGCTAGATTTTTCTGAAAACCTTTGATGAGCAATACATTTTATCTGAATAGAAGGTATTGTTCCAGTTATGGTTAAATACAGGAAACTCACCACACAAACAAGCTGACGCTTCCCAGGATTATCAACACCATGGTTGCTGAACTTAGCTTCTAGAACTAAAATAAGTGCAACATTGTCCTGCATGAGAGAAGTGGGGTTCGAATCAAATGTTAATTAGAAATATGAAATGAAGTGAAAAATATAATAAGTGTGCAGAAAGTAAAATACATATATAAATGTACCTGTATCAACCGATTTAATGCATTTTTCTTCTGAGTGCTAGGAACCAAAGCATCAGTTAAAGATTGAGCAGCTTTGTTGAATTCAACCTACAATTATTAATGATCACAATTGAAAAACAACAACATGAAATAAATAAATTCAAAGGTGTCATACATTTAATGCAAATATGATTACCTCATATTTTTTTATATGTAAAAATCTATCACGGCGAAAAAAAGTAGCACAACCATCAATATTGTGGATGTTTCCCCCAAACATCTGCAACATGACAAAATAGGATATAAAAAAAAAAATGGCTTTCATCTTTCAGTTACAAAAGATGATTCACAAACCTCTGTAGTCTTCTTTTTGAAAAGAGCTTGGTAACCATGCTTATCCAGCTCCGGCAAAAAGAATTCCTCAAAATGGTCGTTTTGAACCTGAAAGGAGATTAAAATACAAAATATCATATAAAGAGTTGGATACTATTTGGGCTTGAAAAGCACATGAACTTCTTAAATTGTAAAAGGCTTCAATGAGCAAATGCTCTATGTCAGCTTGGTTTAGCCATCTAACTTTTTTAATCCAGACTACTCCTATTTACTTCAACCAATTATAATAATGAGAATATTAAACCCAACATTGTAGGAAATTTCACACATTGATGGTACCTCCTGAAGACAAATGATGTCTGCCCTGTAAGCAACTATTTCACGCAATAGGTTTTGCCGGCGGTAAGTCCATGATAGAGCCCAAGAGGGGCAATAGCTGTACAGTTCACTTGAAGCATATGCATCAGAAAGGATGTTATATGAGAGCACCGTAAAAGTCCCTGCCGATGATGTGCGAACATCCATATCTAGATGCCCAGGCACATCAACTCCACTTACTGGAATCATGCGCCGTGGACAGGGTGATGGAGCTGGAATGACACGGGAAGTTAATAAGGTATTGGCAGGTCCCACAGCCAATTTTGTTTCTAAATCGACCACAACACACTCAAACTTAAGGACATGACCAATGTCGTCAGCAGTTGGAGTATATGTTTTGTGACATCCAACTTCAAACCATGTTTCCCCACCATTCCTATGAGCTATTGCAGCAGGATAAAGCGGAGTTGTACCATTTGACAAGCTAGGGTTTGATTGAGAAGCTGACAAACCTACATTACTACCAGTACTATTGAAGCGGCCAAAGATTTCTTCATCTTCATTTCCATTTTCATTTACAGCACTCGCAGCACGATCATGAAGAACTCGATGATGTTGCCATGCATCATAGAAACACTTTGAAGAACAATGATAACTTTTAGCAACAGGAATTTTAGCCTTAACACATCCAATGCATTGTAATGTAGCCTGCTCAGTTGGGTGGACACTACAAACTGCAACTTTTCTATCACTTTGTATACGATACCTACAGGGAAGCAAAGTTATTTGCATGTAAGAAACCAACTTTCTGGCTAAAAAACAAAAACTGTTCATATATGCAATTGCAGATACAATTGCATTTTATTCATGCCAACGTTCAAATTTCAATATGCTCAGACAAGTAAGTCGATGAAATAACCAATGCTTAATGTCAAGGGAAGACAGAATTATTTTATCAAGGATACACATGGTGGACTGGCTTATATCCTTTACCCTAAAGCACTTAAGCTTTAAGTGATCGGTTTAACACCTAATTTAGAGAATCTGATCTTAAATTCTTAACATGGAAATCACATGCATGCACAAAACACCTGGAGGCAGTCACAATGTAGCCCCACACATCAGAACCAAAGATGCATAGGTATATCGTATAAGTCAAAACCAGTATTTTGTCTGTCATAGAAATCATGCACATTGCATACAAGTATAGGACCAAAATGAAACTTTCCGGTGAAAGAAGCAAACCACTGATACTGCATGCCATGTACTAGTCCAAACTAAATGAGAGAGAGAACAAATGGGAAATGTTTGTGCAGACTTGCATAATGTTAATATACCACAGGACTGTCAACCTGGCTGATCAGGTAAAAAGAAATTGGAGTCAAAACTAAAACCTGTGGGCAATTCACATGTCAATGAAAGCACCACAACTTCTAAAGTGTAAATAACAGGACAAAATTAGATAGCATCCCAAAGAGCAAATCAGAAGATTCTACCAACAAATATGAAAAAGAAATAAACATTCAGCAATTTGAAATTAGGTGCCACAATAGCAGACACATCATATGGGGGCGGTTGTTTAGAAAATTTCCAAGGATTTTAACTATTTATCAAAATTTTCCCACCAAAAATCAAATCAAATAATAATTTTTTATTTTTTATATTATATTATATTAAAAATTAAGTTTACATTCAAAATATCAAATCAACACCTATTTATATCAGGTCGTACAACTATCCAAATTGAAAATTTTTAATGTTCAAATCCCAACCCAAAATCCAAACCCTCGAACAAACACACCCGTTTTAAATACATAACTATTTAAAATTGTCTAAAGCTCTCACAGGTTAAACTTATGAAGTTATGGTGTTATAACTAGCCTTAACATTCACACCCATCCCATTCAACTGTCGAGATTAATGGCAAACCAAGAAATATAAAAACAGTCTAGTTCCAAACAAATCGCACAAATTATCAATCTCTCATCAAAGCAGCTTGAATGAGAAAAACACACAAACACAACTTGGGTAAATGGATGCATTAGACAGAAATGCAGTCAAATAACAAAGCACACACTGCAAGCTTTGCACTTTACAGCTAAGAGTTCAGAGACACATAAAAACCATAGGATACTGCGGAAAGGAATCCGAGGGATGCTGGGATAATAGAAATAGAATCACTTGCGAAAAACTCACCATTTGTATCTTAAGAAATAGCCGTCAACGGGGTTCGACTCGGACACATCGTCGCTAATAACAGACTTATCATGGCGCCTCAAAAGCACATACGGTGCGAGCTCACATCCAACAATCGGAATTTCAGACGGCAGGTGCACCCGCAACACAGTCAGCATTTTAATCTAACTTCGAAATGCCTCAATCTCTTCTTGGAACGTCGCTCGGAAGCCTAAAGCAGCAAAAATCAAACATTGAAGCCTAAACTGTCGGCGGGCTTTCGGCGGATCCGCCATCACATGTGCCCGGCTCCAATCGCCAGCTTCACGCCCTCAAAACCCTAATAAAGAGACGAAATCGGGGATCAAACAACGAGGGGTATCGAGGGGAAGGGGGGGAAAGCAAGGATCTTGGAGCAATCGGGATGAAATTGAGGAGAGAGAAAGAGAGACGGATGGTTGAGGCAGGGTGGAAATGTAGAGGGAGGGAAAGAAAGAGGGGCGGTGGGGAAAGTTAGAGATTGGGGCGGGAAGGGGGAAGTGAGGTGAGAGAAGAGGAGAGGAGGAATAAATTGATTGCGCAGAGTTAGGGTTTTGCAGAGACGACACGAGACGAGGCGAGGAAGGAGGAGGAGCAGGATGAAGAGGAGACGGGAAATTGAATGAAAAAGAAAACGGTGGAAAGCGTCTTTCACAAACACAAACGCATTAAATAATAATAATAATAATAGTAATAATGGGATTCTAAATACACGAATAATATATTATCCATTTATTATTTGGATTAGCATGTGATGAAGATTCAACCGTATGCGTTCAATCAAAAAAAGAAATATACAGAGGAGGAGGAGGAGGACATTTATTAAAAAAAGAAAATATACCCGTGGGAGGAAGCTTACCATCGACTCTCTCTCTCTCTCTATATCTCTCTCTATATATATATATAGAGAGAGAGAGTGTGTTGAGAAAGATTGAGGACAGGAGAAGAGCGCAGAGCAAAGCAATGGTGGTGGTTATTGCACATACACAGAGAGAGAGAGAGAGAGAGCGAGAGATGTGAATGTGAATAATCTCATAAACAACCAAACCAAACTAAACTGGCAGAAAACAGAATGAATAAAACTAATCGATAAAAATCATCCAAAGGTGAAATTTTCAGGCCATAAATTGCCAGCTTCTTTTCCATTCAAAATAAAGACGAGAGAGAATTTGATTTAGACTCAAGGTTCCACAACCAACTGGAAAAAACCAGTGCTATCCTCGTAGTGAAGTTCTAGTAGCCGCCCTTCAGGTCATTAACCACGTCATACGGGATTGGAGTTACAGTTTCTATTCTTGCTCCTCCGACAATGAAACCGGGCTTCGGCCCTTCTGGCTGCCTCTTGGTGCTTATGATTTTGCCTTGAGCTTTGGCTTCAGCCTTCAACTGATCGTTCTTTTTTATTCTCAGCAGGAACTCCGCATGGCATCGGGACGGCTGAACATGCTCCACACGAACATGCAACCTCTTCTTAATAATTCTGTTACCAACCTGAATAACAAACAAACAAACAAAGGTCAGTACACTTACTTTTACCAGCATTCGAAATACACTGATATAAGATTGCAAGACAACAAACAAAAAACAGCAATTAGGAGGTAGAAAACACAACTACAAGAAACCTTGATATGCCTAAAACCAAATTAGTTCGGAACTTATTCTCCTGCAAGCATACATACAGATGGAAAAAAGAAAAAGAAAGGAAACATGTAAATGATGATAGTTCTTCTGATGAGATCACAAATAAATAAGCCCCGTTTTGAAATATCCCCTAGTGCATCAGCACTGCAACGCAACACTTGATTGAAAATGTTGTGGGGAAAAAAGAAGGCTTCTATAAACCAATCAAATTAAGATTCGGAAAAGAAAGCCTTAGACATCCGAGCAAGGAAAAGAAGTAGTAGTACACTGAAGCCAAGCTATGGTGAATGTAGGTGGTCACTGTTGATGAGTTCATTAAGAAACAAGCTTTAGTCACACATCCAACTACAATAATTTAATGAGGATCAGCTCTCGTTGAGATTTGTGTTCCACAGTGAAAGGAAAAATTTAAATCTCATACTACTTTATTAATGGAACACTTTGTACGGACCTTAAGTAGGAGGATATGATATGGCTCTCAGGAATCGAACACGCCAATGCAATGGATTGGGTACGAATTGGGAACCCAAATTGCCTGAAAGCCTCCCTCCCATACCATACCCAAATTTGGGGGGGGGGGGGGGGATGGTGCACCCTAAGTCTTGTTGAATTCATTTGCTACATAGGTTGGAAGTAAAAGTAGACTAGACATGACATTGATCAGGGAACAAATTAATAGGTGCGCCCAGCCCAGCACAGCATAGCAAAAACCATAGCAAATTCGCAGTAATAGCACGATGATACAGCTGGTACAAGGGCATTTGCTAGCATCCTATGGGAACACACAGTAATATTTACTACACTAAAACACTTGAAGAAGAAGAATTCTAACTAACTAGGAGTATAATAATGCTCACTATGTGAGGTGAGGTGAGAAGAGAAGAACAACTACATTGATGCAACGATGGAATATTCCTTCACAACAATTCAATACTCGATGCACTTACGACACAATCAAATACGCCTTACCAGAGAAGAGAGTATCCACAAGATAGAGATATAGATAGCGAGGGAGCTGGGAATGATTTATAGGCACCGTACGCACCTGCTTGTTCAATTCAACACCGACGGCACGCTTGGCAACGTTCCAGACCCGACCGGTGCGGCCGTGGTAGAACTTATGGGGCATGCCTTTGTGGATGGAGCCGTTCACTTTGACGTCCACGTACTCGCCGATTTTGAAGACCCGGAGGTAGGTGGAGAGATGTGTGGGACCCTTTCTCCTGAATGGGCGAGCGAAGAGATCCCTGGTTCGCGACCTCTGACCGTGCCCCGCCGGCATTGCTGCTAGGGTTTAGGGATGCTTGCTAAGCTTGATTGACGGTGGAGGGAGGCTTGGGAGAATGCGGCAGAGGAGCCGAGCCGATCGAGGCAATGATGAGGACTTTACATATTAGGGTTTCGAAAATAACAAACTGGGTTGGGTTGGGAGAGTAAAATGCATAATTGGGCTGAGCCCCATTATCATAACTTCCCCTTCATTTTGCAGCCCACAATGTACTTACTGCTTTTTTAAGGTTTGACCGGCGAAGCCGTCGTCACTGTCTGTCTGACTTTCCAACTTTGTCGGTTCCTTTCCACTTGGGATGGGTTGGCAGTGAGAGATGGAGCCATCATCTTCAAATGCTTCAATTCATCCATTTTGATTGATGATCTCGGTCGCTTGCTTAATTCTTCTTCTTCTTCTTCTTCTTCTTCTTCTTCTTCTTCTTCTTCAACACGATCGATCGATCGATCATGAGCAGCAGCAGGAAAGTTGTGGTTTCCTTGATCATGATCCTCCTCCTACTCTCTGTCAGTGTTAACTCCGACGACGGCGACCCCCAATTCTGGCGCGAAATGTCGGAAGAGGATGGAATGGCGCTGGGGCTGATGATGAAACGGCCGAAGCTGAGCCACCTCCACTTCTTCTTCTTCTTCCACGACATTGTGAGCGGGCGCAACCCCAAGGCGGTGCCGGTGGCAGACGGGGGGATCGGGATTCGGGATGGTGGCTGTGATAGACGACCCGCTGACCGTGTGGGTGGAGAGGGGTGGGGAGGGCGCAGGGGGTGTACGCGGCGGCGGAACTGAGGGAAGTCGGGCTTCTGATGGCGCTCAGCGAGTTCAACGGGAGCACGCTGAGCCTGCTGGGGTGGAACCCGGAGGGAGATGCCCATCGTCGAGGACTCACCAGTTCAACCTCAAGACTGGGGATGCCGTCGTCGAGTACGACGTCTACGTCCTCCATTATTGACGGCACCAGATAACCAGATTCGATTCCATTCCATTCCATTAATGTAGCCAATTACTATTGCTTTTACTAATACTATCACTATCTTTTATTACTATTAATTGCTACGTGATTGTCAAGCCGCACCTATTCATAATTTCAAGAAATCACCCGGTTACTGCGAGGTTATTAGTTCAAAATTCAATACTTACAAGTTCATCTGTCATATATGGTTCGTCTAATGTAACTTATTTTATTGAAGTTAATTTGTAAGGTATGCGACTTGTTATATCGAGTTTAGTTTGCAAATTTATTAGGTTCGATCGTCTAATATTGAAGATTTTATTTATTGATTATTTGTATGTATGTATAATCATGATTATACATTCTCAATATTTGGAATAGGATGAGTTTGATTCTTTCATCGGAACAATTCATTATCAAGTACAACTATATGCATGTCATATATGTGCAATTGGAATCTATATGCATCCATGAGACATGTTTATTTATTTATTCATTAGTGCTGACTTTATATAATTAGATTCACTATGAATTATTATAATTTTCGATTAAATTTGGATTACAGCAGCATGTATTTCTCGACAGTATGCATTTATTTAAATTCGACTATAATTATTTATTGTATCAAATTTATAATCTCTTTGGGTGACATTTTTTTGTCTGTGTAATTCCACTGCAGTTAGTCTTTTTTGGATTATTTAATTATTTTAATGAGTCAATAAATTAATTGTTGTTGTTATGGCTTTCATATATATTGGACATTCATATTTATTTCAAGGTGATTTTAATTAGCAACAAATAATATAATATATTTTATAAATTGGTTGAAACATTTATGTTGCCAAAGCAGCATCTGCTATGTAAATCAATTTATTTTATATATTAAAAGGTTGTGTGTGACTTATAAGGTTGTTGATTGACCCAAAGACAAGTCAGCCGTTGAGTAGTTATGTACATATTTGGTGACATTGAATGTAGTGATGATAATTTGGTTATTTGTGTGTGAATAATAGATCTGTCCAAAGATAGGGTGTTGTTTGACACACTACTGTATTGTCAACATTCAATTGTCAAATAAGTTTATCACTAGTGAGTCAGTAATTTTTTCAACGACATTTGTTGATGTTGCTTGATAACTTGTGATAAGATTGCTAATTCTTTTATAAATTCACATACTAAACATTCATTAGCTTATAGACATATGCATTCAGTTGCTAATAAGCATTCTTTATTTTATATGGAATCAGACCCATATATATTGAATATGATTCTCATTATAATTTAGTTTAAGAAAATTATAAATTCATTAATAATGCATGTTGCGTTTTGACGGTGAAGATCAAGTATTTGACGTTGCCAAAGTAACATCTCTTATATAAGATTTTTTCTTGATAACGTAAGTGTTTATGTGTATTTTAATTCATGTGATTATTCTTCGGCCCAAAAGCAGTTGGTAATTGACAGAATTAAATATACATCTGCGATAGTATGTATGGGACGATTATATAGATTTAACTTATGTGAATAGTAAATCAGTCCAAAGATTGGTTGCTGTTTGACATTACTTATTGTCCGTATATGATTATTGCAACAAGATGACTGTTAGCAATCAATGTTATTGATCCAAAGATTGATCATTGATGTAGCACTTAGTATCTTGGGATGAGAATATATTATTATTGAGCTTCATTATGCTTCATGAATATTTATGTGTATATTTATTCAGTCACAACACTGTCTCGGGACAACTTTAAGCACTAAAAGAATCAATATTGATTCATTTTTTTGCATGAATCTTGACTTGGCATTAAGAGTAGACTCACCCACTCATACGACGAGTAACACTACATATTAAACGTAGTTATTTGAGAAGTGGGATAGGTTTAACGCCTAAGTCTAATTATTATTAAGAAAAGCACTGCATGAATTTTAGGAGTACAATATATGATGATATGGATTCATTGTCGAAATTAAGAAACACTTTACCAAAAGCGATAAGGCAGAAATACGTACTCTTCTTAAGAGTCTCATTACCATAAAGTATAACGACAAACCTAACATAAGGAGGTACATCATGAACATGTCTACTATTACTACTAAATTGAGGACACTTAAGTTAGACATTTTGGAGGACATGTTTGTCCTATTAGTCTTGTCTTAAAATTAATTTAATTTCAGTTCATAGACACGCCTGGGGGTGGATTTTGGTGTAACAACACACATCAGTGTGTCTATGTAAGATTATTTTATTGTCGAAATCAATTGGTGTTGAAAGATACATCTATATAGGTGACGACAAGAACGTTAAAGTTGAAGATATTGACAATTTTAGATTATTATTAAGTACTCGTTACTATTTATTTTTGGATGAGACATTTTTTTATGATACCATCTTTAGTCAAAATTTAATTTCAATCTCTATTTTGAACAAATTCAGTTACTATTGTTCATTCGGATATAAAGTTTTATCTCTTCCATAATTCAAAATTGGTTGGAACTAGTACATCATTTGATGATAATAATCATCATTTGCTTAATAGTCTACTTCATATTATGAATTAGTTATTGAACATATTCGTACAGCTTCCATGATTGTGGATCCGCTTTATTACTAAAGGGTTTCCACATAAGTTCTATAGTGATCATATTGCTCATATGAGAGTGGAACCATATAAGATACTTCGGTTTAGTGGAAGCTAATTAGTAGTGTTCAAATACTATTAAAGTTACTTTGGTTTACACTGCACAGTTCAATATTCAATGTTCAATATTCAGTGTGGAGTATTCAGTTGTTCTGAATTAAAGTTAGGGTGGATCAGTTGGAAATAGACATCTTAATATCACATTATATGAATTTTCCATGTTATGCATCCGCACTTGATCGAATCTTAGGTTATATTAGTGTTATGACCACTGATCGGTCTCATTGCAATAAATGCAGTGACGACCGCTTTGATCCGCATTGACATGACTTATAGATAAAATTGGTAATATACATTAAGGATCTGATAGCAAAACATTCATGAGCTCATAAGGTTATTCAGCGTACATTTACCCAAGTGGGAGATTATTGGATTAAAAATCCAATTGTGGGTTAAATGTAACTATTTGGGCTATCAGTCAGATTAAGCATATATTAAGTGATCTATTAATTTATTGGGCTTAAATATATTTAGTAATTGCGGGCCTCCAATGTACAGAAATCCGATAACTTATTAATTGGGTGATGAAACCAATTAATAATAAGAGGTATAAATAGGGTTGTGATGACGCAACAACCATTATGTTCCATATCTCATCGTGGGAATAACGGGCAGAAACCCTAGCGGTTTTCTCAGGAGGATTGCGCCATAGGCTTGAAGAACACAAAACCCTTAATTATTTGCAAATATGAATCCGACTATGCTGAGGAATAAGGTTAGATTTATTTCGCTTTATTTTTTTATCTCAATTATTACAACACGCTAGATCCTGGGCTTATGGTTAAATTCCTGACAAATTCCAACAGATTATATATATTCGAAGATAGTTAACTATGATGATTCCATTTGTAATCCGGGCTATCATGTTACTGTATACAAAAATTTAGAAGGTGTATAATTAATAAATAATTAAAAATATATTAGTAAAAATAATTATTATATAATTAAAATAATTATAAATTAATATTAAAATTTAAAATAAAATAAAATAAAAATGTAATAATATAATTTTTTTCTAAAAAATAAATTGACAAAATAAATAGAACTGAGGAAAATGAAAAGACGAATACCATTTAAGCTATATTAAGACTGTAGTTTTGAAATTTAAAATTTTAAAAAACTTTAAAATAATAATAATTTATGTGATATTTTATGACATTAAATTATATTGGTACGATATATATATATATATTTAATATTATAAACAAATAGTAACAAAAAATTAAAAAAAAATATACGAGTAAACAAAGTGTTAATTATTCCTATCTCGTTACTATAGTTTACCGCATATATCAATTAATCACAAGCTGCCATTCAAAGGGACTAGATACTTTATCAAGTTATTAAATTAAATACTCCATAAAATGATCAAATTAGTATTATTGCTAATAATTGTATTAAAGAAAATTACATGGAATCACATCATTATACTACTAATTAAGTGGGGTAGGGTAGGGTAGGGTAGGGTAGGGTAGGTTGATTATCACTCGCTCGTCCATTAATTAATTAATCAATTCTTCATTCGAATATTCTTTTGGGGTGTGTTTTTTGTCAGTGATTTGGTAGAGAGAGGAGCTTTAGTGGTGTCGTTTCACGCCTAGTCCCCTGTAACGTATATAATTTAGGACATCCATGATTGGAAAAATGTCACAATTTGATAATTATAGGATTCGTTATTGAATAATTTTGGGAGTGTTTCGTTGGAATTTAGGTGCTATGGATATTTGGAAGTTCAATATTGTCATTCCATCGAGATTATTTGGAATTTTGTAGTAGATTAAAAGATAATAGTATTTTATTGGTTAATGAAAGTAGTAAAAAATCTTAACATTTTTATCCTCTGACTTTATATATATATATGTTTATAATTTAAAAAGAAATTTTAAAAAATATTTTAATAGTAGTATATGCTTTTTTTTTTAAAAAAAAAAGAAAATAAATAATACATGTACATTATTTTATAAATAATAAAATTTTAAATGGTATAAACTAATTATATTTTTATATAATTAACCTAAATTAGATTATTAAAGATATAAAATTATACATATTTTTATTTATAATTTTGACATTATGAGTTACTTCGTAAGTTATTTTGGGTGTGTTTACTTGTGGATTTGATTTTTAATTTTATTATTCTAATTTTTTTTAAAAAAATATTAAATTAAAATATTTTTTATTTATTATATTACACTAAAATTAAATTTTACATTCAAAATATCGCATCAAATAACTATTTTAATTTAATATTTGACTATTTCAAATCAAAATCAAAACCAAAATCTGACCGCTGAAAGACACTTTTTTCTAATTCGATTGACTTAATTAATTAATTAAACGGATTTATTTAATTACCCACTTCTAAGATTATATATATATATATATATAGATATTGTAATCCATGAAAAAATAACCTCCTAGTGGCGGTCCAATATAAAGTAGTCCAAGGCAAGCAATTCATGGCCCAACAGCTCCCTGGCTCATCATTTCAGCCTTCTTTATCCTTTTTCTTTGGTACTATTGTATCTTTTGATTTGAATTTCAGCATTCACGCGGCCGTGTTGCGAAATAACCCAGATTCTTTTTCGAACTTTCAAACAATTTTTGATGGTACAATTATGAATGGGCGGCCGGGTCAAATTAATGAAGATGGGCTCCCTCCCACTTATACAAAATTGCAATCAATAATATAAAAATAGGTATTTTAATCTATGCACAGCCAATTTGAGGTCATTGTTAACAACGAGCCTAGCTAAGCTAATAATACTCCTATTGGTCCGGTCCACCATAACAAAACAAAAGGACGACAGAGAATTAACTTCAACAACGGTTCCGAGTGAATGCGACGCTAAATGGGTCAAAAGCCTTGAATTTAATTTTCTTCTTTTCTTTCAATTGCAACTCGTTCGAGTAATCTTTTCTCAAATTTAACAACGCAACCGGAAATTCATATTGGAACATAGGGTAAACATACCAATCCTAGCTGGAGATGCAGTCCGTGGTAGAAGAATGGATCGAGCTTGCTGCTTGCTTGCTATATATTAATTGATATCATGTTGCATTCACTACAGGGTGTGTTTGTGTTTGTTTTTAAATAGTAAAAATTTTGAATTACGATGTGAATATAAATAAGTACTGATGTAATATTTTAAATATAATATAAATAATAAAAGTTGTATGAATAATGAATTTACTTTGGCCTCTATTTAGCCCCATTCGTTAGAATGATGGGAGTTACTCCTCATTCGTAATAGATTCATTCTTGAAAGCAACATGTTTTTTTTTTTTTTTTCATGCATTAATTGAGTTACTCCTTATTTGTAATAGATTCATTCTTGAAAGCAATATTATTAATTTTTCATGCATCTTGTGTACTTGCTTCATTTTGCGTTTTTGTGCTTTTGAGATTTTGTAAGTGCCAAGGAATTATTAGGTCGACGGAAAAATCTCTAGGAAGGAATCATCCGACTCATTACACATGAAAGATTCTAATTCCTCTACATAAACTTGAAGTTGGAGGGGATGACAGGCTATAAAGAAGGGTTGCTGCTGCTCATCATTATTAGAATTCAAAGACGATGCTGATATTGCAAATGATTCTCCGATCTTCTTTATCTCTTTTTCTCTCGGTACAAATATTGTTTTAAGCTAAAAAAAAGAAAAAAGGAAAACTAAAACAAAACAAAACAATTTTATTATTTTAATGTCGAGGACAGTTTATATATGCATCTCTGTATAGATAGATTGATAGATGGAGATTTTCTTTGATAAGATGCAAACTAGATCCGACAAGACAAGTCACACTAGGCTAATCATGTGTGGCAGCAAGATTTAAAGGCGTCGGAGTTTTGAGTGTTGATGTTGAGTGAGCGTGCATGCGTGCGTGTGTGAGTGGATCAATGATATGTGGAACTAATGAACCATGCTGTTATTTATTTAGTTATGAACCATATGTATGCAACTAATTAATTTCCGTAGGGAGTACAGTCTCTCCTCTCCTCTCCCTGGCTCGCTCCACTATTCTATACTCTCTCTATATAATCAGTATACTATATTATTAACCAAAGCAAGCAAGCAAGCAAGCAGGTAGTAGTAGTACACACAGATGGAGCCGATCGGGATCAGTAGTTATAGGTTGGCAGGCAGGTAGGCGGGGTGGAGAGACAACAAATAAAATCAGTTCATCATCATCAACAACACCGTCAGCATGGCGGGGCTTCTTTGTTTGTTTGTTTGTTTCTTTCTTTCTTTCTTTCTTGTACAACAGTACTAGCTAGCTTGAAGTGAGAGAGAGGGGGATATATATATATATATATATATCTGTATGTCAGAGGAATGAAATGGAATGGGAAGGGAAGGGGATGAGCTAGGCAGTAGATGGGGATGAGCGGGCCTGCTTGGCCTTGATGACGTGCCTCCGGAGGCCCGGGATGTGGACCTCGCTGATGTACTCACTCCACTCGATGCTCTCCACGTCGAACCCAAACTCCGCCCGCTCCTCCGCGGACATGCTCCCCATCAGCCCCGATGTGTTGCTGTTGTCGAACCTGCGAGCCAGCATGTGTGTCAGTCAGTGAGTGAACAATGTTGGTTGCATCTTTCTCTCTTCTTCTTCTTCTTCAATCAATTCATTCATTCATTCCAACAGTACGTACGTACCTCCCCCCGTAGAAGGTGTAGGACTCGTAGATGCTGGCCAGGTACTTGGCCTGCTCCACCGACTTCCGGCACACCGCCTCCAACTTGTGGGACAGCTTCCCCTCCAGGTTGGCCAGCGCCCCCAGCCCGGTCCGCTGGATGGCCTCCCTCCACAGGTGCGCCGAGAACTCCTCCATCGACCCGAACAGCTTCATCTTCGGCACCCGGATCGCCCTCCCCGTCCCCGCCTCCGTGAACGGCCACCTCTCGAAGTGCTGGTGCAGCACCCGCGCCAGCTCCCCGAACACCAGCGGGTTCACCACCGACGACGCCACCTGGTAGATGCTGCTGCTGCCCCTGCCGCTGTACTCCTCCCCCTCCCCCGCCTCCTCCTCCACTGCTGCTGCTCCCCCGTGCTTCGCCATGGCTGCCAGGGTCGCATTCACCACCATGTCCGCAGGGACCACGTCCAGGACTCCATTGGGATCCACTAGGAACCCGGTGAGCTGCCCCTTCCCGTAGTGCAGAATTATTGGATCCATCATCCTGCACCCATTACCCATATCATACACATATACATGTGCCGACGAGTTCAATTTGTTTGTTGGTTGGTTGGTTGGATGGAGAGAGAAAGAGAGAGAGAGAGAGATTAACCTTGTAACAAACAAACACCAAACAACAACAACAGAAAGAAAGAATTCAATTGAGAGGATTCCATTGAATTGAAGTCAGTACCTGTTCCCTTCCATCCAGCCAGGGAAGGGCTCCTTGTATGTGCTCTCGATCACGCTGGGCCGAATCACCACCACCGGAATGTCCCCCCTCAAACTGTCGATCATCATTTCTCCCATGGCCTTGGTGAATACGTACGTATCCTGCCATCCGAACTTCCTCGCCCTGGACCAGGGACACAGTCAAATTAACAAGCAAGCAAGCAAGCAGTGGACTCTTGGACAACCTAGATGGTCATCATGCTTTTACCTCTGCATTCCCAATTCCTTCATGTTCTGAATAACTGAAGCATCGTCGTCATCCTTGCCATCTTCACGGTGGGCTTTTGTCATCTCCAAAACTATCTGAATCTCATCCTCAACACACAGTTTGGGAAGTGGGATGTGGTGTCCGTTTTCGCTGGCGATACACTGTCCTATGCAGAAAGGCTTTTCCATGATCCTGCCTTGCCTCTGCCCGTTCACGTAAGCTGGCACACACACATACAAACAAATAAACATTATCAACACACCTCCTTGAGGACACCAATCAAGACGGCAAGAAAGGAAATGAGAGGAGCAGGAGTAAACATTACACGGCAGCAATACCACACTCACCTGTTGATATTTGTAAGAACACCTTCAGTTTCTGGCATTGTTTAGCAAATCTCATGAGGCGTGCAGGTCCACCCGTGTTTATATCAAGAGCATAGTCATACCTGAAAAAGCAAGCCATCCATCCATACGCCATCATCATCATCATCATCATCATATATGAATTTCTTAGAAGATATATAGTGAGCAACAAAACAAAACAAAACAGAAAAGAACAAACCTTTCATCAAATGTGGTATTTGCTGCAGAGTTGATGATGGCATCCACCTCTCTGGACACCAAACCAGCAACATCTTCGTCTAGACCAAGATTGGCTTCACAGACATTCCCTAGCACTGGGACTAATTTGCTGAGCATGAAAGCTTGATATGATTTTCCATGGATTTGCCTCAGGCGCTTGAAAAGCTCTGCATGTATAATCTGCAGATGAAACCAGTGAATATTATCACCACCACTATCATCATCAGGCAAGACTAATACTACTCAAAATGCAGGCATGAATATTCACACATACATCAGTTTTCAGTCTTTCTGCTGCAGCTTCTTTGTTCTTGGCCTTGATCAGGACAAATATTTTGTGAACATCAGGAGCTGTCCGCAGTATTTTCTCAACTAGAACTGCAGATCATTAAACAAATAAATGCTTAGTAAGAGGAAGGGTGATGATGATGATGCAAAAAACACTAGCCAGCCAGCCAGCCAAGGTACCTTTCCCCAGGAAGCCCGTGGCGCCAGTGATGAGGAAGGTTTTCCCTTTAAGAAACTGCACGATGCCAATACCTTTCTCTCCCTCTTGGTCTCTCACTGCCTCTGCCTCTCCCTCTCCCCTTCCCTCACCATTAATTTCCACAACGGAGGTGGAGGTGCTTAACTCCTTTCCATTGGGGCTCAGAACCAAGCTGCTGCTCCCCACAGTAGGGCTGATCCGCGCTGAGGACGGAGGTGTGGATTTTATTGCATGATTGCCACTCTGCATGGAGTAGACCTGCAGGCGGGTGCTGATGCTCCTATATATGAAGGAGGGGGACCTCTGATAGTCTGCGCCTGCACGGTGGGGGGAAGCAACAGAGATGGAGGAGCTGAGAGAGAAAGCCTCCATGGCTGCTGGTGATCTAGTGAAAAACAATGGCAGAGGAGGGAGCCAGAGTGGGAGCTTTTTTGAGGAGAATGGGTAGTTGATCAGTAAATGTGGAATAGGGAATTGAGGGAGGAAGGTGGGGGTGGGGGTGGGGTGTTTGCTGTTGCTGTTTGGGGTTGGGGAAGGGGAAGGGGAAGGGGGGATGAAGATAACAATCAAAGAGGTAGTTCAAGTTTAAGATGAGAGTTTGGTCAGATTTAAGAGGAGGGGGGTTGGATCTGGCAAGTGAGAGAGAACACAACACAACACAACAGATTTTAAGGCGTGAGGAGATGAGAATTAGGAGAATAACCAGAAGGCTCTCTTTTTGCCATTGCACTGCACCGCACCATACCAGTTTGGTTGCCAAGTGCCATGCTCACTACACCTCTGTTGCTGCTGCTATTTACTGCAGCTGCTGCTGCTACTAGTAGTAGTATTTCTTTATTGTTGAATCATCCCTCCCCCCCCATTTCACATCTCTCTCTCTCTCTGCGGCTGCGGGTGTGGTGTAGGCCTATGCTATTCTCCATTCCATCCCATCCCAAACCCTCCCAGGATAAAGGGCGTGAGTTCAAGCTTCCCCACACCACACAGACACATACCCTTTGTAATGATTATTCCTCTTTCCTCTCAACAAACAATAACATGCCCTGCTGTGCTGTGTGTTTAAATCTGCAATTCCTCTTCCATCACACAATTCTTCTCATCACTCACACCATTCTGATGATGATAAAGTTACGATCCAATTTGAATCCGGTTGATTAGTTTTAGCTGTTCAACTCATTTTTTGAGATGAGATAGATCCCCCATGCAAATAAATAACCTCATTTCCATAGCATAATGTCAATGGCTGTTAACAATACTCCCTAAGAGTCAGCCAACTAAACTAAACCAGCATGGTCATGGGAATGGGAATGGGAACGGGAACGCGATGGATCCGCACACCCCTTCCCCTCCTTTCCTTTATATCCAACAACAATATCCACACAACTTCTTCAATTACATCTTCTCTATAACGTACTCCCAACAACCCAATTTTGGTCATTTCTTTCTCCTCCTCTCTACTCCCCCCATCCCTACTCGAAACAATTCAAAATTAAATTAAAAAAAATTACTCCTTTGCTGCACATCTCTCACACTTGCAATGGAAACCAAATCCTTCATACAGGATTCTTTGCCGAGCCTCAAACTCCATGCTTGCATCAATGTAGCATATCCGTAATTCTTCCCCTGCAATCCCAGAGATAATTTGAACATCTATCTGTCTAAACAAAAAGCCCCATACACACACATTCAAGATATTAGTTGGCCAAGTGTGACCAACAAAAAAAATAAATATGACCAATAATATATATCTGAGGTAATGGAAAGTAACACGTGTTAGATCACAGAAGAGTGAACGACTGATATTCTTCATTTAACAAAGAATTAACACAAAATCTAGGTGATATTGGTTAAGTATTATATAGGCCAGTTAAAATGCTTGCTTGCCAAATGGGAGGGCCAAATATGTTAAAAAATCAGTAAACCGCTATAGTCAAATCAAAGGACAGACCTTCTTCAATGTCCCGGAGAGCCTTGATCTTAGCATCCACATTTTCAATCCACACAATGTTGACATTGGGATCTGCAGTGAAAACAAGAACATCAACTGTTCATGCCACATTACTACTGTATTGCGGCTCTCTGCAGAACTAGATATGGGCAAACAGAGAACCTTGTGTCTTGTGCCAATATGACTAAAAAACATAACTCTTTCAGGTATGATTGGTGGACAAGTTCTATAGATGATAAAAACAAGCTAAACAAATAAGATTCTGCAATCAAATGACCCGTAAGCACTAATTGCCTTCCAATTGAGTAGTAGGATAATAAGAGTATTACCACAGTCATGATTGTACAAGGATGGAAGTATATAAACGGCATTTCCAACTGCCGCTTCTGCTTCTACTGATGCTGCTGCTGAGGAAAGTAGGTCTTCATAATGTCCCACAGCCACTTCAATCCGAAAAGCATTGATACGAACCCGTGCCAAAACATTAGTGTACCATTCTTCAGTCAGAACTAGCAAGTCAAAGAGAAATTTTTTCCCAGCTGGGAATGCTAGGAATTGAAATTGTGTGACTAGAGACTGGAAAGCAGGCCCAATATGGACAATTGTGAATATATGGAAAATTGATAAACTTCACTCCATAAGGATACACTTTATCTGCTCACTATTAATGTCTGAGACCTCAAAAGAGCTTTTTAAGAGGGCAACTTCCTTTTTCATCTGAAAATCATATAAAAACAAAAGGAGGAACAAAATAACATAAGAGAATACAGTATAAATTCAGTATAAACTTAACCCCATTTAGTATGGTAAAATAGGAATCCTCTTTTTTGCAGATGCAGATACAATCACAATGCACTAGGTAATAACATGACTTATTTTGATTCATTATAATTAGAATGCAAGAAACATTGCATTCAGTCTTGCAGATTCTTAATGTAAATTATTACTTGGGCCAGAATATAATAGACTATTACTGCTTCTGGTTATAATATCCAAGAAAACCACGGATAGATGTGCTGTGTAGATCTCTAATTGAAGAATTTCTCCACAGCAAAATTGACTTTCAATCATCGTAAAGCAGAAGAATGTGGTTTAGCTACATTAAATACAACAAAATTGAAAACCAAAACTAAACCCGCCTTACCTTGGATACTTTGTCAGAAGATAGAGTCTCAGGTTGAAGTATATCAAGGGCATTGGAAGGAGTGGATCCAGAAATAACCTGACAGGCCAACCGCTTGACCAACAGTGGATATTTCAGTCCCTGCAGTCTTGAGAAAAAGGACATAGTATATATCTTATGGCATTGTGCAGTATGACCGATCAATCATGGATGGAGATACCCATACCTACAGTATTCATTAAACCTCGACCAATCTGCCTTCTTCTCAACGTTGTAGAACTTCTAATACCATGGGAAGAGAACAGGAGCGAAAAAATTAGATAAGAGGACACAAAATGAACAACAGAGACTTCTATCAAGACCAATACGGAAGGATAGTGATAAATTATTAAAATGTGAGCATGCAGATTATGTGTAAAAGCTACAAAGGTTAAAGAAAAAGAGTATGTCAGTAAACTCAAAGTAAGCGACGTTCTAAACTTTTAATTTTCACTAGGGCTAGTGCCTGCCGCCAACTAATATGGAAAAGTCGAGCATGCTGCTTCAGACAAGAAAAGCTTAAATAAATAAGTAGCGTAAAACAGATTAGGGAGAGGCGACTGAAGGCGATGATTACCAGCTCGGATTGGTGTCGGCAGTGTTCGCTGCAAAAGGACACGACGGATTGAGAGTGGTTTTGAGGAAGTTTCCGGAGGCAGAAATAGCAGGCGGTTTGAAGAGAAGATAGATTGGGATGAGAAACAATGGGGAGGGCAGTGTGGAGGAGGTCTCCGGCAGCGATAGGGCGAGAGGCGAAGACGCCTCGGCCGGCATCGTGGGTGAGGGCAACGCGGATCGGAGGAGGAGGAGGAGGAGAGGGAGCGCGAGAAGAGAAGGGCTGAGAGTGGCGGAGGGTTTTGAGAAAGAGAAGGCAAGCGCGGCGAGGGCGGCACCCGTACATGGCCGGCTGGGTGGCTCAGCCTCAGCTCAAACTGAATGGAGGCGACTCAAGAATTTAGCGCCCAAGGGCAACCGGTCCGTTCTCATTTTGTACACAACCAAATTAATGAATGATTCACACTCTGAAGGCGAGAGAAGGTTTCTTCTTTCAGGAGATCCGTTTGAATTTATTTATATATATATATATATATAATTTTGACTATGTGATGCATAGGTGAAGATGAGAGAGAATATCTCCTTTCAGGAAATCCGTTTGATTTTTCTTTTTCTTTTTTTATTTTTATTTTTATTGCAACTATGTGGCGCATATGAGAAGGTATCTTCTTCCTTCAGGAGATCCGTTTGACTTTTTTCTTTTTATAATTTCGGCTATGTAGCGCATAGGTAAAGGTGAGAGAGGGTTATCCCCTTCCAGCTTTCAGGACATCCGCTGTTGCGGGTGGGGATGGCCTTATTATTAGTTATTAGTTCTCAGTCTGATCGAGACTCTGAACAATGAGCACCCAGGTTTGAATTTAAGTAGGAAAATTTAAATAAAATGTTAACGACTAGAATGGGCAGGCCCGGACTCATAATCATAATCATAATCATAATCAAATCAACGGATTTTATTTTAATGTAGACTTACCCAACTCTATAACATAAAATGGTAGTATTAAGTAAATATATATATATATTTTTTTTAATTTTATTTACATTGTGATAGAATAGAAAATGTGATACATACTGATCGGAGATTGAGAAATACTGGAATGAGGATCACCTCACATCACACGGGATGATTACTTGAGAATGAATTCAACCGAGATCTACTTGTCTGTACCAGCACCATGAAACAGGTGCAGCAAGCAACCAGCAACTAGCAACAACCTTCCTTACTGTCAACACTAATATAAAAGTTTTCACCAGCAAAACCGACAGTTGCTCAACATCTGCAGCATCCCTTACCCAAAATTCGAACACCACAACACAGCTAACCAGTGTTGAGGATGATATGAAATTTTTATCCTGTGTCTGCTGGGAGGAAACAAAAATAAGAAAAAACAAAAGAAAACAAACCGCACAATAATACACACACAAACATACACACGGGGTTAATAGTCGAACATCTAGAAAAGACATATGTATGTACTGTATATATGTGTGTGTAGCATTGTAGATCATAACAGTTCGATGGTAATCTCAACATGTTTTACCCCTAAACAGATCCACATAGCACCATGCATACATGCATCAATCAAAAGTAATTCACCCATATCCATTCCTAACTGCACTGCCATCACCATCAGTAGTACTCCAGACTTCGGCTCCTGCTCCTGCTCCTGCTCCTGGCCGGGCTCAGGCTTCTTGAGTAGGACCTCTCTCTATGCCTTCGCCCCCTGGGTGAAATGGACCTGCTTCATCAAAAGCCAAAGATATCCTCCAGCTCATATTTGATACACACTGCGAGATAAGAATCTTGTAAAATTAATCTTGAGCCAGATTCCACACACCTTGAGAAATATCGCTGCCTCCTTGGAGATGGAGAATAATAATCAGGGCTTCGAGAGTAAGGAGAATACGATCGCCCATAATGAGGTGACCGAGAGCCTGCTGGGGGCGTCCTCCGCCTGCAACAAAACAAAATAGAAAACTCATTACAATTAACTCTACGCGTAAAACAACATATGACTAGTCTAGAACACAACAACCGTGTGCAAGCACCATTCACCTTATCCTCTCCCGGGCCCTCATCTCTGAGGGCTTCTTCCTATTTTCCTCAGCAAACACAACAGTCAGTTTCCGACCGAGTAAAATCTGACCATCCATCTCGTATTTCGCATCAGCAGCATCTTCAGGGTGAATGTATTGCACAAAACCAAATCCACGAGGCTCCCTGCATTATGTAACAGGATTTCTAATCATAAGAAATGTGGTTAAGATAACTGGGAATTTTCGTGAGATCCCAATGCAGCTTTCCAATAAACTCAAGCCATTACAGATGTCAGCTCACCAAAGGATTGATAAGGCAATTATACAGCACCTAACCTCGTTAGCAAGTAAGGTTAAGACTTGAAATTCTTCAGGACGTGAACCTTGTCATAATTGTATTCATACTCAACCTTGCTTCAACCTTCAAGTTCATAAAGATGATCTTGAACTCTAACTACTTCACTCTTGTCTCCAGCACTTAAGAATGAAAACAAAAATGAAGCTTTCCATGAACAAATGCAAAATATGTAAAAGACCATGCCCGCTGCTTCAGATTTAGCGACACCAACTTCTATATCAAATTTATCACGAGCAGTAAGAGATGGATTTAAAGTACTGACCCTGTGTAATAATCTCGTGGCAGGTAAACGTCCTTGATAGGACCAAACTCCCCAAATGTTCTGCGCAGGTCCTCAGGCCTGAAAACCAAAAAGTTTTGAATCATAACACACAGTCATACAGTCACCAAGGGTCAGCATGTCACTTCTAAGTTTCTAAATTAACAGAACCTGCGGCTCATGGTTCTTTGCTCCATACGCTAAAGAGAGAGAAAAGATTGAACATATCTAATATTGGTTTTACCATTCATTAGAATATGGATCATATCTCAAGTGCAAGAATCAGGTAGTGTCCTGGTTCCCCATTCCAAATTCCCCTTCCAAACTAAAGTTTCACCAGCACGCGAAAGTAGGATAGAACATGTATTAACTTCGAAAAAATTCCAGTGGTCATTCATTTCAAGACATCAGATAACGCACTTAATAACATAAAATCAGATAGAAAACTCGCGAAAACACAGAAAAGCCATGCGGTTCTAGGAGTACGATAGCCAAGTAAGCAATAGAAAAGTGACTAAGCACGCCATACCTGCAATCATGACGAAGGTTGCGAACCAATAGGCTAGTTGGATAATCTCCCCCACGGCTTCTATAACGATCCCTTGGGCTCGGGCTACGATACCTCCTGCTATAACCCCTCGGAGAAGGACTTCTGCTATATCTTCGACCCATTTTCCAATCTAAATAAGAAATTACCAGAATCATGAGCAAGAAACATTGAAAATATATCCGATCACCGCAGGAATTAAAAGCGTGCCAAATACCCTAATAGGTTAACGCAGTAACATTCCATCAAAACGAATCTTAACCAAGAACTTAGGAGTTTAATAATTCGTAAGCCAAGCTATGAATCTGAACCAAACCAAACCATCGAAGAATTGAAAGCCATACCTTAATAAAAACGAGCAGCGCGATGACCGGAGACGCAAGCGAGATGCCCTGGTTCTCGTCCGCCGCGTGTATTTATATAGATGATAGTGATACGATACGATGATATCTGGTCTGATGTTGGAGGTTCTCCAGAAGCTTCCGTGGACCTCCATAATGGGCCTCGGCCTCTTATGGGTTGGGCCAAATGCAGTGGGATGTATTGGGCTTCCAGCGACCTGGCCCCAATAGCATGGCCTGGTGCTGATAGTCGGTCCCGACGTGAAGAACATTGAAGAGGCCCGATAAGACAGATAAGAGCATTTTCCCAAGCGGAGCCTGTTAAAAGCCCATAGAAATTTGTGACATAATCCAAGTTTGGTGGAGAATATTTCTTTACCCAAACTTTTTACCTAACAATTCTATATAATATATACTCCCTTCCCTGTGTTCCCGTTAGGTGAGTATCAGTTATTTTTTGTAACATAAATTTTTTAATATTAATATTATATTGAAATATAATAAAAAAAACAAAAATATCTCTATTAGTATGGTGTAATATAAAATTAATGACATTTGTATAATATATTGTAAGTAAGGTAGATAGTACAGTTACTAAATTATGAAATAATAACCTTGTTTTGGGAGAAGAGACGGAAATAGAAAATGGTAACCTTTCAATAGAATTGAAAGAGTATTATATTTTCTTTTTTAAAAAATTACTGATATTCAATAAAAACCATTATTTTTATATTATGAATATAGTTATTCATATCATAAAAAAAAAAAAAAAAAAAAATTATTTTACACTAAAAACAAGTGTAAAACTCAAATATGGTTTTTAGTAGACCATAAAATATAGAGGTGACAAAAACTAATACAACATGATAACTTGATACGAATTTGGCACAAAATAATTGAGTTTGAGTTAAGAATTCTGATCCGATTATATATATGAATCAATACAAATTCAACACGATAATAAATAGGTCGAGTTATGATTGAAATCTTCAATTCAAACCCCGCACGACAACTCAGTTATAACACGTGAATATTAATTAATATAGTGTATGCATACCTATTTTTGATTGAGTTAATAAAATTTAATTTTCTTTATAGATTGCTTATTTAATTATAATTTGTTTTTTATAAATTTAATTAATTTTTTTAATGAATAAACGAGTTAAGTTCAGATCTCTAACATGTTTAAAAAGGTATTAAACATATCGGGTTCAAATTGAATAATAAATGGATTGGATTCAAATAAAATGATTTGATCGTGAAAAAGTTAACCCGACCCAACCCTAGATATTGCTGCTCTACTGAAACCTACTTGAACAATCTTCCAACACATCTAAATCCAAGAAAATGAACTTATAAAATACTACGTGAATTGTAAGAGTGATGCTAAAATATTTTATTAATATATTTATAGTTTATACTTATTAAATAAAAAGTAAATAAGAAAATATATTTATTGATAAGAAAATATTTTATAATAAATTATATAAAAAAAATTGTATGGTAAAATATCTTGCGAAAAAAATATATATTTAATTTTTTCTTTTGTAGAAACCTGATATTTTTTTAGTAAAAAAAACAAACCCTTATAAAAAATGGTTATATATTGTGAGATGCGGAGATATCATATGTTATTGTAAAATGTGCTGTTTAACTTGATTAAATTTTCTTATTGAATCAAATAAATGTGATGTTCATTTGAGTTAGTAAACACTTTAACGGTTGAATATTTTTACACCTTTTTATTACTCTCTCATTCTCACATAAATGTCATTTTTTTTTTTAATTTTTATTCGTCCTATATAATTTATAATTTTTTTTTAAAAAATATAATTATACATTTTAATTTTATAATTTATAATTTTCTCATTTTTAATTAAATTATTTAATTATTTTAAATTTAATTTATAATTATTTTATATAATACAATTTTTTAATTACTGATTATACTTTATTTAACCATAGACACTTTTTTAGTGAGGTAAGGAATATAAAGTATAATAATTTATAAAGTATTACAAAAAGTAATTATTCCACTAAAAGTATATATTTATTTATTTTTATATATTGCATTCAGTTTTATATAACTATGTATATATATATATTTTTTAAATAATATTTTTGAGATTTATATATTAAAATTTAAAAATTAAATGAACATACTCTACGTATTTACAAGGTCAGCCCATACTAAACTGAATCCCAGCCCAGCCCAGTCTACACACTCAAACCCATTCTACCTTCTGCATTTATAACGCAGCTAGGGTTTCTTTCGCCTGCCCTCTCGCTTCGTTCATCCCCTCCTCTCTCCATCGTTCGCCGTCCCAGAGAGTTTTTCTCCGTTTCTTATCTTTCTACGTTGTTACTCGTCTCTATTCCAGAATGGCGACTGCAGACGTGGCGGCTCCCGGACTTGAAGGTGAAAAAGCTCACACTGGCGTGTTGCTCTTCAATCGTTGGTCCTACGACGAAGTTCAGGTCCTGCAGTTGCTTCCTCTTTTCGGATCTTGCTATTTTGTGTCCTTTGGAATCTCATATTCGTAACCTGTTCTATAACTTAGTTTCTATTATTTGTAATAATCTTGCTTCTAGATTTTAATTATTTTTCACTGGAACCAATATCGTTTGTTTCTTGCCATGTTTAATCTAACCTCAAACTAGTTTGTATGGAATAGTACAATCTGTGTTAGATTAAAAAATGTGACTCAACTGCTTATTGTCTCGAAACCGTGTTAATAATGACTTTGCTTTTAGATTTTAATTATTTTTCACTGGCACCAATATCATTTGTTCCTCGCCATGTTTAATCTAACCTTAAACTAGTTTTTATGAAATGCTTCTATCCGTGTTAGATTAAAAAAATGTGACTTGACAGCTTATTGTCTCAAAACCGTGTTAATTTCGGTGCCTAAATCAAATCAATTGATTTGGTTTTGATGAGACTTTTGTGCAATTCCTAACAGAATTGATATGTCCTATGAGACTATCTCAGAAGATTTAATGAGAACTTCGCTTATATTTGTGGTGGCAACATTTTCTAGTCTTTGTATAGCATTCTTTACCTAATTGCCATTCCTATTTTTGTACTAAACGCTGCAATGAGTTATTCGTCATAACTGATATCTGGAGAGTTTTGTGATGTCGTTGGAGAATTACTGATTTCTTATTGCTATGATATACCTTGTACATGTTTGAAAGGTTCATTGTTAAAGGTTGAAAATCAAGTATATGGGTTAAGAGATGTCCTTTCATGTTATGGGTATCTATATTCTGCATATTTTTCTTGTAAAGTATAATCAGTTTCTTGGGAACATGCCTCTGGGTTGTTAAACAAGTAGGAACGTAGTTTTAAATTTTTGTTTAATTGTAGATTAATGACATCTCGGTGGAAGATTACATCACTGCAACTGCAGCAAAGCATCCAACATATATGCCACATACAGCTGGAAGGTACCAGGCAAAACGCTTCAGGAAGGCTCAGTGCCCAATTGTTGAAAGGTTGACCAACTCCCTCATGATGCATGGGCGGAACAATGGTAAAAAGCTCATGGCCGTGCGCATTATAAAGCATGCCATGGAGATTATCCATTTGTTGACCGATCAGAACCCTATCCAAGTAATTGTTGATGCGGTCATCAACAGGTTTGTGACTTGTTATGCATTATAGTTTATAGTTGGTATGGTAAATTTTGCTCACCTGCACAGCACTTGTATGCAGTGGGCCAAGAGAGGATGCCACCCGTATTGGGTCAGCTGGGGTGGTGAGGAGGCAGGCTGTTGATATCTCTCCCCTTCGCCGTGTGAATCAGGCTATATATCTGTTGACAACTGGTGCTCGTGAAAGTGCTTTCAGAAACATCAAGACTATTGCTGAGTGCCTTGCTGATGAACTCATCAATGCAGCCAAAGGATCTTCGAACAGGTAGGAAACCCTGTTACTGAATGAATGAATGAATGAATGTGGTTCGCCAATTCTTGCAAGCCTGTTCTGTGTTTTAGGAAAACTTATTTTGTTCTCGTATATGCAGCTATGCCATTAAGAAGAAAGATGAGATTGAGAGAGTTGCAAAAGCCAATCGTTGAGGGTCGAGCAGTTTTGGAAGGATGTGGTGCTTTCTTCTGCCTGGGAATATGGTATTTCAGGGTACCGATGAAGTCGTTATTGTTACAGAACCATGAGATAAATGTTTTTGTCACCTAGTTCAGACATTTCTGCAAGAACCTGGGCCAGCTCTTATTTTCCTGCTTTTGTTATTTTATCAAAACTTGATTGTGTTATGAAAAGTATTTTATGTGTTTTAGCAATTTTGTTTTCTGTGTATTTTGAGTTGATCCTGCCTATGAATGTGTGTTGTTATGTTTTTGGAAACACTCTGAGTGATATGTGCGCTCCGAAACATATTGGATAGTAGGTGGATTGTTATCTGTTTTTTTTATTTTTATTGATGATGCGGGAACTGCAGCTATCCCAGAGTGCAACTTCCGATAAAATTTATTATTATTATTTTTTATGTTTGGCGATGGAGTTTTATTTTATATAAAATATAGAAAATAAAAGTGTTTGATTTAATGTTTTGATAAAAGAAAAATTCACTGGAGTGGTACTATGGAATGCCTATCTATCTATCTATCTATCTATCACGTTTCCGGATTATCCTTCCTTGGTCAACAATCGTATTTAGTCTTAGTTGCGTATGCAAGAATGAAGAATGGTGTCTTACTCAATTGTATGATGGTTTGTCTCAGTTTATATTTGAGAGAGAGAGAGAGAGAACACAACATATGCTCCGTACCGTCCGGCCACTGGATTCAAATTTCAGGGATTATGCTTACTGCAAGATTGTATAAAATAGCTTTGTTATAGAAAGAATGTCCGCATGCATCTTTGATTGAAACAATTCATACACACCGATCTTTATTATAATGTTAGAGCTTAGCAGCCAAGGGCTTGGAATCAGCTTGGGCAAAGTTGCATGTGCTTCCATTTTTTAGCTTCTAAAGAGTGAGTATACATACAATGGTTCCGAGAAAAATCATCAATTCCTTATGGGACATGGGGAGATAAGTAGATAAAATGCCACAATGGAAAGAGAGTAGAAAAGTGTATTTACAGAAAGTGAATGCATTTGCGAATGTGGTGTAAGAGAAGAAATTAAAAAATAAAAAAATAAAACCGGACTTCATAGCCTGAGCCTTTCATATTTTAAGTCGGCTATCGAACATTACTTTTTGTATTATTAGACTTGAATAATGAAATCTTGGTAGCAATAGAAGCAATTTATATCACAATCACTGTATATATTCTAAAAAATTGGGCTCTTTTGAGACTTTCTGCAACTAACATCTTCATAACCAGAAAAAGTGGTAGAAAATATAAAAATCAAAGAAAAAAAAGTATACCGAAAATTTGGGTGGATCTTTGGATGAATCATGCATCTCTTTCCTCAATCAATACCAGTCTTGTCCATTTGTTTAAAAAATTAAATAGTAAGTACAGAGAGAGATGATATTTTCGGGGAAAAACCCAATAATATATGCTTATAAGAAAGGGACAAGTGAATCGGCGTTAGCGGTGGTTCAATTGGTCTGGGGTCAATAATAATAACAACATGATAACGATAAAAGAAATTAAAGAGAAATATCTTGTATGTATGTATGTATGTATGTATCCATGTAGAGATAGATGCCAGCGCGATTTTGTGATTGAAGCCGGGCGAGGTGAGGCAATCAAGGGGCCACGATCGATCGAGATTTGTCGGCTCGCCCTTCCTCCCTCGCCTCGCCTCTCTGTCGCTCTCGTCTCCACAGACAAACCTGCCCTGCCCTGCCCTCTCCTCCTCCGATCCCTCTCTCTCTCTCTCTCTCACAAAAACAGAGTACGTGATCTTCTTCTTCTCCTTGCTCCCAAATCCCAATCAATTCAGTTCAGAAGGCTATACTATAGTAACAACCACTGTTGTTAGTTTCCCATCGATCCGATCCAATCCAATCATATATATTTCCCCTCCAACCGCCAAGATTAATCAACTAATTAAATGGATCTCGAGAAAGATTGGGAGCTCCTCCCCGACGAGGGGTTCCTTGATATCAATGATGATGATGATGATGTAGATGAGAAGAAGATCTACTCCTGCAGCAGCAGCAGGAGGAGGTTTCACTATCAGCCAAGTATGTTCCAGATGAACTACTTCGTCTGCCCATCCCCCAAATCAGAATCATTATTCATCCCCCTCGTGTCCCATCTCCCAACTGACCATGATTCTGAGACACAGGACGGCGGAGACGATGATCGCATCACCGCCACGGCAGCGGCAGCAGGTTTTGATGAGGTGGTTCCAATACCAATACCGATACCATTGGCAGGTTCTTCGCCACAAGTAGTATTTCTCAAGAAGGTCAAGGAAATCACGGAATCCGTAGTCGACACCATCAAAGTCAGCAGCAGCAGCAGCTGGGGAAACGTGCCCCGTCCTCGTGAGATCGAAGGCGACAATTTCCAGTTTGTGGAGGAGAAGGATCCTGTTGCTGCAGGGGGGATATTGACCGGAATGGTGATGACGGCTAACAGTAGGAGCAGCAGCAGCAGCCACTTGGATTCAGATGATAATGGTGGAGAAGGAGGAGGAGGCCCTAATAATAATAATAGCATTTGGAAGTGGAGGTGGGGGCTGAGCGGAGTCGGGGCTATTTGTTCATTCGGAATCGGAGTGGCTGCTGCTGCTGCCGCCTCTCTAATTTGCGTCGTCATCCTCAACAACAGCCACCACCATCAGCTTCATTTTCAGCTTAATTACCCCAACTCCAACCACTA
This sequence comes from Andrographis paniculata, assembly GCF_009805555.1. Classification (NCBI taxonomy): domain Eukaryota; kingdom Viridiplantae; phylum Streptophyta; class Magnoliopsida; order Lamiales; family Acanthaceae; genus Andrographis; species Andrographis paniculata. The sequence continues at coordinate 2,525,757 of NW_026137424.1, forward strand.
CAACTACAAGGTACCGTATACTATGCCCAGCCCATCTAATTCAATTATCCTTCCGTCCGCCCTTCCTCTACTGCACTGTACTACACATCACATACACACACACACACACAAGCAGCAACAGCAGATGTAATTCTTAAACCACCGTACCAAATTAGACTCCTGCCTGCTGCTGGATGAGATGAGATCTGATTGGTTGATAACTCATAATACAATAATGCAAATAAGGATCATCAGAAGTTTTGGTTTGGTGATGATGTGTCAACCTACTTTCATGGTCAGAACAGAGAGATTTTATTATAATGATTTAGAGAGCTACAATCATGTCATATACAACTAGGAACCATAACTATTTATATTTATAAGCACTTCAACATACACTAAACTCTAAACCTATTTGTTATTAATTAGGATAAGTCTGAAAGAAACATTGCCAATTGAAACAGCCCTTTCGCTTTAGTTTCGGGTCGGGTAGACCGCTAAATTCAAGTCATGTTTCAACCATCTCCACCTTGACTTGGAGTTTCTCCAACCGCCAAAGGTTCGTCAGTATCTCTCAGTCGTCTTCTTCCTGCCAAATGCCCCAAGAGGACTTTACCTCCTACGAATATTCACCAAGTTCAAGCAGTGCTCGAACTTCTCCGTTGGTACGCCTTCGTCAACGTATCAGCTGGATTGTGTCATGTAGCTATTTTCTGAATAGAAAATCTGTCTTCCACCAGAACATCACGGATAAAATTCAACCTCACATTAATATGTTGGATTTTTAGCCAAACTCAAAGCACTCTGTTTCTCCACCTTCAGACCCAAACTCCGTACCAAACCATGTAACCAGATACCCTCCTTAATACCTTCAGTCATTGACATGTATTCCGCCTCAGTCGTCGACAGTGCAACCGTAGGTTGTAAAGTAGATTTGCAACTGACTGCACATCCAAACAAAGTGAAGATAAAGCAAGTCAGTGATCTTCGTTTCATCAAGTCACCCCCATAATTAGAGTCTGCATAGCCAATCAGACCATCACCATACGCTCCTTTCAAATATCGCAAGATCCACTTTCCAGCTCCTCAGTTAACTTTACCCGGATTAGCCACCAAACCTGCTCACCACACTAACCGCATAAGCGAGATCCAGTCTCGTACATACCATCGCATACATAAGACTTCCAACTGCACTTGAATATGGAACCGTGTTCATGTAGCTAACTTCTTCATCTGTAGCTGGTATAATGCTTCGATCAAGTTTAAAGTGTACCACCAAAGGGGTACTTACCGATTTGGACTGATCAACAAAGAATGCCTGCAAAACTTTCTCAATATACTTTTCTTTGAGAAACCCATAGTCGTCCTCCTTCTCTATCACGCCAAATCTCCATACCCAGTATTTTCTTTGCCGCACCCAAATCCTTCATCTCAAACTCACCCTTTAGTAGAGCGTTCAAGTAATTAATTACAACCATATTTTTAGCTTCAATTAACATATCTTCCACATACAATAACATATACACAAAGGAATCAGTAGAAACTTTCTTTGAGTAAACACAATTTTCAAATTGATTATGAGTATAACCATTAGATACCATGAAAGAGTCAAATCTCTTGTACCATTGCCTCGGAGACAGCTTCAAGCCATACAGAGATTTCTTTAACAAGCATACTTGGTCGTTTTTAGAACTGTCGAATCCCTCCGGTTGAGATATATAAATTCGTTCTTTTAGATTACCATGAAGGAATGCCGTTTTTATATCAAGTTGCTCCAGCTCCAGATCAAAAACACCCACCATTGCCAAAAGAACCCGGATGGTTTTGTGTTTCACCATAGGAGAAAAGACTTCATGGTAATCGATTTCTTCCTTCTGTGAGAACTCTTTTACCACCAGTCTCGCCTTGAACCTAGCAGGTTCAACACCAAAAATTCCCTCATTTCTTTTAAAGATTCACTTGCATCCCACTGGCTTCACCCCTTTTGGTAGTGCAACAAGATCCCAAGTCTTGTTCTTTTCAAGAGACTGTATATCTTCATTCATTGCATCTTTACTCGCCATAACTTCTTCATATGTCTTTGGCTCATCAGAGCCAAGATCATCACCAACCACCAGTGCATAAGCCATATAATTCATGTCATATGTATTGACACATTCTGCAAACCTAGCTGATTTCTGAATATTTCTTTTTCCCTTTCTTGCTGTTATGAAATCTTCAACTCCAATACCAGCATCATCAGCTTCCCCCTCAACCGGTTTTCCTTGAGGTTTTGACTGATCTGGTTGATCGGATTGATCAATAGTATTATCTTGCCGCAACCGGTTTTCCTTGAGGTTTTGACTGATCTGGTTGATCGGATTGATCAATAGTATTATCTTGCCGCTATTCATCTAACACAACTCTGTTAGGAGTCTCAAACTCCACCCTCTGGTCAACACGACAATCTTTTGTACCTGCAATACTTTCACAACCTCTACTCTGATCAAGCATAGCAGATTCATTAAATGTTACATCTCTGTTAATAAGAAATTTACTAGGATTTTTACCTTTTGTACACCACAGTCGATAACCTTTTACTCCTGTTGCATACCCTAAAAATATGCATTTTACCGCCCTCAGCTCCAGCTTACCATCATTCGCATGAGCGTATACAGGACATCCAAATATTCTTAGATTAGAGTAATCAAAGGGTTTAATTTTTTAGGTCAATTTAATTTTTCTTAAATTTTCGGGTCTGTTTCGTGTCGGGTTCGTATCGGGTTTGTTCGGGTTTCGGGTGACCTGAAAGAATTCGTGTCGTGTTCGGGTCTAGGGTTTCAGGTCAGATTACGGGTTCGGGTCTAGGGTTTCAGGTCAGATTACGGGTTCGGGTCGTTCGGGTTGACCGTTTTTTGTTATCCTCATGGCTCAACCCGACACGAACACGACCTAAAAACACGAATTGACACCCCTAATCACTCTACCCTCTTTCTTGCAGAAATCATCAAATGGAGCGTTGCAGAACTCCAATCCATTATCAGTTCTTAGAGTCTTGACCTATTTACCCGTCCGTTTTTCAACCATGGTCTTCCACTCCTTGAACTTCCCAAACACATCATCTTTAGTCTTCAGAAAGTACAACTAGAATTTTCTCGAATAATCATCTATGAAAGTGACAAAATAAGAACACCCGCCCTGCGATTTCACCGGAGAAGGACCCCATAGATTTGAATGAACATACTCCAGAATTTCTTTTGAAGTGTGATGACGGGTACTAAACCTCACCCTGCGTTGCTTCCCTTTTACACAAGCCCCACAGTCAAATTTCCTGACAGTACCGTAATGCAATTTTATCTGCACTATCTCGTTCCCCTTTATGGCTAGAACTCCATCATCACCTAACTTTAACGTTCCATTTCACTCCTTAAAAGAAGTGAGTAGATCACGAGAGAACGTCATATGGTGAGAAGCACCAGTATCCATAATCCAGGAATCAACAGTACTAGCACTACACGCTGTCAGAAATTCACCAAAGTTCCCATCATCAAAATTGTCTTGTACCACAGTAGCGCTGCTGCCACTGTTACTGTAATCAATTTTTGTATTTCCCTTCTTTTGTGGACAATCCCTTTTAATGTGCTTCTTCTCATTGCAAAGATAACACTTAACTTTGCTAGAGGACTTTGATTTTGAACGCGACCTGCCATTCCAGTTACCCCTCTTCTGTGGTCTTTCCCTACTTGCAAACAGACCTGAACCAGAACCCTCTTCCAGAGAAACCTTTCTTTTCAATTCTTTGGACATAAGAACATCTTTCACATCATTAACATAAATTGTATTTATACCATATAACATAGTATCTAAAAATTCTCATATGAACTAGGTAGTGAACACAATAAAATTAGGGCTTGATCTTCATCATCTATTTTAACCTCAACCCCTTGAAGATCAAGAATAATACGGTTAAAGGTATCAACATGATCCTTTACCTGAGTACTTTCGGACATCCGGAGGGTGTAGAGACGTTGTTTATGATATAGCCTGTTCGTGATAGAGTTTTTCTGGTACTTCTCACACAGTTTATTCCATAGCCTAAAAGCCGTCGTCCGATCTACAACCTCCCGTAAAACCTTATCAGTAACTGACAGCAAGATCGCGGAATGAGCCATTGCCAAAATCTCCTTATTTATCTCTCCCTTCGTGTCTTTAGGAAACTTGTCTTCTCCCTCCAACGCAGCCACACATCCTTGTTGAACCAGAAGTGCCCTCATCTTGACCTTTCAGAGCGTGAAGTCATTCGACTCATTAAACTTCTCCAGATCAAACTTATACGAGGACATCTTCAATCAATCATATATGGCTCTTATACCACTTGTTACGAGAAAACAAGAAAGAAAGCAAATAAAGAATACATAAGTTTTATGTGGTTTGATGACGGTGTGTCAACCTACGTCCGCAGGCAGGAACCAGAGAGATTTTATTATACTGATTCAGAGAGTTACAATCATGTCATACAACTAGAAACCATAAATATCTATTTATAAGCACCCCAAAACACCCTAAACCCTAAGCCTATTTGTTATTAATTAAGATAAGTCCGAAAGGAACGCTGCCAATTGAAACAACCATTTCGCTTTGGTTTCGGATCGGATAGACCGCTAAATTCAAATCACGTTTCAACAGTAACTTTACTAGTAGTATTTTATTTTTGTTATTAATGTAATTGATTAATGTGGGCACATATATATGCAGCAGGGGACGAAGGAATCAGCGGGGAAGGGTGGTGCAGGTGCTCTTGTCGATCATGTTGCAATTGCTGCAGCAGTTCGAGGAGGAGGAGGAGGAAGAGGATCATCGATTCCCATTACTACCGCAACTCGTATCACTTTTGGGGGTTATTACCAATACCGCGATGATGATGATGATGTTGTTCCTGCACCCACCTCTCTCATTTGAAACATATATATGTAAATAATTAAGAAGAACAATCTAAACTAATTGCGTATATTCTGTGAGAGGGAAGGGTGGGGAGCTGAACAGAGACTGTGTACAAAGTAAGAGAGGGTTGGTACTTAAATTAATTATAAGCCATTAGATTAACTATTAACTATAAGGAATTTTATTTTATCAAAGTAGAGAAATAATTTTAGTAAAAAAAAACTCCATGCATCAATACATCCTTGTTTGAAATTTAAATTTTAAATATTATATCTATGATCCTAATTAAATATTGATGTTTATGGTCAAGTATTACATACATATATGATCGAGCCTGTAATCAACTCTCTCTCTACCTCATTCTTCAAACATATCAACATGTAGATCCAAAACCGATCCAAATCACAATACAAACCTCCAATCTATATGAGATTCCAATTTCGGATAAATTATACTAGATCCAAAATCGAATTTAATTTGGAATGGAGCAAATTGACAGGCCTAGGCCGCAGGCGTCTAATTCCCATTCACCAATAAGCAAGCAAGCAAGCTGGCTAGCAGTGTATATCGATAGCCTGCTGCTCTACTCCACAAAACATTGACTTGGAATTGGATTGAATTGATTGCAGTGTTCTATGCATCCACACGGGTGGATCATGGATCATTCAGCAGCAGCAATTGCACAGGATATATTTGAAAAATTAATATCAGAATATTAAAATAATTATAAAAAATCAATAATCAATATAATTTATTGAAAATAATTTCGATATCAATATAATTTATCGAAATAAATTCGATAATCACGTCGAACAGTCGAGATAGAATCTCTTTTCGCAAAATGAATATGTCCGGTAGTGTCTCCCGTTCACGGCATAACGTATTTAAAGATAAAACGACGTTCATTTCTAAATTAGGTGAAACTTCAATATTTCATAATTTCGACGAATTATAACAAAGAAATTGAGCTATATCAGAAATCTAAGGAGAGAGGATCACAGGGTTTAGGGTCGGTTCCAGATCAATCCGATTTGGATCTAGTATAATTTTTCCGTATTTAGAATCTCATATGTGAGTTCGAGGTCTGTATCTTAAATCGAATTGTTTTATATGGTTTCAGATCTATATTTATATATAATATTAGATGATTTAGTGTATCTTTTTTGTATTATAATTTATTGTTAATCAGATGATTTTTTATATTAAAATTAAAAATAACCATTAATTAAAATTTAATTGTCGAAAATTTGGAAATATTTATAGATTTTATAGATTGATGTGAACATAAATTTGAATTTGATATGTACCAGAATATTGGATTTGAGGCCGAATCGAGTGATCAATTTTTAAGTTATAGCATATCCAATTCTAAATTCGAGAACCCTATTGAACAACGGATGTGGATCTGAAACTTTAGAATCCAAACCAAATCTGTTCCATTGACGGACATACCTGCGGCTGCCAACATCAACACGTGCTTTTTATTACCTCTTTCGTCTCGTGAGAAAAAGAATTGTCATTTTTCATTTCTGTTTATTCAAAACAAATATGTAGTTTTTAAATTTAGTAATTGTACTGTCTGGTTAACATAAATTTTTTTTTTATAATTTTACAATTTAAATATATTAAACAAATGTCATTACTTTTATATTCCCTCCGTCTACTTACAATGTTTACATATTTCTATTTTGGAACGTCCAATTACAAAGTTAACATTTCATTAAATACCCTACTTTTTTCCACAAATACCCTTACTTTACATCACATCATTACTTTTACACAAAAAAAGAATGACAAAAATATTATTACACTACTTTTAACTACTCACTATAATTAAAATACTATTATTTTTTAAACACCGCGCTAAAAGTAAATGTAAACTTTGTAAGTGGACTATTATATAATACTAATATATATATATATATTACTATAAACTATTATAATACTAATATTTGATAATCTATTTATAAAAGACACCTTGCAATATTTTACATTTTTTTTTGGTATGTCCCGGACACCTTGCAATATTTTCAAAATAGGAAATAATTAATTATACTTAATCACTATCTTACACTTTAACCCCTCACATCATCCAAATAAAAAAATAAAATACATTTTTCTCTCCACCAATCATCTAATTTTTAAATTATCCTACTTAATACTATCCATATAAAAACTCGTGCAAAAAAACAAATGTTGCAACTTGTTTGGAACAGAGGGAGTATTATATTTATATGAAAATAAAATTTGGCTTAATTGTAAAATAGTCCTTGATTCACCAAGTTTTTATTTCCTTTCTTTCCTTCTACAGCGTACGGCACGAAACTCTTCTCATAATCTAATTCGTTAAGGCCTGTTTGCTTCGAAAGTTTAGAAAGGAATATAATCTTTTCTAACATTTCTTTAATTCCAATTTGAGGAAATTTGGAAATAATGAATTTCATTAATTAAAAAAAAAATCTAATTACCTATTATCCTTTTAATATTTTATTAAAATGTTTATAACATTTTAAACAATTTTATATTTATTTTATATCAAATAAATATTAACATATACTCCCTCTATCCATTTTTAATTGACACATTTTTTATTTTTTATTCCATAACAATTGACATTTTTGTATTTTGGATAAAATTTATTAAATTAAAACATACTTAATAAATATAAATTAACTTAATTAACTACATAATATATAATATTTCTTATACATCATATATTACCAACTTTCTTATTTCTATATTTTTCCTAAAAAAATAAATATTTTTATTTATATTTAAAACTCCATCATTTTTGTAAAATTAGTTTATATTAATTATAAATAAATAAATAAATAAATATTTATTTATTTATTTATTTTGTATTATAAAAAAATTATTTATAAAATGATATCCATATTGCATATAATTTTTTATTGTAATATAAATTTTAAAATATTTAAATACATAGTCTAATTTTATTAATCATATATATTGAATTTATTTAAAACTATCAATATTATTAATTATATATTGTTAACTAATTAAAAATTACTATTATCTTAAATCTTATATCACTAACGAAAAAGTTCAATTGAACCGGAACGAAAGAAATATATTGTAGGTAAATTATATTATATATTTTAAAATATTTTTAACTAAAATTTTTAACCAAGTTTCGTTATATATATATTTTTAAAAAAGTATATAAACTAATATTTTCTCCGTCCTTTAAAAATATATCAATTTTTCTATTTTGATTCGTCTTATAACAAGTATCAATTTTCTTTTTAGTAATTATATTTTCTAGTAACATTAAAAATACTTTTACAACTTACAATATATTACACAAATATCGTTACATTTATATCACACAATACTGATAAGGTTATTTGAGTCTTTTTCTACTTTATTTGTACCACACCCAGACCCGTTCCTGAACTTTATTAGGCAGAGGCAAAATTAAAATATTGGGCCCTTAAATATTTTTTAAATATAAATGTATTAATAAAATATTTTTTATTTATTAAAAGATAAAAATATAAATATAAAATTAATGTGACATGTTTAGTATAATATAAAAATAAAAAAAAATATTTGATTTAATATCTTTTCAAGAATATTTTTATAAACAATCAGAAGTCTTTAAAAAAAAATTTTTAAACAAAAAAGTTTATTAAGAGTTTGTTTCTTTTGATTGGTTTAAAGAAAAGTTTGGTTTGAATTTGATATTAAAATAATGTTTGATGGGATGTTTGTGAGAGAGAAAAATATATTTTTTTCGATAAACACATAGTCCTAATAATAAAAATTAGAAAGTTTAGATTAAAGAAACAAACTCAATTTTATATAATACACAAATATTTAAAAATACTTCTAAAAAATACAAATTTAAACATATAGATATAAAGCTAACAAGAACATACAAAATATTAAACTATCATATCTTCTTAATTTTTCATAATTCACAAAAATATATAAAATTATACTATTAAATAAACACACTAAAATATATAAATAAATAATTTAAAAATTAATGTTCAAATCATTTATTTAAAAAATAATTATGAAATAATTTTTTTATTTAAAATTTTATTTTATATATTATATAATAATAATAATAATAGTAATATATAGGAGTATATATATACATATATTATTGGGCCCCCAGCGGGAATGGGCCTGAGTATAAAAATAATTTTATTCAAATTTACTATATAAATAAGTATATAGTTATATTTATAAAAAATTATTTAATTAAAATAACTTTAATTGATTTAGTTTTAAATTATTTGACTTAGTTTGATAATCAATTTAATTTAGTAAAAAAATTGAATTGACTTAATAGGATAAGAATTAGTTTTTATAATATACTATCTTAGTCCCAAAACAACATAGACATTTGAGATGAACACGATAATTAAAGAATAATAGTATTGACAGTGAGTGTAAAAATATTTTTAAAAGACAAAAATATTTTTATTGTGAAAAAGTTGAGATAGTTTTGTAAAAAAGTGAAAAATTAGTTTACCGAAAATAGGACTATTGTTTAGGAACAAAAATAGTAAAATAAAATTATTGCTTTGAGACAGAGAGAGTATTTAGTTTATATAATTTCTATTATCTTGTTACTATTTACAGTTAAAATTACTGTTAATTTGTATTAGTAAGTCTAATAAATATATTGTATTATCATGAATAATCCAAACTAATTTCGAGCTGTTATTAAATGCCCACTTGAAACATATAAATTGATCATTATGTAGATAGTATTTGTTTTCTTTTATATTTAGTAAATTTTGTGTCATATTTATAAATAAATAAACTAATTTTATTGAATATATATTTTTTCTTTATTTATATAATATATGAATAAAATAATAATTATTTTATTCTATTTTCATTTTCCTATCCTATCCTATCTAAGTAAATATGAAAGTAGTATTTTTTATCTTCCATTTCTCTCCTTTGCTTTAGCATGATTAGATATATATGCTATTACAATTTTAATTTTAATTTTTCGTATCCATTCCCTTTTTTGAAATCTCTTCTCTACCCTTCCTTCTGTTGAACCAAATAGACCATAAGGGTCCGATCAAAAAAAAAACAAAAGACAATAAGGGAAATCGATCGATCGATCGTTCCCCTCTTCGCCGATGCTGACCTCATTCCCACCAACAGTTGTGTTGCCGACGTCGTTCAGATTTGTCTCTATCTACTTCTTTGTTTTTGTTTGAAATTTTAATCTATCTATCTCTCTCGCGATAAGTTTCTTCTTTGCAGCCACCCTGTGCGAGCCTGAGCCCATCAACTTCAATTTCACTCCGAGTTCGGCTTCAATTTTAGGCAATTATTATAAGTCAAGTTCGATCAGCTTCAATTTATATCTCGCAACAGTGCTCAACATTTGATTTTAGTGATAGAAAAGAATTGTGTAATGCTTTAAACATGAACCGCTTTAGGGTTGATGCTTCTTCTTTAGTTTTTGTGCGTTGCTGTTTATGAGGCTTGATTGATTCATTCTGAGATGTATAATATCCAGATTTTCTTTCATATTGGATGGTTTCTTTTAATGGCTTTGTTTTGAGGCTCATAGCCAAATTATAATGTAATTTAATTGAAGCAGGATTTATTATATGTAGTGTGGTGTAAACTTACGTTCTCTATTGATGGATTATCTTTTATTCTAATTTTCATGTCGAGAGTTAATTGTGTGTTTCAAGTAACTTGTAGTTTACATATATATATGTTACTTTTCAAAAACCTTGTAGTTTAAATTTGTTTCTTTTCAAAGCCTTTTAGCAATTTAGGTTATTTATGGAGATTGATGATTTAACCATGGATCGTGTAACAACGATGTGACAAAATGATGCTCAATCCCATCCCATAATGGTCACATCTCTACCAGATGAACACCTCAAATTGAAATGCCTTTTGATAATGAAGAAGATGCCTTCAGTTTTATTTGTTTAGTTTATAGTAAGTAGGCTTCAACATGAAAAGTCATAAAATGCATAAAGATGGAATACAAAAGATAACATCCAAAATGAATTTTTATATTGCCCAAGGTACAAAGGAAGAGATAGAAGAATGTTAATATGAGAGCTCCACGAGATACTTTCTTTTTGTTACTTTTAAACTTGCTCACTTCATTTTTCCTAATTCATTCACCATATATCTCTATTAACTCTGATGACTCTCTGTGATCATCTTTCTAGTTGAGTATGCATGTTAAAGAAAAGAAAGATATGAAACGTAACATATGAAAAACCAAACCAAACGATGGTTAAGGAAATATCCATATGCATGCATGGATATATATATATATATATATAGAGAGAGAGAGAGAGAGAGAGAGAGAGAGAATTAATTAAGGAAGATGGAAGAAATTTTAATAAACAAACGTATTTATTTATTTACTTATTATCCATAGAAAGATGGAAAGCAATCTTGCCTCCTCCTCCTCCTACTTACAATTGCTACTACGACTACTACAACTACACATGCACATCCACATCCACATGCTCAATGGACTGGATTGAATATGCACGTTAAAGAGAAGAAATTAATTAATTAAACATAACAAACCAAACGATGGTCAGCTATATATATATATATATATATAAAATATAGAATGATCGAAGATGGAGGGATGGTGTTATTGATCAGAACAGAGTCATCCGGAAGGCGGCGGCAAGCGAGGCGAAGAGGGCAAAGGCCGCCGGCGCCAATGAGACTCCGCCGGATGTTGGGCTCGGGGCGGGGGCCGCCTCCTCCGCTGCTGCTGCAGCAACCACGCTCTGCACCGACAGGGCCACCACGGCCACCGCGAAGATCATCTTCAGCTTCAAGGCCTCCATTTTATGTATATGTAGTAAGGTGTGTGTTATTTGGTATTATTGGAAGGATGGATGTAATAGGGAGAGAGAGTGATTGATTGATTGATTATTGATGAATGAATGAGTATGAGAATGAGAATGAATGTGGGTATAAATAAGGGTACCCTTGGCCCGACAAACGAGGTGTTCAGTGACACGCGTCCTGCATGCTCTCCATCAATATATGGATCTATGTAAATTGTAGTAATAGTTAGTTAATTAGTTGGCCAGTCAAATCATATATCCATCCATCCATCCATCCTATTGAATTGAATGAGAACCACATATATATATATATATATATATATAATTAACAATATTCCATTTCCAGGCATGCATGCATGCATCCCATCCCATCCCTCCTCATCTACCTCCCGTTTCTTTCTTTCTTTCTTCTCTATTATTATGCATGTATATTGTTATTGTATACTATTACTAATTCATGTCCTCGATGACCATTTCTCTGATCGATCACTACAACAGAACAGCTAGCTAGACGTTCTATTTCTGGAAAATCACAGTTTATATATTGTATATATATACATGCAAGCATATCTACCAATTCATTAATTAACCCTAGCTGGACCAATTCCAGATAGATTTCTATATGCATATATGGCTTGTCCACGTTAAATTGTCCATAAAATCTAAAAGCCCAACTTCAAAGTTCAAAATCCACCAAAATTGTGAACTATCTATCTTTTTTTTTTTTTTTCTTCTTACTTTTATATATTAAGAAACCCATGAAGGTGTTCATTTGGGGTTTTCTTGGGCTAAAAGCACTATTCTCTCTTCTCTGGGCTTTACAATTGTAGGCTTCATTGTATTTATGATCTGTTCGGATTAGTTTTTGTAAAGCGCTTTTGGCTTTTGTTTTTTTAAAAAAGTAATTATTTTTATTTGTATTGATTTCTCTTCAAAAGCAAAAATAGCTTTAAGGCTCCAAAAAAATATTTTTAAAAGTGCGGGTGCTTTTGAAAAAAGCGGAAGCAATTTTATTATCTAAACTACAATTTTAATCTTAATAATAATAATAATAGTAACAGTAATAAAAACAACAAAATTAAATAATAAAATAAAATAAAAAATAATTCATTTATATAAAAATTAAATATAATGGTATTTTAATTATTAATTTATATATTTATTTTAATTAAATTTAAATTTTATTATTGAAAATATCAAATTTTAAAAATATAAATTTCAATTATATAATATATAATTTAATATTTTAAATACTATAATTTATAAAGTTAAAATAAGTTGTAGAATAGTATTATTTAAATTTAATTATATTTTTAATTTTCATCTTTATAAAAAATAAAAAAATAAAAATATAGTTTATACATAAAATTTAATAAATATATTTTCAATTAGTTTAGATAATTAAAATTTTTAAATATAATTTATAAAATTCTATCAAAATTAGAAAAATTTAATAAACAAGATACTATTTACATTGCTATATCCTATTTGATAATCTTAATCGTTTAAAAATACTTTTATATAAAAAATTACTTTTATAATTATTCATCTAAATATAAAATCGAATTTCTGCTTCCAAGCAAGTATTGTAAATATATGCGCAATAAAAATAATAAAAAAAAACCAACAAATAGCATTATGTTTCAACAACAAGGAATTACCTCCACAATAAAAAATAAAAAAAAAAAAAAACTACTTATTAGAGTTTTAAAACGCCAGAACACGTAACACTAAATTACAATGAATATTTATAATAGTCCAATCAAACCTATTGGATTGAATTTAAGGCATCCAAGCACATATATTCTCTTTATCGGCTCTTACATTTACTTTTATCGTGTTGTATTAAAAATATAGCATAAAGTAACACAAAATGACAAAAGTATTTTTACAAGTATCTTATAATATTAATATAATGTTATTTGTAAAAAAAAATTATATAAATATAAAAATATTTTTAATATTAAGTACAAGTAACCTTTACATAGGTTTAGGGTTTAAGATTTATAGGCTGACGAAACGAGTATATCGTAACTATTTTATCATATTGCTATACAAAATATAAAAAATTAAAGTGATGCACTTCTTTTACTACTATGATTTTTTTATTTTATATTTTTTCAACCTATTGCTTTTATTTATTTTCAACTCTAGCTAGTACCTTATGTTGCTTTCATACTTTTACTTTGTTTTAATTTCAATATTAATTTTCATTTGTTTTTTTTTTCTTTTCTTTAAAAAATTTATTATTGTTAATTTTCATTATTTTATGTATTCAACTTAATATAAATTGGCCTCGAAGACTTCCTTAAATGAATCGGAAACCGTTGGTAGTCTTTCGACTGGCATACATTATGGTAACCATCTAGGACAAGTAGTGAGGTATTTTTGTTCTTAAGGCTATGACCTAATGAGAAAAAAATAAAAAAATAAAAAAAGAAATGGTGCTTGATTTCCTTGGATTGGAGAAGCAAGTAATGTCCCAAAACATCCATTGTTACGGGTAGGAGTAGGAGTAGGAGTAGTAGTATTTCACAAGGATCCATTCATAGCCTGCATAGGCATCTATCTATCTATCTATCTAACATCCATCCTGTCCAATGTGGCCGCCTAAACTAAACTAAACTAGCATTTGCATTCACAACCTTGCACGCACACAGCAGACTGGCTGCCGACTCTCGCCTGTCTTGCTTGCATCAATCAAATCTAAATCCCTTTATATCATAATTATCCAAAGACTATTATTATTATTATTAATATTACTATTATTGCCTCGTAGAAAGGCTTCTTCTTGTTGTATATACTGCTTGCTTGCTTGTACACCACCTCTACCTCTGGGAGCTGGCTGACGGAGCTTCAAGATATCCCCTGTCTTCCAAGTACGACACCACCTGCCCAGCCATCTCATTTGGTGTGGGGCAATGGCCACCCTTTCCTTCCAGTTCTATCTCAATCTACACCCCATTAACAAAGATCATTCATCATTAATGAGCTATAGCTAGGGAGTATCTCACTCACCCCACCCACACCAACACAAAGTCTCACACACCTCGCACTTCAGAGGAGGCTCATAAGGATCATCTATTCCTGTAAATCCTGCACACACAACATAACACTACTATATTAATATTCATAATCGTACCACTGCTTAATGTGCAACACAGATCAGATTCCCAACATTTTGTGACAATGCTTGCTCGCTTGCACCAAACCATTATGTGACCTCTGGTATTTCCAAATCCTAACATCATTTTTCCTTTTTCCTTTTTAAGAACACACACCTTTGATCTTCCCTGCTCGTGCAAGCTTGTAAAGTCCTTTGGGATCTCTTCTCTCACACAACTCCAAAGGCATGTTTAGGAAAACCTGAAAGAAGTTAAGTTGGTTACACCTCCCCCCAATCAACCACCCGCCCAGATTTCAATAAATAAATTTCGAAACAAGAAGAGCCTCGCCTCAATGAAATTCTCTGGCAACAATTCACGACAACCATCACGGTCTTTACGATAAGGAGATATCAAGCTAGCAATGCAGATTAACCCAGAATCAGCAAAGAGTTTTGCAACTTCCCCTAGAGAGATGAGAAACAAACTCAATATTGTATTTAAGCAAGCTTTACTTCTGAAATAAACCATAAAAAAGTGATCGGCCCCCAAGAATAACAGTTCCAAATAAACACAACACTTTGTAAAGTCATTCAAGCATTGTGACATCCAGATAACAAGCATGGTTGTTACAGTCAAGAAGATCATCATCATTAATGCTCAGCAATGAAAAATGCAATATATTGCAATATATTTACTCCTGAAGGTAGAAAAACATATGACACTTCGCTCTCATATACTCTATTATTATACTCATTCCTAAATTAATTACCTCCAAGAGACTAGAGGGACCTGGCCTACATCAATGAAGATGAATTGCATGTATTTGCAGATTTGCCACCATAGATTCAAATATTTCAAAGTGTATTTTCTTAAGTAAATATTTTAAAATTTATATGATATATATTGGACAGTAATGAGTAATTATAAAACTCTCAGCTATGTTAAAAAAAGAGAGAATAAAGAGCGTGATAGTCGCAGGCACAAACAGTTTCACGGGTTGATAATTGAGCAGAGAAGGCGAGGAAAATAGAAAAGGATTACTTCAATTTGCTCACCAAACAAAAATGAAACACAAGGGAAATCTATTTCATATGCTTTCTCAAAACCAAGGATCCAATTATGTTTTTCCCTATATTATCAATCAATGTATACTTACCAACCCTTCGAATATTTTCAGCTCGATCTTCTGGTGAAAAACCTAAATTCTTGTTTAGGCCATGCCTTAGGTTGTCTCCATCAAGGACATAAGACAGTTTTCCTCTGGAGTGTAATTGTCTACCCAGTGAACAGGCCAATGTACTCTTCCCTGCAAACATGGATCCAATGTCACTGACAAATGATATTTCACCACCCATTTACAAGGCTCGGGTGTTTGGATTTACAAGGATGCGATATGCTGCTTCTATCCATAAGCCAAAACTGAAAAGAGAAGCTGCAATTATTGTAAATCAATTTATTTTCAAGAGAATGAAGCCTAAAGGTAATGGACAGAGGCATTGCACAAGCAGCATGCATAAAACCACAAATGACAAAGATACATAAAGAAGACCAGCAGCAGCACCATCCTGAATACAGGGGAAATGAATAAATGTAAGAAGGGGGAAAAAGAGCAAATAGTATCAGATATTGACCTGATCCACTCAGACCAGTGATCCATACAATACATCCTTGTTGATTAAGCAGCTTCTGCCGATCTACTTTACTGACAGGATATTCATGCCAGAAAATATTCGATGAATTGCTAACAGTAGACATTAGGAAACAACGCTCTGCTTTGAGTGTCTGTCAAGAGTAGATTGACCTTAGAGACAGAAAGTTCCCATATGGAAATTGAAAGAGTAAATGATTCAGCACAATACGAGATATGAAATCCATGAAATGCGTCTAGAAAAACAAGTGTGAAAGCAAGATCTCACCTTTATGGCACCATATAGATCCTAGGTAAACAATTAAGGAATATTTTCACCAAGCTTGCACAAGTTCTTCAATAGTGAAGGAAATATTTATATAAGAAGTTTTACATTCGAGAAATAACAAGTAATTGATAATCCAATGGATCATCGACAGGAGGAAGCTACATTGCTTTGATACAACGGTAACCGAGGATTGGAGTAAACCGCAAGTACGAAACAAAGATGGACTAACGCGGAAGCAGCGGAATAAAAACAATATACGAAAATAAATAATAACCTGGATATCTACTCAGGTAATCAACACACCACCAAGGTCGCGCAAAAATCCCTGAATCGATCAGCCCAACATATGGGGAATATGAACAATCAAATCCAGGTGGCGCTCTAAATCGTCGTTTTGAGGAATCCTTAGATATCAATGGAGAAAACTGAGGGAGTGAGGAGAAATGAAATTACCTAGGTGAGGTCAGGCAGGGAGGGGAAGAAATGGCATGGCAGAGGACCGATGGTGGGTGCGATGTTAATGCGATAAAGGGAGGGATGAATGTGGACGTACTTTGCGATCGGGGGGGGGGGGGGTTGAGACACCACTACTACTGTCCTGTCCACACGGAAATGGGGAGAAGAAAAAAATTAAAATTAAAATAATTTAAAATAAAAAATTATAAATTATTAAATTTAAAATTTAAAATTTAAAATTATACTTTTTAAAAAAAAAACAAATTATGTAAATCAGAACTAAAAAAAATTAACAAATTATATGTAAAAGAAAAAAGTATTATTTATTTATTATTTTGCTTTTTATTTTTTTATAAAATTAAATTTTAAAAATGTTTCACACATAATAAGTTATATTAATCTCTATTAATAATAAATTGATTTGCATTATACTTTTTATTATTATTATTATTGGCATAAGCTCTATTGGTATTTTTATTTACATTTTAAAATATTTAATATTAAAAGATTCGAATATTTCGATATCATATATATATATATATATGCCCACATAAATATTCAATATATCCATAATATTTTCTACTCTATTTACTTTGTTCAAAAACATATACTTTCTATACTCTTTATATATCTTTGTTTTTCTTTTTTTATTTTGGTTTTTTAAAAAATAATAATAATGAAATAAATGAAATAACAATTATAGAAAGTGTGGCAAAATAACCACTCCGCACTACTTCTCTGTGCAGACGATTAGTCTTATTACCCCCAGTCTGCTCGCCGTCCGACAAAATGAAGTTGTATGGCGAAGAAGCTCTACCCCGGTGTACCGCGAAGAAGTAAGCTTTTTGTCGATTCTTCCTAAAATTTTCCTATTATTCACAACAATATGTTTAACCTGCGTTTGTTTAACCTGCGTTCGATTGCGGTTTAAACTTCAGTCCTAATATAGTATGCCTTAGTTTGTCCTCGAGAACTCTGGTTTACCGAAATTTGTGTTTGGGCATAATTGACGTGTTTACCCTATTTTGAGTTATATATTTCGGAAAAGTTTTACGAGATGATGAGTTCGTTTTGGCAGTGATTTTTATATGTTGGTTGGTTGTTTTATGTATGTTAATCATGTTTTGAGAGTCGAAAGCGTTGTTACAAATTAAATCAGTTGAGAATTAGTTATGGTATTGTTATTTACCAACAACTGCATCTTTTAAACCTAACATGCTACGTAATATTTCTACTGGGGTTATATGTGTCCTTAGATTGTTTTATGAAAGTGCTCCTAGTGAACTTGGTAAACTTCTAAAGCAAATCAAGATAGCCCCGGCTGACTGATAATTTTTCATAAAGTGGGAAAAAAAAAATAAATATCTGATAGAGGTGGGCACTTTGGGTATTTGTAAAAATGCAGCTATTTGATATTTGAACTAAATCGAGCAAATACCCGAAATCGCAAACTGTATTCGAACCGAAATTTTTTAGTTAACCGAAAATATTTGCAAATAATTCGAACCGAACTGAAATTAAAAATATTTATTAAAAAATAATTAAATAAAAATATATGCAAATATCCGATCCAAAATCGAATTGAAACCGAATCGAATATAATTATTAATATAAATTTTAAAATAATAATATAAATATATTCGAATCGAAAAAAAAATCAAAAATTAAAATCGAACCGAATCGAACAAATATCAAATATGCAGTATTTGTATTCGAACCGAATTTGCTCAATTAACCAAAAATTTGGTTCGGTTCAACGGTGTGGCGGTTCGGTTCGATTTGTTTTCCCACCCCTAATCTCTGGTAGCTTGTTTGTTATCCCACACCTCTGTAATGAGGTAGAAAAGCTAAAAAAGAAAATATCAGATTATCATATTAAAGAAATAAAACGGACTCCATTCGGACATTTTTTATTGTCCGAAGATAAGACTCTTGTGGCACCGATTACTTGCATTTGTCTATAATTTTCAACTGGACACCATGGCCTTTACTATTGGTACAGACTTGGAGTCGCCATTTTCTGCCAAGGAACATTTGGTGATCCTAGGACTGCATTCGAAATGAATGTATGTTACGGACAATATCATTGCTCAATGTGAGAGCTTCGTCCGTATTTTGTAGAAATTGAAAGAGGCTTTAGCACAGTGGCTAGAGCCTCTAGCTCTTTCTGACGTTACTGATAACTAAAATTTGTTATTGTAGTTTGTATACAAATTCGCAGGGAATTTTATTCGAAAGTCTATGAGTAGATTTTTATAGGAAAACGATCAGATATAGCAATTGTGTGGTTGTAGACCCTGAATAGTTATCACAATTATTTATACTCTTTTTACTGGTGAGTTTCCAGGTCGAACACAAGGATTTAAAGTCATGAATTTCAATGGCGAAAATCTTGGAGAAAGCGACGAAGGATACAAAAGAGGGTCCGCTTGGAGCGGGCTTGAATTTTTAACCACTGAAAGCGGTAAATAAAGCAATAAAGATGAGGTGAACGGAACGAGCGAAGCGAAAGCGAGAGGTGGAATTCCAATGGTAACCAGATGATCGGGACATAAGCGAAAATGGGGACCAGATGATCGGGGCATGGATGAATCGTGGTTACCAGAGTATCGGGGCGTGAGTGAGCGGCATATTATATATATATATGTATATGAGCGAATTAGAGTGAAGGAGAGGTGCTGTGTCTGATTTGTGCGTTACTAAATGGATAGATTTCCCTTGATGTAGTGAGCGAATGACGTAAGTGTGTTATCGGAGGAATATATGTATATTATGAAAATGATGAGAGAAAGATGTTGTAATTATATAAACTGGATTATAAAGAACTCATCGCATTGGTATTTTTGACCTGGGGGATTTACAGCAAGACTTCAATGACACCCAGAATTAAGACATTATAAGAAAGAAACCCTACTGTCACTAGGAATTTCTGTGACCTAATAGACCCCCGTCTATGTCCCGTTAATTTTCCCAATTTCTGCCTCATTAGTGGCTTTACCCCCTGATGTTACTACTATTTCATCAGAATCGAATTTAGCACAGCAGTTAAGCAGGTCGACAAGGCTCCCGCGTACTTAACTACATTGAACTACCTTGAAACCTCTTTTGGCGCATAACAAGGCTTAAATGATCAATTCTTCTCTCGCTCTATACCAGTGATATAAAATTCTCTAAACTTGATTTATATAAGTATGGAAAATTACGAAAGAATTTAATTCGAAGAAGTGAACGATATTTCTTTATATACTGCGAAAGCGCGAAAAATTAGACTACAAAGCTGTAAATGAAAGCAGTAATCTAATCTAAGAAAGCAATAAAGACGTGGCCATGGGAGAGGGAAAACCCCTACTCCCTTGGCCTTTCATGTGGAGAACTCCCTTACAGGGTTGGAGCTCTTGGAAACAGGAAGACGACGAATGCTATATGTATGCTGAAATCACCAAAGAATTCGATATATTTACATAAAGATATCTGACCCTATTTATAGCAGGTGTGAAAAGGCGGTTGCAAGTAGCTGTTAGGCAGTTCCAACCGCTGGGCAGTTAGGCGGTTGCTGGTGGTTATTTTGTTGAAGCAGTTGCTGACCATAACTCCCAGGGTGCCCGCTTCGCTTGCATTGAAGGTGAAGGGCACAGATCTTCCTCGCTTGCTGGGGCGCAGGAGGGTATCAGCGTAGCTCGGCTCGCTTGTGCTGGCTGGAGTTGGAATGGCTGTACCGCTGCAGTTGAAGTACTTAGTTGAAATCTGGTGATAGTCTGCAGCGGCGGGTATCTGGACTGTAGCTTGCAAGCGGGAGAGGTTATCGCTTGCAGGCTATGAAGGTGGCCGCTTGCCTCTCATGCCTTAGTATTTTCAAAGTGTTTTCTGGGCGCTTGTGAGCGGAGGTGGCTGTCGCTTGCGGCGTCTGCCTTAGCTTTTCAGGTTCCAGATTACCGCTTACGAGGACAAAAATCATTAATAATCTCAACAACGAATTCTGGATCATGCCTAGTGATATAAATCAATATTGTATGCCGATTACGAATTATTTTGATGGTTCTTATGCAGAAATTCGAGTAATACACATTTTTTTCAAGCTAAGAATATGCTCATATTTGGAGTCATCAGTTACCTACTTAGTTATTTTATTTGTTTGTTTCAATTCTTTGCATGTCACCGATTTTCGATGAAGTTGATCAACAAGTTCAAGGCTGGCAAGAAATATCTGACAGGGTGCACAATTGGTTTATTGGTGAACATTCTTATAATGTCTATTGTTTTATACAATTTTTTTTGTATACTGTAGAATATTTAGATTGATATTCTTTATTGATAATATTGTAAATTGAAAGTGTAGTTGCACGAACGCATTCCGTCCATGTAGAGGGACAAGGGCTACCGAAGATTCCGTGTTTGTTTTGTGGCTCAGTACCGTAGGACCTATCTTTAGGGTCGCTTCCACGAGTGAGCTTTCGTCCCTGAAAAGGACTGATATTCAAGATTTTTATCGAATAGGCCCTGACGAGAAGTTTGTCCGACCTATAAGCCATGCTTCGGAGGTAACTTAATGATGTTGTGTATATATTTTTTGTAAAAATGTAAACGATATTTTATGTAGTGTGATGAACAATATGATGCAAGAATTTGTGGACGGGATTAATTCACTAAAAATTGAGATTCGCAAAAAAAAAAAAATAAAATAAAAAAATCCCGTAATAGTCAAGCAAACTCGTAAAATTGAGTGGGACAAATCTAGGGCAAACATGAAGCTGGATGTTTCAAGTGGGGTGAGACAGAGTCCGAGGTTGTAAGGGCAGATGCTACAATGGATGACGAGGAGGAAGAAGATGGCTGGCGAAAGACAATAAGGAGAATTTTTAGGAGGATAAGAATGGGAAGTCGGGAGAGGAGAAGGCGGGGGAGGTGACGAATGAGAAGGAAGACGATGAGATGATTGACGCCGCGGGTGAGGATGAGGTTCACATGGAGCGGCAAAGCAAGAGAAATAAGGACACATTGTCAAGCGGGGAAGAATCCCAACACATAGATGTGTGCCAAGACCAGGACTTCGATCAGCCTGGACTGATTGATGCGAGAGATAAAGGACGGAGAGCTCGAAGGGGGCACTATCGATCAATACAATAAATTGATGGCAACTGTCTCGTATGTCGTTTTAGCGGAGGAGCAGATTTGTAAAGTCACATAGTTAAAATATCTTAAATATGGTTGTAGCTTTGATTTCTAAGTGTAATTTCCCAATTTATATGATTATGTTTTAGATGTTATTGTAGACAAGTCAGAGACCGATAGTGCAATATTAATCGATCGTACGTGGCATGGTTGCACGTACTGACCAGAAGAGGAAAAATGATGTTGTCTTCGTTTCCCCACCATTTGATATGTAGACTTTGCTAATTAAGTCGGATTGGTGTTTAATATGTTTTATATTGGAATTGATGATTGCCTATAACTTATTTGCCTGAAATTGTTACAGTGATTCTCTAACCATGTTATGCTTGATCTTGTCTGTAGTTTTCATTGAGCAAAATTTTTTTAGATATTACAATATATTAGACCGAATGCCCACAAATACTTCCAATAACAACATTTATATCGGCTTATGATTCATGCATATATCTTGATTGTCAGTGTTTGTACCATGAGCATATTGTTTACGTACCTACACCTAAGACATACCTCAGAGCAGTTTTTATGTACCTGTAATATAATTTCATATGCTTCAGTAATGCGTATCTTTGCTCTGATTATTTGTGCTTAGTAAACAAGCCATTCTCGATTCGAAATATTCAATTGCTTTTGGTACGTAGGGGTGAATTCATCAATATTGTGTTTTGTGACAATCTGAACTTTAAGTAAAGAAAAACAATATGTGTTTACTATGGATAGCTAAACAAGTCAGAAATGACTTGGTTAAGTTATGTTGATTGTTACTCATATATCACTGCTCATACAAATTGGTTGTTATTTAGACCTACTATACAATAATCCACACCATAGCATACAAAAAACATTCGATCAACTGGTCTGAGAGAGGAAGTGCTCACACCGAGCTTGCAAATTGGCCCATCTGCATGGGATTGAGTGAAATCAACTGCATTCGAAGATACATGATAACACAATGATATTACCTAAGCAACCATTATTTATACTTCGTATGTCGATTTTTGTACCGGATCACATGCTTACATACCTAAACCATACATCTATATACCTTGGATAAAATCTTACGTGCCTATAATAGCAATCTATATACTTCAGCAACGAGTACATATGCCTTAGTAACCCATGGTTGGGGAACCAACCGTTTTCGGTTGAAATACTCATTTGCTGATGGTAACAAGAGATGAGTTCATCAATGATAGTGTTTCCGCGACACTTTGAATTATATGAAAAAATTAAACAACATATATTTACTATAGATGGTTAAACAAATCATAAATGATTTAGTGAAGTTGTATGACATATGTACAATCATAGTCCAATTTCCATTCAGATGGCTAAATAAGTCGTAAATGACTATGTTAAGATATGTTGGTTGTTATAATACATGATTCCTGCCACAAATTGAAAATCTTTAAATCTATTACAAATTAATCCATATTGCACACAACATTTGGTCAAGAATATACTTGCATAAGGCATGACTCGGCCAAGTAAACGAGTGCTTTAGAGCAGCTCTGACGTACCTGGCCCCAACTTGACTTGGTGTATAAAATTCTACTAGTTATGTACCTACTGTAGTCTTGCATATAACTAAACAACACAATCTTGTAACATGTTTTCTAGTTGTGTACCTTCATAGCTCTAGTTAATTTTTGTTTGAATTAAGCATAAGACCTTGATAGATTCCGAAATAGATTAAGACTTTGTAATCCTCTGCATATGTTTCTAACGTATGTAACACAATGTGAAAATTATTTTCTCCTTTCTATATAATTAATTGTCACAACTCTAATGGAATTTTTAAGTTAGTAATATGCTACCACGCCCGCATGCTTTGATACATCAATTGTACACTCCCCAAAATCGTTTGTGTGCTTGTGATATGCTTCCAGAAACCTATGGCATTAAAGTATTATGCATAAATGAACACCATCACTACCCGTTGCTCGTGTCTGTATAGGTCAATACATTCAATACGTCTCCAATGTATCTTTCGTTTGCTTTAGTGTACCAATTACAATTAATTGTGTTTGAATATAATGGATGCCACATAATATGTTTAAGTATTTTATCCTATTTCGGTTATTACTTATTTATACTGCACTGATATTGTTGGGACAATAATACGCTACCACGCCAACTTACTTTGAGAGAGAGATCAACAAAATACCCCAGATAATTCATGTGCCTCTATTACTTTTTTTGAAACCTATGTTATTGAATTACCATACCCAAATAAATGTCGTCATATACCCATTGTTTATGTTCATGTACCACATAACATCCAAATTACAACAATAGTTTTATACAAGTGGGGTCTTATTGTTGTATATTTACCTACCAGTTTATATAATATTAAGCACGCCAAAATGAATGTCCAAGACAAATAAAAATTACACATTCGAAAGAACTACGGTACCTGATCTTTAAAACTTATTATGTCGTGCCGAGATGACCACAATGACCGCATTTTTGTGACTATTTTATCTTCTAGGAGTCACAACATTGTTTTTTTCAGTAGGCCTAGTTGCACAGATGAAACAAAAGAATTGATGCGGATGACCAAACTTATATATAGCACATCCATGTCATGCATCGGCACCAGATTGATGGGTTTCTCGTAAATTTTTTTTTTGTACATTTCTATACTGCAGTAAGCATCACATAAATCATTTTAAATCAATATATTACTTTTTTTTAATATAAGCACAGGCATGCTTTTAGAGCAATCTGAATATTTGCTACTCCTGGCATAAGCATTTTCGTAGTGCTAAATCGTTTACGTATTTATTGTTGGAATTTGTCCTCTCAAATGCAGCCCTAGAGGATTGGCTTCACTGAAGCCTTCGTGAGAATATATACGATAATGTCAACTTACTTTCTTATTTCGAACATAGCTTCCAATGCATTACCTCTGTTTCTCGTCTGTTCATTCATCATTACTATCACTTGTTTTCGGATAGAATCAGCCATCCCAACAAACAACATTGATCTCGCAAACCTTACCCAGCTATTCCACAGCTTAACTATGTTATTTATTATGCCCCACCGAGTACCTTCGAAGAGCAAGTTCACCCAACATTTGGGTTGTGACTATGAAATGAACTCATTGGCCAATGACATCGCCTTAAGAGCAGAAGTTATGTGCCACTCAAAATCTTTCATTAATGGGACATAATCGACCTTGTTGAAGACAACAATCCATTGGTTTTTATTATGCATTAGGTATTTCTGCATAATCTATAAGTAAAAAAGTTTTTTGGTCGGCCAGTTCATTGATGATGCCTTCGAGAAAGTAACATAAATACGTACATGAGTGAAAAAGTTGTCCACCAAGTGCCGCAAACAATACGCATGATGTGCACCCGGAAAGACGCAATAGATTGACTTTAGTAATCCCGAGTGTCTATCCGAGAAGAAGGTGTACTCTTACCAATCCATGTGTTCCTAACATTCCAAAACCGACTTCAAGTTCCGGAAAAACCAATATCAATTTTCATCGTTTTGCACATGCACCACTGCATATCAGTAAATATGGACATTTTGTTCCGTAAGAGATGACCTGGTGGTGTAGGGGTTGGACTTGTGACCGTGAGGTAATGGGTTCAAACCCCCGACGCCTCAGGTCACCTGCCACACATGGTTCGCCAGTGTGACTTTTCCGTCGAGCCTGATTTGCAGGATATTAGGTTCGCCCGGGGGTTTACCCAGTGCGCAATTTCAGGTAACGGCTGGGGGTTCCCACGTCATAAAAAGAAATATGGACACAATTAACAACATGCATTTAAAATGTACGTACTAGAAAAGACTAAAGTAAACATGTCGATGGCTATAACACTCAGTGGACAACTTTCGTGTTTATTTTTTAAATGTGTCCCATAAAAAATTTAAGGGTTTGCAATCCCTGGAAAGCCCCGGTCTATAAAGCACCTAGGGAAACAAAATTGTATTTTACCCTAAAATTACTCCCCCCGTCAAACTTATCGTGTACACTTTTTTTGTCATGCTTTTCCAAGAAAGAAAATATTTGTTACTAATTGATTATGTTAATCTTAATATAAAATTATAGTTGTTATACGATAATTATTTTTATTAATATATTCTTAATTATTTACTAATTATACATTTTCAAAATTTTGTGTCTACAACAAATGAGACACAATAGCCGGGACAGAGAGAGTAATATATATGATTAAAAAAAATTAAAATATATATTTAAATATTTTAAATACTATATCTCAATAAAATATATATAATATGAATATCATATTGTAGACATAAAATTTTATATAAAACAAATAAATAAAAAATATATTTATTTTATTTATAATTAATATAAAATAATTTTAAAAAATTAAAATGTTTTAAATATAAATAAAAATATTTATTTATTTAAAAAAGAGATAAAATAAAAAAAATTTAAATGAATCTATGTTTGAAATTTTATTAAATTAATTCATATTTATTAAATATATTTAAAATAGTAAAATATACAAAATTATAAAAAATTATCTTATATGAGACAAAATTAAAAAAGAAAATTGGATCATTAATAACGAAATCGAAGATAGTTCATGTTAAAAAAATAAAATAAAATAAATTTTTAATTTTATAAAATTTAATAATATAGGAGTATAATAATTTTAATTATTAATATATATGTTTTTATATAAATAGGGTATGTTTTTGCCCTAATCAACACATCTACCTCCGCCGCCCTAACCAAACGCTTCTTCTTATTATTATTATTATTATTTTTTTCACTTATTATTCCCCATTCTTTCAACTCTTCCTTCTTCCGCACAGGCTCCTAATACTTAAACCAAACCCTAGTAAAGCCCTAGCTGTTCGTTCGACCTCATGAGACCTCCCAGGGGGCGCGGCGGCTTCAGGGGCGGCAGAGATGGCGGCTTCAGAGGTGGCAGAGATGGCGGCTTTAGGGGTGGCAGAGGTGGCGGCCGTTTTCCTCCTCGTGACGAAGGCCCTCCCTCCGAAGTTGTCGGTCTCTCTCTTTCTCCCTTGCTTTGTCTTCTTTCACTGCGATCTTTTCTTTTCTTTTCTTTTTTCTCCTTTGAGTTACCACTAAAACATACGGACTAACTTACCTGTGCAGAGATCTCGAGCTTTCTTCATGCTTGCGAGGGCGATGCAGTGACAAAGCTGACGAACGAGAAGATACCCTACTTCAATGCTCCGATTTACACTCAGAATAAGACTCAGATCGGTAAAGTAGACGAAATTTTTGGTCCCATCAATGAATGCGTGAGTGTATATACCTTCCCTCCACACCTGATTTCGAGTTTCACGTCGCTTCATGGTTTTGTATGAATTAGTCTTTATGGTGATATTGCAGTATTTTTCTATCAAAATGATGGAGGGCATTGTTGCTACCTCATATTCTGCGGGTGACAAATTCTTCATCGACCCAGCTAAGCTTTTGCCACTTGCAAGATTTCTTCCCCAGCCAAAGTACGTTCATTCCTTGCTTGTTCTGCATCCATTAACTCTTTCTATATAACTATAACATGATATCTGCTTTCTATTCTAATTATGTGGAATGTGTTGCAAATTGTAAGATTTAACAGCCATCCATGGTTGACATATAGATGCAGTGTCACTGTGTTAGGGTGGACATTGATGTGGTATGTCCAGGCATTTGCTTCTTCACAATTAGAAGATTTAATGCATTCCACATGCACAATATTGATGCATTTGTTATATGTAGGAAGGAAGCCTAATAAGCTCGAGATTCTTGCTGTCTAGTATTCTATTCCATTCTTTGTTTATCTCTGCCCATCTTTTCCAAGCACTTGTGATGATTGTTTCGCCCCCACCCCCCGCCCCCCCCTTCTCTCCCTCCAATCTGTTTTTTCTTGTTTTTCTCCCGTTCTTTTCTGCTATTTTACTATCTTCTTTCCTTATTTTCCTCCGTTTGTATCTGTGGATCTAAGAGCTATTTTTTACTTCTTCGTCTATCAATAATGATTTACCTTAGGGCCCATTATTTATATGAATGCAGGATGCTGGTTAATGTAGCTAGCTAGCCTTTGTTGTGTGTATGCCACAAGAACTAAATAATGACATTGGTCTGTTGTAAAAGATGTGATCATTTTCAGTGGTAATTCACATGCGTTTATGCTGAATTGATTTGACAGGGGGCAACCGCAAGGTTCTAGAGGGGGGCGTGGAGGTGGAAGAGGAGGGGGTGCAAGAGGTGGTCGTGGTGGTCGTGGAGGTGGCCGTGGAAGAGGTCCTCCAAGGGGTGGTTCAAGAGGTGGTAGTCGTGGTGGTTTCAGGGGCAGAGGAAGATTTTAAAGTATTTGGGTGTGTTTTAAGCATTCTAATGTGAAGAAATTTCAAGTCCTATTTATCTATCAGCGATTAACTATTTAAGCCATTGGTAGTGTCCGTGCGTCTAAAGAATAGTTTTCTGTGGAAAACCCACCCCCCCCCCCCCCCCCTTTGTATGGTTGGCTTGGTCATTTTTCTGATGTGGAAGTGCTGCAGTTTTTGAACTGGAACATGCTAATATTATTTTGTTGTGTTTTGCCAATGGGGTCTGTTCCGCAAGAATCTGGCGAGAAAACAAATGAAAACCTGCCATCTTCAATAATGAAACTGTCGGAAACAAGACTCTGAATCAAAAACCAAACCAGTCAAAGTGAAGCCAAATTTGTAATTTAGAAGGTTGGGTTTTAGTTTGCTATTTTAATATTATGTTTAGGCAATATATACAAGACATAAAGTTGCTATGATATAAATGAAACTAGGGTGACCTAGTGGGTTGGAGTTCTATTTCTCCCATCCACCGCGTGTATATACGGTGAAATATACTCCCGGTTTCAATTGTGACAGTGGTCGATGAAAAGAAACAATAGATGAATGGAAGTGTCGCAAGTTGTTGTGTTAGTGATTGATTGATTAATTGATTGATTGCCTTGTCATTCTAATCTTGATATAGCTCCAACAGGCGGTGCATTCGTGTGGCCAAAAAAAAAAACACATTACAAAGACAGGCAGACACAGAGAAAGACAGAGAGACCTAAAGGGAAAATATAAGAAATGGACACTTGATAATTTAAGGAGGAGCTATAAATCCAAATAAATCACCAATAAATCATAAAGCCAACAAAAACAGCAGCACTGCACTTCCTGTAAGGTATCTACAAAGGGAAATCTCAATCACTACCTATAGGAACAATAATATTACAACCAATGCCAGAGGAACCAAAAACCCCTGTCCCTGTTTCAACAACAATCTTGAAGGGGGCGCGCTCGAGGTCGCAGCAACTATCTGGATGGTGAAATTACAGTTGCCTTGAGATATATTTTGATTTGTTACCACGGCTAGACCTTGAAAATTACAGCTCAGATCCTTTTGATTCTGGGCCTGGAAATACTCATTGAATGCATACGACGCATTGCTGTTGGCATCCAACCCATTGCAGGAGGAGCCATACCCAAGCGGAGTGCAGTCGGCGTATGTGCAGGCAAAATTAATATTTTCTGCGAGTTTGCTTAGGTCCTTGGCATCCGGCCTAAGCATGCACCACTGCTTTGGAAGATATTTCACATTTTCTGCAGCCACCAGATACTTATCCAATTGCTGTCCCGACAAGTCCATGGGGAACTTAGGCTGTCCATCATATCTGAAGATTCCCCAGTGGCGCTCGAAGTTACCTGGAGCTACACTCTTTCCATCCTCATCAAGAAGCCCAAACAAGTAAACTTCTATATAACCAGGGCGAAGAGGGGTTCCTCTATTACTTGCAAGTTTAGGTAAAAGCCCTCTGTAGAACCTCAAGGCGTTATTTATGTTGCCATTCCTGTCCCCATCTGTAGGCCACCCCACCTCCCCCACGAAAATGGGCATGTCACCATAACCAAGTGCTTTCAGGGACGAAACCAAGGTGTCAAAATTGGCATCAAAGACGTTGGTGTACTGCAGTCCGTTGTCCACAATAGGGTTGCTTACCCCATCAAAGAAGGCGTAGTCGAAGGGAAAATGTTCGTTGGCATAGAGACTCAAGAAAGGATATATATTCACCGTAAAGGGGGCCTTGTTTTGGTTTAAGAACTGAACAATCTGTGTCATCTGACCAAGGATATCCGGGCGAAATCTCCCAGCTGATGGGACTGGGTTGCCCTCTGGCGAACCATACACATCTGCATTCAAAGGCACGGTTGCCTTGATGGAGTCGGCATATCCTGCATCATTAAGAGCATTTTGAATGTTCTGAAGCGCTGGGAACGTTGTGTTCACAAAGGAGTTATTATAGGACGTAAGGAATGGTTCGTTGCCTACTGCCACATACCTGCATAAACAAAATCAGTAATGTTATAAATTCTACTGAAACCGCGGCAGATTAAGCTGGAAATTAAATACTATATTATTATACAACTAGACTATATATGAAATGCATATAATACAATTAACTACAAATTCCCTGGAATCTGTACTTAGAGAATTCTTATCTATTGTCAGGCAAAACCAATATTGAAGTTTCCTTTAACAAAGCAATTCCCTGAAAGTTGCCTAGAATGCCATATATGTTTTCTGCAAAGATATGAGATTTTGTGGGCTGACTTTGATCAAAGTAGAAAGTAAAGTTATCACTTGAGAAGAGCTTTATCATGAAAATCTTCAATCTGCATTGTTTCTTAATACATCTTCATTGCATTCATCAGGTACAACAGATACTGAAAGAAATCACTAAGAACACAGGGCAAGGCAACACAAATTATTGTTATCTATCCAGCGGGTTTACACAGCTGCTTGGAAAATTCAATAAGGATTCATGTCAATTGAATCACACAAATTCCAAGAGCGGCATCCTGTACTTTTATTTATACACATCCGAATGTAGAAACGTTTCAAACACAAGCATATAGGAAAAAATAAGGCAGGAAGGCTGGGGTCAGCAGTAGATGGGAAGAAAATCAAGCATTCAACCAATACAAAAACACAAATGCAACCAAAGTAACTAGATGCCGAATAAAGATAGATGGATAGATATCCTTGATTCGATGGAGGAGGTGAGGTAATCTCAGTAAGTTGGGAACAAGTTTATCATCTAAAAAAAAGTCAGATCCAAGAAAGCTAGGGTAGAGAGAAGAGAAATGTGGTACTTGATATTTACGCCGCCGTTGAAATTGTAACGGGTGATGTTACGCCTGACCCAGGACTTGGCTCGATCAAAGTTGCCCATGGCAGAAAGCATGTCATTAGGGATTGCAACCATGACCTCAATATTGGTGCCAGCGAGGGCGCTCATGGTGGAGTCGTCCGCATCGAATAGCTTCACCTTGGTGATTCCGTTGTCTTTGAGCATTTGCACCACCACTTTGGGGGGCAACTTGTGGGCAGCCATGGTACCCCAGTTCACACCAAGGCCCTCGCCTTGATCCAAAACTCCGAAGCCCCAGAGGAATAATAATAGATGGAAGAAGAAAGGACGAAAGCGCGACATTGATATTGACATTGTTTGCGAGAAAAAAAAAAAGAAAAGAAAAGGGATTGGATGGAGATTTTGATATTTTGCTTTAGCGGCGGAAAGGAAATATATTTTGCAAAAAGGGGGCAAAGAAAATGAAAAAGAGAGAGAAAGAAGAAGCAGGAGGCTCTGACTCTGCTCTGGGTAGAAGGTAGAGGCGTTGAAACAAGCAACTCCAAGCAAAGTGGATGGAAGCAGCGGAGATAATGAATCTTGAGGAGAAGATAAAGGGGCAATAGTATTGTATTGTATTGTATATTGGGTTGGGTTGGGTTGGGCTGGGAGAGAGGGAGGAAGGAAAAGAAGGGGCGTGGGTGTGAATCCGGCCGGAAACGATGAATAACAGACAGAGAGGGTGATGGGGATGGAGGAGATGAATGTGTGTGGGGAATGGGGATTGCTTGCCGTTGCCGGAGTGGATTGGATTGGAACGTGCCAGACTTTGTGGGAGGGAGGGAGGGAACTGCCTGCCAGCCAAGCCAAGCCAAGCCAAGCCAAGCCAAATGGTAAGAGTATGCAGCGGCGGCGGACGCGTAAAAAGAGTGCAGATCGGATTAGTGGGGGGAGAGATTCTCGACTCGGATTCGTGGGTGGGTGGGTGCTTATTATTACGTGTGCGTGTCTATTCTATGTTCCATTCCTGATTTATTTATTTATGCTTGATAACCATTCCTCGTAATTATTGATTGTATTTGTGTTAGAAAATGTATTAAGTAATTCAATTCCCCCTGGACGCACGGACGAAACCTCCCGCTCCACTCCCCAGGCGGGGCGGGCCATGCGGCGGCTGTGGCGACCGACCTCAAATACAAGCAGCAGCAGCAGCAGCAAATTAAGGAGGCCAA
Source organism: Andrographis paniculata (assembly GCF_009805555.1). Taxonomy (NCBI): domain Eukaryota; kingdom Viridiplantae; phylum Streptophyta; class Magnoliopsida; order Lamiales; family Acanthaceae; genus Andrographis; species Andrographis paniculata. Next base: position 2,558,476 of record NW_026137424.1, read on the forward strand.
TTGGCCAAGCCAGCCAAGATGAGTTTAAAAACCCTAATTTTGAAATCCGAGTTCATCTGACCGTTGGGTATATTAGATGAGGTCAAGTCCAGGAGAACCAAAACCCACGCGTTACGCGTACACTTCACTACAATAATATTAATACTACTCCTACTATCTATCCACACCCCCACGGCCCACGGGCACTTCCTCCCTCCGATAAACTAGTATTATTATTATTAGAAATAAATAATATCAGGAAACAAGATATGCAAATAATAAAAATATTTACATAATAATAAAAAATATAATAACATATTTAATATTATGTATACTTATTAAAAAAAATGGATATTTTCGAAGCGGAAAAAATATTATATTTTTAGTCGGTTACATTTATCATCGGTTATTATTGTGATATGAGCAAAACAATTAGGTGCTTTTTTTGAAAAAAAAAACAAAATAAATTATTCTATTAAGAAATATAAAAAAGTTGCATCGGTGGGGCAAATCTTACAACCGACCATGCCAGCCCTACCCTACTGACTGTCTTATTATTATTTCAAATGTTCCTGTCTATTCTATTCTATGCTGTGGGGAGATGAGATGAGGAATTCAAATTGGCGCGGCCGTCTCGTCTCGTCAGCAACCGTTGGGTTTGACTTGATTTGTTTGCGACGAAAGGAAAGAGAAAGGGTGGGCCCAGATCCAGATCAGCCCGGCTAAATTTAAATTGGGATATCTGATCGCCAAACCATCCCCAATCATTTGTACTGGTAATTACTAATTTAATTAGTAATTAATCGTGGGAAAGAAAGTTCAAAGGAAGAGCCAGATTCCGTCATCCAACGGCTATTTCTATTTCCAGTTACGACGATTGGAAATCTCATTTTCTTTGGGTGTTTTAAAGTTGAAATTCAATCCTCCATGACACTTCTACTATTCATTTTAATAATCAAACAAATAAATAAAATGCATTCATTGATTTTCCATCACAAAATAATAAAAATACAAGCACCGAGACCAGCAATATATACATATATATATATATATATAGCAACCGTAACATTGGAAGTACAATAGATAAGTATTAATTTTGAGTTTGTACAAACCTAAAAAATAATGAAAAAAAAAAAATATATTTAAGTGCAATGAATACCCACCACAAATATATTTAAGTTCTTGAAGGAATTGTTGATCAATACAACATGTTTGAGAAATTTCAAAGCATAGAAGAGTTTTAGAAAACTTCTCGCCACAATATTATTCAAGAGAGCACTCAGTACATATATATACAATTGAAGGAAAGGAAGGAGAGAGGAAGTTTTTATGCTAACAAACTAAATTCTCTTTAACAAACTAAAGGAAAAAACGGCAAAGAGAAGAAGAATGAGCTGTGAATGGATTGGACATAACAAATAATTATACAACAAAGAACCGAAAAAGTTAAAAAAAGCCTTTATGGATCTACTTCTTCTTCATCTTGATTTTCACACTTGCTCCTGAAGCCATGCGAGATCAAACAAAGCTTGGTGTGCAGAGGTTGAAACACAAAACCAAGAAGAGTTTAGTGAAGATGTCCGCTAATTGAGATTTGGACCTTACGTAATTAAGAGCAATGAAACCTTCCATGTATCACTGTCGAACTTAATGACATGCAATCTCTATATGCTTAGTCATTTCATGGAATACTGGATTAGCAGCAATATGCAGAGCAAACTTATTATCACAATGAAGAGGGATAGACTTTAGTACATGAAGCTTCAAGGCAGTAAACAGATACGAGAGCCAAAGCAATTCACAAGTTGTGGTTGTCATGCTCCTGTATTCAGCCTCAGTGAATGAATTGCTCACTGTGGGTTGCTTCTTGGCTTTCCATGAGATCAGATTAGACCCTAGGAACACGCAATACCCAATTATGGATTTTTTTGAATCTAGGCAAGTTCCTTAATCGGAATCACAGAATGCTTGAAATTGTAGTGTTGAATCAGCCGAGAATTGCAGATGGAGGTTCATAGATCTTTTAAGTATCAAAGAAAGTGTAATCCTGCCTTCCAATGAGCTACAAAAGGTTTATCCATAAACTGACTGAGTTGTTGGGTAGCAAACACTATTTTGGTCTGGAAAAATTCAAGTATAGAAGTCTTCAAATTAGTCTTCTATATCTGGTGGGATCTGAGAGGGAGTTTCCATTCTGAGAGGACAATCTCAACCCAGCAGGCAGTGGAGTAGATGTAGGTCTAGCATCGAGGATCTTGTGGTCTTCTAAAAGATCAAATATATATTTGGATTGAGACAACAACATTCCATCATCATGCTGTTTAATCTCAATGCCCAGAAAGAAACTAACATCCCCAAAATCCTTGATTGTGAAGGCTTCATGCAAGTATTCCTTCACTTCATGGATTAATTTTTCTGATGACCCTGTGAGTAATATATCATCGACATAAACAGTGAGAATGAGAATGTCTCTGTCATGGAATTTCACAAATAAGCAATGATCGTGTGAAGACTGTGTGAATCCAAAGGCGAACACTTTTTCTGTAAATGTCTTATACCATACACGGGGGGGCTTGCTTAAGTCCATACAAGGACTTCTTTAATCTGCAGACCAGACCATTTTGAGCCAAGTACCCAGGTGGTGGCTTAAGGTGTAACTCTTCATCAAAGTAGCTATGCAAGAAGGCATTATTCACATTTGTTTGTTGTATTTTCCATCCTTTTATCACTGCAACAACCAAAATCAATCTAACAGTTACACTTTTAACCACAGGAGCAAAGGATTCGCCAAAGTCTACTCCATGAACTTAGAGATATCATTTTGCCACTAGTCGTGCCTTATATATGTTCATTGAACCATCTATATCCTTCTTTATTCGAAAGATCCATTTGCATCCTATAGCTCTTTTCCCTTATGGCAGATGAGCCAATTCCCAAGTTTTGTTTTCCTCAAGGGCCTTCAACTCTTCTTTCATGGCTGATATCCAGTGAGTATGTTTGATAACTTCAAATTATGAGTAAGGTTCCACTTCACTAGAGTCATTAGACACCAAGCCACATGAGAACACATAATCTTGCATCCAAGTTGGTTTTCTAAGGGCTTTGTGAGGTCTTGGAGTTGGTTCAGTGGGTAAGGATGAATCATGGGTAGTGGTGTGTGATGGAGAGTTAGAAAGAAAAATGGAGGAAGGTTGATGATTAGGTTCTGAATTCAAATTTGGTGACAGAGAGCTTACCTCTAGGCTGACAGGCAGAGTTAAGGAGTTCTCTGCAGTGGCCTGAGAAGAGGAGCCAGCTAGAGCGAGATCCGTGGACTGAGAAAGGGGCAATTGAATGAGCAAGAACCCAAGTACCTGCATAGGGTAAGGAACAACTTACAGAAAGTGATTCAAAGAGTGTTTTCAACTTGTTTTGGGAATAGGTGTTCATAAAACACAACATCTCTAGAAATCAAGAATTTATTTGATTCAACATCTAAAAGCTTGTACCCTTTTGTTCCATCTACATACCTAATAAATATGCATTTTACAACACTTCTTTCAAGTTTAGTTTTTGATAGATTGGAGTTTAATGCAAAGCATAAACATCCAAAGACCCGAAGATGAATTAATGTGGGGTTGGTTTTATAGAGGATGTAGTAAGGAGATTTCCATTCTAGAATAGGTGTGGGAAGAAGATTAATTAGATAGGTGGCAGTGAGCAAGGCTTCCCCAAAATGAGGTAGACAACCCTGAATGAATAAGTAGGCTTCTCATCAGATGTTGATGTTTTCTCTCCACTCTCCCATTCTGCTGGGGATTACAAGGGTAGATTTTCTAGTGAATAATTTCATTTTTTTTGAAGTAATTGATAAAACATGTGGTTGGTGAATTCAGAGCCATTATCAATTTTAACTGTCTTCACATGGGCTTAGAACTGGTTTTGGATCAATTTTAGAAAAACTGCAAAGATGGATTGAGTTTGGGATTTGAGTTTCATGAGATAAGTCCAGGTCGCTCTATTGTGATCATCTAAAATTGTTAAGTAGTATCTACTACCATTGGATGAAATATTATAAGGTCCCCCCACACATCCAAATACAACAATTCAAAACAAGTTGAAGATATAGAAGAACTTTTATTGAATGAGAGTTTATTTTGTTTTGCAAAGTGACAAGTATCACAAGGAAAGTTAGGCAAAGCATTATCACTAAGGTTTGGTAGATGTTCTAACAGCTTTTGAGGGATGTCCTTGTAATGCCCCGATTTCGGAGTGTATAAAATAATATTATTATAACAAATAAATATTTTTATAATATTTTGGGATAAAGAAATTAATATTTTGGAATAAATTTTATTTCTATTTTGTATATTAATTATAATTATAATCACTGTTAAAACAAATAAATATCAATATCAATAAAAATAAATATAAATATAAATATAACTTAAATTAAATTATATTATATAGAATATAATAATAATAAATAGATAGCGTTGATTGAAATGATAATGATGATGGATGATAATGTTAACGATTATAATAATAATAATAATAAGATTAATAATAAGTATAATATAATAATATATATATATATATATATATATAAACAAACTCAAATCTTACGAAGGCAACAGAAGAACTGAAAGCAGAGGAAGAAAGAAAAAAAAAATTTAGTCGTCTGATTTTAAATTCGACTTTGGTATTGTATTTTTTACTATACGTAAAATTTAATAATGAATTTTAATAATTTAGATATTGGGTATATTAAATTAAAAATTCTTCAAAAATTCATAATTGACTATTTGACTATTTAATCGATCAATTTCTTTAGCAAATAGCTTATTCGTAGTTCTAGCGTTATATTTTGAGAATTTCGTATCGATCCGAGCCGAATTGAAAACGGAAATGTACTGAAGCTGCCTATTTGTTCATATCTTTAAATATTTTTACTTAATAATCGGGCGATATAAATATTATGAGGTATAAGAGTTTTATAGCTAAAATATCGTATTCTACCAAATATAAAAGTTTGAAACCCAACGAGCTAATTATAGAAATTAGCTTTTGAATAAGCAGATAGCTCCTATGAATAAACATATAGCTCATCTGATTTGAGTAAATAATGGGGCAGGGGTATGTTGGAGGAGATTTGGGTGAGATTGCAAAAGTTAGAGAGTGTCGATAAGAGGTAAACAATAAGAAATTAAATCTAATTTTAAGAAATTAGTATGCATGTTGCATGCGATTCTGATTAATATGCTAATGTGATATTATGTGAATCATTTTGTCAGTGCATGTATATATTTATATATATGTGTGCGTATGCATGTGAAAGACTTCATGGTTTATGATATTTGATCGCGTCGGTGAATTTATGAAAATAAGGATAGGTGAGCGGTCTCACCAGCCCTTTTTGATAAATACACTTATTTGACATGCTGTATACATATTGCACAGTTTATCGGTTATATTTTATGGATCTATCGTTTAGTCGCCGTGTGCGGTAGCACTAGGCGAGGGCATCATCTGGGGTTAGAATATTCGACCTCGATGTATCGTAACACTTTGGCGATAGTGGACGATAGTAGTCGGACAACTGGGTGACTTAGTCACACGGTCATTCAGGGATTAGACCCATTGTAGTTGAGACGTATTTGATCTAGTTTGTGTTCGGTGTTGTTCCACTAATTGGAGTAGCTACTAGTGAGGTCTACCGGTAGTTTAGGATCATATGTCAAACTCCAAGCGTGATCCCGTTAGGGCACGCGAGGAGGAGTAGAGTTTCCGTGTTTCCATTGGGTGATTCCAGGTTGCACGGATTCTACTATATTACATGAGATAGAGCTAGTAAGTGAGGGTCCTATATTCACTATCTCAGACTATGGGGCGTCTTGTGGTTAATGGCGACAACGTTCGGCTATCCATGTATTGATTTTGGGAGTCGTATGGTGAGTATATGAAAGTGACCGGATGACCATTATATTATTATGGGTTTATCATGTCCTTCTTTGAGCCGATGATTTTTCGGCTATTTATTGATGATGGTCCAGTGAGCCTATTGTTATGGAGCCGAGGTTACTCCAATTGCTCACTTTAGCGGATATATATATGTGTGCATGTGCATTATTGTCGAGTTTGATATCTTTGTTGCATCATTTCACTATTGGCATGACATGACACGTATTTTATGATTGACGAAAATTAGACTTTATTTTAAAAGGTATAACATGACATATTTCATGTTAGTTCTTAACATAAATTTAATTCTATACTGCTTTTAAGAAAAATATTTGGTTCAAGTATGCATGGCACCTCCGGGACAGGGGACGTCTTGGAATATAGAAAGACGGGCTGAGTGAGTGAACTTACATCTATTGTATCATATGTAATTTTTAACCGGAAAAACCTTTTGTTTAGGAGTGTGTTTTGTAAATATTCATAAATCAGATTTTGTTATATAATTATGCGCTTTTATGGTTAATTTTAGCCTTAACACTGTATTGTGGGGCCTGAAGTAGGAGGTAACGACCTCATGATGCAGTGTGGCGGTAGCATTTCCAGTGTGAGTCAACTGGGGGTGTTACAGTCCTAATCTGAGGTGTCAGGGAGATCTAAGAGTAGAGATGAAGAGTAACTGATGATGTGATTCTTGGGTAAGGTGGTAGAGGTGTCCTTTGAGCCTGCCCCTCCCGACCATGTTTTCACTTTGCTGGACCTGAATGACACAAGTATCAACCTGAAAGGTCACACAAACTTTTGAATCCTAGCAGAGCTTGAATATGTAATTAATGCAATAGTTAAAGGTGGACACAAAATACACATTATGTTAAATAAAAAATGAGTTTAGATGGACTGTGCCTGTATGATATGCCAGCTGAATTGCTCTATTTGGCATGTGAATCGTGACAGGTTTCCTCAAGGGGTTAGGTGTTGAAAATGCAACATCGTGTTGCTCACATGGAAAGTTGCTCCTGAATCTAAGATCCATGTCCCTGTACTCAAACTCATAATACTGACATTGATAAGCTCATTACCTGCATGTTCAGACTCTACCAAGTTGAGTTGATCTATTGGAGTGTCGCTATTTCCCCCAAGAGCTTTACTTATTTCCCTTTTAATCAATTCAGCGATGGAATCTGAGGACCAAGAGGATCCATACGAGCCAATAGTACCATCATCAATGAGATTTAGAGTAGTTGCAACATTGTGGTTGTTCACCTTTATTCCTTCATTCTTTCATTTTTCCTGCATAGCTTTGAACCACTCAGGGGTTCCATGCAACTTGAAGCATGTTTCCTTTGTGTGTCCTGTCTTCTTACAGTGATCACAAAACAATATTTCTTTTGTCAATTCTCTTTTTCTCAAAGGCCTTAAAAGACATCTTGTGTGAGTTCATCAGGACTGTATGTGATGTTTCTTGCATGAAACCTTGAATTTCTTGTTGTTTCTCAATGCTATAAAGCATAGCATAGACTTTGTTCATAGGGGGCAAAGGGTCCTGCATCAGGATCTGACTTTTTACAGAGTCATAACAATCATTTAAGCCTATAAGAAATTGAATTAGTTGTTGCCTATGAATATATTCTTTCATTTCATTCTTGTTTTCAGGTATATGAGCCAAACATCGTATTTCATCCCACACATTCTTCATTTTTGTGAAGTAAGCAGATAAACTCATGTTACCGTGGACAGTGTTTGACACTTCTCTCTAAAGCTGGTAGCTCAAAGGACCATTGCATTGTTCATACTTTTTCCTTTAGAATATCCCACAGTTCTTTGCTTGTATTGACATATCCAAAGGAATCAACAAGGTTTGGGGAAATGGAGTTTAAAATCTATTGTAGGATCATGTTGTCTGTCCTTTCCTAGATGGCAGCAGCAACAACTTCAGTTGGCTTTGGGATGCTTCATGTGACAAATCCAGTTTTGCCTTTGGCAACCAAGGCACGCAAAATTCTTCTACTCCAGATTAGATAATTGGAGTCACTTAGTTGGGTGGTAATCAACATCATCTCAGGATGATCTGAAGAAGGAAGCTCCATGTGAGAAATAAAGCTCACAACTGGGCGTGAAAGGTTTGACATCGTAGCAGATGCAGATGAGGGGCTTGAATCCATTTTGGAGAATATATAGAAAGATTAGAGCTGCTCTGATATCATGAGAAATTTCAAAGCATAGAGGAATTTTTGGAAAACTTCTCACCACAATATTATTCAAGAGAGCACGCAGTACATATATACAATTGATGGAGAGGAAGGAGAGGAGAAGCTTCTATGCTAACAAACTAGATTCTCTCTAACAAACTAAATAAAGAAACAACAAAGAGAAGGAGAATGGACTACGAATGGATTGGACCTAACAAATGATAATACAACAAAGAGCCCAAGAAGTTACAAAAGGCCTTTATGGATCTACCACAAATATATTTAAGTACTTGAAGGAATTGTTGATCAATACAACATGTTCACACACAATTGTTCAGTCATTTTTTTTTTTATCGACCATTTTTATTTTACACAACAAAAATAAAGGAGCTTTTGATTAACATATCATGCCCACACATTCACAAGTATTCAATTCAATCACCAATCACCAAATCTAGTTTGCTTTTATCACCGGTGAAAGATTAGATGGATCGATGCTGGATGGATAATACCGCAGAAACAACTACAACTACACCTTCACCTTCACTTGTGAATTGTGATTGCCCCTCACCTCCCGCTAGTGAAAGTTCTTTTTCCGACAATTGGATGTTGTGTGTGTTAGCTAGCTTGCTCGCATTAATTTGTACGTAGTGCCAACTGCTTCTTCCTCCACGGGATTCATTCAGCTCGTTTATGCTTCTATGAAGATTTTGACGAGATTGAAGAAGAATCAGACAAGCTTGCTTGTATTTAACGAGGTCTGAAATTGAACAATTTCTCTTGTTTCTTGTATTTATTTTTTATTCTCTCCTTAAGCCCATTTTGTAGCCTAACTCCCTTTAGTTGTCGTTTAGTGAGGTTGTTGGGGGTGGTTAAGCCTTCGTCCTCAATTGTAGATTTTTATTCCTCTTTTGCATACAAGAATTCGAAGCTATAAATTTGCCCCAATATTCTTTGAGAAATTAGAGATAATTCCTATAGATGTTTTTGTTCTCATCACTTCCCTCACTTCCCATAATTTGTTCCAAGCTGTTGCAGCATGGCTATTTAATTCCCTGATCCGATTTATGTGATCCAATCCATCTACTCTGCACTGCGCTACCGACAACAACAACACATGTAATATAAAGTAAATGTACTTGCCATATCAAATAGATAGATAGAGATATAGATAGCATTGATACACACAACACAACTATATTAGATTGATCAATTCCCTCCTCCACTCTCACCCCAACGCCTTCTTTGGTGGATTAAACGTTCACTAATGGATTAAATTTAAACTATTTGAGCTGATCAATCAAATTTATTGAATTTAAAAAATATTTAGTAATTTAAACTATTTGAACTGATCTATCAAATTTATTGAGTTTAAAAAATATTTAGTAAATGAGACTTCCTACTTGCAGAGACTCGTTAAATTATTAACTTACGTGACTAATTAATAAAAAAAATAATATGATAACATTACTATTTCATATCTCATTGTAGAAAAGAATTGTAGAGAAATCTAAAATATTTTGCCTTTTATCATTTTAGTTCAGTAACTGGAGTCCCGTAAGTAAAAAATAACTTTGAAGAATATAATACTCTTAATTAATTCATAAATTTGAATTCGACTAGTTACATTTTATTTTCTTATCTAAATTATTTGAATATCTTAGACTTAATATTCAATTCATAATAAGTTCCAATGCTCCTCACCTCCAGGCGTTAATCAATGTAAATTTTTCATATTCATATTGTTGAGTGCAGCGATTTTGCTTCCTTGCTACAGAATAAGAGACCAGAGCACAAAATATATGAAAGAACTAATTCTAATGTGGGGAAACTGAAAACAAAAAGATATATTATTGAAACCGACTTTGAAATTTATGAATTAAAGCGAATTTATATGAGAAATTGAAAGCACAAGATATTTTACTATGTTGCAAATTTAGCAATAACTTTAGAAATTGTATAAAATTTATTAAAAGATTAAATAAATAAATTTAAACAATAAATTTACATTTAATATTTAATTTTATTTTAAGAAAATAATATCAAACCATCTAGATTAATATAGATTTAATTAAGTATATAATTTAAATAATTAATTAATTTAAATTCATTTTATACAAATATATTTATAATAGTTAATAAATTTTATCGGAAAACCCTTCTTCACCGCGCACAACCTCTCTGCCCAAAAATCAAATTTTCAGTAACAGATTCGGGATTTACACCATATATCAACATGTTATGATTTTGAAGGTTATTCATTACGAAAAAACCTGTCTCTTAGTAGAAAGAAGATCTGATTAGCTAGAGACAAGCAAATATGATCAAGAATTAAGCAAAGTCATTCTTTAAAGCCTAATTTGGATATTTTTCAAGCCGCCTAAAAATAGACAAGATGAAAAGACAAAGAAAGCCCGACACTATATAAATAGCCCTTACGTCCAATATAGCTTTAGACCACAACCAATGAAGAGAATATTGATAGACACTGGATCAAAAGGGAATATTGCATTTTATTACATAGTCTTTCGAGTCTCATTTCATAGGTTGTTATTTGATCCAGAAACAACAATTTTTTCATTAGTCAAATGAAACGGAGAGAAATGAAATCAATAGTTGCGATTCCAATTGGAATTCGGTCATTCCGGGTCCAACTTAGACTCGGCCAAGACAGTAAACCACGATTGCAACAGGTCTATTCCCATTCAAAAATGTATTTCTCATCAGATGAACGCTGATTATGCCTTTTGTGCTAATGATTTTAGGTGCTTTTATCATGAGAAATACATTTTGAATCCTAAACATGACAACGGAATCACATCTAAAGACCAATCTTCAGGTTAAAAGCACCCTCAAACCAACCATCAGATTCATCAGCACAAGAGAACATCATCAAGTTCATAACAGTCACAGCATTATATACATTTTGTAGGGCAGCAAAAGTGACATTCATCCTGGTCAATTGAGAAACCCATGCTATGCTCTACATCATTGCCATGAATGAAGCTCCCAGAAATTTAAGGATTTTACATAAACAAAATTTGGATGAGAGGTTAAAGAGACAGGAAATTTTCACTAAATTGACAGAATAAAGTTCACATATACAAGAAAAAGAACACCTACCGTAGCAAGCATTCTGTAAGTTTATCTCATATCAAACTAGAAAGACAAACAAAATAAACATGCTGAGAGATAAATTTTACACCATTAGTTCATCTTCAAGATAGCTGTATTCAAAAGTGAATTCTGTCTTAATTCTCTGACACCTGAAACAACAACCCAAAAATGCAATTACAATCAATAAGTGATCAATCATCAGGGTGAACTAGAAAACCAAATTTACATACAAATTAAATTAACACTGATTTGATATTTGATATCGAGATTCAAAGTTGCCTAGCCTAATAAAACAATCAATACATTTTAATTATTTAAAGTGCAATCAAGACAGAGTAGCCAGCAGATAACAGTACACAAGATCCTATGTCAGTGGCAGCAATTATTAATAGCAAGAAATTAAAAGTTTCCCCATGAAATAAATAAACACATTCAACTCAATCACTACTTTAATTTTTCTAAATAACAGCATAAATAATAAATTAAAATTCTTCCACCAGTATATAGAAACAAGGAGGAAATGAGAAAGACGGTACACATGTAGTTGCAAGGCTTGCAACCAGATAAAGCATATATGAATAATTCAATATCATGAACATAAAGGAATAGAGTGAGGATTGACAGAGATTGTGGCTGTTCAATGCTCGTTATTACCCTTCGCTACTCCAGAAATCGATCTTTCTTATTTCCTACTAATTTAATTTAGAAAAATGTTTTCCCCTAACAACAGCAGATACAAGTCAATGAAAACAATCAGAGCCAGACCTTTCAGATAAACTAATTTAATTAAGATAGCAAATCAACATAATGAATGTTAAAAGTATCGCAGCACTGGGTGCAGATATTAAAACTGGGAAATAAACTTAAGACAATGCAATAAATAATATAGATGTGAGTTATACGTAGAAGAACCATGAGACCGGAAAAGCATACCATCCATGTTGCTCATCATTGGTGATATGGAAATCAAAGTAAACGTATGTTCCTTGTTCAAAATCCTCTGTGGCAACTTTGGGCTCCTCATGGCGCTGGAACCATGTGTTATATTTCCGGTGGTATCTCCATGACTGTTTTTTCAATTCCTTAGCCGCCAGATATTGCTGGTAAGTATTCTGCAAAGAAGGGAGGACATTACAACAAGATTAAAAACATAAAACCGTTATACAGTGCAGGTTGACTATATACAACTGAATAGAGTTTCAAACTACCTGTTGGTAGTAAAACGAAAAAAATAAAGCATCAGTTCCATAAGTATCTGCACCAAGCCGCTCCCAAAAGGCGGGATTATTAACAATAGGAGCCTGGACTTGAGGATAGCTAGGAATTGTGACAGCAGGATGTCTCTGTACACACCAAAAGGAAGGCCTTATATAAATGAAAATTTTGGGCTGAGAACCAAAATCTTGGACAATTTAGCCACATACTGGAGTATATGTTTTTGCACGTTCAGAATCTCTGGGTTGAGGAAGTTTATAATAAGCAGCCTCAAGCATCTGCAAATTGTATACTTGATCATGCATTCCTCCTGAATTTGCAGTTAGAGCACTAATGTTATCTCCAATAGCACCAAGGTCTGAAACACTTCTTCGGCCAATAACACCAAGGCTTCCAGAAGATGATGATGATTGCAAAAGTTGACCTGGAGATAGGTCAGTCTCCCTAATCACTTGTGAAGGCTCAGTAAGCGAGCCAGAAGCAGATGCAGCCTGCTTGCACACAATTGCACAACATTAAACTACTTTCACAATTGTTCAGAGAAAATGCCTCTTGCAATTTTATGACACCAAATTCTAGGTACACTGAGAAATCAAAGAATCATGCAGCCTCATCATCTCACAACAATATTATCAGTTTTGAGTAAATGTGCTGCAGGATTGTCAAACATCAGTGCCTGAACTAATGTCCTAACAAGTATAGAGATCAAAGAAAATTTCTCAGACACAATAAAAATCTTTAACATACCACAGAATCTAATGTGTAAGAAGCTTTCAAGTCATCCTCTTGCACAATGCTTTTCCCAGTTCCTGTGTTTGAACCGAAATCTGCTAATGGATCTTCTACAAGTGATTGTTTCTGCTGCATATCTTCAAAATTTGCCTGGCCTGTTTCTACACATGTAATGAGACTTTGCTATTAGAATGTTACCATCTGTCAATTGTCTTACAACAGGATTATTTTTTGGAATTTGAGCAGTGCTGCAGACCCATAAGTTGTTACAATCATAGCACTGAAGAAAAATAAATAAATAAATAACTACATACTTGAAAAAATACATATAGTTAAAAAACCTTAATGCCTTATTTGAATTTGGAATTTATGGAAGAAAAGGAGGAAGTGGAGAGAGGTGCTTCACAACTTTATATAAAATTAATTATTTCCAGTCTAACAAATACTTAGGATATATATAAGGTCAGATGCTTCCAGGATACAAAATCATACAATATAGTTAATACATAACAAACATATCAAGTTATACAACTATGCACAACTTAGAACTGTCAAACATATTTCCATGGATTACAACAGTTCTATTATATATATGTGCGTGTGTGATGAATTTACTAAAAGTTCATTGTGTCATTGTGTGGAAGGTGATTGCAACAATCAGCTGCCCACAGAAGGCATCAATTGGTGCTTACTCAATATACAGCAGTTTCATTTTGGCAGGAAAGCACTACATAAAACATATATGAACTCAACAAAATCCTGTTATTTCTCAGTTTTCATTATGTGTGTCCAAAAGTATTTAAAAACTAACAATTTAATAAAATGTATATAATATAGATATTATTTGTATAGAATAAACTTTTATATAATACAAATAAATAAAATATATAAATATTTATTTTTGATTAACATAAATTTATATTATAGAAAAATAGAAAGTTTTGAATGTATATAAATATATTTGTTTATTAAAGAGAGAAGTAGAAATATAAAATTTTGTGTGGGTTTTATATAATGTAATATTTGAAAAAAAAAATAAAAAATTGGAAGCATAGTGCCATTGAAATCAAGATGGTAACCAAACACACCCTTAATATTTATCATAGTATAAATCAAATTTTTTGCATAAAGTAAATCACATAAAACTGCCTTGGTTTATAAATCCATACTATTATGTTTCTGGATAGTCAATGAACATGTTATGCCAAAACACAAAGCAATGATCGACTTACCAGCATCCTTTGAGGTTGAAGTTACAGTTGGCTGATGATTAGATGACTGAATGGCATTTGGTTGCTGCTGCAGTGAAGCAGATGAAGTAACACCTGAAGCTTGAACTCCAATCCCCAATGCAAGTTGAGGAGAGATAGATGAACTTTGAACATTGAACTGAGGATTCTAGCAAGTGAAAGTTATTCTCAATAGTCAATACATCAACAATGTCAACAGAGCTTATAGAAGTTAAAGAAATTTCTTCAATCAGATCAACTCGGCCACCCAGACATGGATTATATACAATACTCAGTGCCCATTACATTCAATATTTTCATTCAGTCACTCTGAAAGTGTACGCAGAAACTTTTAAAGAGTAAATCGAAACACATTTAACAGTCTTTACCTTACTAGTTGATAAATGCAGAACTACAATTAATTTCTCAAGTGAGGATAAATTTTCCAAATCTCTAAGATATCATATCTTTAATGTGAGAACCAATATTAAATGTCAAGGATACAAGGTCATGGGATGAGAGGAAAACCCTTTCATCGCTCATATATATCTCTCTCTCTCATCAGTTTAATGGAAGAGCTGAGAGAGAATGCCAAGAAGATACACCAATATGCATGCAGGGTTTTCTTGAGAAGACCAAAATTCTTTAAAAGTAACTACCTGTCAAAAACCCTAGACAGCCCTCAAATTCTTTGGCATTAGGATTTCATTTAAATAAGTACAATTTATTATTATTATTATTATTTGTATAAACAACCTACTAAAATTGACCAAGGGAAGTAAAAGAAGGAACTGCATGAAAACCTAAGCACAAAGCACCTGTGGTAACAGAATGCTCTGCTGCTGTGAACTGTACTGCTTCCCTCCAGTAAGTGGCATACCAAGAAGATTAGCCTGACTTTGCTGCTGCTGCTGCTGCACCTGCTGAAATCGTTGTAGAAACTTCTCCCTTTGATCAGGGGCAATCTCAGCTCTTCCACGAAACTGTCCCTAAAATTATAGAAAGTTATTTCTTTCAAGGTTAGTAATGACTTCAACATCAATGTTCAGGAACATCAAAAGGAGGGTAAGAGAGAAAGGTCTCTGTTGGAAGGGTAATTGCGGCAACTCATGAACAACATCTGGAAGCAATTGGAGTAACAAGAATTACAGGAGCTATTGGAATTACATATAAAGCATGAACTAAGTTCCACATATGACTAAGAATATCAAATTAACTGAAATCACATATATAAAGAGGCAACAACACCAGTATACCGTTTTCTCATCCCATTTACCTTAAAAAGGGTGTTTCTCCAAGTCGTTCAACCCCTTGAGCATAAAACCTTGCTTTAATCTAGCTCCTTAAAATGTACTTCTAACACTTTAATCCCTCAATAATTAAACTTTCGATTTTCAAATTACAAATATGATGATGGAAATTCAAGCCATAGTGCCTGTAAGTTTACTCATGACACAAGATAAGGCTTCCACTATCCAGGGCTAAATAGTAAAAAATTCGCAAACTCAAACCACTCTCTCCAACAACAAGAATAGGCCTATCAGATCTTCCTTGAGAGAAAATCATCAAATAAGCAACAATATTGGCAGGGCAAAGAATGGCTAAAGATATGCATTTATACACACATATATATGTATATATGCATACTCAAACTAGAAGAGAATTCACATAATGTACAAATGAAGCACAAAAGAGTGAGCTACAGGTCACCTCTAACTACAAAGCAGAACAGTAGAACATACTTGTTCATTCTGGCTTTGGAAGGGACTTCCAGGCCTCCACTGTGTACCAGGAACCATAGGTGAACTGAAAACTCTGTTTCCCATAACTGCAGTATCACTAACACTTACAGTCTCGGCTGATGCCAGACCTTCACTAGCTTTGGCAGATTGTGGCAGTAAGAGCACTTTATTACTCAAGGGGGAAACAAGAGATTGTACCATACCATTACCACTCGATCGATCATCAGAACCCAAAGTAGCTTTTTTCACAATTTCAGGAACCAAAGGAATGGCACCAAGGGAACCATTGCTGGGGGTTGTGTTGCCAGAGCCAAGGAGGCCAGAAGTAGGTTGAGCAGGCAAGGTGCCTCCTCTACCTGCAGTCCTTATTCCACTTTCTGTAGGTGCTGGTGACACTTTCGGACCAGGAGAGTTTGCACTCTCCTCTTCTTTTGCAACACTTGATGCAGTGAGCGGAGATGACGAACCAGCAGCGACTGATGTTTCAGAAACATAAATGAGAAACTCAAAGAATGAAGTAGGAAAAAAATGAGACTAAACATAATTATATTGACTTACCTGTCATGCCAGTAGT
This sequence comes from Andrographis paniculata, assembly GCF_009805555.1. NCBI lineage: Eukaryota > Viridiplantae > Streptophyta > Magnoliopsida > Lamiales > Acanthaceae > Andrographis > Andrographis paniculata. Next base: position 2,575,190 of record NW_026137424.1, read on the forward strand.
TGCATGGCCTGCTGTAGTCGATTGTGGTACAGAACTACTGATAGCACCGCTCTTGGGGGGAGGGGTTCTCGCAACGACATTGTCCTGAAAAGCTGTTTCATCTACTTGACTGTGCGTCGAAGTAACATGGATGGAGACAGAAGTAGTTGGCTGGAAAGAGAAGTCATCAGGATACTTTGTAACAGAGATTTAAACTAGAAGCATTAACATTGCAACTAGAGAACCCAAATACAAAGATACAGACAAGTAAAAGAAATAATTCAAAGTAATCTGATCAGAATATTCAAGCTTAGATATTAAAGAACAGATAATAACTAAATAAATAAAAAGAATAAAATTGTAATAAAATAGTAGCTTCGATCTCTGTTTCATGGAGTACAGAAGTTGAAATTGGTCCCCAAAGGTTAAATGGGATCGCATTTGAATATGCACCCCATCTGGTTAGTGTAAGGTCAAACAATGCCTAATTTCTTTTGCCAAAATGGGCACATTAAAAATCACAATTCACAAATTTCATTCACAGAAATCGGCACAACCACAAACTTCAGCTTGAGCCACCTTGACCCAACTAACAAATAAGTGATCAATAAATAACTTTGACCCAAAGTGTTAATTCAAACATAATTGTCTGGAAAATATGGAAAAGGCATAAAAAGATTTTTTTAAAAAAATACAACCCAGAATTAGCATCATCTTCCTAAAAAGGAATAGAAGAGACATTCAGTATCTGGAGTAGACCAACATTCATATGATCAAGGTGTTTCTACAGTAGAATATTTCGCTGAATACATAACACAAATGAGGATTATGAGGTACACAAAAAGTGAAATTGCAACCAGTTTCTGTGGACAAGTTTGTAGAAATGAAAAGTACCAACAATGAACAGGAGAAACGCTCAAAGGGTGAAGCAGACAATAGGGCAGTTGTATGAAGTTTTAGTGTTCAGAGCTATGTTTCAATAAAACAATTCACAAGTTTACTGGGTAGAAAGAACGTTCAAGCACAAAAACAAATTTGGTATCACATAGAGACATAAAAGTTTGCTAGCACGGTGAATGGGTGCTCCAGTGCACAAAATAAATCTTAAGCACCACCATCTATCAATGGCACTTGTTTTCTTAATAGCTAAAACAGAAATGACCCCAATGAAAATCTTAGGTTGTATTCTTCTGTGGGTTTTACCAAGGGTGTCAAAAGCAAACTCGACCCGAAAAACTGAACCCGTTCGACCTGAAAATTTTCAGGCTCAGATTTGGGTCGACCCGAACTCGAACCGAAAAAATTCGTGTCGTATTCAGGTCGTGTTTCAAGTTGACCTGAAATTTTTATTATTATTATTTTAATTTATAATATTTATATTATTTTAAGTATAAAATAATATAAAAATTAAAATAAAAATGATATTTTTTAGGTCAATTTAATTTTTTTAAAATTTTCGGGTCTGTTTTGTATCGGGTTTGTATCAGGTTTGTTCGGGTTTCGGTGACCTGAAACTAATTCAGGTCAACCTGAACCCAACCTGAAAGAATTCGTGTCGTGTTCGAATTTAGATCAGATTTCGGGTTCGGGTTGACAGTTGTTCTGTTATCCCCATGGCTCAACCCGACACGAACACGACCCAAAAACACGAATTGACACCCCTAGTTTTACCACAGGTTTTTACTATTCAGATTCTTTTTTCCCTCAAAAAATATCACAACAGTTACTTTTCTTTTTCTTATATTATACTACATATTTATTTTATGTTCAAAACATCACATCAAACAACTATTCAAATTCAACTTTTTACTATTCAAAAATCCAAATCCAAAAACTAAAACCCACAAACAAACACACCCTTAGTATTTGATGCCATCAGCTTATCAATTTAGGAAACAAAACAAAGCAGGCAGTTTTTTTTTTTCACTTCAACAGACAACTGGAGTGCAAATGTGCAGCATTAGGAAATGTACATACAGGAGCTTGGGCAGGTGCAGCAGCCAAAGAAGTTTTCATGCTTAAAACTGTATTAGAAGCACCAACACCCTGTCAATAACAGAATGTGATTAGGATTTTGCTTCAATATTTTTTTTCCACCTAACAAAGGAATTGGAATTTACTTTTCGTGAAAGAACACACAAAAGACCAATATGAAAAAATTTTAGATTAAGAAACAGATTCAGATCTTGCTTGCTTACTATGTGTAATGTGTTTGTTTTAACAGGATTCTTCCAAAAAAAAACAAAAACCAATGAGGATGAGCTACATCCATGTGTGCATGGCAGATAAATGATAATATAACAGAGAAATGGGGGAACATTGGGCGCATATATTAAGAATGCAGACAGATAGAGACACAGAAGCAAAACTGAAAGAAGTCAACTGGACTAAAGTATCTTAAAGAGAACTAATTGAGGATAAGCTGTTCACCTTCATGAGGCCAGGAGGCCCAATAGTAACTAATTCTTCAAGAGCCTCAACCTTGTCTAATGGTAAGGAGCTGTAAAGTTCATCTACATCGCTAAATTCATCAAAGGCCTCCTAAAATATATTTTTACAGAGGATCAGTGTAAGTCCAAGTTAAGTACCAATATGCATGGCTGGCTTTTCACCAATATCTAACAATAAGAATAGTTTAACGAAAATTTGAACTTTTATCAGAAAGAAGAAAGGAAAAAAGAGGCAGCAATAAAACCTTCTTATGATCCAAATCATGTTAGCAAAGCTGGTCATCAACCACTAGGTTCCATAAAAGAATTTCACAAGATGGATAAAGACGACAATTCATTAAAAAGACCTGATTTCTTTCCACATAGTCATCCAAGAAATCCTTTACATCGTTGACTTGCTCTGGACTCAGTTCATCATTATCCAAAAGCCTCAGAATTAATTCTAACTTCATGATATGAGCTTTATGACGAGCAATGGATGTCTCCAAATGAGTCTACAAAAGAAAGATTTGTATAATGCAAACATGTTAGTTGCACAAAAGATGTCTTTCCTTTTACCATACCAGTCTCGGCGGTCTTGTCTTCCCTTTCTTAACAGAAAGCCCCTCTATTTCAGCTTCATAGCTATCAATTTGATTTTCCAGTACGCTGACCTACTCAAGAGGAATGTTGTATCTTCTAGATTATTCATCGATCATTAAAGGGGAGTGTTCAAAGAAAGAAAAGAAAACAGTGACAGAAGGGAATAATAATTCTTTTTTTTTTTAAAAAAAAAATAATAATCATAATTCGTTATAGCATACCAAATTACCAACACAATGTACATTTAATGAAATATCATTCAAAGAATTTATAAGGTAATGAAATATATATATGCACTTTCTGAAGGCCAGAAATACAGCTAAATATTGGCTATTAATAATTCAATAAATAAACCATGGGAAAAGCTGCAAAGAAACTAACCAGATCAGTTAGTACTACTCATAATATTGTCAGTTGAACAAGATAGAAAAGAAAATTCCTAGGCTTGTTAACAGCATGAGAACTATATATATATATATATATATATATCAAAAACAATTAGGCAAATAGCTATTCCATAGGTTCCTCAACAGTCATGGAGAGTATGGAGGGAAGAAGAGCACATAAAGATCCTTATAAATTATAATACTGCCACCCCTTTCAAAATATGGGCATCAAGTGAATATGATGCAAACAAATTTGCAATGTCATACCACATTATTAAGCCATTCTCTTGTCTCCGATTTAGCCTTTTCTTTTGGATCCTGCATCAAAGGAAAGAACACATACTCACTCAACTGATATAACATCTACAAGTAGTAGACTATAATCAGAAAGCCCTCATGGTATAACCATTCGGCTGCATGCTGAATGGCCTTCAGAACCACTAATGGATGCTAATTGTAGAGATACTCGAACCAGCATATTAAAGGTTTGAACAATATAATAGCAGAACAGTATTGTGATGCCTACCGTTTTAGGTTGCTGACCAAGGCCTTCTTTAGAGAATGCTTTTGTCTTAGTTTCTTTTTCGCATATTTTAAACCTTTCCATTTCGCGTTCAATTTGCTTTCTAGCATCAATCAGAGCCTGCTCATAGGAGGCACTTACCTATGCCAAAAGAAAGAAACCATCTCGTGAGTTTTAATAAATTTTAATACGTTGCTTTAGCAGGAGATTAGTATAACCTTCTTATCTTTAATTTCACTGGACTGTATCCATGTCTTGATCTGGTCTCGGTACCTCTGCAACTTCTTTATCTCTTTCTTCAAATCCGCTTCAAATTTTTCCTTTTGATTTGCATTATCCGTGTCGTAGACCTGCACAATAAAAAACAATAATACCAATTTTATACTTGAGATTATCATATCAAGGGAAATTCAAAGTTAGCGATCAATAATAGCATGGGAGAAAGACCTTATTCCAAATGCTATCAAAAACATCCACACCCTCTTGAACCTTCTTCAGCACTCGGTCTATCTCACCCTGCAGTTTCCGACTAGCTCCCATTGACAATTTCTCTACGAAATATATAACCACAAAATCTTTTAAAACCCTACGATCCGATTCACGAGTGAGGGTGAGGCGTTCCAGAAATCACAGGTAAGACAAAGGAGTAGAAAGAGTTATTATATATGTTTCGCCCTCTCGCTCGCTAATTTGTGGCTGCGGGTCGGTCACCCAGCCTGGGCTCTGCCCTGGGCTTGGGCTGGACTGAAGCTGAGCCTGCACGGATGTCAACCCCATAGTCTTGTAATATCCTTTTTTCACAATTAATTTATATTACATTCGTCCCAATTTACATGGACACATTTATAGTAAATTATAAAAAAATAAAATATTATTATTAAGTAAAATATAATATGATTTTGAAATAACAAAAATATTATTGTTGAATAATAATGGTTCTGATATAATATTTTATAAACCATACGCTAACCAATTGTGTGAGTAATTTTTATTAAGAACTGATTTATAATTAATTTATGAAATGAGGATTAATTTCCAATTTTCCATTTAGTTAATTATTATTCTCTAATTTGCAAGGGCGGGGCCCGATGGGAACTGGGAAGAGTATAAGGCGAGTGACTGTGGCACTTGGTAGAAACTTGGAAGTGTGTCGACCACCCAAACAAACAAGGGCCATGGCAATGCGTGAACCAGCCATTAGCTATTGGCTACTGTCCCCCCCCTCTCTCTCCACATATATAAAATAAATAAACAGGCATTTTTATTGATATGATGATATTTAATTAGTTTCTCCAAATCCTGCTCTGCTGCTATTTACGATGGAAGCATGGAAGGAGGGAAGCATCGTACATTTTCTGTGGCGACGTGTGGGCCTAACTACTGAATCCTTGGCCTTGGGCACACGCCGGCGTTCAACTCAATCTTTTTCTCTTTACCGTCACAGTGATAGACGAGTATTCTTGGGTTCCTCAATTTCATACCATGTTCCGGGAAGTGCAAGTGCAAGTTGCAGCAGCGGCAGCAATAGCAATAGCAGAACCCGCAGCAGCAGCGCTGCCAAGAGACGAATACACAGGAACAGAAGAGAATACGGCGCCGGTGGCGGTAATGATGTGCGCAAACAGAAATTGCCCCCGCAAGAAAATGATCTGAAAAGCGACCCTGTGGGCGTTCGTGCTCTATATCAGAATGGAGATCCATTGGGACGGAAGGATTTGGGCAAAGGCGTGGTGAAATGGATATGCCAAGCCATGAAAGCCATGGCCCTGGATTTCGCAATGGCAGATCTGCAGGGCGATTTTGCGGAATTGAAACAGCGTATGGGGCCGGGTCTCACCTTTGTACTCCAGGCTCAGCCTTACCTCAATGCTGTTCCCATGCCCCTAGGTCTGGAAGCCATCTGCCTCAAAACTTGCACTCATTATCCTACCCTCTTTGACCACTTTCAGAGGGAACTCAGAGACGTTCTTCAGGAGCTCCAGCACAAAACGCTCATTCACGACTGGCGTAAAACCGAGTCATGGAAGCTGCTCAAGGAACTCGCCAATTCAGGTTTTCTTCATATCATGTGTACTGCCCGCCCATTTGACCATTCTGATCTGATCTGCCTGTTCTTAAATTTTAATTTATATGTGGTTCGGAATTTGCAGCACAACATAGAGCCATTGCAAGGAAAACTTCCCCATCCAAGTTGGTCCGGGGTGTGTTGGGATTGGACCTCATCAAGGTCAATGCCATTCAGAGTAGGATCGATGAATTTACCAAGCACATGTCTGATCTACTACGCATAGAAAGGGACGCGGAATTGGAGTTCACTCAGGAAGAGCTGAATGCTATTCCTATGCCTGATGAGCATTCCAATTCGTTGAAGCCCATTGAATTCCTTGTCAGCCATGCCCAGGCTGAGCAAGAGCTTTGTGATACCATTTGCAATTTGACTGCAGTCAGCACATCTATAGGTTGAATATCTAGGATTCATACCATTATCACATACTTGGTAGTAACAATACGCTTGCTTGCGCATGCAGGTCTAGGAGGAATGCATTTGGTTTTGTTCAGAGTGGAAGGAAACCACAGATTGCCTCCCACTAACCTCTCTCCAGGAGATATGGTTTGCGTGAGAATATGTGATAGTAGGGGAGCTGGCGCAACTTCTTGCATGCAAGGATTTGTTAATAATCTGGGGGATGATGGATGTAGTATAAGTGTGGCGCTAGAATCCCGTCATGGAGATCCTACCTTTTCTAAATTATTTGGCAAGAATATCCGTATTGATCGCATCCAAGGATTGGCTGATGCTGTCACTTATGAGGTATTAAATTGGCCTAACCTTACCCACCACGCCAACCCATTTCTTCTGAGCCCATATACATTGAATTACAACCACATGGGAAATAGAAATGGCTAATTTTATTTGAGCTCTTCATTTTTATTTTGCATAAGGTGATTATTATGTTAGCTTGAAGTAAATGAGGAATGCATTCATTTTGTTTTTCTATTAAAGTTGGTACTATGATATCAAGGACTATTTTTTATTTAACATGATATTATTTCAAGATGTTGCCTTCTTTTTCTTTATAATTTCATTTGCAAAGGACATAGGATTTCACTTCCGTTATCACTACATGCAGCGCAATTGCGAAGCTTTAATGCTGCTTCAGAAGAAGGGTTTACAGAAAAAGAATGCTTCATTAGCTGTTGTGACTACAGTTTTTGGAGATAAAGAAGATATTGCATGGTTTGAGGATAATAGCTTGATAGATTGGGCGAATGTGGAATTGAATGATCTAGTAGACACTGAGTTTTTTGACACATCACAACAAAGAGCTATTGCATTAGGTTTAAACAGAAAGCGTCCTGTACTTATAATTCAAGGACCTCCTGGAACTGGGAAGACCCGGGTGCTGAAGCAACTAATTTCACTTGTTGTGGAACAGGGGGAAAAGGTACTGGTCACAGCACCCACTAATGCTGCTGTGGATAACATGGTTGAGCAATTATCTGACATCGGAGCTGATGTTGTGCGGGTAGGTAATCCAGCACGAATATCTCCTGCTGTTGCATCTAAATCCCTGGTTGAAATTGTCAACTGTAGACTTGCAGATTTTAAATCAGAATTTGAAAGGAAGAAATCTGATTTACGAAAGGACCTGAGCCATTGCTTAAAAGATGATTCTTTAGCTGCTGGTATACGTCAGCTTTTGAAACAGTTGGGAAAGACTATGAAGAAGAAGGAGAGGGAGACAGTTAGAGAAATTCTTTCAAGTGCTCAGATTGTGCTTGCCACTAATATCGGAGCAGCTGACCCAATGGTTAGATGGCTCAGCCCCTTTGACTTGGTAGTCATAGATGAAGCAGGTCAAGCCATTGAACCTTCTTGTTGGATACCAATATTGCTGGGAAAGCGGTGTGTGCTTGCAGGAGATCAATGCCAATTAGCACCTGTTATCTTATCTAGGAAAGCCTTACAAGGTGGTCTAGGAGTGTCTTTATTGGAAAGAGCATCATCTTTACATGAAGGGGTTCTTGCGACAAAGTTGATGACACAGTATAGGATGAATGATGCAATATCTAGCTGGGCTTCGAAGGAAACGTATAATGGCTTGCTGAAATCCTCTCCAACTGTTGCTTCTCATGTTTTGTCTGATTCTCCAGTGGTTAAGGTACGATTCTATTGGCAGATTGAGTTCTTTATAATTTATTGCTTACAGAAATATTAATATCAACTAAAACATTTTAAATTTCTGTTGAAACCCGGATTTTATACCCAATACTGTGATGTATAACTCAAGTTTTCAAGTAATCAGATCCCTTATGAAATTCTGCAAACGGCACACCAAGTATAAAAAACATAGTCTGTGTTTAGTTTGAATTCTAATAAAGTCCCTTTTAACAAAACACCATATTTTTAAACCAATTTTCCTCCTATGTATCAATGTATTTATGCATGGAATTATTTGAAATCAAACCATACCCATATTTAAACTCAAATCAGAAATATATACATAAGAAACTGATTATAATACATAAAAACATGAACAATAAATTTACCTGATGTATATTACTACTGTTTGTATGATTCACAAACATTTACATGAAATGACATACACAGTACAATTCTAATAAATAAAATTAGCTATATGAATTGGTTTTGTTAATTTCATTTCCTAGCTATCTCCAAGTATGTGGCACCTAGATTCTTGATGCTAGCTTATGAACAAATATTATGAATTCCGTCTTTCAAGGGTCTAAGATGTACAGTAAGTTTGATATATTATTTCCAGTAAAACAGAAGGATCTTTGACAACCTTAAAAGCCTTACCATATCTCCTCTTCATTTCCTGATAGAAAGCACTTTCATCTATCAACACATGCAGGTTTAAGAATACTAAGATCCTCCCACTAGATGAACTAGCATAACAGGCATGCTTTAATTTAGAAAGGTAAGACAATTAAGGGCACCTTCTTTCATGCTCTCCACTTCTGCTCATTGTCTTCCATGAAAGTTGGGATCGCAACTCTCTACTCCCTGGTTCAGCTGCATTGTTCAAAACCAGATGTTATCTCATCTCCTAATGCTCCTCTAATACGACTCCCAGGGCTTATTCCACCTACACTAGTCTTGTTTTCGTCCGTGTCATCATCAGAGTTTCTCCAGGTGTTAAGGGATCTATCAGGTCACTCAAAATATAGGACGAATAATAAGAATGATCAAATTGAAAAGAAACAGGAAGCTACATGAAAACTGTCCAAGCCTGACTTGGCAAACTTTAAATGTTTCTAGATAAATCCTAGTTACTTCACTGGACTCAAACTATATTTAGCAAAAGAAGAATCAAGGACTTGAATAGAATAAATAAACTAGAAAAGGAACCCAACTAAAGAAAACACAGAAACAATAAGGCCAAAATGAGCTCCATCCTATTTATGGGGCTGGAAATAGATTGGCAAAGGGGCTGCAACTGAGTGCAGCCATTACTGCCCCCTGTGGTGCCGCTCTGGCTATGAAAGTCAGCAATCATCTGCCTGACATACTTTTGTTGCAATAACCTTTTGACTTTCGGTGGTTATGATTGGTCAACAAGGTTGTAAATATGCTACTTTCACGCAATTAAGTTGTTACTGGATAAAAATTTGTATGTCCTTGAGGTAAGATGATTTTTGTTCTCATTATATGGAATATGGATATGGTAAATTGATCTTTATTGGATATGAAAGAATGACTTTGTGAAAACATAGTGCAGCCAACATGGATAACACAATGCCCATTGCTGTTGCTTGACACCAGAATGCCCTATGGAAGTTTGTCCATTGGCTGTGAAGAACAATTAGATCCAGCTGGCACAGGTTCTTTCTATAATGAAGGGGAAGCAGATATTGTAGCACAACATGTTTTTTCATTGATTTATGCTGGTATTCCCATCTCTTTTCATTCTTCTATAATCGAAGTAAAAAATAATTTAATATGTTTTCCTGTCAGCAATGTTATAAAAAAACATTATTCACGGTGCATGCTTGAAACCAGATGGAGCTAGATACTCATGATCACATCCATGTTTTCCTTAATTTGTAGAGTTTGACATATCGATAATGCTGTCAAATGTTATAAAACATATAAACTTAATTTATTATTGAAGAATTAAGTGCAATTATGCAGAATTATGAAACAGGGAACAGAGACCAAGAGAAGGAATGATTATTTTGTATTCACCAAAAATCAGTTGAATACATTCTTGTTCCAGAGTAAATATGCAAGCTCGGAACATTTGAGAAAAATCTAATGAAGCCATTTAATAAACTACCAAATCTGAGTTGATGAACAAACCGTGAGGACCACTGGATAAATAATAGACAATCTAACATATTAATGAACTGTTAACTAGAGCTGTAAAACAAACGAACAGTTCGCCAGTTTTGCTTGGTTCGGTTCGTTTGAGCTCACTAAGTGTTCGTTCGCTAAGATAAACGAGCAGAACACGAATATAAATTTTGGCTCGTTAAGTTCACAAACAAGCTCGAGCTTGTTCGCGAACGTTTGACAGAATTTATTAGAAAAATTAAATTAATAAATTTATATTTAATAAATATATATCTCTTTATAAATATTATATTTCATTCTATTTTTATTTAATTTTATTAATAAAAATTATAATTATTATTAACTAAATTTCAATTTAAAAATAAATAATAAATAAAATTTCTCTTAACGAGCCGAACACGAACAAAAAAATTATTAAAGGAATTGAACTCAAACAAAAATTTCAGCTCGTATTTCTTAACGAATAAACACGAGCCAAACTCGAATCCTTAACAAGCCGAGCTCAAACATGACAAGCTCGGCTCTGTTCAACTCATTTACAGCTCTACTATTAACAGACGTGATGAGCTGGAGTCTGAGCTGGTTTGATCATCATATTTATACCATGTGTGGTCATCCTTCCAAACACATCATAATGTTAGCAAACCGGGACAAGTATCCGAGCCAGAATAAGTACTTAGGAACGAAGAAGTGTCTAGACCCTTACTCGTATACAGAAAGCGGGACGGACTTAAGCTTGCCTTCGCAAGCTTGGATTCTTAGTCTTTTAATAATTAGTTCTTATTTCTATATTTGGACCTTTATTTTATTATGCTTTTGTTTTTGCTTAGAGTATTTAAATAGGATCAGGGTGTGTTGTTGAAGATCTGGGTTTTGGAATAGTGATCGACTACATAGGATAGAAGCCGATCAGGTGGATATGAAAGAGAAGTTGAGGAGAACACACAATTAGCTAAGAACAATGCATGGTTGGTCGAGATCTTAGTCTCCCCGGCTGCACTATTGAAGTATCCGGGCCAAATTCGTGACTGAGAGTGACCGAGAAAGTGAGTTAAAATTCAGAGGCTCATTTAGAATTGTTGAGCAAGAAAAAACCAATGTGTAGGGTTTTTGGGAATGGGCTTATAAAATTGGACTAAGGATTGGTGTAAAGTCTAATGGGCATGTTAATGGCAGTGGGATCCTAAATGGGTCTGAATATAAGCCAAACGGCCTAAGAGTTAGTAAGAAATGGGTTTTTCGGGAGAAATCTGTGATTAAGAGGTCGGACAAGGAGAGGTCGGACGAGAAAGGGAAAAACAATATGCACTCAGGTTGGGTGGCATATAGATCAGGCAAAAGGAAGACGGACAAAAAAAGATGAAACGGCCGATGCTGAGATCGGGCAAAAGGAAGTCAGGAGAAAAAATGAGACGGCCGATACAGAGGTCGGGCAAAGTGTAAGGCGGACAAAAAAAGGTATCGCAGTGGGTATGCAGGTCGGGCCAGCCGCCCAATTAAGGCGGTAAGGTGCTTAGAAGCGGTCGGCCGAGCCAGTTGAGCACTGTAACAGGTGTGAGCGGTTGGTGAGTTGGTTAAGACACGTGTCAACAGAGGAGGACCTTGAGGGTGGTCGACGGCAGTTGCTGTAGGGCGGTTTAGAGAAGTTACAACCGGCGAGCGGATATGAAGGCACGACCTGGTTGTAGCGGTTGACATGGGTTTTAAATAGGTCTTTTCGCGGCCTAAAGAAACCATCTTCAATCGACATCAAATTCAGTGAATTGCTTTTGGGGATCACCATCTACTTTTTCAGTCTGTAGTATTTATTTTTCTAATTTATTTATGTATCGTACGGTGTCTAAGGATTCTTAAATCTCAGACATTTTATTTTATCAAATTTGAAAATAATCTCTATTTTCGGATTTTACTTTTTATTGTTGAAAATTTGCATTAACAAGAATAATTCAGAACATTATAAAACCTTATAGATACTTATAGATAAAACCAGAACTTGTACATGGTAGTTGGTTGAATGACGTCGACATTGTAGAAGCCCTAGAACATTCTAAAGGCAAATCATAGCCTTTGGATTGATTCGATCTAGACCGTTCATCTCACAATGGACTTGTATAAATAGGTTTTGCCACTTCATTGGTAAATCATCAAATTGAGAGCGAACACTTATTTGCCTCACTAGTTTCCTCTCTTTAGAATGTGGCAAGTGTTCCTGTTGTGTTCTTGTGTATTCTTGAGGAGTTCTAGTAAAGGTTGTACTAGCAACCTTTAAGGAGTCCGAGAAGTTTCTAGGCCATACGAAAGATGTTTGGAGAATCATCAAGCAGTCTGTAACAAGTGGTATCAGAGTTTTGTTTGAGCTTTTATCGTTGGGGGATGACGAGTGATGGTTCCAACATGTTGGACAACAATGAAGGCAATGATACGGGCAACATCGGTGGTGGCCATGATGGAAGGCACAACCGGAAGAGTAGGCGCGGCAACTCCGTCGACGCTGTGGGTGGATTGGACGCAAGGATTGTTCGGATGGAACAATCCTTGTGTGAATACTCCCACATGCTAGACATAGTGGACCAACGTCTTGACAAGGTCGAGGACATGAAAAGAGTTGATGAGGTCACTAGTGGTCAGGGTGGACCAATGCCGCAATGAGTTGGAGGTGGTTGTCGAGTCCCTAAGTGCCGAGGTTATCAAAGTCAGGAAGAGTTAACAGTGTGTTGCTTTGAGTTGGCCCGACGGGAGAAGACTTTTATGGTGGAGCCGTCTGTGGTGCAAGAAGAGCTTGCATCACTTCGAGCGGCAATTGCAGAGTTGCAAGCTTGTGGTCCGACTGATAGAGTGGCGGTGGTACTGAGGATGGAGGCACCACGTCCAGAATTCTACCATGTTCTCCAGAAGGTTCGGACTATTCTAAATAGGCCTATGAGTTTTGACTCATTTTCTCAATCACTCTCGGTCACGAATTTTGTGTGGACAGTTGGGCTGAATATGTTTTGGGAATCGTATTAAGCACTTATGTTTGTCCATTAGTTTCCGGATGGTAAGATGAGCTAAGTTTAAGTGTTGTCCCTTGAAAACGGAACAATTTTTGCCAAAAGTTATTCAAAAATAAAGGGTCACAATCCGAAATAATCGATTTCGGTACCTCTAGCAGTTGCACGATTTCTTGTACAAATATATCGGCAACCTTCTTTGCAAACAAGGACTTACGAAGCACAATGAAATGGCCAAATTTCGAGAGCCTATCCACCCCCGTAAGAATCTCCGTATGCCCAGATAGCGGGGGAGTCCAGTAGGCTCTCGATTTTAATCAAAATCGCTTCATACTTCGATTTTTGATATACCATAGAAGCTCGGGCATATTCTTGTTAATGGTCTACCTTAGTTTCCACTAAGTATTTACGTGTCTTAACAATTCTCATACATGATTTATGTTAGAAATTGTGTTAATTATTATAGTGTGTTTTCAATGCATTTAATTAGTATAATAGGTAGCTTTTTCCATTGCACAATTAGTTGTAGAATGTAAATATTAAAAGTCATTTTGAAGAGAATTTTATTTGTGTATTTTTCTTTCTTCCAACAAAATTGAGTTAATATCTTGTGTGTCATTCTTCCTCACTTTTTCCAACAAATTGCACTTTTCATGAAGAAAGATCCAATTATCACTCCCATCAATGGACATATACACTTATTTATTTCTTTGATAATAGTTGGCTTATGGACATTATGTATATGATCTGCTACATATAAGGGCAAGTTGAACTATATATTGGTTTATGGGATTATTCCACCGCATATGAGGGATCGTGGCCTATTTTTGTAGTGATTATTGCTAGTGTTGTTTATGTGCAGGTGTTAACCCAGAAGCCATAGTGGTTCAATCTCCCTACGTTGCTCAAGTTCAACTCCTAAGAGATAGGCTGGAAGAGTTTTCCTTTTCGATGGGTGTTGAGGTTGCAACCATTGATAGCTTTCAGGGCCGAGAAGCAGATGCTGTGATTATATCCATGGTACATTATAACATTATGCTTATCTTTCGGATTGATTCGTCAAATGATGCCCATCTTAGGGTTTATTTTTATTGGTTATAATACAAACACACACAGAGATAGAACTAGTAGTTCTGTGCACAATTACAGCATCTTAGGCTAGTGGTATGATGAGGTTAGATGATATTAAGGTTTATGCTAGACGAAGAAAGAAGGATTGAATTCACTTAGGTTTGATCATGACACAAGGTTAATGACTGAACTTTTGCTTTTGCTTTTGTTTTATTTTATTATTATTTTAATTTGTGTGTTTTGAGCCCATGTAAATAGGGCTTCAATAGAGATAAAGAACGTCCAATGCTATTTTCAACCAATAACCATATTTTGGCTGAGCTTAACACATTGATAATGTGAAATGTGAATCTTGGATGCTCATTTACATGCCTTTAATGTCATGTGCATCCAGTTATTTGTTTGAATGGAGGTTGCTTCACATCTCAATTCATCTTGTGCTTGCTGTTGGTTCTATTTCTTGTCTACCTGCGGTTACATTATGTTTGATGTTCATGCTTTCAAAACTGAACTGTTGCAATATAAATTTAAGTTCTGTTTACATAAATACTTTTGAAACTATTCAACTGCAACTTTTTCAAAAAAAATAATATCAAATATATGTATATATATATATATATATTGTCACAAAATATCACATCAAATATCTAATTTTTTACTATTTTCAAAGGTTTCCAAAACTTTCAAAACTTGTATCTAAATAGAGCATTAGATATACTAGTTTTCCCCTGTACAGTTTATTTCTGATGCCTCTGAACCTTGAGTGGACAATTAAGGTTATGGGCTGAAGCAATTGTTGTACTTGGAGATGCCACAGACAAATAGTTTATCTATCCATTCTTGTCTTGATGCTTACCCTGAGTAATCAGTATATTGCCATAAGTGCCGGAGTTTATTCACTATTTACTTTGCACAGTAGGATTAACAGCGTCAATCTTTTGATTTGTTCAGGTTCGGTCAAATAACCTCGGAGCTGTTGGGTTTTTAGGAGACAGCAGGCGAATGAATGTTGCAATAACTAGAGCACGCAAACATATGGCAATTATTTGTGATAGCTCGACAATATGCCACAATTCCTTTCTGGCTAGGTTGTTGCGTCATATCAGATATTTTGGCAGGGTGAAACATGCTGAGCCTGGTGGTTCTGGAGGATCTGGCCTTAGCATGAATCCAATGTTGCCTTCAGTCAGCTAGCTAACATGATAAGGATAAGGAAGCCATTCCTCCTGTCATTGAGCAATTCCTGTAAGAAAAATATAGGGATAACTTTATCACGCTAAGCCAGCCAGCCAGCTTGCTTTAATTTTCCCTTGACAGACACACAGACAGACCAATTGTTGGGCAGGGCGGGGCAACTAATTTCTTATTGTTTGTAAGTAAATTCATTTACGTTGTTGATGTATATAAGTAAAGCACTATCCATCATACATAATTCCAAGTTGTATAATAGTATATAAATAGTTGCTCTTGCTCCAGTTTATTCCGTCTTATTTAACATATTTATTAAGAAGATTGTTAATATATAATAATTCAGACTTATCAAATTATATATATATATATATATATATAAAAGTATGGTTATATATTGAGTGTGTTTATTTTATATTTTTGGATGAATATAATTTTTATGTTAGAAGTTGCATTTGTAATGTAAAAATATGATATTGAATTGTTATTTTTTGTTTTAGAGTGAATAAAATATATATTATATTAATATGTATATATTGTATATTTTTATAGTATTTTATGTTGAATTGTCCATTCTTTAATTTTTTGTCATATATAATGTAGACGAGGCATTGAATTGGTTGCGATAAGCTAAGTATGCATGTATGCTTGAGTTAATTAATGAAATGGAACTAAGCATCCCCTCTCTTTTATGCACAACATTGGCTTGGAAAAATGGTTGAATTCAATATAAAAATAAAAAAAATAAAAAAGTTCGAATTAAGGGTGTGTTTCTTTGGGGTTGGAAAAATTTGGGTTCGTGTTTGATTTTTATTTGAATTTTGGGATCAGTTTGAATTTTGATATTTCTTTTGGGTTTAGATTTGGCTGAGGTTTGGGGAGTTCTGATGTGTATTGATTTGATGGATAATGAATAAAATAATATAAATTTGTATTAAATTTAATTGATAAAATTTATATTGTATGATTTGATTATGAATTTATATTATACGCAACATATATATTTAAAATTTTATTTATTTGTACAACAAAAAATTTTATTCTCTACAAAATTGTATATATATTTTTCTCCTATAATTATAATAAATATTAAATTATATTTTAATTTATCACTATTTGCACAGTAAAAATCTCAAAATTGAGGTTGAAAAAACATAACCTAAAACAACACTCTGAAAATGACAACGGCTTAAATTAACATAACACTCTAATGATAGACAACAAGGCAACAATGTACCATAAAAGTATGTAGTTGAATTCAAACTCATCCGATCCTCCGACTGTCTATCAATAGGGACCTCCATAACACGCTGAACTAGCGACTCGGGAAGATATGCTCGTAATCTCATTATATCCCATGAGTCGCAACTCCACATATCTCGAACCAAGATCGGCGGCGGCGGCGGCGATAGTCTGTCCTCCCGAAAAGTCGAAATAGGCTGCTCTCTGAGCCATCTATCATCCCAGAAATAGCATGCCCCCCGACCTGAAGTCCAATAAATCTGCAACTGAACCTCCTTCCTAACTCGGCACAAGCGCTTCCATATCGGGCTGTCGTATATCCGACAAGGAGCATTACCAGGAGAGGAATCACGAAAGTATTTGTGCCGCATTGCCTGCGCTCACAAGGAGGAGCCCTCACGAAGCTTCCAACAAAGCTTCATGGAAAATACATGAACCATATCCGAGAGACGGTTTAGGGTTTAAGGTTTCTTTTTTAGGGTTTAAGGTTTATGGATTTTTTTTGCTACGCTCAAAATGAGCTGCCTACGTACCTAAACGGGATCAAACCATACGTAATTATAAGTCCAAACATAACTAAGAACTGAGAAAGAAAGTAGAAACAAAGAAAATAATAACGTACTAAAGTCTAGCGGAAATGAAAACACGAGAGCCCCTCTGCATCAGCGCGAATGAGGCCGCGAGCCTCCGCATTGAGGTCCGCCAGGGCCTACGTGATGAGTGCTAAAAAAGTGCGTGTGTTTACACAATTCACAGGGAATTTATATTTAAAAATCAGTGAGTGGAGTTTATAGAAAACGATCAGATATAGCAATTTTTGTGGTTGTAGACCCTGAGCAGTCATCACAATTATTTATACTCTTCTACTTGTGAGTTTCCAAGTCGAACACAAGGATTTTAAGTCATGAATTTCAACGGTAAAGATCTTGAAAAAACGACGAAAATACAGGAAGGGATCCGCTTATAGCGGATCCAACAGCTAGACTATAAAAAACGGTAAGTAAAGCGATAAAGATGGAGTGAGCGGAAGTGAGCAAAGCGAAGGCGGAAGATGAAGTGCCAGCGGTAACCGAATGATCGGGACATGAGCGGAAGTGGGGACCAGATGAATGGGACATGGATGAATGGCGGTTACTGAGTGAACGGGACATGAGCGAGCGGCACATTATATGTATACCTATATATATATATATATAAATGAGCAACCGAGAGTGAAGGAGAGATGATGTGTTTGAACTGTGCGTTACTAAATGGATAGATTTCCCTGGAGGCAATGAACGAGCGATGCAGTTGTGTTATCGGAAATATATGTATTTTATGGAAGCGGTGAGAAGAAAGTAGTGTAATTATATAAACTAAATATAAATAATTCATAACACTGAAATTTTTGACCTTAAGAGATTTACAACAAGACTTCGATGACACCCAGATTCAAGATATTATAAGAAAGGAACCCTACTATCACTAGGAATATCTGCGACCTAATAGACCACCGCCTATTTCCGTTAATTTTCCCAAAATCTGCCTCATTAGTGGCTTTACCCTTCTGTTACCTCTTTTTAATCAAAATTGAATTCAGAATAGCAGTTAAGCAGATCGACAAAGCTCCCGCGTACTTAACTATATTGAACTACCTTGAGACCGCTTTTGGCGCGTAACAAGGCTCAAATAATCAATTCTTCTTTAGCTCTAAACCAGTGAAATGGAATTCTCCAAATTCAAACTTTATATAAGTGTGTAAAAATGGTGGAAGAATTTAGGATGAAGAACTGAATGATATTTCATTATCTACTACGAAAGCATGAAAAGATTAACGCTACAAAGCTGTAAATGAAAGCAGTAATCTAATCTAAGAAAACTATAATGACTTGGCCAAGGGAGAAGAAAAACTCCTACTCCCTTGGCCATTCCTGTGGAGAACTCCCTTACAGGGTTGAAGCTCTAAAAAACAGGAAGAAGAATTGCTGAGAAGTACTTGCTAAGAGTGTTTCAATCGAAGTATCGATCCTCTTTTACATAAAGATATCTGGCCCTATTTATAGCAGGTGAAACGGGACAGTTGCAATAAGTTGTTGGGCAGTTCCAACCGCTGGGCAGTTAGGCAGTTACTGGTAGTTATTCTATTGAGGCAGTTACTGGCCATAACTCCCAGGGCGCTTGCTTTGATTGCGATGAACTGTAAGGGCACAAATCTTCCTCGTTTGCCGAAGGACTGGAGGGCATCAGTGCAGCTAGGCTCGCTTGTGCTGGCTGGAAATGGAATGGTTGTACCGCTGCAGTTGGAACACTTAATTGAAATCTGGTGATAATCTGCAGCGGCGGGTGTCTGGGCTGTCGCTTGCGGGTGGCTGCCGCTTGCCTCTCATGGCTTAGTATTTTCAGGATGTATTCTGGGCGCTTGCGAGCGGAGATGACTGTCGCTTGTGGCGTCTGCCTTAGCTTTTCTGGCACCAGACTACCGTTTAAAAAGGCAAAAATCGTTAATAATCTTAACAACAAATTCTGGATCATGCCAAGCGATATATATCAATAATGTATGCCATTGATGATTCATTGTGATGGTTTTTATACAGAAATTCGAGTAATACACAGTTTTGTCAAGCTAAGAATATGCTCCTATTTGGAGTTATCAAACCTCCTCACACTAAACCTTTGTTCGTCCTGGAACAAACTGCATTTAGAGATCAAGAGGTTATACTGTTCACTGCAATTAAGAAGTGTTACCAATAAGTGCCATGATTGGGAATAAAGTGAATCTCAAAGTAGAAACAAAGAAGCCATAAGTATTCAGCTTGCCATTTGATTTAACAAGATTAGAGTTATCCAGGTATTGTCAACTTTGCTTGCTTAGCGGGGAATATTTTTTCGATTTAGGAAACTTTCTGCCGAAGGGCGCGGAGTTTTTTTTTGGATCGAGAGTTTCAAACAAAATTATGTCTGCTCAAGATCTTATTTGATGCTCACACGCTTAGGCCTTTAGAGTCCATTTGTAATGATAGGTCCTCCCTGCTTCGCTTGCATTGTATCTTAAACCATATTTAAGGACTTCTCTTTTCAAGTTATTTCTTATGAACACAGGGTTTGGGGTTTGGGGTTTGGGGTTTAGGGTTTAGGGTTTTTTTTTTTTTTTGGAAGGAGTTAGGGGTTAGGGGTTAGGGTTTAGGGTTTCGGGTTTTGGGTTTTGGGTTTTTTTTTTTTAAAAAAAAAACTATATAGCAGTGGCTGAACCCATAGTGGGCTGCCTACGTACCCGAACGGGATCAAGCCATACGTAGTTCTTAGTAGAGCTACATAGTCCAAGTAAACAGACATGAATGACTGGCCTAGGTAATCAAAGTATCTATCATAAGGCAAAAAAGCCTAAGTCTCAACACCAACCAACACTAAGCCTATCAAGCCAAAGTATCAAAGAGTAAGTAAAGTCATACCAAGACGAGGCCTACAACCGGAAACGGAAGCCCGGAAGTCCATCGGCATCCGCTCGAAGGAGGCCTCTAGTCGCCCGAGGGAGATCCATTGGAAGAAGTATCCGCTCCGTCGGAAGGGAGACCGCCGTCGTCGCTAAAATATCCGCAACACGGTTCCCCTCCCGATAAATGTGCGAGATCCTTCAAGTCGTATCCCGTAAGCGCATGCGTTTAGGGTTTAGGGTTTAGGGTTTTGGGTTTAGGGTTTTTTTTTTTTTTTTGGCTGGGCTCAAAGAGCTGCCTACGTACCCATTAGGGTTTAGGGTTTAGGGTTTAGGGTTTAGGGTTTAGGGTTCAGGGTTCAGGGTTCAGGGTTCAGGGTTCAGGGTTTTTTTTTTTTTTTTTTTTTTTTAAAAAAAAAAAAAAAAAACTATATAGCAGTGGCTGAACCCAAAGTGGGCTGCCTACGTACCCGAACGGGATCAAGCCATACGTAGTTCTTAGTAGAGCTACATAGTCCAAGTAAACAAACATGCATGACAGGCCTAGGTAATCAAAGTATCAACACCAATCAACACTAAGCCAATCAAGCTAAATGAGTAAGTAACGTCATACCAATACGAGGCCTACACCCGGAAACGGAAGCCCGGAAGTCCGTCAGCATCCGCTCGAAGGAGGCCTCTAGTCGCCCGAGGGAGATCCATCGGAAGAAGTATCCGCTCCGTCGGAAGGGAGACCGCCGTCGTCGCTAAAACATCCGCAACACGGTTCCCCTCCCGATAAATGTGCGAGATCCTCCAAGTCGTATCCCGTAAGTGCATGCGAAGAGTAAGAAGACACCTCTGAAGCGACCAATGACTCATCGAGGAGGAGATCAGAGAAATACATGCCGTCGAGTCTGTCTCGATCCACAACGGCACCAATCCCCGATCAATCGCAATCCCAACTCCCCTCTGAATCGCTGTCAGCTCTGCCAGAGTGTTCGTCGCGTGTGAAATCGGAACCTGATATGCGACGAGCACTGCTCCAGCCGAATCCCGGATAAGACCGGCCGCTCCTGCTGCCCCGGGATTGCCAAGCGAAGCACCATCGGTGTTAAGCTTGAACCATCCCGGGGACGGTGCCTCCCAACGCACCATAATCGGAGGTCGAGGGACCGGAGGGGGATATCGAAATCCAAGCCCATCAGCAATATGGAGATCGCCCTCCCAATGTCGACGCAGAAGGACCCTAGCCCGCCATAGGGTCTGTAAATGCGCATGAATCCGCCAAATGATCCTCTCAGAAGACACTCGAAGCCCCCTGTGCTTCGCGTCATTCCGAGCTGTCCAAATGAACCAGAATACCAATAATGGAACATACGCCCTAATACTCTGAGAACGCGTCGAAGAGAGTCTCCATGATGACACCAACAAATGCGGGGTGTGTGTCTCCGGCAACGATATCCCAAATAATGCTGCAAAGTGCCCCCAGACTCTCATGGCAACTCCCGAATCAATAAAGACATGTGAGATAGTCTCTATCTCCGCATGACAACAGTGGCAGCGCGATACAATCGGAATCCCATAGTGCTGAAGGATCTCATCCATCGGTATACGCCGCCGAAACAGTCTCCACAAAAAGACCGACATCGTCGGGGTCAGGATCCGCGACCATAGTAAACCCGAAAGCCAACTCTGTACCCCTGTGTCTCGACAAAGCTCCCAAGCTGAGGAGGTAGTAAATGTACCGGATGCCGAAGCCATCCAACTCATCCGATCCTCTGTCAACCTGTCGAAGGGGATCTCAATAACACGCTGTACTAAAGCCTCCGGAAGATAAGCACGTAATCGCCCAATATCCCACGACCCCTCTGTCCACATATCTCGGACCAGTATCGACGGAGGCGGCCGGCTGTCTCCCCGGAAGGTCGAAAGGGGCTGCTCCCCGAACCATCTGTCCTCCCAAAAGAAACACTCCCCTCGACCTAGCGTCCAGAATATCTGCAACTGGACCTCCTCCCTAACACGGCACAAGCGCTTCCACACCGGGCTGTCGTATATCCGACAAGGGGCTCTCCCCGGGAAGGAATTGCGAAAGTACTTGTGCCGCATCGCCTGCGCCCACAATGAAGAACCCTCCCGAAGCTTCCACCAAAGCTTCATAGAGAAGGCATGAACCAAATCCGATAATCTCCTAACTCCCAATCCACCCTCATCCTGCGGTCGTGCCGCATCTGCCCACGAAATCCAATGACGCTGGCGATGACCATGATACGAGCCCCAAAAGAAACGCGCGCAGATCTGCTCAACCTCATGAAGGATCGACTGTGGAGGATGCAGGACCTGAAGTAAGTATAGTGGTAGGGATAAGAGTGTGCTCCGGATAAGCTGTAATCGACCTCCATGTGATAGTACAGCCCGGTCCCAGCAGCTCAAATACCTCCGAAGCTTCCCCAGAAGCTCCTCATACAATATGCTCCTCTGATTCCCCACATAGAGGGGCGCACCAAGGTAAGTAAGGGGTAGGTCAGCCACTCTGAAGCCCGTGACTGACTGAAGCTGCTCCCGGACCTCCCCCGGGCATCGTCGACTAAAAACAATCGAGCTCTTCTGACAGTTGACCTTTTGGCCGGTGATCCTCGCATAATCGGCCAAAAAAGTCGTCAAAGAGCTCATCTGCTCCCCACAGACACTCGCAAATATCAGCACATCATCGGCATATGCTAAGTGAGACAACCGAAACCCTCCTCTACACCGAAAGTAAAGCTCCGGATGTCCCTGGTAAAGACGCTCTAAACCCCTCGACAGCAGGTCCGCCGCAAGCACAAATAAAGTAGGCGACAACGGGTCTCCCTGCCGGACCCCCCTGGAGGATTTAAAAAATCCCCCAAGGTCTCCGTTAATCAAAACGGAGTAGTAAGCATGCTCTACACAATGCATCACCAATGTAATAAACGCCTCCGCAAAACCGAACCTCAACAAGGCATGTCTCAAAAAACGCCAAGACACCCGATCATATGCCTTATTAAGGTCCAGTTTCAGAAGCACGTTGTGCGACGTGCCTCTAAGGTTCAAGTCATGAACCATCTCAGATGCCATCAGAATGTTATCCGCAATCGCACGCCCCTTCACAAATCCGCTCTGATGCGGTGAAAGGAGGCGCGGTAGTAAAGTCCCAAGGCGCACCGTGAGCAACTTCGTGATGATCTTGTTGCTCACGTTGCACAGACTAATCGGCCGATAATCAGCCCAAGACTCTGGGGCATCCCTCTTCGGGATGAGGACAATGGTGGTGGCCGTATAAAACTTCGGGAGCGGGGTCCCTGAAAAGAAATCCAATACAGCTGCTAACACATCCGGACCAACAATCTCCCAACAAGCTCTGTAAAAAGCTGCCGAGTATCCATCCGGACCTGCCACACTATCCGGATCTATCGAGAATACTGTCTCCCGAACCTCTGCCAACGTCGGTGGCGCTAAAAGCCGCCGGTTCTCCTCCGGGGGAACCTGCGGCGGCATATCCGCCAAATCATCCATACCCGAGGTATCTGCGTCATCCATCTCCCCGAACATCGAGGCAAAGTAAGATACAGCCGATGCCTTGATGTCCGAGTGCTCCGTAAGCTCCCTGTCACCATCTCGCATGTAAAATATAGAAGCCCGTCGACGGCGCTCCCGGACCATCGAGTGAAACATCCGGGAGTTCCTCTCCCCATCGACGGCCCATCTACACGCGGCCTTCTGCCGCCAAAAAGCCTCCTCCAGCGCAATGGCATGTGTCAAAGCTGCCGCACTACGCTGTCGGCGCATCAAAGTAGCCTCCGAGGGATCTCTGTCATACTCAGCCTCACACTCTGCAGCCTCCCTCTCGGCCTCCGCCAACAAATGAAACACATCGCCAAACACATGACGATTCCACCACCTCAATAACCGCTTGAGCCTCCCTAGCTTCAAGCGTAGGTTGAGAAGCCCCGACACCCCAGTAGGAACCTCCCAACTCTCCCGAACTCTGTCCAGAAATGAGTGATGGCGAATCCACATGCTCTGGAATCGAAATGCTGACGAAACTCGATGTCGCTCATGTGAGACCTGAACCAGAAGGGGCGCGTGATCCGAACACATCCGTGGAAGGTGCCGAACCCGTGTGGTCTCCGCAAACTCCTCCCACGAACGGCTATAAAGTATCCGATCCAGGCGCTTCCACACCCGCCGGTTCGTCCAGGTAAACTGAGGACCCTCAAAACCGGCATCTATCAATCCAGCATCAAGGAGAGCGCCCGAAAAATCCTGAATCGATCGCAGCCGCGGCCGTCCTGGGCCCTCCCTCTCCGATATATCTGCGATGGCATTAAAGTCGCCACCGACTATCCAAGGAACCCCAACAGCTGAGACTGCTGTCTCCTCCAAGAATCCCCATATCTCCCGACGCCTGACAACACTACATCTCCCATAAACCCCTGTCAGCAGAAGGGGTCGACGAATCTGTGGTGACGATAACTGCACATGAATCCACTGATCATCACTCGCAACCATCTGACACTGGAATGAACTATCGACAAACAACCAAATCGTGTTCGCCTCATTCCCTATCATATGAGCAAATCCGAGGCGACGACAGAAGTACTCTGGTGCTGCCTCGACCATAGGCTCCAGTAGGAGCAGTATGCGCACCCGATGCGCGCGACACAAGTAGTGAATCTCCCGCTGGGCTCGGGGGTTCCCAGCACCCCGAACATTCCAAACTAAAAATGAGAAATCAGTCATAGGAACGTGGCGACGGACGAACGCGCCTGAAGGCGGGCAATACTACGAGTGATGCGGCGGCTCACCTCAGGGAGTGGCGGTCTACTCTGTACACTGACTCCCGAAGGAACCTCAGACTCCTCCCTCTCTGGGGAACCAATCATCCCCTCAGGCTCCACCATCAAAGGAGTCAAGACAGGGGGTGGCTCCGATGTAACCCGACAAGACTGTCGAAGATCATCTATCTCCGATGAAGGCCCAGAACTCTCCCGAGACAGGACTCCTGAAACAAAGCTCCCATCCCCACGAGGAGAAAGAGCTAACACATCGAACAAGGAAGGTGGGGAACTGTCCTCAATAAGCGGCGAGCCAGCCAAATCCAAAGATGGAGAATGCGGAGAATGCACCTCTCTGCTATCCAGTCGGCCGGGAGGCTCTAGAACATCCTCAGGGCGAGGGGACAACTCCCCCTGTAACAAATCAGTACCTCCATCGGGAGCACACAGGGTATCCCTCTCCAATAAGGATCCAGAACTCTCCCTCAATACAGTACTCCAATCTCTGCAGGGGGAACCACACAAGGATGGCGGGGTACCATCCTTGAGAAGTGGTGAATCCTCCGACACAATGTCAAACGACGAGGAACTCTCATCCCGACTAGGGCCAAATCTGCACGATGTCTCTGGGATATCCTCAGCTATCACTACCTTCCCTCTGTCCCGACGGGAAGGCAGTATCTCCTGAACCACAGGGCTCTCTATCATCATGGAGCCCGAATCCCGATCCACCTCCACTGACACAGGCGGAGTCACATCAATCAACTGATCCTGGAGAACGATAGGGGTAGCAGGGGGATCAACAATGCAAGCACCCAGAGCAGTAGTCCGACCGCCAGGCAGTAAGGTCCTCCTAACGGTATCCGAATCCAATCTGTCCTCCGGAACAGTAACCCTCTCAATAGAGCCCTCTGAATCTAATCGAACACTCGGAGCAGTAACTCGAATGCCCGACGAAAGGACCCTCTCAACAACTGATGCGCTAGCCTCCGGAACAGTGACCCGAATGCCAGACGTAAGAACTCTCTCAACCCCTGTCTGGCCCTGTCGACGTCTCCGCTGCCTACGCCTCCGTCTCCTACGGCCTGTCGGCGCAGCCGCAGCCGCAGAAACATCCCTCCCCTCGATAGGAGGCACAATCTGCTCCTCAATAGGAGGCACAACCCGCTCCTCAATAGGAGGCACAACCCGCTCCTCAATAGGAGGCACCATCTCCGCCGGTTGGGGACCTCTCCTAGCCTCCATCGCTACCCGAGAAGGTCCCAACCGACGGCAATCAACAACTGTATGCCCCAAAGTATGACAAGAAACACAGTAACGAGGGAGCCTCTCGTACATCACCCTCTGCTCTATCCTGGCACCCCCCAAATCTATCAAAAATCTGTCAACCAACGGCTGTGACACATCAATCTCAATGCAGACTCGTGCATGAGAACATCTGTCCCTCCGAGCTGTTGGGGCATCAACTGTCAAAGGCGTCCCTAGCCTCGAGGCAATCGCAAACAACATATCCCGGTGATACATATGCAATGGCAACTGTGGGAGCGACACCCACACCGGGACAATCGAGGGATCCTCTGTGGCCCTAAAATCAGGCGTCCACTTTAGGACGCGCATCGGTGCCCCCCGCACCCTCCAAAGGCCACGGATCAACAACATAGTGTAATCTCGACTATCAGACAGTCTAATGATAATATGTCTATGGCATAAACGATATAGCTCATACTGCCCCACCAATCTAAAGCTAGTAAATGCAGCAAGTAAATCATGCCAAGACGAGTAACCTATCGGGAACCTCCCGACTAAAATATGCTTCCAAGAGGGGTTAGCCATCACGTACCTCGATGTCTCCGCCGTAGTAAACCGGAGACATGCAACCCCATCATCGGAGCTAGACCACTCCCCAACAGTTGCTGGTCGAGGCCCTTCCATGAAGGAATAAGGACCATTGGCATTCGATCGTAATCCCGACGGAACGCCCGAGACAACTTCGGCAAACGACCTCCCACCCCAAGCGCCGGCATGAGGGGGTGGGGCCCCGGTCTGAAGTCCCAACGGGGCCACAGCAGCAGTTGCTGCCGGAGGGGGAACGGCGGACGGCGCCGGAGGAGCGGCCGGCGGTGGAGAGGGTTCCATTGGACCGGAGCGATCATCGGAGGCACTCGAGCAGCCATATGGCGAGTCGGAGAGCTCTAGCCTAGGGTTTTCAGGCCCTGCGAATTCACCAGCACCCTCAGATTGCCGGGATACTGACCGGAGCACCGAGAACGGAGGCGGCGTCGGCGTTGAGTCACCACGGTGGTCGGCCGGAAAACGGGGAATACCTCGGGACCTAGGGACCACACCTGGGGGGTTTCTGGGGTCCACAATAACACCTGCACTAACAGAAAAACCGTTAATGCCCTCTAACCGTACGTCTCCGGCGGTCCAACGTGACGAAGGGCCACCATTTCCGGCGACCGGAGGAGTGAATGCATGCGACGGGAGTGGACTCATGATAGGGGTTTTTTGGTGTTGTGAATTCATTGGAGAAGAGATCGCGGTCATCGGACGTCCCAATTGACGGGAAACATCATGGCGGCCAGCACCATATTCCGGCGATCTCTCTGCTCCGGTCAGAAGGCGGTCTCCGGCGGCAAACAGGCTGGTACGGGGGTTCTCAGGGGTAGCCGACACCATGGTGGAATCAGACACACGATCGGACATCAGGATTTTCCGGAATCGGTCTCCGGCGACGGTTACCAGGCGGTTACAGGCGGTTACCGGAGCTCCGACGAGTTTACACACATGTTCGGCGATATCCAATTCCGTCTAGGGGTTTTCGAGGGTGGAGATTACAAATCTGATGAGAGACCGGAGATCGGACGTCGGAAATACACGCAACGCCAATGTTGACTTTTCCACCGAGGATGACGTCACTTTCAGGCGAACGACTCCGACGACGGGAAGTTGGATGTGGGGGTTTTCTGGTGTGAGGAATACAGTGGTGGTGAAGGTTTCAGTGGAGACCGGCCGGAACAGGTCAAATTCCGATCGGCGGTTTTAGAGTGTTCCCGGATCGGGGCCACTTTCCGGCGACGGGGACGGCGGAGGGGTAGTATGAGTATCAAGGTTGGGGGTTTTTTGGGGTTGGGAACACGATGGTGGCGGAGATTCGGCCGGAAAATGATCGGAGTGACGTCTGTGGTAGACGATCTCAGTGCGTAAGTAAAACCGACGATGACGTCACTTTACGGTGAACGAATCCGGCCACGGCAAGGAGCAGTCTAGGTCGTTGGAGGATGATGAAGACAACGACGGCGAGGGTATGGCTGGAGATCGACCGGAACAGTAGGTTCCAGGTCGACGGCGATACAGCGGCTCTATATCGGGCTCGAACGCCGGCGCCGGTGCTGGGAGAACGGTGGTGCGAGTAAGGATGACGGGGGTTTTCAGGGGTGAGGAAGACGATGGTGGTGGAGAGGCGGTTTTTGGTTTAGGGTTTAGGGTTTAGGGTTTAGGGTTTAGGGTTTAGGGTTTAGGGTTTAGGGTTTAGGGTTTAGGGTTTAGGGTTTAGGGTTTAGGGTTTAGGGTTTAGGGTTTAGGGTTTAGGGTTTAGGGTTTGGGGTTTGGGGTTTGGGGTTTGGGGTTTGGGGTTTAGGGTTTAGGGTTTGGGGTTTAGGGTTTGGGGTTTGGGGTTTAGGGTTTAGGGTTTGGGGTTTAGGGTTTGGGGTTTGGGGTTTAGGGTTTGGGGTTTGGGGTTTAGGGTTAGGGTTTAGGGTTTAGGGTTTAGGGTTTAGGGTTTAGGGTTTAGGGTTTAGGGTTTAGGGTTTTAGGGTTTAGGGTTTTAGGGTTTAGGGTTTTAGGGTTTAGGGTTTAGGGTTTAGGGTTTAGGGTTTAGGGTTTAGGGTTTAGGGTTTAGGGTTTAGGGTTTAGGGTTTAGGGTTTAGGGTTTAGGGTTTTTTTTTTTTTTTTTTTTTTTTTTTTTTTTTGGCTGGGCTCAAAGAGCTGCCTACGTACCCCAACGGGATCAAGCCATACGTAGTTCTGCAAAGTTCGGTACAAGTGCTGTAAATGTAAATAAAGATTGTAAGCAACTAAAAGCTAACGGAAGCGAAAGCACGGGAGGCCCGCCGCGTCAGCATGGATGAGGCCACGGGTCCTCGCTGGGATGTCCGCCGGCTCAAGGATCCGCATATGAGGAAGGGCAACAGAGGTGTTCGCCAAGTTGTCCGCCGCTTTATTGCCCTCGCGGAAAATATGAGAGATCCTCCACTCGATGCTGCGAAGCTGTAGGCGCAGGTGGTGGAGACAAGGCTGGAGAGTCCAGTGTCCCGTCGAGGAGGAGATGAGAGAGATACTGCTGGCCGAGTCCGTCTCGATCCAGAGAGGGAGGAGGCCGCGGGCAACCGCCAGGTCCACTCCAGATCGAATCGCCTGCAGTTCGGCCAAAGTGTTCGTCGTATTCAAAAGGGGAACTTGGAATGCCACAATTGGGGCGCCGGTGGCATCCCGAATGACGCCCGCGGCTCCAGCGGCGCCTGGATTCCCGAGCGATGCCCCATCAGTGTTGAGTTTGAACCAGCCTGGAGACGGGGCTTCCCAGCGTACCATGACCGGCGGCCGAAGAACCGGAGGTGGGAGGCGAAGACCGAGACTAGAGGCTAGGTGCACCTCCCCAGGCCAGTGCTGACGCTGAAGGAGGCCAGCACGGCCTAAGACCTGCAAATGACAGTGAATACGCCAAATAATCCGGTCAGATGAAATCTGAATACCTCGGTGTTTGGCGTCATTCCGTGCCGTCCAAAGAAACCAGAAGGCCAGGAGCGGTATATAAGTACGGATACTCCGCGCATGTGGGGAGGACAGACGCCAAGCGGAAACCATCAGGTGGGGCGCATGTGTCCGCGGGATTTGGATATGAAATAGATCAGCAAGATGGCGCCACACGCGCTGGGCAACCGCCGACGAGAAGAATAAGTGCTCGATCGTCTCAGACTCCCGACAGCACTGGCAGCAAGAGACAATAGGGAGGCCCATCTTCCGTAAGGCCTCATCGACGGGTATCCGACGGCGAAATAAACGCCATAGGAATACCGACATTGTAGGAGTAAGAAGCGGCGACCACAAGCTGCAAGAGAGCCAGCTCCGTGCTCCAGCTGTTCGGCTCATCTCCCATGCTGAGGTTGTAGAGAAAGTACCTGTGGTCGAGGCCTTCCAGATCGGCTGATCCGCAGTCTGGAGATCAGGAGGAATCGCCGAGACCTGCTGAACAAGGGTTTCAGGGAGGTAAGCTCGGAGGCGCGGCATGTCCCACGTCCCGTTAACCCACATCTCTTTCACCCGTATCGGCGGAGGGCGGTCCTGGCGGTCAGCGCATAGCGGACGATCTCCACACCAAATATCATACCAGAAGAAGCAGTCCCCGCGCCCCAAATTCCAAGTGATCTGAGTCTGTGCCTCATCTCGAACCTGGCAGAGACGCTTCCAAACCGGGCTGTCGTAGCTCCTGCAGGGTGCAAGTCCTGGGAAGGAATTCCGAAAATATTTCTGTTGAAGCGCGCGAGCCCAAAGGGAGGAGCCATCTCTGAGTCGCCACCATAGTTTAAACGAGAAGGCCCGAACCGTATCGGCCAGGCGACGAATGCCAAGCCCACCCTCCTCCTGTGGCCGTGCAATATCCGCCCAGGAGATCCAATGGCGGCGGCGGTGCCCGTGATAAGAACCCCAGAAAAAACGAGCAAAAAGTTGCTCCACAGAGTGAAGTACCGCCTGGGGGGGGCAAAGTACCTGCAGCAGATATAGGGGGAGCGAGAACAAAGTGCTCCTGATTAACTGTAATCGACCCCCGTGAGATAGAACCGAGCGATCCCAGCGCTGCAGATAACGACGGAGTTTTCCAAGGAGTTCCTCATAAAGAATATTGCGCCGATTGCCCACATAGAGGGGCGCGCCAAGATATGTAAGAGGGAGTTCAGCTGCGCCAAAACCAGTCACCGATTGGAGCTGTCGTTGAACAGTCTCCGGGCACTGGCGGCTGAAAACAAGCTGGCTTTTCTGACAGTTCACCTTCTGGCCAGTAATCCGTGCGTAAGTCGTCAGAAAGTCGGTCAGAAGGCTGATGCGATTGCCACAGGTATTAGCGAATATGAGGACATCATCCGCATAAGCAAGGTGCGTCAGCCGGAACCGACCACGACACCGATAGTACAGATCCGGAAAACGGCTGTAGAGGCGCTCCAAGCCGCGTGATAAGAGATCTGCAGCCAAGACAAAAAGGGTCGGGGACAAGGGGTCTCCCTGCCTAAGGCCTCCCGAGGAGGGGAAGAAGCCACCCAGGTCCCCATTCACAAGGATCGAGTACCACGCATGCTCAACACAGTTCATAATCAAAGTGATGAAGTGAGCCGGGAAACCGAACCTGGAAAGGGCGTGCCGTAAGAACCGCCATGACACCCGATCGTACGCCTTGTTAAGGTCCAATTTCAGCAATAAATTGTGCGAGCCTCCTCTCAGATTAAGATCATGGACCATCTCCGACGCTAACAGGATATTGTCCGCAATTGCGCGGCCTTTGACAAAGCCGCTCTGATGCGGCGATAGAAGCTGCGGCAGTAGAGGGCTAAGGCGCGTGGTGAGTAGCTTTGTGAAGATCTTACTGCTGACATTACAGAGGCTGATAGGTCGATAATCAGCCCATGCAAGTGGCCCCTCCTTCTTGGGATAAGTACAAGAGTCGTCGCTGTATAAAACTTCAGGAGGGGGGCTCCCGAAAAGAAATCCAGTACAGCATCAAACACATCCTCCCGGATGATCTCCCAACATTTCTGGTAGAAGGCGGCAGAGAAGCCATCGGGACCAGCCGCACTATCTTGATCAATCGAGAAGACCACAGCACGAGTCTCCGCAAGTGTAGGCGGTTCAAGCAACCGAGTGCACTCGGCCGGCGGAACCTGGGGCGGTGGGTGGGTGCCAAGGCATCCATTTCCGACGTGTCGGCATCATCAGGCTGTCCCAACATCCCAGAGAAATAGGAAATGGCTGACTGCTTAATATCTGAGTGATCAGTGAGGGTACGAGCACCGTCAGCCATCGAGAAGATTGTCGCCCGCCGGCGTCGTTCCTTCACCATGGAATGGAACATACGGGAGTTCCGTTCTCCCTCGACCGCCCACCGACAGGCTGCTTTCTGTTTCCAGTAAGCCTCTTCCAGTGCAATCGCGTGCGTCAAAGCCGCAGCGCTACGCTGACGGCGGAGGAGGTTGGCGTCAGAGGGATCCCGATCGAACTCCGCTTCACACTCCTCTGCGTCTTTTTCTGCTGCTGCCAATACCTGAAAAACATTCCCAAATACCTGTTTGTTCCACCACTTCAGAGCCTGTTTGAGTCGTCCAAGTTTCAGTCGCAGGTTGAGGAGACCGGTGGTGCCCGTCGGGACAACCCAACTCTGGCGGACGTGGTCCTGAAAAGTGTGGTGTCTGGTCCACATGTTCTGAAACCGGAATGCAGAGGCAAGGCGGTGTCTTTCATGCGAGAATCGGACCAAGAGCGGGGCGTGGTCCGAGTGCATCCGCGGGAGGTGTCTGACACGAGTCGTCTCAGCGAAATCCTCCCAGGCAGTGTTGTAGAGAATGCGGTCCAGGCGCTCCCAAACTCGTCGATTTGTCCATGTATGGGGGGAGCCTTCAAAACCGGCATCGATAAGATTCGCATCAAGGATAGCCGCTGAGAAATCCTGAATAGAGCGCAACTTAGGGCGACCTGGGCCCTTCCGTTCAGATATGTCGGCGATGGCATTAAAGTCGCCACCGATAAGCCAAGGAGACCCCAATGACGAGGCCGCTGTGTCCTGTAGGAAAGACCAGAGGGCACGGCGCTGGGTGACAGAACATCGCGCATAGATCCCAGATAGGAAAAAGGGCGGCGGTGCTGCGGAGACGAAACCTGCACATGAAGACACTGATCGATCTCCGAAATAGGCTCCAGTTTATAGGAGTCATCAGCAAGAATCCAGATAGAATTGACCGCGTTAGTAAGCATCTGGGAGAAGCCAAAACGCCGGCAAAAGAAAGCAACATCCGCAAAAACCATAGGCTCCAGAAGAATAAGAATGCGGATACGGTGCTGCTTGCAGAGCCAATGTACCTCTCGTTGAGCTCGGGGGTTGCCAATTCCGCGCACATTCCAAACCAAGAGGGAGGTGTCTGTCATCGGGAACTGGCAGAAGGGCGACGAGAGGAACTTACTTGCTGACGGGAGATGCTGCGGGTGATCGGTCTAGAGAAGGCCGGCGGCAGAGCCTGTGGCCGGTCATCTGAACTGTCTCCAAAGATCCGCTGAGAGACGGAGGTTCAGCGGCCTGGTTTAAAACGCACACCCCCCTGCTCGGATGCGACTCCGTCGACAGAGCGACAACAGGGAGCGGTTCCGATGAAGTCCGCAGGAGGGGTGGGTTCGGACCAGATTCAGGGAGGAGCTCTGTCCCTGTAATTGCATCAGCAGGTAGATCACCAGAGTGAAAATCAGTGGTACCTCTCGGGGAAAGAGATAGTGAATCGAGGAGGGGCGGTTGGCCATCCTTAATAAGGGGCGAGTCACCATCCGAGTCCTCGGCGAAGGTGGCCTGTAGTGCAGAGTCCTCGTCCCGCTGGGTGTCCGAGGAAGGGGAAACCAGTAGCCGATAGGCATGTGTCCACTGAAAGATCACGTCGATCGCGGATAGGGGATGCAGGAGGTTCAGAGAGCAGCACTGCCTTCCCCTTATCCAGGCCATGACCAGAGGGGAGTCCCCAAATTGCCAAGGATTGAGCAGGAGGAGGCGACACAGGCTCCGGCGGCACCTGCATATCATCAGCAAGCAGTGGTAAAGGCGACGAGGGTGGTACCTGAGTGGCCAATAGGGGCTGCGGAAGGAGACCAAGGGCCGAGGCGGTGGCAGGAGTCGCTGGAGTGGGACTCAGTCGACAGTCATCCAGAGGGAGGCAGGACTGTCAATCGGAGGCTCAGCTGTAGTCTGTCCGGCCAGAGGGCGGGCCGGCGAGGTTTCCGAAGGCGCCAGAAAGTCCCCAAAGGTAACTCGAACACCAGAAGTAAGCAGCATCGCGGAGGCATCCCCCCGTGAGTGGGCAAGGTCACCCGAGGAGGGGCGTGGGGGCGATGAGCCTCCGCAGGGCCGCTGAGATGCGCGGTGTGAGCTGCATATCTGCAGGGACTTCTCGGGCGTCTGTGATGGATTTGGGGCCACCTGTATCTCCCCAAAGGTCACCCCGCACACAGAGCGAAGACGTCTGGAGCCATTCAACTCCGGGATGTCATCGGAAGGTCTCCGGGTAGAAGGCTGGGGTCCCGTCGGAGGAGCTGAGGAGGGGCCTGCAAGGAGCCAGAAGCATTAGTAATACCAGTAGAAGGCGTACCCCTATTTCGATTGCGGCGCCGACGACGGCGTCGAGCAGTGGGGGGCCGGGATTCCATGATATCACCAGAGGCGGGGCTGCAGAGATCTCAGAAGGGCCATGCACCGAGTCATGGCGACCAGAAGGCGCAGCGGAGGATTCTGCGCAGCTGAGATGGTAACTGGTACCGGCTGCGAAGAAGGTCTGCGTAAACAAGCCTCCGCTTTGTGCCCAAGATGGCGGCAGAGTGAGCAGAAGCTAGGGAGCCGCTCGTAGATGACCTTCTGCGAGCACACCAGTACCCACATCAATCTCGAAGGCATGCAGAAGGGGCTTCGTAAGGTCAATTTCCACACAGACTCTGGCGTGGGAGCACCGACTCCGAGTCGCCGTAGGGTATCAACCTTCAGAGGGGTCCCAATGCCAGCAGCAACTGTAAATAAAAGATCTCTGTGATACATGTGAGAGGAAGAAGTGGGAGCGTAACCCCACCGGAACATGTGGAGTTCCTCGGTAGTTTTGAAATCGGGGGTCCATTTGAGAACTCTCATCGGGAATCCTTTGATGAACCAAGTCCCCCGAATCCAAAGTCCATGTAGTCAGCGCCTCGAAGTGAGGCGAATCACAATATGGCGTGATTAAGATGCTGCAAAACAACTCCCCGCCCAAACAGAACTCGCAAAACCGTCGGTAAGATCTTTCCAAGAA